>NC_086286.1:57381281-60094109 GCF_963924245.1 Chroicocephalus ridibundus | reverse complement strand
CGTGGAATGGGTAGTGATCACATCTGGACTACATCTTAAATCTCTCGACCCCCACCCCAGTACTGCCTCTTTTATTTGTACAAGAGAGAGAGACTTTTTTTTTCTAAGCATAGTTCTTTTGTAGCAGCCATACTTAAGCACTGGGACTTCAGTTCAGATTTTTCTCTTTCTATCCCCGCAAGATGAATGTGAGCAGGTAAAATGTAATGAGCTTTGTAAACAAAGGGCATGCCAAATCTATTGATCCGTTACGGTTCATACTGCAGCGAGCTAAAATGTGAAGCACTATGGTGCTTGAAATGAACAGAGCTTTCTGAATTTTTTTCTCATTATAGCAAAATACAATTAATTCTGTAACAGTAAATAGAAAACATGTGTGCCTTTCTCTAGATCATGATAGATTTTTTCAGATTGGATGCATAATTAAAAAGCACGTCCTTTAGCAGATAATGGTGTAATCTGGACTTTTTTGGTCACTGAGCAAAAAACTGTGATGTCTTTAAGAGCAAAAGAAATATAATTTCTTTTCTTGGCTCAGGCTCAACCTGGAAGTGCCACAGGACAAGACGGATGAGGGGAGCAGTAATGAGATACATAGCTGTTTATTTCTAGGTCACTTACTTGAATCTGATCCAGGTCAATAACGCCTGAAATTTCTTGCAAATTGATAACTGATTAGTTAAACATGAAATGAGATGGCATTGACCCTACTACATTATAATTTCGTTATCTTCCTTAACATTTGAAGCTGAAATGGCAGACATTGCACAAACAAAAGCAACTGCTGATACGGTTTGGTGTAATTGTATGGGTGCCAACGTTTTATCACAGAAGTCATTCTCTCAGCAAGCCCTATCTGCAAGATTGACCCTGCAGCCAGGTCCTAAAATCCCCGCAGAGATAGAAATTTTTAAATTGCCTGGTTAAGCAACTCCTAACTGCGGGGTGAGACACTGGTTGACAGGAAATTCCTTTTTGGAAAGTGGATAGATATGATCGGTAGCAGCTACAAGTGTATTCTCAGGGTAGGTGCCATCTGGACCACCATTTCATATGAACCCGCTTGGGGGGCACAAACCCTGTGAATTCAAGGCTCTGCACCCTGTTTTCATAGCACGAAGCCTAGTTATTCTCAGAGCCCTCACTCCAACCAGTGTTTTCAAGACTTCAAGGCATCCATCTGTGCTGTCTGCTAGGAGTCTAGTCCTAGTCTGCTAGGTTTCCTTCAAACCCTATTTTGCATTCATCAAAGGTTACCAAGCTGGTGATGTTTCGAATGAAATTTTGTTTCACTGGAAAATTCTGACCAGCTGTTCTCCCAGCAACCTCTGTTTCTAATGCTGCCTATATGAAGCTCTAATCTCTCTGAAACTGAAGATCCCAGATGATGGATGAATACAAAATAATGGAACTAATATGGTGCATGCTAATCTTCCTGGCTCAAACACTTTAGTTTTTGATGTATCGTGTCCTCTAGCCATCATCTGATAACTGTCTATTTTTTGCTAGCTATTTCAATAGTGAGCTCTTTCAGGCATAGATATCTGCCTCATTTTTCATGCTCAGCACTTTTAAAAACTCTATAAAATAATAATTGTCCTTGTTACTCCCTTCCACAGAAGTCTTGTGACTAAAAGAAGAGAAGGTTTTGCTCCAGCTTTGTGCTCGAATTCTGCCAACAATCTGCTTCTCATCCAGGCACATCCCATTTACTCAGCCCTTATGTAGATTGCAATAGAGGTAAGAGAATATTTGTAACAATAAAGAATTAATGTCTAATGTAGAATTTACCTATTCCTTATCTGATATGGGAGAACATTTTCTTTAATGCCTTATTCAGATGCAGTATAGATACCCAGAAGTTACCATTTACTTTTCACTGGGATAAGAGTCTAGTCCATTTGCTGATGCCTTTGTGATGTAGTTTTTCAGTGTACCAAAAATAAATGCATAAAAACAACAAAGGGGATTATTGGTTTAGAAATGTTCTACTTAGGTAGAGTAGACAAAAAGGTGGTGGTCTCCTCTAAAGTATATCTAAAACAAAACCTGACGACTTTTACAGCAGCCAAACCATGATGATTTTATTATGCTTGCATATAACATGATAATCATTTGTCCTTTCATAGGGCAGGCTACGCAAGCAAGCTCAGGCACTAGCTTAGTGCTCTTGTTACTCGGTTCACAGGTGATGTGTAGTACTGAATCGCAATTGATTCCCCAAAGGGAATTTAGGATGACTTAAATGTTTTTAGCACAGAGTTAACAGGGAGAATGACTATTAAAAGTGATTTTGTGTGTGCACTGAGAAAAATGTTTTGTTTTCTGTTTTTTTTTTTTTATTTTTTCCAAGATCAGAAAATCTCTGAACTGTTTTATTTAGTACAAACACAACAGCAGTCTCAATTATGAAAGACTACAATATTCTCAAAGATCAGAAAATCTCTGAATATTTTTGTTTATTTAGTACAAACACAGCAGAAGTCTTAATTATGAAAGAAGACTGAAATATATGACAAATCCCTGCATTAAAAAAGTGGCTTATAATTTGAAGAATGTGTAGGAACTTCAAAATCTCTGCACACCAAGTCCTGTAGGTCAGGCTCCCAGCTGCTAGAGGAAGGTGCCTATACTGGGGACCATTGGTGGGCACACAGGCTGGTATAATAAAGTTTATCTTCCTGAAGATAGAGTTCTAAGAAAATGATGGCCAATGCTAGACACTCATGACCTGACAGAGGGTAGTACAATGTTACTGCAGTATAGCATGCAGAGCAATTAACAATACCCCCTGCAAGTCTCCTTTTTTCATAAAGAAATGGATCAGGCCACAAAGTGTGCGGGATGTTGGAGGCATATAGGTATCGTGGTGAGGGCTCAACACAGATGTGAGAGATATGATCCAAAACTGTTTTTTTTCCACTTACAGAGAACTTTTTGAATGGGAAATTTCATACTTCAAAATCCAGCAACCTGGTAGAGACCGAGAGCAGAGCCACTGCAGATTGCTGTCCTGTGTCCAGGTCTGGATGTTGAGGAGAAACCGCTATTCTGGGCAAAGGTGGTCTGGTTTGTCTTCAGTGGCAAAGCTAAGATGTTACTCAGTAGCCTTGTAGCGGCAGGCTGTTTGATCAACTTTGTGCAAATGAACATAAAGGAGGGTGATGCTATAGCTGTGGTGAAGAGCTCATGGCATTTTTCAAGGTCTCAGTGTCTTTTTCTGGACAAAAGCTAGCTTAGAAAGACATACGTACTGGCCAGCGGTCTCTTATGGCACACTTCAGCCTCAACCATGGCCTGGCCCGTCCTTACACAGTAAGGGCTCCACGGGCTAAGTTAGATATAAAGATGTTGATGCTGATCAGAAATTCAGATGTCACCTCTACTCTGGAATGACTTCCATAATTTAATTAAAAGGCAGATCATTAAGAATCAAATGGCTGTAAATAAATTGGGAAAGTCAGAAGAGAGATAGACAGGTGTTGTTCACCTTTTATTTTTCTTGAAACTATAAACTGTGTGAATCTTTCTAAATTTATATGGCTGTTTTAAGCCTATATCAAAATATTGCCCTGTGGAGTGCCATACTAATTCAAATATAGAACAGAAATTTAATAACTTGTTCTCTTCCACCCTCTGTAGTTAATGCAGTATACTGATTTGAATTTGGTGTAAATCCCAAGCTGCACATGTATTCAGACATTTATTGGAAACAGTAAATTGTGATCTTCTGATTTATAAAATCTCTGTTTAATAGTCCTACAGAAGTGGAGGACTTCACAGTGTAGCTGCAACCAGAGGGCTTCTGAGTAATTCCAGTGAAATACAAGTCAGAAAAATAGATGCATTACACAAAAAAAATTCCTATCTTCATCCTCATTTTTCTCATTAGCATCTGACTATAATTTACTGTAATGTCATATTTTGTTGTCTTCCAGAATAAAATGTGCATATTTTCTAAAGAATAAAGAAGGGGAATTAGTATGTTTTGCAGAACTATGTTGTTGAAGTCAAAGACAAATGCTTCAAATTATTAGGCCTCAACACTTTTAACTTAATGAATAAACCATAAAAACAAGAGGAGAAAGAATAACTCAATCTGGTGAAAATCGGGCCCTTGAGAACAAAAGGAAAAGGTGCCCTAGTGCAATAGGCACTGATCATCTTTGAATATGAGTTCTTGAATTTACCAAACTAGCAATGGCATGCCAGAGCATAAGGAAGGTACAATTCTCATCATATTAGTGATGGGTGTAGTGTAAGCCATGAATACTTTTCTGCCAAAGAAATGCAGTAGTTTTTTTAATGAGTTCTTGAAAATTTATTAACTGTGTGCGGCTACTGTGTGTCTTTTCTGTTGCTGCCGCTCTGCTATACTGAGGTGTTCGTTCACCTTCACAAAAGCAACGGTAGGGAAACTTCAAACAGACATCCCATTATCATTTTCAGGAGCTGTTACCCATTTCACAGCCAAATCCTGGAGGAAATAGTGGGGAACTGATGAATATAGGGGGCCACTGGTGGGATACACAGATGCTCAGTATGGTGAGTGAACACCAAGGAGGAGGAAGAGGGTAAAAGGGAAAAAACCTTGTTGCTGGGAACAAGAGAGACAAGGGAGTCACTGTGAGGGAAGGAGAGCAAATTTGATTGTGTCTTTTTAATACAGGGAAAACTTCACATCTTTTCCCTATGAAAAGAAAGAACAAAACCTCATTTTAGTAATGATTCACAGTGCATTAAAAAGAATATCTCATTATACATCTCCAAGACAGTGAGCAGCTGTGCTCTTGGAATTATTTAAAAAGCTGAAAGGTATATCCAAATGGTCCTCTATAGCCGAGTAATGGTGCTATTTGTATTAAACACAATGTTCCATTGATATACGCTATTTAATTTTATGTTAAAAATTTTGTACAGTCATGATGAAGAGCCTAGGCATTTGTCTAGAGAAGGAAGAAAGGCTCGTGTAGCAGCTGAAAAGACAATTGTAACAATATGCACATTACAGCTCTAGGAATAATTGATTATTCTGTTGCTGACAAAGTAGAAATATTAAAATACTTCCTGTTGCAGTAAAGAAAAAATATATCTCCTTACCAGAATAGCAATCCCAAAAATTTTGTTCTGATTGAATTTTTCACCCTCTGGTTTTAGATGAAAATATTCGGTCCATCACTAGCAACAGAGCAGGATGTCCCAGGGGAGGTGGGACACCTCGCAGAAGATGGTGAGGTCAAGAAATCACACTGAAAGACGGGTGGGGTGGTCAGTGGTGATTTATGGAGGTGAGGGAGCTTTAGAGAATCAGTGGGGAGATGGGGGCTGAGGGTGTGGAAAGAAACAGTCACTAGGCTGTTTTCAGGGAAATTGCAAGGAGTTGAGTTGCAGGCTTTCTTCTCATTGCTGCTTTTCCTTGACAGACTGTTACCCTCCTTTGGTACCCCCTGTGAGAAGCCTACCATACCTTTTTTCAGCATCTGCTGACCAGGGAGCAAAGCAGGGAGAGAGCCAAGGCTGCAGCTGGGCAAGGCTGGACCTCGCCAGGGAAAGGGCAGTGGGGCCAGGGGGTGCCCTTGCTGGGGAAGATCAGCCTGTGTGAAGGTCCCTACAGACCTCCCGCCCTTCCCGGAGCAGCGGACCCTGCAGGCAGCACTCATGCAAGGTCTATGGCTCTGTCTGCTGATCCCGCTGGCCCTGGCAGCCTGCTGCCCACCCCTGGGGCCACCCCAGTGCTTCCCGTGGAGCTGCTCCAGCGCCCCGCTAGCAGCTGGCTCTGGGTTTGTTGAATTTTCACCTTTTTTCTTTTTTTTTTTAAGTCTGAGTAATCGCTGTCCAAACACTACATTGACCAAAACGCCCATTTGCAATTTGGCTGCTGAACTTGATATTTTGCAGCGGTTATGCTGGCTCTGGTGGATTCTCAGTGTAAGGACAGATCAGTTTGGTTTCTAGAGATAACATGATGACTACCATTTCAACCTGTTTAATGCATCATCTTCATTCATTTAAAGAGCATGGACACTTATTTATTTTGTCTTGTAAAGCTAGAAAGCATTTAAAACTTTCCAGATCACTATTTTCCCCCTCTCAGAGAGGAGCAGGAAAGAAACTCCTGAAGAGTTTCACCTTTATATTGACTTTCGTTCCTGTTGCCTATCTGCTGCTTACCGTTAGTTTAAGAAAGTGCATATAATTTTCTTGTATGGAATTGTTTTTACTCAGGTTCTTCCAGTATTTGCAGAAATGAATAGGTAAATTTCCAGTTACTTTTCTTGTAAGCAGGAAGGAATATCCATGTTTTATAGCCATAGAGATTAAGAACCTGTGAGATTAAATATCCCTGGAGAAGTATACGGCAGTTGAATAGAGCACTTCAGTTTTCTGTTTTTCACTGTTGTTTTACGTACCAAAACTCCAGCTTGTTTTCAATCAGTTTTTTCTTATTTTATAACATGTTAATTCTCTACATTGTCTATACTATTGAAAATGCAAACACTGTCTTAGGGTTCAAAGTGAAGAGGAAGGGCTTCACTGACTTTTGAGCTGAGGTTTCATTCCCAGAGATTATTAGATTTATGAGCCTTCCTCTCTCCTATGCAGGACGCAATGCTCGCCACAGTCACTTATGAACAACAGGTCAGCTAAAGAGGCTCTCTACTGTGGAGCTGGGAAGACAGGGAGGTAAACAGACGTGGTGAGCAATGGCTAAGGTCTGTGATAACGGACATGATAAACTATGTTGGTAGGCTGGTAATGTTATTTGTTTGTATGTTGTTACAAATTCACTGTTACAGTCTTGAAACAAACAGCGCCTGCTCCAACGAAGGCCCAGTGTAAGGACGGAGAGAGGTTCCTCTGGTTAAATACAACTCATCCTTGAAGGAGACAGAGATGACCACGTGGGTTTTGAGGAGAGACTTGAATTGCCATTTAGGAAAAGAGCTTACCAAATACGGTTTGTCAGATACTAGTGAATAAATTAGCTGTGCAGAAAGTGCGAACTCAACCCTGAAGACTGGGGTTTTTCAGTGAATCATACAGAATCCAGAAAGTGCTTCTACAAATTGTGTAAGCCAATAATGTATCTTAAAAAAAGTTTGCACACAGTTTTAATGTTACTAGCATCAGAAATTTGCCATTCTTATTTACCCAGACAAATACAAGAGTAAAAGCAGTGTGAAGGAAAGTTCTTTTTAAATCCATACAACTAAATTTTTAAGATTTTATCAGATTATACAGAGAAACAAATCACCTGTTAATTGAATTAAATGAATAATTTGTGTTTCTTATATTCTTCCACTGTGAAAGTTTTCTACCAAATTAACTGGTGATTGAATTAAATGGAATACTTTGTTTGTATTCCTTGTATTCTTTCACTTTGAAAATCTGTATATTTTAATTAGTTTATGATTTTTTTTCCTTGATTACAAGCAGTTATTAGACAGGGTGAGAATTTAATTTTGACAGTGTCATTTCCATTACTCATGAATAATTATTATAAGAATACTTAAGGTTAGAATAATTATGTTTTTAAGAGATGATTTATTGCCTTGATTATATTTTCTTATGGCTAATAAATATTTTTTTAGTTTGAATTTTTAAACATTTTAATTTCTGTAGCTGAATTTATTGATTAAACAGTTTACAGTGGCATTATGTTGGCTACTAATTAAAAAATACCTGGAAGTACTCTTCCACAACTTAGTTATTTATGACTCTTTATTCATTGCAAAATATTGATCATCAACAGAGGGAGAAATAATTTTATTGATATCAGATATGAAGCTTATATTATCCACAGTAGTTTCATTTTCATGGTAATTTTCAGTAATTTACAGTCTTTGAATGTCTTTGGGGAAAGGCTAATTCATAAATATTCAGATTTCGATGAGCCAAGCAGAGCCAAAATTCTCAAATACTAAGCATTTACTCTCAAAAAAGCCATCTTCTTTCAGATGCATCAGAATGATAGCACACAAAATCACCAAGAAAGAATAAAACCTTTGCTTTTTCAGAGTTATGAAGATAGGAACTTATTTACCTAGCAATGAATAAACTTTCAAAGTTTGAGAATTTTGGTTTATCCTAAACAAACAAGAATTTTGTTGGTAGCTGAGACCGAGATCAGCATTGTCCCCTTGGAAAAAATCAAGGAATAACTTTCAGAAGTTTCTGAAGGGCTCATGTTTCTTCAATTTGCTTGCATAAGCTTCCTATATTGTAGCATAATTTGTATTAGTATTACATATTTGTGTTGTAAGCATAAGAATGACGTACAAGTGTTATGTTTAGCAAACAGTAATTTGTGCACGTGGATGTTGGGTTTAACACACAAACCTCATGACTGTGCTGCAGCTTGCACTACCGTCACAGCTGTGGGTCGTCTCTGTTTTAATATGTACTTATATGTAGCACAAGTTGTGAAGATGTGAAGTCATAAGTAACTTTCAGTGAGATTGTCCTGGAAAATAATGGAGAAGATTATACTGGATACTACTAGTGCTACTACTACTACTGTTAGTACTACTTCTGCATTTAAAAAATAATGCAATCATTAGGCACAGTCAATATGTGTTCAAAAAAGGAAAGTCCTGTTTAACTAATTTGATATCCTTCTATGGTAAGGTCACCCAATTAGTGGATGAAGGGAAGGCAGTGGATGTAGTTTTTCTGGAATTTAGTAAGGCTTTTGATATTGTCCCTCACAACTGTGAGATGAGCAAATTTATGGTGCTCTGGATGAGGAACTGGCTGAAGAGCAGGGCTCAAAGTGTTGTAGCGAATGGGGCTACATCTGGCTGGTGACCAGTCACCAGCAGTGTTCCTCAGGGTTCAATTCTAGGGCCAGTTCTGTTTAACATATTTATCAACAATCTGGATGCAGGAGTTAATTGCACCATTAGCAAGTTTGCAGGGAGCACCAAACTGGGACATGTTTTTGAGGGATGGGAGGCCTTGCAGAGGCATCTAGATAGATTGGAGCATTGGGCAGTGACTAATGTGATGAAATTTAAGAAGTCCAAATACCAGATTCTGCACCTAGGATGGAGTAACACCAGGCACGAGTATAAATTGGGAGAGGAGCGGCTGGCGAGCAGCCCTGCAGGAAGGGATCAGGGGGTGCTGGTGGGCAGCAGGCTCAACGTGAGTCAGCAGTGTGCCCAGCAGCCAAGAGGGCAAACCACATCCTGGGGTGCATCAAACCCAGCGTAACCAGCCGGAGAAAAGAGGGGATTATCCTGCTGTATTCAACACCTCTAGTGCTATGTGCAGTTCTGGGCCCCACAGTTTAAGAAGGATGTGAAGGTCCTTGAACACATCTAGAGGAGGGCAACAAAGCTGGTGAAAGGGCTGGAAGGCATGTCCTATGGGGAGTGGCTAAGGACTTTGGACTTGTCTAGTTTGGAGAAGAGGAGGCTGAGGGGTGACCTCATCGCTCTCTGCAGCTTCCTGAGGAGGGGAAGTGGAGAGGGAGGTGCTGAGCTCTTCTCCCTGGGATCCAGTGACAGGACACATGGGAATGGTTCAAAGCTGCGCCTGGGGAGGTTCTGACTGGACATTAGGAAGCATTTCTTTACTGGGAGGGTGGTCAAACACTGGAACAGGCTTCCTAGAGAGGCGGTCAATGCCCCAAGCCTGTCAGTGTTTAAGAGGCAGTTGGACAATGCCCTTAATTACATACTTTAACTTTTGGTCAGCCCTGAGTTGGTCAGGCAGTTGGACTAGATGACCTTTGTAGGTCCCTTCCAACTGAAATAGTCTCTTCTATTCTATTAAAGGTAAGCAGAAAGATGTGATAACTGGAATTCGTCTAAATGATCCCACCTTTTTTTTAGGCTTTAATAGCAGGAAGGACTTTGCTTTTACATCCATCTGGGTTGTTCTATCAAATTTTGAAGAATGGAGTCTTAATACCTATGTACAAAATTTTATGCACGGGAGTGCATATGTCTTACTACACAATATGTACATATGTCATACATACATTCACAAAGTATGTACAAGAATACAAAAATTATATTTGTAGCTGCTCGTACATAGGGTTATCTGATTTGCACTGAAATCACAATTACTATCTGTACAGACAGGTTTTTTACCTTTCTCAAGTGACATGGTTCTCTGTAAATTCCATCTTTTTTTTTTTTTTTTTTTTGTGTTACATTTTGCCTTTTCTCTGTGAAGAAACTTCCAGGGGCAAAAGAAAATACGTCATCATTTCTTCTTACACTGTTTTAGCGTATTGATCCTTCCTGAAAGCCATCACAGGTAGCAGTGCTGAATAAGTTGTCTTTTGTTGCTTTCTTACTCCATCCTTATCTTCAATCTGTCCTAATAGAGTTGTACCAGACACTTCTGCAGTGATTATTTTACCATATAATAGAGCAAATAATTACAGGTTTTCTCGCAGAATTTACTGTGTGAGGAAATTACTACTACAGCCTGGCCTGGGGCTAGATGAATCAACATAATAAGCTTTATCCACTGTTCTTTTCAGAAATCTTTCTTAATTTGGCTGTGAACATTTTTTAATCTGAGAATATTTCATGAACAATAGATTATGTGGACTGTCTTCACCCTTACTAAATTAATATAGCATAAGCAGGCCTGGTTGCAAGCTGGAATTCAGTACCACCCTGAAAACCCAGCTAAAAGGAAGCAATTTTGCAAATAAATGCTTGGTGATTGCAGGTATGTGAGTTCACACATCAAAGCTTTCAGTAAGACTTGGACGTTGCCTCCACTCTTGAGTGTAATCGCCTCCTTGGCATTTTCCATTTTATCCTCCCAGGGGCACGCACCCAAGAGAAACACTGCTAACTCGTTTTTAATGCTAGCGCAGTGTTTCTTTCTGTAAGAAGCACTGGCTGGTCATCACAGCAGATCTGCAGGGGAAGAGAGGGAGAGGAGCTCAAGTTCAGCTGCGTTTGGAGCTTGCTTTGCTTTGCAGCTGACCAAGGAGGCTGACTCCCCCTGTGTCTTCAGACTTGCCCTTTGCAAGGGACCAAAATAAAAAGATCACCAAGTGCATGTGCGTATGCATGGCATACTGCAGTGCTTTATAGAAACTTCAGTCCACCCCAAAACCAGAGTGGTGGCACTCAGTGAGGCAGGAGCAGGTGGCTAAGGGCCCAGGGGATGCACCAGCTCAGATGCTTATTCCAGAGCTACCTTGGCTCATGCTTTATGGGGCATTTCCACACTTCGTTAAATCTTCACGTGATAGGTTACAACTGGAGTTAATTTGAAGTGGAGAGTAACACTGGGCTGACTGAGTTTTGCAAAGCCTAATATTGTGCTACTTGACTGAGTTCAGATAGACTGTATATGTAATTAAACTTCCAGGTTATATTTTATTTGGGTTTTTTTGCAAGTCAGCTAAACTAAAAGAAAAATGAAATGAGAATGTAATCACCACAAACAAGGGCATGTTTATGTTATTATTTTTTTTTGTTCCTGAACAAAAATAAATGAAGCATCCACTACTAATGAAAGCCTAAGCAACCCCTTGCAGCAAATAAAATTAATACTTTGGAAAAAGTTGTGCAATTTTGAAAACTGATACTGTGATAGCAGAAAATTGCCAACAAACTAGAAATGCTCACATCCACTAACAGCTGTTCAAACATACTGTCATGCCCAATTTGCTTTCCTAGAGTTAAAGTAAATTACTTTAGGTGCTCATGAAACATAGCGGTTGTACATGGATCCAGTCCGTGGGACATGAAAAACCTTTAACTGAAAGGTAATTCATCACGTAAAGGTAATCTGTTACATAAAGTAGAATAAGATTTATATTATTTATATTTCTATTTCATGCTTTTCTAGCCAGTTGCCTTGCTAAGGCAGTCTGATGGCATGAGCTAATCACTTTTTGAAATATTTTTTAAAATTTTTTTTTAGATCAATTTCTTTAGCAGTAAGTTTTGGTTTTTGGGAAAGGGACAAAGAATCATAAAATTTATCCGAATGAATCCTACTGGTGTGGAACATGGTGCAAAGGACTAGAACCTTAATCCTCAAACATATAACCAGGCAGTTTATGTATGAGGACAAGAAGGAAAAGTCAAAATTTCAGAATGAGACTGCAAAATTGATCAATTCCAAAGGACAGATACATCCATGAGCAGCCTACTGTTTTCCAAACCTGTTTATCACAAATGTAATGTGAAGGGGAGATTTCTCAAGGAAAAAAAAAAAAAAAGGCTTGTAGCTCCCCTGTTTGTTCATTTATTTTTTTTGCTGTTTATGTTGAAATTGGGAAGCTGGTTAAGGCTGGGCGTAATGGTCGAATCCACATACAATGAGGCTGGAAAGAATACTGACTGAACAGAAAAGCACAGTGGAAGACACTTTGCCTGAGAGGTCCACGGTTGCCTGAATAATGCATGGGCTGAATTCTCATGAAAATTACTGGGAATTTCTAATCCAAATCTCTGAACTGCCATTTTTTGAAATATCTCAATATGTGCTTCTACAGACAGACCTTTAATAGCCAAAGAAGGATTGCCTTTACTACCTGCTGGTAGCTGATGGTGGGCCTGAGGTTGGTTATGCCTACCCTGCAGGTGAATCATGGTATCTTAAAAGTGAAGCACAGGTCTCAGAAGAATACACCGATCTGCATTCACCACAGCAGGGTACTTTTTTAGCAAGCTAACTGCCACTCTTCAGGCATACAACAAGAACACCGAGCCACTTTCACCACGTGGTGCCACTCGTCAAGAGTTAAAATACAGCTTTTGAGAATGTCAACAGCTGTTTAGAGACTATTTGTTATTTTGCAGAACTATGATTACACAAAGTTACGTAAACCCTAATTCTCAAAATTATGCACCCTTAGCTGGGTAACAGTTTCCAAAGGGTCCATGTCCTGGTGCCTTTTAACAGGGCTTTTGCTCTTAAATCATCCCTGTGTTTTTGAAAATATTACCGTATCGTGACTAAATATAACTGAAGGAGTTTAAATTTAGCTGCTTTATTTTTTTAAATGTTTGCTTTCACTCTTTTAAACCTTGTCTGAGACTACTTTCTCTTTTAGCTTGAGAGCATTGACCCTTAGGATGAGCAGGTTCAGCCCCCAAATACCCTCCTAGATTCACAGCAATAATTGTGCTTTTTTTTGTACTCGGCAGTTTCTGTCAAATATGTCGAGACCATGGCATGCTTTTTCATTGTCTACCTAAATGTTTTACCGTGAATTAATTGGTATGTACTCTCCCAGTTCTTACATGTATATTCTCAATGGCTCTTCCAGTCATTTAAAAAGCCAGGGGCCATGTTGCTGGTAGCCTGCTATGCAGAAGCATCATAGGAATGGAGGATGGGAAGGACCCGAATCAGTAGCTCCAGACACCTGCCAACACCTCCTAAAATGCCCCTAGAAAATTTTCAGGCTGTATCCTAGAGGCTGGATAGGTTTTCTTGTCCTTATTCCTTCTACTGGGAAGCTGTTACAAAATGCTGTGTTTGAAAAGTTGTCCTTTTGATTGCCAGTTTAAAATTATTTATGGCCAGTTGCTCAGTTGCTAATGTAGTAAATATACATTTGCAGTTGTATTGATTACTCTTTTAAACTGCTCTTTCCCCGTCTGGTTTGTACCTGGACATGTTTACATAGTAATTAAATGCTTTTGTTTTACTAGACTGAACAAGATTCTCCTCCAGCTATTATATAGCTTATTCCTGTGCCTATTGATTGATTATAGGCCTGTTCTTGGGATGCACAAGCTATGGGTTTAAATTCTTATGGTTACGGAGGGCTTAGGTCCCAAGCTGTCTGGCCAGCTGTGGTGCTGCCTAACTGTCGGGCTACCATGGGAAGATGGGAGGCAGCCACTGCTTTTCTGAAGAGAGAAAAGGACCAGTTGTTTGAACAAAAAATCCTATCAGTGTATAAATGAATGGTTTTGAATACTGATTTCTCATAGACATCTGGGCATAGACAACTAAATGGAGAAGAGATGACGGGGTGAATTTCAGGCGCATGCATTCTTCCATTCACCGTTTTCTATTGACTAACGGAGGCATCCCACAATTTAGCTGGCTGGATCTCAGAATTGCATCTAGCTCCCTACCTTTCGATGTACAGAGAATTCAAGCATTTAATTCATCCTTGTGAATTTGGTTTATGGTATTGGGTATCAAATTCTGTCATCGTATGGAATATCCAAATGCATAAATTCCTGTTTGGATATCACTTTAGTGGGGGGGGGCCCATGCTGGGTTATTTAATCCATGTTTGCTGAAGGCTAGTCCCATATGGTTCCTATTCCGTTTTTGTTTGTATCTGAAGAACCTTCTGATGTGTTGTTTTGTCATTTTTTTTTATCTCCTCTTATTGCTTTTCTCATCTACTTGGCATAATTGGTGATCAACAGCATTTATTATTTTTAAAGATTTCTATTACTCTCTTATTTCCCGGAACGTTTCCTCAGGGGACAATCCATTTAGTTCAGTCTGTAGCCTTGCTTACAGACTGAAAGTGGAAAATGATAAATTAATTTGAACAGAGCCAAGGAGGTTAAGCTTTTGAATTTTATTATTTGATTGTGTGTCCCTGCAGAAATTGCTCTGTTTCATGAGAAAATTCTCTCTTTTTCTCTCTCTAAACCGGTGATAGTGATATTTGGGAAATAGGGGGAGTCATGAGACTAAATTGATGATTATCCAAAAACTAGCTGAGAATTTGCAAATGCAAAGGACTATACAAAATTACCAAATGTTACTTCTGTGGGATAATTATGGCTAAAATTTGGTTTGCTTGTAACAGAATTTGTTCATATACCGGTTGGCATTTTTTCTTAGTGTTCTGTGCCTTGCTTATGATGAAGTTTCTATGAGATTTGTGTGGTTCATCCTGTTTAGAAAAACAGGCTCATTTCTACCACAGTAGAAAGCACTGCAGCAGTCTCCTGGAAGGCTGCCTCTCCTAATTACAGAATGCTTATGACTTCGTGATTTAACAAATACCAGCTATAACATAAAGCAGTTTATTCTACAACTTGTGAAGTTTCTCTGTCTTCTGTTATGTCTGTTTTAGTACCGTGGATTGAAATGAGATTAAGGAGAAAAGGCTCTTGTGGAGAGGACATGCTAGAGCCCGTGAAAAGGCTCAGAAGGGGTCTATCATGACAGAGTTACAGGCTTTATGCATTCATAGGTCAAAACAGAATTACCCTGTGTCTACACCATAGTAGTTCAGTGCAGGACCCATCCATGACTGCCTTGAGACCAAGTACAAATTTATGTAGCGTTCACAATGCATTGCAGTGAAGGAGAGGTTAAACAAATGGCAGAGGCAATTGTATGGAAAGACGAGAAGACTTGATTGCTGTTTGTTGATGGCTATAACATTTATTTGTCTATCAGTCATTTCAAAGTAATAAAACTAACAAACCATTACTGTAAAAATGGACCTCTTTTTCGTTTGGTCAGTTCTGCTGATGAAAATGAACGATCTTTGTACCAACAAAATTCCGCAAACCCTGAAACAGATCGTAACAGCAGAATTGACCAATAGGCAGACATAATTTAATTTACTTCCGCTAGGATCACAGATTTCCTACTTGGTGTGTGGAGGTTCCGTAGCTGCTGTTCAACAGCGCTTTGCAATGGCAAAGCGGTTCCTTTCCTACAAGGATTTAAAAGGTCATTGTGCATCACGCGTGTTCAAGCTGAGGCCTCACTCGGACCCGGAGAAGATTCAGTGAACCTGAACAAGGCGGTCTTGATCCATCGCTACCCCATCAAACAGTGTAATTCACCGACATGTCTACTCTCTGCAGGGAAATGAGATGGCTTTTGCTGGTTTGTCTGGTTCTTTTCACTGAGGCAGCCAGAAGCATCCCCGGATGAGACTTTTTATGGCACATGATCATAACGATGCTCCTTCCAGACTGGCGCCGGTGTGCACAGCACTGCATTGTGCTGTGGTGGATGCATTAGATCAGTCCATTTCTTGCTCTGTATTCTGCATTGGTGCCGATCTTTGTGACGCAGTTTGGATACTCTTTATGTTTAGTTTTCTGCCATCTGCAAACAGCAGTAAAAGGATGAAGAAAACAACATAAATGGCATGATTTTTTCATCTATATAAAACCTACAAATCAAATATTTCCAAGAAAAGTAGGAATTTGAGATAATCTAGGTTCAGTGTAGAGCCTTCAAATGTACTGGCGACTGAGATCACTCATGCTTAAGATTATTTTAATATAATGAATTTAAGCGCCAGAGTACTACACTATCTAATATAATTCTTTGACTAAGATGCATTGTATTTAGATTTATTTGCCACTAATGGGAGAAATTCCTTGCTCCTGACATGATTTTCACTGTGCTAGGGATAATGTGGCTATTTATTGAGACAGTGCAATGGTGAAAAATGTTAGGCTGTGTTTCATTATTGCCTAGTCCTCTTTAGAGCTGCTGCCTCTGACTGAAATACAGTGAATAAGTATATCTGTACTTACTTGTGAAGACAGACATGTTAAAGGTGAAACATTTGTTTCTGGCTATTCCCATGTTTGGGTGAAATCCTCTTGACCACTGGATTTTACGAAGAATTGAGCACTGATGCTTCCACTGGCTTTGGTTCAGAAAGTGCTTGCCTGGTGTGCCAGGAAATCAGATCTACAGACCAGTTCCAACATTGAGTGAATATTTATACAAACAGGTTTTGTGGAGTTCATTTATTCTAGAAATGGGTGCACTGCAAATAAATTATGAATGAAAAATGAGTGCAAATATAATTAATAGACTATTATCTTATGATTATAAAATAGTGCCATATTTTTAAAAGAAATATAAAAATAAATTATACTACCATGGATTTGACAAATCCATTGTTGAATCATGTTGTATGGCTGGGAAAAGCCAAGTATGTCCTTGGAGAGTGGTGATTAAAAAAAGACTTTGGAGCAGATAATGGCAACATTAAATGAGTAATGCACCTAGAATGACAGTAGCAGTCCAAATTGCTCCTGTCCCATGGGAGTGGTCAGTGGCCATTTGGAGAGGCAGATTGCAGAAAAAGCGCCAGAAATCTTGCAGTAAAAAATTCTGGATATCAACTATATGTGTTATAAAAAAAATATTTCCCTTTGAGTTACTTAATGTTACTGCCTGTTAATTTTATTGGATATCCTTTTTCCCTTCTGGCATGAAAAACTGTGAATAACCGTGGCTTATTTATGCTTTGTTCCCATTTCATTCATATTTCTATAGCCTTCTGTCATGCCCTCCACCAGTTTTCTCCCTTCTGTAGGCTGTAGAAGCTCTCTTCAATCTCTGTTCATTGGAGCAGTATCTCTATGGTTTTCTTCTGAGATGCAGAAAACAATATTTGTCATAATTTATACAGTGGCAAAATGCAGTTTTCCTCTGTTCCTTCTCTAATAAATTCTAGCATTTTATTTGCCTAGTGGCACTTCTCACAACAATGATATTTTCAGAGAATAGCCTGCGTCCTGCAGGATTTCTTTCTGTGTGTAACAGCAGATTTGGAGCTCATCACTGCTTAAGTTTACATAACGTTAGGTTTCCACAGTTGTGTTTCTTTCAGTTATTGATGCTTTTAAAAATACACTATTATTATATGAGACAATTGGTCATGCTTATTTTGCAGGAAAAGCATTAGGGAAATGGTAGTGTTGGCATGGGAAAGGAGCACGGGGAAATGTAGCAGTGATGCAGGGAAATCTGTTAGCATCTGTGGAAGATGAGGTTGGTCAGCAGAGGTTGGTCTAGCTGTGCTCACCGAGCCAGCCTGGATTATCCTATGGCCCTGGAAACCTAACAGTGACCTCTGTTGTCCAGCTTTGCCTCGTAATCCAAATGCTTCTTCCTCCTGTGAGATGCTGGCGTGAAGCAATGCAGGCTTTACTAGAAAGCCTCATGGTATAGAGGAGTGGAAAGTGATATGTTCAAAATTAAAATCCTGGAGATCACTTTTTCCTTGGCTAAGAAATTCTAAATGTCTTTGTGTTGTGGTGTTGCAAGCTCTCTGCTTGCCTCCCGAGATCAATTTCTAGTCTTTTACTGTTAGTATTAATGATCACTTTATTTCAAGTGTTAAAGAGGTGAACTTGCCTTTTCTAAGTAGTTGGTCTTTTGATCAAAATTGTATTAATCTCCCCATGTTCAGCATTTCCACTTTATTAATCTTTTCTGCAGCCTCTGGAGCCTGGTATGCTCTTTGCTATGCATTTGAGAGCAAAAAATACTTCACGTGAATACAGTAGTGCTCTGGTGGAAATCAGCCAGTTTAAAAATCACCTCTTAGTATAACTTAATTTCATGCTCCTTTAACTCCCTACTGTCAAACCTGCTCAATACCTATACTTTAATTTTGCTCACATTTTTCTCCTAAATAGATTTCTGCCAAATGTACTCTTGCCATTTAATTGATAACATATGGTGTAATCATTGCTTCTGAGCAGCAATAAGAAAGGCTGGCTTCCTGAAAGGGGTTATTGTTTCCATATGGTTTGGATACATTAACATATATAGCCAATTAATACAAATTTCAAAGAACCAGGGAATATAAATATGCCCTGAAATTCACATGGACTTTCCTTAACCTTTTTTAAAAATTTTACTATTGTTTTATCCTAGCCACTGGATATATGGGACCTGATGCTCACGGGACCATTGGAGTAGTTAGATTTGTCCAGATCAAGGCTTGTCTATACCATATGCTGTCCTAGTGGCCCATGCTTCTCAGGGAGAAGTAAAAGAATAGGGCAACCATTTCACTAGGTTTTCCAGACATAAACATCCAGTTTCAAGAGACCTGCAGTTTAAAGGTTTGGGTTGGGTTTTTTTTTGTGTGGTGGTGGTTATTTTTTTTTTTTTCCCAGCTAGAGCTGGTATTATACCTTTATTTGTCCCTACATTTTTCTGTGATACCCTCATCACTGTGCCAGCAATGTACCCTTCTGGCCAAGAAGGCCAATGGTCTCCTGGGATGTATTAAAAAGAGTGTGGCCAGCAGGTCAAGAGAGGTCATCCTCCCCCTCTACTCTGCCCTGGTAAGGCCGCATCTGGAGAACTGTGTCCAGTTCTGGGCCCCCCAGTTCAAGAAGGACAGGGAACTGCTGGAAAGAGTCCAATAGAGGGCTACAAAGATGATCAAGGGAATAGAGCACCTCTCTTATGAGGAAAGACTGAGAGACCTGGGTCTGTTCAGCCTGGAGAAGAAAAGACAGAGAGGGGATCTTATCAATGCTTATAATACCTAAAGGGCAAGTGTTGAGAGGATGGTGTTAGGCTCTTCCCAGTGGTGCCTGGTGACAGGCCAAGAGGCAATGGACATGAGCTGGAACACAGGAAGTTTCACCTCAACGTGAAGAGAAACTTCTTTACTTTGAGGGTGACAGAGCACTGGAACAGGCTGCCCAGGGAGGTTGTGGAGTCTCCTTCTCTGGCGGTACTCAAAACCTGCCAGGATGCATTTCTGTCCAGCCTGCTCTAGCTGACCCTGCTTTGGCAGGGGGTTGGACTAGATGATATATGAAGGCGACTTCCAACCCCTACCATTCTGTGATTCTGTGATCACTTTTAAACCATACACCTTTTGGCACCTGTGCAACCTATAGCAATGTGTTACAGAATTTACCAACCCGTGGTGTGAAAAACTCTCTTTCCTTTTGATTGTTTTCAATTGCTTCTTGATTGTTGAAGTTGCCCCAAATTCCTGTCCTTGGATGGTGAAGAGTCATTTTCTATTTACCTCCTTCAAGGTGTGATTTCATAAGCTCATGTTGCAGATTTCTTTCCTTCCTGTTTCCAGTGACTTAGGACTGCTCTGACTTCACTGACTTTAATGGAAAAAGTAATAATTTGCACTGGAAGAGTGCAGAGAAGTGGCAGACTTTAGATGTAACCTGTACGTTTCTGATATCATAACAGTCAAGCCTGTTCAAAAAATGAGTTACGTTCTGTTATTTACAGGCTTGCTGACCTCAGGGTCTGCGGTGGACTAAGAGAAATAGTACAGTGGACATTGTTTTTGTCATCTCTATGTTGATGAATACCATTTCATTTAAGAAATTAATAGTGACGTTAGATAAACAGTTCAAAGAAACAATGGTTAATCATTTCTAAGATGTCTACTGGAATTTCTTTTGAAGCTTTATAGAAATTAATAGATATATTGAGTGTTTGCATAAGAGTTATCTATGTTATTTGGTTTAGATAGAAAAATATCACACAAATAGCAGTATGACTGTGTACATGCACTCTTGAATTTCATGGACTGAATATGTGTTTCAGTAGGTACAGGGTCATCCTCCAGAAAATGTGATTTTTGAACTTTTAGTATATAAGATACAGCTAAAATTGGCCTGATAAGAAGTGATAAGAATTTATTTCAGTAAAATGGGCTTCATTCACTGCTTTAAGTAGCAAAAAGTGTTTTGTTTGAAGCGTGGCATTTGTGATAGCAACTTTCACTTGTGATAACAGCATCAAAGTTGAGATAACACACCAAATAGCCAACTTGCATCCATCCAGACCAAGACACCACAGATTATCTGCAGTACAACACCTCCTACTGAAAAATGTGATGGAAACATGCTAATTTACTGTTGGCTTCATACGACAATCTTCTGGCTGAGTAAAACAATAACAATTTAAGGGTGCACCAAGGTAAAAAAAGTCTTTCTAGCCTCCTCTTTTCCTCTGCCTCAGGCAAGACATACGTCCCCCCAGGACAGAAACTGCTGGCAAGGTTCTGCAGTACCATTGTGTTTCTCATTTATTAACTTTCCCTGGAAAATTCAAAGTGCTGCAGCTTTTTTGAGCTTTTTCTTTTGCACAGATTTTTTGCTCTTCCAATAATCTGCAATTTACGTAACCAATCCTAATTAACCAGCACAGCTTGAATTTCAAATATCAAATTCTGACTATCTGTCCTAAAATATTTATGAGATACCTTGTTGCAGAAGGGTAAGCTCATTTGTGAAGTGCTGTTGGCAGCAGCGATTCTGGATGCAGTTTTTCAACCAAGTTTTAAAATCAGAGAAGAGCCTTGCACAACCACAAGCAACAAAAATAACATAGAAGAAAGTGTTGTACACGCAGATACAGTGCCTACAAACAGATGAGAGGTGATGTAAAGTTAATATATAGCTAGCTGTGAGTTATTACTTTAGTTTTACTATAAAAAAATCGTGGACAGTCTATAAAATTCCACACTGGCAAGGAAAAGGGACAGCAAAAGCACAGATTTAATCACCAGCTAAGTATTTGTTCAATCCCTGTCAAACCAACTGATTTGGCCTGTTTTAATTAGGCATCAAGGGAGTAAGGTTAAATCATTAGCTGGTTTTGGCTCATCACAGTTGTTTGAAAATTGGTTTTTAAAGTTGGTGTGCTCTGCAGATAGAGGGAAAATGTTCCACACATTTTTATGATATGTTATTACTTGGATTCTGAAATTTAAGATAATATTTCATATTTATTGCAACAAATGTTGCCAAGTGAAGCAGTTATTGAAACTGTAATTGACAATACAGTTCAGAATTATTTAAAATTGTTTACATTAACAGATGGTCATGCATATGCTGTTTATTTTAATAAAGAGAAAAACAGTATAACAGTTCTAGTGCTTTTATTATATTAATTTACAAGGTAGTGAACCTGAAGTGGTTATATGTACACACAGACAAATGGGCAGATGGTAAATGAGCCATCTGTCCGTGCTTCATTCCTTTGCAGGTACAACCACTGGGATTCCCTTCTGAGGCTGCCTGTTTCTCTCTGGCTTTAAACAGAGTCTAGGGCGAGTGACTCGGGTGTAGACATGTCCCTGTAGATATCTGCAGCATGTGATCCCTTGCATCTGTTCAGTGTACGCCATTAGCGTCTCTCCTCGCTGAAGAGTATTATCTTTGAAAGTTAAAGTTGCTCAGCTCCTGTGGTTGGTTTCCCAATAAGTTCAACTCCTTGCTCTGCACCCCAGAGGGAACTGCAAATTCCCCTGCAGGATATTTTTCATTCTCCCTGTCCAAATCAAGAATTCCTCAAGGCTTCACGTTTAATTTGGAAATGTATTTTTTTTTTTTTTTTTTTGAGATCTATATATGGTCTCAGGACTATCCCACCAGTTATGGGTTTCATTATTAGTGAATAACGTTTTGTCAAGCTCTTTCTGGATACAATTCTAGAGGGATTTTAAATCTTCTAACAGTTTCTTGTTGAGGCATCAAGGCATAGCTTTATAATGATAGATAGGAATGATAGAGTTGTTCTTTAGGACCAAATACCCCAATTCTTGAATTGCATCAAAACCAGAGTGTTTTGATTTAAATTTTTTTTTTTCATCTTTCATTTGTATTGACTGTCCTACTTTGCCGTCTTTCACAGCTTGTTCAAACACTGGTTGTGCTTGCAGCATAAATTTATTTTATTAATTTGAGTAATTTGCTTTGCACATCTGTGTCCAGGTTACTAGTCCTCATAATCTACTAGGTGTATCTTCTGAATTGCATCAAGGCATCCTTGACAAAAGCTGCATTAGTGCTGGTACCTTAGTGCTGCTGGAAAATTTCCGATTTTCTTATAGTAAACTAAAATATGTATTTAACATGGACTTACTGGAGTTTTATTGGGTGAGCTCCTCAGAATGTCAGTCTTTTTCAAATACTTGCATCTTCTGTTGCAGAGCACTGCAACTTGTATTTTTCTTGCTCTTTTTTCCTGATTAGATCTAACATAACTCTTTGCAGTTGGCCATATTAGTAACTAATTCAGTGAAAACCAATAGATTCCTCTGGAACTTTAAAAGCTTAGGCAGGCATGTATAAAAGTTGATTATAGTGGTGTTAATCTTTCTATAAAAGGGATTAATCACACACTGAATGCCTGGTCGTACTGCCCTCTCAGCCTGCCATCCACAGATTTGTATTATTTAGAAAGCAACATGTCTTTCTCTGTGTGACTTGTAGAGATCAAGTCTCTAAGGACTGTAATATGGGGGAATATCTTAATTATATCAACTATTATATGGCCTGGCATTCGAAAGCCACTCTCTGTTTAACATGTAACTTAATGTTACCAGAAACTGTAAGTATTGGTAGCCCTTGGTTGTTTTTTCTTCTTTTTTCTGTCCAGTCAGCCATCTCCATAACAACCTGCATTACCCGCGCTGATGTGCCGTCCTTCTGGCCACTAATTGACTCCCTCCACACAGGCCACAGAAGTGGCTGAAAGGTTCAGGATGTCCCTACAAGGTCAGTGCAGTGACCAACCTCCACAAAGGCCAGCTGTCGGTTTCTCACGAGCTAACGTGAAAAGATCCTATTAGAATGGTTTGGTTGCCATGTTTCTCATCATTCATAACATCCTCCTCCACCTTCTTCACACTCTTCCTCATTTCACACCAGAATGCTTCTCATGCTAATTGATGCCTGGGTACTCCTGCCATCTGTGTGTACCAACTTCTTTAAATAAAAAAAAAGAGAAAAAAAAAAAAAGGAAGAGTTGGAATGCTTTCCTCTGAGACGGTTGAGACGATCTCACTCAAAAGTGAAATTAACTTGGTCTACAGCTGCTTGCTTTGTTTTTTCTATCCTAAACCTTGTTTCTGTTGTTCTCCTCTGTTTATCGTCAGGACGCCTCCTCCTGCTTTTCAGCGAGCCTTATAGTCTGTTCTCTTTGAATTGCCTGCATGTGTACCTACCTTCTAAGTTTTTTGCCCTATGATTTGTCTTACAAATAAAACCTTTATTCCTTAAGCAGGTGTGTCTGTCTTGCTTCTTAATCCCACTGTACAAGCAATTTGAGTTTGGTGTTTTCCAACGATTGAAACTGTCCCCTGTGAGCAGAGATGAAGTCCTAAGTGGTCTGCTAAACCCAGCAATGCTTTTTACAGCTCTTTCCTCACTTCTATACTTCTTACAACTTGACTCTGAAATGCCGTCGTACCTGTATATTTGCCTATGCTTTCTTTGATAAAGACTATCTTTCGTGGTCATCTTTTCTTGGTTTTACACTCTATCTTTGTTTCCTAATGTGAGTTATTAGTCACGAGCTCTCATCCGCAAAGCTTTCTGTAGAGCATCAAGGCAGGGATAATAAAGGTCCCTCTGGCACCTTATTTTTAAAGAGAAAACTTCACCAATGGCAAAACAGTGTTCCTCTTTAAAGTCAGAAGTTTTAACCACTGATGCAGGTAGTCACATTGCTGTCATATCTACATATACCCAGGGACAGCACTACTAAGGACTCACTGAGGAATTTGCCAATTTGAGTGGATACAAGTATTAGCTGCTCCAGCTATTTACAGCACAGCTGGAAACGGCCTTGAAAAAACCCAGTGGGAAAGATTTGGTTTTCCATGACAGAAGTAGTATCTGTAGGTACAGTACAATCTGGATATTGCTGTGTGGTGTTTACAGAGTATGTGCTACTGATAATTAATAAAAATTCAGTCTCCTGCCTTCAAGTCAATGAGGAATTATTTAATGATTTTTTTCAATGGTCTTTTCTCACTTGGACGCTGAACAAGGCACAGAAAGAAATATTCCAAATTCCAAAATTAGACACCTGTATCTAACACCTATTAGGAGTTTTAGATATTTGAAAGACATCGGCATGTAAATACAGCTACTCAAGTCCATTTCCAACTGATTAAATATTGTTGGCATCTCTAGGTGGCAGTCCTGTGTTCATAATAGTACTTTTCTATAAGATAATAAATGCTTCCTTTTTTTTTTATATTTCTGAGGCAGTAGAAGTTCTAACCAAACAAATGAGGCAGTTAAGACGTTTCCCGTTCCCACAACTGCCCCCTTTGCAAATGGAGCAGACGTAATGAGAGGTGTCATTAGGTCTCTTGCTTGAAAGAACGCTGCTCCCAGCATGCTCGTCCAGGTGACCCCATGGGCCGGTTGGCCCTTGCTCGTCTTCCCCATGGCACCCGGCCCGTGAGTGGCAGTTTTGCTAAAAGCTCCCCTTCACTGACACTGTGGGGTATTCCTTGTCAAAGTGCATGCTCCTGTGGGCAGGGGTTTCCTGTATATTAACAACTTCTTTGAGGTAGAGTCATGCATTGCTGAAATGAAAGACCACTGGGAAATAAAAGTTACAAGATTAATCTCCTGGAAAAAATAGTATTCACAGGTACTGTATCAGACTGTTGACTCCTGCCTATAGCCAGTTCTGTCCTGCTTGTTCACCGTTATGGTCATATTGTGCCAGAGGCTTTTTTCTTTGTCAGACACGAACGTGTCAGGATATCTTCCCTTTCCATTTCACTCATTGGCAGTCCTAGAGTCTTAAACTCTGAGCTTTTGACATATGGAGTTTGTAAATGTTGATGGGAGGTGAACATAAAAAAAATGAAATGCTTATAATTTCAGTTTTAAAGATTTTATATAGCTGCTCTCCTTATTTAAGAGCAGTACCTTTATGCTAGCTGGGAACTATGAAATTGCAGTTTAGTTCAAATAAATACGAAGTATTCATCAGCAATATTTTTTGTGGTCCTGCACCAGTTGAATTGGAATAATCTAAGCATTTATTTTTACACAATTCTATTTATATTCCACTTGTCGTTTTGACTTTTCTACCTAATAAATCCCCCTTTTTTGAAACAATGATGCAGGTCCACATATTATGCATATGATCACTTGCAGATTACTGAGGTTTTAAATTATAATTGCTTCTTGAGAAGAGGGAAGGAAAATGAAATGAATATGAAGAGAAAGTAATGCAATATGTCTGAGGCTGTTTGCTGGTTCACTTCCTCCAAAATCCCTTTGAATATTTTGCAGACAAAGAGAACAACTACAGTATATAATTTCTTTTTCAGTAGAATTATACTACATTTATCTTTTTTGTTAGAAAATGTAAAACAAAACTTCTGGGAATCTAAGTCTTAAAATATGTGGTACACCTTTAACAGATGCAAAATAGATGGGCAGCTCTCATGCTTTCTGTGTCCAAAAAAGTGTGGTAAAGTTCACAGCATCCTCTGGAGCCTCAAAGGCCAATTGCTCTGCGTGCAACAGAATGTAGATATTGTTGTCATTATGACTGTAATAATATTGTTGATGGGAACTTAATGTGAGCCAGGACAAAAGCAGTTTTAGCTCAGAGAGATATTTTGGCAGGAATTTTAATAATAAAAGTAAAGCAATTAAGTTTCCAGATATATTCTCTGCTCTTACCCCTGCAACCTGTGGTTGATCTCACCCTCCCCTTTCCCTCACATTAAATCTCCAGAACTCTTCTTTACTACTTGCAAGAATTTAAGATAGTCTTTACTGAATTTGTTGTGTTCCTTGTTAGGAGAGAAAAGACTGTCACAGGTGAATTGCAGGCAAGATCTAGGAAACAAAACCAAGAGTAGGTTGGTGTTAGCTATTATAAACATTTTTAGCCGAAGCTTATTAGCTTTCTCTTCCCTAACATCTGTCTGTTCCAAGGGAGCAAGGAAGTTTTATATAAAGATACAGTTATGCCATTTCTGTTATTTATAGAAAGATACAGTTATGCCATTCTCCGATTCAGGAGTCTCTCTTGAGATGAAAAATCAAGGTGGCTTCACAAAGCCTCTGGTTCTCTTGAGTCTTTGTAGAAGGGAAGACTTCCAAATCTCTAATCTTGCTTCATGTTGGTGGGCTGAGCACACCAGAGTTTAATGGGATTCATCAACAGCGATGCAGCTGAAGTGATGACAAAATGTACTTCAGAAGAGACACAGCTTGGTTTATGGTGGGGTTTTTTTGCACACAATGATACAGTTTAGGGGAGTAACTTCTCTATTTTTAATAACTACTTTTTCATTCCTACTCCCACTAACATTTATGAGCACACAGGTAAGTAATAACAGAATAAAATCCTGAAGTGTTTTCCCCAGGACTGGCTATCGAGAAGTTCAGTTCTTGCTTCCAGTCACTTGCTGCCCAAGGGTATAACTTATTGCTTCTCAGGATCCTTCAAACAGGAAGCAATCCTTTAAAAGCACTGAGGAAATTTATGATGGGTTAAATATATAGGATTATTTTTTCACATTACTCAAAATTCTGCAAATGCTCTGATTTGTATCATCCGTCATTGACTGCAGTGTTTGAATAGTGCAATCAATGAAGCCCCAAAATAAATAGTTGAAATAATCAGTCCTGGAAATAACAAAGACCTTAATCTGCAGCATCCATAAGACTTATTTGCTGACCACAGTTCTTGGACTGGCATAATTTCAGGAAGACAAAAGGCAGCTCTTGTGACATTTTCAAAGTGTTTGTTAAATAATAAATCCAAAATACAGCCTGCCAGATTTCTAGACTTGACAATGGTTTAATAATAGCATTGTAACATGAATGCCAAAGCAGAAGTATGCTGAATGTGCCCATCAGCTTACCACTGTGGTAGGGTGGTGCCTGTTTTCTGTTAATGAATATTTAGATTTTTGTTAAAAGCGAAGTTGGCATATAAAGCATCTGAGGTTTCAATAGCTTGTGAATGGTCAGGAATCCTATTCTTTACTGTTTTCAGAGACTCTAGGACAAAATACTTTCAGAGTTTTCCACAATACAGCATGCAGGTAAGTCAACAGCAGTGACAATCCACGTCAGTTTCCTATATTTCTGTCAGCATCCAGCTGACACTCATTATTTCCTCTCTTTCCCAGTTTGTCAGTTCTCCTTTTTGCCTTGGTTATATTCTGAGATGGCAGGACTAGGTCAGCACTGAAATTAAATAACTGGTTTGGGAAGGTATATAGTCACTGGGGCTTATTTCTTTTTCTGAGAGCAATTGACTCTCAATGCTTCATGGAGGAAACAACATCCTGTTGGCTTCTGCAGGAATGGCAATGATGTGTCCATTGCGGAGGTGTGACTTCCAGCTGGAGGCTGCCCAGGTGGAAAGTAGCTTTGCAGAAAAGGATCTGGGAGTCCCAGTGGACACCACGTTGAACATGAGCCAGTGATATACCATTGTGGCAAAGAAGGCTAATGGTATCCTGGGCTGCATTAGGGGAGTTGCCAGCAGGTCGAGGGAGGTCATCCTTCCCCTCTACTCAGCACTGGTGAGGCCATACCTGCAGCGCTGTGTCCAGTTCTGGGCTCCACAGGATGAGAGAGATCTGGACATAGTGGAGAGAGACCAATGAAGGGACACCAAGATGATGAAGGGACTTCTGGAAAAGAATGGGATATAAGATAAGATGCATTTATTTTGCCGATGCAGATGGTGGTCAGTTCTTAACTCATGGTTGAGCCTGCCTTGTCGTTACTGGGCGACTGTATGCTATAACACCTTGAGGTGGCTTTGCCTAATGAAAAACTGGGAGCTGACGAGGTATTTTTCAACATCCCGTGTGTAATGAACTCATCAGACACTCCTGTCACAGATAAGCAGTGTCAGCACAGCTTGGGGCATCTGTGGCTCCTGGAACTTATATCTGCTGATAAGTAATAAGTAATTATAAACAAGAAAGCCCTGAGAAATAAAATTAAGTTGTTCATTCATGGAGAAATTTATCTTTGTACAGCATCTTACTGAAAGTTCTTATGCAAATAGCAATGTATCTGGGAAGATACATTGTTTCAGAATTCTGTGAACAGAATTCTGTGAGTTGATTAAATGTTTTTTTAAAGTAGTTATGGTTCTTTAATGTATTCTTTGGATTTCCAGACCAATTTTTTAAAAACCTTGTTGGTTCCATCTCTGTTGCATTTCACAGGACATTCGTACAAGAGTAGGAGTGTATAAAAGCCACTTGTTAAGGGTCTAAGAAGTGCTTAATTACTTTGAACTTTTATGTGCAAGATGTGTGCATTAAAGTGCAAAGTCCTCTGAAGTGCTTTGGTTATTTATTTTTCTCTACTGCAACTGCCTGCCATTGCACCCATATTTTTATTCCATGTTATTTCTCTGTGCTGAAGATGCACATCCCCGTAGCACTTTGTCTTGCTAAAGAAGACCTATGGAGGCTATACTAATAACCTGAACATTGAAGAAATCACAGAATAGATCACTAGAGAAAATTATCAGGGTTTCTCTCCAGCCTTACAGCTTCTAGCACAAAGGTCAAAAATAAAATCCCTACCATAATGTCATCTGGACGTAGTGGGACAGCATGTGGCCAGTCACTAGGTCTGTGTATTAGTCCTGCACATATTCCTTTCTATGTTCTAATAAATACTTTTCTTAAATGCGAATATTTTGGAGAAACCTCATGTGAGAATATTTTCCCACTTTTAACAATTAATTGTCTTGACAGATTTCGGTTTCCCACTTTAAAGCCCACGTCCCTCTTTTCAAATACTCTAATCCAATAACTTATTCATTACCACCATTGTGTTTAGCCTTCTGAAGTTAACAGGTTTATTTTCATTACATTTTACTAGGATTTTATTACATGCCTAAAAAAGGCCTGATAAAATGTGTTACAGGGTTGATTCTTTTTTTCATCGCTTTCTAAAAAATATTCCCTTTGTTTACACAGAAACTTTATGAACCTTATAAAATTGGTTTCTCTCAACAAGAATGACACATGAAATACATATAATTACCTCTTTTCCAAGTGTCCTCATTATTTTATCAGTGAATTAATTCTTTCTCATTTGATAAAATATGGATTTTTTTTCTCACACACACTTCAAATGAAGAATGAGAAGAGAAACTTCATTTCAAATCTTAGGTTGGTTCTCAAATTTCAATATATTCTGAAGCCCTATATATGATTCACATAAGTCAAAGTGGTCATAACAATAAAAAGGTATTCATGTGAAATGAAACTATACATTTCAAAAAAGTCTGTTAAATGACTGGCCATCACATACAATATTTTTTTTCCACAAATTTGTCCATTTTCACCTGTCCTATTTAAAATCATGTATGCTTCTATCGGAATAAATCTAACAAAAAAAAGAAATGGTGAGTAATTGGTGAGTCGTACAGAAAATTGAACAGGATCTCTTCTGAGCATCCTGCCAGGATTACCTTCTGCAAACCAATATATGTGGGTTATCATACATTCATATCTAACAAACAATTGTTGTATTAAAGTACATGACAAATACAAAAAGAAAAAATAATTCAAATAAAATCAAGGAAAAGAATGGTGTGTAAGATTAATAAAAGCCAGTGGGAGTAGCTACTTGGGGGACATTTTAAGGAAGGAAAACACTGGAATGAAGAAACAACTTCAGATCAAGATAAATGAAAAATCAGAGGGAAGGCCAAATTACTTTTTTTTTTTGCAAGTCCTTAAAGCTGTCTTTAAGCTAAAAGATACTTCAGGGCTCTTTGGTTCTTCAAGTGATACATAAAGTACAACAGTCAGATTAACCCTGCAACTTCTGTTTTTAGATTGTCATATAGATTCTTGAGCGTCAGAAATTAACGATGATATATATCTTACCTTCTTAGAATGTGTACATCTTGAGAAAGCGAGAGTTTGCAGTCAAAATGGGTTTTAAATTTGAAAACACATTTAACAAAGAGTCCTGATCATGCTGTGTTGCTGTCAAGACTAGCAGTCTCCTAAACCCAGGAATATATTAAACATTTTTGACATTGAATATTCATATGTAGGTATTGAGTCAAGACTGTGAGGAATAGTAGATTAAAAATATTTTATATAGTTATCAAAGTCAGAACAGCACGATAATTCAGCTTCAATAACTGTGTGTTAGAAGTTGACAAACTGAATGTTTTCTCTTCCAGCAACAAAGCATTTGGGCACAGCATGAAATCAGCGCTCTCCAGACCTGCCATTAATATTCTGCGTTCTTACACCTCCAAGGAATAATGACGAGTTCAGTTATTTGTCTGGATCAAAACCAGATGAATGAAAGCAACTGCAAAGCTTTTAAACTAAGGTGGTCTATTAAGGAAAGTATTTTACTTGCTGTTGCTGTGAGAACGTCAGCAAAACTTCACGGCATACTGCAAATAAACTTTTAATCTCTCTCCCAGCTCTGCTATAGTAAAGCCTGGCATTGCATTTACAAAAGAGAAGAAAAGTTTAAAGAGGGTAAACAGTAGATAGAGACATAATTAAACACAAGTAAAATGAGAAATAATTGTTTCTTTCACAGTTTGTGAATATAGTCTTCTCTTGTGCTTGCATTTTCTTGGCAGCTCAGCTTTCTGCTTCTAACAAAGCTGGGTTTCGCTGCACAAAAAGAGGTTTTATATTTTTTGGATCATTGCTAATACATTTCAAAAAGAAAATACAGTATGTTGTCTCAAATACATTCCCTTTCTTCCTACCTTCTAGAAGTGCGCCTATACCTTTGTAATACAAAATACCTCCTTGATCCATATTGGAAAAGCTAATTTTTGAGGATAGCTATGATGACGCTTCTCTTTCAGACAAATCCTGACTATTTTTAGTCATTCCAGCTGTTAAACTTGATAGAAAACCCACAAAATAAAAGCCTCAAAAAATAACAAAATCTTCCTAGAGGTATCAGACAAGTGGTGCATTTGATAAATAAAAGCAAAAATATTATTTATTTCCTTACTGTTGGAAATTAATAGGGAATTGATTGATCATATGAGGTATAGTATGGATAGTATTATTAATTTTCATTAATGCAACCGTTTATATGAAAATATCTCTGCAAGTATTAAAAGGTATTAAACGACTGTTGTCAACTGCTCTAAAAAAAAAGCTTGAGATTCATTTCCTGGGAGAAAAAAGTTGTCTTACCATGCTAGAGGTGGCAGACAAGCAGTTAAAGGCAGTTAAACCCCAACTAATAGGAACCTCGTAGTCCATGGTTTTTCTGACTTGTTTTATTGAGGGGAAATTTCCATCTTTCTACAGGGACAAAACAGCAAACTGCTGATGCTCAGATCAAGAAGTAGATGTTAAAATGAGACTTAGAGCAGCAAATGATTTCATGGACTAGATCGCTGCCTTTTTAACAAATTGCATCATGCTGATCTACAGATGATTTTATAGACAATAATGGCCTACATTGTAACACTGACTGAGGTAAATTGAGAAATGTTTTCAAGACAAAATCAAGGCGGCATTTTATTGCATTGCCTTTAAGTTTATAACAGTTTCAATTCAAGGATAGAATATTAATTTTTAAATATGTATTATTTAGCGAGTATGACCTTTCAAGCACAGAACACTTTTATGTGAAAGCAATGATCTAGGGAGTAGGGTTTTCCCATTATTATAATAGTGACTGAGGAAGAGTTAGAAAAGATCACTAAGTTCTTTCTTCTAAACATGAGAATTTCAGCCACGACTGGAAGAAAAATAAAATTTACAATGTTGATACTTAACAGAGCCTGCATGTATAGTATAGAGAAAAGGTCAACGACTTAAAGATGGAATAAATTTAGACAAAGATCTTAGAAACAGTTTGGAGTGACTCAGCCTCCTGTTTTTGTCAAAAACATTTAGTGACATTTTCCCTAAAGCATCCAGCATTGATTGCCTTGTTCCTTATAACCCCATTCTTGCCCTGGTAAACTCGACCATCAGGGATGACGATGTGGCAGATCCTGCCTCTGAGCAGTTAGACAAAGCCAGACCTGTCCGGCAAGATGCAGTGCTCATGGAGGTCCAGTGGGATGCTCTTAAAAGAGCTTTTCAGCAACTGGATTCAACTTGGCTTTCATAGCCTTGGGCTGGTAAATGCCATTAATCATTTTTATTATAATTTTTACCAAAAGCAAATGAAGGAACACCCAGGTGGAAAGCCAGTGGCTGTGAAGTGAGGATCGATTAAGGGTTAGTAGGATGCGTCCCCACGATTGGCTCAGGAACAGTAGCCACTGCAACCATTCACCATTTGGTTAATTTGCTGAAATGCTCCCAGCATGCTTGTCATTGCTGAGCGGAAGAAAGGTAGACTATAATTTAAGCAGTATCATTTCTATAATATTTCCATGACTGGTTGTTTTATATGGAAGTCCCTTGGGCACATTATTACTTTGAACACTCCTGACTGACGTCCTTGTGAGTATGCCCCTCAAAAGGCTGTCTTCATGTTATAAGACACAAGAGTAAAATATATTATTGGAAGGGGGGGGCGTGGTGTCTTAGATTTTTGTCAGAGGTTCTTGCTCAAACCTTCACTTTTGCACATCCTTGAGTATCCTTGGGAACTGGTCAGTAGTGCAATTCCTGGATGTAAAAGACCCATCTTGCTTTTTAATTCTGAGGCTGGCTTAAAGGTTAAAGCATAACGGCTGTGTTTATGTCCTTGCCTTTGTGGAATAGCGTTACTTCATTACTGAAATGCGTATGTAAGCTTTTTAAGGAGGCAACCAGCAGGGAATTAGGGTGAGTAAGAAAACTCGTCTAAAATAAATCAATTTTCCATTAACACCTGGACTACAAAATGCAGATGTGCTTGGGCTAGAATGGCCAGCCATAGTTACCACAGCAGATAGCAGCACCATACACTAACTCTTTATCTTCTTATACTGTTCTCTGTCTCTTCTACCTTTCATTTCCACATTTCTTAACTAGCACTTCTTGTACTTCACCTAAGATTGCACTGTTGAAAATGGAAGATGTCCACTCTGAAAAGAGAGGAGAGACTGAAATTTGGTCCCAGGACACAATTATGGTTATTTGTGAAGCTGTATTTCATTTTAGATTCAGAATGTATTGCAGTTGTTAATGAAACAAAAAGCTAGTCATTAAAGGAATCAAAATATGAATGTTGGAAACAGAATTTTTTTCAAAATAAAGACCAAATGTTTTATATTGAAAATGCTGAAATAGGAACTGTTAAAAAACTTGTATTATCTATAGTTTTTTAAATATAACTAAAAATAGACATAATCTCTATATAACATATATAAAATAAATCTATACTGTTAATACAGATTTTATTATCTATGTTACTCCAAATTTTAAAAATGAATTTACTTAAATGCACTTAGGCTTCAGCCATTTGTGAACCAGTAGCATGAGGTGAAGCTAAAAGACAAATGTGAATTTCTAACTGTATCTGGCATTTGGTTGTCACTGGTTGTTCATTCATTCAGCATCTGGGTGTTATATGTATAAAAATCATGGGAAATGTCAAAAGTATGGCTAAAAGACTGCGATAGCTTTTTTCCTTTTCACGTACTAAATGGAAAAGGAGTAGATGAAACAAGTGAAGAAGGTAAAGGAATCAAAGATGGAGAGAAGATGAGATATATATAAAAAAATCTCAAAGGGAACTGAAAGAAAGGAGAATGAAATTGACTGAAGTGTCAATGAATGCTGGCAGTCTTACTGCCATGAGGTCTAAGCAGTAAGGCTGCCAGCACGCATTTGAGGCGCATGAAAGACATTAGGACATTAGGACAGCCCTGATGAGATGGTCATGATTTAACTGCTTTTAACACATGTATCCCCAGGCACTGATGGAGCACTAAGAGGACATCTGAGGGGAGATCTGTTAATAAGAATGTCTGGATGGTCCATGAGGACATTTGTTGCACTATCTGGCAGAGTTGTATAAGCATCTGGGGAGCACTAAATATCTCAAATGCACGGTCCAGGATTTGAACTCTGTCATTTCCTACAACAAGTGAGCTGGAAAGTGCTGCTACTGGGTAGCATTGTTTCAAATAGCTTTAAATTGGAGACAAAGAGGTAGATAATCAAGAACAAAAGAGGAGAGAGTGGAACTCTGCAGATTATTGGGGGAAAGGGAGACTTTGACAAAATAGAGAGAAATTTGGAAAGTAAAAGTTCTTGGGAAAAACCCAGAGAAATCACTTGGCAGGCCTTGTGGCTCTGTGGAGGAATCAATGACATGTATTTCAATCCTGAGAGAAGTTTCTCTAATCTAGTCTTAGAGGCATTCAGTGATGGAGCCTTCACTGCCACCCATTCTGATGCTTCACAAATCTTTATGATAAAATCACGGTAATCTTCCTGACTGCAATTCATGCTCATTATCTCATGGAGAACAGATTATTACCTCCTTATTTGTAACAATCTTTTATGTTTTAGAATATCAGTACTCTGCCATATCATCCCCCTAAAATTTTCTTCTTTAGGCTAAATGACCTAGGCTGATCCAAACTCTTCTCATGTGCACTCATTTTCCCATTACCTTCCTCAATACTCTCTTAGTTGTGCTATATTTTTTAAAGAATCCAGTAACTTGGCTGCGAAATTGCAGCTGAGACTTTCCAGTGCTGTGGAGTGGGACAATTAGTTCATTTATCTTGTGTTTAAAACTCTCTCTACTTCCTGGCAATGGTTTTGCCTTTTTCGCAATGGCATGCCATTTTTCACTTCTGTACACTTCACAACTCACCTCAATAATCAGATTTGGACTTTCTGTCTATACAATCTACTCATTTGTACAAATCTTTTATAATCTAACCTAATTTCCACTTTTGTAGACTTCCCTTTCTGTAGCTGAGGTCACGGTTCAGCCATGGTCTCCATGCTTTTGTCTGCACTGGGACAGCTTGTACCTGCTGTGTCATTTAATTGAGGAAATGCAAGCTTTCTCTAAAGCTTTTTCCTCTTAGACATTTGGTATGTAAGATCTCCCATGAGATCTTAAATACCAAATTTCTGAATTCAGTCTTTACATTACTTGGTTTCATTTTTCTGGTCTCCTTCATTCTTTCTTAGCCAGGCACTTTTTTAGTTCACGGTCACCCTTACTAAAGCTGCTTTCTACCCTCACATTTTCCACAGCTGGTAAGACTGAAATGCACAAGAACAGCCTCCTAGATGCTTTCTCCATTCTTCCAGTGCATCCCAACAGTTAAGCAGACATTCTGGATCTGCTGTTTGCTTTTCTTATATGTTTTTTAATGCCCAGTTCCTGTGGTTTAGATCATTCCTTGGGGTATTCAGGAAAAAAATTATCCAAATGATGCTTTTGGGCAAGCATCATTCAAATGATGCTCTGGGCTGCTTTCTCCATTTTTCACTGTGCAGAAGGTTTCACTCCTCAAATCAAGTGTTTGCATCTTTGATATGTGAGAGTATGCTACCTCCCTTATATATTCCCTAGCCAGCCCTTCTTGGACAACCTATTAGTATTCCAAAAATTGCTACATATCCCATCAGATCTGTGTTACTCCAATTAAATCAGAGTTCTCCTCTGCTTATTTATTCCCCATACTCCTTGCAATGCTACACAGACAGCCACGATGTTTGGCAAATAAATTAGTGTTCTTGAGTGACATATTGCTCCAGTCCAAACCACCAGATGCCATTATTACATAAGATATAATTATACATAGCATGGGGGAATTGCAGCATTGCAGGCATGAAGATAACTTCATAAGGGAGGAAATGCTGCTGCTGTTGTATTCAGGCTTTGCTATTTGTTCTAGCTTTTTACGTACAGAAGTTTCAACAGATTGACTTCTCTTTGTTTTCTTGGAAAGGCAGCCCGAAGCGATGAGTCCACCTGAAGTGACATGGTAATTTGCTGAAATCAAGAATCCTGGGTTTTTCTCCATCCCTTTCCCTTGATATCACTAAAAAGCCTTCAGCTTATCACTGAACTGCACACAGATGTCCTGTCTCTCTTCCTGACGTACATCCCATACTCCAGTTATTTGATCAGGTTCAGTTCAGCACCCGATTCTTGTTTGGTAACATACTTTGGCTTGTGTTCATGTCCTGTTTACTTCAGTAGGAGTCAAGTACAAGCTTAGAGTTAATCAGGTAGCCAGGTATCTGCCTGAAGAAAGAAGTATTGCAGCCTTCTTTCAATAGCCTGCTATTCTGAGAGCTCTCTGGAAACATTTTAAATGATTCATTTTGTTTTCCAAAATTTCTCTGTTGACTCTTTCTATGAGGGAAACAACCTGCCTCATAGCCTGCACACAGTGGACTGTTTTTACTAAAGCTGCACAAAGCTTCTGTCTAACTGTTTCCTTGCCAGGCCACAGTGTGTTCACCTACGGCAACCAGAAGCTTGTGATATGCAGAACGCCCCTTGAGAAGCACGACAGTATTTCAGTCAATAGTCTGTACTCGTTCCCCCATACCCTTCTTTCTTACTGGTAATACACAGCTGAATGGTTACTGCTTTCTATAATCATATTGCCAAACCAGAACGATCAACTGCATGTGTACCTTACAATTTTGCCATTTGTATTTTCATGTTTTTGTGCTGTAGCTTGGTGTACAGATAATTGAAGCTGACCTGTTTAGATGGTGGCTAAACCACTAAAAATCTGTGTCTATTTGGGAACAACAACAAAAACAAAAGAGTTACTTGTTCTGAGATTACTCCAATTGAAATCAATTTCCGTAACAACCTGTGGGCAATGTGAATTAACTGTATGTTTTTATTTAACCTCCAAATTCATCAAATCCCCTAAATCAAGAATTTTAACTAGAGCTGTAAATCAACATAGTTAGGTAGTTTTGAAAACTTTAATACCCATGAGATGGCAGTTATACAAAATTAAACAACTTTTTTCAATTTTTCCCCCTTGCAGTTTTGTAGTGCTACTTGTTAAGATCTAATGTAAGGGAAGTCTAATTTAAGGAAAAGATGCTGTAAATAAATTGCATGTTTGTTTATGCAAAAAGCCACAAAACATCAGCCAGGCTGTGTATTGTACAGCTTGGGGCACAGTTATGAATTCAGCATTGATTCAGTGGATGTAAAGAAACCTAAGGATATGATCCCGAAAACACGAAGTTCTCTCTCTTTTTGTTTTTGTTGTTGCTACAAGACTGACATACTATACCACACAATACAGAATTAAAATTCAGTAATATCCATGCATGTGGAGGCTTTCTAACTGTAACAAAATTTATTTTGGAATAATTAGATACCTGAAAATGCAAAACATTTCTGGATGTTTTTGAATGAGCCTTTATTAAGAATTCTCAGTGCTGTCCTTTCAGATAGCCACAGTATGCCCCATAGCTGAAACTGTATTGCAAATGCATTATGGCATACACTGTTTCTCACTTTGTCCTCGGTGACATGTTACTTAGTCGATGTAAACAGAGTGGTGGCTGGAGAAGTGATAAGGACTTGGTGCTTATCCAAGATTGAAAGACTACTTCAGGACAACTGTACAAAGTAACAGGAGAGAACTCAGGGCTGGTCTGTATTTAGAAGCACATCAGAGAATGCCGTCTTTCCATACCTGATGGGAAAAATCTAGTGTTATCCACCAAATTTTATTGCATTTGAAGTATTATACACAGAAGAAACTCAAAGAACATGTTGAACAGCTTTTGCAAATAAGTAATTCTGTACATTAGTTGTTTAGTTACAATTTTTTCCTTCTATTATGCAGCATATTTGTATGCTTGAAAGACAATTTGAGAAGCAAAATTTGTTCATAATTAAATGCTCACATCTTTTTTTTTTAATGCCATTTCATTGTTTTCAGTGTGATTCCAGAACTGCAGCTTGAGGTGAAATTTGAAGTGGAGTGAGAGAAATAACTGAAGATAGGACACTCCTGGGACAACATTGTATAATAAGACTGAACTAAAATGAGAATAAAATTATTTTCTAGCTTGAATTTGAATTCTTGAAATAGGATTAAATGCTTTTATTTATAAAAGTCAACAGTTTGCCAGTTTTACAGACAATAATTTCATCATGGAATCATGGAATCATAGAGTCACAGAATCATAGAATTGTTAGGGTTGGAAGGGACCTTAAAGATCATCTAGTTCCAGTCCCCCTGCCATGGGCAGGGACAGCTCCCACTAGACCAGGTTGCTCAGAGTCGCATCCAGCCTGGCCTTAAACACTTCCAGGGATGGGGCTTCCACCACTTCTCTGGGCAGCCTGTTCCAGTGTCTCACCACCCCCAAGGTGAAGAACTTCTTCCTAACGTCCAGTCTCAATCGACCCATCTCTAGTTTTAATCCATTCCCTCTAGTCCTACCATTACCCGACATCCTAAAAAGTCCCTCATCAGCTTTCTTGCAGGCCCCCTTAAGATACTGGTAGGCCACTATAAGGTCTCCTTGGAGCTTCCTTTTCTCCAAACTGAACAACCCCCACTCTCACTGTCTGTCCTCATAGGAGAGGTGCTCCAGCCCTCTGGTCACTCTCGTGGCCCTTCTCTGGACATGTTCCAGCACGTCCATATTTCTCTTGTAGTAGGGGCTCCAGAACTGGATGCAGTACTCCAGGTGGGGTCTCATGAGAGTGGAGTAGAGGGGGAGAATCACCTCCCTCAACCTGCTGGCCACGCTTCTCCTGATGCAGCCCAGGATACGATTGGCTTTCTGGGCTGCTTGTGCACACTGATGGCTCATGTTGAGCCTCTCGTCTACCAGCACCCCCAAGTCCTTTTCTTCAGGGCTGCTCTCAATCATCCTTGGAACGTGATGGCTGAGAAACTAAGGTATGGTCTCAGTTTATTGGTCTCAGTTTATTGATCTCACTGCAGCAACCTTCATTTCATTTCCCTGAGAATGTCTGGGCCACTATTTGATGTGTCACATCAAATGGCTGAATACACAATGCGTTGCCTTTGTTTTTTAATGGAACTTCCAACATCAAAAAAGATAATGACCAGTGTAAGACTGATAAATAGGTACGGTGTGTGCTGAGCAAAAATACCACCATTGTTAAGTCTGTCCTCCACACTCTCTGTGGCATGCATGTAATTGCTGTTCGGACTAACAAGAGTGACATCCAAACACTTCTGATGATTAGACTGCAAGACATATTTTCCTTGTCAGCCAGGTTTTTACATCTACCCTCTTCCATGGGGTTCCATGGAAGTCCATATTTTCAGCAGCAGTGTCACAAACAGCAGGCTTTGGGTTATATAACTTTATGCGTTTAAAAACCTTTAAAATTAAACATAAATTATCAAAAAAAACCCAAACAAAAATATAATCTGTTAGCATTCCTGGCTTGTACTCTGCCAGAAAAAGTATAAGCAAGCAGTATTTCCTCTCCCATGCAGTCTGTAATATTTGTGGTTAGCAGCTACAAATATGCATTCATGTACACAGTGCATTTTGTGCATTGTAGAAGAGTTAAGTATTTCCATGAAGACTTTCAACTTTTTCCTCTGTTGATGTTAAATTTGTAAGAAATATGAAAAAATCTACTTCTAATTTCTATTATTTTCATTATAGGATGTTTTCAGTGCTGTTATGTGTAATGTTGCACTGAACAAATATGACACAATAGCAAACATTTGATAGACACTTTCTTGGTGCAATACATAATACAAATGCAAAATAAAGACACATTTTCCGTTTTAATCTTGTTCATGTGAAGGTAATGAAGGAGAGTTCAGGGGAGAAATGATATTTCTGGTAAAGCAAAAATGTCAGCAAATCTTTGAGAATGTTTGTTCAAGATTCCCGCAAATTTGGTATTGTGATGAAAAATCAGAATTTTACTTTTATTGACATGGAATAAAAATATCGGTAAATGTTATGGAATGAAAAAATATTTTCCTCCATCTCTACTAAGGAGGGTTAGCTCAACAAGGAATATAAATGGTAACACAATTTATGTTCCCTTTTTTCTATATGTTCCTAACTAGGTTCAGTTGGAAACTGTACTTTATTTTTCTGGCAGTTCTGATATATTTTGATATATACTGACAGGTGAAGGAAAGAGGAGATGAGGAACACTCACAACCCTTTATAAGACCTCCTCTCAGTTTCGGTCTCCAAAGGGTTGAAAAATCTTTCAGTACAGTCTCTTCCAAATTTGTGACACTTTCCACTCCTGTACACACATACAAACACACACAGAGGAAGGACTGTGTTTGATAAAATTATAACACCCTCTTCCCTTTCCCAGTGCCTGTTCCTGTACCAACATAGGTTTTCATCCAGATCCTTCAAATCCTATCCAGTTTCCTGTCAAATTCTTGCTTCACCACACCTTTCTAGTTTTTCTTCCCCCAGATCAGCCTGCTCTTACAGTCCCTTTCTGTTAAATTATCCCAGATTACCTTGAATTGTGTTTTTCTTGTAAAGAATAAAAATTTAATCATAGATAGGATATGATCATTTAATGCATGGGAGCAATTTAATTAAGGGGTTTATAATATATCCAAAAATAACTTGGACCCATGCTGTTGGAATGCAGAAATTATGAGTATAAATCATGATTTCCAGTGTTTAAAAGAGCTTTGAAATTGGGTACTTAAAAAATGGAGACAAACTCCCAGATCATATTTCAAAATCCTAGTGCATTTGCAAATATTTTCATTATTTCCAGAAAGCTTTCATTCACCCTCATGGAGCTGTCAAAGTCACATAATCTATTTTGACTTCAAAGTGCATGTAAGATGCACACAACCTTGATCTGTTTCTCTAGGAGCTCAGCAAGTGTGTTAGTTATTTATGTCTGTACAAACCACTCTTAGCATTGCTTTTACAGCCTGATTAAAACTTCCACTCACTTCTCTTAGATCTTTTGATCATCTTGTGATACAGTGGACACTGCAAGTCCATTTTTCACCAGTAACTTAGCTCAGGTATCAAAATGTTCCACTTAATCACAGTGATAGTTTGTCTTTGCTGAGTAATGTTACTGCCACAGCCTGAATTTACTTTAGTTGATGAGAAATGGTTTGAATCTTACATATTTGGGTGAGCACAGAAACAAATGTACAGCTATATATGTGATATACTGAACCATGAGAAAGTGAAACGTTTGATGGAAGGGTAAATGCACACATTTAAGAGTGAGACATATTTGTTAGGGGTCGTGTTATGTTCCACTTGATAACAAAAAGAAAAAATACAAGCTCTTACTTTTAGTTGTAAACTCACAGCTTTTTAATATATTAGATAGATCAAGACAAGCAAGAAATGGTTAACAAGAAATCATTTAAATGTCTGAAATGGCTAATATGTCATACAAACCAATATGAAAGAGTCCATCTTCCTCTTTGTACCTTAAGTTCTCCATATTATGTGTATTTGTGAAATCATAGGATATTTGTTAGGATACAAACTTTGGCTTTTCAACTACTCTCTGCAGTCGCAAGGCAGCATTAATGTTACCTTTGGTTGCCGATAGCTGCTTATTTGCCTAAGCTGCTTTTAAAGATTTGCAGTGCTTATGACTCCACAACACCCATAGATTATTTACTCAAATGCTCTATCACTGACACTATTGGAAAGGCTTCTTCTGTGTTTCTTTCTGCCACTTCAGGCTACTTTTTATTTTCTATAATCACACTGCAGAGTGAAACAGATAATTTTCTTCCTATTTGCAGCAGCTTTTTACCTTTACTGGTATTTTTGATTCACTCAGAGAGCCTCTTTCTCTTTTTTAGATTTAGCTACTCCTTCGTTCAGTCAGTCTTTCCCCATAGGTCATGTTTTTTAAGCTTCTGGTCATTCTTGTTGCTCTCATCTGGAAAGTATCCAATTGGCGAATGCTCTTAAAGTTCTCAAGCTGAGACTTTATCGACACTGAACCAAGTGAAGGGGTATTGTCCCATGTAATTGTAAATTACTCTTCCATTTGCACTCTGAAATGGTATTTACCTTTCTTGCTATGTCATTATTGATGTGTTTAACTTGTGGTCAGAAATTACCAAGACCCTTTGCCTTTGAAATGCTTGCTTTCTTGTTTATATTCCATCTTTTATTTGTGTTGTAGACTATGCCTGCAAAAATACTTTACTTGCACCTATCAAATAGCATAGTATTTATGTTATTTTTTCACTTTCTCATGAGCAAATTATCCTCTAGTATACCTCTCGTGCTTTCAAGGACCATGTAATCTGCTAAATCAACAAGCATACTATTTATTCTATTCTTTATGATGTTAATGAAAATCTGGAAGATACTGGAGCATACAGATCCCTTGTACACAGCCACTTGATCTGTCCTTCTATTTTGCTAAAGAATTATGTTTGACACTTTTTTCAACATGATACCGAAACCTGTTTTGCATCCTTCCTGTACTTATGGGAGCTAGTGCATGGTACCCTTGCTTGAAAGGAGAATAATAAAGCTTGTGTCAATGGTATTAAAGACAAAATATATGACACACCTGGTACTCTTTCCACAAAGGCTGTTGATGAAAAAAATCAGGTTTGTCTGAAGTGATTTCCTTTTGACATCTGTCTTGATTTTTAGTCCTCCAGTTTTATTCTAGTTAGTCACAATCATTCTGTTTTGTTATTTGTATCTTTCTGTGAGTTGAAGTAAATTGGCTAATCTGTAATTCTTCAGCTCCTCTTTCCCTATCCTTTGAAACAGGCTCATTGCAAAGCCCCCTTCGTTAGCTGCTTGTTACCTCAACTTTCTTCCATTATTTCTCGAGGGTAACTTTGAACAGCCTTGAGATTTATTCACTCTTTCTTTAATTTTATTAATATTGCACCTAGCTAGTCTGAAATATTTTGCTTCCATCTGAACCTCCCAACTTAAGTTTATTTACCCTAAGCCAAGAATTCTTTTTAAGGAACAGTCTAAAAATGATTTTAAAGAATCCAGTTTGCATGGCACTATTTTTTGATAGATTTTCTTCTGTGTTGGGTAACCTTTTCCTTAGTTTATATAACTGTTTCTTGATATCCTAGGTATCACCTGTGAGATGTGCTTCAGTTTATACCTTGGCCTATCTGATTTGTCTCTGTATACATACAGTATTTATATACATGTTTATGTAATCTACTCTCCACTTTCTGTATGCTTCCTTGAGGTTGAAATCATGGAAGAAGACATCCAGATCTGATTCTGACTACGCATTCCAATTCTTCCCTGCAGTACAATAGGTTATCTTTCATCCCTGTGTTTTTTTCCTTGGAGGAACCGCTAGCTTTCCTTAATCTCTTGTCATTAGACTTGCCTAACAACTCCCTTAGTTTATTGACATTTGTTTTGTGATAAGCGTTCTATTCCCTTTATTTGTAAGGACTAGAAGCTCTGCCATTTTTTTGGTCACTCCTCCTAAAATTGCTTTACTTTTAATACTATAGTTTGTGGAGAGGGTTCAGTCCGGAAGACTCTCCCATCTACTTGCTTTCTTCATTGTTGTATGAAAGGGCATCCTAGGATTTCGAGGATACACAGTGTGTCTGTCTCTGCCTACTCCACAAGTACAGCTAAATATTCTCTCTCATTGGGATGACCTCTTTGTAGGGTGATTCTTCTGGTTATTCAGAAAAATTCCTATTTATACAATCTTCTAGCCATGGCAGCATTTATGCCTTTCTCATGCTTTCTCATGACTCTTATAATTCCTGCACTCTGTAATTGAATAGAGACCTTTTCTTGTTATATATTTCCTCCCTTATTGACACCTCTGTCTCCTGTGGAGATTTCATGACCTTTTGTGTTACAACGTCTAAATAATCTCATGAAGTTTCTGCTACGCCAATCAGACAAAATTTTCAGAATCTGTTATTCTTTCTAGTCCCTCTCATTCACCTTCTATTTATTTTTAAATGTCTACAAATCTACAAGATCTTTGACAGATTGCCATAGTATTCTATTGACTCTCCTATGAAACTTTTACAAATAAACTAAAATCTCACTCCTACTTTTAATCTGTGCTAGATCAACATCAACAATGATAATATCTCTGTGAAATATGACATGCTAGTAATGCATTCAGGCTTGTTAGCCTGGTCGATATAATGAAATCACCCTGATACTCTGATATGAAGTTCATAGCATAACTTTATGCGGTGCATTTCTCTGAAAGTGAACTTGACTTAAGGGTGAAGTTTCCAAACTTAGTTTACTCTCTTCTTGTGGGTCAGGCATGGACTTCAACCATTTTAAATGTAGAATCAGCCTAGAGTTTCAAAAAGTCTATGGGCAGGATAATAAGCACCAGACATCTTAACAGCTTAGCACTTTTAAGTGAAATGAAGGCCAGAATGTATTTCCTATGAAGTAAACACAGAAGAAGCATCTTTTAAAAGTCCTTGAACACAAAATACCTTTAGCTCGCTGTGAATCAAAGCTAATTAGTTTTATAACTGTCAGTTTGATTAAGAACAATGCCATTTGTTTCCAGAAGCTTCTGTAATTTTTTTTCCTTTCTCTCTAAGCCTAACAGTGATAATGTTATACTTATTGTTTCTTAATTTTACTCTCATCTTCATGACACTGACTAATTGTCCAACCGCTATCTGCTACTCTGCCAGAGCCTCATGGGTAATAACAGTGCCAATGCTTGATAAGTGGCTGCCAGGTGAAGTGTACGTTGCTTTGGGAGAAGCTGTGCCAACTGTAATGCAAAAAGGAAAGAATAAAGACAGCAAAAGACTATAAAAATTACTTTAGCTTTTGGTTATTGAAACTGTACATGTTCAAGTAAATCAAATGTTTCAAGAGGCAGTACAGCCTAATTTTACTTCTCATCAAACGGAAAGAATACTATTTTTATGTATATCAAGCACTCTATTGGGCCCTGTGGTGATTAAGTCTTTACTGTATATGGCTATTTTACTATTTATAAAAGATGAGTTGGTAATAGAAGACCATTTCTGAGTGAAAGAAAATATATATAATTTAAAAACTTAACACAAAGCCAATAAAGAAAGAAAGATGTGGAGACGGAATTGCGATGTCTACATGTTCTCAATCAGTGTGGTGGCTAATCAGAAAGAACTGTGGTGCAGTAAGAAGATTAGAGTAGGTTTTTTTAAACTGTGCTTTGAGAGAGGGATATGGAGGGGGCCAGTGAACTGGATTCTGTAGATGAGCAGAACACAAAGTCATCCACAGAAGCTTATGAATCTTTTTTTTTTTTTTTTGACACCTTTGCATGGACTTAATGAGGAATAAGAAGCTTAAGAATACTTCCTAATTCAAGGTATTTGCCGTTATTAGAGAAGATCCATGAACTCAAAGCACATTGATCATTCTGTGAGTGAAAGTTACTTAGTTCAGGACATCCGTACAGGGCATGTACAAAATGTCTCCTGTTTTGACAAACTTGTTTGGGCCAGGAAGACAGTCATCCTAGATTTCTCAAATATTTAAATTACTGAGTCCTTCAGTAAAAGAACTAGTAGCACATACTCCAGGTTGTTCTGGCCAGCAGAATTGTGCTCAAAGGGATTGCAGCAGCAATACTTTGAGAACAGGTAGCAAAGAGAAGGAATGTGGAATGACAACTGTGAAAGAGAAAGTTACTTTTGGAAGATTTACATTAGACTTTTACATTACTCTTCAACATACTAGATCAGACTAGTCAGGGCTAATCAGTGTCCATTTAATAGCTGCTCTGCTGTCCTATCAGTAAAGAAGAGGAACAGAGATAGAAGTTTCTGCTATAAGCAGTGTTACAATTCATGCACAGAAAGTCAAAACTAATTCAAGAACAGCACAGTTTGCTGTGGGAAGGCCTTTGAGTGAGGGCTTCTGTGGAGTTCATATATGTTCTTAGCCATGGAAAACTAACTATATTTGTTCTGAAAATGCGTTCTAATATTTCTCATTTGAGTTTTTAAATCAGATGATGAAGCTGGTGCACAGGGGTAGATCAGATCCACTTCTATCTTTTTAAGAGTGTGGAAAGGTTCCAGAAGCAGCATCTGCTTAACTTTTCCCTTTGCTTTTGTTGAAAAGGATGATTTTTGCATCACCCAGTGTGCTGGGTATTACATGTGTTATAAATTTTGGTCTACTAATCCTACTTTTCTACAAAGCAGCCACTCTGAGATGTATATTGCTAGGTAGCTGGAGTAATTGTTGTGTTGGACAGATCAGTAAAATGCAGTGAAGCATGTGACAATAGCCAAAAATGTCCATCATTAGATGTTTTATTGCTGTATTGAAGCATTTAATTTGTTTGCCTGCAAGGATAGAATCTCCTCTAGGCTTAACAGTGTCTTGATTTAAATGCCTCTGGGGTCAAGTGTATGTCAAGATAAAGTTCAGCAGCTCTATGAAGTCATCTAGTTTCCATCAATCAGTTTGACAGTATGCAGCTCCCTCCTCTACCACTTCTCCCTTATAGTCCCTGCACATATATTATTAAATGTTCTCTTTCCTTTTCTCTCCTCCGTTAATGACTTTTCTTATCTCATCAAAACTGTAGTGTGTTGAACTTTGTATCTGCCTTCTCTTGCACTGAATTCCCTAGGAAAAAATCCCGTCAAAAGTTCAGGATGGAGGGGGCTATCATGTCTGCCCGTAACCTGCCTTTTCGCCTTGTAGATTTTGTTATTACATTTATGGAAACTTTCGTAAGTCATATGCCTGTAATACCACTGAACCCTACTCTCCTCGTGCTGCATATCCTTTGTACCAGCTAGGCTAACTTAAGGATGGCAAAAGGGTCCCTCAGGGAACATCTTCGCTTAGCAAGACCCCCTTTGTCTGCATGCTCATGCTCATGACATACCCTGCTTCTTTTATGGTTGTGCAAAAATATCTTTAAAGCCTTTGGAACTAAGGTACAAATTGAAGTCAACATCAGGATACCTCCTATTCTAGCTTTCTCATTATAGACAGTTTTCACAGTGGTGAGAGGTTACCAGTAGGATCCTCTAAAATTGATATTAAATCTAATTATAAATATATATTTAAATTGTCTTGAGAAGCAAAAGTTGCATGGAATGAACTCATTTGTAGTTATTATAACATTTTCCTGATAGTCAATCTAAAGCAGAAAATGAAGAGAGACATGAGCTTCTTAGAACACTGTCTGATAAAAAGGCAGGTTGTGTTAGGGATAATAGAGGATGGTCCGAGTGAGACATGACGGAAAATTACTAGTTGAACCAAACCCAGTATACATGCCAAGAAAAAGGACCTTAGTACTGTTGCTGCAAAAACTATGTGTGTATCCATGAGAACCTGACCTTCGAAGATGAAGATAACAAGAAGGGAGTACAACAGTGTAGCCAGGTATCAGAGAGCCACTGTCAGCAAAGCTGGATCATGAGTCTGGCGAGGCTCACTGCATGCACTGGCCACGCGTGCAGCGACTCAAGCCTGTACTTTTCCACTCAATCCGGTGCAGGATAGAAGGGGGCTGTCTCGGGCCGGAGGAAGAGAGAGACATGAGCGCACTTTGAAGATACAGGGGACGCCCTGGACGCGCTGTGCCTTGCCTTCCTCTGCCGTACCGATGCAGCATCTCGTTACCCTGCTGCTCAGTGATGCTACTACGATCTATGGGTTGGTAAGAGTCTCTTAAGTAACTTTTGGAACATTTGGGATCTGCTTAGCAAGCGCTGTGCCTGCCTTCCCTCCGCCGTACCGATGTAGCTCCTCGTTATCCTGCTGCTCATCGGTGCTGCTACGATCTATGGAGTGGTAAGACTCTCTGAAGTAACTTTTGGGACATTTGGGAATGGCTTAGCAAGGCTTCACAATAAAGCTGAATTCACTGCTTTTTTTTTTTCCTCTGTAGCAAGGCTTCACAATAAAGCAGAGTTAACCTTTTTTTTTCCTTTGTGTGGGCTCCGGTTTGTACGTTGGAATCTTTAAAAAAGAACCGGTTACACAGGCGAATTGCAATGATGAAAAATGCAAAGCTCATGGAACACATCCTGCAGTGATGTATCCATCTATCTATGAATATATACACACATTGCATCCACAGCATGGGATCCTAATTCTAGGTAATCACTATTCTGTGCTGGTATTGTGGCTATTAGGAACAATATCAAATTGTTCTGATTTTTTAAATCAATAATAGGTTTTCAAATAACCCTCAGCCCAATCAGCCACATTTTGTGAAGGAAACTACTGAATATGCTTCTCAAATTAGAGGTCTATGTTATGTAAGACATCCTGCCATGATGTGTTTTTGAAGTAATTTCAATGGTTACATCCTTTGCTCTGAACGAGATCTAGCTGCTGTAGCCACACAGGTGCAATCTGCTCTCCACAATATTTAGAGGTACCTGCTGGAAGGCTGAGTATCAGGAATTTGGTAGGGCAGCTCTGACATATTTTCCCAGTGGCAACTATCCCTGTGGCTCTTAACATTTAGCTTACTCTGCTGACAAGTAAATGTATTTTAATGATTTGCATTTTGGATGAAGCTCTCCCTGTGTTTGTATCAGAACACATGAAACAGGGTCTTCAGAGTCCGATAAACTGGCACTTGAGAATTTGCTACTGCATGTCATAAAGTTATATTTTGCTGATTAATCCTCCTACCTGTCAGCATAGAATCATTCCTGGTATTGTACCAAATTGTGTGTTAATAATCAAAGAAGACTTTTAATTTCTTTTACGTTGCTTCAAAGGCACAAAAAGGTGCCATTTTCCCCTAATAGTATACCAAAGTTTGGCATTGGTATTTCCCAGTCTCTCATTTTTTCTCAGTCAGTTACACTTTCTTTGTGCTATGGGAACCTCCTTGCTAAATATTCTAAATGTGCCATGTGCTGTGCTGTTTCTTTAAAACTACAGCATCACTCAAAGAGGCATCATGAGAGGAAAAGAGAAAAAAGCTCTGGAGATAAGAGGAGGGGGGTAAGTAGATAGTAGCTTTGCAAAATATTTCCTTTATTAATGAAAGTATCTTGTTTGTGTGAGAAAAATATATCTCTTTCTGCTCTTCTATATTTTAATTTTTACTAGTCTCTGTTGATAATACTGGTTAAGCACCTCTTAAAAAGTAAGAAATAAGCATTGGAAAATGAACTGGGTAAGCTGGTGCATAGCTGGGTCATACAGAGCATCAGTGTTATAGATTTGGGGTATCTGTGGTGCCTTGTCAGAGGGGGTGAAACATTGTCAGCTCAGTTTTTTTCAATCCCAGGAATTCAGAAAATTATCAATATTAAAAAAAAGTCTAATATGGGACTGAATCAAATTTTAATTTAAGATGAACCCAGATATAGAATATCAAAGGAATGGTTCCCATCCAATTAGTTGCTAGGAAGCAAAAAACCTCAGTGCAAATCTCTGTGGCAAATCAGTGTCAGACCATGGTCAGCAATACCTCTGACAATCTTGAATGCAATGATTAATTTACAACTGAGGAGGTGACATTTTATGTCAAAAGATAAGTGCAAGAGCGATTTTAGTATATCAGTGCCTTTTTGGCTCAAATGATGGATTCCATTCTCCAGGAACACTTCCAGCTATCACCAAGTGAATGCTTGGCTCTTTCAGGACACATGCTGGAATAAATCTAAATAAAGTATCTAGTTGAAAAGAGGGAAAATGGGTTAGCTCTATTTCAGGTGGGACAATCATAGTGGCTTTAAAGAAAAAGAGATGATCTTGCCCACTGATTATGAGCCATGAGCTACACAGCAAGAAATTATAATCGGTTTCATTGACATTTGCAATACACTATTTTACAAATCTGAAGTATAATGTTCCGAGAGCATAGCAGTGTGTAAAAGCACATGGCCATGTACGTGCAATATAGAATGTAGAAAAGTAGAAATCAGAAGGTAGAAAAAGGCGGCCATAACTGCGTAGAAAGTAAATTGTGGTTGTGTCCATGCTAGGCTCCCATGAGAAAGTTACCTTTGTAAGAAAATGACCTGCCCAGAGCAAATTTAAAGAAACACAAAAAAAAAGTGCTTAACACTAGTTCGTGATCATGCTAATCAGGATGCTATTCTTACTACTGCCCTAGAAGCTGCAGCATAACATTGAAGGGATAGAATGACAGATGTTGGAGAGATCCACAATGAACATTGCATAAGATTGGCCATGCAAATGAATTTTCAGATATTTTAAAAGACTGTATATTTGTCCTAAAGGTGGTTTATGTATGGAAGTATGCTGTTCTATTACCAGAACCCACAGCCAGCAGCCATTTCTGTGGTATTAGTCAGAGACTGTGCTGTAATAAGATCTGCACTAAGTGAGCTTAGAAAGATGATAAAATACGATCATCCTTTGGCTTTGACCAGAGGCACCACATAGCTCAACTAAGCAGAGTTCAAGATTTTAAGATAGAAAAGATTATGCATTTGCTGGAGAAGGAAGATGAGTTTGATGAACTGAGCTTCCTGTATACATTTCCATCACTTATTAGTCCTATATGTGCTTTGTATAAACCCCTGTCTGCTACCGAATACATTTCAGTATCTGTTAGGAGACTCCACTGTCTATTCTGTATAGACTGGAGGTTGTAAGAGTGATTTGCTTAAATGTGTTGCAATACTATGATGTTGTCCACAAATATTTATGTATTCATATCTTTCTCGGTCAGCACAAAATTAAACACATGTCCCCTAGAAAATGATAAGAAAAGGAGGAATGTGAAGTCCATCTGGTTCTCTGTGCCTTATATGGATGTTTATATCAAGTGTTGAAAATACATGCGTGTGTATACTAGGGTTCATCTTCAAATGAACAGTTGATATAGCTTGCAAACAGACAGAATCAATAGAAAAACAGTCAGTGCTGTAGAACTGTGTAGAAATCCATAAGGCCAGTGCTTACAGTATGAGACAACGCCCAAGTTACAGGGGCTTCTTTCAAAATGCTGTTATGAGAAGAAAAAAACCCCACTTTCTAGCCGTTTGCGCAGATAGATTCTGGGTTTAAGGGTCAAAAGAGGTGGAATAAAATTTATGCCATTCTTTATAAATGCAGTCACCTGATTCCCACCTTGTTCCTCAGACCATTGCCTTGTGTCAGGTCATAAAAAGCTTACTGAATGTTGCAAAAAAATGTCTGGTCACTTCCATCCATGACAGTTTCATTGTGTCTTCCTTCCTTCTTCTGCACACTCCAGACTGGCAGCATCTCAATAGACAACACACTGGCTCTGCCAGAAGGGAAGGAATACATCTCAATCACAGGGAACATTGGGAAGGAGAAGAAGTAGATCCAAAGCACAATCCTATGAAGTTTTTGGGGTAACATGCAGGCCAAAATGTGTGCAGGAGGTCCGGGAGGGAAGAGTTGTGTTGAAAAATGTACCGAGAAACAGTAAATGTTTTCACAATAGGAAATTTAACAAAATCAGGTAGGAAATTCTGACTTGTTCTAGGCCTAGGGACCACCTGTTCCCTAAATTCTGGGTATGGGGTCATGCCTTAATAAGCAGACATAGTGGAGACATGGAAGAAATACAGTGACATATCAGTAAGTGTTCTTGAGGAGTTCCTTAGGGTTGTTTTAGCATTGAGTGCTATCAACATTTCCTGCAATTAGGTTTGGCTGGTAGAATAAGTTTCAAAGTCACCACTACATGAGTATACCCTGAGCTGGAAGACAATTTGTGGTTTTTTATGGACTGTAGAGACCACAGAAGGCCTTGGTATACCTATGATATTGAGACAGCTGGGGACACACAACTAGCATGATTTCAAGAGCCAAGACATGAGGTCTGACTGAATCAGCCATGCATTTCTTGCTGGTTTTGGGATGGTTGCAAGATTCAATTAGCACTGGGTATGTACTGCTGCTCTTGATTCCCTCTGGTGATGACATCTTGCCCTGCCTTGAAATCTCTAACTCACAAGTATTATGGCTGTACACGCATGTCTCCTATGAAGACAGGCTGAGAGAGTTGTTGTTCAGCCTGGAGAAGGGAAGGCTTTGGGGAGACCTTAGAGCAGCCTTCCAGTACCTAAAGAGGGGCCTACAGGAAAGATGGGGAAGGACTCTTTATAAGGGAGTGGAGTGATAGGACAAAGGGTGATGGTTTTAAACTGAAAAAGGAGAAATTTAGATTAGATATTAGGAAGAAATTCTTTACTGTGAGGGTGGTGAGACATTGGAACAGGTTGCCCAGCGAAGTTGTGGATGCCCCTTCCATGAAAGTGTTCAAGGATGGGGCTTTGAGCAGCCTGGTCTAGTGGGAGGTGTCCCCGCCCATGGCAGGGGGCTTGGAACTAGATGATCTTGAAGGTCCCTTCCAACCCAAGCCATTCTATGATTCCATGGTCCAGCAGGTGGAGGGCAGATCCATGCTAGGTTCATGGGTGGCTCTCAGACAGGCTTGTAGATCTAGTCAGATGGTCACCATCACCACAGCTGAATGACAGCTATGGTTTAAAATAGCTGGTTTACAGATGATTTTTGTCAACCTTTCTCAGATGAGCTGATACAAAAAGTTCTGAACGCCCTGCTTTGTATTATACCCACTTTCTTGAAGATATAGTACCTGTGAACATAGGGAGAAGAAGAAATAGTATTGTACCTCCTTCATCTTTTAAAACATGTAATTGTAGAGTTAAGATTATTGTAAATAAAGAGGCCCTTATAGCCACACTATAGGCATGTGGTAAGCAAAGTATATATGAGTTAGGTGTCTGAGCCCTTCTTACCTAAATCCCCATGAAGAACATGCTTTCGTATGCTTTTCTGGCCTGGTGTTGTCTGACTTCTTTGTTTTCAGTTTCACTTTGATGTAAGTCAGATGTGGGTTTGGGGTCACTAAGATGATGTATGCCTTTTGGCAGGGAGGTGTCAGTGAGGCATGGGCAGTGGTCAGTGCAGCAGAAGGCAACGTGCCTGACTGCTGGCTGCTTTCCATTACTTCTGCAGCAAGGCATCCCAACTTGCTAACAGATCATAGAATCATAGAATCATAGAATCTTCATGGTTGGAAAGGACCTTTGAGATCATCAAGTCCAACCAAACAACCTACAATCTCTGCCACTAGAGCACGCCCTGAAGTGCCACATCTAGACGTTTCTTAAACACCTCTAGCGATGGTGACTCAACCACCTCCCTGGGCAGCCTGTTCCAGTGCCTGACCACTCTTTCAGTAAAGTAATTCCTCCTAATATCTAATCTAAACCTCCCCTGCTGCAAATTCAGACCATTTCCTCTGGTCCTGTCATTATTTACTTGGGAGAAGGGGCCAACACCCACCTCTCTACAGCCTCCTTTCAGGTAGTTGTAGAGGGCAATGAGGTCTCCCCTCAGCCTCCTCTTCTCCAAGCTAAACATGCCCAGCTCCCTCAGCCTCTCCTCATATGACTTGGTCTCCAGACCCCTCACCAGCCTGGTAGCTCTCCTCTAGACCCACTCCAGCACTTCGATGTCCCTCTTGTATAGAGGGGTCCAGAACTGAACACAGTACTCAAGGTGAGGCCTCACCAGTGCCGAGTACAGAGGGATATTATAGAGAGAAACAGAGAGATTTTAGAGGAGAAAACCTATAATGCAGTAGGAAAGACTTTCACCTCCTCTCTGCTGCCTCAAACCAGGACAGTCACTAATCACAGATATGACTAGTTGTCTAAAATATTTCACCAAAAATAGTTCAAAATGTCTGCTTGCAGCATTAGGCGGCTGGATGTAATTTTCTTCTGCATGTGAATGATCAGCAATGCTCAGAATATGGAAACTTCCCATTTCTCATCAGTCTTGTCTTTTCTACCTTCCTTTCTGCTTCTGTGTGATGCTTTGTTCATCCTGCAGCAATGTGTGAGCCATTTGTTGCCTGCAGTATCTCCCGTTTCAGAATATGGATATTTGCTATCCATTTCCTTTTTTCAGCTCCTTTTCTGAATTAAGTTGAAGTTTAGCCTCATTCTTCCTACCAGACTAACGCTTTTCCAATAACGACCTCACAGTTGAGTTGCAGTGTCACTGGAGAGAGACAGCTGCCTTTAGCATCCATGGTCTCCCATTCTTCTCAGGAACACTGTTATGGCAAAAGATTTTACCTTGTGTCATCCTTCATAATTTTTCTGATTTTTTTTTCCCCACAGCATTTAAACCTATACACACTACTACAGTTTTTCACTTAGTGACTACATACTCAAGTTATCCTCAGCTTTTTGTTGAACAACATTTCGGTTGATGAATTTCACGTTATGGGTGCAGATGTTATTTCGTAAGTGTCAAACAAGGGCATGACTGAAACACCTTCTAAAATCATTCTTTAAAGTAGCCTTTAATCAGACAGGCATTTTCTAGAAGGCTGTAGATATCCTGAACTCCAAATAATTATGGTCTATGAAATCCCAACAGTGCCCTTCCAGATGAATTCTGTCCACTATGATGCTCATATGGGAAAGTACTTCAGGCACTTAATAAGCAGAATATGTCTGCCTGCAAAAACAGAGCTTCCTCAACTCCTTCTGTAGCTTTGTGCCCTCTGGTGCCCATGTTACAGTTCAAGGTATATTTTTTCAAGTAGGAAATGAAGGTTATCAGTGTATATAGTCTAAACTTCAGAAAATATCCTCCCAATGTTTTACTGTGATTATTTCCTGCTCTCCTCCAAATAGCATTTTGCCAATACACAAGGTGGTTTGAGGCCCTGATTTTCACAGTGATTCTAAGGTAATGACTCCATAGTACAAAATCCTTCATTTCTTCATTCCAGCTGTATTTTTATTGACTTACTATATAGAATTGAAAATTTTGTTTGAGTAACTGCAGCAGTTAGCACAAAGCAGTGATTAATTTCTCAGTCAGGTCCACAAACCTTACCAAAATCCATCTGTCAATTAGGTATGTGCATGATCTGTGTTAGGTTTTAGAAGTGCCCAGCCACCACATCTAAATAGAGGAGGGCTTGGTTCCATTACAAAAAGTACCAGGCAAAGATATAGTTTTATTAAAAGTTTGTGAAGGTGAACCTGTTTCACATTCCAGCAGTAGAGAGACTTCTGAGTGTTTCATTTCTTAGCTGCTGAAGCTGAAAATGCAAGGGAAGATAAACGTTGCAGCGGAAAATCTCCTTCCAATTAGAGTATATTTTGTGGCTTGAAACATCATAGTGCTTGGAATGTTTTGCTAAGCTGTCCTTATTCAGCCAGGATCCAGCCCAAAATATCAGCTGTGCAAACTTATTAACACATCCTTTTGTTTATGGTGACTCGTTACACAGGGGCAACATGTGAACAATTACCCTTGTTAAAGAAAGTGCCATTCTATTCGGTTTAATTACGTGAGATTTGATGTAGACCAATTATTGTTGCAAATGAGGACACAGGGACAGCAGGAATCTAAAAGCAAGAAAGAAATGTATGCATATCTGTATAACTTCCACAAATCGCTTTGCTGAATGGTAAGAACATATCCATATTGTTTTGCATACGTATTGCCTACTCTACCTAAATGACAAAGTAATTTTTGCTAGCAGTCTATTGGAGCCATTTGATTGTAATGTGCAGCATGCACTTTTGTGGTAAACTTGCATTAAAAAATAGCTTAAATTGTGGATTGTCAAGGTAACCACAAGAGACCCAGCAATTTCTTTTTAAGAGATGACTAACAGAGTAGAGAACTATGCTTTACAGTGTCAGTCAGCCTAATTACAAGAATTCGCTGCAGGTTTTGCCATGACAGAGTAGAACAATTAAATCTCCCATCATGCTTTAAGCAATGGATAATGCCTGATACTTCGGTTGGAGAAAAAATTCCCCTATTCTACCTGATCAGTTCAGCAGTGGTATACTGTCCTGTGTTGAGTGACACAGAACTAATTTCTCTTCTAATTCTGGGGAAAACTCCACTTTTGGAAGACTCTAGTGTCTGAATTTGTGAAAATATTTACTTTATAGCCAGTTAGGCTATGTGGGATTCAAGGCCTCAGTGTTTTCAATCCTTGCCAGGTGCAGGGATGAGGAGGAGTGAGGCCTGGGCATTTGACCCAGGCTGGCCAACAGGATTATTTCATACCATGAATGTCACATTCTATATAAATTAGAAGGTTTGATGAGGAATTTCTCTCTCCCTTGATGATGGCAGTGCAGAGAAATTCCTTGCCCCGACGACAGACCCCTGAGGCCTTCCCTTCTTCCTGAAGCCATTGCACTCACAGTGTCCGACATTTAAAATGCTGGGAGCGCACAGCTTCCTACTGATATAATTGTCTGAGTATAATTCTTATATATCTTATATTAGTATTGGGATTACTACTGGTTCTTTATATTTAGACTTATCCTATTAAATCTATTTCTATTTCAGCCCTCATGTTTCCTTGCTTTCCCCAATTCCCCTTTCCAGGTGGGGAGTGGTCACCGGGTGATAGAATAGTTGTCTAAACGACAATAAATTGTTACGGGTTTTCTCAAACCATAACATATACAAACAACCTGAAAGAAATGTCAGGAAGGCGTACCTCTTCCTGGACAATATTCAGCATGAATGCTTACTTCTGAATCTTTTTCAGCTGAGATTTTCACCAGACCACCCAAGGTTACTTGTTGACTGGGTTACCTTCAGCTCCTGACTAGATGAGTGAGAATTCAGTAGGCCCTTCTAATGGCATGCTGCTAAGGGCTAGGAGGGATCAGTCTGCATTCTTTACCGCCTAGCACTCTTTATAATCATTCACATCTGTGTAAAAGCTTTGATGAGCACTCTCCTCAAGATATCAGTGGTTTATCCCCTATTTTTACATGCACTATGCTATGTTAAGTGACAGTAAGGTGCTGAAGAATGATGACCTTTGGTTCTAATGCACAGGTAGTTTAATGGTAATGAATAGGTAATTTTTAATACAGAAAATTTCTTTATACATGAATAAGCATTCAGGTGAAATCTTTATCAGCTTGAAATAACAAATCAAGTGAAATGGAGTTGTATTTTCATGTTATTTTTCTACTTTTTTAAAAAGCTGGGCATCAGGAGATTAAAGTTCATTACCACATTCATCCCAAGAATGAATAAAGCTACATAGGAAGTCTTTGAGCTTCCGACCATTCAAAGTTTCTTTTGAATTACTTTGAGGAGTGTCTATTAGTAAGAGACCAGTATGAGGATGACCAATCAGACAGCACATCAGAAAGAACTGAGCTCTTCAGCATTTTTCCTCTATACCTCAAGTTGAGTACCAAAATGGGGAAAAGATCAAATATAATATTCCAGTATATGGAGATAAAACAAAAAATCTGAACAATGCTTTGTAATGAAAATCTTTATACGTGCTTTAGATCCCACCATAAGTTCCGCTCACTGCATTCCTTTTCCTCTATGTGTCATCTTATTGTTACACTTTGTAAAACCTTGTTCTTGACTAGGGTATATAAGGCTATATAAGCCCTTTACCCATACTAAGTCAGTAGTTTCCCTTAATTATATCTGATCCTACATGACTATAGTTAAAGCAGAACTGTTGCATGTAGGACAATTCTAAGTCCTTGAGCCTAAGGAAATCTTTATACTAGATACTGTTACTTACTACTATGCAAACTTTACATCATATTGGCGGGATAATCCAATTAAAACCTTCTATCTGACACGTCCTTTAATTCCACCATAAGAAGAAGTATGTATCCATTTTGGCTCAAAATTCAGGAAATGGCTGCTGTGATACTTGAGGCAACCCATTTAGTAAGAAGGCTTACATAAATCTAACAGCCTTTTTAGGCATTAGGGCTGTCTGTCCTTTCATTTAGGGTCAACTAAATCCCATTAAATTGCTAATCAGGCAGTTGAAACAGCTATGATAAAATCCCTGTGCTTTTTCAAAAGAAACTATAGTCACAGAGCTGTCTGAAACTATGTCAACACTAGTCAGTGGTCATGATCGTTTCCACTGGAATAAAATGATGTGTCAAAGCATGTCATTAAATACATTACCATAATGCACAGACATAAAAAGAGAATTTCACAGACAATATAATTCTGGCATTTTCTAACTTCTGTGATCCTCTTAGAAATTAATCTTTAAACAGTGTTTGTTTGTTTATTCCCCTAGACCTGCAAGTGGTGGTCCCATTGGAACATCCTTTTCATATGTAGAGCATATGCAGGTACTTCATAAAGTACACAAGGACTTAGCTGCATTATATAGGAATCAAACAAACAAAAATAAAAAATCCAGCGGAAACATTCAAGGATCCAATAATTTTCATTTGCATGGATTTTACTTATAAAAATAAGTAAAGTGCCAAGTGTTTCCTCTCTCAAGCAAGGAAATGATTTGTAGTAGCCATAAAAACAAGTATAGGAGAACCAGTTAGATATGGTAGAATTGTTCCCACAAGATCTTGGAAGTGCCAACTACTAACATATGTAATACTATTTTTATAGGATGTCTATGGGTACTTGTGAAAGTTTCTCTCAGTTCAGATACAAATGTGTTAATATACATTTCTGCCATTTTTCATTATTGTTATTTCAGATTTCTGCCTTGAGTATATAAGAATAAATATATGAGTCTTTCCCTGCCCCTACAGACCTTTGGTTTTGGATTCAGTTTAGAGCTTTTTCCTCTCTCTAAATTTTCTCTTTCTTGTTTCTTATGCCATGTCAAACTTCCATGCTGGTTGGGTAGCGCATGCTAATGGAGATGGCTGTGAAAGTGTGATAACAAGTGTGATAACTCTGTAAGCAGTGTAACTCATGAAGCCTGGCTTCCTATGCATGGACTTTTTGCCATTTATGGAGCTGCTAACTCCACATGAAGTTTTTCATGCTGCTGGAGTACTCATACTTGCTCTCTCTTATATGGCTCTTCAATGTCTATAATAAAATTCATACTATGCTCTTTTTCTTGTCAGGGCACTAATAGGGTCATTCATCCAGCCTATATTCATGACACTTGTAGGTTGTTAATGCATTTGAAGCCACTGTCCATCTGTAAAATTGGCTGAAATTGTTCAAAAGTTGTTGAATGGAAAATGTGGATAGACAGAGATGTATGTTTGTGTATAAAAAACAATGAAAAGTATGATTTCATGAGCCTCATTCCTTTTGATAGCTGGACTAAAAATGCAATCTAAGGTAAGATACAGAGCATATTTTCGAGAGGAATCAGCTTTAAGGAAACATTGAAAAATGGGGGGGGGGGGGGCGGTGTGGATCAGCTGCCTAAACATAAGAATCAGATGCTGTTTCAGAAACCCAAGCATATGCTACCTGGCCTCCAGCAGCCTCTCCCCAAGTGCCTTCTGTACCTTCTGTTTATAACTGCCTCTGTGGCTGTGTTTGATAGCCAGGTCATCTGAAATAACAATAAATGCCTATGTTTAGGCAATTGAATCACTCCCTTAGAATTCTGGTTCTTCAAGACAGTGGATATCTTTATAGAGATAACTGCAAAGTGGCTCTCTAACATAACTTTGCCTGCTATCATCCCAGTAGAGGCATTGCATTTCAGGCTTCTGAAAACAAAGACTTACAGATTTTATAGAGCCAGGCAATATAAGTGTCTGATTCTTTTAATAGCAATTTCCTGCCCCCTTGTGTAGCTCTTAATTTCTTCCATTCCTGTAAAGGCTTTCCTCCAAAACTTAGAGCACTTAAGTACAGGAAAAATTGCAAGTCCTGTCCCTCAGCCTGAAAGTGAATGGTGCCATCCATATAGGATATTTCCAAATTTATTGTCTCTTCATGTTTCAAGTAACATGACTGGAGAGAAGGGACTTTATTAAAGTTGTCATCCTCCACTTTTCCTCAGGTCTGTAAATCTCACCAGCATTGACATGATGCACTTTCTTTTTTATAGGCTAAGAACTCTTTTAGGAACTCCCCAGGGACAATGGGTCCTGGAGAGCTTCTTTGCTAACTCTACTTCTATTTAAAAATTTCACCTTTTAAAAAAAAAATAAAATGTTGAAAACAGTGAGTGTTCAGATGAAAATAGAAGCGTATTTTTCAGAAACAAAACAAACCCAAACAAAACAAAACAATAAAACAAGCTGTCCTTTCTGTTGAAATGATTCTCATTTGGGGAAGAAGATTTCTAAAGATCACTGAGTGAGAGAAAGGAAGAATAAACAAATGGGCCTGATTTTCCAGGCTAAGGGAGTCATCTCTGTGATAGTTTCTCTATATATGCATAACTAGAATACTCTAGATAAAATTTATAGTATGTAAAATTTGTCAAAGAAGGGCTGGAATGCAGGACTTCTTTTCACCCTCACAGCTAAGCAGTGTCTTAGCACTGGTAACTCAACCCACTAAATTCTTAGTGGGTTCCATAACATGAGTCAGGGAACTAAAATTACACGTTATTGTGCTTAGATCCCTTTAGATATTTGAGCCTATGCACTATCTGAGACCAAAATCTTCTTTAAAATATTCTCACTCACAGTATGGTTTCACAAATCATGGCTGGGGAGCCACATTCTTCAGACAGTGGTAGATAGTCCTTCTTCACATGACTTGTTTTTAAGAAAATACAACCTGTGTCTATGAATCCTTCTGAGAGTAGTAAACCTGCAGCCTGTTCTCCCTTTATTTGTGGCATAGAGACATTTTGTTGAATCAGCTCTACAAATGCAAGATACTAATATACCCACATAGTAATAAAATGTTACAATGAAAGCAATGAAAAGTTAATTCCTAAGCTATGTTATCTTTGCACTTAAGCTAATAAGAAGATATATTAGAATGAAAAATGTATCCTATCTGTAGGTCACTGATGAGTGCTACAACTTTCCCCTGCTCCTTCTCATCCAGACAGTATATATACATGTATCTATATCTTGAAAGCATCTCCAGCAATTTATCTATTCAGCTGTGGAGGCCACAGGCCCGTTTTCAGTGGGTCAGTGAAGAGGGTCAGACCCACAAACATTTCTGAAGCAAACTCAGACTTACTGCTCCCAACCGCTTTTGACATTTTTTTTTTGTGTCAGTGATACTCAGTGATGCTCTTCGTCACTCCTGTCCCCATTTGTATTTGACCTTCATGACAGAGCTTTTTTCTTCATGAAAACCACTGCAGTTATGTATTTGCAAGCTGTAATCCTCACAACTGTTTTCTCATATTCAGGTGCTTTCATGCAGTCTTTCAGGTTTGCTCACTGTTTCATAATTGGTCTATAAGCTTTCCTTTCTCCTTTAAAAATTTCATTCTTTTGTTCAGACTGGTTCTATCCCATCAACTACTCTGGCAGGTTTTAATTCTGTGTAGCACTATTGTCTTCTCTAAGACTCAATCCTGGCTTTAAAATCTGTTCTGCTGGTATTTGACCATATTACATTATTATTCTTTGCTGATGCTTAAAGCACAACATCCTCCTTCAGTTGCTCAGATGTCCAGTCTCAGCCAATGGGACTGCCAATGTTTTATTGCAGGCCCTAACAAGGGGCTCAAAGTTCATGAGTCTTTGCTTATCTATAAAGATCACTTGAACTTAAAACTATGTACAGTCATTCAATAGCATTTTGAGCTTACATCTCTTGAATAATCCAACATTCTGGCCCAAAACCTACCTGTTTAAAGATGCTCACTGCTCAACTAAAGTGCAAGAAGAAAGCCTTCAAGTCATAGAAACAAGAAAAGGAAATGAAGTAGAAGCATAAAAATGCTGTTTGGACGCTTGTGGCTGAAATCAGGAAAGACAAAGCCTGTTAGCAGGAGATGTGCTAACTTGTGAGGGACAGAAAGAGTATCAGAAACGTATTCTACAGTCAGTCTAGAAAGACCTTAGGCACTGGAGAACTTGGCCAGCAGAAATCATATTAAGTTCAAGAAGCACAAATCTCTGCACTTGGGACAGAGTAACCCCACACATCAGTGCAGGCTAGGAAGGGAAGGGCTGAGTAGCAACCTTGCTAAAAAGGGTCTGGTCTTTATAGCATACACTACACTGAACCTGATCCAACACTGAGTTCTCACTGCAAAAAACACAGGCCTAAAAAAGGAGTTTTATGTCCAGCAGATCAAGGGAAGCTGTTATTTCCCTCTGTCAGTGCTGGAGAGGCCACAGCTGGATGCTGGGTCCAGTTATAGGCTCTCCAGTTCAAGAAACATATTGAGGAATTGAAGAAGGTTCTGCAGAGGGCTACACAGATGGTCAGATATGACTTTCTGAGGGGGACATGAGGGTGTGGGCCTGTTTATTCCTGCAGAGAGGAGGCTAAGGAATCATAGAATCACAGAATCATGGAATAATTCAAGTTGGAAAGAACCCATAAGGATCATAAAGTTCAAATCCCTGCTCCTCACAGGACTACCTAAAATTAAACCATATGACTAAGAGCATTGTCTAGATCCTCCTTGAGCTCTGACAGGCTTGGTGCCATGACCACTTCCCTGGGGATCCTGTTCCAGTGACCAACCATCCTGTCCTTTTCCTGAGGAAAAACCTTTTCCTGAGTTCCAATTCGAACTTCCCCTGACACAGGGCTGGGAGATCTACTAACCTATGCCTACTAGATTACGCTAGATTACAAATATGACGGAGCCAAGCTCTTCTGAATGGTGCCAAATGATGCACCAAGGAACATGGGCCACAAATTACAGCTTGAGAGCTTGTATATTCTCCATCCTTGAAAGATTTTGAGAATAGGCTAGACAAAGCCTAGGCTGACTTGACAGCCTTGGGAATACTTCTGCTTTGAGTGGGAGACTGGCACAGATGACCTTTAGCACTCCCTTCCAAACAGCATTTCCGCGTGCTCTATTGCTATATATTGTTTTTCTCCGTGGAATGCTGAACCAAGGTCATGGATTTTGATGTGGTTTATCCTGACTGGTTTTTTTAATTGCCCTTTTCTTTGCCTGACAAAATGCTATTTAATGAGAGAAATATACTGCTCTGCACAATTCAATAATTCTTTTTTGTTTGCTAATTAGCATAACAAAACCACTGCAATGAGGCTGCATAATCTTGTCAAACCCTGAGTGTTGAGTCATGTCCACTATTTAACACATGGTATTGAATATATTCTTTCACCTTAAATGTAGTTCCTGATGTTATTGTCAGGAAGACACATCAGGTCATTTCTCGGTAGTGGAAATATAATTGCAAGTGTTCTCTTCTCTAGCTGAGACAAACGAAATATTTGCATATTATTACCTTATTGGAAATTGGCACAACTGGGTGCCTCTCTGAAATGCCTGTACACTACTGCATGCATGTATGCAGGGAAGACACATGAGGAATTAGAGATCTGTGTGCAGTTACAGGGCTACAATCTCACTGGGATCATGGAGGCATTGTGGGATAGCTCACACAACTGTAGCATTGCAGTGGTTGGATACTCGCTCTTTAGGAAGGACTATCTGGGATGGTGATGAGAGGAGTAACGCTGTTTATAAGAGAGCAGCGGGAATGGAACAGTGCCTTGGGACATATGGAGAACCAGTTGAGGGTTTATAGGTCAGGATTAGTGGTCAGATCAATGTGATGGGTGTCAGGCAAATGGAAGAAGCCTCATCTTTGCAAGCCCTGGTCTTCAAGGAGTACTTCAACCACTGCAATACCTGTTGGAGAGGCAATACAACAGACTAGGAGCAATGCAGGATGTTTCTGGAGTTCATCTATGACATCTGCCTGACAAAGGTGATCAAGGCACCAATGAAGGAGGGTGCTCTGTTGGACCTCACACTTATAAACAAATAGAACTTACTAGGGATGTGAATGCTGGGAGTAGCCTTGGATGTAGTGACCATAAGATAGTGAAGTTCAGCTCCTGTTCAGGGAGTTGTTTGTAAGAATTGCATGGGAGATGGCAAATGGTTGATTTTTAAGGATCACATTCTCCAGGTTGAAAAAATTGTCCTTCTGGACATGCAGGAAATTGCATAAAGGTGGTATGGATGCCTGCATGCCCTCCTGACAAAACTCTAATGTAAAAGGGAAGCATAGAAGATGTGAAAGGGACAGGTGACCTGGGAGGAATATAGAGACTGTTGGACCGTGCAGACATAGGGATAGCAAAGCCTGGCAAGGGATGTGGTGGGCAACCAGAAGGGCTGCTACAAGTAAACTGACAGTAAAACGAAGATGAGGGAAAACGTGGGGAATGGGACAGAAGACCTGGTGACAAATGACATGGAGAAGTTGGAGGTACTCAGTGACTTATTTGCCTTGATCTTTAACTGATAAGAGTCACTTTCAGCCCCTGAGCCCATTGGGAAAAGTCTGAAGACTTACCCTCGATGGACAAGGATCAGGTTAGGGAACATTTAAACAAATTGGACATACAAAAGTCCATGGGACCTGACTGTACACACCCAGGAGTGCTGAGGGAGCTGTCTGGTGTCACTGTGAGGCTACTCTTGATTATCTTTAAAAGGCTGTGGTGACCAGGAGAGATTCCTGAAGACTAGAAGAAAGCAAATGTTGCTTCTGTCTTCAAAAAAGGCAAGAAGGAAGATCTGGGAAACTACAAGGCAGTCGGTTTCACCTTGATCCCCAGGAAGGTGATGAAGCAACTAATCCCAGAAACCATTTGCAAATACATGAAAATCAGGACGGTAAATGGAAGTAGTTAGCATAGGTTGATGAAGAGGAAAGCATGCTTAACCAACCTGAAAACTCTCTATGATGAGATGTCTGTCTTGGTGAATGAGAGGTTTATCTTGACTTTAGCAAGGCTTTCAACCCTGTCTCCCATAACATCCTTATAGACAAACTAATAAAGTACTGACTAAATAAGTGGACAGTGAGGGGGACTGAAAAGTGCAGCTGCACTCAGACCGTTGTGATCAGTGACACAAAGTCCAGCTGGAGACAAGGCACTACTGGTGTACCCCAAGGCTTGATACTGGTGCCAATACTGGTTAACGTCATTAACGGCATAGCTGAAGAGACAGAGAGTATTCTCAGCAAGTTTGCAGATGATCCAAAATTGGGAAGACTGGTTGATACACTGAATGGTTTTGCTGCCATTTGGAGGGACCTTCAACAGGTTGGAGAAATGTGCACAGAGGAAACTTGTGAAGTCACAGTTCTGCCATATATTGGTGCCATATTCACCAGAAATAAATGAAAAAGAGAAAATTCAGCCATTGTCTTTGGAGGTATTGATACATGAATAAGTGACTGAAATGAAGGTTGGTGTTTGAATTTGCAGCGTATTAGAGACTCTGCAGTAACATGCAGGGTATATGTCCTCTGTAGGAAACATACAATTGTTGGTTGCACATTTCTAATAGTGGGTGTGCACATAGGCAGCAGCCAAAGAAAAAACAATACAAGTCCAAACCCTTGCTTGTCTTATGTTGATTTAATCAAGTACTTGAAGAATTTTACTGTCGATATTGCCAATTTGAGCTCTAGGGCCAGCACTGAGAGTCCCTAAGGACAGAATTACATCCTGTAATGGCTATATGTAATTGCTACAGAGGCGTTTTGAACTAAATGTCTGGAATGTTTAAGATTCAAAAATAATATTTTTGTAAGTCATTTGCATGTATTTGACTGCATCAAAAATGGTTCTTAAAACTGGAGTGAGCAGGTTGTCTAAGCCAATTTTCTCAATGCCTCTTGAAAGTGCTCCTGGGGAGAGAACAAGGGAAATATATTTCAGAGCCAATCAGAAGTTCAGCAGTAACTGTAACTGCACACATGCTGGGCATGAACCCTTTACTCAAATAGCAGTGCTTGCAATTTCAGTAAACACAGAAGAGGAAAATAGAAATTAGGATTTTATGAGAAAAGCTGATTTCCATTTGCAGTCTAGATAGTCCTGCTGTTTTCAAATAGTCATTTTAACTAAGTAGTTGTTTTGCACTGGGAGATACTGGTCCGTCATGATCCCAGTAAGAAAGACATTCAGGATCTGTAAAGTATCCTTTAAAAAGCTACTTATTAGAGCTAACACTGTAAAGAAAGAAAGAAGAATACAGACAATCTTACAACCATTTAGATACTGGGAAACCTGAGTTGTGCAGCTTCAAACAGGCCTCTGATCCACACACAGCACACCATGCGGACCCCGACCATGGGAAGAGTGACCCCATTTTGGTCATCTGAGTTACTATAGGATTTTCTTACATGAGAACAACTCTGTTCATCATTTCTACTGTCAAACAGAAAGGATACTCACATAAGAAATTTTTGCTACCCTTTTGGATAAAGGCAAGAACAGGAAGGTGTTGCAATCTCTGGTACCCAGTGGGAGCAGGCTGTAGGCTCCCCTGTTGCAATAAAGCTAGCTGACGTGATCCTGCAGCCGAGGGATTTGTGCAGCCCAACATAGGCATGAAGGCCATGCTGGATGTGCAGCACAGCACAGCGCAGGACTGGGTGTACTCAGATTAACTTTTTTGCTTATTGCTAACTTCTTGAGGTATGATGGTCTCCTGGTCTCAGGATCATCACAGTACTAGCTTTTAAATTTTCACCATAAATTGTTTAGAAAACATTTAGAAAACTTCTTATCTTGATTTTACTCAGGAAATGTCTATTTCTTTTTTCTGGCACAGTATTACCAGGTTGTGTTTTATTCCTGGTCAACTCCTTCTTTTCTTTAAAAAGATTAGCTATTCTTTTCTAATCAAAGATGTTTATGAGCATAGATTTACATTCAATATTTTTCAATTAAATTTTGAAAATGTGTTGTTTTCAAAAGAAATAATAGGTAGAAGAATAAAAATATCAAATCCTCCAAAATGTACTTGATTTCAGATTAGACTGACATATCATGGAAAGTTATGCTAGTTGTAGGCCACCTCAAAGACTTTTTTCCAAATTGTGCCATTCATTTAATTTTAGCTGTTCTAAAGTAAGATGCCATTCTGATATTGTAATTATGCAAAGTTATTGAGCAATTACTGAAAAATAAAGAAACAAAAATTACGATAGGAAAAAAATATCATGCATTCTGTGAAACATTAAAGCTTCTCAGTGATTTTGGAGCCTGGCAATGAAGTACTGAGGTAAAATTTCATAGATGTTTTGTACTCCCTATATGAAAGATGTATGAAAGAGAAAAAAACCCAAGCAACCTAGCTAACATTTTTTAGCTTGTCACTATTAATTGCAATAGACACAGTTGTTCTTTGATGGACTGAGAAAATCACTCTAGTGTAAGGACAGATGTTTCCAATGGAAGTCAGTTCAAGTAACTCCATTTTGGCCTGTTTTGAAGATTTTTCTTAAAAGCTGTAAAGAATAACAAAGAAAGAAATCTAAGCAGGCAACAGAAAGACCAGAGGGAGGAGTGAAAGAAATATGATATTCTTCGTGGAGGACGACCTTCGTGGAGGTCCTTCGAAAGGACCCTGGGCAATCAGTGAAGACAACTTTTACAAAACTTCTCTTTTCCAAGCACGGGACAAAGCAAGAAAAGCCTGTGCAAGGCAGCAGCCAAGGTAGAGACACCAAATGCGAGGCAAACCAGTATGTCCATTGTCACAGTTGGACTTTTTTTGCCACTGTGAAAGGATACTACAAAACCTGAGTTGTGTTTATTGCTGGTTTAAAATAGGGACCTTTCAGAGACCAGGGGAACGTGCCACTTGCTACAGAAATGGAGGTGTCCAAGCTGTGTTAAGCAGGATGAAAGCACAAAATTTTATTTGCTATGAAGGTGATTGCAGAACTGGTGAAAACAGATAAAAAGTAAAATCTCTAAGGGGTAGAGCTGTTGGTGTGTATTAAGCAGGAATGGGTACTGATGGTTTACAGATAGAAGTCACTATGAAGAGTAAAGAGTTGATTTCAGGCTAACATAGATTTGTAGAGGACATATATTTGAGGCTGCAATTGGCCTTATCAAAATGGCTATCCTGTGCAGGAGGTAGTGGTGGAAATATCTGTGTTTGGTTTATTCTTTGGCCTTTTCGTGTTGCCTGAGGCTGAGCAAAACAACTGCATGGTGCAATATTGAAGGCCTTAATTATATTATTGTGCTTCGGTATTATTTTTCCCCCCCTATGCTGTCCTGCTCTGTAAGAGCTAAGAGGTGCTTGACTGTGGAGATGCTGTCTTGACTGAAGTAGTAAATCTGTTCTGCAGCATCCAGACTGCTGACACCCAAATAGGAAAGGTATGAGTGGATGTTGGTGACTAAGTTTAATGAAACATCTCACAGTAGATGCCTTAGCCCTAAGAGCAGTCCGTGGCCAGAGATACCATTTCTGCTTCATTATGCACATGAACAAACTCCTTGAGTGAATGGCCCTGCCCATCTTTTGACAGTTTCTTTACTGACAGGCAGATGGCAACGTGTCATGGTTCCTTAACACAGCAAAGGAAAGAGCATTGTCATGGTTTCAGCTGGGAAAGTGTTAATTTTGTTTCTGGTGATTGCTGTGAAAGGAATGTCAATAATGCATACTGGTTTAGTTGTTGCTAAGTGATATTTATGCTTTTCAAGGACTCTTTTCAGCTTCTTATAGAAGTTGAGAAGGAGCACAGACAGAACGATGGAATAGCCTATGGAATATTCTATACCATAGAGGTTATGTGCGCTTATATAAATGGGGGTTGGCTGGGGGCAGGAAGGTGCTGCTCTGAAAGGTACCAATTCACTGGGTGGTGAGAGTGACTTGGTGGTGGTATTATTATTATTGGTTTTGTTATTATAGTTGTTATTATTATTGTTATTGTTACTTTCCTTTTCTGTTACTTTACTACTAAACTGTCTTTATCTCAACTCAGGAGGTTTTTTTCTTTCCCTTTCCCCTCCTTTTCTCCCTTTTCTTCCTGCTCTTCTAGGGGAAGGGGGAGACCTGCATGAGCGGCTGCGCGGTCCTAGCTGCCGGCTGGGGTTAAGTCATGACAGCATCATGGAGTGGTGCAGAAGTTACGCATTTGACTTCGGTTAAGAAAACCGAGTGTCCACTCTGACTGGGATTACATGCTGTGTTTCTTAATTCAGGGACCAGATCTCCTTCAGAAAGCTAGAGATCATGAAAGAGTATTGTTTATATAGCCATCATTAAAGGTGATGGTTTACAAAGTTGTTCAATCAACTCGAAACTTCTACAGGAAAGTGCTTCAAAGGAGAGACAATCATAAGATTATATTTTCAGGCTTCTGCAGTTGTTGTGCTTTAAACGAGCCCTTTCTTGTACCTACAGGAGGCCTGACGATGTGACGATCAACATTAAAAAAAGTAAGCTGACTGCTTGTGGAAATAAAATAACCCTTGTGTTCCAGCAGTCTTTGGATCCCCAGTAAGATGAATCATCCATTCTTCACTTTAAAAGGTGTACATTATGGCAACATGGCAACAAAAAAAAATCCTTGAAATTAATACTTTTGTCATCTGAAGCATATTTTTCCATTGTCAAATCACAACAACAAGAACAAGAGGAAGTGCCATGGTTAGGAGATCACACCTTTGTCATGTCTAACCAGGGACTGTAAGGAAGGTAGTGATCCTTTTGTCTTTCACCCAAGCTAAAACCTCCTATCTTCAGTATAGTATGCAGAAATAAAGCTACTTCTTTCAGGTTTCAAAATAGAGGTCTTTGGTATATGAATCAAATTAAATAAACACTGGCCTCCAAATTTCTCCTAGCAGAGAGTAATGACTGTGAGGAGAAAGCTCATTATTAATCACCAAAAAGAGTTCGAAAGAATGGCTAGTGGGGAGACAAAACAGCAGCTTCAGAGACCTGACATTTTTTGGTCTCTGGCTATGTCTGCATTGACAAGTATTGTAGTGCAAGGCAGAGTGTAGAGCAAAACACTTGATGCTGAGGACTAAGTCACAACTCTCTATTGATGTTGGATCTTTTTTTGGTCTATATTTGGACTTTCATCCCCTATTTGGATTCCAGTCAGATCCCATGGGCTGACTGTCCACTAGCGGTCGGATGGCATTAGCTGCACTCCTGGAGCACATCTTACCATTTAGTCTCACCCAAAAGAAATGCAGTTCATGTACTCCATGACTCCATGAACCGAGTCAAAGCACGGTAATGCAAGTGGACCCATTGAATTCTGCAGAGAGGGGCCACTTCTTTCCCCCCCATAGAGTAGTTCCTACACAGCTCAGCTCTTCCCTCAGCTGCACCAAGCACAGTAATGAGCAATGATGGTAGGAACTGTGTGATAGTTCAGTCTGGAAGAGGCTGTGTTCTCTCTTCAAGCACTGGCAGGTGTTCAGGTTGTTGTCCCCAGCCTGCTGCCTTAGGCTGTTGCCTCCTTATCCTATTCTTCAAGCCAAGACTGCACATATAATTGACTTCTTTTATAACTCAGAGTAAATAATTGTCATTCTTAGCTTAGTATTCCTGTGGCTGAACTGATAGGAAATGTAATAATCCATATCATTTACAGCATTCCATATCATTTTATGAGTTTTGCTCTCTTCCTTGCAATTATAAAATCAACAGCCTTACAGTGATTGTTGTGTCAGATCCAAAGGGCAAAAACATCCTTTCATAGCTGAGACAATTCCCTTTAATCTGTTTCATTAGAGGCTGCAGTCATCATTTTCACCTTTAAGCAGCTTCTTATGGTTTTAAATGTTTGAATTTAGCAGTGTTGGTTCCCCAAGCTCCAAATTTTCTAAACAGTTACATATCCAATATGGAGTGACTGGGTTTTGTTTAATATTCATTTGAATCAAAACTTTCATTAAATTATTTAGTCAACATTCCGGTTACCTTTTAAGCTTAAATTCCTGTGTACCTCCAAACATTTAGTTCTCTGTGCATGTGAGAATATCACAATGAAAGCTTGCTGACAGCATTTTTTGGTGTGACTGAAGCATAAGTCAGTCCATTCGAACAGGCAATTGTATTTAAAAAGCAATGTCTAGCCAAATGCAGTTCAGAGAAGTTTCTGTAAATATCCAGTTTAGTTACCCATATAATTTGTTTGGAGATGGGTCTCTAATTTGCAGTAGAAAAGGAGAGTGAGGTATATATTGTGTTGTTATGGGTTTTAAAACTACCTGGTTTCTACAGGAGATCTTAAAAGTTGATCTTGTTTGGGAGATAGGAAATGGATGCCTTTATCTCTTGAAGTCTCTTACAAACATCTGTTTTATGGTTTTATTGAACTAATAATTTTGCGATGCCAGGTCTGAAGAGGTGGTTTGTAAATGACTGAAGAGGGAATTTTCTTGAGTCCTTCTTCTGAAATAACCACCACACTGTAAATTAGTCTCCATTTCATTTTCTTCCACTGAGCTAGGAAACAAAGCAAAGGAAAAAAAATAAAGTAACTTTTGGAACTTTTCTACCTATAACTGGAATTTTAGAATATGGTACTTTGCTAAAATCCTGTTGTTTATTTTGAATCTGGCTCCTACTAGCTTCATTTGATGGCCCCTAATTCATTGAAAGACACAGAATACAGTCATGCCATTCATTATTTTATGCACCTTTACATATATGTGTTCACATTTCAGGACCTCAGATAGAAAGACTGAGAGCTGAGGGCTGGAAGGAAATTCTTCTTGTCTAATACAAAGTCTTTGTCCAGGCTTACTGTCCCTTTACCTACTCACTGTGAAAAGGATTTTTTTTCCCAAAGATTTATAATTTCTACAGATGTGGACGTTTTTTCATTTAGGTTTTTAAGCAAGAACGGCAAAAGGCCTTTTGCTGGTATAAAGGATGCACCTGACAAATTCTGAAATACAGCTCCACTGCCAAAGTACTGATAAAGGGATGTTATTTTTTAATGTAGAAAAACCCCATATTTCTCTAGTCTTGAAATGTCCAGAATTTAATGGGAAAAAGTAAAAGTATGGAAAACAGCAAATGAAAAATCGGAAACCAAAATGTTAAAGTTCAGTGTGCCAAAATTGCAAGACAATTAAGAACTGCACCTCAAAAAAGGACTATAATAGCCATAACTAGAAACAAGGCTACTAGCCTTTCCTCTTACTTCACTGTACTGGTTGCTTGAAAAATACCAGACTGAAACTGCAAAATTACTGTAGAAAATCATTAGCCTTGTTTGTATTTGCCAGGCCTATTCTTCATGATTAATCAGCGTAAAATACTTGTCAGCTAATTGTTTTAAAATGAGTTACTTCATCATTCTCCTGCCAGACACAGAATTGAAGAAATGATGAAGGGTGGTGATCGACACGAATGCATTTCAGAAATGATAAAGTGACTTCTTGTGTTTAACTGGTCTCAGCTCCTGCTGAGTGTGCTACAGTTCACCCTGGGTTTATCGAAATCTCTTTTTGAGCAGGAAAGTGCTTTTTCTGTGGGGGAGTGTGCTGGAGGGTAAGCAGACAAATGTAAAAGTATAGAATTTGGATGAAGATTGCCTGTGTCCCAGCAAAGACTGAGCAGATGATTTCGCTGTACTTCATCCCTGGGAGTGAGAGCACGTGGTACTGGTGTGCAGAGACATTTGCTTTGCTATTTGTTTGTGAACGGGAGCTGGGGGTGGCGTGCTCTGGTTCCCATGCCCTAGAAAATGACACAATCATCTTGTACAGACAAGAGGATGTCTCCCAGTCTGTCTCTGCAGAAATGGAGAAATAAATACCTGATCTTTAACTATATTAAACTTCAGAAATTCATAGAAGCAGCCTATGATGCTTCTTGTATCTACTTGTCCATAATGATTCCCACAACAGTCCAACGTTTTGCTTCATTAGTGAAATAGTTTGAGTTTTGTGCAGGTAGGCAGGAAAAGGTATGAAGGACTGGAAATAAAGATGACGGGAGAAACAAGCAGTACTGGAGGTAAAACAAAGGTAAGAAATGACAGTACAAAGGCATAAAAAGAGGAATGATGGAAAGGCAAGGAAAAAGAGGCAAGGAGTATAATGAAATAATACTGAAAATACATTTTCACTAATGTATAAATATTTTCATATAAACATTTATAAATGTCAAAATATTTTTTTCCCAACATTCCCAACATTAGGGAAAATAACTTTGGGAAGATTAGAAATTAAGAAAATTTGTAAACAATATTACAAATAAAATGTTTAAAAATGTCAAAGTTGAGTGCATCGTGCAACATTTAATTAAGGAGCCTGAACCACAGGTGTTGTGTTTTGCTGGCTTTCAGAGACCTCTGAACAGTTCTGAATTTTGTAAGGCAAGATTTTTTGGGGGTTTTCATTTTGGTGGAACTAGCAGTAGAGTTGGAGAAAACGAAAAAGCTCTTGGTCATATAAACATTTCTACAGGTGTAAATGTAGTAAAATCAGTAATTAATTTCACTCAAATAAAACGTAAAAAGAAGCAAAAATGGAAAAGCTTAAGTTCTCATTTGTGTTTCTACTTGGATTGATTTGATGGGTAACACTGAAGGGCTCCTTCTCAGAGCCAGAGAGGGCAACAAAATGCTGGGGCTGCCTAATCCTCACCAAAGCATGCAGCCTGCCTGCCCTCAGACAGCTTTAGTAAGAGCATCAGTAGCCTCAGTGTCTTCCCAGGACAGGTACCTTGCAGGTACCACCACAGCAGCTGGGAGCCAGGGGCTTCATGGACACGTGTTTGTGCAAGTCACAAGAGCACCAGAGCGCCTGGAAACCCAGGGGCACGCAGTTCAGTGGGGATGTGCCAGTGCAAGTGCCAAGGCACTCATCAAAGAAAGGATCCGGTTTTTGCTCTAACAAGAGCTGGAACAGTAGCACCAGCAGTGAAATCTGTCTAGGTGGATTTCTTCTGCTGTTCCTGGCATTTTCGTGGCAGGTCCAGCCTTCCCAGGCCAAAAGCTTTTGCTTCTGTTTTTTGTCATGCAGTGAATTTGCATCAAATGTAAAATTTTCTCTAGTTTGTAGTTGGGAGAAATTTGCCATGCTATTGCATGCATTGCTTCTTTCAAAAGCGTTTGCATATGTGAAACTTGTGCGTTTTCCCCACTTCTCCCTCAGTTTGTGAACTCATCCAGCTGAAGCAATAGGATTTCGTTCTCGTTTTTTATAGAGGCAGAAAACAGTGCTGTCTGAAGGGCGAGTCTGTCCCGACATTCTTGCCTGACTTTGATGCTAAGGATCTCCAAGTCTCTCGCAGCTGCTTCTTGCAGCTTCATATGAGTCTACTCTGAATACTTAGACCAGCTTCAGATGGAAACAGCAGGTTTTTGTTGGCAGTGCAAATCATTCAACCACAGAAGTGAAAATCCCATCTCAAAACAAATACCTAAAAGCCAGACAGATAATGTGGGCAGAAATTAATTGCTTTTTCAGGCTCTCCGTTAGGTCTGCTCACCCCTGTGTGAGCAGGAGTCCTGTTCAGCAGTGCTGTGGTTCCCGCCCGGAGCTGCAGCGCCAGCCTGGGGAGCTGCTCCTCCCGCGCGCAGGGCTCTCGCCTTTGATGATGCTTTCAAGCCACATCCTTTCTGTGCTGTTTTCTCCTTCTTCTTTTTGTCTTGTGTGGCACCTCACTGCTTTGTCAGTCAGCCCTGCATCCCCCCCCTTCATTTGTCTAGGATGTCTTGATTTATAACTAACATTTGAGGACTCTGCTTTTAACCCTGCTCCTTTTTGTGCGGTTGGGCTCCTGAAGACATAATGCAGAGGGAGGAGTACAATACCTCCTTTGGAGATCTCCAAATTGCCACTTTTCTTTTGTTCCTTAATTTGTCCTTCCTGCGCAGTCTGAGCAGAAAATCTGTTCATCTATTTAATTTCTAAAACTGACGGTATATTTTATAAATCACACATCATGAGAAGGATGCCTTGTACATGTCTCATATCAACCCACACCCATTGGATCACTGTCAGGTCTTCTGGAAGATTTATACATTGTGGGATAACAATATAAATGATAGCCTTCCAGTGTAAAGTACTTTTTCTAAATAATCTATTGTCTCCTAGGCCCTCCTCTGCATTTTCCATCAGTGTTAGGGCTGACTGTTACAGCATCCGAAAAAGAAAGAATATTTTTATTTACCATATCTAAATCTGACATTCAAGCACTATATTTTTTTTTTAAATGGGGCATAAATATCAGCTTTCATTGATGAAATAAATAAAAATCCTCAACTAAGAAATGTCCACAGTGATGTTTTCCAGAAGCTAGAGAGTACGCTGTGTAAAGGGCTATTTGATGTGTGCAACATTTTTTTGTGCATTTCCCAGGAGAATTGACAACCAGCATCTGTTACAGATATGATGTTCTTAAAGGTAGCCTGAAACTGGTGCTTAACAGTCTTCCCCCACTGCAATAATACTCAATCTTTTTAATGAACTGCCATGTTAATTGGCTGAACCTTCAGCTGGAATAGCATTTGTGTAATATACCATTACATTATACCAAGTGAAAAATTAACTTTCTGGCTTATTGACATTTCATCATCAAATTCAAAATTTCCCTGAACCACTGTTTATGAGACTTCATTTGAATCTCACGGTAAGCAAGCCACTTGCAGTGCTGTGATCAGAAACAGGCAGAGCATTGTGTTGCTCGTCGGGGCTCAGCTTATCCTGCATGTTTAAGTATTGGTTGCTTCACGTCTAATGTTGATTTGGCTGTGGTATTGAGGATTCCTCATCAGCTTCGTTTCACTACATGGTTACTCAGCTTTTGTCACAGGGATTAGAAGCTAGTCAGCTTTCGCATAGTATGAACACCCCATTCCTGGATTATTATGGACTTTATTTCTATGCTGGGATGCTGTCCAGGTGTGTGTTAGCCCATTCTCTCTTCCTATTTCTCTCTTATTTCCATGAGAGAAAAATGTGGGAAAACAGACCGTAAAAGAATCGCAGAATCACAGAATGGTTTGGGTTGGAAGGGACCTTAAAGATCACCTAGTTCCAACCCCCCTGACATGGGCAGGGACACCTCCCACTAGACCAGGACAGATAACTGAGCTGGCTTTGAATGGCACCAGCACTCTAGGGCATATGATGGTTTACAGCTCTCTGCTGCTTAGACATTGCTGTTTTGTACAAGAAGGCAAAAGGTGCTTACTAATATGCCTGCTTTCCCTCTGCTCAGTGAATACTTGCAGACGAATGTGGTCTGAGAGATTTTCCTTCTCACATTGGAATTATAGTTTCAAAGGAAGACTCGAGCCTTCTGCAAACAATTTGCATTTCCTCAGTCATCATGAAGCACAGTAACAGCTCCTTTTTTCTTTTTTCTTTTTAAAATCCCTCTGGCAAATATCTGAGGTGCTCAGTTTACCAAGTAAATGCAACATTCTCAGAAGGAATATGTTTTATTTGTTACTTCTGTAACTTTTTAAAAGCCACAACTTTTTAAAACTTTTTAAAAATAAGCTTTTAAACCATGCTGTCCTCTCTAGACAACAAACATATTTTTCCTCCCCAAAACTTTAATTCCTGAGTTCTCCAGGAGAAATGATACAAGGGAGTCTTGCCAGCAAAAAAAAAAAAATATTAGTTCTGGCTTATTGTGGAACAATGAGATGTTTGCTGCAGCCTGAAAAGAAATGAGCCGTATTTGCCTTCTCGCATTCACAGTGCAAAGGGATATTCAGAGAGGAAAACCCTCTCAGGGTGGTACAATTCCATGCTTGTAGAGACGTTCTTCTCTGCCTCTTGTAATCAGAGCTGATCCAAAAGATCCTTTTGCCTTCCTAGAAATTCATTCATTATTGAACTGAATCTGTGAAATCCCTATTCACGGCCTTCAGGTTCTTCTAAACCTAATTCTATTACCTGTCAGCCTGGGACGTGTCATGGTGTGGTAAGGAACCGGTGGGAGGTGAAATAAAAGCTTAGTCCACTGACATGCTTGAGGCTCCTTCTAAATATGGAAAATAATTCTTCCAGCTTCATCTGAATCTTTGATCTTTTTAGAACAACTGAGTTGAAAAACTTTGGGACCTTGCTGAATTTTAGCTATAACAGCATTTCCTGAAAAAATCCTCCGTAAGTCTTTCATAGTCCTATGCAATTTTCTGTTTTGATCTCATCTCTTTGTCTGTCTGATGGCTGCCTCTGAGGAAAAAAAACAAAACAAAACAAAACCACAAAAACCCGCACCACCGTTAAAATCGAATTGTATTAAAACCTCCAAATTCCTGCAGACAGATGCTCTGTAAGTATCCGGTCACCATTTTTTTTTCCCATAGAAAGAGCTGGGTCAAAGTGTTTTGATTGCATCTTTCTTTCATTGACAGGTACCCCTTTGTCTCCTCCATTTCAAAATCTAGTGATAATTTTCAGATTCTGTTCCTGGTAGCCTTCTTATTTTGTTAAAAGCAGAAAAGTCACAAGGGCTTTTTAGACTAAGCTCTAGGGATCGATAGTGCATTTTTCATTTTTCTGACGTGGGTCTGGAAACTCACTGGCACATCCCTCTCCAGAAGAAGTTTTTCCTCATTTTTATGTGTCCTAATAATATGAATGACAAGGGAAACATGAGCATTCAAGCAGGTTCCAAGCAATGTTATTTTCATCTGATTAAATGCCTATTGAAGCAGTAACTTACAGCTGTTCCATACGTAATTAAACATTCTTCTATCAGATGTTCCAGTATTAAGGCTCAGGTTTGTTAACCAAAGCAATAAATTGTATTATAACACTTTAAAACAGCAGTGAACACTGAAATCTTATAGCTATCCATACTACCCAAACAAAATAGAACCCCTTCTGTCCAGGCATTCAGCTGGTAGATTTACTGAGCACCCAGCCAGGCAATTATCTGTGCTAATGCATATGAATCTGCATCAAGGTCTGCAGATCATCAACAGAAATACTTTAGGCTAAAAAAAATATGTACAGGCAGCTTGGGGTAGGAGGATCTTGGAGACATGACTAGAGAGACAATCTGTGGAGTGCTGGAAGCTCATTCATTCATACTGAACAATAATTTCATGGCCAGATAGTAGCTGCTTATCAAATTTATATCACACAGCAGCAGCAGTTGCTTTACCACCGCTAAATCCCAGGGCGCTAGTAACATACAAGGCTTCTTTTAGAGGGTAATAATAACCTGCATCTAGACAAGCAAGGCCTTCAGCATCTGGATGTGTGGGCAGCATAGCAAGACCCTTCAAACAGAGATGGTTTTCTGGAGTCACTGATGGTCGTCTTACATTTGTGTGATGAAATAGCCCAATGACAAGGTGCCAGCCGCTGACTGATGACTGTCACAGCTTGCGTCTACTCCCCCATGTTTGTGAGTAGACCCTGCTGTTTCCTCATCCAGATCATCAGCTGTCTTTTGAGAACATGGCTTCTGCAGCGTTTCTATAAGCATTTTCAAATCAGCTATGTTCCATCCCCAGCTAAAGGAAGGAGTGTGCAGAGAGCAAAGTATCTTAGTTTATGGACTTAATTTATCTCTCTCCAGAGGGCTGGCAAAGACCAACAAAGTCCTATCCCCACCCACACCTCACACACACCCTGCTGAGGTAGTTTATCAGGCCACGTATTCTTTCATATTTAAATGCCATGAAGACAATATATATGATCAATGTTTAGTTGAAGGAAGTCCTTCCAGTGCAACACAACTATATTTAGAGCAGCATTCAGTTCGGTTTGAAATAGACCATATGTTTTAAGAAGCAGGGAAAGCTACAATACTCTGGGGAAAGCCTGAAAAAATAATTGTTGCAATTTCTTAATGTTCTGCTCAATAAAGATAAAGAGCCACTGCTGTGATATGAAAACAAAACACAAACCTTGAACTGACTATAATGTTGTTGCCAAGCATTATGCAAAACTGCCCTAAATTGTAGAAATCCCAAAGATGTAGAGAATGTAGAGGTCCCTTAACATCTCCTGTTACTCCCAACTTCCACAAGCCTATTACAGAACAAAAATGAATGCTCAGCCATTGTCTCATGACTCCCGGGGCTGAAGTCTCCGGAGTAGTGTGGATTTTTGATAAAAATGGAAAAATTGTCAGTATGCTGGGCAAAAGAATCAGACTCCGATGTGAAGGTGGTGGGGGACCATCATGTCTCCCATGACTGGGTGCTCAAGGAAAAAAGCAAGACATTTTGCTACAAGAAAGTAAATCAGATTATTCTTCATCAAGCCCCAAATTTCTGCCAACAGAGGCACCTGGTAACTCCTCCCAGCACCTCTATGGGTCACTGAGCACACTGAACATGCCAGCCTGACTGTATTCAGCCGTCAGACAGGTTTCTCCTTATTCAGCTTCTGGCATTTTCTTCTTGCAGCTTCTGTCATCCACACAATAATAATATAAACCCGTGCTGCTCTTGCCAGAGTTTCTTTTCCCCTTTCTGTTAAATAAGAAATGAAGATGGAAGCTATATGGCTCCAACAGAGTTATTAAAACCAAGACTAGAGAGAGAAGAAACATCAATCTTCAACAGAAGTTTTGGGGGACAAGGAGAATGGATGACTGCTACATTAGGATAATACCTGATGATAACAGACTTGTGGAGTTTGTGCATAGCTGAAAGCCAGTTGTAGATATTTTTTAAGCGTATCCGGAGCCATTCTTTAGCAGGAAGCATACACATGGCAATCATAGTTGCCCACATTAGCCCCATCAACCGGCCTGGCTAACGTCTGGTGTCAGAAGAGAGATTAGTTTTAGTTTGTTCTTCAGAGGTGCAGGGGTCTCTGGTGGCAGCTGCTACAAGGTAAAGCACAGAAGACAATTGCTCGTTTCAGAACTGTAATAAAATCTTCCCAAGTTTTCTGCCAACAGGCAAATCAAAATCCCAAAGTATATTCAGCCTGGAACAGAGTACAGATTTTCCCCAGAAACACGATAGCTATATTTCTAATATTAATATATATTCATAATATTTTAAACATGCTCTGATTGCTTGGTATTTGCAAAAATATGAAATTAAAGTCTTCATTAAGCTGTGTGTTCAAAAAAGGGAACATTTAAACAACACCTGTCCTTTTGCTCCTTAACTTAAATATAAGTAGTCGATTCAAACCTTTCTAACCTTTCATTTTCCTGGTGTTATATCCCATGAACTTTTTCTGTGCTTGGCCACTGACATTAGATAATTTTTTTATGGTACTTGATTCTATCTAACAGCATAGCATTATATCAACTTTTCCTGTAAACTTATGAAGAAAACAGATAAAAGTAAATATTTTAATATTTAAATGACATTTTACATACGTCTTTCTATTTTATAGCTCAGAGTAATAATTACTTAACTGGATGTTGGAAAATTTTATAAATAAATTAATTACTATTTTTTAATAAAATCGTTGCAACGTCTGAAACTTGTCTCCACAGAGATGATGGTAATATCATGCATCTCCTGGTTTGTGGGAGACAATAAAAAGATAATTTAATTGAAGTTGGACCACAGATTTATACAACAGAAGTAATTTCAGAAGAAATTAGACCTAGCAGGAACTTTTCAGGGGAAAACATTAATTTCATCAGAAAATATCACTTTATGAAAACCAGGACTTGTAATGAGAAAAAAAAAAATCGGCATATTTTTCACATCAATATTTTTACAGAGCTTCATCTTCCTGACATATCTGTATTGTATTTCAAGAAGATATTTTATTTAAATGTAAACTAATTACACCTTCTACATATTTAATTGTAATGGAAATCTTCAAAAGTAAAAATTGAAACAATGCTTTGAAATTGCCTGAAAAATTTCTTTTAGACATAAGTTCTGTTTCATTTAATTTGGTTTATGATAAATAGATAAAAGATAAAAGTTATATCCAAAGAATTAGCATAAGCATTCAGAGAACACTTTCCAAAGGATAGTGAATTTAATGTTATATTAAAAATTATGATTACATAGGGAATTGGAGTGAAATACTAACTGCTTTTTTCTTTGTAAGTAAAAATGTACTTTTATGATAGCCATTTCTTATCCTCAAAGGAAGATATCTGTGAAGTATAAAATAAAAATGTCCATTTAAAAGTAGTTGTTCTTTGTTGAGAATCCGAGACAACTGCACATAAAATGATTTACTGGGTCAAGATGAAATTGAAGAAAATGGGGGTATGCCTTATATAATCTTTTTATAATCTTCAGTAAACATCATAAAGTCAGCCCAGTAATCTACTTACTCCTTAGCATCTCTGATTTGATTTCCCTCAGAGGCAAGGGTCTGGGCAGTGAGGACCAAATTGCAGCTGCACAGTTCTGTGGAGCTGAAGAAACTCTTCCTTTCCCAAGAAATCTATTTAACGCATAATGATTTGTTCACCTAATCCCAGGGAGAAAATAAAACCGGTTTCTCTCTAATGTCTTTGGTAGTTGGGTGTGGAAGCTCTGCCTATTTATCGTTTCATCTGAAGCTCCAGTTGAATAGCGTAAGAGATCTTACTGAAACATATTTCTCAAAAGGTTTCCAAAATGGTTTAATATCATGTTAGATCCTTTCTTGTTTACTGTCAGTGTAAGAGGCAGCAGAAGAGAAAAAAAGGCAGTTTTGCCTTTAGATAAAGCCTCACTTAAGTGTCTAGAAGGATACATGGTTTAGAAATCAGCTCTTATTTATCTTGAAGAAAGTCGAATATTCACCAGCGCAGTCTTTGATCCACCGTACTGTGTTTGATCCTGTCCTTACAGGATCCTGTTCATCAGAGGAAATCCCAAAATAAATCAATTGAGAAGGGTTAAAAGAGGAAGGCCTTCAGTTTCCAGTTGGGCAAACAAAAAAAAAAAATCAGCCATGGTACGTACCATGGCTGTGTGTGTGTTTCTCTATATTTCTGCACGCACACAGACAGACACTTTTAAAATCTGCCCATATATTTTCCTCTGATGCAAGGCCAGTAAAAAATCATGCACCATACCACACTTCTAAGAATAATAATTGCATACCACAGCTTTTCAGAAAATGGAGTACAAGCAAATAAATTGCAGAATGGGACTTGGAAATGTTCTCTTAATTTCCAACTATATTGTATGCAGCTAAACGAACTATGCTAAAAGCTTACTGGTGTACACTGCAGTTTACTTCCAGATTATCTTCCCCTGTCTCTAATCCTCCATTTGTATCTATATTATATCCCAAGCCTGAATCTCCCTCTCTGATCTGAAGATTCCTCTTTCCTGTATTTCACAAGGAAATGACTTCCAGCAATTAGCTGCATGAGCAGGTTCACTCTCTGGCATAGATATCCACAGTACCGCACTTCTAAAAATTCTAAGCTCCTGGCCTTTACCAGCACTGGACCAAGAGAAGAAAAATAATACTGTTAGTATAATCCATGTCCTACCATTTCAACTGGCCTCCACTGAATTAAAATGCTTGCTCTGGCTGCTTTTATCCCAGTCAATTATTTTTTTTTTCTAATTCACTGTGTCCTTGAATTACTCTCATGTCTATGACATATTGGGCTAAATAAAGTGCTCTGTGCAAAAATAATTAGATTTCCATGCAGCAAGTGCTGCTGCCATTTACAGTGCATAATAAAGAATAAAATGGGCAGAAATTTTGTATTGAAGAGGAACCTAGTTTTACCATGGTAAGTTCATTTTTCATATTTCATGATTACTCAAGAATAAAAGAGATGGAAAAATGTCTGGATCATACAACTGTGTCACTTACAATAACAAACACAACTGAAAAAACCCTCCCCTTTCCCATTCATATACAGTAAACTAGAGGCTCAGGTCTTTACTGAACTCTTGGAAATATCACCATATCTATAAGAACTATTAAAACTGAATTTCATGATCACGTTGGATTCATTCTGGATGTATAAACGATCTGCCTCGTGAATATAGAGTAACTCCGATCTTCATTACACGTATCACTTCTCTTAATTCAAAAGCTGTCACTGTACAAGGACTCACTGCGATTTTTGCATTTTATCTGCTTTAAAATACAGGCTGAAAGCCTTTCCTGAAGTAATTCCTAGCTGAATGCTAGATGAGTAATTATCAAACTAAGACTATTGACAGTATTGATGTAGCCAAGGGGAGCCTTTGCCCAGTGAAGGAAAACAGCATATGACAGTAACCGTCACCTTTCTTGTAGATAAAGATGTTTCAGCAGATAAATAGTATTTAGAGTTCTAAATATGTTTTTGGCAGCTTTCCTCATCAGAGATCATTGAACAAATCAAGATGTTATTGGAGAAAGGGATCATCATTTTTGTAGATTCATAATTCATGAAAGGATGGGAAAGGAAGAGCAAAAGGTCAAGTTTATCAACAAAGAGAAGCTGCTAGAAGAATTTCAGAGAGATGTATGCTTTTCAATGCATACATAACTGATCTATAAGGATGTGGATAGTGAGAGGGAAAAATTTACTGTTATTTAAAAATATTGCAACGAAATATGTCTTTGAAGGGGTGAAGACCATGCTGAGTGAGCAGAAAATAAAATGAGAAAAAATTTGTGCAGTCCATTAGGAAATCCTGTAAGTGGGTAAAAGCAGTCCTAGCTAATGACACTAAAATAACTGCCCTGTCTGGTCAGGGCAAATAGTTCTGTGAGAATGTCAAGAGACCCCTCAGTTAATGCTAAAAATCCCCAGCAAATAGAGTAATATGAATGATTAGAAAGGGACTAGAGAACAAACTCATTTTGCCAGTGTAAGTGTCTCTGGTTCAACTGAATATTCTTCATATTCTCTACCTGAACGAGGCTACGGCAAAGTAGGAAAGCCATGCAAGAAAATGACTTCTAAACTTCTAAGGAGACTGTTTTTATTAAGAACTCTTCAACCTGGTAAAAGACCCCACAACTCAAGCTGGAAATTACGTGAGTCTTTAAAGCAAGAGATGACACTGAAGAGGTAATGGGAATACTTCTGAACTGTTTCTCAAAATACAAGAGGTGACAGGTACCACAGCAGGTTTACAGGGAAGGGCAGGAAATGCTGTTACATATAGCCTACTTAGCTCTTGACAATTTTTTTTTGCTTTTGGATGTTTTGTTAGACCAATGTATAAAAAGATCCAAAGAAAATTGAGGCCATTTCATGGAGCATAGGTCTAATCTGTCTATACTTCAATGTAGTCATCTGGATACAGCTTCCATAGCAGAAAGTGCTGCTCCACAGTGGTCTTCAGCCTTATACTTTCTACAGGCATCCACTTTGGTGTTGCCAAGAGCAGGATACAGTCTATAACTGACTTAATGTTTGGGGCAGTGGCTTTTCTACTTCTGTATACTGCCATCGAAGGCAGCGTAAAATTCAAATCATGGCTTAAATTTATAGTATAGTAGCTTGCTATTGCTTTGCTGGTCTGTAAAATTAACTCTAGTTAGGGCTCAGGGTATTAGGTGTGAAAGGATATATCACAGACTGATACACCTGCTGGTGAGAGGTCTGGAGAATAAGTCTTATGAGGAGTGGCTGAGGGAGCTGGGGTTGTTCAACCTGGAGAAAAGGAGACTGAGGGGAGACCTTATCACTCTCTACAACTACCTGAAAGGAGGGTGTAGAGAGGTGGGGGTTGGTCTCTTCTCCCAAGTAACAGGCAACAGGACAAGAGGAAACAGCCTCAAGTTGTGCCAGGGGAGGTTTAAACTGGATATTAGGGAAAATTTTTACACTGAAATGGTTATTAAGCATTGGAACAGGCTGCCCAGGGAAGTGGTTGAGGCACCATCCCTGGAGGTATTTAAAAGATGGGTAGAGATAGTGCTTAGAGATATAGTTTAGTGATGGTTTTTGTCAGTGTTAGGTTTGTGGTTGGACTAGATGATTTGAGAGGTCCCTTCCAACCTAGGGAAGTCTATGATTCTATGATTCTCTGATTACTCTCAGCAAGAACAGGGTGTGAAATAGTATTTCCCATTGCAAAACAGAGAGCTTCAGAAAAGCTTTCTTATCTTTACTGCAAATACTTCATACCACCATGGAAAAGGAAATTACAACACAGAAAAAGTCCACCCACTAACATTTGTTCATAAAACTCGTGAAATTGCTGTAACACAAGCAAGGTAAGAAGCACTTGTGCTTTAAAAGATTTTAATATGGAAGATATAAGTTGATTGAGGCTTTTAGATTTTTGCTAGCTAAAAAGTCTCAGAACTAGAAATGAAAAGCTCACTCTTCGTCAATTAGCCCGTAAGTTAACACTTAGGAAATTATTTCAGGTTATAACTCCATTCTTTGTCTGGCACTGTCCTTATCTTAGCACAGACTTCTCTTCAGTGTCATGTACTCTGGACAAGTTCTTGCAGAAACCACCAGGCGAGTTACCCAGAGAGTTTGTAAAGAAAATACAATAAAAATATATCTTACAGCGTGACTCAGAGTTTTGGGCTCACTAACTAGGAAACTGCTCAGGGTTGGTTGATGAGAATGGGAACTTACTGCTTGTTAGAACAATTATGATAATAGGCAATGGAGCAAGTCAGTTAGGGAAGGTGTTAAGAAGCCAGAAAAAAATAGACTTTAAAATATCCTGTCAACAGTAGTTCAAAAAATAGTGGAATTAGTTTTCCCATAATATTGGGACTGAACTTGAACTAGTCCATTGAAAATCAGTCTGCTCTGTGTTTAGGACTCAACCAGTTTGTTAAATCATATTTTAGATAGAACTCTTCATGTATCATTCAGTTGTCACTAATGATTTGGCCAGCATGAAACATTTTGATCATATTGCAGGAGGGAGATCGAAAACTAATTGAAGTGGAAAAACATATTCCTTCCACTGGGGAAATAAGGGAAGGAAAGAAATATTAGTTTTTGTGCTGTCATTCTCTGAGCCTCCAATTTTAATAAAGCAGATGCTTTATAAACAATCAGATTTGAAATGTAGCTCAAAGATTAGACTTTTACCATCTTCTCAAAAAAAAAAATAGATAAGGTTAACAGTGATGTTAAATTAGCCACATCCTGAATCCTTAACAACATAGACAGGAAATAAATTATATTATGCAAACCAGTAAAGTAGAAATGAAATAAATTACAGAAGTACAAACTGATACTTATCACATAGAAAAACTAATTTCTGAGAAGCAGTTCCTAATATCTTATGAAAATCACTGTTCATGCCTAATACTGACAGAGATTCAGATTTATATATATACAGAGTAACAGCCGCGATTTTCTATTCTTCTTCTATACTACTATAGAAGTACCCAGGACTTCTGCTGAATGAAGGGTCAAGGCTTGAGCCCAATGTACTGCACACGTACTTTGAGGTGTACCGTGCTAGCAGGTGGATGCCACCAGTTCCCAAGGGAGCTAAAAGTTGGTACAGAAGTGATGTCACAGGAGAAAAAGTCTTCTGGGTTTTAGACAACATTGAGAGAAATTTTGGGCTGAAGTGCATTGCTGCATAACTTCACAGGAATCGGAGGCTGAGGTAGGATAAAATTAGTCTACCGTGTGAAGTCCTGAACCCCACTAAAATCACTGTCATTTGTTATGGATGTGAGCATGTATTACAGGCAAAATCTTGTTTACGGGCAAAGCAGAAATACACATTATATATACATAAACCCAAGAATTTACTGTTAGTATAGTGGAAATCTTCAGAATCTAGTCATTATTAGTCCAGATCTGAACGTTACAGAAAAAGAAAGAATGATAATACAGTTAGAATTTTTATACACACACTTCTTAGCTTCCACCGCTTTTCCCCGTGTTTTTGATCCCCCTTCCCCTGCTTGTCTGGGTTCTAACCTTTGTGGTTTCAGTCTGGTGACAGTGGTGAGGTGTCACGGCAAGTTGCCAGCACACGGAGTCCTTTTCTGTGAGGAATGTGTTCATTTTGATAGTTTCTTTTTCTCCTTCTAGGATACTCTTGAAGTAATTTCCATGTGTTTGCTATCATACTTTTAAACCTTTTTTCTTTCTTCTTTGATCTACAGCTCTACATTATGCCTGAATTGTCTATATATGATGCCTTTTATGTATGCTAGATGCTATTTCTTTGTTCTCTTTGTGATATTTAAACCCAGTTTTGCAGTTTTTTTAACTGACTATGGGTGAGCTGTTTATAGCCATGGGATTACCAGTACCAAATGGGTGCTCCATCTTTTATCAGCCCACGACTGCCCTCCTCTGTGCCACATCCTGTGGCTTCATTACTTAACAACCAGGCCTGTATTTCTCTACACTACACCATTACATCAGAGTTATAAATATCTCATTCTAAGTAGAAAAATTGTAGTTGCTGCTACCTATGTAAACCTATGTTTCTGCCATACAAAGATGATAAAAATAAAATAAATGAATATCAGGTCAGTTACAGAAATTATTGTTACAGCTAAAACAAGTAAGACAAAGCTGCAACAGGTCAAGAAAAGTTTGGATTGAATATGCCTGTCAAGCCTCAGTCCTGAGATTTGCAAATTCATTACAAAGCTTGTGGCCCATTACTAGCAATGGCAATATCATATTACAGGACTGCATGTTTGCACAGGGCTGAGATACAGTACACTTCATAGAAATTATGTTCTGAGCAGAGTGAGATTTTTATTTGTGTGCAACTTTTTTGGTCGCTGGCATTTGTTATGGTATTTATTTCATGGTTTAATTAGCTACAGAAACTACTGCATAGAAAAGAGGGTTTGCATACAAATTAAATGGCTGTTTGGGAACTGCAATAGCTCTGCAAGACACAACAAGTAGCAGACTTTGTGCAGCTTTAATGCAGAAGGGAGAAAGAAATGCAAGGCTCTATTTCAATGCCATCACTTGCAGATGATCAGTGAGAGAGCCTAAATTCTGCAGTGGTGAGCCTTGATGACGAAGCCTTTCTCCCAAACCTGCAGCACAATTGAAGACCTGGTTAGCGCTGCACTAGCACATCAGGTCCCTGAGCAGGAGGAGTCCATCTCAGTACGAAATCAGGCAAATTCATTTACTCAGTCAGGGCTCCAATCACTTTGTGCTCAAGTTAACAGAAAGCCTTTTATTAACCGTAGTTGCGTCTGGATAGTTCCCACACTGACACTTGGAGAGGTTGGCAGTAATATTTACTAATCGTTTTGCACTATCACAATGAAAAATAATGAACAGTTATTTGTCCTCCACAGTCGTAAAACTAAATCACATAATAAGCAGTTCTTAAAGGATTTCTGGTAGTAACTGATATGCGAAACAAGCCTGAAAATGTTTTTAAACCTTGAAAATAAAAATCTGACGGAAAGAAGACTTACAAGGCTATAAGATCTTAAGATGCTAGCATAGAATTAGGAAAACAATACTTTTATATTAATAAACAATAAAGAATTATAAAGAAATAATAAAGGATCATGCTGCCACCTGCTTTAAATCTTTATTGCTCAGAGTAACATAGCTCAAGAGATGATCTAAGAGTATAAGTCCCAAAGAAACATTCTATATTACTCCCTGATTCTTTCTGTTCCTTTTTAAGGAGTCTGAAAATCCATTTCTAGCTTAGTGATTTTTCAAAGGCTTGTTTTGATTTCATACAGGGAACAAACTTTTCATCTTGATGAATTGCTCTTTGTTCAATGGATCAGAATTCCTGTGCAACTGTAAATCATAATTAAAATATGTTCCTGCAAACAAAAGCAGTCCAACTGGGTGTTGCTGTTCTCTTCTTACTCCTTCAGGCGTGCAGCAGATTCAAAGTCATCTTTATTTCTCTTTCTTTGCTTCATTGGCATTGAGATGCTGGTATTATGTGAAATGTCTCCCAGCATGTTCTCTGTTCCCTGGTGGATGAAAGTTTGTTGAGGTGAGGAGGAGCACAAACCACATTCCTGTTATCTGAGTAACACTGACATAAATGATAAATGTAGCTTATAGGATTAATATTGCCAAAGTACAAAAATATCCAAGCAGAGGTACACCTACACATAAGAACGTGCCATCTTCACATTGGCTTCTGCCAGAAGAAATAAGTGACTGAAGCCGTGGAGTTTAAAAATTCGCTTGTTGAGGTGGGAGCAGAAAAAAAATGGTGTCTCTGGTCTGCTGAGGTATGTGGTTGCACTGTGTCACTCAGATATCACCTAGAAATCTTTGAATTGCAGCAGTTCCTGAGACATACTACCAGGCTTCCCAGTTGCTGTAGTTCTTTTGAACCTTGTTAAAAAAAGGGTTGACTTTCAGAGAACAACCTGAGTAATTTTTATTTTTATTTTCTCTTGAAGTTATCTCTGCAATGGCAGATAGGGCCAAGTGGCTAGGATGGCGGAGACAAGTGAGCCCTGGGACACTGAGGACATAGGAAGGGTCAGCACAGCAGACCCCACAGGCAATCTCGGAACTGTTAACACGCACCAGCACAGCTCCAGGTTAGGGTACACGCTGCTTGCTTCTGGCAGAAAAGTGAATGACGTTGGCCAGAAGTGAGATGATTATTTGTTTTGTGGAAAGATACTGATGTTCGGTTCTGAAAGAGGGAATGAGAAGTAGCTCTCCTGTCAGCAATGGTATGAGACCAAAAGTCTGCTAAGAGAAGCTTCCACCTCAGCATTTATCATAAACTACAGAAAGCACTGCCTTTCTAGTACTTAAAAACCGAAGAGAGAAAATGTAATGTGATCTTCTTGTTCTTTGTCACTGGAATTTGACCATTTGCTCTGAGATCAGAAGGACTATTGAGACACCTCTATGTACCAGCCTCCATCATCTATTTAATAAAGATATGAACCTGATATGACATTATGTGGTACACTTTTAATATCAGATCTCTGAGTTTGACATACCTTTTAAGCTGTAGTCTAAAATTTTGTTCTGTCTCAAGAAAATATTTCTCATCCCTAGCCACTCACATTAAAACAAAATGATTACCTGAAATACAAGAAAAAAATGTTTTAAGACATTTTAAGTCTTAATTTTCCTGAAAGTTTCAAATTGATTGTAAAATAGTCTAATCAAAGTCTGTCCTGTCAGGAAAAGGGGTCCTATTGACTTTGCTGTTTTGCAGCTAGGCTTTAAGACTCAAAAAACTAAGTACATAGCCTATTACTGGTCAAAAAACCAGAAGCTTCAAAGTTCTATGCTGCAAATTGAGTTAATTTGGCCCTTTGTAAAGCTGCACTTTTAGTGCAAGGAATGGAACATGGGATTGGGATTGTTTTAAATGCCATAAACTGTTTTGTTTGATAGTAAGTCATAGAATCATGGAATGGTTTGGGTTGGAAGAGACCTTAAAGATCAAGATTCTCTTAACTTGTTTCCAAAAAAGAAAGACTGTTGAAGTTAAATCCCAGGTCACTCCTACCAGTGAAAAAATCTTCAATACCATCCTACAGCCCTTTGTTTCTAGTAAGAAAGTATCTTTTTGGAAAAGAATAGGAAGTTACGTTGTTAGACAAACACTTTTAAATCTTACCCTTTGGGACTCAACTGGGTTCTGGCAGGAATAGGAAAAAAATCTCATTTTCTCCCGTATGCAAGTGGTCTGCGGCACTTCTCATGTCTTTTTCTCCATATCTTCTCAAGTAACAGATTTTTGGGACTAGCTGGCCAGGGCTTTGATGTGAATCTGCCCCTCCTATAGCGGTTTCTAAAGAAAGTCTAAAGGCCTGTAACTATAAAAAGCCAAATTTTATTACATGAAGAACAGAACAATTCTCAAGTAGCAAAAACTCAAAATAAGGAAGGTAAAATGGAAATTAAAAATAAAGTTATTAAAATTTATGCATGTCTCTCCCAGCCCACAGTGCACGCCCTTGCTTCTGGGGAGTTACACAGCATCGTCCACATGGCAGCAAACTGCTACCCAGAGAATTTCTTTCACGCTATCACCCTTTCCAGTCCCTGAGACTGAGCCTACATTGACACATCAAACAGCTCTAGGGAACTCTACTGGGCACTGAGAGTCAGTCATTTTGCACAGCCAAACTGATGGAGCGGTCACCAATTGCGCTCCATGCCGACAAAGGCTGTCCCTGACTAACCCACGTGTGGCTCCAGAGCCAGAACAGCTGAAGACCATTCCCAAAAGGTGCGCTGGACTCAGACACCCTCTTTCAGAGGGTCAGAGAGTCTGATAAGGCAGACAGGAGCTGCTCCTTGCCAGCTGAATGCAGTGCCAGAGAACGGTATCACGTAGGCTTAATCTCTCTGGAAGTTCTTAAGTCTCTGCAGATCCTCTTAGCCTTGGCCACCCCACTGGAGGTGGTGGATCTCAACTCCACATTTCCCCTCCTGATTAGCCTCCAGAGCAATCTCCAGTCTGGGTGCTTCTAGTTCAGTCAGTCTTTTTAAATTGACCTGACAAAGTGGCGGACAGAAATCAAATAAGGAATTGCTGTTTCTTTACACACACACCCCCAGACATAAAAATATATATAAAATCAAGGTGGATAGTGAGTAGTGTTGGTCAACTTTGCAACACAGAAGATCTCTGCAGCACATAGCTCACTTACCTAGGCTAACACCGGGTGCTGGCTTTGCACCCCTATTTAAATAAGAGACTTTTCTCCCAGGCTTGTATGAGGAAACAGAGAAGGGAGAAGAATTGCTGTGTCTGATATGATTTGCCTGCTGGGATCATCTCACCATAACAGTTTTCCAACCATGAAGAACCCTAAGGCACTGATTGTGCTGTGGTGTGTCTTTACCTCTACCTTCAGCAATTTGAGAACTGAAACATCTGGCTTAAATAAATCTGCAAGTATTATTAAGTATTTGTGTGAACCTTATTGACCTGTGATATGTAAGTGGTCAGACTAGATGATATGTTGTTCCCATCTGTATCTTACTTCAGCAAGACTAGAAAAATATGACATTTTCAAAAATGTTTTGTTCAAGGTATGTCTGAAGCACAGATGAAATCCCCTTCTGATAGAAGTCTTCAAAGAGGTCTCTGGGCCATCCTGCAGTTACATCTCATATGATTATCACAAAACAAGCACCTACTTCCAATGAATATTCAGCTAGGTGAGAGCACACAACAAAAGAAAAGGCCAACATACCTCACTTCTCAAGTCAGCTACCCACTGTGAAAGCTAAATAACACTTCTTCGTGACTCTGGATTTCTGAATAAGTAAAAAGAGAAAGAGAAAGAAAAAGAAAAAATAGAGAAAGCCTATAATAAAGAATTCAGTATAGAGGACAGAATCTCAACATGACTTCTGAGCATATGTGTATGCATTTTATATTAATTTTTCTTTTTCCTTTTCCTCTTTTCTGAATCTGCTCTGACATTTCATGACCATAAAAGTATTTTCATTAAAAAGGAACTTTTAGAAAAAATGAAAGGGTCTTTCAACAAAAAGTTAAGAGTGGGAAATTGTGCTGCAACTGTGGCAGAGCACAAGTGTACACTGCATTTTAAAGAAGAGGAATTTTGTAGGTATAAGGAGAAAACAAGATGAAATGCTGACAGAACTGTCTAAAAACAACTCTTTAAAGGTCAGTGTATCCATTATTCAGTGAAACAAATATTAACACTATTTTTAAATGGTCTCACTTCTTTCTTTTGCTTATTCATTTGTTTCGGGTTAATGATTCTCTAATGCTTGAAAGAAGTACAACCTTTTTTCTTGTATTTAGGCTAGGTTTCCAACCAAACAATAAAAAAGGATCAGACTTTGCACATTGTGGTGCAGAGAATGGGAAAGACTCTTCCTATGGTAGAATTTAACCTTAAAAAGGATGTGAAGCAGAAAATGGGAGAGGACTTAAAAGGGGAAAAGGAGTGAACTGAAAAGTCAGAAAAGGACCAAAGGAAAGAAAAGATAGAGAAAGCATAGGTAGAAAGAAAAATTTTGCAGGTCTTGGGCGCACTGAAACTACAGAATCTTAAACTGGATATATTTTCCTCAGCGTAGCTCAGATATTGAAACCTTAAAACACAGCTGAAATACATAAGATGTTCAGACAGCTCTGGAAACAGTTCCAGAGTAGTCTTGTGAATTTCAACTAAGGGACTGGGTTACATGTGATGACACGTCTTACAGAAATTATTTTTAATAACTTTGAAAAAAAAATCATTGAGAGAAAAAAAAAAAAGAGGTTTTAAAAAACTTGCTAAGGAGGATCCTGTGTTTTGGAGGGAAGAAACTTTCAGAAAGGTAAAATTAGGTGAGAGAAATCCCCACACCAAATGTGGGAGCTGTGGGAGCAACAGGACCAGCTGATCAGTAACGTCCTCTCTAGAGAGACACTAACAGCAGAGTGTGAGTTGCCAGGAGTGTGACACATGGCTCAAGTGCCCCAAGCGCTCATACAGATTGAGTGGTGGTGTTAAGAAAGGAGACGCTGTGGCTTAAGGAAGCTCTTCAAGTCTGCTCTAACAGGGAAGGCTGCAGGCAATTTAGCAGTCAATGCTTTTGTGCTCCTGCCTGAAAACAGGATGGAGCACTAAGGTGAAAGAAGCCTCTTTCAACAGGAACACTTAAGCATTTGGGGAGAAAAAAAAATGAGTGAGATGAAGTAGGCAACAAGAACAACAGACTGAATCATACAGTACTTAGAGACTTGTATACGCACAGTTATCCATACACCCACTGAGTTTGGCTTGGTAAAACTCTACCACCCTTGCCTACTTCTATAACCAACAACGATCACGTCTTCACTGACATAAATGTAAAATGTCTTTTATTTATTGAATTCTAAGGGTTCTTCTTTTGTTGTGAATGTCACAGTGGGACATCCTTCAACACTCCGCAGTGCTTAATCTTTGATGTTTTTAAACGGAGGAAGGAGACAAGGTAGCAAATAGTTTGTGTTGCAACTCAGAAGACTTATCTTGAGTACCTTCTGAATATGAAGAATACTTTCAAACTCTCTGGAACAAGCTGCAGAGGAAAAGTAATGGAGTAGGATGTAGAATAAAAGGAGAAAGGGACTGAACACAATCTATAATTAATCTAATTTTATACAGGGGATATGACCATATTAGTTACTTTATAAGGCCAGATGTGTGTTTAATGGATATTTAAGTTTAATAACCATGACATTCAAACACAGAACCAAGAAAAAAATAACCTAAAGGTTAAAGACTTTTCTGGTAGACTCAGGAGTGAAAACTGAAACATGGTATCTGAAACATATGACTACAACTTGTAAGTCACAGGAGCTACAATACTTAAGAAGAAAGAAATTGAAACATTAGCAACATTAACATGATGCTTAAGGTGCCTCTAGTCTTAAAATTAATGTAATTATGCCTACATCACAGGGACTGAATGCAGAAGATTTGGCACTGTATGCCATCTCCTCAGGATGCTTATCAAGCATCAGGACTGCTGCTAGGACTAACAATTCTGACTGCTCCTGGTAATATCCCGTAGAGGCAAACAACAGTGACTTAAACTAACACTGACCAGAAAAGAAAAGTGAAATAACTTTCTTAAGGTGTGAGTAGCATACTTAGAAAGGAATGTATAATAGACGTACTCAAGGCTACTTTTATTCCATTTTGTTATTTTTAACTTTTTTGTTTCTTAAAATGCATATTTCTGCATGTGCATTGTTCCATTATGAGAATTTTCCTGGCTATATTTCCATGCTTACTGACAATTTTCTCAATTTGACAATGTATACTGTCATTCCTCTGAAATTTGAAAGATGAATTGATTTTGAGAGAACTGCAGAGATCCCTCACAAACAGCTTTTCAGCACTCTGTACATAAAAAGACCCTGATTTCCAACAGCCTTGTGGGATTACTTGTACCTATTTAAACTCCATGAAAAACGCTACTGAATAAGAATAATGCAGAAAACAAAAAAATGTACAAGGCTGTGGAGAATCAAACATAATGCCTGACATTTCATTGAGCTTTGTAAACAAGAAAGATATAGTTGCTAGTCCACCAGATCTATAGAAATATCAGTCAGAGTTCCTCCTGCAGAGTATTGACTAAAAATATACTTACACAGTGAAACGCAATTTAGCACCAGCATGTCATCAGATTGCCTTTTACCACTTGATTTATTATTCCTAAGAGTGAAATATTAGAATAGAAAGTAGTCAAAGTTGTGAACAACCGTATCTTATGAATCATTCTGAGTAACTGTGACCAGAACCGGGGACTTTTCCAAAGTCCTGTACATGTTTTTGTGTTAAATTACATACACCTCCAGCACACCAGAAGTGAACATTATAGGGAAAGAATATATGTCTCTTTTGACATATGCATTCATTAATCATGTAAAACAAAAGCAGTGAACTCTACGTTACACGTGTTATTTTAAAGTATTGAAATGTGGATATTAAGTAGTCCTAAAAAGAAAAAGGTAAAAGGATATATAATTTTCTACTGCCATTTTTCTCACATGGATAGGAGTAGGAAACATTCACCAAATCTTTTGAAAAGAAAAAAGGACAACAGTGAAACCATAGAATCACAGAATCATAGAATGGTTAGAGTTGGAAGGGACCTTGAAGATCATCTAGTTCCAAGCCCCCTGCCATGGGCAGGGACACCTCCCACTAGACCAGGCTGCTCAAAGCCCCATCCAGCCTGGCCTTGAACACCTCCAGGGACGGGGCATCCACAGCTTCTCTGGGCCACCTGTTCCAGTGTCTCACCACCCTCACAGTAAAGAATTTCTTCCTAATATCTAATGTAAATCTACCCTCTTCTACTTTAAAACTGTTGCACTTTGTCCTATCATTACACTCCCTGATAAAGAATCGCTCCCTGTCTTTCTTGTAGGCCCCCTTTAGGTACTGGAAGGCTGCTATAAGGTCTCCCTGGAGCCTTCTCTCCTCCAGGCTGAACAGCCCCGACTCTTTCGTCCTGTCTTCATAGGAGAGGTGCTCCAGCCCTTTGATCATCTTCGTCGCCCTCCTCTGGACTTGCTCTGACAGGTCCGTGTCCTTACGTTGGGGGCTCCAGAGCTGGATGCAATATTCTAGATGGGGCCTCATGAGAGAGGAGTAGAGTATGGTTCTTCATAAGAACCATTATCCAGCTGTGGATTTCAAACTTTAGTTTTGGGGCAAATTTAATTTGAAACTGAATTCAGTGCTGTTCAATGTCCATTGCTCTGATTTCCTTGTCAGCTTTATGTTTAATGAAGGGAATCATAATTATGTAATTAATTTTGATAACTCAAAACTGTCAGGCGAGAAGGAGCAGTGCTACTTTTATTATTTCTTATTTTTTCTTTTAAAATTGTTACTCTATATAGCTTGCTCTTAGTTATGAATGTGTTTACCTTTCCTGGGAATTTCAAATGCCAAAATACCCTGCACCAAATGAGTGACTTACTTAGTCAATTATTTAATGTACTGAATTAAAGCCACTTTCTACTCTTGCTGTGCTCACTGAACACTGTTATTAAAGGTATCATCTACAGACCTTTGACAGTTAGTACAACTCATGTCATTCTGTTTAAATTATTGTAATCCAGTCTGAGGCATATAATTTGTGCTGGTCTTCAACACAGAAAATAGATGAAGATCTAAGGTTTTATTACATTTTCATTGTTAAAAATAATTTAAATAGTCAACAAAACTGTCTGCATTATGCTAAAATCACACCACTTCAGTCTAACTCCGTCTAATAGTACACTTCAGTTACACTAATTCACAATAAGAAGACAGAGATAGTTCTAATGGTTAGGACAGAATAACAGTATATTTTTTTCCTTGCTTCTCTTTCTGGCTCTGTTCTCATCCTCTGATCATGCTTACATTGCTTGATTTTTCTAGTCTTGAATTTCTTCTGCTGTGCACACTGTGTTATCACCTACATCAGGGGGAGAGGATTTAAGGCAGAACTAATGCAGCCATATTGGACATGTAAAGTGAGAGCAGAGCCTGAATACCTTTCATGCTGTAAAGAAGGTGTATCCTACTAAGAGGTCGAAATGCATATCACTCACATGGGAATTCTTGGACTACACCTAGCACTGACATTATTCTGTGTGTTCTCTGCTGTATGTAACTGCACACACTATGAAAGGCAATTTCTAGCTCTCGAGGAGTTAGACTACCTAAAGTCTTGGCCAGCTGGGGTCCTGGTTTCCCCAAGGTGGTGAAGGATCCCTGGCTCAAGGCTCACAATGTGCACCTAACCCCCTTAGCAACTGAAGCAAGCAGGCTTCACAGGGGGATTTCTAAAGTGCAGACATGTTTTTTTAAAACCACAGAGTTAAAAACCTCTGAGAAAGAAACAAACAAACTAGCAAACTAGCATCAGAAATTCAGCATGTGATTTCTGCTGTTTTACATCACTGTTACTGTAAATCCTGGGGTTGGTCAAGAGTTAAAGTCTGCAAAGTCGTTTCCATCTTCTAGGCCTGTTCTACTGGCACGCAGCAACAGAAAAGCTTCCTTTCAGAGACAGGGATATAGCTTTTTTTTTTTTTTCAGCCAGTTAACATTTTTCCCAGCCGTGGCCTTACACAAGGTAATACCAACCTTCACTGACAATTACAGATTTTTTTTTTTTATTTCATTGGGGAAAAGTAAATTAGAAATTAAATGCTTTAAAAAGATGTTCATTTGTGGATACCAGACACAAAATAAGAAAGCTGTTCTAATTTAAAAAAAAAAAAAAAAGAAGAAAAAGATTATAGTGAAAACTACGACAAACAAGGCAGTTGAAATATAGCATGCTGTTCACAAAATAAAATGGTGTTCACAGGTGTATTCAGAGGGTTCCCAGCTTGTTGCTTAAGGCAAACAGAACGATGTCAGAATTGATAATGGATTAAATAGCAAAGCAATGGAGCTGAGTCAAGTTTTGTTGGGAAAAAAAAGACTATACATATTAACTTTAATTTTTTTTTTTTTTTAATTTTGCCGACCAGAGTAAAGGACATCATCTTCTCACTAAGATATAGCTCTAATAACAATAGATTCATCCAAACTGGTCTATCTTTATAAAAAACTGTGCAGTTTGCTCCTTTCTAAAATTTAAAGGTAGTTTGATCTTAGTTAATTTGTATGTCAGAGCAGGAAAGGAGAAATATTAATCCATTCACTTTTCTTCTTTGAAGTTTGGATGTGAGTAAGACAATGCATGTTGTCTACATAAGACTTTATGGCTGTGCAAATCCAATACATTGATCCAGGTACCTGTCAATATGCTATTCAGAACGTATATATTAATGCTTTTAAAGAAGCAAATGGTTATGGGACCATGTCTGGGTATTAATTTGCTTTCTGATTACTTACTAGAAAACTATACAGAATATTTTTTTTTCTGATTTGAGATGACTCTAGTTGTGTTTATCATTATCATTGCATTTTAAGAGCCAGAATTCTTCATTTTTGCTATCCAGATGCTGTAAAAAACAAAAAAAAACCCCAGAAATATTATCTTTGATACAATAAATTTACAAGTTAAATCAAAAGGAAAAAAAGGCAGATGATGAGTGCTGGGAAATACTGATACAAGATTGACTAGTTAACTGTTTAAAACTGTTTCAAAGTCTTAGGATGCTGGTAGGTTGACGCTTCAATTATACAAATATCTTGGACACTTCTTGCTCAAGTTTCATAACTGGTGATAGTAGAGAGAATATATGGATGTCAGTGATTATGTCCTTCTAGTTACAGGTAAGTATTTCCCTGTTAATACTATTAGAAAAATAAGAAAGTCTTGCTGTAATTGTCCAGATATTTTTGTTAGCTCACTTTGGACATGTGCCAATGTACCTTTGCTGGATTATTCCTTACGGTGAGACATCTCAGGCATTACTCTTCTGCCAAGACTGTCAGCCAGCAAGCAGTCACAGTGGAGTCTGCCACATAGACAATGTTTGCTTTTGTTAGTTTATGTAAAATTAGCCAGTTAATTCTGAGCACAGTAATCTGGATTTTTATGGATTTTGAAGAATACCTTTTAAGGTATGGCTGAGGTGGAAGGGACCCATGGAGACAACCCAGTCTACCCACCCACCCCACCCCTGCACCAACCACAGCCACCTGCAGCAGGTTACTCCGAGCTGTGTCCAGTTGGGCTTACGGATCTTTTGAGGAAAACCAGCTCTGCACAAACCATTTCAAGCCAAAAATAAAATAATCTTCGAGGGATGACTTGACATTTAGCTCATTGTTTCTCACATATTTGAGCTGCTGATGAAATCTTTTGTCTCTTTTAATTAAAAACCTAGCGGGGCTTGGGCCCCCGTTAGGTAAGTATGCCTCTTTCAGGGTTTTGAAGTTCTAGCTACATGACGTTCAGCCATGTATTTCTGTAATTCAGTCACATGTCCACATAAGAAAATGGCTTAAAACAATTTTATTTTTACTAGCACGCTTTCTCATAGGGAAGTTAATTTTACCTGTGAGAAATAGACGATAGATAAAACTCTACATTCTCTACAGAAAAAGATAAATCCACACATTTTATTAATCATACTCAGTTGTTCTCACTCGTGCAAGTCTTTATTTTGTCTATACTGAAGACAACCCTGATTACTGTGAGAATCGGTCTGTTTTATTCTGAGATAAATCATTAGTGAAGATAATTGTTTTTTATCACGTGGTTGGTTTGACTATGTGAATGGATGGATTGAACTTCAAAAAGAAGGTTACATTCTCTGTTCTGCTTGGTATGAATCCAATCTCAGCCACAAAAGACTAACAATGAAGGTACCTGGTGCCTTGTCATTCCCATGTTGGTTTCAGTTGTAATAATAATCTATGTTACTCGCTGAGGAAAAAGTAAAAGCTGTCTGTATTAAACAGAAATGATCTTTTTGTTTCACAGTTAACTGTTTGATACCTGGCAATACGTAAATGCCTTGCACAACATTAAACTGCCTTTGAGTCAAGAAAAAATATTAAAAGAACAATAACGTGCAAGAAACATTTGCAATTGTTAAAGGTTCTGAATTAATGAATATGCCAAGTGTTTAAAAGAATGGATTGCTCAGAAACAAGAACCAGCTCCTTTCATTATCAAGCTTTTACTTTCTTGACAGCTGCAGTAGTCAAAACTGACAACACAGTCATGGTGTAGCTCTACAAAATGCATCCTACGTGGTTCCACCTGGAGCTTCCTCCTCTCAATAACATCTGCTCCCCTCCCAAATGGACCCCCATGTGCAGTGTCTGCATCCACCTAGAAGAGCATAAGGCACTGGTGACCAGTAGCATTCCCGCAGGCTGCACACAGACTTGCTGCAGGAGGCCCAAACATTGAAAATTACATCCCAAGATGGGTACACCAGTATTTCTATGATTGTTATACCGTGTTTCCAAATACCAAAAGCAGGAAAAAAACCCACAAAATCAGAGAGACAAAAGGGGAAAAAAATCCTGTAGACAGTTTCTAAACCAGAATATTTCTTAATATGAATAAGGCTGCAGATTACGCACCAGAATCTGCAAGAGCTGAGTTTTGTGATCAGAAATGTTTGTAGAAAGAAAAATAAGGAAGGGGAATCTGTGTCTTTTTTCCCTGTGCAGGGCCATTTCACGCTCTGTAAGTGGAAGCTCAGGGAAGTAAGAAAAGATGGAGAATTCCAGCGGAAACAGATTACTGTCTCGAGGGAGCAGAGTGAGAAACCATAGCCCCCTGCCGCGTACTGAAGCACCTCTTTATTTCCAGAAGTGCAGTGTGCCATGCGCAGCTGAGACCTGTCCACTTCTCATCTGTATGAATATTGTGGCAGTAGAAAACTACATTTTCTGCTATCCTAGACAGCGAAGTGAGGCACAGAAAGGCTAGGGTGAGATTAATCTCCCCCAGTTTTAGCCAACTACCGGATATCTAAGCTAAGCTGATTTTCAAGGCTTCTGTTATTCTCAGTGATGAAACAGTGAAGGGAGGCCTTGCCTCAATATAGAAGTCTCATTACTCAGAGAGGGTGACTACATGATGAATCTGACTTTCAGTGATTTACTATCTTTTTACTCTGATTGTTTTGCTATTTTTTCATGTAGTTTTTTTTTCTTCTCTTTGTTCTTATGCATATGCTAAAAGGTACAAATGATAGGATTTGGAAAAACACCTATTAATGTAAAAAGACTACAAAATTTAAGGAAATATTTGAGTTTAGGCAAGCAATCTTGAAGATGTTCATTGAGCTGGACTCTCATTCAAATCAATGGAAATTGTATGTTCGGTGAGCTACAAAAAGATCTATGAGGTCTAATTATAGGCAGCTTAATCGTTTCTACTAACAGCACTCTGAAAAAAAAATCACAATCTTTTCTGGGACTGCAACAATTGATTGAAAAATCCCACTAGAATTTGTTGAAACAGAAAGGAACACTTTTGGTATTTCTTGGATTAGGATGCATTTATAATTAGTGGCAGATTATGTTACATGGAAATAAAGTTTTCATAGCAGTTTTCAGACACTTTCCACTCTCCAAAAGTAGAATATAGCTTTCTGTAAGTGGATTATAACACAAATTATGTTAGCAATTGCTTATTTATCACCAAAATTCTCTGTACTATGTATTATGTACTATTCACTATAACAAATTACAGGTTTATAGAACTATTCTCTTTTGAAGAGTGCATAGTTTTCAAAGCTATATTTTTCAGGATCATATACAAAGTGCCTTTTGCTTATAAAGGAAACATTAAGGATGATAATAATAACCTGTGTGAATGAAAACTTCCAAAAAGCTTGTCTGTTTTGTCCGGAGAAACAGTCTGGTCTAATAAATCATGTTCCTTCTGATACAAGCTTTGCTTTTCTTGTATATTTATGTCATCATATCACAAGGCTAATATGGAACTTTCTCAAACATTAATTGCTACAGCTAAAGTGGACACGGAACTTTGATTGTGTAAAGGTTTTGTATTTGTTAGCAGTAAATATTTTTATTTATTTTGAAGTACAAATGCAAGCTATCTAATGAAATGTAAATACCAGTTTTATGAGAAAAACTCTGTGGTATGGATTGATTATTGGATGAAGCCCTCGCTATTCTTCCTCCCTCTGCTCTATTCACAGAATCACAGAATCACAGAATCTTCATGGTTGGAAAGGACCCTTAAGATCATCGAGTCCAACCAAACAACCTACAATCTCTGCCACTAGAGCATGCCCTAAAGTGCCACATCTAGACATTTCTTAAACACCTCTAGCGATGGTGACTCAACCACCTCCCTGGGCAGGCTGTTCCAGTGCCAAACACTGGAATGCTTTTCTTATAAAGAGAAAATATGTTTTGGCAGCAAGAAGTGTCCCACGCATTTTTTTAAGCGAGTGGAACAAGGCAGGAGCAGGAATTAATATTCAGGGCATAATTCTTTTTTATGTGCACAAGAACATCAGATGGCCATGTGCTACTTTCCTAACGAAAACTACTCCAACCCCTCTTTCTATTCTTTAAGCCTACTGTTATGAATCCCTTTCATAATTTAACCAGTGGTCTGAAAGGGAGAGAGTAAACAAGGAGAAACAGATATTTATGTTGGATTTTGTTTTCTTCATTGCTGAAGGGGACAAGTAATTTTGAAATGTTAAAATTTTGCTTGATTCCTTCATTTTTTTCCTATTTAATTCTATATGCTAAACTAAAAAAGAATCTTAAATCTAATTGTTTTTTTAAGAACAAAAAAATATCCATAGAGAGTCCTTAGTACATGCTTATGCCATTAGTTACCTAAACATTTGCAGGAACATCCCAAAGACAATTTTTGAGATGATAAGCAGTTTTTAGTCCATTAATTCAGTTGTAACAGGTTTTCAAAGGTCTCTGTTTTTATGTAAATTGAATCAATCCAACCAAAGTTATCTTTGTGACAGGCTCTGTAAACATGGCAGGCAACAAATGTAACCTGACTTCAGTAACACTTGTGAAACTGTGGGTAAAGTGAATATGACTATATGTAATCACCCACACTCAGGTTAATCATCATTTTCAGAGTCAATGGAGAAAAATAAGAATTTCTAGAAAGCAACTCACATCATCTTAAGAAAGTTAGAACAGGGTGAAGGAGTTGTTCACTCAAAGTGCCTGCTCTCTGCTAACTATAAAGGCAGCATGGAGTGAAAAGACTTCTACACTGAAGACATTTAAATTGAAACAAGATGAATTGTACCCTGCCTCATGTGGTATTCTCATAAAAAAAGGAGAAACAGAAGAACTGTTAAAATATGGGAATTGAGTAGAGAAAAAGGAGTAAAAATGTTATTGGGGACCTGTGCAATAATTATTGTTATTGGAGAACTGTGTAATTATTAATGGGTTTTTGTTGAATTGAGTTTATTGAGATTCTGTATATATTTATCATCAGGAGAGTACTATTCAGTATTTTCCCTACTGCCTTTGTGATTTATTACTGGAACTTCATTACTTTTTCGAAAGATGCCAAGCTGGGAGAAAATGCCAGGACAATGTTGAAATTCAAAGTCATGTTAGCAAATTCAGAAGTGCTCTGAAAAACACAGGATATTCAGAAAGCAACAATATGAAGTCCTACGCTTAGGTAAGAAAGCATGCCCCTGCATGAACTGGAGAACAGCTGGTTGGACAGCTCTTCTTCACAATAGTATCTTCTGGCGACATGAATTACAAGCTCAAGATGAACCAAAAAGGTGCTGCTCTTCCAGCGCAAACATAGTGCTGGAATACTTTGACAATACTCTTGTATTACTTTGGGGAAGAAATCTCTCCACTTTGTTGGCAACAACAGAGGTTTATCTGGGGTAGTGTGCAGTCTGGAACAGTGCCAGGAAGTCTTTCCAGGAAGGACATTGACTGGAGACAGTGCAGGAGAGATAGAGGGATCATCATCTAGAAACTATAATCTGTGAAGGCAGACCGAATGAACTCCGTCTTTAAAGGTAGGCATTTATTTATGGAACTTCACCTATCTCCCATGAATTCTTAGGACAACACCTAAAGGCATTAAGATTGCTTTTGTCGGTTCCAGAGACACCTCCTGTTTTGGTGACAAACTTCCCTACTGTGGAAAGTTTCCTATCAAAACAGCCTTTACTTGTGCTTTTTCAGTAATTTACAGATTATTTCTGAGCAAAATATGTAGCAAATAACATAACTAGAGGGGGCAGACCTTGACAAATTCCACATGATGAAAAAATTGTGCTGGTGTTAACTTGCTCTTAGTCACAAAATTTTGAGCTTACTCTTAAAGCAAAGAATTTTCTCCAGAGCACATTAATTTCTCTTCAGAGGTACAGAATGAACAGAATGGTCTCCTCATGATCACTGTTGAATGGTCACTCATGATCAAGTAGTTTCTGTGATTTGAAGACTGAAAAATACAAACCAACGTGAACTATAGCTGGAAGTCTTTGAAAATTGACACAAAAATTATGAAGTGATAAATCGTGTCAGCATGTACCAATAGTCACCCCATGACTCCAGCTACCACCTCTATTTGCTTTTATGGGGAAAAAGATTTCAGTTTGAAAAATATCACATGGTCATAATCAGATGCCCTAAGTCAGATTCCCTGCTGTTGGGAAACAGCTGGGTGCTAACAAAAGCACAGAATGAGCTGTAGCAGTTGTTTAATTTTCACTCTATAAAATTGAAGTATTTCAGCAAAATAGAAATGGAGATAGTCAAAATGTTTCTAATTTGGAAAAATTTCCATGAAATAGAGGATACTTTTTGGTGAGAATTATTGTAAAATCTCTTTTATTTTTTTTATTTTGTTTGACTGGATCTAGACTGCAGGGGCTGGATAGTGCCATCGTTATTCATGTTTAAACAAGGAACCTTTTTCAATGGAAGCGGTCCTGGAATTATTTCATTTTTTGGTCAATTACAAGATGTTTTTCCAAGAGTAATTTAAGGAATTGTCAAAAAGCCAATGGGAATGATGGGATTACATAATTTATGGAAAGTCTTATCTGGAAGTCAGAAGTCAATGTTTCGTTATGCTGCTCCAATTGTCTTTACAGCTAGAGAAATCCTAAAGTACTCACACAGGGAAAACAGTTAAGATAATGGCAATTAGTTTGTTCCAAATGGAAAAGGATAAAGGGAATTTTGATTTGTTTGTGCTGGACAGCTTGTCTTCAGATAGACCAAACCATGTCTTTTCCTCCAAACTCTCCAGATAATATAAAGAAGGAAACGGCCAACACATTCTGGTCTCTGCAACTTCTCTTTGGAAATGTAGCCCAATGATGTTGTGGTAAAAGTATCTTTTTACTGCTGCCTCATTTTGTTGGAGAATCTTGAATGGCTTTAAATGCCCTGCCTCAGTCTGAAAAACCCTGTACATCTATTCTCTCAAATTTATAATTCCTATCTCTCATATTGCTATATGATGGGGATTCAAACAATACTGCCATTAACTGGAGCAAATAAGAATTTCTGAAATCTGGTGACAGTTTTTGTTAAGTTCAGGTGCATAACACTGATGTTGAAGTGTGTTCTTTGGCAGTTAATTATCTTGACTAGAAAAGTTAAACTCTAACAAATAGGAGCGTGAAGAAGAAAGCCATAGTGTCTCACTATGGGCAGCATTTCTAGACTAGTGGGTAGAGATGCTTCCCCAGTAAACCACCTTTAGATATATAACAGTTTATTGGGCTGGTGCCAGAAAAGGTATTTCTAGGCACATGTCTTGCTCATGGCCCAATAACTGCACAAACCACCCAGTGTAATCATACCAGTGACCCTGTGGTCAGGAGCAGATCTTTGAAGTCTTTTCTGGTAAGGAATGAAATTAAGTGAGACACTGGCAGGACACCATTGTCCCTAGACAACAGAGATGTTTCCTTCTGTTTCCATCCACCTCACCTATTACTGAATGTCTTTGGTCATTTCACTCCTCGCACTTTCAGCAACTCTAGATCCTTGCTTAGTTTTGTAAGTATTTCCAGGAAAAAAAAACCTTTCAGACCAACAAATTGCTACCACTTTTAAGCAACTTGTTTTTCACAGCTTTTTTGACATCTCTAGAAATGATGAGCCAATTTTAAGTTTTGCTTTGTTTTAATGCCCTGAATCTAGATAGTGAAAGATGTCAGACAAGTGAAAGAATAATTCTGTTTTCATTTGCCTTTATACACAGCTCTATATTTGAAAATTTTCTCCTAAAACAAAAGAAATTGAAACTGTTTTGTGAAAGTAAAGGAAGGTGAATTAACCTAATGGTGAAACATTTCATGCTGTCATTTTCATGAATTTAGTCACATGGTACCTATTATTTTAAGGTATTTTAATTTTAATGTGGTACTTCACCCTTAAAGTTGGCATTTAAGGAAAAAATGTCCTAATATTCTAGTCTTTAAAAACAAGACATTGAACACATAACATCCATTGGATTTAAGGCAATCTGTGGGTGTTCCAAATTTCATTGAAAGGGAGTTAGTCACTACAGAATCTGTCTCTCACAGAAGCAGCAAAGAAAAAAGTGTCATTTAAGGAAGAAGAGAAATGTTCCATTTGAACATTCATCAAGAAATGTAAAAAATTAAATTGCACTGCATAAAATTCAGAGTGGATGCAGAATAACACTAATGTTCATGTCAGGTACAGTAGAACTCTCAGACTGATTAAAAAATGAGAGTGAGAGAAAGAGAGATGAATATTGCTTGGCAGTTGCATATGGAGGAAAGACATTATTCTTAATAAATTATATAAATAAAAAAAATCCTCAATTTAAGCAATGTAAAAAGGAAATGAAGAAACACTGATAACACAAGGAGTTTTCTCAATGAAAAGAAAGCTTTGGAGAAAAAAGAACCAGGTTTGAGCCTAGTGAATTCTGAGTATTTGCAAATTACACTTTGCAGTAATTTTGGTACCAATCATTTTAACAAATGTCCATCAAGATTTTGAAAGAATGTGGAGTGATTGAGATGTGCCAAGGTGCGAAGAAGCAGGACTCATTCTAGGAGTAGCCACAGCAGGTAGTAAATGGCAGAAGACCTCTGCCTCATGCTCTGCTCCTGCTGGTTCTTGTACACAGGGTAACATCTGTCTGCTCACAGCTGTGGTGCTCCTGGAGACTCTGCAGCACACAGAGTGGGATTCATTCTTCCTCTGACAGCTTTAGAGGATGACACATGTTTGCAAGTCCTCTTAAAGACAACGAATTGCCTTACAGGTCATTCTTTTTCCTATGGATGGCACTGTCTCACCACCTTGTAGATGTTTCTGGGACTATGGACTGGCATACTTACCCAAAGTCTCCAAGAATACCCTTTCCTGCAGCACAATATTTTAGAATATTATAATGTTTTCTCCAATAACAATAAGGATCACAAAACAAGTTCATTTCTCCTAAATTTGCCAGTTTCACTTAATTTTTGAGGATTATGATGCTTAGGGAGATCCAGCAGTCTTGTCATTCCTCCTAGGTTGGAGAGCACTTGGAAAGATCATCCACCAGGTGAGAAGACAAGTTTTTATAAGAACTGTAGTATTTATTGAGTTTTCCCGGATATAAGTGAACCATTTTGGTAAAATTGCAAAAATTGAAGTTCTTTAAAATTTGTCATTGTAAAGAATCTGCTAGTGAAGTAGAAAGCTATTATTTATATATCAAGGAATTGCATTTAAAATATGAAGGATACCAGCTGATAACCATTATGGTCCTTTGTGACAAAGTGAATATGTGAGTATGTTTCTTTTTCCTTTTTCATATGTTCTTTTTGTGAATGTCTTTCCTTTTTCCTTGAGGGGAAGGCACATTGATTGATCCCAAACATTGCTGTAGATTGTCATTCTTATGCTATGCCTCTTGTTCTTTCTGGACATGTGTTTCCTAGATTGTCAGTTTATTCGTGACATTCTTCTAAACTGTCATAGTTCTTCCTGACATCCATTTTAACTTGGTTTTCTGGGGAGTTTGTTTTTCGCTTTTGGTGTCAGTGCTCAGAAATGGGATGAGTCAACTCTACTATATTTAATCTTTGTGAGGAAGACATAAGGCTGATATCTTGATATCTCATGAGCCACTCAAGATAAATTTTCAAACAATGTCCTTTCTGTTACACTGTGTGTACATTTTAATGCAAAATCTCCAAACTATGAACTTCACACACAAAAATAAGACACCTTCAAAGATTTCCCTCCAAATTTATTTCTCCGTTAAATCAATTATTTGTCCCAAATCTTCCACTCCTTCCTATGCTTTGCCTGAACTGTCATTTGAATAACTGTGGTGCTAATCCAAAAGAGAGGTTTGTTTTCTGAACTATTTAAAACCAGTTTTAGATTTTCGGTGTCTGCAACCACTAGAGACTGTTCCTTTTAACTGTCTGCACTTTTTTCCCCAAGGGTAGATTGGAGCGGGTTCCCTCTTGCTTTCCACCAACCTTACACCTGGATTTGGAGCTGCCTCCTCCTGAAAAGATTTACCCCATGTTGTTGTTTAACCCCAGCTGGTAACTAGGATCACACAGCTGCTCGCTCACTCCCCCTAGTTTGGAAGGGAGAGAGAATCAGAAGAGTAAAAGTGAGAAAAAACTTGTGAATTGAGATAAAGACAGTTTAATAGGTAAAGCAAAAGCTGCACATGCAAGCAAAGCAAAACAAGGAATTAAGTCACTGCTTCCCATCGGCAGGCAGGTGTTCAGCCATCTCCAGGAAAGACAGAGCGGCTCTGGTGGGCACCTGGCATCCAGCTGGGGTCAACCCGCTACACTACCATCAAGATTTTCAGTCCACAGAACAATCTTTGTTTGTCATTGTTCATTTTATAGAACTTCTCAGTTTTTCTCTAAATCTCTTATTTACCCAGTTTTTTTGGTCAAAACATTATTAAATCTAGCACATTCTGCAGTTTCCTTAGCAGCTTTTTTGACCACTCCAAGGTACACAGCAAGCTTCTGGCAAATAGATTGGGATCTCCCCTGTTGAGTGCTCACCTGTTTTCAAGACATCTTGGAGAGGCCTTGAATTGTTGTTTTCTAAAAGTATGCCAGCATCCGCAATTTTCTCCAAATATCTCAAAAAAATATACAAAGGCTTTTGGGTGCCTGGCAGAGTTCCTCTAGACATTAATCATTATACAAATCAGGCTGTCCAACACTTCTCAACCCACAGACAGCTGTGGCAAATGGCACAGCTAGTGCCTAGGCAAATCCCTCCCAACCGTTTTAATGAGACAGAAGTAATTAACTCCATTAGCCTACACTTAGAAATAATCAACCTAATTGCCATGCTAAGAGAATGAAACCCTTTTGATGAAAAAATGCATCTCAGAGGCACATGGTCGTTGGTAATTTGGGGAAAAAAATAACGTGTTGGGGAAAAAAATACATTGGGACAGAGCTGAAATATACTTGTAATAACCCCCAAAAGAATGTAAAACAAAACAAAATTTTCAGAGTTGTTTTAAATCTTACAGCAAATTACCCAAATATATTAAAATTATCATACGAATAAACTACAAGAAAAAGGTTTATTTTCCCTTCATGAGTCCACAGCTCCTCAGTTAAAACAATTCAGAAAGTACTCAGTATCAAATGAGCAAAGGTTCAAATTCCATCTAAAGGCACTGCAGAGTGCGTGGTCCTGCAAATGGAACACAATACCTGAGAGCCCCCTGTCTGAGGCATGCAGCATTCCCTGCCAGCCATAGGTAGCTTTGGGTGCAGCCATATCCAGTCATGCAAGCCGAGCAGCCCCAGAAGATGGGAAAGTGGATTTCTGAGTAACAAGCGTTCTCCTGGGGCTGCCTGGTAGATCACTACTACATTTAGCACTGTGTTTTGTGCTATCAGACATGTCAAACTTTTACCCCAGCACCTTTGCATAGATCTTGGGAGGAAGGTCTTTTTTAGATAATCTTACAGGCTACATAAGTACTGCTGAATAAAACATGGACACTCAAGCACTGTCTGCTGATTATCCATGCTCTCTAACACAGTTTTGACCAGTAAGATATCACTCTCAGACGGTGCATGGGCCTATATAGGTGCATGGGCCAACACCCTATATAGGTATATACTGCCAAGACAAAATCCAAATGGTCTCTTTTCACAGTCTTCCAACATTAAACTTTATACCCACTAATACTAGGATTCATCTATATGTCAAACACCAAGGCATGCAGCACATACTCCCAGGTTTATGTTAGAAAATCATGACAAGCTACTCACATTATCTCAGAAACTGTGAATTGACAAAAATGCCCTCAAAAGTGATAGTATATTGGGCCTAGATGTATGTTACGTAGAACCCATGGGAGATTCATTGTTGGTCAGTTTGTTCGACTTGGTCCTTGGAACTATTTTATTTAGCAAAATTTAGTAAAATAGATGCAGTCATACTTACTTTCCTTCTCAAAGGTTTGTACGTCTGATATCTTCTTCTGCCTAGAACCACTGCTAAAAACCTCACCTTTTTACTCATCTTGCATAGAAGAGAAAATGGAAGGTAAAGATGTCGACTTGATAATCTTACTGCACTTAAGGCGTTACGAATTCTGGTAAAATACCATACCCAAAGGCTCTGTGTTTCCATACTTACTGAGCTTCATATTAAGACTTCCACTACCAGGTCTCTTGCAGTCCTGCTCCACCACTTCACCAGTCACACATAATCTGAAAGCTAATGTGACTTGTGAGGATGATTTCAGGAAAGTGGATATTGGGGGACTAATGAATTGACAGCTGTGGATAAGGACCACTGCAGAATCCACAAAGGTCATGTAGAAGAATAAAAGGAAAGTGGAAGTATTTTCTGTAAATGAACACTAAAAAATGCATTAAAAATTTTGAAATGTTTGGGTTTTTATTATAAACTACAAAAAAAGCAATTAAAATATTTTTGATATATCATTCTTTTGTGTCATTCTCCTTCATTTGCAAAAGCAAATTTCAGAAATCCCATCTCTAAACCAAGCTCAAGCACATGTATCAGACAAGACTTAGAGAAGAATTTATTCTGTTATCTCCTCACTAAATACCTGATTATGCCACTTTTCGTCGTATTGAAAATTTCTTGATTTCAGAGACACCATCAGTAATACATTGAATTACCAGCAGATTAAAACCTCACTCAATATGAAGCAAGAAGGTAAAATGAGGCTGCTAGAAAAGACATAAAGCTGAAGGAACAGCCATGGCATGTTATTAACTCCAATCTTCATCTCTTCAGCCTACGATATGCTCAATTACCCCGATGTCAGAAAGCATTATTTTCCTCCTTTTCCCCTCGTATTTTAAATCTTCTACCTCTGGTACGCTTCATTATTTCCTTTAATCACAATTACAGTTTTTAAAAACCTTGTTTGCGTACCTTCCTTTCTTCTGTCTTTAATAGTTTGGAATTTTGAAAAATGGAGAGAAAAAGAGAAAGCACATAGTTAATATATACAAATATATATGTATAATGGAAGATAAATCACTATGATCACTTAAATGGGATTTAGTAAGAGGTAATTTAGACGGGGCAAATGATATGAGAGTACACCACATTCATTTTGAAGTAGCAGTCATCCAAACTTGCTATGTCACAACAGACAAGTCACATAGAATAAATTAGCAAATATCAAATACAGCTCTCCTCACATCAAAAGAAATGGCTGAATTAACATCAGGCTACTGCAGCAAGGACAAGAAGCATCCAGCTGGCTCTTGAACTGTACAAAGACACATTATCATCTCATTATGACTGTGAAGTAATAGCTGAGATAAGCTAATTTCAAGTGACAATACATAAATATTCAAATTTTATTTGTATGTCCTGAAAATAGTGATGAGTAAGAAGTAGAAGAGATTGGGCTCTATAAAGAAAATTATTAAAATAAAGAAAATTTGTATTTACCTCTTGAAATTGTCCAGAAGTATAAGTCACATGTTCTTTAAAAAATCAAATGTTTTCATCTTCAAAGGTTATTTTTTTAGTCAAAAGTCAGTTAAAAAAGAATAGAGAGAAACTGCTAGTGAACATCTGTTTGAGTAAAACAAGGTTTTTTCTAATGTTCTTTAGGACTAACTATATTCACATAACATGAATCATGATTTTTTGATCAGGAGAGTATCTAAAATGTCACAAATGTTTGGTCAAGCTTCAGTTTGCACTGGTGTTTGTGTATTTAGTCTTGATCTTTTCCAAAGGTAAAGAGTATTCCAAGCAGAGAGCAGAAATAAAACAATGTGAATTAAGTACCACATAGCATAAATAGCAAATTACTATGTACACATTTACAAAGTGATATATGCGAGAGGTACCATGTGGACAAATCCCAGGCTAAGCTCTAGAGGCGCAAACCATACCTTGAATCACAGATGATAAACAAATGTATCATCAAAGCTTAATCACTAATTATTCATGACTGGAAAACGTGATTTTGTTTGTCAAGCTGACTGCTGTGAGTCATTTGCTCACTCTGACTGAGTGGAAAAACAATCAAGACATTGCTGCTAAAGACGGTATTTGCTGAAGTCAGTGAGATTATGTGACCAAAGGATATGGGGAGCTGGTCCATGTGACAATTTCCTATAACGTTACAATTAACTTCTAAATTTGCTCCCTCAATTTGTGTAAGTTGATTGAATCTTTGGGACTGTATTTTGCAGAAGGCTCTATTTTGTTGTTTTCATAGAAATGTAAACTCCTCAAGCAAAAATGAGAGCTATACGAAGGGCACAGATCAATCTATGCCCCAAAAGGCAGCAATCTATAAAGTGATCTGTATTCCTGTGCACTTAAAGGCAACAGATAAACCTGGTGGTTCAGTCTCCTGGCACCATCCTGAGTTAGGGATGTACCTGAGCTCTGAAGGGTCTGGTATGCCTTGCAATAGGGTTCATCTCATGTGGTTGAAGGAAGAGAAGAAATAAAGGACAGAGAAGGACTATCATTTGTGAGGCCTGTAGATCCACAGACAACCCTGGCAAAATCTTCATGTCCACTGGTGGGTCACTGTCTCTGCAGAGCGTGGTGGGGTACCAGAGCTAGGGCTGGTACAAGTGTAGCATCACTTTTCACACAGCGGAGTGTGTATCAAGAGACAGAAGCCATGAGGCATGCAGAGTGCGCATCCACAGGTTAGGGATATTGCAGAGTGTGGTAAGTGCTGTCACAATTAGCCACACAGCTGTCAGAAGGTGACCATTGCCTTCCTAGTTCCAATGGCTAAACACCAAGAGGGCATGCTATTGGAAACTGCAGCCCCTTCAGGGGGGCTAACATCCACTATGTTACAGCATGCTGTGTGGTTAGAAGGCAGTCATATTTCCCATCAGCCCAAAAGTTTTTACATGACTCTTGCTGAGGACATAGTGGTTAGACCAATATCTGTAGGTAATGTAAACATTTTGTTTTGACTTCCTCACTCTCAGACGCACCTTTGGGCATGAACTGTGGGATAGCACAAACCCTACTTGGAGGAAATTATGTAAACCAGAAATAAAGTTTCTGCATCTTTCAGCTTCTCTGGTACTCTGGGTATAGCTCAACCTTATGTTCTCTAACTTATTTTTCAGTCACCTGACAGAAAAAGAGCACTTTAAGAGAGTACTGAGATGCTTTTTACCCACGCTCCTCAAGGGAATTGAAGAAGAGAGGTACTGAAACATACACCACAGTCTAGCTCTCATTCTGTTGAAATACTGCAGGGTGCATTTGCCTGTCTGAAGTGGCACATCATTCCCATTGAGTCATCAGATGACACTGTCAGTCTTCGGTAGAAACAAAGTGAGTTAAAACACAGTAAGTGTCAAGATCAAACAGGCCAACCTCACAGTTATCACGAAGCCTGGTAGGGTCTGTCATTGATAAAATGCACTTTGAATGAAAAACAGTGAAAAAGACGGACTCAGGATTCTGAACTGAAAATTAAAACTTGACTCAATTCTTCAGGTTAAGAATATTTTCTCTGTCAAAGTGAAATAAAAATATCTATGGAAACATGATAACAGAAGAAAGCTCCAGTGTTCATTGATCAGATACTTCTTATAAAGGGAAGACACTAGTATTGATTTTTTTCATTTCGGGGCAGCCAAAGACATACAATATTCCACTGCAAATGATCCAGATGTCTGTTTTTAACCCTTTTACCCCACAGTTCCAGCCAGAAGCTGGCAGCAATGAGTAGAATTGTGTAACAGATATTTTCAGCCCTGAGAAAAGTTTTGCATTGGAAGTGTTTTTGAAGCATGTTTTTTGCACAATGCAGTACTCCTCTTTCACAGCATATGGATACAGAGCCTTACATTTAATAATAAAATAAAACATGAATAGAATTTTTAATTAAATTTATTGTAATGCCATTTTCTTACATGAATCTACTTCATTTCAAAATGTGTTATTCCAAGCCCTGTTATTACATGGGTATTAACTCACCTTGTTTTTATTAAAGTAATTGACTTGTGGATTGAAAAACCTCTGAGGCATCCAGTGGAAGAGATAAAAAAAAATAAAATTATTGTAATCTTTAGTATTATACTAAATGGGTTTATAATGGGTAAAAGCACCATAAGATTTCTCAGAAAAAAAGATAAAGATTCATATTTACCTATGATAACTTTTGAGAGAGCAGAAAACTCGTCCTTTTTTTTTTTCTCTGAAAAGATCCCTTGAAAATGTCACATGTAATTTTGGTGTTGAATGACTCTTGACTTTTGGAATTTTCCTTCCGCATTATGACTTCCTGACTTCATAAATTCTGTCTGCCATTTCTAACTTTAAGCATTCAATTTACAAAGGTATTTCCTAACTATATAAAAATAATGAAAGAATTATCTAGGAAATACTTGTTGTGTGTTTCTCAAGACCATTCAAATATCTGTTCATGAATTTGAACAGCTTCATGTTTGGAGCTGGTGTCTGTACATACAAAGTTATTCACGTCCATTTAAACGACTACAAGTGCATGTGAACCTTAGGATGTAAAACAGTCCAAATCAGCAAAACCAATCTTGAGAGAAAATAGGAAATCTTATTGAATATTTTAAGATTCATTTCTACCTGCACATGTAATATTGCCATATACAATACTTTGCCTTTAAGAGAGAGTCTCTTCTTCTTTATTTCAGCTCACTTTTATTCGATATCAGCTATCAAGTACTGACCGATTTAATGATGTTTTAGAGATGATGTTCAGCAACGGCTATCCTATCAGTTGGACTCAATCAAAAACTAATTGCTGGTAATACAGTGGAAAACATGTATGCAGAAATGTATAAAAGAAAAAGGGAGCTATACTGTATCATCTTAAAAAAAGGACCATGTATTTTTGAAGCCTTTAAAATATTGCCTAGTCACTATTACAGACTCCAAGTATTGTCATGTTATGTTTGGTAGATATAGTAAAACTATCTAAGAGACTGAGAATCTTTTTTTATGAAATGAACTGAAATAAATATTAATTTTAGCAACTAAGAAAATCAAAATCTATGCTTAATCTATAGGTGGGATTTTTTTAGAAGAAAATGCAGCATCTTCAGAAAGATTCATCCGGTATCTTCTGGAAAAAGGGAGCCATGTGATTATCAGATTACTAGAAATCCAACTGCCAGTGAAACACAACATCTTTACTGATTTTACCAAAGATAGTCATAAAAAGCAACTGTCAAATATTTATATTCACTATCTTCTTCTCAAATCTCTTACTAAGATTTCTAATGTTGAAGCTCAAATGGTAGGCACCTATAGAGATCAAAAATAAAACCAAAACATTTTTGTGAAGATTAGAGTCTAAGTAAGCTTGAGCCTTAAAGCTTCCTAAAATTAGAGATTCAGCTTTAAATCCATATGTATGCATACACACCTGTATAAACATAGAGAGCGAATAAGTTCTTTAAAGGAATTTATAGAAACATTTGACAATTGACACTATGCTTACATCGTCATCTGTATAATTTTGAATGCACAGTTTGCATGCCTTCTCATTCAATATTCAGGAGCTACTACGCAAAAGAAGGCCTGCAAAAAAATCACTCTAGGTCACTTTGGTGACTGTCTACCCCTTCATCCGTCTTCTGTATAAGTTAAACAGACTACCTAAAGCGGTACAACGGTCAGGGAGCCAACTGAATTTACTTTGCCAGAGGAAAGACCTAGAGAAGACAGGGTTCTTGGAGTAAACTGGAGCGATAAGCAATACTGCTATCTAGTGGCAAGATTTTAATCCTACACTGTACAAGGTCAAGGTGACCTCTAAACCTGTCCACAGAGCGGCCCCTGCGTTTGACTCTCCAAGTCAATGTCACAGTCATCTCCCAAACAAGCACGCAAGGCAACTGCTCCCTGCCAATGCCCCATTATGTCTTCACTGCCCCATTATATGTCCTCTTCAGTATAGTTTGTTTGGGTTTGACCATGAAAGCATTTGCTAGCAGAGAAGAGCTGCAAGTGTTCAATGCATTTATGTGCTGCTTTGGGTATATCTAACCTCCTCCATTTCTTCATCTGGAATATAGATGTAATCATTTTTACAAAACAGGGTGTTTTATGTAAGCTATGCTTGATTAATGTCTTAGAATTGCTTTGAGGTCCACAGATGGTAAATGATATAATGAAATTAAATATAAATTTGTGACTAATTTTGGGATAATAGTTCCTCAAATCCCATGAAAGCTTTCAACTGATGCTTTAAATTAAAAATAAATGCGTAGGTAGATTTGTTTTCCCCAGTTTCCATCCCCTCCCACATGTTCTTTTCTTTTAAAAGCACACTAGGTTTTTTTTTAAAACACTAATGTGTGAAAAACATGAGACGTACTACTTCTAGTTGTCCTAAATTTTTTGAGAGCAATTGTATTATATTACCATTCTTGTACATGTAACTCATGGCTCGTGTTTGAAAAAGAGACAAATTAAAGCAAAGTAGCCGTTGAAATATTCACCTACAGTCTTGGCCAATTAGGTTTTTTTCTTTTGCATGTTTACATTTCAGGAGAAGACACACACTTGAGAGACAGTATTTTCTGGATAAAATAGTTCTGTTTCTTCACAAAATTTGTCTTGAAATTATGAACAGACTTCTAATTAATTGAAAGATAGGTTAATTACTCTGAATGCAAGTAGCAATGGAAATTAAAATACAAAGAGTTTCAAACACTGTATGTCCATACATCAGTTTTAAAGCCTTCAGGAAAATTGCAAAATTGGTAGAGGAAAGGAGCAGCAGAACAGGTAGAGCAGATAAATTTCCATAGCTGGCAGCAGACGTATACCTAAACATTGCTATATGACATGAGAAATATGGACCTAGAGGAGAGAGGCTATTATTATTTAAAAAAAACAACAAGACACCACTCCCCCAAAAATTAACCCCCCCTCCCCCAAAACAGCACAGTAACATAGAACAGTCCACAGCTCCTAATCAAAACTGCCACTTGTTAGGGGGCTTAGGTTAGGCCAAATGCAGGCAAATTTCCATTAATTCTGCACAAGTCATACAATTACAGAGGTTTTTCTGCCTAATTTCAATTCCTGCCCCAAAGAGTGGGCCTTTCAAACAGGAAAAAAAAAAAAAAAAAAAGAAGGAAAGAAAAAGAAAAAAGTATCAGCAGAGATTTTAAGATGGAGGTACATTTTTCCCCCATCTTCCTTCTTGGAAATGCCTGAAGGATATTGGTTGAAATTATGGTCATCAGCACTACTTTACGATAATCACCAACTCACACTGAGGCAGTCTTCTGGCATAGAATATTTCAGCCCAAATGGTTCAATTTTAGAAAAGACCTATCCGATTGAAAACAGGATCTTGGTGAGTAATGAGAATAGGCAGGGCTAGCAGCCCTGCCAATAATATGATTAAGAGTATTGCAACTAAAATAACTTTAGAAAAGTGGATTCACTTTACTGAGGTAAATTACATAAACGTGCAATTCTGTTGATATATTGCAATGGTACCTCGCAATGTTTCTCAGACCATGTTGTAGTTGCTTCCTCCAACAAAAAGGGATCAAGAAAGCATTTGGATTAAAATAGCTTTAAAATAGTTAACCTTTTGAGGAAAATGCTGGAGCCAGGAAAAACAGATCAAGGACAAAAATTGCTCTACCGCCTTAATTTAACGTAGTCCCATTTCTGTTCAGGTTTACTGCCTGCTATTGGACCTTTGACATGAGTCAGATAATTTCTTCCTTCCAACCAGACTTTTTGTAGGACCAGTTCTAATTATACTATGAACTTTATAAACAAACACATAATTTGCTATTTTTAGTATAAAAGTAAGGTTTGAAAGGTAGAGATTAAGAAGATGAGAAAAAACTTTCTCCCAAAACATGAAGAATTTGGCAGCATATTTTTTTTAGTACTTATTTCCACAAAATGTGGTGCTGTTAGAAGACAAAACCCCCTTGACTGTTGGAAAAATGGCGTGAGGGGTAACGATGAACACTTGATTTCCCTAGTCTGCTTTGCTACCAGGCCTCTTGTGCTAACTCTGAGTCTGATCTGGAGCAGGAAATAATTTTTAAAAATTAGGAAAACAGCCTTTTGTCATCCTCAGAGGAGTGGTAAAGAATATAAAACACTTAGCAGACATAACCCCGGGGTTTTATGAAATATTCTCTTGCTCTGCTGAGTGCCCTACAGCTGAATGTGGTCAGTTTTTCTGCAGCTCATGACCAGAAGAACGGAAGTTATTTGCTAATTTAAATTATTCACTGTTTCACAGAGTAATGCAAGTCGGTAACTTCCCACACCCCTTCCTGTGGCATACTCATAGTGGTCATTTCACACCACCACATCCCGGTGCTGCCGTCTCAGATTTTACGAAGCAGCAGCTGACTGTGAGTCCAGGATTCCTCATCTCTTTTTCTTCATTGGCAGACCTGCATAGTTGTGGCTGAAATCGATGGAAAAATTCCTGCTGACTTCAACAGGATCAGCATTCATCCCGGTTAAAACATCTAAACTTACTTCAGAGAACAAAGGAGCTGAAGAGCTAGCGGCAGATGGTGGGGACGAGCCTGCCTAATCCCAGCTTGGTGCAGTTATCAGGAATATTGCATAATGTAAGAGTTTCAGCATAATTTAAGGAGGAACTCAAATGAAGCTTGTTCAGGAAGATTACTATCATTGTAATTTTTCATGCCAGTGGACATCTTGCTATCTGCAAAACATCTGTGCATGACTTTCACCCCAAAACATTATCTTATTTATGAGCAAACACATACGCTAACACTTCTCATGCAAAATCAGGGCTGGAGCTCCAAGGGCTTCCTTCTGCTTTTTCTGTACAGTAAATTTCTTGACTGCCTGGAGTTAGATTGCTATAACAACAGCACAGGTATAAACCTCAGAGGCTGAGGTCAGGCAGGGTTTGTTACATGCTTGTGAGCTGTGAGAAAAGGCCATCTTCCAACCCGTGTTTTCCCGTTTTCCTCTGCTGATCAATTCAGCAACCATCGTTATCAGACGTCTGCTCCTGGGCAATAGGAAAAATCCAGGCAGCTGTGGCAGTTCAACAGATGAGAGGGAAAGGGTTCAGGAGACTGTAAAAAGTTTTTTTCTTTTTTGGCCAGGAAGAGTCCTTCCTTCCTGGGTCTGGCTGGAGAATTCTCCAGTCCAAGTCTCCAGTGTGGTGTGTGCTGTGCACCTTAAAGATGTCCAGAGGAGCTTCCTACATAAAGGAGGACTTTCCAAAGCACTCAGATAAGAGCAAGCTGACTTGTGGAGCCCCTTCTGAGCAGGCACAGGGCCTGGGGAGATCCCACTGATGCAGGATGCCTGGTTTATGGCTGGCCAAGCTGGCATAAGCAGGGACCGAGGCTGCTCACTGTTGGAGATGGGCACCCAGGAAAGAGCTGGGGAGAGAGGGCTGGGGGAGTCTCACAGCTCCTGAGACATTTTTGAGGATTGGGTTCATGTCATCCTGAGCTAGTCCGGTGCCATTGCAGCAATGCTGCCTTTAAGAAGAGGGTATGAATTTGATGCAGGCCACCTCCTGTGTTTAAGTGTCCTTGGGGGCTGAGGCAACTGGGGCATTTCAGACAAGCCGAGAAGAGCATGTAGGCAGTGTGGGAGCCTGGGACTGACCACAACCTCTTTCCTCAGGTAATACAGTGCCCTGGGCATTCCCTGGGAGACCACTGCAACCAGAGTTATTTAGATAAGCCTTTGCTCATTTTAAGGATATTTTTACAGAGTCCATGTGATTGTCAAAACAATATTTAAAACTAATAGTTCCTAGGCTCTACCTGAAGTATTGGGTACAGAATTTGCATAACCAGACATTCAGACAATAGGAAAATATATGAAAGTTTCCATTTTGTCGTTTCCCAGCTGAAGATTAGTAAAACGAGTAGCAAATTTTGCACTTGTCCCTGTTGTTTACTGATGTTCGCGACCATTAGGTGATCCAATAACACATCTGCTGAAGGAATGGAAATATTCAATTGCTGTGGACTTCCTAAGCAACACCATATGGGTTATATTTAGTCAAATGGCTTATATTTGACTTATTATGGTTAAGCATTTTATACAAAACAAATGGTAAAGGTCGTTAAGCCTAGACAGATTTTAATGATAATGAGGGCAACAACCTTGTATTATCAAATCATCGTAATTCTGTGTGTACGATCAGACACATTTTTTCCTAATTCCTGATAACAGTATTTTGTAAGCACCAATAAGGACACTGATTTCACTTACTTTCTTTTCATGTAGAGGAGATGTAGAGATTTCCAGTGCCTTCAGGGCAATGTTCTCCTGACTGCATTATGAGATTGAGACTGTTTGTGACTGTGAGCTGTTACCCAGGAAGGAAATGACATTTCATTGGTCTACATACTAAATGTAACATCCATTATTCACACTTCTTTAGAAACAGAAACATAAAACTTCTGCCTTCTGGAATAAAATTTTCTTGGAGATAACTTGTGAATTCTGATCGTAGTTTGTTGTACAGACACTGCTCATCGTTCTGGTAATCGATTTTGACAGGACCTTCTGAATTAGGGAAAAAGAGATGAACAGGCCAACTCATGAATGGTGGGAACTTAGTTAATAAACTTGGAAAAGAAATTGTCTAATTCATCTAAAATGTACAGCTTCAGAAAAAAAGCTCACAGGAAAGCTGTGAAACTTTATGTCTAAAAGAAAGAAATAAATAACTTAGGTGTAAGAGCTTCATTCAAATATGTTGCATTGCAACAAAATGCATAAAATACATAAAATTAAACCAAATTTTATTAAAAATATATGTATTTGGTAAGTGAGAGGTTGGGGTTTTTTCTGTAGAAGGAAAAAGAAGAATTTTTTTACTTAAGGAGAAAAATGTGACACTTGCTTCACTTTTCCCAAATATCAGATGGTTTGCAAGTATTTTAGCTTTATAAAGGAACAGCTGGCATTTGAATCAGTTGCCCATGCCGTGTATCTGGTACCTTTTGCGTGTTCTGGGATATCCCAGCTGCTGTCCAACATGTAACGCTTTCTGCCTTTAACTCCTCTTATAAACCTCTCTCTCCAATGCCCTGGTCTGACATGACGCACCCGTGCAACCTGGGCTTCGACTGCTGCAAAAGAGTTGCAGAAAGGTAAAAGCTACAGACAGGGTTAGGACCATTGAGATGGGAGCATCCACAGCTTAATCAGCCAGATGCACCCACCCACTGAACACTGAAAGGGAGTAAACAAGAAGAAACAAGGAAAGCCCAGAACTCTATTTACCTGAATATATTCTTAGCAAAATTAATAAGAAAACCCATAAGGAAAGTCATCTCCAAATCTCTCTCTGTAAGTCGTGATGAATTCTGTGATGACTAGAGAAACCAAGTCTACTGTTTAAGACAAAAATATGAGCTTGGGAAATGAAGCAGGAAACTTCAATAAAAGTGATTTCAGGAGTATGGAGGCTGTAGTTCTCTGGAGCGTGCACATGAGGGTCTGGCTTATACCTCAGAAACCCATACATATTCTTCTCAGCAGTTCATTTGTTTATGAAAATAGTGCGTGGTGCAATAAATCCAAAGAGGCTTTCCTAAATACAGCTCCTCACAGATTTCACTTAGGTAAAGCCAGTGCCAAACATGGTATTTTTTTTCCATTTAACCTTTACAGTAGGAAATTTTAAGGCATTGCCCCCAGTTCGCATATTATAGCAGAAGCAGTCAGAATCAGACAGGAATTTACAAAAGCAAATGTAACATATAGCACAATTAAATAAGCAACATGAAGGACAAACTTGATAAGACAGTCTTATTACTGCCTACTAGACTGGTTGCAAAGTTTCGTGAGCCCAGTCTACTGTCTCAGTGTCTTAACTGAGGGGTGCAGGCTCTGCGTAGTGCTCAGTGGAGACTCTTGAGGGAATTGCCTGCTGCATGTATGAACAATGGCTTGAAGTTTTCACTGAGATTTGGGGTTCACTTAACTGAAAACTTAGGAGACAGATATAAAGAATAAGAAATAATTAAAAAAAGATCAATATAATAGCTTTTGGATAGCTAAACAGACGCAACTATTTCTATAAAAAGAGCATAACTCCAGATTAGAAGACACAATGTAATGTAATTACCCTTCAGCATAGAACAGCTATTTTAAAATTCTGAAATTTGCATCATGTACAGTTGTCAGTGTTGCCAGCACAATAAAACTGCTCTAACTGCACTTTTTGTATCAGTAAAAAGTCCTATGGGTAAAAAAAACCCTCAAACTGAAGAACCGTAATACGTCCATTTTTATTAGAAATCACACTGTATTTTCTTTATCCTATTTAAACTTCGCAGTGTTTTTGCAGCCATTAACTGTCAACATTATTATAAACGTGCCTGAGTACTGTAGTCAGTATAGGAACTTTCTTAACTTTCTTAAATAGGTGGGAAAGACCTATTTAGTTAGATTTCTACTGATGTTGTAATGAATCATGAGCAATGGTCTTTCAACCTAATTATTTGGAGCAATTTTCTGTTTTCTTCACTGGGAACAGCTGCTTGTATTTCTCTTCCACAGATTTCACTAGAGTTTTTTATTTGGTGACAAGAAAAGGACCAATCTACCAAGTGTCATATTTTATATGAATGCTACCATTTATGTTGCTGGAAGATTTTTATTTTGTTGTGCTCTAATCTAGTTGAGAATTCCTTCTGCCTTTGCACGTGATCTATGAGCCTGACAGACAAACAGGCCTTCAAAGATATCTAGGCACCTTACTGGGATTATTACATGGGATTAGGCTCCATCCTGGACACAACAGCAGTGCTTGCATCAGTTTTCTCTCAATTTCTACTGTTTTCAACTATTTGTGGGCCTCCTCTGTAAAGCCATGTCACCTCTTCATCTGCTCTATCTCCCAGCATTTCTGTAGAACTTGCCCTTTCCTATGACCTGATTTGTTTACTTTAACTTCAGATGCTGCTCCAGTTTCAGCATCCATTTCTGACTTTCTAATTACCAACAAGATCCTCACTGCCCTTACTGCATGCTCTGAAGGCTTTAGCAAGCCCAGAAGCTTCTTTCTTTTTCAAGTCTGGTTCCTCCATTAAGCACAACTGCCTTCCCTTCGTCTTAGTTTTCAGTTGCACAAATAAATATTTGGATTAGTAATCTAAGTAAATGACCAGGCAAAAACTCACAGCAGAAGTCTGTGGTTTTGGGATCTCTGTTTTAACATCTCTTTTATAAGTATCTATACTTGTGGAAACCTAATAATTATAGGAAATTTGTATTCTCCCCTCTGCCCTTTTTTTTTTCTTCTCCCACTGAAAGGCAACAAGTTCTGTAGGGTTTCTGGTTCACTTTGATGGAGTACTAATGGATGTAAATAGGAAGAAATTATGTTTGGGGCTTTCAAAGCAGGAACCCCTCTTTTGGAATTCGAAGTAGGGCAAAGGGATGAAAAATATACCTTCACCAAAAATATTAGTGTAGCTAAATTGAGTAACCGAGATGGAGGAGCTGTTATCACCAGCTACAATCTCAGAAAACTTGACCAGTTGTTGCATAACTGTTTCTGAGACCACAGCATTGGAAACATGTCACAAACCATGTGAAATATCCATTACCATTCCCTCAGCGTCATATAACAGATTACTAAAAGATACTTCATTTATGTGGTCAGTCTCTCCATGACTCAAAAATCTGTGTCTACTGTTGAAAAGAGAGATTTTAACTCCAGCCTGAGAATAATTTCAGCATTTCAGAGTACCAGCAGGGGAGCGCAGCAGAGTACCTCATCAGGCTGACGTATAGGCAAACTTCGTGAAGCACAACGTAGTCATCTGTGATAGGTAGTCTGGTCACGCAATGCCAGGGAAACCTGAGTACCAAAGCAAACATTTATCAAAGTAACATGTTCAGATGTTGCCTGCTTCAAGGTTACTTAACATAAAAAAAAAAAGGAACATTTCAGGAAAAGAATTCAAAGCTAAACCAGAAATCCCCAAAACAACTCTTTCCTCAACTGCCTTGGCATGACTTCAGTTATGTAAGTGTCCATCTTGTCAAATTTTAATCTGCCAAAGAATTCTATTTGATCAACCTTGAATAAATAACTCCCCTGGAGGTCTTGCGGGTTTTTTTTTAATAATTCCTTCCTGATCCTAAACTGTGTTATCAGAATGACTTTGAGTGCCTAATCAGAGACATCAGTCAAGCACCTTCAAGCACTGTGCCACCTCAAAGTACGGGTACCCCTTACTTAATAGCCAGCTGCAGTCAATTGCCGTGCTTCAAAAGAAAAGATGCATGTGAAGAGGAAGAGGAGAATTTACAAGTCAAATTATGGCCCTGACTCTTACAGCTGATCAGCTGAAGCCCTGAAGAATGAGATCTGATTATAATCACAGTCCTAATGCAAAGCTGGAAGTGTTATGAGGGCATACTGAGGGCAATGAAATTTATCCTGCTCTATTTGGGCTCAGTGGATGAAAAAGGAAACAGAATGACTCAGTGCCCATATGTTTTTGCATCTAGGCAGAAGAATGCCCCCCTAAAGTGAGGCTAAAGAATAACTCTTTGACCAAAACGTGGCCTTGCTTTAAAGTTTTGATTTTAAAATGCACGTCTTTCTGGAGATGGAAAAAGAGATAGGCATTCAATGCTTATTAAATGAGTATTTCTGGTGCTTTTTTTGCTTTTAATTGGGAATGGGGATAGAGTGACTGAGGAAGGGAAGGGAAGAGGTATATTCAGAAAATATGTTACGTACTTGAGTGTGAAGTTTGAAATCCTTGATATTTCAAAGCAGACTTGTCCATTCAATTCTGGCTTTTATTGTTACCTTAACACTGTTGCTACTTGTCTGTGACTCTGCTCCTCACCTATTCTTTTGTTAGTTCTATTTAGATGCATCTCTCCAACTGGCACAGGAAAGAGGAAGATTTTCCTCTAGGCAATTATTAATTAGACGTTTATTATTTATGTTAGTGTAGTAAACTAGAGACACTGGGTCTGGATCAGCACCAGGAATTGTTAGCATTGTATTGAGGCACAACATATAAATTAGTCCTGCTCCAGAAAGTTTGCAGTCCAGTCATCAGACAAGAAACAGGCAACAGCAGATGAATAACTGAGACAGTTAAATTATTGCTCATGCAGTTCAGTGTGCAGAGACAACTGTTTATCTATGGTCATGAGTTTTTTAGGCATCCTGGCTGAAGGTGTTTTTCACGTGTTTCAAGGCTATTTGCTGTTGGATTAATGAGTGTTCAGAAGAACCTTGTCTAATGGGGGCTAGATATAAACAGAATGCAGTGTTCCCCCTTTTTTCTCTTAAATGTATTTTTCAGAAAGTTGTGTTCTTCTTTTACCCCTCTCCTTTGAGTAATATTTGTGCCAATATTTATAATAATGGGAGATTATGTATTTTTTGAAAATGCCAACCAGAGATATATGTGTTCTTCCTACTGTTAATCTCACCAATGACATAAATCTTTTGTCAGCCTTTGGCCAGTCTGTTGTTAAAAATGTGCCAGGTGGATTTTAATGCCAACTGACAGTCATCTTCTGAAACAATTTAGCCAGGAAAATGTACTGTGACATATGGGGAGACATACCATCAGTCAATCAGACACCTACGGTGCTAAGTTCATATCAAAACAATTAGGAACCGAGAGTCTACCTAATAGCCTTTGAATTGTCTTCAGAAGAGGGATAACCAAGGATAGTCACAAGCTTGTAAAAGTATAAGTCATATTAGGCCAAAAGTAGTGGCAGAATAGCATTGTCTTCATTCAAGAAATGTCTTAATGCAGCCTGGATATCTCAATGCAGTGTCAAAATAGCGATCAGTTCCTGTGAGCCTTCAAAATCCTTAATCAGCCATGACTTGTCTGCTTGTGCTTTATATTCATACTTCAGGGGAAACTCTCCAAAGAAGGGGCTTAAATACATGAAACAATGACAAAGGATTTGTTGCTAATTTGTTAGTAACCCAATAAGACTACAGGCGATAGCAATGACCAAATGGAAAAGGATCCTGATCTACCCTTCAGCTTGCTTTTCCTTTTGGCATACTGAGTTATGGATATCACAGAGTGGCTGAGTAAGAAAGCCCCTCTGGCGAACATCTGGTCCAACCTCCTCTTCAAGAAGGGTCACCTGCAGCAGGTTGATCAGGGCCATGCCCAGCCAGAGTCTTAATACCTCCAAGGATGGAAATTCCACCCCCTCTCCGGGCAGCCTCTTCCAGTGTTCAACTACCTTCACTGTAAAAAAGTATTTTCTTGTGTTCAGACTGAATTTCCTGTTTTTTAATTTGAGACCATTGCCTTTTGTCCTTTCACTGGGAACTACTGAGAAGACTCTGGATCCCTTTCCTTCGTTCCCTCCCACACATTGATGACATCTCCCCTGAGTCTGCTCTTCTCCGGGCTGGCAGTCTCATTGTCTCAGCTTTTCCTCATAAGAGAGATGCTCCAGTCCTTTCATCATAGTTGTGGTCCTTTGTGGGACTGTCTCCAGTATGTCCATGTCTCTCATACTGTGGAACCCAGAACTGGAAACAGCTTTCCAGGTATGGTGTCACCAGTGCTGAATAAAATCATTCCAATACAAGCTAGTCTTTTTTTCCATACAAGAACTACTACTATGTTCAAAGTGCTATAAGGATTGTGCTTATTTAAAAAAAAAAAAAAAGTTTTCCTATTACTTGTTATTTCTTGAAAATAATAAAATAATTCTATGGTGAGGTCCAGGTAAGGTCTGTCTATACAATAATTGCAGTGTACTTTCAAAATAGTGACACCCATTTTTCACAGAGTGTTCTGAGAAAAATAAATGTGCATATTGATCGTTTGTGTTCCATCAATCTACCCACAGCAGCTGTATTTCCCGTTTATTTTTGTAACAAAATCGAAGGGAATGATCCATCTAGGTTTTGCTACATAACTTACTAGCAGACATTAACAGTTAGTCTGACATTTCCTTCAGGTGATGAAGCCATTGATTTGAAGTTAAAAAGATAACTATGCAGAAGTTCTAGAGGTCCTGCAGCAAAGCTTAACCCCATTGCCCACAGAAAGCTAGCATTCAGGCAGGAGCAATCAATAACTCAGTTTGGACAAATAACCACATTCACGAAGCTCCTTTTCACCGCTGTGCTCAGGGACGTCAGGCAACGTACCTGGGGCCTCCTACAAAAGCCCTAGCAAATACCAATAATAGCTGGAGTTGTCGTAAGAACTGGTGAATCACTGACAGAGAGAAGATGTTTTTCAGTTGTGTTCCCACTCCCAATGCCAAGGCAACCTAACAAAGGAGCACATATAAAAAGCTGTGCGTTTATTTCCTTTTTGCAAGTTTCACCCTGATGCTGCATGTATGGTTCAGAATGTAGCTTTGGCTTGTCTATGCTACCAGGTAGGAAAGGTGCAGAGTGGGTTCGGCTACCCTATTTATCATCGTCTGCTCTGAAGATTTTTGAAAATCATTTGTCAGTCCCTTTGCTGTCAGGAAATGCGAGGGTTTGATACTTTAAGTTGTTAAATCTTTATACACACTCACAATGTCATGGTCTTTGCTTGTCCTCGGTGGGGTGGTTGAGGAAGTGCAGTTGGTCTCCTACATTAATTTTTAGAAACATTGTTTTAAAACACAGGGCCATAAAGGTTAGTAGAGATCACTGCGTGCTCATGATACTTCAGTGAAGAAATCCTTTTTAACAAATGCTGAAAGAGCTGAAAAGCTGAAATGCTGAACAGCTGGAAAGAAGCTTTTGAATTTACTGGGCCACTGTAACTACCAAATAAGATCCTGGACTGGAACAAGCTTGAGAAAGTCCTTTTTCCTTTTCCTTTGTCTTGTGTTTTTTCATACTGAAAGTTGTCTGGAGCATAAAATGCCTTTTAATCCAAATAATATATGAAGCATAGGACCACAATCAGTGCAGCACATTTCTTGAGAGTGGTTTCCTTTCAGAACAGTGCAGTACAGGGCCTGTGACTTATTCCTTCTTGATTACTTTTTAGATCTCTGAATGCAGAGATTTGCTGTGGTGTAACATTGATTTAATAGAGGTCATTTCTACTTAGTGTGAAAAAGAAAAAAAATACATCTTCAATAGCCAGTAATAAAATTCATTCAGATAATTTCACCACTACACCTGAGTTATAAAAAAAAGAGAAAAAAAGCTGTATTTTTCCTGTCAAATTTTGAGCATAAATTATTTTTGGAGGCTCAATAAAAAGAATGATTCTTTGGTTCACCGCCTTTGCAGAAATCAGTATAATGCCATTAGTCTTAACTTTTTATAGAATAACAGATTGTTGCTGTATCAAATATATTGTTTCATATTAAAATAGTACAGTAAATTTCAGAAAAGTAGCTGCTTGAAAGAGAATTAAGATTGCGACATTTAAGATGACAAATGACAAATAATGCCTGTAAAATGTTTAGTTCAACCCTTTGTGCACATCTCAGATAAGTAGTTAGTAGCAGCAGGATGATAAACTGACTTCCCAGACATGTGGCAGAGCACACCTGCAGATGAACTGCATATCCATAGGAAAGATGTTGCTTGTGATATCCTCACCTAAAATGCTACTGTTAGCAGAGAAGCATTTAAGAAATCAAACAAATTTTGTAGAGAGATTAAATATGATCTCAGGATAAAATAATTCAATGCTGCCCTAGATTATAGGCCTCTTATAGCTGTATAGCTATCGCAGAACTGTAGATTCTGGGACCAGAGCAGTTTTTAGCAACTCCTCACGAGTCCGTGCTTTTGATTCTCTAAGAATTTGTTATTTCATACTTAGATGTTGACAGTGAAATTGTTTTATATTTTGCAAAAATTATGTTGTTAAAGAACTCCGACTAAATCAATTTGCAGTGAGATAGGAATTCCCTAAACACCATTAAGTTTTAAGTGTCTCAGCTGAGACATTATAATTAATTGGTAGCTTTAAAATTTTTCATTGATACTGTAACCGATTGCCTTTCTGGAAAATAAGGATAATACCAAAACTCCTCCTCCTTGAGGTGAAGTATGAAGCATTCTTCAGTTCTGTTTTCATGGTCAGTCCAATTTAAAGAAAAAAAAATATGGAGGGAGAAAGAGAATTCAAACAGAAGAAGAGTCTGAAATTGCTGTAGCAAATAAGGCATAGAAATGTAAGCTGATGCACGAGCATAAAACAGAACAATGAAAAGATACTTAGTCACTCACAGCCTGAAGCCCTGAATATGCAAACTTGGGCAAAGTGAAGCCTAATTCATAATTCTGATAATGCATAAAATATTAAATACCACCATTTCTGTTATTGCTGCATTAGAGTCAATATTATGACAACAAAAAAAGTGAAAAACGCAATTTTTCCAAGACATAATCAACCAAGCCTGAAAAGGCATAGAACTATTTCAGACTTGCTTGCTAATATCTTGAAAGTTGTACAAATCCACTAGTCTTCCAGCTACTTTTAAGACAGAGAAGAAAGAGAAAAATCACATTTATTTAATTTAAATGTTTATTTCCTATTACTTTTGCTTTTTTATATGCCAGAGCACATTCAACACATCAATAAAGTCTGTTAGTGTTGTGCAACATAGTTCTTGGATTCTTAATTTGAAAGAAAGATGGGGACAAAACTGTTTTTAAAAACTCCTTTAAAGGAAAGCGCTAGAACAGGAGATAATCCTTCTTCCACTAGACATGTTTCTATATTTCCAGATGAACCAGCTGGCAGTCACGAGGTTTCCAAACTTGTCTGAACACTTCCCTCCAGGTGTGACCATCCCATCAGTTCCGTTGTCATTAGTATTTCTAATAAAAGCCATATGCAGAGTCTATGAGGGAGACACGTAATTAGACGATGGGACCATCTATGCACGAAAGGCAACAGACAGTCCTTGAATTGCAGTTTAAGTGAGAGCAGTGATTATATATTCATACAAGTGCTGGCTGTGGTCATTTCAGACAACTGAAGGTAAATCTATGGAACATTTTCTCCAAGACTGATTGTTTATTTGTAAGTGCAGGAAAGAAGTTACACACACACACACAGACACAAAATGTGTGAGGAAACATACACCTGGAAGTCATTCAGTACAGCAGGTGAAGCTGTATGCTTCTCTCTTTCCCCTCGTTTCACTGAATCATTGCGAACATCTCAACAGCCATTGTCTAGGTCCTCATTAATGAAAAATCAAGTTTCTCAGTGTTCTTTGTCTTGCTCATCATGTTGGGTTTTTTTTAATGTGGCTCTTACATATGCAAAGCCCCCCACCTATCAGGTTTGATTCTAACAGGTTATCTTTAAAGTTATCAACATACCTGCAAGCACTCTGTAAACACATTCTTAGACCTTTTACAGTGCTAGAATCCTAACATTTGGGACAAAGACATTAAGAAATGTTTGAAAAAAGGAACTGATTTCTTTCTTCAGACAAAAATTTGAGTGTTTTCCTTGCAAAGTAATGAAAGAAAGAATGAAAGTGACATCAGATGCTTGCTTAAAAGCTTTAGTTCCTAGTAAAAAATTAAATTCCAAATAATAAGAGGGAGAAATCTGTAACATTTCAAATCTGAAAGAGCATTTAAGCTTACTTGTGGGAACTGTAGGTAGAATCATAGAATCATAGAATGGCTTAGGTTGAAAGGGACCTTAAAGACCATCTAGTTCCAACCCCCCCTGCCACAGGCAGGGACACCTTCCACTAAAACAGGTTGCTCAAAGTACCACCCAGCCTGGCCTTGAACAATTCCAGGGATGGGGCATCAACAATGTGAGTCTAAAGATATTTCTAGTCTTCTTACATGATTTTTTTTTATTTTATTAACAAATGAAAACATTTCTAGATATCCACACTACACTCAGAAAATGTTTATCCAGTGAATACTTCATGGGAGCATGTCAACTGTTGTGAAAAATAACAATAGAAACGAGACAAAAAAAGGGTTTGTATTTCTATTCCAATATTACATTTTTATTACTTTGTCTTATACTCTTAAGTACAGTATTCTGAGCACTGCCCAGCATTAAGTTTCCTCTTCACCAACACAGTGGTGAAAGTGGGAAAATAAAGTAATGCAAGCCAGGCAGACTGACCTCAAGTCAAGCACAGGCTGCTGTAGAAGCCTTGTGTTGCCACCTTCCCTTCTTCATTACCAGCCAGTGGCTCTGTTCTGCAAACTAAGAACTTCAGACGGTTTCATGTGCTGAAGAACAAAACTGTGCTACTACCAGCAGTTGCTGCACTCTTTAAAACCTTTACAATTGTGCCAAAGCCTTTAAGGGATATCAATCCAGAAGGTCTCTCAAGCTAAGCATGTAAGTGTCATCCCTGTTAAAGGAGAGGTTCGAGAAATAGCTTTTCACTTTCTTTATATTGAGGATTAGCCACAAGCACATTCTTACCCTTGACTGGATGTACTGATTTTGGCAGGGATAAATTTCTTCACAGTAGCTGATATGGGGCTTTGTTTTGTATTTCTGACCAAAAAAGTGTTGATAACATAGGAATGTTTTAGTTATTGATGAACAGTACTTGCACAGTGACAAGGTCTTTTCTGTTTCTCACTCCGTCCCACCAGTGAGAAGGCTGTGGGTGCACAAGAGGTTGGGAAGGGACATAGCCAGGCCAGGTGACTCCAGCTGTCCTAAGGGATATTCCATAACATATGACTTTGCACTCAGCAATAAAAGCTTGAAGGAAGAAGGAGGAAAGGGGGGCATTCAGAGTTAATGGTGTTTGTCTTCCTAAGTAACCATTAAGTCTGATGGACCCATGCCTTATTTTGCTTTACTTGTGTGTGCAGCTTTTGTGTTGCCTACTATACTGTCTTTATGCAAACCACAGGTTTTCTCACTTTCACATTTCTCATCCTTTGCCTCATCCTGCTGGAGGGAAGCGCGGCTTTGTGAGGCTGACCTGCCTATTGGGGTTAACCCACAATAGGCATTGCATTGCTTAGGCTTAGCATTGCTAACATTTCAGGGTAAGATCCAGTCCTTAATATTAGAGATGAAGAAAATTCAGGCTTGCCCAGGAATATTTAAACCTGTGCAACTAAAAGCAGGTGCTGTCATGCACCAGTGTGTATATGCTGGAAGAGCTAAAGGGACATCACTTCTCCATCCCCCTTTGTACAGTAACAGTCCAGCTTGGATGCTCTCTCTAGTATTGCATCAGAGTGTCACTCAGATCTATCACCTCCCATTTATGCTTTGGTATTTTCCAACACTGCTTCTGTCTCCACCACTATAAAGCAAAGTAACAAAGACCCTGAACACCTGCAGTAAACACAGCTCTTCTGGCAAATGAGAGTAGTAGAATTACAAAAACTTTGTCTTTTATTCAGGCCTCAAATACAGAATTAAATTTTGTATAACCACACAGTCACAGTTCCTTTTTAGTTGTCAGCATTAAACTGTTGTCAGTAAAATAATAGTCATGAGCATCATCTCATGGACACTTCAGTGGTGATCCCTTCGCAGGTAATTTCCACCTTAGAAGGTATCTTGAAAAACTTTAAGCTGACAGTTAAGCGTAACATAGCCTCTTGTATCAGATACGCAAAGTTATCACTGCTGCTATCCAGGTTACGAAATTAATACACCAGAGGCATAGTGTCTACTACACAGGGATAGCAATATTTGACGATGATGCTTGGAAACTAGTGCAGTTACTTCAGTACGTACTACTGTAGGTTTGACGTCTTGGTGCACGTGCACTGCTCACTCCCCATTAAAAGACTTTTCCATCAACCTCAGTTATGCAGCCCACAGATCTGCTTTTCTTGAAACCTGCAGATCTCTGTAAAGTCCTGGGATTTTTGTGGGGGATTTTGTTGTCGTTTGGTTCTTTGTGGGTTTTTGTTTGGTTGGTTTTGTTGTTTGTTTGTGTAGGTTTTTTTAAAATGTTAATATAGATAGCAGAGCTTCTCCTGTGACAAACCATTGATGTTTTATTGACAGCAGAATGTTTGAGAGTTGGAAAAGGATCATTTAGCAAAACGTAGCTGTGGCAGCAACCACTGCTCTATTTATCATCGTCTAGTCAAATGAGGTATGTAATTTAGAGCAACTTCAACAGCGTAATCTGTTGACATGTTGGTGAAGCAAAACGTTATTCTTCTAAAATTTTCCTACTACCATTTAGGTGATTTAAGCTATAAGCTCCACACAAATTCTGCTTTAGAGGAATTTCACATTAAACTATAGCCCCTAATCTTTTAACTACAGAATGCCCTTAAGTATTTTAAAATGCTGTTGTCCTTCCATAAAAAAAACCTGTTGTACTTCCTTGCCAATGGGTTGAGATTGTCATGGAAATATCTATTTCACTTACAGTAACTGCTACATCTAATAAATTAAGGTGTTTTCCGTTTCTTCTGGCCAAGTTGTGCTCAATCATCAAATGCATAGTTAAGCAATTAATGATACTTTTTGAGATTACATACACATACATGCAATGCCAACCTAAAAACTACATTCGGTCCGTGATACTCTATCTTTAGATGTGTTTCTTAACCATTTCAGAACAAAACAGAAAGGCAGACATCAGGAGCGTAAATTCTTAATCCACAAGACACTCAAAAGCACAGATATCCACCACCCATTCAGGAAAACAAGTGTACTTTCAAACATACAGGAAATCAATTGATTTTAGCTCATCTGAGCCCCGATGAGGGTGTACACCATCATTAGAATATGGATTGCCATTTGCTATTTACCACTGGCAAATAAAACACTACGAGATAAAAGACAAGATAAATGCAAGATAGAAGAGTTGCAATACATTAAAGCCAAAGACGAGGTTTATTATTTATATGAAACAGGAAAAGGGAATTCACAAGACAGTATGCAGATTAATAAGAATATGCAAATTTTAAAAACAAATATGCAGCTTTGGTGTCAAATCTGGTCCCAGACTCTTTAAGACAGAAATTTAAATCTATGGCTATTCTGCTCTGCAGTACAGCACCGTTCATAGACATTAATACATGTAGATTTTCCAGATACACAAGCTCAGTAAAACCATACTCAAATGTTGAAGATTCAGTATAGCAATTTCTCTCTCTGTTTTTTCCTATTAATTTATTTTTACCTAATCCATTCTCAACTAATGTAATATATAAGTGATTTAGCTATTAAATGGAAAGAACCACCATGCAAACTTCTTAGCTTAGGGTGTGGGTTTTTTGTTTGTTTTTTTTTCCCCTTCAGTTAATGTCAAATTTTGTAATTTGATAGAATAAGTCTGTCAACATTCTTAGTCGATTTAAGAAAATAATAAGAAAAGCAGAAAAATAAATATATACATACACTGAGAAAATGTAGTATGCCTCAGTAAGAAAAAAAATTGACCAGTGGAAAGTTCATGTTAATCTTACATTTTGGATTGAATTATTAGATATAGAAAATCAAATCATTATCTCAGTATAGAATAATTAAATCAAAATAGATGTGGAAACCTTAACAGGAATTACTTTGTCTTTATTTTTCATTAAAAAAAAAAAAAGTATTGAGGAAGAGTGAATTTTCTTTCCATCCAGTGCATCAGTCAGAATTCTCTTCAGCAGATTTCATCAAATTGCTTGTGAACTACCTTGTAACCACAGGCAGACTCAAAACTAGTAAGTCTGAAGTGTGAGGCAATGGTCCTACACACATACAGGAAGTACAAAACGCCTGAGATTAAAAGGGTTTGATCATGCTAGTAATTGTCTTATTCAATTTCCATAATAAAAAAACCCTCAATATTGTTGTATAAAAATGACAATAGCAAGTTGAAGCAATGTAAAAATCACATTATGACAGATTCAAAAAGGTCATCAGGCTAGCTAAGAGAAAGTCTTCATACTTTAAAGTAAAAACAAAGTAATTGATCGAAGAAAATGTATTATTTATTTTCATATATAGAAAAGAAGATTTTGTCAGTATATTTTGCTGAGTTTTTGGGAAGTGTAATGTTAATGGAGAACATTAATATTTTCGGTCATATGAAAGAACAGAACACTTTACTGAAAAATTGATCAACTAAATACATAGTACCTAAATTGCAATCATGCAGAACTACTTGTACTATCCTAAACTGCCAAGACTTTGGTGGAAGAAGTTCAGTTTTGCTCATTAGCCCCAAAGCTGAAATGGAAGCATATAATTTCTCTCAGTTTAGAACAGATTTTATTTGGTGATGAGGCAAAGCTCTGGTATGGAAAGAAGCCGATATTGTAAAGATGCTGAAATAAAGAATAAACATTCCACGTGTGAATCACACAAAAAATCCTTGCTGTTGGCAAAGGAGAGTTTCATGCTCATTTTCAGCACCAAATTAAATTCACCTCCACAGAGCATATAAAAAGTTTTCCAACCACTGCTAGCATCTCTATGCAAAGTCCCATGTGCCACAAGCAATTATTGTGATAATCTATATTTGAAAATAGACCTCGTCAAACAAATTTCACTTCAAAACTTTTAATGGGTTTTCGTTACTTTCTTTATAAAAGTAATAGACTGAATTTAAATCATTTTGAAAGAAGATTTCCCCATTTTGTAAACAGCCGTGTGACTCATTCTGCAAATAAAACAGTGTTAAATGGCAAAGTTTGACTTTCAGTATTTTCTATTCAAGTAATTAAGCAATTCCATATAGTTAAATGTGGCAAACACTTAGAAAAAATTATAGACAGTCAACAACATCATATAATAATTTTTAGAAGTCTATAATGTTGTAATTTCCTTAAACTTCTCAAGATAGCATGCACCTGTAAATAATGCAAAAATATGTATAGTTCAAAGCCTTTTTGAGGACCACTAAATTCAATGGAAATATTACATCTGATTTCAAAGGTTTGGGATCACTCTATGACTTCTTTTTTTCTTCCCTTTCATATATGTATGCTATGTGGCATAACTCAGCTTGAACTATACCTAAATCTATCTATGTGTTTGGTGGATATGTCTCAATGCGGACCGATAAACATGCATTGCAGACAGACTCTTTTCTAACTGTTTTCAGGCCTTAATTTCAAACCATGGACCCTATTTCACACATGTCCACGTGCTTGTGTAACTTTATGAGTAAAGCTTTCCTCTGGGCAATATGGCTGCTTAGAAAAATTTCTCTGCTCAGTGAGGAAATCATGAGAACTGAATGAGTAATGTTCACTTTACACCACCACCATCTCTGCCTGTCAGCTGCTTCCAACCTCTTCTGTAGGTAGAGAACATCAAGACAGTAATGTAGACTACCTTAAACTGACCGGCATGGTAGGCAATCCCACTTTAAATTCTTCACCAAATTTAAGTTTTTCTCTACTGAGAGCATGAAAGAAATTGCTAGATTTGCCAATTCAGAACAGGAAAATTATTTTTAAACTACATCGTGAAGTTAAGATGCACGTTAAGAAAAAACAGTCATTAATAAACGGCCCCATTAACAAATGATAAAAGCAAGTCCAACATTTTAAATAGGATCAAAATATAAATAAATAATGTAACAGGCTGCCCAGGGAAGTGGTTGGGTCACCATCCCTAGAGGTATTTAAAAGACCTGCAGATGTGATGCTTAGGGACACGGTTTAGTGGTGGACTTGGCAGTGCTACGTTAATGGCTGGACTCAATGATCTTAAAGGTCTTTTCCAATCTAAATGATTTGTGATTCTATGATTCCAGTATCTTCCAAAAGAGACACATGAGGCAAAACCCCCCAGACGTTACATGTAAGACGTTCATATACATCTATCATGAGAGATATATATATATGAGATACATATATCATGAGGCGCGTGTATATATATATATGAATATATCATGAGAAATCAGACCAAATAATAAAGCTCAAAATTTTTTATTATGTTAAATGTATTTTGATTGTTTGCATCCAGACAACTTGTCAAGTGCAATAACTTGGTGACTTTAATGGTAACTTAGTAGTTGCCTTTTCCTCCCACCATCCAGATCTACACACATCTAGTCCCACTCTACATTTGATCAAACAACTTTTCAGCTTCCTGGATATCTTTCATATACATAGAACTTGCACCCTTTCCTGTTGCAATTTTTTTTTCTTTCTTGTCCAGATTGCCTATACAGCCCTTTATTGTAGCACACCCCAAACCAAGACAAGCTCACACAGGTATTTCAGAACAAAGATCTCAAACAAACGGTCAGTTTCATGTCTCACTGGCATAAGCACACTCATCCTCTTCCTACTCAGCTGAGCCTTTGATTTAGTGCCAAGCATGGAGACTGGCAAGTTAAAGAGTCAGACTATTTACACCAGGAGTGTATTAGGAAGGCCTGGGAGATAACGTTAGGATTTTTTTGGCATGTTAGTGGAAGAATAGGATCAGATTAGGGACAGATTTATGAGGTGATCAAGGACTGGGCAGAGATTATAAAATTTGTACCTGAGACACAGGACAGGAAGAGATGTCAGAGGGAAAGTTTTTATTTATTTTAAATCCACAGCAATTTTAAGTTGCAGACAAATGGAGAAACTAAAACTTGTTAAACAAAACTAAACTGTATCGAAAGCCAAATTCTTGGTTTAAAAAGAAGAAGTTTTACCTGATCTTTAAAAACATCAGAAGAATATGTCAGTATTACAAAATATAGTATTCTTCTTGACCTAAACAGCATACTGAGGAGATACAGAGCATTGGAGTTCCCTTGAGGAATTAATCCAAGTTCTAAATGTCTCATACACTTTTACTGTCCAAAAGAATGCATCAACTATCAAACGCAAAGTATAATCTGTGCAGAACAGAACTATGATTTATCTACTGTCTGTACATAGTGCCCTGAAGATAAAATGACAAAGCACAAATATGCGTAACGGAATGCTAAAGTTTACTGCCAGTCCTTGTACACATCCTAATCACTGATGTCAGTGGAGAGATGCTCTCAGAGTTTAGGGGGCTTTCAAGCAGCGGTTTCTTCTTCCCTACTAGAGTAACACAAAGAAAAAGCTGCCAGTTTTGCAAGTTTAGGACTACCAACTTTGTACCTGGCCTTTTTCTTTGGGGCCTAAATTTCTTATGTACTTTCCTAGCTCTTTTGAAAGAGTTTACCGTATGAAGATGCACTGTGAAATTCGTCTGGGGGTTAAGCAAGCCTTCAGTCTCAGCTCCACACTCACTTAATTTTGATCTCAGTTGCTTATGGTCATATGGTCCTTATTAGAAACTTTATTCCCAACATTTGTTTATCATCTCCTTTTTAAAGTACAAAAACTGTTTGCAGTCACTCCTGACCTCATCCCTCCTCTCCCGGCCTGTTTTCACCCCACCAGCGAAGCATGATTTCTGGTAACTGCAAGAGTTGATTAAGCAAAAGTGTACAGGCAAACAATCTATGACTGCAGCAACTCACCTTCCCTGAAAACTTTTCTCAGTGTTGAATACTTGGGATTTTTCACTTTCCTATAGGAAGAATACACATATAAACATAGAATCATAGCATGCGTTGGGTTGGAAGGGACCTCTAAAGGTCATCTAGTCCAACCCCCCTGCAGTAAGCAGAGACGTCTTTAACTAGATCAGGTTGCTCAGAGCCTCATCAAGCCTGGACTTGAATGTCTCCAGGGATGGGGCCTCCACCACCTCTCTCAGCAACCTGTTCCAGTGCCTCACCACCCTCATTGTAAAGAACTTCTTCCTAATGCCTAATCTAAACCTACCCTGCTCTAGTTTAAAACCATTGCCCCTCGTCCTATTGCTACATGCCCTTGCAAACAGCCCCTCCACAGCTTTCTTATAGGCCCCCTTCAGGTACTGGAAGGCTGCTATAAGGTCTCCCTGGAGCCTTCTCTTTTCCAGGCTGAACAACCGCAGCTCTCTCAGCCTGTCTTCACAGGAGAGGTGCTTCAGCCCTTTGATCATGTTCGTGGCCCTCCTCTGGACCCGCTCCAACAGGTCCATGTCCTTCTTGTGCTGAGGGCTCCAGAGCTGGACACAGTACTCCAGGTGGGGTCTCACGAGAGTAGAGTAGAAGGGGAGAATCACCTCTCTCGATCTGCTGGTCACAGTTATTTTGATGCAGCCCAGGGTGCGATTGGCCTTTTGGGCTGCGAGCACACATTGTTGGCTCATGTCCAGCTTTTCATCCACCAGTACCCCCAAGTCCTTTTCCACAGGGCTTCTCTCTAACATGTCATCCCCCAGCCTGTATTGATAACGAGGATTGTCCCGACCCAAGTGTAGGACCTTGCACTTGGCCTTGATGAACTTTGTGAGGTTTGCTCAGGCCCACCTCTCTATCTCGTCCAAGCCCCTCTGGATGACACCCTGTCCTTCTGGCATGTCGATGCACCACTCAGCTTGATGTCATCTGCAAACTTGCTGAGGCTACACTTGATCCCACTGTCTAAATCATTGATGAAGATATCGAACAGCACTGTTCCCAGTACAGATCCCTGAGGGACACCACTCGTCACCCCTCTCCATCTGGACATCAAGCCATTGACCACTACCCTCTGGATGCGACCATCCAGCCAGTTCCTTATCCACCAAACAGTCCACCCATCAAATCCGTATCTCTCCAACTTAGAGAGAAGGATGTTGTGGGGGACTGTGTCAAAGGCCTTGCAGAAGTACAGATAGATGATATTCACATCTCATTCACAAAGCGTTTGCTAGAGTATCAACTACTGGAAATTTACATCTTCACTTCCCTTCATCAATACCTTCTTTCTCTTCTAAATTTAAAACATATATGGGTATTACTCTGAATATTGTAATCTTCATTCATGATTTCATTTTTGATAATCAGTTCTAGACAGAGCAGGAAAACCAGGAAGAGTCTCACTCCTTCTGTAACTTAGAGAAGCAGCACCTAGAGAGTTATGTGTAGTTCCACTGTCTTTTTATTTATCTTGATGAAGAGCAGCTAGGACAACACCTGTAAATGCACCTATTTATTTTAAATGCTTTGGGACTTTGGGATTAATATAAATGCTAGGAGTAGTTTCTGTTTCTATCAACAGCAAACAGGGTGTGTATGAAAATGGTTATAGCCTTCTTCATTGCATTTCTCTTCTAGGTCCAGGGATGAAGCTATGTGAAACCTGAAACAAATACTGTCTGCATATATGTACTATGTCAGTATTGTACAGACTAGTACTAAAACTCTGATAATTCTCAATGTGGCTTTGTATTTTGATAGCCTGCCTGCAAATCAATTTTTTTTTGCTGGTAACAGTTCATCAATACTAGTTTCAGCTGCTGTGTTTTTAATATAAAACACCTACATTATCTAAAACGCCTTTTGCCTATGAAAAAATCAAGGCACCCAAAGTAAGATGTGTTGCCTGAAGAGAATTCATATTATATTATTCATTTACACAGATAATTTTACATTGCAAAAAAGATGATTTAGAGGCAGAATTTTGAGGCAGAACTAAAAAATATGTATAATCTTCTGCTGGTTTATTATAATTTATTGTAATATTCCAAAGTATGCAGTCTTCAGGCATGGAATTTGTATTTTGTCTGTGTTTTTCCCCCCATTTTGCATTCAACAATTCCCATAATAAACATTGATGAACTTTTTGCTATTTAGATTTTATATTTGCTATATATATTAGCCTTGCCATGTACCAGAAATAATTGGCGTATATACCTGAATGCCTGCTGGTAAGTGCAAGAGTAGAATTATTGTTCTTACTTTTTCTTTGTCTTTTGCAAGGGAATGAATATATATGCCAACTATTAACATTTTTTGCTGTTTGACCTGAATCATACAAGTGATGATGCACAAGTGCGAGGAGTGGTTGTTACACCAGATGGTTGTGCAGCCATTCAGGGGGACCTTGGTTTGTGCAGGGGGGTTGGACTAGATGATTTCCAGAGGTCCTTTCCCGCTTCAACCATTCTGTGATTCCAAGTTTAACATCAGAGGTGAAATGAAGAGTTTCTAAGTGTGTTATGACTAGCATCAAAAAAATTACAGCTAAGATTAAAGAAAACTTCTCTTTGACATTAAGGGGCTCTTTTGCCCATATACAGTAAAGGATTTTATCGTGAAGAAGGTTCAAGGCTTGCAGTTAAAATGATGAATGGACTTAATCAATTTAAGATATAAGTTCCCTTAGTTGGAGCTTTATAAATTTTCAGAGATCATGATAATTTTTTGAACAAACCTCTGGATGTTTAGCCTCCTACAATCTGTCAGTCTGTCAGTTTGGGTTTTATTTAAGGATTATGTGTGTCAAAAATACTTCTATATGCAATAAGAGTTCTCTGAGCAACTAAGAATACATTGACCATTAGCCATCAAGCTCTACATTAGGTATTAAATAAATAATCACAGAATCTTAGTGGTTGGGAGGGACCTCTGAGATCATTGAGTCCAACCACAAAAACAAAAAACAAAAAACAACAAAAAAAACCAAACCAAACAAAAAAAAAAAAAAAAACAAAAAAACCACCAACACCCACCTACTAAACTCCACACCCACAACCCCACACACAACACCCCACCACAAACAATAATCTTGGGGACTTGAGCATGCCCTGAAGAGCCATGTCTACACGTTTCTTAAACACCTCCAGGGATGGTGACTCCACCACCTCCCTGGGCAGGCTGTTCCAGTGCCTGACCACTCTTTCAGTGAAGTAATTCTTCCTAATATCTAATCTAAATCTCCCTTGCCGCAGCTTCATACCATTTCCTCTGGTCCTGTCGTTATTCCCTTGGGAGAAAAGGCCAACCCCTGCCTCTCTACAGTTTCCTTTCAGGTAGTTGTAGAGGGCAATGAGGTCTCCCCTCAGCCTCCTCTTCTCCAAGCTAAACATGCCCAGCTCCCTCCCTAATGAAAAGGTCCCTAAGAAAAAAAATACAAAAAATTATATTTGCTTTGCTAGACAAAATTATCTTGAATAATCTTGATGTTCTTGACTAATCTCTCTCTATTCATGTATAGGCTAACAAAAAATCAACATTCATTCTGAAATTATGTTTTTGGAATAATCTGAACAGAACAATATTTTCTAATGTGATCATTTCCAGTGCATAGGTTTACCAGTCTTATTTAGCTTGCAAACATTCTATAAGGTCTGTGGTGAAGACTGGGAAGCTGGTCTGTACCAGAACCAGCAAGTGAATCCACACCTTGTCAGGTTTGGCAAGCTGGGTTTATAACAAAAAATAAAAAAATAATAAAAATAATAATAAAAAAATAAAAAAATACTGGGGATGAAGGGGAAAGACGTGGGAGGGAGATTCAGCATTATATGGAAGACAGTGGAGTAGAAAAGAACAGGGAACAGAATGGAGTGAATTGAAATAGGCCAGAGATGGAAGAGGATCAATATTTCCTATGTGCTGCTGAAAGAGAGTTGAAAAAAGTCTATGTCTGTTGGTAAGCACATGTTGAAGTGTTTTCCTGAGGAGAGGAAATTATCACCCCATTTATGTTGTGAGAAGGTCATTATGATATTCACCGCAAAATAAGAAAATTTTTGCATGGCAGAATGCTCTATGATTAACAATGTTTTTTATAAAATCGTTGGGAGACAGACAGTTATGTATCTGCACAGCTCTAAGCTGTAATGAGTGAATAGCTGTATTCAAAGAAGAAAGCTTGACATTTACCTTCTCTGAAAAATAAAAAGATTGAAAGAAAATAGTTTTTCTTGACAGCATTGAAACCCCTTCATGATTAGCTGGAGAAAGAAATTAAATACCACTAAAAGGTCGTAAGAACTTGCATGGTCTGAGAACTAGGGGGAGCACAAATCTGATAAAGACCCTTGGAGAAAGATATTTTACAATTAAATTTGTTAACACATGAGATTCTGCGTGGAAAGCAGGCACTGATGCAGATGAGGTAGCATAAATAGCCTTTTGTTTTATTTTGAAAAAATCTTTGTATAGAAAAGGAAAAAAAATCTGTCATGAATCCTCAAGTACTTTTAAAGTAATGTAAATAGTTGCTATGAATATAAAATCAGCCTTCATTTTGATAAAAAAAGTGTCATTTTACAAATGATAAATCAACACTTCATAAAACCTCCATCCCCTGCAGTGTCTTAGTGGTCTGAAAATTGAAGATTTGTATTTTAAACTGTCTAATGACAATTTCATGGGTTTTGTACTACATAAGCCTTCTTTGTATAAATATAAGCCCAACAACTTAATATTTTGATTGTAGATATAAAGATGTTTTGACACTTTATTCTCCACAATTTAGTTCAGATTCATCTAATAAAAAAAAAAAATAATAATTTTTTCAGAGATTCACAGTATTTTCTGGTTTATTGAAGAAGTCTTCTTTCAGAGCCAGGGGAAATATCTTTCTTTTTTGGATTTAGGAGGCAGAAAAATTAACTATAAGGACTGTCAGTTGCTGGAAATTTAAAACCTTTAAATTAAATACTGTGAACACAGAGAGTAAGTTAAAAGTAACTTGATTCAGGTTGGTACAGCTGTTTTATTGAAACGAATGCATTAAGACAGATTTTATAAAAGTGTTAGATCAAAAATGTACCAAAAGCCTACAATATAACTTTTAAAACATTTTTGCTAGTCGATGTCCAAAGAAAATGAGAAGCATGAAGAAACTTTTATAAGTCTGTAATGAGTTCGAAAGCAAGTTTTCCCCATGGCAAGAGTTCTAAGGTTTTGAACTCAAGACCTTCTGAAATACTTTTCATTTGGTTTTCTTTAATGAAAGGTCTCAACAGGTCTCCATAAATACCAGAGCGTGTCTTCGTTAAAACAAAAAGCAAAGAAGCATGGGCTCAGAAAAACAGATGATCTAATGACTAGATTCCTTGCTGTCCATAAATTTGTCTAGCTCCATTTTGAATCTGAAAATACTGCCTCTTCCCATAAACTCCTGTGGTAGCAAGTTTCAGATCTTCATGACTTGCTGTGCAAAATCATATTTTCTTTTACCTGTATTGGAATGATCACCTATTGGTTTTACCAATTGTCCCTGAGTTCCAGAACTGGAAGAACTGGTGAGTAACAGTTCCACTGTTACCTTATACAATGCCTTCAGGGGTCTGTAAATCTCTTACTATGTATCTCTTCAGGGTTTTCCTCTCCAAACTAAAGAGCCTCAGGCTCTGTCATCATGAGGTACATATTTGTGCTCATGAAGCATCTTATTTTCCTCATGAAAGGAACGTACAGTTCCTTTCATCATTCTAATTATGCTTCTCTGCAGCTTCTCTAACTCCAAAATATGTTTCTGGAAATGTGTAGACCAGAACTGCTCATGACACCAAGATGTTGACGCATGAAAATTTGGTATAAGAGCAAAAATGCGTGCTCCGTCTGTTTTTCAGTACTATTCCTGATGACAGGCAGCATTGTCATTGGCTTTTTTGATTCTACTGCATGTTGACCTGTTGATTTCTGAAAAATGTCACTGGTTCAAAGACCTACTTCCTAAGTTGTAATTACCAGTTCCAAGTTAAGCAATATACAAGAATGATTTGTGTTATTTTTCCTTAGGTACATTGTCTTTAATTTATCTATATGGAAACTGTTTTTTCACCCTTTGCCCACTCAGCTTTCTGAGGTTCTTCTGAATTCCTTCTCCAACAGTGCAGCAATCAGCCACGAAATATGGTTTAGCAGCATCTGAAAAAGGTGGACCTTTCATTGTGCTCTCCCTTCCCCAGGTAAGTGAGGAAGAAGCTGAACAACCCACCCTCCCCCAAGCGTGTATCCCTGGTGGATCCTTAGTCGACAGCAGAGACTAATTTAATAGAGAGGCTAATAATGGCTAAGGAAAGAAAAATAAAGAATATGCTAAGAAAGACGTGACTTTGAGAAGTGGTAAGAGATCCTTTCTCAGGCTCTTTATCCTGCAGTTCAGTGCAGTCAAAGCCATACTGTATCTGTCACTTGGTATGGATTCAATTCTAGAAGGAACCATGATAAATAGGTTTCTACTGCTACACTGTTTTTTTGCTGGAAAACACCTCTGGAAAGAGTGACAAAAAGGGATCTCAACAGCTAATCAATAAAAATCTGTTTCCTCATTTGCTTACTCATTAAAAAAAATCTAAATTTTCAGTCTGAAGTTTCCTAAACCAAACTTATTTTAATTTTTATCACCACTTTCCCTTTGAAGCCTTAACTGACTAAACAAGCTTGCCTGGCTGCTTTTCTCTGCCAAATATTCACTACAATTTTGTTTCTACAGAGGAGTCTGAAATTACTCTGAAATTACACCTGCTTTATTTGAAAGAGGGTTTACAGTTAGTTTACAGTTATACACACTCTTCTACGTTTCTCACTGTCATTTTGTTTCCTTGTGTTATATTCAGCCTATCACATTTTCTGCTAGCTGATATGCTGTTGATCTCAGTAAATAAACTCTTGGTTTTATTCATCCACTGCTGGTGAAAACTCCCCAGCAGTCTATAAAACTGATCATGACTTGAAAATATTAGTCCCTGGTGGCCTTAAACTGATCTCTCCACAGACTAAACCCCATTTTGCTAAATCATTTTTTGCAGAAATGTCTGACTTATTCAGTGCTTAGCTTTTGCATAACATTGATAAGACATAAATTAATTCAAAGGACTCTTGTTATCTAGGTAGGAAAATGTTATCTCTATTTTTCAGATGGAGAAACTGAAAAGTTGAAGAGGCTTCCTAAGGCCATACCGTAAGATAAGGGCAGGCCTGGCACTTTTGTTCTCCAATGCTTGGCTTCTAGTCTAGAATTATAAATGTCAAATATCCTACATAGTTAACACGCAGTTAATAGGATAATGGTAGGTATCTTTTGCTTATTGAGAAAATATAAAATGAATACAAAATTTACAAAAATTTATATCTATCAGTTACTATGTCTGACATTTTGAGCAAATATTCAAAGTGTGGGAGAAGGAAGAGGTCATTTTCATCTTGTTCAGCATACAGTCAAGCAGCCTTTTTTCACTGTCTGCTGGCTTAGATACTCTACAGAGTTCACCTTCCTGACTTGTTTCTTCTCAAAGATCTTCATTCTTTCATTATAGTTCTCAAGTATGAACTTACATGTTATTGAAAAGTATCAGACTAACCACCCAGGACAATAAAAATCTAGTCTAGTACCTAGACTAGATAATGTGCAGCTTTTTCAAAAGCTGGTTAGCTGTACTTTTAGAAGTGACCTAGATCAAGAAGTGGAGCAGTGATCAAAAGATCGATTGTGTCTTGGACTTCCTACAGGTACTACATGACAAATATTCAGACTTTCTTTTCAGTTTAGAAATGAGATATTGAGGATTATTTCCCTTGTAATACTGTTTGAAAGTATTAGCTTCTCCAGAAAGACACGAGGGAGAAAAATTTAGCTGAAGTACCCAGAACCACCTCTGCATAGAACATGAGGAACTGCAAGAGTCAGTTAGTCAAAGCTGCCTTCACAGAAGCTAGGCTTACTGTCACACCGGAGTTCAGACCTTACCCAAATTCCCCTTAGGAAGATCATTAATCATTAGTAATCTTTGTAATTGTTAGCAATTATTATAGTAGTTATCAAATGATTACTCTAATATGGTAACCTCAGCATCATTGTTTGCTAAGGTCTAATTAATGCCAATGTTCTGAGAATGAAATAAAATAAAAAGCCACCACCCACAAGAAAAACATATCTGCATAAATGAGCTCAAAGAGGTAACGCCTACCATCCCTGTAACCAAACAGAAATTGAAGGAGTGTATGCGAAGAACAATATTAAAATCAAGATAAAGAATGGAGGAAAGAACTTGGAAAAGTAAAAGAAATTAACTCATTCCACTTCTACTTCTGGAAAGAAATAGGTGACGGCAAAGCATGGTTCTACTTGTCGTTCATAGTTGCAGCTATTAAAGGGACATGCTGAAAGGAAGAAACAGACCTCTCAGCTCCACGCAAGTACACTCATGCTTTGTCAGAAATATTGTAAACATGGGAGTACTGCATACAATTTAACAAGTGCTGAAATAGGTGCTGGATGGTATTTCTTGTTCTTTTTTTTTTTGGCCATCTTGAGGAGGTGTTGTCATTTGAAGTATGTAAGAAAACTGACTTCATGGAAAAGCATGTTCATATTGCTCCTAAGGAGTCTCAAAAAAACAGGACTATTTCAAAACAACCTTTTCAAACTTGTACGGAGCATGTCAACATTGATCTTGGTAGAGCATTATACAAGTTCTCTGCTTGTACAGCACTTCACAAATGCAATTTTACACATGTCCAGATCATTTGTTAAAAAACCCCAAACGCCTCAGATTACATGACATAGGATATACTACAAGCAAGATGGACTTCTTTTGTGTTATTTTATTACTGATGCATTGAAAAAGAGTGCAAAAAAACAAAACAAAACAAAAACAAAAACAACAGAAAAAAATCAAACAACCAAACCAGAAAGCCTGCATTCTTTCAGTATTAGAATACCAAATTGCCCAGACTCGTGTCACTTATTTCTGGGAGGTTTTGTTTTGTCTTTCTTCTCTGTCCCAAATGTGGCACTAGTAATATAATTGGATTCATATTAAATAGGTTTTCAGGAAGATGAGTGACTAACCAGAATTAAAATTATTAGTAAACTAAAATGTTCACAGAATTATTCAGAACTGATGTATAAAAATGGGTACAGGTTATATATTGAGGTGAAGTAGTTTAAGATAAGGTTCAAGTAGTGCTATACATTAAAGCAGACTTTGGGACTCCATCTACCAGACCAAATATGTTGTAGTCACAGCAGCTGGTGCTAGTTCCAAGTCACTCAAGGGCCAGCAGATCAGTTCATATAATCAAGCTTTTTGTAATGCCAAGTAACATCTGTCCACATCAATGAATCTTCATCAGATCAGCTCTCATACGTCTTCCTACTGCCATATAAAACCATCATAACCTTTGATTCATGTGCTTTAATATGCACAAATGCAGTCACATGGCCACAATTGTTTTATATCCCATTAGGTCTGCAACAGAGTTATCTGTGACTTCTCAGGTCCTATTTTATGGTTATGGAACTTGGGAGTATGATAATTTAGAATAGATGGGAAAAAACCCCACTACAATCAAGAAGAAAGATGACATTACCTTTTCAGTCTCGTTTCCCACTTTTTAAGTGTGTTGTTTTACCATTTCTTCCTATATGACTCTGTTACTTTCCTGGATTGTACAAACCCGGTACGCTAACATACAGCAGCAGTTCAAGATCTGAATAACGACATCCTCTGCAGTTATACGTCATCATTCCAAACTCAAATTTTGTCCAAAAGGTATGTGTAATCAGTGTTGTTTGAAAAAGGTTTAGAGTTATAGAAAACTCATGTCAGTAGAATGGAATAAAAGACCTTGTACCTCTTGTTCGTGTTGTAACTGTAAATGCCCATGTGAGCGTTATTGTGGACTTACCAGTTTTCCTTGGACCTACAGCATGTGCAAAAATTGAACCATTCTAATCTGTCCATGCACTTCAACCACACCTTTAATAATGATAGAAATATCCATGTCTGAAAGTTGGAACACTGGATCTTCACAAAGCCAATTACCCAACTACCATAGTTGGCCTTTATTTACTAAGGCCATTTCAGTCTGTGAACAATATACCAACTAGGCTAGCAATAATTTATATGCACTGAAATACCATGGTAACCACGATACTCCATCTTTGCTGTTAGCCTGACCATAAAGTCTAACAATTCTGCAGATACTATTTTCCTTTTGTACCCCATTACGTTTTTACCCTTTGCAGATAAATTTATTTCATCTGTGGTTTTTCTTCTGGAAAGACTGCGTCTTGTCTGGCATATGAGATTGTATTGTCAGCATATATATTTTTGGTTTGCTGTGTTGTTTATGCTAAGTCCACATCAGAGACACTTTATTCATTTTAATTGTCTCCTTCAGGAAGAAATTTAGTTCCTTGAAAATCCTTAGCAGAAAGAAAAAAACACTTCTTCAGTTTTTCATCCGTGGGCTAGCTCAATCAGCGATCTAATACTCTGGGTAGTCAGTTTTACTGAGGAACCTCAGGAGAAAAAATGAGTCAGGGCTTTCTGAGCCATAAGAAGTTGTGCTTGTTGAGTTTTCTGTTCCATAATTAATATCGGTATGAAAAAATGCCAGGGTAACTAATTCAATGGAAGTTTTTCTATGCCAAATAACTAACTTGATGTAAGAATTTACCACCTGATATAATTTTTAAATTATTATTCTGGTGAACTTCAGACTGTTTTGTACAAGCAAATTCTCTCTGAATATATATTTAGTTAAATGCTTCCATTTAAACATAAGAAATCACTTTCCTACTCTGTGGGTGGTGAAACGCTAGCACAGGTTACCCAGAGAGGTTGTAGAGTTTCTATGCTTGGAGGTATTAAAAATCTGACTGGACACAGATTTTGTGCAGCCTCCTGTAGGAGGCTGTGCTTTGTGCAGCAGGATTGGATTAGGTGATGTCCAGAAGGGCCTTCTCACCTCAGCTAGCCTGTGATTCTGTGAACTGCAGATGCTCTGCAAATGCTCTGCTTCCTCTCACTAGAGGACAGGGGTATATTATGTTGCCTCAGGGGCACCTCTGTAGCCAATCTTGGTGTTGACCAAGTTGGAAAGAATCATTGCTTCAAAGCAGCTTGCTTTGTTCAAGAGTAAACAACCTATACAAAGGCAGAAAAGTTAGACTAAAAGGGACATAAAAAAAAGTAAAAATCTCGATCTTCTTTACCATTTCATACTGCAAAAATTCTTCATGAAAAGACTTTGCATCCTTTTCCCATTCATTCTTATATTTTTTCCTTTTCCTAGGAGACAATGTTCTTGTCATTTAGACAGGATTAATGGAAGAAATCTACAGATTGGAGATAGAAACCAGGTGAAAAAATAAATTGCATAACTGTAATAAAAGAAAACGACCTTTGTCTCCTAAGTCCTTTTTTTGTCTTCTTATCTCTCTTTTTCAGGCTTTGCAGAGTACACAGCCCATACTGAATTCTGGCTAAGTCACAGTAGAAAAGGAGAGATAAGAGACAGTTGATCATGGGTTATCCAGAGTTGAAGTATGCCTCTATATAACAAAATGTGCTACTTTCAGGAATCGTAAGCTTATGTTATTCAATCTTAGTATACTATAACACAAAATGTTTTGGTGATTTGCTGAGAAGATGGAGGCTCACCCTCTATGGATTCCAGCTAATGCAGAACAGAAAGAGAAATGAGCTAGGAAGCAAAAAGTCAGGAAATGCAGAAGAAGAAGATACAGAGAAAGCCCATAAATTTTCACCTGCTGATATCAGAATATCATGCTAGTGGGAAATAACTCTCATATTAGAAATTTACCCTGGTCTGTGGTCACATTCTTTGCTCTGCTCCCTCTAATCAGCTTTTACCATCATCCTTATGATACAGGTGAACAATAATTAACAAAATGCTACCCGCACAGACAGGAGAAACTTGCACTGTGTGCATAGAACAGACACGTGCCGCTGCCCTGTTGCATGCTTGAAAAGAAAAAGATTCTGTCCCAAACCAACTCTGTGTAGAAGCCCAAGGATGGCAATCTAGGTGACTTTATTAACTTGGGGTCATCTGGTCTAATTCTCCATAATAGGCTATATAGATTCCTCAAACTCTCCAAGCTTCAGTGTGGAAATAGAGAAAGGGTAAGTACAAAAAGGCAGAGGCAGCAGTGTGAAGCTGCTCTCACCTAAGCTAGTATTTTCTTTGGCTCATCTTACAGGGCTTGAGTGTGTTTGCAGTTGCAGCTGACAGGACTCATGACTGACGTTGGGAAGACAGGTGACCTTAGCTGAGTGCGATGTGGGAGAACAGAAAAGAGAGAACAAATTTAGTTAAGGCACCATAAGTAGTAGGAGGAACAGAGGAGCAAGAGAAAGAAAACAAGTGCGATCTTGCGTTCTTTCTGTAATAGAGAGACATTCTTCTTCAGAATTGTGTTGGAACTACACAACTATGGTTGGAACCATCAGAAAATTTTCTTTCCACTGAAAATAAAACCAAACAAGAAACAACTTTTAATCAGTACCTTTAGCCTATATCCAGTTATGTTAAACTTCAGAAAGTTCTTAAGGCAAATAAAACAATTGGGGTGTAAAACTTCCCATTTAACCATGGGTGTTTGAAGAACAAGTAACTTGTAATTACCTTGGTAGACATTGAATCATCTTAGCAACTAACACTACCATATTAACTTTTCTGAGCCAACCTTTTTTTTAAACCAGACAGAGGGACAGAAGGACAATGCAGATAATATCAAGCATTAAAAATGCAGCAAAATAACACTTAAAGTCTTTATTCTTGGATTTTTCTGAAGTGCTTCTCTGTAACACACACACATTTTTTTCTCTGCTCATTTCAAGTTGTTGACAGAAATGTTCTCTGCTCAGTTAACAGCATTCTTCTGAAGGTAATGAATGCTTTGTCCTCTACATTCAACTTTATCTGTGTTTAACAGAACTCTTCTGCCTCATTTTCACTGCTGTAACATTTTCAGAAATAAGGTACCTTGTTAATAACATAAATGCTATTTCCATACAATTGGAAATAAATTTTCAATAATTTTCCATATAATCCAGTGACCAAATCCTTTATCATAGAATCATAGAATCATAGAATTGCTGAGGTTGGAAGGGACCTTTAAGATCATTGAGTCCAACCTTTAGCCTACCCTGACAAAAGCCACTTCTAAACCATGTCCCTAAGTGCCCCATCTACCCTTTTTTTAAACACCTCCAGGGATGGTGAATCCACCACCTCCCTGGGCAGCCTATTCCAATGTTTAATAACCCTTTCAGTTATTAAAATGTTTCCTAATATCCAATCTAAACCTCCCCTGATGTAACTTGAACCCGTTTCCTCTCGTCCTATCACTTGTCACCAGGGAGAAGAGGTCAGCCCCCATCTCTCTACAACCTCCTTTCAGGTAGTTGTAGAGGGTGATAAGGTCTCCCCTCAGCCTCCTCTTCTCCAGGCTAAACAACCCCAGCTCCCTCAGTCGTTCTTCATAAGGTTTGTCCTCCAGACTCCTCACCAGCTTTGTAGCCCTTCTCTGGACACGCTCCAACACCTCAATGTCCCTCTTGTACAGAGGGGCCCAAAACTGAACGCAGTACTCGAGGTGGGGCCTCACCAGTGCCGAGTACAGGGGGATGATCACTTCCCTAGTCCGGCTCACCACACTGTTCCTGATACAGGCCAGGATGCTGTTGGCCTTCTTGGCCACCTGGGCACACTGCTGGCTCATATTCAGCCAGCTGTCAACCAATATCCCCAGGTCTTTTTCTGCCGGGCTGCTTTCAAGCCACTCCGCCCCAATCCTGTAGCGCTGCATGGGGTTGTTGTGACCCAAGTGCAGGACCCGGCACTTGGCCTTGTTGAACCTCATACCATTGGTCTCAGCCCATCGGTCCAGCCTGTCCAGATCCCTCTGCAGAGCCAACCTACCCTCAAGCAGATCAACACGCCCGCCCAGCTTAGTGTCATCTGCGAACTTACTGAGGGTGCATTCGATGCCTTCATCCAGATCATTGATAAAGATATTAAAGAGAACCGGCCCCAGCACCGAGCCCTGGGGGATGAACAGCATTGACGAACAGTTCCTTTTCTAAGCTCTCAGACACATTCTTATGCTCGATTGATTGTAACTTCCAGTTCAGTTAGTGCAAGGCTTTTATGAAACCTTTTTTGTTGGTTAGAAACATTCTTGCAAGTTTGTTTCAGGACCTACTGGGGTTTTTTTTGTCAGTGTTGTCTCTCACATCTTGTCTTCCTCTGGAGTCACTCTTAGCATCCTTTTTGCCAGGTTACACAGGCCACACTATTTCAGTGTTCTCTGTCCCCTGACCGCCCTAGTAGATCTTCTCTGCACCACTTTCCATTCAAATTCTTTTCTCTCAAGGTAGTTAAGTAGCAATGTAAAGAGTATTTATGATGATATTTTCCCAACAACTTACATGGTAGTAAGTATTTTCCCCTATGCTATTGACGTGAGCAGCCATAAATGTGGCCTGGTTAGAAAAGGAAAATTACTTAACAGAAGAAAATGTCTGATGGAAAACACTGACAGAGAAATTGCCTGTCAACTTGTGAACTGGGAGGCTGGAAACTAGGCCTGTGAACCAGAAACAACCTTGAAAAGTGTAGCTGGCCTCTTTGAAGTACAGCTAGGGTACAGAGAATCCAGCAACATCCTGAGGTACCATCAATAAGGGCAAACCCAAGAAACTGTAACGGCAACTTATCATCTGAAAATGTGGAAACAGTCTGGGAAAGTAAAATTAGTCTGAAAGAACTGAAAACATCATTGTTTATTTATTGGTTGTTACAGGTGAAAAATCAAAATTAACAGCATCTATTGGCTACACCCTCTCATGTCTCTAGGACATAAAAAGGACTTAATTTTTATCCAAAATGGAGCTTCTCCCTCTGAGAACTTCCCATGCTATGTGTACTTTTCATTTCCTAAATAGGTTGAATTCCCCATGAACTTGCTACAAGATCGTGGACTCACACTGGGGATGCATGGCTGGTTCCAGACTCTGTGACATGGACCTTCTTTGAAATGAGACTCTGTTGTCTTATTGGGCCCACTTTGGGTTCAGTCCTCCCACCTCTAGGAGTGTTGGGTTCCCCTCTGGGACTGATTCATCCTCCCCTTTGAGATGGTTTGGCCCCTTCTGAAATCTGACTAATTCACTTGATACCAGTATTATATATCCATGTAAGTATTCTGTAATAAGCATATCTGCTGTTATATTGTTGATAAGTTACTTCACTAGTAAGTTTGTAGTAGCCTTAATATACTTGGTGTTGGTATTTTATTGATTGTTGCCACGCGATTTGTTGCTGTTGTTATTGATTGCTGCTATGTTATTGATTGATACTATATTATTGATTGCTGATAGTAATTTGTAATAGCTTGAGAGTGATATATATATATATATTTGCCTTGTTAATCATAGGTAAACTTGCTAGTGGTGATTTGTGTGGTATTTGTGATAGGCTGTAATAAAGTAGAGAAATTTAGAGGGTAAAAGCCTCCGTGTCTTTGTGTATTACAGGTGCTCTACACACCTCCAGTCATGGGTAACCCTTTAGGTAGTGACAGCTATCTATATGTCTATCAATATTATATATCTATACACTGTATATGACTTTTTTTTTCTCTTTTGTTATGTCTTTGTCCACTCTTGGTAAAAAGAGATAGGAATGTTTTGATATAAACTCACAAATCTAAATGGTGAAGATGCATCAGAGAACCAAGGTTTAAACTCCAAATTTGAATTTCACAGGCTAAGACTTTGATTCAACCCATCATAGGCAAGTTGTGCATTTCAGAGCCAGAACTGGATAAGCCCCACTATTCTAGTCTCATTTGCTCTTGCAAACAGGTGTCTGATTTGGGATCATCCTGTTTCTATCCAGTAACTAAGTGTGACTATGTGGAAAAAGGAGTAATCGTAAAATGTATATCTGCAGACCCAGGTTTTGAATGGACCTGCATGACATTTAAAATATAGCTTCTCTGACCCCTGTATTCTCCAAACACAGCACAATATTGCACTATTTTGTTCAGTGCAACAGACCTCAGGGTAGCTCTGAGAAGTGCTGTATACTTCTATGCAGTCACATTCATCTTTGAAGCAGATTTTTAACTGGGGATTCAAAAATGAATACATTCATTGCATAGAGAAATTGACTTGCAGGCTGTAGGGCTAAAATCATGTAACTATAAAGTCATAATTCTTCATGTGGATTTTTTGCTTCAGCTTAGTTATTCCACTTCACAAGTCACTCAGTCAGAAGTGTTGTCAGCAGAAATATTTTGTCCCTATAGCTATGCCATAGGGACAAAATTACTTCTACAGCATATTTCTCTGTATAGACAATTACAGTTTACCTTTTGAAGCAAGCTTTCCATATGAACTTGGGTAAGTATCTGTTTCTTTATTTTACACAAAAATGAGAAGAAACGGCCTTTCTAAACTGTAACATATTTAAGAAAACTTCTTATATTTGATGTTTATAAAGTTAATGTTTTGCTGCTACAGTAGAAATAAGAGAAAATGACAGTAATTGCATGTTATGACGAAACAGGAAATCCATATACAACTAAAAAACAAAAGAAAAGGGTTTTGTCTATTCCCTTGATGATCCCTTTGGGATCTCAATAAAGTAGCAATGGGCAAAAGTGCAAATGTTCAGAACTGGTTTCTTCGTAGCTTCTCTGAACTTTACTGCTCTTTAAGGGTCTAAGAAAAAAAACTCTCATAAGATTTTTCTGTACTGTACAACAAATTTGAAATAACCTTGAAGCACCTCTTTCCATTGTATATAATTAAATTCATTTCAAGAAGGAAATCATAAGTTTGTTTTTTCTCTGGGGGAACATTTTTTAATATTTCCAAGCTCTAACATTTGTTTTGCAGATAAAAGAGAGTTTCTTCTGGTTGAGGATAAAGTTGCAACATACTTACAAATTAGCTGAATCATTTTACAGATTCTAAATATAATCCTACTTTTAATAAATGCTATAAATTTACATATGATAAATTAAATTAATTCTGATGAAAGATGTGTCAGTACAAAAATAACACCTGTGATATCAATAGTAGTAGAATGCTTGCTCATGTTTGTATAACATTTCAACAAGCTATTGTTTGTTGCTGTGAGCTATCTCTGATGTACTAATAAAAATGGCTATAGAGTTCAGTCCAGTACTCTGAACACCTTCAGTGTGGAATCAACTTGTGATCAAAGTTTTCAAACACACATCATTTAAACATCAGATGCTTAAATCTGTGAAGCAGTAATTTAAATAGAGCAAATAATTCAAGGTCAAATTCAAACTAATATTTTTGACACAGATACAGTATAAGATTCTATGAATTTCATCATGTTTGGCAAATGATTTTAGAAGAGTATTAGAAGATCACATATATGGTGAGAAAAGGTATTTGTTTATGCACGGCCAATGTTATCTAATACTGTCATTAACAATCTGAATGTTGGGACATAATGCTCCCTTAGTGAGTCTGAGGATGGATACCAAACTGGGAGGAATGGTAGATGTGCTAGAAGGTAGGACAGCCAATCAGAATGACTTCTGGAGAAACTCATTGATAGGAACTTTGTGAAGTTCAAGGAGCACAAATACAGAGTACTGCATCTGGCACAGAATGTCATGAAGTAGTACAAGATGGGGACAGACTGACTAGAAAGCAGCTCTGTGGAAGAGGACCTGGGGGCAAGAAGTTGAACATGAGTCAGCAGTTCATGAGGCCTTGCTGCAATGTAAGTTCACGTCATATTGCCTTGCATTAACCAGCAGGTGCCGTTCTCCTTTATTAAGCCTTTGGGGAATTACGCCCGGAGTATTATGTCCAATATTGGGCACCGCAGAGCAAATCCAGGAAAGGCCAATGAAGCTAAGTAAGGGCCTGGAGCACATGACATGTGAGTAGAGGGTGAGGAATCTGGGCTTTTTTATCCCAAAGAAGAAAAGACTGAGGAGAGATGCTATCGCTATCTACAACTGCCCAATTATGGATTGTAGAGAAGACATCTCTTGGCAGTTAAAAGCCAAGACACAATAGACACCAACTGCAGCACAGGAAGTTCTGGTTAGGCATTAATAAAAGAGTGAGAGTCATCAAACATTGGAACTGGTTTCTTAGCTGTGGAATCTCCAACCTTGGAGATACTCAACACTCAACTTCGAATACTCAATACTCAACTTCGTGTGAACCTGAGCAACCTGATCTAACTTTGGAATTGATTTTAACTTTGAAGCCAGCCTTGCCTTGACTTGGGGATTGGACTTGGTGATCCCCAGAGATTTCTTCCTACCTAAATTATTCTATTATGCCATGATTAATTTGGGTGTCAGATTTTGAGACATAGTTCATAGAGGCATGCAGCTTGAAACACGGGGAATTTGAAGCAGAGGGGAACACTAAACAACCAATCAACATTTACTGGTATTAAACAAGACAGTGTGTGGAATATTAGAATATTTCTAAGAAACTGTCTGCTCTCGTTATAGATAAAAGAGAGAATCAGTATTAGAATGGTTTGTGGGTGGAACTGTGGTTAGCAGTAAAGTGATTTCCTCATTTGCTTTGGCGCTGAAAAATGTGTGACAGTTAGATCTATGTTTTTCCATGCTAAAATAGAGATTTATCTATATGCCCCTGTGTAACTCTGAGTATTGTATTTGTACTCTGTGTACATGACTTATAAATGTTTGATTATAGCTATAGCTGGCTGATGGAAAGAAGTATTTCCTGAATAACATGTCATCACTTCATCTTTGTGCTTTGTGGTAAGAAATAGGTTCAACCTATTTACATTGCTTGACAGTAAACACTATCAGATGTTTGTCCCTGAGGGGCTCATTATCTCAAATGACAGATTTAGCCATTAACAGACAGTGCACTCAAAAGGGCTTTGAGAAGTCAAGGTAAGGTAAAAAGCTATTTTGTATAATGAGCATTCTTGCAGGATATGAGCAAGATAGTTTTCAGACCTGTGTGTGTGAGCACTTAGGAGTCACATGTGAACTACAGAGACAGCAAAGAGAAAGATGAAAATAATTCATTTCCACCTGTTTTTCTATATCGGCTTTTTCTATGCTGTTTATCATCATGATATCTAAAGCATATTGATATGTCAGAGACAGAGGTTGATAGTGTAACGATAACTGGTCTATCATGGAACAGCTGCAGTCCTAGCTAAGGTCAGAAACTGATGTAAAGAACCTGAGAGAGCAGGACAGGTGACTTTTTTGAAATATCTCAGGAAAGCTCTGAGTGGAGCTATGAAGACTGATCTTTGCCTGATGTATGTTTACTTTATCTGTGTTATTGGAACAGCCCTCAAGCAACAAAAAGCATTCGCAGAATTCTGGGCATGTACTGCAAAAAAGGGAAGGTATTAAGAGTGAAAATGTGAGAAACTTGGATGTAAATGTGTTCAGATCTGAGGGAAAGGTTACAACTTATTTTGTATTTAGGGAGAGCACTGTCATTGATATTCCATCCCCTCTTGTTTCAAGTCTCCCTGAGGATGCCTGTCCAATGGTAAACTCAGGGCTGCTGTTCTACCCTCCTCAAATAAATATATATGAAAATATAACCATTTATCTGTCTGTAAAGGCCTTAGTCACTTTGACTGAGTTCTCTGTATGAAAAGAAATCCACTTAGGATGTAAGCAAAACATTTATGTATATTTTCTCAATTTCTTTTTGTTTCTTGAGGGAACATCTGTTTTAAAAATCCAAATCTGCTTGCTGAGTAACTTGATAAAAGAGAAGCTGTGAGGGCATTTCTCAGCACTGTTATACATACAGTTTAATTTGTCAATATTGGAGAAATACCATAATGTTATTCTATTTGATACTACTGCTACTGCATAATATTTATATTCTGTACTATGAAATATTCTGCCAGTTACCAAGGAATTAAAGAAAAGGAATGAAACAGCCGACTACTGCAGGAAATGGTACCTAGATTGGACAGTGAGCTATCCTAAATTCTCAGAAAGAAGTTTTCTAAAGAGTTTATTGATATCTACAGCTGCCTTGCCTGGAACATATGTGTCTTCTAGGATAATGTGAATGACACAAACACATGTTCATACGATTAACATCGTAAGAAGAGATTGAGAGGCGATGTATCTGAAGTGCTGACAAAACTTTTCCTTTCTCTTCAGGATTATAGAGTCTGCAATGGAAATGGGGTAGGCATTATAAAATTTTCTTGAGCCCTACCCTATAGAACCCAGCCTAAGCAATCAGTTGAAAGTATTTCAACCATTTTGATAGACACATTTGGATAAGTGAGACATAATCAAGCAACACTGCTGCTGAAGTACTCTGAGGCATCTCTTCTGATGCCTCAGACTTTCTGGTTGCTATGGAGATAGGTCAGGGAAACAGGTCAGACTTTTACAGAGACACTTTTGGTTTTCTCTTCTTTCCCTGGATGTGTGGATACATGACTGAGCAAACAACTTGTAAAAAACAGTATGTCCTTTCCTGACACTGTTGCCTGTTTCACTTTCAGTGTAGCTCCACTTCACGTCCATCTTTTTCTTTGTCACTCAGTGAAGATGTGTTGCTAAATAGTGCATAGCTTTAATACTCAGTCTGTGTACAATCAATATATTTCTCTATGAGTGGACAGCTCTCCTTCATTTTAATCAAGGGAAATAAGACCTTCCATAAAAAAAAAAGTCTGAGTTGACAATGGGGAAGGAAATATCGTGTATGCACGTTAGGATGAGCAGTGTGAGGGAGGCTGAATTAGTGAAAGCTCAAGAGCTGGCAAGAAAAGTCATTAAGGCAAAAATGCAATAAATGTGGAAGAAAGGAAAAAACAAGGAAAATTTGGGGTGTGGGGTGGAAATTTGGCAAGAAAACAGTGCAACTAGGTGGTTGGACTGATGTAGGCAACACTTTAGAACCAGCATCAAGTTACAAAAGAACCTGAAGGTTTTGTTTAATGGAATGAAAATTTGCCTACCAGTGTGCAAATGACAATATTCCAACAACAAATTAATATAATATCCATAAATATAACTTAGGGCACTGCTTGTCATAGGTTAAACATATTCAGTCTGAGATTTTGGGGAGTCAGGAACTTTTTATGTGAATGTAGAGGAGAAAATCTCTTCCACTACAGTAAAGCATGCATGATGTGAAACGCGCTGATTACTTCATTTAATGTGACACAGAAAGATACTAGGATTCTACGGTTAAGAGGATGATACAAGACCAACACCGACTGATTTAAAAGGAACTAGTGTTCTTCTTCAAAGTCAAAGTGCAGAATTTACAGCTTAGAAAAGGTGTCTGTATAACAATAGCCTTTAGTCTGAGATTCAGCTCCTCCACAGAGAAACTGTCAAGAATTAAGCTGATGATAACTCACTTGTACTTCTTTGTTCAAGTAGAAAAGTAAAGCTAACTCTGACTAACATAATATTTTGTGTGCAGGCATCCCTAAATGGTTTTCAACACATTAAATCTTACAGGTCCTTAGACAAGTATATTTAGTTCATTTTAAAGAATAAGTTGAAATAACCTATCAGCCTTTATTAGTTATTCAGACTAGAGTAATTCTCCTGTTAATAGAATTGCAGATGTCAAACCTTTTCTCCTGTCAAAGTACACTGTTACTGGGTATGACAGAAAAAGTAGAAAGAAAAGGACGGCTTTATTTACAGAAAATGCTTCTGAAGCTTTTCTTTTATCATCTAAAAGTGTAAGTCTGAAAATCAATGTTCTTCTTAATAGGCATTTGAATGACCAGTATGACATGGACAGGGGTTAAGGCCCCGGGGACACCACCAGCCCCGACTGTCACTGCCCAGCCCCCCGGGGCTCCCCCATGGCCCAGTGCTCCACATCAGCCCCTGGGGCTGTCAGCCCCTGACCCAGCAACACCACTGCATGGCTGGTCTCCAGCTTCCAACAGCCCTGCCCTGCCCTGCCATGGGGCCCACAGAACCAGGCCCGCATCCCCGGCCTGGCCTTGGCCCATCCCCATGGAGGTGCCTAATGCCCGGGCTGGGGCTGTCCCCGGTGCTCCCGGCTGCCTGATCCTGTCTGGGGGTGTGACAGGCACTGGCTGCCAGGCCCTGCCTGGCCGCCCCCGAGGGGAGCCCTCAGGGAGCTGCTGGCCTTGGCGGCGTCTTTCCAGTTTATTCTGGCAGACCAAGTAGTCATGAATTTTTCTCCTTCTGAAAGAAAGGCAGCAGGGGTAAAAACCTATCCACAGAGGATGATCAGACATCTGAGGGGAGCTGATGCTCTGGGAACCACATCCCTGTGTTGTGTACTGCTGAAATGATTTTAAGAACAACTCTGATCACAATTTTGGTTATGTTAGGAAAACATAAAATGAGAAAACAGCAGGATTTGTTGTGATTTTGTAACAGATTTTATCTGAAGAACACCTGAAGAAATAGTGATTGAGTAGAAAACTGGAGCTGGTAAGAAAGTTTCTTTATTTTGTGAAGGTCTTGAAAACCCCTAGCATTTTGTAGTTATTCTTTGATAACTTAAGACTATTTCAGGGATGATTCTTATGCTTCTAATTTCTTCTCTTTCTGTAGAGGGAGGAGAGGATCACCCTGGTCTCTATTCAGTCTATACCATGCTTCTTCCTTGAGTCTCTTCCTTATCCTTCTTCTGTTGTCCGAGCAAGAACAAGACCATCCTCACATTATCCCAATACAGAAAAGAGAGACTGCAAGGGTATTTGGCTAGGGAAGAAGTATTTCCATTACTCACCTTGTGACTGCAGTTTAGAGTACGTGGTGGTGCTGCTTGTGCAAAGTCTTCAAAGACATGCTCATGATTGGGACCTAGAGTTTTCCTGTCACTGCAGTGGCCATCCACCATGGAAGGAGCATCTATGTTAGAAAATGCAGAATTAACTGGATTATTCTGATCTGAAATACTGGAAATATGAGGTTTGGTGTACATATTTCTAAACTAAACTGTCTGCCTTTAAGTTCTAGGTTGGGACTCACACAATTACCTCATTTAAGGACATTGGAAATCAGTGTGTGTGACGATCTGAGCATCAGTACTTTAGGTTCTCTGACGTTATCACTCATTAAAATATGTCCATCTATGAAAGGTGATATTTCAATCACAAATCAGCTGACTAAACACGTCTAGAGCCATCTGAGCAACTGGTGAAATATGTTTAAAAGTACATTGGACATGTACATTTTCACACTACTGCAGTTGATATGATGTATTATATTAATGTAGTTAAAAAAGTTAAATATGGGTAAGTGAAGTAAAATGGAATGGAATATAAATATTAGTTAATACTTCTTTGAAATATTAAGACTTGGTTCTCTTTCCATGAGAAGGAAAGACATTGTGCTCCGTACATGCTCATTCTAAACCACTTTTGACTTTCTTAGACAACATTCTTCAAGAACTAAGTAGAAAATAAAACTTTCATGCCATGGAAGAAGACAATTTCCAAATTTCCTTTTGTTTTGACATCAAATAAAGACATGAAATATACAGCAAAATTAAAATTCTGAAATAAGTAATTTCAGAATAAATGGGTTGACTTTTCAAAATACAGTCTTAACATTAAATAATTTACTTTTAAAATTTCATTAAATTTAAACACACAATATCTGTTTATGCATTAATTATTTGAAGCATTTCCATTACCAAAATAACGTCAAGAATGTTTTATTATGTTTACCCAAAAGTGTTTTTTTTTCCAGTAGAAATTGTTCCTTATCATGAATGGTAAAGAATGAATCCTACTTAGATTTCAGGATGCAGTAGATTGAAAAATAGCATTTGGACATATTATTGAAAGGATGAGACTGTAGATCTAGTATTATTTTTAAGTTCAGAAGGCATAAAAATTTCAACTACAGCATTACTAACTTTTGCCCCTAAAAGATAGAAAGTTTGGCTTTTCATTAGTGTTCTAATTAAAATTGAAATTCATTCACCAGACTACCTTTCAAGACTGTTACTTCATCATCTGAAATTGGTTTAAAACATGGATTTAAAGAAAAGCCTTGGGGACAAATATCTCATTTCCTCGACCATATATGAGACCACTACACTATTTTCACAGTTGCGATTCAAATATCATATATTATTGAAAATACAATCAGTTTAACATTTATATAAATTAATACTTTACAGGCCAATGCTACTACTGTTCACAACGTTAGCTAAAAAAAGAGTTATAATTAGCTTTCCAGACCTTACATACATATCCATCATGGAAAATAATTTATTGGGAAAAAGAAATTAAGGAACAGAAAAAGGCAAGGATTAGATTCTTACCTTCCAAATAAAAGTACTAAAATATGTTCTATAAGACAACAAAGCAGCACTCCAGAACAGATGTACCTGGAAGGGTATGAGTTATTTGTCTCTCCTAGATGCTTCATTTAAGTGGTTTCAACTAGGTTGTACAAAACTAAGACAGAAACAAATGTCTGTATGCCCTTCCTTTGGAGTGAATAGAATAGTCCATTGAGGAGATCAGAACTTCTCATTATTCAGTTTGAGGATACGTGCAAGTGTTGGAAAATCAGGCTATATTCACAAGAACATCTGCTTCCCAGTCAGCATTTTCCAGGAAGTTATTAGGTGAAACTGACATACATTAATGCAGGTGTAAGAACTCTCTCAAGGTAAGAAATGAGGATTAGTTGTGATCTCGATTCTAAACTTCACTTCTGATTTCTTCATATTTTTTTTTATTATTATTTTTGTATATTTGCTTACCACCATAATTCTCATCAGGTAATATATACTGGAAACAGCAAGAATTTTTAAATTAAAATAAAACTGTGCTATATGCTATTTCTGTGGGTTTTTTTGATGTGAAACTTCTCTTGCTTAATGAATCTTCTCCTCACTCAATTAAATATTAAAAAAAAAATGTGATTCTAATTTTCACTTTCTCTGACAGAACTAAAACTACAAGTAAGCTTTCATTTTATGTAAGCCAGAATTTCGCTGTGAATATTTGGACCACTTCTGTCAAAGACGGGGTCAACAGAGAGCAAGGAACATACAATGCTTCTTAAAAACTACGGCAGTGCTGAAAAAATGTTGAAAGATCAATGAACAATGACAATTATTTTTCTGCACAGCCATTCAAGGAAAACGGAATATATATTCTCTTACTCTGAGGCACAGATGAAAGTTATCTCATTAATAATACCTTAATTTTCATAAATTTCAAGTAGAAGTATTAAGCATTTAAGATACCAAAACCAATCCGCAGACACAGAATTCATCTGAGTCCTGAAAAAATATTATAACAATTAATTTTCCATTAGGTCTTAAGTTTAGTACATAATCTTATATCTATAAACATGTATCAGGAGTTTACCGCATGTGTTAGAACTTTAAAAAAAGTTTAATTTCAATGAAAGGCATAAATTAGGTGATTTGTTTGCTTCTATTTTTTGGATCAGCATAAAATATATTTCCATGAAAAAAATGACATTTGCAATTTCAGAAAATAGTTTTCTGGGAACATTCCATTTTCATGCAAAATGGCTAGAATTAGTCATTCAGAATTCCCAAAAAAACATCAAAGCAGAAAAGATATATAGCTACAGGTGGAATAATGAATGCATATGAATGTCTTTGCAGTTCCATGCTGTCCTTCCAGGTACAGTGATAAGCAGGCATGCAGGCAAGAGGAGAAAAAAAGAAACTGAAATCAAAGGCAAAAAAATCTCAGGCTTTTGTTCTCTTAAGCAATATCTTCATTGCAAAGAAGATATAGTATATGTAGTAAATATAGTTGCTGTTATTGTATATAATTGAGTAGTTTGGTATTAATGCATTCCAATGCATTTTGCAAAAGGTAATGCAGGAAGAAAATACTTGCCTCTTAAAAGTTAGAATATTAAACATGTGTTTGTCAGAATATTGCATTTCTAAATACAAACATTGTTTAGTATTGTGTTTCCCTCCTGGCTCTTTCTAAACAGCATTTACACCTTCTGTTTTTGTACACAGGCTGAAAAACTCCAACATTCTTGCATTTTCTTTTCTGCAGTCTTACTGTTCAGCTATTACTAGATCTAGGTATCTAGATATAGTTTTCTTTCACTTGAGTAACTACTTGGATAATTTCTGAGCTCTGGTGTCCAAATTGGCACCCAAAGTAAATTAAGCGACAATGTTGGGGCTACTCTCCCAGTAAAGCTAGCTCAGAGTTTCCTAGCAGTGTAGGCAAAACACTGTAGCCCTAAGGTTACAGGGGCAGGGTTAGGTCATGCCCAACCCAGAGTCAAACTCCATAGCAGAGAGGCAGCAGACCATGGGAGGAAGCAGAGCTTGGATGCGTGGAGCGGTGGGTTTGCTCTTCCACTGCAGGCAAAGTCTTGAGCTGCAAGGCAGGGCCAGCCCTCCCTGGACAACGGCTGCACTTTCCACAACCGTAATGCCTTCTCTTCCCAGTGTATCAGCCAGAGAGGCTTGCTGGGCTCTCTTACAGATGAAGTGCACAGTGGTTAATAGCTACTTTGCTATAGTACAATAATGACATTCTCTTGGAAGCTGTCCATTTTAACAATTTCTAGGACTGATCCTGCCCCCCACTTCTTGAGAGCAGTTTTAGCTCTGTTACTAAATGCTCAGAGCAATGAGAAGCTTGTCAGAGATGGATACAGCATTCAAACTCATTCTGATATTGAACTAAACTTTAAAGTAGAAATAGCATTTTAATATTTCTAATAATTTTAAAATGCAACTCTTAAGTTAGTCCAGCCACGAATGATAACCACAAGTTTTGTACTATAGGATAGTAGCTATAGAACGAAAGCCTTCTTTTCTTCAAAAAATTAGTTCATGAAATAAGTATTAAAAAACGTTTTCCTTTTGAAGATAGCTTGTTCAGCCACAGCATTTTGGAATTAAAAATTAGTAATGCAGAAAATTACTTATCCATCCACTAGACTAAGAAAAAATCAAATCACAGCACTAATTCACCTAAGCATTTTTTATATTTCATTTCAGTTCCTCAGCAGAAATAAGAAGGAAATGTTTGGGGAATGCGTCTTTTAATTTTAATTCCACTTATAACAGAGAAGAGTTGAAGAACTGAGTTCATTTACTTCAGGCCTGTGTTTGCAGTCAGTTTACTGAGCAGAGTATTACACTATCAATGAGTTTAAGGATATCAGAATGCGCTTTATAGAACAGGAAAAAAATACATTAGTCTGTACAGTTTATTAAAAAACTAAATAAAAGCAAAAGCAAACAAATCCCAAAGAGATGCAGTCAGGTTTCCAAGAGCTTATATTTTTTCCCAATTCACTTTACTTCACCAAACAGAAGATATTACTTCTTCCTGTAAGCCTTGTGCCGTTGCAGTATGACAAGGATACCTCAGTTACCAAATGCCGGATCACTGAACTTATGAGCGTGTACATTTTTCTGGTATGGAAGGCCTAGCACTGAGGGTAGTTTGGTCTCACGCTGCTATCAGGGAAGCTGCCTCTGAGAATCCTCAGGGAGTATCACATGCTTAAAATGCAGTTTGGGCTGCTGTTTCCTGCTCTTTTTTTCCTGTCCTCATAGAGAAGTGAAGGTGGTCACGTCCTTGGAGAAGCTAACACAAATAAATACAGTGAAAAGTGAAAATCCTCACAAGTTCTTGGTAACTGTGATAAGTGAAACTTCTTACTTTCCAAATAAGTAAAATTCTAAATTTACTAAAACTCCTGAAGAAAGTTTGTGTTTAAGTTAGAGCAACAAAATTCCATGATGCCATATCCCTGACTGACTAAAACTTGTGACTTGTCAACACAGCGTCTGGTTCAGTTATGAAGTAGAAAATGCCCATAAAGCTGTTATTTCTTGAAGTAATGTGTTCATGAAAGAATGTAGAATACAGTGCATACGTTTTAAGGCGTGTAGCTGGAAGCTGAAGTGGTTGCTACGAACAAAGTTTTTCAATCAAATCACACTAGCAGACGTAGACAAGTACATACAGAATTAGCAGTACCATACAGAACTGGTGGATTCCCTCAGTCTCTACTAATGACAAATTTATAATACCATTCTGAGGAAAATATTCCTACTGAAATCAATGGAAATATTGTTTGAATTATTTCTTGGTGAAGATTCTTTATTTTGACTTCAGGCATGCAAGACAGATGAGTTCCTGTGGGACTGAGATTAATCTCTTCCAGCTGGATAAAGTATTTAGAAGTGAAAATGTGGGAGATCAGGGACTGCACAGTATTTTAAAACTAGCCATGGAGAGGAACTTAATTCATTTCCAATCAAAGAGAAAAAAAAAAAAAGAGTCATAGCTACAGACAGATTTTGGAACATATGCAATGCACCTGCTATTAGAGGGAACAAGTAACCTGTCACTGCATTTACAAATATTTCTTTATTGTCAGGCTCATAACAAATACGTTGCTTGACATTCTCTAGGAATTATCTGCCACAGTAATTCTGAGCTATTATGAAATTATTTAGCATTCTGGTGTTACAAATACAAATCAGTAAGTCTAAAAAGGTCGGGGTTTGTGGGTTTGGGGTTTTTGGTTTCTTTTCTTTTAATTTAGTATCTCATGATGATTGACAACATAGCTGCCTCTCTGTTGAGCTCTGCTTTTTTGATTTAACATAACCAATAGTAAATAGCTCTGTTAGAACTGAAGCTGTAGTCAAGGCTGGAGGAGATAAGAGCTGCTGAAGTCATCTTCTCATGGCTGTCTTCTCCTTGATCACTTAGTCAGTTTTACATCTATCCCACAGGTAGGAGGCAGGCAACACAGGATAAAGGTACAACATATCAAACACCTGTGAACTGTTGTGCAGTTCTACTGACAACAGAAGTGTTGGGCCAGCAAATTTATGAGGATCTGACCTTTCTGTCAAGGTGTGGCAAAAGAATGAAATACGACTTCTTACCATTTTAAGTTCTTTGCCTTCAAGAATAAGTAGGATCAAAAAATGAGAAAATAATTAACATATTATGGAAAGCTGCTCAAGTCAGACGGAAGAAATCCCAAACACAGTCAGCTGGAAGAAGGTGATTCACCGACACCGGCAAACCTAATTACTGTGACTTTAGGTGTGATAGAATGCGGAGAGGGAACGAACATCACTATTATTCTTTGTATGTTTCTAAATTACATACTAGTTGGCTGAAAGACGCTACTGGGATCTGGCATCCAGATCATGCAGGAACTCAAAGAAAATTGGATTTATTATTAATCTCTAAATCTAAAAAAAAATGTGTTTTCATGCTATTGTTGAAACATATTGTGTGTATTCATGTGTATGAACATTTCAGGGAAGCTCTTTGCTTTCACACAGATGACTATGGTGCATCACTGACACAGACACCATCTTCCATAGAGGGGCTCATGCATACAGGAAAGTTTGGTTTCCATTCTTGCTCTTTTCTATGGGATGCCATGCAGCCTGCTGCCCACAATCTCTATGACCTAACAAAGGCACTGTAGCGCATGAATTGCAGATTTCATTCCATGTCTGCAGAAGCTACTGTAGGATGACATGTCTCTTGTGAACCGAATGCAGAGCTGCTGGATATATTTTTGTCTAAGAAAGAGGATATAGTCAAGGACTTTCTTAAAGTCATCGTTACTGTGACTATTTTATCTCCAGTCAGCTAGAGATCCTGGACCAGAGAGACAAGGTCAAAATGGTGGGACCAATTTTCTCAACAGCAAGGGAGCCAGCAGTGCAAGAAAAACTTTTGGATGTTGAGTGAAATGAATACGACCATCTGTCATGGGTTAGTTACATAGGTTTAACTCCTGTTGGACAAAAGTGCAGAAGCCTATACTTTTGAGCAAGAGCATGTCGCAAGGCTTGTCTATTGCCCTTGATTCCTAGTGATTCCTATTGAAACTCATAGTTTCTGACAGTCAGTGTCTAATCAATTTGGAATAAGAAAGTCCATCATGGGCAAAGTCATGATCAAGGTCTCCAAAGACACCTTCCAAACATGGTTTAAAAACCTGTTCCAGGCTCTTTTGGAATATACAAATGGAATTGATCAATAAACTCATACAATCTTTCACTGGTTCCCAAAATGTTTACAGACTGTGTACGTATTTCCACACAGCAATCATCCAATTGCTGGATTATAGGCATTATAAACCTTAAATTAAGGCTAAGAATTCCCCCCATCCTCTAAAAATATACAAATAAATTAAAAGACAAAAAGTAAGTTAAAGCTATGCTAGGCGTACTAGAAAGAGATTGAAATGGATAATGAAATGGAAATAGCATATTATAGAAATGCTTTGCTTCACAGACAGCGATCCATGGAGAATCCTTCTTTTGAATGGGGAACTTTTATTTCTATTCAAATTCATTCGGCTTCAACTTCAAACTATTGGTTCATTGCCAGAATAAACTGCCTTTCAGGACTTTATGATTTCTCCCTGTGAAGAAATAAATAAACTGTAATTGTGTCTCATTAATCTTCTCTTTGATAATATAAATTACACCAAACTCAATAATTCTTTCTATAATCAATTTTAAGTTATTTCTTCTCTTCGTCTTTTCAATGTCCTTTTAAAAATGTGCACATCCATGTTGAAGGCATCATTGCAGAATTAGTCTCATCAACATAATAAACACAGGTCATGCATATTTTTAATTAAAACTTTCCTGTTTGTATGGAGAAGAATCACATTATTTTTGCATCTGAAGTTTAGTAATGATGCCCCTTTACAGTGGGGAACTGGGAACCACAGAGAAATCAAGTGCTGGAAGACCAGAGAAAGAACATTGATTAATGAAAACAAAATTAAGACGGTGCTCATCCTGGCAAACCAGGTGGGTTTTGGGATTGAAGGTCAGGCATTCTATTTCTATCTGAGCTTCTTATACCAGCAGATATTACCAAGGAGAAGGTTAAAAGGAGAAGGAGAGTCCTGTCGAAGCTACTAAGGGAAAGAGCTGGGATGGAAAGCTAGCAAATCCCTCACAGCTCAGGGATTTACTGAGAGGATTTATCCCTCCGCTTCATAAAACAGCCCGATGATATGTTTGCTGTAGTCGTCAGCGTGGTCAGCCATGTTGATACACAGACATTAAATCTTATTGGAGAGGCATTTGGCTTAGCCGGTTAGCATGGTAAGTTCTGATTACGCTCACATTGCAACTGCTACACTCTGTTTCCAGTTACCTGTGCCCTTTCTGTGCCCTCATCGCACAAAATAAGCCACATGCAATGGAGCAAAAGGTAAGAAGGTATTGAAGAAATAGTGGGGGCAATTTCTTTTGCAAATTCTTCCTTTTTCTTCTTTTCATTCTTTTCAAGTGCTCAGCTCCCTGTGAAGCAATTCCTTTTTCAGAGATCGCTTTACTTTGTGTTCACTGTTGATAGTTTTTTAAATTGAAAACAGACCCTGATCCTGAACAAATACAAGAGCTTTAGACCGCCAACTGAATCAAACAAGTGGGCCAAAAAAGTATCTACTAGTTTAAATATATAATAAAATAAACATATAAAGAAGAGGAAGAAGATTGAAACCTCCTACACTTCCCCTTTATTTGCATTTTATGGAAGCCCAACCAGAAAGAGCAGAAGAAAATAAGCCTCTCTCCAGTTCCACTCACTCACTCACAGGGAGACACCCAAGTGTAGACTTCAGTGTCAAATTGTAGCACAAAAGAACTGCAACATTTGTCAACGTTTTATTGGATCAGCTTCCAATACATGGGTTGAATAAAACAGATATCTTATTTTAAAATCTTGCTCCGTGATAAAGTCTCAGAATTACCTGACAAACACAGAGGAGCTCATGCTTTGGGGAGTGACATTTACTCAGAGGTTATCCTTAGGAAAGCTCAACCACATGAACTACCTATTCCTCCAAAGTGAAGGCATGTGCTTTTCAATGAGCCATGAAAGCTGAGGTCCGGAATGGTGGTATCAAACATCAAAAAGCATCCTAAGGTGTCTCAGAGTAAACCTTAGCAGTGCCTCTTCAGCGTGCTGTAAGAGTGGAGTGAAGAAGCTTGGATGAAAACAATATTCAAGTCCATGGCACCCATATTCAGTTTTTGCTCTTCCGACATTAAATAATTCTACAGGGGCAAAGAATATAACATGTTATATTTTCACACTGTTGGACCAGTTGAAGTCTAATTTTTGGCTGTTTATTCTCCTGATGACAGTGATTCAGTCACAACAGCTGTAGTCATGGAGGTATAGCTTCAGATACGCTCTCTTCTGACCTGCCTGTGTTCCTGAAAATAACTGAAGCAGTCCAGGAAATATTTCCTCTATTATATTCTCTCCAGTTACAGGAAGCAAACAATAATTAGGGAGCTGCAAAAAGCCCTTGTCTCTCCTACAACTGCAGTATTGACAGCAAGACAGCAGTTTTCAGGGAGATGTCAGATCAGACAAAAGCAGAGTAATGTCCATGTTCCTAAAATGTCATCTTTGCAGCAAGTCCTATACTCCAGCAATCAGAGCACTTAATAAAATAACAACCAATTCTAAAGCATGTAAAATGTGGGGGAAAAAAAAGCTGAACTTTCAACATAAGACCTGATACGTAGCAAAAAACTCTAGGGCTAATTACTCAATCCATAGATACAGGGAAATCTTGTTAATTTATCATAAGTAACAAGGTTACCTGGGTTCATCTGTTATCAGTCTTTCAGTTTTCCAGACACTGTGTTCCTTGACTTTGTTGGCTCTTCAGAGGTGTTGTCTTCTATTTTTCTTTTTCTGAAGAAGACAAGACAATTGGAGCTCTTACAGTAAGCAGGAAGAGATAACTTAATCTACAAATCAGAGGAGTTTTGAAGTGGGGGACAGAATATGAAGGGGAGGTCAAGCATTCCAAGTGACTGTTCTGAAAAAATGAGGTGATAGCTATTGAAGAGTTATTAAATGAGTGACATAATCAGAGGAGCTAAAACATGCTTTGTGGATGCCAATAATCATGCATACACACACAAAAAAAAGCCAAAATACTTACAGACAAGATGGACTGTGTCCTTGGAAAGCTTATGGGTATAGTCTGATATGCTGGAAGGGAAGTCCACCATTCAGAAAGATCTCAACAGGTAGTGGAATTGGTCTGACAGGAACTTTATAAAGTTCAGCAAAGGTAAATGCAGAACTGGGCACCTGGGACAGAATAATCCCCTGTAGCAGAACAGGCTGGGCACTGGGAAATGGAAAACAGTTTTGCAGGAAAGGACCTGGAGATATTGATGAACAGCAAGTTAAGGACGACTCAGAAGTATATTCTTGCAATGAAGAAAGTTAACTTCATATTGAGCTGTATTAAAAACAATGCAGACAGCAAGTCAAGGGAAGCAATTAGTCTGCTCCATTCAGCATTTGTATAACCTCACCTGGAGCCTTGTGTCCAGTTTTGGCCTTCCTAGTACTAGAGCAATTCCAATGGAGGGCCACCAAGGTGTGGGGCACATGATGTACAAGAAGACGCAGAGGCAACTGTGATTCTCTAAGAGGGGATCTTGTTACTGTTTTCTACTACTAATTGGGTTACAGACAAGTCAGAGACAGACTTTTTGTACGTGAAGAGTGAAAGTACAAGAGGCAATGTTCACAAGATGAAACCATGGAAATTCCGCATATATTTTTTCACACCTTGAAGATGGCCCTAACCTGTGGTTTTCCCTCCTTCAGATCAAATGGCCCCCAGACTTCCAAACTATTCTGTTCTACCTACATTTCTACCACATTTATTCCATGATTCTCTTCTGTTAAAAATACCATCTCTTCTGGATGGTACTCCCGGGGTTACAATAAAGAAAACCATATAATATTTTTATCCTTCATCATAGATACATGAAGATAATTTCTATTTTTGAGATCAAATAAGCCCTGATTAATGGCATTGAAAAATTTTCAAAACACAAAAAAGCAAGCAAAAGTTACACAAAGTACATGGTTAGAAGGAGGAACCTCTGAAATATTTTAGGAAATTCGTACATTGGAGGGTGTATAGTTCCTAGAATAGACAACTGCTGATTTGTTTCTGAAAACTACAACAAAAAAAGTGTTCCTAAAAAAGGAATTGCCAAATGATTTCTTGGAAAATAGGACCAGAATATGACTGAATAATTTGTATAGCACACAGTCAGAGCTGAATCAAAGAGAGTAGGAATAGTGTATAGAAAGCTTGTACCTGTGTCTATCCAATAGTTCAGCCAATTCTGGAAGTCTAAATGGGTGCCTCAAATGACCTTTTGTTCACAGGTAAAAGTCCCATAACTTAAGTTTTGATTTCTGCTTAGGAAATAGTGAATCAGAACTTAATACAAGAACCCTGGTATCCCCATAGAGGCATGTGAATGTAAGATACAGGTAGTGCTCAAGACACGAGTAATAACATCTCTTGATTGTCTTCAGTCATGTGAAAATCAGACAGGCCAATAGCTACCGTAACTCTTTTCTCATAGGCAATAAATTATGCAGCTGGAAAATATCTTCCATTTCCACCCTACTTGGCCCCTTCCAAACCTAAGAATCATCAGAGGCAAAGAATAAACCATTGATGAAATTGCACTCAGCAGGTGGATGCATCCAGAAAATTCTCCACCTGAGTTCTCTCCATCTGACAGAGATTTACTTTAGAGATAGAATAGGGATGAAAAATTGATTACTAACAGAAGAACATTTTGTGCTGTCTGAATGGGCTTAAGACTTAATAAACATGAAGTCTGAACACAAATTCACAATGCTTGATACTTCCAATGTATTGACTTCAGTCGTTCAGTGATATATCTGTACAGACATAATCAGATTGAATAAAGCAACTTATTAACAGGAAGAAACTATGAAATATCATGAAAGATTAGCCAATCCATGTTGCAAGATAGAACAATTCAGTTCTGTGTAGTGCTACAACTGTAAAAGGAAGGGGAGTAACACATTGTGCTAAAAGTATCTTAAATTATTCTTAAATACAATGGCAAAATTAGTGTGCTTTTTTTTTCTTTTTATTTCCCCCCAAAATAGATACACTCAATTAAATGTGTACATCAAAAACCATACATATTTTTTTTTTCTCATATGTTCTAGTAATTTTTTAAATCAATAGTAAAAATATGTGTCCTGGTCAAGGTGCATTTCAGCAATTTCTAGAACTGTTATGAAGTCTGGAAAATCCCTTCATGGCAAAAGAGGTTTCTCTTCTACTATATGTAGGAGGTAAAGGAGGAATTTTCACAGAAGAAAGGCCATGCACTATTCTCTGGATGTTTAGATGATGAACTATTCCGCATATTTTTTCCCTTGATGTTTGAATATTGATACTTTGCTTCTGTAAAGTCATATTTTCGGGTATAAGCAAAAAAAAAAATAAAGCCACTGATATATATAGTGCACTCAGATAAATCACAGCACTTTTACAGTATTCAGAAGCACAGGACATGCATTCTGTTATCTGCTGATTTTTATGACCTCTACACCAGTGTGATCAAATGATTTAATCTCAACACAGACAGCTCTCACCCTAGCTCTTGTGAACCTTCCAAAATGACACACAGGCAGTTTGGGAGGGGGTCCTTTACAACCCTTTTATCTCATATGCCATTTTCCTTTGAAACCACATGAACCACTTCTCCTCAGCTCTGTCCAGCCATCGCTCTGGGCTCAGCCAGTGTGCCGGACTCTCCAGAAGGGAAGGCAGCAGGTCAGAGCAGCAAGGAAACATTGCAGCACCTGTGGCTATTAGTCCACACTCTTTCTTCCAAGCTCATGATACAGCCGGCTGTGTCAGAGGCAGAGTGAGAGGGAGCTCTGCCAACCTGCCTTCTTCTGCTGCTGCTGGGCCTGGTTTCAGCAGCCTGAGGACTGAAGGGGTGCATGGCTGCCCCTGGTAACGCCATATTTTTTTCCCCATCTATCCTGTCCTCAAGCCGAGTGTCTATCAACCCACGCTGTGCTGATTACCACTCCTAAATCACAAATCACCAGGAACCCATTTCACCATTAACTCTATGCATTATTAGGCTCGTTTCAGACCATCTGCCTTCTCAGTATACTGGGAGCTCGTAGCAAAGTTGCCAGTGTGGTAAGTAAATTCGAACTGATTTGAATTTTATTGTCTCTGAGCGAACACATTGCTGAGAGGAATTAACTGGAATCAACCTGGCAGAACAACGGCTTCCTGTCTCATTGTACATCCCGGTCTATATCTGCAACCTGCACATGCTAAGCTTAATCAACTGCTGGGAACACATGCCTAAAATACAAGAGATGTTACATCTGCTTAGGTCTATTTCCCTCTGTGCTCTCTGGACTCTAATAATGATTTGGAAGAATTGTGGTAGCAGACCTCATTCCTGTTGCTTTTGAAATGAAGCAAATCAATACAAGGTTTAGCTCCTTTACATCGCAATGGGACCAGGATTTACCACAAAGTTCTAAAAGTGTAACTGACTTGTTCAACTTTTATTAGCCTTGCAAAAATAACAACAAAATTCCATGCCTTCTTAGAAAAGAGACTGGGACTTGTTATGAAATTTAGAAAAGATGCTATTTTTCTGTTTAAATTTATTAACATCCCCCACCCTCCCAAATCATATTCATAAGCACTCAGATAAGATCAATCAAAATCATTTATACAGATACGTTTTAAAATCTTTCTGTAGGTTTTTGAATACTTTTGGTAAAATATACATTTTAATTACTTGTTTACCTTAATGTCAAATTTCTTTTTAAATTAAAAAGTATACAGATGTTTTTCAAAATTCAATTAGAAAATAACACTACCCCAAAAAACCGATCAGTTTGAAAAGTTCCTCGTCAGCTTTTATTTTCAATACTTCAAAGAGTTTTATTTCCATACTGTCCTGGTTCCAGCGGGGATAGCGTTCATTTGCACAGGGAGCTGGGACGGGACACAGCCAGGGTGGCTGACCAAAACTAGCCAAAGGGGTAGTCAATACTGTGTGACGTCATGGTTACTATATACCTGGGGGGAGCCCCTTGGGAGTGGGCTTGGTTTTTCCAGATTCTGATCGGTGAGTGGTTGTACATTAACCATGTTTGCATATTCCTTTATCAGTATTATTGTTGTTGTTTTCTGCTTTCCTTGGCTGTTCTGTTAAACTCGTTTTATCTCAACCCATGAGTTTTGCCTTTTCTTCCGATTATCCCCCCATCCCCCTGAGGGATGATGGAGGCAAGAGTGAACGAATGGCTGCATCGTTCTTTGTCGCCGGCTGGGGCTGAACCATGACACCTACCCGTTCAGCATGGTAAAAATAAGCCATTCTTTTCCAGATAGGGATAAATGCTCTGGTGCAATCTTAAAAATGCCATTCTGGTATCAGTCCTGTCCTCAAAGTCACGACATAATGACTATAGGTATTGTTTTAGTGCCATAAGACATTCTGCTATTAATACAACTGTCAGATGTTTACGGAATGTTTCATTTTTGAAATTAATTTTTAATCAACTATTTTAATAGGTAATGCGTGAGAAGCACATACAGGAAAAAATATCACTTTTCAAGAAACAAATATTTGCAGATTAGCAGACTTCAGCTTTGCTTGCCTTTTATAGCTGACAGTCTGTTAAATCTTTGTAGCAAAATTATAGGCACCGTCAATAATTTTTTGGGTGCTGGTTGGTTTTTTTCAGGAAGAGCGACTGAATGATTAATAACAAAATAAGAACAATGCTTGAGCAGAAAGGGTTTTTAAGATAATGACATGTCTTTTTGTTAAAGCGCGTTTCTCCTGTAAACATTTTCAGCTATTTAGTTATTTTTATTTTAAAGGTTTCTGACTAACTTTTCCTTCAGCTTTTTTACTTTGGTGATTAGAAAGGAAGGTTGGTTGCCATTTATTCATGTTCTTAAGTCTAAAGCTGTTCTGCACTGTGGTTTTTATAATCCATCAGCCTGCCCCTCTGGATGAACACACAATTATAACTAGACATTGACACAGATAAACTAAGTAACAATTACCAAACCAATCAGAAATTCAATTGCCAATTAGCATTAGTAAATGTTGACAGATGAAATTTTGGCAAACAATCTGAGGTGCCATGGTTTTTAAAGGTAGCCCTTCATGTTTAGCAATTTCATCATATAGAACTTTAAACAAGCCCAGAGAAATCTGTCATGAAAGGAAGGAATGGGTTTTAAGAAATCATATTATAGCACAGTGACTGTTAATTCTAATGGACACCTGTAAGAACATGTGAGAGACAGAGGGAATTTTCTAAGATGTATTTTTACATGGTAAATCTTAGAATCTATTAAAAAATCCAATTAGAAAAGAAACCTAATTAGCTTTATTTAAAATAAAAGAGTACAGCGTCTCCATGTAATTTTGTGAATAATTAAATTCAGGGCCTAATTATGTTATTTCTTTGCAGTTCCAGTTTCATCCCTCATTAATGTCTAGATTATGGCTAGCTATTAATTGAACAGTAATGAGATGAAAGGCCTCCAGAAGTCCCTTCCACTAATTCAGGCAGTTGTCTCAGCACTGTTTTCCCCGTGAAGTGCCTGTGCTTTGTGAAGACTCTGTCTCTTAGTGAGTTCTTACAGCCTTGAAGAGCTCACTAACTGCAGCCCTAAATTGTTTAGACTGTTAATTTTCTCTCAGTCGGTTAAAAGTCATGGAGCAATAAATTGTACCCCAGTACAATTTCTGGCAAGTCAAATTTCTGCATTCACAACCAGAAACATGGTCCATCACTAATATCATGGGTCTCTTATACAAATAGCTGCGTTGTGATTGTTTTACTTGCCAACTCATGCCTCAGTCTCTCTGATTCGCATACACATGCAGGATAGTGAATAAATCAATATTTAAGAGTTGCCAGGGTGGGTACTCTGGAACACAAAGTTTATCATAGAATCACAGAATGATTTGGATTGGAAGGGACTTCTAAAGATCATCTAGTTCCAACCCCCTTGCTGTGGGCAAGGACATCTTTCACTGGATCAGGTTGCTCAAAGCTCCATCCAACCTGACCTTGAACATTTCCAGGGATGGGACATCTATAAATTTCCTGGGCCAAGTGTTCAAGTATGTCACAACCCTCATCATAAAAATTTCTTCCTTAGAAGCTGTCTGACTGAAAGTCAGGTAGACAGCTTCAAGTGACAAAAAGTAAATTATGTTTTAGGACTAATCTAAAATGATCCTGATGTCCACATTTGTTATCACACCTGAATTTGAACTAGTCAATTATATTTTTAGAACTTCATGTTATAAACCCTCGAACACCTAAAACATTCACCTTATGAATTGCCAAAGAACTAGACAAAACAAGTTCAGACAACCCAAAAAATTCTGGTTTTTATTTAAAAAAAAAATGCAGGGGATAATTGTTCCATGCACTGCTTAACAATTTCCTTGTTAAATATGATTCCTTCTAATTTCTTAATGCCACATTGAATCTGCTTAGGACCAGTTACAACAGAGGTTTACAACCTCAGCTTTAGCAGCATTTCTCAAACGCTCAGGCTATGTTTATCCTAGCAAACTCAAATTTATGGAAGAACATTCCTGGGTCCCCAAACACAATTTCCCATATTCTAGGAAGCTTTGGAATCTAACAGAAAGCCTTAAATACAGGGTGCTTCCTGGTGCGTTTCTCTGGAGAGAAGAGACTGCGCCTGAGAAACCTGTCTTCACACTGCCCTCTCTGCATGGAAAGGTATTTTATATATCAGCAATAAAGCTGGTGCAGAAAGCTCTTTCTTTTGCCAGCTCCCACTCTACAGGAATGTGCAAGGATACTGAAGATTATATAGTTATGCCTTCCCTGCCTTTTCTTCCCTGTCTTTCTCAGTTCTCTCTCTCTCCTTCAGTAGCGGAGAGGAGCAAACAATGGTTTATGCACTCCTCATTTCTTTATAAAATCATTGATCTTATGGGAAATGAGGCAAAAAACATTTGCAAGCCCTTGAAAGACAAAGCCAAAGCATAGTCTGACATGACATAAATTTAGCAGTGGTTTCACATGTTTTCAAACAGGCTAACATCCCCTGATTTCTCAGTGGTGCATTTCACAATTCTATTTCCTTGGAAAAAGTTATTTCTACTTATAAAAAAAATAATAATTTTTGCTTAAACCTTTCCTATTTAGAAACTCTGCCTTTCTCAGCTATAAACAACTGCACAGATCCTTTACATCCTTCGTATTATCCGTTTGGCTGTCAGGATGGAAAATTCATTCACACTAAAATTTGTTCCAGATGAGACCCAGAGCATCAGATGCATTAAACTAAAGGTACAAGAAATCCTTGTGCAGTCAAGACAGAATTTTCTATTGCTCTGAAAATCCTATTCTTTTCTTTTCTTTTCTTTTCTTTTCTTTTCTTTTCTTTTCTTTTCTTTTCTTTTCTTTTCTTTTCTTTTCTTTTCTTTTCTTTTCTTTTCTTTTCTTTTCTTTTCTTTTCTTTTCTTTTCTTTTCTTTTCTTTTCTTTTCTTTTCTTTTCTTTTCTTTTCTTTTCTTTTCTTTTCTTTTCTTTTTTTTTTTTTCTTTTTAAAGGAAAATTTAGGGGAGATGCAAATGGTCCTTGGAGAACATTTTCTGGGCCCAGGTCGGAGCACACATCAAACTAGAAACTACGCCAAGAGTTCTCTGCTCACATCACTCATCTGAACAAGCTGGCTGTTACGGAAAGCTTGTCCTGATTGGGTTCTTAACATACTTGCAGTTGGGTTTGTGAATTACACTTCTTGTGCATGGGCCTTTCTCCTCCTATGACAAATGTATTTGTATGATGTTTATCCAATTTTTGGACAAATGCTGGGAAAAATTATCTGAGATTCTGGAAACAGCCCTGAAAAAAGAGCAAATATAATTGCTGTAGAGGATGAAAATTGATTTAAGTACAGAAGCTGGAAAAAAAGTACAACAATATGTCATACCACTTGATGACTTGCCCCACTGACTTCAGCGACATATAAGTAGTTTTCTGAATAGTGAGGCCTGAATTTCTTTAATTGGAAGATAAGACTGAAAAACAAAATGACATAGCAAAAATGAAATAGCACTGTGAAAGTAAGGTGACCTTTCTTTTCATCTGAATTTTTGTTTTTACATTGTTCATACATGGTATCACACATAATAAATAAACATATTTTATTATATAAATGATGCTTTTGTTACATTTTAACTATTGTCATTTGATAACAATTCTGCTAAAAAAATTCTCTAAAAGGCTCCATATTTGAAAAGATGCTGCAAGGAACTGTATGGAAGCTGATATTTCTGTTATAGTACATGTGGAGCAGCAACACTACCTACACTGAAAATTCCTATAGCTAACCCTGACTGTTACATATCAAGGTAGTGAAGTCTGTGCTTAAAAGCTTGAGAAGTCAAGTATTAAATTAGGTGGCCATTCTACTGCTTCTCAACAGAAGCTGATCAAAAATTTGTTACTTAATTCTTATCCAAACAAATGATAGCAAATCAGGAATCCACAGAATGTACCAGAAATCTTTAAAAGGATGCAAAAATGTCCAAATATTCTAAATCGTCTATGTCCCATATATGTGTGCAAAGAAATATATGGAAAATAAGGTAATTGAAATGCTGATTAAATGGAGAAAATGTAAGGTTAATATGGATGATTTGTAGACCAAAATTACTGATTCATGTATTTTATGCATCAAGATTGATCTAAGTATTTAGATTAGAAGGAGAAAATCTTTCAGCATACAAATGAAAATACTCCCCCTGTGGGCATACATTAGGGTATTTCTAGTCCTCTCTATTGCTGAGACTGCTTTTTCACTTGTTTAGTAGAGTGGAAGTTTTGGATGGGTCCTCATGTTTAGGTGGTCCTTCCAAGGGAGACCATGCATTTCATAAACTAGGAAAGTACAGAGAAAAATTAAGAGAGGTTTCATTCATCTCAGTTTTTAATCTAATTTTATTTTTTCCATAACATTTATTTCCATATTTACAATGAAGGATATGTTTCCTAATCCAGTATGAATTACAGTGTTTAATATCACACAGTGGAAATTCTGCTGAAGGATGAAGATTGCTTTTTTACATGAAGAAGTTTATATTTTAATCTTAAAAAAAAACAACCCAAAACTTTCTTTTTTCCCAAAAAATATTTCTTCAGTTATTTTGAGGAATTTCTGAAAAAATAAGGAAAATATCAACATCACTTAATTTATGGATATGGAGAGTGTTTAAACTTTCAAGTTTTTCTAAAAGAATATTGTTAAAATTATTTTAAAGACAACATGGAGAAAACATAATCCGAGAGAAAGATTTTGTAAGCTTTTTCTCCATTTATTTGGAAATCCACATAAACAAATTAGGCAAAGACAATTCTAAAGATGTGATAATTTTTTACTCTAAGGCAAATATCTTTAAAGTTATTCCCATCTGTGGTTAAATCTTAATTTAAATTACAGATAAAAACCAGTGTGTGTCATATAAAACTATAGGTAGTTAACAGACAACATTCTACTCAATTTTTGGCTTCTGAGGAAGAAAATGATGCTTAAAATCTAAACATGATTCTATATTCTTGTACATATCCTCAAACAGATACTCTCTATAACAATTAAGTGCTTTGAAAGAAATATGTAACTTGCTGCCATAACTTGCTGAGACCAAATATCAAAGTATTTATTAAATAAGACAAGACTTCGAGAAAGATTAGTAGATTATGTAATGATGGGGTTGCTAAAATTTATTAACACAAAGAGAATCTGCCATCATTCTGGCTTTTTATGCTTTTGTGCACTGATACATTACATGATACAGCTGCAACGTCTGCGACAAGAAAAGCTTTTATAAGTATTTTGGTGATAAAAGAAACACTAGGGAAAATGTGGGCCCTCTCTGGAAGGAGAATGTAGACCTGCTCACCCAGGATATGGAGAAGGATGAGGTGTCCAACGGCTTTTTTGCCTCAGTCTTCACTGGCAAGGGCTCTAGCCACACCACTCAAATCACAGAAGGCCAAGGCAGGGGCTGGGAGAATATGGAACTGCTCACTGTAGGAGAATACCAGGTTTGAGACCATCTAAGGAACCTGAAGGTGCACAAGTGTGTGGGACCTGGTCGGATGCATTTGTGGGTCCTGAGGGAAGTGGTGGATGACGTTGCCAAGTCACTATCCATCATATTTAAGAAGTCATGGCAGTCTGATGAAGTTCCCACTGACCGGGAAAGGGGAAAAGTAACACCCATTTTCAAAAAGGGAAAAAAGGAAAACCCGAGGAACTACAGGCCAGTCACTCTCACCTCTGTGCCTGGCAACATCATGGAGCAGATCCTCCTGGAATCTCTGCTAAGGCACATGGACAATAAGGAGGTGATCAGTGACAGACAACACGGGTTCACCAAGGGCAAATTGTGTCTGACAAATTTGGTGGTGTTTTACGACAGCATTACAGCATTGGTGGATAAGGGAACAGCAACTGACATCATCTACCTGAACTTGTGCAAGGCATTTGACACTGTCCCACATGATATCCTTATCTGTAAGTTGGAGAGACACGGATTTGATAGATGAACCACTTGGTGGATAAGGAATTGACTGGATGGTCGCACTCAAAGGCTTGTGGTCAATGGAACAATGTCCAAGTGGAGACAAGTGACGAGTAATGTTCCTCAGGGGTCGGTATTGGGACTGGTGCTGTTTAAAACCTTTGTTGGCAAGATGGACAGTGGGTTTGAGCGCACCCTAAGCAAGTTTGCAGACAACACCAAGCTGTGTGGTGCAGTCGACATGCTGGAGGGAAGGGATGCCATTCAGAGAGACCTGAACCGGCTTGAGAGCTGGGCCTCTGCAAACCTCCTGAAGTTCTAGTCTAGTGCAGGGGGCTTGCAACTAGATGATCTTTAAGGTCCCTTCCAACTATAACCATTCTGTGACTCTATGGTAAACTGTTTTATAACAGAAAATTCAAATAATTTCCAAGCTATTTCACCCACCTTTCTTGTCCATATTGTGCAATTGGTAAATGCAGAACCTCAGAGTGTGTTGGCCTCAGAAAGAAGTCAGATTTACTATATGTCCAGCTGTGAAAACATTGGACCATACCTTTTCCATATTCCTTTTGCACAGAGTCTTATTAGAGTGACACCGATCGCAGACAAAAGAGCGGAAAAAAAATTATTATGTGGGAGGCAAGCGGTACATGATAATAAACAGGGCTGGCAAAAATAAACCTAGTAGGCATTTGTTAGATTTAACACTATATCATATTCTAATAGAAATGATACCACGCAAAATGGAAGTAGTAAATATTAAGTTCATTTATCAAACATGGAGAAACATTCATCTACTGCAAGATATCTAACAGGATTTCAGGTAGATTTATGACCTAAATTCTCTAAAAGAGCTGTAAAATAAATTGAAAGAAGACATGTAAGATTGCAGATGATGTCACTTGATGGAACATCAAGGACAGGTTAAATGTCCATAAATATATAATAAGTATTAGTAATCATATAAATTCAATGTGAAACAGCAAAATGCAAGGCACTATATCTGAGAATGGAAAGTACATAACTTGTATGTACAAGATAGGAAACTGTATCCTCAAATGGAACAACTCCAAATATTATTTAGGAGTCATGAGAGGTGAATAACTGAATATAAGGTCTTATTGAGGTTCCATAATTAAGAGGAAGAATATAATCCTTGGATATATAGGAAAATTCTAATTATCATTGTATCTATTTTTCATTACGTCATTATTAGAAGTTCGTGTTCTTTCCAACATGGACACTTAAAGAAATGTGGTGATTAGTATCTATGGATTTATAAAAGAGTTCTGAATATTGTCAAAATGCTCAGAAGATTGCCCAACAGGAGAAATTTTAAAGTCAATCTGTTCAAGAAATCAATGAAAAATTTAAGACAGTAGCTGGCTAGAGTTTATATGCATCTGTATAAGAGAAGTTTATGAAGGACAGCAGATGCTTGAATCCAACAGATGAGCACTAACAAATAAAAAAGGTGAAGATATGGAAAAGATAGTGATATATATGAGTGTTTGTGTGAGTCTCTTTATATCCTATAAGGATGAAGTACATTCCTCATTATAGCCAGTCTGTACATTAAAACATGTATCTTTTTGAAAAATTTTATAGCTCCTTGAAAACCCCAAAACAAAATGAAAAAGAAAAAAATAGCCCACAGCCCTGTAGATTTTTGTAGAAGTGTTCTGATGAAGTTCATGAGCAGTAAAGCAGTTTAACTGTGTGTTCATAGTGGCTTTGTGTCTCTTAAAAATTGAGCTAAACCTATTATAATCTAGCTGGAATAGCAAAGCAGGTAGATGGTGCTTGCACTCCAAACTATGATAAGTATTAAATATCTATGTCTCAGGAAGTATTAAATATCTATGTCTCAGGAATGTATACTTCAATAGCACTCACTTTACTGGAACTCCTCACCTTCACTGCTTTTTTCTTGTCCATTTTTAGGAAATGAAGGTATCTGTGAGCATTCTCTTGTGGCATAAAGTAAGCTTTCATTTGAATCTAAGTTTTCATTGTTTTGTTTGTTTTGGAATTGAAACAATGGGCTTATAAAAATGGTAGACATAGTATTTGTGTAGGAATATAAAAAGTACAATTAGCTAAAGTTCATTTACCTGTAAAAAAGAATCAATAAATTAGGCAAAATACAAACAAGGCAAAAGACCATGCAAACGCTCTCAGATTCACAAAAACGTACGATGTTTTGAAGATTTTCTTTTTGTATTCCAGGTAATAAGATTAAAACTTGGTATCTAATAAGTGTAAAAAAAATTAATAACAACAATCATTCTGAAATCTTTTTTGGCCATTCCTCACCTTTTCTTGACATCCCATGCTTTCCTTACGGGTTCACGGCTTTTTGTTTGATTCAAGCGGAAGATTACTTAAAAAAACACCCACTCCATTTGTCAGGTACGTTAGAAGACTTCTGTGAGAACTGGAATATATAAAAATGTACTTTATTAATGCAGTAAGTTTCCTAGTTACCTTCCTCTCATGAAATTCAGTGAAATGCTCGTGTCCTGATTTTTCAAACCAGTGCAAGATTAACTGCATGTTGATGGAGTTACTCACACGTTTTCTTAGAAAATAGGAAGTTTAGCGCTTTTTGTTACCAATAAGGCTCTAGTCCTCTTCAGTTCCTCATGTTCCTGAGTTATCACAAAAAACAAATGCCAAGGTTTCAAAATATCTCAAAACCAACTTTGGCCTCTGGGCAAAAAATCAACCACAAGAGGATGGTTTGCTTAGGATTGAAATTTAATTTCATTTTTTTCAGTGCATTTCAAAGTTATTGCTTTTTTGTACAATCTCAGTCTAATTTCAGTTCATCTGAGGTGGTGAGACTTCACTACAGTGAAAGCAACTTTAACAACCCTAATTTTTTCAGACTAAATTGTAGAGGGTAAGTGCTGGTTAAGCCTTATTGCACCACAGAGTTCAGTTGATTTATAATCTTAAAGTCATGTTCTTTTGTTCCTGAGGCACAGATGAAAAGAAGAAAGTGTGCTTTCAGGTTTCTGCATTGATACAAGTGACCACTTAGCCTTCCTGTTTAATCACCAAATTCATTTTACTACTGAGATACATTTGCATTTGTCTTCTCCGCTGTCAACAACACATCATGGGCATGTCTTAACTAGTGAGAAGCAAATAAACCTGGGCAGCACAAGCTATCCAGCAACCAAAGTAAATCCAGACTAATTTAGTCTGATTTTGGAGCTATGCAGTCTTCCTTCCAGAGCTTGAGATCTATTGCTAAATTGCTTTGTGTACCCAGATAATTTCCAAAATGGATTGGTTGTCTCTGTTTTGTAATGCAGTGATCAGCATGACCGCACTAAGAAGAAAATGCTAATTGAAAAAGGCAATGGCTGCTATTTTAAGTAGGATCCTGTTTCATGCACATGTTTCTGAGTGAAAGTAATGGTTTTAGACATCTCATTATCAGTAGCTTGTGCAGAGCATGCTCTCTCATTAATCTGAAACATGCTGCTGGTTTATTGAAAAGTCACCAAGTGTTTGAAATCAACTGGAAGGGATGTGTTTTGAGGGTATATAAACTTAATTAAGCACCAATTCTTTTATACAATACTTCTTGTCCCATTAAACAGCAACTGTAGGGTCATTAAATGATCATAAAGACTCATTTATGAATGTTATAAAATTCCGAAGTGTAACAATCTTAAAAATACTAAAAGCATAGTCCTGTCACTGTGGTGCTCAAAGCCCATTCAAAATACCGCTGTACTTTAAGCTTGGGCTTTAGTGCAAATTGAGACAAGCTACCTAGAACATGGAGATCAGTACTATCTTTGGCCTCAGAAATGCTTTTCGAGGCACCCAGCGCTGCTGAAGCTTGAGGTTCCCTGGTGGTAAGTAGAGTGGAAGAAAATGCGCATAGTTTTTAATACAGGATCTGTGCTGAAAATTTGCATAATAATTGATAAGCAGATAAGTGTTTGTTCTGCATTTTAAAAAAATAAAGCATATCTAATATATGACCAGAATTTTGTCTGCATGAAAGAAGGTAAATGAAAATTGTATAAGTGTTTGTGGCAAATCCCAATATTGCTCTGTTCAGGATATGTCTCGATTAGCATTAGCAGAACTGATTTTTGTGTTAGCACTTGTGGCTAAACTGTTTGGAGCTAAGGCTACTAAGAGCCTCCCTTTATGGCAGCAGAAAAAAAAAGGCAGTACATTTGGTAATTTGAGTGGTTAACAGAAGTAGAAACAGAAACAAATTTCTGCTTTCTAGCAGCTAATAGATAGCAGTGTGTTAACTATCTACCCAGAATGAGGTTTAGATATAGATGAAGCAGATTATTTACATGATATACATGATAAACTTGGTAGATGTGATACAGACGACATTGATATAGAATGAGTGAAACCAAAACATCTCTAGAATTAATTCTATTTTCATAAAAATGTGCAAGACTGAGTGCCATACAAAAGGAGAAAAAAAAAAAAAAAACAAAGTAAGAAGTATTTATTTGCTTTTGGTTATTTTTTCAATAAAAGCATGTTGACTTTTCATTTTAATTTTTTTACCTATTACTTTTTGATTTGTTCCTTTGAAAACACTTGGAAATCAAAGGAACATACGACTTATGATCAAGCAAAACATTTTATTTTCTTAGAAGTGTCTTCTAGAATGATAACTCTATGCTGAGATAGCTGGATCTGTTATCAGCAGCTATATGTAAGAAGTCGTAATTTTGAATAAAGAGATTTTCCGGGGGGTTTTCCTCCTCTTTTTTTTTTTTTTTTTCTCATTCATTGTCCTTCATGAAGAGAAACAAAGCAGAATAATCACAAGAATGACCAGTGACTCTACCAAGCAAGTGGATCAGACAGAAAGGGATGTCTAGAACATTTGAACTCTACCAAATGCTTTTAGAAGGGATTATTTAGTCTTCACTTACTCAAAATGTTTAAAAAGGTATGTTAAAGGCTGGTGTGGGTTAATTACCTCAACTTTCAGATGTTAAATACCTGTCACAAGCTAGGAAATTAAACCAATTTAATCTGACTCTGATTGTCTGATATTATCACGATTAGGTCAGGGAGGCTTTACCCTGAACGCTGCCATTGCTGATAGCTCAGGTAGAGCAGGACTGGCTGGAGTGCACACTCCTCTTGTGATCTTGCCTCTGGCAGGGTCCAGCACTGACAAATTCATGGTTGGTATCTCAGCTCTACAAGCCTTAAACTGATGTCCCAATAGCAAGACAATTCTCCAGTGCATATCTCCAGCCCATTTCAACTCATCTTATGCAACTCAAGTCTTATCTGGCAAATTGGTGACTTCACTTAATAACTTCCTTTATTCCACAGTAAGAGCAGTATAGTAGCTTTTTTGTAGGGGTGGGTCAGGATTTTTTTCTCACCATTATCTTAGATGAAGGATGTCCCTTGTGTTGCAGATCATCATTTTCAACACTGCTTTTTCTTTACTGTGTAAATAAGAATTATCTAATTTCAGTTTATTGAGAAGAGAAGGTAACCCCTGTGGCATAGACCATGTGTTGATGAATACATGATGCTTTTTTAATGTGCAAACCTTTTGCACATTAAGAGGGGGTAAAGACGCTATTATCTTCCAGCTCCTCTAACAGTGAACTTAAAAAATTATCGGGGCTACCTGCTTAGTAAGTTCCAGCATGTCCTTTGATAAGACCAACAATTTCTGTGCTTCCAGATGCATAACTAGTAAGTTAAATTCTCTGGAAAGATATTATCACCTTAATTTTTTTAGTGGAGAAAAGTAAATAAATCCAAGATTGTCTCCTGACAGTGAGAGAGAAATGGGCCACACAAACTCTAATGCTTCACCCAGACTCTTTTGAAAGGGAGTTGCAAAGGGTACAAACTGATCCTAAACAGGGACTGATCTCTGGCAAAGTTGAAGGTAAGTTAAGAACATCTCTTTCACAAACAGACTGTGTGTAAACCAGGAGCCAATTAGGTGGTCCAGCTGGGCAATATGAGTAAGGTCCTGCAACAATGCATTAATCTTACACTTTGACGAATCAGCTCCACCTACTTACAGAGGCCACTTATACTTAGAAATTTTGCATAGCGCTTATACCAATGCCAATGTCATACTTTTCTAGACAGAGCTCATGTTGCCAACCTACCAATGAAACTGTTGTTTATAATTCCCAAGCACCAAGAACAACCAAGAAGCTGTTGACCCAAATACCGAAAAATCCTAGTATTGCTTTAACTGCAGTGCCTTTCCTATTTATCTGAGACTGCTTTCATATATTTGGGCCAGCCACCACTTGGTCCTATAGCATGGACCAGACTGACAAAACTGTCCACCAGTCATTCTGCTGCTCAGATAATTCCGCACTGTGCTCTAAGCCCTATTTTACCTCTATAATGTTGGTATCTGAATTGGCCGCTATTAAACATGCGTATGCTACCCTCATACAATTCCAGGCATTTCTCTTGCTAGCAAATACGTGAAAAAAGTATCGTCCATACAGGCCTATCCTAGATTAATGTTTTTTTTCTTTTAATAAGTGTTTGATCACACAGCCTGATGCTTCAGCTGTTTCCATGTTGCAAATGTTCTAAAAGCAAAGCTTGTTTTCTAAACCATATTTTCCCTCAGTTTCAGGCCATGACGATAATAAACCTTTCTCATATATAATGTCTGGAAAAGTCTCATTCAGTGTAGGTCCCAAGAACTCCATATCCTTTGTTGTACATGACCACTTCACTCCAATACCCATTATGAGAATCCACACCAAAAGCTGTTCAACTGAGGCAAATTCAATGAGGAATTATTTCAGTGGAAAATAATGCACCTCCTATAATGACAGAGGATAAGAGGAAAAGCAAAAAGAGAAAGGAGCATGCCAATGATACATAGAACGCCACGTGTTAAGCCTGGTTTACTGACAGTTGCTATATGGCACATCCTCTTTCCAACCTGAGCAGCCAACATCAAAACCTAAAAACGGTCTTATTTGACACTGAAGAATGTTAATTAAGAATATTTAATGTGAGTATTTATTCAAGTAGTCAGTTTAGCTGTCTGCATTTTTTTTAATTTATGAACTAGTGAGTTAAACTTCTTAGTTCATAGTCCATCCTTGATTAATTACCTTCTAATTGAAATCTTATGCTTCCTTTGCAAAAGCAAAGATTCCACCCTAGAGGAAGAGATAGAACAGGATAATTTTTCATAACTGACCCTTATATTACCAGCTGCCTCTAGACTGTGACCAGCAGGTGAAAGAAAACATTTGTTAGGTCTGCATTCAGATGAATGCACAGCAAGTGCTTGTGAGTTGTAATTCACCATTAATGGAACTGATCACCAAGATAATACAAGAAAGGATGAGCTCCTAAACTGCATGACCCCACAACAGCCACACATTGTTGTTTGCCCGCACAAATAAAGGTGAATGTTGCTGCATACAGGATGACTGGGTCAAGAAAACTGAAACCGCAACAGAGGGAATGGCAGCTCTGTGGCAAAGGGAGAAGAACACTGGTGGTCATCCAGGGAGCGAGTAAAGACTGCAAAGAATTAGAGATGTTTTGATATAAGGCTTTGGCTGTGAGACAAAGCTGGAAGATTTCAAAGAGGTTTGGGATGGTCTGATCTTCCACCTTCTGACACTAAACTCATCTCCAGATCTGTTCTTCCTCTGCTGCTTTTCTGATAGAAGATCATCCACTGCCTTGGGACCCTTATTTGCCTCACCCACCTAGTACAACACTTAACCACAATTACAGCTTCTCTTACCAGGAGTGTTTTCTGTCTCCCACAATTGCACCTTCTAAACCAGTCAGGCTGTTGTAAAGGAAGAGAGAGGTAGCAGAGTTCAGCAGGTTTTCTTTCTGCTACTTGTCCTCATTGCAGGACCACTAGCTGCTACTGTACCCCTGGGAGTAGAAACCACGCCACCCACCCACAGCTACCTGTTCCCCAAACGACTTTTCTGCCCAGGTAATAGATGCTTGAGAGAGGCTGTTCACACTGAAAGAGACGATCCCCATCTGTTCCAAAATAGAGAATGCAGACCTTCCTCAGACAACTAACCATTCAGTGAGCCGAGTTGCTTTTCATTTCCAAATAAAAAGTAATTTGCTTGCAGAAGAATATAATGTTGAAACACAGCAGGTGGTCCTATTTTACACCTCGGTGAAAGCAGCATTTTGACAGAGGCTGAGAATAACCTCTAGGTTTTGCAGAGTTCAGAGTCCTTGAAAATCCTGCTTGAACAGTCCTTGAAAATCCACGTGTATCCTTACTGATCTGAGAAGACTGAAAGGATGCAAATCATAGTGGTTTATTGTCCATATGAAAATGGTTCAGTTGGTTCACAATGGCAGTAATACAATATGTTCTTTTGCTATTATTTCTTTGAATTATATTAAAATAAGGTGAGCATAATCAGAAGCACAGTTGTACTGTATAAAAGATGAAATAGGTAAAATAATTCCTGTAAGGTGTATTACATTTCAAACAGGGGAAATACTGTTAGAAAAAATAAATTAATTAATTAATAATCAGCAGCAGAAGAGTAAAATGTTTGCAGGTAGCAAAGACAATGTCTTTGGGGGTAAGACATGACTAATACAAGTGACAGTATCAGTGCAGTCATGTTTTATGAGTAGATGAACAGATTATGATCAGAACAACCTGAACTATTTACAGGTCAAATACATTATTTGTTCCCAGCCAGATTGCAAAGTACCTAAACAGCAGTCTTCAGCTAAAGAACAGTTGTTATGAATACGGCTAATAAGTAAACAGTGTTATCCTTCCTTCTAGATGTTTTTCAGCTTTTTATTTTAAAGAAGATCCCTCCAAAACAGAAATTCTATGTGTAGCTTGTTCCGTTTTGTTTTGTTTAAGTAGAATTTGGATATTCCTTACAAGGCAGATACTTTCCACATGCAATCCTCTGGTCAAAACCAATTTCTCAAGAAATAGTTTGATGTAATTCTTTAACTAGCCTTACTTACAGAGACTCCCCTCGAAGGTCTCAGGCAAAATTAGATTCACGAATATCGTAAGCAGTAGGAACATCAGTGTCCGTTTCCCACTAGCAAAATAAGCCAAACAAAATTCTGAGGAAAAGAAACTTAAAGCCTCCAGTATAACAGATCTGCCAAGGGTGTCTGCCAAAAGACCAGATGCTCTGGCTGGGAAAGAGATATAATTTACAGTACTTGCCAGTATTTTCTGGTTAATTTTCTTTCCACCTAACAGTGAAGAGTGAGATTTCAAATATTTGCTTGTGTACTTTTAAAACAGTCATAAAAGTATTCAGAACACAATGCTTTCTTAATAGGAAAATCTTAATAGAAATGTGTTTTAAGATTCACAGCAGAGGAAAAATAAACAGCTCATAATGTTTTGCTAGCAACACTACACATTCCCAGCTAATTAGCTTTACTGTAGAGTTAAAATTGTGCAGTGCGATATCGAGGACAACCGTATTAACTATTAGCAAATCCTTTGTGATTTATATAGACAGCTGTCAAAAGGACAAAGATGTTTGTGTTTTCAAGGTAGTGACATTTTGAACAAACCCTTTATGAAACATTGAAAAATATGCTTATTTGGCTTTTGTATGCCAACACTCTCTGTAATCCTGGCTCCTCATTTAAAAGAAAAAAAGCATTACTTGAATGTCTCCCTTACAAGGCATAATGATTAAAGGCAGGGTATAGTTCTGTTGTGTTTAATTTTCCTTCCTCATTCAAAACTGTCACTGAAGCAAATCTTATAGGCATATTCTAAGTACGATTCTATCAAAGGGAGAATTTATTCTACAGGAAAATGTGTCTTCAGAAACCAGTAACAAAAACAGCAAAAGAAGAAATATATTCTTGTATATATTTCCTTTGATACAAATTTCTGGTACTGCAAATCAAATGCTATTCAAATTAAGAGCAAAAAATATTAAAGTAAGCATTTAAATAGAAATTCCAATGAGATAAATTCATCCCACTGCTTTATCAGAGAATACAATTTCATAGGCAATCCAGTTAAAGTTGCCATAACAACACAACAAAATAACTCATGCTATAGAAAGTCAAATATAATCAATTAGAAAGAAATCCTTCAAGTATTTGGAAGTCCTTTTGAATACTACATGCATTAGGCTTCGGCATATTTTTCCTTCAAGTGCTGTAAAAAATCCTCAGCAATTTGCCTGTTAAACTCAGTAAAGATATTTCTCCTTAAAGAAAGGCAATGCAATTTCTAATCCAAAAAAAACCCCACTGAAATTGTTTCATCTTTAGTACATTCTTTAATATTATCAAGAAATAAATAAGTGGCTCATACTCAGTTGAAAAAAGCTACCTCACATAAATTGCTACTCATCCCTGGAAGAGGAGAATATCCTTCTTGTTTTAGAAAGGCTGAGAAACAGGAGTGGTTAATTAAGGAGAAATACATCCAACTCCAGTGGAACTGCCAAGAACACAATAATCATTTAGTTCAGACAAAGTTTGTATAGGCTGCCTTTTCTTAAACAAACCATTTAGATTATTGGAATATTTCTGATAGTCTATGTGTATGAGCTTGCTGGATATAATACATCTAAGTTCTCCCTTAAAACCCCACAACCATCATATCCACAAACCCCTTACCCTGCTCTTCTGTTACATAAACCTGGTAAAAACAGCTATAAAGACCACAGCAGCAATGGTCTCAGAGAGGATAGTTAGGGTAGGGCCAGGGAGGAAGAGGAGAAGGAGTTTACAACAAAATAGTCCATAACATCCGTAAATGACCAAACTTTTGCACCCATCTGGAGACTCAGCTTAAAAAAATCCCTCAGCTATCTTGCTAAGAACAGCAGTTACCAAGATGTAACCTCTTTCAGATTTTTTTTTTTATTTATTTCAATAATTACAGACTTTTTCCTTGATCATAAAATGATTACTGAATTAATAAACTCTTTCAAGAAAACAAGCTCTTACGAGTAATAGTACAATTCAGTATTTATGAAGAGCTGATCTTCTGAAAGTAAAGCAATACGGTAATCAGTAAAAACATCTGTCACCACTCAACCATTGATGAATTATGAATTTTTGAGGAACGTGAATATTTTTGAAATTGAAAGGCATCTAGCCATTATACTTTTGAAGAATTTGCCTTTTTTTTCTCTTGCTAATAAAAACTCCACAAGGTCTATAGAAGCAGTCTGAAAATCTTTTTTTGTTATTGTTGCTTTTGTGGACAGTACGCAAAAACAAATTAAACAGAAATATAATGAAAAGTTCTTACTGTTTAATTCTGGATGACAGAAAAAAAACTCATCAGCAGATTTGCAAGTAAAGAATATTCCTTGCCTAAAGGCATGTTCCTGGGCAAAGGGCTGCAGGATAATTGTTATCGATGAGAGCTTTAGTCTTTAGGAAAAGAACCCCATGGTAGTCTGATTATACTAGAAAAGCCAACAACATTTCAAGGTAAAAATAAGGAAAATCAACAAAATTACTAAGAAACTAATTTGCAGTCATGATTTCTGCAACGCCCCAGATGAGGGGACAGAGTGTATCCTCAGCAAGTTTGCTGATGATACCAAGCTGGGAGGGGTGGCCGACACTCCAGAGGGCCGTGCTGCCATCCAGCGTGACCTGGACAGGCTGGAGAGCTGGGCAGAGAAGAACCAAATGAGGTTCAACAAAAGCAAGTGTAGGGTCCTGCACCTGGGAAGGAAGAATGCCAAACACCAGTATAGGTTAGGGGCGGACATGCTGGGAAGCAGCTCTGAGGAGAAGGACCTGGGGGTCCTAGTAGACAGCAAATTATCCATGAGCCAGCAGTGTGCCCTTGTCGCCAAGAAGGCCAATGGCATCCTGGGCTGCACAGGAAAGACTGTGGCCAGTAGGTCGAGGGAGGTCATTCTCCCCCTCTACTCTGCACTGGTGAGGCCACAACTGGAGTATTGTGTCCAGTTTTGGGCTCCCCAGTTCAAGAGGGACAGGGAACTACTGGAGCGAGTCCAGCGTAGGGCAACCAAGATGATTATGGGACTGGAGCACCTCCCTTATGAGGAAAGGCTGAAAGAGCTGGGACTCTTTAGCCTGGAGAAGAGAAGGTTGAGGGGGGACCTGATTAATGTTTACAAGTATCTAAAGGGTGGGTTTAAGGAGGACGGAGCCAGGCTCTTTTCAGTGGTTCCCAGTGACAGGACAAGGGGCAATGGGCACAAGCTAGAACATAGGAAGTTCAGTTCAAATACACGGAAAAACTTCTTTACGGTGAGGGTGACAGAGCACTGGAACAGGCTGCCCAGGGAGGTTGTGGAGTCCCCTTCTCTGGAGATTTTCAAGACCCGCCTGGATGCAGCCCTGAGGGATGTGCTTTAGGTAATCCTGCTCTAGCAGGGGAGTTGGACTAGATGACCTCTAGAGGTCCCTTCCAACTCTGAAGATTCCGTGATTCCGTGATTCCATGATTCTGTGATGATTGAAGGATCATCGTCATACTCTACTATTTATATATTATTTATAATATTTTTTTTTTAATGGACAACTACCCTGTAGACATTTTCTGATTGTTTTTCCAAACTTTTGTTCTCTCAGTCATGTTTCAGGCACTGAAGAATCTTTCCGTTTGTTTTTTTTTTTTAAAGAAAGAAAAGACTTCACAAATATCTAAAATTGCAGCCTCAAATACCATCTCTGATTTTTAAGGTGAACTTTTGGCAGCAGTTATCAGGGAATTGTCTGTTAGCTGTGTCTACACTAATACACTAAGCATCCCCAGCAATGTCACTCTTTGTCACTGAGGGCAAAGCATGTATCAAGTCCATATGATTTAATCTAAGAAATCCTTCAAAACAGAGTGACTTCACACAGTCTTCCTTTTGGATGGGTCCTGTGTAGCTCTAATTTCCATAGAAAAATACTAGTTCAAATAAACCAAAGTAATGACATTCTATCAATTTCACTGTACAAGAAATTGAGTTCCCGCACTGGAAGATTTTCTTGGGATGGTTTATTTTTCTGGCCTGGATGAAGCCCATCAATCTTTGACCCACAGCCCCACTTTGCCCTCTGTTCTTTTCCTTCTAAATTGGACAAAGTGAAAGTAGTTTATTAGGGCAAGTCATTACGCTTAAACAGCTTTAAATTCACTCTCTTGTCATATTCATTTTAAGGAGATTCTCTGGTTCAGAAGAAGGAAAGGTCATGGCTTCTATCCATTTCTACCAATATTTCTTCATCATTTGTTGATAGAACAGTGTTAAGATCTTCTACTGCTGTGTACCGCGTGTTTTGTGATGTGTGACTAGGGACTGATCTACTCGCTAAGGGTGTTGACAGGTTTCAGAGCTTTCACTGCATTCAGCCCCTTTGCCATGAATGGTTTCATCCCCCAGCTTAGAGCATGCTGGACTCCTAGGAAAGAATGGCAGGAACTCATATACTTCAAAGTCCTGACTGACTGAAAGTATCCAGCTGCCTTATCTTGTCTAGGTGGAGGCTGTTCCAGGTGAGATCAAAGGCAGAATTTGAACAGCAAAACCAAACTTTTTTTCTGGAAGAAATCTTATTGTCCGCTGAAGCAGAAACCTCCATTCAGTCTTAGTGTTGGGTTTGAAATCAAGATTTTCTTACTGGGTCAAAAACCTTAGGATTTTAATTTTTACACTGTTGCTGTAGTCAAATCAATAAAAAATGTTAAGGAACAATTCCCTACTTAGTATGATTTAATAAAGAGAGAAAAGTAGGTGCTGAAAATTGAAATTGAGTTGAAAAAAATAAATACTAAATCTTCAGATAAATCTAATTTTGACATGTCTATTGTCAACAATACTTTAGTACAGAGTAAATTCTGTTTAATGAGGAACTCGACACATTAACTGTTACTGAAAGCTACCTATAGGAAGGGTTAATAGCTCTTTGAGACAACCTGCACATCAGGTAAGTAGGTGTCAGACTTCGTGTGAATGTGAAAATAAATACACCTACTTCTAAATTCACCAGTCTTTGCAAACTGTACTGTACTGCTTCTTATTATACCTTTACTTTGTGTTACCTTATATGAATTGTTGGAAAAACAGAGTTTTTTTAACAAGTTAACAACTTTTAACAAGTTAACAACTTTTAACAAGTTAACTTGCACGCTTTTTTCAAGTCAGCCCTAAACAAAGGAGTAAAATGAGGACTCAGTTTCCTGGTTTCACTTTTCTGTCATTGTCTTTCTTACCTTTTCTTCAAGGAAATCTGAGCAAGATTAACAAGGTTCCTAAATTGGAAACTGTGGTTTTGAGGGCAGCAATATGAGCTGTGAACTCTACTCCACTCTTGAGAGGTTTGCCTTTCATGGTGTCTGTTGTTCAAGACATAATAGGCATTCTGTTTGAACCTGATATTTTTTCATCTAATGGAACAAAAATGAAAGATTATTTCTTTGATTAGAAGGATGTTCTTCAATTAGAACGAAGGTCTAGGTAACACTAATGATTAATGAAGTCCTAAAACTGCCTAAAGTGTAGTTCAGTATGGTCTGTGGAGCGTCCTGGATTGGATGATAGGTATCTAGGAGGAAAATGAGCTGTAGGAATACAGTGTAGGAATAATTTTTAAATACTTAATTAGATATTACAGAGGAATTTTTAATACAACAGCTTTTAGTACTGGTAAGTATTTAGGTTCATCATAACTTTCCTTATCAAAAATAGGATAAGAATAAATTTAAAATCCCAATTAATTTATTTCAAGGGTGTACTTGGTTTCAAACATATGATGGACTACAGATGAACTGATGAATTTTTTATCAAATAAACTCCGACATCTTAATTATTTTCAGCATAATTTTTACTAGAAGGTTCCCTTCAAGTATAAAGAGTGTCTGTTAATTGTCTTGATTAGCAGAACGTAGTTTCAGAGTGATGCAATGGATGTCTATAAAATCTCCAGAAGGAATAGGCAAGGAAAGAGAGGCAGTAGCATAGCCCTGTATGTTAGGGAGTGTTTTGATTGTCTAGAGCTTAATGATGGTGAGAATAGGGTTGAATGTTTATGGGTAAGAATCGGGGGAAGGCCAATAAGGCAGATATCATAGTGGGAGTCTCTTATATACCATCCAACTGGGATGAAGAGGCAGACAAAATATTCTATAAGCACTGGGAGAAGATTCACAATTGCTACCACTTGTTCTCGTGGGGGACTTCAACTTACCGGATTTTTGCTGGAAATACAATGCAGCAGAGAGGAAACAGTCTAGGAGATTCCTGGAGTGTGTGGAAGATAACTTCCTGACATAGCTGGTGAGTAAGCCTACTAGGGAAGGCACCCCACTGGACCTATTTGTGAACAGAGAAGGATGTGTGAGTTATGTTACGGTTGGAGGCTGTATTGGTCACAGCGATTGCAAAATGATATTTTTCAGTTCTTGGAGAAGTAAGGAGGGAGGTCAGCAGAACTGTTACTTTGGAACTGCAGAGGACAGACTTTGCCCAGTTTAGGAAACTGGCTGACAGAACCCCTTGTGAGGCAGTCCTAAAGGGCAAAGGAGTCCAGAAAGACTGTACAGTCTTCAAGAAGGAAATCTTAAAGGTAAAGGAGGAGGCCATCCCCATGTGTCAAAAGATGAGCCAAAGATGAGCCATCGGGGAAGAAGACTGGCCTGCTGAACAGAGAGTTTTGGCTGGAACTCCAGAGAAAAAAAGACAGTTTATGACCTTTGGAAGAAGGGGCGGGCAGCTATGGAAGACTACAAGGATGTCATGACGTTATGCAGGGAGAAAATTGGAAGGGCCAAAGCCCAATTAGAACTTAATCTGGCTACTGCCATAAAAGACAATAAAAAACGTTTCTATGAATACATTAACAACAAAAGAAGGTCTAAGAAGAATCTCCATCATTTGTTGGATGCGAGGGGAAACAGAGTGACAAAGGATGATGTTCTTAATGCCTTCTCTGCCTCAGTCTTTAATAGTAAGACCAGTTATTCTTGGGTTACCCAGCCCCCTGCGCTGGAAAACAGGGACGGGGAGAAGAATGAAGCACCCATAATCCAAGGGGAAATGGTTAGTGACCTGCTACACCACTTAGACACACACAAGTCTGTGGGGTGGGATGGGATACATCCAATGGTACTGAGGGAGCTGCTGGAAGTGCTCACCAAGACACTTTCCAGCATTTATCAGCGGTCCTGTCTAACTGGGGAAGTCCCAGTTGACTGGAAGTTAGCAAATGTGACAGCCATCTACAAGAAGAAGGTGAAGCCAGAAGAAGAATTCAGGGAACTACAGGCCTGTCAGTCTGACCTCAGTGCCAAGGAAGGTTATGAAGATCATTTTGAGTGCCATCACACAGTATGTACAGGAAAAAGGCAATCAGGGCGGGTCAGCATGGGTTTATGAAAGGCAGGTCCTGCTTGACTAACCTCATCTGTTTCTATGACAAGGTGACTCTCTTAGTGAATGAGGGAAAGGCAATGATTATTGTCTACATGGAATTTAGTAAAGACTTTGACAGCATTCTCCTGGAGGAACTGGCTGCTCATGGCTTGCACGTACTCTTCACTGAGTAAAAAGCTGGCTGAAAGGTTTGGCCCAAAGCATTGTGGTGAATAGAGTTAAATCCAGTTGGTGACCGGTCACAGGTGGTGTTCCCCAGGGCTCAGTATTAGGGCCTATTCTGTTTAGTATCTTTATCAATGTTCTTGACGAGTGTATTGAATGCACTCTCAGTAAGTTTGCAGATGACACCAAGTTGGGTGGAAGTGTTGATCTGCTTGAGGGTAGGAAGGCTCTACAGAGGGATCTGGACAGGTTGGATAAATGGGCCGAGGCCACTTGTATGAGGGTCAACAAGGCCAAGTGCTGGGTACTGCACTTGGGTCACAACAATCCCATGCAACACTACAGACCTGGGGAAGAGTGGCTGGAGAGCTGCCTATCAGAAAAGGACCTGGGACTGTTGGTCGACTACCAGCTGAATATGAACTGTCGGTGTGCCCAGGTGGACAAGAAGGCCAATAGCATCCTGGCTTGTACCAGAAATAGTGTGGCCCGCAGGACCAGGGAAGTGATTGTCCCCCCACCAGTACTTGGCACTGGTGAGGCCCCACCTCGACTACTGTGTTCAGTTTTGGGCTTCTCACCACAAGACAGACATTGAGGTGCTGGAGCGTGTCCAAAGAAGAGCAACAAAGCTGGTGAAGGGTATAGAGAACAAGTCTTGTGAGGAGCGGCTGAGGGAACTGGGATCGTTTAGTCTGTAGAAAAGGACGCTGAGGGGAGACCTTATCACTCTCTACAACTACCCGAAAGGAGGTTGTAGCAAGGAGGGTGTCAGTCTCTTCTCTCGAGTAACAAGCGACAGGACAAGAAGAAACAGCCTCAAGTTGTGCCAAGGGAGGTTTAGATTGCATATTAGGAAAAAATTTCTTCAACAAAAGGATTGTCAAGCATTGGAAGAGGCTGCTCAGGGAACTGGTTGAGTCGCAATGTAAATACATCTACATGTATTTAAAAGACATGTAGATGTGGCACTTAGGGATATGGTTTAGTGGTGGACTTGTCAGTGTTAGGTTAATAGTTGGACTTGATGACCTTAAAGGTCTATTCCAACCTGAATGATTCTATGATTCAACTGCAAAATTGCTACTTGTCAATATATAACACCTAGACTTTTAATAAGCTGTTTCACTTTCAGTGGAACCAGGGTAATTAATCATATCTAAGAATCAATATATCATATCAGCAGAAATAAAAAAAATAATCTAGATATTTCATGAGATATCAATACTGTAAAGAAAGTAATCAATGGCTATCTCTATTAAATCAAACTAAATAGTCAAGTGTTCCTTAAGTTTTTTTATTGATTTGATTACAGCAACAGTGCAAAAATTAAAATCTAAGGGTTTTTTATGAATATAGTATGACAATATTATAGGTTGTCTACAAATTTTCATTGTTCCCCAACTTACTGTAAGAAGACTGCTGTTATAAGGGCTAGGATTTAATGATACCAGCTGGTTATATTACAAAGGCCAGGTTAAAAAGTCAATCTCATGTTGCTTGTGACTGCAAAACTTCTTTGGCAATAAAAATGTTTGCTGTTTTTCCAGCTGGCAGAATCCAACAGACATTGCTTGTCCTAGTCCATTGATTTACAAGACAATAATTGAATGACATAGCAACCTTATATTCTACAACAGTACTGCCTGATATTTCATGTCATTCTGTGAAGAATGGAAGTTCAAGAGCTGTAAAGAGCCAAGCTTCAGAATTACGGAGTGTATTTTATTTTTATCAGAAAAAAATGTGTTGCTTTCATTAGTTCTAACAGGAATGCAATGGGTTTACTACTATACACTATGAATAACACACTCAATGAGGATTTGAAATATATCTCCTACTTAGGGATTTGAAAACTGCTCCACATGATATCCTGGAGATTCAACTGCTGCATTTGGTGCCTTGCATGCCTCTTGCATGCATTTGTGGAGGGCATTTAAAAAGTTGAGGCCTGATCCTTCAAAGGTACACACATACAGTTGCCTTTCTAGATCTCAAGTCTGTGAGAGTAGCTATTCTACTCTTAAAGTATGACTATACACACATTTTAGATTTTTTTTTTAAATTTCATTATTTTACTGGTAATACATTAAGCAGAGACCATGTGAGTGGAGGTACTTTAATTTAGCCTTAAGAATAACGTTTAGTACTATGACTATTATTCCTAGAAGCCAGAAATATTTTACTATATACATTTGCTTGTAAAAGGTCACTTTTTTCTCAAGCAGAAAGTTGGCTGAATACTAGTCATCAGCACCTCAATAATCTTTTCAGAAGATTTCAGTGTGTTAGCATTCAGGGACAGGGACTGTTTACCTATAACTCATCTCTGTATTTTTCAAACTGTGTAGAGCACTTCCATGAAACTATTGTTTTTATTAAAAATCTTCACATAAAAGTCTGCCAGTTCATGTAATCAACTTTTTACTTCCCAACCTATCTGGACAAAACAGATGAGTTTTGCTACACATCCCCTGAAGACCAGAGGGCTTAACCCACCAAAAACAGAGCAAATGAGGAAAAGATAGCAAATGTTGAAATCCAAAAATGAGAGGTGGGCTCTATCAGAATCAGTCAACCACATTTTCTGCATTATGTTGTGGGGAGGAAAAATGCCACTAGGTAGATTTTATGTGTGAAAATTGCAAAGAGAAGAAAGGAGATTTAAAATGGTTATTATGCTGTCAGAGGAGTATGCGTAGGAGGAAGAGAGGAGGAACTGCAGAGCGAAACACCTCCTGATGGTAACCAAGATCAGAGAGGAAAGTCAGTGGGGTTGTTCAGCCTGGAGAAGAGAAGGCTCCAGGGAGACCTTATAGCAGCCTTCCCATGCCTAAAGGGGGCCTGCAGGAAGGATGGGGAGGGACTCTTTATCTGGGAGTGTAATGATAGGACAAGGGGTAACGGCTTCAAACTTAAAGACAGTAGATTGAGACTGGATATCAGGAAGAAATTCTTTACTGTGAGGGTGGTGAGGCACTGGAACAGGTTGCCCAGAGAAGCTGTGGATGCCCCATCCCTGAAAGTGTTCAAGGCCAGGCTGGATGGGGCTTTGAGCAGCCTGGTCTAGTGGGAGGTGTCCCTGCCCATGGCAGGGGGCTTGGAACTAGATGATCTTTAAGGTCCCTTCCAAGCTGAACCATTCTGTGATTCTGTGTGATTCTTTGAAATATTGCAGGATATAGCCTGCTCAAATTTCTAAGCCTTGAAATTTCTACTTGCAATAATGGAAGGAAAGATGCCAGACTGGTGTCTCTTGTAGGCTTGGACTTAAGAGAAGTACTCATGACTATGGATACAGAAAGCGGGACTCCCTGCATCCTTGATCTAGCTTTTAGAGAGAAAAGGGGATTTTAGGGCTAAATTACTAAAACAAGATGTTGCCAAACATAATTTAGGATTAGAAAACTCTGGTTTTCCTGTAGTGATATTTATAATCCAAAAACTAGAACATAATTTTATGTCTTGCTAAAGGCAAGCTCTGTCTCTCTAATATTGGAGAGAAGGCCATTTGAAAAGAACCAATTTAGTGTCCTCTCTCCCTTACCGGTAACAAATAATCCAAATAAAACAAGATGAATAATCACTGAAATAACCCTGACCCCAAGATCCTCTGGTGAATCTAGAAACTGGAGAATGCCACCTCTGGACACCACTGGAGTAGATGGTGTCACTGATTGACATTTTCAGTCATTTAAAATATTGCTATGTAATCATAATAGTTCCAGGTACCTGGGGGTAGGAATTTTCTCTGTTGGTGCTCTATGGGCAGTGATATTTCTGTGGTGAAAACCAGTTCTGGCATTTTATTTACTTTATATTTATGTGAATACAAAATGAAAAACAAATCGGATGGCCTGCCATGAAAAAGAATCACTTTCTTCATGGAAAAAAGGCTAATGAAATTGTGTAGTTGCCTTAAAGCCTCATTGGAGAGCTTAAGTGCAGAGCTGTTCTTTCAGAAAGAAGTTGTTGGTTACACCAAGAGTGCCAGCGTGGACCTGGGGCTGCGGATGGCGGGGGCCGTTCTCCCAAAGTACACTGTGTCAAAGCTTCACTGCGTTTGGCTTGGTGAAACAGGCTTTCTCAGGCAGTCACTCAATATGATCCTCCTACTTCTGCATGAGCATGTGAGAAACAGGTTTAGCCTCCTGGCCTCCCTGGCTCCGAACAGCCTGAGATGACAATCCGCTCTTTGGGACAGAGAGAGCAAGGACTGGAAGCTGCCCTTCCTGCAGCACGGAGCTCTCCATCCACAAGGAAGTACACGGTTTGCACTTTGACAAAACTGCATGTTTGACAAAACTGGAGAGAGACATTTTGACACAGCCTGCTTTTGAGAACACATTGCAAAAGGCTTTGTTTCGTTCCAGTGCAGACTGATAAAAGACTTCAGCACATTGAACAATGTCAGGAAATGAGCTTTTGAACCTCTGGTCAAGCTTTCCTCATCCCACTTTGGCCTGCTTCATTCATATTAAATTATTTTGAATATATACCTCCAGGAGAGCAGAAAAATATAACAAATACTTCAGAACAGATTGTGTCTTGTTCAGCATCATTATACTGTACTGCTTCCTGTTTCCACTGTTAATTTTACTTATTTTATTTCTTTGTGGTATGACTTAAATTAAAATACAATATTCGAATTAAAAGCCACATCACCTCTGGCGACAGCATCTAAGTTTTCCTTATACTTTTATTCCTGTTCTGATCTACCCAAATATTTTCTCAAAGCATTGAAAAGTGTCCTTTTTCCATCACTCACAATGCGAAGTTCTTAACCTGACCTAATTAGAGAATTTGTCATTTGCCAGCCAACATATATTATTAATACTAATTTATGTACATTCCTATGTTTGTTATTTGTACACCCCACACCCTTTGCTTTCTAGGATTTCTTATCCTATTTCTTAGCTAACAGTGGTAGTTTACCTTTCCTATTTATTCCTCACAAAAGCTTGATTTTTGGTCTCCTAAATGAGCATCTGTTTTTCACTGGCTCCATTTTCATCAAATTTTATAGAGAAAAGGAGCCAAACTATTCCTTCACAAACAATTCTTTATCATAGAGCTCAATTTGCAGTGATAGACACCTGGTATATCAACGTGAGTGACAATTAAGATAAAAAAACAAGGGTCCCTGAAGAAAGAATGCTAACCCTTTACCTTTTGATATGCCAATGTGTGTTTTTTTCATCACAAAATAGGTTTAAACACATTTATTTTGTTTCACCGTCCTTGTTATTGAATTCTAAGTCAAGACACTCATTTATATTTTCAAAGGGATTTATATGATTAGAGTCACTCATTTCATTTAGAAAGTGTTCTCATCTACTTTAAAAGTGACATTTGGGTGACATTTAAAGTTTCTGAGTCAATAGAGCAGATTTTTTTTTCTTTTCTTCAGAACAGAAATTTGTAAAACATTTATCTGGAAAAAAATAAAAAGTGGAAGCAAGAAGATTTTGTCCAGTTCATTTGCAAAAATCCTGCTTTTTTTTGCTGTCAGAAACTTTAGGTTGGTTCTGTTTTCATAACAACTTTAGTTGATATGACTTAGGTCCAAATTCAACCCTGACACAACAGAGTATTATTGTCACACTAACACGAACAAATTTGAACAATAACACTTTAAAGCACTTTTTAGTTTGATCTGCTCAGGTTACCTGATGTAATACCCAACACACTTTTTAATAAGACGGTGATAGGAAATGTTTGCTAACTGGTACGTAGGAGGCAAGTGGCAGAAAAATTCCACAGAGACTATCCTAAAGGCCAGATTTTAGCATTCATGGCTGTCTCTGAAATTAAATCCTAGCCAGCTGCCTTCTGGGTGCTCACGTCCACACTTCCCGAAGCTCCATCCTTCTGCTTAACATTGGAAGCACTTAAGTCTTCACCTGTTAAGTTGTTTGAATATTTACACCCAGCTTTTTGCACAAGCTCAAGGCACTGACAGTTTGAGCACTGGGCAGGCAGGAAGAACCACCCGTTGCCCTTCCGTCTACAGTGGCAGCCATGCTGGGACCCTTGCAGCACACCGGACCAGGTGAAACCTCACGGGCCAGGGCCCTTCTTCCTGCCCTACTCTCTGTTAGGCCTATGACACTGGAGGTCTACCTCATCCCATCTCCTGGGAAGGACTAAAAGCTGTAGCTCCTGCTTCCTCAGGAGTGTTGTACCCAAAAGGGTATCCTGGGGCACGGGGTTGTTCTCCGCCTTTTCTTTTAGATGAAATATTTTAATCTGTTCATAAAACACAAATCTTCAGGCCATTGGTCGTGGCATTCTCTGGAGAGGAGAGAACACTTCGGGCCGTCCTCCAGTTAAAAAGGTCAGGAAATATAACAGCAGGAACGGAGCTGTCTTAGTCTTCTTCAGTGAGAGAGAACAAAGCAAAAATATACAGAACACTAAATTAGGATGTCATCGCACACAAAATGAAAATTGTGCCAGTGTCACTTGGAATGTCAGTCTCTGAAATGACATTAACAAACTGTTCTTCTAACCACAAACTTCACATCCAGCTACAGCTTAGGAGAGAGGACTTTCTCATTTGTTTTTTCATACCTCTAGCCCCCTTCTGCTTGAGTTTTATTAATCTGAAACGCTAGTATTTCCTAGACTGCTTCGCTTACGTTTTTCTGGAAGAAATGCTCTCTCTTCTTTTCTGCTGTCTAGTTGCTGCCAAAAATGTAAGTCTGCTGAAGAAACACTATTGTAATTCAGAAGGCTGAGGAACTGCATGCTTTCTTTCCTTTTCCACTTCTACTAAATGCCAGGGAACATCAAGCAGTGAATAGGAAAGGACGTTACTACTTATGTAGCTTGGTTTTCTTGCATTTAACTGGATGCTGCCTTTGACATGTCTTCAGATGCTACTTTCAGTTATTTTAGATTTTAAGGTATGTTTACATTTCGGATAATAAAGTTTATTACTTTAATAAATGAGTCAGAGGTGGATTGCCAAGAAAGATCATCTCTCTTGCTGTTGGATTCCCATTAGAAAGTAGATATGTGTGTAAAATAAATTGTGTTATAAATACCATCAGTGAGATTATGGCACAGATGAGAGGGAGGCAGAACTCAGCATATGTACCATCTACTATGAATTCTCTGAGATTATTAAAAACACAGGCAAGGAACAAAGTAATCTTAAAGTTAGTACCAAGCCACTTACCTTCCTCTCAGTCATGACCATCTGAGTATCTGAAAGAGCCATGTCCTGTTCCTACCGTCTCTAGTTCAGACATGGTTCTTCCTACTCGTTTAAAGTAACAAAGCAGTAGATGTATGGCAGTAATTATAATCTAAAAACTGGGCCTGATGAAAAGCAAGAGAGCTAGATGAAAGACCACAGAAAAAAATGAGGTTTGAAACTGTGGTCACCAGACCCTTGTTACTGGCCACGGTATTTGTCTGTATGTCAACTAAAAGAAGGACTTTAATGTTCCAACAAATCACCTGTACCCACTCTGTCATATGTATATATATATATATACACACACACATTTTACATATATATATTTCTCTGGAGTAAGACACACGGCCTTATTTAAACAGAAAAGAAACTGGAAAATCCACTGGGTAACAAGATTATTAAGTATCTTTTTTTTCCTTGAAAATACTTTATTTCATTTTTGTACAATTTGACATTTGTAAAAGGCAGAATAGTTAAAAAAGAAAAAAAACAAATCAACTTATAATTCCACCATATTTTCAAGCTGCAAACTAGCAATTAGGGGCAAAGAGTTGTAGATCGCAGGCAGGACTGAATGATTTACTCAGTGAGAGTTACAAGGCAACATACTTGTTAAGAGGCATTTCAAGAAAACACAAATATCTTCAGAAACTATGATCTCCTCCTTTTTCTTTTTTCTTCCCCCAGACATAGATGAAAATGAATGGCAGAGAAGGTGGCAGGCCTGGATAGGTTGGCAGTGCAGCTGGAATCTTAGTCAAATTCTAGCCTAAGTGGCAACGACAGGAACAAGAAGATTCTTGTTCCCTGATTCTAACTCCAGAGACCAAACAGCAGCCTTGTTGGATAATAAATTTTTCAAACTTTATCAAAACAGTAATATATTTTGCCACTGAGGAACATCATTGTTGGAAGAAGATGTCAGACTGTATACTAAACAAAAAAAAGTTTGAGTGCCATTAGTATCCCATAAATGGAAACGGGCAATGGAAAATCAGCAATTACTTGCGATTTATGAACAGTTACAGCTTTCTCCAGCTGTAACCTGGTAGATATATCTAAGCCCATAGTAGAGGTAACATCTTTCCGTATAACTGATTTCTGAAGGACAAAAAGCCTCTGTAGAGAAGATCAAGTTATGATCCAAATTAAATGAGTATTTATTTTGCCTGAGTTTTCCATAAAGAAATTGCAATACAACTGAGGGAGGGGGAAACTCCAAGCCCAGAAAGGGATAACTAAAGGGGTGAGGGGAAGCCATGGTCCTTGTCCCAGAAGCAAAAAGTCATGTTTAAACCTGTCAACAAAGACACAGGCAGGTCACTTAACTCTGAAGCATCTTGATGAAAGACAGCAAAAAAGACGACTGAGGCTGCCGCCTAAAGGTGTAGCTTAGTCTAGAAAGGGCAGTATGAAGCAAAATCAACACACTGACTGCAATCTGATATTGGAAGGGTTGGTTGACCTTGGCAGCTAGAGGAAAAAAAGGATGCAAAATGTAACACTACAAAGTATATAGTCATGGTCATAAAGACAAATAACATTGTAAATTCTGGTCTTCCTCACTGGAGTTAGAGAACAAGCTGCATGACTTGAACAGCCATGAAAAAGAAATGTGATCCTGGGATGACTCGCTGAAATATGTTTAGGAGCAACTGGGAAACATTAATGTCATTGTGTAAAGACACCGTAATGCTGCACCTGCTTGGGTTTACATTACACACCAGCACAGTCCCTGTGGGCAGTCGGTTGCCTCAGGTATATCAGTCAAGTACAGAGCTAATCATTCTTACTTCGATATGGTTTAGTTCCCCTGTATGTCTTATGCACCAATGTTAAGCAGTCATCTTATTTCCTTAGCACATTCCCCCTTTTTAATCCTGTTTTTTCACTTTTAAGAGTTCCAGGCAGATGTTTTAATTAATTTCTCCAGCCATCAGAAGGACTCTCCTCCCCAACAGCAAGGGACCAGCCAGGGATGAACAGCTGCATACGTCTGTTGGGAATATCATCTTCAGTCAAGATTCAGTATATAGGAAAATATCCTGCGACTGAAAGCGTTGTGAAGGTATGCTCAGCTCTAGGTTTGTCTCCTTGTCCCGTCTTTACAGAACAACTAAATTGCAGTCTGTCTTCACCTCTCAGGAGATCTATAGGAGTTAATTGGGAAACATATTCTAATATGTCCATTAACCTCCTGATTATAAAGGTAAATAGCATTCTTTGTTTCCTTGGTTACTTGATTTGAAATCATAAAAAAGTATTAGATTTCCGCTCTGCAAATTTAGTCTTTTTACATAAAATGTAGAGTGGGTTTATGCGGTAATGATAAAGTAATTAAAAAATATGGAAATAACTTTATTACAAACTCAGTTTCTCTGAGTCAGATGAAAAAAAATAATAATGCAACAACTAGATGTATTTGGGCCCTCCAGGGTAAACATTCTGCAAAAATAATTGCTCTCTTTCATCTGCAGCTAAAACTGAGACAAGCAGTAATGTCCATAGTAATTATCAGTGCGTTAGTCATCTGCAAACACCTCTGGCAATCAGAGCTGAAGTTCCTAAGAAACAGTTTGAATCTCCCTTGGCTCCCTCCTTCTAGCTGGGAAAGCAGCTGCTCCAATTGCTCAGACATCTCCAGAGATCCACTGATAAGTGAATAGGAGCTACTGCAGCTTCCAATACTAGAAAGACAGTGGGGACAATTTGATTTTCCCCAAGGACGAATCTGGTAGCTGTGTTTATTCACTCCCAGTCACTACATCGGAGCAATTCAGCACAGGATCCCTTCCTGCCTCTGCCTGGAAATACAGGGCCCTTCCCAGCCATGCCCCTGCCTGCCTTCCAGAAGACACATGCCTTGGCCTGTACTGAGCTTAGTTTGGGCTCAGTGACCCTTTAAACAAAGTACAAAGTGACCCCTTAAATAAAGTTCATGCCCTAGAGTATTGTGTATTCTTGTCGAGAGTTAAAAGTGATTCTTTTTGACAGATGAATAAAACATTTATACTAAGTTGATTACACTCATCTCAGTGCCAAACTCCTACCTCATAAAGCAGCCAAGATAATTCACATATAAAGTGCATTCCAGCTTCAGCTGCAGAACACCAGAAGGCTTGGTATACAAAACAAAGAATGAGAAGACTCATAAATCGCAGGAAAATGAACCTCTGAAAAATAATTCCTATTTAAACTATGTGTCTTTTTTTTTTTTCTTGTATCCATGCTAAATCCTATATACAAAAAAGAACTACTTAAATATTTGAACTGATGTAAATTCTGAATTTATTACCATGACAATGATTAAAGCTTAAACAGCTGATAGAACTGACCAAATCTTTACTGATGGGCTTTATGGTAGAATCAAAACTTTAAACAAGGACTGACTGACTGTTTCAAAACAGTTAATGGGAACATATAAAACCTTTTTATTTTTAATTTTCATTTATGTATGAAGTGCCATACTCTGAAAGATCCGTATGAAGATTTCTCAGGAAAGCTATTGCACAGGAAATGTTGGCTCCTCACTCTGTTTTGAAATGCGTCACAGAATAAAACTTTCCCAAGCTTGTCAGCTATCATGAGTTCTAGCTGCAAGGAACAACCTTCACAGTGCTTTTTAAAGTACTGGTTAACCATTTATGGAAATGTTTATTTCAAATATTCAATAAATGCATTTAACACAAATTACATTTATGTAGACCTGTGTATCTGTTTGAAATATCTTCATTCAGCTAAAGCATGTTGTTGAAGACAGCAGCTCTGGTCACTTGGGACAGGACTGTCTTCAGGAAAAAGAGTTATGTTGGCTGGAAACCTTGACACTGACAGATCCTAAGACTCTTTGGAGCCCACTTGAGTAGTAAGCCAACTAACTCCTCTGTTAGTCTTGAACACTTGAGTCCATCTTCGCAAGGGCTATGTTTTTAAATCCATGGGACACACCTGGAATTTTCTGAGCCCCAAATTATAAATCTCCAGTACGTATTTGTCATACATCCAGCATTAGAGGTTATGAAGTTCATCCTAAGTCGCTGGATCTGGCTGCAAACATCCCCATTTTACACTGAAAGACTGGAATGACAAGAGGAAGCAGCAGCCCTTGCCCGGGGACCTGCATCTCCACTGTTCCTGGAGGGTCTTCCTGCTCACATATATTTGCTTTTCTAGGGGCAGAGAAGGTAGCCTTCACTTCATACAGTAAATTAAAGATATTTCTTCTATGACGTTCAAAACAAGATATGTGTTCTGAGTCTTACGATAAAGCACAGCCTAGCAAAAAACACTGAAGAAAAAAGTTTTAACATTCCCAATGTGGGGGGGGGGGAAAAAAACAACAAGAAAAAGAACCGCCACAACTATTTTACTTATGAGAGGAACACATCAAAAGAGCTCAGCTTTGTACTTTTCTGCAAGGTACAGAAATCTCACCTCTGCCAGTACTGTGCTCAGCAAGGTCAGTGTGGTTAGAGAAAACTGACTCCTGACGTCTCCTGAGCAGGTGTGGCCTCCCGCGTGTGGGCACCGGCAGCAAGTGCCAGCTGCAGATGTCCTCAGACCTCCTGGGCATTTATGGGCTCTGAGCTACCCTGGACTGCCCTGACAAGGCACAAATGTCACCCCTCTGTGCTTCCACTGTGCTACTACCTGTGTAAACATCTCACACGAGAGCAGAACAGTGCCTTGAGCAAGCAATATGCCTGGTCTTTTCTGATTTTGCATTATGAATAAAATAACCCTTTTTTCTTTCCCTGTCAGAGCAATTTTCTAAGCCTTCTCATTTCACTTCCCTTAAGGTAGCTCAGAGGAGGTATGGAAAAGCAATTTTTCTTTTGTGAAACTGATTTTTGGATGTTCATGAAAAAAATTGCATACTAAAGATTTATGCAGAGTAAACTAGGGGAATCAGCTCGTTCCTTGGTTTTAAAGGGAGTTTATTCTCCAAGCGGAGAAGGAAAATGAAACTTGTGCACTGCCCTAGTGACAGGGGCGGACTAAAATACAGGATATCTGCATCTAATTCTGGGTTAACAACTTGCTCCGTGAACCTGGACAAATCAGTTCCCTTTTCTCCCCTTTTTCCTTAATTATAATACCAAGTTACTCATGATTAATTATACTGCCAAGTTACCCTGCTCATTATTGATGTTACCTACTCAGCCTATAATTAATTAGAGACATAATTTATTCCTTACTATGTACCTGCTTTGCCCCTGCTCAGCACAGGGACCCAGCAATAATCATTATCTATTAGTTTCCTGAGGTATTAATTTAGAGTCCATTTCTGGAAAAAGTTTCAAGAGGCATCCCTGATGACCACAGAAACAGCTCTTATATTTCTGAGGATTCAAAGACCTTTATCTGAGATAATAAACCTGGATCTTAATCTAAGTTTAATTACATTAAATACAAAAACTTCATCCAATTTGTGTTCATATATTTTTTTCACTGCATACAGAGAGCGCTAAGGCAGCATCAAATGTCCATATGTCTTCCCCTAAGAACTGCTAAGATTATTAAAGTTCCATTGGACAAAAATAAATGTTAATCTCTTTTCTGTCATTCACATGGATACAAGTATTTTGTAAAATGATTCCTAAAGATGAAAAATCAGGTGATTGAATTATTTCCAGCTGTATTGTCAAATCTCCACCCTGGCATTAAGCAGCTGTGAATAAACATTAAAATAATCTCAGAAGGTTTTTTTATGTACAAAATCAGTAAACATATGTATTTCACATTTACAAGAAAAGTGGGTTGTATCTCAGTCTCGAAAGAATAAGCTCAGTCATCTTTCTTTTCAAAGATACTGAATATCAAAACAACAAAGATTTTTCTTTTATTTCCAGGTATTTTTAAAAAGGACAGAAAGTCTTGTGCAATTTTACAGCAAAATGCAGTAGACCTAATGGATTTTTCATACCTTTTAGCCATGTAAATCAGAATTCTTAAATTCTTTCTTTGCCTCTCCTGAACGTCCTCCTCTCTCTTCCACACCATATAGCTCAATATTAGAGTCTCTTATTACAACGCCAATGCTCTTTTTACAAATAGATATTAACACAATACAAATACCTGAAAATAAACATATGGATTCTCAAAGTTTCCTCCCGTATCTACAGTCAAAAGAAGCTGTCAAGAAACAGCATGGGCTTAGTAATTTCTTTTCTGTGCTCATGATATTTTATTAAGATTCTGAAATTAATATCACTAGTAAACACTCTTTATTAGCATTTGAGCACTCACCATACCCTACTGTGTAAGAATAATTTGAATGCTCTATGGCTTTTGCTTGACTTGGTGCATGTGTGCCCCTCAGATACCTGTAGAACACTGCTGTCCACACTGTGAGAAATTAAACAGCAATCAGATCCCAGAGTCCTTGCTGGTTCAGATTCTAAGTAACTTTTTGCAATATATGCAAAAATTCCTATTTGGACCAAGACATAAAGAAACCTGAAATATATCAAGAATTATATCTAGTAAACTCTCATGATCTGCTGCTGCTGCAAAGGACAGCACGGTATCATTTAAGTGCCTCTTTTACAGGGTCTCTGTATTTTAACTGGTTTCATTAATATTACTCTTGTTTGTATTACTGATTGCCATAGGAAAAATAATTTTTGGGGGAATGAAGATGGTGCAATTTAATATATTTTGAAATTTCAATAAAAATAGCCCATTGATTTTCCTTTGGTGCTGCTTGTGAGTAGAGATCCATCTGTTTCTTATTGTATGAGAATATGGCATTTGACTTTCTTCTCTTAGCTGCCAGGGAATGAAGAACAAAGAAGCTGCTGTGGCATTGTGTGCTGCCTCCCTAGTGCTGTCCTGTGAAATCAGCTATTTCAAAAATCAATTGTTAGTTAAGGCTGTTCTGCCTTTTGACATTACTCTACCCAGCACTATTAAAACGCATTCTGGAAATCCTGAAGGGCTTGGAGCTCGATGGTGTAGCAGATTTTTAACTTCCAATTGCTTCTTTTATGTTCCCACAGTGTCTTTCTTTTATTACTGTGGAATAGTTACCTCCTTACAATCCAGACACCTCTATAATACTTGAAATCAATACCTCAACATGCAGATGGGAAGAAGGTAATTAGGTTTCATTGTGCCACAGGTGAGGTAGGGCTAGTGCTTGGGGTATAGCACATATTGTGTTTTCTGAGTTAAAACAACATCGCATTTCAAAAGCAGATTAATGCTAATAAAGCATCTGGCCCATAGGCTGTAGAGAAGAGGCAAATCCTCCCCAGCCTGCCATGACACTGGTATTCTAATCTCTCACAGTGTAATTGTGTTATCATCATGAGGTTTCCTTTGTCCATGTCAATGCAACTAACTGAAGTTCCCTCTTTGCATCTTGACGTTTCAAAGCTAGATTCTTCCCAGAAACAACCCTCCAATAGAAGTAACGCAGGTGTTGCCTTACTTGAGATAAAGCTACAAAACAGTAGGCAACAGCAATTAAAACAACAACAACAAAACCCCTAAAAACCCAGTCTTTCCCCTCTGGAAAGATTCTAAATGAGACTGTAATCTAAATTGATTCTTTGAACTGGATACATTTTCCTTAAAATCACAGTAAAAGGTATATACTCTTGTCTTTCTCCAGTAACATATTTATTCTTCGCTGGGTCCTGCTCTACAACAGGACACATGCCCACTAGCAGGTTTGAGACTCCACAGTCACAACCCTGAAACATGGCCCCAAAGATACAGTTCACTCTCTCACATGTATTAAAACAGTCATCTGCCACATCTTACCCTTTACAAAACTTTGCCACTATCTGTTTTGACCAGGAGAGGCATTTTTCTACCCCATAATCTCACGACCCTTGTACCAGGAAGCTGAATTTGCCATTGATCAGCTTTTGTGCTTGTAAAACATATGAGCATATTATTTGCCTTATTCTTTTCACTAGAACAAAATTGATGTCATCCTCAATCAGCGGTATTCTGGGAGCTGAATAAACTCTTTATTCCATTAACCTACAGCATCCCTTTAAAATTTGTTTCATGAAGGATAGAAGCAGAAAAACCTTTGTAGGTTGGTGGTGTTGTTTGAGTTCGGTTACTCTAAAACTCTTAAGTAGAATGAATAAAACACTCCCTCGTTTTTGGCTTGGTAAATGACAATAAAGTGTTGGAGGTGAGAAGTGCTACCTTTTTTCTGGTGACCTCCAAATGGAGGTAGAGGCCAGGACCGCCTAAATAAACACCCTATGTAAGCATCATGAAAAGAAGAATTTGAAGCTCTGTCAGGGAAAGAGCACTTGATCAGGAAAATATAGAATTACAGAGCTGCACTATTTTGCTGAGGAAAAGCAGACACGAAGAAGCTGTTAGTGAACAAAAGTGAACAAAACTATGCGAGAGATATTAAAAAGGAGTAAAGGAAGCTGCTGACCTGCCACTTAGTGTGTCAAGCACTATGCTCTGTGAAAACCGTAGTGCAAACAACTGTGTTCATAATGTTTAAACAACCACGCTTGAAGAACTGGGAAAAAGCATACCTGTATCACTTGTGCTTGAGAAACTAATGAGTTGTGAAAGATCCCAACTCTGAGATGCATTGTGCTAAGCTTTGTGCCTGTCAGACACGTAAGCATAAAAAGTGTAAGCTAAAACACATTATGGAGTACTGTATTTAAAAATCAAGAAAGACAAAGGGACCCACAGGGCATTAATGAACTCTCCATCTTTGCCTAGCATTGGTGTGAATGTTTGCTTACCAAATTCGGTTCTTTATCTTACCTGGTTAGATACTTTGTTTATAGTCATTTTATTTTCTACAATTTGAAGCATGTAAACAGCCTGTGTACAAAAGTTCTTAGATTAAACCTGTTAAACTGTAATAAGTGGCATGTCACTGTATATGGCAGAATTATCCATTTGTTTGTAGACATAGTGGAAAAATTATTGCTAAGTGTTTTGCAGCGCTATACCATAAAGCACAAGGATGAAGGCTTGGCAAGACAGCAGTCTACCCAGCTACATTGCAAGTCTCTCCGATTTATGTAGATGTAAATGAAAGAAGAATTGGTGCTTGGTGTTCTGGGCTCAAGAAGTAGGATTTTAAGAAGAGTCATGGGCTAAGTGCAATTACCTGAAGTCACTCGGCTCTATACCTTTGGTAATTTGAGCAGCTGTTCAAGAAACTAGGAAAGCCTGTGAATACTGCACTTCACGCACATGCGTCTTTCACCCAGCTGTCACAGCTGCCTGTCTGACGAAAGGCACACTTGGAGCTCTCTTGCATTTTTTACTCATGTTACTAAAGCAAAAATTCTACACTAAATGGAATATTTCTTTGTAACGGACTCCAGATCACTGTCCCAGTCAATCATGTTTCAGATTCAGCCTGCCAGATCTTCTCAGAATCTTCAGATTCAGAATCATTCCATGATTCAGCCTGACAGATCTTCTCCATCCAGTGCTTGCAGCACTTTTATGTAACTTGCTGTCATCAAAAAAAAGGACTCTCTTCATTTGATAAACCATCTTTAGGTACTTTAGCTAAATTGACGTGTACTGACTAGATCATTGCTCATTAACTTCCTGTGTGTCTTAATTTAGTATCGTCAATCTTAAAATCTCTTTCTGAACCTCACTTGGTGTTTTAGAAGCCTTTGCCATTGTTTTGAAGAAGCAGTTTTGCTGTTCTTCCAAAAATTGATTAGTAATCTCTGCTTTGACTTTATCACAATGTATAGTCCTCACTTAATTGCTTACAAGATGTCAGTTTCTCACAAACAGTCCTTCCCGCAGAATAAACCTTCTATTATTCAAGCAATTAAGCAAACTATAATTATCTCAGCATTTCTTCCCCCACTATTTAAATTCTGAAATTATTTTCAGCCAGCATCTCCTGCTTTGTAAACTAAACCCATTAAATATGGCTTATTGTGTTGCACTTTTTTGACAAGAGTATTATATATTTTTTATAGTCTTCAAGGACATCACCTTAACTGAATGAATTCATAAATTGTCAGTTAAAAAACTAGAATCTAAATGTTTTGAATACACATACAAACACATGCTTCAAAATCAAAGACAACAGTGTACTGTGAAAATGATCCATTCCAGTGTTCAGTACGGACAACTTATATTTAAACTGGAGCAGAGTAAAGCATCCTTTTTAAAATACACCCCGTATTACTCTCTTGCGCATTTTAAAAAGTGATTCTGCAAGAAACAAATGCGACAATAGCATAGCTTCAGTTCTGCTACTGTCAATTATTCTAGTTATCAATGCTGACATTTAAAGCTTAGGTAAAGAAACAATGTGTCCTGACAGCTATTCCTATTTCTTTCTCTATAAAATGACTTTTCAGCTAAAGATTTTTTAGTATGTTCTTTTCATGCCTTGACTGAATAAACTTTAATTGCTTGCTGAAATAGAGAAATGTCTACTTTTTCCTACTATTGGGACGGATGCAAGTCAGCGTGCTTACTGCTTTGTCTTGAATTCACTGTTTTGCAGCAAAGCGCCGTCCTCACTTGGCAGAGTTTCTTAACTGTGGATGATATAAATTAGAAAATTTTGACACGTTATGATGATTGTACTCAGGTTTTGGTTTCATCACTATTAATTTAACATGAACTGAGTTTTGCACATAAGTAAAATTTCACAGCATTATTTTACAAATCTTAAGTAAACGAATTACATTATGTAGCCTAGGCACCCTTCTGAACAAAGGACTATAATAAAAACTGAAACATCAGCATTTTCCTTGAAACCACAACTCTAGTTTTGGTAAAGAGTGCCTTACCAGACACCATTTTATAATATGTATAAATACAGTATAATTGAAATTTTCCTTCAAGTGAAGTGACTAGAAGTAAGTCATGGCAGTTGGGTTCCCAATACCATCTTCTATCATGAAATAAAGCACTTCAGGATAGCAGCTTCAGCCAGGAGAGAAATGGGAACAGCAGCTATTTACTTTGCAGTACTTCTTTCCTATGAGAAAGTTACAGCCTAAATACAGAGTCAGGTGCAGGAAGAAAGAATTTGTTGTCACCCACACTTAAACAACACTGAGATAGTAAATATCTCAGTCATATCATACCAGAAGTCTGCTGAAAGCCTTGAAGTACAAAGCAGAGCTCCTGAGCCCTGCTTTGGTTTTGACAGCATTACCGAAGGGTGAGAAGCATTTCAGAAGTGCAGCATAGACAGCGTGTCTTGGAGCCGTTTTGTCACCAAGACTATTCCTGAGCATTTTGGATTTGTGTCAGTTGTTGGAGTTTGACTGTTCTTAACATGTTTGTTTCATACAGAACTTGCTTCATGTTTCTGAATCACCTGAGCTGGGAGCCTTTTTCTGTCATATCAAGGAGCATGTATAGTTTCATCAGCAATAGCTTTACTTACCCTTAACTTATGTTTTCCCCAGATGTTCCCTTGGTAATGATTTTGTGGTGTTTTAATACCTTATAATTGTTCTCTTTGTAAATCCATCAGCTGGTCATTCTGTGTTCTTGAATTCCTTCCCGAGTACATTTTTGGCAGCAGACTACACTCACAGTTTCAGACACTCGCTGTCTCAGTTCTCTTTTGTCAAGTCTGTCCAGTCCGGTTTGTTTATTCACTTGGCTTTACCATTGCTTTTCCTCAGATACCAGTCAGGGTCATATTCCATCCTTTTATAAACTAAATATTTTAATGTTCTTCACAAATCTGTCGGACCATCAACTTGTCTTCCTGTTCATCTGAAGTCTGAAATTTGGTTTCCTCTTTTTTGTAACTGTCCTTCAGTTTTGCTCCTCCTGCTACGGCTGTGCCTCTCCTTTCCTACAGCAATTGTTTGATCTCCATTTGAATGCTATCATCAGGAGCAGAAATTTTACTGGATGGAATGTTTTTCAGCTAAACATTGAGTTTTCTTTTCAAATGTTACAATAGACAAATAATTCCTGACTTTCACCAATTTTTTGGGAACCAGATCCTGCTGTCCAAGAAGCAGCTTGCAGCACTGCTCTGGGTGCCTCCAGATTATACATGAAGGGCATGCTCTTCACTTGCTCTTGAGTTTCATCAGAAAACTACTGGTTAAGAGTTTGTCTTCAGTTCGGCTAAATGTCATTGAAACATGGGTACGTTTATGGCTTACCTAGTGCAAAAGTGACTGTGTTTTGATGATGAAGTCTTCTCCAAATAACAATAAGTGTTGAAAAATTTGCTTTCTGATTTCCTCATTCAGATCAGCAAACCTGATTGTGGAGGCAAACTAGAGTAATCTGGCAGAAAAATGGGAAAGTGTGTGCACTGCCTTTTTTCTACATGGCAATCTTTGGTCAGAATTGTACAGCCAAGAAGTGAAAGTAGAATTTTACTTTTTTTAACTAAACTCATTGTGTCACTGAGCACTGAACCACAGGTGTTGCCTGCTCCTCCGTGTGTTGGTTTATTGTAGGTGGGATCTGCAACCTCAGTTGCAGACAGCACATTTCTAAGTCTTCTTAGACTTAGTAGCCCACTGCTGCCATGACTAAACATGATCCTTAGCCTCTTCAGCAGAGCTGCACAGGGCTACATTGTGACCAAAGCCTTAGCCCTGCCACCACCCTCTTTTTAATTTGCTTTCAACTAAAAACCCTCCTTGGCAAAATAACCCATCCACTCCCTACTTGGCATAATGACAAGGAAATGGGGGTTACTGCTAACAGTGAGGTTAAAAACAAAGGGAAGTGGTTGAGTTGCCATCCCTGGAGTATTTAAAAGACGTGTAGATGCAGTGATGCGGAACAGGGTTTAGTGGTGACTTGGCAATATTAGGTCATCGGTTGGACTTGATGATCTTAAGGGTCTCTTCCAAGCAAACAATTCTGTGATTCTATGTCTCCAGCAGAGTAGCCATGCAGACGCGGTGTGTTTACTCCATTGTAATTTAGGCAGCCATATGGCCGTAACTGGGAGACATGAGATCTAGCCCAGGTGAGCTGCATCACAGGCTGAGCGTAGTGCTGTCCTTTAATGCTCTCTCCAGAGTCAGTTTAAAGCTGTGCACTGAGTGTACAGGCATACTTTTCCTAGGATCTGTGTACAACGGGGCCAAATATTGGTGCTCCCAAAAGGCCAAAGTCTCATCTCCGTTTTCCCAGGCAGGCTGAGCGGGCACTCACCTGGAGCACCCGACGTGTCCACGCAGCAGACTCTGGGAGAGGGCCTGGCTCAGCTGTTAGAGAGCCAGTGAAAATATCCCTGCCAGGGGAATGTTTTTGTGTGATTGCTTCTTCCGAGACTTCTACAACTTCTGAAACACCTGTTACTGGGTATGGCAGGCAACGGGAAGCTGTATTAGATGAGTGGCTACTCTGATCCAATGTGGCAAGGTTTATGTTCATGCCGCTATTAAGCTTGTCACATTCCAGCAAATAAGTGGACATGTGCAGTATGATACATGCATATTATGTAAGAATTTTACCTGTTGAACTGCTACAGAGCTGACTAGCTTTTCATGGAACTAAGGACAAAATGTAAACCACTCCCAGCAATCTGGCAAAGCTGTTTTTACAGAGAGAGAAGTGAAATCACCATTAATTCTGAAGTTCAGTTCTGAAAAATGACACTGCATTGAGACACTCCACAGTAACAGGGCACAGATTAGCTTCAAGATAATACCTAATTCCTTGCTGGATGGATCTGGCTCAATTCTAATCTCAGGTACAATGTGCTAAAAAATTTGAATTCAAGGAAATTATTTCTGATTTGTGTTGTGATAAAGGAATTTTGACACAGAGTTCATGAAAATTACCAGTTTGCCAATGTGCGTTTTCACGCTGCAGGTGTGCCTGCCCTTCTCAGCTCCCTGCTAGAAACAGCCCTTTGCACCAACTGGCCACCTACGTGGGGTTAAACTGAATGGTACTGATCTGCTCCCAGTTTTTTGCATGTCTAATTCTTCACCGCTGATCTGTCTTGTTTTGATGTATCTTAGGGAGTGTTTCCCATGAGTCAACCTAGTAGTATGTCTGAGAGGAGAGCACCCACCAGCCAAGGAGGGGAAGGTAACTTCTTTAGCAAGTACAGCTATTACCAAGCCAGGACACAGGATTATAGTTTTAGCATTTTCCTTGAAAATGCTGAAAGTTACTTCTTTAAATGTTTATGATGATGATGGCTTGGCTATGGCAGTCTCAAAGCACTTGACCTGTTCACTCAACCTGCGCCCCTGTCTAAAAATGAAGCCGTTTGCCAGTTGCTGAACTGCAGCCACACACCTGCCAGAAGAGCTGGCACCTTTCTAACTGCACACAGCAGCACGGTGCCAGAGTTATGAAAAAAATATATCTAGTGCCTCGTTTCTTCAAGTCGCACCTGAAATTTAATTACCCAAACAGACATGGTAGTCAGGAGGTTAAATTAACCCTGCCTCCGATAATCAATACGCTGCAACCAACCCAACTGAAAATCTGTTTGATAGAGTTATGTATAAAATGAAGAGTAGATCACAAATTCTGTGTGGGTTTCACACAAACCAGTATCATATAGGGAGGCTGAATGAAAGGAGCAAAAGCTTTGAGATAAAATCAATACTAATATCTACTCTGAGACAACACCTTTGTTTTTAACCTCACTATGGAACTTTTCGAAGGGTGTGTTTGTTGCCTCAGGTCACCGAAGCAGAACATTTGGTGGAGAAAAGCAGCACCCGTGCTAGTTTTTTACTGTGGAGGGCTTGTACAGCATTTATGTTGCACAGCATATATATATATATAGCACAGCAACAAGCACAACCTCATAAGCTCAGAGTCCCTTCAGAGACAGCCAATTTAGTTCCAGCTGCTCACAGTAAGCTCAAAAACAGTAGCTTTCTCATTTCTTCAGATCTTCTCTGACTTTCTTAACTTCACAGCCTCCTGGTAACATTTTCAAAAGCAGATAATGTCTCTGGGTATTGCGTTTGACAGCTGTCAAAAAATTTGACAAAATATCTACTTTAGGTCTTGCTTGCTGTGCAGGCCGAGTTGCGCAGATCTCAGCAAGCAAACAGCGCTGGATCCTACGCAGCTTCCCGCGTCAGCCCCTCAGCATCGAATCCCTCCCGCGCTGCTGAGGCTCTTTTACTAGAGCTAATGAGCTAGACTGTTTAAAGTTTAGGCATGTTAGAATAAATTGCAGTTGTTTGGCTGTGTTTGAGCCTAGACTGATTGGAAGGCTTCAGTTTTGAAGGTGCTATGGGCTTGGAGATCCTTTAGAACAATTTTCTGAGTTTGCTTGTCATTTTGCTCCTGCATCTCAATATACCTTGTTTTTCTGCTTAGGGTTCCAGTGCCTGTATTGGTGTAATTTTGTAAAGTATAACTGTGTGAAATTCTCACTCTTTAGTTATCTTCCCCACCAAAAAAGGTTATATACCACATGAATCTGAAGAAAGCTACAAAAGATGATCCCTGAAAACTCATATCCTGGAAATTAAAGGATTTTCCCTTGTTGAGCGTGACAGTACCTGGGGAAACACAGACACACGTATCTCTGGATTCTCCTTATTATTGCCACTCTCAAGAATGCTTTTATATTATGCTTTAAAGGTGAAAGGATATCAGAATTGTAACTTTCTAAATCCCATGATCCGGGACACAAATCTGGTAACACAACCAGAATTTTTAGAGCAGCTCTTCTCTTCATATTACCATTGCACAGGTAAAATGCATGATTTACAGGTGGCACTGCTGTAATCCTGTAGCCGGTGTTAGTGTTATGGAGCAGTTGCGCTCTGTGAGTCTGAGTGCAAGAAATCACAGACAGGGAGTGTTTCTGGAATCTCACCGCCCGCACATGGAGTAATATCCACTATCCCATATGGATGAAAGGGATAGATGCATTACTGCTAACAGCACACCTTGTGTCTAGAGAGTACTCACTGAGAAACGTTCAGGCAACAAAAGGGAGACTGAGAGTTACATAGTGGCAAAAGAGGAAGTGGGATTGGTTTTTTGGGTTTGTTTCTTTTTTTTTTTTTTAAATCTTCTCCCTCTTTGTGCCACATTCTTACACTGGTTTTGCTTTTAATAAGGAAAAAAAAAAATTAAAAAAAAGGTGACTCCTTTGTAAATAAGCAAACAGTGATGCAATCCAAAGACCGAAAACTAATTTAGCATAATCACTATCTCTCATCTCTGAGAATTATGATCTGCGTTCCCCCGGCAATATGCTTCATTACATATTTGCGACCCACCTATATACAAGCAAACTGAACACACATCTGAGGTGCATCACCTGCTGCCACAAAACAGCTGTGTGTTAGTCCAATTCCCACTGCAGCACTGGAAGGCAAAAAACTAACAGTAAAAATAAAGTCATAAATCAGAGTAAGGGTGGGAAAGAATTACAGAGAGAGAAGGAAAAAAAGATCCTCTGTGCTTACTTCCTGTGGAGAAAAATAATCTCCTCAATCAGAATGTAAACTCTTTGCAGCACTGCTACGCTTGTGTAGCAAGTCACTGAAAATGACCCATTTGTAAGACAGTAATAACTAACTTTTAACTCCTTGTTATAGCAGTGAATCTGCAGTGTCAGCAGCACAGAGTTCAGCTTCTGGAGAAAGGGGTCTCTTCACCAGACTTCTGCATCTCTCAAAGACAATGGTAAACTCCTTACTGACATAAATAGGGCTAAGAATACAGACTAATTTTCAGCAAGCTAACTCAGATATGTGAAAACATCCTGGATTCTCTGCCCAAAATAGAAGTTAGACCTGCCCTAGGAGAGAGGGCTCTCTGGAGAGCTGCTTCTTCTGCTTCTCCCTACAGCCAGGTGGCAATCAGACATGGCCACGGCAGTGGGTGAAAGATTTCACAGGGTGGCTGAAGGGCGAACCTACTCCAGCTCCCCTGCTCAGAGCTGGGTCAGATAAAGCAGGGCTCAGGACCACGTCCAGTCAGGTTTTGAACAACTCCAACAGCTCTGAATAGCTGTTGATACATGTGCCTGCTGAAGAACTTTTCCCTGAGTGTACAAAGTGAGTAAACCTCTGACGGAAATTCAGATATTCAAAACTTTGGGTTTTTTAGTCCCTACTTGAATGTCAGCTTAAATTTTGCGTGAATACCTTTACCGTAAGGCTCAAAACAACTGCCATAAAATTAATTATAAGAGTGGGATGTAGTTATTTTTTAATATATCTAAGATTTTCCATGATATCAATTCTAGTTCTGATCTCAGTCACTTAGATAAAACATCCTGTGAGATAAGCTTTGGTTTGTAAAAATGGCAGCTGCTCCTATAATGAGTCGTCTGACACTGAGCTGGAGTTGTCTATATTTGTTATGTGTAAGAAGTAGGTTTCCATCTCATTAAAACCAATGGGAGTCTTTAGAGAGAGATCCAGCAGTGGGCTCAGATCAGAGGCTTCAGAAAAGTGACATTTGATTAAGCTAGAAATGTCAAGCTATTAAAACTTGGAAAAAACTGGGTTAAGGAGGTGAGAGAGACTGCCGGTCCAGTACCTGTATAGTTCTGTCTATGCAGCTATAAACTTGGATTAAAACTCAGAATTCTGTACATATTAGTTTTAGAGTTAATGGTGGAAAGTGTGGCATACAGTGGCATGCAGGACCCAGTTAACGAAGACGTGACAGAACGCAAAGGTGGGGGTCTGTGCTTGGTTTTAAGACTATGCACGTTTCTGCTTTGACTTTAATTAGACAGACATCATGGCACTCTGAAACTGAAGCTTTGAGGTATGCGTAAGAGGTAACATGTTGGAAATAGCTCTAACAGGCCGAGTGGTGCAATGTGATATACCACATAAAAGCTGAGAGGTGGTTTGTCTTTTTGCACTTGAAATAATTACTTCATCGGTTCAACATTGGGTGTTACAGTTCTTGTTTCTTTAATATGACATATGTTGAAAAATGGTGTACGATACCCTACAAAAGACAGAAAAGATAATGGAGTAGGCCGGCTTTTAGGCTAGTTAAAAAGGCTAAACACTTGCTTTAAACCATGAATTACACCCAGTGTCAAATTAAAGATATGCCGTTCTCCGCTCACAAAATGGATTTTAAAGATATATTTTTGAGCACAGCAAATAGATAGCCAGTGTCTCATGAAAGCTGTTTGTTGTTTTTTGGTGTTTTTTTTTAAACTTAACAAAACCAATCTGAACCTAATTTTTGTGGTTCTGGTGCACATCCGGTTACCTAATAAAGGTGGTAAGAAGAGAGCAGCAAAGATTTGGTGCATTATTTTAATGCCTAACAATTTAAAGCAAGAACCAACAGCCACAGTAAAATTTCTGTCTGCGGTACTATCCATTTTGTGACCAGACAATAGGTGCTTAGCCCTTAAAACACTTGACTGAGACAAATGGCACCGGGACCTGGCACTGAGGTCCTTACACCCTGCTGAGAATGCTTTTTCCTGCTGCATGCATCACACTTAGACTCTCTATTTTCTAGAAAGTAAATCAAACTGAATGAATTTTAGTTAAGTAAATGCATTTAGTCTTGCATCACTGCACATGTAAGATATTGGAAATAAAGAGCTTAATAAGGTAATTAACCAGAGTGAACTATAACCCAGTCATTCCCTACAAGAACAGGGAGGGAGAAAGGGTAGGGAAGGAGTAATGCAGGAAAGCTACAGCACTACCGTGTCTGTGTCTTTGCTCTCCAGAACTGACTAGTCATGGCAAGAGTCTCAAATCCCTTGTCTCCAGTGTGTTATGAAACATGAAGGAGTTGGGTTGCTGGGAAGACAGGATTGCTGGCGGTCAGCCAAGATAGAGATTCTCAGTTCTGAGACCTACAAGGGATCCCCAGAGAGGGGAGCAGCTGGTCGCCAGGCTCTACCTGTAGTGCTGCTGGCTGGAAAGCAGCTCCCATGGGAGCTGTCACACCTACAGAAAGCCTTCATTGGTGGACAAGGTGTTTTCCACTTAGTAATTTTGTTGAATAAACTTTGTGATCTGTATGTAGGCTGGGCTTTGATACACTCTCCTAACTCATATTCATTTTGTAACTCTGTCTGACTTCTAGAAGCGTGACTTGTAGGAGGACATGATTTACAGAGGCCACTCTGTTTCTTCTGAGAACGGCAAACTCCTCCACTAGACAGAGAGACTTGGGTTGAATGTATCTGTCAATCCAACACAAAACTGAGAATTTCCTGCACTTAAAATGTGCAGTTTTTATTTCCCTGGCAAGCTGTGTCAGAGGAGAGAGAGTTATTTTATGACTCTCCAAATCCTTCTGTCACATATATATTGTTAGAGGAACTCTCTACTGGAAATAACTTGAATCCACACAAAGAACAACTGAAAGAGAAATGTCTGCCTCTTACCTACACACACCTGGAAGCTGCATCTTCCCTTGAAAATTAAATGCTAAAACATCATTTAGATTAATGAATATAATCTGAAGGATTATGCTCCCCCACAAACTTGTCCTATAAACACAAATTTAGAAATTAATAGAGAAATTTATACATTATTCATATAAATACAAGGAAATATAAGGATAGTTAAGGAAAAGAGAACTGGGAGAGACCTTAGTAAGTAACTCCTCTGGTCTCAGTGAGATGAAGCACATTTACATCCTCCCTCACAGATAGTGGCAAAGCTTGCCCATAAAGACTGCTAGTAACCAGAATCACAGGCTTTTCTGTATGATTTGTATCATTGATTAACCTTCTTTGTAGTTGAAATACTTTCCCTAATATATAAACTGAACCTCTGTTACATCAAGTTAATTGCTTTTCATCCTCTGTTTTAAGGACCTGCCCAACAGTTGTCTACCAGCATGGAGAATTAGTGTGATATTTCTACCTCAGCCTTTCCTTTCTAATTACATAAAGCAGTTCTTGCTTTTTCTTTTCCTTTTTTTTTATATATATATAAGACCTATGACCATTTTAATTGCTTTCACATTGATTCCTTCCTTTTTCTTTTAAGTAGAGAGTGCACCACACTGCTTAAAACTGGCCACAGTTCAATGCTTGAGGCCACACTGCTCCCGACACAGGAGAATAAATACAGTTTACGCCTTAAGTATTCCCTTGGTGTTTTATGCATTCTAGAAGGACACTTTTTCTGCAGAAGCATTTCATTATTGATGCATATTCAGTTCATATACTACTGTTATAGCTCCAGATGCAGTATTGCTGCTTATTCCTTAATTATACATTTTGTATAACAGCATTTAGTTTCCCCAGGCATGGCTTTTTCACCTTACTTTTTATCCCCTGAATACTAATGATTTCAAGGTAATTCTTCAGTTTCTTAAACTCAGCTCAAATTAAGAATTTGGTGTCACCTCACAGTTCAGTGTCACTCAGGAATTCAATTAACCATTTAAAATATCAATTAGAATCTTGCACAGGATCCCATCTGAAATGTCCTAAAAAATCTCGGAGCACTGTTCAATGAACGATTTTTCAATCAGCACCAACTTTGTGATGATTTCATGTAGATTGTTTTTCCCTAGGTCTCTTAAAACACTAAAATTAATTTATATGGAGTCTGAAGTTTTGCCTTCGATACACTAGGGCAGCTATCCCACCAAAGGAAGAAGTCAGTCATGTTGGTGTGATTTACCCTGACAACGCCACACTGACTGCTTCTTATCGCTTCGCAATCTCTATGGTTTATTACCAATAGCTAATTCTGACCTTTCTGATCTCATGTCCTCACTTAGGACAAGCACTGCGTTTCCCTTCTGGGGTGCCCTGGGGGCTTACTATGCCTTCTCAAATTGCCAGTTCCTGGGGGATTGTTTTGACCAATGCCAGGGTAAGCAAGCGCCTGTCATCACGAGCACGCATCCTCTCAAACTGCCTGTTTGCGGTCACTGCAGTGACACAGAAGCCAAAAAGGGATATTGAACATTTTCATTGTGTTCCCTTTGATGGCACAAAGGGTAATGGAATGTTTAAGTTCCAAAGCGAATAAAGCCACGCAGATTGACTTCAGTTGAAACCAAGCAGGTAACCATGGCAACAGGAAAACAGAAGCACAAATTATTGCATCAGCAAACATTACATAGCCAGGGTCCCTGGCAATATTTGTCCTGACACTAGGTTTAGTACAAACGTTTCTCCCCTGTGAAATCATAGTTTGAAACCTATACGGAGGCAGGCCTGCACCAGTTTATTAGTCCGGCATTGTAAATGCCACTCTGAAGTCTGTTTTCAGATGTCTCCACTCAGCTCTTGTTTTATCTTTTATCCATCTAAGACTTGCCAGCCTTTGCTTATGGTTTTGTTACCTTTCAGATGAAACTCGCCAGCTAAGGTTTCTATCTCCCTCATCTTGCTGGCTCATCCTTATAAAGTTTCCCTCTCTCCCTAGGTGACAAGTGCTTCTGCATTCAAAAGGAGCTATGACTTCTACCACTTTAGAAAAAAACACACCAAACCACCGAGTTCCTGAAAATAAATTTCTTAGCTGCAGGCTTACATTTTTCTTTTATTCTTAATTGTGCTACAGATTGCTAGAGGCAGACAAGAAGGGAGGGAATAGAAATGCCTCAGCCAAGGGATTCTTTAGTAATTGTTCCTGGAGAAAATTCTGAGTGTGCTTTACAATCAACCGGTCTAAAGAAATAAATGAATACAATAGCAATCATTTGTAGCAGGAATAATTTGTAGCAGGAATAATCCTTCCCACACCTTCAAACAGTGAAAAAAATGGTCCTTCAATCCCCCTTTAGAAACAGAAGAGCAAATAACTAAAGTCAGTTCAAGGCAGGTAATCATCCCAAATGGATCATGCATCCCACTAAAATTTGCTGTGATTTTTCATTAAAAATAGGTCTCTCAAACTTGCTGCAGGAAGATGTCTTAATATCAAACATACAAAAAGAAATATACAGTTATTTCCTGTTTTTTAGGGTCCTGTTTTGAAATTAGCCGTTCTGAAAACACTTGTAATCATAGCAAAGCCATTGAAAAGCTCCATTAATTCTAGCACAATGAGAAGAAGGGGAAAAATTGCTCCTTATCAGGGTCAGTGCTTCTGGATGTCCTTTCTGTTGAAATAGTCTCTATAATTGCTGCTTTTAATGACACTAAGTATTCGGTATCCTTGGACATATATCAAAATCTCCTGATTCCAGATCCCACTTGTGGGCAAGATTCACCAGCGGCAAGTCTGGCTATATTCAACGGTGATTTTTCTGTGCACATAGATCATGATTGGATAAGGACCAATATCATAAATATCTGTTTCCTTTAATGCAAACTACCTCTTGCTCTCAGTTTATCTAAGCAGAGAAGACCAGGATTCATCAGCAGTAGGTCTCACACTCCGAGTGAACAGAAAATCGGTTGTTTTACCTCAAACCAGCACATGAGTGCAACTGGTAGAATCTATAAATAATAAGAGTTGCCTTCATAACAGCTTTTATCTCAGAAGACTTTGCAACATGACCCCAAATCCGAATCAGCGGTCCGATAGCCTCCTGAGAAACAACACACCCTAAAGCAAGCCAAGCCCACCTGTGGATTATATACTTCTTAGGACGATTTGTTTTTTTCATACAGAATGAGATTATTATCATTAGCTAGAAGAAGCTTGATTAGTTTTAAAATAGGCATTTTTATAAGTATCCCTTAGATGGCTACAAGATAAAAATACAGAAAAGGAATTCTCCCTCCATTACTTGTCGGAGAATAGATTTACTATGCAGACTCCCATCCCAGCTATTGAATTTGTTTCTTCTTGCTAATAAGGAAAAATTTAAAAACCAATCATTTTTCCATATGGTCCCTTGGTTATTTCACCATCTGTGTGGCAGCTGCAGCAGTGAGGAATTTTATGTAAAAATGTATCTTTCTGCAATGTATCTTTTTCAAGAAAATTTTCTTAAAGCCTCAGTGTTTGATTAGAAATGCAGAGATCAAGCACAGAATTTAAACTCAGATAGATCATTAAAAGTCATAAATCAAGAGCACGTGCATTAAGGTCATCTAGCATCTTTGGCTATCACACCAAAATGACATTATGCTACAGGATATTGAACATGAACACTCTTCAAAGTCAAAGGTCAAGCTTTATATGCCTTTAGAACCAAGATAAGTTATGTATTATCGCTCTTTATCACTAGAAAAGTTCTAAATCTTTAGTATGTCTGATCAATACAGATAAATATTGATCTATGCTCTGTGTGTGAAGAGGCATAATTTCACAATTTACAGTAACACATAATTTGTCAAAACAGATCTTCTAAAGAGATTCAAATGTAAAGCACTTTTGCCTGTAATCTTTGCTTAATTGCCTCAGGACAGCTTCTGCGAAGAATGGCTTACATATTCTTTAAATTTCTGGAGCAACTTTTCAGCTGTAATACTTGGGCTTTGTTTTAAATTAAACCAATGATTTCCAAATAAAATCTAATAGACTAGTAATTCTTTGAAGAGCAGGCAACTGTTACCTTGGCCTAGGAAAATTTTACAGCCCCACTGTTTCATGTCTGGGAGATGTGAGCACATTTTCTTATTTGCTGAGAAGTCCAGATGGAAAAATGGATGTCCTAAGTGACATAAGGACGTAAGAAATCGTCTACTCTGAGTCTGTCTTACTGTGAGAAGACACTATTCTTGTTCTGACTGGAATGCCACAGTGGCAGATGTGACCACAGGAACTCGAGATTTACAGTAAATTGGAGCAGCAGTTGGAGGTCAGGGAAGATACCCAAAGGCATAAAAAAAATGGTGACAAAAACCTAACTTTGACAGTCTAAATCCCTTTCAAGGTGTCAATACATGATTATCTATTTTTACTTCTGTTCCTACCACCTTGAGGAAAGTAAAGCTCCATGGAAAGCAGTGAAACACATCAATGATTATGCATGTAATGAAGAGTGCAGATGGGACCATCCTTTCTTAACCATTGCGATATGCGTGAGTAATCGATCTTTCAGGTTCCTTTTCTGAGGCTGTGTAACGCGCAATTGCAAGGTTGAGAAAGATGGAAGAAAAATTTAACAAACTTACATTATAACTTTATTTTCTGGCCAGTAATGTCAGTAATAATCAAAAAATCTCCTACTAATTATTACCTCCACCCATTGCTTTGATTGGTCAATGAAAAGGAGTCTCCTCTTTATACTTTAAACCATGAATAATCTAAAAAATTGATCTCTTTATTTTACTCCACTTCATATCTATACCTTTTTTTTTCGGAATATTCTCTATTTTCTCATTTCCAAACTTGAAAAAGCAAAAAGAACAGTTTGTACCTTTCAAAAAGATTTGTCTCACTTCCTACCTGATTCTATCAGCTAATTTAAATAAGAATTGCTCATCACGAACTCTTTCTTACTGGTCACAAGAGAAACATACAGCCTGTGCTCTAGTAGCCTGAGTGGGAATGTGTTCAACAAAAGGATCTCAGTCTCTCATCAAGAGCAATAAAATTTGCAATAGCAATTCAACAGACTTTATTAGAAAGATCTGCTTCAATGATTTGCTCACAACCACAGCAGAGGCTCTAAAGGGGAAAGGAATGCAAGACAACAGAATCGTTGAAGATTTGAAATGAGTGGTAATTACCATTGTAATGAACAACATTTTATATAAATGTCACTTTAGTAGAATTTTGAAGTGCCAGCTTGTTTCTAATTTTCTTAAAGCTGTTAGGTGGTGAAACCTGAATACACGAGTGAAGAATTAAATTCCAAATAAAACTGCTGAAGTTTACTTGCATTGGCTTCAGTCAGGTTGGTCCTTTAAAGAAAAACTCTTTCACCTAGAGATGCTGAAGACGACCAGAGACTTTGAATGAATATCAGCTGCAAAATTTTAGGTAGGCACACAGGAAAACTGAGTTACAAGACCGAAGGGGAAACCTCTGTTAAAAACCAAAATTTATGCTTGAGTTTTCTTCTTTGGCCTGATGATTTCACTCATGAACAACTAAGGCCATTCGAAATTTATACCCCATCTTTAACATTCCTTACACTGGTGTAACTAACTGCAGATTGCTGTAAATTAATATACCACACTACACTATACTTGTATTATACCACACTACACTATACTATACACTTTGTGCATGAGTCAGTGCAGAAATAACTAAAAATGAACATGCTATTTATTAGATGATCCCCAAACTGTTTCAAACAGGACCTTTGTGGTAAATTTGTAACTTCATCATCTGTTTTACTATTGTCCACTATCAAGGGAAGTGCAGCTTGTGCCACCTCAATCTGTCATCAATTTCTTGATCTTTCTGTTAAAACAGATATTTAATTCCATGCAATAAAATGTAATTAAAAGAATATTAAGACATTAAAAGGTCATGTACTCCAACTTCACGCTTGTACTTCCTACATTTATCTGTGGAATCATAACTTGCCCACTTTATGCAAGACAGTACTGTTTTGAGACCATATTTGCTTGTTACAGGCACCCTGGCTCATCCAGTGCAGTTTGGATACCTTTTCATTGTTTCCCTTTCGTCATCATGCAGCCCTACTGCTTATTTACCGCACACTACTTAAATACTGCTATGAATATAGAATTATTAATTTATTCATTGGCTTTTCTTTAAGGATCATCCATGCAGCATTTGCGCCCTTCAAAAATCAGTTTAACCTTTCTGGGATATGATTGTTATATTACAAAGTTCCCATCTTCCAGAGGGGGAACTCTAGCAAAATTACACTAATATCACAAGTGCACATTAGCTTAGAATGACCAATTTGAGATATTGCAGGACTAGCTTTTCAGGCAACTTTAACATTTAATTTTATATGCTCCAGTTACAGATCTCACTGACTGTATCTGTAGGCTTCCAGATATTCTGCAAATGAGCAACGTACTAGAGACCTGTCAAGACAATAGTGTCTTGACAATAGTCTGGACTCCTTCAATAGTGTCATTTATATCACTTGTTCAATATCTTCATCATATTTGTGTGGCAGAAACAAGCATGGAAACCATTTTGCAGCACAGTATTTAGCTGTCAAAATTAAGACACATCTGGTAACCCTCTATCTCGTTGACAATCACCCTTGCATTTTCTGCGTCAGTCAAGGCAGAGATTTGCTAGACAGCAATATCTTTGCTTATAAAGCACTGGGAAATTCTCTAAAGACTGGCTGCATGCATCCTTGGGAAATGGCATTCTAGCTTCTTCTAACTCTTGAAAGTTTGACTTTACGTGTGTTACTGCTAAAAGTGTAGGAAATAGCAGATAAAAATGCATTAAATTTTAGTAGACAGAAATTCCAACACAAAATGACTTTGTCTTTCACAGCATTTGTCAAAAAGGCCTCATCTGACATAATAACTGCTAGAAAATAGCAGACTGACATTTCTGTGAAACAGCATTTCTAGAGGATACAGTAAACTTTTGCCTATAGGTTATCATCTATTTGCTGACAAAAAAGTAATATTGAGACTCAAAACCAGAGATCAGTTGCAATGAGGGATTACGTGATAAGGATTCCCTGGTGTCCTCCAGCCTGTCCCTCTCCCATTTATGAGCTTTGTGCTCTGTCTGGCAGACAGAGAAGGAAACTGCAAAGTAGAAAGGAGGAACAATAGCAGGAGACATGTAAATCCCCCAGTTGGCAATACCTACATTCACCTTCATAGTGCATCTCACAGTTAGGAGAAATATGCAGTTCAACCCCCTAGCAGCAAGCAAACTAAACAAAGCTTATTAAAACCAACCATATTTGACAAGTCGATGGCAAACTTTTAGCCCTCAGAGTGGCACAATAAAATGGCCGCAAAATCTTTATGCTGAAAAACATTGTTTTGCTCCTAGTTTCACTGAAACATCAGCTTGGACTAGGCATGAAAATTTAAAAAATTGAAACCTCTGTAGGGAGACAGAATTATCTATAGAGTTAGGTATTTTTCTTTGTCAACCTTGTCAGGAAAAAAAAAAGGAAGATTCAGCACCAGAAAGCTCTTTGGGGGCTTTCAATCATGCTGGTGTTTTTCAATGTTTGAAATAAAACCAAGAATCAGCATATTGTGTTTAGCATTTCTTAAACAAAATCCACTCGGATCAAAATAATTAAATTGATCAAATTTATCAGATTGATTGAAAAAATAACTTTTTCTCCATTTAATTATGATTGATGAATCACCTGGTCATGTGCTGTGCCCAATTTGAGATACAAGGAAAGTTTAAAGTAAAAAAGGGAAGTGGTTAGAAAAGCCAGGGTTTCCGTGGTCCTTCAGATGGCCTTTTGATAGCGAGGTGTCTCACTTTTTCTGTGTTCTGCTTCCTGAACCTGCTTTCTTTTAAAATCTGTCCACTTTCCCAAAATGAGTATTTCAGTGAAAAAAAAAAAGTAAGAAATGTTCTGCTGATTCTTTGCAAGCATTAAAGACCTGAACTTGAGGCCAAACCTTTTATTTAACCCATGATGAATACTTTTCAATGACAATTTTTCCAGCAGTTGCCAGAAAAAAAGAATAACTCTGTTACTGTACAGCTGTAGTTAAAAACACCTGAAAACTGCATCTTAGCATGGACATTAATGGACAATCTGTCCTTTACATGTCATCACGCAGGCTGCCCATAGAGTCCAGAAAATACATGATTTGCTGGTTGTCCAGACATACAAGAAAGAGAAACAAAACTGCTTCCAGCAGCATAGATGTAACCCACATCCTGAATTCCAGTATGCTTTGGAAACTGTTGAGAGTCTTATCAGCATCAGTGCTTCTGACAGCATAAGCCTCATCTATTTACATTATGAATTAAATGCCATGCAGTAATATGTTTGGTTTTTTCAAAAAAATACTGCATTTTTCAGTGGGAGTAAACTATAACGCTGCTTTGTGAATTCGTTTTGTGTCTATTCAGTCCTGTATTTAAATTTTATACGTGGGAGTTACAGTAGTTTTATTACTTTTCCCATTAGCTTTATTTTTTAACATAAAACATGAACTAACCTACTCCCATTACAGATATGGATATCTTTATCACAGAGTAGTTATATTTACAACATAATGTAAAATGTTTTCCCTTGTACAGTAGTTGTCTGTTGCATGCTGCAACATTACAGTAATTCAGTCAAGATAATTAATTTATATTTAAAGAATGCCAAGCATACAATTCACATTAGAAAATTAAGTAAAAATATGCAGATAAATGTAGTAAGCATTTCTATTTCAACACACGGGGCTTTGCAGAGTTATATTTGGCAAGAGCGTTAAAAAGGAAGCGCTACATTTCTGTTGAGCATGGATACCATGGAAATGCATATTATGAAGTAAGAGCATATGCAGCAGGCAGGATTTTCACTAAATGCCATCTCCTTCCATTTCCACAACCTCTCACCTTTTTTTTTACATCCATGATCTTTTAATCTGCTTCGTTAATACTTCCATCTCATCAAAATTTATATATTTGCTTTTCAAGTTACTGTCCAGGTTCAGTGGCTCAGTCAGGTCGATAAGCAAGTGACTGTTCACCTGAGAAAAGACAGCAGTTGTCCCAGATCATCTGGATGTACCTGGTACATTGACAGAGATGCTCAGTGAAAACTCCACCATAAGCAGGTCCAGAGGCAGCTTAACCCCTCATTGAGCTCCATGCTTTGGTTCTCTGCATGGCAAATTCCCTAAATCCTGCTAGATGGGAGCTCCACAATTTAATCTCATGCTCCTGTGGTAAACCAGGCCAACACCTCAGACTAAATCCTCATATTCTTACAGTCCATTTGTTTTTTTAAACTACTTAAGCCCTGCTATACATTTACACCAGAAATATTTCAGTGTTATTGTATGCTATGCCTATATAATATTACTTCTTATGTCTCTTGTTCTTCCCCTTAGTCATTAGGAAAATGTCTCATATTGTCTCTCAGAAAAGACTAGTGATAGATGCTACTTGCAGTGAAAATGAAATATTTGATGCACCAAAACACTGCAAACATATTTGAAAATATATTAGGCTTTGATTTTTTCTGTATACTGTTTTGTTGGGTTATTGACTTAGGTTTTTTCTTCTATTCTTCATCACTTTTTCCAAGTTTTTATTACCTTCCTGGTCAGAATAACAGCTTTGTTAGAAAGAAAAACAAATGAAAATCTATTAGTACAAAAAATACTGATTTTGGGGTCTGATCAGTTCCACCCAAAAGCCACAGCCTGCTGGCTGTGCACGCCCGCTCTCCTGAATGCTGTGAATTAAACGTATTTGTTCTGTATGGAAGTAAAACCTATGCACCAATACAGACCCTTCAGCAGATCTCAGTTCTTGGTTTTTACTTGTAATACAGCTATCCCTGGCATTGTCTTGTTAATATTAATGCCCCTGTGTGCTGACAGGTGATATAAATGGCTTGTTAATGGAACAGTTAGTCATCAGGTGACAACTTTTCAAATTAAAATTCTCACACAAGTTAAATGAGACAACAGCTGTTGGGAAATACATGAAACAGGATTAAATCTGCAGCTGAATATTGCCGAACGTTCTGATCATCTCAATTTCAAGTTAAAGTGGAAAGAGAAACGTACAGAAAAGCTCAGTAAGGACAATCAGAGGCGTAGAATGGCTTCTCTGCAAGATGAGATTGAACAGGTTTTTCATCTAAGAAATTAAATAGTTGAGGGGCCATAAGATAACAGCATATAAAATTACAATTCACATGAAGAAGGAAAATAAGATATTACTGTTGACCTCAAATAGTTGAAGGAATCGGATGGTAATTTAAGGTGAGAGATTTAAAAAAATTTGGAAAAAAGTATATTTTATAATGTGCATAATCACACAGTAGAATTGATTTTCCCAGATTGTTTTGCATGTGAAAAGTATAAATGGGATCAGAAATGGATTTGACAAATACAGGGAAGTCCAAGTGATGGAAGAAATGTTTGCTAACGTCCAGTAAAGTTTATGACAGCAGCAAGCCTAAAATTTCTCTAGAGGCCTTCAGCAACTTTGCGTAGTGGTAAAATAAGATTTCAAGGGTCCGCAAATAGATTTTGAAATCTGACGTTTTTTCAGATAACTTGAATAGGTACAATAGGAGAAAATTTCCATGATTTTCCTAAGGCATATAGATAAGCACGACCACCAAATGTGAAATACTAAACAAGCAGTGGTATTGCCAAGATAAACTTCAATAACCATGCGTTTAGGGGCTAGAAGTCATTTAATTTATTTTTATTTATTAATTTTTAAACATCAGTGCTGCTCTCTCAATTTTTGTTATATATAGACACATCTTGCCCTCATTACCAGCCAAAATGCTTTTTAAAGTCCTTTGACTTGCTTTAGATGCTATACCTTTTAAGGGTTATGTCTTTCCATGTCAGATCTTCTGTCTTCATTCTCATTCTTAACTTCCCCAAGTTTCACTGCTGCTAACAAGTCACATGAGGTAATTAAAAATAAATAAACCAATAAAAACTCCCACAAGGACACAAGAAACAGCTAAGTAGCCATCATCGAGCCCTGAAATAACTGTAGCAACACACTGAACTGTAACTAACTGTATGAGCAAATAAAAAAATTATGCGGGCATGAGGGAAATGTGATTCTTCTATTTACAAAACCAATGTAATAGGCCAGGATTAAGATACAAAGCCTGTGAAAGAGAGGGAGGATGAACCAGCATGACTGTTAACTGGGTATTAACTCCAGAATATGATAGTACAGCTGGACCATAACCCTACACTTCAGTAACTTTGCAGTACCAAACTGAGCATCTGGGCAAAGCCACCTCATCCTGACTCTATTCTCAGTGATATCTTACCTTTGAACTGGGGACTCCATAGAATACACCAGGAATTTCATCTTGGTAGCATGGCGTGATCGACATGGAAATATGCATTATTTTCTTTCTTAGTCGATAATGTGTTTTAGCTGCCCAGACACTGTTTTTTACAGAGTGAAAAAGTCTAACATATGAAGGGAACTGGTCCAACCCTTTCTCTGACATTTCAAAAGACAGTGGCACACAGGGGCTGAGGAAAATGATGATCTCCAGAGGTCCCTTCCAACCCTATGATTCTATGAAAATGAGAACCAAAGAAATCATGTGCTCAGAAGTATGTGGATATGTCAGATCTTCCTATGGAACAAGATCAGCTATACTTCAAATATTTAGGGACAGAGTTTTACAGGAGTCAAGTGCCTTAGGCCTACAGCACTGGCACTTGCAGTGGGATACAGAATCAACAAAGCTTCTGCTGAGTTTCTCCAGCTAAAGCTGTCTGAACTTCAGCTGAGGGAAGGCGGTGTTACTTGTCACTTGCTTAAAGGAATTCAAATTCCATGTAAACGCTTATAAGGCCTTTTTAATATGATCAGTTAGCTGTAAAAGGTCTAAATAATTATATTTTGCTATACAGGAAATGCAGGTTGTGATAGTTTCTCATCTCATGCCCTGGTATTTCCAAATTACCATTCTTAAACAGCAGAAAAGAGGAAGAGACTAAAATGAAATCTTTCTTTAACAGTATAATCCAATTAATATAGCTTTTTTTTTTTTTTTCTTTCTGGACTTCCTTCTGTCAGTCTTTCAAATACGGAGCTCTTTAATGGGAATGTGTCTGACATAGTACAAGACCAAATCCAGAACATATAGATGACCTAAATAAGTGGGGAATGTCAAACTTTGTCAACCTTTTACATATGGGGAATCCCCATTAATCTGCAACATCAGAGGCTTGATTCTTCACTCCCTTATTATGTAGAAAATCATTATGGAAATAAGGGAGTGAAAAATTTCAGTGGGATTTCTCATTGCATAAAACAATAAACTGCACAAATATAGGAACACAGTCTGGTCTCTGGGGAAATCCTAATTTGTCCAGAAATTAGAAATCACTCAAAGACTCTAAAACAAAACTTAGCTCAAGGTACCCATGCAAGTTTTCAGTACTAGTGACAGGAAAATTATATCAACTGAAGGTTTTGAAAGAAAGTGTCCTATTAATTTTTCCACAAGAATAATTTTCCTTTTTCTGTCATTAAATGAAAGCAAAGTTTGAAATTCTGGTAATTCCATTCCACAAAGGGAATTTCAAAATTTGACTTTCTTTCACATTGTAATAAAGCATTTAAAAGACTGAAATTCTCTGGCTATACCTGCAGGGTATTAAGATTAGTGAGTTTCAGAACCCTGTGTCTAAATATCATTGCAGCTGTTTTTATCAGCTAAATATGTGATCTTGTGACAGACTATACATGAATAGTTCAACAAATCCTTTAAAAACTTTACAAACTCATGAAGGCTGCTGTTAATTATATGGTATTAATTATCCCTAATCTTGAATTCTCTTCTGATTGAATCCAAATCCTTTCAAGACCTTTCAGAGGATCAGTGTATGAATAAATAGTCTGACATTACTAGATTTCATGGAATTTCACGGAATTTTTCAGAGTTGGAAGGGACCTCTAGAGATCATCTAGTCCAACTCCCCTGCTAAAGCAGCATTGCCTAGAGCACATTACTCAGGGCTGCATCCAGGCGGGTCTTGAAATTCTCCAGAGAAGGGGACTCCACAACCTCCCTGGGCAGCCTGTTCCAGTGCTCTGTCACCCTCACTGTAAAGAAGTTTTTTCTCATATTTGATCAGAACTTCCTGTGTTCCAGCTTGTGCCCGTTACCCCTTGCCCTGTTACTGGGAACCACTGAAAAGAGTCTGGCTCTATCCTCCTTAGACCCACCCTTTAGATACTTGTAAACATTAATAAGGTCTCCCCTCAGCCTTCCCTTCTCCAGGCCCCAGCTCTCTCAGCCTTTCCTCATAAGGGAGATGTTCCAATCCCTCAGTCATCTTTGTTGCCCTACGCTGGACTCTCTCCAGTAGTTCCCTGTCTCTCTTGAACTGGGGAGCCCAGAACTGGACACAGCATTCCAGGTGCGGCCTCACCAGTGCAGAGAAGAAGGGGAGAATGACCTCCCTTGACCTGCTGGCCATGCTCTTCCCTACACAGCCCAGAATTCCATTGGCCTTCTTGGTGACAAGGGCACGGATAATTTACTGTATACCAAGAACCCTAGATCCTTTTCTTCAGAACTGCTTTCCAGCAGGTCCACCCCTAACCTATACTGGTGCCTGACATTCTTCCTCCCCATCTTTCTATTTACTCTCTCAATTAATATTTGCATGACACTAGCTTTTTTCCCAGAGCTCTCATGTTTTTACGATGCACAGATACATTTCAAAATCAATATTTATGGTAGAGAGAACTTTTCCAATTCTTATAGTACCATTAGGTGTGAGTTATCTGGCATTGTACATTTAGAAACATTTAACTTTAATAATCGCTGTTTTAGAGATTCCATAGTCACTGACGTGCTGGCATATCATTAATGCTGTAACATATCAATATATCATCTTTACTGATGAGTATATCATTCTGCTGCTTTCCAGGAGAGGACAGAATTTCTAATAGAGAAAATAAATATGCATTTTTGAAATGTCCCTGTTTTCCAGAGCACCAGTGACAAGGTTAAGATTTCAGGTGGTATATATAAAAAGAAAAAATGTTCTCTTCTAGACTTATATATTTCCAGTGATATCTTTTAACAATTGTTTGTTGCTTTGTTGCACTCACTGCTAATATTTTTTCTATTTTCGTAATTTCTTAGGCCTGTAACTGAATCAGGAGGCTTTTATTCAAAAAAGGGCATAAGAGTTGTTATAAATAACTATCCAGTAGTGAGCAGCAGTTTTTATCTATGTTAGTCAACGAAATTAATCCAAATAACCTGTAATAGAATTGTTCTATTAGATAATTTTTCTTTGTCATTGAACATGAGGGTGGCTTAGGCTTTTGGACATCTAAGCCCAGCTGAGACAGAGTACCTCTTGAGAGTTGTCTATACCCACTCTTTTCTGACACTGAGAAAGAAACCCCCATATCCGTGGAGAGAACTCGGACAAGGATGTTTTGGAACAGACAAAAACATCTGTAACAAAGAAAGAGGCTATATTTGGCAGATTTGGCAGCCTCTCTGAAGCCTCCTTTCTGCTTTGTTCCAGGAGCTCTGCAATGTGCCCCGGTTAGACAGAGCCCAGACCAGAGAGCAGCCCCATATCTGCTCCCAGATCCAGGCTCTTTCCAAAGCCAGATGCAAACCAACCTCAGGTAGTTTGTGAAAACCATTCCAGCACGCTCATTAAACAGACGACTTGAACCCCAAATCTGTGAATCACTCTACAGGGGGCTGAACTAGTTTTTCCACCTAAGACTTCTGAGACTTCCTCTTCTTTTCATAACTTATGAAAAATAAACAAATTCCAAAGTGAGATGACGACTTAGTCATTTGACTGATGCAGGTCAAAAGGTCATCTAAGGAAATGTCCCATTTGTTTTGTCTATGTAAGTTAGCTGGCAGTACAGACGACAACTTCACAGCTAACAGGCTGTCTTCCACTGCAGAATGAGAAACAATAAACCCCACTCTTTGGCTGGGTGTTCTCTGAGTCAAATTCTTTCAGATGAGTTCTTATCTTCCCCCTCCTGGAATAATAAGTAATAAATATCAGTCACCACTTACTGCTTAGCAAAGATACTATTTTTAATTTGAAAAGAGATTCCTTTTTTCTTTTTCTTACTTTCTAACTGTCTTGCTGTCCTGTGCAGATAACAGTTACCATATGAATGCAAATTTCATTCATTTATTCAATCGTTTATCCAGCTCCAGCTTTTGATAAATATGATAAGACTCATCTCTGGGACAGAAAAGAAGCTGTCTGATTGCATTTCACATGTAATGGTTACTAAGAGTTTAACACAAAATTCTGCAGGAATAAGCCCTTCAATAAAAAGGAAACACATCACTGCCGTTTCCAATTATGTTTTAACACTAGGCAATGATTTTTTATTGTGCTATATTAAACAAAATCAGATTTTCATAAAATTTCTTTTATGAATACACAAAAATATGTTTGTTTTTATATCTGTACTGGGATTTAGTCACAAAGAGGCCTTTATTTCCATGTCTTTTAATAAACAGCCATATAGTAACAATTACATTTTTTAATTCAAATACCATTGCTTTTTTTCACTGGCGTATCTATTGATCTGTTTTCCTTATAGTTTTAGCATTTTGACGTAAAGTGTTACAGGAATGTTCTTTATATACCATTTGGAAATTTGCTTAAATTTCTCTATCCAATCAAATCCTCTTACCAGAGAATTCTTTTATTCCTATTTTTACTCTGCTTTTCAAAGATTTACCTTACATAGCCTGTAAATAAGACAAAGGCATTCTGGTATATGGATTATTAATGGACAGAAAGACAGACTGATCTTGTAACACTGCAGAAGTGGAACTGAAATGGTGCTTTTTTGGAGTAAGTAAAATATTACTGGAGACAAAGAAAATACCTCATCCACATTTAAGCTGAAGCACAGCACTGTTGCAGCGCTTCTTTTCATGAGAATGGCCACCAGCTGAAACCTGCATTTCAGCTTCCAAAGAGAAAAACAGGAAAGAAACATTTCCAGATCGATTAGAACTCAGACACCCAAGAGAGCATCTCTTTCTGAAAGTACTTGTGGCTGAATAAGTTGTGAAGTTTCTGTACTGATCAATGGGTGAACCACAGCGTGGGGATTTGCAGGGTGGTACAGAGTGTCTCCATCTCAGATTTCAGGACTCCTGTTTTTATCTTTTCTGTAGTGCAAGTCTGCAATTCTTTTGCTTGAGTTACAGCACCCTATGAAGGTGTTGATTTTATCCAGAATATTGGAAGAGGTTTGAGAATGTGGTTCCCACAGGAGCTGCAATAAGTACCATACAGGGTGATTAGAAATCTCATTCAAATCAAAGTACTGTTTTAGTTACGCAGGCAAACAAAGCAAACAACAGTGTAAATGCCACTGTATCTTACCAGTTGCCTTCTCATTGCCTAATGTACATACTCTACACTGGACTATCTTCAGATATTTTGTCAGTGCATTGAACGGATTCCTCCAACAACTCTTCCTTTACGAAAAAGACCCTTTTACTGATTTTGATCACTTTGGGTATCAGATGTCTCACCTAGGTGTGGTTTTGCAGGCAGTATTTTTGTGGTCACAGAAAGGAGGCATACCTCAAGTCACTTTTTTAAAAACTTAAGAGCCTTTTAAATTAACTCTCCGCTTAATCATGTGGACAACATTTCAGTAACTGTATGAAGTTTCAGAAAATTTTACAAAGAAGCTTTCTTTCTGTTGCAGTGTCTATAGCTGAAACTTGGAGGAAGGTCTGGCAGCATCTTCTTCATCTGATTTGTACTCTTTGGCCTGTGGAGGTCTTATTTTGTCTTCAGGAACTGTGCAATCTCAATTCCAAAATCCTCAAGCTAAAGCCCAAGAACAGACGTTACCTTTGTATGAGGATGCAATCACAGCATTACCAGAAACAGGTCGCATAACCTGGTTCCCCTGAGAAGACAGCTGTCTTCCCTGTATTGTGGAGGAGCTACAGAAGCAAGGAAAATTTATTTCTAGCTGCATTCGCCCTTGCATTACATGCTAAAATGCAGGAGGATAGAAGAGAGAACAAGACCCAGTGATGTGGTAAAATGAATACATTAGAGATGACATATGTCATAAGACTTATGCATGTCATATATCAAAACAAAAGACTACAGTCAAAAATGTAGTGCATGCAGTCCTTGACCTGAGACTGGGGTCAATGGCCTCCGGCGCTGGACCATGTCTTTCTTCTGTGGCATCTTCTACACTGGCAGGGGGCCATCCAGCTCTGGAATAGCAAAGGAAGGAAGTAATCCTCCCAGACACCACAGTCTTTTGCCCCTTGCCCTCATAGCAGAATCTACTCACAGGACTCATCTGATGAGTAAAAGACAGATTCAGTGTGAAATCAGTATCATTTCTCCCCTAAGCCACCATCACACTCAATCCACCACTGCAGTTGACAGCCAGTCCTCTCTAAGCTTGACAACATCCATGTGAGAATAGGTTTCTTCACACACTTCTCTGCTTTTCAAGGACCCTGGTGACAAAGAAGGCAGAGGCCAATAGATGAAATGTCCACTGGAGTGGTTCATCAGTGCCCTTGCTCAAGCCAAGCAAGTCTGAAAAGATGCCCACAGACACTGACTATGCTGGCTTCCAGCCTGACGCCCAGGGTTTGCTAACTTGTGATCTGTACATCCCACCAAGACCCTGCAGGGCCTCTCCGAAGGGAACAGGAAGACTCTGGTAGTCACAAATAACCGCATGACCCAGAAGCATAAAGGGTAAGCTATTATGAGGTACAGAATGGCTTTCAAACCCTTTAAAGGTTAATTTCCTTGGAAAGGAAGAGATTCTTATTCCTGCCTTGCTCATGGAGAATGGAGAGTTCAGAAACTCTGGCACTTGACAGGCATAGCTACTTTGGCGGCAATGAGTCCTCCAACAGGCCACAAGAGCTGTTAGCACAAGTGAAGGGGAAGCCTTTGCAAGTGAAATACTTGCAGGGGTCTTGCAAACATCAAATAGGAAGGGAAAGGGTGTGCATGGCTCCAACAGCGTTACAGAAAAGCAGATTAGTTGTGGGCAGATGGTGTGGATGATGATGTCTGTAACATCCTCCATGATCCTACTCACCACTGATTCATTGACACTAAAGTGCTTGGCCAGTGACTGGTAAGAGAGGAGGATTTCAGGGCGACACTGGCAGCCCTCATCCACACAAGGGTGAGTTTCTGGAAACTGGACCTTGGGTGCTGGATGGCCAGGCTCTGCCCTGCTGATGCTGCTATAAAAAAAAAGGCAAACACTCAAATATATAAACAGGAGCTCTGCATGTAAGGCATAAGACACTGTCAGTAAGAACCTCTTCTGCTGTCCTCCATTAGTAGGTCCTCCTGCTGTACTTCTAGTTTGCGGTGCAAGAGGTCAGGGGGAAAAAAAAACCAAAACAACAAAACCAACCACCTATTCTTTTTCAGATATTTCTATTAACACCATCTAAAACTATATATACTCACCTGTAACCCTAAAGCATGCAGTAAACCAAGACCCTATAATTTCAGGTCTCAGAACAGCAGATGTTATTTCTAAGAAAACATTGCTTTCAAATATTTCCTTGGCCCATCCATACTGAGTAGATACAGGACTTCACTGAGTCTATTAAAGTTAATGGAGTTATTCACTGATCTACCGACTTGAGATCCTAACTAAGCACAAACACGGGAGAGAAACAGAAAAGGAAACAGGGTTTTGTGAGCTCTTTATGATTTGTCTTCTGTGCCTGCACGCACATAACTGTTCAGCCTGAATGCCGTGATCATCTTTCTGATAAGCAACACAATTTCCCAGTCTACAGATTCATTATGAATGAGTAAAAATGTTTTCTTAGAATCCCTTTAGACCCATCCATGAGCATACCAGTTACCTGTCTTTCCACTGTAATCTTTTAAAAATAAACCATCGCATTCAAGGTGAGGCCACTTAATCTTAGGTCTCAGCTCCCTCGCTGTGAACTGAGCCTCTCTACAGAGAAGTTTTGCAACTAATATGGATTTCCTTTCACTCTGATTCTCCTGACTGATTCCCTCCCACAAGTTCTGCACTGACAGTCAGTACCACCAGCAGAAACGCGCGGTGCTCTGTAGCCTGCAGTGCCTGCCCGTAAGAGCAGCCCTCTTTTCTGCTTGTGTCATTATGCAAAAGCAGGCAACAGGAGCTCATTAAGGCGAGAAACATCTGTATCCTGCCTACCATGAACGACCGCTAAAACACCAATTTGTCACTAGAAACTACTGACTCTTGGCCTGTAAAGCCATCACACCCCTCCTTCCTCTCACATGCACCCCTTGTTCTACGGCAACAAACTATCGCAGTCTGTGTACATGACTGTGGGCAAGGAATTCAGTGTCTTCATGAAACCATGTGGGCTGCTGTATGGGTGATTGAAAAAGGGAAGGAAGAGGGATTCTAGAATTATTGAAAACGCATAGAACAAATTGCAGGCTGCATTGCCCAACCCTATAAATGATCCTAATGGCTAATTTTACTTCATCAGGTTTTCCAAGATTTTCTGTTTTTTCAGCCTATGTATTTCTAGATTTAAATCTCTTTCAAGATATTTTCTCCTCGTCTACCTATTCAGAAGTAAATTTAAACATGGAAAGTTTCTTTATTTCCAAACCTCTTCAACAAGCATGTCCATGAACAGGAGTATCTCATTCATTATTATTACCGTGGCACATGCAACACAGAGTGTCCGTGAACAGGAGTATCTATCTCATTCATTATTATTACCGTGGCACATGAAACACAGAGTGTCCATGGCAACATGGAGCTTGCTGTCCTCATAAACTCCCTGAATACCAGTAGGGAAACAGTTTAAATTCTCTTTTTCACTATCAGTATAACACCTGAAATCTCCAAGAAGCCAATATAAAATACAATACCTAGTTATAACAAGCAATATGATGGATGGACACATGTTGTGCAAATTAATCTAAAATCACTTAGAAGTGATTGTGAGGGTTGGTTAACCAGAATACCATAATCATGGAAGGTTTCTATTCTTTATCCTGGTTTCAGTACAGCTCTGCATACAACAGGTAGGTACACAATCATTACTAGCCAGGAAAACAGCTTCTGTAGAAATGAGTCTAACCTGTGGTGGTTTAGGCACAAGATTAAGGTGCGTAAAAAACCAGAAAGCAAGCTCGAAAGCTGAATAGCAAGTAGGTACAGAGATCGCCCCCATCCACTTGCATGAGCACAAAGCTCTCACTTAAGATGTTCTGCTATAGCTGAAAAAGGTACAATCCTCAGCAAAAATAACAGGTTGAGGGTTCACAGCTAGCGTAAGTATAAGAATTAATGTCATTATGAAAGGCTGGATTTCGTTCTTGGTTTTGGTCAGACTGAAAGATTTTCTTTTTACCATAATCTTTTCCTTCATTTAATTCTCTATTGGTTTCAATTAAGTTCTCTCCAGGTGTGTACCTCCAGCTGAGTACTGTTTTTTCCCCCTAGCCAAGCTGTTTTTTAGACTGGTTTTCAAGGTTTCAAATCCAATGAAAACCCAGGAGACCAATAGCAAAAAATTGGTTATGTGCTGGGAAATGGACTACCTATAATCTGTCACTGTGAAATTCCTTTACAGTCTCCTTCTTCACAGATGGGCAACAGTGAATCTAGAAAGCTGGTTAATGATTCTCATGAAACTCTTTACATTCAAAATTGTTTTGAAAAATTAATTTTAAAAGGTGTCTTTCTATAGGAAGGTGACAGAGGGAAAATGTCAGTTTATGGCCAGGGAACTGCTCTGCAATAAGGATGTATACGTGCCTAACTTCTGTCGCAGACTCCCCATGAGATCCTGAGCAAGACAACTGCTTGATCCCTCTCCTATCTGTATATGTATGATAAGACCTGTCCTGTTTTCTATGATTTAGTACAAATAAGTTTAGTAGTACAGTACTTGTGAATGCCAGGAAAGGCCTGAAAACAGACAGACAGTCAATTGTGCTCATATTAATGTAACTGCCTTGATTCTAAATAAGCATCAATACTGATAATGTCAATAATGCACAAAATCTTTGCTTACCTAATTTATATCTACTTTAAAAAAAAAGAGTTTTTCAATTTTTGAGAGTTTGCTTTATTGTAAAATTACATAACCTGAAGCACTTATACCACCTCAGAAATCTTGAAAAAGGTGGTGTTCTACTCAATCAGATAACTATGAATAACCCATTTTAATACCTGCTACTGCACCATAAGAATATTTAACTCCAATAACTCTTATGCCAAATGTTAAAACAAAGTAACTTTTTTAATTGGGAGAAGCCTTCTAGAGGAAAGAACTGGGAAGAGGCTTATTAAAAGGTAACAAAAGATGAAAAAGAAGGCTGTTTGAATAGGCCAGAGGAATGATCGGGGAACATTACTTATTTGATTAGCTAATCCCTGTACAGCTTGAAGTCAGGAGTATCTCAAGTGTTTTATGCAAAATCACACAGAAAGACTAATGTGAAATACAATTATAGCTGCATACAACTGGGCATTTTCCTAACACACTGTCTCTTACAATCTACAGTCTAGGGTATCTGCGTGTGCTGTTCATGACTACTGTTAACACAAGTATTAAATGAGAACTCTTTGCAGGTTAAAAAAAAAAAAGTTATTTTTTTCATATACACTTCTATACCTTTCCACTCCATAAAACGTTAGCTTTGGTAGAATTTTTCAAATTTATAAATTCTTCAAATATGAACTGAAAAACTTATTATGGCAACTTAGATCACTGCAATATTGCTCTGAAAATGAGCCTGCAAGGGAAATTAGTTTCCAAAGAAAAATAATTTAAATGTAATGAAGACTCTTAAAAAAAAAAGACAATTTCTTTTTCTCATTCCTTCCAACTCATACTCTCCAAGGGGCAAAGTTTTTGCCATTATGAACAGCTTATAATTTGTATGTGCGTTCTGCTAGCCATTGCCCAGGGTCATCATTAGTGTTTTGGTTCTTTTAACTACAGTCTCAAAGGTTTGCACAGTTTCTTTTTGGCACAAGACTTTAGGGTACAGTACCTCAGCTAAGAGGCTTTGAAAAGCTGCTAAGAATTGGAAAAAAAAAAAATAAAAAGACATTGAACTTCAGAGTTACTGCTATCTCAGCAGTTTTTTTACAGCTTGCTTGGTATAAATCCCAATACTCCCAAGCATCCAGGCAGGGAAACTGCATAAGGAATATTCTCCGAAACTTTCAGAGTTCTGTGAGAGCTGCGCAGTCTGTGGCTAACAACCTACTAGTATTTCAGTATTCTAGTTGTGAGCCACTGACTCACAGCTGTGATACTCACAGGTATCAACCCCTTGCATATGTTCAATGTGAAACCACATAAAAGTAATTTCATAACTTTATGAAATATTAATGAAAACAAGAATGGGCAGAGAAGACTCATTGATTTATAGTGAAAACCTGCTGCAGTTTGCAGAGGTGCAACTGCTCCTTTTGAATCCTGAACACCAGATGAATGCTAGATTACCTAACATGTTTCAGTTATCTGAAAGTATAGAAAAGATTTATCTGAGCCCTAATCTCACTCTGCTGAAAAATATTATACTTGTGTCAAAGTTTCTTAATAAGAAGTACAGGAAAAGAGAAATAAAAAAATAATATGAATCTGTGGCCTTGACAAGTTAAAAATTTGCAGTTCTTTTGCAGCTCTGAAATGCTGCATATCTTAAAGGAACTGTGAAGCCTCACTGGAAATTCATGGACCGTAGCTGTAAGTAAATCAGGTCTGGTAGAGCTGGCATTTGCTTGAAGCTAGGGGAATATAGGGGAATAAACAGAGAGTAATCACCAACAGATGTGTTTACCAAAAAAAATGTAAAAAAGTATATTGCCTACCTTAATTAATCACTGTAACTTTTGAAGGAACTCATTTGGTATTTTGTTTCTACTTGATGATGTATTCTTTTGAAATGTCTGAAATTTCTCCTCTTTAAAAATACTAGGCATGTTGCTGTGCTGCCTTTTTAACCAGGACTTCGAAAAGTGGTCAACATCTGTCTGCCAACCCTTGATTGAAGGAATAGGGTTGTTGATAACAAATGATAGCAATGAGTTTCTACCCCAGTATTTTAGTGAGCATTAACAGAACCCTGTGAAACAGTTTTCATAGAATCACAGAATCACAGAATGGTTTGGGTCAGAAGGAACCTTTAAAGATCACATAGTTCCAACACCCCTGCCATGGGCAAGGACATCTTTCATGAGATCAGGTTGCTCAAAGCCTGACCTTGAACACCTCAAGGGACAGGGGATCCACAGCTTCTCTGGGTAACCTGTTCCAGTGTCTCACCACCTTCATTGTAAAAAAAAATCTTCCTTATATCTAATCTAAACCTACCTTTTCTTAGTTTAAAACTGTTACCCTTTGCCCTGTTGCTACAGACCCTGGTAAAAAGTCTCTCTCCGTCTTTCTCATGAGCCCCCTTTAAGTATTGAAAAACCTCAATAAGGTCTCCACAGAGCCTTCTCTACTCCATGCTAAACAACCCCATCTCTTTCATCCTTTCCTCATAGGAGAGGTGTTTCTGCTGTCTGATCATTTTCCTGGCTCTCCTCTGGACCTGCTCTAACAGGCCCATGTCTTTCTTGTGCTGGGGACCTCAGAACTGGGTGTGATATCCAGGCGGAGTCTCACAAGAGCAGAGTAGAGGGAAGGAATCACCTCCATCAACCTGCTGGTGATGTTTCTTTTCATGCAGCCTAGGATACATTGACTTTCTGGGCTGCAAACGCACATTGCTTGTTCATGTTCAGTTTTTCATCCATCAATATCCCCAAGTCCTTCTCTAAAGGGCTCCTCTCAATCCATTCATCATTCAGTCTGTGCTGATACTGGCAATTTTCCCAACGCACGTGCAGGATCTTGCACTTGGCCATGTTGAACTTCAAGAGATTCACATTGGCTCACTTCTCAAGCCTGTCAGGGTCCCTCTGGATGGCATCCCTTCCCTCAAGCATGTCAACTACACCACTCAGCTTGCTGTCATCTGCAAAGTTGCTGAGGGTGCACTCAATCCCACTGCCTGTGTCATTAATAAAGATATTGAACAGTCCCAGTATGGACCCCTGAGGGACACCACATGTTTCTGATCTCCATTTGGACATTGAGACATTGACTGCAACTCTTTGGATGCTACTATGCATCCAGTTCCTAATCCATCAAATAGTCCATCCCTCAAATCCATATCTCACCAATTTAGCAAAAAGGATGTTGTGTGGGACTGTATCAAAGGCCTTACAAAAGTCAAGGTAGATGACATCAGTTGCTCTTCCCTTATTCACCAATTCAGTCATTCCACCATAGAAGGTCACCAGATTAGCCAGGCACAAATTGCCCTTTGTGAAGCCATATTGGCTGTCTTTAATCACCTCCTTGTCATCCATATGCCTTGACATAACTTCCAGAAGGATCTGCTCCATGACCTTATAGGCACAGAGGCTGATTGGTTGGTAGTTCCCAGTTTTGTAAAAGCCTCCCTCAGTTAACTAATTTTCATTATAATGTTGTACTCTACAGGCTCTCCAGTCTTCACAGTATCCTTCAGGACAAGTTGTCCAGCTGTAGGATAAGCGAGTATGTGGTGCACTGGCTGAAGAACTGGCTGAAGAGCAGAGACCAAAGGAGCTACGTGAATGGGGGTAGATCTGGCTGATGACCGGTCACCAGCAGTGTTCCTCAGGGTTCAGTTCTAGGGTGGGTTCTGTTCAATATATTTATCAGTGATCTGGATGCAGGAGTTGAATGCACCATTAGCAAGTTTGCTGATGATACCAAACTGGGATGTGCTGTTGACTCTCTTTAGGTATGGGAGGCCTTGCAGAGGGATCTAGATAGATTAGAGCACTGGGCTATGAAATTTAACAAGTCCAAATACCAGATTCTGCACCTAGGATGGAGTAATGCCAGGCACGAGTATAAATTGGGAGAGGAGCGGCTGGCGAGCAGCCCTGAAGGAAGGGATCTGGGGGTGCTGGTGGGCAGCAGGCTCAACGTGAGTCAGCAGCGTGCCCAGCAGCCAAGAGGGCAAACCGCATCCTGGGGTGCATCAAACCCAGCGTAACCTGCCGGAGAAAAGAGGGGATTATCCCGCTGTATTCAGCGCCTCTAGTGCTGTGTGCAGTTCTGGTACCCGTGATTCAAGAAGGATGTGAAAGTCCTTGAATGCATCCAGAGAAGGTCAACAAATCTGGTAAAAGGGCTGCAAGAAATTTCCTATGAGTGGCTAAGGACTTTGGACTTGTCTAGTTTGGAGAAGAGGAGGCTGAGGGGTGACCTCATTGCTCTCTGCAGCTTCCTGAGGAGGGGAAGTGGAGAGGGAGGTGCTGAGCTCTTCTCCCAGTGATAGGATGTGTAGGAGCTGCATGAGGGGAGGTTTAGACTGGACATTTGGAAGCATTTCTTTACTGAGGGGGTGGTCAAACACTGGAACAAGCTTTCTATTCTATTCTATTCTATTCTATTCTATTCTATTCTATTCTATTCTATTCTATTCTATTCTATTCTATTCTATTCTATTCTATTCTACATATTCCAAAAACTTTCTGCATAGCTACAATTGTAATTTGTAACAAATAATGACAACATTTTGGCATATCCAGATCATGACATGGAAAAGACAATAGAAACCTATGTCTTTCTTCTTTGTTAAATCTCCTTTACATATCTTGGAAACTGATACTTCTTGACACAGACTACAGTCTCCTAGAGACTTTCACAAAAGAACAAACTATCTTTTAAAATGTCCCACCATTTTTTTTTCATGCAACACCTTAAACTGTACATTTCAGAGATTTAAGGGCTCTCCTGTGTGTCCGTGTAGGAAATTAATGTTCTTTCAAGCTGGTTGCTAAGAGAAAAAAAACAAAAAAGGGCAGTTTCATTTCTGTTGTGAATCACCAGGTACACTAATAGCCTAGTATCTTCAAAAGAAAATCACGTTGTCTTATGTGCTTATATATACATGTAATATAAGCATAGAGATTTTGACTTAATATTTTTTCTAATCATAATTTACTTCAAAATGTGATTATTATATGAAGTTAATATATCAAAAAACTTTTCTTAAGGTTCACTTTATGCAAAGTGCATTTATATATAAAGGATAAAACATACAAAGGAACTAACTAAATACATAAAAATAGGCTACAATTATTCCTTCATGTATTTATTTTCTTTGTGTTGTAGCCTCAAATGGTTGATTATAAACAGTTTACCTCTTTATTTTCATCTTTATTAACTGCCTCTGTCTATATGATTGTGATCTCTGCTTCATTAAGGTCAGCGTGCTTTGTCCACAATAGTCAGTTATATTCTCTGCAAGCACTTAGGACAGTCTGACCTTCAGTGGCTGAGAACCAGAGAGAAATTAATTAACTCATATGCTGCATTCACTGTATTAAGATTCTGGTAATAGGATGGGAAAGCATGATGTGAAGCTAAGCAGAATTTAGTCTTTCTGCAAACTCAGATGAAACCTAGAGTAACTCCCACAGGCTGTGGCAGGAACCACATTCAGTGCGAGGAAATTTTGCAAGAGCACCACGACCAAGAAGTAGGATTACATATCTCCACTTCTTCAGAGTCTCTCACCTGCTGCCCAGGTAGCTGATGGCTCACTGTCATTAGGTGAGAGGAAACCAGGCTACCAGACAAAATTTAGATATCTTTATCTTATTCACTCCTTCAGACATTTATCATAAGTAAAAGCATCACTGGCGGTCCGGGTTTGGAACTAGATGATCCTTAAGGTCCTTTCCAACCCAAACCATTCTATGATTCTATTATTATAGCCCCTCTGAGCAAAAAATCTGCAATTCAAGGCCAAGGGGTATGAGAAAGCAGGAACTCAAGTAGCAAACAAAGCAAAACAAAGGAATGCAATTAACAATGTCTAAGAAAATCTGCATACTTTCTTCATCTCTTTATTGTTTAGTGGAAGTTGAAGGAGGAATGTTTTCAAGTAAAAAAGAGCTGGATAAATCTTCTCTGAAGAACTGCATTATATTTGACAAATCCAAGAAACACCCTTCATTTCCCTCCATCCACTGCTAGGTAGTTACAGAACCAGTGCTCACTTCTGCTAGTACAAGAGGTGCCAACTGGCTTATATAGCCCTCCTCTAAAAGACTGGGGAAGGATGGCAGGTCTAATGAGCTTTTCTGGAAAGTATTTGTCTGCTTCCTGTTGCAGACTTGTTGGGGTCCGAATAAAGCAGTTCAAGCAGTTGGGAAGAAGTCACAGGCTTAAACAGTCAGAACATTAGGCTGAGGGGTACTTGCTTCCACAGTGCTCTCAGCCAAGAGAGAAAGTGTTCAGGGAAATAACCAAAGGAAAAGATGATGTCTGCTAAAGTAGCCAGAGAATGCAAAAGGCTCCTAAAAGCCCTGAATCTGCTGCAGGCAGGCAGACATTTTGGGGTAGCCATTAGATTGTTTCTGAAGATCCTTGCCCTGTCACTAGAAGAAAATTTTGCAGGGTGAGTCCATGGCCTTTCAATTTCCAGGGTCTGAACTCTGTCCACCTGCCACAGCGGAGATCAGAGAGGAGAATGAAAATGTTATTGGGCCGTACACAGTGACAGTGTCTTCTCCCCATTCTGCCCTCCTCCTTGGCATACCCAGGTTTCTTCTAAATAAATGTCAGCATAAACCAAGAATCACTGTGCCTGATTTATGTGAAACTGAGATGAATGCCTGGTTTCAAGCCACTCAAAGCAAGGCTGAGGAGTTTCAGGGACCTATGTTTAGTGATCATCCTGACATGTAATGGCTTTTGTGTTATGTTAAAATAAAAGTGAAAATTGCATGGCTACAAGCAATATAGAAAATGGTGAATTGGTGGCATAAAGAATGGCTGTATGAGAGCTGGGGTGGCAGCCGTACTTATACTGTAAAGTGAACAAAAACTTAGTCAAGAGCCAGGGAAGTTGCATGCTGTAGTTGTTTTCATGCAAAACTTTCGTATTTCAGTCTTTGGATCTCATTTATGTCTGCAAACAAAACCTATACTGTCCTAGTTTGAGGTAGAACAAAACCAATTTTCTTTTCAGTAATTTTACTTTTTGGTTAAGTCTCTTCTAACTGACTGTACTCTCTGAAATTAATGGTGTGTTTTCCAGACAGTGCCTGTTTCTAGCAACGATAAGGTCTGATGTTTATAGTTAATACTATGGAAAGGTATGCAGAGATGCTCTTGCTTATACTTTTTCCAATAACAACCAAGGTCAGCTAACTTTGTTACATGCCATGTTAGAGGACTGGAGGTGGAAGAGTCTAAAGGGGTCACACCTGGAGCAACTGACCAATGGGGTATTTTATCCCATCTGCATCATACACAGTACAAAGCTGAGGGATCAAAGGGATCAACCCTCTCTTCTTCAATGGCCAGCATCCAAGGAGAACTCTATCCATTTTCTGCCTTTGATCCTGATCCACGTGTTTCTGAGTCCAGTTCCTATCTGCCGCTGAGTCCAATCTGAGATTTTCCCAGTGCTGGCTGGTGATGTGATAGCTATCCTGAAAGCTCAATATTGGTATTGTACGTATTTGTATATATTTCCTTATTTTCTTATTAATATTACTATCTTTTCTTTTTATTGTTAATATTTCATTAAAGCTGGTGGATTTTTTGGGGGGAGAGGATGTTTAACCCATAAGTCTCTCTCCCTTCCCCTTCTGGGATGACTGAGGGACACACTGTCATTAATTTAGTGGCCAGCAAACTAGATGATTCTAAAGAACACAAGGACCCAGGTAAGTTCTGCTGTCTGCTGACACCCCTGTGCCACTGTGTCTTGTTTAAATTCCAAGAAAAGCATTAAGTACTGAAACATTTACGAGCTTAGCATAAATATTTTTGTTTGATTGTTAGTGTCAGTGAAATGAGAACGAAGCAGTTCCACAATATAGACTCCAGTCCTGCTGGCTGATTTGGTTTCTCCACCAATTCAGCTTTTGCACAGGAAGTTGTCCTCTGTAATAGTCACAACTTCCTGAAGCTGTTCTGGATAAGAAGGGAAACTTCAAAGTTTTGGAATCCATGTGGTAGTCATCAGGGTCAGTAAAAATAGCCTTTACAAGAACTAAAGTAACATACTTCCCCTTGGTTCCCCACTTGACTGGAGCAGGAAGATCAATGGACAAACTCTTACGAGACAGAGCAAGACAAAAACTTTGTTTCCATTATGAAAAGATTTTACAATTTCAATCCTTTTGCATTATATCCTCAAAAAGGACTGATATGTTATTTCATATCAGCCTAGAATGGGTCTTTTTGGTCATCTACATCAAATCACAAAGCTCAGGAGTACAAATCATAACAATTCACTAGCAAGATAATTCCAGCTATGGCAAAATAAGGTAATTTTATTTGACAGAATCATTTTGTATCCCTTGAAGGAGTAAACCAAATAGACTTAGCATAAGCAATGTTCTAAAGTAACACTATCCAATTATATACAAGAGGAAAGAAAACCCAAAAAACAATGCTGGCAGCAAACCCCAAAGCAATTTTGTTTTGGAGTTGATCCACTGCATTTTAATAAGAGTCTTTGCAATTACATAATGACCCTTCACGGTTAGCAGTAAATGTTGTTGGCTTAATTATATAAAATTTAGTTCGCCTCTCCAGAACTGCCCACACCTCTTGAGATAAAGACCTGGAGGATGATAAAGCATGCATGACAATTACAAACGGCTAAGCAAAGGGCACAGCAGAGCTGGCAGTATTTGTCCTGCAAAGAATACATTTTACCAGAGCGGTTCTTAAGCCTCATATGTCAAATGTGTTATTAATGAACACGTGACCCTACACAGAACCACAAGCTGCAGAACACAGTCCAAGCCAGGCACAGATTTAGGCAGGGTGGAATGTGGTGACAAAAGGGGTTAGACTGGTCTCCATCCTTCTGTTAGCTGCAGTTTCTCTACCACAGCATCAGCCCTTGATGCAGCTGCTTTCCAGCTCCTTCAGTTTAGATATCGAGTCTGGCTGATGGAGCCATCGAGAGAAAGCAGACACACAACAGAAACAGTGGACGTGCATGTGTACCTCAGCTAATGCAACCACCCAACACCCCTTTCTGACGTGTCTCCTGTCAAAGGATGGCAGAAAGGAAGAGCTCGCTTCTCCCTTGCCCACGCCATTTGCCCTGAGCCTGCATTTCCCCCAGTGTGAGGTTTTCCTTCCCCTCCCCTGTTACAGTCTGTCTTGCAGGCAGGCGCTGATGCACTGCAACTTGTCTCTACACCAACTGGTGGCTTATGACCACAGCCATCATGGTGCTGAGCCAGAGCTAATGAACCCTCCTGAGTGGCCGCACATGTTACCTTTGGCTCGGTGCTGTGGGGGCCGTCACTGGGCAGCCCATCCCAAAGAGCCCTGAGCCTCCTCTGTTGTTCCCAGAGCAGGGGCATCTCTGCATGGTAGGGCCACACAGTACTGGACCTCAAAAGGAGTGAGGTGAATCCAATGGCATTTAAAAATACAACCAGTTTCAAGAGGGTTCTCACCCCATGTCAGTTGTTTCCCATAAGTCTAGCAACAGAGCAAATGGCTCTGTTCCTGAAACAGAGTTCCTACCCCATTTTCTCCGTTTTCTCCTGCAAACCCCTCTTACCTGTTCACACAGATGGCAGAAAATTGTATTATTGCTTTTCCTCCTGAGAAAAGATGCTGGTAGCCAAAAGGTGCGTGCTGTGAAAGCTTCTCTAGGTAATTTGCTTTCAATCACCAATTCAATGTTTAAATCTTCTTCCAAAGGTAGTTATCCAAAACATATCTATTATCCAGTGGCATTTGCCTGCAACCTTTCATTGCCATGATTACTCAATAATCACAAAAGAGAGTCCTGCTGACCAATTTGCCACTAGCCCAAACTAGTTCTTCATTTACTGTCACGAAGTCTAAAGCAATCAATTCTCTTTTACCTAATTTCAATTCTCTTTCTCTTACCTCCCCACTACGATCTGGAAAACTCACAGTCGCTGCAGCAACTTCTGAGTTTTTAATAGATGTTTCATTGGGTCGTAGTCCCCACTACTCAGCCTTAGGAACTGCTTTGTCCAATTGTTTTTCACCCTGGTAAACACAATCATTTCAATGTTTTGAATGAAAAAGGCAATACTCTATGTCTAATTGCACCCTACAGCTCACATACCAGGTTTGCTCTGAATGATGGAGACCTGGGCTTGACTATGCAGTAAAATTGTTAAATCTTTACATTCTAGAAGAACTCTGCAGCCATTTTAGCAACTGAAGAATCTAGTGTTTTAGGAGGAAAGTCTTCTGCCAAGGAGTAGATTTTTCTTTCTGCTTAATTTTGTAGTTCAGCATTGATTATTCCAAGCTCGTATATAATAAAGCACAGAAATAAAACAAATTGTTAGAGTTCTTTTCACAAAGTTACAACGCTCTTGAGTTAAAATGTTCTTTCTGCGTCTGGGGTCTGTTTTTTCTTTTTTCAGTAGCAAATTTTAGATCTTTCTAGAAACATCTGGATGTGCTATGGAACTGGAAGCCTTTTTCAGACCCCACTGGATCCAAGTGCATGACTCAGCCACATCCCTGCAATACATAAAAGTCAGACCTGGCCTCACGCTTTTATCTCTTATCCTTCCACTTGTCATGATAACTTTAAGGGTTTATTAACCAAAATTTTTGGAAGTGTTTTCTTGTGAGGAAATAATGCATCCTACAATACAAAGTCTTGTTTCTGCTCTAACAAAGTATGACTTACTAGGGTTTCCCCCTAGAACAGGCCACAATGAATTTGATCTAGCATTCAAAGTTACAGGGGTTATAAGCGAGCTCTTGAACTGCCTCAGGAGTGAGTAAAAGGGATAGCTCAAGCTCAGCCTTACAGTTTCTCAGTTCTCAAGCTCAATTTCTTAGTAATAAAAATTCAGAAACACTTGAAGAGTCTTTTTCATCCTTTTGGGAAGCTACATATTTTCCTGTCTAATTCATTATTTACTAAAGTGACAGTATGTTCCCAAATTCCTTCCCCTTACCCTGAATGCATATTTTCTGTCTACCCTCTCTTGCAAGTGTTATTCACCTGAAGATTCAGTAAGCCTGGATTACAGATAAGAGGATCCATTCAAGGGTGGCAGGCATCATAATATCTATCTATCTCTCTATGCCAGTAATGTCCTCTTAACTCTGCCTGTGCAATAGAGAAATAAAGCTAATGCACCTGTGGCTTTTCTAAACAATTTACTTGTGCTTTAAAATTAAAGTGTCTCCATAGCAACTTTAAGGCATACAAGAAGGGAGAGGGACAGTATTTTGTAGAAAGCATTAAACAATGTAGTACATGAGGACCAAATGCTCAGACCTCCTGGTAAGGGTATGGACGTGCGTCTTGAGCTTGTAATAGCCCAGTGTCCATCGCAGAAAAATGATTCTCTAAGAGGCCACCATCACTTCTGGCTCTGACAGAAGGGCAGGGAGCAGCAGGGCAGCACCATCCCAACAAGGCACAGGCGACCGGGGAGAGCAGAGCTGGGTCGGTGAGGGTGACCCGGTTCTGCTGAGAGCCCAGACTACTGGGCAAGTCTGCTGGGACAGGGCAGGTCCCAGCTCAAGCTGGAAAGTCAGGTCAGTGGGTGAAGGTCAGGGAGGCGCAGGGGTGGGCACAGGCAGACCTGCGACACAGCTCAGGCAAACATCAAGTGCAGGAGCCTGAGTTTAAAAGCAGCTCCTGAGCAAAGGCAGGACAGGCATCCACTGAGCTTCCCAAGGCTTGAGAGCTTCGTTATTAAAGCTGGCCCTGAGCCCAGGCAACCAAGCCCCACAGATGGGAGGGAATGCCCTCAGGGCCCTGATGGTGGCTGCTTATGAAGGAAGGCTAGGATATCTGCAGCTACTTAAATGTTACGAGGGTCAGGGGAGGGATTGCAATGTTTTGTACCTTTGAAAGGAATGTGTCGCACTGCCTGATTGCGGGGGACAGGCAGTCTGATGGCTCACAAATAGCATAGTGCCATCTGCTTTGGGGAGGCCATGCTTGCTCCTTCGTTGTCATTTTCTGCAAGCTGAAAAATGACATTCAGTCTGGAAGTCTATGTTTTGTTCTATGTGTGGGAAAGACAACTAATAATAACGACTAATAATATAAATAATGGCAGGTGCTTCTAAATGAAACATAATGTCTTTAATAAAATAATTCTAATAAAAACTGTATCTCTCCCTGTGATGTCTACTAGACTGTGCGCTGCTCCCCCAAGTGGAAAAGACTGAGCCTAAGTCTGCAGTTACCCTGAAGGGCAGTTTTCATAGAATCATAGAATGGTTCAGGTTGGAAGGGACCTTAAAGATTACCTAGTTCCAACCTCCCTGCCATGGCCAGGGACATCTCCCACTAGATCAGGTTGCTCAAAGCCTCATCCAGCCTGGTCTTGAACACTTCTTCGTTTTGCTTCATGGCATCTTTTAAGAGTCCACCACGACCCCTCTGCAGTCCACCTGCCCAAGAGTTTCTTTCTCCACAGAAACCAGTACACTGCAGGGACAGCTGTTTCCCTTAGATGGAGCTGAGAACCATTAATGCGTCCAGATCTCTCTGTTCTCAGTTCCCAATGAATATGAGAGGCGTAAATCATTCCTTATTTGAGAAAAAGACTGGAAAATGTTTTCTGTAGCAGAAGAACAGGGGTTGGATAAAATTTCCTTCAATACAGTTAGAATTAATTTATTATATGTGTCAGTTGAGAATGAACATTATTCCAGTTGGGTGTACTTGTGTTGATGCAGAATAGCTCACCTCCAAACCAGATTGTCTGCTTTGTTTCTTATGGCTACAGTATTTTCTCCTTTTAATTCCCCTTTTTCTTAACAAGAGTGAACACTACAAAATCTGCTCATTTAGAAGCAGCATTGAACCAGCTGATTTAACTTTCTTTTGCGGGTAACTCTTCATTAGTAAGATCAGTAGTCCTTTTCACTGAGTTATTTTTTGTCTATCACCAGAATTCAGAGTTTCTTTTGTGTGACTGGACTACTAGCCCAGATGCCAGGTACAGCAGAAGAACAAGGAATTCTCAGCCAAAAAAAACCCAAAACCCAAAGGGAAAAAGTAATTGTTGTTAAAGGGAACTTTGTTATTGTGCTGTCTTCTTTTTAGCTTCTACAGTTCAGAACAGGAGAGGTGCTTTTCAGTGGAACTGCCACTGCACACAGATGCAGGTGATGTCTGCTGTTTAGGAGAAAGGGACTGGAGTTCTTTTCTGCTCCTAATTTCTTGCTCTGTCTTGAGGTGTTACACTGAATAATTCACATTCTTTTCCTCACTAAAATAAAATAATAGCAGCTTTTGGAAGCACCTGAGGATCTTCAGTTGGAAGGTGGTGTATATAATCACACCGTGTGACTGTAAAGTACATTCAAGGGAGAGATAGCTGTCTGCAAATATGTAAAATATTGGCAGTCAAACAGAAGTAGCATGTACTTTCATACATAATAGCAGTACAGCTCTGCCACATCTGATTTTGTATTTGTTGGTGAAATTTCATGTTCATGTGATCCTTTACATATTTGATGCCGGGCCTGCTTTTGTGCTTTCCTGTTATGATCTGATCTTTTTGGTGACTTTATTCCCTCTGAACTAAAAAGAAAAAGCCCTTTCTGGTAGGTTTTGCCCAAGGCAAAATAAAAAGCTTATCATTTTGTTTCTCTCACAGGCCTTTTTTTTTGTTGCTGTTCATTATCATCAATGTGATCTATTTTCCATAGCTTCAAACAGATCTCAGAAACTTTTATAGTCTGCATTTGACCTAGTATTATGTTCTTCCCCTCTCTGCCCTCCTCAGGGGCCTTACACAATTCCCATACAGCTTACTGTGATTTTGAATTGGATTTCAGAACTGGAAGAACAAAGTGATTAATATTTGCCTTTCAGATACATAAAGCTAATTAGACATCAGCATTTTTATATTCACGGTTAAATAAAAACCTTGTGATTAACTCTGCTTTTAATTTAAACACAATTTGGAAATATTTCCATATAAGACATTGTCCGTAGCCCGTAAAAGCAGATGGATGCACAGCAGGAGGCACAGGCACTGCCCTTGGCTGGTGAAAAATGGACTGATCTGTCACTGGCCCAGAACTGCAGAGGAGCTCAGGGAACAGAACGCGGCCAGAAGGGCAGGGGTGCATTACCCAGAGCTGCTGACTTTTGCTGGCATAAAGAAAAGGGGAGGCTCATACAGGACAAACAAGTCACCAGCTGGGGACAGGGTCCAGGAACTGGGAGTGAAGCAGGAAAAGTCCTGAAGAAATACGTGAGTGACAGGTACATCCTCTGACGGAAAGGTTAGATATTCAGAAAGCACTGCTGTATTTTGGTGTCCATAACACAACCCAAGCTTCCGGTAAGGGCAAGCCATAATTAAGCAGCACTACAAGTTATGTGTATGTGTGGCATCTCTAATGTACGGGTCTTGTTTCTGCCAGTAACAACCTCTGGTCCATCTCAGCCTGCTCCCTCCACTCCTGTATGTCTCATGTCCCTTCCTTTGTATTCCCTGAAAGCCTCCCTGTCTCCTTTCCTCCTTTATGCCTCTGCTTTTGTATAGGTTATGTGAAGATACAGATTGTCAGAGAGGGAGTCTGTACCCGTGAAAGCACAATTATGGGCTGTCTGCTGTGCTTCCAGCCACAGACAGGAGGAGCGGAGGAAGGGGCTGCTGCAGGATGGGCAAAGCAAAGCGGCCGTGCTGGGGGAGCTCGGGCAGCAGTTCTCAGTGCGCAGGATTTTCTAGGCCTGACCTCCATGACAACCCCCAGGCAAAGACAGGCTGAATTTCCTTCCTCTCCACTATTTCTCCCTCCCTTCATCCTTCCCCCACTCCCCCTGCAAATAGGGAAAGACACCAAAAAGCTATATTTATGTGGTCAGAGCAGCAGAATAACTGGATGTGTGCTCAATAGGTTGGGCTGCCTTCAGAGCAGGAGCCAGAAGTACCCACAGCTGGAAAATGGGAGCACAGAGGCACAGAGAGCCAAAAATATACAGCTGGAAAAAACAAACTTGCCAGAATGGGAAAATGTCAGGTGAAGAAAGTGTTTTGTCTCTTCATATGAATAAGAGAAAAAAGACCCTTTCTGAACTAAGAGTATCAGGGCAAGCACAGGGTGATAGGGGAAAAAAATAAACAGCAAAATGAACTATGGCACAAACATCTTATTTCTGCAGGAAAGAAAGAATATTAAGAATACTGAAATCACAGGACCAGACAGCTAAAGTTCTCATATTCATACGTCTGCCTTGATGTTCTTTGTATACCACAGAATAGTATTTGCTGCAGTTATTTTTCTCTGAATTACTGTAATTGAGAATATCAGGACAATAATTTCCTACTGAATAAAACAAAAGGAGGCATTAGGATAAAATGTCCCTTGACAATGTCCATGTGCTATTAGCACTAGATTCACTGCAAAAAAGTATAAATTATTCAAGCTGAAAAATACTGTGCAACACTTAAGGTTGTTATGCAAAGCAAGCATGGCACAAAGAAACATGAAAAAAAATAATCCTCTGAACACTACCTAGCTACATTACACACTTTGCACTGCTACAAAGGGACATTTCCATTAGCTGGCACACAGTTTGTGGTCCAACAGTGCTAAAAACATGCTGAAGCAACCTCAGGGTTTCCACTCTACATTTTATGATGAATATTTCCTACCACAGGAGTACAAATATCTCTGTATTCCACCTGCTTTTATTTCTGTGATGTGTCTACTGCTTTTTCTTTAGGCAAGTTACAAGTGGGCTGCCTTGCCCTGAACAATAGGTTTGATGGTAAGTGTTTAGAAATGGGGGTGAACAATGAAAAACCAGGGTTATTATTCAGGACACCTGCGCCTTCCTTTTGTTAGCGGCTGATCGGGAAGGACAGTGACAGAAACAGAAATGCATTTAACTTCGAGTGCGTCGGGAAAGATGAGCTTTAAGCAAGCAAAGGGTAACTAGTGTTGCTTGCTATCGGTTAGAAGGCATTAAAAATAAGCCTATCCAGGCAGCACAGGAAGGTGGTGTTTGATTGTTATTAATCATTTATCTCAGTCTGAAGAGAGTATTGTGTGGGCTTTCAGTATGAGAGTCTCCGCTTGTACCTTTTCTGTTTTATCTCCTTGATACTTTATTGTTTTTACCCGGAATATGTATTACAGCATATTAAGACAAGCAGAAACTCTATGACTTTCCAAATCACTCTGGTATGAGTGCCAGACGTTCCCATGTAAAATGGCACTCGTCCTCTCTCTCTTCCTTCTAAAATGCTATTAGTCCCTGCTTCTGACAGTCCATCAGATTTTCAGCCTTAACTGCTCTGCAATGTCTTCTCTGTTGGTCATAGAGATCTGAATAGATATCACGCTTCCCCAAAGAAATCTTTCAGCATCAGGACAATAAATATTTCTCTGTGGAATCATAGGGAAGCCATTAACTCTCAAAATTACCATTTTCTGTAAAATACAGAGATTGACCACCAGAAGAGAAAGCATTGAACCCCAGCTGGGCTGTGGGATACTTTGAAAGCAAATGCATGTATTTTATTTCCCGGTCTCAGAAACATGCTAGTCTACTGTCCTGCAGCAGTGAAAGCTCTCATCAGAACTATACATTCTTTTAAATAGGTTCCTTATCAACAAGTGAATCTTTTCCAGTGGAACGCAAAAAATCATCAGAAAATTCCCTGACTTAATTCAGCCAACAAATTAGTGCTCTTGGGAACTTCTCCTTTCCTGACCTTTCCCTGTGCTGATATACAACACGAAATCTCTTCAGCGCCGATGTGCATTGTTTCAAAGTTTTCAGTGTAAGAATTGGACCAAAGCACCTTTTAAGCGCTTTCAGAGTTCATTGCCAACATGGCTGGCACCACTGAGTTTTCTTCCATTCCTTTCTGCTTTACTGCCCCCAGCTTCTCAGCCATCCTTGTACAAATGGACTTTGCCTTTTTGACCCTTCCTATAACAAAGTGGTCTCTGTTTCCATGTCTTCCCTCTTATTTGCAACATGTCTCCCCAGCCCTCTTGAAGGGCTTCACAAAGACTAAAAATAGCTTTGCTATTTTTAATTCTCTCCTCTTGTTTGGCCTTACAAGCTATGAGTGATTTAAGCTTTCCTCCTTGCTTTCTAGGCACTTTAGGAACCCATCTTCTCTCTGTCCCACTGCCAAAGTTTTCTATCTTCCTCTGATGAACCGGTGAATGAGATCTGTAAAACTGATAATTTAGAGAAAATTAAGTCCTAGAGCATGACAAATCTGTGTGCCAGGAAACATGCTGATGCTTCTTGAAACATGACGATGTGGATTTGGAGTTTCTGTCATATAGATCTGCTGCTCAAATGGTCCTTTCCTCACTCCCATCCCTGTTGGCGGCAGAAGAGCAGAAATACTGAAGGAACAGGTTTTCAAGAGGCACCAGTCACCTTGGCCCCTCATCCTTAGAACAGCCAATTTCAGTTTTAGCTATGCTTCTGAAACACTTGAACCTGGTTCTGGCTTTTTCTCCCGCTTCACGGTGCAAAAAAAATCAAAATACAGAGTAAAAGCAGAGATGACTGAAATACATGGATGAACTATTTGAACAAAAACTGTTTGAAAAATTAGTTTCTAAAACTGAATTAGTAAGCTGATAGTCCTGTAATTGCCCCCTAGCACAAGAAGGGCATACTTGGACCAAGAGCTAAACTTGACTATTTTTATTATCACCATTCTTTCCTTTCTGGTATGAATTTCTTTAGTTACAGCCAGCAGTTCCTTTCTAGGTAAGTGAATGCTGTTGTTTCATGTCAGGTTAAATCCAGCTTAAAGCACATAGTTACCACAGAAAAAATTTCTTCACCACGTCTTCTAATCCACTTTCAGCAACTGAAGTGAGAAAAACATTTGCAAATCACTGCAGGTCAGGAGGATGAGTATGGCTGGTTTGGGCTGTGCCAATGCAGTTGCAGAACTTGCTGATACTTGTGCAGACACATAAGATCAAATAATTCAAGAAGGCAAGTAAACATGCAAGTCAACATGGAGAAGAATGAAAATTCTTTCTCCTGTTGCATCCAAATAACAGTATTACCATAAGCCCACTAACATGTCATACAAACAAACATAAGGGTTCATATTTGTTGTATGCAGGCTTTGACTCTGTGATTGACTTCTTAATTGGCAGAGTCCCTTATCTGTCTGATCTTAAGGCATAAAAACATCCAACCTGATTTCACCTTTACCCTATTCTGGTATTTCAGATTTGGCTGATGTGTGGGGCAAAGCTGTCAGTAACCTCACCAACAATCTTGGCAGCCTCTAGCTTAAATGCCCAAAATCATACATTAAGTGTGTCTTGGTAATTGACTGGTCCTAGACAGGTAATTTCTGAGAAGCCATTGTGCCAGAAAAAGAAAACCAAACCCTTGTGGGACAGAAATGGATGCAAGATGAGGAAGATTCCCTCCAGTCCATTGAAAAGCCACTTCTGATCCATGACAGTACTGTTTGATACCTTTCATCACGACAGGATTTAGGGATTCCTTAACCCACAAAAGACTTGGAAAAGAAAAAAATAATGCAGCATACAGGAATTTAGTAACATGTCTTGAGTTTTAGCCTGCTATCAGGTTAGGGTTACTTTTTAATTTATTTTTTGTAACTATTTTTTTCCTTTTTCATTTTTGTGCCTTCAAACTTTTTCCAGCAAAAGGACAGTTGTTACTCTTCACTATAATTGCTGAGCGCAATGTGTTTTGAAACATTTCAAATAATGCTCAGGGAAATATTCTGATGAAGAGGAAAGAATGTAACCTACAGTTTCCAGGCTTAGAGTCAGCCAAGATGCTACAACTCTGTTTATGATGTATCTGTCTGGAGTCACTGAATAAATACCTACCACAAATACAAAAGCAAAAGAAGCCACCTACACTTATAACCAGCAATCAATAAAATCACTTTTACGTTCCTTTTTTTCCGTGAAGAAGGGAAAAAAGCATACTAGCTGCAATGTGAGGAATTGTAGAGCAATTCCTTTTGGTCCTCATTTATTGAAGCAATGAGGGAAAAATTGAGAGTGAGCAGAGGGTCAGTAGCAATAACAGCAGGAACAGCCTCCTCTTTTGTCATGGTTATGCAGCCAGGTTAGGAACGTTAAAAGGGCAGGTCAGTCATCCACAAATACTTTGAACACCATGATGTAAGTGTTTATACCTAGTGGGATAACACTGAAATATCCTTTCAATATCTGTTGTAAGCTAAATAGTGGCAGAAGATCTAACTTTATTTTTAATTTCAAAAGTATGAGATGTCTGTATTGGGTTGCACATGTTTTATTTTTCAGTCTGCAAGGAAAAAGACTTCAGGCAGGAGAAAGGACAGTAAAAGGGATGCCTGTACACTGCTTGTAGAATGGCTGTGAAATCTGAAAGGGTCAAAGATTTCCCACCATGAGGTTGATGTGAAAAACCACTGACTGAAGACAAAGATCAAAATACACTTGTGGAACCCTCGTTCCTTTCTCGCCATCAACCCACCTCCACCCCCCCACTTTCATTGTACAATTTACACATCTATTCATCTCCCTCAGTCCTCCATTTTGGCTTATTTAGGCATCTTTGTGATCAGCTGCAGCTGATGTCTCAAGCCCTGATCCTGGACAGAGTGAGCTTCATGCTTCAGGATGGTAATACCAAAAATTTCAAATTGATGCCTGCAAACTACAGAAAAGCAGTTAGAAGATCCAAGACTGCTTCTTACCTAGCTTCGGACTCACTTATCTTCTCATCTACAAATAAAAATACTTTACAGTTGATGGGATAAAGGAGGGAACATGTTTCTCCCAACAATGCAGAGATTGTTTTCTGTTCTTTTATTTTACTAACGCATCACAAGATCTAGAAAATCTAGAGACAGCTAACTTACTTGTTTTCTTCCCTACTATCTTTGTCTGTTCCGATACTGTTCTTTGACAACCACTGCTACAAAACATAGGACCTTCATTCCACAGTTTTCAAGTCTAGGATACAATAGATAAGCATACATCTGTGAGAAAAATAAAAAAGTCATATAGTAATATTCAGCTCTGCAACATTTTCAAGGATAAGATGCTAGAAGGAATTGAAACTCAACTCCAATGAAATAAATATTTTAACTCAAGCAAAAATCTTTTCTGCAGCAGTTTCAGTTTTCCAATACAAGAAAATGTATATTTAAGAATGTTAGTGTATTGCTAATTAAGACCTTTAAACTTTCTGTAAGCAGTAAAGAAGTATTGAACAACATTTTCAATTAAGGAAGAGAAGAAAACGTATTATAATACTGAAGTCTTGGAAACGTTATAAAGGTAACATTCTCTGCTGCTCATTAAATAATACCTGGCCTTGAATATGATTTCCTGCCTCTCTCCTCTTTGAAAAACTCTTTTAAAGGGGTCAGATTTCAAAAAGATCACCATAGCTGCGACTGTGGCCAACATATGTGGGCACAACACAATTGCTATAGCTACAGACACACACAAGCTTGTACACCCCTCAATTTTTGCAAATACAGAAGTTAGACGTGTTCAAAAGTGCATGCAGGCCAAGTCATAATGCTAAGTTTAGCAATTATTTTTGTTCTTACCCTTCAATAACAGGACATAAACTCTACCAAAAAAAGACTGTTTTGTCTTTTGCCCACAATTAGAAAATAAACAGTAAAAATCCAAAAGTGTTTCAGAAACTAGCTTTTGTGGCATGACATCATCACCAACTCATAAAATGATCATGAAAACGCAGTTTGTATCTGATAATACTGAAGGAAGTTGTACTGTGCTTGTATATGCCGTGATGGTAAGTGGGCAAAGCTCTTATTTTTTAATAACCATTTTGCCTTGTCATGGTTGTCTGGATGGAATTTACTTCTTGTTTTGATTTTCTTGCTAATTTAGGATTTTGGAGTTTTCAGCTGGGTAATCTTGTTATATAAGGATCTTCACCCAAACACTTCACATATCTTCAATGACTTTGTTTACGAGAGTCTTGTGGCTGGAATCAATATCTGACTGCATATTTGACTAAATGTGCAGATGCAGGCACCTAATTAACTGTAGTGTTTACCAGACATTTTTACAGCCAAATCCTTCTCAGACAGCTATCAAATGGTAACACAGGCTTCGCTTCGGCACAGAGCACAGCACTGCTTGGTATTTTTTAAGGCACAGCTAATCTGTGAAACGCAATCCTCTCTGTTAAGAACAGAGATTCTCCCGGTGAGAGTGGCTCCCTCCTGCGTGCGAAGCCCATGGCTGGGCACCCCAGCTGCCTTTGGACCGATCTGTCCACCTTCTCCCAGCCACACCATGTACCGGGAGGAAAACCTTGCTGATGGTGAGTCAAAAAGGTGTGCTGTTGCGGAGCCAAATGCCTGGTGGAATTAGGTGAGATATCCCAGGCCTTAAATGTAAACGACAGTGTTTACACAGGAAGGGTGGGTGGACTGTGTGCTCCATGGCCCTTCGGCCACCGCGCCATGCTGGACATCCTCACGTGCCCAGGTGTCCTGTCACAGAGGCAAAATCATGGGGATGCAGGGGATGCAGCTGCTCTCATTCTGGCACGGAGCCAGGAGGTGCTTGGGTTGGAGCACTGGAGCAGCACCTTGGGGTGCTCCGCAACTCCTTGGGAAGTTGCAGGGAAGAAATCATTCATCTCTCTGCTCCTTCTCCTTAGTTTCAGGACAGAGCCCAGAACAAAGCTGTCAAAGCACCAGTGCAACTGCTTTCGATCATGGGAAATTAGAATTATCCAAAACAATGTTCAATAGTAGGCTTATCGTCTCTGACATCCTGGCAAGTAGAAAGCTGGGTATCTGCGTTTCAGCTGTGTAAATTCTCCAAACACTTCCCTGAATAAAGCTGTGTTATTTTTCATCTTAGCTAGTTGCGTAGTATGGTGACATGACTTGCTTCATTGCAGAGGTGACAGAACTTTAATTGCGAACAAAGTGATTCAAATTCATAAAGTGCTGCTTTTGAGCAATTAGCAGAATAAATAAATACACTGTGTATTCTGTTCTCCTTCTTTGACAAAAGGCCCTACATGGGTTTGTTATTCAGTGTTAAATGCACAGATGATTTTTTTGAGAGTTGTCACCAAACCTGAAAAATCTGGAAAGTTGCTGGCCTGTTGAGAATAACAATGCTACTGTGATAATATTACAGGCATCTTCCTAGGGCTCCTTCAGTACTTGTATGGCTGATATCCAAACTAGCCATTACAATTACTTGCCAAAGTAAATGATCGTAACAAAAGCAAACAACCGACCTTGTGCTCATCACCTCCTGTATCGCTTACACACTACATTATAACAGCTTCATTAAATGACCATAATGCTGCCTCCAGTAGTGTCTATGCATATGCAAGGTTTTATTTTGAAATAGAAAGAACTCCAGAGTGAAATGGACTCTGATTTTAAAAGGTTGGTAAGTACCTTACTGCAATTAAAATCAAGTGAATCCAGAGCTGTCTCAGAAGATGTGTCATGCCTGGGGTGGTCAGATGGCATGACTGAGGATGTACACATTTGTCATTTTGAAAAGGAGACTAAATGAACCTGGGGAACAGCCACTATCACTGTAATCAAAGGGAACTGTACAACTAACTCTGTTCTCTTCTTCTCCCTTTCCTTCCCTTAAACGAAATTGCTGTAGTAATAGTACATTTCTTAAAATGCTTGATTACTCTTTTTCTGTCACCTTCACCTAGGAAGAAAATGTCTTATCTACTTTGCCAGAGCTATTGCTAAAGATTATCTGAAGAAATATATGAGTTAACACATGGGGGAAAAAAACAATAAGTGGTCTGCATTTCAGTTTCTCTATTGTTGTGCTCATACTGGACTCAAGAGGCAGATGTGGCAAGCAGGTCTGACTTCATTCCCTCCATCTGGTGCAGCTTGTTCAGTTACTTTCCTGCTCCCCACTCTTTGGAAGTACAAAAAGCCTCCAACTTACCTTCACTTCCCAAGGGCTCCTCACAGTAAGGCTGTACCCTTTGAGGCATTCTGGTTTAAACTCATTTGCCAGGTTACTGGCATGTAGTGGACCCCAGAGACCACATCCAGACTTGACCTGCTGGGATACCTCCTGTCTCCTCGTAGGTCTGTGCACCTGTCATTTCTTTTTGAGAAGAGGGAGCTCAGGCACGCCTGGGTGTCCTGCTGGGGTCGTGCCCATGGTACCATGGGTCCTTGGCCATGGGATCTTGGAAGCGGTCCTGGATCCCATACGGCCAAACATGGACAGAGATCTTCCTCTCTTCCCTGCTTACTCCTCATAATACAGAAATTTAAACAAGTCTCATTTTGATTGCGAACTATCTGATCTGAGTTTTCTTCCACTGCAGTGCAAAAATGCTGCAACACTGTGCCAAGTACTTTACGTATAATAACTCACAGGAAAAAGACCTATGTGATTTCCTCTCCTCGGGAAGAATGATACAGCCCTTTGAAATTAACAGCTGTGTAAAATTAGGAAGGCCTTAAATGTCAGTGAAATGCAGAGATTCCTTGTTGTTCTTGACCTTTTAGATATCTTCATGCTGTGAAACTTAAATAAAAGACTTCATTAAAAACTACCACAGCTATGACCTGCGGAAAATTGAGTTACTTTGTTTTGTTTGACAAATGGATCTCACAATAAGCAGCAAAAGCAAAAGTGCCTCAATGAAATAATGGAATGCATATGGTAGCCTAGGATAAAAAAGTTGCTCTGGGAGAAAAGAAAATCAATTGATCAACTGAGAAATCAGGATGTTCTTCAGAAAGCAATTGTAGCTCCTTTACTATCAGCAGTGAACGATGGAAGAAAGAGACCATTTAACTACCACTTGTGAAGACTTTAGGACAAAAATTGCATCAATAGGTAGATCCCTTCCCTGGGTTTCTATACAGCTCTCCATGTTCATCAATTATCAGCAGCTAATTGAGACGTGCATCACTCTGTAGCCTAAAAAAGTTTATAACAGTTCCAGCAAATCTCTGCCCTGATGCTAGATCTCAGACGACCCCCCATGACTCAACATGTTGTCCTGGAGAAATGCTGTTTTAGAAAGGACATAGCACTTATCACAATTGTAATTGTGTGTTCCTGTTCTATATATTGCCAAGATAGGTACTTTAACTTGACTGTTGTTATCTACAAATCTGACAAACTTCCACATTTGTGCCCTAGCAAAGTAAAGCAAATGAGTACGAAAAGAAGCAAATAATAACAATTTTTCAGGTCACAGGCCCTTTAATGGTGAACTTCTATAGCTTCTTGTCTCAGAAACAGCCTTAGCTCATGTCCCTTGCTACAAATGGGTCCTGGCTGTGCAGTGCAGAAAGCTAAACCAGGAGATGTTAAACTACCTCAGCAAAGTTGAAATGAATGTCCATTGCAAAGCTTAAAATCAGCAGCCACTCAGGAAGCTGTTCTAGATGAGTTTGTGGAAGGTGCTGCAGATATGGGCAACTTCTCTTACATATTCAAGTTTGTTGAGTAGCTTTTTTTGTGAAAAGAGAACAGTTCACCCCCCGTAATCCCTTTTAATGTATACTGGGGTTTAATTGAGGATTTTCCTTAATTTCAGATTATATTAATTTGATCACTTTGATTTTTTTGATAGAACTTTTTTTCTAATGTTCTAAGTCCCAGCATGAAGTAACTCATACCTAGTTTATGAATCTCCTATTTCAGTATTCTCCTTTGGATTAAACATATTTTTCGTGCTGTTGTGTTTCCCTTCCTTTCCTCTTCACCTCCAACTGCCCTCCCTGAACTAGGCCCTGAAACGGTAATCACAACTGAATCTCAGCTTTTGTTTTCCTGGGGAAAACGAGATAAACCCTGTAGAACTGCTCTTATTAACAGCTATTCTGTTCTCTCCTTCATTGCTGTAGACCTTAGCTGCTTCTGCTGCAGTATTGATTTATTTTTTTAATGTGTCTTAGCAGGACTGTATACGTTTTCACCCTTTCCTTGCATAACTCATATTAAGTTCATTTACTACAGTGCCAAATGTCTTTTGGCATGCATTGACCTCTTGGCGGCCCACATTTGACTTGCATTTGACTAACACATTACAGTTCTTCTCATGCTTGTTTGCAGCTGCTTAGCTTCCATTTTGCAACAGGCATAGAATGTTCTTTACAAAGTATAAAGCTTTTAGGAGGTCCTACTGAATGCATTTATTTTCTTTTACTCCAGTACTAACAGTGATCCAATTCTTCCTGCATGTAGAATTTTTGATGATCATGTACTGATGGTATCTCCCACATTTGCATCAACTTTAGTGCCTTTCTGGTTTTAATATGTTACGGACGGCATTTACAGTTAGTTAGTTCATTTAAGTCAGTTCATTTTTCCTCTCTTCCTGGATTAAGCTATTCCTACTCTCCACCTCAAATAATATTTTATATAAAGTGATTCTACTACAAGAAAAAAACTCAGGGAAAGGCACAATCCACCTTCAATGATGGTTAGATTGCTCTCCTAAAATATAAGAGACTAGGATTGACATCCATGTTCAGAGGCGAGCAAAGAATGGCATCTGTGTCTGTCTTTTTACAGGCTATTGGAACAGAGTCCTTTTCACCTTCTAATCCTATTTGTTTCAGGAAAAGTAAATTTGTAAATTCACATGTGTAAATTTAGGGGTTTTGCATACTGAAGCTCATCTGCTCACCCAGTAACTTTGTAAATTCCTCCCAAAATTTGTAGTCCCATAGAAATAGATCAAAATGTTCTCAATTAGTTTGTGTAGTGAAAGCAAAGACATGCGTTTCACGATAAGTACGTGCCCCTTGTGTCTGTTGAAACAAGTATATGGAAACTATCCACTGAGAATGCAAAGTAAAATCTGGGAAACTCAGATGCTAAAAGGATTATTCCTAAACAATGACTTGCCAACTGAGCAATTCATTTATTACAAGGGCCAGAAATTTGCATTCTAACTACAATGCATCTATTTTCAGTCATGTAGGCATTACCCTAAGGCATACTGGATCAACATTACAGTCCATTTCTTTTAATTTCAGATCATCAGACAGGAGGTCCAAGAGATTATTTTAAAAAAATGACCTCTTAATATTGTTTTGTGACATCCTCTCCTTTAAACTCATTAGTTGGAGACAACAGCCATGCTTCCTTCTGCTAGAGGAACAGGAATCTCCTGATAAAGGCCAGTATGGTGGAGGGAGGCAGATTATCTTTTAAATGGTTGCCACTGTTTCATTAGTGTGCCTAAAGCCATGAAGCTGCATCAGACTAATAGCTGTACTGAGCTAGGATCTGACAGCAAGTTGATCGGGTTAATGTGCTCTGCTCTGTGGAAAGCTTAAGACGGCACTGGCTGTAAAAAGACATTTTAGCATCAATTAGTACATTTGCGAAGGGCAATCCACACACCTACAGCTTTCAGGCAGGTTGGGTTTTTTTTGTTGGTAGTTTTTTTATTGCATTTTATTTTGAAAAATATATTAGAATTGGGAGGTAAAGATACACAAAAGGCAGTCATTGGAAAGCTTGTTGCAAAAACACATAGCTTGAGAAAAATCTCGACACGAGGAAAGTTTGAACAAAAGGGGAAAAAACAGGATAGAAAGATTGCTTTTCATCAGATCTGGGGAAATGTTTTTGGAATTTTTTTTTTTTCAATATTTTAAACCATTGAATTAATGGCTTTCTGTCCCTTATAAAGTAGCTGATTTACTGCTAGTTTGGAATTGGGAGCACTTCATCAACCCTTTGCACTCTGTCATTCCCTAACCACTGGGGGTATACTTCACATGCCATCAAAGGAGAGGTAACATTTAATCTAATCTTTAGGTGTTTGAATCTCTAGGGTTACATTTTATCAGCTCTTATTGTTGAATTGGTTCTCTTCATTTCTCTTCAGGTACAGTTTTGCCTCTCTAATTCTTGGCTGTGGCACGCTCTAAAATAACTACTTACTTTGCAATACTTACTGCAGAGGTTGTGCAGAGTTCAGCATTGTGGGAGAAATAATTATGTTTGGTATATATTTGCATTAATGAGATTGAGCTGCTTTGTCATACTCTTGTGTTTAGAGAAAGAAGGAAAATAAGGAAATTATCTGAACATTTATAGATAATTTGCTATCAGAGGACATACTGGGCTCTCTCTGTAAAGATTTGATAAAACAAATGCTTAGTAGAAACTCATAGTTTCACTCAAAGTGAATTTCATATTTCTCTGGTATTGTCCCAGGGAACTGGGATTTGCTATTCTATACATTTATATAAAAGAGAATCAGATGCTTAAGAAATGTTTCAGGGCGTGGGGGTTTGAGATACCATTTGAGGTGCTTTGGAACCTCTGAATGGGTAATCTGAAACCCTCATGAATGATGCCTGGCTGCATCACTGAGTTAATAGTGCCAGCAATCAAGTATTTGTCAGCTGGTGATTTAATGTATCCCTTCACCAAATGTACCATATGTCCCAACCCAACCAAAACAAGTCAGATCTCTCAACTTTATAATATTGCCAATTCAACATGAGAATATTCAGGTATTCTGTCTTTGCAGAATAAAAGAACACGGTAAGAGAAAGAGATTGAGTTGAGAAGGCAATTTAAGATAATTTTATAAGATTAGTTGCACTTTCCCTCTATGATTAATTCTGCATTCCAAATAAAAAGAAGGCATTGTGTGGAAGCTCCTAAAAGTACAATGGGTTTGCTCTTCTCGCAGTGACGTGTGCAGTACTGCTAGAAAAATGACCAGAAATAGTTCTCTTCATATTTTTTCTGTGCCCTGGACACAGAATAAAATCACGAGAGCCATCAGCCAAGCCCAGAGCACAAGACACATTTCAGTAGTATGACAGATATGCAGCACACTGGTGATTCCCTACTTCATGGAAAAGACAAAGAGAAAACACCCATTGCAATTCTCTTACTCATGTACATTCCCAAGGCTTAGCAACCTCACCACTACAGAATATAAGGAATTTGAAAATAATTTCAAATCAGCTTTGTTCTCCCATTCCAAATTCAAGATTAGCAGTCAAACAAAGCCATGAGTACTTATCATAGCCTCTTCTCTTGGGTATCAAGAATCTCCTGGTCTTAAAGGGTCAGTCTAGGAGATAAAAAGTTTGGGTGTTCAATGGATTGTCATGCCACTGTAAATAAATACAAGCTTTTCCATGGATTTAGCTCCAGACAATTGTGAATGCCATAATATGTATCTTGTCTGGTGGAAGTCAGCAGTGGCTTATCAGTGACTTCTGAATGACATCTCACAAATGTGAGATCAGTTCTAACTCAGTAACCACCACACAATTTGATCAGTTAGCATTGTATATATTCCTGTATCTTATTTTATAGAATGTACTTCTTCTAAAATGCAGCCTTAGGTCACCATTGCAGACCATTTGGAGACCGTTTTCTCTATGCTTCACAATCGAGGAAGTTTTAAAAAGGCACTGAATTCCTAACATCAAAGCTAAATACGTATTTTTTATCTTTAAATCCATATTAAAACCCATTGTTTTGAAATTTGTCTAGTCCTTTATTACAGGCTTTTATCATTTCTTGTAACATCTGTCTTAGTTGTGTCCCAGACTTAATAACTGCAGAGACCCCTTGCAAAAATTACTATATCTTCACTGTTTTTTTATGTCAATTGTTAATGTCAAATCTTTATAGTTTCTACTTTGCTTTCAATTATTTATTTTTTTTTTTTACTAGAAGAGTAGACCTCTCACATTTTCATGCATTTTTACAATCTTGTCAAATTAACTCAGGTCATAGAGACTCTGTTCTGATTCATATGTCTTTTGCCACAGACATAACTCCATAACAAAATCCTTTCAGTACTGAGTACCTGGATATTTTTATCACAGGCTTCACGTATATGATGATTCCTCTTTATACATCACGGCATTCAAACCTCTTTGGGTGTTTTCTTATTCATCACATGGTCTGTCTTGAACAGCTGTTAAGAGTCTGCTGTAGTTGCATGAAAATGCAAGGAAAAAGATCACTATTCATACTGAAGCTGAAGGCGAAAAATATACAGAAATCCCTTGGATTTTATGTTCAATGATCTTAAATCTCACAAAACACCTTGAGGACAGCTGGTACCATACCAGCTCGGTGGCATTTATACTGTCTAGAAAAAGAACATGTAGAAAAATATTTCAGAGCCAATTATGATTTACTTTTGTTACTTCTGTCTACCTTAAAAAAAAGCAAACTTTCATAAATTATCTTGGCCAAGACTGCCCCTACTTTTTAATCTGAAAAAGTCTCTCCTGTAACTCCCAGAGGGTGAGAAATCTCCATTGTGATTGCTTTCCTTGGACACTACAGACACTTTCTCTGAATTGAGGATGTTCCCTGTCAAAGCCTTTGAAGACAGCAATCCAAAATAAGGTTTGGGAAGGGGAAGATGGAAAGATCCCCTTTTCAGGAGTAATGAATCGGAAGAGAAAAAAACATTCTAAGTTGTATTCTTCATTCCTCTTAGCATTTCTTCAGCCAGTTCAATAGGGTTTACAGTGTCAGCAGAGGAGGGCAAAGGCACCTTTCCAATACTGTCAAAGAACTGGACTAGCATGAGAATGCAACTCAAAAAACAAAACTAGTGTAGAGGTTTGAAAGGCAGGGCCTCTACAAGGGCATTTGCAGGTCCTTTGGCATATGGTTAAGAAGGGACATCTACTGCATGGGAGCAATACAAGAGTGTTGCTGTGTTTTCCTGAGCGTACCAGAGTTTGTATGTCAATCCTCAAAAAATGAGCTCTGGATACTAATGACGGGCAGGTGAGAAGAGATTATTTTTGCCAGTTACATTTACATAAAAGATGAAGGAGGAGTGGATAAAGAGAGGCAAAGTGGTGCCCGAAAGCAATGGTGTTTCCTTGAGGAACATGTGACACTGCATGAGGGCATTCATGGAGGCAGAGGCAAGGAAACAGGTAACAAATTGTGACACTAACAGGAAGTCCCTACATTCATTTTTTATGCCTAAACCAGTTTTGCTGCCTGTATCTTAATACATTGAGCTGGCAACCACTACAGCCGACAGATTCACAAACTCACCGAGAGCCTGTGTCAGGCCTGATAGATATATGGTATTCTCATTTAAATAACTTTTAAAAGATTGTTCTTAATTTATTGCCGTCAGTTGTTGGCTTTATTTTGTTTTGACTTTTCTTGTTGATGGGAAGTTCAGCAGTTCTGAAAACCAGGCCTCAAGTTTTCAGTCTTTTTCTTCTTAGCATCAACGAGACTTCTTATAACAATATTTTCTGTTAACATATATACATATCCATGTGTGTAAATGTTGGCAAGATCAATGTCTAAATATGAACAGAAAGGATGCAGTTCAGTTTTCTAGCTGCTGCCTTCTAGTGCCTTCTAGAAACCCTGGAATACTGTGCCTGGGCTGAAGTGTTGTTCCGTAACAGCCTAGTTTTCCTGTGGTCGTATCTGACAGTTCTGTGCAGACACCTTGAGTATCCAAAGATGTCTCAGAAGACACTTCACACATCTGTTCACACTTGTATGTCACACCCAAGTTGACTAGCTCTAGATCCTTCTGTTTTAAAACTGTGGCAATGATTTGTATGCAAGGGAAAGTATAAAACTCAGGTTTTGGGCCAAAAGAGAAATTTGTTTTCCTCATTGTTCTGTTTTGCCTCAAACCAGGGCACTCATACATTCACAGTGTTCAGATCCAGTATCTATTTGTCTCAGAGAAATTTGAGCCCAGTTTTTACAAGAGTCTGATTTATCTCTATTAACTAATAACTGTCTTGTTTCACCACTGATGAATTCCAATTTTAGTTCAGTCTATTCATCCGTGGAATATCCAAAACATGTTTTTGTTTTGTTTTGTTTAATTAAAACAAACAAACAGGCAAGCAAACCAAAACAAAAAGTTGTTTTAGAAATAAATCTATCACAGAAGAATATTTTTATCTTCATTCACATTTTTAAAGTTTCATTAAGGGTATCACCTTTCAATCTTGTGACCAGTTCTGCTGTATTATCACCACAGTTACTCACATAATGGCAGGAGCTAGATTAGCATGCCTTCACATCCTTTCAGATAACCCTTAAACATCTACAGTTGCAGCCTTTGTGCCTTGATGGTTCATAGCATTTCATCCCTAATGATTTTTTTACTGCCTCAGGCCTGAAAGCTTACCATGCTGATAAATAATGCATTTCTTTTCATTTCATATTTTGGGTGCTGTAGTTGATCACAAACCTCTTTGAAATAGAATTGGTTCTCTCTCCCTCTCCATGGGCATGATTTCCATTGCAGAGACAAGTCAGTTGATGTCAGGCTTCAGAGAACAGAAGAAAAAAGAGGATGCATACTCCCCTAGACAGAGGAGCAGTAGCAAAACAGAAACTATCCGAATAAGACTTCAACTATGCAATGAGCTTCCTGAAGCTGGACTCTCTTCAACCTCAGCTGCACAATCTTGCTTTGGACACTGTTCATTTCTGGGTGTAAGGATGTGTCCTAATGTCAGATCCTAAGCAAGTGAGGTCCTTTGTAGGTGACACATTTAAGCATACACATCACAAGATCTTGAACTTCAAGAAAAAGAGAAAGATGTTCTCTAAAACCTTTCCATTTATCTAAAGCCTCCGATACAACCATGAAAGCTGTACGCATTGCCTGGTAACACAAAAAACTTTCTGTAAAGAACAGAAACAGAACTGTAGCTAGTTGATGTGGTTCCAGACTTGGTATCAGAGCTTGTAAACATTTATACATGTCTTAATGAAAATGCTGGTAACTCCATATTTCAGAGTAACTTTGCATCAAATAATTGTACATCTGAAATATAATATTGTGCTCATCCAGACTATGTGATTAATCATAATAACAACATATAAAGGACTAAAAGTGAGCCGGCCCAAAGATACGTCATTACTCTGATTGTGACAGGGCAGAGAGCACTGATTCACCTCCTTCTCCCCTTTCTGTGTGAGCAGGAACCATGATTGCTACTGGAGCTGCCCTCCCTCTTTAAATGGACTTACTGTTTGATTTTCTGAAGGAAAGGGTGCAAAGAAAGAAAGACTATCTACCTTCACAGCTTTGCACAAATGCCATTACTATTCCTTCATTTTGTTTTCATATCAAGATTACGGCAACTCATGCTCTCTGCTTTACCCTAATACCACTTGACATCTCCTTATCTTTCTTCTAGTACTTCACATGACATGTAGAGAGCTACATCCTAAAAAAGGAAGGGGGTGCCTTTGTTCAAGGTACTGTTTTTTTCACATACGGAAGAATAACGAGTTTTTCCACCCACTTTGTTACACACTAAAAAATAGTGTGAAAGAAGCTTAAACAACCTGTATCTGGGACAGTGAGTTGGTGAGTATAAAAGTTTCTCAGTATCACTCCATGCAAGGGATATAGCTTTCTAGAATGTAAAGCATTACTGCTGGCTTTTGAATGGTTATTTCAGAAAATAATGTCCTGTATCTGTCAAGCAGGCATCAAAAATATACCTGAAAGAGAATACTGTACTTGTAGGTCAGGAGTTCAGCTCCCACCTCTGCAGCAACTAACAAAGCCCCAGGTCCAAAGGACTATTTGTACATGTAAATTGAGTTTAGCCAAAATCTTAGCACTAAATTTGAGTTTGCAGTGCTCAAAACTCCCACACATCTGGTATCTCTACTCTGTGACACCACTATAGTGCCAGTGCTAGAGTTCCCGGGCACACTAAGGTCTGTATCCTTTTGTGCCAGAAATGCTGACATCTTGGCACCTTTTTAACCCCTTGTTCCCACCTGTACTGAGCCATTCTTCACTCATATTTCCACAAGGGTCAGGTTGACGACAGCACTCTTGGGCAACATCTCATCGGGCAAGTACAATACGCAGCAGCATCTTTCAGCAGCACTTCACAGACTGCCAGGAGTGCCATAAGGAAGATTCAATCCCCTTCTCAGCTTCAAGGTGACTTTCACTGCCAAGGAGAGATGGTCAATATAATAGCTTGATGGTGCATTTATTTGAGAGTTTGGGGAGGGGGAAATTCTTCCTTCCAAAATTTTTCTAACTATATGTTTCTTCAAATATATAGTGTACATCAGACCATCACTAGATAAAATATTCGACTGCTACAGTCCCATGAAGTTTTACATGACAAAGGGTTGAGGTGAGTGATTGGCAGTTGCCCCAGTTTGAAGTAAGCCATAGACCAGTCCTTGTGGCATTTTTGTGGGAGATGGGGCTCAGTCAGGCTTCATGGGCAGCTGTGCAAAGTGAACCCCAGCCTCTCACTGACTGCACAAGAGGGAGTGAGGGGGGACTCCTTATTATCTTCCCTTGTGTTTGAAAACAGAAGGATTGACCCTCTCCTTCATGTATACTGGGTTTGGGTTTGGGGTTTTTTTTTGGAATGAACAGGATCAGGCGTATAGGTGGTCTGAATAGGATGTGTGCACCTGAGGATGGATAGGATTGATATCCACCCTTGTTCCCCAGGGTAGCTGTTGGTAGATTTAGTGTCCCCCTCCTCAGTCTTTCTGGGTTCCCGGTGGGGACACATCCCTTGATCTCTTTGGCAGGGAGAGGGTGGTGGAGCAGGACAGAGTGTTTCACTGAAGGAGTCAAGGGCTTCCCTAGTGACACCTGGCAGCACATGGTGGGGAGCCAACACTCTCACCATCTCGTTGATGTAGGTCAGAAAGTTGTTCAGCATCACATCCCCAGTGAGAGAAAGGCTTCTGAAATGAGAAGTATCAAGCCTTGTTGCTCTTACAGGCTGAGGCACAGACATCTTGCATGTGTCCACTCACAAAAAAGAGTCCCACAATAAAAGGGGGCCTCAAGAGGAAACAGAGTGATTAAATATGCAGTGTGACGTTTTATTTCATCCATGACTGTTTCTATGAACAACTGTATGAAAGTGATGGTGACATTGGTTTCAAAAGGATTATAAACGTGATTATACTAGCTAGAGAATTAATTAATCACTGACATTTGTCAAAAAAAAAATGTCATTGAAATTCTATTACTTCATTATTAGCATAATGAAGAGATTGTGTTTGCCCTCTCTGGCAATCAATCAAGCTTCGGGGATGCACTCCAGTGTCAAGGAACTAAACTTAAAGCCAGAAGGTATTTGATTTTGAAAACAGGTTATTTTGCTTGTTTGATGGGTGCCACATGCTATTTTTCAACAGTTAAGTATTTATTTGTGCCTTTCAGATGATAACGGGTAAAAGTCAAAAGATCACACATGGCAAAGCAAAATGGCTTACCTACACTAAGGGAGTAATTTGAACTAGAGATATGTAGGGTAAAACTAGTAATTTCCTCTGTGACTTTTTATCAGTAGATCTCAGAGTGGTTTATTACAGATATCAGTATCGTCATCCGTGTTTATCAGTGGCAAAAGTGAAAAGATAAATGAAATTATGTGCCCTTAGAGAAGCAGCAAAGCCAAGACCTGAAGGCAGCGCTCCTGAGTTCACTGCTCCGTTGTCCAAGTAAACTGTGCTCATTGAACTGGTCTTGATTTTAATGCCATTTTCAAAATTAAAGCATGAATTTGACCCTCAGTCATTACTAAAGCAAAAGATATTTACTTACTCACACCATACAGCAACATAAGCACAAAAGCTAGTATCTCATGAACTTGCTGCTAGACTGCTGGCAAAGCTAAATACCTGCAGTCATAAGCAAAGCAAAATCAGCAGGATGATTTGCTTGCTTGTCTGGATACAGACACAGTTACCATCCGCTGCTCCCTCTCTACTTGAATCATAACCTCATATGTACTTAAGGCAAAACCAGTCAGCAAGTCCTGCAACTCAAGGCCGGGAGTTGCTTCATCTCTGAATGGCAAGCAGCCCAGTTGAGCCTGTTGAGCGGCGCTCCCTGAACATCCAATTGAAACTGTTTTCCAAATACCAAGGTTTCAGCAGGACCTTATAATTTTTCACACAGCAGTAGAATATGCTTTATCTGACATTTTTCTGATGCATGGAAAATCAGTGAAAGTTTGAACAGAAAATAACAGCTGGAGCTCCTCTACTAGGAGCCTCGGGCTAAGTGTGGCCAGTTGTGTTAGTTACAGGGCTCTTCTCTCTTTTTTCAGTCTACAGTGACTGTGATGGCTGTAAAGATTTACAGTTTATATATATTTTTGCTTCAACTGCTATATTAAGGTGTAATTCAGGTGGTGGACAGGCTGATGAACCTCAGTTTACCAATAAAAGAGGATAAAACAGATTAAATTTTAGACCTGGGTCTATTTTGGCTTAAAATCAGATAATTTGTGACTCAGCATGGCTAAAAAGGAGAAACTTCCAGATTACTTTTAGGGCATACAGTAACCAGCTTCTGGTACTGGCAGGGTCCACAGGATTCAAACTTAAGCTTTTACATATATATATATGTGCGTGTGTGTGTAGGTACGTATTCTAGGTAAGATGTGTAATATGCAGAAAGAAAAAACATTGCTACATCCCTAAGAGGATTTTTCTTTGTTTCTTCCTGAGACATACACAGTTTTGTTTGGATTTTATTTTTTTTACATTTTTTTATATATTTTCTCCTAAGACTTTTGCAAAGTTTTCTGGAACTTTTTGGATATAGAAAAAATATACATGGCCTTCTGGATGACTTTGAGCAAAATTCATGTCTTTACGCGTGGTTTTCCCATTTAAAAATGGGGGAAATAATACTGTCCTTTTTTTGCAAAGCACATGCGCGTGTGCACACCTTCTAGGGTAGAAAGTGTTTGTATCACTGGGATAATCACGTTAGTGACTCACAGCTTTACCAGCTGTGGATAATACAGCCATTCCCGTCTCACATCGGCAGAAGACTGTCACATTGCGCCAACGGTACTGCACACGTGTATTCACCTGCCTGCACAAAAATCTGCAGGAAGAGATTATCACAATAGCATGGCTAAACAGGAAAAGCTGGTATAAATCCTGTAGGATGGCTGTGCAAGCATTCAGGCAGAAACAGAGCCCAGGCAACAATCTTGGGCATTTCAAGCTCCATTTCAGCAGTTCCTGGTAGTAGAGATCTTCAGGCTGCTTCAGTGGATGTCACAGCCGGCTTTCTCTGAGGAGGGATGGCAGCCGCTGCAGCACCCCTGGCTGAGCAGCACCCCCCGGGCAGGGCCTTGGCCGGCCGTACCAGCACTGTGGCCAGCAGGTACAGCAGCCAGCGTCGTGTGTCCCAGAGCAAGACTCGCAGTTTGGAGCAGGCTGGCAAATTATGACTGTCAGTGGGATGTTTGCTACCACAGAGTGATGTGATGGATGCTTCTCAGCCCTCTTTTCCTTGTGTAGCCTCTCTGCTGATTTCCACTCGTGCTCATTCTGTCTCTTGGCATGGTATCTGGTGCCAGTTGTCCCCTCTCCTTGTGATCTTTTTGCCCCTCTTCTCCTATGAGCACAGGCAAGGGTCAACCCTTGACTGAGTTTCCCAAGTTGTTTTAGTATCGTTTTCACTTGTGCACCTTCAGGAGAAACATAGGTCACCGTAGCCTCACGGTGAAGAAGATTTTTCTAATACATTTTACCCCTGCACAGTTCCACCAGGGAACATAACTGCACTGCAGAGCCTATGTGAGGAAAGGATGAGGTGGAGGCCAAGTACAAATTAATTATAGTGGTAAATATTATTAAAAGGTTTCATATTTGGTTAAACCTTTCCTTTGAACTCAAACTTTGCATTTCAATTTCAAGCCATAGAAAATTATTTTTGTAATGTATTCAAAAGCAAATAAGTAAAGAAATAAACTTTGGAGGTCAGGTCAGCGTAATGAAGGCAGGAAGAAACAGTCTTTTTGTACTTCAAACTCGTCATGAAAATGTCTCTTTTCCCATTTGACAGAGTCCAAGTTTTAAAGAGTTAATTTTTTAGAAAATAAAATGCCATTTCTTAAAAAAATATATTCCAAAACTGAATGAATGTAGCAGTGATAAAAGTGAAGGAGGAATGTTCATCATGATACAGGCTAAAGTTAACTACCCGCTTATTAGAAGCTGAGCAGTTTCTTGTGGGTACAGCATGGATACTCTGTGGCTGCCGTGATCACTGCAGTCCTACATCCTTCTTAAACCCCATCTATCCATCCCACTGAATGGTCGGTGATGGTACAGTCTGTGATACAGATAAATTTGATCTATGAAGACTAATGCTGTATTTGGAGGAAATTTTGAATCTGTGTCTTCAGAGACTCAAAGGCTCTCCTTGTGAGCCACTTCCCCCCATTCCTACAAATGGTCATTAAAAAATTTGGTTTATACACTGTTTTTTAAAAATATATGTTTATGTATTCTTTTTATTTAGTATTGGCATTATTGATATTAGGCTTCATACTGCAGTAAACCTATTTTAGAAAATCATTGGGAAGACACTGATGCCATCAGGAACGGGCACGAGATACGGTTTCCTAGGCAAGACTCAACTCTCTGATGGGTCCCTAACACTGCTCTTCAGTTCCTGTGGAGTTTGGCTGCTTCTCACCTAACTCCCCTGAGCCACCCATGAAACACAGCTACCCCCCCGCACTGCCCTGGATGCAACATCTGGCAGCTTCTCCCATCGTGTTTGGTAGTTTCTCATGTCCTGCTCACTTAGCTCAGCCTCTGGCCGGGGCCTGCAGCCCCAACACCCTGTCTCTGCTGGTGCATCGTCCATAACATGAGACCCTGTGGTGGCCCGCCTTGCTAGCTGCTATGCATTCCCGTGCTCACCTGCCACCTGAGGCACTCAGGCCCAGGTTAGCTCATCAGTCAAAGTTATCTTCTGCAGGCATCTCTTCCACACTTGGCTTTGGAAAATTGGTTCTCACACCCAAATTCCCATAAATGCAGAAGGAGGATGAGAAGGAGGGATCAGGGTTGCACTAAATCTTTCTTGTCCCTGCTGACTGCTTATGTTGCTTTTGTGCTCAACCCAGTATCTATTCTTCTTTATTCAGAAGTAAGGAAATGTTATTATCTTGTGTTTTGTATCACCAATCTTGAAATCATTCCAGGTTACCCAGCTAGTAACACTGGAACACATCTAGTGAGATATTCCTCTGAAGATCCGATAGGGTTGCCCTGAAACCTGGGGGCCTTTTCCTTCAAAATCTACACTCTCAGCAAGATGTTCAAACACCCAGCTATAAAAGAGGATATCACAAAATATATTTCTGTTTCTTTTTATTTTTGTGCTTGTTACTCCCCTTTTGATATTTTTCCCTAAGATGATTCTGCATTATTTTCCCCACACCTTATTAAGCTATTTCTAAAGCTTTATTTTGCCTTGTGAGTAATCACAAAGTTGTGAATTCTCAAAGCTGCTTTTCAGAAAGCTCTGCTCTTCAGCTTCCTTCAACTTTTCTTTTTGTTTATGGCTTGGGGGTTTATTCACACCTTTATAGACATTAAAACAAGCCAAAAAAAATAGACCCCATGCCATGGTCTAAAAATTGAGACAGCCATAGTTAATTTTGTATCAATGCAGCTTTTTTCTTACCTGTTAAAATCTGAGCTTCTCTCTGGAAAAAATGAAGCATCTGCCCCATGATGGAAAGATTTGCCAAAAATTAACAGTTACTTGCTATATGATTCTTTTCTTTTTTCTGTGAACTCTGAAGGATCATTTGTAAAATCACTGTACACTTCCAAGGTAGTCTTCACTAAATGGGTCAGACTATTTTAGGGATTTCAAACTTTATTTTTTGACGTATCAGTGACATTTAGACTTTTTTTCAGGTATGTGATATGCTAAGTCTGTAATTCAGAAAATTATCTGCTAATCTAGAGACAAATAGGGATCATTTTACCCAGCTGTAACTTCTTACCTTAGCTAGCTCTATTTTTATTCTATGTATAGCACACTCATTGATAGACAAAGATAAGCTACTTTGAGTACTTTATGCTGAAGGGGGGAAAAAAAGCTTTTAGTTAGGCCAAGAGTACAGGTCACATTTTCCCTCATTTTCTTGTATCAGAAAGTTAAGTGCTCAGCTCTTTCCAAGGTAGTTTTTTTTGCTCCCCAGAAATTCTTAAAAATATGTCACCCTGAAGAACTTCATGGTTGTATGAGCCAGAGAACCAAAGTGGTTCTTATGATTAACATCTCCTTATATGCCCATAAAGTGAACAGTAGAAATACAACATCTCAAAAGGTTACACGTGCCAAAACAGGAAGAATGGCTGGAAATACAGAAGTCATTGATATATATTTATTATGTATATACCATCTTTTGAGTTATTTTGGGAAAGCTCACACCAAAATCTTGTTTCTGTCTAGCCTAGGACAAGGAGATCTCATTACTTTTAGAAGAAAGATATTCTTTTCTATTTATTTTTTTTTTAATGAACTAAAACAGAAAAGTAAGAAATACAACACAGCAATGCTCTTAAATAGCGATGTACCTTGGCAAGGCTGCACTGACATACTGTAACTGTCTGTAAAGTCTCCATCAGCTCAACACAGATGCAGCTGGGACTTCTGACTCTGTCACTGAGCTGTAGCCGAGGGCTGGGCTTTGTGTAGTCAGACTGATTTATCTGATTTACCAGTTTGTGAAGAGGAATGAAAGTCTCAGATCTCCATGCTTCCGACTGATTACCCTCCTTAATGAGATGAAGCTTCTTAAAGGAAGAATCATTTTGCCTTCCTTTTCTCTGTGAAGAATCCAGTGTATTTTTGGATGCTATAAAGATTATAACACACCAACTATTTGGAGATATTTATCTTCTCTTTAGATTCTTACTAAACTTATAGAGCAATCATATCTCTGAAAATTAATGTCTGAAATTTAAATTCTTCCCAGGACAGGTCCTGGTGTTGTTAGGCTTTCCCACTGCAAGTTTCTAGTTTATCACCTCTTCAGGCTCTATGCAATTGCTTTATTTGTTCAACTTGTTATAGGAAGTTGAACACTGATTTCAGGCCAGGAACAAATCGTTCTATAAATGCAATTTCACATTTTCTTTTAACCTTCTGCCTCTTCCTTTCTGTTTCACAGCTGTGCCTTTAAAAATAAGAACTGGCCTTCAACTCACAAGCTCTCCAATGGTCTTTCACTGAAATCATAAGTCTGTTTTTCTGCCAGAAGTCTGCTGCTGAGGCACAATTTAAATACTGCCTTTTGCTGCACAGATGAAAGACAAGAATATGAACTTGAAAACAGACAGCACAAAGACAATACAAACACCACTGATCTCTATAAAAGGTAAAAGGAATAAAAACCAAAAATAAACACCTAGTAAAACAATAAAGATATGCTATGGATTTAAACTCGACATATCCCTTAAAGGTAGAAGACTTACAACAAGGCTTTATTTCTCAGTCACCCAGTGAAGAAATATCTATATAAAAGATGGAGTCTATTAGCTCTCCCATCATAGCCAAGTGTCCCTTTCAACTTGGCAGAGCATGCGTTGAGCTGGACAGCAAGAACTGTTTTGTAGGTCCTTTTCTCCATGTAACCCTGTGTGGATAAATAATCCAGAATAAAAAAAAAAAAAAAGGTTATTTTATTGCCTGGCAAAGATTTGTAGAACACAATAAATGTGGTCTTTTTTCTTTATAGTATTTTGATCCTTATATATTTATAATTTATAGTCATCTACTTGTTCTTAAGAGTCTTTTGATCTTTATAGCCTTTTGCAGAAGGCAAGTTGTGTGTACTGATCAATTGCTGGGCAGTCTAAACATCAGGCTGAAGAAAAGCTGACATTTGTTGAACATCAACAGGAGCTACATCCAGCATTTAAGTTTTCAAGTCCGAAATGTGTTCATGTCAATTTAGACATTTCATGGACTCATTCTTTTTTTTAATAGATCCATTAATACTACATTTCCCTATTCTAATTACAGAAATCTCATTTCTATTCCTATTGAGTTGAACAGTAATTTTCCCGTCAGATTTAATGGTACAGTAAAAGAATACAGTTCCTCATCAGAATTAAGTCCCCTGATTCAACAGCTTTTATAAATTTATGTGGGTCAAGTACGGTAGGCACAACACATACAAGTTGCTGGAGTCACTTATTTTTGTCCTAACGATGCTGCATTTTTTTGTGTGCTACTGCTCAAAGTTGTTCTACATTTTTAATTGACAAAGGTTCTCTGTGACTACTCTGTGGCATCTTTTTAGGACTTGACTTACTTCAGAAACAAGCAAACATAATCACTGCATTTACAGAGAGTTTCCAAAACAAAACTCAAATATGTGAATTTTAGTACTTAAAATATAGCTAAGCATCAAATAATTTGCTGGATGTCAGTGAACGTGTGTTTTATATGTGTTTAGTGTGAAATATATATTCCTTAAAGCATTCATGTACCTTAGAATTTGGGCTTGGTATACAACATTGTCAAATAAAGTCTACCGCTTACATTATATCACTCTGCTGTTGGCATCATTGACTTTCACATAATCTCTGAATTGAAATTATATATAGTAATTACATATATATATTCTTATATTATATACACATATATATTACATATGTATATATATTCTCAATATTGTTGGTGACCGTCCATGATAACAAAATCTTAATAAAACCTTGTATATCTATGGGCATTCTTAAAGTCTTCTTTTTATTGATGAAGTTGTCATATACATGTCTATTTTCATAGACATTATTACTATGTTTTTATGAACATGATGCTCTAACTTAATGGAAGGCAGAGGAGGAGCAGATAAGAAAGGCACGCATCATCCAGAAAACATGCATGTACCTAGAGATACCTAAAAGACATAATGGATTGAGCAATTTCCTTCAGGAATTCAGCATTCAGTAACTAAAGAGTTGCAAGACTTATTTTGCTAAAGATTGATGTAAAAAACCCCAAACTCTAAAAACACTAAAAACTTTTAAAATAGTCCTTGAAAGAGAAAGCAGTTGTCTAGGGAGTATGAAGTTACCCATATTAAAGAAATATAAACAGAACAGGTTTTGAGAAAGAAACCCCTGATGTTTCATGCTGATATCAACAATTAGCAACTGATAATTGCCATCAATCTGTCATTGTCAACATTCAACACCCTATCAGTTTTGCAGTCCATTCAGTAAACATCAGATTTTTATCTGATTTTGTAGAGGAGTGGACAAAATGAATTTCTGAATCTAGCATAACTTTTTTAATTCATATAATAATTTATCCTTGAAGGGATGTCTAGATTTCATCTAGTCCAATTCCCTACTCATATAAGTTATTCTGGCATAACTCACATGGCTACACGCTATCTGGAGAGATATTACCCTACTGAGAGTTCCTGCCTCTCTGAACCATTTTCCCTTTCAAGTCCCTGTGGTGGATCACTTTTTCTTGAAGAGATCGTGCAGAAAGAACATGGGTCTGAAATAGTTCTAACATGTTAGAGGATTTCTTGTGTCTGCAAGCTCAGAACTCTGTGAGCAAATTTCCTTCAGTTTTTTGCCTCGTGCACTAGATAGAGAATGAGATTGATTTCATCCCTACATCCCTTGAGCACCAGCTTGGTAGAAAGTCACAAGCTGGACTGCTGTTCACACACCTCCTTTTCCTTCTGAGCTAATTAGTCTGTGCTTCCCCCCTATCTATATATCTGAGGTGCTCTCTGGAGGCTTCTCAGTGTTAATGAAGATACTTTGATGGGATCTCATTAGCAACTTGTGCCCTTCGAAGGGCTAGCGCTTAGAAATTGCGGCCATCAAAACACAAACCCACTCTTTCTCCACTGTCCCATACCCTTTGTGCATCTTACTATGCCCCTTCTTGATTTATGGGGAGCATGGTAACGTAAGGCTTTGACTGAAGATGTGCTTGCTGAAGAAATTAGTACCCCCAGACCATATTCTCATGCTCTTTATATAAATAGAAATCCAAAGTGATTCTACGAATGTAAGCAAGACTGAAATATGCCTCTTCTTTTTGCCTCACTTTCTTTGGTGTATTTCATTTTAAAACTTCTTTATAATATATAATAGAAGACACACTTGACTGTGTCCTTTGCTCAGTGTCTTTTCTAGGCCCCATACCATTGCTCTGATTTTCACGGCAGTAGATTTTTTTTCCTTTTGTTCAGATTATCCACTGCTTATCGGTTCCATCAGGTAAGGAGGTACGTGAGGGGCTTTTCTCATCAATCTACATGGAAAACACAGCAACACATGGTGGGATGCATGCACAAATGTAAATGAAAACCAAAAGCATTGATGGACTGAAATATAGCTTAAACCACAGTTTATTGTTTGCTGGCATTAACCTGTGCAGTCTGTCTTTCTAGAGGAACATCAGAAACGAACATGCCTTTTAGACTGATGGATGAAGAACTGCAGTGTTTTAGTGCCTTCTTGTGCTGATGCCTGGAAGTGCAGGTAAGTGGAACCTCTGGAGATGAATTTCATTCTGCTCCGCTATAATAAAGGAACACATTCCTGCCGCATTTTTCATCTCTTTGCTGACAATGTCCAACAACAACCTAAAATTTCTCAGGGAGAAAGATTTGTTCTTTAGTGGCAGAAAAGCATTTTGGCTCAGTCAGCAGCCACTGTAATAGCTGTGGCTCAAAAAAAGTATCTTTTATATTAAAAATTTCTGTACTGGGAAAAGGTGTTGCCTGGGAAGATGTGATGCTATGGGAATTTCTATTAGTCCCTCAGGCCCCACAAGTGTATCTCTCTGACTTGCACCCAGACCAGTCAGTCACATGGAAAAGTCTCACTGTGTTGTGCCCAGGATATTCAGGTTATGCTGGCAAGCCACCTAGTTTTCAGCTAGGGACATGAGACTGCTTCATCAAGGAGGAATAGAGGCACTGTGCCTACCACCACCTGGACCCATCCTTTGCTTGCCCCCTCCACTCTCAGTACAGTACTGGCTTTATTGTTTTGCAATAAAAATGCCTTTTGCAATAACACTGCCTTTTGGGCAGTGGGCAGGAAAGAACAGTGTAAGAAGTCTGGCAAGGAAAGAGGGCAATGAGGCTCATGAATAAAATTTAGGCAAACCTCATGTCCATATAATCATGTGAGGGGAGAAAGCTGGAAGGGAGTTAGAAGGATTAAGCAAAGGGGAGCTGAACTGAATCTAAAGCCTCATCACTTTTCTCCTAAAAGCAGAGAACAGCACCCAGCAGCATTTTCCCCCACTAGGCTCAGGATGCAGCACTTCATCTTCTCCTTTGGGCATAGCCATGACAACTCCCAGCCCAGTTCCCTGCTCCCAGAGCAGGAGCACAATGACGCACAGAGCACAAAGTCCCTATTAGCGCCATCTTCTTTTTACCTGTCCAGATAATTGGGAAACACAGGGAAGTTAGAGTTTTGCAGACTCATGTTTTCATTTCAATATGAGAATAATCACTTCTTTCCTCAAATCTCTACCTTCTGGGTCATAATATCCAGCCCGGTTTCACTCCTGGCTTCATAGAAAAGTTCAAATATATGGTCAAAAGGCTTGGGAAACAGAAGGCAAGTAAAATTACCAAATTCATTCTTTTACTAAGCCGTTTTGAAATAGTCAAGCTACACATCAAGAGTGTTGCTGTTTGAGAATTGTACTTTTCTGCCTCTCTTTCTTATTACGGGATTTTCTGGTTTCTCCTGAAATAGGTTGCAGGAAGAAACAGCAGTGTTAAGATAACACACCTTTCTGAGGTATAAGGCTGCCACGTACTGCATGAAATATAATGGAAAATGTAATGGACTGAAATTATAGAAAAGAAAATATATACTGGGTCTGGAAACATAGATCAAATGCATGGTCTGTTGATATATGAAATTTTTTCTCAAAGAAAATCCCAGAGGAAATCCCAGTTCTTGAACCATTTTGAGTGCACTGGCACTTTGAAAAGTAGCCTGGTACCACTGATATGTTGAAGGTTGCTGTGACTCTATTAATAATTTCCACATCACAGTCCTAAATTCTCAAGTAAGATGTTCTCCATAGCTGTCACCCTGAACACTCAACCTGAGAGCTAAGGTTCAGGCTAGATTATTTCCACTTCACACATTGTCACCAGCAATAATGATTATCCCATGGGAATTATGCCCACAGAGATACCTATGTCCCCTATGTGGCTTTGCACATGTGCAGTTGATGGAGGCTTTGAAAATATTTCCCGTGCTCATCCATGAGGATTAGTGAATCCTGCAGCTCAACCTCCCTGCATCCAGACACTCAGGACTACGAGAAGTTAAAAGCAGGAAACACGGGGTTGGTTTTTGGTTTGGGTTTTTTTAATTATTTTTTGTTTATTTCAGTTAGCCACGTAAGCATTTATCTTTTCATTAAAATCAGTCAAGGGGATGAACTGCAGTTCTGTGTGGTAAAATGAAGCTATTTTTAAAGAGCCACCAAAAATTACTCTAAATTAAATATCCTGAAGTACAGCACAGGAAACAGTCATCTGTTCACAGAGGACTGACAAAAAGACTGAATACACATTTCCAGATCTAATTACTACTGTTCTGTGAAGTTCTCTACCTGTTTAGGTTGCATTTCAGATGATGTTTTTAAAGAAATTGCCCATTTGGGTCACTATGTGAAATAAAAATGTCGTTACTGTGGAAATGCCTTCGTCCAAATGCAGAAATATGCTTCAGCCTGGAGCCAGCTTTCTGTAGGTCAAGACATCAGCTGATGTTAGTTTGGAGCAAGTTATTTTATTTTGCAGTAAAATGGACAGAGGAGATGTCAGTCCTCTTAACAGAATGAATCTCTTCTTGCTTGAGTAAAGGCCTCGCTACTGGCAATGCATTTCACTAGTAATATTTAGCATTTTCTTCAGTTTTGTTTAGCACCGTGATACCAAGTGGTTTCAAAAACTGCCCTCAATAAATCATAGGATTAACTTCAATGGAAGAAGTTAATCTACAGTTTTGATTCTCAATACATATTTAGACTACTTTCAGGTTAACAGCAAGAAGATAAAGACAGTTTTAGATGCATCTCTGTGCAAGATTATATAACAATTCAGAAGAGAAATCTCTTGTTTAGTATTGACCAAGATCAATCCTAGAAACATCTGCAGTAGCTTGTGTGTATATATTTTGGACTAGCTATTAACCAGACCTACGTATGAGTGCTCTATTAAATCTCGCATTCCAACCCAGTAGAGGGCAATAGAAGTATATGATCAAAAGCCAATATATTATCTAAAGCCAGACTTTTCCTACGGCATCATTTGAGTTGCTAATTACGTAGAAAGAACAAGTAATGTTCTCCCTTCCATGTGAAAACAGGCGGTCTACAGAGAGGAAGGGAATGCACTGTTCTCCCTGTGCACTTGAGTTAGAACAATAAGCAACGGGTGGGAATCAGAGCAAAGGAAATCATTCTTAAGCATAAGAGAAAGTCTTCTAATTGCAAGGACAGTTCAGCATCAGAGTAGATTTCCTGGTTGTGAGATCTCTGTCACTGAAGGTCTCTAAGAACAGGCTAGGCAGCTGTCTGTAAGGAATAAGTTAGGGATCCCCCTTCGGGACAGTGTGGAATAAGCAAGCTCTTGAGATCCCTCCCAGCCATGTTTCCTGTGACTGATTCCAGGACTAAGTGGTTTCTCAGACATACCATAAACAGTGCTTAAATAAAAAATAAGTTCTCAAAATTGGGGTACAAAAAGCCCTTTTTAAAATAACCTCTACCCCTGGTTTTGGAAGATGAATGCTGCTACTTGATAGCTGTATGAATACTACATTTACAGAGACATCCCTATACAGGTGAAGAATAGTACCAGTATCGGGAATGGCTGTTTATCTAGGTTTTGACTTAGGTCAACAGGGTTAGATGTAAGTTTACGGTTACTTGTGGCATTTAAGCAACGATCTCTAATGAAACAGAAAAGTACAGTACTAAAAGATATATTAAAATTACTTTGATTAAAGGTCATCTTCTTGTCCAAACCTTTTTCTGTAAAGTTAAAATTACAGCTGATTGCTTGATAAAAATTTTCAAAAGAAGGAGAGAAGAAAGATAATCTCTTATTATTACTCTTTCTTTCAATAAAGCCATTGTGAATATGGCATCCAGAATAATGTGTGGGCTATTGCTGATCTCATAAAAGTTTTTAAGTTGGCTAATATACATCTAGAATAAAACTCCACTTTCAGAACTGTAGCGCATCAGTTATTACTGCATATTACAATCCCCTCCACAGTCACAAAGTTATAAGTCAGAGTCCTTCCTCCACAGGCTCCAAATCTCACTAAATCTCTGGAGAAATGAGAATGTACATATTTTAAGAAATAATAAACTAGGGGGGAAAAAAGGAAATAATATAATGCCGCCATTCACAATAACATCAAGTAGCAGATTAATCTGAAAAAAGCTATACCATGCAGACAGGATGGATCTTAAAGATCTTCTGGAAGCCTCACCATCTAACATCCAAAGCCAAAACCTAGCGAGGTGGAATGGTAATACAAATATAAATATCAAATACATATAAAACTGTATATGCTGTACTTTAATCATAAAGCAAGTCTACACTCTTACAGAAGAATTAGAAGGAAGAGATGTAAAATATATTTTGCATTTACACTTGGGTAAAGTCCGTTCTTTTATTTTGTGTTCTTTTTGATTGTTGTTCATATTCAGAGGCCACAAATACAGGCACAGTGGCAAAAAGGGTGAAGAAGACCTGAGCTCCACAGAAAGAGAAGCTGAACAAGTGAATAGGAGAAAGCAAAGGGAAAACAAAGAAAGAGAAAAAAGCAGGACATGGAGAGAGCAGGAAAGTATTTGGTCTCCCTTTAATTCACACCATTCTAGAAGGTGTTCAAGCCCCTGAGGGAAACAGTAAAAGGGATTCATTATAACAGGTATAGCTTGTTAATCTACCCTTGGAAGAAAAATTGATTTTTCTTAAAGAGGAAGGAAAAAGTGGTTTACAGAAACATATCTCCATGGAATACAATTTACTCATGGAAATTACTGCTGCAGGCTATTCTGTTGGAAAATTGTGCATGATAGAAAACAATGTTCTGTAAAAAAATGTTAGCTCTGCAGCTTATTCTGACATAGACAACACTGCAATTGTTACCTGTGTCAGTCTTCATAATGCGAAGTATATAATAATCATCAGCTACATTTTTGAAGACAATTCTTCTGTGACATCATGCAACACAATTGTACGCAAAATATATGCGTTGCACCTGTCTGAAGCATTCCTCCACCAAGGGAACAGAATACCAGGCTTAGAGGAACCTAGGACAGGAATAATAGTTCTTTGGATTTTTTTCTTTGTTTATGGGGATGTATGTTGCAGAAAGTGGTGGTGTTCACATATGAAACGCTTAATTATTTGGGTGATGAGCCTCCACTGTTCAGGTCATTCAGGGGAGTTCATCTCCCCTGATTTTAGACACATATATATAGACATCTAGTGTGAATTAGTTCTGACTCTCACACTAGTCAATAGAAAGAGATAGGCCGAGATGCTCATTTGGTCCTAAAATTGGTGGCTAAAACACAAGCAATGCCTTTCAGGAGATGCCCTAGTTTCTGCACTGATTATAGGGAGAGCTATAAGTATTTTAGATCAGATAATGAACTTTTAGGCAATTAAACGGAGATTAATCATACCCATAAGCTCACATTCTTCTCAGTCACTAAATTCACTTCAAGGCATTACACAATGCCAGAATGTTTTGTTGTAAAAGAGCTCCAACAATTTTCCCCAATATCTGATCAGAAAACTTCTTTTGAAGTTTGAATGAGACTCATTTTAAAATTGGAAGCCTTTTGATTTCCAGCTTAAATATATTTGAGGCCAGTTGATATCCATGTTTTCCTATACTGAAAGTTACATTCCCAAAGTTATTTGGATGCAAAAAGAATCAGCTAAACATCTGGTTGGATTTTCTAGGCATACGTGACTTATCCACTGAGGATAATATGAGTTATACCAACTGTTTCGCAGACACCACTTGGAAAACCTTTTTTTTTTTTTTTAAATTCAGGAACATGCTAGGCTTTAAGTAATAACGTGGTTATGGTAATACGGAAGCATATTACTGTTTGTACACTGAGTCCAAATTACCATTGATGCCATTGTGCTGATTATTGTCGAAACACATAACAGTAAACAGATCTGCCAAAAGAAAACCCCTCAGTCTGGATAAACAAGTCAAAGAAAAGGCAAGATAAGAAACAGGCATTAGGGCTCAGGTGGGAGGTGGTTTGTATGGGGTCGTGCAGTAGCCTTTCTTGAGAGCCAGATTTACATGCTAGAACTTGTGAGTCACAGGCCGACTATAGACACCTATGACTATGCCTGCATTCATGTACTCTAGACACTTGTTTTATTTTCTTTACTTTCTGTATTTCTGTTCATCTTCATATTTGTGTATGTTGTTTACTTTAGGAGGTTAGGCATGCCTCCTTGTAAAACAGGCAGTACTTTTTGTGACAAAGTGTGCGCGTTGTACATCAAACAGCTCCTCTGAGAGACAGCTCCAGTGCTAGCGCAGTGACATTTCACTTAGTGTATAAAACTCAGCACAGGGAGATTCAGGAATATGAGATTGGAGAAGCTGCTCGAGGCATGTGCGCACACACATGCATGTGTACCAACACCGGCTCAAGTTCTATGCAGAAAACAAAGTAAGAATCATTTATAGCTGTGTTCTGATCACTCTGGTTGCCAATGGGAACTTGAATTTACTGTTTTCCTTGCAAGGATACTTAGTCTTAGATGGCTGTTCCTTGATTTTCACCTTGACTCTAACGGCATGGTAATCCCAATTAGTATGGGGAAAGGAATATTGTGACAGCTGCAATTCATACATTCTCTCAGTTTCCCAAAGCACCACTCTAAGTATAGTATTTACTCAATAAACATGTATTAAAGAAATATTTATGTACGTGCAATATTCTCCTGACATTTATTCAACAGAAAAAGTTTTAAAATATAAGTTATAGGGAAAACAGACATGGAAATGACAACTACCTGTAACCAGGCAATGGTCACTAAGGATAGTCCCTCTCTCAACAACAATAATTTTCTGCCTATGACAATAAGGACTCAACATCTGTCATTAAAAGTGAAAGAAAAGAAATGCACAACCCCAAAGTTGCAGTCTGTGTGTAAAAAATCTCTTACAGTAGAGCTTCTAAAGACTAACTAGCTATTGATATTTTCCGTTATTATTTAAGTAAGTACAGTAAACCTGACTTTACTCGTCTATCTGACATAACTGGCATTCATGTTAGTTCTCTTGCTGCTTACATGTGTAAACCTTATGATCTAATCTAGGCTCTTGTACTTGGACTTTAGTTAGATCATTTTTTTGACAGCTTTGTCATTTTCCCAGTTAACGCTAGCCAAACGCCCTAACTCATGTTGTCACGGTCTCATTTTTTGTTTTTGTGTGAGCCCTAACATTCCTATTCCTCTGATACAAGGCAGTATAAACAATGGATCCTGCCCCTATTCCCAGGATCTTCTGGACCCCCCCAGGCAGTGAAGGCAGCTGCCTACAGCAGCAACATTCAAGGAGTAGCAGGACAACAGAGTAATAACGACGGTGGTTAAAGGACAGCACGATCCAAGCAACGGCAACTGTCGAAGAGGACAGAAATACATAAGCTGTTGTGGAGAGACAGGAAAAATCCACCTGTGCACACAGGACTTGTTTTTTTCTTGTACTAGTTTTCCTAGCTCTGGTATTGCCTTGCTTCCCTAGTCACTCTGTCAGAGGGAGGGAAGGGGAGGGATTCACAAGAAGCAAGTGACAACATCTCATTCTTCCCCATATTTGATGCCTTTTCATTTAACAAACTCCTTTTTAATAACACACTCTATTAATTAGACCTGTAAAAAGTGTCCATGAAATGGGTTTCTATAGCTACCTATTTTTAACACTTTAATTTGGCTGCCATCAGCACATACGTGGCTCAGAAAAAATGAAGATCAAACTGTTCATCATGATCTGAACAGAGCTCGACTGGGACAAAAGTCATGTTTTGAAACAGTTAAAGCAATGTGCGCTCTGGTCCAAACCTTCAATTGAAAACCTGAACCAGCTGCTGAAGCCAGTTCTTTAAAGGTCAAAATAATTGTGAAAGGGACATGCAATAGTGAACTTTTCAGATAATGTCTCTCCAAACGGATAGTGAGGAATGACAGACAAATGGATGGCTTGTCCGTGATGCTATGCCCTAATGCAGGTAGCAGCTGAGGCATTCCGTAGCTGTGGTACTTTCAGAAGTTGACCCCCCTTCTGCCTAATCCTGAGTGCCTAAATGGGATCATGGCAACATTTTGTTGCATCTGTGTGCACAACTATCTAAAAATAACAGTAATCAAGCCTACTGCCCATTCCACAGATCCAAATCCTGCTTGTCAAAGCACTTATCTAGTCCACCAAAGATAAAGTCGATTAATGCTTCTGAAAAGCAGATCCCTGATATTCTAGGCCCTTTAGATGATCCTTATTCCATCCACCTTTGAACACAATGTTCAATGTGATTAATTAATCAGAAAAGGGAGTGAGAAGTAGAAAAGGGATAGAGGAAAAATTTTTAATTTCTGTTCCTTCACAATTTGTATGTAGATCTACCCATAGGTCAAAACTAGTCATTTCTTAAAAAAAAAATATAAAAATAATCGAAAACTTTATTGAGCAGGATAACCATTGTAACCATTCCTCTCAGCAGAACCAGAAATGCTGTATTGACTCAAATATTTCACTCTTTCTCAAGGATATCATGGACAGGAACCTTCCCTGCTTTTTAGTTAAGTAACCAAAGCCCATCAAAGACCACAACCCAAAAAAATATCCTTTGAAATCTTTTAGGAATTCAGTCTTGCTGTATGAAAGACAACAAAGCATGATGAGAACAGCAGCACCTGAGTACATTGCACCATCAGGAAAGGGGTTAATGCATGTGCAGAACGAGATCTAAAGTGTCTTCAGCTGAGTCTACTTACCACTCCACTCAAAGGATTGGCTTTTAATGCTTTTTGAAGATAACTCTTGCTCAGCTTTAGTTATAGCATTGCTCAGCTTTGCAAGACACTTAAGCAATTAGAGATAAATTTTACAAGAAATGTGCTTGCCTTCTTTGGAAATATGCTGCTGTTGGTATTTGCAAGAGTCTCTATGCACTTAACTCCTATTCTCTTGAAAATCCCAGTGGGTACATATCTGCATATTTTCATGCTTAAATAATTGTGTGAACCTGCATCATAACTGAATTCTCCTAAGCTGAAGGAACTGCCTTAAACGGGCAGAATATGAGTATCAAGTGCTCGGTTTGAATCATTAATTATTTTTATTAGTTATCCAGACAGGATCCTCCTATTCTTTTCTGTCTTCTAACTTAAGATTTAAAAATTCCTAAGTGAGTATTACTGATTTAGAGGAAATCAGACTAGTATGTTACTCATGATCCTTAGGAAGATTTCATTGTGGATTACCAGGAAAGCTTTGCTGCTGCATGTATATGTTTATACAAGCAACGGTTACACAGAGGTAAATTGTAAGTCCCTACAATAGTTTTTCGTCTGACTGAAAAGACCTTTGCAAGTTCTGGTCATTACAGGGTCAGGAGCCAAGTAAGCATCTAGTACTTGTTGAATTAAGCTATTTTTCATGGTCTAGCATCTAAGAGTCTCTTCTGTGTGACTCAGCAAAAAACTTTTCCAATATTTAAGAGTAACAGCAGACCGCGTAAAGAGCAGTTAATGATCTTGATGCACCACTGCAGGGTAACCCAGGCTGGATTTCAAGAGCATCTTCATTGTGTTTATAGCTAAATGACTTGCTGAGATCTTCAGAGCATTATAAATGATAAACACTCTATGAAATAGTTTTAATTGACGTATTCTGTTACTTAAACACACTCAGAAGTGAACAGGACATCGTTTCTAAGGAATATTTTCTAACTGGACCGCTCTTTTCAGTGTTGTTAAAATGTGATGTACAGTTGATTCTGTCTCTCTCAACTTTGGCTAAGAAACTGTAGCTTTAGCCTTAAATATTTTGGTTTTAGGTGATGACAAACTAGGCAGCCTTATCTTTTGTGGCAATTGTTAATGCCTGTGAACATGTTGTGTTACACGTTTTAGTGTTAACTCTGCATGAGTTTTGTTAAATACTTGAGTCAATGTCTTAGTTTTGATTTTCTTTTCCAAATAAAATCCAGTGTCTTTGCTTTTAACAGATAATTTTCCATTAATTTCTGTGACTAAATGTTTCAGTTATAGAAATATGCTATTATTTTCATATTTCTTTAACATCCTTTCTTGTGAGAATTAATTTCAGAAAGCAAATTCAAAGAGATGACTTTTCTCTAAACAATTATTTTTCCAGAATTTATTTATTCCATTTATTTGTGAAATAAACTTATTGCAGGAATTTCTTCAGTTGCAATTAAGTCAATCTGAGTCACATGAGGAAAAAAAAATAGTTTCTCATTCTCTGTGGCCTGAATGGCCTGAAATTCTGGAAAGAGGTTTTTTCCCACTTAGTATGTAGCTATATTTATAATAGTTTTGGATCAGTAGGCTTAAAAAGTTTTTAAAGAGCTGGCCCGAACCCTGATAATTATACATGCTGATTTTTCAGTAAGTCTTAGAAGAAAAGCAAATTCTAAAGATTTGGAAGAAAAAAAATGCTGTGCCAATACTTAGAAAGTGTAAGTAGAAATTATCCACCAAGAGATAGGTCTGTAAGTCTGATTTTGTTCACAAAAATGTAATGGAACCATTCAAGCTGGACTCAGTTAGTGAAGAAGGTCAGCGATGTGGTTCATCAAAAAAAAAAAAAAAGTTTTGATCATGGCAATGTAATATGTTTCATTTTCTGGAAGACATTCTATTAAACTAAATTAGACTACAAAATAGACAATGCAAAATTAAATTAATTAAACTTGATGGACTTACTGTTATATCTTGAGATATATCAATAGGTATATTGATATATCTTCCACACCTCTGGAAGGGTGTGTTTCTAAAAATCTTCTGCAGGGACTGGATCTTTGTCTTAATGAAATTAACACTTTTATCTGTGAATTGGTAGGAAACATATAACCATTACTAATAAATTATGCAAGTGAACTCTATGGTGTAGTGAATCGCTAACAAAGAGTGAGCTAGACTGTCTCCAAAAGCAAGCTAAAAATATGCATTTAATGTGGCTAAATCAGAATTCATCTATCTGACAATGAAGCAAATACTTGCAGATGTGGCAATTCTAAGAAATGATCTGGGGTTTATGAAGGATAATCAAATATACATGACCTTTCAGGACAGTAATGTCACCAGCAGGGCTAACACGCTGTGTTAGAGTAATTGGGGTCTATAAGCTTACCCTTACTGTCAGAACAGCTGTGAGAAACAGCTCAGTTGATACTAAGATAACCTATAACAATAAATAATGAGAAAAGGAGTGTGGAAAGGAGATGGATGAATTGCATCTGAAAAAAAGTCCAAACTGAATCATGGGTGATATGCTGGTACGCTAAAACCCACTGCTCACGGACCAGCGAGGACTCCAACATCGAAGTCTGTGTAACTTCTCAGCCACCTCCTGTCCCCTCCCCAGTATTGGGGATGCCCTTCCTGGCCCTGCCAGGAGGTTGTGGTCTCCCTGGGGGGCTCTGCCACCCAATATGGCAGCCTGGAGGGTGAGCCAGGACGAGGGGAACAGCTGGCACAGCTGGCTGGCTGGCCTCTGGCATTGCATGGACAAAAGCTGCACTGCTTTCTCCTTGCTAAACTTTCTCCTTCTTCTTCTGTGCATTTGTTCATTTCCAAGAAAAGTCAAGGGCACTTTCTGAATCTGTGCTTTACAGAAATCGTGTCTGAAACTATTTCAATTGTACTTTTCATACCTTAAGGATACCACTTTTTGTTTAATTTTCAAGAAAAGGGGATAGAACTAGAAATGTTATAATATCTCTGTATTTAGCAGCGACGTGGTTGCAATACGTTTGCTGCGCTCAGTTCCTGGCAGTTGCAGCGCAAGGAGAGAACATTGCTACATTAGTGAAAACTTACGGAAGACCCACAAGGATGATTAAAGGACTGGGAAACGAGCCTTTCCTATGAAGGATTAAGAAGAAATGGAGTTAGGACATGTCATATCATCACAGAGTAAAATTACCTGTAGTCATTTGGTAATAATGTCTTATACATATTTTTGGCAATAAGCATTTGTAACAGCAGAATGAGGTATAGCAAAGCTTGGTGACTGGGTGAAGAAGAAGCTAGAGAAATTCACAAATGTGCAAAAAAGAATGAATCAAAAATCTCTGAGCAGTAGTAGTCTATTACTCATCACTGAAAATGTTCAAATGGAGATCATTTTTCCATACAAGATACGTGTTCTGGTTCAAACTATCTTAGTTACAGTATATACATTGAATTTCATCTTATGGAAGGTAACATTACACTGTGGTTTTCTCAACTAATTCAACATGACTTTCAAAGTATCCTAACTAGAATTTGTTAGGGTCTATTTAGAAAATAGACTGTGTTACATAAGGAAGGATGGAACCAAAAAAAAATGTGTTTCATCTTCTAATTTATGTACTACACATTTGTAGCCTGGCTTCTGTCTTCATATCTGCATCTGCATGGTCGCACCTTGTGCTTGCAACAGAATTCAACATTGGAAGCACTGATGTTTGCCCCGTTTAGACCCACTAAACACTCCTCTGAAGGTAGCAGGTGACTCGGTCTTAACTATTGAACGATTCATTTGGCACAATGGATTAGTATAAACCGCATCGATAAACCATCCACTTACACAACAGTCATCATTATTCTGAAGTCATACAAGCCAATTCGCTAATTTATATCTTATAAATGTATAATAAATATATATTTTTTTTAAATATACTTGAGCGTTATTCTTATCATTGCAGGTCACACGAATTTAGAAGGCTAAATCCTATTTTCAATAGTTCTTTACACTCTAATCCTCAAAGGAATTTATGTCTCTAATAGTGACTAATATGACAGGGATGTAATGGCGTAATTATCACTAGTTAGTAAATGAATTACCATACATCACTGTTGAAAACAGGATTTGGCCATCTGAATCACTCAGGCAACCCTGAGTATATACCACCTAGTATATAGAAACTGTGATATTAAACTCTGTTCTGTAGTAGTTCGAATCCAGTGAATTGCACCAGGTGCCGAACTGTACAGGGTTGGATTCCTTTGTGAAGATGAGTGGGCTGAGGGTTCTTTGCTTAATCACCTGTACAACACCCACCTCTTTCCATTCCACCTTAGGAGGATGCCAGCCTTCTCAGACCAAGCCAGTCTTCACTTTCTTATTTGTGTGTGACACTACAAAATCCTCCATAAAATTGTTATTTCTGCTAAACTTTATTTTTGTTTCAAAGACAAGCATACAAACTCTCTTTGTAAAGGCATCAGTATTTCCCGATCAAACCCTCTTTAGCCCAAACACTGATAAATATAAATGGAAGATTAACCCGAATAAAATGGTCAGGTGAGTTATTTAGTATCAATAACTCGTGTTTTATCTTTAATCCTTAGGTTAGATCATGAGTGATTTATTTTGCTGAAATCATGGTAAAACGCACAATCATACTATAAGGAAAATATAATTAATTACAGCAGAAAATACCATGTCACTTAGGAATTAATATCCAACCCTACATTCTAAGATTGATGCAAAAAGCAATGCCAAATGGCGTGTAAGGAAAAAAGAAACTATTTTTGCTAGTATTTTCTGTCAAGAATGTTTAGCTAGGCAGAAAAGTCTTGTAGGGGTGCGTGTCAGGAAAAATCTATAACACAGATAACTGGATAATCTTGGTTTGAATTTCCTTTGCTTTGAGAATTCTATGCCAGAAATAATCGGCAAAGTGAGTGAAATTTTTCTACAATATTTTTTCAACAGAAAATTCAGATTGAAGACAGTTACAGAATTTTTGTGCATTAGTGTTAGTTTCACTAAGTTTATTTCTAGGGTAAAAAAGTAGCTGAAAATTTAGTAATCTTGATGCCGTGGTTCTTTTCTAAGCAAACAATTTAAAACATATTACATAAAGGATATTTTATTTATAATTTATTTTCATTTTTAATAAATGTTTACTAAAGCTTGAGATGTTAGTAATGAAACTTTTTGTACTGTGTTTTTTAGCTGTCTATAAAATAAATCATTTTATATTGATATGAAGTTCTTTTTTTTTCACTGTTCAGATCTAAACTAGAGTCAGAAATATTTTCTATTCTTCTTTTTTTTTACCTTTTAAATTCCTCTAGTTTGAAGACTTATTTTTAAGAAAGAAGATAAAAAGCTTTTTGTCTAAAAAAAGACAGGGAATTTGCCTATTCTCTCTTCCAGAAGCTAACTTCTTTCTTTTTCATTAACTATAAATATGAAATTCATTCCTCTGTGTTTACCCAGGTAGATGATTCAATTAAGAATCCAGTTACCTGTAGTTATTGCTGTACCTTTAACTGGTATTTCCTGATTATATTAATTTTAATATTTTTCACCATGAATCCAATAGTAGGGTTTTCAGCATAATAACAACTGTTTACATATGCATTGTTTAATTCTTCAGTAACAGTAGCTTGTCATTAATCTATTTCTCAAACTGTAGAAAAGTTTAGGACTCTATAGAACTTGTGAACTTTATTTAATAAAACTTTATGGTATGGGTCAGGTCAACATTGCAAAGAAATGTCTGTCTGATGTGATGCAGAACCATATTTTTTACTTATCTGTAAGAAACCAGTGTTCATAACTATCAAAGCTCCTATTGGACAGATGTACACTGCAATTTTCCTATTTCTTCCATCTGGAAATTAAAACCACTTCTAAATAACTTGTCGGTCTTCTCAGTCTGGCTTCTGAATAGCAAAACAACAAAGGCCGCACTCTGAAGTCCTTCTTCGCTAGATTTGCATTTTGAGTATACTTGATAGCATTGCAGAAAAAAGTGACAGAAGATCATAGAAGAGTCCATGGCATTGATATCCTCATTACATCTAGCATTAAAAGACATATTAATTAACTGTTAGGAAAATAAAGAAAGGGAACTAATAAAAAAGTGTTATTACCATCAATTGGATTACTATAGTTATTAGAAATACTTTCAGAGAGAGAATAACATTGCCAAAAGAGAAATAGCTTCACTGGTGATTTTAAAACTTGTGGGTTTAAGCTGTTACCATCAACTTACAGAGGGTATTGTGGGTCTATATCACCCATATCCCTTCACCAGAGGACTCTCTGGTAAAGCAGCTATCCAGAGAAAGGAGACCGTTATTCATGTGAGGTTGTGCATGGCTCCTCATGCTCAGGTAACCTGATAGTGTTTCTGTCTTTGATTCCACAAACATCCATACAGGTCTTTGGAGTCAGAATCCGTCAGGAGGCCATTCAGTCGGATAACGCTGTGTTGACACGATGGGGTTAGTGATTAATGGTGTCCTGAGACTGACAGCTCCCTCACTGCAAAATTTTTGACATTTCTAAAGCTTTGTGCGTTCTACATTGCCATGAAAGTAAAGCCTTCAGAAGATTTACAAGATTTACAAAAAAGGAATCATAGTGGTGACTCCATTTATGATCAAAAAGCTCTTCTTTTTCATGCAAGTTTTATTCTTTCCCCTGGGAACGGACTAGAGACTGTATGCTGAACTGCAAAGAAGTTTTCCATTGAATGTGTTACCAAAACTAGTTATCTCTAAAGACATTTTGTTTTCAGTAGAACAGTATTTTATGATAAAAATAAAAAATTCTGAAAGTGTTTTGCCTGTCCAATTGATGAATCAGGCAATAGTCCAAGGTGCTTTGACAGCACAGAGCCCTAGATATGGCGTGAGTGTAATTAGCTAAAACATAGTAACATTTGTGAAGTTTGGCTCCAAGATTATGTTTGTAATGACTTCATAGGTAAAACTGCATCAAATACGTCTCTCTTTTTGGACTACCAGCAGTATTCAGGCCTGACTGTTATACAGTTCATTTTCAAAATGCTCAGAGGTAACAACCTCAAATGGGATCCCCCAAACTCTCAGTTTGGAGATAACTCTTATTCTCCTGAAAAGACTTTATTACAGTCATTAGATTTGCCATGTGTTTCTTCTTCCTCATCTCCTTCCTCACCATGAATAGCCTGCTTTGGTTGGAAGTGACTGACAAATATGCGTGAACTGGGTTTGTGGTTAGGCAGAGAGCCAGGTTATTCTCCCATTGCTCCTAGGAGAGCACCTATGAACAAAGCAGCCTTTGCAAGAAGTCCTATAAATTTACTGTTTCGGATTATACTGCTGTACTTCATACTCCAAGTTGAATTCCTATCAAGATAAAAGGTGGTGAAGACTTCAGCAGACACGTTTTCAACTGCGTGACATTTTATAAGCACGTTAACCCAGGCTTCAAGATCTCCGCTCTTTGCTTTTTGTTTTGCACGTTGATATTTTGTATGTGCATTTAACAAATAAAGCACAGGGTTTGCTTGTGTAAAGTGTTTCTCTCTGGCACTAGTTTATCTTTGATACTGCCACAACTGAGATCGCTTCTGTCTCTTTCAGATTAGAAAGGGCTCCTGGGAGTTGATCTCTGCCGGGATCCTGTTTTTGGAAGATGCTTTCCAGTTAGGTGCCTAAAGTACTTGATGTATTAAGTCTCAAGATACGGTGCTGGGTCTAACTTTTCTCCCGTGCCAAAAGGACACTAGTGTGAAACGCTAAAGTTACCAACATGGAGGGGATTTACTGTTACATTTTTGTTTTACTGCTGGGGTCTGCTGAGTTTATGTTATACAAGTTGCAAGACTTGGTCAGAGGTGTCCAAACTCTGGAACACAGTGTTTTATCTGGTGTTTTTGGTGGTGGTCGGGTTTTTTTTGTTTTGGTTTTTTTTTAGGACTTAATAAATAAATTCAAAATCATGTTTTACAAATGCATTTTACAAATAAAACCTGTTCACGCTGTTGGGTCATTTTTTTTTTTCGGTTTGTTTTAGCTAGTGAATGCCCATTGAGTTTAGTGGGACTATGAAAGAACAGAACAAGATTATCACCCAAATAGAGATATTAGGATTTGGCCCTTTATAGTCCCTATCATTCCACTACCATCCACATATTGTTGTGAAAATATTTTAAAAATGAAATGGTGAACTGGGAATGGAAGTTTAATACCCAGTAAGAAACCTGACTCTATGATGAAACAGAGAAAGCTAACAGTGAAGAGGATGTAAGTATGACTTAAAGTCTTTTCCAATGCAAAAAATAGCAGCCAGATCCAGATAAGCTGTACCTCATTTATCCCCATCACTGATTTTTTAAGTAATATGAGTGGGTAATCAACCTTAGAGCATATACGCACTCAAAATTAATAGATATATTCTTAGATTGTTGAATATATCTGGCAATATAGGCTGGTAAATGTCTAACTGGTAAAATTACATTTAAATGGAAGAAATTTGCAAATGTCTTTAGATTGCTTTTGTCAGAAAAAGTGAACCTTCAGGGAAGCTCGATCTTTCAGCAAGTGAAAAGTAAATTTGTTCTGAAGTTTCTGCTTTCACAGAAAAAAAATTAATGCCTCCTGACCAAAATTTTTTGTTTCAGATAAATTTCATTTCTTTTTCCCATCCTATGTAATGTCATTACCACAATCTTTTCTATTGAATTGGTAAAATCTTAATAATAAATTGATAATTTTCCATGCTATTCTGAACAACTATAAAAGAATGTGTGATCAACCTTTGTACTAAATTGATCAAAAATTCATAATGTAAATAATTAGATTTTAATTAGTTCTTTCAATAGCCTGTTTCTGAAATTTGTTACAGATAATCAGTCGCTATACTAATGTAGCCCAGCAATAATTAACATTCAGCTTTCTGGCACTAATCAGCGGAACCATGGCTCGCTTCCTAGCATTTAGGGCAACCCTTGGAAATAATGTGATAAAGCACTCAAGAGCGTTCAGCCAATTAGCACGCTTGGATGAGTGAGCTTTCCAAGCCATCTGATTTTAAAAGTGGGTGCCTCACGCTGTGGAATATTGTCTCTGCTGAATTTCCGAAAGGCTGTTCCATTAAATGTTGGGGATGCAGAAGAAAACCGTAATCAGAATGTATTAACCTGAAATGAAATTATGCTGGTCAGTCAAAGAAAACAGATGCTAGTTAAAAAAAAAAAAAAAGTCTGGGAGAAAAGGGTCTAGTTGTAGTTGCGAATATTTTTCTTTCCATTCTGAATGCCAGATTTACATTATGTTAACAAGCATATAATGGGTAGGTTAACTATGATTATGTTAAAATCAGTATTAACCTTTCAGAATGTTTTGTGGAATTAAGGTTTAGAGGGTTTTTTGGTTATTAATTTCTACAGTAACACAGCATTACCTTTGAGCAGTGGATAGAATGAGGGTTATACTTTCTATCTTGTTTTGCTTACGATTTAAGAGGTTCAGAAGTCTCTGGATTTCATGTTCTTATGAAAACATGTTATTAAAGATTCACTTTTAATTGAAAAAAACATCCTATAAGTTTTAGGAAAAACTTTCAACATGTTCACAAGATCTAAACACAGCTGAAGATTCCTATTGGTTAATACATGTTATTAAATAACTAAATAAAACTGCATTTTCAGTGTGAGTTAAATTTGCATACAGCACTTTTCAAAAAATATCTATTATTCAAAGTCTTGCTGTTAAGCAGAACTTGCAAATGATGACTTGTTTATTCTTAGGCAGTTTTTATCTAATGTGACTAAGTAAGTGTTTCGTTTATACATTTGCTTATTTTTAAACAGTGACGGTGTTGGCACAAAATTGATACAGTAAGATACTTCACTATTGCACCAGTTTATTATTAGATTTAGTAATAACGTAGTACTTACAGTAAGTTTAGATTTTTTTCTAAAGTACTTGAAAATCATTAATCTATGCTCTAACAGAGGACAGTTAGGTCTATACTATATTATTAGAAACAGTTGGGTAATTTTAATCTAGATGATGAAACAAATTTATTTGTCTATTATTTCTATTTTACATCTTAGTAAGATGTATGCAACTGTGAACAGCTTGGGTTTGTTTTTTTCATCAATAAAATGAAACTACGAAAATGCCTTGTGAAATACCTTATGCAATGAAACGTTTTATGTGTGTAAAAAACGTTGACTTCCTAATTTGTTCTAATAGTTCCCAGTCTTTCCTGCTAATTTATAAGATTTATGAGACTCTTCCACACTTCCTTTAAGAATGATTAAAGAACGTTAGTTGATATGACTTTGCTTTACATTTACATGGTTCTGTGCTTCTAAACTGCAACTCAGTGTCCTGGTTTGAGGTAAAAGAGAGCATATGTTGTTCATTTTAGTGGCCAGACCGGCCCAAACCACAACACCCAGGTAGATATCATAAATTTCTAGATCTCTATGGCTACTTTCACCTTCCTGCATCCAGAATTGCCTCCTATTTCCCAGATCCAGATATATTTCTTGGCTTCATCCTGTACTGGAGGCAGATCTGGGCATCATTAAGGCCCACCCACACTCACACACCTTCATTTTCATGCAAAGACAATGTGAGTACACATTGGGGACAGGAGTCACTGCAGAACATCTTGAAAATCACATCCAATTGTCATTGGATGCACTCCAGAGGTCATTGTGCGCTCTCAGCACAAGCTGAGTGAAAAGTGTCATGTTCTCTCTAATACTACTGTGGCTAAAAAGCCGCAGTATCATAGAATCATAGAATGTGTTGGGTTGGAAGGGACCTCTAAAGGTCATCTAGTCTAACCCCGCTGCAGTAAGGAGGGACATCTTAACTAGATCAGGTTGCTCAGAGCCTCATAAAGCCTGGCTTTGAACGTCTCCAGGGATGAGGCCTCCACCACTTCTCTGGGCAACCTGTTCCAGTGCCTCACCACCCTCATTGTAAAGAACTTCTTCCCAATGTCTAATCTAAACCTACCCTGCTCTAGTTTAAAACCATTGCCCCTCGTCCTATTGCTACATGCCCTTGCAAACAGCCCCTCCACAGCTTTCTTATAGGCCCCCTTCAGGTACTGGAAGGCCGCTATAAGGTCTCCCCAGAGCTTTCTCTTTTCCAGGCTGAACAACCCCAGCTCTCTCAGCCTGTTTCCATAGGAGAGGTGCTCCAGCCCTCTCATCATCTTCGTGGCCCTCCTCTGGACCCGCTCCAACAGGTCCATGTCCTTCTTGTGCTGAGGGCTCCAGAGCTGGACACAGTACTCCAGGTGGGGTCTCACGAGAGCAGATTAGAGGGGGAGAATCACCTCTCTTGATCTGCTGGCCACAGTTCTTCTGATGCAGCCCAAGATGTAATTGGCCTTCTGGGCTGTGAACCCACATTGTTGGCTCACGTTCAGTTTTTCATCCATCCAGTATGCTTGCCCCATTTTCAATCAACCAGTATAGTGTTAGCTGCTCTGTCCAGCAGTGTTTCTTTCAGTCTTTCTGCCTCTGAGACAACATCTCAATTTCAGGACCATCTATAATTTGCACAAATGTCTACCAATCTGCCCACATCTTACGTAAATCACACCGTACATAAGAATGCCTCATTGTACTCTCCAATTGCAGGCACAAAGACACAAACCTGAATACTGGTAGCTCTCACTATGACCGTTGTGCCCACAACTGAATTGAATTAGCTTCACACTCTCCTTTAAAAAAAAAATAAAAAATGGTAAAGTAGATTTGGAAGAAATTATTGTAAGGAGCTGGGATGTGAGATGCCTACATACAGCTGTTTCAATAGATATTGCGCTTTCAGAGGTAAGCTTAGTGATGGGGAAGGTCACTTTCAGCTCCAAAAAACTTCACTAGCTGCTGCGAAACACAGAAGAGATTAAAATGTCAAGGAGCTCCCTGAGATGTAGGAGATCAAGGAACATTTGCAGAATATTTCTTCTGTCCTGATATCAAATCTCTCAAGAAAGTATACAGCAAAATGTAGGCAGCCTCGTGGAGAAACATATTAAAAAAAAAAAATAGAGCCTCCTTCCAAGAATTATAGAACAGATACATTAGGAGATGCAAAAAGCTGAAGTTTTTGTCAGTAATTCGAGCTTCCTGAAAGATCCTACAATTGATAACACACCTCTTCATCAAAGGAACCAAAAATGGGATTCCTACCTGGCGGTACTGGCCCAGTCCCCATGCTTCTATTACGATCCACGTGGCAAGTCTTTTTCTGCATGTGGTAAGAGAATTGAATGGTTTAAGGCATATATTCTCTTTTCCTGAGCCTTTTCTGCGCTCACAGTCAGTCCTGCAGACCAAAGCGGGTAGGTGATACAAGGCTTCCTCAGCTCCTAACATTGTTTTGATTAATTTTTGTCCCTCGTGTGCACTTTTGCAAAAGAGAAACACATGGGTCTACTTTCCTACTTTAATCATCCCAATCAAAGCATCTCTTTGATCAACGTCACAAATCACAGTACATTGCATATTCTACAGCAAATAAGTGCAGGGTGTGCTGTAGATTGATATCCAAATGGCACATAAAAGATCCGGAGTGCAGATCAAAAAGGAGTGCTGTTTTTTGGCTGGTCAGTAGTCTTGTGTTGTACTGTATTACTCCTTTATGTCTTTGGCTAACAAGGCTTCTGAAAACAGGCTCAATGAGCTCCTGTGGGAAAACTCACTTTTTGTTCCTTATCAGTTTTATCTGCTGGCTATTCAGAAAGCTATCATGAAAACCTTTTATTGCCTCTCTTTTCTAATTCTATCACAAAATAGCTGAAGGGGCATGAAAACATGTATCCACACAAAGAATATCTGAAACAGTCATCGTGCTTTGGGTCACAGAACCTCATTTTTCAGCCCATTAAGTGTTTATATATGGCTTCCATTATCATGCTCCCTCTGGTGAGGCAGGGAAGTTCTGCCATCCCCTTCACAGATGGGTAACTTGATTATATAAAGCTTATGCTCAACACTGAGCTGCTTTTTGGCCTTTCCTCTCTGCAAGTTATGCTGTGCTATGCAAGGATCCCACATCAGCTCCCATTCGGCACTCTAAGCACTCACATATCAGTGAGTCTGTTCCTACCACATGGTGGTTAATTAGCAATTAGTCCTTTTGTGGCTCTTCTGAAAATTAAAGGCACGGCCCTCCTGTTCAGTTCAGTTCCTTCCAAAGTATTTGAAGCTTCCTTTTATGCTGCTAAGTACTGAGGTGTTTTGGGTTTTGGTTATTATTATTATTATTATTATTATTATTATTATTATTATTATTATTATTATTATTATTATTATTATTATTGAGGGTGTGGCTTTAGTTTGCTTGTTTGTTTGTTTTTCCTTAATATTCCTGTGCTTTCTTTCTCTTTCGCACATCGTAAACTTTACAGACACAGATGGTCCCCCTCATATATGTAAAATTAAACATATGAAACAGACTACTTGTATAAAATAAATTATATGCAAAACTGTTCGCAGAATCATGGCTTCAGTCCACGTGTCATAAATCCAGAGACGACTTGCCCATGGGTCCTGCTGGGCAGCCATGCAAGTTGGCACATACGGAGCCATCAGACACTTCTTTCTTGCTCTTTAGGAGCGTTCCTCCTCCCAGGGCACACAGCTATTTGGTAAAAGCGAAAAGCAGGCACTTCTTCCTGTGCTTCTGTTTCTCAGATTGAGACTGGGGAATGCATACAGTGGGACAAGTAACTTATGCCAAGTCACAGTGGTTATTTGCATTGCGGTCATCAGGGTGCAAGGCAGGACTGGATGGTGACTCTCAGAATTAAACACTCTTCTTTTCTTGGTGTACTCAGCAGAGAATGAATAGCTAATTAGTAACTTGCCTTGGTGTTGTACGGTCAATGTGACTACCCTTGGATTTGTCGTTTCCTTCAGTTGGGAGGAATTAAGCTAAAATAAAGCGCAAAAAGGCCGACGCATTTTTTTTTTCCTAATCCATTTCAAACCCTTGGGCTCTTACCAAGGGCCTGTTGGCACATCTGAATGCCTTTGTCTGCTTAGCTCTCAGAGCATGGGGGCACCCTTTTACTGGGGTTCACAGAGACCTCATATGCTGGCAGCAGGATGTGTCCGTATTGGGTTTTGTATTTGTTGATGATTGAGGAGTAAATGCCTGTGAAGATGAAATACCAGCATGTTCACCACCTTTTACCGAGCATATTTCCGTGTTTCACCAAGCCTCCACAAGTGCTTGGTACAGAAACAGCTCTGTTTATTGGAGGTGCTTGTTCCCCAAGCTCCTGGGACTGTGCCCAGTTGCAATCACAGCAGTGTTATTGCAGTTCCTTCCTGTGCCTTTGATGTAGCATTTGCTTTTTAAATTCCTGCTGCTTTCACTCATTTTTCTCAGTCTGCTTTCTGGCTTGATTTCTGAAGGTACTGGGGCTCTTTCAGGGACAAGGCTTTAATAGGGAGCGCATGTTTCTCTCACCTCACCGTTTTGCTAATTTGTAGTATTAAAGCCTGATCAATTTACTAGCACCGACAACCCCTAGAAGTACAGCAAGGACTACATCAAATACAGCATCCACTATATAATGCTTAGAAGAAGTCAGCTTTAATAACCAAGAAACTGAAATCTGTTTATTTCCCAGCTTCTCTCCTTACCCCTCAAATTACTGCAGGAGTTCAAGGATTTCAGGGACCTGGAGGAGGCACTTGGTGCCTAGCAGGATGAAGCTATTAAATGTCGAATGCCTCACAGCAAAGAGGCTAGGAACACAACTACTAGCAAAACTGAAGGGACTCCCATGTATTATTCCCTTTCATGATCCAAAAAGACCAAAATGCAGATGGCAAATCTGACATCAACACTGAACCTAAACGGGTTATAAAACATTTTGAGTTAGGTTGTCCAAGATGCTCTATGTAATCACAAAGACTTGGTTTTTACAATTTTTTATTATAAAGTTGGCAGAGGCCCTATAGCTCCACACAGGATTTTTAAGGGCATTTCCATGTCAGAGAGCAATTTGCATTTCTCTCTCTCTATATATAAGGAGGATGAGGGTATAAAACTCAAACTGAAACAAGTAGGCATTGAATCTACGATTTTTTTCCTAAAGTTAGTGTGACTAAAATCTAGCAAAAGATGTACTCTGGGTACGCCTGGAGGGATTTATTTTGTCTTACACTACTCTTTTAAACCACCGTGAACATTTATTTTTTTTACAAACACAACACATTTCACAAGCAAATTTAGATCTATTGCAAAATAATAGCAGGATTAAAGGAAAACTGGAAATGTTGTGGTTTAATGGACTGAGCACACCTATTGATCTTGAGGTTAGTAGTGTTATCTCCGCATTCTTGGGTAAGCAACTTACCTTAACGTTTGTAAAATGGAAACAGCACTAATTTCCTCACAACACATCCCATGAAGAATTAAGGTCACAGTCCTACTCCAATGAAGGCTAGCAGGCGGAAGACCAAGCTCAGTTCAGGAAATGTCGGATGAATTTTGCCCTCAGTTAGACCCTATGGACTTCTGTGGGAGTGAGAGGGTGGCACAAGATGCAGAATTACTCTGTTGTCCTTTCCCATTCATGCTGTGCCAATCATCGCAGCATCTGAGCACTTTCCCAAATTAAGACTAAACAAAGAAGACTAATGTCTGTCATGTGAAATTTCATCTCTGTTCCTCCCCCACAGAGAAAAGTTATGTGAATGCTGTGTAGGAGGGATGTTGCGATATTCACATAAACAAAAAAGGTAAATGCATATTAAAAGAAAAAAAAAAAGCAGACATGCTTATTTACTTCCTGTTGGGAAAGAAAATGTTGAATAAATGAGCTTTATAATTGAACTGGAAAGGCTTCTAGTTTGTTGACATACTGTTCTTTGAAACAGATTTTCAAACCCCAGACCCAGTTTTCATTCACTGTAAACTTTCAGTAATGAACACTGGGGTCAAGAAGAGGGAAGGCTAACAACATGGATTTATCGGTGGAAGGCATCACTGTTACACGGTGAAAAGAAACAAATGAATGTGAAGGACATATTCTAATAATTTGAATTATTTACTAAAATTTGCAGTGTTATTGTTTTTTGGGTTTTTTTTTTTTGTAAAGGACAAACAATAATCAGTAATCCATAGGATGGGGAAACTCTGGAGCATCAGTTTATTTTGGGGTAGTCAACAACAATGTGGATACATTTCTAGTCATCCATCCCAATACTTATATTTACACATCCTCAGTTCTAAACCTTCTGCTGATGTTAATTACTACGCATCTGATTTCAGTGTTCCAGTGAGTCCATTAGTTGACATGGTGCTTGCATAGACATTTTGGTTTGGACTGGCAGAAATTCTGTGGGTGCAGGGGCTAACATCACACAATAAGGAACAGACAATGCACAGACCAGAAGAACGTACTTCTGGCTAACCACATCAGACACACATAATCTCACTGCTGCACTAAATAACAAATGTCTATCACGAATGCTGGAATTTTTAAATAGGACCTAGGCTAACATCTAATTATACAGAAATGGCATTGTCTTTGCTAGTCAGAAAGCAGGGATGCTACACAGTTCCTAAAGTGAAATAGGACAGCCCTTCCCCCAGTTACACACTCAGTGCTCCGGCTGATTTCAGTAACCACTGGACTCTTAAGTGCTGGGTATCCCAACTTCAGTAATTACATCTCTTTCTCCATAAGACAAGCATGGACGTGCACAGTTGTCTGTCCCGATGGTCTGTGCTGGTATCTCCTTTACACAGAACTGTTAAGCTCTCTGCCAGCAGCAAAGCTGGGTTCTCAGCTTCATGTTCTTTTCTTTGGAGGGAGGGAGAAAAAGTACAATGTCAGAATGTTCAAGGAACAGAATGTATTTATTTGGAAATGTGGTTAAGAAATTGCTCAAGTTGATAAAGTTTAAGCCCTTTTGCACTTTTTCCTCTGATTTTTTCCTCTCCTTTTTTCCTTCTCATCAGCAAAATTCTCCCACTCCTACAATTGCATTTGTTATGTGTTGGTCATGTTGTTATTCTCTTAAATTGGATGATCTGAAACCTTCCCTTTTTATTTACTTTGAAACACAAACTGCATTTCCAATTCCAACACAATTATTCTACAGCAAAGCCCAGGGGAGCTTTGAGTGGGTAAGGAATGAAATACTGTATTCACTTAATAGTAAAATTTGCTGGAGCCACCATTTTACTTTCCATACATATTTTATAAAGGAATCACATCCAATAGCCTTTGGTTTCGCTGACAGTATTTTCTGATATTCTCCTACATTTGGACTTACCTTTGGCTCACAGCAAATTGATAGATGGGGTCAGGGCTTAAGAGCTTTGGTAATTAAAAACTTCCCTGCCATTTTCTGTAGGCACAAGCAGATTATCCGGTGTTGCAGAGATTCTTACAAACGGTACTCTAGCTGCCAGCATCACCAGAAAAGTCAGACACATTTCCTTGTACTAGGTTCCAAAATAGCATATGGTCTAACAGCCTCTGAAAGATGCTGTCGAAGAAGACAGTTGCTGACAAGGTCAAGCCTGGTCGTAGCGGGGGAGATGGGGCTTTTCCATAAGCAGAAGAGGTCTGGAGGGCAGCTCGGCTTCTAGTGTGGGCAGATTTCAGGCACAGAAGCAGACTGATGAAGCGGTTTTCCCAATGCGAAGGTACTGAACCGCATCTTCATCTACCCTGTTGTGAAGCAGATCTGAATTTGGCGTGTGACTTACGGACTGAGTTGTATAACTGAAAGCACATCTTTATCTAGGATCTTAATTTATAAAGGGCTATTAAAAGATTGGCCTGGCCAGTTGCGTGAGTCTTTCTTTTTTTCATCAAAATGTTTTCTCAGAAAGCCCTCGGCACCAAACGTGTTGTGTATCTGTGCATGCATGTACAATACCATTTGTATTATATTCTCCTACGGCCAGTGACTATGTATGCCTCTTACAGGATGCTTCAGCATGTAACACTGTGACAAACAGAGCAGAAATTATTTTTAAAATACACAGGCAATGCTTACAGTCCTCTTCTCCTACTATTGGCAATATCACAAAATTTCTAAGAGAGAAAAGATTTTATTATTTGTTGGTTTGGTTTTTGTTGTTGTTTGTTTGTGTTTTTTTTTTTAAAAAAAGGCTTGTATACCAAAGGTCCCTTTCTTGGACTATGTCCTCATCCACTGAGGGATTTATATGAAAAATAAATGTTTTCATATTTCTGCCTATGGGATCTGAAATGTCATGGGAATCCTATCCAGACCTAAATTAACGTTGCACTACTGCTCAATCAATTCCATTGAATTTGGTGGAGTTATTTTAATTTATATCATAATAATGGAGGTCAAACTGTGACCATGATTTTTATAAAATAGTGAGTTAAAGCAACCAACTTGAGACGTTTTTAAAAGGCCAGCCTTTCAAAAACTCATGATCATTCCTTTTCCCTGCCTTCTCTCTAAAAATGAGAGGCTTCGGGGTGTCGCAGGTTGTTGAGCCAAAATCATGAGTAATTTCTGAAAAGCGATTCTTTTTAATGTTGGCAACCTTATCTACCTGTCTCTGACAACACACCGGCCAGGAGAATGCCTGGATCTTGTAAATAACAGTTGGTGAGTGTAAAAGAGGCCCTACAGTTTAAGGTGCTTTGATGTTATTTCATTTTACACCCTTTGATTTGATTCATAAAGTGGTGCTTTGGAATTCTTTGTAGTGTTCCTTAGCACGATTAAATTTCCAGATGCTTCCTCTCCACTGTAGCTCTGATTGTATCTTGGGAACAGGCTTTTTTGGTTAGAAGGTGCCATTTTTAAACATTCACTTTTCAGGCTAAGGTTGCTGTTCAAGTTCTGGTCTGTTGCCTTCTGAATTGTGACAGGCATTGAAATGCTCTTAAAAACAACGGTATCATTCTTCTCAAATAGACTCTGTTTCCTTTTGTTTGTTGTGTCTGAAGTATTTTACCAGGCAATAGCAGCTCCATGCCATCTATTGAGTTAGGCTTCAGACAGGTTCAGCAAACAAGCGATTGATCTTAAAAAGCTGGATTTTTACATATGCAAACAGTGATGTTGGCCACAGCGTGTTTATAGTGCTGTCTGTCTTACTTTTGAGACAAACTAGAGCTGAAAGATGTTCGTTTCATGGAGGGGAAGAAGAAACTTGGTGGGCAGATTTTGACTTCATACAGATACAAATTTCCTAGTGATTATCAATTATCTTTTATTATGGAGGATACATTCACACATATTTACCACACTGTCATTCTGGATTGTATTAAATTAAATAGTTTCTCAGGATTTACAGTAATCCTAGATATGCCCTAGATTAGATTCTAGCCAACAATTTCAAAAGGGAGAGACGGTTTTGGCTGATTTCATTTTAGGAGCTCACAGTGATTCTTCCTGAACAAAGAGTGTGAGTTCACATTTCTCTCTACAATATTATTGTAGTCATGTTTATGGATTAGATCCATCAGACGGTACAATATTAAACCACTGACATGATGGCAAGCTCTTTCCTTTTTATTCATAGTGCTGTAGGCATATGCATTAGAAAATAAAGATGGAGTCTTGCTTAAGAGAAATGACATGTTAATTCAACACAAGAGCAACAGAAGAAGATAATAAATACAGGAAATTTTTTGAGGGAAGGAGGCTAAAAATGAAATAATGAAGTTATGTAGCTGTCTGGGTACAACTTTGGAATTGCTTTATCATGTTTAAATAAATATAGACTAGTCTAAAAGTCTTTAAATAAATAAAGACTAGTCCAGGAGTCTACTTAGGGAAGTGAGTTTTGACAGGTACATAATAACCATATATGAATAGTAATCACATGCAGCCTGTTAGCTTCCAGTCATGTGCTCAGCTCATTAAATCACGGTGCCTAGTTGAGTGACAAACTTACAGGTTGTCTTATAATTTGGATTGATGTCATAATTATGACATATTCAAATGTAAATGCTTTCAGTTGTACAAGTAAGGCACAACCTCTTTTACCCTCTCTTTTACCCTCTAAATGAGCTATAAGTTCAGGACATGAAATAGTCCTAAAATATGAAGAATGAAGACTAAAAGCATAGGAGCCAAATGCCACGCTGCTTCCCTCAGCCTTGTTACCGTTGTCACCGCTTGGCAGAAGTCCCTGAATATGGCTGCTGTTACACCTTTGCTTCAGGACTTTGGTTACATTTAAAATGATACGCAGCTGAGATAAAGGACTACCACCTCTCCTGTTAGTCAGAGTGCAGTTTCCAGTCTTCCAAAAGGAGTCATAAAGTCAGAGGTCAGTAAGACTGCAAGAGCAATAACAGAAACAAAAAGCTAAACAAGTCCAAATGGAGCCATAAAAAAGCCATTTTGCACAAACCGGCATGTTTTCAAATTAGTGTTTTGCAAATTGCTGGACCTTCACCCATTGCCCGATTTTTCACCTGCTGCAAATCTCTCAAAGCATCAGTGATGTGGCTGGACCGGACTTGATGCAGCCTACTGCTGTGATGCCGGGAGAGGAGAGTGTGCATATGCCACTGCTGCTCAGCTTGGGGTTGCCTTGCAAAATGACTATGGGGAAAAAAGAAACGGAACACATCCTACATACCCGGACACCTGCAATTGAGAAAAGAACCTAAATTGGGAAAAAGCAAGTTGTATGAGAGCATTCAGAATTTATGTTAATTTTGAGCTGAGTGTAGAAACACTACATAGGCACTGGGATGTTTTCAAAAGAATTTAGACTGTCTCTGATAAGAGAGGTTGAGAAGCACCATCCTCGGACCAGCTGCACGTAACCCTCGCAGGTCAACATCATTCTGTTGTTCTGTGGGAAGGATGTGGAGGTGACAGACCTCCTGATCTCTCAGTGTTTGGATCAAGCCGTTTGTTTGCAGATTAAAGACTAAATTAATCGTGCAGGAAAATCCGACAGGGAAACTGTCTTTTGATTTTCAGGAGACTCTTTCAGAAGTCAGGAAATTGCCTCTAAGTTTCCATTTTGCTGCAGAAAACTTAAATTGAAGCAAAATGGTAATTTTAGTGGAGCTTTGACAAAAGCTTGCTTTGCATTGGCTTTGCCGGTAGCTATTCTCAGCCAAAGCAAAAAGAAGGAAAAAAAAAATAGTGGGTGAGGAGGAATGACAACCAAAAAAATAGAGGCCCGAGGTTTTTGGAGGACAACTGCAATGAAAGCCACGGCACTTGCACATGGCACATCTCTTCTGTGGGGGGGGTCTAATTTGCTGAAAATGTTTTTGGCAAATAGGTTGAAAACAAATTTCTGTTCTACCTGTGAGCCTCTCACAAGGCCAAATCCGTGCCCATCTACAAACTCTGTTGTTTGGTATCTCACCTGGGAGTTGTACCTTAAGATCATGAAGTCATTGATCTCTAAGGACTGATGGATTTTGCTTTCATAACTTTTATTAGAAGGCTATTTTCAAATAGAAATTATTTCATCTGTATTATGGAAATTTAAGGCTTTCTGACCAGAGCAGTGACCAGTTCGTTATTCTTATATCATATACAAATGCTGCTGTGATCCCTTTTTCCAAATACTCAGACAAGCGATAAGATACAGCCAAAAGCAATTAGTTAATAAAATGATCCAAGAAGGGCCTGAAATTTCCTTGTGGGCAACAGACTAAATAATACCTTGCAATCCGTTTCAAAGCCATTTTTTCTGATTTTGCAGAAATCTCCAATTACTTTTGTCAGACTTTATTGACAAGTACAAGCACATTAATATACACATACACACATTAAATTATCTGACAGTATTTGTAGAAGAGCTTACCAGACAAAGAGTGAAGTTCGTATTTCCATTTATTATTGGTTTGAAGAGGGATACCACAAAAGCATGTGTTATAGAATACTTGAGGCATCATTCACAAGGACAATTTAGTGACATTTGCCTATTTGCTTTGTTACATCTGCTAGAGATTACTTACCAAAATCACCTTGTGTGGACTGTCTGTGACTTCTACTTCAAAAATTTTCAGCTTATAGATCACAAAGAGAAAATAGCAAGTACCAGCCAGAGAACAGTGTTATTTATGTGCAAATACAAAAAACGGTAGAAAGACCAGACACCATCTAAAAAGGAGCATGTGTGTGAATGCTGAGTAATCTGCTGTGTTGAATCATCTCATTAGATTATTTCCCCCCATCTGAAGGGCTCTAAGTGGCACAGGTAGAGCGCAGTGGCCTGGCACCGGAGAGGGAGTGCTCTGCTTCCATCTCTCGGCGAACAAGAGGAAGGACAGCCAGATGAGACTTTTTCATCTGGATTCTTCATTGATCCAAAAGCCAGATGAACAGATGCTTCAAAGGGGGAGGACAGCTGTGCTATGACAGACAGGGCAGCACGGATTCTCATAAGCTTTTCTCCCAGGGTGTTCCCACCACTGCTCTGGGGCTCGCCATCACCGCAGCTACATGTGAAGTGCACAGGTTGTGGAGCTGATCCAAGAAGAAGGGGAAAACGTGTCTAGTTTGTGGTAAGGAATCTTTTCACATTATGGTCAGATGCTGATTCCTAGCCATTAAAATCCATATGACTTTGCGAGGATTCTTCTTCAAAGAGGGAAACAAGATCAGAGAAGTGCTTTCACCAGGCGATATGGCGTTGACTGTTGAAGCCAACAAGGCTGGCAGCAGAAGAAGGACCAAAGCTGGATCCCTGATGGTGGGCTCAGGGGTGCAGCCGCAGGCAGCAAGCACAGGGCACATCCTGGTTGTATGGAACCAAGGACACTGCATGTGTCTGGGGTCTGTGGGAACACACAAACCTCTGGCACCAGCCTGTGACTGACGCCAGAGCCAGGCAGGAAAGTTGCTTCTCAGATGCTCAAATTGGTAGGCTTTGGGCTGAGTTAATAAACACCTGCCGCGCGTAGTGGGGATGGATGAGAGGGTCCATAGCCCAGGAAGCTGCTCACGCTGCTCCTTCAGCTGCATAATAAATTCTGGGTAGCTGAGGGCTGCAAAACCTGCCTCACAGGGCACTGAGGAAAGGGAGGGTCTCAGCTTCCCTTTTTTTTCCCCTTGAAAAAAAAATCTTGTTGGTTGTCTCAGAAGCTCCAAGTGGACGCTCATGTGTGCTTCTGATCCCAGCTCTGGTTGCTGCTAACAACTCTGACAGGTCAATTGCATATATTTCAAAAATAACAATGAAAAGAAATTGGCTAATTTAATTACTGGACACAAAATTAATTTCTTCACATTATACCGAACACATTGCCCATGCTTATAATAGATAACAGATACCACCCGAACTCTTCCAGTTTTAGTCCAGTACATCTACCTTGTTCTAGATCAGGTACAAATCTCCACCTAAAAAATTTGCCTGTTTTGAGAGGTGAGCTTGTATTCACCCATATTCTTTGGTTTCAAATGCTTGGAGGTTTTAAGTCTCACCATAACTGAATTTTTCTTTAATTTCCACAATGTAAACTCTTATAATCACTGTTGTGTCACGAGGTGGAGGGGCTTTTTCCTGTTATTATTTGCACTCTGGCCTTTAGTTTCAGCTTAATTGTGATTTTCATGGAAACACGAAGTAGACAAACTAGGTAAAAAAAGAACACATAAACCACAAGTCTTTGTGCTTTCATTTTACCCTCAGCAAAATATATAAGATTACAAACTGTGTAAAAAAACAACAGAAAATATAAACTCCCTTTTGAGAAAACAATCAAGTACGTGTTACCTTTATGCAACTTCTTAAGTATAGAATTACCTTTACATCTATATTTAAGTTCCATTTACTGAGAGTAAATATGTGTTTAAAGGCTTTCTTGATTCAGGATCATATTTTAAAACTTTTACTCATCTTTTTAGTGAGACAAAACAAAGTTTTAAGGAAATGGCATTATGTATGTCCTATGACCTTTGAGAGTAACCAGGTCATTATTAAAGAGAAATATTAAAGAGTTTGTGGATCGGCAAGCTAAGTAAAAACTAGCATTTCATTGTTGAACTTTAATCTTGATAATTTATTGTTAATTTAGGAACACTCATAACCTTGGGATTATCATTTGCTAGAAGCCGACATGTTCAAAGTACGGTGTACTTCTTGCCATCCAAGCGTCATTTCTTGGGAGATATAAGTGGGTTTTATGACTACTAGCCTTAAAAAATTACTTATCATCTACTGGTCCTTTCTGTTCACTTCCACTTAAAGACCAGAAGTGTTTCACTGCAGAGTGCTCGGATCACCTGGTTACTGAAGTGAATCTCCATCTCCCACTTCTGTGCAATGAAACCTTTCAAAACCTATTCACTCTACAGATGGCAGATAAAATATATTTAGCTAGGAACAGTGCTAGGAATCTTTGTCTAGCTTGGGATGGAAGAATATATTTGGTGAAAAAGTAAAATGATAATGGCAGTTTATTACTAAGCTAGGATCAAGAGACCACCAGGGTAGCTCAAGCCCATAGGAAGCCCTCTCAAGAACCCGTGCTGTGGTTCAGTCTGACTTCTTCAGTTTAGTACCAGTGACATTTTTCTTCTCATTTGAGCCAACAGACTTTTGGGTTTTGGTGGCTGTTGGCACATAACACCAGCCTTTGAAATACTGATTGCTCAGCCAAAGTTAACAGAAACAGCTGCAAAACAAGATGTCATTATCTCTGGGTCTTGCTCCGAGTGAGCTACAAGTGCACTGCCATCTGCAAAGAGCAGTTCTTTAATAAGGGGACTTCTGAAGCCTTTGTTTCTGCATATAAACAAGGCAAATTATAAATGTCGCTTGAGGAAATCTGAAAGTGGACTCTCAGAGACAGACTCTGGGTTTGTTAGATTTGTTGCTACTGCTAGAATAAATCCCTGTAACACTGAGATGCTGTAGCTCTAATTACGTTTTGTGAGCCAGCTTTCCACCCAAATAGCCAACTGAAGATGATCACTTTTTCAACTCATTTGCTTTGTGTCAAAGAGGAAGAGTTATATTGGGGTTTTGGTGGGGTTTTTTGTTGATTTTTTTCATGTTTTTTTTTGCATAGCGGCATGGAAAGATCTATTTAATTCCTTAAACTCTTCCTAATATTGTTAAAGGGCATTGGACAGCCTGATAGTTATAAACAGCCATGGCTGTAAAAGAGCCATGGTATTGCATGGACATAGCTAAGAAAGATTCAAAGCAGTATTTTCCATAAAGCAGACCAGAAATATATATCGTCTCTATATACTTATTATACTTAATTATACTATTATACTTATTTATATATATTCATCTATAAAATACAGCATATTTTCCTAACCCATTGCCTAGTTGATGCTACAAACATAAGCGTCTTGAAGCTGTTGCAATACTGCTGCTTACAGAGAAAAAAATACATGTGGCTCAGGCATACTTTAAATAATTCATTTTGTATCACATTGAGGCAATGGTGGGGACATGAAAGAAGATCATAACTTTCTGATCTTTTTGAAGTCTTTGACTGTTGATTTGTTTTAATGATAGCCTTAGTTTATTTTTTTTTAAGTTGAAGATAGGTAGACTGCTGTTACCTGAATGTTATCTTAAAGAGTTCATGACCATGACAAATTTTAAACATCTTGTATTCTACAGGTAAAATATAAAGTAAACTGAAATTATACAGTCAATAAATAATTATGTAGACTTAATACTAGAAAATAAGGAACCTAACTTCATGTCCATTAAAGTCAACAGGAATCCAGATATTAAAGATTACAAAGTTGAAATAAAATGATTTTATTAAATTTGTGTGTAATCTTTGTACAGAAAGCCTTCCCACGTACACAATGTTCTAGATTCTTACAAGTCCTTTTACAATGCATTACTCCATCCATGCCTCTTTTCTCAAAAGTCAGTGACAATTCATTAGAAAAACAATGACAACAGGTTTTACTAAAAAAAACCAAAACAAACCACAACAATGAATGCATGGTAATAATCAAATTGTTTGGGTTAAGAAATGAAAGAAGCACGCAACAAGACACACGAACCAGGGAGAGAGGATAGAAATGTCTGGAAGAAAAAGTCATTGCAGGCAATTGCAGGGCTCTGAAATAGGCAGAAGGATTAGGCAGCGGTCAGAACAGAGTGGCTGAACAGCTATTGAAAAGAAGTGGATTTACAAAGAGGAGTTCAAGCAACGTCAAGGAATGGCTTCGATGCAGGAAACTATGGTAAATAGGAATAGCTGGGCTTGTTGAGAGCTGTGGGAAACATTAAAAGACTCATAAAAACCGGAAGTCTTTTATTCATTTAAACATTTTAAGCATAGCATTTTCAAACTTATAAAATTTTAATTTTTTTTTCTGTTATGTAGATAAAATCATTTCCTTTCTTTCCTACCGATTACTCAGTCTCCCTTTTACGTTGAGCATGTGCATATACCTTCTATCTACCTACTAAATCTTCCGGAGAAGACACTTGCTTTGATCGGTTTCATAGCTTTGGTCAGAATAGAACCATCTTCCTAATATTAAGCAGCCACTGAAGGCTTACTGTCATCAGTTTGAGGTCAATAAGATCCACCATATGAGCTTACCATTAAACAAAGCTTAAGACTATTTCCTAAACATCGAGGCTTTTCTGAATTGAGGCCTTAGAATAGAACTGGTGCTCTTTAAAGCTGTGGGAAGACACCCAAGCAGTAGTTTAATCATTGCAATTAACAAATACAAACACTGCTAACTCTTCATGAATATGTTTTATCCTTTTTAATACTCTTCTGAGCACTATTTCTGAAGAAAGGAATGTAAGCTAAATTTCCATAAAGATTTCCATACTGCCATGCACTCAGATGTTTAACTTGGAGTTACACCTACATCTTTATTTAGGTATGTAACTAAAAATGGCCTGATTTTCTGAGGGCAAGACTCTATGTGTAGGTAGCATTTTTATTAGGACACTTGGGATAGTTGGAAAAAACAATTTTTCAGGCCCTCAAGCTCTTCTTCAAGTCTTAAAGAAAAGCTTAAACATCAAGCTAAATATCAGTTGCTCTTAGTTTAATTATTTTAAATTGGCTGAACAATTGGAGAGAAGTCTGTTGATACACAAGGAGCAGAGGGGGATGTTTGCCAGGGAAAAGGTGAAAAGGTATGAGCAACTATAAGACAAAGAGGACACAGACTGCAAAAATTTTGCATATATATTTGCATATATATTTTGCATATAATTTTGATATAGAATCAGTGAAACAAGTGCCTTCGGTTAGCCAACAACCTTTGGTATCAAGCAGAGTTATGACCTTCAGTTCTCAAACTTCTCCACAAGGATCAAGATCAGAAGAAAATAGAAGTGACGGTTTCATGAGGAGTGACGTTCAGGGAGGTTAACACTGACTTTTGTCCTTATGATTCAGAATTTGAAACTTCTATCCCAGAAGTCAAAAAGTAAGCCACAGAGCCATAAGTGCTACTGCCACATTGTTAAATTAGTTATGTTTTGAATACAGATTCCTGGGAGCTGAGATGGTTTTGCTGTGCCCGTGATCTTATGGCTCTCATGCAAGTTAGCCCTTCTGGACTGCGTCCAATCCTTTTAATTTCAGCCCTACTAACATACATGCAGTTTTGGCTTCAGTTTTTGTAGCACTCTACTTTGGGATCTAGATGGAATACACAAGCGTCTAGACCAGCTTTGTGAAGAGAATTAATACAGGTTGTTGGCAAGGCACAGTACCACCTTAATCCAGCCTTGTGCCTTTTTGTACCATCTTGCCTGTTGTTTTGGCAAAGTGGTAAATGCAGCAAAGTTTTCTCTCTTCAGATATTCACATTTCTGGATTCGTGGCATGATTGACAGGATCCAGATGCCAAATACGTATTTTTCCAGAGCTGTTGTCTTAAGGCGTATCAGTCTCCAGATTTTTAAGGTGCAGTGGGAAAGCTAAATAATGTTTTCTGTTGAGCCAAAATTTGGAAACTGGAGTTTGGAAAACTGGGACAAACTAACTGGCAAGAAAGACCTGGCAGGATTCAGGATTCAGAGCCAGATTTTCAGAGCATCCTGGTCTTGATTCTCATGGTGTCAACCTACACATCCACGGTTGCTCTTGATTTAGGCATCGGGCTTCAGGTGCCCGACATCCAAAAGTTACTCGGCCACTAAATCCCTGCCTCTCTCTCGGCTGCAGAAGGAGAACGAAGAGTTGGATAGCGGTTTATTCACCTACTTTTTTTTTCTTTTTTCTTCTATTTGGACATGCCAACGTGGGAACAGGAATAAAAACAAGCAGGAGCCCAGCACCGCTAGCGTTTCACTTTTTACCACCGGGGTGTATTGCTCCTGCCGTTAACACCGTTCCAGGCCAGAGGCTGGGATGCTGCCTCCCGGTGCGGGGGGGGACCCGCCGCCCCGGCCCCCGCCGCGCTGACGGCCCCCGGGGACCCGCCGCCCGCCCCGCAGAGAGCCGTGGCTGCCCGGGGAGCCTCCCCGGGACCTGCGGCGGAGCCCGGCCGAACACCGCCGTGGTCGAGCGAGAGCCGGTGCCGGACCGGGGCGGGTCGTGACTCACCCGCCGGGGCCAAGCGGGGAAACTCCCGCCGCCGGTGGGAAGGGCGCATGTGCGGAGGCTGCCTGCCTCCGCGCCGCTCCTCGCACCCTCCCTCCATCCCTCCCTCCCTCCCTCCCTCCCTCTCCGCCGCCCTCCCTCCTTCCCTCCCTCCCTCCCTCCCTCCCTCCCTCCCTCCCTCCCGCTGCCTGCCTGCCGTCCGCCCGCCGCCGCCCGCCTCTCCCCGCCGGCTGGGTGCTGAAGTTGGGCGGATGGCAGCAGCCCCGCTCCTCCTCCGCTAGGGACGAGCCGCACCGAACCCTTCCCGGGATCGCTCAGCGCCAGCCGCACGCAGCCGGGCGGGGGTGGGTAAGGCGCTCCGCTTGTATTTTAGCCTGAACCGTGTCAAACGGCATCAAAATGTCTGCTTTATACTGATGCACTGAGTTGAGGGGAGAAGGCGGCGGTGGTGGGGGGAACGTCGACCAAACGGGGGGAGGAAGAGGAAGAGGAGGGAGGGAGGCGAGCGGGAGGATGGATGGAGGGCGGTGGAGTGCAACAGAAAATGTATTCACCGGGGGGACCGGCTGTGTGTCAGTGTGTGCGCGCGCGCGCGCGTGTGTGTGTGTGTACGTGTGTAACAACGGGCGGCTGCGGCGCCGAGGCTGCAAGGTGGGGTGCGTGTGTGTGTGTCTGTCTGTCTGTCTGTGCGCCTGTGTGTCTCCCTGCCCGCGGTGCACAAAGGGGTGGGGAGAGGTGCCGCCGGGCTCTGCCCGCGCCCTCCCCCGCCGAACCCTCCCCCCCGTCCCCCGGGGTTTGCGTCTGGGGGTGCCGCGGCTCCGCCGGGCGATGCCGCGGGGCATCCGCCGCGCCGGGCGATGCTGCCCAGCCCGGGGAGGGGGAGGGACCGGGCCGCCCCCGGGGAAGCCGGGGGCACGGGCTGGCGGTGTGACAGCCGCCGGCTCGTAGATGAGGCAGCGCTCCTCCTGCCTTTCCTCTTGACCTTCCCCTCCCTGTAACGCGGGTCTGTTTGGCCGGGGGGGAGGTGTTGTAATTATTATTATTATTGTTATTATTATTTTAATCCGAGGAACCGGCGGAAGCTGAGGGTGAGCAAACGAGCCGTTGCTCTAAGATCAAGAGTTGCTTTCCCATCCCTCCCCCCGGCCCCCTTTCTCCGTTGCCCCCACCGGGCCGGGCCGGGGCCGGGGAGCCCCCCGGCCGTGCCGGCGAGGGGAGGTGGCGGGGGCCGCCCCCAGCCCGGGACCGCGGTCCCCGGCCGCACCGCCCTCCGCGGTCCCCGGGCGGCACCCAGCCTCCCCCGCCCGCCGTACCCTGCGGCACCGCCATCCCTCTGCCCCGGCCTCCTTCCCGCCGCCCCTCCCCGGGAAATGTCGGCGGGATGCGGGCGGGGGCGGCGAGAGGAGCAGGTGGCCGGGCGCGGCCGGCGGGGCAGGGGATGCTCCCGGTCCGGCGCCGGTCCCGGCTCCGGTGCCGGTGCCGAGCAGAGCGGGACGTGGCAGGGCCAGCACGGGGCTTCCCTGCGCCCGGGGAAACACCAGCAGCCGCCGCCGCTTCCCGGTGCGGCGGGGGATGCTGTAACGCTGCCCCAGCGCCCGAACCCCGCCGTGTGCGGCTCCTGCGGTTCTTCACCTCTCCTTGGGATGAAACCGCCCGCAATTAAGAAAGCTGAGGTTGCCTAGCTTGCTCAGCTCTCAGCCCGATATTGCAGAATTTATAGCCACCTCTTGTTGATTTACAAGGAAACCTTACCCGCACTGTCAGGCTTAGAACTGGTAGGAGTAAAATTTAGGATTTTCGGTATTTGATTTCTTCATTTACGTGTCTGGATTTTCACCAACGTGTGTCATAGGTTTGCAGCCAGATGCTTTTGCAAAATGGATGAAATCTCAAATACCCTGCTAGGTAAATGTAAGTAAGTTACATATCGTCTGGCGATAGTATTATGGGTAACAGGTGATAAATAGCTTTCTACAAATGTAATATTCATGCATTGCAAACGTGGGGAGTTCTATAAAGGAAATTAATTCTTTTTCACATCAGTGGATGCTAGTGTCATCATCCTTACGTAAATCACTAGGGAATTTTCCTGTGGCAAAAGCCATTTAGGCAAACAAATTATTTAACCTTTATAAAGAAACACTGTTACACACCGTTATCACTGTTATCAAATATATATTTTTTTATTTGACTTCATGCTCAGAATAAGCAAAATCCTAATAAAAGATACATGTGCCCCACCCCAATAAGTTTACGGCCTAAGACACGAAGGCTGTGACATACACAAGTACCTACCTCCCTAAAGTACGTAAGCGTTAGACGTTTAAATGCCTTTCTTTGTCAGGGCCTTAGATCCTTTTAAGTAGCCAAAATAAGGACATAATTTGATTAAAAGCATATGATCAAAAAAATTGCTATAGTGAGTTGGACATCTAGTCCAATATCCTGGCTCTGACTACAGTCATTAGCAGATGCTGAAGGGAGAAAAATGTAAGAAACAGGATTGGTATAGAGAGATCTTTTCCTGGTGTATCCTTTTAAGTTCCAGCAAATGGTAGTGCAGGGATTTCTTAAACTGGGGTTTGCTCACAGACCATCATATTTAATAAGCCCTTGAATTTCTCTACTCCCTTTTTTAATCCATTTATACTTTGGTCTCAACCACATTCTGTGGCAATGAGCGCCACAATTTAATTATGCTTTGTGTAAAAAAGTACTTCCTTCTGTTTGCTATGAACCTGCTGCCTGATAATTTCCTTCAGTCCTCTGTAGCTTTCGTATGTGACAAGGAGCACACACTGTGGCTGTACAAGGTGCTAGCGGTGTCCTCTCACACCAGAGCAGGTACAGCGCTGGCAGATCAAGTCCCTTCATTTTATCTATCGCTGAGTTGAGAGGTCTGCCTAGGGGTGTAAAGCCATAGTCAGCCCTCAGTCTTCTTCATGTTGAAATCTACAGATAAGAATAGTCATTCTTTTTCTTGTTATGCAACATGGACACTTGTGCACAAAGAATTGCCCTGAACCCATGAACTCATTTCAAGAAGGCTACTGAAACGCTGTCTGTTGAAAATTAACTCCCTGCTCTATTGATTTGAATTGAAATCTGACTGACAGCTTGGTGAAAAATTCCCTATCCTAATCCAGTTCTCTACCTACCCTGAAAATAAAATGAAATGTTTTGTTCTCAAACTGCAATTTATAATTTTTAGGAAGTATATTACATACAAAGCACAAGATACATGTCAAGGGATATATCTCCATAAACTCTGTACATTTGAATGAGCATCACTTCTAATTGTTCTGTGTAATGTTCATTATAAGATGTGCATATTGAACAATAAGCATAGTTTCAAAGGTAAAGTTTAAATGTCCCATAAAATCTAACTGATTTGGAAGGAGTTGTGACACAAGTTTGTCTCCCCAAGAGTACTACTGAGTTTGAATCATGCTTGAGGAGCACTAGTATTGATCAGACCAACGTCGCAGAAGGCTTCCCTGATCTCACTGGTAGCCCTGCTTTGATTTCCTCATAATAATAATAAAGGAATAAGAGACCAGAGAACTACAAAAGCACAGCCCAGGCCCAAAGACCCAGAAGTTGTCACAGTTTGAAATCAGCAGCAGACCCAACTTGGAGCAACACAATCCACAGCAGAATGTGGACAAGTGGAGAACAGTAGAAACCCACGTGAGTTGAGGAATCCTTCACAAAAACTAAAATACTGGCAACCTCAGATGCTGTAATCGTCATCTCCCAAAAAACTAAAAGAAGAAGAGAGTGAGTGGTATCATTATGAAGACAGGACAGGAGGGATGTCAGCCAGTCTCAGACTGAAACCAGTTTCAAACTAAATATGGGAATGAATTTCCACTTATAAATGGCATATCTGTGTATATGTGTGTGTGTGTGTGTGTGTATGTGGCAAACCATATATATATATATACATAAGTATATAAACTTTCCTTCACAGAAAATACATTAGCTTGAATAAATTTTACAATCCTGTATCTTTTAAATACCACTTTCTTGAATGCTTCACAGGCATGCCTTTAAGTATGAAACATATGGAGATTCTTAGGAATACGCTAGAAGTGTACTAAGTAAAACAGTATTCGCTCTCACAGAGATGTTCATCACAGTTCCATTAGCTCCCTCCTGATCATGTCTCCGTGATGGCAGGCAGGGATTTATTTTGCACTTGTACAAAGGTCTCAACTTCAGCTTTTTAAATGAAAAATATAATCTCACCACACTTGTAGTGCTTGCTCTGTGACTACAGAAGGAGTTTTCTAAGAACAAAAAATTCATGTGCTAATTAGCTTGAGTTAAAATTAGTTAAAAACTACATCCTTCAAGGAATTTTGCATTTCTGTTGACCTCTTCTTTGTCCTAAGTTGTCTTACTAATGAAATAATGCAATCAAACTTTCCATACTGTTAATTAATTAAAAGCTTGTGCATAGGGTATAAAAACAAATGAATAGATGAAGTTGTAATTAAGTTTATCTATTCATGGTTGTAGCTAATGGCTATAACTATGCAGGCTGTAAGTAGGCTTGTGTGAGTAGTTTTGCTGCTGACTCCTGGGGGGCTACTGCACCATCCGAAGGAGCTCAGCCCTTCGTCTCAGCGTCTCTGCGGATCTTGGCTACAGTGGGTCTGAGGCAGGGGGTACCTGTAAGTCTGGCTCCCATCCTCTGGCAAGTTAACCAATTCAGGGATCTCTTTTCTGCAAAGATTTTGTGTCTCGACCTGAAGTCGGGTATCTGCTCTCAAAAGGTTTCCCTTGGCACTGCTGCTGTCTCTGACGTGCACAAAGGAAGCAGCCAGGCAGTGTGACCGTGGCAGGAACCTGGGGGAACGCTTAAAGCACACACAGAGATGAACTCAGGGTCTGCAGTGCTCCTCCTGCCCAGCCACCGTGTAACCTGGGCCTCAGCAGCTAAACGCTGGTCCGCCAAACCCTAGCATGCTTTATCTGCTTTGCACTGCTCTGGTGATGCAAAGTAGATGTAAACTCAATTTAAATGACGGGTATGCTTTGAATAATTTGTGCTGTTCTGGAATATTAATGAATCTGGGCTTAAATTTAAAAAAAAAAAAAAGAGTAAAAGTAATGCAATCAGTTTAAGATTGATTCTATCGTATCTTCGTATAAGTTTTGAGTGATAGCTTTGTCTTTAAGTACCTTGTTTATAAAATATGAATGAAATGCTTCTTACCTTTCATACAATCAAAATTATTTACTCTGTAAGCAAATGACAGTAGGTTCTTACAAACCAGTACATTTCTAGACAGAATGTGTGTGGGGAATTACAGATAGGGAGGTGGAATAGAAATAAAAGGTTAATAAAATCTTAAATCCTAAACCCAAGCATTTATGTATTACTTAAAGACACTCAGACATCTTGAACACTACATCTGCATTGCGTGATCTTTCTCCATGCAAAAATACTATATATCTAGCCCAGTTTCTTCAGTGAGAAAGGGAGTAAATTAGTGAGTGATGCATTAAGACAGCTATGCAGCTTCTGCTACCAAAGCAGCTTCATTTAAAGCAGCTTGGCTGCTCTCTCCAGTGATACCAGTTCTGTGCTTGCTGAAATATGAGAGACATCACAAGCTGGACCACTCTATATAGCCCTAACTCTATACGTACAGACTAGAAGGGAGTGTACCGGAGTAACACTGCCTTTAAAGGGAGACTGCCGCTCTGTCATGGCTCCCTGCTGTAAAAGTCAATTGATTATGCCACCTTGCTCTGCAATTTTAGTTAAGCGTAAGTCCAGGCAAGACTTGGTCTTACTCAGTTTTAGGAAGGCTGAATATGGTTTGGGCTGTTTTGCTGTGTTGTGTTTTGCTGTGCTGTGTTTTGCTGTGCTGTGGTATGCTGTGACAATGTCTTCATTTATCAGCAACTCATGTCAGTTACAGTAAAATAATCCTATGAGATAAGGCAATTAAACCACAGGAATTGTGGATGAAGGCTGTCACGGTATCCTTAGCACAGTACTTTTCTGCCTACTGTAGTTCAGGCAGCTTTCAAATGAGAGAGCTCAGAACACTGGGCACCCCAAGAGGCAATCATGTGTCCCAGGCAGCGCCCCAAGGAGCTTCAGGAGGTCCTTACATTTATCACAGTGCCACTGGCCGGCTCCTATCATCATATACACACTGATCTCCTAAAAACCTAAATTAGAGGGATGTATATAGTATATTTTTAATACCATGGCTACTGTCTATCATTTCTGTAATGCGAGCAACCTTCTGAAGTAAGGAATTTCTTATCCAATCCACCTTCTTATGACCGCACTGCAGGCAGCACACGCTCTCCGATATTCACATTGCACCAGAGCTTTGGGTGGTGTAGATGCTGCTTTCTCAATGATGTGCATCATAGGAAAATCAAGAACAGTGAGTAATAACTTCCTGTACAAGGGCTTCACAAGTATCCCTGTTTTAATGAATGTAGGTGGGAAGTGTGGTCCTAATTACTCAGTGTCCAAAAGGTACTTTTATTTCCGAGTCTTGTTGTCTTCAGAAATTACAAAGGCCTAAAATATTAATCAGATACTTCATAGCTTTCAAGATGGGTTTGGGAAGAGAGGAGTGAGATGCGTAAGTTATTTTTTATCATTCAGATAGAATGGTTTAAAAATATATCCACAAATTATTTTGATGCTTAAGTCTAAACTCGTTTTTTGGAATGCAGATGTCCTATAATGATCTGATAATCTAACTGATACAGTTTGAGATATCTCATAATCTGGTAACTAGAGTTTAATTTATTTGTAGCATTTTTTCACTGTCACATGTATTATATGTTCAAGGATTTTTATAAACACTTATTGACCCTCACAATGTAAAAAACCAAACCACTGGTAATAATAATAATCAGAGTCTCATCATGCTGACCAGAATAGACAAGGATCTTTACAAATTCTATGTCTGATTATTTGATATGTAAAATCAAGACATAGAGCAACTACAAAAAAATCAAGTAAGTACTCACGTAGCGAGGATCTTGAAAAGGACAGAAGGAATACCTCTACCTAGTGAATGCAGCGACTTCATAAATTATGAAGTGATGAAAGTGGCAGCTTTGAGCTGACAGCTCACCTAGGACTGGGCATTGGTTAGTGATTCGGTGTACAATGATTCACTGTACAGAAATCTCACTGTTTATTGGATTTGTCCTCAACTCTCTCTGCAGAAGAACCATCCCCTATCAAGTATCTGCCTCAAAGCCTACGTCTGCACTGCAAATTGCAATGTAGGGTAGAGATAGCTGACAAAGGTTGGACACTTGAAAAATCTAGTTAAAGCAACACTGAGTCCTGTGCAAGAAAAATGACCTTATTTTACCTCTACTATCTGTATGTTATCTTGCATCCTGCAGTAGAGACTACTCAGAAACTGAGAAATCCGCCCCTGAATTTTTTTTGTATTTTTAAGCTAAATGTCTCCTGAGGGCATTTACCATGCAGTATGTTCCATGCTCCTTCAACCGTTGTCTTAGCTCTTCTTAAACCCGCTTCAATTGATCAATAGCCCTCTTCATCCAAAGACATCGCAACTGTTGGTTCAATAGCAGTCAGTGAAAAATACAGAAGTAATGTGGCTTTCACATGGTTGTCTTAAGATTTCAGCTTTACGTAGCCAAGGTGGCACAGCTCTTTTGGGTGCAGGACTGCACTGTGCACTTCATTTACTTCCTGTGACTTTCAGTTCTTGTTTGAGTCGTAGGTTATGTCTCCATAAAGTAACAAAAGCCCAAGCTTGTGCACTAGAACTTGATTGTCTATGCACTAAATCATTAGAATGGTCCCAGACCTGTCTGGAAAGTTACCACAGTCCAGGGACCATTCCCAATAAAATGTTTGTATGAGGCTGTCTTGTTACCCAGAGCAGGTCAGTCTAATTATATGAATATAACTAAATTGGCCATTTGGCCTCAGAGCCAGAGAACAAGCCCTGGAATCGCTTAGCTTCCCAGTACAGACACATCACATCTCTTCAGGATATAGCCTCCAGCCTCTGGCTTCGCCCTGCATCCTTTCTTCTTAGGCATGTGATATTTACTTACCGATGGATCCAGATCACCTTAAGTCAGTGATTCGTCCTCATTACCTTATATTGTTCCCTTGATATGCGCCTACTACAAACAATAGCATTAGCGATTTTTATGGTTCCTTCTGTTTTGTTCACAAGAGAGGGGAAGGTTGTCAAGTTGTATAAAAGAACATATTCCTGAAGGATCCAATTAGAAACACACCTGCTTAATAATTATTCCCCATTTGTAACTCCAGACCAATATTTATCAGTTTTTAGTAATTTAACGTTTAATTTATCATGTTGATTTTTTATCATGTTTATTTTACAGTGACAATGTTGTGTGTACTAATTGAAGTGGACATATTTATATTGACAATATAGCCATCAACTTTAGCCATCAGAGTGGAAATCTTATGTAAAATATTAATACAACTGCATCTCTTATCAATCTCAAATATATATAGGTTTAAAATTTGTATTTGGCTCATACTGAATGCCTTTAATTATATTGGGTTCATTCAAGTCCTTGAGTTTATTACTGTTAATATTCTATCAAATCTGTGGGATGAGGTAGGTACGGTTTATGTTCAATATTCATGTCATGTCTTTCATACATAAGAGGAGAGAGAATTGTTCAAGCATATTCATAAAGAAAGTGTAAAGTTAAGGAAAGGGGAGTGGCTCATATCTGTATGTTCATGATATAACAGGAAAATTTATACCTTGTGTGACTTTTACTGAGCATTTTTCTTGGTCAGGCATATAATGCTGTGACAAGTACTGTGACCTGGTTTCATACAATGTGTAAAAGCAGGTGATATTTCAGGAACTTTAAAGAAAATATAGAATCCAGAAAGCTCAAAACAGTTCATATTTTTATTACCTTGTGAATTTAGGCAATTGAGTAAGCACCGAGAACAAATACAGAACACATTATGAAAAGGCTACTACCATCTTTCCAGATTTCTGGGTTTTAGACTTAGTAAGTCTTTTAAGATAATTATTCCATCATGCCATCTTTTCTACAAGCTCACTTTTCAAACAACCACATCACCTCTGCATGCTGGGATATAGTAAAGAGCACTGCTATTTCACAGAAAAGAGATCTAGATACATATTAATTAAGCAATTACAGGATCACACGGTAAAATAGTGGCAGCTGCAGAAATTAAATATAAGGGGCAAAATTAAAAATTCTTGTTGATTTCAAGGGTCACCATTTAACATTAAGAATCTCGTCTCCCACTCCACTTCTCAGCTTCCCTTTTGCCAAAGTAACGCTCATACATAAAACATCTGAGAGAGCTTAAGATCCAGAAAATATCCAGATCCAGAAAATCTCCAGGACAAAAATGGGCATTTGCAGTTGAATCAGAAGGCAATCTTTCTGATCTTTCTAATCTTTCTAATCAAATATTCTTAGACATTTTGAAAATGACCAGAGCAAACCCCATCCAATACAATTACACCGTTCCCTTGAATATGTAACCTGAATATCAGTATGAAAACTGTTAGTTATGGCCATGTTAGAAAAAAAAAAATTCTCAATAAGCAAAAGACTTCAAAAACATGAAGACTTGGGATGATTGAGCAACGTGGCTTTACATTTCAAAAATCAGAAAGAGAAAATGGAAACATATAGCAGGTAGCATGATATCTTCTGCATATACCTCCCAATATTCATTTCATCAGTCCTTTAAAACAACCTGAGATTTTTGTGATCCATTAAACTATTACCTGTAGATCTGTTGTCCTCATAAAATGAGTTAACTCCAATACAGTGAAGTCAGTCAAATAACACCTCCTGTCTTAGCTTTACCACATTAAATCTAAAAAAATTCTATGCACATTTCTTCTGGCTTGATTGTTAGTTTTTACGATAAAAGATCCTGCAAGATCACAGTTATAATACATACAAAAAAATGTTTTTACAGGTGATAACAGAGAGTGGACTAACTAGTCAACTCACACGTAATGCTAGTAACGAATGCAACATATCTTCTACCCCAGAGAACTCTCAATTTTAATAACACTGCATTCTTGGGTTTGATCAGAGCTTGGTCTAGGGGATATGCTTTAATCAGTCTGTATCAGCATATACTTTATATACGCTTATATGTATTTCTCTGTAATTTAGCCTAAGATACTTTGAATTAATTGTCTTCTACTTACCACAATGACGGAATACATCCATGGGCTGTGGCTTAAGTTCCTTCCAATCAACTCCCCCAGTAACTTTACCCTGAAGTATGCTGATGGCCCAAGTAAATGCAAGGTATTTTATTTTTCCATGAAAAGTAAGTTACTGCATGTCCCTTTAAAGAGGGGGGGGAAAGGCCTCTTTGAATTCAAGTAAATATGGTCTAAAAGAACTTTAATGTAAGAAGACTAAATTTGTCTGTAATTTATTGCAGACGCAGCTGTAGCTGGGATTCAGTTGGTTTAAGGTTCACAGGGGTTTTTAAGACTCCAAATAATTGAATTGCTATTGAAGTATAAGGCATTTTTCCATTAACTTGAATGGACTTCTATGGCAGAAACTATTCCTACATGCAATGCCAGCCATCAGTCACATTTAAAACACGTGATTGCAAGGCTCTGTTTCGGCTTTGTTAAGTAGAAACTGTTCTGCTGGACAGTGAGATCATACGCAACAAGGGGACCGAAGCCAGAGACACCTTGACTTTGACTGCACCCTATGCTCTGAGGTACTAGCTGGAATCACCCAAAGACAGTATTTTATGTTTTAAAACCAAGTTGGGTACTATTCATAGAGCAGACTTTTTTTTCCCCCCCATGTTAAACCCTGAGCTATGTAGGTGAGAGACTGTTTTAAATTGTGCCACAGTGCTATCCTCTAAGGTACAGAGCGTATCCAGCAAAGTGCCAAGCAAATCAACTGCTATCGAACCAGGCTGGCAGCATGTGCTCCGCAGCTCTCTGGATTAGACTGCTTTTCATTAGTATGGCCAATTCCAGCAGGTGGCTTAGTAGTAGTTTTAGGAACATTGGAAAATAAGAACAGAGACTGGAGGGAACACCCTGGCTAATTGCATCCCTATCTCCGGCTGTTTCCAGCAACCAGTTCTTACCTTTCCTTCCATTTCTGGATCAAGTTAACATTAAAGCAGGAAGGGTTTTCTTACATCTATTCTTACACAAAGGCTGTTCCAGAGCTCCCGTTGAAAACCTTTTTCTCATTTCCAGCCACATTTATTCAAAGGCAGCTTATTCCCCATTTGTTCTTGTGCAATTGTCCATATTAAATTGGTCTCTCTCCCCTCCATTTGTCCACCTGACATGCTCATCTCCCTCACCTTTAAATATTTGTCCCAGTAATATGCTCTTTAGATCAAACAGACGTCAGTAGATGGATGGAACCCTCAGAATGCAAAATCCTTGTATCTTGTGAAGAAAGAGGGCTCAAATGCCATGGCAGCAGCACTCCTCCCAATCAACGAACCCCTCCTCCAGCCCTTTCCCTTCATAACTTCGTCTGTGGAGCTCCCTGGAGTAGGAATGCAGTAGGCTGCGTGACTACTCCATGAGCATCCTCTCTCTCCCATTTATGTAAAGGAGACCCCTTGCTAAGGAGTATTCAAGGTGCAGCTAACACCTAAAAAAATCCTAGAAGTGTCCTGCTTGAGATGCGGTGCTGTGACACAGTGCAATCCTTGCTGTGAATAGTGGCAGCAAAACACGTGAGATCATGTGTGTAAGAAAAGACTCACCTACATAAACCTTGCGGTGGACTAAAAGTGGCTCTTTTTTTTTTTTTCTATCACCAAAAGATATTTCCATGTTGATCTGGACACAAGAAAGCTTCGGTATCAGTATAATTTCTCAGACAAACTGACTTTTTCAGGAAAGTCTTCTGTAAGTTACTTATAAGTGGTTCTCAATCTTGACATCTTGTAGGACTAGATAAATAAACAAAATATTAATGTAGACACTTAGATATTAGTCTAGAAGAGCAGAGTTCCAGCAGTAACAACTGTGTGATGCAAATGCTTTGGTTCACCTAGATGAGATTGCACAGGACAAACAAAAATGTCATTGCTTTGATTTGTTGCTGCATGAGTCACTTTCAAAAGAAAAGTCAAATCACAAGAGAAAATTAAACATTTGTCAAGGAATGAAGAATCTGGGCCACTAGGATGAATCGGCTGATGATTATTCTTAGAGTTCAGTTCTGTTATGAACTAGGTGTTGTTGACCCGCTTGCAGACTCGAACAGAATGAGATCATGCGGGTATGAGGGTTATACAGATATGAGGGTTTCACATTCACATCTCAAAAGTTGTCTTTACACCCAAGAAGAGGTTTGAACTGACAATAAGCATGACATATCCTTTATTCTGCTTGCTATCATCCTACCTGTTACTATGCATTGAGAAAAATACTCAGGACAGGGACTTCTCTCGGAGATAAAATTTGTCTGCGCCCAAACTTACAGTGGCTGAACAATGACCAAACGCCAGCTATAACCCCCTTTCCCCAAATGCAACTGTAACATGACCTCATTTTATTTTTTATATTTAAAAAAATAATTGTTCGAACAAATATAAAAGCCATTCAGAAACCATCTAAATTTGGCTTCCTGACTGTTTTAGATTTTGAATGCCTTGTCACTGCTTCTGAGTGATGTATAATGGAAATATAAAGGTCAGTGCTATTAGCACATTGAAAACATTTCCATCCACATCTCCTTCCTAAGATGATGCATGGGTGACATACCGGTGGGCAACATGTGTCAAGAGTATTCTCTATGTGTGTCAGAAAACAGTCCCCTGATCAGAAAAAGCAGCTACCCCGAGGTTGTAGCTACACACGCAGCATTTGTTAAAGGCTAGTCTAGGGCTCAGACACTACGACAAACATGTGGGTACAAGACTGAAATGGTCTGGATGCCCAAGTGATAAGCACTTATCCTTTGAGCGTTCAGTGGATGGTTACTCCATCAGGCACCTGACATCTCACCCAGGCCTGAGTGCCTGAGCCTCCCTGGCCCTGCTGCTATTGTGATGCCACGCACAGGCACAAGAAATCTTGCCAGCTTGTTCGTAAGACAGTGATGTGGATGGACCATGGGAACTTGCCACGCATACAGCTGGCGGGGACCTGCGATTTTGGTCCCCTAGTAAGCAAAGCTTCTCAAAGGAAGACAGAAAGTTTCCACAGCAAATATTTATTCTTGCTAGGACTCTAAACTAATCTGCAACTCCCCAAAATCAAAATTTCAGGTGTGGATTTAGACAGAATATTGTTGACAAGAGTATCTAAACTTTGTCATTCTTTCTCCAGAAGTAATCTGTCATCACACAATTATAGCAATAAGGCTGTATGTTAGGGTGAAGCCAGAGAAAAAAAAATCCAGGAGTTTTGACACATTTAGCTTGTCTTTGAAAAGTATCTATAACTTCTTCCAGAATAAAAAGAAGAATGGGAAGGTTAGAAGTAGATCTGCAGTGGTATACAGAGTCAGTGCCCGGGAATGGTTTCTGATGGTAAGAGCAGACATATACTTTCTTAAGGTACTTGATGCTACTGCATCCTGAAAGATGGAATAAAAAATATTCTCCACAAAAGTATCATAGCACTTGCCCACAGGCCTGTCCCAGTGAGGAAACTTGTTAGTCCAAATCAATAATTGCAAGGCAAAACTCCTTCCTACGTTTCCACACAATGGAACGATGAACATGAATGCAGGCCCCCGCCCTAGCAGAAAAATCTGCAAAATCTTACTTTGTGAACAAATATGCAGGCGGTTCAATTTAATTCTGACTAGTTCTTTCCACAAAACTACAAAACATTTCCCTGCAGGAGGAAGTGCTTGAGTCAGCTCCACAGAGAACAGAAGTTTATCCTATTCACTAAGCGGGATGAATATTCTATTGAGATGCTAAATATTGTTTCATTGCCTTCCATACAGCCCTTCCATAAGATCTAAAGAACTTTTTATACCACATTTATATTCATTGTGAGCCTTTTGCCCTTGGCTCTCCAGCTGTTTCCCTGCTTACATCCCAAGGCAAGAACTGCTGAACTTGGGGAGCAGGAAAACTGAATTATGGACAGAGATGGTCTACAGAAAATTTTAGAGAGTGTGTACATCTCAGAACTGGCTATCCAGATCTTCCAGGAAAAGGAACAAATCTGCAACAGCAGAAGTAATAACCAGCGCAGACTGAGAGAACACTGAGATGTTAAAAGGACATTTGAAGCGTGAAAGGGCAAGAAACAGGCATAATACGACATTGAGATTGTAATGGTAGATAGCAATGAAAGGTACTGAAGTGCGAACATGAGTCTGGATGCTAGTTAAGTGAAGAAAAAAGGAAATTAGTGAAGAAAAGGTGAATGAAATGGCTACAGTGATGCAATCTTGGAAGTACGGAATAGCACAGTAGGATGCTGTAAAGTAAAGGTCAGGGGCAGAAGGATGCTTTTTGCTATGGAAATGGGAAGGAGAGGGATTTTAGAGCTTGGAAAAATGAACAACCGTATTCTGCAACAGATGAGATGACAAATGGAGAGAGGAGTCAATGGTGACTGAAGTTTAAAAGGTTCGAAAGAAAGTGATTTGAAAGTTTATGGTACATAACAGATAGGAAAATTTGGAGAGGAGATAAAAACATTTTCTCTATTCAATGAATTGTGATAGAGAATGGAAGAAATTTATTATAGTCACTTTTTAAAATAAAAGCTGATTTCTAATAGCTTTTGATTATTAGAAGATGTTTGTAGCATCTGAGGAATTCAGTCTTTATAAGGAGATGTTTGTTCAGCCTGAATATTAAGAAAGATATTACTTGTGTCCTGCTTTAAAAAAAATATTAAAAATTGAAATAATTCTTTTATGTGCAATAAATAATGGCACACTGACAACACCAGAACAACAAAAAAACTAGACAAAAAACAGGTTCAGTTTTCCTTTGCTATCTGCAACTAGAATTTACTCCTGTGGCACTCGAAACTATGTGCGATTTGAGCAAATTTGTTTGATCTGGAGATAACAGGAGATCAGAACTAACAATTAGATAACACCTCTGTTCCCTCTTCCTTCCTGATCCTACCTCACACTCAAAATAAGTAAAACACCTCTGACTAAGTACAAACAGACAACCTTCTTGAATAGAAAGGAGATCAACTTTTCCAAAGCTGTAGTTTCTTTGGATCAGGAGATCTGCACATGAAGCGAAAGAAGGCAGACAACTTTTCATAGCATTAAAATCTCATGGAATCATAGAATCGTAGAGTAGTTTGGGTTCAAAGGGACCTTTAAAGGTCATCTAGTCCAAGCTCCCTGCAACGAGCAGGGACATCTTCAACTAGATCAGGTTGCTCAGAGCCCCGTCCAACCTCACCTTGAATGTCTCCAGGGATGGGGCATCTACCACCTCTCTGCGCAACCTGTGCCAGTGCGTCACCACCCTCATTGTAAAAAATTTGTTCCTTAAATCTAGTCTAAATCTACCCTCTTTCAGTTAAAAACCATTACCCCTTGTCCTGTTGCAAGATGCCCCGCTTAAAGTAAAATACTCATGCCATTCCTAGATTTGCTTTACATGGCAAATCTACCAGAGGCCTTTCTTATCCACAGCATGCTTTCTATTACAGGACTAAGGTACTAAGGAAAAAGGTACTGTTGAGCCAACTGCAAGTCTCCCAAATATTTTATTGCTGTTAGAGATAATTCAAAATTTCATTGTATCCTGATGAATACCTTTAACATTTAAAAACTGCTTTTGTTCATTGTTTTTTAAAAAAGCCATTTTCCACCATCCAAAATTTACCTAATATTATTTTTCGTCAATTCTGTTTATGGAAGATGCATAAATATCACAGTAGCATAGTTACTGGCAACACTGGTGTCCTGATTACCAACTGCCTGGTAAACAGAAAGGGCCATTTCAATAATGCCTGAATATGCATTCTGGGATCATATCTAAGATCTCCATATTTTTAGGGATAGAGGCATTGCTAATTGCCATTATTTTTGAGAAAAAAATAGTTTTCAGATGGAAGAGAAAAAAAAATGTAATTAGAATATTTAACTTAATTTCCTACAGCTCCATTTTACGTGCAGCTTTCCAGAATAAGGTATTTGTGCATAGGTTGAATTGGCATAGCATAGAGACAGGCAAGGAAGAGTTTATCTTCTTTACTCAAGCTGGGATGACAATAGCTGCTGTATGCACCTTGGCACCAATCTGCTGCAGAGATTAGGCATCCAAACTAGGACTTATTTGGCTTCCAGTCCTCTGTATCTAAGAACCCACAATATCCCATTCCCCTCACACCCTTAGGTAACCAAATTTCCCCAGTCAAGTGCCTTGAGTGCCTATTACTCATGCTTGGAACTGCTTCCAGCTAAGTCACAACCAGCTCTCATCAGGACATGTTTTCTGCCTGAGATCCCAGAGGAGCTCGGTCCAGGAGACATGCTGAGAGCGTGCTTCTCATTTCCTACAAGAGCTGAACTCATCACAAAACACAAGACACAAACGAACTATTATTCCAAAACACAGCCAGAGATGGAGGCTGGTCAGGAGTAAGTTTTGTGATTGTTTCATCCCTCCTGCCCTCACCAAAACTGTTGCCATTTCCTCCATTTTTCTTTCATAAAATAAAGTAGGAGGGATAGCTCTGGCCAAGATGTGAGTGAGACACATGGATTCACCCCATGTGAATCTGAGGGAGTTCAGACCTTCCCTTCCCCATCACAAGAAGCCTGCCCTAATCACCAGTTTTGTGTCCTGAAGATACTCAAAGTGAGAAACAATCTCCACTATTCCCGTTGACAGTATGCCGCTTTGCAGAAAAACCCACCCCAAACCCCATCAAACAATTAAAGAGTAATTAGCCAGAGAGGCAGCAAAGTGCCCACCATTACAATGTCCACCTGGGAGCAGGAACACCTTGATTTCTGCCCTGTTCTAAGCACTAAAGAGTGTGGGAGCCACATTATTTAATCTTTGCAATATTGAATAAAAGCAAGAAAGCACATCCACTATCTCCCTTTTCAAAGCATATCCTTGTCCTTAATGTGTTTTTAAAAGGGATGACTCAGAATCCTAAATCTCGGAGAGGGCCATGGCTGCAAATCTCAGTCAGTCTGCAGTTCAGATTGGGTTTCTCAGTCCTGGGAAGGGACAGGGTAAAGCACTCTCTTGGTCACCAGTCCTCCACTCGTGGTTGTGCAGCAGCTTAAGCCAGTCTAAGCCAGAACTGCCGCTCCTCTCTCCCTGCCAGCTGTGAGTGACCACAGTGAATCAGTTCAGAGAGTTAATCCATGTGACAACTAATCATTTGTTTCTAGAGAGTTAGTTTTCTGCCACAATAGCTACTTGATTTGGGTTACCACACGGTAGAAACACATCGCTAGAAAGCAGGAGTCAAAGGACCGATGGCTTGGACTTAAGTTGACCAAAACTGCCAAGAAGCCTCATCCCTGAGGTGCTGCCTTTGGGAATTCATTCTGAGGTGTCTCATCCTGTACAGGTATTACAGATGCCCAGGTACACAAGAATGTTCCTACGGGGCAAAAAAAAAAAACCTGAACATAAACCCTCTAAAAGGCTCATTGCCTCTTTGCATCCAGAGTTGTCTGGTCTGGTACCCGGAAGCCAGTTGAGCGGGGCCAGCTCTGGGGAACCCAGAGCTCCCCACAATTCACTAGAAGCAGAAGAGCATCAGGCTGGCTTTCTCATTTCCTCATCTTGGTAATAGTGCCCATATGAACTGTGCGATTTTTTCTTTTGGTATTATATTTGTATTGGGGTCTAGTTTTAACTTGAGGTTAGGCTTTTTTGTTATCTTACAAAAATATGAACCTATGCAATAGGACTAACATGTAACAAAAACTGAATCAAAGGCAAAAAAAGGTGGTTCAACTTGTGAACTCTTGTTCTAACAAATGGAAAAATGTAATAAGGGAGCACATTAAAACCAACAAAGTCTGGGTGCCTGCCTGCGACAAAGACTGAACCTACAGTAAATGTTACATGCAACAAATAGCCCAACAAGTTCTCTTCAAAGATCTGCAATTATTATTAAGTGGATGTTCAACCTGACCGGACATCCTAAAAGGTATTTATCCTTGCATAGAAGTTCTGCAGCTATGTGGTTATCCTAACCCCATTTCTCCTCTACCCCACAGTTTCTCCCTCTCCTCTTTTATTCTATTTATACTGTAATCAAGTCTCCTGAAACTTCGTCTGGGTGGAGAGTGCACTGAAGGCAGACCATTTCTAAGCATTTCTTCTGATACAGCATTTGGTCTGGGCACAGATGAGCTCTTCTGGGAGCTGTATCAGACAACCTTGAAATTGCTGCTTTCTGAAAAGAAACCATTTGTTTTTAGTCTTTCATATGCCATGAAGACATCAAACAAGACTGTATGGAAATTACTTCCTGGGGTCAGGACCCATGCTGATGGATGCAAAATGTAGATGGATTTAGGAAACCCCACGTAACATTTGTGAATTATCTGTCGGTCCCTGCTCCAGAGACCTGCGGAAGTGACAAGAGGCTGTCTGTTCCCCTAGTCTGTGAAATTATTAGTATGACAGGAGTCATACATAGGAGATAAAAGTTGTTGCTTTAAAGTGATCGTAGGACTGAAACAAATAATGTACAACACCTTTGGTAATCCCAGACAGGGCTCCCTTAACGCAGGCAGGTCCACTATTGTGGCCCCACACAGTAGCTTAGAGAAATGCAAATAGAAAATTTTTACAAGTTAGTTTTTCTCTGATTATCTAAATGTCCTAGGTATCTCTCATTATCATCTTGTCCAAATGCGTCAGAATCTTAAAAATCCAAGCTCGACTTTTTGACTATCTAGTCAAAAAGCAAAGACTCCTTGCTGCTTATCCAATAGCTAATCACTTGTTCTTCCACCTGGACTTAGAAAGCAAGGTTTAAGTTCACGATGAGCAGAAAAGGGACTTACATCAGCCTCTCTTGCATCCCCTACCTTTGTATCTGATAACAGTTACATCTGCTTTGATGCGACCTGTGCACACGGGAGAAGTCTGAAGTCACTCGATGCAAAACTGGAAAGATTTTTAAATCATAGATATCTTTCATGAAATGGAAAAATTATTTTGTACATGAAAAACTGAAATGCATCACTTCGCAACCTGTAGTCTCCAGCTCCTAATGAAAGAAGTAACTGACTAAAAGACAATAAGCAACAATTTAGTCAGGCTTCTTAAATTTTAGGATAGCCCTCAGCTACTGGATCATCTTTCCTCTCCAGTTTGTTGACTACCTCTGATCAATTGGGTACGGGGCCTGTCTTGGGCACAAGTAGAATTTCCTTTATTAACTATATTTTAAAGTTGTGGTGAACGGCTGTTGCAGAAAGTTTAAAGCTTACGTTCTTTAGTGGAATCTGAGCACTTACTCTTAAAATGCCTCTGCCTCATCCACTGACACTCTGCCAGATGTGAATCATAGCAGAATCGCCTGCTGCCTTCATGTGGAACTGGACACACTTGAGAAAGCGTCCTCATCTCCATCACCAGATTTTCTAATTAGTTAATGTAAACATTACCTCTGCGCTGCTGTTTTTTTCCTGAAAGGAATGTCTTGCTTATACACTGTCAAATTTTAGGATAAGAGAGAGCAGTAAAGATGAACACTGAAAGAGAAATCATATAAAGAATCAATGTGGTCTGTTAGGGGAATACAATGACTTACTGTAAGGGAACACTGTTAAAACCAAAGTGCAGTAAGAGAGAGGTTTTTATGCAAAATTAAACTTTAATTATCAGGATTGCACATGGAGCATGGAACTCATTTCTTCAGTTAAAAAACATGCAAGTATCTTTCGGTGAGACTAACGGACTGACCAACTTTTTTAAGCCTCCCATGAAAGTGACACAAATGCACAGTAACAGGAATAAATGAATAAATGGGGAAGCAACATTTCTATCCATTGCTGCACTAACTTAGATGGAAGAGGCCACACCATTAAAAGAGAAAGGGTGATAAAAGCATAACACTAGACGGCTAAGTTTGCCTTGTACTTTGGCATAAAAGCTCGGGATCATCAGGCTGAGTGTTCTGAAAGCTTCTCCATTCAGCAGGACTGAAAAAAACAATTCCTACACTTTGTTATGAGTCAAGCCAGCAAGATGTTTTTAATGGGCTTTCAGGCTTGATTTTGGAAATATCATAGTGTCACTTATGGTAAAACTAGAACAAATAATAGCATCTGTCTTGAATATAGCCATCTCAGCCCCATTACACCATAGCAATGCCATTAGAAGCAAACCAGTTTTCCTGTCCTGTGTGTCTATTAAGTTATCTTCCAAAGTGATAGCATTCTTACCAGAAAAATTTGCCAGGCATGTCTAAAGACTGATTAACTGTTTATATATTACTTCCATTTCTCCTTCTATTGCAGTTTCTGATTTCCTTTGGTTGATGTCTTGAGTATCACGTCAAAAAAGTAATTTATTGCCCCCAGTTGATAAAAATAGCCTCTGTATCTGAAGGAGGCTCACGTTTAGTTTGCATCTCTATAGATAGATAGATAGATAGATAGATAGATAGATAGATAGATAGATAGATAGATAGATTTAGTATAACGGTAGGTGTGAGCTTATGGATTAGTTACTCCAGATTTAGAGAAACTCAGCTTTTCAACTATGGTATGTGGATTTGGGGTTTGGGTTTTGGTGTTGTTTTTTTTTTTAAAACATTGTCCTGCTACCTTTCCCAAAGCAAGCATACCAAATTAACCCATGTAAACTGCAAGGGTGCTCACAGGGTGATTAATTTCAGCTGTCACTGAAGAAAATGTTTGAACAAGCAATGGTGAACACAATTTAGCATGGGATGGAAAGCTTTGAATCTCTTTCATTTAATTTTGGTGACAGAATCTGACTTGGTGCTGAAGACGAAAGTATTGTTCTCTTGCCTGCAGCTTAGCCTCCATAAACTCACTTGAGCTAATGGACTTTCAGAGCTAAGCTACTAGCAAGGCATCGCTACAGCAGGAAACCAGACTGAGATTATTCCTGAAATCTGAGGTCAGTCTGTTAAAACTACATGGCTTCTGAACCTCACTGCCTCAAATCGCACTTTCCTGACATGATGATAGAGCATAAACCATCCTTCTTTTTGCCAAGCGTCTACGAACAGCCACTAGAGCCCTACAGTAGATATCTCTGCGGCTGAAGCGTAAGCACTCACTGAATAACAATGAAGCAGTGTAAGGGAGGGTGGAGCACAGAGAAAGGGAACAGAAAAAGCTGAGACAGCTGACAGAACTGCTTTTGTAAAGGAAACCAAGGTGAGCACCTGCAAACTCCTATATTATAGAACATGTTCTGTATCATCGGATATGTCCTGTATCATGGCATATGTCATTCTCTTGAGCAAGGAGTGGAGAGTAAACCATCCTCTACATTTGCCCAGGACTAATCCTGACTCATTTAGGAAACACAGTGTATCCAAGCTATTGTTTGGCTTTTGATAAAAATAGTTTGCTTCTTTTTCACTTTGCTTTTGCTTGTTCTATAGCAACTTGACATCTCAGTTCTCAGTATCAAGCTTCTTGACTATCAAGCAAACGAGGCAAAAATCTGAGTCCTATACCATTCCCTCATTCTTCATAGGAGTAAAAAATGCAAGGGCTATCCATTCTGTGTTAAGAACTTTTTTCCCCCCGTTTCTCCCATCATAAAAGAAAAGAGGAAAAAAAAACCCAAAGAAAAAAACCCTGGCCCTTTATCTGTATCTAATATGAAGTGTATGCAATTCTAACTGGGGACATCTGGGGGATTCAGGAAGACTTTGTGCTCTAAATCCTCTCTTGGTGGTTTCCTGTGTAATTCGGCAAAAAAACCCACCAAACCCTTATGCACTTGATTTTATGTTGATATGACCAGTTATAGGAAACCAAAATTCATCTTCCTTTCAAGGTTGTTTGGGAACCTGATTCGTATCTCAGGCGCTGGGAAGGTGATGGAAATTCTATGCAAGTGCATAAAGCTGCTTTCTTACCAAACAAACTGTTCCTTTACAATAGCTAAGATGGAGTTAAACCAGAAATACACCTAGGCAGCTTTATTGGGTCACTGGTTAAAATGATTACTCTTTGATGTGCACTACAGCTTCTCTTTAAATTACCCCTCTTCTCCATCAGCTCATGTAAAGCTCACTGCTCACTATTCACCTTCTCATTTTAAAATACAAGTTTATATAGCTTTTCCAGTATAAGAGTAAAGGCATGGTAAATGGTGACTAATAATTCCTAGATGTATTTATGATTCAACACCCCTAGAAAGCAGCTATGCAAATGATAGATACCTGTCTTGTGAAAGACATCTTTGAAGCAGAACTTTTCAGGCAGCAGTCACTGTGTACCACTCAGTTTTGCATCCGTGCTCCATGTGGTTGTCCAGACAGGAAACCTTCCAGACAGTTCGTGTGCTGAGGTACAATCAGGAGTAAATGCCTTATTATAATATTCAGTAAATTTGATTGTGGTCACTCAATCTGTGTAGGCATGGGCAGAAGTAATTATGTGACAACTTACTGTTCTCATGTATAAGATTTCTTTTTGCACAGGTTTACCTTAAGCCTCAAATATTATAATTATTATAATATCAGATATTATAATATTATAATTCTCTGCGTACTCTTTGACTATTTGACACTACTTGACTGAACAAATCTCTAGCTTTTCTTTCCCATTATCCCCAGAGGATCCCATACCTTCAGTCAATCATCTGCTTGTCTACTGATGTACTCAAAAGGGGATGAGCTAATTAGGAGAGGTAGCCTAGATGGTTGCAACAGAAGAGATTAAATTGTCAAAATTGCTAAATATTCTTTTTTTCTTCTCGTTGTCAGTTACTTAGAATAACCAAGTTGCTTCTAGCTACTATGCATTTACTTTAGAGAAAAGAGCACAACCCAGTGCCTTTGTGTGTACCCTTTGCCATTCAAGTATAATTGCTTTATTAAGTGGAAAAGCTTTGGTAACCTAAAAAGCTTTTGTTAGTATTTACTTTAAGATAAATACATAACTTGCTATGAGGGAAAAATAACCAGGTGTACCCTACTGAATCAGTAGCAATCAGTTAATTAGAGCAAAATTTAAGGTATTTGTTCACATCATAAAAAGCAATACAAACATGATTTGGGTGCAAGAAGAACTCTCAATGTATTCTCTAAATATTGGTTTGGTTTTTTCCCAACCAACTATTTACAAATTCTATAACTTGAGCTCTCATTTCTCCTCTGAATTGTTTTCCCATTTTTAGTCATACCACAGCAGTTTTCCCTATTCATGTGGAAGCACTCAGGGTTTTTTCAGCACAACTGCTTGAAAACAAGATAAATTGGATTCCAAAGGAGAATACAACTTTTAAATCTAGAAAATTAGTGGTTTATAGGCAAGCAGAAATTGATATTATCACAAAAGGATTGTATTCTACTTCCAACTTGCTGGGGTCTCTAGGAATGAGTTGACACAGAATCCTGAACAGTTCCAGTCTGGAGGCAGAAAGAGAAAGATTTGTCCTGTCCCATGAGCATCCTTTGAATTTTCAAAAATGTTTCTGCCCTGAATAGTGAAAAAAAAATAATAACCCTTCCTCAATAGAAAATGTGGAAATTTGGTTGGATTCATTAAAACATTGGGGTTTTGGAATTCCTTTATTTCAGTTGCCAATATAAATCGATTCATTTCAAACCAAAGGTTTCTTTAAATGAAAAACTGGCCTCCATTAATACAAAGCAAAACAAAACAAAGCAAAGCAAAACAAAGCAAAACAAAACAAAACAAAACAAAACCACTTCAGTGAGATACTTTGACAACTTCCAAACTTTCTTTAAAAGATTTTTTTTTTTTTTTAAGAGGACATCTGTCAAAAACAATTGCTTCAGCAGTCAGTTTTGGGTTTGACCAACATAGACTTTTCTAATTAATGTTTAATTGAAAAATTCCTGACCGGGCCTGTTCTAGACTGACATGGGAATTGGCTAGCAGTTGGACACTGTGCAAAAGAAATATGATATTTGCACAGCCCAAGGAAGAAAGGCAAGCTGCGGAGTGAGGGCATAAAATTAAGGTGATGTTATATAAGGCACTTTCTTTCCCAGAAAAATCTCATAGTGAGCAGAAAGCGTTACTGATTTTGTTTGCTGTGACAGCAAGGGGAACTAGCGTGGCCAAACGGGGATTGCTTTATGCCCTGGCTGTGGAAAGCATCTGCACTTACTAATATGTCCTCTGCAGGACATAGCAGTAGTGTATCAACATGCACAGTGCCAGTGGTTAAAAAGTTGACATTTCCCAGGAAATGGGAGTCATCATTATCTCATTTTGATTAAAATCTAGATTTCCCTTTACTCTGTGGAATAGTTTTTGTGACGGTGGTGCCCACTAAACAGCTTATGTTCTGCTAATTGCAGGGCTACAGAAAACTACGTACATGCACACATGCGGAGCTTCATGTTCCTGTCGAAATACCTTAACAGAATAATTACTTTGCCAATTACAAATTAGCCCTGCTTATAAAGCATCTCCACATTTTTAGGCCAAATTTTCAAGAGGGAAAAAAAAAAAAAGGAGTGTTGTTTGCTGCTGCTGCACCTCCCACCACTGTTGTTACTGCTGCTACTGCCACAACTGCCTCGCTAGCAGAGGAGGGGGTAAGGTGCACTGAGACAGCAGTGGTACTTGCAGTGCTCATGGAGGTGGAAAATGTGCAACGATAAGAGCAGTATCAAAAGTGTCGGGTACACGTAGGATGAGTGGGAATTTCTGCACCCCTAGGGAGAGGAAATGAGACGCTGGAGAGATTTCAAAACCTTTTTATTCCTCCAAATCAAGTCTTCTTCTTTTTTTTGTTTTTTTTTGTTTTGTTTTGTTTTGTTTTCTGCTAGAGCGCAACAGGACAATAGTGATTACAGTCTCCCTGTGCAATTCCAGCTTTCTAGCCACAGCCGTTTTGGGGGCAGATATAATTAATCTTTTCCTCGTGTGCTTGAGAATGCTTTGGGATACTCTCCAAGTCTCATCTTCAGCAGACACCTTTGTTCCCCAGGGCGGATTTATTCACTGATACAAATCACTCACTTTGAACATCCTAATCGATACGTTTCAAGAGAGTTTGAATAAATGATGTTTGGAAGCTGTGGTGAATAATTCTTCATTTAGAAGAAAACAAACTCTCCTTGAGAGGGAATGTGCTATGTGTAATTCTGGAGAAGAACTGAGAAAATGGACAGAGACCCCCTAGATACCCAATTCAGCGAAGCAGCCAGTCTTCAGTGGGAATCTTAGGGAACAATAAAAGAAAAAGATAGAAGATACCAAGATATTCTTTCAACCGTAACAATAAAAATAGTCTCCTTTGCATATGCCTCACTGACATTAAAGCCCTGGATGTACCAAGAGGACGACAGGTCACTGTCTTAACCTCAACAGGCTGGGTGTTACTACCCTCCTTTCCTGAGGACTTGAGGACAGAAAGAATGAATGCCACTGTTACAGGAATCCCTTGTAATGCCCATACATTGATTAAAATTCTTCTTTACTTCATCTTGTGTGTACGGGTGCCAGTAGGAATGGGGAGGGGAAGGAAGAAAACTGGGAGCGTAGTGGCTATAAATTACTTGACCCAGATCCAGCTCCAGCTTGATTTACTTCGGCCTACCAAAAGGCCGACTGAAAGGGAGTCTTGAACTGCTGAATGAGAAGTGGGCAGGCACAGAGATGGAGTTTTTAGAAGTGCCAGAGTGGCTGGCATTTCTGATTTGTGCAAGAAAACCCAGGCTCACCGACATCTCTGCAAAGGAAGAACACCTGCAATAGAGTCAACAGAGTAGTATCATTTACCACTAAAGAGGGAGATCAGAATTTGGCCCTTTGTCACCAAAGTGGCAAAATTCACGAATCCTAAAATAAAGTTTCAATATAGGCAATTAAAATAATAAGTGAGTAGGAAAGGACACACTCCAGCAAAATTGTTCTTCTGGATTAATTTGAATTTGAAAAGACCACAAAGCTGATAGAAGTGCCAATGGAATTTTTCAGCCCCTCTTATGGCTCTAAAACAGAAATTAACTCGGGCAAAAAAGAGAATACCAATTCAATGGAACTCTGTCTTACTTAAATATTTGTGTTCATTTCAAATGATTGAAATAACTCTGCAAAACTTCTGAACTTTGATTTAGAAATACGAAATTGTCATTTGAACAACTCCCATCAAAATATTTGAGGCATTAATTGCAGAATAGAATTGTGTCAAGATCTTCTCTACCCACCGTTTCCCATAATGCACATCCAGTAACGGGACTTCAGTGACACATTATGGGATTTAGGCAGCAAGGGGAAAACAGTGCACCATAGGAGAGACATCTAGCAAATGCTCCCAGCATTTGGGAAATTAGTGAATCATGGCATCAGTAGCAGAAACAACCCAATGTTGAACAGAACAAATCTGAAATGGGGAGGGGGGGGATTCCCCCAACCAGAAACTTAGAACATAACCAGCAAAGTCTTTCCACCACTACCACACCCCTGGAAACCTGCAATGTTGCAAAAATGCTGTTTTCCAGCAATCATGGAGAAACTGTGATTAGACCTTGGCAGAACCAGATTGTTGTTCAGTAATTTGCAGGAAGACACAACTGTTTGTTTCTGCAGAATCTTTTGCATTTTTTAAACTATATAACTTGAAAATATCTCTGGAAAGTTTTTTCTGATATCTGCTCTCATCAGCAGCATTTAATTTGAGTCTTTTTCTCTGAAAAAAAAGTGCAATCATAGTTGTGAATATTATTGAGTAATTGACAAGTGTTTTAGGATAGAGATTTGGAAGTTTTGTTTATGGATAAATAAATCACAAGTAGGATACCTGGCGACTTCACAAGAACAAGAGTGGCCAGGTACATCACCTGCATAATTTTTCTTAAGCCATTTTTTGCTTCAGCTGAATTAGCTTTCGTGTCAGAGCACATGCAACTTCTGGGTTCTCATCACTTTCATTAACTACATTCAGATTATCTGTAATGATTAATCAACTTGAAAAAAATTGCCTGGCAACACGCCTTTAACCACTTCCTGCTTCTGTGCCATTAAAAGCACTGCCTTTACATGGGAGGGAAGGGTGGCAGATGTATTTACATACAAATAGAAAAACCAAATCTCCCTCACGTTGCCATGTTCCTCTTGCAGTAAGCATTGGTTATAGAGATACCTCAGCACATACTGGGGGACCTTGATGCGGTCCCCTCTGCAGAACGGCTTCCTTAGGAGGGCTGAGGCCAGGGATGGACGTTCGGCCTGGGGGAGGGAGGTCACACAACGGCCTTGCAAGGGACGCTGACCGCAGCCAGGCACCAGTTCAGAGCAGACAAAGTAGGAATGGAAACTGTTACCCCTGCTGTAAGGGAAAAAAGGAGTAGATCATCCTCCACTGAGAGCTGAAATTCTGGAAACGGAGAAGGCTAATGGAGAAGCTTCAGACATTCCTTCATTTTGACAGGAGTCAGTGCTATCCGGAAAAGAAGACGGGCAGAAGCATTCATGTTTCTGAAAAGTAGATGGTACGGAAGAATCTGTTGTTTTTCATTATTTTTGCTAAGTCAAGTAGAGGTGGTTAACCACCAGGCTATGTTCAAAATATGAGCAATGCACAAAAATGAGCCCCAAAAACAACGTGGTATTTAACAAGATATTACACACAAGTAAAAATGGAGTTAATGACTGGTCTAGCTTTCAAAGATAATTTTGGGAAGGTGTGTTCAGATACAAAATGAGACTCGAGCTGCAGTTTGAGACAAAGCCCTCAGCCTACAGAAAGATTCAGAATTAACTCTTAGCAATGTGCTTATTGCTGGGCAAAGGAAGTGCCCCTGCCTGAAGTTTTGAATAGTAAACAGAACTTCGATACTGTGGAAAATGAGGACTAACATAAAATGCATTTAAAATTAGCCCTGAGGTAGAACGGCATTCAGAACTCACGGTCCACCATAGGCAGCACCCTGCAAACAACACAAGTATGGCTGCCCAGCGTGGAAAAAATGAAGGAACTGTGTTGGAATATGCCCTTAAGAAGACTGCAAACTTCAGGAAAGTCGCTGAACAGAAGAATGCTTCCTAACAGTCCGAGACAGCCCTGAAATAAAAGATGACCGGATTATTAACAGCAAATATATGGAATGCTCAGTTATACAATGTTGAATGCTGATGCACAAGTTAGTATAGTGCTGGAAGTGCTGACAGTATCGCAGCAAGAAAAGCAACAGATAGTAACAGGTAACCAGGAATAGGGTTTTCAAGGTGACGCTTCACCCACGAGAGAACAGATAAATAACAAATGGAAAAGATAACGCCTGCAGTGCTGCCAGAGAAAAGTATTTCTGTTAGGGCTAATATCTGTTCTATGTTTTCTTCTTCTCTGTAAGCTGTCTTCCCTTCAGACAGAGACTTCAGGTTGTCTCCAGTGGAATGGTAATCCAGAGACCTCTGCCCCGACGTGCTCTGCAGGTGCCACAGGGGCCTGCCACATCAGCCTCATTTGTTCCACATCTGTGAGCTCCTTTGTGCAGCACAGGGCAATTCTTCTCCATCAGTTGTCGCCAAGCATAACTGAGTAACTCTACTGGGATTTTTTTATTCTTCTTGTCTATAGTATGGAATGAAGCCCCTTGAAGAGATGTTTATTGGAACTAGCAAGGACTGACAGACTGGCATTAGCCATGCTGACTTGTGTCAAGTGTGCTGAGGAGAAATGCTGAGTTTTGCATTTTCAGTTGTGCGTTCCCTGAATGTGCCAGAACTTTGCAAGAGACAGCGTCAAATATAAAACTTAACATGAAAACAGCATTTAGTTTGAGAGGTCTTGAAACAAAGCAGTGGTCTCTCTTATTGAGAAATATTGTGTCTAATGTCCCTCTGTGAAGCCTCTGTTCTTATTTATCATTGCACTTAGTTGCACACCATACAGGTATCAACAAGGAAACACATATAGTAGATCTCTGAGGCTGCACAGTTGTGTTAAATATTCATCTTTTGTCTCAAAGGATAAGGATTTATTTATCTGTAGCAAGTGTAATGTTTTTTGCTTCGTGAAAGAGATAAAAAGTCAGAGGAATCTCTGATCCATATTGTGCAACCTTAGAAACCACACATATGAAGCAACCTTATGTCTAATACTTAAAACACAGATAGGTTTGCAGTAAATAAAATTAATTCCATGCAGTTTTCTGTGATTTATGCATATTTTTAAAGAGTCTGTCCCCAAAGTCTTTTCTACCGAAGAAGGTTTTAAGAGTAAAAATATTTCAGAGATGTTCACCTTCTTCAGGGTGAGAGCTGCATCTTCACTTTGCTTCAAACTAGAGAAGTTTTTAAGAGTTGGTTCAGTGGACGAAGCATATTACAACCACCAGATGTTTTTGAAAGTCCTATCATACAGAACATGTTGTGTTTTTCAGAAGAGGAAAGATATATCTTGGTCCATAACAAGCTCTGCTTGCTACTAGCATTATCCCCTAATTTCCAGTTTACTCACTCAAAAAGACTTCATCATTCTTTTATTGTAAAGGGTTTTGGAAGAAAAGATACTCTAAATAACTAGTGTAGAGATTTTAAAGCAACTTATTCAATATTTATTTCTTATAACGTGTATATATTATAGGATGAGATACACTATCCTCTCCCTCAGTAGAACCAACTGAGGCAAATAAAAACAGGACATAAAAATTTTGACCTGAAATGGGAGCTAGATAAGGCCCCTCAGCTGGAATATTTTTAATTTTTATGTCTTATGGGACTAAAAGAAAAAAGTCTAAAGAAACCTTCTTTTTAATTGTTGCCTTTTTAAGAAAAAGAGACTGAAGTAGTTTCTGGTATTAAACCTCCTCCTTAGCCTGCTGCAAAGCTTGGTAGCTTCAGTCATATTTTCTAGTTTTATTGCATAACTTTTTTCTCCTCCCCAAAGCATGTGATGAAGCTGCACAATTGGTGGGACTGGATCTACCCTAAATACTCCCGATCGATAGAATAAAACCACGGTGGGGTCTGGCTCTGCTTTACTCAATATACCTGGGCTAGACAGTGAGCACTGTTCTTCTCCTTCCACACCATTCCCCAACAACACCCTTTACCCTTTGCCTCTTATCATTGAAGGTAGCCCCTGGATCACAGCTGTGGATGGATGAATGGGAAGTTATTACACACTGGTGGGCTATTCCAGGTCATACTGCTCAACGCTCTTCACACTCATTTGATTTCTGACTTTTTGTTTTGGTTTCCTAAGCTGATGATGCTTGTAAGACCTTGCTGCCTCTGCCTGTCTGTCCCTCTCCGCTAACTTCGTGTATGTCATCCAGTTTCAACCAAATGACAGATCGAACTTTCAAAGACAATCTCAAAGACAGAAAATTAACCCAAATGCATGAAAAAAAACCCCAGCAGCCAAGTGAAGGAGAGAGGTCCTACTAAAGCTCTCGTGGAGAGAAGATTTCGTCTCCAAGCTTAACCTTCACTGGCCAACACAGACTTTGTATAAACCCCTGCTGCTGGAAGAGTTGCTGTGACAGCTCACTGAGGTCCTCAGAGACAATCAGTGTGTGAGGTCTCAGTACAATTTGGCCTTGTACCCAAGCTTGTTCTGAAGCTTCCCTCGTTCCCCATCCTCTTACAAGTCTCACAGCAAGGTCCCGCTTTCAAAGAGAATTTGGGACAGAAGTCAATGCCCAAGTCACAATACAGTTGAATGGCTGGGAGAGGGCAAATTGTGGGGAAGATGGAGCTGTGGGTAGCTGGCTGGGACAGATGTGCCATACCCATAATTCTTTTCAATCCACCTAATGCTGTCCTTCGACATACAGTCAACAGGGTGCCCAGAGCTCTTGTACAGTTCTTTTAAATTAAAACATAACCTTGTCCTCTTATCATTGTAGACATAATTTTTCTAAAATTCAGGAAGAAAACTACCTGAGTATATTTCACTGGCTGGAGGAAATACAGCTTTTTATGCAAAGTGCTCTAATTTTTTTTAACATGAAATACTGGATAAAAGGATGCTGAGGGATTTCCCTCATGGACCCTATAGTCTCTGTGGCAGTAAACAAGGACATCAGACAGGTCGCACTGCCAGTGAGGAGAGCTTTTATAGGAAGAAGAATGATAGACCAGACATTCACATCAAGCTTCACTCAGTAATCTGGGAAGACAGTGTTCCAAGAGGTCTCGTCTGCTGATCTTCAGGGATCTATTATCTAAATTAAATTGGTTCACTCCATCCCATTGCATCCTCAAGTGGAAGAGCTACTTTAATGCCTTGCTATACAGTAACATAGCTGGTGATTGTAAATCTGTGCTAATGCTCAGCATAACAGTAGAGAGCTTGTAAATGTACAGATCTGACTAGACACGACACTTGCCATCGGGAAATTTATACTATGGGAGAGCAGTTCCATCCTTTAAACTTTATAAAAAAGGTCTTCAAAATAGAACTTTTATGTTAAGACTTTTTTTCTGTGCAGATTTGTATTTAGCATTTGTAGAAATGTTAAAAGAGTTAACTCACATGCTTGATAGGGTTTAAAAGAAAAAAAAAGGAAGAAAATCTTCTGTATTGTTTTTTAATATGTAAATTTTCCATAATGCCATAGCTGTCGGATTCTGCAGGAAGACATAATTTATTCTTTTCTGTTGCTGAATATGAAAGAATACATGCACAGCTTGCTATAAAAATTCGTTTACTGTGATGGTTGGAAATCTGTATTTTTAAAACTGACACATTAAAAAATGACCACAGGAGGAGAAAGGAGAGGAGAAGGAATCATAATTCGTTTTGTTTTCTTTCTCTGAACCTCCATACATTCCTTCCAACACACAATATGCTAACTAGCTTTTGGGACTCCTCACGCTAGTTTCAAAACATCTGAAGCCCTCTGCCTCAGTGTGGTATTTTGACAATCTCTATGAACTTAAGAGATACCAATTTGACTGTTAGGCGTTTTCTGTATAATTTAGACACTTATGGCTTTCTTTTGCTGCACACCTGCATCATACCTCTATGTTTTGGGGAGAGAAACTGTGCTACAAGTGTCTACTACCTGGTGTTATAAAGTACCAACAGCCACATAAATTTGTGGTTGACAGAAAGTGACCTGTGGGTAGGTCTGGAGAAACCTGTTCTTCCAGGCAAGCTAACAAACAAGATGCTACTGAAGATTCCGGCAGCCGAGGTAGATACTCAAGTGATGAGGTACACAAAGGAGGCTGCAGCATTCTACATGGGAATCCTTCCAGCAGTGGAAGAGATAAAACAAGGACAAGGGAAAGGAAAGAAAACCTGCTTTCTCTCACTGAACAGTAAGTTCTAGAAAGCTCTTGTAATGGCAAGGGGATTTAACCTGGAAGTCTGATTTTTCTTTTTCTCCACAAATCTCTCTTTATTTCCTGTGCTGCCTAGTGCCTTTGACAGAGGAGTCACGGCGAGGCTTGCTGCAGCAGCATTAGACACATATCTGCCTGCCGTATTGCTCTGCAGGCTATTGGTTTCGCAGCTGAGCTGACAGACATCTCGGCCAGGAAACGCCAGTGACCTCGGGAGTGGGAAGGAAAAGAGACCATGGAAAGGGAGATGAGCTAAGACGCTGGTGCAAATTAGGAGGAGGCAGACAGTCCTATGAAAGTCTGTCACTCTGCTGTCAGCTGAGTGAATCCTCTACCACTGTACCGGGTTGTTGCAGGTGAATGCAAATCAAAGCTTGAAGAGCACAGTGTCATCATTTTTAAAAACTCTGTGACGCTTTTTTCTGCTGTCAGGGATCTTAGAAGAAAACAGCTTCAGGGTCTAGACTGATGGCTTCCACGGCCCAGAGATGTGTTAGTCATGGGGCGTGCCTCAACTTTTCCATGAGATCTAGGTAGAATTTTTATATTTTTGACCAAAATGAATGTTGTTGTTGAACTGTTTACTTTGTTAACATATATATGTATATATTTCAAGGCACCCAGAAATTGAAAGCTGAGTGTCTATTCCTCTATATCTCAAAGAAGCCTCCCACTAAAATTTTGAAGCTTTTCAAGCCACATAGCTTGTCACGTCTCTGACACCCACTCTGATTTCTTGCTCCAAAATGGTTCTAACCCAAGATTTAGTCAGGTAAACCATGTCTTCTGTCTTTCATATTTGTTTGTTGTCTTCCCATTTTCCCACTGTTGTCAGCTGCCCTTTTAATTTCATGCCTGTTTTTCCTGGTAACATGCTGAATAGCAGAAAGGGATAGTTCCTCTCAATGACTGTCCTGTGCTTGTGGCTGTGATCGGTGGCTCCCACCTCCCTCCACACTGGTAAAGCCCCAGCCAGCTCTCAAAACCAGCAGCGAGGGACACGGAGCCTAGGGAGGGAAGGGCAGCAATTACAGGGATGTGACGAAGCCTTGAGGAAGCATGTGGCCACAGTGCTCACTACAGCACCTCCATAAACCATTCTGCTACTAAAGAAAAGGGCCATGTTCATTTTATAAGTGGTGAACCCTCTCATGTGACACAGCGTGAAGGACTTGAAGCTTGGTAGCAGCCAAGGGAAAAGTGAGAGTTGCTGCAGGGGATGTATGACTAACAGGTAGACAAAGTAGCATCCAACAGTAGCAGGTTTCGTCCTAAAGCTACAGTCTAAAATGTTCGTGGCAGCAGAACCACCCAGGGAATAATTACTATATCTGCCTAAAGTGAAAACTGATGATCTGTATAGCCCTGATAAAAACATAGCAATTAAATAGAAAGACATACTAAGGAAATTGTAGACAAACCTGGAAGAAGTCAAGAACAAGCCTGTTTGCTTGAATGACTGTTAGATCACTTCCCAAAACTGAGTTGGCAACCTAGAAGACGCTTGGGCAAAACTATGATTACAAGTTTGTTCTCTTACCATGTGGAACAATATTAGAGCACCCATGGCATAGCACCAGTCCTGGTACCTGTGAGCGCATCTTTACCAATAGTCATGAAACAATGGAAAGATCTTGTAAAAGATCTGTAAAAGATTTCTGTAAAAGATTACAGAAACTGTAAAGATAACCAAGAAATTGACAGAGAATAAAGAAGGATGGAAAGGGATCCCTCCTATGTCGTGATGAATCATCCCTTGTACCTTAGCAGGTGCTAATTATAACCCTGCACAAACTGATAGGTAAAGATCTGCCTATTAGAATCAAACACATAGACAAATGCTTGACCTGACACAGACATCATTATAGGAATGCTAAGGAATAAAACCACCACAAATCTGCACTTGTTTTGCAGGTGAGCAGATGACCACCCACAGCATAGGCAAGAAACCAAAACCCCAAGCTGCCATGGACTCCAGGTCACTTAAAGCAGCTACAGACTTGGGGAGAGAGCAGAGGAGGGGGAACCAAAGCAACTGTGGAGCAGTAGTAGAAAGTGTCATACACTGACATACAAATCCTGGGGAAACTCTTGAAAACCCTCAGTTAACAGCTAAAGAAGAGCTCAGAAGTGATAAGACAAATGTGTTGTCTGGAGATAGCAGCAAGGTAAACAGTAGAGAAATAGCAAGGTGGAAGCAAGAACCTTGCCGACAGCACAGTGCACCAGAGAGTCAAGGCTTTTAACTAACTGCTGTTGATCCAAATGCCAGCGTGGTGAGAAAGAGCATGTCCTTTGCGTGGAGTAGACACTGGTCTCCTCTCCCTTCCTCTGATTAGGAGGCAAGCATTAGTGCTAACTAGAGGAGCAGAAATATCAGGAGCTTGCCTACGAGTTTAACAGAATTAGCGTAGCTTGTGGGAGGGAAGTGGAGATCCATTAACGATGAGTATGCACCCAGTCTGACCACTATCTGTCAAGGGTAAATATTCCTTTAGTTCTACGGTCATGAAGTTCATAGATACTGTAATTGGAGCAGAGCACGGTATACCTCAACAATCCCTCCCCCTGCTTTTTGGATTAACCTTCTCCCACTACTTCAAGCCATCCAGAAAGACCCTAAACCTGTTTCTACCTCATGCCACCTTCCACTCCTCTCCCTCGCGGTTTTACCATGTCAACCAAATACCTTCTCCCTGCCACACAAATCTCTTGACTTTGTTTATTATACTTTTTTTTTTTTTTTTTTAATCTTGAGGGTGGCTACTTCTGTCCAAATTTTTTACTTCTATTTGCAGAAGGAATTTGAAAAATAAAGTGCCTTGGAAGTAGAGGATACAAGTCTTCATTTTACAGTGAAAAATGTGGATTCTGTCACTTCAAAGACTAGAGCCACGTCCAAAGGGGTTTCCGAAAAACTGTTCTCACACTAAAAAATTTTCCTAATTCCTTCTTTTGTTCTTCAGCCTGTAGTAGCATGTGCACCATAAACAAAAGTCGTGTGCATTTATTTGATTAAATGCTGTCATTTCTGCAGGTGAAAATTTGCCAGACTGGTCTTATGTGCAGAAAAAAGCAGTTCACCAACATTAAAACTTGTTTGGTACTTGAATTGCACTTGCAAATCTTTTTACCTGGCGTTAGCTACAAATTCTTGTGCTGGCCCTGTGATTTTTTCTTGAATTTCTGCTGAAATTTGTACAGAATCTGTGCAGTACACATAACCCCCAAATGTCGTCTGCCTCTTTACATAGAGAAATGGCTTTAAGGACAGGAAAGTTTATTTAGAAATTACAATGCTAATGCATGCAGTAAAGCTCTCTGTGTTCTCCAGAGTCTTCTTAGTGTCCTCTTTATGGAGAATGTCATGGACTTTAACAAACACTTCTTTAATTTTCCAGCAATATGTCAAGATCTGTATTTCCCCCCTGTGAGGAAAGTGTCTTTTCAGCTTTCTAAAGTGTAGTGGCTTCATGTGTCTCAGTCAGCTGCAGCCATACTAGCCACAACAAACAGGTAGATAGGTGTAGTGTAAAATGGTATTCTCAGATGTTTCTCAAACACATACAAACAAAAACAATACGCTTAAAAAAGATAAAAGGTTTCCTGATGAGTTTTACATTTTGCTCTTTATAAAATGTTCCTGAAGACTGTAGAGTGCTCTTAATCATAATTTTAGTACAGCTCCTTAAAAACCACATGCAGGCATCTCAAACTTTTCAATAATGCATTACTGTCAGGCTTAATGTTTTGTTACCGAGCAGTAATGTCTGATTCAGAAGTACAAATGCATATCTACTTGATGATGCAGAGATTTAAGCAGGGCTTCCTCAGGATACTAAGTTCACCATAAAATAATAAAAAGAAATCTCAGACATCCTTTATGAGCACAGAAGCTGTCTGGCAAAGTCATAAAAAGAATATTACTGTACACAAGGCAAGGATTTTATAATGTTCAGCTGAATTGCATAGTTTCAATTGAAATGAATATTCACACAGCAGTGTTCTATCCTAATAAAATGTTTAATGTCTGAAAACTTTCTGCCAAGTGTCCACACAATTTCTTTTTCTTCCTATTCCATCAATGGACAGAATGTTCACTATATGACCCTCTCAGGGCTTGCTCTGATGATAGACTTTAGAAAGAGTCAAGTATCTCCAGAGCAGAAGACATGACAGGAGAAAGATGTCTGTATGGTAGAGTTGTACATGTCTTGAAACTCTTTGATGAATTGCAGTAACTAATAGAAGAGCAAGATGTTTTGCTGTAGGCACTCAAGTCCAATTCCCCAAAACAAAAATTCAGTAGGTGCAATAACCTGTTCTCTGAGCGAAAAAGCATTCAATACCTACAATTTCAAAAGTGTTTTACCAAAATGTGGTCTGCCACTTATAGAAGAAGAATGACAGAATGGAGGCCATGCGGTGTCTTGGGCACTTCAAGCTACTTCAGAGAAATAAATTCCCTCCGTGGTTCTGCCGCCTTGGTAATCAGTATGGGACTATCGAAGTTAAAAGCAATGGTTCATACAGCTTGATGCTGGCAGCCAAGCTTTTAAAATTAAAAGCTATAATGTATCCATGTCCTTTATTGGCTGAACTTAGCACGTAGAACCCAGAATCTGTGCGCTGGCCTGTATGGCATATCAACATGGGGTATGCATGCCATATGAAGGTCTAGTTACAAATACATGGGTCAAGTGCTGTTTTGACTCAGATCTTCTTACTCTTCACAAGTTTTTAGAACTTTGACATGGTGCAAAATATAGTTTTTGAAGAACACAGAAAAGCAAATCTGTTAAAATTTGGAGTTATAATTCAAATTCTGACATGAGTATTGTTAATCAGAATAGTTCTTAGAAATTGACTTTTGCATTGATCTTTCCTTCCAAAACACAAATTCTTTCAAATCCAAAAATTTCAAACTTTTCATATTGCTGCAATTAATTGAAATTTTCCATGTAGGCTATATTTAAATCAATTAAGGTGCAATTAAGGTTCCATTGTTGCCAATAACTTCTAATTGTTCTGTAATAGACCACAGATACATACATTGAAATAAGTAAATGGAGCCCAAGGTAATTCAGTTATACTTCTTCTTCTGGTAGACTTATTCTTCTCTGTTACTTTACATTAATTTATTTGTGAAATACTGAATGGCTTTCAGGACTCAGTGGCAAAAGAGAGAATGTACCGGCGTCAAGGTTTCTCTTGGGCAGAGTGACTAGTATGAATGCCATTGCTCTAGGAAGACTGTATAAGCAGCACTTAAAGGATGCTCATGGCTCTGCGGTCTTGATTTCACCTCTCATTTGACATTGCAAGGAGCGCATGGAAATCTTTATAGCTCACAGACATCTGATAAAATCCCTTGGTCTGTCTTCATTTAGCTCATGGTACCTGTAAGACAGTCCTCTAGATGAATGAAGACAGCACAAGTAAAAGAACAGTGTTGTGTTAGGGCTGGCTTTGTTTTGCAAGAACGGCACATGCATCTGTGAGATTATTTAACTGGCAGGTGCATCCAAGCGGTATTGCATTGTGCTGGTATGCTAGTAAGACTGTCCTTAAAAAAACTACTTGTTTTAAAACAGATAGCATACCACAGAACATTAGAAGTACCATATTACAGCATTCTCTGAGGGTTTTTGCTTAGTGCTTGGAGTTAAAAAGATGACTTATATATTACAAATTCAATAAGGCACCTAACTCCTCTGAAAAAAATAGAATTTCAGGGGTATATCTGTCACTTCTCCCACTGACTGTTTTAGGAAACTAAAAAACAAGCAGCCAGTCAAAATCCTATAAAGATCACTCTATCCCCAACCAACCAGTTAAAAAAATCAAAGAAGTGTTAATGTAACTCTATTCTAACAAATTTTGAGATTTTCCCAATATGTGTAAAATCTAAAATGATAGTTGGAAGCCTTGAATTCACAGTATACAAAACCTTCCTCAGTGCATGTTCATTTTTTACGATGAATCCTGAATGAGGTCTTAAATGGGCACTGTTTACCTTAATGCTTAGGGTTTGAAGGCTTTCAACATCCCTAAACTTAAAAAATTCTTGTTAGGAATCCATGTGCCAACTGAACACCAGTTAAGATAGTGAAAACATGATGTATGGTTAAAAGATCAATAGAGTCACATCGGGGGGCTGGTATAAACTGATATAAGGTCTGAATTCACGTAAGCTACGCAGTTGAGGTTTTGGTTCTTTATTGGTGAAGTTAAAGGAAGCAAAGCAATGCAGAAGAGCTGATGCGATAGATCACCCCTCCCCCAAAAAAACCAAAAAACCCAAACCCAAAACAGTATTTTAAGGGCTAAGTTTCTTGCCTGCAGAGTAAATCACCCTATATATCCTTAAGTCATTGACTGCACCTTTCTGATGCAAGGTGATCTTTCTTGCCTATTGCAGAAGTTTGAAAAAAGACAGATTGCTTTAGCTGATTCTGCTCCAATTCTGTCCTGAAAGCTAAGCCATTATGTGTCCTACCTGCAACAAAAGACATAATGCCACATGCCTGCCGTATAAAATGATGGTGTGTGTTTATCCGTACCCTTATATGATATCTCTCTTTCAAAACAGGCATTAGGGAATGGCTCCAGAAGATAAAAATTTCTCAATCCCTAATGGAGTTTCAGGATGTTTCTATGACTTCCTAGCGCATGAGCTTCTCCAGTGAATGCCCTCTCGATCCTGAGAGGGAAACAGAAATGGAGGGGGAACAGGAAGGTCATGTGCAGGGGGAAGCTCCAAAATGAGCAGAGGGGGTTGGATGGGAGAGTGCCAGAAGTTCAGATAATTTGCAGGGCAGTAATGACAGGCTTTTGAGGCCAGCAAAAAAATTAAGAAATTAAAAAACAAACAAACAAACAAACAAACAAAGGGTTGCTCTTGCTTCATCAGAGAATAGACATCAACAAAGCCACTGAAATAACTGAAATGATGCAGCCTGTGTTTTGTACCACGTCCAACACCTTGGGAATTTCTGGGGAAAACACTGTAAAAGCTTAGCATAAGTCCTGCAGGAGGTGGAGAGTCAGGGAAGTGCAACTGTTCAGAAATTACATTATTTTCACCTTCTAGAGGCACTCTGTGGAATTTGAAATGACTGTAGTCAGTATTCAATAGGGCTGCCCCAGTACAAATGTAATAAACCAAATGATTCTTCCATCAGTTATTCCTTTTTGAGCTCTCTTCCCGAGATACTGCTCTGTGCACAAGGGGATTTCTGTAATAATTACCCCTGAGTACCCAGTGGAATAAGTGGTAATTACACTGTCTAAACACAGAAATAGATCTTCGTGCCATCGGTTCCACAGCTGACAGGAAGTCTTACTCCAAATTTCTGAAGGTTTTTAAGTTTTTATATTCCTCTAGCACTGCAAGATCGAAGACACACAGAGGGTGGTACAGACTTTCTTGCTCTGCAGTTTATATGAACTACCTGTCTCATTACTTGTATAATAAACAGTTGCTGTACCCTTGAGTTCCTTTCCTCAGCTGCAGGGTAGGGACAGCAGATGTTCTGCAAAATGAAATCCTTCATGATTATGGGATTGCTCAGAGGGCCATAATACCTACCCACTCCCAAGAGAATGAGTCAGTCAAGCAAAATAGAATACTATTCCCATTTCCTATCAGCACAAATGGAAATTATAACACTGTTAGTAAACCATGCCACCAAATGGAGGCAAAGAACCAGATGCAAAACTGGTAGAAGCAGCTTATACCTGTGTTGCAACAGTCTGAGAGATCATATATAAAGTACCAAGGAGAAACGTTATTTCAATTGGACAAAGGCCCAGCTTCACCACCTGGTATTTTTGCCAAGCTAGAGGGTCTCAAGAGCAATGAAAATGTTGAAAAAGGCAAACTGAGATCTTGGAGACAGTATGTGCAATTCATACCACTATCCTAGGTCTGCTCAATATCAGTTCACAATATCACAATATTCTACTCCTTCACAGTTACGTACTAACTTTCACACTTAATTACAGAAAAATAATTTATCTCATCACACTGACTTGCTGAATTAAAGATTCTAAATTTCTTTTTCATGCCTTGGACCAAGGCACCAAATATAAACCCTCTGTCTACAGTCAGTCTCTAAATATAGCCAAAAATTAAGATATTCCTGCTTCTGCATCCTAAATAATCTAATGGAATCAATTATGGTTTTGCATAGATAACATCTGGTATTTGCAAATACAACATGAAACACAAAATCCAACCAAAATAAGCATGAAACTAAAGTTTCCACCCAGTTTACTCCATCCTTAGTAAACATGCTATTGTTTTGCATCACGGGATGGATATTTCATATTTCTTATCGACTTCAGCTTAGAAGCTCTCCAAGAGAATGCAACACTTGCAAAAGAAAAGGGCTGATAACTTTGACTTCAGCCAGTGGTCAAGCCGGATGAGTGAACATCGTTCATGTGTTCCCTGAGAACACTGTCTCATTGCTCGGATTTTCAGCCTTGCGCTTTTGTTGATCAGCATGCCAGTCACACCAAGCTAAGTAACAGCTTGCGTTGTCAGATACGGCAAGGCTCAAGGGGAACACCAACATCAGCTGTGGAAAGGGCAGAATCTGAAATGGATTAAATGCAACTCTGTCCCACTGTGCCAGTGAGATCTTTGCTCGTTGTAACTGGAAGCTAAGGATAGTCCCACTGCACGGTATCCATATTATCAACCCATTTCAAAATATAACCCCTTACAGCACTATCTTAGCATCATAATTAATGCCTTAGCCTCAAGTAACCAAATATATTGTATTAGGACCAGAATGCAAACTATCCCTGGATGTAAGTACACAGGGTTTTGGGGGTTGTTGGATTTTTGTGGTTATTTTTGTTGGGTTTTTTTTTCTTCTTTCAAATACAGCCTAAATAGATAAATGTAACTGTACCCGCAGTCAAGGACTGTCATCTTTCTCCTCCAAATACTGCATGGTCAGGAAAGGGATGGGTCCTGCCCTTCCCCGTGTTCCAGCGCAGAGTCAGAGTGTAGCAAAGCAAGCAGCCCCACTCTGAAGACTGGCTAGCCCGCGGGGTCTGAGCAGCCTTGGAGGAAACCCTGCCTCCTGAAATGCTCTGCAATGAAGACCCATGTTTCCTCACAACTCCTGCTGCTACCATGTACTGCCAGACGTGCAAACCTCCAAAACAGTTGGTCGTGGCAGTCCAAACTGAAAGGTGGAGAATTTTCCGTGGTAGAAGTCGCTGGGCAGGGCTGAGGGTGTGGACCATTCCTGTGAAACCGCACTTCTGACTCTGCCTCCTGGACATGCCGTGTGCAGTCTGTTGGGAATTCCAGTCGCAGATTTTACTTTTTTGCAGCTGAGCAGCTCCCATCCGTTTCACCACCAGCTCCTGCCAGCGCGAGCAGGGACTGAAGGAAGCGTCCCACTCTCCCCTCGCCTGCCTGATGTTCGTGCTACACTGCTCTGTTTCCTCCCTTGCCCTGGCCCAAGTGCTCCCACCTTCCCAAAGTGAATGAGACTGGGACTCAAACCAGATTAAAACTAATTTCTTTTTTATCTTTCCCTTCTGGATTAATTTTAAATCACGCCTACTCTTTTACCCAATTCACCAAGTACCTGCACAAACGCCGCTGCCAGCACAGAGCAGGGGGCAGCTCAGGTGAGGGAACGGGTGACCGTGAGCTGTGCAGGAGAAAAGGCAGAGAGACATTTCAGTGGCACGGCAGCTTCTGCTGTGTTAAAGTTATTGTGAAACTACAGCAAAGTCACCAACTGTCATCATCGTGTCTGAATGGATAACCTTCATCCTGCCCCCTTGTATTTATAGCGCGACAGATTCTAGCCATAGTGCATTTTTTATATATAGCTAAAATTGTGTATGAAATGTGTAATTTTAGGTACACAGGTGGAATGCATGGGATGTTTTCATTCCAAGATTACAGCCCTATAAATACCTAAGTATGGGTAATTTCACTGGTTTCTGAAATTAATACATTTTGTGATTTTGTACAAATGTTTCTAGAATCTTTGCAAGAAACAAACATTTCCTTTGAAAATACATGGCTTTAATTTCTTTAACCATGGGCATTGCACTTGCTGAAGCAAGTACCATCCACAGCATGACACAGCTATCTATGAAATGATTTAACTGCATCACGCGCAGTCAGCAGAAGTTCAGCACTGTAATTTGGAGAAAGTGACTCCATACTGTCACTCACTCTCTGAGCTACATATTATTCTACAACTCTTTTCCTTTCCTTCCTATTTATCATAAAAATATGGGCGTTTTTTCAATTATGTCATAGTATCCCTTCTTAACAAAAGGTGCATTTTTAATATGTCATTTTAATCTTCAAGAGTTCAGTAACTATAAACCATAAATAATATCAACAGGATAAGCAGGTGCCCTCACCACAGGTAGTTAAATGTTTCTTCATTGTTTAACTTGACCAAACACCTCAGAAATGACTTGATTCTGTTCAGTGACAGCGTACATGGAAAAGTTAGCTATGCAAGAAGCTGAAATAACCACCAACCTCGAGTTTTGCAGCATGAGTTTGAGTTCTGAAGCTACTTGTTGTTGCGTAAACATCCTTGCTACTTGTTGTTGTGTAAACTGTCTGTAAGGACACTACTACAGGAGAAGGACTTCAGGAGTTTTAGCAACCATGTAAATGCAGGCTCTCACAGCTGCTGCTTGAATGCACGCAGACAGAGTAGCACATCTCTGGGTTGTTTGTGCGTGATGCATCCAGCTGGCAAATCGACCAGAGCCTGAGCCTGCCTTTTCCCCGTGTTCCCGACTGCAGGAGGATGCCCCGGGGGTGTGGGGCACGGCGCGTGGTGCTCACACCAGGCCGTCTTCTACCCGCTTCTGTTTTAAACTGGGCTCCTCCCCACAGTAATCTGTTTCTACTTTTTCAAAGGCAAAAGTACTAAATTTATTCTAATTTACATAGGCTTGTAATAGCCATGACCCTGGGAAACTTACGGTTGTTGCACAAAGAAGATGCGAACCATTAGAAGGATCCTGACATCTAAACCTTCCTAAATAACATAACTTAGCAATAACTGTTTTAACTTCTTTTGAAAACTAAGTAACGCATGGAATATTACTTCCAGCTGCATATTGCAAGTCACTGGAAAGAAAAATATCTTGGCCTAATAAAACCTAGGAAAGACTGGCAATGAGCAAAAAAAAATCTTCTGTGACCAGAAGAGAGTCACAAAGTTGGAAAAGTATTTTGGAAATACATATTTATTATTCCTTTTATTCACAGAAAATAACTTTCAAGTAGCAAACCTCCCAGCTACGACACTTAAAATAATCTTGGCTATTAACATACAGCTATTAGTGCCTGTGATATAATATCATTATATCAATTTGATTGGTCCAGCATTGACCAGAGAAGTCAAAAAGTAAAAAAGATCAGTTTCCAGCTCATATTCAAAGTGAATAACCATCCCGCTGTATTTTTAGTACAATGGAAAGAGCCGTGATAGTCATATGGTAAGGAAACGACTCAGTCTCTACCAAGTGCTACACAAGCTGTGTAGCTTGCTGTTCAGAAGGGTAATAAACAGCCCTTTTAGTCCAGCCCAAGTGATAAGAATAGACATGATTCGAGCGGGTCACGAAAATGCGGTCTTCTGGAAACTGCTTTTAACACAATAGAACTATTCCTTGGCCAGCGCAGTTGATGGCCACGTGCTTTTGTTGCCACGAGCCGCGAGAACCAGTAGAATCAAGAGATTATTGTGGAAATGTGAATGTGCTTTATGACGGCCTGTAGTAATTCTGTACATCTCTTATGTCTGTGTTCTTATAGCCACTTGGGCACTGAAGTAGCTGACATGAGAAAGAGGCAGCAGTCACAAAATGAAGGAACATCAGCTGTGTCTCAAGCACCTGGAAACCAAAGGCCCAACAACACATGTTGCTTTTGTTGGTGCTGTTGCTGCAGCTGTTCATGGTATGTCCTGTCGTATATTTGGTTTCATTTCCACCACAGGTAAAGGATGAGAACGGAAAGTGCCGAGCACTGGGAACATGCAGACTTCTGGGAGAGGATTGCTGCCAAGAGGCACAATTTAACATTTTGCTTAAAAAATTTGATTAAACAATCCCCTGATTTGTTTGGACATCTTGTGAGGGGGAAGAGGAGAGAATAGTAAATTCAAGCTATATTTACCCTACTTAAACCAAAACTAAAAGAGGAAAATTCAGTTGTAAAACTAGTATGTGTGAATGAGAGACTTGATACTGAATATTTTATATTTTGAATTCAAAACATATTTTTTTTCTGCTTGCTTGTACTTTTGATGCTGCAATTCTCTGTATTCAGGTGGGAAAAAGGGAGATGGTCATAAATGTGAATATATGGTGGCCTGTTTTACTACTCAGTTATTTAATTATATATATTCTGTAAATCTGAAAACACAAGCCTTAAATTCCACTTTCTCTTTTAATTGGCATGGCACAATTTTAGTGGAAAAAAGGCTCGAAAATTGTGGCTGATTTCCTCTTCCTAAAAAAAGAGTCCACTTGGAAAGTTCACTTGGAAAGAATTAAGGCCACTTTCAAAAACAGCTTTAAATGTCTTGAGATGCATCAGTGTCTTGAGATGCATCAGGTCTGCCTTATTTTCATGAACACAGCATTGAAACATAAAGTAATTGATGTGCAGTACAGTTTGGAGCCTGTGCATCCTGTTACACACACAGTTCAGTCTTTTTGGAGTGACCGTTCCTCTGTGTACCTGTGTTATTTTCCCTTGAATCAGCCATCTGGCCCCAGTCTAAAATCTGAGGTTATTTGCCCCCAATATATTTAAAAATACATAACAGCAGGTATGCATCAGGCATCAAACGTGACAGCTTTTTCCAAGATGCCACATCCTGGAGGCAGTACCAGGGTGGACCTGCCTTGGCTGTTACTTTCAATTTCACCTGGAGGCGAAGGATATTTGGAGCAAGGATGAGCTTTTATAAAGATACTTTGCAATGTGTTCAATCTATACAGTAAAGAGCTGGAAGTGGAGGAAATGGGAAGAAAAGGGCAGATGTTTTGCCACTATTATCTCTGCTTTGTGACAAGGGCACAATGTAAGATTAGCTATACTGTTACAGACTGAAGGTTCATTTAGCTCAGTATCCTATTTCAGGAAGTGACCTGTAGTGGATGGCACAACGAAAGGAGAAAACAAGTGGACGTGCACTTTCTTAACCTACCCACAGCAAAACTTCTCACAACTTCTGACAATCTGCAACTTAGGGACTTTCTGGCCCAGAGGTTATTTCTGTGTGGTTTATAGCCCTTGATGGAACTTGCTTTCATTAGTCAAACCATTTCTGAAGCGACTTCCTGAACTCATCTAAGCTTTTGGCATCCAAAGTTTCCCATAGCAATAAATTCTACAAAGACTTGTGCACTTTATGAACTATTACTCCCTTTTATTTGTTTTAACCTACTAGATGTTAATTTCATTTGATGCCTCCTTCTTCTTATGATTGTGAAGAACAGTGAATAATTGTTCCCAGGTTGATCAAGTTTTTATAGAGTTCTCTCATATCCTCCTTCAGATGTCTTTTCTTCCATAGTCTATTTTAATCTCTGTGATACAGAAACTGACGCAGACCATGGTTTATCCTTATCTCTCTTCTATCTACTCACCTACCTTGTGTCTCTTTATGTACCTCTCCTGTTCTACTGTCTCCTGTCTGAGATGTGTGGCTAGATCTGTTGCAGTAGTCAAGACATGGGTGTGTCATGTTTTATGTTTGCTCTTGATTTTTTATTATTAATTCCTAGCACTCTGCTTGCTTTTAAACAATCCCTGACGTGATGGTTTTTTTAGAATTATCCACCGTGACTACAACATCTCTTTGCTGAACGGAAATAAAGCCTATCATTGTGCATGTACAGCTAAGGTTGGCTTTTGCCTTGCATGCTGGAACATGAATGGCCATAAAACTGCCAGTCTAATTTCTAAAACTTAAAGACAACTGATTTTATTTTTTAAGCATGTTGTAGCTCAAGAGGTCTTATTTGACAGCTATACGCTATTTTGAAGTTTTCATGAGCTTTGTGACCCTTGGAGTGCCTCCACTCCTTAGAATGCAATACCATTATATATTTGAACAGTTTATGCATATTAAATCTAAACTAGAGCAAATATTGCTTTAAAATGTAGGATGTCCTTTCAGCTGCATTAGTAATTGTTTTTGCTGTTAATATCCTGTCTTTCAGCTGTTGAGGGTTTTTTTTTTGGTAAAGTAGATTAGACTGAGCCTGGAGAAACCCTGTCAATTTAAGCTAGCTTTCAGGATTAAGTCAAAGAATGGGTCAAAGGGGATAGCAACATCACTTGTGTCTTCTGAAATCAAAAAGGTAGAACAGATGATGTAATAAGTCTTCTCCAGTGATTCCATACTGGAAACTCCATTAGAGGAGGGATGGGACAAAACTTTGAAAAAGGCAATATGAAATGTTTCAGAATCTCAGTTGAAATTAAGTAATTTGTTCTGGTGCAAAATTTGTTTGGTAAATTTGAACTGTCCAGGTAGAGTACAGATTACTGTTCTTGCCTCAGTTGTGTACCCTAAAAAACTAGAAAAATAATTTAAAAGAACATAACAAATTTTACTAGTCACTCATTATATCAGGGATTCTAGGCAGGTAATTCTCTAGGGTAGGTCTCTGTAATAGGAAAGCCGCCCAATCGATAATTGTAACAGGTTCTCTGGACCTAATGAAATTGCATGCTTTCCCTAGTTCCACAGGTCTTTGCATTTGAGTAATGTGAATTTCTCAAATGATACCTGTCTGGAAATGTTGATTAACGATGTTGATTCATGATAATGTTCATTAATGATGATGACAATGCTTTAACTGTCAATATCAAGATTAGGAGGCTTTTCTTCTGTTTTCCCACCAGCCTGCGTGACTGAGGACAGCTCCTATATCACTAACATCTTAGTGCCTCAACCTCCTCACCATTCACACAAAGGGGGGGCGAGAGTAGGTGCAGCTTTTAGTAAGAAGCTTTCACTTGTATCTGTTTGAAACGTTAGTTCAGTAGTTCATATATCCAAATAAATAATTAGAATTCTAAAAATATCTTTTGTGAATCATGTGATGTTTGTTTTCTTCTGTTCTACCCTGTGTTAAAATCAGAATAGGCATTAAGGCTTTTGCTTGCATAACAGCATAGGCAAATATTCACCTTTGTTGGCGGAAATAGTACCTTGCCTAATAGAGAGTTGCTAACAGCAAAAGTTAGTTCCAAAAATTATTCAGTATATAACAATTTTTTTTTTCTCTAATAATTCCTTCTTAAAGGTAATGAATATTTGGAGCACTTTTCCATTGTTGTGGGTTTTCCCCAACAAGCAGCTCAGCCCCATGCAGCAGCTCACTTACTCCTGCCCAGTGGGATGGGGAAAGAGAATCGGAAGGGTAAAAGTGAGAAAACTCGTGGGTTGAGATAAAGGCAGTTTAATAGATAAAGCAGAGCTGTGTGCACAAGCAAAGCAAAAGAAAGAATTAATTCACTGCTTCCCATCGGAAGGCAGGTGTTGAGTCATTTCCAGGAAAGCAGGGCTCCATCGTGTGTAACAGTTACTTGGAAAGAGAGACGGTACAACTCTGAAACTTCCCCCTTCTTTTATTGCTGATCCCCCAGCCTTTATTGCTGATCATGATGTCATATGGTGTGGAATGTCCCTTTGGTCAGTTGGGGTCAGCTGTCCCAGCTGTGTCCCCTCCCAACTTCTCGTGCACCCCCAGCCTGCTCACTGACAGGGTAGTATAGAAAACAGAGAAACCCTTGACACTGTGCAAGCACTGTTCAGCAACGGCTAAAACATTGATGTGTTATCAACACTGTTTTGGTCCCAAATCCAAAACATAGCACCATATGGGCTGCTACGAAGAAAATTAACTCCATCCCAGCCAGACATGGCACTGATAATTGTCAGGACAGTAAATTGTTCAGCTTACAAGGACAAAGCAGGACTGATTACCAAGGTTTGCTTAGATTGGAAAAGGTGGAGTTAAACAGACCATTTAATTGTAATAGGTATGGTCAGGAAGATGCCCAATTAGCTTAAGCCCTGAGCAGGTGCCCAGGCATCAGTAGTGAAGGAAGCAGTCCTCCCTAGTGGAGAAAATAAAGTGCTTCCGAAGTTCCCAACAGGAAAAGCTTGTCCACTCACTGCAGAGGCAGATGATAGAAGATCCATCCGGAGATCTTCTATAGGACCTTCCTCTCTCCGCTGACCAGATATAGACTTAAGGTGCTTACTTCAGGAAGACCACCTCACTAATGCATCTAACAGATAAGTACCAGTCAGGTACTGAAGGCGATGGACTGAATCTCACCCTGTGTCTTAAGCCTCCACAAAACACCATTCCCATAGAGGACAAAAGAAAAGGCTTCCTTACTAGGTGTCATTTCAATGACTCGGGTAGCCTGAGAGTTTGCGGTAAGACTGCTAACATGACAGTCTATAATTTCCTCAATTACGCTTTCCCAGAGAGCTGCGCATTCAGTATTTAATGCTAAGGCTTCACAATTTTGAGCTCAGCCTGGCGAGGTAAGGGTAGAAGCCTCCTATTTCACCTCCCCAATCTTATTTAGCAATATGTTACTCCAGCTTCCTGAGCAGACATGAAGCCAGTCATTTTCTTGCAAACACTTGTAAATCACGTTCTTCAGAAAAAACCTCTCAAGACGCTAGTGCAGGGAGGCTGGCTATTCTGCCAATTTTATTGTGCTTCCTCTCTTGTCTCACACCCTGAGCAGGAGTCATATCTTTTTATCCTCTCTTCCTTTCATAAGGTGCTCAGTGAATTTTAAAACTCTGATATCTGATAGTCCCTCTCCTTTTACCACACACAGAAGGCTCAGAAGGTATCTAACATCTGCCCTGCAAGAGACCTTAGCAGTACAGGAGTCGGGGGGACATGAAAAGGCTTCCTGTGGATAAGTGAGATGATCACACAACTTCACTTGGTTCTGTAGCTCGATTCAAATATGAGAGCTGGAAGGCCTTTACCTTAAAGGGAACCATTAAAACAACTGCTGAAGACTCTTGTGGAAGAGGGAAAGGGACTCACATGTCCAGCAGCTCCGAGCTGTGCCCTGTACAAAAGCTATGCCTACCATTTGGTTTCTTGTGACCTTTCCATGACTGCTTTCCCACACACCCAAGAGATGCTGAGGAAGATAGGGTATTTGCCAGCTTGGCAGTAAACAAGAGTTGCTCTTGGCAAGAAACCCTTCTCCTCCAGCTCTTACAACTTGCCTATGACTGCTGTGAGTTACGTCTGAAACTTCTTCCTGATGACCTTGTTACACAAATATTTTTCTTTATTAAAGGGAACGTTTTCCTTGCATGGCTTTCGCGGTTGACTTGGGCCTACAAGAAGATATTTCTGCCACTTGTGCCATGAATATGAGATGACAGATACAGTTCTAAAGACAATTTTAAATTATATTAATATTTTTCCTCTGTGGGGTTCAACGTTTTCCTCCTCCTAGGAAGCACATAGTGTGCATGGTAGTCTAAATGAAAAAAACAAACCAAAACATTTTTTTTTGCATTTCCCACCTCTCTAGTACTTTCAGATGAACAATTTTATTTTTATTTTTCTGGCATATTCAGTGTTAGTTTGCCATCAAAAAATTGTGTTTAAGCTTTGCATGACTTCACACAAGATAACCCCTGGGAGTTATAGTCCTGGCTGCTTTACCTTATTTAACTATGGTAGAAAGTTTGGAGGAGAGGGAAACAAAGAAAGGATGGAAACAAAAAACAATTTAATGCAATAAATTTTAGTTACATGTTCTGAAATATATGGAAAATAAAATCCGTATTCTTCTTCCCGTGCCTGTCTGCAGCGGGATGTTTATACTAGGAGTAGACTAGAGGTGGGCTGGTACAGAAAGAGTCACGCAGGCTCCAGGATTTTGTTAACGCTCTCAGCAAGAAAAGAAAATCTTTATGTTTGAAACAAAAGCACTCATTAGAGAAATATTTTTGGCTTTCAATTTTATTTTTTTTACAAACCTAATTTTTTAATTCTTCTTTTTCTCCCTGAACACATAGGACAACACATCTGAAACAGATGTACTCAACTCTCTGCATTTTACCTTTTCAAAACATCACACCTGAGAAAAGCAAATATGGAAAACTGCATCGGGAATTATTGTACTCTGGTGCAGAATACAGAAAAGCAGGCTACTGTACTCCATTTTACTGAAATAGAAGGTGATATTTTTAAAAATATTTAATGGGAAAAGATGTTCCATTCTGAGCCTTTTTATACTTTAAAACATCACAGGACTTCCTTACGTTTTTAGCATTTGCTGTTACAGAGGTCAAAGATGAAAACATTCCCTCTCTTTCCTGAAGAATAATTTATTCTGAGGGATAGTAGGCTTAGCCAGCATGGGAACTCGTGCTTTATGCATCTATGGGACAGTATCATCTGCTTTGCCCCGGGTCATCACAGCACTGGTGCTTTCTTAGGAAAGGAGCTTCTGACAGGTAGAATTTAAAGCTGGATAAAATCCATTATATGACCTGTCACACCCGCTACCGAATGTGGTATTCTAGAAAATCAGTCTTAAATCACCTTGTCTTTAAGGCCATGTATTCTCAGTGCTGAGGGCATGAGAGAAAGCTGCCCGGCTGACATTCCTCTTGTCACTGGAATGCACCATGGGGTGAGTGTGGGGTAAGGATTTAAATACTTAGTCCTTGGAAATGAGCCTCTCAAGGTTCCCTGAGCTACTTAAAATAAGAAATTTAAATTCTCAGCATTTGGAAAAACAAGCAGAAGACACTCTAAAAATAAATAGCTTGTCAAGTATTTTTTTTTCATACTTTCGTAAGTTATGTTAACAGTACTTATTAAATAATACCCAAGTAAAGCATTTCTTTTCCCTTTAAACCAAAAGAAAGGGATGATCTCTAAAGTTAAAAACTCAGAGGAGAGAAGCATGTCTTCCCAATAGGTGCAGCATTTCGTAGGCTCACTCTGCTTTATAATACAGCCAGGGCATGTGATTTTGCCGGAGTTTTATGGATGTTTAGGTCCTCAGGGCAGGCTGGAGACAGGTGGCTCTCTGCACGCTTGTTTACACAACTCTCCCAGGGCATCACAGCCTGACTTGCCAACCTCTGGGCTCGCGCCCTGCTGTGACACTGGGCCAGACTGTCAGTGTTAGCCTAATAATTCCTGGAAGTCTGCTCTCTCCTTGAGCCGGAACACAAATATACCTCAGGTGTGATTCAATACGGGGCTTATCCCAGAGCTCCAGAGGTGGCGAGTGAAGGCAGCTTTGACCACTTCCTGCACCTCCCTGTCAAGCAGATGTGAACCGCTGCTGTTCAAAAGAGGGGAGCACATTTCTTCTACATAAATAATGCCACAAGGTGCAAAGGTATGATGGATGAGGTCTCAGGTATACTAACTGCAGCAAACTACTTCTCCGTAAGTTTTTCTGCATCTACGTCTAAAGAGTAAGATGCAAATGCAGGAAATCAAAATGTTACCAGCAAACCTAAGGGACTATAGAAATAAAGTTTACAAAAAGCAAGCTTTAATGTAAAATCAACTAAAGGAAGCTTAAAATTAACCTATTAAATCTCATGAGAGCCTGCCTTGGTCACTGTGGAGCCAAAATAATCGAGTACCTCTCATCTGCCCTCATCAAAAAGCAGCCCAGGAATCCTGATTTCCAAGCTCATCCACCACATTTTATCTTCCTCCTTTCTTCCTCTCAGCCCCCTGCCGCCTAGCTCCAAAGCTCTGTGGAAGCACAAGGTCCTGCACAGCCTTGGAGCAGGGGCAGGAACTGTGAGCCTCCAGCTCCCACAGCAGCAATGGGTTTCCACAGGTCATTTGCCATGCAGAATTGGTTTTGGTGCACGCTATTGCTTGGTGGGACATGCAAAATAAATCAAAATCGTGTAGTTCTCAAGGAGAAAGCTGTAAGCTACACACCGCATCTATTTTGGCAAGTGTCTGCAAAGGAGTAGTCACTAAGGCAGTGCTGGCCTACCATGAGATCATGGTAGAAACACAAAGATATGCAAGACACTACACAGACATTCAGCGTATAAAAATAATTTTAAATTAATTTTCAGCCAAGAACTCTGGTTTGAAAAAAACTTTAACACTGTAAACTGAGTCAAACTCCATGTAAACCTGATAAATGTTTCTATTTTCAAAGGTATGAGATAAACTTCTTACTCCTCATAATAAAATAGAAGCCTAATGTGAAGAGTGAAGCAATAGCTTCTTATGCAGCTGGACTGTTAGCTTTGATCACAAGCCAGTGGTAGAATCCTCCTTAACATCAAAACCAGCCCAGGGGTCTCTGGGACAAGCTTTCCTAGTCAGGATTTTATCCTTAATATTTCAAACTTTGAAAGTTCATTCGTTTTGAGGAACAGATGGAGGCTCATGTATTTACTGACATTTTTACCCATCTGTGATAACACAAGCAGATTAGAGAATGGTTAGAACATAAACATAATATATTAGCAAATTTTTAATAAATGTTACTGAAGCTTCACAAACCAAAGGCATAGATTTCTACGTGTATAATACTACTAAGATAGGAAGGCCTCATCAGTCTAACTGCAGAAAATAGTCCTATTTCAAGCAAACAATTCTGTAAAGAAAATTGGAATGCAGAAGAAAAAAAAAATCAGCACTGCAATCCTCCTAAATTGAAGAATAAATATATGCTCAGAGGGGATTTGGGATTACACAAGGCTCATTCTAATTCAGCCGCGCATAAGATGCTGACAGTAGCTCCTTAGAAGGAGAGAGCAGACTAAATCTAGTTAACTTTAGAAAATGATCTTGACTCTGCCCTGCTGCAGCACACAGAGTGTATTCAGGGACAGCTGCTCTTGAGGAGACTAGAGGGAGAGAAAGCAATGGCAGAATCACCTCCACTGGGGCAAAGCAGCTTGATGTCTCCTCAGAGGCTGTTGAAGAGATGGATTGCTTCAGAGCATCAGCATCTTGGCTCTCCCTCGCCACTCATGCCCGTTGCCCACCTGCCTGTGCCAAAATGCTATTCAGCTTGATGTCTGCGGAACAGTGGCTGAGGGAAGATTCGTAATGTCATGACAGATTTCCTGTCACCGGCGCACAGCTTGACTGTTGCTGTCAAAAAAAGACAAAACAAAAACCCAAGAGTGCTGAGGATGCCTGAGTCCAGTTTACGCTGTGATTTTCAACTGTTAGGAGTTTAGAGCCTTTACTTCTCCCCCAGTAGAGTTTGGCCTGTTTTTTTGTTTCTTTATTGCAAATTTGACAATTATGTATTTACAGAAAGATGCATTAACTCAGGAGTCTGTGGAAAAACACAGAAATGGAGAAGTGTGTGAAAGGTCAAAATGGGTCTGAGATCAAAATATAAGCTGAAGTAAGGCATGTTGATAGATGGTGTCATTTTAAAGGTTCCAATGTGGCCTTGCAGATCCTCTGAACATTGTTCATCGTAGAGTATAATAAAAACTTAAATATTTAACATGCAAAAACAACGACAAAAAATCTTATCGGAATTAAACACAATGGCTGTGTCTATACTAGTAAACTTTATAGGGCCAGGGTCTAATATGGGCTCAAGCAATCAGCCGTACAGTTAAACTGTTTGCAAGTGTTAACTCCCTGGCAGAGTTTTGGCCAGTGCCAAAGTGCACATTCTCAGGCTAAGACCTGTCGCAGGTGCAGAAACCTTGTTTTGGGTATGGGCTTTATGGACTGGGGCTACGTGGTGCCAGTCAGCCTCAGGGCCAGAGAACTCTCCCAGCCCATTTTATCTGCAAGAATAAATGCAGTCTGTAGTTCCAAGCCAAAAGGGAAAAAAAATTAGGCTACTTAAATCTGTTAGCAGCAAAATTTCCATCTTACAAAGGTTTATTTTTTAACCATGTATCATTCCAAATCGGTTTAAAATGTCAGTTAAAACAGGGATAAATGCCTAGCGCTTTTAAGAGAAAAAAATGAGAGAATGTATCATGGAAATGAGTCTGCACCCCTAGTAGATAACACTTATAAGATGGAGATCCTCTCACTAGAAAAGTGGGTCAGACATTCATTATGTGAGGCAGAAAGGCAAAGGAGATGCGAATCTTGTCTAGTCACCCTTAATAATTCCATAGCACATATATTTGTCTCGATGATGGCAACTCTGGCTCTTCTGAAGTACCTGATTGAGGGCCTGATACCGGCAGACGCTGAGCAACTATTACAGAGCAATGGATATCTTCAGTTCCTGTTGACATCCATGTTGAAAGTACTTCCCAGCTCAGGGCCCTATCTAGCAGAAAATCTGGAAACCAGCAGTTAACACCCATCAAAACAGATGCCTGTAATACACACAGACGGGCATGGTGGTTCTCAATCCTGTTTGCTGGACAGATGTTAAGTGGAAGATTCCTCTTCTTATTTGACTGTAATGTTGATAAGCGTAAACTAGTCTGGTCCGTTCTAATATCATAAAATACGGTGCTCATAAACATGATGGCAGGAATTATATTTTACAAATACATAAAGCCCACTTTAATTGAAGAACTTTGCAACACTGTATGAAAAGAAAAATGTGAATTTAGTATGAATATTCCCAGGCATCTCTTCCCATTTGGAAACTGCAACTAAATCTATGGAATCAAAGGAGTGACCCTAATCAGGCTCAATTCTTTACTGTTCCTGCTATTTGCATCTCTGCAAATGAAAAATAATAAAAAAAAGCCACTGTGGAAACTGAGATTAGGCCAGTTTCTCAGAATTAATTGAAACCATTAGTCTTGCTTGCTAGTGGATTGAAGGGCTTTTATTCATCCAGTTACCCTTTCAAGGAATACGATTTCTATTTCTTTGAACACTAGACAACTGCCACTTTTAATTGTGTCAAATATACGAAGGAATTGCTTGCAAAATAGCTGTAGCCAGGAGTAAGGACACTGCAGATTGTCTAGTAATTAGATGTATTCATTGTACAAGATGGAATATGGGTGGTAACATTATTCTGAAGGAAGGAATGAAGCTGACAGCCAGAGTAGTGATCTGTTGGGTGACCTGACAAGAGAAATACACCCTTGAGTTGAATCTTGCCTAAAGCAGAAACCAGCTCTACAGTAATGAAACAAAGCTAGACTAACTCCATTAGGAATCATTGGCAAGCAAACTGGCAAGCCATGGATTTCTTACCTATACAGAAATTACATTCCACATCTGAGCACAAAAATCTCAAAAATTTATCCTAGAAAGGACTACAAGTTTCCAAAAGTTGTAATAGCTTCTGGCGTGGCTATCATTATGTAAAAGTAATATAATCTCTTTAAAGTAGAATCCAGCAGAAAGCATATTTTCTTACAGATTTTCAGAAGCACAAAATACATCTGAGAAAAAGGAGAGTTTAGGGAAGTCAGATTGCTTTAAACCCCTAGTCCTTGCCTCTCTTGCACAGTTACAACTTTTGCTCAGCACTAGTCTAAGTTGGAGGTAGATACTGTCCTTTATTTCAGAAGTTCAAGTACAGTGCATGCTGGTAGTTTCCATCTGCCTTTGGATGCCTGCTGAGCTGCAATATCTGTAGCCGGTAGTTTAAATAAGTCACACGCGAACAGAGGAGGAAAGCAAGTTCAGCAAGGCTGTCCATTAAAAGGACCAGTCTCCTTTCACGTACCTTTTAGCCTGCATTGACCTTGAGAACATTTCCCTCCTTCAGCCTGAAGTCACCCTGAAGTGTAAATATCATTACATTTTTTTAATTAGCCCCCATAAATACTCTTCAATCACAATCTTTCTTTAAATGTGATTGTAGTATATGTGTTGGTTGTGGCACTGGTGGCCACACCTGAAATACTGTGTCCAGTTCTGGGCTCTTCATTGCAAGAGACCTGGACATACCGAGGAGAGTCCAGCAAAGGGCCACTAAAATGATTAGGGAACTGGAGCACCTCTCCTATGAGGTAAGGCTGAGGCAGCTGGGACTGTTCCACCTGGAGAAGAGCAGGCTCAGGGGGATCTTATCAATGTGCATAAATACCTGAAGGGAGGATGCAAAGAGCACAGAGCCAGGCTCTTCAGTGGTGCCCAGTGACAGGAGAAGGGGCAATGGGCACAAACTGAAACACAAGAGGTTCTCTCTGAGCAACAAGAAACACTTTTTTACTGTGTGGGTGACTGAGCACAGGTTGCCCAGAGAGGCTGTGGAGTCTCCATCCTTGGAGATATTCAAAACCCATCTGGACATGATCCTAGGCAGCCTGCTCTAGGTGTCCCTGCTTGAGCATGGCGGGTGGACAAGATGACCTCCAGAGCTCTGTCCCTTCCAACCTCAACCATTCTGTGACTCTTTGTTTCTGTGATTCTGTGTTCAACTTAGCAAAGACTAAACTCAGATCTTAAATGTTTGCAAAACATTTCTGGATATATTTGTGGGTATCTTAGGAAAATGTCCCTTTTTTCAGAGGGTTTCCAGCAGGTTAGTTTTTCCACTTAGAATCCACTTCTGAACATTCTCTAAAAGAAGAAAGAATCAGTATAAAAATTACATCAAAGATCACATTGCAAATAGCAATTTATGATGGAAGATGTATTGACATGTGGATTTTTGATTCTACAAGGCTTTGCTTTCAAATTCTTCGTGGGGTCCAAAAGGAAAATGCAGAGTTTGGACAAATCTGAAAGCTTGTCTGCCAAAGGTATACTGAATTCAACTTCTATGGAAAATACAGCAGAAGAATGTAACTCGTGGCTTTAGAAAGAGACTGTTAGTTCGACTGTCCCTTATGAACAGAAAAGGTTAGCAGAATTTAGATCTATTCCATTTTAAATCGTTAAATATACAAGAAAGGGAATAGAGTGTAACACTGCAGATTTGCTAAAATCTTTTTAGGTACTTGCTTTACTGAGCACATCCTGCTATGACTTACTTTATCTTAGCATTCATATTTCTGTAAGGATGATCTACCTTCACAGTGGCATGTGGGATGCAATTTAATAACCTTATATAATGATCTTACATAAACTCCAACATCTTGGCCAAGACTTCCCATTAACAAAGAGATGATTATGCTCTTAAGCACTAGATCACTTGGGTTCAATTCTGCTTTTACTCAAGCTGAGGAGTAGCACAACATAAATAAGACTATCAGGACAGAGTTAAATGTCTTAACTGACTAGACCTTAATAGCCTGAGATGCTCCAGATATCTTAAACCTCAATTTCCACCAATCTCCTTTTTCTTTTATGGTTTATAGTTGAATCTGTAATGACTTTGTCCAATTACGCTGAATCCAGCACAGTATTAAGAAAGCACTGCAACTGAAAAACAGTTAAGAAATTCAGCCTGCTCTCCCCCACCTTGAAAGTATGGCAGAAATATACAATCTCAGATGAACTGAGAACTTTCTGATTTTTCACGGGGATGTTCACAACTCTGAACAATGATGAGCTGGCCTTATCATATGCCTTTAAATAAAAAAATTCACAGACCTTAGTCCAGGTTTTCACAAGGAAGAAAGGTAGGATCCCGTTCATAAGTAGTGTTTTCAAGTGTATTTCCTTCTAAACTCTCAAATATCTCACAGGGTTAAAAGCTATTCCTTCACACAGAAAAGTCTACATAACACTGCAAGAGCAGTGCTATGGAACAAAGACAGGAGAATTGTCAACGCTTCCTTCAGTCGCCCCTGGATTGCTGCTACAGCGCAGGTGTCAGAAATACGGCAGTGAACAGGCCAGGATACCTGCGTGTAGGCACAGGGGGTTTTGACCACATCTCTTTATTACTGTATTCACACACTCCACAGCCAAGTGAGGATACTTCGAAATAACCCAAAAAACAAACACAGGTTTTGCTGTGCTTTAGGATTTTGACACTGTAAGGCATTGCTCTTTAAGCTTCTCTCCACAGTTCTTAGTATAAACGTGATTATGAGTGAAAGGTGGGGCTGCCAACTGTTTGCAGGACTCCGAGAGACAAAGTTCTAACAAACTCCAGGTATCACGAAGTTAAGAGTTATAGCTGCTGTTTAGCTTATTAGTAGCTGCTTGCAAACAGCTTATAGTAGCTGTTTACTTATTAGACAATCTCTTTTCTTGTAATCAGAAAGCTTATGAGGAAAAACACTGTAATGTTACATTGAATGTAATTTTCCTAAAGAGCTTTTTAAAGTTAAGCACAGTATTTCATTTAAATCTATTATTTGGTTACATTCACTAGAATTATTTGCAAAAGACTAGGGAGAATAACAGTTACTAACAATGAATGAAGCCAAGACAACCGATGATTTCATTTTACAATTTAATGATAACTATTTTTAAAACCATCTTAAACCTTTCCACCAACACTATTTTGTGGAAAATCCAGTTCAGGAGTAAATTATCTTTAACTGTCAAATCTGTGCGGAACACAAACTCAGGTCCAGTCAGCTGCATTCTCTGTAAAACCCCAGAGGAAGCGCCTGTGAAACAGCTTCCGCACCCATCCTGGGTAGCAGAAATCAGACCAGAAAAGTTCCACCTTGAGCTCCCCCTTGGCCCACAGGATTTATGGTATGCAGAACGGTGCATATGGGAGCCAGAAGTCTGCCTGCGTTTACTATTACTGGATCCTGAGCAGAGACCGAGCTTTTCAGTTGAAAGCACATTCACGGCGCACACACAAGTGCCCAACCGTCTGTTACGGACTGTTTCTCAGCTGTACGCTCTTCAAACAAAGAGATGGAAAAAAGGGAAAAAATACGAAGTACACCACACTACAACATAGCAAAGTGAATCGAGGGGAAAAAATGCCACCAAGGAAAATTGGAAAGGAAGAAAATGAATGTTTTCTAGCCATTGGAAGAGACAAAACATCTGGGTTTATAATTTTTTTCATTTTTGTTTTACTTTTTGTGACCTATGACCAAAAAAAAAAACAAGCCCTGTTATCACTGCAGCTTTTATGGTTACAGGTCAAAATGATGAGACCACAGTGTAAGCTGAACAAAGAGCTGGGGGGTTTGTGACTCCACATTCCTTCCCTCATCCGAAGCTTTGAAATATTGGAGGTTTTTTAGCTGTAATATAAAATCTCCAGGATGCCAACCTTGCAAATAGTTGCATTATTAATAAACAAAACAAAAGAAAACAAATATTTCTTTGGGGTTTTTTTCCTACATGATGTCAGGCTTGCAGAATAAGATCTCAAGTTTATAAGTTCTCCCTGCAAACACCTTTTTTTTTCACTCTAAACCAGCTGAGTCGAAGCTGGAGTCTATGCTTGTTTGGTTTTTTCTTTTAAAACAATTTGGATTATACATGTCTCTTGCACCATCTTTTCACCTAAGGCAAATGTAACTCTGGCACTCAGGAAACTTAGCACCACAGGTACCTGGACTTTTTGAAAGGAGTTTATAGTTTCAGTGGACACTGCCAAGTAGGCTGATTACAGCCTTATGGTAATTGTTGGCTTTTCCCCAACAGACTGCTTTCCTGTGTCAGTCTACCAAACACAATCTCCATCATTTAGATTCAAGCACAAGACAATTCATTTTTTTTACTCAGAGCAGGATGCTATTTTTCACTAAAATTCCAACTTATTTGCAGTATAAAATTCTACATCCTATATTGCTTTACTGAATTCAGTGAAGATCTATAAATCTTACCTCATGAAAGAACCTGGATGGACACTAATTAAAGAAAAAAATCCTTCAAATTTTTTTGATCTGTTTCTTCTATGGAACAAAAATTTTCATGTTCTGATGACTGATTTAAGACCAGATTCTGATCAATTTAAGTAAATGACTCCAAAGGCTCTTGACCACTCTTACCTTCCAAACTTTCTCACAGAAAACCAATGCTGACATATGCAGATACCAGATTTGCAATTTTTGCTGTTTCATGTCTTTCTCTGGATGAACTGCACATCACTTATGCTGGCCTTGCAGACCTCCAGGGGTCCACGCAAGCCTTTGCTCCAGAATTCATTTAGCGCCGCTAATTTGGCTGAAGTTTGCTCTGCACCTCTATGCTTTGCATATACAGGTATTATTACAACAGTCTAAGTGCTTTAGTCTGTCTAGCTATTCTTCCAAGAAGATAAATTCTCAGAGGTGAGAGATAAGGCACCACAACGCATGGCTGATGGCTGATGCCTCCCCTTTCTCATACAGCCAGGGGCATGAAGGATATAACTTTCTCTGTTCCTATGAAAATATCTAGTGCAAGGCATCAATTCTTCATAAAAATCATAAGTCTAGCTCTAGTTTTTCTCAGAATAATTATTCTGGGTGATATTCATTTATTGCAACAAAAAGTGAACTCTTTTCCTAACTTTGATAGCAGCATTTGTTATCCTTTACTTGTCTGAAAAAAAAAAAGAAAGATAATTCTGTTCATGTAATAATTTCTTTCTCTTAGATGCCTATTTTTGTGGCAATAAAAGGGAGATAGAATATAGCATTACTGACTAGACTCTGTCGAAGTGATTTTTGAGAGTAACATAGCTGTATTGTTCTTTATGAATGGATCATGATAATATTGCAGTTATCTTTCCTTATTATTGCTTCGTACAATATAGCAAAATCATCATGCTCCTCTGGTCATAAACAAACACAGCCCTGACTAGTTTTCACTGCTATCGGGCTTAAATCTTCCAGCTGTCAGAAAAACAAGGTGATAGAAAATAATTTTTTCTTTGTTTCATAAAAGAAATTAAAGAGTGCCAGCACAGCTGTCTATTTATTTCATGGCTGCAGACGGGGACCACATCCATCTCTGACTTCTACCACAGCCTGCCTCAGCATGCAGGAGTCATTTGTGAACACAGCAGTGCAGACAGTTGATTTTTCAATGACTGGCTGTATTGAAGACAGTCTAATCAGACTGAGCCGCAATCAAAAATGAGAGAAGACACTGGCATGCCCTTCTTCTGCATCCAAATTAAAACCAGAAGAAATAAGTTTCTGCTCATACAGGATGTTTTATGCCAGACACTTATAATAAAAGTAAAGGAATCAAAGGGCTGGGAGGCAGGCAGGGGCACAACCACGTTGTGTTGAAGAGTGAAGGTATTTATCCATCTGGTGAAAGATGTAGGGTTGGTGCCCATCTTTGTTTCAGAGTTTTCAAAAGCACCTTCCCCTCACTCCAGGAAAACGCACTAATCACACGTTCTTGTTTTCAGGCTCGCCCCTCAAAGCTGTATAATATTGTACTTTTTACATAAAATGCTTAAGTATTCACTACATGATGATTTGCCATTAAGTTCAGAGTCTTTTATTTCTGTCTTGTGTAATGCGTACTCTACTAATTTTACCGAGGTAGGACAGCTTCAGCAGAACAGCTTGAACGACATCTACCCTACCACAGTCCCACAGGGAGGGTGATTCAAATCCTGAATGAGTGCACTAACCGGCTTGTTTAAAGGAGGGCTTTTCCTCCTCCAAACGACCCTGAAAAAATATTTCCTAACTGAATCTATTCGGTACATTCAACCTGTGTTTGTCAACTTTTTAGGTGAATGACCATTTTACATCATCTACCAGCGGAATTTTAAAATCATAATTAAATACTGATCTCTTGTGCTTTTTTGGGGGAGAGAGTTGTTTTTTTTAAGAAAGCCGCCACTTAATCCACACCTATTAAATCACCATTATGTAAGTTTTGTCAGTCCTGCCTGTAGCTCGCTTGCACTGGAAGCTGGACTCAAGCATCAAAAAAATCCTTCTTGTTTTTGGACCTATAACCTAAAAATATTTTGTGTCTTGATCTGGTGATAATAAAAATTCCTAGAAGTAGGATAGGGTGAAGAGCGGAGCCAGTGAGATACACTCTTTCAAAGGGCAGATCAGTGAAAGAAACGTATCAGAACACGTATTATCCGGAGGATCTTAACTGAATATTGACTTTCACTAAAAAACGAAATTCTGCCTTTAGATTATGTATGCGCAACTGGCCTTATGTGGCCTTTGGGGTGGAATAAGGAAGGTTTTTGTGTTACAGTGGTGGCTAGAGGGGTCGTGGCCCCACTGTGTGACATACACAGATTCAGCCTAAAATGTAATCGTTGCCTGGCAGGGCCTCACGTCCGCAAACTTCAGCCGAGAAGCAGGAATTGAGCACAGACCTCCTGAATGGCAACCCAAGAGCCCACCAACTAGTTCACAGCGTCCCAGTTTGATTTCTTCTCCTTACCTTCATGGCAGCCCAAAAAAACCCAAACGCTAAGGCAAGAGGCTTTAATCGTCACATGGCTTTCAATGCCAGACATAATTGCAAAATACTGTGATGATATACTGCATATGATGCATATAACTGAGAAAACACCTGAGTGAATAGTAACTGCTGTTAGCCATGCATGGGCAAAATCTTAGCACCTGCCACAATGGCATAGTTTTCTTGCCATAGTGGTAACAGTAATTTCACTGATTCACCAGATTTAGGCTACTGCTACATCAGAATCTGACGCTACGAAACAATTAAAGAGTATTTGTGTACTGGATAGACAGAGAACAAAAGATCAGGTCCAAGATCTAAATGATTTTCAGTTTCTTAATTGCAGTAGAAGGTAAGTGCAGCAGTAGGGATGCTAAGCAACTTTAAAAAAAAGGCTAAAACCAACAGCTGGAAACACCTGGAGGAAGAGCCAGTGAGATTTTTGCTCTTAAATTAGTCCAACTCTCTTGATGATTTTATCCAATTAGCTTGGCTTTTTTACCTTACCATGCACCAGTGGCCTGCAATACTGATGTAGCAAAGTAATTACTCAACAGAACAACTATTTAATTGCTGAACATGAATATTAACAGCTGAATAATAGTAGCTAAATAAATAAAGATTAGTCTTCTGAATCCCAGTAGTTCCTCCAAAAACACACCAGCTAGGAACTTGGATGAGTTTAACCTTATGTGTGGCAATTTGTTCATTTTGTATTGTATACTTCTTCAAATAGTCCCTGGTCATTAACATTTTTACTTATAAAGTTTGTGAAGTTGCAAAATAGATATGCACTCACTCCAAAGAGAAATTACTCTTAATAATACTACTGCAGTAGTTAAAGAAACTATTGTTTTTGTAGAAGTCAGGAACCCAAGATATATTTGAAAAGTACATCGAGGTCAGGCCACTTGGGCTTGCTGACGTACTTTTTACCATACTCGCCAGAGCAATAGAATCAGCATAAAAATGGGCAGAACAAACCTCCAACAAAACTTCCATAGGAAAACAAACCAGTGCTTGTGCTTTCCACTTAAGTTCTGCCTTTAGATACCCCACATTCTCTCTTTTTAAGGCATTAGTGGTTTTCTTGTCCTTTTGTCGTGGGTAATTTACATCTCCAAATTTTAAAGACATCTGCTGGATGTATTCCAACTAATAAATAATAATGGCACTATATATGTTAAGTTACATCAGATGTCTCTCTAGAACACTCCTTTTTATTTAACTATGTTTTGATAAGGCATATCGGCAATTTCCTCAAAGCCTTAACTAAGTAAGATCATTTTGTTAATCTTTATCCTGTTACTTTTACTCTGTTTGGTTTTACACTATACAGCATAATTCTTCTGACATAATCAGCTAGCTTCCGTGATGGAATAACGTATCCAGAACTCCAGCTCAGGGTATGCAGGCTGCCTTGTCTGCTGGGCACTGCTTGAGCTCCACAGAGAAATGTGAAAGGATAGGGTGTTTTCAACCGAAGATAGCAACATAGCAAATAGCAATGCAGTGCTGTCATTTTGAGGCAAAAGGTAGCAATCTCTTACTGTGATCAGAGTTATTTAAAGGCTGCTTTCAAATCAGCTTAGCAGTCACAAATGTATAAATATTTAATTTTTTTTTCTAAGCAAACATGAACCAGTTCCTTGAGTGAAAACAGAACATGTCTGAATTGAATGTACTTCTGTATAAAAATGATGGTTTCTTTCACAGGAAAAACATATCAAAAGTAATGTATCCGATGGAACTCCAGCCTTGACAGATGTAGATAAATAAAAGTTGAAATGTAGTGTAGCGTTTGTCACTGGAAACATAACGCATAATTCAGGCCAAGATGTATTATAAATTTAGCACAGCTTTAAATACAATACCAAAACTTGAGAAAGTGTTCCAACCAAGTGTAACACTTCTTTCTTTAGAGTCTTCCCTATTTTGCAATGCTGACTAACTTCAGCCATTGAACTCCAGGTACGAATGGTGAGATGAAGGAATTAGCGCCAAGTGTGTACCTCGCATTGTCACTTTGGTATAGACACCAGAAAACCACGCGCTATGCTCTGGGCCCACCATCTGGACTCTTTACTGAGATGTAATCTCGTAGAAAATCAAAACGCATAGGGCCTATCCGTTAGTTCTTTGGTAAAAAAGTGCAATGAAGTCAACATGGCTTTCTTGTCTGTTTTCCTATTTTTCTTTCTTACTCCCCACTCACTACTTGTATTCCACCTTCTTCCGCCCATGTTGGTTTTCCTAAGTTTAGCAGAGATTTTGCATGAGCAAAACAATAGTATTTGATCCCAGACATCAAATTAAATTAGCAGTGTTGATTAACTGCTCTCAGATGAGTCACCTTCTACTTCCAGTAAAACTCTGCATCCAAACCTTGGAATAAGCCTACTTCTTGACAAGTAAATTATCTCAATACAGCTTAGCTGCTGCTCATGTGATGGAGGAAAGAAAATGGGCAGCTTAATTCCCTTTTGTATGGACTCAGGTGAACACCCTCTTACATTCCCAACATACAGAAGCTGTTTCCTCCTTCCACGGTGTTACTCTTCCATGGAACCAAAGGACACTCACTTCTCTGCACCTTGCAGAGAAGACAAATGCTGCTCTACCTATGGACTGCAAAGGAGGGAGGGAGGGAGGAAGAGTGAGAAGGTTTGTGCCTTCCCTGCTTCTCCCTCACCCCAACTTTGTGCTCCAGCCAGATGCAAGGTGACCCTAAGCAGTTACATGTGTGGACTTAAAGATTACAAGACAGAAAGTGGATGGATGGTCCCTTTTTTTTCTCCTTCTATATACGGAACTCCCATTGGCTTTCCTGGGTGCTCCCTCTATAGACTGACAAGCAAGAGGTCAGAGGAGACGGAAAGGCTTTTTACCTGCCAACCCCAGAGTTCAGGATGTGTTGTTTCTCCTGCAGCAGTTGATGACACCCTAACACCTTAGCAGCACTGGAGCTGCATTCCTACGCTGTAACAGGGGAAGCAGGACCAAGGGCCTGAACTAAGGTCTTGGCAGGTAAGTGAAGGAGCAACCAGTATCAAACAGCTTTTTTTTGAAAGTGTATGTCTTTGTAATGTTTAAGTCTTAATATGTGCTCTGCTTTGCCTGGGAGCTTAAACTTCCACTTTTCAGATGAGCATTCGAGTTTACCTATAAACTTTGGCAAGCGCTTGAAAAAGTGTTGATGAAACTCATAAATGCAGAGGGGCTAGAAAGAAAGTTACTGGTGCTAAAAATGTCTCAAAGCTGGGATTTCTTCTTAGAGCTGAGCAGTTATTCAGATTAGTGGGGGAGGGAGAAGCTTTATGCTACCAACATATTTTTGTATATCACCACTTAGGATGACTGAGAGCATTGTTGTATGGTGAATACTCAATATTCAAAATATGAGCTCTGTTAGGATTGGGAGGGGAGATTTTTTTGTTTAATTGCTTGTTTTCTCTCAATTGGACGTGCAGGGGACACCTGATGAGGGGAAATCTCCATCTCATTACTATGTTCCACTTCTTAAGCTTAATTATTGGAACTAGGTTTCCTTTATGAATACTTATGCCATTCAAAATGTGCTTTATTGCAGTAGTTATCAGGAATTGTGTTTTCAGTGGCAATACCATGTTCCAGAACATTCTTAGACAGCACGCACAGAGGAAGTTGCTACCGCTAAAGCAAATCCAATTTAAAAGATATTTACAGAAAAAATACATGATGCCAGTTATCAGCTCAAAAGAGAAGAAAAAAAATTAATTTAAAAACATCCTCACCTAAAGGAAGTCTTTCTTTTCCTTTCTTCTGGTAATGTGAAGGTAATGGATGCCTTTCTATTAAGAGGCCAGTAAGTTTTACTTTTTGGACTGAAAAATGAATTTGGGTCAGAGAAGAAAATCATAAGGAGCTGCCACGACCTAAGTTCTGTACCCAAGCCATCTACTGCCACCGTATCCTGGAAAGAAAAAAGGGAACGTTCATAAAGAATGAACAACCATCCAGAACTGATGGGGCACCAAAGCCTTGTCAATACCCAATTCAGATATTCTTATCCCCCCCATCCTTATTGTTACTAATATTCTCAATTTACTAAGTGAAATCACTCCAGAAGTGACCTCTAAGTTTACGTCCATCTTTCAGTGGGTTAACTGTGAGCTTGTAAAAAAATTACACATGCTAATAGCAACTGTTAATTAACATTAATCAGAATTAAGGGAAAAAGTCATTATCAAAAATTTCTCTCCAAACTGTGGTTGTAAAATTTAGGGGCAAGAGTGAAAAATTACACTTTACATAGGTTTGTATATTTTAAAAGTTTGCATTACTTTAGTCATTGTTTTAAATTAACTTTCTCTAGACAAAATAAAGTGTTGTACTACATTGCAGCCTCACTGTTAGGAATGAAGATAGAGGAGACAATGCAGGAAGGCCAACACATACGACCAAAATGGAGAGTATCCAAGTCATAGAAGAATGGTGAGTTGGTCAAACTGTTGCCTAACAAATGTTTTTAATTTGCCTATAACTAATATCAAGAATTGCCTTGAGTTTTATGCTTTAAGAGTGTCCTTTTAATTACTTTTCCTTAAAAAAATTCTACACAAAAGGAAGCAAAATCTGTCCTGATGATGAAATGCCAGCAGAGACATTCGTAAGTCAGGCTTACTTACAGTTTCTTATTTGTGGGGAAGGTGGGGAGGAATGGGAGGTGCAAGGATGGTTCCATAGACCTGTGGGTCTCTGTAAGAAGCCTGTGCTACCTGTGGGATCATTTTCTTCTGTTTATCCAGACAAGAAGAAAATCTAACCAGCATAAGTGTACTTTACAGTCAGGTTTTTATCATGGCTACCTTTCATAAACAGCTTGGACCACGGTTTCATTGGAATTAACCAAAGAAACACATACCTTGAAAAACAGGCTAACATGCACTGAAAGCCTGAGCTTCTATTTCTGTCTAAAGCTTGGGCCCATGTTTATTGTGTTGAAAAAATGCTAACATATCAGTGGCCTTGAATTCTCTAATCCCATAAAAAGCAAATTAAAACTTAATTCTAGAGGATATGATTGATGGCAAGAGCAACCCAAACATCTTCTTGTTGCTACTTCATTCGTTGCTACTTCTTCATTGCTGCGCATGGTCATTTACAAGAAGACAACATCAGAAATTTCCACAAAATACTGTCACGAAGAGAGCTTCCCAATAGACAACGAGGGAGCACAGGATGCTTGTCAGCTCCATCCACTTCAGCAGGTTCTTTTCAGTCTCCTCAGACAGAGGACTTTTCACCTTCAAATCTGTATGTTTATACTTTTTGGTTCAGATTACAATTATTTTGCTGTATATTTTAAATGTTAAACGCCTTCTCATTTATTACATCTTTTGGACTGCCGAAAAGCTATCACAAATAGCTTCCCATCATCCAGTCTGCCTTGCATGCAGAGTAGGAGTTGATAAATGGACTTGAAGAGAAATCATATAGACAAATGTCACTTACTGTGCAACATGATTACACAGAAGCTATTAACAACAGCTAGTAAAGCTCTTGTGTTGGATCCTATCAGGAAGAGGAGGGTGAATGCTCAGAATTAAGTTTGAAACCATATTTAATTGTTGTTAAGTAACTTGGAATATTACCTTCTCAAGCTATTCATTGGTACATTAATGGATTAGTGACGCAAGTTAGTCTTCTGATCACTTATCCAGCGCGTCCACTGTTACAAGCCACAAATAGTTTCCTTCAGAAAATGGGAATAAGGACTTTTCCCCTTTCTTCTCTCTCCAGTTTTGCCAGCAACATCCATCACATCTCGTGCCAATAGATCATCATTCAGGTCAATAGCACCAAACAGAGGGAAGCTTAGCAACCCTTAGGTACAAGCACAGAGAAATATGCTAATTTAAAAGCTCTCTGAATCACTATTTTGTTGGGCCTCATTAGTATGCTCTTGGCTGCCAAGAGCCTTTTGTTTTTCTTGTCCTTCCTGAACCAAATTGGGTGGCAGCCAGTGATTGGCCAAACACCATCAGAAGCAGGCAGGGACATCAGGTGTCATCTAAACCCCTCGTGAAAGAGAGTCTGTTGCCAGCTTCCTGAAATCACATCTCCTGTAACTGCAGAGGCAGGAATTCAGTGTTGTTGTGGGATTTTGTCTTTGAGTCTGATGGCTAACAACACTGGTAGAGAACTTGTAGAAAGCCAAGTGCATGTCGCGTAACATTAAACACATTTAGAGGGCTATTCAGATAATGAATGCACAAGTGAAGAGTGAACAAAATTTGCCTGTCACCGCTGAAGCCTTGTTGCTTCCAGTTTCCACTGTGGACTAAAGTGCAGTTGAAAGGAGAATTTTTGGACAAATGTATGAAAACAGTGTTACGAAAATAGAAGCATATTTGTAATGATACTTTGCTTTTGCAGCCAAAACCCTACTGCAGATGAAATTTTGTCTTGGGCTCAGAATTTTGACAAGATGATGAAAACACCAGCTGGGAGGAACCTTTTCAGAGAGTTTCTTCGAACGGAGTATAGTGAGGAGAACCTGCTTTTCTGGCTTGCATGTGAAGATCTAAAGCAGGAGCAGAACAAGAAAGTTATTGAAGAAAAAGCTAGACTTATATATGAAGATTACATTTCTATACTATCACCAAAAGAGGTAAAGCTGTAAATGTTACATATGCATCTTCTGTTATTCCAGAGCAGAAATGTTATACCCTGGATTTCCAGATGGGGGTTTGAAAGGCTGCCTGATCTGTCAGATGAACGTCTTAGTATGGACATTAAATCAGGAAAGGAAGGGACAGAAAAAGTAGAGACACAGGTGCTGGGCCATTTAGCATCACTGGCTACAACACCTCAAAGTTCACTGTAAGACTCAAGAAACTCCAGTAAGAGAAGGCTGACAAATAGGTATGCTTCTTTAGTAACGCTACATGCCTGCCAGAGAGAGGAAGTAAGTAATACAAATGGACTTCTGGAGAAAAGGCACCAAAATTAGGAAATTTAAATCAGAATCATTATAGATTTATCTGCTGCAACAGCTGTCTGGGAGAAAATCTAAATTTGCACCGGTAATTCCTATGTGAGAATCCAGGAATGGAGACCACATATTTTCCCTAATGAAAGGTATGATACTGTCTAGGAAATTATATGAGATTTTTTTCAACCCTTATACTGAAATAGACAAATTCTGAAATGATCTTCACCTGGAGCAATGAAAAAGAATCCCCTATCAAACCATCTTTTGCAATATATAAATATATAAGCACTATAGAAGAGTCTTTCTTAGACCACGTCACGTACCTTCAGCTCCTTTGCCTTGTCTATGTGCATTGCATCTGACTTTCTACTCAATAGCATTATGCTAATTTATGCTCACTGTGGACCTTGCTTCCTACATTTTACTTCTGCGCTACATTCAGTAATAATTTGCAACTTCATTCATATGAATGAAGCCAACAGCAATTTATAGCGCCATTATCTTCTCTTGTGCCATAGTGTATACTTCTGCTTTGGAGTGAGATAACTGCCAGCGCAGCAAGCTAATAATGAGTTTTCCTTATAACATAATATAATATCTCTAATACATATATATGTGCTGAATGCTCAGCTGTCTTTTTAAGCTAAAATCAACCAGCAGTTGAAATTCAAATACTAACTAAATGTTGTTTGACTTAGGGTTTAACAAAACTAGTCACAAACTTGATGCACTGGACATGCGTGCAGGTCATCAATCCAGTTGCTCCTGCCCCTACTGGACATCTTATGAGACAAACAAGAACTGCCTGCAATGCTTTAGATCAGCATGGGAGCTGAAAAGTTCTTGTTCATCCAGGCATCCCATTCCAGATGTTATCTTTTGGCATAAGAGCCAAAATATTTAGCATCACTTGTTCAGTGATGAAGTTACTGAGGCAGAAAGTCTTAGTGTTCTGAACAGATACCTTGTATTCATCTGTGTAGCAAGGAAATACCTTCTGTAATTCCAACTAGTTTTGCCATATGGCTTTAGCGAGTCACTGAAAAACTACAGTGTAAATTAATAGTTCCATAATTACATTTTTTCATTCTATAAGTGCAATTAACTTTTAGTAGATTCAATGGCACAAAACCCCACCACCCTGCCAAATTTGAGCTTTTCATCCCAGCTATTATATTTGATAATGAAGAACCAATTAGCTACCTGCACAAACTGTTTTTGCTAAGATACGCGCATGTGCATGTGTGTCAGGGGGAGAACTGCTTAAATCTTAGTGTGCCACTTCTGTGCTGCAGAAATGCAATGGTCTAGGATTGAAATCTATTCCAATAAATTCCAAAGATACATGGCTGCAACACAGCTTCTTTAAACTACCATAAACGCTACACCCTTGCACGCTGTTGTGTCTAAAAGCAGGTAGACACTGTTCGAGCAGCCCCACTGGTCTGTTCGCTCCTGCTGAGCAGCCCGGTTTGCTTGCACAGCTACATTAGTTACACAATGAATTCGATCAGAAAAATGCCTGGGTTGAGAAACAGCCACTTTCAGATGGATCGATCCCTTAACTCAGCTAGCTGGGGGGCTGCCCAGGCAGCCCCGCCAGGATGGGAAAGGGGGGGAGGCTGTTGATGGCAGCCGATGCAGCACCCCTGCCCATCCGTATGGGAGGCGTACAGCTGGGACGCCTGCTGCGCCCTGGGGTGCTGAGCACTTGGATGGAGCGCGTAGATGGATTGCAGATGACGTGTAGATGAGTGTAGATGGATGTAGAGAGAATCGCGCTAAGCAGGCGTAAGGGATGTTCTGCAGAGGTAGCGTACTTGAGTAATAGGTACGGTTTGCTAGCATGAACGGGCAACAATTTACTCATAGTTAGGCTGCATCGCAGTTGTGCCTTGTGACCAAGTAACAGCAAATCTTGGAGAAGAGCGAGCTTGCCTGCTGTAGCAGTAATATACTCCAATATGCCAACAAACCAACAATGCCAGATTCTGTAGTTGGTACTGAAGATATCTCCTCACTACCACCCCACCTCACCCCACCCCACCCCATCCCATCCCATCCCACTGATTTCAAATACTTTGTTTCACCGTATACACAAATACATAAGCCAGAAGCTCACACATCCACACACGTTCTGAGTTTTCATGTCTGTTAGCATCCTTCACATACCAAGGTATCTCAGTACGTGGAGCTTTCCAGGGTTCAACTCAATCCTTCAGCCAATATGAATATCTATTTACATGGTTGCAGGCTGCAAACCGGTGTAAATCACAGTAGCTTAACTGATCTATACTTGGTATTTCTCTATTCAGTCTTTTAGCCTTTTTCTTCTTAGCTGAGTAAACCTTTGCTGGCCCCGGTGGCTTTCCCTGCTACTGCCATTTCGTTTAATCCAGAAGGCATTAATTTTACTGTTTTTTGAGTATTTTGTGGATAAGCTGTACATTCACTCAAACTTCTAAAGAATATTCTAATATCATCTGTGCTTTCATCCCAAGCATAATATGCCCTTTTCTGCCTAGGTGCAGGAGTTCATTACAAATGGAAAGTAAATGAGAAGCTAAAACTGAAACTTGCTAACAACTTCAATACAGACACATGATATCCTGAAAATCACCAGCTGTTAAAGGGCCTTGAAAAAAAGAACAAATCTGAAATAGTTAATATTAACAGGGAGATTAATATGATAAAAATGACAAAAAACCTCTGGGTAATTTGCGAGTAACAAGTGTAGTGTCTGAAAAAAATTGGGAAAAAATCTGCAGGGCAGCCAGAAGAGAATGCTGAACAGAAATCTGCTAAAGGGTCAGAAAAAAACCATTTCAGCTCTCTGAATGAGAGTAATTCAACATTCATTGAAATAATTTTAAATAAGTAAAAAAAAAAAAAGTAAAATAGCATATTTTGGGAAATCCAGGTTGCTGCAGAGCTTTATTTAGTTGCATTGTATTTTTTCTGTTATACGGCTGCACTTCATCTTACAGATATTAAGATGGATGCAAAGACCAAGTCAAAACTGAAATAGAGCTGATGGTCTCAGTCTGTAACTGTGTGGTGGCCCTAAAAGAAGCACAGAGCCTTACTTGAATAAATTGACAAACTCCGGCATGTTCTGGGGAGCCCCGTGAAATAAAAGTTACACATAACAGCCTTTCTGATATTACTGTTTAATATTAGTCTGTTCTTATCTTCTTCAGGTTAGTCTTGATTCCCGTGTGAGAGAAGTGATCAACAGAAATTTGTTGGATCCCAGCCCTCACATGTATGAAGATGCCCAACTCCAGATATACACCCTAATGCACAGAGACTCTTTTCCAAGGTTTTTGAACTCTCAGATTTATAAGTCTCTCGTTGAAAGTATTACAGGCTCTACTTCTGAAACTTAGTTCTAATTTTCAAACAAAATAACTTGATTTTTTTGGGGGGTGGGTGGGATGGAAGAAAAGTAGTTTAATAACATCTGGAGCTGGGTTCCTGGAGAACTACAGTTTAGCACTACTCAGGCTACTGTGAAGAAAACAAATACGTATTATGGTCTCTGTCTACATTTTTACCAAGGTCCTCCTTGCTCGAGATGGCACGGGAGGGGAACAATGGATTTGCCAAAATACATTTGTTTCACACTCCTTTCACCCTACTGCAGTCAAGATTGCAATGATGTATTTGTAGTTTTATGAACAGTCTCCTTGTGTATCCTCACACTGCATGTGCAAGGTAAAACTGCTTCACTTACCACTTAGTTGTTGCAATATTTAATCCAATAACATAAATTATATCTGTATTTAAGAACTTTTTTTGTGCAATACAGTCTTATGGTACATAGAAACAATTGCAGCAAACCAGAAAGAGGCTTGCATTTTTTAACATCACTAACTGAAAAAAGCCAATTTTTAAGGTGTAGCATTACTGAACATGCTCTACTGAGTACAATACACTGACTTTTTGAAGCCAATATTTCTGTACAGAAAAAAAAAGAGCTATTTATCACTGTTTATTTAAAATAAATCAAGCAGAGGATTCCTCTGGCTGTTCACTGCCAAAACTGTGGCATTTTCATTACAGAGTTTGCAATGTCAAAAAAAAAAAAAAAGAAGAAAAAAAAAAGCACAAACCACTTAAAGGGATCCGTATCTGGGTGACACAATCTATGCGCTGATATTGTTTAATTGTTAAAAGAACAAAGATTTTCAATGTACATTTCAGATGTCAGATACTGTAATTGATTTATTAAAGACTGGCTATCCAGTTCTAACACTGTTGTATAATGTTATGTACTTCAGCAAAAAAAGAAAAACAAAAACAAAAAAACAAAAAGCTTGATAATTTAGTTTTTTTAATAAAGAAATTTAATAAAAGATTGCCTACATGTAGCATTTTAGAGCATTTTAGAACATTTTGATGAATTGCATCTGTCCTGTAAGATTTTTTTTTTTGAAAGCTAAATCCAGTGAAAAAATGTTTTTAAACAAAGTAATGTTTTACGAGGTGGCAGGTTAAAGAAGTCTTATCTTAGCTTCTAACCTCATTGATTTCGAGTAACTCCTTGAAAACGAGGGGTTTGGAGAGTAATATTAAACCAAACTTCAAGGGCTCCTAAACCTGCAGTCCTTACCCAAGCAAAATGCCTACGGAAACACAACGCGTGTCTTTCCTGGGTAAAGAATCCTGTACTGAGCCCTTAATCAGAGCTAAGGCAGCACAGTACTCCCATCGCTGGGCTGCCATGGTGTTTTTAATAGGTGTTTGCTTGGCCTTTTTATCAAAAAAAGTCCAATTTTAGGATGCATTTTGATGTTTAAAGAGACAGTGACTCGGAACTTAAAAAAAACCATCTTCATACCTACCATATACAAGCAAAATGAGCGTTAGCATCCCTCACAAACTGCTAAAGATATACCAAGAAATGGCTTTGAATACTTGTTAAATATATATATATGTATGGATGCATGCGTGTATATATATATATTTAACACTGACAACTCTGGTCTTATACTAAGACTTCAGAGGCGAGGTTCTTCTCACTCACACAGGACTAAACACGGCATCAGCCCCTTGCTTTCGATGGGACCGGAAGGTCTGGCAGTTGTGTCCTTGAGTGGAATCTAGCCCCAACACACGTGGCTCCAACCACCCGGTTACTCCTCGCAGGCAGCCTCCGGTGCCGGCTCTCGCTTGGAGACGCTGCCGCCCAGGCGGGTCTGCTGCTATACAGTAACGGGTGGGATGCAGGTCTTAGTTTATTTTCTGGGGCTTATTTTTTTTTTTCCTTTGTTTTACTACCTCTCATTTTTTTAATTTATTGAACATGCTTCAAAAAGCGAGTCTGGGGAATTTTTTTAATCATTCTTTTTACTTGAAACCTGTGTGCTTTTTTTGGATATATATACGAACAATTTAATGAACTGTTTCTTAAACTCATTTGGTTTTGTAATTTAAATAGAATTCAGGAGATGATTAAAAGGGCTATTCTCTATTCCCTATGCAAATATTTTAACTGTTGTAGTGTTTGACAAAATGGGATCTAAAAAAAAAAATCTGCAAAGTGGAAAACAAATCTGTTTACAGTGGCGTTGCTGACTATCCTACCATATTCAGCACTTTTAAATATTGTTATTTATGAAAATGTAGTTTAAAATGCAAGACAAAATATTTATAAATGTTTCTTTTAATAAATACCTGTTTTGTCTGAAAGTGTTATCGTGTTATGACAACTTTATTCATGTTGGTTAGCTACTTACCATTATGAATAAAATATTCAATTATTATACTGATAGAATAATAGCTATGATGTTTACAAATCCTGAGGGGGGAAAATTCAGTGAAAAAAGGACTGCCTCCTCCTACTGTGAAATGCTGTTAGAAAAAATGAATTTTTCTGGCTTTTTTTTCTTAATTGGAATTTAACTATGGTCCTACATATGTCTAGTATCATTTGATTACAGTTATATTTACTGTGGTACTAAACATATACAGCATCATATATGTATATATTTACATAGTGTAATTTCAAGTTTGTTGGTGTTTGAGGCACAATACATTTAGTCCACACATCTAAGCAATGTTTAAGAGACAAAACTGCATGCATTAAGTCTTTACAAATGTAGACTTGAATATCCTTAATGTTACTATTTGATGGTGACCTGCTAGTCATAAACTATCTTTATAAGATATTTCACACAGGTAGAAGTTCTTGTCAGCACAGACAAGTCATCCTTTCACAGACAGTTTTAAAGCTAAATGTGCACGCCCTAAAATATTATCTTGATTTCTAGTGTAAGATTCAAAAAATCTGTATTTGGAAACTGTTACATCATTTTGAAAAATACTACACCAATCTTCAGTGTAATACTGCAATGAAATCACGTTCAAAACTTCTTGTCTTAAATCCTCTATTTGGAGGGATTTAAAAATTTAACATAACATGTGAAGCTTCCTTCTTGGAGCAAATGCTCATATTAAAATGTTTAATACACTCTTCATCCATCCGTTTGGGTTTCCCAAAATTTTTTTATGAAAAAAATGCACATGGTCTAGATGGACAACAAGTCATGCCGTAACATGATCTCATTGCCTATCATACAGTTCTTTGAACACAAATTGTAAAACAGTCAAGCTATTAAACTGATTTATTGTGCATGCAGTGTACAATACACTTTGAAAAACTGCCTAAATACACTTATTCTATAGCCTGGAATAAAATAAGTATGTATTTAACTTGTATTTCAGTTTTTCATGAGAATGTATATAACAAGTGCACTACAGAAAGTGAGTTATGTTTTCGTCACTTTTGCCCAGTGTGTAATCTTTTCTGTCAAGCAGAGCCTAATGCCAAATAGCCACAAATAAGCAGAGCACTTGTGTACGCTCCTGACCTTTACGTTTCAAAGAAACTGAATATTTATTGTATTATGAATGTGTTCAACTTAGGTGTTTATAGTCAACTTTCATATAACTGAGCTGAAAGTAGTTTGGGATACGCAGGTTAAAACAAAACCTGCAGATAGTATCAAGAGTATTTAAATTCGACTGAAGGCACATATGTTATGAAGGAAACTAAAGGTATGATGGAGAAAAGACAGGTCAGTGACACAGGTCGCTGGGCTGCACATTCACCAACTGAGTCCAGGTACCATGGAAACGTGGCCATAGCACTCCCAGCTCCACAGCCTGTCCACCACTTGCTTAAACACCTGTGGAGTCCACATAATCTATTCGCAGGACAACAGAGAGTGGACACAAACCAGACTTAAGGTAGTAATAGCTCTGTTTCAAATAAAAAGCATGCTAAAGTGTCTATTAGACTGTGGTCTGAACTAAGCAAATAGAGGAGACCTACATTCTACCTTAAACAGCTGGGGTTTCAGCTGTCACCTGATGCCAGACTTGCTCCCCTAGACAGCAAATTCCATCACAAGGAGAAGCTGCCTGTGGAACCAGTACCTAAAAAAGGTGGGGGGCTCTTTCGGTGGGAGCAGCTTGCTGGACTGACAACGCCATGAGCCTGCTCAGGAACCAGCAGCTTCTGTATGCAGTAAGTGCTTGTGAAAGCCATTTAGCATAAGTATTCCACATCACCAATTCAAAAGCAATCAAAGCTGCTACAAGACAGTCTCTTAATGTCAGTGACTCTCTACACCATGACAGTAAAGCTCATACCTCTACAATATCTGTGAGCCTGCTCCCGACAGCGTTAACCCAGCCAACGACAGCCTGAGTCCTTATCAAATCCAACACTGCCAAAAATTAAGGTTGCACATAGACAGACAAACAGCTGCAACACCTGCTCCAAGTTGATTTGAACCATGTCTAACTACCAACTTCAAAACGGAGTTTTTCTCACCCCATAATGCTGTTATTTTTTGAGAGAACCAAGAGTAGCACTGTAGCACATCCCGGGACATGGCTGCAGTGACAAAGGTCTAGTCCTGTTCACCTAAAGCCTCAGTACCTTTGCAGTGACAAAACATCAGCCCTATTTATATTGCTCCCGAATACTTCTGCCAGCAGTAGAAGTGACTGGTTTGTGGGATGAACGAATAAAGCAATAATGGTGCCAAAATCAGCTGGGAAAAAAGTCTGTGTATTACTTTAATGTTATACCAAAGGCCAGATTTTGCCCCTTCCTTTATCCATAAACTCATCCTGTGGAAATCCATCCTTACGATTTAAAACAGAGATACAATTCAAGTGATTCAAAGGCTGACCAGCAGACATTGACTCACACTACCTTTTTCCTTCTCAAAAACTTTACATTAAATCACGCCTTACTCTAAATTTCCAGAGTTCTGTGCAGTTGTCTCACAAGCAGGGTTCACACAGCCATTAAGACTCTCACAGTTTCTTTTATTGTTAGAGACCACCAAAATTTGGTCTATTAAATGCATAAAGTTGATCATTTTTCCTTTACCCTTCTGAAAGAAAGCTTCAAGAAGCTCCATGAGCAGTCAGCAGTGAGTGCAAGGGAAGACTTTGGTGGGTGAGATTTCATAGGCAACGGCCTGGGCTGTCTATCAGTGCCAGACTAGCCTGCACAGACTGTACATTCTCCGCAAAGCTCTCCGAGTGTGATTTTACTTATAAATTATTGCTACAGTATATTTTGACAATAAACCTTATTCAAAGTGGTGCATTTGGAATCATAGAAAAAAGTTTTTACCCAACCATTCCTTTTAACGTTTAACATTCCAAATAATAAATTCTCATGTTGACCGTATTGCCTTTGGATTTCCACAATGGAACAAGACTTCTAAGTTTTCATTTCTGACTACCAAAACTACTCAGGCGTGCAAGCCTTCCTCTTGCTTTTGATATTACATTCATGAAAATAACAATTTACTAATGTATCACATGGAAGCTACTGTTATTCCACCAGTGGAATTTACTGTTATTTCATCAGTGGAATTTAGTTGTAAAGTATGCTTACATAGTTCTGTTTAGACATGAACAAGGACAGAAGAACAGCAAAGACCTGACTTTGACTCCTCCAATGATTGTAATACAAAATACTGCCTAATAAAGTTTCATGGATAGTTGCACATTTTTATAATAAAGTATATTCTTCAAACTGTTTTGAGTTCAGCCAAGAATCTCATTAATGATGTTATGTAAAACAAGGTTACTATGCCACCCTGTCTGCATACCAGAAGGGATTTGTCAGGATTGTCCCACAACACCCGTCACATCCCATTTACTAAATGACCGCGTCTTCACTGCATTCCAGCTTAAAACTTTAACGTGAGACACTGTGCTCAGATGCTGCATTTTGTAAAAGGTACTCTCAGCCTCACCACTTATCCCTGACGTGAACGCTCTTTCAATTGCCCTTTTTTCTTCTTTTCCTCTAAATGCGCGATTTTGCGCCTGCTTCGACTGTGGAGGTATCTTTCCACGAGTATTTGGGGCTTCCTCCTCCTCAGGGTGTTTTAATTCTGAAAATTTCTTCTGGAGCGAGAGGAAAAAGGAGAGTAACCTGGATATCCAGCCCCCCGCCTCCCCGTCCCCACAAGCGGTTGGGGTTGGCCGCAGGGTGGGAGGACACGACACCGCCCCCACGCCCACCTCAGCGCCCCCGCGGGCCCTCACCCCGGGAGCCCTGCTTTGAACTTGTGGCACAGAGGACCTGGCGAGGTTTGCGGGGCTTCTTTTAGTCAGAATAAATAAAAACGCATCCAAATGCCCCTCACACGGCGACAGCCGCCCCACTGCGGCCTGCATACAGGCGTGGGGCCCCGGGGCTCGCCCCCTGCCCCGCCCTGCCAGCGCTAGCCAATCACAGCGCGCCCGCCCAACGGGCACCGCCCCTCCTAGACGAAGGGAGACGAACCCCTTCGTCCCTTTCCGCCGGAGGAGTCACGACAGTTTCCGGTCGCTCCCGAGTCTCTTCGGCAGCTTCCGGAAACCCGGAAGGGAGGCGGCTGAGGGTGCTCAGGTGTTTCCGGCCGGCGCGGCCAGCGCCGGTGGAGGACAAGCGCCCCAGCCGGGCATGCGGCTACTCTCGCGAGTTCTCCGCGCGGCGCAAGGCTGCCGGGCCGCCGCGCTGCCCCCGCCGCGGAGACCCCGCGCAGCGCCGGGCGGGGGCAGGGCGGCGGGGACGCAGCCGCGCCGCGGGCTGAGCGCCCGCCCCGGCTTAGACGAACTGTTCGCCGCCCCGTCCTTACACCGCCTGCTGGAGGCGCGGGCGCAGGGCGGGGCGAGGCCGGAGCTGGCAGCGCGGATCCAGCGGCTGCGCGACAAGGAGCGGGAGCTGTGCGACACGCGGGAGCTGGCGCGGCAAGGTGCGGGGGGGCGGAGCCTGGGACACGGGGAGGGGCGGGGCCTGGGCCGGGAGGGGCGGGGCGAAGGCGTTGCCCCGCGGCGCCTACTGGCAGGGTGTGTGTGGGTGGTGGGGTGATTTGCATACGCCGACGCGACTGGTGGAGCGCCGCAAGGGGGCGGGGCGCACCCGTGAGGGTGTCGGCGGCGCGTGCGGGGCGCGCGTGGCGGTGGCGGGAGGGCGGTGACACGCGTGGGAGGGTTAAAGGCCTGTCGGCCGCGGCAGTGCGGGAACGCGGGGGCGGGCGGGTGGTTCCTCAGGGTTCCGCGGCCGAAGGAGGCGAGCACACCTCCGCAGCAGAGGTCAGGGCACGAGTGGGTGTCGGCGCGGGCGGGAGAGAAGGAAGGAGGGAGTGGGAGTGGGAGTGGGAGAGGCGCGTCCAACGTGCGTGGGAGCCGCTGGTACCTGAAGGAAGAGCAGCGTAACAGCATCTACTTCATATAACATAAAGATAATTAATTAGGGATTAAAAACTTAATTTTAAAATTTTTTTATTATTTTTTTTTTCTTGCTGTGGTATGCCCGCTTGCACCCATTTTGGCGGCCGTGGGCCTCAGCGGCTCTTCGTGCTGCCTCCGTGCTCTGATTTAACTCTGAGCTGTGTTGTCAGCTTTTAGTGTTGCCAAATACCAAATATTTATTTTTTTTTCCCCAAATCAAACTTTGTTTTGGTAGCGGTTAGAAACCAAAATGCAGAAGAACAGTACTTTAAGATCAGTAAGCATTCACTAGATCGTGAAATGTTCCCCAGATCATTTAATACTTACTGCTTCTCTAAATACTGCTGAAATAAGAGTCTTAACTGTATTCAGTTATTTCAGCCGGTGGAGATGGCAAACACTGTCTGACAGGAAATGGCCTCTTTTTTTTCTGTTCATTCTCTCTCACCTCATACTGAAAAAGGAGAACTGATTCTTCTGAACAAACTAATCAATGACCCAAACTAACAGAATGAAACGGAACGGAGGAATTTTTTTTCCTCGCCTTTCAGAACCTGTTGGAGAAGTAGGTGCCATCAAAACCAGGTTTAGAACTTCAGCAAAGTGAAGTGATTACAAGGGCTTAGTCAGTAACTTTGAGCACCTCTGTAGTTCCTACTTAAAAATATTTGTATATATTATTTTTAAATTATTTTAGAGCTTATATTACATTTGCACTTTAAAGTATTCAACTGCTTTTAAATAGATTATTTCTTAATTCTATAATTGTTGCATTATGAATAGCTGATTTGATTGTAATCAATTTGTAATTCCTTAATTCATATCCTTCCTTCTGTTAGCCTTAATGACTAGCCCTTGATCAGCAGTTATTGTAAAGAAATGTAGATAGTTGGAGATGATCAAGTTTACATGTTTAAAGAGTTACAGTTAGTCAGGTAGTCAACCGTGGGTGCTCTTATTCAGCTGTAGGTAAAGAGCACACTTGTTGTTTAAAACAATTTTACGCATGACTCGCTTTAGAATTTCCTTCTTACAGAAGTGATTCTGTGGGGGGGTAATTTACCAATGTTAAACCTAAATTGTAAAGCTTCATTTAAAATTGTGCTACTGGCTAAATGCAGTTAAAGTGCTGAAAAGATGTGGCTTTACTGTAAGAGTACACCTTCTGTCTCAGCTGAGTGCATTCTTGAAGCTTGCTGTACACAGAAAAAAGAAGTTTAGCATCTTTTTTTTCTTCTCTTGCTGCTGACTGTGCAGTTACGTGTTCCTGTGCCTTCCCCAGTTCCCCCTTTTTTCATTGTGTATACCATTTTCTCATTTTTGGGGTAATATTTTTTTCTTCTGGGTGAGTGAGCTGAATCAGTGCGGATCACAGGCTACGTAGGATGCTGAATTTTTTTTTTTTGGGGGGGGGGGGAAGTCTGATATTGACCAGAAGAAAAGGAACATTTTAACATATCGAAACTGTAGTACTGAAAAACAAGTCTTAATTGTAAAGCATTTGTGTTGATCAGTCAAGTAACACTTCAGAATTACAAGTTCCTCTTCTTATGCAAAAGTTCTCCTATACCTTTGTTTTTAGTGATGTGTTAGAAGTTTTGCAGCTGTTCTGGAATAAATTGACAGACATGAAATACATGAAATTACCACTGCTGTCTTCAAATTTTTGCATACAATGATCGGGGTAATAGTCCTTTTAAGGAAGTGTCAGTCGTGGGGCTGCTCCGTAAATCCTTTACGTTCCTGTCGCAGTCAAATACAGCGAGTAATTTCTTAGAATCACGGAATGGCTGAAGTGAGAAGGCACCTCTGGAGATTGTCCAGTCCAACCCCCTGCTCAAGCAGGGTCACCCACAGCAGGTCGTTCAGGGTTGTGTCCAGTTGGGTTCTGAATATCTCCAAGCATGGAGAATCTGCAACCTCTCTGGGCAACCTGTGCCACTGTTTGACCACCAGCACAGTGATTGTTGTTTTTTTTCGTTGAGTTGGGTTGTTTTGTTGGGGTTTTTGTGTACTATTCATCTTTGTTACAGATCGTATTATTAATCTCATTTTCTGACAGGTTTAGTGTGTTCGGGGTTTTGTGTGGTGGGGTTTTGGTTTTTTTGAAGAGTAAATTTTTCGTGTGGTTATTTTTCAGAAGGTTTTCTGAGAGTGGCACTGATAAAAGTCTGAGGATTAACCATACTCAAATATTCCAGATGAGAGTGAAGATTTCCAGAAGCTTGCAGAAACGGAAATCGCCTCCTGTGAAGAAGAGATAGCTGAACTGAAAAAGGAGGTTAGATCCCCTTTAAAAGCCTCTATTACCTTGCCATTCTTAAATGAACAAAGACAAATTGTCTTCGTCAAAACATGATGTATACAATCAACTCTTCTCCCCTTCAAATTGTACTCCTCAACTAGCGTCTGTTATCTAAGGAAAATGAACAACGCAGCTGGTATAGAGACAGCCTCTAAATAAGCGCTTACTTGTATCTGAAATTCTTTGAATCAATACACCTTTGTAAGTAGGTGCTATAATTTGTCTTGTCTGGGTGTACCTTTATGGTTGTCCAGCTTTTTATCCATTGGAAACATTCAGCTTGTATAGTATCAAATACACAGTGGTTTTGAAAAAAGTATTTTAGTAGTATGTAACTACTTTAGACTGCTACATTAAAAATAATGATCTTTATGTAAACAAACTGTTACATATTCTTAATTTACTGATGAAGTAAAAGCTGGTATTGTCACATTCTTTATTCCTTTGACAACAATGAAACAGTCACTTTATAAATATTTTTGTTAAATACTTATGGTTTTGCCAAAAGAAGTAGTCTGTGGAAAGAAACATCACCTAATGCTAGCAAAGGAAGATGATTGAAAAGCACTTGCAAATCATCCAGGGTTTTGATCCAGCCTGCAAAACTGTGATAGAGTTGGGTTTTTTTTTTGTTCTAGTGTATCTTTCTTCTACAGATGACTAGAAGGCGCTCTCTCCCTTTGTAAATAAATAAATGAATAATAGAGCTGAGTTGTTGTTGAAGGACTGTCCTCCTGAACATCCATACCTTATTAGCTCTGCAGTTGGGACCAGCTTAAAAGGGAACCTGCTGGGAAGAGAGACGCTCAGTTGTCTTGCAAGAACCAGGGTGTATCCCGTGGTGCTCAAAAGTCGCAGTGCTCCTGATGTGTGAAAACTTCTGTGAAGTTTCATATGTCTTTAGAGAGACCTACGTCACTCCTGCAGCCAGACACAGGGAGCCTTCTTGCCATGCAGCATCCCTCCCTTCCCCATTTTCCCGACCACTGCTGCTTCCCTGCAAGAGGCAGGAGGAGTTTGTCCTCTGGGCGTCCCAGGAGTTCGTGCAGGAGAAAAGACAGCCTAGATCCATTACAGGCTTGTCTGGCATTTTATACTGTCCCAGTTGTGGATAGCAGCGTCAGAGGGGGAAGTCTTAGCTGGGTGTTTTTGTGTTCGCAGATAGTGTTGCTTTTGATTCCTTCAGAAGAAACAGACAAGAGTGATCTTGTCATGGAAGTAACTGCTGGAGTTGGAGGGCAGGAAGCCATGCTGTTCACCTCGGAGATATTTGATATGTATCAACGATATGCTGCCTATAAACAGTGGAAATTTGAAGTATTAGAATACTTTCCCAGTGAAATAGGTCAGTAATGGATATACTTAATCTTTGTAACTCTTTAATTTAAGTTGAAATGCTCATTCATATGACACTTGAATTTCCTGACTACAGGAAGCTAATTTGCACTAACTTAATTTTAGAAGCGGAAGATTGTTTGAATGTCTGAATATGATTTTCCTCAGCTTCTGTATTTGAGAATGAAATTCCATTTCAGGAGTACTATTAAAATACTAAACTACTAAAATATAAAACTTGCCTTTCATTAGTTTCAAAAAAGTAGAAATGAAACCAAGTGCTTGGTGGAAGAAGATGCAGATATGTTGGTTTAGCTTTTTTTTTTTTTTTTTTTTACAAACACAGATTACATATACTTTTTATTGGATACACTGTTCTACTTAGTTACTGAATGTTTCTAGTGTTTGTAGATCGGTTTGGTGGCGGGTTGGAAGTCAGTGTATTATTATGAATACCTTGGCAGAGAGAGATGAGTATTATTAAAACTGTTCTTGAGTTTTAATCTAAAACGTCTTGAATTAATCTGAAATAATGTGATTTGAGGATTTACGTAGGCCATCTGTAACAGCTAACGGATGAGCAAAATGGGGGAATTGTTGAGACTTTCAGAGGAGAGATAAGAGACCTAATTATTTATGAAAGTTTTACAGGTAATCAGTTTAACAGCTTGTTGCCGGTAAAAGGAGATGTTTCTCCTTTCTCCCTTACTGCCTCACTGTCTCTCTGAGCAGTCCTACCTTTTTTGTGCGTGTCTGTTTTGATGTCCTTTCACTAAAACTGGCAAAGACTTTGCTTTTTACGACTGGTATTTTTTTTTTTTTGCCTAGTTAATGTGTTAAATCAGTTCTCATGAGCCTTAGAGCTAGCAAAAGATAAGCAGCAACAGGGGGGTGAATGCAAGGAGGTGGAAAAACTGGATCTTTTGGTGATGAGCTGTGAAGTTGGTTCACCGCATCTCATGGAACAGTATCTTTGTAAAGATGGGGACTGGTAGCTTTACGCAACAAACTGAGGCCGTGGCACATGTTAGTTAATTTTAGCTTAATCCGGTTAGTGTGTAAAGTTGTTTCGCAAAGATCAGGCTGCTGTCTCTGTGTTGCTGCTGACTTCTTTGCGTTGGCACTTGGCGTTATGCATCTTCGCAGAGTCCCATCACCAAGTCGCTCCAACTGAAAAATAGCATTAAAAAAACCCACCCCCGATTAGTTTTCAGGTGATGCAGCACAACGGAAGCAGAGAAATACTCATGTGGGCGGTGGAGGCAGAAGTGTGTGGCTACTAGTGCTGACAGGGAGAAAACCAGGCCCTCCTTCCAGCAGCAAGAGGTTCAGTCACCTTAAGACAACTGTGAAACTGCAACCCAAAACATGCCCAACCAGTGGCAGGGATTTGGGGTTTTGATTGACAGATTGTTAGCCACGTTTCTTCAGCAGGCTGGATTTGCTGTGTCTATCTGTGTTAACAGATCTGCAGGCTTACTGTTACCCATGCTGTTGTGAGTAGAGCCAGCACATTTTGCTTACTCACATATTGCTGTGGGGGTAACGCATGTATCATAGGGGGTATGGATCAGTAGATGGGTGCTTGTGCAGCTTACTGCCCATACCTCGGATCGCTTGTGAAACTTTACCTGTATTCATACTTTCATCAGCATTTTTTTTTCTTTTTAGTGAAACTTTGAAGAAGAAATGAGAAAAGCTAGGATGTTAGGATATGCAATCTGTCAGAAAAACTCATATTTTTTTTCAGTCAACACAATATAATTGCAGAGAGATTTTTAGCCAGCTTTGAGAGATGTTCTAACACTCCTTCTGGTTACTTACGCCGTATTTTGGACTCAGTGATATTTTCAAGTATCTTGAACCCTTTCTGTTACAACTGTGTAGAAATGAAAAAAAAACTACAATCAATATCCACAACTCTCCTAGTTGAGCTTCTCATGTCAGTGAGCTACTTTCCCCTTCTAATGAGGGTCTTACTGTGCCCTAAGACCATCTTGCATAAGTACAGTTTTTTGATTCACTGTTATATATTGAGAGATTAAAAGAAGGTTCAAAAATCAGACCCCATGGAAGAAATGCAATTGGACATCACAAACTAGCTTGATTTGTTGTCTGTGTTCACACTTCACCTTTCAGATATGCAGATACAATTTAACTTACTATGGATTTCACTTACACTTCTGTGGTTTTAAAATCTTTACTAGAATTTGATTTTTAAAAGTGTTATATCTGTAAAATGTTTGAATAATGTTCATTAGAGTTCTTAGCTGGTGACATTTCAAGTTGATGAACATGATCTCAGGTTTTTACAGTATCAGAATCTCCTTCCAGAGTGTCTGCTGTTGATTCAATTAATATATGTTTTTTTACTTTGGTGATACTTGAATTCATTATTGTCCGTCTAGATTTGTTACTATTAATAAAACTTTTTTTTATGGTCAAGAGGTCATTTGTCAAGTAAACTGTTTTCACAGTTCAAGTGAAGGTAGGGACAAGAAGAAGCTTCACGTTACAGTGGAGTTCGTTGCTGAAAGAGGAAAGTCATCTTTATCCCCACTCACAACCAGGCAAATGCTTTGCCAGGAGCTGATCCCATTCAGCCTTCAAAGCTGACAGAACTCTATTAACTTTTTTCTTTTTTTTTTTTTTGAAGTATATGGAATAAACATCGTGCAGGCTAGCTGCGTTTAAACAGCATGGGGGAAGGGTCTGGGTCCTCCTTATTTCATATACTAGAGGGAGTTGCTCTTTCCATTGAAGCAAGAAGTAGGTGGGGTGAACCCCAGCAGTCGCACACAACTTCACCTTCAGAGCACAGTTTCACAGTCAGCTTGAACAAGGGCTGTCCCACCTTCCATCCAGCTGCCAGCTGTGTGTTCCTTCTCTCTCAGCTCCAGCAATTTTGAGGCCACAGTGCTAATTGGATCAATACGCTGATTTGGCTTAAAAACTCTCAGTGATTGGATAGTTTAAAGTCGGGTCTGACTCAACTTGTGGTCCTGTGATTGGAAGAGAAAGGGAGTTGTGCTTGACTACCCTTTTGGTGAAAGCTCAATCCTTGGACAAGGAGCCCACACGCTCAGAGGCATTCACTTCAATGCCTTAAGTGAGAAATTGAAGTAATACGTTAGCCTGATATATATCTAGCTGTATTTTCTCTTTGAAACCGCTAGGTTTTTAATGGTTATATATTTGGTTTAAACTCTTTTGCACCTGTCTCTGCACCAAAATGAGTGTTTAGGAAGGTAGGATGTAAATTTGGAGAAAAATAAAGGCAGCCCTAGCCTTTGTCAGCCTCTTGCGGTGTATTTTCTGATCTTACTTGCATGACCGCATATTGTCAAAACTGAGGAGCGAGAAATCAGTTGGGAGGTAGGGGCACTATAGATGGCACTGCCACCGAAAGGCATGTTTGAACCCTCAGGTTCAAAGTGTCTGAGCTGTGCTGAGCAAGAATGGAGTTAAGGACGCTTGCTGGTGACACTAAGCTGTTGCATCCCAGCCATGCTTCATTTTTATGGACTGCATGAGCAAGAGCAAGGTCCTGCATTAACACATCAGCCTCCCTCATTTCAGAGAGCTCCAGAATTTGGCTGAAATCTGACTGTGAGCCTGTGTGAACAAGGCGAATGTTTGAGCTGCAAAGCTGCAATTAAGAATTGGTTTCAGACCACTCTTGACTAACTTTACTGACCTACCCCAAGGGATGCCATGGTGCAAAAATAGCATGTTCAAGATTTAGTATGCACATTACAGCACAAACCCACGTGTCATTATTTATCCACTGCCTCTTGCCCTGTAGTGGCAGGCAGAGACACAGATTTGGGACTTAGTCTCAATCTGGGTATAAGACGCCACATAAAAAACAAGCATAAACTCAGACCCTTGTTGTGTGAACATCAGCTTTCAGGATAGAGAGGAACATTTTAATTGAAAGGGGCAAGCATGTAGTTCGTAAGAGGTAACTATATTTGACAGGCCAACAACATGTCTGCCAGGGTAAAGGGTTTGTTGAAATTTCATTGGATTTGGCTGCATTTCATATTAAACCTGTGTTGGTAATAGTTGATTTGAAGCAGTATGACCTAAAATACCCGTCTTTTGAAACAGTTTCTCGGTCATCTCATGTGAAGCACTATGGTGCCGCAGGCACACTGTTATTGCTACAAACTTAAACTCTCCTGAACATGTCACAGGTGTGGCTGCAGCTCAGACAGTCTGTACCCATGGTATATATATGTTAATGCTGGGAGAAGTGAGGGAGAAAAGACAGAACATTAGCTTTTGCAATGAACTGCTTATCAGGTAATTAATACTTTTCAGTAGCACCATAGCCTTGTGGACATTCACATTATTTTTACTCCTGACATAGCCTGGCTCCTTCCTCATGTGCAGAGGTTGCTTATGATTTTTTTAGTACTTGCTTTTATATGTAAAGGAGTACATAAGTTTTATTACTCAACTACGTTAATTATTTTAGGTTATGTAAGATTCTTTTAGAGTACAGAAGAAATCTTTTGTTCATTTGAGTAGCATTTGCATAGCAGTAGAAAGATTTCACAGTACCTGTTAGAATGAAACTTGCTGATCTAAACTGAAGATTTTGACAGATACTCTTCTTTGTTAAACTACATGCTTTGTGGTCATATTTATTCTAAACATAACTGATTTATCTCATAGAATTGATAGTAGATGATGGCTATAAATTAAATCAGTGAAGCACTAGGTATGTTGAATAGTGCATTTGAATCAAAGTGGTACAGATTTGTACAAGTAGAAGAAAACTTGTAGAAGTCAGAAGGACAAAAACGAGATGAAAGAGAAAGGAAGAGGCAGTTTAGGCTATTTTCCACAAATGTGACTGTAAAAAGAAATATGTTTTAGTAAAGTTATGAGGGAATGTTAAATTTCTGTAGAATGAAAACATTTGCAAACCTTCTCTGTGGAAGTGAAAAACTTGGCCTATGTTCTGGCTAATGATTTTTTTATGCTCTGCAGGGCATTTTCATGTTCTATGTTGTCTTCATTTTCCTCTCTTAAAAAGCTGATATCTTGTCCCTATGGCCGATTTCCTTAGTCTAGAGACAGCCTAAAACAGTATTTCTGAGAAGTGTGTTCCTCTTGTTTTCCTCATCTGTGGTTTCTTCTTGCAAGACTTCAACTGCAGTGCTCTTTGAAGGCCACCTATCTCCTCTTCAATTATTCCCTTGGCACACCATCCACAGTCCTGAGAACGGGATCTGGGAGCTGAGCAGGATTAAAAACCAAAACAGGTGAAAAATTACATTCACAGAATCACAGAATGGTAGGGTTGGAAGGGACCTCTGGAGATCATCTAGTCCAACCCCCCTGCCAGAGCAGGATCACCTAGAGCAGGTTGCACAGGAACGTGTCCAGGCGGGTTTTGAATGTCTCCAGAGTTGGAGACTCCACCACCTCTCTGGGCAGCCTCTTCCAGTGCTCTGCCACCCTCAAAGTAAAGAAGTTCCTCCTCAAGTTTAGGTGGAACTTCCTATGGTCAAGTTTGTGCCTGTTACCTCTTGTCCTGTTGCTGGGCACCACTGAAAAGAGCCTGGCCCCATCCTCCTGACACCCACCCTTTAAGTATTTATGAGCATTGATAAGGTCCCCCCTCAGTCGTCTTTTTTCCAGACTGAAGAGACCCAAATCCCTCAGCCTTTCTTCATAAGGGAGGTGTTCCAGTCCCCTAATCATTTTGGTAGCCCTTTGCTGCACCCTCTCCAGCAGTTCCCTGTCCTTCTTGAGCCAGGGAGCCCAGAACTGGACACAGTACTCCAGGTGCGGCCTCACCAAGGCAGAGTAGAGGGGGAGGATGACCTCCCTCGACCTGCTGGCCACACTCTTCTTGATGCACCCCAGGATGCCCTTGGAATTCTTGGCCACAGGGGCACATTGCTGGCTCATGGTCATCCTGTTGTCCACCAGGACTCCCAGGTCTCTTTCAGCTGAGCTGCTCTCCAGCAGGTCAGCCCCCAACCTGTCCTGGTGCAGGGGGTTGTTCCTCCCCAGGTGCAGCACCCTACACTTGCCCTTGTTGAATTTCATAAGGTTCCTCTCTGCCCAACTCTCCAACCTGTCCAGGTCTCTCTGTATGGCGGCACAGCCTTCCAGTGTGTCAGCCGCCCCCCCCAGCTTTGTGTCATCAGCAAACTTGCTGAGGATGCACTCTATCCCCTCATCCAGGTCATTGATGAATATATTGAAGAGGACTGGACCCAGTACTGACCCCAGGGGAACACAATCATTTATAGTGCCATCACTTCTCTGATCCTTCAAACAGTTATACCAGCGTGACTGAAGGCTTTGCACAGTAGCAAACAAGGAAGAGCAAGAATGCTAGAAACTAGTATTGCAACAAACTCTTTCTGTCGTGAAACCATAATTGTACTGGGTTTTACTTGCAAGTTCCAAGCTGTTCAATGCTAGGTTTTAGGATCTTGCTGTCAAATGTTTTGCTGGATGTATTCGTAAGAGGGGCAGGAGTTGAAGTTCTGCTTACTCAAAGGGAGCAAAAGATTACAATGAAATGAAAGAGCAAAGATGAGACACGGGTAGGATGCCTAGAGGAGAATGGATAGGAAGAGGAGTATGAATAGTATTCATCCTTTAGTTAGAGTTAGTTTTTTTCCCATTGAATGATAAGGTTCTGAACTAACAATAAAAAAATTGATGTAGTTTCTTAAGGTGGCATAAACTTACTGGTGTTAGAGTTCTACTGTGGTTTATGATTGTATGTGTACATGTATGTACATGGTTTGTAGGCAATCTTTTTATGATTATAAAAAAATAAAATTGGACTCTATAAAAATTAGACAGTTCTTTACTTGAGGTATTGTGTAAGCATGTATGTCTGGCTTTGTTTTTAAGACTTTTCTTGCATTTTCGGTGCAATTCTGCCTAACTATTTAAATGGAAAAAATCATAATTTTAAGAAACAAATGACAATGATGCCTAAATACACTGAAATAGCATAGTACCAGCAGTTTTTCTTACAGCTTTACAGATGTTTTTCTTCTATATTTAAGGTGGTCTAAGACACGCAGTTGCCAGTATAGCAGGTCTTGAGGCTTACAAGTACATGAAATTTGAAGGAGGAGTGCATCGTGTTCAGCGGGTGCCAAAGACAGAAAAACAAGGACGCATTCACACCAGCACAATGACTGTTGCAATATTACCCCAACCCACTGAGGTAATATTTATCTTCTAGTATAACAGACTTTACCATGAGCAATGTTTTTACATGCTGTATTGTTGATACCCAAGTGTTTTCTGTCTCTGTTGTTATTCTCTCTTAATGATTTTTTTTAATCTTAGTTTTAACCTAAGTCATATTTATTGGTTTATTTTTATTTTTGTCTAGATGTGTGCAATAAAGGATTTCTGGATTTCCTCATGATCCTATTCTCAAGAAAGTCACTGGCAGTTTACTTCACTGTAACCTGAAAATTCACTGTGACTGTGTCTTGCATGTTTTGTGGAAAACTTTAGGTTTTTTACAAAGTAACAACAGGCTGAATTAGTTTACAGAGCCCATAGAGCACCTTCTCTTTTAGCACCTTCTCTTCTCCATTTTTGTAGTGTCCTCACTTTCCCCTTCCAAAGTGTATGGGTGATAATTCATTCTCGCCATATTTGCTTGGTTAAAAAAACTGACTAAGAATTAAAGCTTTGTTTTGATCTTTGTTTCACGTTGACCTCGCAAATTGTCAAAGATGTTATCCTTCCTATTCTCTCCCGAAGTTGTCTCTCTCCTTCCTCCCAGAGACTGTCGCCCCATTCCAGAGCCAATCAAGGGAATATGTTCCATTTTATCTAAAACCCCATCTGGTAAAGTCCAAATATTGGTTAGCTTTGCTGGAAGAAGGTGCAGAGCTTTCAGAAGAAGATTAGTGTTAAGGGATGGTTATGCCTTAAGCTACTATTTGTCTGATTTCCTGGCTTCTATCATGTCGCGTTCCAATCTGGCTGCAAGGATTTGTTAATATGTTCATAAGAGGATGTGAGATACCGTTCATAAACTTTAAAAAGTTTGATCTTGCCTGAATGTGCCATATAAAATAAACCAACCAACCAATGCATATTTGACATCTGTCTAGAAAGAAACAACATGAATACATTCTTTTTTTTTTTTCTTCTGTCTCCCATGACAGATGAAGCTGCAAATTAATCCAAAAGATCTACGGATCGAAACAAAGCGAGCTAGTGGAGCTGGAGGCCAGCATGTCAATACCACAGACAGTGCTGTACGGATAGTTCATATTCCAACAGGTACTTCATTTATTCCTTAGTACAAGATCTATATTGCTGTCAGAATGTCGTTTGAAACAATGGTTTTATTTTCAACCCTGGGCAACAGTAGAGCAGTTTTCATATAGTTTTCATGTGTGTTCATGGTACTGTAAATGCACCATCTTATGCCCACTCCACTTTGTAATAACGAGTACTACTGCCTTCAGTAGGTGAGCTATCCATTTTGCCATTAATCATGACACTCTAAAAGCATCCAGATCAGTTTCTATTAAAAAGTTATGTTTAAGCTTTCAAATAATGGAAAAGAAACTGAAAAACTGAGTAGGTTAAAATCTGATGATTTGCCTTTTCTTGACTAGTCTCTGAAAGAGAGATGGCTCTATTTCCATATGAAAATGTTGCTTTTAATTGCAGAGTCTACTCGTGATGCCAGCTTCTATTTGTCTGCTGGCTCCTTTCCCGTAGATTACACATATAATTAGCAGGCCCAGCCCCAGGGCTCAGGTTAGGAAATGCAGGAGGGATGTGAGATACGCTTTCAAATGCTACCTGATTTTAGCTATCATATCTTTTCTTTTTATTGCCATTCCTAAGCTTTTTACTTCCCTTTGAGCAATCCACAACAGCTGTCTTGACTTTCATTGCTTTTTAACTTTTCCTCTTCTCTACCACAAACATTAGTCAAGCTTTACGGCCTCAGGTAATCCCAAGTATCTTCACGTACGCAGATTTTTGCCACCCATTTCTTCATGTTTATTGAAGACATTAATCCATTCTGCACTTGTTGCATCACCTCAGTAAAGCAGAAGGTAAATAGTAGAGAGGATAGAATTCAGTTCAAGATATGGTGACAAAAAGGTACTCCAGATTCAAAAAGTTTTGGATTGCCTGCATGTTTGGGAAAAAAAACCCCACACAAACTAAAATCAGCAAATGATCTTAGGTTTTGCGGAAGGCAGTTATTAGTGTTAGTTATAGAAATCTTAAAATGTATTGCAAGTTTTTTTGTGGTTATGCACTGCAGATGATTCATAGGGTGTCTGTATTTCACCTTATCTCTTGACTTTTTCCTATCCCACCATTCCCTTCTTCACTCCTCTGGGTTCTCTTCCTTTACAATTGTCCTGTTACTTCTTCTATTTCTCTCATCCTAACTCTTAGGTTTATAAACCTTTATTTTGACCCAAAAAGTTTGTAAACAAGTCTTTCATAAAGTAATACTATGTAATCTTATAAAAGCATAATGTCAAATTACCAGAGTTACTTAAAGTAAATCCAAGTAACAACTTCGCTTGTGCTGTCTTATTCCTGTATTTCTTCTCCTCTTTCTTAATCTGTTCACTTCTCATTTTAACTTGACTCGTATGTTTTGGGGGAAGAGACCACACCTTTTTTTAAAAAGAAAATAGTGCCCATTTTTTTATATTCTGATCATATTCTGTATACTCACTATCTTGTGTATTTTACTGCTCCTTAAATCCTAAATTTCCTGGAACTGTGGCCAAAAATTACAAGTATTAAAGTTGTATTCTGTAACTCAGATTACATCACGTATCTTCTATTTCCTTATCTGCCTGTTGTCCAACATATCGAATTAAATTTCTTGTTTTATGGCTTAAAGCACCTGTAAAACTCAGCCTGCACTTCTCTCCCAAACTGTATTGTTAGACATTAATAAGCCTAGACTTCTAGAAATTGCCAAAACCCTTTTAGTATGCCTTACCGTTAAGTGTCAAATGTCATGATATTTTTGGCAGGGATCGTGTCTGAATGTCAGCAAGAAAGATCTCAAATTAGAAACAAAGAGAAGGCTATGCAAATGTTATCTGCTAAACTCTACAATGCCAAACTGGAAGAAGAAACCAAAAAGAGAAACAGTGTTCGAAAGATTCAAGTAAGTTTCAGTTAGTAAAGATATAATTCTGTAAAAGCGTGTGTTCTTAGGGTAACTCCTGTGTTGAACTGCAAATAGTAAATGGAAATATAGAGGAAAAGGAGCCCAGGAAGGACTTATATGAGGCAAAAAAATTACAGTCTACTTGAGCAATAAAAGTCATCTATAAGCCAGACTTAAAATTTCAGTAGTATGTAAATTCTAGAGATTTAGTGAAAGAAACTGGATCGGAACATGAAGAACCGGAACAGTTTTAGAAAAAGATACAGTAAAATAATTCTTCTACATGTTTGAGAACAATTACTGCAACTGCTGAACTGGTCTAAGCACTATACAACTTAACTATAAAACATTCTGGATAATCATGGGAGGAAGAGAAAGCTTTTGCTTCAGATGCTTAATCAATATTTCATGCTATTTATAAAAAATATGATGATGATAAACTGATTCTTCTTTTTTCATAGGTTGGCACAAAAGGAAGATCGGAGAAGATCCGAACATACAACTTTCCACAGGACCGGATTACTGACCACAGGATAAGCAGATCAGTGCATCATATTGAGTCTTTCATGCTAGGGGAAGAAATGCTAGATGAAATGATACAAACTCTGAGAGAATATGCTGATTATGAATCTTTAATGGAAATTATTTCAGAAAGTGAAAAAGAGAATCTATCCTGAACGTTGCCCTTTGTCAGCCCAATACAACAGATGCAGACATTTGTCTGCAAAGGAGCTTCTTGGAGCACCACCCAGAAAATGCAACTGCTTTTCAGATCATGAAAGACACCACAACTTGTTTCCTCATGACTGATAAACAGTTTTCTTACTTGCTGAGTAAAAGACTTTATTACCTTCATATGAGACATTATTGCTACAGCAGTCCCTTTAAAAAATAAATTTGACTGGGCCAGAAGTAACTGCGATTTTTACCTTTCTCCACCGAGAAGATACCGACACACCACTCTCGAAAGGTACGCATCAAAAAATGAGGTATTTGTAATTCCAGTTTTCATTTAAACAATAGTTTAAACATCAGGACAGTGTCAAATAGCTTACCTGAGAGAACAAAAAAATCCTATTTTGTTTGAGTGATTGGAAGAAAGTGATAAATAAATGACCCCACTACTAATCTGTATATTTGTTAATCACTTATACGTGGCATGGGAGTCAAAATATGTATCCTTCATATTATCATGGCCTTCCAGCCCTTATTAATAAACAAAAAAAATTGTTAAGGAATATCCCTCGTTCAAAAAAAAAAAAGTGGTGGAAGCCAACTGCCAAGTTATATGAATTGGTTTTGAAAAGGATGTTTCTGTTCTTGAGTCAAAAGTGAATAGAATCATTACAATATTGTTTATCTGATATTTCAGTCTCCATGTGGCTTCAGTCCAGTTTATCCTTTATTTTTTTAATTGACTCTCCAGTTTATTGATTTCCTAAACGTTATGTGGTATGAACGGCATCTTACTGGTTTTGTCTATTTATTTAACAGCATCTTAAAACATTTGATCTGTGAAATCAAATTAAAACGTTTGCCTTTCTTACCTACTGATACATGTGCCTGTGTTTATATCTGTGGGTAAAGAAGACTTTTAAGTTAAATTTATTTTAGACTACATTTACAATGCCAAATACATACAGCAATACAAAACCTGCACCTTCCATGCCACAGTATCACATCATGCATTGTATCTATGCATGTGTGTATACACACACAGAATGTATTTGAAATGTAAATACCAGTAAATAAGAAATTGGAACCTAAGGAAAATGTTATCAGGAATATACTTGCAGACTTGTAATTAAAATTAGTGTAAGAAATGAGAAATGGAACAAAGTTTGCTAGAGATAGCTTATAGAAATGCATTATTTAAACTTTCTGTATAAAAAATCAACTGATTGTTATATGTTTATTACCATCTTGTGTTACATTTGAGACTGCAGTTTGAACCAATGCACGTCAGAAAAACTCATAGAATCATTTATTACCTTTATCAGCTTTATTTTCTAGGAAATACTGCGTGGTAACTATGATTAAGTTCCAAATCTTTTCATTAAAGATGCGTACATTAACTGGAGATGCAGGAATGCCCGTATGCATAAGGTGAGGCACACGTATTTCCTGTTAGTGAGACCTAGGTCTCATGCCTGGCTCGCAGCCTGCCTCTTCTTGCCTGGCTCCTGAACAGACACTAGATGTGTTGTTGCCTCTGATCGGTGTGAGAAATCCCAGGTATCACGTGGTTCTGGCAGGAGGTTGACAGAGGTATCCCAAAACTGGCATCTGACAGCATCGTACAAGGTGGACTTTGCTACCCTGAGTTGTGCCTTCTTGGCCTGTCGTGGCAAGCATTGCTGTGTGGAGACTTGAAGTCCCTTTCTTGCTCCATATTCATTTTAACGCAAGTTAAATATAGATGCACCATATTAATGATGACACAGCATCTGTTTGAGTTGATGCATAGACTTCAACTGGTTCCCTCCAACGGTGTTGTTGTCTTTAAAACATTAATAAGATACCGATACATGGCTTCACGTAGAAGTCAGTATCTGTAAAGCATGGGCATGAGTAGTGAGTGATTCTAACAAAAAGTATACAAAAAACCCCAAAACAATCAAAACCAAACCTACTGGGAGGTCACTCCTGTTTGATTCCAACCACGTGAAGCTGGAATGCACTACTTAGAATATTCAGAAACGGTGTCACTGAAGTAGGAATCTGAACTGTCACTGTATGAATAAATACAGCAGCTATGACTGGTATAACAGCAACGAGGAATATTAATTGTCGCGCTACAAACGCGACCTTCCTGGGCTGTGAGAAGATTGTCTTCTCACTGGTGTCCACGCCGCATAGCTCCCAGTGCCACTCCTCCCCCAGCACCTCGTCTCCCCGCCCGGACAGCTGCGAATAACGCTGGTTATGCTGCCAAACAAATACAATTCTTCCACGGGGGAAGAACCCAGGTGTAAGAGCCCAAATCTTTCCCCGGGGCAGGAGCTTTGCGCGCTGTGGTCGATGTCACCGCCCCGGGCGCATCCGTCCTCGGTGGGCGCTTACACGTCTGTGTCACCCCCCGCCCCGCCTCCCCCGGGGCGCAGAAGTCGCCCGTGGGTGCGGGAGAGCGCCGCGAGCCCGCCCGGCTGCCGGAGGAGGAGAGGGAAAGAGGGAAGGAGGGAGGAAGAGGAGGAAGAGGCGGGAGACGCCCCGCGCCCGGGTCTCCCGCGCTCCGCCCCCCAGCCCGGCCCCACCCCGCGCCGAGCGCGCGCGCGCCACCTCCCCGCCACTCGCCTCCCTCCTTTTGCCGGCCGAGGAGGGAAAATGCTGAGCCGGGCCGGCGCCGCCCACCGCCCCTCAGGATTGGTCCCCCGCCTTCCGCCCGCCTCCCATTGGCCGCATCCCCTTACCCCGGCGGCGCCCCATTGGCCGGCGCGGTTTTGGATACCAAATTCAAAGTTTTAATTTAAAAGTAGCCGGCGCGGGCGGCAGCGCACTCACGGTCTGCGGGACGCGGCCCTGCAGGTAAGCGCGGGCGGGCGCCGGGGACGGGGCTCCGCGGCAGGGCTCGTTCGGGGCGGCGGGGCTCCGCGGCTGGGGGACCGTTCGGGGCTCCGCGGCGAGGTCTCCGTGCCTGGGGACGGTGGGAGGCCGTGGCGAGGGCTCTGTGACTGGGGCTATGGTGAGGGCTCTGGGGGCTACCGGCGTACGTGGTGGTGGTGCTGCGGGCGCTGGCGGTGCTGCGAGGGGTGGCGGGCAGACCGGGGACGGGGATGCCCGGCGGCCTCGCCGCCCTCCCCAGCCTCGTCCCGCAGCCGTCCCGCAGCCATCCCGCCGGCGGGATGGGATGGGACCGGACGGGATGGCAGCGCATGGCCGGCCGCGGAGCGCCCCGGTCCCGCCACCGAGCCGCGTGTGGGGCCCATCCCGTACTAGCGGGACCGGGTCCGGGTCCGAGGCCGGGTGGGGAGCCCAGCTCCCGCCGGCGGGCAGCGGCGGGCGGGGAGGCGCCGCGCCGCGCTGTCTCCCGCCCGCCGGGCCACGCCGCCGGAGGGGGGCATCCCCCCACCGCGCTCCTGCCCGCCCCGCCGCCACCATTTTAGGGGAGAATCCCACAAAACGGGGGGAAAGCGGAGACCCATCCCCACGAAAGCGCGGGGTCTAGGGCCGCGGGGTACGGTGGGTCCGGCGGCCGGTCTACCTGCCGCCCGCCCGGGCCATCTTTGGGCGCCGGGCGGGAGCAGCCTGACAGCGCCCGGGGGGCCCGCGGCTGAGCCCGCTCCGGTGGGGGGTCGGGGCCGGCCTGGGCGCCCCAAAGAACGAGGAGGAGGGGGGAACACACACATGTTACCCAGTTCTGCAAGGTTTCAGCCCAAAAGCTCCCCTGCTCGCTCGCGCCGCGCAAGCGAGGGGGGAAGAGGGGAAGGAGGCTTAGGGAGGGCTCGGCTTTCCCCCCCGGTTCGCTCACACTGTACAAAGCCATAAGCCTATTTGCTCCTTTCTTCCACCAAACGTAGGGACGAAAAAGGGACTCTTTTTTTTTTTTTTTTTTTTTATTGAATCGTTCAAGAAACACGTTTTCCTAATGTGTTTTTTCTAAAACGGCTGGAAGTGCTTAAATCCTTTAAAATGCCTGCTCAAATGGGGGAACTTACTTTTCATATGGATTACAAAGCATGTTGAAAATTATTTTCCCTCTAGATTTAACACTTCCACAGAGATGGCTTCCTTCTTCCCTTCAGCCCTCGCCCATCCCCCCGCAATTGTTAATATAGATAGCACCACACTTCGGGGGGAGGGGAAGGCAACAGGGCAAAAAGCACCCGGTTTCCCTATAATATCTATTGACCCTCCACCCTCTTAAAAATCATGCTTGTAAGTACGCTGTATTTCACTTTGACGATTGTTTAAGGGTCGCTGCTTTCCATTGTAATTTATACATGCATTGTAATTTACACATGCATGTGAGCACTCATGTTTTTCCTGTGCCACTTGGCCCCCTCCCTCTCTAAAAATGCCAGATATCTGGCTGCATCAGCAGCATTGCCTCTGCCCTTGGATGCAAACTTCAGGCTGCCCCGACCTGGCTATAGCCCTGCACGGGCCTGCTGTCACGCATGGACCCTCTGCCACTGGTGTCCCTAGAAGGGACCGCAAGTGTCCTGAGTACTAGGGTAGGAAGTGGAGACATCGGTGTCTCTAAAAGTAATCTGTACTGGTGGAACGGTGACGAAGTAAATCATCTAGTCGGTTCTCTAGCCCCAGTTATATGCAGCAGAAAGCTCAAATTTTGAGAAGATCTCATATAGATTTAATGTGTGGCTGATCAGATTCTCAGTTCCACCAGTTGTCCGTGTTTTAGACCCTGGAGGGTGAGTTAGATAAAAGCTTAAAGTGTGTGATGCAGAAGAAAGGTGTGGTTGGTTCTTTATAAGAAAAAGAATCTGTGATGCAGTTTACGCTGTGTTGTAATACTGTCCTTGTTGTTTCTTGCAGGATACAAACAAAATAATTGAATCAAACCTTAACCACTCTTTCAAAATGAAACGCGATTTTGATTGTACGTCTCTTCCTGCTGGGTTTGCACCATTGAAGTCTGCTGTGGAGAAAACAAGACTGGAAGAATCCTGCTCCTTGAATTATGAGGAAGGCTTTTGTAAAAGCTGTGCTGAAGACCATCAGAAAATACTTCTTAGTGACTCAAACCATGCGGCCACCAGAAATCTAGAACTTGAAGATGAAGGAAGACCTGTACATAATAAAGAAAATAAACAAGTAACACAGACGCTTGATGAAGGTATCTATGAAATGGAGGCACTGGAAAACAGCAAATTTAATGAGGACAGTGGTTATTCCTCTATGTTAAGTAGCCAATACGCTGATGCAATAGAACATGATGATAGTATACCTTTGGCTGGGAATCTCTGTGGCACACCAAAGCATTGTCTCAAGAACCAAAACCAAGCACAGTTTTCAAAGAAGACTTTGTTGCCAGTAATCCATTACGAAGAAATGATTTGCTCGACTTTGAAAAAAAGTGGTAAAAGAAATCTCAAGTCTTGGGCTGTAGTGGACAAAATTGTTCTCAGGGGAAAGGTTGAACTTTGTAACCTAATTGGAAAGAAAATGGGATTAGACAAAATAGACATTCTTGCCGAACTCTTCCAAAAGAACCTGAAGCATATATTAGCAAATATCTTAAGGCATCTCAGTGAGATGGATTTAGTAAAGTAAGTATATCAATCTTGTTGTATTTCATTGGGAAAGTAAACAACCTAATCAGATGGTTTAAGAATGTTTTAGATATGGGGCTTGTGACATTGACAAAGACAATGGTTAGTATTATATATTAATATATTGAAACATGAACTGTTGATGTAAGCCATGGATAAGCCAAATATGGACAATGTGTCTCTTCCCTAGAAGGTAAATTAAAGACTACTACTGTGAATATATTCCATCTTCTCCATGAAAGAAAAAGATTACATAGTTATTCCTACTCTTAAAAAATAGTTTTTTCCTTTCCTAGGAGGTAACTGATATGTTTGTATTGTCATTACAGTTTTGCCAAAGTCAGCACAACATGGCAGAAGATTCTACAAGATGACAAATGGATTTTCCAAATGTATAATAAAGCTGTGAAAAACCTTTCTGTAAGTTTCCACACTTGTAGGATATGTCAAGCCTAAACCAGCAGTGTCTTTCTGCTATTTCAGGACTCCTTCCAGCCTTAAGAGATCACAGAAGAGTTTGTTAGATAGAAGACTTTGTCTCTGAAGTGTCTCAGTGTGTCCTGTTAAGATGCCTGGTCTCGGGTGTTGCTAGTCCCTCCACTGGTAGTGCATAGACTCTGGAGCCCAAGGAAGGTTGACTGAGCAGGGTACCCAAGAAGAGATGTAGATGTTCTTAGGAGCTTCCGCATGTCTGTGCACAGAGGAAGGCACACAGAGAAACCACTCAGCTGCCTGTGCCATGCAGGTTCTCTGCTTATACTTTCTAGCAACAGTCTCTGAAGTGCAACATGTTGGCCTCAGAAAACTGAAAGGCTTTTTGCATTATCAGCTACTCCTAGTGCCTATTTGTCCCACGAAAAAAAAAATACAAGATCCAACCACGCTAGCATTGCACTTTACCAAGGAAGGACTCTTTTAAAATGTTCAGGGTGTTTTTATTCCTTGAGAGACAATTAAACAAGGCTTAGAGTCTGCCACAGAATAAGGTGGTCAACTAGCTTGAATTTTGGGTAGTATTTTATGGTGCTAGCCTGTTGGGATGAAGTAGTTGGACACCAGTGAACGTTCATCCCATAAAGTTTGATTTCCTCCCTGGCATTGTATGCTTTTTCTTAACCTGAACTGCAAACTTAAAAAATTAGTGTGGGAGGGGTTTGCTTGAAGCTTTCTCTCTGAAAAAGTATCCCTGTTCACTGTAAAGAATTACAAGTATTACTTTGTTCTTTAAAACATTGCTGTGACTAGGTTACATGCTCTACCTAAATAATTATGTTAATATGAAAGTCAATTGCATTATGTAATAGAAGATGGTTGGTTTTGATGGTCTGAACTAGTGGACTATTCTACACATTTATAACAGTAGCAACCAAGAAAGCTAAGGTAAAATTAACATACTACTTGGTATGACACTTTATTATAGGAAACCTTCTAGCCAGGAGGACAGATCAAAAATAAGTTGTAGACTTCTATTAAACCAAAAGTCAGTATCCGATAAGTCTCTTCTCAAACTTTATTCTTGTTTTTCTTTCATTAGAATGGCGCTAAGGCACCAGAACATGCAGCAACAAGGGACTTTGTTGTCTACCGAGCAGCTTTAGCTTCCATTCAGAAAGCAACCCCACCAAAAAACTTGAGTAAAAAAGGCACCAGATCCAAAGCATCTAAGAATCACAGCAGGCTCACGGAGTTTTCTGAGGTAACTGGTGATTTCCATTCATCTTTAATTTCTCATACGTTGTCTGGCCCACGATCAGCTTGTGAAGAGTATTTCTAAAAGTAGTGTCTCCAATTTGAAGTGCTTGTAACTCCTACTCGTATGGCTGCCAGACTTTGCTTGTTGAGCATATTTTAAGATGACATCAGAAACAAAGTGGAGAATATTGGTACATACACTGAGATGTCCTACATCTTTTTTTCCGCCCCTCCCAGGTGCCTAGGTATCCTCAAAATGGCTTAGTGGGGTTCATTTGGCTTAAATTTTGGCTTGGATAAGACATGAAAATGTTTAGTAATTTCCTCTTAGTTTCCATGGGTTTATAATGAATCATGTTTTCCACCTAGCATTCGCACAAAAACTATCAATTTTGCTTCAACACTGATGGGCAATTAATTTTTTTTTATTAAAGGTAAAGACTAAGTAGTTAGTTTTTTTTTTCTTTAAATGGGATGAATGAATAATTCTGCCCATTCTATGCTTATTTTTCAACTAATTATCTGACATTGAAATGTCTTTTTCTAACTTCATATTTATTAAGTGCCACACATTTGGAGTTGTTAACAACTGCTGACAGTGTAAGCTTCCCTTTACCTTATTGTTTTTCTGAAGCTTTTGTTTTTCCACGTGTAAGTGCAGGTCTGCGTTGCAAAGGTCTTATAAGACTTTTTAAAATGTTTATTGAAGGTCATTGTTTGTTAATGAGCAGTGTATTTTCTTAACTAGAAAAAGTTTTTACACTCAAGCTCCAAAGTTTGCAAATTGGTGCAATGAGAGAAGAAGATATAATCACACTGGAAAGTATGATCAAGCTGCTCTCATACTACTATATAGCACTTTGTACCATTAGGAATCTGAAAGTTCAGCTGTACATTTAGTCTGTCTGTCCTTTAAATTTAAAATTTAAAGAATTTTAAATTGGCTACGTCTGTTCCAGTCCAAAGTACTCACAGTTATAGACCAATTATTCCTGTTCAATCTCCATCAGAATTTGGTACAACCAGAATTAGGCTTAAGTAGGAGTAGGAGAAGTTAAATGTTTTGTGGCACTCGGATAACATCAGGGAATATTTGGGGTGTGTTTACCCTCCACTCATGGTTTTCTTTATATGCTTTTTCCAACAGGCTGCCAAGACCTTGAAAAACACTGAAAGCCTTAAAGTCTGCCATCGCTGTGGCTCACCTGCAAAGTATGACTCCTACCTACAAAGAGCAACGTGTAATCGTGAAAGCTGTAGCTTTGACTTTTGCACAAAGTGCATGTGCAGCTACCACAGCTCCAGTGACTGTATGAGTGGCAAACCAGTGAAACCCAGCTCTAAGCTAGGGCCGCTTCCTGGGACTAAGAAAAGCAAACAGAATCTACGGCGATTGTGATCCATCCATCCATCCATCCCAGTACAGATACTCAGGTGTCCCATAAAAGTCTTTTTAGGGTATGAACTTTTCCACAAAGAAAAACAAGGAAAAACATGCTTTCTGCTATTCTATATTTTTAAAAAAGGTTTAATTTTATTATTCCTCTGTACTATTTAGTCATGGTCAAATTCCTAGGAATCATCATAAATATCCATTTAAAAAAGCCTTACTAATATCTAAATTTAAAATAAAATTCTGGATACGGATTCTAATAACATTTTAAATATTGTCCTGACAATTTGTCTATCGTGTTCCAGTCTTCAAAACATCCCACAGTAATATTGAACAAAAAAAAAAAATTTTAGCAAGTAACCTTCCAGGTGTAACCCTAGCAATTCTTGAATGCCAGAAGGGTAAACTGTGTTTTATTTAAATGTTTACTCTTGTTCAAAAGTCTTTTAAAAACATTTCTAGTGAGAATGTCAATTGAAGTGAGTGAATTCTATGATTTTTCTTTTTTCAAGGCTTTGCCTTAATTTTAAAATGTGAAAGTTCATAGTACCATTTTCTCTGATGGTTTACCTTATGGGAACCTTAAATTGTTGCTCTTCATTTCTTCATTCAGAAACTGCAGGTTTTCCTTGAACTGAGGTGATACCTTTTCCAACTTAAAGAAAAAGTACTGTATCTTGACTAGAAAAATACTTTGCCAGTTATTTCCAAATGATAAGATTTTTAATATTTGTATATATTTGTAAATGTACTTTAAATATTATTCATGTTTGTCTTTTAAATGTGAAAATAAATTACTGTTTTCAGCAACTTGGTTGGCAAACCTGTACTTGTTTATTTATCATCTTAAAAGGTTACTTTTCATGCTTGTTTCTCATGTCTTCTAGTACATGCTTCTTAAAAACGTTGATTTAACAAAGAGCAAATCTCCTGATTCTGTGTAAAAATGTACTGAATACATTCTCATGCTGTGTTCCTGCAGCTTACCTAAAGGCTCTTAGCAGTAATTGCCGATAGTTTCTGAACCAACGCATTCAATGGAAAAATCTTCTGTTGGCTGAATTAATGCTGCTGTTGCAGAACCAGCTCGCTGTCAGTAAGTCTTAGCAATTCCACAGCAAAGAAAGGCAAGCTTTCATGAAAAATTTCCAGAAATGTCTGAGGGTTGGGTGTTCTTTTCCTGTTAGTAAGTAGATAACAAACTGAGCAGCCAGCATTGTAGGTCCTGCTCCTTGAACTGGGATAGCAGTTTTCCTGCACTTGTTAATTCTGCATTTGTGACAGTGGTAAAAGAGTTGAGCAGCACCTCTAGCGTTCTATTTTTATGTGGTGAACTTAATCTCCTAACCTAAACCTGAGACTTAAAATAGGAGGCTGGATGAGTAATATCTTTTGATGAAGAACTTTAATCCATAAATCTTTTGTCTGTTTAAATCCAATTTATGGATATGCTCAAGATCTGAGAATGAAGTACAAGTCTTCCATCCTATTATACCTTATTCTGGTAACTAGACCATACCACCTTTGCCAGCCAGTCCTGCAGGCCCTATACTGTTATAGGAAGTAACAGCCCTCAGCTACTGGATATTGGTGCCTCCAGTATTGTTTGTGAGACATGGAAAAGGCAATGGTCAGGGAGTTGATATGCATGCCACCATGAGCCTGTTTGTAGGTTGAGCACAGATAGATAAGAAATATAAGCAAAATTTGTTATGAAATTTTCATCTGTGTCTACTGAAATTCCCATGTCCTAAAGAGTAGAGATAGCTTAATGCGATCTGGACAGAACTGCCCCTTTTGTACATCAATTTTGAGAAAAGCAGCACAGGCATCCACACTCAGGCTGGTGTTGCAGAGTACAATACATCTTGAATTAAAATCTATGTGTCTGTTTCGGAGGTGAATGTGGAAGTTGCAAACTTAACAGGTTTACTTTTTCAGGTTTTGAGTTTGCTAAGGGAAACTATCCACTCTCTAGTAGGCCTAAAATCTTGTACACAGAGAGTGAGGAACAGCTGTGCTTTTTCTTTTTTTGCTTCTTTCTTGTAGAAATTTATCTGCTCATGTAGAATTTGAGGAAAGTTCCTTGTCACCCTCAGATAAGGGGGAAGAATTGGATTACAAGGCTTCAGTGGTCACAGCTGGAGGTGAACAATACGAAGAAGCAGACATTTTTCAATAACTTCTGAGTGATAAGAGGCAACTAACTTCTTCCCAAAACCTTGTTGCAATGGTCAGATTACTTGACTTCTAACAAAACTTTGGCCAAGCTGGAATGGGTCTGCTGCAAACTATTGTGGCTGTTTCTTTCCTCTTGCTCAACTATTTTTGCCTTATCCTGGTCCTCAGACCCTTGCCCTCTCAGCTTTAGTGTTAATAATCAGAATAGACATTCAAGATTGCAGCCTTCAACAGGTGGGTGACAGCTCCTTAAGGACCTCGACCTATTTTCAATGCTTTCAATTTTCTCAAGCAAAATTTCTATTAGAGAAGCATGGGGATCTGTAGTGGCCACATGGCTATTTCTTCCTTTGTGGTAATCTTGCCCAACCATTGAAACCTTGCCCAACAATGCTGAGCACTGGAGCTGTATAAAAACTATGCATCTTACTGCGAATCGTCTCCACCAATAGCTTCAGTGAATGGTGTATGGCAGAAAAAAACAGGAAAATCGGTCTCCACCCCTGGCATCTACTGCTGAGCAAGAAAGCAGATCCTTATGGAGAGTGGGGGCGTTGGAAGTTAGTACTAGAAGGTGCCCCAATCAGTGCTGAGGAGAGTGATTTATGTGCCAAAAGTGGGAACAAAGTAGTAGCCGCAGATTGTTGTTAATGGCTGTGCTGAGCCTATCTTGAACCTGCCTTTGATGTGTAATCAATGTGAGAGTCCTACCTAAGGCAAGGGCATAGCCCTTGCCATATGGAGATGAGCAGTCCCCAACTACAACAGCTGTGTTGTGAAAACCACTTTCGGACCCAACAATTGGCAGCCCCAGTGACATTGCAGGAACGTGATAAGCTTCTTACCCACATTACATACGCCTTTCAGATCTACAGAGGGTGATAAATACCTGCAGGCTGACAGAGTCCCCTCTCTGGCTAGTGCAACAGAGTACAGATTTCTCCCAGCTACTTGCTTATCTCCAGGCATGGCTCTGCATGGTGAGGAAAAGGGCGGGATGTTTCTCTGCACTGTAAATTGCTGTGGCTAGCAACTGGTCCCCCTGGCCTGAACAACTATGCAGCCAGAACATTCCTTAACTTCATCCTGACCCTAGCCGGGAGGCAAGCAGAAGAAGGGGTTTAGGACCTTCTGAAATTAATATTGAATACCCACATTTTGCAGGTCTTGTCTCTTGCACTTAGGATTCTGTCCTGAAAAACCCGAGGAGCTGCTCAAGATACTTACATCTTTCTGCAAAGGCAATTTCAGCTGTCCCACCACAGCAACCAGAGAGGCTGGAGGGAAGTGTCAGATAATGATGATTAATCCTATGATATACTCACTAGTAAAAACAAGGTTGAGTTTGTATGCACTTATCAGTGTAATTTATCCTCCAGCAGCAGCCTTTGAGGCTCCTTTGAGGACTGTGGGACATGGGAAAACCAAAACAGAAAAAAATCCTTTTACTTCAACTCCGCAACTGCTGGTGCCTTAGCACAGCACAGAGCCCAGCTGTTCACCTCGGAAGTTTCTAACGCGTGGCAAAACTGCAGCATGTGTCAGGTACGCTGTCACTAGCCAAAGGCTCCACCACAAAAAAAGTGACATTTTAGCATGCAGAATGTTTTGTTTGGCAAAAAAAAAAAAAAAGAGTTTAAAACTCAAAGTTCTGGCAGTGATCACTCTCAAAAAATAAAGTCTGGCCTGACCCACAGAGTTTAAAAAGGCAATCTAGATTAAGATTGTGGTAAGAATTCCCTCCCCTCCTCCCAAAATATCTACTCCTAAAGCCAAGGGCTGACACCCTTTTTGAGGCAATTATACTGTAGTATAGAGATTTTTAAAAATAAAATATGTTCTGGAAAGGGAAAACCACGAGATGGTGCTCTTGATACACTGCATGAAGCCAAATTCATTGAGTTCCATCTTGCTGTGTTCACGGAGAGGATATTTTCTCCACCACCACTGACAGTAGCTATCCATCTAGTTACTACAGTCACGGGTAATCACATTATACCTGTGATTAAACGAACAAAACCCAAACCTTTAATTCAATTACTGATCTTAATGTTTTTTTCAAACATATTTGTGTAGGATATGTACTTATTTACAAAACTTAAAAAAATACATGTGCCTTCCATAAAAGCCATATCCTGCTGCTAAATGCACATGCCTTCTTCAAGGAGTGATTTTGTGCCCTAAAAACATCACATTTATTTTGCCCACCTTGTGCCACTGTAGTGACAAGTGGAGAGTAAAGCCACCACTCCAAAGCAGTGGGTGCAAGCTGTCCCATCAAGCGCTCAGCGCGGGTCTGGAACAAGCAGCGAGTGAAGCTTTTCCCAGGTTGGATGTCGTGTTCCTGACCAACAGAGGTTCAGTGAACACCTCAGCTGGGTAACTGCTGTGGTGTGACCTGGACATGTCCTCTGGCACAAGTTAATGGTGCTGACTTGCAAAATATCTCAAAGGCATAGCATGAACAGGTAAGGCAACTTCTCATACACTGCCTCTGCCATGGTTAGGAGGAGCTGTTTTCTTGAGCTGAAATGCCATTACCTGAATGCAAGGATAGACAGGGAAATTGCTGTGATAGATGCTTGGTTTTGGAATACACTTGCCATGGTAGAAAAGATTCCCCCTCTACTACATTTAAACTTTGGAGTAGAGGTCGAGGAGATACAGAGATGGACAACTGCCAGAATATGAGTCTTTACCTGATGATGACCAAATTGCCCTGTTAGGTCCACTCAAACAAGCCAAGGGCTTAGGAGGTATTTTGAGAAATTAAGATGCAAAAAAATTCAGTTCCCTATGTTTGCTGACTGCTCTGCAGGTTTTGACTTGGTCAGCCCTCAGCCAGCCCATGACCCCAGGGATGGCCCTGAGGATGTCCCCTGGATGAGCAGGGGCATGGCTGGGAAGTAGGAGGGAACCCTGCCCCTCCTCTGCCCTATTTTCCATCTCCTAAGCGCTGGGCTAGTTTTTGGGAGGTGCCAGAAGTGCCTGGTGTAGCTTGGCTGGTGTAGCTGTGCCTGGCAAGAGGGAGGAGGAAGACTGATGCCGGAGCAGGGGCTGCACTGTGGCGCGTTGGGGAACAAAGGAAGGGTTGGGGAAGTCAGCTGGGGTGGCTGTAAGGCCCCGGGTGGGTGCAGGCTATGGCCTTTCAGTAGCTAACGCAGCTTGTTGCATGTGTGTGTTTGCTGAAAAGCAAAGGCTGATGCATATTTGGTGCTACCTTGTAACCAAACCAGGACAGTAGTGGTGAATGCTGGTGTTGCATTAAATGGCCAAATTACTCTGCCTTCTTCAGCCCATGTTGGACCCGCACTGAGAGCCTCGTGAAAGTCGGAGTTGGCTCTAACAAAAAGTGTTTGCTGCGGGCATATAAACTTCAGGTGGTCCGCTGCAGCTGAGCAGAAGGACCGGGCTCGGAAGATGCTCCTGCATGTTTCAGGAGGAGGTAGAGCTCTTCCCAGAGCTAATGTGTGCCGGCTACCGCTTCAGATGAGAGATTTAGGATGAATACAGCCGTGGTGGCGTTTCGCTGGTTGCCACCTCCCGAAACTCCCGGTTTCCAGCCCGTGGCTCCCGAATGCCCAGCAGAGAGCGCAGTGTCCCTGCTCCGCAGCGCGGAGGGCTCCTGCCGGGGGCTGCGCGGGGAGGGGGCTCAGGCGCGAATCACAGCGCCAAGAGGATGACACAAGACCCCTGAGACTTACCTCTTACGTTTAGTGTCATTTTATGAGGGTCTACCTCGGCTCGGTTAATTACATCGTACAACAGATTTTTCGTTAGTCATATGTAGATCTAATTTTCGAGATTGTCCCTGGATACCAAATTAGTAGAGAAGACATCAATTGCAATTTGCTTACAAACGTACTTTAAACACCAGCTGCTTGTAAAAATACACATAATGTTTTTAAATTAAAAAGCTCTGTGTTGTCTTGAAAATATTCACAACAGGCAGCACAATAATACACTTAGTCTCTGAAAAGCATTTACTCTTGTACCCCTAGATAAAAAATCTGTGTACGAGTACGAAATACAGAAAGTTTGTGAGTTGCTCCATGTCCCTGTCATTCTTTATGGCACATTGTGGTTGTGTAATAAGACAAGATGTTAAACTGTACTAGAAAAAGCCCATTGGAGCAGTGTTAAAAACCATGGAAGGTGTCCGATGTTAAAGGTAAGTAAATCAGTAAGAGCACCACGGGACTTCCAGTCTCCCTGTGTGCATTTTAGAAAGAGTTTCAGAAAAGCAAGCAGTTCATATTTGTTCTGGTCTCCTCACCTCCCTTAAATGCCAGTTATATTCCCAGTGTTTGTACATGATATACAAATGTAAAATATGTAAAAGAAAGATGTCTTAGTACCCTACGCTACCACTCTCTGCTATGAATTAACCATGAAGTAGATAAGGAGTACACTTTTTAATATTTCTATTTATACTCTCGGCGTATTAATACTCACAATACTTATTCTCTTGTCAGCACTCATAATCTTCTTCAGCGTTCTCAGCACTCTTGTAAATAGATTATACCCTGACTTTCTTAACAAGCTGAAGACAACCTTTTTGCTGTGTTTTGCGTATCACAGCAGAAGAAAGGTTCTCTTCCCTCGGAGTTTCAATCAAAAGCAAGGTTTTCATTGTTCATACAGAACAGCTTTATCCTCACTATAGCAAGGTCTTTACAAAGTTTCTGGAGCAGACAGTAATTCGGTATGTTGTTTTATGTTTACATGCCAGTCTTGAATATGATTAAAATGCTTTCAGTTTTCCTGTGCATACATACTGACACCAAAGCAAATTAAATGCCTGTATTTATTCTTTTCCATATCAATTTCTTAAATTCTGCTGACCAAAATTGAAAGTACTGCTTGTGCATGTTTTAAGAAGTTAGAGCATATGCCCTTCTTCCTCTGGAAATACTCAGAGAAAAAGAAACTGTTCCAATGTACTAAGTAATAATCATATTATTGAAAAACACTGACTTATAGGACAGATAATGGTAACTCTTACACTAAGAACTACTTGATTTTTAGGAGATGTAGTTCCCTGACCTGCAGTTTCATTTTTTTTTGCCAATGCATGAAATGAGAAAAATAGTATTCAGGGACTCCATGATCTTTTCTTAAAGGTGATAGCTGGATCTTCATGAAACATTTTCCTCCTGAGTGTTCGCACTAAGCAAAACAAATCCATGACCAACACAAAATTTTTCAGAAATAGTTTTTAGAATGATCTTGGGTTCTTGGAATATAAACCAGGCATAGAATAGAACATAACAATACCTAAATCGCATGTCATTTTCTTATCTGTGAGTTGCAAAGAATGTCGTGAGACGAATATTTTTATTCTATTTTAAATGTAAAGCAATGGAGATACAAAATGCTTGGTCCATGGTCATGCAGTGGTTCAGTTACAAATACAGTCTGGACTTTCTGACTCCAAATTCTGGGACTATGTCTTCTCTTGTCCATCCTGCTTCTCATAGTAATTAAAGTGGTAAATCAAGAAACACTTTGTATTTTATGATACTTGGTGCTCAAACAAACAAAGAAACTTTAAGGAATGTGAGGGCTTCTCTACTTAAAAAAGATTACCGGTTTAATCTGCTTACTTACATTGATGAAAAAAAAAAAAAGAAGACAGAGAAAAGATGTACAAAAGAGGTTGTCTGAAATGACAAAACCAGGCTCAGCTCATGCCTCAAACACTTCAGATCAAATGAAGACCAGAGGTAGCAAATACTCACGGTTTTCCTTCTGAAACAGAATCTACCCTTTGAAGCAACTTCTTACTGCAAGGTGGCAGTGTATACTTCTACAGCCCTCCTAAGTCTATAGCACATATTTGTTACTTATGCAGCTGATGAGAGCAGAAGTTTATGCTCCCGTATAAAACCAGGATAAACTTTTAGCACTGCTAACTAGGCAGAAATGGTTGTCACTCAAAGTGAAAACAATGAAATCAATGGAAGGCATACCTGTGACTTGACCTGTGGATTGGGCTTCTAGAGAGTAAAAAACATAAATTGAGGAGCGGGTGGTAGAGGGTAACTATAACATTTCCTCTTCTATGTGCCTTAATAAATTAAGTATATAATCTGGTATGGGTTTACAAGGATTATATGCTGGAAAGAAAAACCCATCAGCTATATTACTACTTATTTCTGTTCCTTTGATTTGAAATTAATAGATTATTTTTTTTTCAGAGAAATCAACTCATCATTAAATAAAGTTGTAAAGTTCAAAAATAATTATAGATATTTTCATTGCCATAATCACAGAAATTCTTTACTATAAACCAGCCAAATTTGTATTCAGGGAATAAGGTTAAAGAATTCTTCTATCCCAGAGTTTTATGTGTATGTAACTATTGTATTTATCCACAGATAATTTAGTCAATCTTAACACAAAACATGTTAGATAATACAAAATAGGGTAGATTTGGCTTTCAGGTTGTAACCTGAGCTCCTAGTGTTACAGGGGAAATGTGTAGTTACTATTTATTACGCAGCTTGCAATAGTTGGGGAAGTGCTTAATCCAGCAGGATAAAAAATAGCTGCTTAAAATATTCATATTTTTAAATAGTTTGTAAGTGAAAGCACAGTGCTCCCTTTTAGGCTGCCACAGTTTGCTGGTAGCAAGCTGTATAGCTGGTAGTAAAAGTTTGAAGGATTAGAAATTAAAAGAAGTCAGCATCTTTTTTGTTTACCATTTTTAAGACTTGTTCAAAGCCAGCAAGTGAGCCCACCGTTTTAAAAATTAACATGGCAGGAAACATGATCCAGAAGGCTTCTCCTTAGGCTTGCCCTTAAGGGCATGAAAGAAGCTCAATAGAGGACTGTAATACACAGCCTGTGGGCAAGAAATTGATCCATAAATCTTTGTAAATTAAGCCAGCATTTGTGTTACTGAAAAATGGATTTCATCTGGTGGTGAACTCAGAACACTCAATGGCGTTATATATCCTGTATATGAATTTGGTCTAGAGTTGCTGCTGTATTGCCATAGCAGCTGCTGCAAAATTGCTGTGAAGAAATACACTTCTCTGATTATATTTTCAATGTGCTTCTAGTCTGGATGTGTTTTGCAGGTAATAAATGTTAACCCCGAGGACAATGAAAAAGCAGCAGCATCATTTTTATATTAAACCTCAGTTAGCATCAATTCATTTTGAATTCAGAGTAGTAGTAACATGTAACTTTTTTATTTATGCTAAAATTGAAACAACATGAAAGGAACATAGAATATATCATTTGGTAGATCTGAGGGATCACAGAGTTTAATTCAGGGAGCAGAGAACACACTTCTAATGAGACTTCCTTGTCTCCTTTATGTGCTCCGTGTAATTTTAAATTTGTTGATTTAAAACTTTGTACAAATTTAATAAAGTCTTCTGCTTAATAACTCTTGATTTCTATCACCTTGTTCCTGCAATACTGATGACAGATTTAAATACTTTCAAGAATATTTCACTATCTTTCAAGCTTTCAAGCTAAGACTCTCTCTGAGTCAGCAGACTCGACCTCTCATGAGGTCCTCTTACTCAATGACCACTGGGGAACAGCTACAAAGGAAAAAAGAACTACTTTGCAACAGCACAGAAAAGTTTTAGTAAACGCTTCTGCACCCCAGAGAGTGCAGAAAAGATGATGAAATGGAATAAAAGTTGCAATCAAGAAGTTTGGTAATTGCTACTGCGCATCTGTCAGTGTGATTTCCACATCACGCACACTTGTGATGTTAAACACCATATGATTCGAAAGAGGCCCGAGTCAAGGTCCGATCCCTCTTTAACTAGTAAGTGACTGTCCAAGAGATTTTTTTTGCTTATAAAACTAGTCCTCAGGTAGCTCTTTTGCCTCCAGTGTGAGTATGTGATAAGGGCATGTCTGTAGTGCCTTTCTCTTTTTATTTTTTCCGGACAGACTTGTGATTTCTCTGCCTGTGCTGTGAACTAGCAGGAAGCATGGCAGGTCCTATCCAAAACCAGGCATGTGACTGAGTTAGCACAGACCTGAATGCATGCTGGGGAGTTCAGGATTGCTCCTTGGTTTTCATAGAATCATACTGTCATTAGAGTTGGAAGGGACCTTAAAGACCATCTAGTTCCAACCCCCCTGCCATGGGCAGGGACACCTCCCACTAGACCAGGCTGCTCAAAGCCCCATCCAGCCTGGCCTTGAACACCTCCAGGGACGGGGCATCCACAACTTCTCTGGGCAACCTGTTCCAGTGTCTTGCCTCCCTCACAGTAAAGAATTTCCTTTTAATATCTAACCTAAATCTACCCTCCTTCAGTTTAAAACTATTACCCTTTGTCCTATTGCTACACTCCCTGACAAAGAGTCCCTCTTCACTCTTTTTACTCTTTACACTAGTGAGACTGCAGTGATGTCCATGAACATGTACTATGTTTTGCTCCTGTTCCACCATTCACACATACAGGCACTGAATACACGAGTCTCCTGCTCTCATCTTACAGCACTCTCCTGCACCAAGTTCACAGCAGGAACACCAAACATCCCTTATTGTTAGTCTCATCAAAAACCGAGGGTGATAAAAGACTTGGTTCCCCTCTCAGGCTGTATCATGTTTGGAGCAAACAAGAGCCGAACGTGAAAAGAAAAATTTTAAGTACCTTTGTACTCCCCCATTTCTGGCCACCCTGAGGCAGCCGGGAGCAGGCTGGGCGGGAAGGGTGCTGCTTTCCATCGCTGTCACAGGCAGCGCGGCAGAAACAGACCTGCAACAGAGCTTCCCCACTCCAGCCGCCTTCTCACAAATCCACACCAGGGGAACCATGATATCCATCCCATATTCTGAAACAACTGGAGACTACTCTTTTGAAAGCCTTGTTATTTTGAAATACCTAGCGCCCATACAAGTCTTTCCCCCTTTGTAAAAAAAGCCCAGTTAACACTTTACCGTCACAGGAGAGGAGACAGAGCTGTCTTCTTACCAGCTGTCTGAAGGGATTTAAAACAAGCAGGTGAAAGCACAGGCACGGATAATTCTCCATCTTTGGCCAGGGCAGAGTTCGAACTCCGTGATTTCAGCTGATGCCTGTGCAGACCTTCCTTGTGGAAACTCTGATACACTGATACAACCTTACAGAAATTGTTACACTAACTCAGTGATACTGGAGCTTTTTCTTTCCTGCTGCTGAGGTTTGCTGTAAAAACCATTAGAGTTCATGTTATCGGTGCCATCCTACATCCTTGGTTCTAAACTTGGCCTTGATTTCAAATTTGCTATCATATTAATAACAATTCAACTTTTGGCTATCTTTATATCTGTGCTCTTTTCTTTGCACTGCTATGAGCGCATATAAAATCAGATCTAATCTCAGTAACTCTGACAGTTTCCATGATGCCAACAACAATACCAGTACCCATGCACGCATCTAAAGTAAGGGTCGTCTGCTAAAGAGGAGGGAGGCGAAGAAAAGGTCTTGAAATAAAGTACCAAAGATTTTTACTTTTCATTAGATATTTGTCAGGCGTAAACATTTCAACTCATATTTTGCACTACATTCTAGCATAGTGCTCCTATGTTGTTGATTATCATTAATTTCCAAAAGATGTCAGAGTTCAACATGAGAAAATGTAATTGAATTTATCTATTTACTGATGTATTCATGAGCACTTTTAAAAGAAATTATATTTCTTGAATTACTGCCTTGCTTTATAGCCAATACTGTTTAGTTTTCGGTATTACTGAAGTGAAGTTATTTTCAATAGTCTTTCAGTTTCTAGTGCTTCCTGCCTTAATAAGAATGTGAAGCCATTGCCCAGTACATAGTCTTGCAGGCATGATGAGCTGGATTCAAAATTAATGAATCTTCCTCTTAATTTTAACCCCTGAATATAGCCATGACCTTCTCCTCCTACAGTGTTGAATTACAATGAGATTGGGGGTGGTTTAAACTATTGATGCAGTTGTCCATGATGGCATCGCTATATTATTAATTGCAGGCACAGACTCCATGTGCATACTCATCCCTTTGCACAAAAAAAGCCATACTTTCCAAGCTTTATGTGACAGCCATGTTCTTAGCTTTTAATTCTCCCAGCTTAAGCTTTCTAACTAGAGCACGTGCTTAATTTGTCATGAAATAATAGTCACCATAACAGCAATATGTATTACGCTACAAGGTATTCATATCATAGGCTGTATTTTTAGGCATCAAATGTATGAGTATGTTACAGAGTTTTAAGAAAGTATTGGGTATCCGCTGAGCATGGTAACAGTCCCAGGAATCAGTCCTAGTCCTGGCTTAAAGCTCATTCGGTGGTGTTTAGGGTAAATTCTTCTGCTTTGTAATATGAGTGGTTAGAAGTTTGGCCCACAGAAGTTTGCTTAGAAGTGGTTAGAGTTTGGCCCACATTCTTAATTATATTTATGGAATGATACACATCCTCAGATAACTGAGCTGAGTGGAAGGGACTCTGTTCTGCTTTGTCCCAGGCACATGGAAAGAAAGGGGTTTGTTCTATCTTGGAAGGAGGGAACAAAGAAGTAAAAAGTGTTGCGTAGCATGGTGAGAAGGCAGGGAAAAAAAGGCTTCCAGTCCGGAGCAATGTCAAGGAAGTGGAAAGAAAACCTCTTTCTGAAATCCCTGCTGCTGGTTGGGAAGGAAAGGAGAGGGCTGAGAGATGAAAGTATGGTTCTACTTATTGAACGTCTCCATGCATTACCTATGCCTCAGTATAGTCGGCAATATTCAGCAACTAAAGAGTTTGATTGATAATACACAGATTCTGCAGGTGAAAACAGCAGACAGATTCCACATCAGCTGAAGCTTCCCAGGTGAAGGCTGTAATTTAGGTTTGGTGGGACAGATTTTTCAGCTGATGTAAATCAAAACAGCTACACGCTTCACAACTTATGAGGATCCAGTCCAAATTGTGTCTAGGTAATTTCTACTATATGTGAAGGAATATGAGACCTGTTTTTCCTGTGATTTATACCAGCACAATTTTGGAATAAGTGCAGAGAACATAAAAATATTTCATCATTGAGTGAGAGGTGAATTAGCTCCGACATGTGCATTGCAAAGATGTAAATGCCAGGTCATGTCATGTTTCTTGCTGTTGTTGTCAAGTTTAAAACCTATCGAGCATATACTTAGGTCCATTATGGTGTTAATCATACAATAGATATGTGGTTAAATCACAATATTATGTTGATTCTATCTTTTTAATGCTCTTCCAAAGAAAAACACTGTTTATTCTATTTAATTAATAATGCTAAAATATTGAGAATATTATTGAAAGCAAGAACCTTTTTCAAGCAGAAAAGAAAAGCAGGCGAGCACACGCAATATTCTTAAAAATATGCCAAGATGTTATCACTTTGAATAATTCAGCAAGGAGTTGTCATCAGATCTGTGGAAGATTTTTATGAGATGGTTCCATAATAACAGTATATTTAGAACTGGTGTTCCCCTGCAGAGTATTTTTTGCAACTATTGTACTGCTAACAGCTAGCGTGTCTACCTGTACAAGGAGAAAAAAAATTTTCTAGAGCAGCACAGTCCAGCTGGTGACATGTAAAAAGGATTTAGATTCCAGGATACTCTTGCCTGGCTCCTCAGCCTCTCCTCAAAGGAGTGGTTATTCAAGCAATGCACATAGTCCTAGCAATCCACCCAGCAGTGCTCCGGCACAGCAAGGCAAGAGGGCAAGCCTCTGTCACTGTGTCAGTGTGGGAGGGCAGCTAGGAAGGGGGGCAGGTGTTGTCCTGTGCCTCCATATGCTCCACCAGGTAGACGTGCTTCTGGAGCAAGCCAGCCCAGAGAGGCATCCCTCAGCTGGGATACGGTCCTGGTGCTGATAAACTTCAGGCTACTGTCTGAAATTTAATTTCCTTTAATATGTATAGCTGAGAGCCTGGGAGAAGACACTTTGAATGTTGCTTTTCAGGATGCTTGTGAAGTGCTGGCATGAGAAATTGGACCCAATAAAAAAAAAAAAAGGGAAAGGCTAAAAGCTAAAATAGAAGTAATAGCCATTTATTAGCCTTTTGTGGAAGGCGTTGGTCATCGTGCATGCTAAGTGGTGATAATGATGCGGTGTGATGGTGTGGTGACTCAGAGCTGACTCTTCTCAGAAGGCTGCAGCTGGCTGCTGTGCTTCCAGCTGTCCTCTTCCCTGCTGCTCCAGGGAGCTGTGCAGCTGGAGAAGCGGCGGATTTGCCTATTCTGCCCAAAATAGAAGCCCGGAGGCTGGGGAAGAAAAGCAGGCTGTCAGGACTGCCTTCTTATTTCATTCCTCTTTTCCCCTCAAGGCGGTAACTCCCTCCGGTGACGGGAGCAGCAAAGGCAGCGGGATGTTTCTATAGGAGGCCACCTTTGGTGTCAGGGTCTTGCCTGGAGCACTTGTAGGAAATGGTCGCCCTTCCCTTACCCGGGCCTCAGGAGCTGGTAACTTGGTCAAGTCGGTCACCACGGACAAACCACAGTGGTCTCAGTAGCCTTAGGGGTTCATGGCGAACAGTAAGATTTGGTACCCTAAGATTTTATTAGACTCTCCTATTCACCGTGAGGTGGGGTCTGCTTTAAAATAGGACAGGCAGTTCTTTCAAAACACCCGGAGGTGGAGAGGAAAGTGGAGGAGTTCAGGATGAGCTTCTCTCTTCAACAGATCGAGTGAGGGAGTGGGGAGAGGCGTGACATTGAATCATATCTACACTTTTTTATAGCGAGAGACAGACTGAGGAGAGTCTCTGGGCCTGACACAGGCCTGCCAGCAGGTGCCTCTGGCTGCTCAGAGCCCGTGAAACCACCTCACATGGCTTGCTGACATTATGTATGCTAGGTACGTCTGTGTTATGTTTTTTATTTGTTTATTTCGCCTTTAGAAACTGAGGCCAGTGAATAGCAGCTGCACTTTAATAGGCCTGGGGTATACAGGGCTGCAGCACGGCTCTGTTATCGCTAGACCGCTCTCCATTGTCTTTGCAAGGTCATGGGGAACAGGAGAGGTGCCTGAGGACTGGAGGAAGGCTGACATCACTCCAATCTTCAAAAAAGGCAAGCAGGAGGACCCAGGGAACTACAGACCGGTTAGTCTCACCTCTGTCCCTGGGAAGGTAATGGAGCGACTCATTCTGGATGTCGTCTCCAAACACGTAGAGGAACAGGAAGTTATTGGAAGTGGTCAGCATGGATTTACCAAGGGCAAATCATGCCTGACCAATCTGATAGCTTCCTATGATGTTATAACGGGTTGGCTGGATGAGGGGAGAGCCGTAGATGTCATCTACCTTGACCTTAGCAAGGCTTTTGACACTGTCTCCCATAACATCCTCATTAGGAAGCTGAGGAAGTATGGGCTAGACGAGGTGACAGTGAGGTGGATTGAGAGCTGGCTGAGTGACAGAACTCAGAGGGTTGTGATCAGCGGCACAGAGTCCAGTTGGAGGCCTGTAACCGGTGGTGTCCCTCAGGGGTCAATACTTGGTCCAATTTTGTTCAATATATTCATTAATGACCTAGATGAGGGGACAGAGTGTATCCTCAGCAAGTTTGCTGATGATACCAAGCTGGGAGGGGTGGCCGACACTCCAGAGGGCCGTGCTGCCATCCAGCGTGACCTGGACAGGCTGGAGAGCTGGGCAGAGAGGAACCTAATGAGGTTCAAGAAAAGCAAGTGTAGGGTCCTGCACCTGGGAAGGAAGAATGCCAAACACCAGTATAGGTTAGGGGCGGACATGCTGGGAAGCAGCTCTGAGGAGAAGGACCTGGGGGTCCTAGTAGACAGCAAATTATCCATGAGCCAGCAGTGTGCCCTTGTCGCCAAGAAGGCCAATGGCATCCTGGGCTGCATAGGAAAGACTGTGGCCAGTAGGTCGAGGGAGGTCGTTCTCCCCCTCTACTCTGCACTGGTGAGGCCACAACTGGAGTACTGTGTCCAGTTTTGGGCTCCCCAGTTCAAGAGGGACAGGGAACTACTGGAGCGAGTCCAGCGAAGGGCAACCAAGATGATTATGGGACTGGAGCACCTCCCTTATGAGGAAAGGCTGAAAGAGCTGGGACTCTTTAGCCTGGAGAAGAGAAGGTTGAGGGGGGACCTGATTAATGTTTACAAGTATCTAAAGGGTGGGTTTAAGGAGGACGGAGCCAGGCTCTTTTCAGTGGTTCCCAGTGACAGGACAAGGGGCAATGGGCACAAGCTAGAACATAGGAAGTTCCGTTCAAATACACGGAAAAACTTCTTTACAGTGAGGGTGACAGAGCACTGGAACAGGCTGCCCAGGGAGGTTGTGGAGTCCCCTACTCTGGAGATTTTCAAGACCTGCCTGGATGCAGCCCTGAGGGATGTGCTTTAGGCAATCCTGCTCTAGCAGGGGAGTTGGACTAGATGATCTCTAGAGGTCCCTTCCAACTCTGAAGATTCTGTGATTCCGTGATTCCAGCAGGCGGCACCTCCAAAGGTTAGTGGCTCTAGAGAAGCGTTCTTCCCCACTCTTCTTCATAAATCTTTTTGATTTGGTCACACTTTCTACCCTTCTTATTTCTTTTCTGTAGAAATAGTTATATACCAGCTCAAGTTATACCTAACAGTTCTAAACTTGCTGTTGTAGGTATCCGCCATCTTGTTTCTCTCCTCATCCTCCCTCTCCCAGCTCACCCTGAGCTTTGCTGCTGCTTCTTCAGGTGTTGTCTACTTTCTATTTATAAAATACTCAGCACATTTTGGGGTGTTGGGGGAAAATCATTAACATCCTCTTGTGAGTTGTTTTTGATGGTGAAACAGATGTATTGAGCAGAAAGGAGTGATGGTTCGGTTTCAATCACCCAGCCACATCTGACTGAGGATGCTGTGTGTTTACCCATTTTACAATGTGTTGATAAATGGCATTGGCCTTTGTGAGGACACAAGTCTTTCTGGTGATGGTATTTAGCAGCAGGCTGATGTTTTCATTGTCATCGTTTCATCTCAGGGAGATCTTTACGTTTACTGAGCTAATTATTTGGCACAGAAATCTTCAATGAAAAAAACCCCAAACCACTCCAAACCAAACATTTTGTGTACTGTGGACTAATGTAAATTCATATACTGAAAAGGATCTTTCAGAGTGAAGTGCTGCAGTCACTAGTTCGGGGGTGATGACAATTGAGCTCAAACAACATGTGAAATTATATCATATAAAGACAATCTGAGAAAACAGCTCTCACTGCAGCCCTTGGATGCTGCCTATTAAACCTCTGTTAACTGCCTGGGGAAAGATTCCAGTGCTTGATTCCCTTGCAAGACCTAACCCAGGGGATACAGCAAGGAATCAAGAATCATTCTGGATGGTGCTCTGGTTGATGTGGTCATGGATACCCTAAAAGAGGCTGCAGACTCAGGAGGGGATTGTTACATTACTGGAATCACAACAGATGTTTTTTCTCAGGAGGTCTGCACTGGAAGGAATGAAATCCTGCACTTCCTAGACCTTGCCTGTGCAATTACCTTTCTTGTTACATTCTTTGGTGGATACATCCTGAGTTTATATTAACTTTAGGAGTTTTATAGCACTGTGTAATCATGCCAACTCTCACAAACTTATAATCTACTTACATTTCACAAACAAAGAACCAGAAGCAAGAATTTACAACTATCTGATAGTTCCTTCAAACTGTTTTCAGAGCCAGGATTATAATGCAGGAACGCAGGAATGTTTAACTCCTACCCTTTGCTCATCATATGGCTCTATTCCCTTTATTTTTGTCTATCCTTTCTAGAGACTAAAACATTATTTCATAAAGGCTCCAAAGATTTATGTACAAGGCTTGAATAAAAACATAATGAACAAAGTAAATTCTGATTGTGGAAAAGAGTTCTCCATGCCCACCAGTTCTTGAAAATGTTTCAGTCATTTTAATAATTTAAAGGCTTAAAATTACTCAGCCAATCTATTTTAGATTTTTAGTAAGAAAGTGGAAACTAAAATAATCTACAAGAAGTGAGATCATTTCCTACTTTGAAATTTTCTGTTTTCAAGTTGTTTTACTGACTCTGCTTCAGAGAACGTTTAATCCATTACACAAGCCGAAATTTCAGGTAGATAGGTTTTGTGTGGAGGAAGATTAAGCTTAGGGAAAGCTTATTTATATCTGTATTACAAGGGAACTAGAAGGATGCATTTTCAAATAACCAAGAATATGCATCCAAATAATTAAAATCAACCTACTTTTGTTCAAAGTGAGAAAATGTAATTTCTCTATTTTTTTCCCAGAAAAATTCTGCTGACTTCTGTAGAATTATTCTAGTTTACAGTTACCTAAAAGTGGAAAGAAATGGATGTCCCTTTCTAATTCTTGATTCTTTCTTTTCTGATACTTGATTCTCACACTATTTTTTAGTGTATACTGAGAATGAGGGAGTTCTGTTGCAGTGTTCGAAAAATTCTGTCCAACTTCTGCTGTTTGTCTGGAAGCTTGTTGAATACAGCTCTGCAATGTCAAACATCTTTGATTTGATTTGGACTGGACCAGATGTCAACAAATTGGAATTTAATGTTGTTGAGATAGATGACAACGTAGGAAGCATAAAAGGATTTGTTACAAATTAGAATTAAAGAAAACATTCAGATGCAGTTGTGCAGTTTTTATTCACCATAACTAAGATCAATTAAAAAAAAAAAGAGAAATTACATTTTTTTCTCATTCCTTATGAAGAACTGAAAGGCAATTTAGGGCTTATATTGTAAGGCACCAGTATGGTTGTTTTTTTTTTCATCTGAACTGGTATTTCCAAATAATAGTTCACGGCATATATGGTGACATTCTTCCTTGGTCCTTTGAAAATACACACATTTTGATTTGCCTGGCAGAAGATTAGACAGAAACTCAACAAAATCTCAGTGTTAAGGAGCAAAACCCAAACTTTTTTAGAGTCTCAGATTTATCTACAGTAGTATAGGTACATAAACCTAGCAAGGATCTTTGCTTTCTTCATGTTGATACCACCAAATATGCAAACAATGGCTTTTTACATGGACAAGTGATTGCAAAGCAAGTTCTAAAGTCAGAAATGCACTGAAATTAACTGTTAAAGCTGCTTGTGGGAGCATTTGTCAGATGACGATTATCTGTTGCTTAACCTTATAGCAGAAAACACAGATGAATAATGAAGAGACACTCCCTGCGATGGGGGAGCTTCCTCTGCAGCACGGCATCTGCCTCCCTGCAGGAGAAAGCTCTTTTTCTCCAGGATCTCAGTGGTGGCATCGAGGTTTCTTCCTCCAGGCTTGGCGTATCAGTTGTACACCTAGCTGGGGCCTCCGAGACATCTTTCCTCTGTCTGCCAGCTCTGCCCTCAGATTTTCTCCACGAGGCCAGGTGGTCTGTCTTCCAGGGGAATGGTAGTTGTAGGCTGTGGTGTTGACTGGTAAAGCTCGGGAAACTCAAAGGAGTCAAAAAGGGACTGGGAGCAGTTTTCCTCGTTCCTGAGCAGAGTCACACCCCCTCCCTGATGCAGGCAGCCTGGTGGATTGGCAGATCTAGATGAAGAAAGAAAAAAGCCCCATAAGGCACAGATGTACAATTTTCCTTTACTTAGCAGTCAGGTGGGGGTTATCTGCAAGAAATGGATCTGGTTCCACCTAATCCTGATTTCCATCCTGGGCGGACCCGATGCAGAAGAAGATAGGCTCACTTGGAGTGCACAAAAATCTGAGGTTTTGTCCCGGTTTCAGACATGCAGGTATGGCAGCCTTGTCTAAATAAAGTCTGAATGAAACCTGATTAGCAGATGAGGGATTGACTTGAGGCTTACCTGAAAGGTTTCCATTCTTGCACATGTGTCAGAATTGCTTTTTCTTTTTTTCTTTTTAAATCATGAAGGATAAAAATTTGTCTCTTGTGGTCATTTTGTCTATAAAGACTGAAATATGCGTCCCATAAAAAGATCCGTCACTTTTTCTCTCTTGATACAGCATGTTGCTCAATGAAAAATTATGATTAGTTTTCTGAAGAACATTATTGGAATTATATACAGTGTACATACATGAAACATATAAAAATATGCATTGGTCTTTGCAGAATAGGGACTCCACGTAGAAATTGGTTTTAAAAAGCTGTTATAGTGATAGGTTAAAAAGAGCAATTGTTGCAAATTATTTTTCATTTTGTATCCCTTCCATCTTATGAAATGCACACAAAACTTGTCTTTCTTGGTCCTGGTTTCATATGCAACTGTATAACTATCTCCAGAGTTTGGGTGGGGTTTTTTTTGTTTTGTTTTTTTTTTTTTTTTTCTGTAAGGCTGTACACAACTCAGATTGCTTTGTCTCTGCACACTGTGTTAGGTATCCAAGGTTCAAGGTGTATTTTTGCTGAATTCAGACCTGAACCTTTCTGCAGTCTAACCTTTGAAAAATCAGAAATTCATAGGATTATCAACACTGTTCCCTATTGTTACTGATCAAGATTATAAGAAATATTGCTTCTTGATTTTGAAGAGGTCTCTGCAGAGATACTTCCTGGTATGTCTTCAAGAAAATTATGATGCTGAAAAAGCACTCAACTCTTTGTCTTTTTTCTTTCAAGTGACTGAAAAAAAACATTGGTCAATTATAGTTTTGAGCTTCACTCACCTTCTATTTTTAACCAAAGGTTGCAAAGCGGTTGATAAACTCTTTAAGAATTTTGTCAGGAACACAAAAGTATGTTTTAGAGTGGCATCCACCAAGTTTTTACATGAAGTAAAGGATAAGTGATATTAAATGATAAGTACAAATCTCCCTCATTTCCACAGAGTGCCCATTTAGCAAGAGTAGATTTTTCTCTACGGGCACTCTGGCTACCTCTTCTGTTATCTAGAAATACAAATCTGGCTTAAGAATGATCTTGGAAGTTAATTAGACTAGTAAAAACACCTACTAAATGTCTCTGCTCTTGTAGAATCCAAAAAAGATTGACTTTGTATTAGATGTAAGTGATAAAATCAGCATTTCTGAGATTAAACCTGTTGAAGTGCAGGCCTTCATTCAGTGACTGTAATCCTGAGCTTAGGAGCTTCTCACACTTGATTCTGCAAGAAAGAACAGTTCTTCTGGTAATCCACAGCTGATTTTCTTCCTCCTCATTTTTTTGATATTATGTTAAGTATAACAGAAGTGTCTATCTTGATGTAACTAATTTTATAGACATTTTTGAAATTATTCAAAGCATATTCTGTCAGTACCAAGGTCCAACAGCCCCACAATTTTCCTTGCCAAGAAAAATTAAAGCTTGAATTCTCCTCTTTTTCAGACTCCCTTTTCTCTTCACCTACTCCTTATCACACCTACAGTGTTTTAGAGTAGAATAAGAGCCTTCATTATTATTGTTATTAGCTCAAAAGTCTGGAGAAACAAAGTGGACAGAAAATACTGTAAAGATGACACAAATAAAGAAAAGGAAAGCTATAAATGAGGCTTTATATGTACTCCAGAATAAGGAATGGCTAAGCAATATAATTTGAAAGGAGGAACACATGGCAGTTAAATCTATTGCTACAATTTAAGGCTACTCCTACTCATGACTGAAGCAAAGAGCAGACTGTTCCCTTATTTTCTGCGAAAGCCTTGCGAGGCTGCTCCTCTTTATACATCCCAGGATGATTTTGCTGCTTTGGCAACAGCAAAACATTGCTAACTCACGTTAGCTGTGATCCTTTTTACTCTTCAGCTTCTTTTCTGGGAACATGTAGATCACAGGATAAATCAGGCTGGAAGGGACGCTAAGAGGTGGGTGTCTACTCCAACCTCCCCCTCAAGGCAGGGTCAGCTGTGTACTTAAACCAGGTTGCTCAGGCTTATCTCTACTCATTATATCCCATTCTCCTGGTGTGCCTTGCTGTGAAGAGATTGGCTCCATCTTCTTACTCCTTTTCCCAGAAGTGCTGGGGAGCTGCTGATAGCTGCTATCTCTGCCCAAAGCTGAACCAGCCCTGGTTTCTCAGTTTCTTCTCACAAGGTGAGTGCTCCAGTCCCTGACCATCTTGGTGGACCTCCACTAAACCCACTCCAGTTTATTCACGTCTTCCGTGTATTGGGGAGCCCAAAATGGAACACAATACTGTAGAAGCCATCTAAGGAGTGCTGAGGAAAGGAAGATGATTGCTTTGCTCCATCTCTAGCTATTCTTCTGGTCACACAGCCCAGGATTTTGTGGGCCCCCTTTGCTGCTAGGGCACTTCGCTGGCTCATGCTCACTCCCTGACTGCCAACGCTCCCAGTGTCTTTTCAGCAAAGCTTCTTCCCCAAGTCAATTCCAGCCAGCACCATTGCAGGGACCTCTTCCTTCCCAGGTGCAGGACCTTGCACTTGCCCTGTTGCATCAATAGGTCTTCAGTCTGTGCTAAATTTCAGGATGTATATAAAACACACCTGCATGACTTGGGAAGCACAGCCCACTCTAGACTACAGCACCTTGGTAGAACTGATTTGTTCACAGGAATTTCCAAGTGAGAGCCATACCTTTTTTTTTTTACTCTCTCTAAGGAGTAAAAGCCTATTGTGGTGGTTGGAGAAACAGAAATACAGCTTCAGGGAGCTGGGCATGTATCCTTCAAGTAGTAGAGCAAATCTCTGTGATATCTTCCTCAGAACAAAATCTAAAGGGCAGTCAAAATATTCAAAGGAAAAAATGTTCAATCTTAAAAGTACAGTTCTCAACTGAGAGATTTTTTTTTTCCTATGATTGATTTAAAAACATTACGCTAACGCTTCCCAGGTAACAAACTACTATTACATCAGAATACACATATCCTAAACCTGAGCATTGTCTACAGTCACAGCTAAGAAATGGGATCTTGCAAAAAAGGAAGGACAAAGCCACATGAGCATCTTTCCTTCTATTGTAGAAGTCATCATTGACTACAAAATGTAATGCAAATCTATTATGCTTTACTGAAGTATAAATTCAGTTCTCCGATGGTTGCATGGCTTCCTTAACAGCACTTTGACGTTATTCACAAACCAGCAGTTATGTTGTGATAATGTGAACTTCCCCTAGAAAATTCCTCTTTGTCCCTTCATGCCTACAGTTTTGCTGAGATTTGGAAGCTGAAATTTACCTAATTGTCTTGTTTATTAACTTCTTTGTACCGTGATCATCACCATGGGTTCTGAACATATGTCTGATTATTAAAGCTTTATTGTGTTTCACCAGTGTATGATAGAAAGAAAACAAGAGTTACTTCTTATTATCCAAGCTTTAATCTTCAAACAGGATGCTAAAACAGGCTAACTGCCTGTTACTCATCATCTCAAACAATGATGAGAACTATATAATGGTACTTCAGCTCTCACACTTTTATGCAGTGTAATTATAATTATATTACTGGAACCTGTACAAGTGGATTCTAACCCACCCAAGGTAACAAAAGCTTTAATCTTCATTTATTACTTCCTGTGTTTGCTGCCTTCATGTTCCTTCTACAGAGTACATTGGATAATTCCAGCACAAAATTAATCTCTTGAAGAAAATAAATCACTCTCCAGTTAAAATATGTTCTTGCTTTGCTATTCATAAACACTATTTTAAAGAAGTATATTTTTGTAGAATGATTGTAAGTCTTGAACATTTTCCAATAACTGTTCTTTATCCAGACATGTTGGATTAAACCTGCTTTCCCTGGACCTGCTTTGACTATGAAGTTGGACTAGATGAGCTCTAGACGTCCCTTTTAACCTACAAGATTATATGTCTAACCCACATGTCCTTGTTTCCAGTAATCTCAACCTTCTTCTACATTTGTAGGAGATTTCATTGTATTTTCAGCTTCCATAGATCTAATAAATCTCTGGAATAACAGAGGAATAATTTTGATTATGTAATCTCAGGATCAGATCCTTGTTAAATTTTAAATTCCTGAAGTCTGAGTTTCAGAAAATAACGGAAAACATTTGAAAAAGGGGATAAGAAAAATTAAAAACGTAAAAATATGTATGAATACAGATCTTCAGTTTTGTTCTCTAGTGGACAATTTAACTAACTGTTTCATACTTTTTTGTCAGCCAGGATCAGGTAATCAGGAAAAAAAGCCACCACTCACATAGTTTTGTTTATCCTGTTGTTAATCAGTGGTATTATAATAAACAATTCCTAAAGAAGCCAGTGTGAGTCAACATTCAATAAAAGTGCTATTATTCTGTAAGTTACAGGAATCCAAAAGCTATTGTGTTGAAGATTTTCCTGTGAATTAGTAGAAATGGCTTTACTTTTTTTTTTTTAAATGGCTTCCAGTCTTTGTGGTTAACTTTTGGGAACAAACAGATTTTTAAATTTTGATTTAAAATGCAAGAGAAAGATAAAAAATTAATATTTAATGTTAGTGGGTTAAATCTATGTTAACCTTAGTAGGTAGTGACCTGTAAGTTCAAATGTTATTATAACAAAAAGTAAGGAGAAGTTTTCATATATTTGTCTCAGAGTATGCCCTTCTTATTTTTCCTGATCTCTCCCCTGACTAGCAGACAGAATAGGATTCCGAATACTGATAGGTATAGCAGCTCATAAACTATCTAGTTTCCTACAGAAATCACAGCTGATTTTTTTTCTCATTTTCTTTGCACATTATATGTTTGCTCCAGTATTTCCCTATTAAGCTTTAATAATTTACCACAGACTTTATAGTTTTAAAACCTGTTTTTAAACAAAGTATTTCCTAATGATCTATTGTGCAAACAAAAGACTATCAGAAAGAAAATTAAAGCCACTAAAAAGCTATGATGGTAGCGGCCCAGGAGCTGGTAAATTCATGTCTGAATTGTTTTAGAACAGAGCTGGTGATTGTTTGAAGAATAATTTATTTGTGGTTTCAGAGGAGGTTGCAATAGCATGATCTCAAAATATGTTATATGTATAGCAAGAGGTATTGGCAGCATTTTATTGCTACACTCTTGCATTAAGCACTAGGAGCTCAATTCATTTGCTTATGATATAAGCATTAGTGCCTCCTGTGTGCTTCCAGATATCTCACCCGGGGCCTTGAGGAGACCCCTGTCCTTCTCATGTGGTGGCTGGAGGGATGGGAGGGATGTGCCGGCCCATGCCAAAGAGTCCTACCTGCTTCTCTGTGGGTAACTGCATGGGGCTGCGTGCTGGCTCTCAGTTTATCTCCTGCAGCCCCTTGTGGCGTTCCCTGCGCCTCTGCTGACTGCTGCCAGAGCTCAGACCCCGAGGGTGCAGCTGGGTTCCCCATGACTCACTGTCCGTGTCCCGGGTTTGCGTGGGGCTGGCAGATCCATGGGACAGATGTACCGCTCTGCAGCAGCAACAAGGCAACAAATGGGGTGTTGTGGAGTGGCTGAAAAGGCACTAAATTACTATGTCTGCACAGCTAAATCCTAAGTGCACGTGCAGACAGATAAACCCTACTCATTAATCCAGTCTTCTCTTTAATATAGAAAAACTTGTGTAACTCACTGATTAGACCTCTGTGTTAACTTAGGATACCCATAAACTAATCTTGTTTCTGAGAATTCAGACGTTTCTTTTGACAATGGCTTTTTCCAGTATGGAATAGTAAAAATCAGGCTACAGAAATTCACCCGGTTTATTTCCATGTCCCCAAAGCAGACACACCTGTACTTAAACTGCTCCTGGTAGACATTTGTTCTTGTAATCCTTTAAATGATAGAGATGCTGCAGTTCCCATGGACTATCTATCCTATTAGAAAGCTAAATCTCCCCTGCTACAATTTAAGCCCATTACTTATGCTATTCAGAGCAAATGAACTCCAACTATTTATTCCTTTCTTTTGTGAACCAACAGCCTAAATACTTGAAAATCTTCCCTCGTAAATGGAATCTTCCAGATCTTTTATTTTCTTTGGATGGTCACATCTTTTCATACAGCAAAAACATGTTGTGCATAAAAGTTTTTCTCCCTGGTCCCCTATCCCAGTAAAGAAAGGCCTTTATGATGATGATAGTGAACATTGAATCAAAGACCATCCACATTTGAGATATGTGCTCTTTGTCTGCCTTTGCTTTTGAGGAATATTCACTGAGATTCGTTTATGAGCCTCCTTCAAAATTCTCATAGCAAGAATTTCTATTGTGCTGGGCCTTGGTTGTCTGAGGCCATCTTTTTCTTCAGGTAGTAATGGTGCAATCAGAGTTTTCAAGTTTGTGCCTTGGCTATGATTTAACTAGGACTGGGTGATACTATGTTTGAAACTGTTAGTTCTGAAGGTGCTCTAAATCGTAGTGCAGTGTGGGAGCAGCAGACTGAAACACAAGACCTTCGTAAATGCTAACTAGGTCACCAACAATTTACTAGGTTTAGCCTGTCTCTCTTGGGTGTACGTAAAATATAACTCGCCTATATTGTTGTTGACTTGCGTATACAGTTTTTAGACAACAAATGAATTAAGAATTTAATAGTAATACTCTTCCAATTAAATGAAGACCTGATCAAATTCCGAAATATGCTAGCTACCCACCAGTGCAGAACCCACAGAAATACAAGGCAGTGAGAGAGCTCAGAAGTTGAAGGCTGCTGCATTTTATCAGGTCCTGCAGAAATTATTCTACTTGTGCTTTACTGGAGGCACAAGAGCTTTGGCATGGATGAGTCTCAGCAGCATATCGTAGCTTCATCTGGACAAAGACTGGGTCATGCACTCAGTAATGGGATGAGCTTCCCTGGTAGAGGGGGGACATATACTGACTTACACCAGCCAACTGCCTGTCTCTTGGTGCCCAGAAAACCGTTTTGAAGAATTCTGCACAAAACTTTCACAGTTACTTTTTTTTAATGCCTCTTCCTATTTCAGTCACTGGAACTTAATGAAGAGAGTAGAAGAAAATAGTGGTAGAACATGACTTGAAGAGCACACAAATTGGAGGGATCTCAGCTGCAGGGGTATGTTTGTCACTGATTTTGAAGTGATCAGATTTTGTCACTACTAAATGGGTCAAGTTTCGGATTGTGCTGTCACTTTAACAGTTAAACAACAGATAAGTGTGATCAGTGATCGGGTGAAGTACTGAATTAATTTGGTGAGCCTGGAATATATAAATCAGAAAGAAAATAGACACTTAAAAATAGTTTGTCAAATTATGGATAAAGATCAGATGAAAGACATAAAAAATAGAAACAGAACAGCCTTTGGGACGTCAGCGGGATCCATCAAAGTCTAATCATTATACAGCTCTGGCATTTTGCTTCAGTGTAGGGGGTGCCCCAAGCACTTCTGGTTGGTGGCTTGCTGAGTAAATGTCAGTTTAATGCTGTTTTCCTGTTTTTGTGAAAAACTCCTGTAGGGTCTCTCATCAGCTAAGCAGTTTTATTACGTCCCCACTGCCTCTAGTCAAGCATAAATGTTAGTTCTATATGTAGCTGCTTTCTTACCTTGTTCTTTTCACTCGCTGATGTCAGGTTTTTTAGCCATTGAAGGTCTAAGACCAGCTATTTTTGAACCGTGAACTATTGGTATCTTTGATGCTTCTTGCGAATCACTTCCCTGGGTGCATGTCACTGAATTCAACATGCTCGCAGTTATGACAGTTATTTTAAAATTATTAGTTCCACTTTAAGTGTGATCCATGGATAATGCAGCCCAGTGAGTGCACAGGAAATAGGTTCAGTTCTGTTTCTTTGTCATGAGCACCAACAAATAAAAAAGGCTCATGACTGTTGTTGTGTTACATATAGTGGGGGGTTGAGGGGGGACACGTGCTTGTCACTTTTCTTTTGAATTTGTAGGGCATATGTCTGACACAGATTACCTGCTATATTTTAAGTTTACCTCTTATTTTAAACATGCTTCCCATAAAATAGGGAGGAAATATTTTGCACGTTTGTTAATTTAGAAAAACTTTGACACCTAATAATAAACTAGTGAAAGTAATGCAGTTCATTATTCTCTTCTAAACCCTGTAATTGTCCATAGTAACTTACAGTGTGCCATACAAAGAACATAATCCCTTCATCACCAGGACATCACAGCCTAAATGAATGAGCAGGCACAGTATAGTCTACTTTTCTTGTACATCTGTTTCATCGATGCTTAATTACCAATGTATTTATTACATAAAAAAATATAGAATAAATAATTTCATCAGAGATGGGCAAAACCAGGGGAGGGGGCTCTTTTACTGACCTTCCTTTATAATTGTTATTTCATTTGGGGTCAGAATAGGAAATTTTTTGTGGGGCAGAGCAGCCTTCTCTAGGATGTGACAGCTTCGGCTCACCTGACTCTTCTCTGCGTAGCTCCCTGTAGGGCGCTGTGAAAGATTGAATTGTAAAGCTCTGGGGCTGTGCCTGTCTGTGAGTCACAGTGGGAGCAGAAGGTCCGTATTTAGACAAATACCAGGTTAGAAGTTTAGTTTTTCACAGGAGGTCAGCTCAAGTGGTTTTGCTAGTTGTCAACAGAAGCTAAGATTGAAGTTGCCTTAAAATCTCTCCCTGTGCCAGAGAGTGAATCTGTGATAATGTGACAGTGTGGCCACGTGTTCTAATTTGCAGTCTCGTGCTCTTACCTGTAGAAAATACTTTCTTAGCGTAAGAAAGTAAGTTTTAAAAAAATGAGAAAGCAGTATTTCTTTGAATAACTTTGATTTAGTTAAAGTCAGTCTCTTATAATTTTTTTTATGCTGGGGTTTTTGCACATAAAATATAAATGAAAGCAGCTATTAAGATTCCGCCTTTTTTCTGCATCATAAAGTGCTGCTATTTTTAAATAATCATTTCTTAATGCATCACATGGTTCATTTTCATTAAATAAACATTTTAAATGTGTAAAAGCTATATTCATTAATATTTTTGTTAAAAAAATTTAAGCCAATGGATGTGGCTCCCTATGAATAATTGATATTTGTTTTATCTCCTACTTCATGTAAAGAATTAGTTAAACTAAAATGATGTTTTTTCTCATTTGTTTAATTCTTCTTCTCTTTTAATCTTCCATTTATGTTAAAGTAATTCAAATACACTTAGTCTTTGTCCCATTCCCTCTGTTTTCTTCTTGGTTCTAAGGCTCCATCTCCAAAGGGATGATGAGCTGCAACCATCTACATAAATTTTCAGTCAGCACTCGCAGATTTATCCCACTTACAGCTTTGTCTAGTATCGATCCTTTGCACTTTTCTTTCTTTATGGTACCAAAACTCATCAATCCCAGGCTCCTTGTCAGCCTCTGTGGTTCTGTAAAACCCACCCATCAATAGCACACTGCCCTGTAGTTGGTGGAAACATGCCACTGTAGTTGGTGGAAACATGCCACTGTAGTTGGCGGAAAGGCAATGGGAGTTGTACAAAACCCCTCGAAGTCAAGTTTTGCATATTTGTTCTCACTGTGTTGCTAGACACCCGTTTGTCCTCACTGTGCACAGCCCCTTTCACCAGCCCATTTGTCTCATGGGAATCCTTTCCCAGAATCTTCATCCCTTGGCATCTGTTTCTGATCTCTACATTGCTGAAATTCCAGGAAACTTTTAATTTCTTCAGTTTTTTTCTTTTTTCTCAGTCAGCCTCTATTGTGTGTAACTGGTAGTTCACAAATCCCTCCCTGTCTCTCCTCAGATCCCACCTTATTATCTAGACAAGAGTACTCTATTCTATTTGGCCTGTTACCCCAATCCTCCTTGTAATATAAATTTCTATCAATTGCATCATTTTTCTCGATTCAGTGATTCTTCATGAAATCAATCCATTATAATAGCATTCAGCTTTACAACGATTTACTGTACATTGCTTATGTTGTACATGCACAGACTTTAATCAGCTGTCTCTGTTGATAAGTTCTATTCCAGACACAGAATGACAGAACGTTTTGTTAAGAAGCCATATGATTTGTTAATCAGGAAAGGTACGTATTCGTTGTGGAGGTGCTAAAACATACATTTTATCAAGCTGAAGGTGTCTACTAAGGAATAGCTCTGTTGCTTATTCTTCTAGAGTTGTATAGTTAATCTTTGCACCTATGAACTAAAAAGAAAAAAAAAAAGTTTATTTTTGGAGACAGTAGCAGTCTGGGATGCTTAACACCTGGATTCTTATCCCTCCCCTGCCACCAGCCTTGCAGTATCCTTAAGCAAGTTGTTGTCTTTCTACATGCTTTGGTTTAGTCTCTGTGAAAGGAAATCAGTAATTTCAAACTGCTTGAGATCTGCTGGGAAGAACAGCTGCACAAGAACAAAACGCCATTGTACCAGTTTTTTTCAGTCATCATCTTGGTAACATAGGTATGTCATACCTACCACCCTCACTGAATTAAATTACTTTAACTGTTCTTCAGAGGCAGTGAACCAAATCAAGGATGCACGAGTCAGCTCCAGCCTGTGTTTTGTTTGAATTCCAATGTAATTCCAATGGCAATTTATCATACCAAGTGAAGAAAATGGAGTAGCAGGTATATTTGTGATACAATGCAACCGAAGGGAATGCTACTCCTGGGCTGCAGAGCTGTTTGTTAGTGCATGGACAGTGGCAATGACTATTAGCAGTGATGGTAGGAGAGAAGAGGATGGAAGATTTCAAGGTCTCAGGCAAAGATTAAATCATATGTAAAAGACCAAGCTGGTAAATATAGAATCCTATTTTTGAAATTCCTGGGTTGAGAATTAGGAATAGCTGTAGCTTGTTTTTACTTTTGTCTTCCACCCACTATTAACTTCTTGGCAGGAAGAAGTTTCCTCAGCCCACACAGGCACATCAATTACTGCCATCAGCAAACGGTAGTTCTTCAGACAAAGAACAGGTTAGAAGATGTGGGTTTCTAAAATGGAGAACACGATGGTTTTGGTGACTGTGGAGCTGAATTTCTACTGAGTCTTGATTGCTATCAGATAATCTCTGGGGTTCAACACCTCAATGCATTAGATGCCTCAGGACACAGGGTATTTGCAGAACGACCTTAGGTGAGGAAGGAGGGAGAGTGGTGTCAGATGTTGCTGCAGGGAATGCCTCTTAATGGATCTTTTTTTGAACTGGGGGGTTCTGCAGTGTGGTGGTGGTACCTTTTCTGGAAGAAAATGCCAAAAATTCACCATGGTATGCCAGAGGCAAAAGCATGATATAGACTCTTAGTAACACAAACATATGAAGCGGAAGCCCACTGTTTGAACCTGATTTTTGAGCACATGAGATATTAGATGTAATGGTTTATACCTTCTATAAAATGGATTTTAAAATAATAGCTAATGAAAATAAAATAATAATAATGAAAATAATAAAATAATAATAATGAAAAAAGCTTAGCCTTTCGTATTCAGGTTGATCATACATAAATGACTTCTTAAGCTACTTTGTAGCGGAGATCTGGTAATTCTCCTTTTTCCTTTCTCCCAGACACTGAGCACCTGGCAGGCTCAGATTCTGCCCTGCCACAGTGTTAAACACTGGGTACGATTTGCAGTGATATGCTTTTTATATACATGTCTGAATTTGCCCTCCAGAGTATTACAGCCTGGCTGCAACCAGGGATTTTAGTTATTAATTGAGCCTTGTGTCTTCTATGCGCTAACCTTTCATCTTTCCTCTGACCATTTGACACAAATTGTCAAATGTTGTTTTCTCATTAAAGCAAATGCTTAAATTGCCAGAGATCATAATAGTTTCCATAATCATTTTATTGTGAATAAGCCATGCTCATTAATTTCCTTCTTTTACAAAGTGTGACAGAATGGCTGAGGTGAGAAGGGACCTCTGGAGATCAACCAGTCCAACACCTTGCTCAATCAGGGTCACCTACCTCAGATTGCTCAGGGTTGTGTCCAGTCAGACTGCTCGCAAGGAATTTGCTAGTGTGGTAGATAACAAAACAACTGGCGTCCATGGGACGAGGGTAGCTTCAGTTCACAATTTGTCCACGGAAGCAATGGAAGATGCAATTCTGCAGGGTTCAGGGGTGATTTGGGGTTACAAAACTTTGCTGATTAGAAGCTAAATGTGAAGGAAATGTTTTCTATAGCCATAGGTATGGGACTGGGTTGATAGATATTTGTATAAGCCAATAGCAACCTGAGGAAAAACCAGGAATTGCAGGAGACAGTGTTTATAGCTTGTCCATGAAAGGAAAACACTTTTTTTCACCCAGTAAGTAAACATGGCCAATCAATTCCCTGTATAATTTTTTCAAGAATGGTAGACATTATTGTGAGATAAATCATCATGTTCTAGAGTTAACCCTAGCATTATATATTATTCTTTTTCCTCCTCAGATTTGCTTCCATTGTGAACACGAGGTGCTTGAAACTGGTTGTTTTTTTTTTTTTTAATCTCCTGGGGACAGACAGACACTTACCCAGATCCCTCTGAAATGAGAAGAGTGACTGGGAATTAGACTAGGAGATTAGAAGTCCTGGGCTCTAAGATCACTTGCTTTCTAATTTCTGCTTTGCTTTGAGCAACTCACTTCACTTCTCTATATTCTAATTTTTCCATCAAGTGTTTACTTATACTTAACCATTACTTTACATGGCCTCCTACTAGGGCAGTGGTTATAATAAATGAGCTGTGACTTGTTATACTTTGTTTCTTTTGCATAATTACAATTATTTTTATTTCTGTGACCATACACATAGTAATAGACAAAAACTTCAATATAGTCCTATTGAATTCTGCAGAAAATAACAAGTGAAAAAGCAACCAGTTGTTTCTGATCCCACTCAAAATACTTAAAGGGAGAGATTGTTTATAAAACGTTTCGAACTCTGAAAAAAAAGATTTTTCTAGTTCACAGAAACATTTTTAAACTCTAGTTAAACAACAGACCCACCTTGTGCCAAATCCAGTGTGTGATGATTGCAAGTGCTCATCAGCTGTTCAGAAACAGTGTGCTCTATATTCCTGAGCAGCCTTGGCCGAATATCTCGTAGTCTTGTTTATTGCATTACTTTGTTTTGACAAAACCCCTTCTATTTCCACATAAATTGTGGAGATTCTGTACAGAATGTCTCTGGTGTAGAAAGCATTACTACTCTCCTCCATAAGGAACATCTTTACAAAATCTATGTAGCATTTCTGCTGTTATGCCGCTTGAGTTCTCCTTTTGCATTTTGATTACTGACCATAATTAGCTCTTTGTTTCTCATACTCCTGACAAAATCTTATTCTTGATTTTTATTTCTTCATCTAGGTGCTTGTCAGAAATGCTTCTGTAAGCCTTATTATGTTGTGCGGTTTTTTTAAGTTAATTGACTGGATTTGATGCTTGTGACTTCTGTCTTTTGAAAGATTCAGTATTAAAACTGGGAGAAGATTCAAACCACAGGCAACAGGAGTTCTCATGGAATTGAATTTAGAACTGAGATGTCCTGTACGTCCACTGTAATTCTCACCAGTGTAACATTAATGGTGATGCCCATTTACCTTTGTCTTTTTCTGTCTTATCCGGGGAGTACATGTTTCAGCATTTTCTCTGCAATTTTTTAAGTCTTTCAGGATTTTCTGTTGTACAGAAATTAAATATGAAGACAGACAGTAAACATGAAATGTTAAAGAATTTAAGATTCGTGTTCAGCACCAGGTTCTGAAATTAAGCTTTGTAGAGCCCAATTAGCAGATTATTGACTATTTAAGGCTTTAAAGTATAATTGTATTTAAAGTTGGTCAGGTATGAAATACTACTGCATTTACCTTGGAGGTTTTTTTCCATGTGGACAAAAGTGTGGCAGGTTGGTTTTGTCAGCTGAATTCATAGCCCTCACTTTCCAGTAATGCCCTTGGAGAACTTCACATTCTCAGGCATTTACTCCGTGCACAGCTGTGATTCAGTCAATACTAGTAAACCAGAAATTCTGCACAGTAACATAAGACTGCAAGTACTTATGCATATATATTCCTGTACCAAGCAAGTATAAACATTACTACTAGAGACTTTGCAGGTATTATATGCTCTGGGCAAGCGTAGAACTCTTTCACTGATGTCAAAATGGTAGGTTAAGAACCAGAAATTGTAACAATTAGTACTTATGGATACTCCTCTTTCATATTTTATATCCAAAAAATCTCAGAGAGGGATTTCAGCAAACATGATACCTTTTATGGAGTGTATCAACTTTACTGCTGACTGTTGAAATAAAATAAAAAGCCCTTATCTGATCTATTTCTGAATAGTGCCTCACACAGTAATCTCATCTCTCGAAATGGTTCAACTTCTGCAATCACTGGAGCCTGATCTTGTCTTGCTGACAGCTTCTACTCCATGCTGGCCATTGCTGTACTGGCATAGCGTTATTTGCAGGTCTGTTTTCTGCTTTCTAAAGGGAAGTGGTAGCAACAGCAGTTTATGTTGTTTGAAGCCACAGGTAAGGTATATGCTGCCAAAATCTAGTTTCCTGAGTCTGTTGGAGAAAATTTCACAGACTGGCCCCAATCTGCAGGCCACCAGCTGGACCACGCTTTAAATTAATCAGTGGGAAATTATACATTTAAAATTTATTACAAATTACAATAATTTAGTTAGGGCAATGTTTGTTTGGTTCTGTCATTGTGGTTGTTTCCTCTTTTCCTTTCTTTGGTGCACCACAGGAAATAAACACCTTTGTTTGTCCTGTCCTGAAATGGGAAACAGAGGAGGAAACCTCTCAGCGGTCATTTCCTCTCTGTTTTCCAGTTCTTTTTTTCTATGAAAGCTACCAAGCTTTCCTAGACGGATGACAGAGAAATTGAGGTAGATAATTAATATGATTTGATGAAATTCCACATGAAAAAGCATCAATTGTTAGTACTACCTGAATGCTGCAAAAATTAATTATGTGAGACATTTAGGTAGTGTTAAATGTGATATAAATCCTATTTAGAACAGAACCCGGATAAGCCCAGACGGTAAATCTACATAAAACGTCCAATGCTCAGCATCATGGGACTCTAAAATGACTTCTAAATGGCAAAAGGGAATAAAACGGAGTTGTATCCTTGTGTAAATCTGTTGAATTGATTTTTATTTCCATGCACAGATCCCAAGTGGCCCTGTCATGAATCTGCAACACTTAATTTGAATGGAGAAATCGGTCAGCTATATCAGTTGTCTGTTCTGGGTCAATCTTGAACAGAGGCTGAATATTCGGCAAGCAGTGATATCCAATGCAGTATGATAGAAATAATTTCTCTGTGTGTATCCACGGTCCATCTGAAGTAACTAAATACTAAATGCCTATTATATTTTTACAGAACTCATTCGCTGGGCCAAATCTGCAAATCTAATTTAGTTGTATTAATTCGATTGTATTTTTAATCATTTTACTACAAATGGATCTATATAAAAAAACCTAAATAAGTTAGTGAACTAGATCATTTAGTTAATACTATCGTTAATGACTGATTTTGAAAGATAGTATTAAATTTTCAGAGACCAGATATTTGCATTCCTTGTTTCATATCTTAAAACGAATATTTGCTTGTTAAAACAGATGTTACCGAACAAAGTGATTGTAATGACTCAGTGTTTTATTTTTTATTATTTGCTTATTTTTATTTTTTATTATTTTTTGTTGAGGAAAACCATCTCACTTTATTTTGTTCTGTTGTTCCAGCGATGAGTCTTTCATCTTTCAGGGGCATCTTTCATCTGACTTGATCCAAAGGTTAGGCATCTTATTTGAGCTGTTCATTTAGTTAAAGTTTAATCGATCCATCTAGCCAACCCCCTTTATCAAAAAAGAGAGTCAGCTTCCTTAGAGAGCAAATTCATCCCATAATGGAATCAAAGTCAAGAAGGCTAAATCTTTTTTTCAATATGTCTATGTCTCTTCATTGACAACAGAGGTAGTTGCAATGATTTGCCTTCGTACTTCACTTTTATGTGACTAAAATCAGGGGGAAGAAGCTCACTTTAAGATTTTGCCTATTAGCTGAGACTTTCAGAGGATATCCTTGACTATTTTCTAATTTATTTTTTTTTCCCCTTTTCATTTTTGTGACACTACATACAGCAGTGATATACGATTGTCCTTTTCCTGTTCCCTGCTTTCTAGGCCCCCATCTTAATCTCTCTGCTATTTTTCATGCAGCTAAAGCACAAGACTGCAGATTTTTAGTATTAGCTTTTTTAAAAAAATCCTGTAACTAACTCAAATAATAGTTTATTTCTCAAAATTTAAGTTAGACTGCTTTTTGAAATGGAAAAAGCTAAAATGTTTCTCCATAAAATGTTCAGTAACATAATTTCTGGGAGTTAAAGAACTGACCTTTGGACTGGTTACGAAGGTCCACTATTTTATATAAACTTATCTCAGAGGGTATGCTTTGCTCATACCGCCAGTATTATTTATTACTTACTGAAGTAAGTATCTGTTGATTTCTTTAATTGCTAAAAGTGGACATTTAGTTATAAAGAGGTAAACAAATTCTGTATATTAAATCTATCATACGTTCTATGATATGCATAATGCTTCATTTGAAAATTACTGATTTGATTATGCTGTGATAAATAACACTGATCTATTTTTGTTTATAGAAGTATTTATTCTCTTAACTATATGTGGTTAAGACATACACACCATATACTTTCATTCTGTGTTTTTTTTAAATGTATGGAAATCTTCATTTTGGTGAATTTCTGTTCAAAAACATGCAGAGCTTCTTTAGAGTGAGATTTCATGAAAAATTGGAATGTTAGTAAAGGTCCTTTTTCCTCTCAAACTTCTGTGGAGCTAAAGAAGTTATGAAAAGTTACAGAAGGAGAAAGAGGACAAATTGAAAAGTGGTGGATATTTTCACCATTACAGAGCCCCGTCTTTGTTAGAAGTGCTTTGAAAAGAGCTGGTAAAAGTTATGTAAATCTTTGCTTGCAAATGTGCATTTGGGAACTGCCTCTGGCAAGACCCTCAGACAAATTGTACTCTTACACACAGCTGTCTCTTTCCTTGTGTTTATTTGGCCATAACCAAGGCAACACTGGTCACACTGAAACTGGCCAGTACATTTCTGCTTATGTTTTCTTTGAAACTCCCCTGTACCTGGTCTTTTCACGCTGCCTACAGGGACTGCTGAACTGGTGAGAGCATTCATCTTCAAGAGAGGTCAGTCAGCTTTCTGGTGAGGCTGCTAATAGAAGGAATTGATTTTATAGTCAGAGCTAAATAGCACCTCTCTGGCAACAGACACGTTGAGTCACATCTGCTACGTATGTACCTCTATGCTGTTCTCTTGGAAACTCTCCTGTGTGGGGTCTGCCTGCCTCTCGGAGCCCAGGCAGAAAAATGGCCTTTTTGAACAGTTCGTTTCAGTCAGGTTTTCCAGCTACAGACCCTATTCTGACACGTATTTTGATGGGTTCTGCATACCCTGCCTTCAGATCAGTATCTTCATTATATCCCGTAGGCTGAGAGGGATGTCATAAACCATTATAAACTCCACAGTGTAAGTAAAATAACACAAGAACCCATTTACTTCTTATGCAGCTTTGCGACTCACTGCCGGTACCAACTGATTTCCCCAAATTTTTTGGAACATCTTTCTGTAATCAAGACACTGCTCATGCAAGGTGAGACAATAGCTACTTTCAAAATCTAATGGGCACAGGCACATAAAAAAGAATGAAATTGGTCAGCCAATGAGACTGAAACAGCAATTAGTTAAGGACAATCCTGTGAGCTGACCTGAACGGGCAAGTCATCCCTCACATGTACCTCCTACACGAAAAGCAAAAAAACCACAGAATTTTGTCACTTAACAGGATTTCTCCTCCAGACAGTAGATAATTAATCATCCTCTTGCCCTTTATTAGGTAGATGGAGCTGTGAATGAAATTACATGCTCATTAAAGTAATCAGATCTTGAAAAAGCTCCACTTAACAAATGATGTGGATAAGTACATAGCTTTACTTTTCAGATACGAAATGAAGTCTAAGAAACTGCAGAGTAATTAGCACCTGTCTTTTCTTTCCCTCCGCTCAGTAACTCTGGTCTTTGTCTTCTCTCTGTTTTCTTCATGTAATTGAGCTTCTCTGATCTTCCCAGAGTGATCTGTTAAATTGTTCCATATTAATTTTTTGACATGAATGTCAAAATATTTTTCCGAGGAGTACAAATAGTGATACAAAAGGGAAAAAAAAAAAAAGAAAAGAAATGGTAGACTGTCATTAAAAGAAGCAAAAGTAGCCCTCTAGATTTTTTAGTGATGAATAATACAAAGTGACTTCATTTATATTAAGGTAGATTCCAAATGGTACAGGAAATTGTTTGGTGGTTTAAAAATGGCAGTGCAGAATTTCCTGTTATTCCTGTATTATTTCCTCTCTTCTTCAAATGTAATATTACTTAAATGATAGTTTGTTTTTTTTATTATGTTCAGGAAATATGATTCAAAATTTCTGCAATGTTTCTTGTAGGTGGAAGTAAGAGTATACTTCTAGAAATCACAGTGTTCAATGTTAATCTCTGTAAGTAACAATTCACATGGAAAAGTAAACACAAATGTAAATGGAAAATACTTTCAACTGATTATACAAACAAAGAAAAGTATAAGGCAATTCTTTCAGAATACAGTGCTACGTTTGCTTCAATGGAAAACTGAGATTAATGAAAAAATAATTTTCTTCAATAGAAACCAAGAGCTCATCTTGATTTTAAGCACAACGTAATCCCTAGAATATTATTCAGTTTTACTTGTTGAGATCAGTCATTTGTTGACATAATCACACCTTTGCAATGGTATTCAGACATCCAGAGAGGGAAACAAATCTAAGTTTGGCTATTGAATCTTACTGTTTAAAATATGTTCTTTATTTCTCATTTGACCATGATTAGCTCAACACAGGTCCAGTGAGAGGAGGTTGCTCAGGGCTCTGTTCAGCTGGGTCCAGTCTGAACATCTCCAAGGATGGAGAATCCACAGCCTCCCTGGGCAACCTGTTCCAGTGCTTGACCAATCCCGCCCCCTCATGGTGTCTGATGCCTCTTGAAAACTTCTTGAAAACGTTCTATAAACAAGATTCCTTTAGAAGTATTTCTCACATACAGAATAATTGCAAACAACACCCAGTGCTACAGAGAGTTTTTCAGAGATCAAAGTAGGAATTTTTTCAGTGCAGTTGTTAAGATACCAGTATTCCATGAATGGTAAAGAGATAACCGTGTTATAAATAGCCTAAATGACAAAACTCGTTTCATGTATAAAAAGGCTGAGTTAAATTTATTTTAGTTGAGAAAGAGTCATCTTGGACATTATATATCTTACTATAAAGTGACTTCGGTGTGAATTTTCATTGAGTTTACACTGTCTTCCTACGATGAATTAAAATCCCATAGCATATATAAACATATTTCTTTAAAATTACCAATGACCAGGACTTTATTAGGCATTACAAAATGAAAAACCTTCCTTTGCATAACACATATGTGGTTTTGTGTAGCAAAACAGACCTTTGGTAAAGAGGCAAGAACTCAGAGAGAAAAAGAGACGTACTGGGTAGAGAGTACGGAATTACATTAATTTTCTTTTAAATTTTCTAGAGCTCATTGTTGTGGTTTAACCCCAGCCAGCAACCAGGATCATGCAGCCACTTGCTCACTCCCCACAGTTGTGACGGGGGAGAGAATCAGAAGAGTAAAAGTGAGAAAAAACTCATGGGTTGAGCTAAAGACAGTTTAATAGGTAGAACAAAAGCCGCGCACGCACACAAAGTAAAACAAGGAATTCATTCACTTCTTCCTGTTGGCAGGCAGGTGTTCAGCCATCTCCAGGAAAGCAGGGCTCTGTCATGCATAATGGATACTTGGAAAGACATTCACCATCACTCCAAATGTGTGTCATGTCCCCCCCGCCTTTTTTTTCATTCTGAGTATGATGTCACATGGTATGGAATATCCCTTTGGTCAGTTGGGGTCACCTGTCCCAACTGTGTCCCCTCCCAACTTCTTGTGCACTCCCAGCCTGTTCGCTGGTGGGGCGCTGTGAGGAGCAAAAAAGTCCTTGACTGCTTAGGAACAACAAAAATCATCAGCGTGCTATCAACACTATTCTCATCCCAAATCCAAAACCATAGAACTATACCAGCTGCTAGTAAGAAAGTTAATTCCATCCCAGCTGAAACCATGACACTAATAAAAATTATCCTCCAATCATTAGTGATGGAGTTCACCTAGTAATCTAGACAAGACTGACATTATTGATTTTTATTTTCATGCCGTGTACCTCCATATCAGGGCAAGATCTGGAGACAGACAAAGAGTTTCTGTTCTGTTTTCCTCCTCAGTGTGTGTTTCCATAAGAAAGAGGCCTAGAAAGGCTACTCAGACAGATAGAGCTGCTTAATCTAGAGCAAACCCCTGAGGGAAAGAAGGCAAATATAGAGTTCATCTTTAAGAGGGAAGAGCTTGGGAATTACGGACCAGTTATCTTAACTTCAGTTTCTGCAATAATAAAAAAGTGAAAAGATATATTTTTGTAAACACCCCAGAAACAGCAAAAGAATGAGTAACAAGTAGGATAGATTTGTCAAGAACGTATAATACCCTCTGAATTTCCTTCTCTACTGATAAGAAGTACTGAGTATATAGAATAGTATATATTGTATATCGTGACCTCGCTACTGTTTTTTAAATGTTTCATGTGACATTTTCAAAAAAAATGGGGAAGTGAGTTCTTCATGAAATTACTATCAGGCAGATACACAAATGGTTAGGAACCCACATTTAGTAGTTATTAACAGTTCTTTGTTGGCTAGCATTAAGTATTGAGTAGTGTTCTGCAGAGGTCAGTCTTGTGCCCAGTTGTCATCAATGTTCTCATTAGTGACTTGAATCATTGAGTAGGTAGTCAATGATTAAATAGTGTAGTGTGCTTATTAAATTTCCAATGACATCAAGCTGTGAGGGTCTGTAAACATATATGAGGACAGACTAAAAAAGATCTTGACAAATTAGGGAAATCATTTAAATAAATTGGATACAATTCAGTAATGAGAAATGCAGAACACTAAGCTTAAAAGATCAGACATTTCAGGATAAGTCATAATACGTGAAGTAGCAATCTTGCAGAAAAGAATCTGAGGCAGACTGAGTGGACTTTTTCCTTAACATTAGATATCCAAAATGCAGATGTCTGATGTATTCACTTATTATGCCTTTATAGTCATTGGGAAGAAATATCTTTTCAGAGAACCTGACTTATAAAAATCTGCTTAAAGATACCTTAGAAATGCATACATTTCTCCTATGATTAACAAAGAAGCCCAGGACAGAAGCTCAGGTGTAAATGTCCATGCTGTAGATAGATAGAAAAAAATATATCAAGTGTCAGAGCTGGGTGGATTTCTCTTAAACAAAATGAGAAGAATCCACTTTATTTGAAATATGTTATCATTATAAATGATTCAAAGCCAGCTACAGAACAGGGTGTAGATTTACCAGGGACAAGGAGAGAGTATCACTGGTTACTCCCACTTATTAGCTAGCTTCTCTTTGCCTATTCCCCACTACTGTTCGAATGCAGAATTAACAGAAGGTTCGTATCACCAAAACCTTACAATCCAGGAAAAAATATTTTAACAGCAGATGTTCAAATCATTATGAATCAACACAACAAGTCAAAACTTGCAGTGTTGCTGTTAAACCTCTGAAGTCTGGGCCAATTTAGCACAGCATTTCAGAGGTCTCCTATCTAAAGCTGATGGCTGGCTGCCTAGAAATGAACACGATTGTTCAGACTCTTAGAAGTCATGCAAGTGTCATCCTGGCTACTGGTTTTGTCAAAATTCATTGAAAAACCTGTCCAAACGCTGTCACAAGCAGCAATAGGTCAGGCTGCTTGAACATGCACAGCCCAAATTTTATTCAAAATATTTTCAGTTCTGTTTCTGATCTATGGAATTATTTCAGTTGCCCTCCCCCAAAACCTAAAGGGGCCTTCACATATTGTGGTTTATTGTGGTAAACAACAGCTACTGATATCTGCGTACTAAAGACAGACTTTTTACGTGTTCATCCATAAATACTAATCAGGTGTTTGACAATCTGGTCAAAGATATGAATAATCTTCCTGGCTAGCATTGGGATTTTGGGGTAGCTTACATTGGCTTATAGAGGACTGCAGATGTGTAAACTGGGAAAACCACAAGCATAAAAACTAGGAATAATTGATAAAGCACTGTAAGTCTTCAGCTGCACATTACATGTAACCAGGCTGATTTGGGTTGATTGAAAATATTTCAGCCCCTTGCTGCTGAAGGGCTTTGTAGGGAGAATGTGACAGTCACTGCTGGATCCCAACAGACAGATTTTTTTAACACAATGTCAAAGGAACTTTCTGCAGCTTAGAGAAGTCTTTATATAGAGCCCTAGGTCTCACTGTATTGTGCAATACCCAGAAGCCCTAATGACAGTTTGTTGCTTGCAAAAGTTTGTCTCCATTTTCATATCCAAAATAAAATTGGTAATGCATTACAGCTACAACTGAAATGTTCACATCTTCCACGTTTTTTCCCACAGTATCATTGGAGGTAGGCAGATTGAATTTGTCAGCAGGAGATTGCATATATTATTTAGTGCCAGCAATAAATTGTTTTAAAAAAGAAAATACAGACTTAACCAAAATGAACAGTAAACATAGTCAAAAGCACAGGATTTCTTTCTTTAATCTGATAGTATTTAGCTTTTCAGGATTTGAGCTTGCAGTAAGCAGTCGTATGGACCATAAGTCTGATACCTGCTGTCACTGTCTGCGTCAATCAAGTGGCGGTGTTACTTCCATCAAATTTATTAGAGTCGTGTGTCCCTGGACACTGGCTCTGAGAGCTGAACTGCCAGCAGCCTAAACCAGGAGAAGTTCAGTGACATTTGGATAAGAGTGATTCAGTGCCTGTTTCTTGTTGAGGAAGGGGATAGGAACGAATCCATGCAAGGAGCTCTGCGCTCAAGGTCTGTAAACAACAAGAGTCCCTATTTCATAAGTGTTCTGTGACACTTTTATTACAAAGTAGAAAGCACAAGGATGTCCATAAACTGATAGACATGGATGTGGGCAAATATGCCTCCCAGGGGTGTAATGAGACCAGCAATAAGCAGAGAAGATAGCTTCCTTGTGCCCTGTCACAGTCAAAGCAGGTCTCAGCCAGCTGCCGTGGGGCTGGTTACTCACTGTTGTCCCCCCCTCACCTCATGCCCTAATGCATCCTGGAGTCATGGCCCTTGTCACCTTGGGTGTCTCTTCTGCACCCTCCAGTCGTCACAACTCTGGTGCCTGCTGTACCACCTCAGCCCATGGCCAAGTGCTGCTGTTGCCCTTCTGCTCAGGCATCCTCATGATGGACTTGTTTTCCTCCCTGCTAACTCTCGCTCTTTCACAGATTCTTGGAAATAGTTTGTTAAAGCTGCAGATCATGGTAAAGTGGTAGAAGCATGGATTTTGCAGTCTTTAGTGAGGAGACCTGCCACAGCCAGCAGCCTGTTTTCTTTTTTTTAAACTGCCAGTAGAATATTTCTTGAAATATGTCTTTTCAGCTCAAAGAAAATATTTCATTTTGATAACATCAAGCTGTTTTTTTCCAAGTTTGACATGTTATGCACACAAGTCCAAATAAAAATCAGAATTGTTTTCCAGAAGGAAAAAGGAAACTGGTTTACAAGAGTTTATTGCCAAAACCTGGGGATTGGCATGAACACCTGGGCAGCTACCTTAGTACTCAAATTTGAGGTCACAAAAACTAAAGCAAACGTATCACTACCTTAAGAGGAGAGAGTGAAATGCATGAACTACCTGTAGAGGTGAATAAATCTGAACTGACCCACTCTCAAAATGATAATGTACTGCATTTTTAGCTGAGGAGAGCTGTCTAAACTGTGGAAATTATTCTGCTTGTGGCAGAATCTCAGAATGGGACACCAGCAAGCTCTTAATCTGTCCATTTTATATCCTGACATGCTAAAAGGAAATAAAATCAGCACCTTTCTCTTTTGCTGTATGTGTTCCTCTTCGGAAGTATTTACATTTGTGTAACCCCCTACAGAGGGTTTTTTGTAGCTGTTGTCTGCCTTGAAAAGCACTTAAAAAAACCCCTCCTGTAGATCTGGTTGTTATCTAATGTGATCCATCCTGAGAAGTCTAACTGTTCAGTTTTTATGTGCAGCTCCTATTTTCTCATGCATCTCCAGCCTTATTCTTCCGTCTCTCTGTGGAACATTATTTCATGCAACTGTAGGTCTCTGTATTATAGCTAAAATGTCCTCTGTGAGAAGAGGATCCTCAGTGAGGATCCTCTCCTGCATCACAGCCATTTATTCTAGAATAACATTCTCTACTGCTTTGCACAGATGCAGCATAAATATGCCCTCAGAAGAGAACCATTACAGCTCAGGCCCTTGATCTCAGATTCTCATTATGCAGTCCACCCTCTAATACACTTGAGGACTTCCTTGATGTTAATTTGCACAATACTTCATTTTGTTAGCTGAGTACACAGCATATCTCCTATCATTAAACAGCAGCAGATACATGAAACAGGCTTTTCTGTGGAAAGAATCTTATTTAAATAAGAATATTAACTTGGGCAAAACAAGGGCTACGTTAAAATTAGGTCTGTTTCTCTATGGGAGCAAGTGTCCTGCTGTTTCGGGCCTTACTTTTCTTTCAATTTAGGTTAAGTCATAAGGTGCGACAATTTTAAAGTGTCCAACTATCTTTTATGCCCCAGACTTTGGAAGATCATCCTCAGCATCAAAAGTACAGCTTTCCAGGGGTCCTAAACAGATATTTATTTCAAAAACCAGAGCCTTAATGGATGGTGTTTAATTGAGGGAGTGAAACGGCCCTGCTGCTTATATGAATTGGGTGAGTTCTTCAATGACACAGCCCATCATAAAATATTCAAAAACCTACACAGCCTACTTCTAAAGCCAAAAGATATGTATGACATGGACTTTTTTTTTGTTAATCACTACTCAATTCAGAAATAGATTTATTTTTTATCACCAGTGTTTTAAGGGTGACTCCAAAAATATAACCATCGCAAGTGATAGTTCAACAAATGAAGTGCTTCTTTGGACTTTCAATTCTGATTTCTCAGTGCATTATTTTTACATAACAATGCATAGTGTATGCTGGCGTGCACTGAAAAACTTCTTCACCTTTGTGAATTGGGACTAAAGAGCTGTGTCAATGGCCTGGCTAATCCATTCCCTGTCCCTGGGCTGCTCACTCCTTTCTGAAGTACCTTTAAAGAAGCAGGTCTGTCTGAGTTCAGTTGTAATGTGGACACATTTTCTAAATATAAAGATGTAGTCATTTAGATATGGGCTAGCTATTCCAGCTTATTCACTTTGTAGAGCCACTTTTCCCTGTCGTGCTTCCTTTGCTCACAGTGGATTGTTAAACTAAGAGGTCTGAGATCTATCAACACTTTGCATTGGATTAAATGTTGTGACGGGAAATAATAAACTGAGTTTTCTGTCAGCTTGTGATTTTTCTCTTTTGTCTTTGTTCTGTTTTTTATTTACCTCATTCACTTAGCAACCCTTCTATACTTGTCTCTTCCTGCTATAAATTACGTAAGATACTACATTGGGTGCTCGATAAAATGCTGGAGAGAGCTCTGAGGGTGAACGGTGCTCCTGCCTCCATCTAAGAAGAGCAAAAGGAGACCTCCATCACAACACTGCTGTACCCCAAGACAGTGACAAAACAATGCGCAATGCCTAATATCCATGAACGGCTCTGTCGACATATGAACGAATGACTTTGCAGGCATCTGCCGCATTAGCCTGTGGGTCAGATGTAAAAGTTGGTTGGTTGTTCTGCACAAAATGTAGTGGCTCCGTAGAGAGGAAGCATGTTCTTAGGTAAGAGTTTAAACAGTGCAGCCAGAAGCTTGTCATCTAGCTTTAACACTACAAGGATATGACATTAATCAATTTTTAGCGAATCTCTGTTTCATGTCTGAGCGTGAAAGTTTTACTCTTCCTGGTAGCTGTTCTAATTGTTTTGTTGAATGCAGCAAATCTGTAGCCCTGGGATCAGTAACCCTTCAACTCTCTTTCCACAGCTTTGAATTACACAGTGGTTGAACATACTACACTCAGATGGCCAGATACTGTTCTCATTTGCTCACCATTTTCAGCCTGGCTTCCTAAGGAAATCAGGTTTATGTGAACATGTTTTTTCACTGGCAATCAGCCTCCCTCTTTCCCGAATAACTTTTAAATACATTTTTTGTCATTTTCAGCTGCACGTGATAGTATCTAGATATCTCAAAGCCATTAAATTCCTTTGACTTTTGTGAAAGTAGATGACTGCAACTCAACTTTATCCCTTCTGTCTGACTGCTTAGCTGCAGAGAAAAAGAGGAGCTAAAGCCAAACAGAAACTCACGTGACACAACGAGCCAGCATCCACCACAGCAAGTTTGCGGATGCCCTTCTGGCAGAGCAGGTATGGATAGAGAATGCAGGAGGGAGAGATAGGTTTGGGAGTGCCATGGCTAAAAGGGGAAACATTTTGGGGAGCGCTGCAGCTGAAAAACATTATAACACAGAGAAAACGAGTGTGCTCGTGAAAAGTCAAACGTAGAGCTTGAACAGATAGAGAAAATCTAAGAACACCGTAGAGACGTATGGTAATACCCTTACTTCAGAGGAAGACAGGGACACATCAGGATATTGGAGTGGAGGAAGAAAACAAGGAATAGGGGAGGAATCTGCATTTGCAGGTCAATGGCTTTATTGGTCCCGCAGCTTACAAAAAAAAGAACACCCATTTTTGTTTACTGCAATGTAAAAGTTTTGGAACAGCTCCAAGAATGTACTTTGCAAAATCCAGTAAAAGTGATTTGTATTTTCAATTATGGAAATTTGTGTCACTTTCTATAGATCAGATTGTTATCTTAGTTGGAAAATCACATGCATTTTCTTTTGCTCTTACATTAGCCTGGAAGTGAAAATTGGATTGTTTTCTGTCTTCTCTCAGAAAAGGTAGCAAATTTAAATCCTAAAGCTATCTGAGCATATCGCTTCTAAATTAATCTATACTCTTGTTGCTTTCCTCTTCTTTAGTGCATTGGCAGATTTCACTTTTGCACTGACATTAAATCACTCATTGAGTTCTGGCCAGGGAACAATACATTCAAATTTACTAGTTTTAAAAATTCTCTGGTCATTTGGAAACATAAGTGACATAATAAATCAAAGTACTAAACTATCCTTTCCCTCATACTACTTTTTATATTCCTTTTAACTTCTGTAGTTTCTGTGGTTTCCTTTGGGACAGAAAGGGTCTTTTTAATTTTGCACTGGTGTCATAAACTTGATTGATGACTGCGGAGATTTAATCAAACACTCAAAAAAGCAACATAAGAGCCTTTGCAGATTGCTGTATTTAATCATTGAAATACCTATTCTGAATTGTGTAGATAGTTACTAAATTTTGCTTTTGATTTACTAATGAAACAAAAAATCGACAGCTATTATTTTGTGGTTTTCCAGCACGCACACAGCCCTCCACCCAAACAGCACACAGTAGGGAGTTCATTCTTCCTAAAATGAATTACCTGTTCTTTGGAGTTTTTTGATCCTACTTTTTTTAATTAAACTTGTTAATATACTAAAAGCAAACTAATATACTAAAAATATGCTAAATTAATATTTAATGTATTTCTTTATTGTATTTATCAATATCTATGCAAACATGTGAATTTTTTTCTCCAAACTCTTCCCTAATTTCAACACAATATTTTAAAATAATTACTGTTCTCCAAGAGGTACATCTTTTCCTAGGCTACATTAAGAAAAATTGTTATCATTTTAAACTTATGTTTATTTTAATTTTCTCACTCAAATATCGTTAGCTTTAGAGGTAATGTTACTCTGTCCTGTCTCCTGTTGTATGAAGGGAACAATATAAACTTAAAAGTTTAGGATATTGTCACACACGCTACAAAGTTCATGATTTGGGAAAAGAGATAAAAAGCCATAGTACTTCACATGCTTTTTTTCCAAGTTATTCTAAGTTGTTTCCTGTTCTGCTTGCTACTGATGGCTGCAGTTTTGTATCATGATGCTAAGCTGTATGAGAACCTGTATGAGAATGTTGTCTGTACTATGAGCAATTCATTTGAATCCAGCAGTAGGACATACAACAGTGGGTGATCCAAAATGTACCCTTCTTCTCTTCCAGGACTGTGCAGGCAGCCAATGCGTCAATAAGGAGCCACCATTCTTGGAGCTCATAAAGAAAAAAGCATCTAGTTTGTTCTGAGGCACAGTTTAAGGGAAATTGGGTCTTGTTGCCCTTATTGATTTCTCTGTTAAATGCCAGTATTTATGGTTTTGTACAAGTTGTCACTACCTTCTTCTTGAATTTGCTTTCTACTGGCTTCCTTTTCCTGTGCCAGGGCATGGTGAGGGCCAGCTGCTCCCAGAAGGTGAACCAAGAGCTGGGGTGACCATGCTGTCACCCCTCTGTACCCACAGATCCCAAACACAAAGGGAAAAGCTGGGAAAGAGGACCCTTTGACAGTCCAAGACATGCAAGGAGGTGAACCTGGGTCCAGCACCAGCCAGGAGCTCCAGGCCCATAAACAATACCAGAGAAAGGACTGGAGATATGGCCACAACACTTGTACAAGAGGTTCATCCAGAAGGCCAGTTATCTGCAGTACAAGGCCAAGGCCCATCAAGGAGGCAAGACCCGAGACAGGGTTGGAGACCTGACAGCTCTCAGCTGTGCTGAAAACTTGGAATTTGCTGAGGGCTCTCTGTCCTATCCTCTAGGTCATTAATAAAAGCATTGATAGGTACTTGCTCTCTGAGGGATTCTCTTGGTAATCAGTTGTCAGCTGACTTTGTACTGCTGATAACTGCACTTGACTGAAGCTGAATTTCCACTCACTTTGTTGTCCACATCTTCAACCCATATCTCACCAACCTGGATATAGGAACACTATGGGCAAGTGCCAAAGGCCTTGCTAAAGCCACTGTGAACAATATCCAATGCCACCACCACCTATTCAGTCCTCTCAGCACAGAAGGCAATCACTTCATGATAGAAACTGCCACATGAATATGAAACAGCATCATTATTTGTTGGGTCTGACCAGCATTTCACTGGATGTATGATCAGGGCTTTGGCTAAACAAATATTTGTCTTATGCTATCTCAACTAAAAACTGCTTCATCTTTTCTCATATCGGTGTTTTTCCTTCATACCAGTCACCTCCCTTGTTGTATGGTCGTATTACATATTTAATATACTGCACAAAGAATTTCAGGGTCCCCTTTGTCATGGTTTAACTCCAGCCAGCCACCAGGATCATGCAGCCACTTGCTCACTCCCCACAGTTGCGATGGGGGAGAGAATCAGAAGAGTAAAAGTGAGAAAAAACTCAAAAGTTGAGATAAAGACACTTTAATAAGTAGAGCAAAAGCTGCACATGTAAGCAAAGCAAAACAAGGAAGTCATTCACTTCTTCCCATTGGCAGGCAGGTGTTCAGCCATCTCCAGGAAAGCAGGGCTCCATCAAACATGATGGTTACTTGGGAAGACAAATGCCATACTCCACGTCATCCCCTTTTTTCTTCTTCCCTCAGCTTTATATACTGAGCAGGATGTCATATGGTATGCAATATTCCTTTGGTTAGTCAGGGTCAGCTGTCCCAACTGTGTCTCCTCCCAACTTCTTGTGCACTCCCAGCCTGCTCGCTGGCAGAGAGGTGTGAGGAGCAGAAAAGAATTTGACCGCTTAGCAACAACCAAAACCATCAGTGCACTACCAAGACTATTCTTATCCCAAATCCAAAACATAGCACTACACCAGCTGCTAGTAAAAAAGTTAACTCCATCCCAACTGAAACCATGAAACCCTCCCCCAGGTTTTTCATGTCATCAGTTTTCAGTTATTGTCAATAATTTGCTGAGGGTACTACCTTGAAAATTATTTTTCACCAAAAAGTTGCGACATTCACTGACTTCTCTTTGTTGTTTGAAATTCACAAAACCACTCTTATGACCATATTTTCATATATAGTTCATGATGTCTACAAATATTCATTGTAATTTCTTTGTCCTTTCTTCTTCCCTCGTTGATTAACCTAGGGATATGATACGATTTCTACTTACTCTTTTGATGACTGAAAGTAACATCAAAGAAAAAAAGTTGGAGATGGAGTACTTTGCCTGCGTGTTTTCTCACAAAAAATTGTCAGAGCACACTGTGCAGGAAACCTTCTGTCTGAGCTTGTGCAAATCAAGTCATAGCACTGATAGTCATAATACAAATGATGTACTCATGACAGAGTTCTGGGTTTGCACATTTTTAATTCCAATTATCACATTAGAAAACTCCATTCTTACTAAATTTGTTCAAACAATTTGACATTCTATCCTTATTCTGCAAACTTTTAAAAAGTTTTTATGCTTGCGTCTCGAATAATTTTCAGCTGACTGATTGCCTTTGCCTTCCCTTGCCTTACCATCCCTTCCTTTCTCCAGATGCTTGATTTTGTCTATCTGCTAGCAGTTCCTTGTGATGTGTGCATAGTGCGTAGTTTCATGGCATGTTCTAATGTAGGCTCTAGAGCACGGACCAGCCATCTGACCAGCCCTGGTAGCTAGCTATTGTAAAACCCCGAACAGCTATCTTCAAGTTTTGAACTAGAAAGGAACTTTTTCAGTGATTATATTTTGATGTCCCTGCAGTCATAAGAAACACAGGGAATCTCAAAAGGCACAAAACTGCAGAAATGGAATGAAGAAAGTAATTTGACTATTTAATTGCATAGATGATGATAGAAAAGTTGGCATTTTGAATGAAATAAATGCTTTAAATATTTTTATTGTGCTACATTTTTTTTTCTTGGGATTGGCAAAGATTAACTTTTCATTTTAAATAAATGGGTAAATTAAAGCCAATCATGTTGACCTGAGGCCACAGAGGACATCTAGTCAGGTGTCTTCTCAGCCCACTTCCAGTTTCAAGTATTTTGGCCTGGAGGGCCAATATGAGTCTAATTAAGAAATCCTGTTTGTCAATTCTTCCTTTTATAGTTGGATTGGAAAATAAACTATATTTATTACCTTTGTTAATTTCTCATTTACTTCAGAAGTGCCTCACTTGCTATTCTAAGGTTCTTCCCAATTGCTTTTCAAGCACTAGCTGTGCAATTAATGTTGATTTTTTTTGGTGATCAGTTAGGTATTCCACTGACTATGATAATCCAAATCTGGTTTTTATAGCACTTCCATGAGGCTGAAAAATAGGTAACATGAAATAAGATTAAATTAATATTATTTGCTCTTTAATAGACAGTAAAATGTGAATCTGAAGCCAAGAGATTGTTCCAGATTATAGATTGTTCCATAATAGATATTTGTATTCATATAACAAACCTTGTTTAAATATCAGGTTCTAGCCACGGTTTTAAAGACTACAGAGCTACAAACTTATGAGAAAGTAAATTATAAGCTTAGGGAGCCAGGGATTTTGGTGCCATTTTAGCAGTCTTGAAGACTGAGAGCAGGTGGGTTGAGTATGATTCCAGCTTTCTCTGATTATGCAGGAAGGATTTGCTGCAACTGCAGATACTTTTTCTTTCTCTTGAGTAATTGCATGCTCTTTAGGGAGTTTCTAAATCCATCTCCAGCTAATGAAAATGCATTCATCACGTTATATCTTATTAAAACTTACATTGGACTCCCTGCTATATCTAGTTCTCTGAGTTATTCACAAAATAAGAGAAAAAGGTTATGTCTTTAGGTTAATTTTTAAATGAACAAGCAAAACAACAGCAAAAAAGTACTTTAAAATGTCCAAAACAAACTATTTTATTTCAGAAGTATTTGCACGAAACCACTGGACCCCTCACACCCAGAAGGAAATTTACCAACTTAAAAGGCTCCAAATCAGGACCCATCAAGCAGGTTACATTCATTACGAACAGCCTGAGACCAATTTTTTAAATCAGCTTATGCTGTTTGATTGTATAGGGTAACACATTTGCATTAAACTATTATTTGTATGCTTATGCTGGTTTTGTGAATGTATTTTATCATGTTTCAATTGCTTTTGTATAAAATTAATATAGTTAACTAATTACTAGTCCTTGCCAGTGTCATTGTGACTCATAAAAACAAAGTGAGTCAGAGCCTCTCAGGATATTTCTATAAAGGGCATCCACCCAGTCCCAAGACCCACACCCCCAAATGTATAAATAAGTAAAATTAGAATTGGATTAACCTTGGACTATCTCCCACAGATTGTTATATTTCCCTCTCCTCTCCTCTTCTCTCCTCTTCTATTCACTTTTCTCCTTGTAGCTAGGAGAAATATATATCAAAATGTCAGTTATGGAAAACCGTCACTATGAAACAATGAGCCAGTTTCTAAACAGTTCTTACATTTGATTATTGGAGAACTGTCATGCTTAGTAAAACTTAAAGTCCTTTTAATCTATAGTTCTTAACAGAGGGCTATTCTAGATATTTTGGAAGAATAATCGGCCTCCATACATTAAGTTTCATCACGTTATTTATTAGTGAGATATTGGTTTGAGCCCTGAAGCATGTTTTAATATCTCTTCCAGAATATATTTTTAGCAATAATGTTTATAACTCTGGAATTTTTCTTCTCTGTGTAAATGTACAATTTCTTTTTACCCCTCACTATTATTTTTTTTCCTTTGGTGTTTTCTTTGACAATAAATCATGCGATCCAATTATCGATCTCATGAGAAAATATTCATTTTTATTGGTTTTGAATATGTTACCTCTTAATTTCATAGTGTAATTCTCTTTTTTTTTTGTTATGATTCAGGATGAACAGTAATTCCCAGATGACATTCTTTATAACATACAGTCTCTTATACTCTTACACAAATATTTTAAGCTAATTAATATAGTCCTGGAGTGCTGATCACTACCTAAAATTAAATTTGTTTGAACCTTTCCTTCTCCTTTTCAATTTTTCAAACTGATTTAGAGGAAAGAGTTGCAAAATAACTGGTAGGTTATTCCGTACAGACATGTTGCTGCTGCAAGATTTTCAAGTGCTGAAAAGACAGATAAAAATCAGAGACTCTGAATAAAAATCCCAAATCAATGGATGTCTAATCAAACGCTAAGCTTGATCCAGACCATTATAAGAGTAAGCAAAGGATTTTTCTTTCACTGAGTTTTACAGAAACTGGAATGGGCCCCTTGTCAAAATTTCCCGTTACTAGTTAGTAGCACCATGGCCACAGGCAACCCCTGTTACTGGTCACTTTTCCTTGACTTTATAAAGGACTTACATGTTTTCACAACCAAAGATAGAATCCTACGTGCCCTTGCCAAATAGGACACTTAAAGATTAGATCATTCTGTGAACTAAAGACCCTTTTGTTCACTGTTCTGGCTGACTGATGAGCTGTTTATCCTACTTTTTATGACGACATTTAAAAATACACCTGTAGTACAATCCGTGTCCCTAAGGAACATTTTAAGAAGTTTGTGGGTAGAAAGTACCATATGCGCAAACCATTGCAGTGAGTTAAGAAGATTCTTATTGAAGATTCAGTTGGGTCTTTTGAACTGAGAAAATATTTGTGGGTTTTGTTCTGAAACTTACTAAATTGCCTTCATTATATTTCTACAGCTAACACAGATGTCTTTTGATATTGTGCTATTCATCTTTTATTAATTATCTACTTAGACATATGAACAGACCATTTGAAAACTATAAGCATTAGTAAGCTGAACTCTTCTGTATTGGATATACTCATAATCTTCCTCTTAACAAAAATGTCCCTCATTAAAAGAAAATATTCAGGTATTGAGACAATATCCGCTGTATTCATAAACAGCCTAGAGTTGAACTTAATAACTAACTTATTTTTCTAATGGAAATCTATGTTTGTGTTGTTCACATATATTGAAGTTCCAAATTTATTCGTCTTTCACAGAGAAATTAATTGAATGTTCTAACTAGAAGCAAAACTTATATGATATGTGTAACATTCTATATATATAGCAAAATATAACTTAGCCTGCTGTTTTCACCTTAGGTGGGTTCTTAGACATTGGGTTAGATCTGCTACACAAATAAGTAATCTCTATGTCGTCCAGATTTGATAAAATATTTGGGGAGATTTACAGTGCAATTTAACACACCCAATAAACATTTGAATCCATGATGCTTTTACTCCATTGGAACTCCTTAATTTCTGAAACGTTCATGCACTTACTGTGGGGGAAAAAGAGAGAAAACAATCTTTACTTCAGCTCCAGCCCATGAAAAAGAACTTAATACTGCTGAAAACCTGTCTCTATATAATTAAAAAGAGAAAAAACCCACCACTCTTAAGAATGACAATGGAGTTCCCCTATACTGGGCTTGTCTGGAGTAGAGTTAAATTTCTTCACAGTAGCTCATATGGTGCTATGTTTTGGATTTGTGACCAAAACAGTGCTGATAACATAGGGATGTTTTAGCTATTGCTGAGCATTGCTTGCACAGTGCCAATGTCTTTTCTGTTTCTCACTCTGTCCTGTCAGCGAACAGGCTGGGAGCGCACGAGAGGTCGGGAGGGGACACAGCTGGGACAGCTGACCCCAACTGACCAAAGGGATATCCCATGCCATATGACATTGTGCTCAGCAATAGAAGCTGGAGGAAGAAGGAGGAAGGGGAGGTGGAAATTTGGAGTTATGCTGTCTGTCTTCCCAAGTAATCATTTGTGAAGCCCTGCTTTCCTGGAGATGGCTGAACACCTGCCTGCCGATGGGAAGTAGTGAGTGAATTCCTTATTTTGCTTTGCTTGCATGCACAGCTTTTGCTTTACCTATTAAACTGTCTTTAGCTCAACCCATGAGTTTCCTTACTTTCTCCCTTCCAGTTCTCTCCCCCATCCCACCGTGGGAGGAGTAAGCAAGTGGCTGCATGGGCCTGAGCTGCCTCAAACCACAGCACCCTCACGTTAGTACCTTAAGAAATGTTGTCAGATATATTCTGTACAGAAAGAATTCTGTCAAGGGTTGCTTTTTTGATTGTCATATCTGATTCTTTAACCCCTGGCGCTACCGCAAAACACACACTACTTTCTGTGTCTGAAATCCCATTTCTCCAAAGATAATCCTTCAAACACATTTTGTTAGGGAGGAAGAGGTTCAAAGCTGGTGAGCCAGGTGGGACCTTTAAATCATGTGAACCTGCCCGAGAAAGCACGCTGGGTATGAGAGGAAACTGGGGCTGCCAATTTATGCCCTTTACCATTATTTTTTCAAATAAGAGAGATTTAAGTCAGTGTGTTGATTCATGTTTTTAAGCATAAAAACAATTTTTAATTCTTTCTTCCTGTTTGCTCACTTAAGCCATTGTCCTATAGCAGTGATTCTCACTACAAAACATCAGTGCCAATTATAAGCTTTGTGCAAAAATCAGGAGACAAACCCCACAAAATTAACTTTTTTTCATGGCCAGATTTTTTGTTTTCCAATCGCCACAACTTACAGTAAAAAGAAAGCACATAGATGTTTCAAAAATTAGGTTTCCAAGGGAAAAAAATCCCAAATATTTTATACGACTATAAGAAAATAAGAATGGCCATACAGAGTTGGACCAAAGGTCCACTTAATCTGATAACCTTTCTCTGACACTGGCTAATAAGAACTGCATAAATTAGAAGACCAGGTAACCATACAGTGATTATTCTCCAGACTGTCTCCTTCTCTCCAGTGACCTGCAGCTCAGGTGATGCCTTTGAATTTCATAGTCTTCATAGTTTTTTATTCCATGAATTTGGCCAGTTGTGTTTTCAACCCATGTAAGCTTTTAGCCTCCAAAGCATCCCATGGGAAAGACTCAACACCTTTCTTGCACATTGTGTAACAAATTATCTCTTTCTGATTGTTTTGAATTGCTGTGTCCCAAGGCTGTCTTGTGAACTTGTGATAGTTGTCAACGTAGCACTTGTGCAGAACCTGAGGGCAACTGCAAGCAAGACTGATGAAGTGGTGCTGCAATTTACAATGGCAGGTGATACCAGATAAGATTATTAGATGTCAGAGTTGCTCAGATCTTGGGGATATGAAGGAGGAAGGAAAGAGAACCCCGGTGCCACCTTGTGTGGCAGCCTCCACCAATGGCTGCCCAGAAAGATCAAATAAGCTAAGAGTGAGGGGGTTGCAGAGGATACAGGGTGAGAAGACTGGCAAGGAGAGAGGGAGAAAACACTTCAAATACCCCATATCTCACTGAATCTATCCCAGTCCAGCAAAACAGTTTGGTTATGTCCAAATGTCTATTGGTAGATTGACAATTCTTGTTATGAGGACAATATGTGTGAATGGTACAACTGAGGTTCCTTATCACTGGAAGGACAGGCTTGCAGAAGTGAGAGACTGGAGCAATTAAACATGTTGATTAAGGGTCCAGAAGAAACAAAATAGTGGGAGCTGGACAAGGAATAAAGTTAAGGCTCCTGAGCAGGCTTCTGAGCATAGACAGAAAGAAGAATAAGAAGATGTAAGAACAAACAATTATAGAGTAAGATATATCATTTTATGATAACATTTGAGATATTTCTTCTCACATGTCCATCCAGAAGAGACCAGAAATATAAGAGACTCTTCTGTCCCTTAGCTGAAAAATCTGTCTTCACTGTCATTTTTTTATCTGTTCGTGTATATGCACTAGTACCCCATGTAACCATAGCTATGCAACAGCATATAATGTCAATTTGTTATTCGATGGACCAATAAGGAGTTGGGAACATTGAGGTGTAGATCTGATGTCTTTCACAACTGGACAGCATTTGGTTCATTAGCCTACTTCTTTACAACCAGATGTGTACCAAGGTCTATAGGAGCTGCTATTTCTTGCTTGCAAACGCTCCACTTTTCACATCTGTTGATCCTTGATGGACTACTACACCAAACAATGTAGTTTCTTAACTTCATGGTTACAGCTTTCCTCTTGGTTCTGCTCCTGTTTGAAACTAGGCAGGTAGAGAACACTCCCTATAAACAACAGTTGAAGGTTGTTCCCTGCCTTTCCCTCAAATTCTCCTACTTGGTTATGAAAAGGGGCACCAGGCCCTTCCTCATTGTCGTGTATTCTGCTGCCATCATGTGGCTATTTCCTTTCATTCACGCAAGATTTATCCAAAAAAAAAAAAAGTTGTAGTTTTTTGCACCTTGATTAAATCGTAGGTACCACACTCTTGTCCTCAAATATCTATAAATCTTTGCTCAAAGACATGTACTCCTTAGTTTTTGATATTTTTCATATCTATTGATAAATGAGGCATCTGGCCCACACTTCCATAACAAATACTTCAATAGTTTTCCGTTGCACAGCAAATGTTATTGGGCCAAAATACACATAATTTGCACAGTGAACAGTAAGAGTGAGTGCACATGTCATTTTACAATTCAGTAGCAATTTTGCTCACACAATACTTTGCACTGAGCTGGCGTTGCGCTTCTTTAGTTGTCAGATTTTTGGCTTAAGCACCAAATGCTTAACAAAGCAAGAAAATATCTTGACAAACTCTTCCTGAAATGAGTTGGTTCTATTACCTTACACGTCAGTTTTAAAGAGACAAATGATAGTGGTTTAAACAAATGTTAAGATACATAGGGCTGTTAAGAACAATAGTGCACGTTAACAGAATTAAAAGAACTTCAAGCTTCTGCCTAGCACATTTGGGCACGTTGTAGTGCCTAAGTTTTAACTTGTAAATATGCATAAATGCTGAAAAGTCTGCTGTTCTTTCTGCCCAGGAGCATTGCTATCTTGCTGGAGGTGAGCACTGCAGCACCTACCTCATGCCTAACACCATTTGGGATTTACAAATTGCCTGATGCTCCCCAAGAGCATTGAATTCAGTACAGATCTAGAGGGGGGAGGATGCTTTTCATAATGTGGTAAGCAGAACTTTATAATCCTTACACATTTGCATTCCTTATATTAAGATATGCTTGCCTGTTTCTTCACTCCCTTTGACAACACTTCAGTGAGAAGCATAGTGAGTGCTATCGGTTAAAACTGAGATTCCGTTGTCTATTGTTGCAATACAACTCTTTTCCTCCTGTTTGCCTATAACTATCAAATTTCTTAGGGGAAGAAATTTTCCACACTTTTTGTTAGTTTAGGTGGGAACTATTTTAAAAGTTTTATCTCGCACACCTGTGTGTTTAAGTCCATGTGCATGAGCCACATGGATGAAGAGAACTTGTCCATTTATCATCAGTAATAAACTGTAATTCGATAGCGTGTGAACTAAATATTGATAAATTGGCGTCTTCATAGTGTCAGCTTGGAATCTAGAGCTAAGCAGGAGAGACAAAAGTTAAGCCAACAGAGTGAATAGCAGAACTGTTTCTATGCATGCACAGCAGGATTTCTCATTACGCTTGAAAATGAGAATGTTGGTGCTCACTGACATGGCAGAGTTTTAGGCTTTTCTGCTCAGTTTTAAACGACTGCAAGTATTGGCTGCTCTGGGAAACATTTTAACTTCTAAGAGCTTCAGAGCAGAGAGTAAACAGGGGCAAGAGAATGGAATAAGTATGCTCCCATAATTTGAATTGTAGGCTTCCAACAACCTGTAGACACCCTCAGTAATACTTGTACAAAGTAGAGGTTATCCCATCTTTTTAACGTTGTGATGCTGAATTCTCTCAGGCACAGTGGCCTGGCTTTAAGAAGAGGAGAGTGATCTGTATGGCCAGTGTAAGCTTTGAGAGTCTGCTGAAGCATCGTGTTGGGTTACCTGTGTGTTTCTCCCCTGCAGAGTCAAAGTCCTGTGCTTTGGCCAGAACAAGCACATGCTAAACAAGTACGTTGCAGCACGCCAACACGCTATGACAGTGTAAAACTGTGGACAGCATCATGAAGGGGAACAAAGCTGATTGATAGTTTTTCAAACATCTGTTTAGGAACAGGTAAATTATTATTAGCTTCCATCCTGTTTTGTTTTGTTTTTCAAGTGCATAATTTGCAGTGATGAATCTCTTGGTAGTTGTAATCCACTGGTCAAAGAAAATTAAATCCTGGAGATCACTGCAATTCGATTAATCTGGAGGGATGAGTACCTATCATCTAGCTTGACATGGTACTTTACTGAAAAGAAAGCTAAAAAAAATATTTTCAATCATGTAAATTATTTAGCTTTCTACTAAGAATCAAATTCCTGTTACAGCCAATGAAGATCCAGTCTACGGTTGGTGGAACGTAGACAGTGACCCAGCTGTCCACAAGCTGTCCGGTCTAGTGCAAGCTGCATGGCTTCATATGCTCCTCTGAATTGCATGACCAGGGGCAGAATTCAGTTGCCTAAATGCTGTTTGCCATTTTATAGACTCTTGCAATGGCACCTGTACACTTCTGACAAATGAAGAGTTGAGGCTTCAGGCTACTTAGTAATTCTGTAGCCTACTGAGAACTGAACTGAAACTGCTGAGTCCTCAGCACAAAACTCTCCTTCCCTCCTATATTCAGTTTGGCTTTAAAGTGTTTTTTTCCTCATAAAACGTTTTTTTTTTCTTCTCCATGTCTACCAGGAAAAGAGGTATCACGAAAACATTATGACCAAATATACAAAAGTCTTGGAACTATAAAAATGGACTTAAAAGAGGTACGTAAGGTTATTAGACCTATTCCTGTTTGCACAGGCAAGAAAGCCAGCGTTTCATGGCCGAAGCAGCATAACATCTCTGCAAAGACTTGTGAAATACAGCTCTTTGTGGAGTGCACTGGAAGCCCACAAGAAAAACCTGTCCTCATTGCACTCTTTGCAGAGTTCTCAAAGTTCACATTGCTGATGATGAGCCACCACTTATGAATTAGCATATTATATAAATCATGCCCGATTATAAGGGTATATTCCCACTCCTTAACCAGCACAATGAAAATAGAACAGGAAAAAAGAACTGCATGACTGTTTTATTTACGTAAAGATATGTCATTAAAATTCTTTTGATTTTCCTGAAGGCAATATTTTTACATTAGCAGGAATACAGATCTGGCCTAATTTCCTAACTGCAAATTAATGAGGATTGGAGATATTTAAATTACAGTCAGTGAACTTAGATATTTAGAAAAGGGAATATCTTTAGTGAAAGAGATGTGTGAGGAAAAATACTGCAGTGAAGTTGGAAAAGAGAAGAACTTTTCGTGGATCGGTTGTACGCCAATTTTCTATATATAGCATTAGGATATTTATTTGGAGCAGCAAGCTAAAAGCGGTAGCGCAATAGGAACTTACATAGGTGTTCATCAAAGCTGTCCAGAATAGGATTTTTCTTAAGAGTAGGAAGGAAGGTTTTCGGTCTAGGTTACATATCCACCCTAATCTGAACTGTCACAGACAATAAATTGGATACTTTACTTCTCCAGTAGTGTACTGGACCTAATTGTGGCAGAGCTGCACAGAGGGAAGTGAGCTGGCCCCTGGAGGCAGTGTGCTGTTCAGGGAGGAGGAGGTGGGCAGTCGAAGAACCTGTATAACAGCTGTAGGAAGTGCAGCCGCACGCAAACACAGGCCCCCTATCTATTAGCATCAATCTCCACAATTTCTCTGTGCTCTGTGGGGAGGCACTGCGGACATGCGCCGCACAAGCACACTCTTCTACATTGTACTGCCTCTACGCTCTTCCCTTGGGACACATTCTTCCACCTACTGGAATCCCAGGCATTTTTTTCTCATTTTTAAAAATTGAAATTATTCGATTTTTTTCCCCTTCTTTTTGACTGCTTTTTAAAAAATATTTGAGGAGGCAGGTTTGTTGAAACACTGATAATTTAAAGCCTACAAATATTTGAAGTTAGAAAGCTGTGACTTTTCAAGAAAACTCCCTTTTTTATAAAAAAATTTGTAATTCAATAACGGAAGCTTAAAACCTTGACCCAAAGAAATTAAATTAGCTGTAATATTTATTTTTATTAACCCTTTCAGTCACTAGTTCTATTAATTGGATTTGTAAATCAAATCTACAGTGTTAGCATGTATGTTTCCTAGATATTTTTGTCTCTGGTTTTTCAGAGCGGTACCTTGCTGACCGCCCATTTCACACATTCCAATATTCTACCGTTATATCCATCTTGCAAAATACTTACTACTTCCTTGGAAATAGACTGCAAAGAAATGAAGGATCAAGTGAAACTTGAGGACTGGGTTGGGAAGCAGTGGGGCAATGAGACAGAAAGAAAGTGGGTAAGTTAACTTTTATTGTGCATACAAGAAATAAACTTTATGGAATTTTTTCAAACACTGTTTACCTGCGTTTAGCTTTGATTTCTTCACTAACACCAATGGAAAGACTGGTGTGGTGACTATAGAAACTAGAAACTGAAGAAACCGTTCCTGGGTAAAGTTGCACCTGCATTTGTATTTCTCTGCCCGCTAAAGAGATATGAAGGTGGCTTCTGTGGAGGCACCATATAGGAAACAGTCAAGGTTTAAGCTGTGGAAAAGTTAGGGTACAAGTTATGGAAAGAACTTATATTCCTCATGCTCTGTGCACAGAAGTGTCTTCGTGCTCTGAAAGCTCTTGAGTAGGCCTAGAGATTTCATTTGGTTTTGAGCAAAAAGAACAAATTTTAAAAAAATCATAGGTGTGTTATCTCTGATTCCCAAAAGCATTCAAAGTCATGTTTACACCCATCTTCACCTGGGGAAATTCCCTACATATATACTTAAGATCCACTGTTTCAGAAAAACACATACGTAAGCCCTGAAATGATGACCTAGAGATTTTCACCCCAGGGCTTTTGTACAACAATTATTGAGAAGCTGTATATATAAAACTAATTAGCTGAAAGGATTTAGCTAAAAGTCTGTAACAAATGTGCAGGCACTTTCTGTGACAAAAAAAGAAGTGTCACAGCCCAGCACAGCCAAGCCCACCCTCCTCTCCTACTTGTTTCTGACTGCTCTACTAGCAATTGCTCCTTCATCTTTAAAATGGGGGATTTAAAATCTATTTTCTCTCTTGACTCCTCTGTAGCAGAGAAGGGCTGTCCTGGTTGAGGAACAGATCGAGGAAATATGCCCAGGTCCAGGGTGGGCAGAGTCAACCCTACCCATAGACCCACTAAGGCTTGTGCCAGATAAGATGATTTCTGCTGCTCTGGGCTTCACAGGTCCAAGAATAGAACATGGTGAACGCAAAGGAGTCCCAGCTCCCCTCTCCCTTTGGTACGTTTATTTCCCCTGAGCTGGAGAAATTGTGTTAAGGAACAGTTTCAATTTGGCTGAAAAAAGCATCTGGTACAGGAAGGGAAAGAAAATTGCAAAATTGCTCATTTTTTGGTATTTGAGATAACAACAAGGATCTGGAGACTAACAAATCTATTTCATTCTTTCATTTGCAAAGTTATCTATAAAACAGCATACATGGGCATACATATCTCTCTATATAAACTTTGTCCCATTGGGTGCATTTTGATCTGCTTGCCTACAGTCTCATGAACTTGAGCTGTTCCAGGTTCAAAGACAGAGTGGAAAGACATCCAACCCCTTCAGTTACAGTCACTTACACTATATCGTTTTATTCTGGTGATAAAGCATCATTAATTGTTTGAAAAAAGCAAAAAGTGACTTTCAAGTGTCTTAAGAAATTACAACGTATTGAACCGCAAATACTGGTAAGTGGAGCCAGTACTATGTTTAAAGGGTTCCAGAAGAATCAAGGTATTGGGAAGAAAGAATAAGCTTGTTCCTGCAAACCGGAGAATAAAATCTGTGAGGAGAAGAGCCAGGAGACACAGCTCCTCCGACCCATGCAAGCAGTTAAGCACAGAGCTCAGAGGGGCTGCTACTGTCCCCATTCTCTCTAAGTGAGGGACCTGAAGCGTTGATCTAGAGCTTCATGAGAAGTAAAAGTGCAACTTCTACAAACCGATGGATCTTGTTAGCCTTCGGTGTTAGTCTTCCAGCTTTTCTGTCTCATAACAGACCCTTTTCATCTAACCGTAGACTGTAGAAAACAGGGACTGTGCCTATCAGTGGCAGTTACCAACTGGATGCTAACAGAGTTTGAAGATACTGGTTTTAATTCAAACAACTTAATTCCTCCTGGGTAAAATTGGATGGATAGTAAAACATACTTTAGAAAAAGCTAAGAAGCTGATGTTTTATTTTTAGATATAAATCCTACTGTTGTTAAAGGCATTTACTATAAGAGGTCAACCTGTACTTAGTATTCATAGCTGTTGAGTCACTTCGTGAGGCAGAAGGTAGAGTTAGAGCTTGGGTGATTGTTCTTCACCAGCAGCCATTCTCCCTTACCAGCTGATATTTCATATTAAATTGTAGCCCTTGTGTTTCACCAAAATGAGTTGCAGTTTATATCCTACATTTACCTCATGTCCTTTATTCAGCTCCTTGTGAAACTACACAAAAGGAGAGTGAGGGAAGCAGCTGTGGTATCTCTGCTCTTCAATACGGACAACATATTTGCAAGCAATTACTTTTCAGCATCTTTTCTGAGTTCATATCCTCTATGCCCGTCAGAGATGACAAATTAATTAATAGAATGGGTAGTATAACGTAATAAGAAACCAAGTACCTTCAAATCTAGAGGTCAGTTTTGGGGATTTTCTGTTTTCACAAAGAAAAAAGAACAAAGCTTTAAAAGTTATTTCTTTTGTTTTAAGAAGCCCTTCCCAAATAAGCTGCCTTTTCTTTTTGCTTGTTTTCATTTCTAAGAGATGGAGAGGCCAGATGTGCACCCTGGGACAGAAGATGCCACTCGCCCAATCACCAAAGCATCACAAAAGCAAGGTTTATCTACCCAAAATTTAGTACGTACTTCCACAACTAGTTCTGAGTTTTGTAAGCTCCTCCTGAAAACTTTTATGGCAGGCTCTTACTACCTTAGATTGGAATCATAGAATCATAGAATGTGTTGGGTTGGAAGGAACCTTTAAAGGTCACCTAGTCCAATCTCCCCTGCAATAAGCAGGAACATCTTCAACTACATCAGGTTGCTCAGGGCCCTGTTCAAACCGACCTTGAATGTTTCCAGTGATGGCACACCCACAGCTTCTCTGGGCAACCTGTGCCAGTGTTTCAGCACCCTCACTGGAAAAAATTTCTTCTTTATATATAGTCTAAATCTTCCCTCTTTTAGTTTAAAACCATTACCCCTTGTCCTATGGCAACAGGCCCTGCTAAAAAGTTTATCCCCGTCTTTCATATAAGCCCCCTTTAGGTACTGAAAGGTCACAATAAAGTCTCCCCAGAGCCTCTCTTCTCCAGGTTGAACAACCTCAACTCTCTCAGCCTGTCATAGGAGAGGTGCTCCAGCCCTCTGGTCATCTTCGTGGCCCTCCTCTGGACCCGCTCCAACAGGTCCATGTCTTCCCTGCACTGAGGGCTCCGGAGCTGGACACAGTACTCCAGTTGGGGTCTCATCAGAGCAAAGTGGAGGGGTAGAATCATCTGCCTCAACCTTCCTTGTCATCTTACTAGCCGGGGCTTGCTGTGTTGCAACAAAGGTGATTTGGGGAAGGGAGGGTCTATGGGTACACAGAAGTATATGGGAAGTTATAACTTACCATAACATGCAGTTCACAGATTATATGTCTCATCATCTAAGTCTTGTGGAGAAACCTATGTCAAGGCTGTCAGTTTGGAATTTGCCTGGAGAAGGGTATGTTAACACTGCCTGAAGTTAAGAGAGCTTAGTTTGAGACCGTATTTACTGTCATAGAAATTAGAAGGAACTCCCTTGAAATCTTTCGAGTTACACCAAGATACGGCTAGGGTTATCAAGACTGATCTTTAGAGTTTTGTTTCTGTTCCTGTGGAAATTGTGTCTTTATTACCTACTAGGAGCTTAGGTATAAGAGATCCAGGCAAGAAATGCAGCTATGGAAATGTCCTATAGATCAGCACTATTCTGTGGTCAATGTCCAGTCCATCTGTGGGTGACTGAACATCACAAGGTCCCTTGTTACTGAAGCTTAGGCAGCTTCAAAAATCTCGGCTTGTATTTGATTACTTATAATTCTTACCATGCCCAGGATTCATGCCTTGCTCGGCTGTCTACTTGGTGAGTTTTCAATTGTTCTGATTCGTTACATATATGTAATCTAATCAGAAACCAAATAACTCAAGAAAACTCATCATTCAATACCTTATTTCAAATTCTAATAGAAAAAAAGCAACATGTAAATCTTTATGCATACACGTTACTGTTCTACAAGCTCTCAGCATCCAGGATTTGACAACTAAGACAGAAAATCACACCAGTACTCTAGATTTTGGTCTTTGCTTTAAAGTTCATATCATTTCATCAAGGTGTCATGTTAGATCAATCATAAGAGAAATTGCAGATGCAGCTTATAAGAAAGCCACAATACGAATTTTACCAACCTTGGATTTGTTTCTGTTAGAATTAATGCCAGGGCTCTTTCTGACTTGGATGCTGTTTCTCAGCTAGGTTGTTAGCACATTTTCATCTGATCTTTTCATTGATGACTGTATCATCTGTTTACCTACAAGCATAGTTGCAGTAACCAGAAAAATTATCCCTTCCTTGCTAGAGAATAAAAATCACTGTTTTTTTTTCCCCATATTTTAGCTATTTTACCTCATTTCCTTGTTCCTCAAAAAACAGTAGGTTTGTTGAGAAAATGTGAGATACAATCGCTGAAAAAAATTCTAAAAAACTTCTAAAAATAAAACAAGGTACACAATTCCAGGGATGCTGGGTGGGCTTTTAATGAAAGAATTTCTTTTATTTATGTGTAACATCAGTAAGAGAGAGCGGACTATGTAGGTCTTTTTCTCCCTAAGCTCTACCCTCAGGGGAAGAATTTGAATTACAAAAAACTGAGGAGGTGTGATTTCATTTCCTTTTCACATCTGAAGAACAGTGTGGGTCAAGAGTCTTTATTTTCTTAGTGAGTGATATAAAAATGTGCTTTCTGAAGAACATGAACACCGGAAAAACAGAGATCCATACAAGCTGAACGAACTCTCTTTTCAAAATGAATCTCCATTCAGTGTTCCCCTCCTACTTGGATAAAAATCTGAGTAAGCCACACCAAAGGCTGGAAACTCAAGAAACCATTAGATATTTATTAGTTACTTGCTTTATTATATATTCTGCAGAATGAGGAAGATATATGTTTTATTTCATATAAATATGCAGACTTCAAACTGTCTTGCTATTATCCTACCTGAATGCACAGAGCTAAACCAGATGAAGCTGTTAGAGCAAAACCAACAGGAAATAAAACCGCTGCAAACACCAGGTCCTTCAAAGAACAAAGGTGAGCTGCTATTCATCCTCGAGTGGCACTGGAGAACAGTGGGGACCAGAAGCAGAATAACCTGTGTCCAAACAAGCTAGTGGCCTGCAGCATCATCATCCCTGAATTCGGGATCAAAGCAAATTTGAAAACCTTACAGATGCTGAGGTAGGCAGAAGGGAGAGTGGGTGGGTTTTAAACATGCTGAAAGATACTGGGAGCAAGTGGAAAGCTGCAGCGGTTTGCAGCCGAATTCACAAAGGCAATGAAGCAGGTAACTGGGTGGACAAAGCTTAGAGAAACTGGCCAGGAAAGGTTGGGATACAGCCTGAGTATGCCTCAGCCCATTGCTGGTTTAATCCTTTTGCTTTATGCACTGCAGACATAGAGTGACATAATAAACAACATTTTTGCTTTACAGAAACTGGTTTTGAGCCTCTGAAATCAAATGTTATTGGGTTTATTGGATATTTCTGTCATTGCCACGTGTTTTTGTTGCGTTGCAGGGCTGGAAGGAGAGGTAGGAAGCAGAGCTGGCTGCACACAGCTCCTCCCCTGCTGCGATCGGGCAGTGTCACCTGGAACAAGGAGACAGAAGTTGCAGCTCTCGCTTAGTGCACGCTTTTGAGATAGACAAAAGGTGTAAACAAATACATAACTGCAACTGTGACACTTCCCCGTGTGATCCTTCAGAGAAGGAGCGGCTGAATTCCACTCCTAGATTTTCTCAGGTAGCAATACTCTCCTTCGGCCACAATTATGGATGTTTAGCACTTCATCAAGTCTTTGGTGAAAGAAAATGCTACAGTTCAACACCTGGAAAAGCTCAGGTGAACCTTGTGGGGTTTTTTTGATTTGCCAACTTGTTGGTAGTGTTAGTTTATTATCCTAAATACGTTGTAGACTCAGTCCTGTCATATCAAAGACAAACTCTCTGTGTTAATGGGACTGCTCAAATGAATTTTGAACCCCTTGAAGGCCTTTGATTATTAGATGCTGCTTCTGTTTCGTAATCTTTCACTTGCAAGCCAAAAAGGTATGCTATCTGTATCCCAAATCAGAAAAATTGATCTAGTTTGCAAATTGCACTTAGTATTATAACATCACAGTAACTATATGCTCTGCTACTTTCACCTCAGAAACGTAGAATAGAACACTCCACGTGCCATTCCTTTAACTGTTTATACACAGGGTCCTCTGGAGGAATTTGATGTAGTTGCTTCACTTAACCCAGTCATGATTCAATTTCTCGCATTCTGAACAGCAGGCGCAGATCTAGATTTCTTTTCTTTATTTCATTACTAGCTGATAATTTCATTGTATTTCATTTTGAGATTCATCTCATGAACACAGTATGTGTTTTGCATTCAGCTAGATCTTTCTTATTTTTAGATCCTGCCTGATTCACAGTAAGCTTTAAAAAAACAATCCAGTCAGCTACCCAGTACCTTTTGTTCTTGAAACCATTTAAAATCAATTTGTGATCCTCTCCCCTCAATCTTTTTCTTCAAAACTGATAATATTTTCTGCACAAAAAGTTGCTGACTTGAGAACAATAATGTATGTTAAAACCGTACCTCCATTTTTCATTTTAATTGGTTTTATTATATCTGTACATTTTCTTATCACCTTCTTTGAAGATGGGATTCTATCATGAAAAGCTCAGTACAAAAGAACAAATACGGGGCCCACTCATTCCCTCCATGACTGCACACGTTGGAAAAGAGGTCTCAGCTTGGGTAGTCATGTGGAAAAACTCTCCATCTTCCCTTTCTCAGGCTAAGGTAAAAGTCTTGGATTTTGCTCTCTAAGGTTCTGGGAGGAAGTGAGGTGAAACGTGCTTTCCTCTTATGAGGGAAGCCTCTTCATCTTCCAACTCATGCAGACTTCTTGGTCTTGTCTACAACAAACCACTCCAAAAGACTGGGATGGTGGGTGCCCTTTGGTAATTCCCAAACTGAAGCATAAACATCGAGTATCCCACCTGTAACATGTTAATGCCAGCCCTGGTCCTGGTTTGGGGGTATCCTGAGACCCACATCTGCAGCAGCCGGAGCAACAAAGTACTTGCTCCACGATGAAATTTACTTCCACAAAGACTGCTGCCAGACTGCCCCATAACTTGTCTCAATGTGATGCTTATTCAAGTCCCCCAAGCTCAAATCAAACAAGATACAAGTTTAGGAGATGCTGTGGTGATTTTTTGTTTTTGTTTTGGGTTTTTTTTGTTTGTTTGTTTGTTTTTTCTCCAATTTGCGAAGTATTCAGACAATGTTTTGGACTGGAATAGAAAGTGAACTAGAAATGGAACACAAAATTCTCCTACGTTCATTCTCATGCATGAAAGTCACATTGCAGATCAGTGCCACAGAAAAGTGGTACTGATAGGAAATATTTGAAATATTGAAAACCAAAAGATTTTAAACATAATTAATATTTTTTTCTCAGTCCAGCTGTTCTGTTATGTGTAACGTAGCATGTCGTTAGAACTTATTAATTTATGAAAGTATTTTAATATTTAATATTCTTTGAATGCCTGGCAAAGGTAAAATTTCTTTTAGGTTAATGTATCGATGCAATCACTGGGGAAAGTATAGCTTGGTTTTCAGGGTTCTTAACAGTAGCTAAGATTATTATTCAGAATTTATATTTTCATTCATACTTATACTAGAGGTCAAGTTGATATAACAGTGAAAAAGTAAATATAGAAAAAGAAAATTTCTGAAGTGCATTATCTTTACTGACGAATTCATTTGATTTATCAGTTTTTCCTTGCAAGCCCAAAAATGTTAACCATGTTAACCACTATTTTTAAACAGCTGGCATACAGTACTGCACATACTTCTGTGAGGTTGCAGGCACACAGCGCACACCAGTGAGCTCACGAGGTTTTTCTTGGGTCTAGCACTTGAGAGACTGCACTGGCAATTTTGAAAAGTTTACACAAGGTTTTCAGACCCAGAGCGCAGGCTTTAGAGTTTAGAGCCCTTCCTTACGATGCAGACAGACGGACAGTGTTTGAATTCTTCAGCACATAAGTACACCCTGAAGAGAAACACTCTGCAGGTGAATGTAAGAAGTGAGCCATATAGACAGCCAGAGATCTGATGCATAAATGCTTTCTCCGGTGCTGTTTTATTGAGCAATATGGACACAACCTATATCTACTGGAGGATCTGACAGGTGACCTCAAAGAATCACTGGCTTGTGGTTTAACAAACGCTTTCGTTTCAGCTGACTTGTGGCAAGAGACACTAAGTACATTCTCTAGAGTTTACAATTCTTTTTATTTTTTTTTCTCAAAAGGACAATCTTTCATTTATGTAAAAGGACCAAAATGAGTACTGTTTGGAGAGTTCCTGGTTAACCAACTGATGGCCATATAAGTTTGTTGTCCAAATGTTGCCAATTGATTCTCTTATTGTAGAAAATATAACTTTTCATCAAAAAAAGAGAATACAGTGAACTACGTAATGCAAGATGTCACTTGCTTTTCAGGCCTTTGTCTCCATCAACTGGTGCCAGTGGCACTGCTCAGTAGGCATATCTGTAAGCATTTGAAGATGTAAATGATGTAGTCAGTTGTGTGCAAAAAAGAAAGATAGTTTTCTTTGTCTGTCATGTGGCTTTTGCTGGGTTCTATTGAGATCAGGCTATGTATGCTGGCTTATTGTGCCTAACATGCTATATCTGTTTGCTGTAAGTTTATAATTATTTTTCTGCCTGCACAGAGAAGCAGATGTTTAAAAGAACGTTTGAAGAGCAAGCTGAGCGTAACCACATTACTGTATAGCATTCAGCCATGTAAGGTTACATAGTTATTGATGTGCTGAAAACTAAGCGTATAGAGGGTGTTTCATATACATGATTGACTTGATCTGTAACAAAGCAAGCAGAAATCCCATCTGCTGGACTGCAATTGTGGCAATTTTAACATTTTTACAAAATTCTTCTTGCTGCAGTACCAGGGCACTGCTTAGAGTTTCCTATCAGGTGTCAAAGGAATTTAAATGAAAGAAAACATTCAGCGAAAGAAAGCTCTGGGACAGATTTGTGTTATAGAATTTTTACATATTAATTGCACTTTATGGGACTTCTTAATGTTAGTGCAAGACTTCAGTAGAAAAAATTTAAAACTAAAGACCATGGAAAGGGGAAAAATGTTAGAAATATAGGAATAAAGAAGATAACTGACAAAGAGAGGAAGTTCTCCTAGGGAAGGAGAGTCAGGAGCTCTCAGGTCCTCAGTGCAATCTCCTAGTGAAGGAGTTCTGTCCAAAGCTCCTCTGGAGTCCCTGCAGTATGAAGGTATTAGGATTTGTTTCTTTAAAAGCACCATCAGTGTGCTTTGCTAGGCATGCAGCGCTGGGAGAGGTAGCTGTCATTTTGTGAGAACATGAGCAGGGAACAGGAGGGATGGTGCATTTTCTGGGAATAACCGGAGGCAGCTTGAATAAAACATAGCGAACATTCAGCACTTTGGAGCAGAATGCTTACTTAATTGGGTCTTTTGTTGCATTTCCTTTCCCTTAAAAAGTAAAAATGTTTAGCTTTGGGTTTTTTAACTTTTTTTTTTTTTTTTTTTTTCAACACAGTTATCAGTGTTTTGCATCAGTCTCTAATATGGATTAGGCCTTCTGGGCAGTGCTGGAGCATAAATGCTAAATAAAAACTACACAGAAATCATATCTCCCTCAAATACTATTTAAGATACAAGAATGTAGTATATTCAGATGGACTGTCACATCTCTGGGGTTTTTTATTGCTTTCTGCTTTGATTGATATTTCCCATTGATACAAAAGATACAAAGTTTACATATCTGAAATGTGGCATGGACATGTGAATTCTGACCATGAACTGTCAACATCAACTTTTAATAAGAATCTTAGCCTAGCCTACATTGCATTTTCAAGTATATTGTCCTAGGCCAGTAATTACAGTCTTTTATACAAGACCTATTTTATGGTACTATTTTTATATGATGTATATTTTTATCTTGACTTTGAAAGATCAAATCCTTCTTGTCATGTAAATTCTGCCTTGTGAATACTTCGGTGACTTAAAGGAACATTGCAGCTCCCAAGAAACTGAAGTAGCAGGGTTATTCTGTGATTGCCATGTATAGACAGTTTACTTCCAAATTCCTCTGGCTGAAAAAAAGTGGGGGTTGGGGTAGAAGAACATGTTGTGGCAGAATTACAATAAAGCCCATTCACAAATGAAACAAAGAGATTGTATTTGGTTCTATTTGGAGTAAAAAAAAGAAAAAACACAGGTATTTGTATTTGTGATATACAGGCTGAATGCTCAGTTCAGATGGAGAATTTAACTGAGGTCTTTCTCCCTTTTCTCGTTCTGCTCAGTCTTCCACCTCGGTAAACCCGAACACGAGTAGCATGCCTGAGGGATCCTATGGTGAGTCACTGGTACAGGTCTCCTTGCCCAGGACCCTTTTGGCTATTGGGCACGTTGCTTCATCCTGTTGGGATCACCCAGGTCTGTGAGCTGCGGTTGATAAAAAAAAATACTGGTGTTTAAAACAGTTGCTTAAGAAATCAAACAAACTGAGTGTCCGAAGTCAGGTTAAAAAGAAATTGTTCGAGACAGATGAATTCTCGAGTTATGCCAGTTTTCGCCAACTGCAAATCTAGATGAGTGTGTTTTTTTTTTTAAACTGGTACAGATGCTGGATATACTAGATCTTTTGCACATGTTCCAGTAACTTAATCTGTTTTCCCTCTACTCTGCGTACAGTATCTGCTTGGAATGAAAAGATGCTACAATTGTAGTAGCCCTGGTCTTCGTAAGTTCAGCAGCTGTTTTGAGATCTATACACGCTGCTTATTTTTAAACATGCAAAACAATGGGGAGGAGAGCAAAGGAAAATGCAGAATTCAAATTGATTACCAGAGTACATTATAAATAATATATAAAACAATGCTATGTAAATGTACCATGGTATCACATAGTTATAATACATTGCAAAAAAAACCCCATTTTATTTAATTACAGACCATTGAAAATGAGTTTCCAAAGCTAGGCAGAATTTCAGACAAAGCTAAATAGTGTTTTAATGTTTCATAGAAGGGGCAACTGCATTCTCACTTACTTCCCCTTCTGAAAGCAAACTTAAGGCTAATAAAAGACATCAGAGTAACAAAACTCTTCCACTTGTGAATACAGCAATGATTCTGGGCAAAAATCACATTTACTCTGCACTGCCAAGATTTAGGAATGTTTAGGGAGGTTTAGGAAGACTGCCCAGTTCTACGAGCAAATTATTACCTGTCACACAAGCCTATGGGATTCTGCATGTTTGTGTTTCAGGCTGATGATAATGTCTTTGTATGGACCATCTAGCTGTAACTGTACTATTGAAAGCGATCTGAAGTGAGAATTAGCAATTTAGTTCTTACCTTTAAATGATGTAGGCTGAGCTATGCACACATCCTGAATTCTAGGATCAGGAATTTCAGAAAAATAAGCTGCATAAAAGAAGCATTCTCTGATGTCATCTATGCAAAGTCAAAAATTTTGAAAGACACTTTTAATAAGTATATACAAATGAAAGTACAATAGTTTTTACCTTGTCAAATATGACTCAACAAGCATATGCTGCTTATTCCATAAAAGCCTGTGATTTCTCTTCCAGTTTAGGAAAAGTGTTTTGAAATATGGGTGATACTACTTGGACAGTTGGGTATGTCTATGAATTCACTGTTTGAGTTCCTATTTATGTTATTTTTCATTGCAAACCAGTCACAGTGGATTAGGTCTTTCAGAAGATGAAATCCACGTGTTGGAAAATTAGGCTGTTACATTTCCTACTTCTTCTGAGTTAATTAGTGGTTAATTCATATAGTAGAATTAAAACTAACATTGAAGTTGACAAACTGGTTCCTCAGCTACTATGAATCACTAAATTTGAATTGTAAGCTGCTTTTTATATGTCTGTGGGAATAGGCATTGTGCCGAGAACTTTTGATATTGTTAGTATCACTCAATAATTTATTTTGATGGCTAAACATCTTTTTTTTTTTTTTTTTCACTCTGTGTTAGGACATGAAGAAGACTCATGAATACTTCGTCGATACTCCTACAGAAAAGCCTATCTCCATATGAAAGAGAGAAATTATTTCCACCAGCTGATTTAAGTATGGCCTTAAATGTAGCAGTCAGATCACTCCTCTACCACGCGAACCTGGACAGAATTTTAAAGAACATTTAAGATAGGCTAATGTGATATTGTTATAGCTTCTAAAAATAAGATTTTCTTGCTGTGGTCCATTTTATCTTTGGCAGTTTTAAGTTCTTTCAGACTGAAGTTGTCTGTCCTCAGCTCCCAAGGCGTATCGGCTGCCATGCTGCACTGCAACATTGACTTCTGTGTTCTGGATCTCCAACAGAATTGTTCAAGTCATTTGACATTAAAATAATGTTCAGTGACTCTGTCATTTTCAAGCAATTTCCTGAATAATTTCAAATCTATTAATATACAGGAAACTGCTGCTTAACAAAGGTTGGATTCAGTGAATCCAGGAGCACCAGCTAATTATTAACTTCCCTTATTATCTGAAATGAAACCTGCTACAACACAGACTCATTTTCAGTACCAGATAGCGAGGAAGATGGAAGCAATGCACATAACTGACATCCTTGTCTGAAAAATTGCAGTAATCTTATATTTTCCTTGTAGTCTGATGTTTTACATGGAAAAAGAAAGCTAAGTCTAATATATCATACTACCGTACCAGACTTAGGAGACTTTGATCTAAAAAGACACGGAAATATGAAGGGGAATAAAAGCCAAATTGTAGCCTGAGCCTGTACAATACAGGAAAATAAATATCTATTCTTCTTCTTTACATTTGCAGCTTGACGTGTGAATTGATCCTGTTGATTACAGTCACAAAAAGTCCAGATAACATTTTCTTTCTTTGGCAGGCTTCTTGACCTGAAAGAAAACAGAAGCGCTAACTAATCTATAATAGGCACAACCTAGATCTTAGTACTGCTTCTTTCTATGCTACCCTTGTTTTTAGTTTCCTGACGTTACTTAATGGCAATATTAAATAACAAAAATAAGCCAATGTATAGCCTGACCCTTTAAGGTGCTGAACTCCCTTAGAAATGATGCCCAATGCATTTTGAACTTACACATTACATTTTAGATAGCTAACAATTCCAGATGTGAAGTGTATACCTGATTATCTTTTCATGGCGTCTCTAAAGTATATGCACCGGAAAATGTCTGTGCCAAGCTACTTTAAGCTTGGTGAGAAGATCATTGCTTCGCTGAAGTGACTGACTATATATTGCGAGCCAGCAAGAACTGGATCATTAAAGGGTTTATTTTCAGCAGCCAGAACAAGGACTGATGCTGGTGGATTGAAAGATATGACATATTGTTGTACCTTGATGAATACTGAAGATTGTCTCTTCAAGAAAAATTTAAGACCACGGATGTTCCTATGTCAAAAAATAGATAAGCCCAAGGGGAAAAAGGAAACGGGACCACGAGATAAAAATTGAACAGTTGAAACGCGGTGAGTGAAATGTGGTGATTATTGTAGTCATTATACTGTTGTCAATTAGATTAGTGAGTAGCTCTGGAAATGGTATTGGATGAAGAAGTAGTGGAAAACTTATTTTAACAGCAACCAATTGGCTTACAGCATATTAGATAACAAGTGTCTTGAGTTTTCAACTCAAAGGTGGTTTTCTTAAACTCTGAACTTCTGGATAAATACCTAAAAGAAGCTGGATCATTCTCTTCTTACAAGCAATATCTCTAGAAGGCAGAAAAAAACCCCAACTCTGAATTTTCCAAAATACTTATTCTGGAGAAACAAAAAATGTGCATCTCTGTCCTTTAAAATAGGCAGACTCTGAATGCTCCTTTCATAGCAATTCCCAGCACTCGCAGAGGAACTCATAGAAAGACATCAGGCTTCCGGTCAGGAGACCAGCTTTATCATTTGGTGTAGGGAGAGGGAAAGCAACACAGCTGGACAACTTAAGGGCAAGCACCTTGAGAAAGTCTGATCCGAGTCCTCTGTTCAACGAACACAAGCCCAGGACCAAGTAACAGGAATGTGACCATGTGTAAGGACGTGGCAAATTACTTTGTGGTGTTCAAAGCATGACACATCTCCTTCTTTACCCTCTGTGCATGCTATATGCAGTTTGTTTTTTAGCAGGAGCTAGAAATCGTGTTTGCAGTTGCTATCCGAAATCTGGTAGTGCTTTGGTACATGTAGTTAATGTAAGGTCTGCAAGAAGCAGGAAAATGTGCCAGAGAGATAGAAAAGATATTATAACTTCAACTCCTGATCTCTATTCGGAGTTGAGTTGATCTAAATAAAGGTTTTACTTTACGCCATGGCTTCAAACAAAATAGTAGTCTTAGGGATATTCTTAATCTAGTCACAACATGATAGGTATGAAGGCCCATTAGCTCAGTTCTCTATTTAAAATTAGTTGATTTAAAGTGGTCTGAAATTTAAATACACGTATCCATACAGGCTTTGCGTATGCATACTTAAGTTACCTTTTCAAGTGATATAAGTTAAGCTGGTACATCTTTTAATGCAGGAAAACCTTATTTTGTAGTTTAAAATAAGGCGTTGAACAGCAGGATTTCTGTTCAGCTTGTCTCACATAGAGCAGGAAATGAAAGCAGTAATAATAGCCATGAGTCAAAGCTGTGGTAGCGGGTTTCAAACTGGAGCATCTGTATATGTTCACTAAAAATATGGTTCTAATAATTACAAGATCTTTCTGTCCAGTATTTATTACAGTGGTGATGTACTGGTGACACAGTACAATTTTATAAAACTCGTAGTCTTTAATCCATTTTTGTTGTCTCTTTACATGGTGGCTATACCTCAGATACATTGCGTTGCTGACAAATGAGTGAAGAATGCAGAATTCCTTTTCTGTTAGTAGCTTTGCAGCAGGGTTTTCTAATTCTTACTGTAGCTAAAAAAAACTTTGCATGAATGTGCAGCCATGCTGGAGACAGAGAACCTGAAATGCTTGCCTATAGCTTGAATAGGAGTAATACAGTCAGGTGATACAGAGTTTTCCATTTCATTCATCTCATCTTTGAGGATTCCACATATTATTTAAAAATGTAGGTCTTAATGACATTCTACTGAAAATGGAAATGGAGAAGAGCAGAAGAGTTTGGGTAGAATATAAACCCATTTCAGCTATGAATTCTCATCTTTTTTTTTTTTTTTTTTTTGAGGAATCATAAACTGAAGCTTGTTTTGAGTTCATTAAATTCGTTTTCCTATAGTTCATTTCAGTTCCTTATTTCTTGTGGAAGAAATATCGAATTCTACAATACCTTTCGCTATTCAGAAAGTAGGTCACTGTAGAATAAAGATATTTCTTAGGCTTACCTTAGTAAGCAATTTGGCACAGCAGAAGCAGATCAGTTATAATTTATGTCTACCATATGGAGAGTTTGAGAAGGGATGTTCTTTCATTGTAGACTTGGCCAGATCCCTTAGACCAAACATTGATCATGCACAAGATGCAAGGGCTTTCGTGTTTCCATTAGGGATGGGGATGGAGCTGGAATAAATCTTGCCAATGTAGTTTCTCCTTGGTGAACAGATGGTGTGAATCTTCACACCTGGATTTCAGAAAAGGAATTTTGTTTGTGTTCACCAAAGCTGGGTTTTTAATTGATCCGATGCCCATCAAGTCATGATGACTGGAAGATTTTCTTCAGACTTGCACTACTGCTTTGAATCAAAATGTTAACATAGATGCAACTAGTGAGCACTGCTCCTATGATGGAAAAAGGTAGTAGGATCAGTATTTTATTTAATTACATGGCGGCATGACTATTCTGTTTTTTATTGGCTTTTTAGAATCTCTTTTCCTGCATCTTATTTCACTTTTTTTTTTGTTGTTACCACTTTTATTTTTGAAGAAAACAATAAGAAAATATACCTTATAGTATACCCTGTCTTAAAGCGTCCCCAAATCCTCAGTAGGCAACAATTAGGTGCACTGTGATCACCACCAGTCTTGATGACTAACTTATTAATTTATCTGCATGTTCTGAGACTGAGGAGTGTCTTTGTATTCTATGTATTTCTGAACAATACTTAGTACACAGACTAGCAGTACCTAGCAGAACAGTCCTACAAAACGTAAAAACTAATAATATATCATTTTGTAGAGGACAGCAATGTTGTGATCAGCTGTAAGAAAAAGATGGGAATTCTGATTAGGTACGACAAATAGCTTCACTTGTGTCTTGATATCTTCATTATCTGTAAAAATAAATAAGGTGGTAACAATCATGTTTGCAATGGAAAGGCTGATAAAGGACACAGTTGTCTTTTTCATCTTTGAGCGTTACAGAATGAAAAACATGCAATCATTTCTGTCAAGTGAAAAGGATCTTTCTTAGCAGAACATTAGTTGTTCTGGAATAAGTTGCCAGGAGAACATTGCCCTTTATTCCACATGGAACGTCTTGTATGAAAATTACGTCTTACGGCTGAATTCATAAGAGTTAATATTGACCATACACATTTCTTAAAAGAATATTAACATATTAACAAGAAGGCAACAAATCATATACTGTAACATATGATCCAATCCCAACTGAAAGGATTAGAGAGAAACACACTTAAAAAGGATTCAGTTAAGCCATTAGGAAGGCAGGCTTTTGAAGTTCAAGTGGTTTGTTATTAGAATTAAATTTTCAAACCATTCCTAAATTTAAAAAAATAATAAATTTAAAAAGCAGCATTTAAGTAAACAGCAGAAAACCTGCAGCAAAGACTGGTAATCTGAGTGCAGTTTTTTAATCAAATTTTACTGCAGCAGATAATACAATTGATGATACACAGCTCATGGTATAATTGTCTGAAATTACTGATATGATTGAAACAGAGCAGTAGCTATATAATTCTACTGCTTGTCTGTGCAAACACTGTTTCTAAAATGCTATGCACTTCTAACATAACACAGGACAGACTACTTTCCTTTCGCCAGCCAGGCTGTAGGAACTCTGAAGCTGCCAAAACAGAGCAGTTTATCTTTCCAGCCACTAATGATGCCATGTAATACGTACTGTTAGGGGAAGACAGGCTGCCTCCACTGTTTGGTGGTGCTTCTGGTCCGGATTGCAAGAATACTCTTCAGAGGAGGAAAAGGTTTTTTTATCTATTTCCTGAAATCAGTCATCAGCTTAAAACAGCACCAGAAACTTGCTTGAAGTATCCAGACCACTAACGCCAGGATCTCTTCAAATATTTCTCTTAATACAGAGTTTCTTTATTTTACCAAAGTGCAGTTCTGCAAAGTTACTACCCAGCAGGTAGATCATGAAAAATAGATGTCTGTGCAAAAACTGATTTTAGTCAGTGGTGAAATGACCGATTTCTTAAATTATCAAATATAATAATGATGATGATGTATGCAATAACTAGATAGTCCCTAAAGTGCGGTGTAAATAGGAGTAAAATAAGCCACAAAAATACTCATTGATTAGAGGCTTTCAGCAACATGCAATAGTATTTGCCTGAACCTAAAAGGTTGCAATTACAGTTCCTCATTCTGCAAGGAGTGTGGAAGAGGAAAACTGCATCACAGAATGAAGAAAAATATTCAGTTTCCCTGGATTTAAACAGAGCTGAGGTTTGCAAAATGCCAAAAATTGAGCTCTGGCTGATGGTCATAATAGGAGCTGTCTAATAGTACCCCTTTGTAGGAACTCCGAGTATGTTTAGTGTGCAATCAAATAAATTGGATAACCAGTTCTGCTAATAGCTTTGTACTCACTGAAGATTCAGCTGCTTTCAGGTATTCTGCATGTTTGGTTTGCCGTGTAAAAATAGTAGGTGAATGCTGCATTGCTTCAGGATGTTCCATGGATGAAAAAATGACATCAACTTGGCATACACACCTGATTAAACTTGGCCTAGCACAATTTTTCCATCAACTAAGTAATACATGGAAAGCAGGGGGGAGAGGGGAGGGTAGTAAGTTTTTAAGGTATTGAGAACTTGGTTTGATATTTAATAATTAAGGATTCAAATCTAGTAGGCGCCACTACAATGTTTCTTCAGAAGAAGTGTTACGAATTAATCTGTATACCACCGTTTGCTCAGTACTTTTGTCCTCTCTTTGCCAAATCCCATTTGTGTGCTCGGCACTGTAAACTGATTATTCCCCAAATCAAGCTAATTGACCAATTAGCTGAAAGTAAAGGTAAATTAGGCATTGTAAGTATTGTATAATTAGATTTACTGTGAGTTAATCAACTGCTGCAGATACAGCACATCCACAAAGGAATATCAGGAAGAGAACAGACCTATCTCAAAGTATAAATTGTTAAACGTTATTCTGCTAAAAAGGATTGCTTTCATTCCTCTTCCTTTTACTTGTTATCAATATTGCTATATTGTTACCAATAACAACACAGTATCTAAGTCAAAATACTATTGTCTTTTCTAAAACATTGAGTATAGGATGTCTCGCTGAGCAGCAGACCTTTATTACTGATAACTTCAGGTGCAATAACTGTACTCTATTGACACTATTAGATCTAACTACTAGTTGACAGTCATTATGAAGTTCAAAGAGGAAAATAAGGATTGCCAACAACAGGAATTTCAAGGTATATCTAAGTAGCTTTGGACATTTGTTGCAAACAAGCATTGAAAATCCTGAATGCTTACTCAAAGCTTACAACAAACCTTTGAGATCATAATCCCTTCCATTCATCTCTTTCCCTTCTCCACCTTCATTCCTCACAGATTTTAGAAACTAATCTATTAAATACCCTGGTTCTCCCCCTACTTCTTTAGAAAACATTGCAAACTTACTAGATCAAGGCCTTGGATCCCATTTTGGGTGGATTCAATAAGCACAGGTATGTTGGCATCATTTGAGATGCCCTGGTATGAATTGAATTGAATCATCAGTCGCAGGTAGAAGCTACACAAGGCAACTCATAGTGCCTAAAACGGCACCAAATCCTTTCTTCAGGCAACTGAATCCAATTTCTCATATCACTTCAGCTATCTAAGAATATGGGCTGGAATCCAGTTTGAGGTTAAGGTAGGACTAAAATGTGGCGTTTGGAGGCAGGAGTCTAGGTGAGTGCCAGATGTCCATGCTCCCTTTCCAGTCCAGTGGGCTTGGTTTAGCTGCCAAAATGCCAGCTCCTTGTTCCATGACAGGTGCTCTGGCCTATAAATCCTGGCCTTCATTCGCTGATCCTCCTAAAGTCAGCAGGGAAAAACAGGCCCTTCCAGAGAAGGTTTTACGTTGAAAAATTCACTTCAGAGCATCTGCGTTACTTCCTACTTTGAGGAGGACCCATCTCTGAAGCAGCCTGCGGGTCCCGTGCTGGAGCTAACAGCCCGTGTGGGCATCTCAGGTGGCACCAGGGCACATGGCTCTAGGCCCCTCTGTGTGGGCAGCTGAGTTGTGGAGTACCCCATGTCAAATGATGAGCAGGCAGAAGGAGACGCACACATAAGCAGTGGCTGAGTTTGGGAGAAGATCCAAAACTGATGGGGATCTATAGGAAGAAGGTTCAGGCCCCATAGACATGGTGCTTCCCGAGATGGTCAGCCATCTCAGCCTTGAATGGTAGGAAGGAAGGGTGTGATCAAGAAAAACCTTCTGATCTTTTGACTCCTCCTCTGTGAGGGTGCCCTGAGCTGTTTTCTAGTCAGCAATATTCAGCCTCTCCAGGACTTTGGGAAGACATTTCATTCATTCTAAATTTTGGATGGCCAGGGTGATTGCAGTACTAGCTTAGGTTGTAATACTAACTCACAGTGCTGATTTAGCAGGCCAACATTACGTATTGCCAGAGATATTCAGTGTTTGGCCAATTATATAAAGGTACTTAGTGGCCTAAAGGATTTGAGTGGATTTTGTTTAATTTTAGTTCCAAAAAACTGCTTTAAAATTTCACCTCTATGCCATTCAAGATGAAGTCTTCAAGTTCTGCTCATTAAGTTTTTCACTGGTAAGGGGGCATGACTATACTTCTTTCATCACAGGTGTTTTTTTGTGGATAAATGCATTAAAGATTATGAAGTTAGCAGTAATGTATGTTTTAGAATTATCATCGTTACTGAATGAATGAAAATTCATTTCCTTTAGAAACTTAGGTTATCGGAGTACCCTTCCAATCTTCATATAGTTCAAACAAACAAAAAAAAACAGGAAAGGAACCCTAGTAATCAGTATCCTGATATCTTGATGTTATTACACTGCAGCAAAACCATTTCTTGCTCATTTTAGTGGCATCCACCGGTTCAAGAGTGAATATATTTCCTGGTCATTTCAGAAATTCTCATTAACTATCATGGTTCTATTTTAAAATACGCTGTACGATTGTATAAATTACTGTGTTCACCTAGCTGAGTCTCATACCTATATTCTGTTAATGTAAAGCGCTTGAACTGGGTATGTTGTGGGAGTCAGAAGTAAATTCTAAAAGTAATGTTATGTCAGTGTAAAGGCCCCTTTCCCCAAAGGAAGACTCCTGCCTATATTTAGTATTATCTGGACATATCTGCAAATGTCATATACAGACCTTCTGTTTTCACTTGACCACTCCAAGCTGCATACAAGGTAAATATTTAGCTAAACGCTTTTCCACTTTTATGAATCCAAACCATTTCCTACCCAAAGCCCACCTCGTAGTCTCTGCAAATATTTCCCTGTCTGGCTGTGCAAAGAGCTTTACCTGACTGCAGTTTAATAACTTTTTACTCACCTCTTTCAAAACATAAAGGTCATTAGTGTGCTCTTTCTTCTTTTCCCTCCCAAGATAAAAATTATTCTGAGACCAAATTTAAAACAAAAACCAAAAGAATAACATGACTTAGGGTTCCAATATTTAGCTAAGGCTATTAAACTCTTTTTGTACCACCTATCCCAGAATTTTAGATATAGAGCAGATTCTACCCAGCAGCAGGTGAGCTCTGCTGCTATTCTCTAAAACCAAGGGGAGTTTTAGGACCACAGGAAAATTCAGTCTGGAAAGGATCTCAGGAGGTCTATAGTCCAATATCCTGCTCATACTAGGGTTAGCTGTTAGGTCAAACTAAGTTGTTCAGGCCTTTATCCAGTGGGATCTAGAAAACCTCCAAGGGCTGAGTCAGCAAAACATTTTGGGCAACCTGATCCAGTACCTGACTGCCCTTATGGGGAAAAGGATTTTTTTCATATACAGTTTGAACCTTTCACTTCAGCTGCTGCCCATCATCTCATCCTCCCATCATGCCCTGCTTTGAAAAGCCCAACTCCAGCTCCTTACTGACCTTCCCAGAGGTGCTGGGGTGCGGCTATTACGTCCTCTTGAAGCCATCTCTGCCCAAGGCTTCAGTTCCTCAGCTTCTTCTCACAGGGTGTGTGCTCCAGTTCCTAATCATCTTGGTGGCCATCCACTAAACCCACTCCAGTTTATTGACGCCTTTCTTGTATTCGGGAGCCCAAAACAGAATTGTAGAGGCAGTCTAAGGAGTGGTGAGTAAAGGGAAATGATAATTTCACTCCTCTTCCTGGCTGTTCTTCTGGTCCTACAGGCCAGGATGTTGTTGGCCCTCTTTGCTGCCAGGGACATTGCTGTCTTATGCTCAGCTCCCTGTCTGCTAACACCCCAGGGCCTTTTCAGCAAAACTGCCCCCCTCAGTCAAGCTCTAGCCTGCATTGCTGCAGACGACTCATTCTTCCCGGGTGCAGGACCCTGCACTTGTCCTTGTTGAACTTCATAATGTTCTTATCTGCCCATTCTTACAGCCAGTCAGGGTTCCCATGGAAGGCAGCTGTGCCATTGAGTGTATCAATTGGTCTCCCCAGTTCGGTGTGGTCTGCAGTGTTGATAATGTACACCCCGTTGCCTCCTTCAACTCAGTGATAAAGTTGATAAGCAGTACAGGTCCCAAAGTAAAACTTTGCAGTACTCCACTCGTTACTGGCTCAGCCAGTAGCTTTTCAGACCAATCATCTAAATAGTTTTTTACGCATCTAATTGCCCATTTGTCCAGACTGGAATATCTTATTTTGGATAAAAGAGTATTATAGGAGACAATATCAAAAGCTAAGGTCAAAATGAATGACATTCCCTGTGTTCCCCTTGTCCACAAATCCAATGATTCTGTCAAGGAAGACAGTCAGGTTGGTCAGGTATGATATAATTTTGGTAAATCCATGCTGACTGTACCCAATCACTCAGTTCTGTCTTGTGTACCCAGAAATGGCTTCCAACAGGACTCACTCCATGATCTGCCAAGATTGTCCAACCTTTAGTTCCCTGGATTATCCTTTTGTGTTTTTTTTTTTTTAACATGGCTGCAACATTTTCCTTCTTCCACTCATCAAGGATTCCCCTCTTCCTATTGTCTCCATGACCTTTCAAAGGTGAAAAATGCTGCAGAGATATTGGCCAGATCACTCAGCACCCTTGGAGAAAGCCCATTTGCTCCCATGGACTGGTATGGGCCAAATTCTTGTAAGTAAAACCTGACTGAATCCACATCCACTGCTGGTAGTTCTCCTCCTTCGCCAAGCGCAGAAGCTTTGTCAGTGAAGGCTGAGTCAAAGTCAGCATCGAGTACCTCAGCCTCGTGTGTGCCTGCTGTCACTAAATCAACCATCCTGCAGGCCCACTTTCCCTGTGTTCAGCCTTTTACCACTAACACAGTGATAGAAGCTCTTCTTTTTGCCTTTGATGTCCCCTGAATCTCTGATATCCAGTTCAACTTTGGCTTTTCTGACACTTGGCTAGCCAGCATTCCTAAATTCATCTTCCATAGCCTGCTCTTCTTTCACCTCCTTTTTGCGCTGAAGCTTGTGTCATGAGTTACCTGCTGAGCTTAAGCAGTCTCCTGGTACATCTGCTTGTCTTCCTGATGGACAATTCCTGCACTTGGAGGATGCTGTCTTTAAAACCTTCCAGATTTTCTGAGATCCTTCACCCTTCAGAGCTGCCTCTTATGTGCTCCCATCTACCAGTTTTCTGAATACGCTTAAAACTGCCCTCCTGAACTCTGGGGTCTGTATCTGCTACTCGCCTTCCTCACTCTCTTCATGATATCGAACTTCATTGTTTCGTGGCCACTACAGACAGGACTTTCATGGATTACGACATCTCCAGTTAATTATTCCTTAGCAGCGACTAGCAGAACCAGATACAGTACCTGTATCAAGAATTTACTCCCAGTCACCATCTGGAAATCTTGCTGACTGCCCTCATCTGGCGGTGTTTCAACTTTAGCAGATGTCCAGGACTTAAATTCCCTATGAGAACCAGGATCTGTGATGCAGAGATTTTCTTGAGTTGATTAAAAAATGCTTTACCCACTTGCTTACCCTGCTCAGGTGGTCTGCAGCACTAGAGCAGTGACAGTTTCCCCCAGATGAGGACCTTCTGCTCTGGACCATATCTGACCAGTTCAACAAGGGCTCAGCCCTCTGAAGCTCCAAGCTCCCAAATGCCTTTTGAAACAAATTGGTGGTGATGAACTTCTAGCAGCCCCCAAAGATTTCAGTAGGGAATTAAAGGTGCTCAGCAGCTTACAGGCTCAACCCAGATAAAAGAATAAAGCATAGGATCCATAAAGGAGAAGTTTCTTACAAGGGAATCTTTCCTTTTCTTTTTTTTCTTTTGGTATTCTTTTTTTTTTTGATACACTCACCAATTAAAGAGCTCTCCCCTGGGCTACCAGAAGCACTGAAAATCTTCTGAGCCTGTATCCTTTCAGCAAATTAAGAAATACATAGGGGGCTTTTAACTTGCTCCAGAAAGCCCAATCAATTTCAAAGTTAGTGACTCATGAGCCTTTGTTGAATTTAGTGTAAGAACAAACAGTTGTTTCAAGGAAATAAACAGCACGATCGAAAGTACAAGCTTTAAATCGTTTCCTGGAGGGGGTCTGCATACAGATGGTTCAAAAAAAAAAAAAAAAAAGAAAAAGAAGTGTTCTCTCAGCATAGTTCTTTCTTTTTTTAATCTTTAAAATCATAACATAACTAGTTACGAGAACAGTAATGTCATGGCCTGTAGTCCACTGTGCCTCCTTGAGTTGTGTGGGTTCCAAGAATCTACCCAAGTCTACATCTAGTCCTCAGATAGAGCTACCCAACACCTTCTTTTGATTCCCTGGAACTAACACTAGCAAAAGATAGTTACGCTGGCAAAGATATGACCCTTTCAGACCAGGCACCTCAACAGTAAGGCAGCTGAACAGAATAGTCCTTGAATAGTCACCTCCACTTCATAATCTAAAGAGGACCTGGCTTTGTAGCCTTTAACAAATTTTACTAGAAAATAAAGCAGTTGTAATAAATGCTACTCCTAGAATAAATATATAAAATCCCATTGAAAATTCCCTTCCTTAGAATAAAAAAAGAATCTTCCCTTATGCCTTCCAGAATTCAATAAAATATTCATTGATGTTGAAAGGGTGGAAGGGAAAAGCTCATCACTTGTGTTTGCTCTTTTTCCTTAACTCTTAACTCTCATACTCTTTTCTCAAAGATATAGGGTGATTTATGCTGATTCTTTTATTTAAATTGAGCTTTAAAACATGAATTTACTTGCCATTTGTAAGAAATATATTAGCTGAATTCCTACTGTTTCCACTCTGTGGAGGACAGTTATGATGTCTTTATACCCACTGGTTGCAGATGAAAGACTCCAGGACAGCTTGGGAAAAAAACAGTGAAGACTAGTTGAATGTGTGATTAGGCCTATGGCTAACCTATGACTGTCACAAGATGTGGCCCTAGACAACCTTTTGACAACGTGATGTGATAGAATTGTATGCATGCCTCCAAAAGCAAAACTAAACTGGTTTTATCCGTAGTGGTCTTGGAAGAAAAGATTATTTCTGCCTGAAAGTTAACACCTTCTCATCTGCAAAGCACCACAGTGACCCTTCATCTCTAATCTGACATCTAATTTGCTCAGTGCTTCCTCATAAATTAGTTTTTTGGCCTTGGATTTATTCACATCTCCCTTGAAATACAGTGCCTGAGTCATAGAATCATAGAATCATAGAATCATAGAATCATAGGGTTGGAAGGGACCTCTGGAGATCATCTAGTCCAACCCCCCTGCCAGAGCAGGGTACTGCCAGAGCAGAGTCTGGACACTTTGACTGAGCGGGCAACTAATACTAGTGCTGTGACTGTTGCATCCCTTTATGATCTCTATTACAACAAAGATCTCAGTCTCACAATTGGATCTGTGTGAGTAGATCCTTTCTATCTAGATGTAGCCCAACTGGCCTAACTCGTCAAACAAAAGCACTTGTTACCAAGCTACTTGTAACCCATTCAATGCTACAGGCTTGGGGAAGAGTGGCTGGAGAGACGCCTGGTAGAAAAGGACCTGGGGTGTTGGGTCTACAGCCGGATGAATATGAGCCAACAGTGTGCCCAGGTGGCCAAGAAGGCCAACACCATCTTGGCTTGTATCAGAAATAGTGTGGCCAGTGGGACTAGGGAAGTGATTGTCCCCCTGTACTCAACATTGGTGAGGCTGCACTTCCAGTATTGTGTTCCGTTTTGGGGCCCTCACTGCAAGAAAGACAATGAGGCGCTGAAACATATCCAGAGAACAGCAATAAAGCTAGTGAAGGGTCTAGAGCAGAAGTCTTGAGTGAAGCAGGAGACTGAGGGGAGATCTTACCACCTACCTGAAAGGAGGCTATAGGAAGATGGCTGTCAGTCTCTTCTCCCAAGTAACAAGCAATAGAACAAAAGGAAATGGCCTCAAGTTGTGCCTTTTGAAAATTATGCTCAGATATAATTCCCAAGGTAAAGATTTCCTGAACTTTTACAGATAGACAACTTGTTCGCTAAATAAATATGTTCTATTTATGCTACTGTAGAATACTCGCAATTCTTCCAGTTTTACTCTGTCCTTTACCACACAGCCATACAAAAATTTGAATTTACTCCCAGGAAAGCTTGTGGAATTTTTACATTAGTTTCCATGACAAATTTATCAAATAATTTATGAGACAATGCGAAAGACAGTTATCTGGTTTGGATTTCTAGAAGAACTAATTTTAGAGAGAGTTTTGAAAAGGCAGAATATTCTGAACCCGTCTATGTCTAATTAAGACAATCTCATTGCTAGTAAGGAGGAAGTCCTGTAAAGAGCGTACTTCCAACATGCACAGGAAGTGGGAGAAGAAATTGAAGCATTTCAAACTAAAACTTATAAAGAAATTAGATGTTAAATTTAGTTAACATGATAATATATTATTACTATTAAAATTTCCAGAATTAAGTGATAACTTTTCAAACACAGTATGGAAAGAAAATAATTGACATTTTATTGAGTTCTGTTCTGTGCACTGATAGCAAAACTACACTCCTTTGTGTGAGTGAAAATTCGCTTTTGCATGTGAATTCTGTTTTCATTTGGCTGTTGAGATTGTCCAGTCTATTCTGAATAAGACTGATTTCCTGTTTACCGAAAATACCTAAAATATATGTTGGAAAACTGCATTTCAGGAGAAATAGTCTATGATAATACCAGGCTTAATATCTGATGCCTTTCCCATTTTATAGGATCTTTGTAACTTTTCAATGTAGGCTGAAGGCAAAATTATTTCTAAAGTTATTTTACATTAAATAGATTAATATTAAGTACATAGTGCAACAATTTATTCCTCTAGTTCCACGCGTTGCTGATTCCATGAAAACACTCAAAAGCTCCTACAGAATTTGTCCTCCAACAACACTGGTACAGGTATAACCCAGCTATACGTCCATGGTACAGCCCGTTACATTCTGAGGTTGTATTAACTGTATTTATAATTCTTTGCAAATGTTATATTGCACTACCATATTTTTGTGATCTCTCTTACACTTTACCTGGTGCACGCTGGTGACCTTTCCCCTCATTTTAATGGAATAGCACAGCAGTCTCAAGTTTTATCTATTTACAAATTTGTCAAATTTATTTCATTTGCTATAGACATCAGAAAATATTTACAACCTTATATTAAGTCTGAAAAACTGTCTTAATATTCCAAGCAAAGCTTATGTTTGCAGCTTTTGTGTTTATAGATATCTTTAAAGCTTTTATCTGTAAGCTATCTGTAGATGTTTACAACATTCACATTAATGTGTCATCAGAGCATTAGTTGTATGAGAATATATCTCCTATGATCCACTGAAATACTTAAAGGAGCATTGTCTTAGGCCCTATCTGGCTGGCAAGTATTTCTGCTTATTACTGGTTTAACTTATTGTGTAAGTAAATGGATCTTTCATATTTTCTTCATTAGGAAGAAATTACCACTGAGATTTTTATATTTTAATAAAGATATTTTGGTTAAGCATTTTCACAAGTCAACAGCCCATCTTCTTTTAGTGTGAATCCTTCACATAGAATTCTACTTCCTCTTCCTCAGTCTGCATAAACAAGAAGTGAATACTGGGGCAATATTGCTCGAGTGTTAGTCAAAAGCAGAAATTTTACTAAACTTGGTATCTGCCCTACTAAAGAGGCAGTAACAACACTCTTAAAACAAGGATAGAAATTACTGAATGTGTAACTAATCTGAAATTGTTCGAAATTCATCGTGTGAAACCGGCAGCTCCTAAAACTAGTCTATAACATCTCATGGTTCAAGTACACATAGCTGGATACGTTTTGAGGGAAAGATGCGTCATAAGAACGGAAAATGCAAGAAGTGCAAACAGCATGAATAACAAAGAGGTTTAAATCCTCTCTTCCCATAAAGATACTCTTGAGAACGAGTATCTCTGGGGAACACTCAGGGAAGAAAAAACTCTACAAGCCCCAGATATGTTTACTCGCTGAAGTAGGAAAAAAAATAATTAATCTTATAGTTCCAAGAGCACTCTTCATTTTTATTTGAAAATACCGTAATTTCCCAGACAGAGCCTTTATAACAGGAAAGGGTCTTTCCATCTCTCCTAACACCTAGTTAGCTGCCCATGGTCTGACTTCAGTTCCCTTGCAATTGTGGACATATGTGCAACCTTCCCTAACTTCTTGATCTGAAAAACAGTCTTGGATGGCTCTGCTCCAATTATGTCTTAATTACAAAAATCATTTAAACAAAACGGTTTAATTTTACATTACAGAAGTGGACCTTCATGCCTACTAAAGCGTTCATGTCCTCATGTGACGTAGCCTGGATCATCAGGGAAACAGTGACCCAAGGTATATTTTCTACACATGACTGAGATCTGCCCTTCCCATAGTGGTTGTAAGAGTCTCTTCCTGAGCTGCACAGTAAAAAATTCACATACAGCATGTTTTGTTCTAAAGGCAAGGACGCTCATAGAGCTCAGAGCAGGCTCTTTACATCACTATGATGTAACTACTATATGGAGCATGCTTAAATTAAGACATCTCTTAAATTTGTTTCTGCATCAAACTGTTAGCATCCTGTCAAATGCCCACAGAACAACTGTTCCCCACAGGTCAGTCATCTGAGGAGTCTTTTCAGTGGTAGAACACTGGCATTGAAGAGTAAAGAACAGTGTAACTAAATAATAAAAATTGACTCAAAAGAAGAGAACTGTTTCCAATTAACATTCCAGCCACCCTTCACCCACTGTGCTCTTTACTGACAACACCTGAAGATGTACGTATCTACTCCTGTTCAGCTGTTGGTAATTGCGAGACCTGTGAAGTCAAACCAGGGACAGCTAACTAAATGTTTAGAGAAATAAAAAGACTGTTTCCTCTTAAAAAGGCTTTGGCTGATAAATTATGGCATTTTCAAATCTAAATGAACACTTTCACAAATTTCTGGAGTGCTGTAGGACCGTAAGATGAACTGCAATGATTTAATGGAAATTGAGTTAAACACAGCCACACAGGCTGAAGGCTCTCATTAGCACAGCTAGGAACGCACAGTGAAATAAAAAGTAGAAGCTAGCATTTTGTAATGGCATTTTCCCTATGAGAAATCCCTGTGATATAACCTAAATTGCAGCAGTCTGCACATTCCAAAGCGGAGGGGCTGTCAAAGAAATTTCCTCTTTCTTTTACTTCATATATATTTTTGTAACACGCAAATCTGTGTTAAGCCCAAATTTTGCTATGCATCATTACAGTATTGCCTTCTCAGGTGACTTTATTACAAATCTGATGAGTAACGTACAAGATAAAGGAAAAAATATTTATGATAACGATTAGTAGTAGTAGCAGCCATTTTTAGGATTTGAAACCTCACATATCAAACTAGTCTTTGCTAAGCTGAGCGTTGTAAGCAATGGTGTCTATAAACAACAGAACAGTTACAACTTTTAAATCTTACTAAATGAAAAGTGGAAAGTGCAGTGATAATACTTTATTAGAAATAAGTAATTGTTGTAGTGAATAGTCAAAACTTCAGGAAGGACACGCTACCAAGCATAATTAATAGCTACATTAAGATATGTGTACTGTGCAAGCGGGATGTGTGAGTGCAGCGTAAGAAAGCCATTTTCAGTCTAGTTAGTACACGTATAAGATGCAACCATGCCATGGCACACAGACTTTAGTGGAAGCTAGCAAAAAGTGTACAGATGCAAGTCCTCTGGACCCATCCTGAAGGTGGTGCCACAATGTCTCCACCGCTGTTATCTGTGCAGCTGGCATGGCGGCGCTCTCCTCAGGCTACAGTAATGCCTTCAGCTGCAGTGCTCTTAGGGTCAGCCTCCTTATGCATATTGCAGTCACCCATCACAATTGCACAGCAAACTTGCCTTAATGTTGCCATTCAGCTTTCTCAGTAAGACTGTCTTACATGCCAAGAGGCTTTTATTTGCTGGGTAGAAACTTCCCTCCTTGGGTGCTGCACTGAACTGGATCCCTCCAGGCATCCATCTCTTTTTCTGCAGCTCCATGCATCTACTTACAGTTAGCATTTCCTAACATTAGGAAATGATCTCTTCTCACAAGGGCAGACAGTCTCATTACATATTTTATTTGTACCATCTGGCTTTGTACTTTTATCTAAAGGACCGACATATGGGCAACTCCAGAACAAGTGAAAATAAAACATGACGTGCAACAGGCTGAAGAAAAAAACTGCCACTTCAACCTCTTGCTTGCCAGATACCTTCCACTAATAAAAGTCATTCAGGAGTGCAGCTGGCAAGTCAAAAGGTAGCCCATGTGTTCCCAGGTGCCACGCATCAAAGCATGTCTGTGGAAGGTGGGAAATGCAGGGTGCAGGTGAGCCGTGCACCCGCTCCTGGGCCAGCTGCCCGAACAGCTTCTCTTTCCTGAGAGGGCACTGGGAAACGCAGGGCTGCCCCTGCTGCTGGAGGCCGTATGGGATGAGGGAAAACCAAGCTCTAGTAGCAAAACTCAGCTTCCAGACAAATTCCTCTGAACTGATAGAAAAACGTATCCTGCCTTATGCCTTGAAGCCTGTCTGTTGTTGAACTTGCTGTGAAAAGTAAGGCTTTTGACAATAGATAAACATTTGGCACCGCCCTGAACTCTGTTTCTGAAAACGTCTATAAGGACATCAGCAGAAATGAACATGGAAACTCTCAACTTGGTTCTTATCTCTCAGAAATCTTTAAAGGCAAAAGCAGTCTTCCAGATTCATATATATTTGCATATACTTATACGTGCCCTTATTAAATTTGCATAAAGGTGCAAATAATTTCAAAGACAGATGGGGAAACAAGGGTAAAAACAGAGTCCTTCCCCCTTTCTTTGGAAAAAGACTGTGGCTGGCAGGATTAGAAGACACTTTGTGGACTTTCCCTTTCTAGCTAAGGTTTTGCAGCAGTTCCCTCGGGGCAGTAGCGGCAAAGCTAGTCAGCACTGACCTCTTTTCTTCCTTTCCTGGGACAAGACAGTGCTCGGAGTCCCTTTGCTCTGACTTCAGGGCACAGTGCTGGGAGTACTGTTAATTCTTTCTCTTGGTCTCGGGGACAGCAACAACATCGGAATTTCTTGCACTTCCTCATGAGCCTCTGGCACTTTAACATTTATTCAGAGTTTGGTTGACCTCTGCTGCCTTTATGTATCTTTAAAGTTCATTCCTGTGCAACTGTCAATACATCTATTTTGCAGCTTTGAAATAAGAAGCTTTAGGGTGACTAAAATGACGCTTGTAACTGTTCAGTCAAGTGTGCTCGTGATTTTAAAGATCTCGCTGTTTTCGGTTGACTTTTTACTAATGTTGCATCTATTTTCATCTACAACTTCAGAAAGTATGTTGCATTTTCTAACCACGTTACCATGTGATTTATGAAGCAAACTGTAAAGTAGAAATAGAAGCAGTTAGGGGGAGCAAAATTTACCTCAGAAACATATTTTCTGGACAAATGTTTTGTTTACCCTTGAATCATTTATAATTACACAACCAGCCTTTCCTAGAATGATTGAAGTGGTATCATCATAGAGCAAAAAGTAAACCTTAAGGAGTGTAGAATAGCTTTAATATGATACTGGAACAGAAGTAGGGCCCTCAATGCAGATTACATAAAATGCACAAGTAATTGAGGGCTGAGATTGAGGTTGAGTTCTAGGAGAGCTCCCAAGGAAATAAGTGAATACCATGGGTCAGTTTAATTCTCTGCTGAAGAAAGACAAGACTGTTATCTAATTTGTCACATTACACGTGACATTCTCATCTGAATGCAGGGGTTCTATCACCAGCTCTGTTCCTGCTTTGGCCATTATATGTCACTACAATAGCATGGTAAGTCTAATACAAAGATTTTATGATCTCTTTTCCAGTTTAGAACCACAAACACTCCCCTGTGCTGTGCTTTAATTTTATCAGTCCGATGCAAGGAGTAAGCTGAGGGGGTGCAAAGTCAATCAGCAACCTCAGGTGGGGTGCAGTAAACTCAGCTGTTCTAGCTCAAAGCAAGACTCATTCTGTTCTCTAGTTTATGGCATGAGATACACGTAGGCTGCACAGATAGCACAATAAGAGGTGGAAAAGGGCATATTTGTTTCAAAACAAATATCTATTTTATCCTCAGAAAGCCTTGCCTTTCAAAACTGTGTTTGCAATGTGAAGCTCCCATGTTCTCCATCTCCTTGGGTGTCTTTTAGACTGTCAAGGGAGACAAAGGACCAAGTGTAGCCTAACTGGTATTCTCACAAAGACCTTTTTTGCCAGTCTGGAAACATACCTCAGTTGTGGGCAGCTGTGCTCTGCAGCAGCGGGAGATGGCTAGGGAGTGTCTCATAGGAAACTTTTATGATAATCAAACCTGGAGGTGGTGTAGTCACAAGGCTCATTCCTAACCACAGAGAGTCACAATCTTCCCCCTGAAATGAAAAAAAATCTGCTATACTTAATGACTTGTGCCAGCTGGCTGTCTGCAAACCCTGGGGACCGAGGAGGCATCTCAGGAGGTTCAACTCACCACCACCACACCAACCAGTTCCTCCTTTCAGCAAGGTGCACTTCAGGGACATTTCCCATTTTACCAGGCTGTGCAGAGCACCAGTCCTAATCTATCTGCCAGCCATATTCATCTTGTTTAAACCATAGTACCTCTATTGACATTCTCGTGCAAATATTTGATTAGGTATATGGCTTTTCCACCTCATATGGCTTCTCATATTATCTGATGCCTTCTGCTTTTTATCAAACTATATCCTTTTCTAGCACAGACAACTTCCTTTGATCTTTTTCTTCCTGGTATTTAATCTGATTTTGTTCTTTTAATTTTTTGCTTATGTTAACACTTCCCCCCCATCCCGTTGTGATATTTCCCTTCTCCTCTTTTCTTGTTTCTCTGCCTGCATCTTCACAATTTTCTTTTCTCCCTTCTCTTTCCTGCTTCTTTTCATTTCTCTCATTTCTCCTACAGAGTCAACAACAGATTTTGTGAAGCTCAGCATGTGAACCTCAGGGTCAGTTCTGTTTAGTATCTTTATCAATGATCTGGATGAGGGGATCGAGTGCACCTTCAGTAAGTTTGCAGACGACACCAAGTTGGGTTGGAGTGTTGATCTCCTTGAGGGTAGGAAGGCTCTACAGAGGGACCTGGACCAGCTGGATCGATGGGCCGAGACCAACGGTATGAGGTTCAACAAGGGCAAGTGATGGGTCCTGCACTCAGGTCACAACAACCCCATGCAGCGCTACAGGCTTGGGGAAGAGTGGCTGGAGAGCTGTCTGGCAGAAAAGGACCTGGGGGTATATGGTCGACAGCTGGATGAACATGAGCCAGCAGTTTGCCCAGGTAGCCAAGAAGGCCAACAGCATCCTGGCCTGTATCGGGAATAGTGTGGTGAGCAGGACTAGGAAGTGATTGTCCCCCTGTTCTCGGCCCTGGTGAGTCTGCACCTTGTAGTGTGTTCTGGTTTGGGCCCCTCACTACAAGAAAGACATTGAGGTGTTGGAGCAAGTCTGAAGAAGTTGTGCCAAAGGCAGTTTAGATTGGTATTAGGAAAAATTTCTTCACTGAAAGGGTTATCAACCTGAGCAGGCTGCCCAAGGAGGTGGTTGAGTCACCATCCCTGGAGGTATTTAAAAGACGTATAGATGTGGCACTTAGGGACATGGTTTAGTGGTGGACTTGGAAGTGTTAAATTTACAATTGGATTCAATGATCTTAAAGGTTTTTTTTCCAACCTAAATGATCCTATGATTCTTTGATTAACAATTTCTTGTGTCCTCCTTCCTGATCGGGTTGATAGCATTACGTCATATTGTTGGATTAATCTATTTTTTGGTGACATTTCCAGGCTGAGAATTTAAATCAAACTAATTCAGACACTATGAATATCTCTGACAGGAATTCTTTTGTATGAAGTTCTGACAAAAAACAGTCTTCAAATCCAACTTCTTTAGTTAAAGACAAATGCTGAATTTACAATTAATCCCCTCCCACACATACATCCCACTTCATTAAACACCTTTCCTCCGCTTAAGGTCATCACAATAATTTTGTGTCTTAACTTCACAGTGCTGAGTCTAGAATCATTGCTTTTTAGAAATTTGTTTCTACTCCTGAGAGTAGAAACAGTAAACTCCTGTTTAGTTTGTGGGAAATATCTTTTTTTTCAGGCTAATTGAAGAAGGATATTGTCACGTGGTAGACGCGCAATCTCTCATTCAGAATCCTTGAAACAAAACTGGAATTGTAAAGAGTTTGTTTATTAAGTTCATTGAAATGTTTTCCACTTTCGAAGATCCTTTACCAAAAGGAATAGCTAGAATAATGTTCAAAGGAATACGTTTTCCTGTCTCTTGAAAGAAAACAAAACACTAACAACAATCAGATAGATGTCAAAGTTTAATGCTTGTCCTTCAGTTTTCTGATGCCAAAGATTTAAAGAGGACATTGAATTTCTGTAGTTTTAGTCAGATCTCTAAAGACTTACCAAATAGATGGTGGTCAAAAAAGCTGCATAATACAGCCTAAGCTCAGGTGAATGACAAATCTGGGTGTCTGAGTCCTTTTGGAAACCCTCAGAGTCCTCAACTGACAGGAGCGAGATTAGCTGTCACCTTTAAATCATCGAAGCCTGAGATCAAACGAGGCTCCTAATCTTAACAATTCTTCTCCTGCATGTCTTGGTGTAGTCGTCAAGGTCAAGCTATCGTGCTTGTTCCTCATTGCCGAGACAGTAGAGAAGGAAGCTGCAAATGGATGGGAAGTGCAGATGGGGCAGCGGAGAAAGAAATCAGAGTCCTCCAGACAAGGGAAGAAAAGTCTTCAAATATTCTGTGTACATTGCATATGTTAAGTACTGAGTAACAAATTACTTCAGCCTTTTTCCTTCCATCAACGTTTCTTAATACTTCCTCTGCCCTACAGCTGTTTATAGCTGCTTGTTAGTCAAGGATTTTCCCTCATCTTATTCTCTTTTACTATACTGTGTTTCATTATAAAAGACACATCACAAATAAGGTGTGGTTACAATTAAAAGACCATCTTTATTAGTGTCCCAGTTTCAGCTGGGAAAGTGGTAATTTTCTTTCTAGTAATTGCTGTGGAAGGAATGTCAATAACACATATTGGTTTGGTTGTCACAAAGCAATATTTATGTTTTTCAAGGGCTCTTTTCAGGTTCCCAAAGAAGCTGAGAAGGAGCATAGACAGAACAATGGAATGGCCTATGGAATATTCCATTCCATAGACAATCTGCTCAGTATATAAATGGTGATTGTCCAGGGGGGAGGGGATCAACGAACACTGCTCGGGATGGTGCCAATTCACTGGGTGGTGAGAGTCATTTGTGTCATTATTATTATTATTGTTATTGCTATTATTATTGTCATTTTCCTTTTCTGTTATTGTTCTACTAAACTGTCTTTATCTCAACCCATGAGGATTTTTTTCCTTTCCCTTACCCCTCCTTTTCTCCCTCTTCTCCCTGCCCTTCTGGGAGAAGGGGGAGAACTGTACCAGCAGCTGTGAGGTCCTAGCTGCCAGCTGTGGTTAAACCATAACAATTACCAATGACTGGTAGGCACCACGAAGATAGATTGTTTTCTGATAGCCCATGTCCATACAAATTTCTTCTAGAGATCTCTACCCCTCAATCTGAACAAAGGCTGTCTGTACCTGAGCCAGCCCCGAGGAGGGCACAGAGCAGCAGAGGGAAGGACGAGAACTCATGTACAGTTAATAGCAGGCTGAAACAGTTCCTCAGACCTTAATATTCATTGGCAAATCAATATTTCCAGTTTTGAAGTCTCATCTAGAAAACCATTTGCCCACATTGAGGGTGAAGGGCTGAGCCAGCCTGTACATGTCTGATTGGTGGTGCTGGTTTTGAGGTAAAATAAATGTTAAAATATAATGGTTGGGCCAATAAGCCACTCTGAGTAAAGCCTAACCACTCCCTTGCATGTGCATCTAATTCACTTTTCTCATTCTTTCCATAGAGACAAGCACTGAATTAGTGAGGTAACAAAAGCACATTTCCTGCTGCAGGGGACAGGCCTGGCACAGATTTACTGTAATTCTTTTGTTGAATGAATAGTGCACTGAATGTTCTTTAGATTCCCGTAGTTGGATTTCATAGTAGTTCTTCAGTACAGTGGTCTCCAAACTTTTCTGATTGATGAAAAAACTTTTGAGTACGCATTCCCAATATATCTATGTATTTATTTATAAGTTGTATGCATGGACTACTGTCTTATATATGATGCACATTATAAATCATACACAAAAATAGAAATTAAAAAAAGGATGAGACAAAGATAAAATCAACTGTATTTTAAATTTTTAAAATTTTCTATCTTTTTTATTAATGGCACAGAAAATGCTTTCTTCCTATACCCTAATGGATTGTCTTACACACACACACCCTGGGGTGTATGCATCCCCCGCACTTTGGAGGCCACCGCTTTGTGGTGTCATAGTGGACTGTGTACCTTCTCAGTAGCAGTGGTAACAGTAGCAGTAAGCAAGTGTCACCTGCCCACAGACTAAATAGTTGAGTTTAATGTCACATTCACATGAATTTTTCAACCTTTCAAGTCTAATTAATCTCCTGTTTTGAGTCTTCTGGAATATCTGCAGCTGGTTTGAGTTAAAACATTGTTATTATGGTATTAGGAAGTGATGAAGACTTGACCGTAACCGTCTGCTCACTTCCTTTTGAATAGAATCACAGAAATTAAATAAGACAGTGTTTGTCATTTATTAAATTGTTTGGAAAGGGCTGTTGATTAAAAAATACTGGAAGAAGGCTGATGTATTTCCAGTATTGACTTCAGTACATGAATCAACATTGTAATCTGAAACACTCATGCATTTAGACCATAATGAATGGTATATCATATATCTTTAATTCAAACCTACCTTTTGAATTCTGAAAATGTTTCAAAATTTTCTTTGTATTTCCCACTTAAAATATTTATGTAAATCCTGTAAATGCGGTGTGTTTAGTTTTGTAATGAAGCCCAAACATTTGAACCCTCAAAACTTTACCAGTAGCTGAAGAAAGAAGGAGAGAAACCACATCCAGAACTGTTCTTCCCCAAACCAGGACTTCAATGTGCAGCCAGAACACCATGGGAAAGGATGACCTGGGCTAGACTGAACTTCTGCTGCAAAGAACAAACTTCAGCGCTCTGATCTGCTGTCTTTGACACAAAGGCCACTGCGGCATAAATCTTCCACAAAAACTCCAATCTTAGAACTTCGACTTTTCAGGAAAAAAACCTTTAACACGTATACCAAGGAATTAAATTTATAATTAATAAGTTTTGAAAGTCTAGTCTTTTAAACTGATTTTTCTGTTTCCAGTCTCTCAGAAAATCAAGCATGGTGTTCAGCTTCTTATTTGTGTCACTGTAATAGCTCCAGCTCTATTTACGAACTCCTTGCCAATGGCCTGAGAAGAGTCGTGGTTGTCCTTACGCATTATTAAGGAGTTGCTGAGCCCCAACATGTGGGAAAATAGGGATAGCAGAAAGTTCACTGAATATCCCTTTCCCTGATTGAACCAAGTAACTTGTAAGCCATGTAAACAACATCTGATGAACCTTGACTTTTTACTAATCAAAGAAAACAACCTTACAGCCTTTTTCAGCAAAGTTGTTTGCAAGAAATTATAGGGTGCCATAGATGAAAGAGCAGAAACACTTAAAGATTATGAATAATATTGAAAATGGAACACGTGTTTGTGAGCACACCTGCATCACTAAAAGGATGGGGAACAACTCAGTATCTATGCATGCTAACATAAAGACATCAGTAGATGTTAGTTTTCCCGCAGTTTCTTTCTGTGGGTCAGTGTAGCCCCCTCTACCGAATGCATTAAATAGTACACTAACTCCTGCTATCTGGGAAACCACACACTTCTTTTCTCTCTCTCTCCCCTTAGCTATTCTCCCTTGTTTTGGTTTATAAAGAAAAAAGTAATATTCTCCATAGGATGGGCAAACTGAGCAAAGCTAGAATAGGCTGAATAAGATGGAAAATGCTATTTAACTCATTCACTTGAGAGCGCTAAAAAGATATAAATAAATTACATTTGAAATCATCATAATAGTATACCAGTGAAGTATCTTTTGTCATAATTCTACAGCAAATAACTCAGATACATTTCATCGAAGTATAAGATACTAGCAAACCAACTTTGACAGCAGCAAACACCTGAGACTGTGTAAAGTGCAAATTACTTTGGAAAACACCACAGTGATGATTTCAGATCTATGCTTACTGTTACCTCATTCCTTCAGCAATGCATAACTCACCTCGCTGAGCCTCATAACAGAGGCTTTCCCTTATGTCCCACTGAGACGATAAATAAATAAATAAATAAATCATCAAACGAATAAACTTCAATATAATGCCTGACCCAATTTGGTTCTTGAATCTCTGTGCTCTTGAATCCTAAATATATTATGCTTTCTTAGTTCTTAGGAGCTGGAAATCTCTACATCTTGCTAGGTTAAAAAAAATATAAATCTGGGATGCAATTTATCTGTATCTGGTTCTATGTGAACTTTTATCAGCTCTAATTGCCTTTCTGCTTTGATGTACTCATAAAGTCTTGCAACGCTTCCATTCCTTTCCCTCCCACTTGGGAAAATATCCCAATCCTCAGAATTTGACCTTTGGCTTATTTCATGGAGACGAAAGCAGAGAATTTATTCAGGCTCAGAGCAATACTAACGTCATTAACTAACTTCCCACTTTCTGTATATCCCTGAGTGGCTTCACAGAATACTTGATTGGCTTTTTGCTTGTGTATTTGAATGACATAAGACCAGTTTTTTGCTAGTGAAACATCTATTTCCTTTGATTATTTTATTGCATTTGTACCTTTATGTTTTGCTGAGATTTTTTAAATTATAATTTATTAAAAGCCCTTTTGTTTATCTGGCACTCTGCTTTCCAGACCAGTATTGGCCATTTCCAGCCCTCCTTCCACTCCTCCTTCCAGTCCAGTTCTCCCTCCTCTTCAGCAGCTGTAGCTAAATTGTGTCCCTCTGAAGTTAGTGTGAGCTTTGACTACTGATGTTACTCTGTATGCTCTATATGGCCTTGAGAAGGTGCCTCACCTGAATGTGTTACCTCTGAAAAACTAAATTTCATTCTACCATCTCTTATGTCCATTGGCTTCCCAGCAGTATCTTTGTTACGTTTCCCAGAGATATTACGACCCTAAGCACAGCAGTGTCTTCTGCAGAGATTTTCTGTACCAAAGTGGCAATTTTGGGCAACATGAACTCTGAGAGTTGTACTGAAACCCTCTAAGTCACTTCACATAGGTTGGCAAACAGCACTGGTAGTTTCTATGATGGCCTCCCTGCAATGGGAACTGACCTCAGTTTCACACCACATGCTATAAACTGTCTTCCTGTTGCAGTCAATTTTAGTCTTTCTCCATTTTTGTTTCTATGACCATTCTAGTAGCTCACCTACTATGGCTGGCTTCCATATTTTACTTTCTTTAATGAAGCAGTCACCATGGCAAAAATACTATGGCAACAAAATTGCACAAAATACTATGGTATGTCTGGTTTAGGTAGGCTAAAGCAGGAAGTCCTTTCATCAGGTCTGCAAACATGTGTAACTCCTTCTATGCCATCCAAAATCCAATTTGTCTCAAATTGCTCCAGCAATCTTCCCTCCTTTACGTTTCATTTTTTGGCTTTGTTAATATGAATTAGACAAATGGCTTTCTTCCAAAAGTCCGGGCAGTTGCTACACAGTAGGATGATAGGGGAAGGGTCCTGAGACATCAGCCATGATTCCCACTGAAGGAGGAGTTGATAACCTCAATACCATCCCTGACCAATATTTGACTAACCAATGTTTTAAAAGTTCCAGTGATGGGGATTCCACAGCTTCCATGGGCTACATCTGCCGGCACTCAAATATCTTAATGGATTGTTTCCCTGATATCTGAACTAAGCATCCTTTGCTGCAGCTGAAGCACTCTTGTACCCTCGTCAGTGGATATGGAGAACAAGTTATTGCAGTAATATTTTACTTTTTCAAAATTAACATCTGTACTTACAGATTGTATTCTATAAATGGCTAGTATGTCACTTTTCCGTTTTCTCCGTAGCAGGTCTCCCTGTTTTTCTGTGTCAATTGTATTGTCAGTATCTCTGACCATTCTGTTTGCTCTGGACTTTGTTTTGTGGAGATTACAACTCTGATGTATCTTTCTTGAAGTATAGAAAAAGTAATCTACATGAATCTGATTGAAAAGACTAAAAAGACTACTTCATGCATTTTTCACATTGTATATTTTTACACATATAATTTACTCCCTCTTATACTTCTCAATGTATATGTGGTTTTTTTTTAAATTAAATCATTATAATATTCAAAGATTTTTCTGTATAATTGCTGCTTAATCTGTTGACCCCCACGAAGTTACTGGAGATGACTATTTCTATTTAATGTGGCATTTGTACTTGTTAAATTACATGCTCTTAATTACAAACCTTTCCTCCAATCTGTCAAACTCATTTTTCATTCTATTTTTTTTTCCTTCCAAAGTGCTTGCAGCCCCTTTGCCTCTAATCTTATTTGCAATTAATAAGAAGATTTTCTATTCTGTCCTTTCAGTCATGAAGGAAAATGCCCTACCCAATGTAGTTCTCCAATTAACAGTGGCACACTGAAAGTGTTACATCAGACACAGTTTTCCCCATGTGCATGGAGCTTTTCTGCTCCAAATGTTTTTGTCAAAACTTGTATTGCCATAGTTTGGGAGACAATGTGTCAAAGTCTCACCAAAGTCAACAACTGGTGCTTCCCATATAACTCCTTCAGCTTGTCTGTCATGCAGAACTTTCTATGCCTCTGAGCAGATGAACGCATCTGACACAACATTTCTTTTTCCCCCCCCTTATATAAATGTTATCTACAAAATAAAGGATTATAAGCAAATATTCCAGTATTGAATCACACTGCAAACTCTTATTTTGATCTAAAAGATTCGGTTCCTCTTTTGCCCTCCATCTCTTTTTTCTGTCTGTTCTTGCTTTGGTCACTTATGCCCCCTCCCCAATTTTAGTACAACTTTCTTTATGTCCATTTTGCTTATATCCAGCCTGTTGTTGTTGCTACTGTGAACAAAAGGATTTTGAGACCTGACTTTCAGAGGCCTACACCACCTTCAGAATTCAAGAATATCTTCTCAACAGGGGTCCCAAATCCTGCTGGCCTGTAAATGTTTTTGACCATATTTACATGTACAACATGGAAATTCTCAGTATCGCTTGAGTATGTTGTAAGAAGTCTAACCTGTGAGAGGTGAGCCAATATGCTCTGGAGACAATGCATAATCACCCGACACAATAGTTCTCAGACTGTTTGCTCCTCAAATCTTTAGAGTATCTAGTAAACACAGAAAAAGATTACATTTCCCACAGCAGTTTTTTTCTACATTAACTTTTCTTAATGACTCTGTAATGATTGTATGAAATTACTGTCCTGCAGGTGGTTTAAAGGCAATTTCTTTATATCATTTTAATGGTTCAGAACAGATGTGCTTGCTAATCGTCTTGCCAGCTAGGTGCTGCTGTGGTGTCTGCACATGACAGTGCTTTCGACCATGGCCTACTCTCCATTTCCAATTAACTCTGTGGGAACCTTCTTACTTAAGTATGAGCAGGATCAGGCCCTCCGGTGTTTAAGTGGCTTGGAAGAAGCACAAATACCTTTTCACTGACAAAAATCAAGAGAGTAATGGATAAGTATCCATCCCATCAGCAGCATCATTAAGAGATTGACTTAATTTGGCAAGACAGTTGTTTCTAGCTTTTGAATAAGGGATAGTATTGTTCTTGCAAGGCAGAGCTAATGTATGGTTACTTCTTTAATGGTTTTAAATATAATTTCAGCAGACAACAACGTGAAAAAATCTGCACAGGAGGTCCCTTTTCCACAAAACTGTTACACCAAAATGCAATTTCAAGTGAAAATGGCAAAGAGAAAGAAAAAAACACACAGAAAACTTGAATATCTTTGTTACAAAGAGCTTCAGACTTTCTTACACTTGTAACTGACGGAATTCAGTCTGCTCTTGTGTCTTCAGAAGTGCTAGTAAAAATTCCTAATTGAGAAAAAAATTACTCATTTTCTTTTTCGAGAAAAAAAATATTAAAAATTTTAAAAAATAAGCTTTTTTTGAAAGCATTATAATAATACAATCTATGTGATCATGAAAAATGTGTCTTAAAAAAGAGTTTTTAAAGATTGAAATGTTGTGTAGCTCTTTGCATGTGGTATACTGGAAAAACATTTTCATTTAAAATGCAACAATTAAACAAACCAATGTAAAGATTTTATTTGGAATAACATTCTGAAACGGTGTGAATTTCGTTTTAGTTTTTGAAGAAAACATTTTTGGTAGACTTTTAATTGCTTCTGTTTGCAGGCATTTGAGCCCATTTAATAGTTTATTAAAAGAGTAGTTTTGAACAGAAAACATAAACAAGAATGTATAGTTTTTCAAGGAAACTGAAACATCCAAAACAGTGTTGAGGAATTTCATTTTTCTTTGTGTACACTTCATATTTTAATCCACTGAGCTTTGATTAGATGACTACAGTCCTTTCTGCTCAGGGCCCGTCAATGTCAGGGGTTTTCTGGGACAGCTGCAAGTCCTCTTTACATGTGGAAAGCAGTCCATGTTCCCTTAACATACACAGAGGGTATGAGCATTAAGTGAACTATCCTTACAGATTAGTTGCTAAATTCAGTATTTTAATAAGTTGGTGGTGCCTAGCATCTCATGTCATGCTGCAGCCATTGACTCCAGGGAATCAGCATTTTGCAGCTCATTTTTATCTTCTGACCCGTCTAGGGGAGTCGAGATGGGTCCCAGGATGCCTCTCTGGTGCGTTGACACCACATACCTCTCTGCAACACCTGTCCACTTGTAACTCCAGTCTAAACTGGATTTTTCAGCGGACTTTCTTGATATTTGAACATGTTTTAAACATAAAAGGCTGGTTCCCAGCAACTACAACAATCAATTGACAACTGAGGATATTGGATTTAGTTTCTGGCTTTGTGTGATGTTAGATATGTCACTTACATTCTCTACTGCTTACTTTCTCCTCCTCTGTCAGATGATTTTAATGATTCTAGCTCTGCTTCCCAGGAGTATTGTGGATGAGCTTTAATTAATATCTTTAAAGTGTTTTGAGCTCCTTACCTATGCACTGTAATATCTATATGAAATATGATTAGATTTGAGAAACAATGAATATCCAAAAGGTTAATAATAACAAGATTAATAGTGTATATAATTTTATGTCCTCTGTTAGAAGCTTACTTGTCAGATAATATGTTTTTATATCCATACCTGCCTAGAGGAAGACAGTTTTTGACTGAAGATTTTTTTCCACTCTATTTTTATGTATCATGTCTAAATCAATTCTGATATAAAGCGTCTGTTCCTTTCAGAGATCTCAATAGTCGTCAGAGATTTTCTTTTTAATAAGTAACATATTATTCATCACTGAGGTGGTGACCAAAAAAAAAGTCCAACTCCCACACAGGCAAATTTTATGAAAAGTGAATTTCATGCTTCTCTCAAAACCTCACGTCAATTAAGGCCTTCTTACTACTTTCTCAGACGAGGCTGTTCAGTATAGTTTTCTCTGCTTCCAGATTTAAAATGTGCTAGCTAAATTCTCTTGGATTTGCAGTTTGAGACTGACTCACGTCCACATTGGCCAAAAGTCATTGTCATCCAATGGCCACCCAATGGAGTGCTGAAGATGTTTTGATTGCCACAAGCTTGGCCTTCAGACTTCAGAGGAGTACCTGTCACTCTTGTGTTAAATCCTCACTCCTAAAAGTCTTTCAGCAGAAGTGCTAGAGTTATGGGCAGTCACGAAAAGAAAACTAACATTGCAATGCTTTAAATAAAGCCTTCCTGTGGGAAGGACGCTGGTGGATAGGTACTGAAAGACTTCTGCCCCCACTGTCATTCTTTGATTGAAAAACAAGGCTCCCAGCACCTTTATATTGAAATGAATGTCCAAAAATTGCCAGCAGTGAGTGACAGTGCTCCCCACACATAGCAGGACTCCCAACAGAGCATCTGCAAAACCTGCATGTGCTGACCAATGCATTTCCTGATTTAGGCCATCCCAATTCAGGGGGATATCTCCAGGGCTAGAGCACTTTTCTGAACATTATCAGGATTTATTTTCGTTCACTTATATTCCAGAACATAGTTGCCTGCACAATTCCCTCTTTTACAAAACTAAGTCTGTATTTTAATTCAAAACAGATGAAATAATATAGTCTTTGTTGCAGTACCCAGAATCCATGTTTCTCCCATCCTCATTCATTTTTTACGTTTCTCTGGCATCATGAAAGTTTTAGTAGCACATTCATAATAAAGCATTTCCAACAGGAAGGTTCAAGAATGTTCCTTTTCCCTGACCATTGCCTGAACACACATACATCCCTCTGGTTAGCACAATTTACTAGAAAACTGAGCTTGAATCTGCTCTGGCAGTAGCTGAGGACCCCTAAGCGCTCACACTCCTAGGTTGTTGGCAAAGGGGAAATTCAACTGCTTCTTGGGGATGTGGAAGAAAACTGGGATGCTGATGTGTAGGTGTGTTCAGAGAAGAGCCCTGGCTCAACACATCCAGGTGCAACAGGCAGCAGGACTCCTGCTCTGGGGATATCGATGAGATGTAAGCACCAAATCTGTTGCGACTAGAGGGGCTTCTGGGCTTTTCCAGTAGCGGAACTTAATACCTCTGAGGAAACATAAAAATTTGAATTCCTTTAGGTTTCCGTAGGTGTTTAGGTTTCTTCAGGGTCAGGCAAGAGCAAAAGTAGCTTTTCTTCTTTTTTCCTTTTTTTTTTTTTTTTTTAATGACTACTGTCTTAAGCATGTTTTCTGGTCCAGATATCAATGAGGTTTTGGGACATAGACCTAAATTTAAAAACTAGAGAATTAATACAGTGAGCTCAGTATTTGCCAGCTTTGTTTCACTTTTATCCGTTGTTAACTACCTTATGATTAGTCTTTTGAATGCTTATATAAGATTTTAAGTAATATTTACTTATTTTATTTTTACTTCCTATATTGTGTATGTAATTATATGTAATACATAATTACTATACATTATATATGTATATAATTATTCTTGCCGTTGACCATTTTAAACTTAAAGTACTTTACCCTCACTATATCTAGTCCCTTACTTGTTTTTCCCTGTTACGGTGGAGAGCATAAGATGTCATTTATTTTAGCTTGTTTTCAGCAAAAGCATCGTCTTGCATCAGACTTTCAGTGTCTATTGATAATTTCCTTGTTTGTTTTTAATTAATACTATCAGTCATTCAGCATATGACACTCAAAGTAAATGTTAAACCTCTGGCAGAAAAAAATCCAACTGGCACTTCATGTGCTGCAATAAAACAGCACGCAACTGTTGGTGTGGTTTGGGAAAAGGAGTGCTTTGCTGGGAAAATGGAGCATGATCAACTATCCTGACATTGCAAGCAACTTGAGAGTCACCGGGCTTATAACACTGACCTCAAAGACCTAAAAAGAAAGCACCTTCAACACGCTTGTGGGGACAGCAACATCACCCACAGCTCCCCTGCTCCAGGCAAACCTCTGCATCTGCCACGTTTCTCCACACTCTCCCAGTGAGGGACCCAGTTGCCCGGTGGCTCCCTCACTACAACTTCTTCCCCATGATAAACCAGAGCGCAGGACCCATTGTCATTGTTTGGGAGCTACAGATGAGGTATGAGCTATACTTTGGCCTCTCCTGAAACAGATGTCAGTTTTTTTAATAAAACGTTATTTTTATTGAGAACCTAGCAGTATTATCATCTATCATTTTTATTAGCTTGTGTAACTATAGGTTATAAAGTCAACTCAATGATTATTGTTGGTGGTTTTTGTCAGAGTTAGGTTGTTGGTTGGCCTAGATGATCTGAAAGGTCCCTTCCAACCTATGCAATCTATGATTCTATTTCTATGATCATTATGATAGGCTAACAGTGAGGAGTGTCTATCATGAAAATATACAAGAAGGACCTGGGAAATACAGATTTATTGTGTGGCTAACCCACATTAAGCCTTTGTTTCTTGATTTTGTCACTGTACCACACTTCATTTTTCAAGAACATATGTAAATTTCTTTGTAGAAAATAATAAAAGCACACACTGCCAAACACTGTCACCAGGATTACAGTTTTTTGAGATCCTGTACTACTGTGGGTAGGACGTTAGTAATGCTATAAACACTCAGCCCTGGCAGGGTCCATAGAAGATGCCTTATCCCCATGACTGCCCCTGCCTCCGCAGTGAGCACGTCTCCTTGCAACGTGTGATCAGTCTAAGAACCAGCATACATCAAGCTCACTAGTCTTTTGTAGTATGTGTCACCAGTCACCACAAACAATAGTCTTTGATTGGGATTTCTTCTCTTTTGAAGGAATCAAATTGCAGTTTTGTCTTCCATGAAATGAGGCTCACTGGTTTCTGATTAAGATATATTATACATCATAATTCGTTTCCTTGTTTTTATGCCTATATATATGATGTACCCAGCCAACATTCTGATAAACAGATTTCTTTCAAGAAAAATCTCTCGTGCTTTGAGGTGATAGCTTCTTACATTGTTTTCTGGCAACTGGCATTAAAAATACTTCTTGCATAAAGTTTAATAAGATTCACTTCCACACCGTTAATGACTAGCAGGTAACACTTGCTAGAGGAAATCTTATTTCCATGCAAATGGTTCTTCTAGCTTTTCTGTGCAAGCACAGCTCAAGAAAGAGAAGATACTGGAGGATGTTCAATTAAAAAATAGAGGTCTAATAGTGTGAAATAGGATTACAACAGGCTATTTTTAATTTTTGCTACAACTGACCGTGACTCAGAGCAAGATATTTTTGCGTGTCTTACTACTTATGTAAGATGGTAGAGTAACACCTCTTCAGGGTCCCACTAGCAGAGACACTAACCATTTTCAAACCATTCTTCATTTTGTAACTGACCATATGAAACCTTTTATTATAGGAATAAATAGACAGGGGGGTTGAACTAGATGATCTTTAAAGCTCCCTTCCAACCCAAAACATTCTATAATTCTATGATTCTACGAATAGAAGGTTATTTTTATACTAAGGTAATAAACACCTTTATATTAAAACACAGAAACTCCACCCATTCAAAACATACACTCAAAAAACATATAAAAAATACGAATTTCAGGAGGGATTTATGCACCTGAATTTATCTCAGTTTGTATGAAACTGAGAGAGAGGAAGTATCTTTCAATGTATTAAAATATATTCCTTTTTCCCAACTGAAACTGACACGGGTTTCCCATATCAAATAAAATATCAGAGTTCAGTTATCAATAGTGTTGCTTCTATTTGTTCTTTGACTTTTTAATACTTACAGTGTAAACACCAGCAGCATGCTGAATGTATAAAATCAATTAGTTATGAATAGTTCAATCATGTTTTTTTACAACATTTTAAATGTGCTTGTTCCAAACTAAGAGACAGATGCTGGAGAGGTAGAAAGTGTCATGATTCCTTCCCCAGCTGACTATGCATTAAAAATCTGACTCCCTTTATGTGTCTACAACTCCATTTTATATTTGTGATACCAAAAAGACATACATCATGATTATAATTTCAAGTAATTAATGTATTAGTTTATTAATATATTAATGCATTAGCGTGTTAGTGTATTAATATATTAGTGTTAGTGTTGTGTCCTTTAAAATTGGACTCTTTTCACTGTAATTTATTGCTTTTCCTTTGAAAAAAGCCTATACTCTGTAAGACTGACAGGAGAAGGAGCTGAAGTTTTCCATCAACCCCTTGATACCTGTACTTTTTAAAGTAAGACTAATAAAGTCTTATTTCAAGCTTTATACGAGATGGATTATATCAAAAATCCTGAAGCTGTGGAAGTTATGCCAAGTGTCTAACCTATTAATCCTGGCCATGAAATGCATGTAGTATAAATTCAGAATTTGCCTATGGTATGCGTAGCTCACCAGTGCACAACTGCATTTTCACACAAGTATAACTCCTGTGAAATCATTGGTATTAAACTAGTGTAAAACTGCAGTACCAAAGTTTTGATTGCAATAATATATTGAGACGAGGAAAAAAAAAAAAGGTAGAATGAGTGCTAGGAAGCCTCCTGTGGCAAGGCAACAGTTGGAAAGGAAACTAATCAGACACAGTTGGAAACAGTGGGTTTTGATAGACTGTAAACAGTAAAAGTCATGATTTCTCTCTAAGTCATCTGACACCTTCATTACCGCAATTGCTTATTTAATCCCCCTCACATCAAGAAGCAAATGCAGCTTTATTAGGCAGCTCGTGCAAGCTTATTTTTTTCTCTGTATTCTTCACCAATGCTTACCAGTTAACACTGTGCATCATCAACCTGCATTCGTAGCAGCTGCTGAGCTAAAAATGTATTGAGATAGTAGAACAGTATTCAGAACTGTCATACTCCTTCTAGGAACATGACCAAGTGAAGTTACTATCATAAAATATATTTTGAACTATATGATACCTGAAAGGGAAATGTTTATCTGTAAATTTTCCATAGCTGCTCAGCTTAACCATCATTTAAATCTGTATTTCACTGTGTAAGCTATTGGACCTACTTTACTGAAGTTCAACTAAGTAAATATCTCGTGTTTGGCCCACAGACATCTTGCAAAATGTTTAATTTTGAATCTTGACTTCTTATGCCATGTTGGTTAACTCATCTGCAGAATCTTGGTAGCAGAGCTGTTGCAACCAGAACAGACTGAGGAAGCAAGAGAAGCCAGGTTTGGAAGGAAAAGAAGTATATTTTAATAGAACAACTGTTAACACTTTAAATGGAAAAGCATTCAGACTCAAGCTTTTCTTAAAGTACAAACCAGAAATAGCTAAGAAATTTTTGAGACCATGCAAGCGCATTTTGTAAGAATATAAAATTCCTGGATTCTGGCCACAGAGATTTGACAATTTTCAAAGACATCGTTTCAACAGACTTTTTATAACAGCTGTAGTTGTGGCTTTATTTAGCCAAATTTCTATAGTACATGTTTATTTCCTTTCCAATGCTGAGCCAGATGTCAAGAGGAAGGCGTGGAGGGATTTTTTTCTGTTGCTTGGTTGATTGAAACTTTTTCTGTCTTTCCTCTTCCAGTATGCTGATCCAGGTAAGAACACATTTGTATCACACACAAAATACCGGCAAAATGTGAATAAATTACTATAGTTAGCAAGAATGGTTTACGCATCTGATTATCAAAGAAAAATATCATCAATGCATTTTAGTATCATCATATATTTTAACCCTTTTAGGCAAAGATTTTCATTGACAATATTATAAAGTTCCTTTAAATTATATGTTATATGTTGTCGGAGAAAGTGAATGTATCTTCTTTGCTTTGATAATTCGCCTTCTTTCTAGGCTGAATGAAGCAAAACTAGATCTATTCTCTATAGAACTGAAACGTGTTCCTTAATCTGTCTTTGCACTATGTAAAAATCATTTACCTGCACTTTAAAACTAATGGGGAGAAGTCTCAGAAGCAGCTAAAGGCTTAAATAGAGGCTTCAGAAAATGAGAATCAACCTTCCACTTTTTTCTGAACACAATCTTAAATGTAAGAAATATACAGCAAGTTGTAAAATGCAAAAGGTGATTCTTTGACATGTTACTCCATATATTTTTTTAATTTTTTTTTTCATTTTCCACATTCCAGATAAACTTTAACAAAAACCTTCTTGCACTGGAATTTTAGTAGATGAGTTTATCCAATAAAAGCTCTTTCTGCAAAGAATTATCACGGACTAGGCAATGTTATATGTGCAAACTGAGTTGTAGTAATTTCTGAAGGAGTGCAACTCTTGTGCTTTATGATCTCAAAGAAGGCAAGCAGCCCTTGTGATCCAAGTCAGTCTCCATTAAACTCTTGTAATGCACACTAATGCATTGTTCCTAAGGGAATGCCATGGTGATATTTATCCTCAGCCCACTGCTAAGAAAATCCCTGCCAAGCAGGAGAGGAGGCATCTGTATGTGTGGTTGAGTGGCATTTTTATGTTAGCAGATATTGGAGGACGCTGAAAAGATTCAGATTCCGTAGGAATTGAATTTGAGAGAAACACCTGAGGAAAGGGCATTTGGATTTTTGTTTCTTTAGTTTGGAGGCTTACCTTGACATTTAAAGTACTAAAACCCTCTGTAAAATCATGCCTTGGTCAGGAGTGCCATTATAACAAGTTGAACTCTTCCAGATTGGATGAAATAACAAGTTAATTGTGATCTTAATAGATTTCCCAGGTGCTTGCTGCAATCAGGCCTACCTTTTTAACAGTCCTCATTGCTCATTAATTACATTTCGTCTCTTAATTTCTCTATTTCTTTCCTATTCCTTGAGGAGTATGGAAACCAGTACAACTAATCACCTCTGAATTATGCATGTGAATCATCCCAGAAGCACGTGCTTGGGATCTTTCTCTAGGTCAAGAGGTCATTTTAGATACAGAATAATTTCTCATCTTGTGGTAGGACTTATTGTGAACTCCAGTACAGCCAGCGGCTGTGTGTAACAACTAGCTCTTAGGCAGGAATTTTCATTCTAAACTAATTAACATGTCCTAAATCCTAAACTACTGTAAATGAGAAATAATTTGAGATGACTGACTCACCTGATAATTCTTTCTTTCCTATTAAATCTATTGAAACTTTCTGAGAGCTCTACCAAATGGACTTCAATTAACCTAACACCCTGATTCTATGATTAAATGCTTTTTGGATATTATTTTTCTTGTACCATGTCATATTATGACATAAGTTTCAAGTTTAAAGGTGTTACTTGGCACAATGTATTATTTATATATGATGTGATTGCAATGGAGTTGTGATATGCAAATGGGAATACAACTAGAAGCAGAACATGTGTCTAAAACAAGTACCCATATTCATTTCATACAATTGTTTAGCAAATGATTCGTGAACAGCACTCTACAGAAGACTCTCAGCCTATCAAAATAGCACATTTGCATCCTGATCCACAGTATTTTTTGTTGTCTTGAATGGGATTCAGTTCAGCTTTTCTCTTTATATGGGCCTTTCTGTCACAGAATCACAGAACGGTAGAAGTTGGAAGGGACCTTCAGAGGTCATCTAGTCCAATCCTCCTGCCAAAGCAGGTTTACCTAGAGCAGGTTAGACAGGAGCACATCCAGGTGGGTTTTGAATATCTTCAGAGAAGGAAACTCTACAGCATCTCTGGGCAGCCTGTTCCAGTGCTCTGTCACCCTCAAAATAGTAGAGGGTAATAGAGGAAGTGTTCTTTGGCTTACACGTAAAATTGGTGGTACATTCCACCTTCATGTCTATCCCTATTTCCTAAGTGTCAGGGTTTTTTTGCGTTCACAAGAACAATATCACATGTGATCAGGATATAACTTCAGTTTTTGTAGATCTATAGAGCCAGTCATGTATTCTTTGTTAATCTGTAGCTAACTGTGACCTTGAAAGGACTTATGAAGTCAACAGAGAATCCAGACTTTGACTGTTACATTCCTCCCTGTGGAACCCAAAAGCAAAAAATCAGAAAAAATTGTGCATTTCTTTATAAGGAATTTTCTAAAGAGTAACGAAAAGTGAACATCAATGATATAGCGACCCACTTCAATCATATAGTGAACCTGAAGATATCAGGAAACAAAGTGCAGATAAGCTGTGTTTATGCTTCATGCTGCAGGGTTTTCATCTGATTGTCATTTCCACTGGAAAGTCCAAGACTTGCCAAGAATTAGAAAAACAGCTCTGTATGCAAGTGGTGGTGGTGTGTGTGTGGGGAATAAGCACGCATGTATTGTTATGTACGTTGAGTGAATTAACAAACATGCAGCAAAACACGTTTTCCCAATGGTATTTGATTTATTATGCAACACTGAAAATGGTAATATGTGTTCCATTTTTCTACCTAAAAATGTAGACTTCCTTAGTTTTGAGTGGTATTTTTATATGTATGAGATTTCACTTTCTCTGGAAGTATTTTGTCACCCAAAACACTGATTATTCTCTACATCTCTGCATTTCCTCATAGTTTTGGAAAAGTAAAATTAGTGCAACTGCAATATTGACAACCTTCTAAGTTTCTCTGTATGTGTAAATCTACACAACATAACAGTCAAAATGAAACTCAGTAAGAGATTGCCAAATAACGGACAACCATAATGAAAACCTTTACTATTTGCTGATATGTGACTCTCTTATGTCTTGAACTGTAATGTAGCACTTGGATCCCTTGGATGTCCAAGACTTAGTCCTTGCTATCACAGGAAAACCATATCAAATTACCAAATTCATAAATGTACTAAATTTATGAAGTACCGGTTTAAAATTCAGCTTGGAACATACTTCCAGAATTTCAGCTTTATGGTAGCTAGAAACTTCATCTCATTTCTCACCTAAATTTATTCTTTGCTAATTTACACAAACTTGTTTCCCACAAGCATTATCCTTTTTGTTTAAATAGCTTTCCTTCTCCTATGTGTTTAACTCTGATGAAGTAAAAAGGAAAGGAAAGAAATTTTGGAAGGAATTTATGGAAATTATGTAAGGAAATTACATCAGCTTTAAGCTGTCCTTTTATTTTGAAGTTGTGTTTAAAAGAAAAATAAATAAAAAGACAAATTCAATTCACCAAGCTACTCTTTCTAAAATGTATATACATTGTGTACTTATAGACAGTCTTATGTAATAATCTATGAAAAAATGGTTTTGATTACATCATACAATTATAGGCACAGCTATTCATGTCTATAGGTTTAAGGAAATCTTTTGAAGTTCTCCACAACTAAAAGAAATTTAACCAGGAATATGAAATGCTAATCTTCATCATAATTATATGTACCTCCACGCAATCATTTTTGACATAAGTAATAACAGTGTCCTCCATCCAAGATGTAGGTACATCGATTGTATGACTGGAGAAATGGTCACGTTTGTTCGACATCAGAGAAGCACCACATGCCTTTGAATGCAGCGTTTACCCCTGTAAGCCACAACTCAGAGAAGTCATAGACATACTGCATCCTTCATCAGAGTAGAAAGATAACGGCGTATCTGGAAAATACTTTGCTTGCAACACATTCTCAAAATATTTTCTAGACTGGAGATGAGCGGTTCATTAATTAACCAAATTGTCCTCTAAACGAATCGAGTTATTTGAGGCACTTCACAAAATCCAGTTTCATGGAGTTCTTTTTGCTGGGAGTCAATACTAGCAAAAGGAAAATAAGCTTAAAAACATTAATTTGCCTGGGTTACAGTGCAAGCAGCGTTAAGAAATTTAAAAAAATTTTTGTATGTGTGTTTGAATGGTTCAGCTTAAAACTTTCTACCACTACCACCACCAAGTACACATAGAGCATAACCTGTTTTTCCATTTACTTTTATTTGGTTTTATTTTGTTTCCTTTTTTATAAGTTTAAGCTTGTATCTAAACTGCAAAACACAAAGGAAAAATGACAGCTAAACAAGCTGTCCTTGGTAACTTAATATTGTCTAATTTACTTAAAATTATTTTCTGAATTTCTTTAATTCTTTAATCATTAATCAAATTCTTTAATCAATACAGTTCTGAAAAGCTGTAATAGAAGAAATAGCTCAAAAAGCAAAAATAAAATTATGAATTAATTTTTCCTATTAGTTATGTCATATCTGGGTAATTACTCCAAGGGGGTTGTAGTGTGTATCTAGTGTATATAAGTATTAAAAACCAGAAGATTTTTTGTAACTTTTCAGCTGAAAATCTCAGGAAGTCAAACCTGGCCGAGATTCTGTTTCTGAAGATGATAAAGTAGAAATTGGGAAAAATATCTAAATGTTTTTCAATTCTTAAATTAAGTATCAAACTTGATTTAAAAATTACTATGGACTTGGATTGCTCTTATTTTTTCAGATGCAGATTCTCCCACAATGAGTGATACTCCACAAAGTTGTCTCTTTCTTGTATTGTCACACTTGTACTGTGATTTTATGCAGATAAGTTACAATGAGATGCTCTTTCAGATTCCTTTGTTTATGTCCAGTAATACAAAGAAGCCTGAAATAATAGTGGGTACTCAGGGAAATCCACGGTATAAATAAGTAAGTCCTCAACCGGTGCAGAGCTAGCTAAAAAGAAAGCTCTTTAAGCTGTACACTTCTTGTGGGCTGAATTTGGAAGACTGGTTCCTGAGCCTGTCAGAGCTCCTCTATCGATGCACAGCTCTTACAAAGTGTAATCAAACAGCCTAGATTACAGCAGCCTAAAATCTGCTTTAAAATTTACCAGAGCCAGGGTAGAAGTCCTTGAAACTGTAATCTTTTCCACTGTGGTCTACCATTGCAGCTACAGAGTAAAGCCGGGCAGGAGAGGTTCTCCTTCATTGATTTCTTCACTTTTTAATAGAAAATAATTTAATAATCTGTATGCATTGTAATTATGTAGCATGCTGGTTTTACACTGAAGTTTATCATTCATCAGACATAAAATTAGTATAAAACACAGTACGATTATTTATTAATCAGCTCCCACAAGCATATTTATAAAGAATAGCCAAGAAAAAGTCCCATTGAAATGTCATTCTGACTTTACCAGGTGAAGTTCTGTTTGTTCCATCGCCAAAAAGCAACCTAATTATCTCATCTATTATTCCAGAACCCTTCAGAATATTGTGAACGTGCAAAAGCTATTCAACTGGGCTAAGGCCAGGGAAATTAAATTTTTGAATTAACCATTCTTTGGGAAAATACATTTAAATGGACCCTGAAAGTTACAGAACGTGCAATGCTCAATTAAATTTGATCTGTACAGAATCAAGCCCCTTCTCTATGAAAGTAGGGTACATTAAGCACTTGTATTCTCACCCGTACTGAACAGCGAATGAATCATAAATCAAAGAGCGATGACCCAAGTAGTCCACTCAGCTGGATCTCTTTATTCCTACACAGCAGTAGACTAATGATCCAGAAGGTAATCCCTGTTGTAATCCTTTAGCTATGGATGAAAGGAGACCCTCAGCCCCTCACTGTCACTGGCACTACACTTTAGCATAATATTTTAATATACATGACATAAATACACAAGTGAGTGCTTGCATGGCTCTCTTCCTCCTTCCTTTTGAAACACTAACACTGGTGACAGCCAGCGTGTAGCCCATACCACACATTACTCACAGAAAAAGTCAAAGGACATATAGCTCTCTGTATTCTAATCTCCTCCATAACTTGCTAGGGTTTTGCTGTGAATTTACCTCCATTTCCCCTTCCTTGGGCTGGCAAAAGCCAGCAAAGGGCCAGGGGTGCTGCTGCCATCACCCGGCTGCCCAGCGTCGCAGACGATGGAAGGGCAGCATGAGGGGTGCATTTGTCATCTCCATCAGCTGCAGGATTGTCATGTCCCTTAGCTGCAGGATTAAGGAAGTTGGATTTAAAAATACAGGCTATCGCCATGTAAAAGGATGCGCTCGGAGATCTAGATGAAACTACCTAATAAGCTGGGCATCTGCCTGTTTAAGAATCCAGTTTTCCTTTACCTGCATTTTAGACTGGATCGAGTGGCTCCCCGTCCACCCACCCCCAAAAAAGGTATCATATTTCAAGTGCTTGGTGATTCTGCTTCCTCAGCTTTTGGAAACTCAGAAATGTTTGAGAAGCAACAAAAAAATTATCCAGACTGAAAAATCATCTCTTCCAAGGCCCTCAAAACAGAGGCGCTCAAAATCACTAGCCGCTTTTCCAAAATGACTGCAATAAAGAAGAGACATTGAGAGTCGTTAAATAATTTCAAAAGCGAAGCTGCGTCTGGTAAACTGTAATTTAGGAATGTTAAGCTCACTCTGGAACATGATCCCACTGGGCATGGCAATCCAGCACAGTTTTGGAATTGAGGAGTCATTGACAAGATGAGACAAGACAGGCTTTGTGTCTTTATCTTAAAAAGCGAAGGATGGGAAGGAAATGCAGTCTACAAATGCATCTAGAAATACAACTCCCTGACAAGAGCAATGGTACTCTTACAATGAGGACATTAGGATGGTAACAAATGGTTGGTAAGGTGTCTGTCAACCATTTAAGCTGCCAGTTAAAAGAAGGTTCCCAACGAGTACAGTCAATAGATTCAGAAGTTGCCATTCAGCAGCAGAATTAGGGGACAAACAACCCAGCTGTGCTCCTGATGGAGTTTGTTAAGTTAATGAATGGATTTGCAAGATGTGAGGTCCTCTGACAGCAAGAGATGAGTCTTTCTTTCCTTTTGAAGCAAGAGTCTTAAATCTACAGGGAACATGAAGCCATATATAAACTAGGTTTAACACCAGGTAATTTTTTGAAGACACAGTCTTCACCTGCTCTTTCTCAACGCTTACCAGTTTCTTCTTCTTCTTTCGTACTACATGCTTGACTTCTCAAGACCAGAGCTCTGGCACCGGCTTTGTAATGCCAAGCACAATGCACTGGTCTGGAAGGAATCACCAGATGGGACTGAAACCATCAGGACCAAACCTAGAATTTTTCAAACTCCTCTTACTTTTTAACCAAGATTCAGTCTTTCTGCATAAATTACATATCCCTAGCTTTGTCATTAAGAGACTTCCTAGAATACAGCAGTTTGCTTTCTATACTCTCTAATAAGAGGCAAAATTGCTTGCTTAAGACACTGTGCAGATGTTCTGGCAGTGATTATGGGAAGCGGGACTGGCTGAAAGACAAAGATGAAGAGCTGAGTTAGAATAGCAACAAATGGTGATAAGGCATCTGTCAAACATACTTGTGACCACTTGCAGTAAAAAGCCATTCACTAGTACATAAAATGAGCAACTAGGAGCCACCCAGGCTCCATATAAATTATTTATTCTCTATCAAAGAGCTGATGTGCAAGAACTCGACCCCTTCTACCATCTGGCCAAGTGGCAACATTACCAGGTAATTTTGCAAGCAAAACTAGAGATCTTTCTGTCTTTGTCCTACCCAGTCAGTAGCCTGGCTATTTCATATGCTACTGGTAAAAACTGCAGCTCTGTGTACATTTCCTAAGTAGAAAGGTCTTCGCTGATCCATTTCATCTAACAATAGGAGACATTGACTGATCTTAACTTCTCTTCTGCTTTCCCCCATGACAAAAAGAGAATATGTGATGGATAGGAGCAAATTCTGACTTGACAACTCTTAAGTAATAGTATCAACATATTAAAAGCATCTGTACCACCTGTTTGGAAATAACGTAGGCTCTTAGATGCCATGGTCTCATTGAAATGTGAAATAGGGCTTCTAAATGTCCAGGCCAGTTCCAGAAAAATGGATCTTATGCACCAAACTCCCATACGATCTTTTAAACGTATTGTCAGATCCAAAACTCAATCTAGTAATACATAATTCTCTCAGTGGGAAAGGACCTTTTTTCTCCTTTTTTCCCCTCATTGAAACATCCCCCATTCTTTCACAAAAACGTGCTCTGCTGAAGATATTCTCACCACATGAAAGGTGATATTTAGGTATTTTTTTTCACTGTATCATTGTGAAGTGTGTCACTTTTCAGCTTAATCTTTGAATAATCAGACATATTTTTATTTACAAATGTTGACCAATTAAGCTATTGAAAATACTTATGCTTATAAGGGAAAGCTGTTTTTTCCCCTCCCTACCAACTGGCCTGCGTGTATCTGTATATGAAACTGAAGTAAAACCTTTCCTCTTTGTTTACTTCAGAATGAGAAGATGCATCAAACTATTCTTTGGATGTTTACTTCAGAACCAGAAGATGTTATTCTTCAGACTTTTTAAAAGTTTGATGTATAAGACTGGTGTCTAGTTTCCTACCTCCGTTCCTAAACCAGCTTGTCAACCTGGCAAGCAATTTGTCTATGACTGTTCCAAAGCAGAATGGAGAAAAGCTGAAAATATTGTAGTTTCCCAAGCCAGCACAAGCCCCATGAGGCCACATGTTCTGTTTGATGTATCCAAGGAAAGGTCAGCCTTCTGCGTCAGTCACAAACCAAATGGGAAATCTCCAATGGGAAGTCAGGGGCTGTTTGTCAGCAGGACAGGTTGCTCCTGCAAATCTGGTTGTGCCGGTTCTCTGCAATACTCCTCTCCATAACCAAGGCTGGCAGTTATTAAATCGCCGCATCGTAAATTTAAGGTCTGCTGTAATTGATTCTCTCAAAATATATTCATACACTAGCTTTGCAAGCCAAAGGTGAGAGTATCAAGAGTGGGGAAGCTTGTGATAAGCGAAGGAGGGAGAGGGAAAATAAGGAAAATTAAAAGAGGTAGTGGAAAGCATAGGTAGTATCACAAAAGGCAATGAACAGTTTTTTCCACCTACTTTTCCCTAATGCTTTGGAAACAAATAAATTGTTCCTGCATATGTATATATATATTTGGAAAAAATCTTCACTGAAAGGGTTATCAAGCACTGGAACAGGCTGCCCAGGGAAGTGGTTGAGTCACCATCTCTGGAGATATTTAAGAGACAAGTAGTTGTGGCATTTAGGGACATGAGTTAGTGGTGGACTTGGCCATGTTAGGTTTACAGTTTCACTCAATGATCTTAAAGGTCTTTTCCAAAGTAATTAATTCTATGATTCCATGAACTCTTCCTGAAAGGTCTTTCTTTAAGGACAATTCAACGTTCCCATTCATGAAGTCACACCTATGCTTTGGATCCAAGTTACCCATTTTCATATTTTTAAACAGAATTTTTCTCCCAGACTTTCAGGTGGAATGAATACTCATAGCCCCTCACATCCATTTAAAATACCAGAGGAGCTCTTCGGGTTTTATTCATTTTTAATGTGTTTTTACCAGCTGTAATTTTAAAATGTTTTGTCAACTTTTGTAATTCTCACAGTTTTATACGCAATCCTGAGGGTTGCTCTTGAGTGGGTGATGATTGTACAGATGCACACATGTATGCAAATCCTCTCTGTGGATTCAGGACTAGAAAATATCCACTTCCAGTGCTGGTAAATATGCACTTCATGGTGAATTTGTCCCTTTCCTTATGAGCTCCATGGTATAGGTCCAAAAAGCAAACCCCATTCAAAAAAACCAACAACGAGTTCTATACTCTACGATTGCAGTTATTCCTATCCTGTGTTAGAAGTGAAATTCTGGAGAAACACAGGGAGATGTTTCTTTAGCATATACCCCAATAACCCTTCACAGTTTTACTCTTTCCTTCTGAGTGGTTGCATTCTCTCTGCCAGTGATGGTCTTCTAAATCTCCACGGTACTTGTTTTCCTCCCAGCAGTCCTCTTGACACTCACTTTGGAGCTGCCCCTTTCATTCTCCTAATTAACACAACACTTTTATTCCACTGCTATGACATTTTGCGGGTGGGTTTTAAGGTTGGTAGCATGTGTCAAGACTCATTGACAGGCTGGAAATTTGCCTGATTCAGTGAAATGTTGCAATTTTCTCTTCAATTTTATCATTTAACCTCACCATAAGCACTTGCCGGTGGAAATGAGGTGAATGATGTTACGTCTTCCACAATTAGCTAGTCTGAATGTATGAATTGGGCCTTATATACCCTATAGAATGTCAAAAATTGTCATGACAAGTTAAAAGCCGTCCTTTGACACAAATATGACGTCAGGTTTATTGTTCTGGAGTTTGGTATCTCCCCTTTCAGTACTAGATTTTGTTAAAATGTACATAAAATTTAGCATGCCTTTTAGACTATCTCTATTTGCTAACCTTCTGAGGAAGCTATTACAGTATTATTTTAGTTATTACATTGAGGATATTATTTTTGTATTTTATAATATATATATTACTTCCTCATAAGCATCCCTTTTTTCTGTAACCAACTCCCTCTCCATATGTGTTCTAAGGTTCTGCAGTTTTCTATGGAGAACAGAACATTGGGGAGGTTAAACATCAGAAATGGAAGACAAGCTCTTCCATGAGATGCCTTATTGGTAAACTGGAAACAACTAAAAAAAAATAAATTTAGAAAAACAAATAAAGATTTCTGGAGTTGTGGAGTCAAAAGTTTGATCACTCCAATTTTTGTTGCTTTAAATTGAGTGAATGAACATTATGCATATTTAAACGAAAAGTTCTGTATATGAAGACTGAACACAGCTTTGCTTCTGTTTTTTTTTTACTTACTTTTTTCAAGATTACTTATCCCAGAAATCCTAACAATGTTCAAACCGCACTGAAGAAAATTTCCAATTAAGTATGACAGCATCAATCTGTTAGTATCATTCAAGTATTTCCAAAGCCACTTTTGCACTCAAATTTTCATAAAATAGGAATTGAGAGTGGACCACCATTAGAAGACCACTTTTCAAGAGAAGACTTCAAAATTACATCTATTTTTTGTGAACCATTCATTGGCTTAGGCTAAAATAAATTCTGTCAAGGCGAGATAGAAATAGCAATAATAACATCTGATCTGTGCAAGGCGGTTCTCTTTTGACATGCAGTTGCCAATACTCAAAAAAATTGCAAATCAGAAGGCTACATATTTATGAGAACTACTCTCCACAAAATCTCAGATTTTATCACGTTTGAAACTTCCTTCTAAATGGGAACAGTAAACTTGTAAGTGAAACTTGTAAATCAGTTTTATCACTGTCTATATGTGCATATGTATGATATATAAATATACTTGAAACTCCAAATTGAACTTGTAAGTAGGTCTGATAAGTTTTTCTAATTCAAATTTCTTTTCCTTCTAGGAGGTGGGGAGGAAGTCATGGAAGTGTTATGGTTGGCATCATGCATGAATACGCATTTCGTATGTTGCGCATGCAGTAGTACACGCTTTGCTTACTGGAATGGAACTATCAGTTCTTACAACAGTAAATAATTCTTTAGAAAATTATCCACATGGTTAAATCTACAGTTTGAATAAAATACAACCAGGTCCTGATTCACAGTAACAGACAATCAGCTGCAAATTTCCAGTTCCATACTAAGCAGCAATGATATAAAGCTAAAGAAATAGGGACTGGAGTCTTACTTGCTTGTCTTTCTAATATAACATAGTATGCCTCAGTTAAAAATTAGCATCTTCCTCTATTACCATAGTAGAGACAGCACTTACTGGGACCTCTACTGTTCCAGGTACCTGTAGCACTGATTCAAACCAGTAATAGTTTGCCGTGATAATAAAATGATTTATTGTCTGCATATTCTGTAAATTACATTCATTCTGAAAAAAATAGTAAAGTGTCTTCAGAGCTATTTTATATAGTTTTATCATCAAAGCTACAGACAACTAAATGTGGAATAACTAGTGACTTTAAGCGTCAAACAAATCAAGGAATAGCATTCCTCTTTGTGTGCTTTGTCAGATCCAGAGCACCAAAACCATGACTGAAAATAAAGGATACATTTCTGGTCTTAATATAATATGTATATTGTGAAATATTGAAAATGTGAATAGGAAGGAAAGATGCCATGAGAGGCCATGAGAGTTTGTAATGCTTTTTCATTTTGTCTAGTTGCTCAGTAAGCTGCTAGGAAAGTATTCCCTTTGGCTTGGCAGTAACCTTCAGACATCTTTGTAATGCAGTTTTACACACTTTGCACATTCTTTTCCTCATATTTTTTACATTTGGTTCTGAAGCTGTCTGGAAATGTATCCCTATTATCATACTGGCTTATCTGAAGTTGTACCATACCTAAAACAGGCCAATTAATTAGTAATGATGGGCGCTTTTCAGCTGCACACTCATTTTCAAATGAATTTATTGAATTAAAGGATTTACAGCATATGGACTCACAGACTTCTCATGAGTTAAACTGGCATCCATATGTACAGCTTTCAGTAGAGAACTCTAGAGTAATATTTACAATGTAAATATCAACTTTTATTACATAAGAAACAAATATATCACAACTTTCACTTCACAACATATTTGTTCTGGTTTGATGACTAAAGTCATCTCTTTGAAATACTATGTGGAACTCAAAAATAACTTGTTCTTCTCATAGACTTTACCAGGCGTCCTTCAGAGGTCCTAAAAAGCAAAAGAGGAATATGTTTTAAAAGCCGTTTCCATAAGCAGTTGCATCATGAGCTGTATAAAAACAGACAGTGGACAAGAAGAGCCACTTGGTAGCAAAAAAATGCTGTGCTTGGGGCTGGCAAACATGAGATCGAGCTATTCACGGGAGCTGGGTGAGCACTACAGCCAGCAGACAAGGCTGCAGGATGAGGAAGAAAGGTTGAAGGATTAGGCAAAAATGTTACTGCACATTGGCCTATAGATCGCAACATCTCACTTTGAAAACAACTGTATCCTTGGCACGGATACATGAATTCAGATGTATTGATACACACTACAACAGCCACTGAGCACTGCAATAAAATGACCAGTAACAGCCAATGCTGAGGAAGTGATTCACCTATAGGGAGATCTGGATCATCATTACAGTCCATAAAAAAGGAAAGGACTGAAAATAATTCCAGGAAGACACCCACAACCTGCTGCACCACTGCTCTCGTTCACTTTAGTCGATGCCAGAAGTTTTACAAGGTGCAAAATCCAGGAGCAGATATTTTTGCAACAATCTTGTCTGGAAAAAATATTTTTCCTGAATCCCATCACTTGACAAATTATTTTGTTCCTTAAGGCATAAGCAGCCTATGTCTTTTCTAATCTTTGAGAACTTTAGAGGAACTGCTACATTTGTGGAAGGGAAAAGGATATTTTCTTTGAGTCCTGGAAGGAAACAACAGTTTGAAGAAATGTCTCTTTTATCCCCTCCTCCTCCCTAGAAAAAAAAAAATCTTCAAGAGTACCCTTTTTTCTTACTCGTAGTTGAGATACAGCTGAATGCCAAAGCCCATCCTATCGTCAATTTCATAACACACTTCTGAGAAGACCAAGCCCAATTCACTTCTATGTTAGCCCTTCAATTTTATTTCCCTGCAAGTTCTGTGATGTAGAAGAGTTTACGTTTCAGTAGACCAAAGAAACTCTATGTCGTGTCATGTGTTGTGAATGATTTTAGAAAAATAGTAGTAGCTAAACGGAAAACAGTAACTGCAATATTTTTATGTCAGACGACCCCTCTGCAGCACACCTTGGATGGGAGTCAAGTGACTTTTGAATGCTTGGAGTTCATGTTGCTGATCCTGTTAGTTCTAGGGGCAACTCCCTTCTTCCCTTCTAATGAAATAGGGGCTAAACAAAATGCGCAGCTTTTTTTTTTTTTTTTTATTAAAAGAAATATTCTTGAGCTTGTTCTCTGAAGAAATAATAATCTTTGTAATTAAAAATGAGGCAGTTCTGGTTTTATGCTGCAGTGCACACAAGCTGAAACACCCAAGTGAGTTAGGCGCATTATTAAGAGGGCCATTTAATTAGGAATTCTGAATAGCAGCAATCATGGGATAACTTTTGTTATTAAAATGATTATTATATTCAGACACAATCCCTATAGAAACATACAGCATCTCATGGAACGTGGCTCTTTCCTAGATGATTCTGCCTTACTGATAGGCCACACTCCATCTATGCTCAATCTCATTTTATGGGTCAAGTCCAGTGACAGTTAGCAAGAGGAAAGAAAATTCTGGGCATACCAGCGGGAGGTGGCTCAGCAGCTCGTCTACAGAATCATAGTTTTCTGAAAAGGAAGGTTCAAGAAGTTCTGCTTCATCTCGAAGTTTAGCGGGGTTTAGCTCTTCCTGGCTGTTGTGGATCAGAAACAAGCTTTATTGCTCTCAGAAGAAAAAGCTAACAAGCAAGCAAAGCTACCTTCTAACTATAGCTATTGCATGTTTTGTTACACTTACACCAAAGTGTTATAAATCATATGAAATAACATGTTTAATAGGGGAGGGCATGTGATAATTTAAAAGCAGTTGTCTAAATGAGTGACTATACAAACAGAATACAAGCTTTACAAAAACATTTGCTGGCACTTCTCACCAATACTGATTAGGTCTTTCTGGGACTTCTAAATTTCCATTTTATGTGCTTACTTAAAGGCAAATTTTCAACAAATAGTGCATTTTCTTTACAAAATTTTTGTTCATGTTCCATAGCTCTGTTGATTTTTCTTTAACAGGCCTTTTTAATAAATAAAACCATTTTAAGAATCTGTCAGAAGCTTTTTAAAATTGCCAGATGCTGTCTCCTCTTTATCCTTTTATTCTAATCTGATTGTAGTGTCTGCTGCAGACTACAAGAAAACGCTGTCTGTATTTGACAACATTATAAACTACGTTATGAAGTCATTAATGTTCATTGCCTTTTGTTTGTCCCCTCCGTATACATATGTGAGTATAAATCTTTTCTGCCTTAATACCATACAAGTATGGAAACAATGTATATTTGCTTTCTTGTAATACCTTCTTTTTCCAGTTAAAACTGAGTTTAAGTATTTCTTCACAGCCATTTGCTTTCGAAAGCGGCTGTAGTTGTCAGTGAAGACAGCGTCAGAGTGGCGTTTGACAGGACTGTCCTGGGAGCTGGCAATACAACAATTACAAAGAAAAAGTTAATAGAGGATATCCATTTAAAAGAAGATACCATTAAAAGAGTGAAACAAAGTTTACAATGTTGGTTAGCTAAATAAAATCAAAAATCAAGTTTGCTTCCAACTACGACATTGGATCTGCTGTTGAAAAGAAGACACTGCTTCTATTGCTTACTACATATTTTAGTAGGATCAAATCAAATTTAGGATCAAATTCTAAGGATGAGTAGTCAGACTTTTTGGGCACACCTTCCACTGATTTCTTTCTCCTGCTCAACTTTGCCATGGCCTGTGCAGTTAGGATCCATACTCAATGATTTCTAGAGTCCCTGTCCCAGGAATTCTGCAGGATCAAATGGCTGAGTGTGGATTTCATGACTCCCTCCTGTCCATTCTCTTAGCCCAGGTTACTCTTTTTAATAAGCTGACTTTATTCTGATTTCTCTCATTTGCATAAATATACGTTAGTGCAATGCCAAGGTGCAAACTGGTTTCAGTCACAGTAAGATCTTAAAGGACCCGGTCACTGTTCATACGGAACTCAGTGAGGACGGAGCCTGCCTCTGAGGAAAGTAAGAGCGTAGCATCACATACGTAGCTACAAATGCTTGTTTTAATGAGGTATCAGGAGACAAAATACACCTTGTGAAATCCAGACTTGGAGGCCTATTTTTCATTCACAATCTCAGGAAGCCTCAACGTGTTCTGCTTTAAATGATCTATGTTAGTTTATAGCGTATGAGAAACTGGCATTATATGTTCTGGAACAAAGGCAGCATTGATATAAATGCAGGACCTAATTTTCACTCAGCTTTTGAACATATGAAATAGGCACTCAAAGGAACTGTCATATTGGGTCAGACCAAAGTATTCTACTATTCCGTTCCCAAGTGTGCCCAGTAGCTGCTGCCTAGGGATAAGAAAACAAGGGAAATATACAGGGATCCTTCCCAGCATCCTGTGACCACTAGTTTATGAATGTCCCGGTCTGGAAGTTGCACCCAGATCCCTTGTCTCTGGATTTGCCTCATTCTTTTTCAAATCCTTCTATAATACAGATCTCTCAAATATCTGGCAATACGTTCTACAGCAGGAAAAAAAATCATGCCTTTTTGTTTTCAGTGTAAACTAATCGTTTCTTAATTTCATTGAGCATCGCCCTGTTGTTATGTAAGCAGTGAGTAATCAATCAGTTTGTATGCACTTCTGTCATTCATGCGCCAAACTAGCAAAAACACTATCAGATAAAAAAAATTAGCAAATTGGCGTGATAATCATTATAATATCGACAGTATTTATTATCAGTGTGATGTGCAGTGTCTGTTGCTCTACCCTCGCAGCTGTATCAGGAATAAATAGTAACATATTCATTCATAACAAATACCACTAACTTGTTATATAGGGTTTTCAGCTCCCCCATTATTATATCAGTTTTTCTTTCATTATCTCTAAGTCACAAAAAAATGAGAACTTAGGTACAGAAGAGTAAAAAATTTCCAATGAAGCCAGCTAGGAAAAAACTCTACCTAATGTAAGTGTCACCTCACCTAACTCGTTTTCTAATAAGCGAATGCAGATATCTCTTCACAGCAAGTTTAGCCAAAAGATGGCTGTAGACGCTGGTGAAAATTCCATCAGCATGCCTTGCATTTCTGAAATGGACAATAAATAAACTCTACAATACAACCTGGGTTCATATCAATTTGATAACTTTCATTTTGTAAACATACTGCTTTCCTTAAGTTATTTACTGTACATATTAAATTAAGCTAATTTCATAAAACAGCTTCCAGATTTTCACAATGTACTTCTTAGCCCTTCCTGGGAAGTGAATGAATTCATCATGCTAGCATGGCAATGCAATCAACATTTCCGCAGGCATTCCTACTGCTACCAGTATTCTACCAGAGGCCATGTGGGTTTTTTTCTGTAATTGATTCTTCCTTTCCTATTTCTCAAGTTGAAAATGTGACCGGTCTTCTGGCCTAATTCAAATAGTGCATCATCATTTGTATTTACGATAGCGAAGAAACTCACCTGTCAATAATTCTGGACAGATCAAGATAGAATTTCTCATTTTCAGGTAGTGTGTTCTGCAAAATGTCTGATTCAGACTTTAATGACCCGTGGGCATGGTCAGGTTCACTGGCTCCATCAAATGGCATTCTGTTTCCCAATCTGTTGGAGAAGGAAACCATGTAAAGTACAGTTAGCTGAGGACACGCAACACTTCACTGCAACTTACATTCTGGTTTGTGTCAAAATGCACATCTACCCACTTCAATCTGTAAGGTATTTTAAAGTAGCCTAGCTAAAATACAAATCACTTTCAGATATAATCCATGCTCAGTAATAGAGTAGAGTAATCGACTTAACAGATCATTCTCTCTAATGCATATTTTCTCGATATATGTTGTCATTGCACTCAATTTATTCCAGTGAACAGTGCATAATGTATGGCAATTACACCTCAAGTGACAACCATGAAGCTTTTCATAACAACCATATTTTATATAAATGATGGATGGAATTACCAGCCTCCACCCATGCAAAGTGCAAACAGTTCCCGTGAAGGACTTACCTTCTAATTAAAACCTAGAATGTGCATTGAAATGCACTATGAAACTGTTCTTAGGCCTTCTCTGAAGAAAGTAAATACACCCTCAAGAGCTTCAAACTAAATATGAAGTGCAGTCATGTATGTCTACATGTTTTCGTTCTCTCATGTTTAAACTAATTTGCTAGTTGCAAGTTAAAAAATGTTCGCATCTAATCTTTTAAAATGTATCACGGCAATTGCTCTATATAAACCAATTTACGGTTACCTCATATTTTCATAAACTGACGTTTCTTATGATGTGTCATATTTTATCAAGGGCAATCTGACTGCGTAGCAGTAGTTTGGCATCAAACGTCTCTTTCAGCTGCTGTTATGTTCTGTGGCAGACAACAGGCACCCGTGGCTATAGTAAGCCCCTGCATGGGATGCTCTGCAAAAATCACATACTAAAGCTAGGATAGGCTGGATAGTCCTTGTAATTTTACAGTCATTGTAGCTATTAGTACTTCTTATATATCTGAGGCATGTAAGACTTCTGTCTGGTAAAAAAAACCACAAGTAGTATTGCATAAAATAAAGCAACTCAAGTCACACCTTTTGAAAATCAGTCACTGCTGTTTTGCTATACTGTTTTCCTTTGGTCTTTTTACACTTTATGTTCCTCCCGTCTAAATGTAAAACATACCTTTCTGCCACCTGATTTACTTTAGTTAGACAACTAATAACAACTTTAACAATTCAGAGCACGCAGCAGGACAAAACCTACTTATCAGTCCATACGGACCACTTCCCCTTGTTCATGATTTAGGAATTTTTAATGTGTTTTTTTTTCCCCGTGTATGTCTCTGCTCTTTCAAAATATGTGTCCGCCTAGCTGAGCTTCGGGGATAAAGGAGCTTTCCCGCAAGAGAAGCCGAGGCTGTTTTGATGGACACGGAGCGGATCACATTTTAACACACACAGAATCATAGAATGGTTCGAACTGGAAGGGACCTTAAAGATTCCAACCCCCCCGCCACCTACATCCACGGTGGTCACCGCCAGCCAGGGTGGCTGCTGGTGCCTCTGAGGGTGCGATCGTGTCCCGGGGAGCTTTTGGAGGACAGGCTCGGCTGGGCTCGGCCCCGCACGCCTGGCCGAAGTCTCAAGCGCGGCGATGCGCGCCCGCCAGCTCCCCAGCACACGCTCCCCGACGGGGCGCGCCGCACCGTGCGCTTGTCGGAAAAGCGCAGCGGGACACCCCCTCGGCCTCCCGGGGGAGGGCAAGCCCGGGCGGGGCGCGGAGGTAGGGACGCGTGGCGCGGAGCGGCGCGGAGCGGAGAGCGGCCCTTACCGCGGGACGGCGGGGAAGGCGGCCCCCCGCGGGGGCAGCGCCCGTGCCCGCCAGCAGAGGGCGCTGAGGAGGGCGAGGGCGAGGAGGCGCGGAGAGGCGCCGCGGTGCTCCATGGCCGCCACCTGCGGAGGGAAGAGCGCAGCCGTCACACACCGACCCGCCCGAAGCCCACCGGCCACCGAGCAACCCGCACCGGCACCGGCACCGGGAGACGCCGCCGGCAGCCGGGTGGCCGCGGCGAGGGAGCCGCCGGCGGGCAGGGAGAGGTGGCACCCCCCGAAGGCGACCCCCGTCCCGCCGGGGTGCGCGGGGGCAGCAGCTCCGGGGTTTAGCGACCTGTGCTTTTTTCAGCAGTAAAAAAGAAAGGTCCCTCCCCGGCTGCCCCGGACGGTCAGACCCGCTCTCCGCGACCCGACGGTGCCTGCAGGTCGGGGAGGGGAGAAGGGGAGAGGAGAGGGGAGCGGCGCGCCCTCCTCATCCGCGGGGAAGTTGCCGCTGCGGCGGAGGGGAAGTTACTCACGGAGCCGCGAGTTCGCCGGAGGGGCTGGCTGGGCGGGCGCGGAGCGGAGCGATGCGCTGCGCTGCGCTGCGCTGCTTGGGGGCCTGCGCCCTGCCCCGCTGCGCGGATGCCGGGGCGGCGGCGGAGGATGAGGAGAAGGAGGAGGAGGAAGAAGAGGAGAGCTCCGTCCCGCCGCACGCTCTGAGCTGCCCGCCGCGCCGCCGCGTTTTATAGCGTTTACACGTTTCTGCTTCCGAAGAAGCAATCACGTTACTGGGGAGACGTCACCCTTCCCAAGGGGACGGTCGCTATGTTCAGGACAGTCAGAGACTTGTATTTAATTCATGAGCAGCCGCGCACCCTACCTCTTCCCCCCACACACACTTCCCCCCACCACCACCCCACGACCCCCCCCGCCGTTATTTGATTTATATTAATGAGTTAGTTTTGCGGGGAACAGGGCCCCGTCGGCAGCGTGGTTCCGCCTGGCAAAGCAGGAGAGCAGGCGGCTGGCGGGGACTGCGGCGGGCACACCGCACCGCGACCCCCGCCCGCACCCGGGGCAGCCGGGAGGGGAGGTGGCTGCACCCCCCGGGGCTCTTCGCTCCCGCCCCGAGTGCTTCCTCGCCAAGCCCCTTCCCCGACCCCGAGGTTGCTTCTTTCCCGAGCCCTTCGACGGTGTTTTCAGGCTGAGCCGGTCCCTCTCTGTCCCTTTGCCGGGGGTCCCCGCCCGGGGCGTGCCGTCGGAGGGGCCGCCGCTCGCACAAGCCGCAGCGCTTGAACACTCGGGGGCAGCGCTGCAGGGAACCGGGCTGAAAACCAAAATCTTTCCGCGGGCTTTAGCGTTATTTTAGCGGGCGGCGGGGTGTTTACCAGTCTTTGCTTTTTCGTTTAAACTGTATGTGTTCGTGGGAAACGGATCACGCTCCACACCTAAGCACCGTAGGTGCTTGTAATCGTTGTTCCGCTGATCCCAGGGATCAGCGCCGGGAGCGCGGCTGGAGCCCATGTTAAACCCCCGTGCGCGGGAAGGTGGTGGTGGGGGGGTGGTCAGCTCTTCCCGCTAACGTGTCCCAAACCCAGACCTCTGGACTGGAGTCACTGCCACAGCAAGGGAGAATCAGGTAGTTTCAAGCCTTCGATTTTCGCCCTCGAGTTTTCCCTGCCTCAAAGAGCTCCGTGGGCAGCAGGGAAAGAGACACGGGGAAAGTGGGCGTGGGACCCGCGGGCGGGCAAGCACCTCTTCAGCGTCGCACGGTGTCTTTACAGTGCCTGCCCTGAAATACCTGCCAAAGAATCGCGGCAAGAATTTTAGCTGAAAAGGTCATTATCCTCTTTTCTTCCCTGCTCCCCATCCCCCCGCCCTTGAGCTTTTATGCCTCTAATCCTCCTACGGTTGTAGGTTGTACAACAAGTAACGGTTGTACCAAATCCATACAGACGCTTTCACCATTTCTTCTTACTTCTAATAAGTTTCTCCTCTGTTTCATGTTTCGCTAAAGGTTAGGCAGGCTCGATGCCGAAGATTCTGCCATGCTTAATCACATTTTCTAATTCAGTTACGTAAAAATTAAGTGAATTAGATTAAAAATGCCTGGAAATTTGTTTCTCGGATGACAGCTGTGACTAAAACCAGAGTTCCTGCAGTAGTCTAATTTCAGGAAATTTTCCCCTTGTTACCATATAACTAGAGGTCGAAGAAGCCATTCTGCTCTGGAATGGCGAGATGAGCATCAATAGCACCGTAGTGCCCTCAGCCCTCAGAAATATCCCAGCAAGGGTGTAGAGGCGTTGTGCTGGATGCACGACCTGGGAAAGTTCAATGGACTTCACCCAAGTGCTTGAAAGAAAAGAGAGGAGGAGGAGAAACCCATCTCCCGGGTGGCGTAAAGAAGCGTCGCTGGGGCGCTCCGAGGGCTGCGGATGCCCAGCCTCCTGGCCTGGACGGGCGAGCCGGGGGGGGAAAGAAGGTGGCTTTCGGGCCGGAGGGCGCAGGCACCCCACGGCCAGAGACCCGCCGGGCTTGGGGGGGCCGAAGCTCCGCGGCTCCCCGCGCCCCGGCTGCCGCCGAGGGCAGCGCTGCGGGAACAGCCCAAACGCAGCCGGCAGCGGGAACCGGAGAAGAAAGGAAAGGTTTCCTTTCAGCAGCCTGGAGGGAGGGCGGCGGGGCTCGCAGGAGTCCTGCGGGCTGCAGTCCCTGGGAAGGAGGAGGGGAGCCGCCGACTAAGTCCAAGGGAATATGTGAAAAACAAGTCTGTTGTCAGTTGCTACGTATGTGCTATATGGGCGGCTGCATGCTGTGAGGAAATGTATATAGACTGCACTGCCAAAGAAATTTGGGAATTACTGGTAAATCGGTACTTTTTTACCATAGCATACCCACCTATTTACCATAGCTGCTAAATCCCGTTTGCTGGAACGTTGTTCCCCTTTTAACGGGTTGGACAAGGGAGTAATGTGCTGTAGTGCTGTCTAAAATAGCCTCAGAACCTGTCTAGGGGTGGCAGTATTCCTGAAAAATCCCTCTCTATCGCCCCTTTAATGATCTCAGCAATCTTCAGTGCTTCGGTTATTACAATACCACCTATTTTCATAATTCTATGGACAAGAAACTGAGTCATAGGATGATCAAGTGCATTCCCCTTCTTTACCCAGAAAATCTCCAGTGGAGCTTTGAATTGACCCCAGATGTCCCAAGCACTTTTCAATTGCACTAAGAATTGTCTGCATTTCCCTTCAACACCCTGTTGCACCCACCACCTCCTCCTCTTGAATCAAGGTAAACTGAAGAAGAGATGGTACCCCTCACTTTCTCCTGTGATAGGACAAGGAGTAATGGCTTTAAAGTAAAAGAGGGAAGATGTAGACTACATATAAGGAAGAAATTTTTTACAACAAGGGTGGTGAAACACTGGCACAGGTTTCCCAGAGAGGGGGTAGATGTCCCATCCCTGGAAACATTCAAGGTCAGGTTGGATGGGGCCCTGAGCAACCTGATCTAGTTGAAGATGTCACTGCTTATTGCAGGGGAGGTTGGACTAGATGACCTTTAAAGGTCCCTTCCAACCCAAACTGTTCCATGATTCCATGATTTCCCAAGAGGATTTTCATTGAGGGAGGTTGTTTTGGGATGAATGAGAAGGGTTTGTGGTGGCAATTCAAATTCTAGTCTTTTTCAACTTTTTTTCATTTTTTCTGGAGCTTACATACATTTCCAGATATTTTGAAAAAGCAAGTCATTAAAACGAAAATATATCTTTTTAAACAGATGGAGAAAAAAACCTTTTCTGTAGGAGTCCTAAGTGAGTCCTTAAAGATCTAGCCAAATGGACCTTTTTTGGATCGTAACTCCTGCTGTTTTCTACTCACAGAAATTCTACCCTTTCATGGAAGAGTCACTTGGAAAAAAATAGTGCTTGGGAGCTTCTCTGGGATAACAATTAGGCACAGGCAACTCTTGGGAAGCCAAGTATTTTGCAGTGGCTGTTGCAGGAATCCTGATGCATAGCAGCTCCACATTTACTGAATATTTTATCTTTGGTCTATATGTTATCAAATATATTTTGGTTATTTTTCACTCTTACTTTATTTTCTTTAATGTTCCACTTAACAAAAAAGTCTTATAGTCATAAAATGGGCAATATTTGGAAGTGATGGAAATCTGATTAAACAAGATTGAGCAAAGAGCAGAAGCTTGTCTGAAAGGTTATCTCACCATTTGTATACAAACATGTGTGATGTACATATAAACCGAGCATTACCTAAAATAGCTACATCATCTGGGGGAAATAAATTTGGGAGTTTTTAGATTTGTTAGTTAGATTTGATTACTATTTTTAGCATGCAAAACTGTGCTGAAATTGATGGGCTAAAAAAACTCTGAAAGCCAAATCCTTAGATGAGAGAAATCTGCTTAGTTCCATGGAGGACCTGCTTAGCATGTACCAGATTTATCACGTAATCGTATTTTAAAAAAAGAAATTACATCAGCAAAAGAAACATAGTTTTACTTTGGAGAAAAAAAAAAAAGAAAAATAATAAAAGACAGTTGTTTTAGGGCTTGCGTATTATATCAGATTCTACTGATTCATGAGGTCTGCCTCACAGGATCATTGGGTCTGCAGAATCTCCCTTGTGCATTACAGCTCATGTTCCTGTAGGTGAGTTCAGAAACTCTGCCTTTGATCCCATAGCCGTATCACATTGATCCATGAGCTTTCAGAGCTTATAGGGCAGATTGGTGGAGCGCTACCATTCAGCAGCGAGCAGAACAGCTTTTCCAACTTCCACAAAAGAGATAACAGAAGACATGTCAAGAAACTGTGTATGAAGAATAAAAAATTAAAATAAAAAGTGACAAACTAGCCTGCCCTTCCCTAATCCTTCAATGGCATGATAAACATAATCTCCAATACATGCTCTCAGCACCCTGTTGCCTTGCTTGGTCCCACTCTCCCATAAACATTCATACTCCTTAATATGACCTGGTTGGAAGAAATGAATGGGGTCACTTGCTAAAACTTGTCCCAACTTCACTCTTTTTGCATGCACCTCTGAGTACTTCTCAGGAGAAATAAGGAGAAAACCATCTGTTCGTTCTTTCAGGTAAGTTTTATTTCAAAAGCACAGTCCCTGTTCTATCATACCTTTAGCCTGAGTCAGTTCTGCAGACTCAGGCATGTGATGGTAAACAGAATAAAACACAGACAAATATTCTGCAATTGAACACTCATGACTTGCCTCCTGCAGGAGAAACACTCAGCAGAAGAATGCTTGTCTCCTCGGTTCCCAGGCTGTGAGGGGGTCACACAGGGGGAATAGGGGAGCCTTCATTTCCTCTCTCACTTGTCTTGAGCCCTGTTTTCAGGTCACAAGTGTGGATCCTCAGAAGAGAGTCATTAACTGGAGTAAAGTCCTGCAACCAATAAATGATACTAACAAATATACCTACTATGTACGACACTTGTACGAGTCCCTCCTGTTCCAGGTGGTACCTTTGATTTATGACCCTGTGGGGGTTAAAAAATTTTCAGAATCAGTTTTCAAAGTCACTGTAACTTTTGGATTATGCCCATGACTTCCAACCACTCTTCCACCTCTTCCATTAACTTGTCATGCTTGATTAAAACTTCCCAGGGGATACCATGATGAACAAAAGGCATGCAGGAGAGGTACTGACTCCAGTGATACTCCCAAAGGTCTTTTCCCCTTGTCTGTTCTGCCATCTAGGTGATCTCCTATTGCTTGTAGTTTAGTTCTATGTTTTCATACCCCCTTCTCCCTCACCCCAAAGTGCAATCTCAGCTTCTCTCAAAGACTCCAAAGCAGATAGATAGACTTTTTAGTCTCCAAGTGCTTATGCTATTTGGTATGTGCTTGAACTACTGCTTCATGTCCATCCCGTTCATGGTATGCAGCTGTCCTAGAAGTGTCAGTTCCAAATTCCTTCTCATTCTTTAGTGTGGGCGTGATGTTTTTGCCATGCCCCTCTCAGTATCAGGCAGATATATTCTGCACTCATTCCTCAGGAAGATCCATGACTACGCAAGCTTTAACAGAAGCTTTAATATTTCTGGTTTTCTTTCTAAGCAATCTCCTTTTAAAGCTTCATAAGACTTCTTAAAATATTTCATTCACCTTAAAACTCATGAAATCACACAGTAATACAATGATTGTCAGGAGGCAGAGTAGTTTCTGGTTTGGTCATGTTAGGTATTCTTTGCTTTTTAACAAGCTATCTGAAATATGTCCCATTCCTTTCAGCACTGTTAAGATCTTCCACCTTCAGCAAAGGACCAGATGATACTTTCATCACCAGAAATGTGTTCCTCTTCCTGCAGCTGCTCCAGCCCATTCTTCTCCTCTGCAAAACTAAAATAACCTCTGTATATGTCAATAATGTATGTCTTTAAGACGCCGCAGCATTTAGACTCGGCTTCCCATCTGTTTTCAGCCAGTTCTTTACTTCACAGAGTTTTGAGGTTTTCTACATAAATTGACTTGGCTGTACAAAACCAGATTTTCTATGGTGAACCTTTGAAAAATCACTTTAGTCTCCATGACATTCTGACATATATAACTTTCTCTAAGCTAATATCTAATTATCTAAACATATATTAAGAACAATCTTTCAAACCTGCGTCCCTACGTTTTACCCATGCTTTTGGGCCTGTCATCTATACTAATTGATACCTTATGGATGTCCTTTTGTCTCTACCTGTACAAAAAGAATACATAATGCAAATAACCTCCATAATCCCTTCAGATTACCTGTTAAAAGTAAACCACACACAACAGCGCCAACATGGAGCTTAAAAGTTCAAAGGAAAGCCTGAGAGCAAACATGCCTTGGGCACTTTATCTTATTCTGATGTGCTGTTGACACTCACCTCATGGAGTTTGGCTGCAAGTTCATCATAAACTCAGGGAGTCCAAGAAACCAATGATGCTAATGGCTAGGAGCCCATTTCCCGATGCAGCTGAGCTGTTAAAAGTCCCTTTGCTTTTCTATCTACTTCCCATACTGACTACACAAAAACCCCTTGAAGTATCAGAGTATTTAGTCCATTTATACATTTGTAACTGTATGATTGGAATCTTTCCTGTGGCATATACCATAACATCTGTGCTGAAAGGACTGGGATACTTCTCTAATTTTGTGTAGATCCTTCTCCCTATTCTGGATTGTGCACATGGCCACATTCTTTTTGTGTCTCCCCACAGTGAACATTGCTACTATCGCACCGTCTGGAAGCTTGTGAGAGCAGACATATCATTTTATGATATAGAAAAAGCCACGTCAGTCAGGCTGGAAGGCACATCTTAAGATGCTTAATTATGCCAGGATAACTTTATTCTTTGAACTGACCTAATCATCACAAGTTCTTTATTTACCAAGCTGAAAAAAGCAACCATCTAAAAGCTATGGTAGAAACAAGCTAAAAATGCTTCAGTCTCAAGCAATTACCACTATTGTCTTCATGGAAAAAGAGCTGAGAGAGGTTTTCTAAAACTGTCCATGTGTATAAAGGGCGTAGTGTAACGTGCTGTCTCTTAGCACTACTCTAAGCCTATTTACGCTATAATGGCTCTGAACATTTATATTCACATCTAGTTTCCATGAAGAAGTCATATAGAAGAAAGTATCAACGTGTTACTTTACCATCCATAATAAATGATTTAATTTGGAGTTAACTGTTTTCAATATTAGTTATGGAAGACCTTTTGTAGTGTTCATGGACAAGAGAGATATAGTTCCAACCTAGTTTATCATTTAGTTCAACTCCACAGGCCATCGGAACAAACAATATGCGCCTACATCTTGTTTAATTGGCTTCTTGGCCAATACATCAATGTCTCATTATCCTCTTTATCCTACGTAAAGTCTTAAGAATGTTCCAGTGAAAGTAGCACCACAGTCAATATATTCCATTTTATTAAGTACACATAAATAGATCCAAGACTATTAGGATTCTAAGGTATTTTGGGAGATGAAGATCATCACAAAGATAAAAGAGTTAATAGGTACAGCAACACTTTCAGTAGCCATCATATATGCTGTCATCATGTATGTATATAATTATATTCTGCAATTTGTTGTTTTGTTTTGTTTTTTATTTGACAGGTGATTGAAAGCCCTTTCTGCAGAAACAAACGAAATATTCAGCACTGGTGCGACAAAAACTAATGTAGTATTTTCATTTCTATTGAAAGTTAATATTGAAATGTTGCTAACTATTGAACCTAAGCAATGAACCTTAGTACCTTTAACTTTGCTAAACTTCATACTCAGCCTGTAACAAAGCATGAATTTATAAGTTATTGATTTAGACATGAGTCTTGCGGCTGGTGACTCTGGGTCAATCCTGCAGTTACATCGATAGCCGCACAGTAAAAATAACTGTATAACTCTTTTCCAGCACGTAACTAGAGGAATTTTTTTTAGTTGACAATTATTTTGTACAAGCTTTAAGTACAATTCCGTCTCTCCTAGTCACAGATAATATTTTGTCTTACCTGACACATTTTCCGGTTTAATAGAAAAATATTCCATAGGTATGGAATCACACAATGTCACAACAGAAAATTATGTCACGCAACACTGATGTGGAAAAGGAAGCAAAGCTCATCTGTCACAGCTATTCTTCCTTGCTCTAGTTTCAAGAGATGCCCTCTGGTTGCTTCTAGTGGCATCAATTCAGATGGGAGAACTTCCACATGGAGTTTTCCACAATGACTAGAAGTTCATATGAAAAGGGGACTTCTGTGTCTGATGACATTACTCAATGAGTGTTATCATTTTGAACACTGGGTTCAAAAACCTTCAGAGTAAAGGAATAACAGAACAGCTGTCTCAAGGAGGTTTACACTTCTCAGATCTTGGGACAAATAAGTTGAAAAGTACAGCTATGCTTTTTGAGAGAATGAGTAGCATAAACTGAAACTGAATCCATAGCCCTGTCCTGGCCTCCATTCCCTTGCACACAATGCTCCATCCAGAGTTTTATGGCTCAGACAGCTCATCCTCAGCCCAGCTTGTGGTCCAGATGTCTGTGATTGAGCAAGGGCAAAATCAGCCTCGCCCAAGCAGCAACAAGGGCTGCATCTCCCAACTTGACTGACAACAGTCTGGCTAGGAAAAATCTTAGTCATTATCAGCTTTAGAGCTGAAGAGCTTATTAATATTTAGTGTAATCATATTTCAGTCCTAGCTACCTGCTGTGTACACTACCCAGTAAGTAACTGTGTGTACTCATAAGGTTGCATGCAATTCTGCTTCCAGAGTTTGTGCACACAGTAAAAGATACCCAAATAAAAGTGTCCTAATAGTGAAAAGATTACAAGGCCACTCAGAAATGCATGTCATGTAAAAAATAAAGAATCTGAAAATACGCCATAAGCAGGAGTCACTAAAACAATTCCAGACTCTCTTCTGCCTTCTCCTCCAGACAGTTTCAGATGAAGCTGAACCCAAAACAAGATCTCTCAGGATCTATCAGAATATAATGCATTTTGTCAATTCCTCATGCTGTCTAGAGGCAGTAGAGATTAGAGACAATCTTTTCAGAAGTCTGTAAAAGATTGTCCTGCTGGGGACAGTTTGTCTTCAGACAGTGCTGATTACAAATGGGATCACCTCAATGTTGTCCTCAACAGCCAGAGAACAGACTGGCTATCTGATGCTTGTACTGTCTTTCTCAGCTTTGCTTTCCAAATCCACCTCTAAAATATCCCCCCAAACGGTGCCTAGAAGTGGTCTTTAGCAGAGTGAGACTCTAGAAAAACTTCTCTTTGGTCTTTTTTGCTGTCATCCTATTTCATTGGCTCATCATCCAGAGACATGGGATGATGTGATATTCTGCTAAAAAACACGTCTGTGGAACAACAGAAATGCCAAGACTCAAACAAAGCTGTGATTCAGGAGTTCTTAACCCGGCTCTCACATCAAATAATAGAAAGGAAGGGCCAAGCACTGATTCACTATGACCTCCGTTGTCAGCCCCTCATGTCTCTGCATAAGGACGTAAGGATCACCCTTATACCCACACAGAATGTTTTACATGCTCAAAGAGTGACTAGGCAGGTGAGATGAGCAGAGTAGTCATCTGTTTCCACAGAGAAGAAACTTTCAACAAACAGAAATCACTTGACAGATATAAATTATGCTCTTAAATTAGGCACTAGAATGATGTAGTTTATAGAATTATATTCTGATTCGGCAGAGTTATTAAATATATGAGTAGTCTCACTGCAGTCAATAATAGAGCAATATAGATTAAATCATCAGTGGTCAGTCAGAGCATTTGGAGGGTTGAGGGTTAAGTGGGAACAATCTGTTTTGCAGGACCGGGCTTGCTAGCAAGGCCCTCTAGCACACCCCATTTGCAAATCAACCCCTTAAGAACAGCAATAAAACAGTATATTTCTTTCTTCTGATTCACTGTTCTGTTTTACTGATAAATGGACAGTTAGCACTGAAAGTTTTTGACTGCTAATGACTCAGATTTTGAGTACAATATGGAGCTCAACAAGATTATCTGAAACATTCTTAGTCTGTTTTTAAATCTTTGTGGTGCCCGATATTGGAAGCAGCTTTTAAATCACGTAGTCATTCAATGTCTTACAGGTGCCTTGAAAGAGGCAGGAACACCTATTTATACCCTCTGTGATCCTAGTAAATGCATTTAAATGTACGTGATGATATTTAGCCTTCAGTACCCTAAAATATCTGTGAGAAGGCGTGCAGATACACAGATACAGGTGCCTTGTTATGGATTAGGGGTGACCGAATCAGGAGAAACGCTTTCAGGCACCTTTCAGGAGCACTATCAGGATATTAAACACAGTCACTCTTCACTTACTCTGCAAAGTCATGGTAAATCTGCCATTCTCTAACTTATTTGGCTTATTTGAAGCCCGTCTTAGCCTACAATGAGCTATCTCTGTCCCTGTTTCTCTCCTCAATATTTTTGGTTTTATTGGGGATATCTCTGGCCTAAAGCAGATTCCCTTGGTTGGTAGAAGAGATGAAAATCTGCAAATAGTTAAATTAGGTGTCTCAAAGAGAATTTGATTTTTTTTTAAGCTGACACGTTTTGAACATGGTTAAATGATGTGGGAGCATATTTAATGTTCAATTTCCTTTTCAGAAATGATTCAATGCCTAGAAGCATTTAGACACTTTGAAAGATTTTATTTAGTGTATATACAAGCACCCAAAAATATGTTTTTTGAGTGCGCAGGGATTTTTACAGGAGTGTGTTTTATGTTACCTAAAATGTTTAAAAATATCTGCATCACGAATTAGTGCATTATAGAGTTATAAAAATTTTGCAAGGCAATTCAAAGTTTTACTAAATGATGTTTGTCATTTAGTACTGACAAAAAGGTGCCTGTATCTTTCCATGACATTTGCCCAAGGGACTGCAGAAAAAAAAATAATAAAAAAATTCAGTGCTTTGATGCTGGAAAACTAGTGCTGGAGAGCTTATCACATGCAACCCAATCAATTCCTCAAAGTGTTTCTCTGGATAACAAAGTCATCTGCTCTGTTACTTGGCAGAACAACAAAAGAATGGGATAGAGTGAAAACCTGTGTATTTTTATCATCGTAGTTATCCACAGAGAGAGAGAGGTGGAACTTATTAGGCAACTAAATAGAGAAATGCTAAATGAGAAAAAAAAGAATCTACAATCCATCTAGAAAAGGTGTAAGAGAGTTCTTCCCTCCTACAAAAATAACTTAAAAAGATCAGCAGGATATGCAGCACAGGAACAGAGCAGGGGTTTCCTCCTTGGCTCTCCAGTGTGCTTCAACTCAAGACCTAGGCTGGTCAGTCTAGAGGCTGAAGATTCATCCCGTTTCAGTGCACAGCTAATCATTGGGAACTTCTCCATACACGTCCAAAGAAATGCAAATTGTTGCCAGCTGTGATCTGTGCTTTTGTCAAGTTGGAACAAGAGAGCAGCATCACCTTTCCTGTGTAGTCATCAATGTGGTGCCATAAAATAAAGCGGATCGATATAGATGCAGGTCCACCCTCAACTAGATATGAATAATTTTGTATTCCAGTGCCTTTCCATACTGTCCCTAGCCATAGGCACATCAGACAGTTATGTCCTAAAACAGCAAATGCAATTTCCTGCTATCTCAGTCCCATCACTCTGTGTAATCCCTTTCATGATTAAGCTACTCTTGTTTAAAAGAACTCCTTTCTCTAAAATAGTGCTACTGCTCTTTCACAGCCCTCAGCGCACAATCACTTGATTCTGCTGCTTAATAGATGAAAACATGTCTCTGATGCAGAACGTCACCGGGAAAGTGGACAGGAAACATGATTACTGAAATAGCTCCATGATCCAGTCCATGCCCATCAGACATTGCCACCCTCATGCAGTAACGTCGCCAGAAATCTGATGGGAGCCAAAAGCTCCCATATAAGCTAAAAGGAGAAATGAGACATGTAAACCAGACTTCTGTTTGGGGGCAAAAGCAGGGAATAATGCACAGCCCCCACCCAGCATGGCAAGGTCAGAGATGCTCAGCGGAGTCACTGGTGCTGCTGCTACAGTGCGAGGCAGAAAATCAAGCTGGAAAATTTTCCTCTTTGTTGCCCCGTGTGCTTCACAAAGAGCTGCTGGCAGCAGTAGCTCACCTGTTGACTGCTGCATTATTTTTCTCAAGACTCTCTAGCCCAGCTGGGTGAAAAATACCGAGTCAATTAGAATCACTACCAATATTCCACTGAAAAAGAGATTAGGGTCTTGTCATCCTTTTCAGCATTCAAAAAGGTAAATAAATAACTACTCACAAAGTCAAAACTCCAATCACTCAAACCCTTTGAAAACTCACTTTTATTAAGAGACCAAAATGAAAATACAGGTACTTTACCTTGGGCTTTAAAACACTTTGAAAGGCTGATGTCTAGAATTCTATTTTCTGCTTTGTTGAAGTTAAATCAATGCTCTTTTCCTTAATCTGCTCTGGACTTGGCAGAGGTAAATTTCCAATTAGTGTTTTCTTTCTTTTTTTCCAGAAGCTGTACTTCATCATAGTCATCACCTAATTTTATCAAGTGCCTATAGGTCAGGGATCTGGCATGTGTCATTTCACCTCCGAAAGGATATTTCCAGTAAATGTAGTTTTCAGTTTATACTTAAGAATGGATGTTGAGATGACTCAAAAACTTCATGGTAAATTGCAAGTGAACTTTAAAAATTTGATTTGGCAAAGATACTGCATGTTCGGTGTGTTACAGTATGGTAATCGGTAGCTGTCTGAAAAGGTGATCAGCAGTTCTTCAGTAGGGAAAGGTCAAGAAATATAGCATGAGCTACTTTTGTAAACATACTGGAATACAAGTATTCTCAGACAGAGGGCTGTCAAGTTTTGTCTTCTATATGAAATCAGAACTGGAACAAGTGATTTTTGTGCACATGGACAGTAATAGAATAGTGTTTCTCTTTATGAAGAGGAGAAGTAGCTCTGCTTGCTTCAGGACTAGGTGTCAGGATATCTGGAGGTTGATCAAAGCTCTGCCTGTCACTCCCTGTGTGATTCTGGGATTCTTTTATTCACTGCCTCTCACTGTGAAAATGTATTACATGCAAAATTGTTGTGAAGTTTAATTCATTGCTTTTGAATGCTTTTAAATCTTGAAATCTCCAGTAATATATTTTTTTTTAAATTCAGCTCTTCTTCCCAGTATTTTAAATTGAAAGAAAAGGCTAGAAAAGACCATTACAATGAGCAAGTATAATCTTTTTTGCATATCAAACACCCGATGATTCCTGAATCCTGTAGTTCAGTTTGGGGGTTGATTCTGTGCAATGTGTTTTGGTCCTAATGCAATAAAATGTGCATGAGTCCATATGAGCGTGACCCTTATAGTGATTGCCCACCCGCTTAAAGCAAGCATTTGCTCAAATACTTTGTGGATTGAAGTCCAAGTACTTGGAAAACAGCGGATTTAAAATCTGTAAGCACTGTTATTTGTGAGAGACGTTCTCTCTTGTAATCCTTGGAAGGTGTTCTCATATGGCAAATTCCGATGCTGACTTCATATAACATCTTCAGCAAAGGAAGGACCAAGTCTTCATTCACACTTCCAGTCCTATCAGCTTGCATAACTGAAGATGATACACTTCCCTTTAGAGGATCTTTTATGCAAGTCAACACATTTACCTTTAAGGAAAAACATGAGCTCAAGATTGTAACATCTAACTTTATTTCACATTCTGAAGCTTCCAGAGTGTTGCAAAACATTCATTTCAGACATCATTTAAACTAGTAGTTAGGTATCTGTCAGCCATACTGGTCATGCACCAAACAATCTGTGTTGTTAATCTCCCAAACCCAGGGGATGTAAAAAAATGTTTTGATATCCAGTACAGATTTCAGGAGGAAAAAAAATACAGTACTTTTAAGCTTCCCTTTCTACATTGTTTACTAAATATAATGTAATACATGTAATAATATGCTGTGGAAAGTTCTACTGTAATGTAATGCACATTTACAGCCCAGGAGTAAAAATTTACTCATCTAAAATGCTTTCACTCCCAAGGAACTAGCAGTTTTGGCCAGCTGGGCACACACTGTAGACCAACTTGTCTCTTCAAACAGTCCACCAAACTCAATAAGCAAAGGGAGCAGGCTTGAATTCTGCTTTTCATAGGCACGTTAGAACAGGTGGCATCACCTATTCTAGAGTTAGGACGCTATGAATGCACTTGTGCGTGCAATGAAGTTCACCAGACTCAGTAAGACTCTAAATGAAAAAAAATATTATTAATGAATGAAATAACACAACCTTGTTTCTCAAGAGGACTATAGTTTTCATTCTGTAGGCTGCAACCAGCCAGATGCAGTTTTGCAGTCTTATCAGCAAGTCCTCCATGTACTAGAATCCATAGTGTCTGCAGTGAAACGCTCTGTAAACTCTGTAAATTGTTGTTCTTCTAGCAATGGCATATATCCTTCTAGAAGGGAAAATGTTGCACACTAAAAATAAAACAATGAAAGCCATTCAGTAAATACATGCGAAATAATTTGCCTTTACAGTAAGGAATACTTGTGGTTTACAGTAAGCAATGCTTGTAAGCTCAATGTTTGTAGTCGTATTTGCAAATCAGACTGGAATATTGGGCTGGAAGATTGCAGTCAAGAGATCAATACCAGTGCTTCCTGAGGGGTGCTGAGCTCCACAAAGGGATGCACGCTGCCAGTCTTCAAAAGCCCAGAAAGTGAGAGGTCAAGCATTTTGCCTCTTCTCAAAAGCTGCTGAATCTTTGTCCCTCCCAGAAGACAGATGAGGACTTCTTCTCTCTACAGAAGCACAGGACCAGCCCCTCAGAATCAGGAGACCTGTGGCTGGTAGTTGCCCAGCCCTTTTAGGATCAAAAGGCTTATTTGTAAGTGAGGAGTAGGACTGCTCCTCTACTTGCGGAAATCCTTTACCCTTTATTCAAACATGAAATATTTAACAGGAAACTGATACACTAAGACTTAACTCAAGCCCCATTTGCCTGTGCTGTTTCCAAATCCTGGGCTTCTCACATCAATGCAATTAGCCTCTACTAAGCCAGGGGTTAGCTTGAAATGATACATGTATAACAGTCAAGAATATATGTAAACCTCAACTAAATATTCCATCTTTATCTTCATATTTCAACTAATTGTACAATTAGAGTATTCAGCCATAGATGTTTAAAAATCTTGCTTTAGTGAAACAGAAGATTTCTGTGAATAACTTGCCAGGAAGGATTAAATATTGCTACAATTTGAGAAATACAATTTAAAATAAGGAAATGAGTAATCTCATAGCAAAACAGGAAATTTAATTAAAAAAATAGTTGTCATTCATGCTGCTTATCTTGATAACCAGAACTAGAAAAATGAAACATGAGGAGTTCTGCTCCCATAGAGCCTTACTGGGTATTAAAATGAGACTACCTGTTCTGCTGGCTAAAAAGAAGAAAATCCTTCATAATTGTTACCATGCATTTAGCGTGTTCGAAGCTGCATGAAGCTTGGTACACTTCAACATTTTTCCCATACTGTGAAGGGAATTTTATACAAGCAGCCCTAACATGGAGTCTTTTAACATCCCCTACAATCAGCAGAACAGGATGTCCATGACCACAGCCAAGACTGTGACGTTAAATTCTCTACAAGGTCTGTGTCTAAGGTTCTGTAGGCAGAAGCTGTTCTGTGGTTATAGGAAGAAGGTGGGTAATGTGAGGTGTTCTCTGAAAATTTAACATCCTTGTGAAAATACATAAACCCAGAGCTTCTTTATTGGTTTTGGTTTTGGTTTTTAAGAAAGAAACAGAATAGTGAAATTTGCAGAAATGTATATATCAGTAATCCCTAACATGATCTGTTTCTTCAATAAATGATCTGGGGTTTTTCATGTGGCAGAATTTTCTTTCCTCTAAAGTAAAGGTGCAATGTTACAATTAAAGATACAACACTATAAATACGCAAGCATATGGCAGAGCAGTAAAATGGAGCCAGCAGTGCAAAGACAAGTGATCCCTTGGACAGTGGGCTACTCCGCTCTAAGAAACTGCCGCTACCCGCCTCTTTGCAATGTGTGTCCACTCCACAATATCAGCCAGAGACTTCTCAGAGATCTTCATCATGCACAGAAAATTGTTCAGATGATTGAGGTTCCTCTTAAAATGCATGTGTGTGTTTGCAGCAAGGACTTAGCTCAGGGGTCTGGGAAAGCTTTAATGATGGTTTCATAGGCGGGAGGGGGTGTTTGTGTGGAGTGGCAGATGCGGAGGCTGTTGTTAGACCAGTGGAATTCAGGTCGACTTAAGCTGTTGGTGGTGCTTCCCACCAGGGTTGTGGTGGTGTTTGTGGGAGTGAGGGTGATCAGCTGACTGTTCGTCTCTACCGGGAAGGGAGGACACTGCAGGAAAGGGTGGAAGGTGGAAGCACGGAAGCTTGACTTTCTGGGGAAAGAGTTGGCTTGTTCTAAGGAGGCTTGCCGCTGGAAGGTGAGGCTGGCCAGGCTGAGGTTGCTTCGACGTTCGCAGCTGCTGTTGCGGTAAAATCCAGTCCTGCCGGTAGTGTGGCCATGGGAGGGGGGCCTGGACCGACGGCTGAAGGCTGAGGAACTCCCCTGGGAAATGTGGGCACTAGCTCTGCGACGGGACAAGCAAGTAAACAATGCCCAGATGATCCCTCCAATCACCAATCCAACCACCATGGACACTGTGAAGGCTATTGTTATCTGCTCTGAAATACAGCAAAAATACACAGCAAAGTTATTCCATTAACTCAGAAGGATTTTCCTGCCAAAATATGAATTGCAGATGGCAGCTTCCTTAAAAGATGAACAAACCCTAAGGTTTTTATATGTAATAGGTGACCCTTACAACACAAACACAGCATATCAGATTGCTCTCACTATATGGTGTTTTTTCTTTAATTTGCATAATTCAACAGCATCCAGAAAGCACCTTGCACTTAATCATGGAATCATAGAATGGTTCAGGTTAGAAGGGACCTTAAGGATCATCTAGCTTCAACCCCCCTGCCATGGGCAGGTTTCATCTGGGAAAGAGGTAATTTTCTTTCTAGTGGTTGCTGTGGAAGGAATGTCAATAATGCATATTGGTTTAGTTGTTGCTAAGTGATGTTTATGCTTTCCAAGGACTCTTCTCAGATTCCCATAGAAGCTGAGAAGGAGCATAGACAGAACAACAGAAAGGCCGATGGAATACTCCATAGCATCGATGTCATGCTCAGTATATAAATATTGTTGGCCAGGTTGGGGAGGGAATCCACGAACGCTGCTTGGGATGGCGCCAATTCACTGGGTGGCGAGAGCGACTTTTGTCATTATTATTATTGTTATTCTTATTATTAATATTGTTATTTTCCTTTTCTGTCATTGTTCTATTAAACTGTCTTTATCTCAACCCACAAGTTTTTTTCCTTTCCCCTCCTTTTCTTCTTCTCCCTGCCCTTCTTGGGGAGCAGGGAGAACTGCACGAGCAGCTGAGTGGTCCTAGCTGTCAGCTGGGGTTAAACCATGACACAAGACAAGGGAAAAGTCTTCATTCTCTCCCAGAATCCTCCACCCACTAGCCCCAAGGTGTGTTATAAAACTGCCAAGTGTTTGCTTCTGTGGGCAGTATGAGATGTGGATTTATGCAGACTTGTCGTTTTGTTTGTAGACATTTGTGTTCTATGTATACATGGTGCAAACTCACATGTTGCAACAGTGATGTAGCTTCTGCCATGTTCTTAATGGGTTAAGCCTTGTATTTATTACAACGTAAGAACACATCCCAGCCTTTTACTGCTGAGTAACAGATATTTTAAATCCTCATAGTAATTAATGTAAATTACTATATCCTAAATTATTATGGTCAGAGATAACCATTAGTAATACTAAGTCTCTTGATTATTTCCCATCCCCAATGTCCAATTTAAAGATGCATTAATATGCCATTAAAAAAAAAAAAAAAAAAAAGTAGTAAATTTCTAGCTCTTTTACAAACGCTTTCAAGAATTGAGAAACCTGAAAACAAAAACGAACATGTCTAGGATTGTTTTCTCCCTGACATGGTTTCACAGTGTGGAAGAATAAGATTTTTTTCCTTCAATATTTCACTTCCTTTTGCAACTGAACACCTGCTTTATTGCTATTCTAAAAAGTTCAGAGATACATTTGTAATCCTGGATAAGGCCTGAAATAAACCAAAACCTTTCTAGATCCCCTCAAAATTCAAGAAGGGTTTGGATCACAAACAAGAAGGACCGCTATCTTGACTACTGGTGGAGCAAAGAGGGAATAAGTGAAAAAGAGCCACTGGGCAGTTTGAAACGTGTTTATTCTGTCTGTGCTGTGTTGTCATGTTTATGAAGTATTTCTGTTGAAAAGGAAATTGTATTCATTAGATAGAGAAAGGTGAATAACTTCTGTAGCGTACAGAAGCACAGGCCAGCTAACACTGTGCCTGGCTGATCACCGTAACAGAAGGCAGTAACTCCCGAACTGGGATGCAGATGTTAGAGCCCCAAAATGGCAAGATGACACTAGGTTCAAAATTTCCTTGCAAGGTAAATACCATTAAAGACTTTCCCCTGAATTTATGGTGCTGCACAGTCATTTCCAAAACCCGAAATAATGACACCGAGTCCGAGCTGTGGGAATTAGCCAAAGCAGGTGCTGGAGAGGCAAAGAGAGAGAGTGGCCCGAGGGACGGCTTTGGAGAGCAGCCAGCACACAGCGGAGGGTAAGGAGACGTGCCAGGCATGGCCAGCGGGACCAGCTTGCAGGCAGAGGTACCCCAGTACCTTTGCTTAAGTCAGGCCTTGGTGCCTAGCAAGGCTTGAACTTCGGGCAGGTCACTGCAGGAGGGGGAAAGCAAACGTTTGCTTTCGTTCCATCAGGGGAGATGTAAATGATTATTCGTATAATTGCATTTTAAGAATTAGCTGTTATTACATTTCTTGTCTACCTTCTTACTTTTCTCCCTTCAGTGAAAAATTGTTAGCTATGTGATTCATACTTGCAGCTGGGGAAAATTAGTTCCTTGAGCGTGAGAAGGTTTAACATAAAATTTTTGTGGGTTTCTGGGTGGGGACCCCAAGTGGCATTAAATTTGAACCCAGCCCTTGCTGCTGCCCATCGAACCCTGTCAGAAGGGCAGCATAATCATCCTACGTACCTTTGCAGGTGTGCTTCTAGACAGAACCAACATTATCATGAATTACTGACATCACCACGATTCTCCTACCCGAGTTTATCCACCTTATATTTTTTCAGGATAGACTGGATGTTCCATGAGGCCCAGAAAATTTAAGCTCTTATTAAGCCACTGATATTTTAGAAGGCTGTACAATCCTGCTGTTGCTTGCTTGTAGCCTCTGCTTTCAGATAGGCTTATAACCCTGCTCCTTTTCAAATGGAAAAATAAAGACTGGAGAGGACAAAGCACAGGATATTGTTGCAGAGCACTTCTCCCTCTCAGGAGCACTTTGTTGCCCTTTTGTTCAGAGGTGGACCAGCCTTCACCCTAAAATATCATTTTTCTTTAAGGCCTTATTTTTGTAACTAAGAAACTCTTGACAGGGCACACCAAAGTCAAAGGGTGATTGCCTGGTCTGCTTTTTGCAAGAACCACATGCAGCATCCTGCACTGCAACTCCTGGCTGCAGATCAGAGCTCAGTCACCATAAGCAGCCTTCTGACAAACTCATCATGATTCTGCCCTTTATAAAACATTTTCAGAGACCCAGCAGGCCTTATCATGCCCCTTTTGGTCAGGAATAGCCTATCATGCCATTTTAATGGATTTAATACATTCTGTTACCCCAAGTTCCTACTCATACTCCTGAAGGTGGGAAGGGAGAGCCAGGAACTGGCCACCTCCAGTTGAGTAAATCCCCGGGTGTTTCCTAAACACAGCACTTCCCAAACCCCAGAGCTGCAGCCTGAGTCCCCCTCCTGCTGTCCCTGCGTGGCTATGAGAAAGCGAAGCAAGAACTAATCCTTTCTTAGGCTGATTTCTTTTGCACCTCGGCTGGAATGCTAGTTAGGTCATTGTATTTGAGACTGCCGAGGGATGCCCCAGGCACAGGGCTCTGTGCTGCCACCTGACAGCCCTGCTCCTGTATGGGTGCTCAGCTCCGGCAAGGAGGAGGTGAAGGGGATCTCCGCAGGGCTCAGCAGCCTCCAGCGCAAGCAGAAGTACAGCAAGCCACACAAGTGTACCTGGCTCTGGGGTTGCCATGCTCGGCGGTGAGGGTTTGTTCCTGCATCCCTCTAGCCATAATTTTCACCACCTGCACAATCAAATCAGCATTTCGCACTGTTAAAGGCAGATGAGGGAATTGACAAAAGTATTGAGTGCAGCTCTTCAGTCCTTCCCACGTGCTGTTCCCCTGTGCTGGAGGTACAGCACAAACAATTATCCCTTTGGATAATGTCTTCATTATCTTTAACTTCTTTGATTCTTTTTCTGCCTCTGTTCATGAATGTAAAAATAGAGTGTCAAATTATTTCCTTGGGAAACTCAGCTGGGTTACACTGACTGTTACAGTTGCCATATAGTATCCCAAATGCTCTCATTTCCATTTGGACCTACATTTAATCCTTTGGTTCTCATTACAGAAATATCGCTAGACGAATTGGTTACAGGCACTTTATTCTTTCTATTCCCAGACTCTCCCTGACTTCAGTGGGAGCTGTGGGTCACACTAATAGGCCAAACTTGCTTTTTGTTCACTCCCTGCAGAGGATGAATTTCACTGAAATGTAATTCAGTTCTAAAAACTTACGTTGAAGAATTGTAAATCTATGACCATTGATTTCCTCTTTAAAACGTCCAGGCGATCGCAGCCCTAAGGTACATTGGAGAAAATACTACCAAGCAGAGAAAAAGATCAAAGGCAGAGTGGGACTTACTGCACCTGGGATTTTGAGGGGAACAGCTGGCTTTCACAGAGTTGTTTTTCTCTTAATCTGGGCAGTGCCAGGGCAGAACTAGTCTTTCAGGAGAGTCAGAGCAAAAATCACACAAAGTCTCCCAAGGAGCCATTATAATATCTTATGGTTTCCTGAGAGCTGTGCATGTTATTCTGTCCTCTGCTTGTAAGGAAATAAAAAGTAAAAATTTGGGGATAAGGTAGGAATGCTGCCAATGCAACCATAACTCCCCAGGTGCTGGTCCCCTAAATACATTTTGATTTGTGTGTTTCTCAGGCTGCTCACGCTGCCTGCTTTATTTGATTCAGCCATAACCAAAAACATTTGGTGCCCCATCTCAGTCAATTTTCTCCATTCTCACCTCTAACACCAGCTGAGGTGAAGGACAAAGGTTTGGGTTTTTTCAGCAATGCAGGACAGACTTCGAGGTACAGAGGCAGAAACAAAAGGATAAGGAAACAAAGCAACTGAATATCTTATCTACATTACCTTTCTCATCTATGGTACTTCCAACGTGTCTGTGCAAAAAAGGCTGGAGATTCAAAACCTACAGTAACACCCTGTGATTTCTGGATGTTACCCCCCAGATCTGAATACCATGGCAGTACGTGTCTGTCAGCCCAACATCTATCCAGATCAGGCAGTTCCTTCTGAAGTCTGTTTATTGCCTCCTCTCTGATTTCTGCATGCAGTGTTAAGCAAATGCAGTGCTACAGGTTTGTACAGGAGTTTATTGCCTCTGCTCTCCAAAGCTTTTTCTTTGTTGTTGCATCTTTTTTTAAGGCTTTCATAAATTTCCATGAACTGTATATATGTAGTTTTAGGATATATCCTATTAATTTGATAGCCTCTAGCAAGTCCTTAACGTTCTAGAGAATCCACAAAGGAGAAATTTGGACATGTTATTAGTAAAGATGATAGACTGGCTGATAAGGTACTTTTCCTAGTTATGGCTCTGAAACAAGTTCTTCCCATCCGGCCTGGACATCAGTGGCAAGGCCAACCAAAGGGGTCTCGTACCAATCAGTAAGTCTTCTGAGAAGTGGACTACATTCTCTCCTTCCTCACTTTGGGGTATACCTCACAGAAAATTAGCAACACAATCCCTACCTGGACTTGTCAGTCCCTGAATCAACCAAAGTCTTCATAAAATAGATTTGCTTTTTGTGGTGGAAGATCCTGTCTCTATCATGGAGTTTAGCAGGATCCTTGCAGATCCATACTCAGGTCTATCTATTATTACTGTGAGGGTTCCATTTTCCTTTAATGTGTGTGGACCACATCAGATAGCAAGACATCCCTGCGAATACAAAACACATTTGCATTGATGATTTGTTTTCCCAAGGAATCTCCCTCTTGCCCTCAGTTCTGACTGCAACAGGCTGGAACTGCATTTTGCTCCCTGAACTACGGAAATCCTTGGGATTTGCATCCTTCCTTTAGTCTTATCATAAATTCCCCAAGGTGTCAAGTCAGGGTGTGCACAAGACCTTCCTAGCTCCATGCTCACAAACATATACACTTGTAAACTTCTCAGCTGGCCAAGTATATGAAGGGATAGTAGTACCTCTCAGAATCGTAAGCAGCAGCTTCAATGAGAGCATCTCAGACGAGAACCAGGGTGGGGCAGGGGAAGAGGGGACCAAATACTGAATACAAAGTAAAGAGAAAGGAAAAGCATCTTTTAGTCAGGCTGTGCACACATGACTTGAATTTGAGCTGCACATTTGCCAATAATAGCTAATAAAGCTAATAAAGAGTTGGTTACCTTTCCAAGCATCTGTTCCGCTCATGCTATTGCTAAACACAAGGAGGCAGGAAACATCAATAGGGTGAGAAGATACATACACATTTAATTTGATTTCTAGTGGGTGACTTTCAAATATTCTTTATGTTTTGGAGCTGTTAATTTTTTGTTATCCTTTCATTAAAGGAGAAATGATTAAGTAGTTTTACCTTAAAGTTATTAGAAGTGGTAAGAGCTTGTCAGTCAAGAATGGTATTGTTCAGGATTCAGACTCAGCTTGCTATAGAGATGTTTTACTCTTATTACGTTAGAGCAAGATTCTGTTCATTTACTTCAGCAACTGAGAGTAGTCTTCCCATTTCTCTTTTCTTCCACCTGCCCAAAACTGCACACCTTACAGGCAACCGTTCTTCCATGTGGGCTCCAGCAAGCTTGTATGCACAACGTACAAGCTCATTGATTTCAGCTGTATTAGCAATTAGAAGTTTCGGAATGTACTACCATGTTCCACAGTGGAAAAGAGCTATTTTTATAATTTCAATCCAAATTATAGAACTATAAATATATTTCTGTCTAAATTCTTTCCTTCTCCCATTTTTGTGAGCTTTCTTTCCTTTATGTCATGTCATACGCCAATGACTCAAAACTTGTATAAGCTTTCCTCCCCCTACATGCACACACACTTCCTCACACGGACATTACATTGCCTTGTCCCAAAGCTGAAAAGCCTTGACAGTCGGCAGGGATATGGAGAAATCCAGCTCAGCCTCTGTCTCACCCTATTTTTTTTTTTATCCCAAATGAAATCTCAGTATAAAAACCATACAAACCAGTATGGGAATTCATACCTGAACATTGCACAGCTTAACGCAGAGCACCAACTAGTGTATTAAAGCATGAATTGCGCTTCCAAATGATGACTGGTAACCTAGACTAGTAAGAATGGTTCAGATACTTTTTTACAGTATCATCTGAAATGTCTCAGGTTTCAAGTGAGGTTCAGGTAAGTCATCAGTGGATGTTCACAACACAGCCTCATTTGTGCAAACCAGACAGGAGCAGCCAGGGTCCACCAAAGTTTCAATATATCTATAGCACCTTCCCACCGCTGTAGCAAATGTACATCTCTAAGCCAGACGGGCTGCAGCTACTCCCCCTCACGCATCCTGGGCAGTGAGTTTGAAAAGGAAAAATACCCTGGTCCCAGAGAACCAACAATTTTTCCCCACCTCAGAAGGTTTGAAGTGATTTGAACTACTTGAAGTTTTGTGCCAGTTCTACCAACTATAAGAAAACTTAGTTTAAAGCTGAGGCTGGTTTCAGTAGCCAACTCCTGTGCTGCTGTTGTCATGCTGAGTTCAAAAAAGCAATTTCTCTGTGTCTGACAAGTGTTAACATTACTATCTTCCCGATCTTTGTCACTAATTGTGTTAGCAAAACAGCCTCTCATTTATCATTTGTAGGCAGTCCATGATTCAGTTGGGTGGGCGAATCAGTTGCTGTGTAATATCAACCAGCTGTGATCTTAGTCATGGCAAAAGTTTAAGAAGGGTCACGCAAGAGTCTTGTGGAAAGTGCGAGAGTGACAGGCTACAGCACAAGGTGGTTCAGGTAGTTGTGATGTCCAGAAAACAAACAGATGAGGATGGTGGCATCTGGAAAACAGAATCAGCCGGGGCTGGGGGGGAGGGTGAAGCTGAAAGAAAAGCAGGCTGTTGTGCAGGACATGAGAACTAATAAACAAATTAAGTAAGATAGTCAGGCTGTCTGAAATATCAGTGCTCTGCACTAAAACACAGCTTGCTAGAGAGATGTTTGATTTGGCCTGTGGTAGTGCGAGATTCTTTTCTGCAGCAACGGACAGTAATTCTCCCACTCCACCTACCAAATAAGCAGTTGCTTTTATTTCCACTGCAGATAAAACAACAAGTACTGGGTTTAAAAAATGTGTTTCTATCTGTGAAGACAGGTAAGAACTAGAATAGATTGTCCAGGTAGGAGGCACATCTATCCCCATTAAAGATTTTAAAAACCAATATCAGTCAGGAGTTGTTGTAATATAGTTAATCCTGTCTTGAAAAAACAAAAAGGTAGAACAGATGACAGCTCAAGGCCCATACTGATGTTATTTTGTGCAGTTCCTAAGACTTTCTTTGATCAGGTAAGCAAATAGGCTCTGAAAGTGTCTGAAAAATTATTAAGTAAACGACAAGGTAAAAAAAAAATAAATGCAGTCTGTGCCCTTCGTTTAATACTCTGAAATGCAGAGGGGACAGCTGTTTGTATTAGAGGGTTAACTTCACAAAAAGCCACCTAGCTAGGAACAAGATTGCCCTCTGCTGGAAATTTATGCTGAAAATCTAAATACATAAAATACCTCAAATCTAATAAAACAGGGTGTCAAGAAAAGCAAACAAGAAACATTCCAACGCAAGACTACAGGGAAGTTAAGAGCATCTCAGAACTCAGAGAAATTCTGAATTACATTGCCATAAAGACTTAGGACTAGCATTTTGCATCAGCTTTGAAAGTAAGGTAGACTGAGGCACAGAAAAGGTGTTCAGAAGCTTAATGATATAAAGCTGGCACAGATTTGTGGTTTTGTGCAAATATCTGTGCTGATGGAGAAACACGAGGCTAAGTCTGGTCTCAAATTCATATTTCTTGCCATCCACAGTGATGTCCAGAATGATGCATGATACCCATGCACCAGACTACATTTGCTTTGTTTGTACCATAATTCACTGTGATAAAGTGCCAGAAGAGTGGAAGATGCCATCTCAATATCCTACAAACCAACTCAGAGTTAATGATGTTCCCTTGATATTACTGGAAGTTGATTTTTACTGGAATGATAAATAAAGAGTAATTGTAATAATCTAAGATAGAGATGTCAACATGTTTAATTTAATGCCTTTGGCATAGCTATATGACACAAAGCAAAGATTCCTTTATGCAGACAGAGATAGAAACTTTGTTACCATGTGGTTTCATTACGATTCTTAATGCATTACAAAGACAGTAATATAATTTTGATTTTTCCGCATGTGCAGCAAACAATCTTCTGGCAAGGCATTCTTACCAACCTCACAAAACCAGACCTTAGGCCTAAGCTATACGGCCCCTGCATGAACCGAAATGAAACAATAAAACACAATTTGCCATGGTGCAACACGGCATTGTAGCATTGTAGTTATTCCTTAATTGACATGGTTATTTTGCAGAGCCTGCAAATAAAATTATTTCCTATATGAACAGAGCATGAGTGACTGGAGTGAAATCTTAAAATTAAGGAGGATTTCCTAAAATTCTTAAAATTAAGGAGGAAATATCAAAGTAGGAAATATCAAAGTAAGTATGCGACATTTAGAACAGAAGACATCCAGGGTTAGAACAAAGCACAAGGTTTTCAGGGCACTGGGAAGACTGTAAGGTACGCAAAATGTTGAAGTCATCCTCAGTCTCACCACAGAAATTCTGTTGTCTGTGGTGTGAGAAGAGCCCGCTTCACCCAAACACAACTTCAGGTAGAGTTTGTCCTTACTGTGAGAACCCGTGAAAGGCCAAGAAAAGTTTACAACAAAAGCCCGTCTTCTATGAGAGGATGAAGTAGAATATTTTAAAAGAGAGAAAACTCAGAGTGAAACGGTACAGTCTAAGTACCTTGAGATACTAGGTATGCTAGAAATAAAAAACTCATTTCAGCTTGCCCAGTACATCTTACAAACAGTGGTTCTCAATGCAGTGCTTTTTGGAAGTGCTGCAACCTCCGCACATTTGCCTGAGTCTCTTTCCGTCAGCTGAGAGGCAGGACTTTGTTTCTTCTTCTTGCTCTTAGTTGTGCAATCACTCTCCCTCTTCCCACGGAACCTGCTCACCTGCTTCCCAGGAGAGGAGCAATCTCCTCAGTTCCGTCCTTCTTACTCTCCATGTACTGCTCATGTACTAACATAGAGAAAATGAATGAAACAGATACATAAAAGATCGTGTCCTGGCAGGAGCAGAAGGAAATCTACTGGGGCCCAAAACTGCAAAGTTTCTCAGAAACAGTCTTTTCTCACTCAGAAATATACTGCCTTTGAAATACCACCACAGAGTATTCTGCTGACAGGTCTAACTTGTTCAAATATACCCATCAATGAAAATAGTATTATGTGTTCTATTTATAGTGTCATTATTTTTTGAGATTGCTAGGACCACGGCTTTCTTCAGGTGAAAATTAAGTTGTACAGAGTCAAAGAATGGGAGGAAGAGGAGCTGTTAGTGAGCTTTGCTGAATACCAATATAAAGTATCCAATAAACAAGTATTCCAGTAGCAGGAAGAGAGATCTGTATTTACATCAGCTTTTCGTACTTTTTCACCACAGTAATATCTGAGGTACATCCAGTAATGTAAAAAATCTGCTGCTACATTTGTCTTCCTTGAGCACCAGGTATAATAGTGAACATTTTGAGAATACGGAAGCGTGTTCATATGTGGTAGTACTGTACTCTTCAGTTAGTTATCTGGAGTTCAGAAATTTGAGCTTTGTTTCTCCCAGTACTTCCTGTGTTACCATCAATTAGTTTCAGAGATTTCTCTTGCATCAAATATGACTATGAGTATCTATTTCAGTGTGGGCTAGGCAATCTAATTAAGTAGTACCCACAAGAATCTGTGTAACCACAAGCTGATAAACACCGGTGTAGTTTCTAAGTGGGATGATTACTGATCTGGAATGTTAGTCAACTCTTGATGACCCAGGGCAGATGATCCAGGCTGGAAACTCAGTATGAAGTAGGACATCGGTGCTTGTCCCACATGGGCCTGTGGTATCTGGGAGGCTGTGTTTGCACCAGGCTGGTCCAGGTTCTACTTGCCTAGAGACTCCTGCACTTCTCAGTCAACAGAGCCATCAATGGTCTCCTTCTTCATTTATACTCTACCTGCATAATTTATGCACCTTCCATAGAAGCCATGTATCTGCTTGTTTGGCTCATCCTTCCATTAACCTGGAAAACTGTGCGATAGCTTCAATATAGCATAAATTTTTAAAGCAAAGTGTTTAAAATTAACAGATGCCAGTTAAATGGTCAAATATGCCATAAGTGTGTGTTAAGATGCTGGATTGTGAATTCAAATGTCTGAGACCAACTCATCTGAATCTGAATCCTGCTAGACTGAAGCAGTTGAGCATGCAGCTACATGGGCTTTTTCTTGGGGAGAAAGCACAACGCTAAACTCCTTTTATTATGTGACTGCTGATGCCAACAGGTACACATGCCAACACATTCACTGGTGTGGTGCTTGGAAGAAGAAATACACTTAATTTCCTAAAGATGAGATTTCTGGATTTGGTGGATAAAGGAAGCATGATGCTTTGGGCAGCTCATGTGACTACAAGCAGCACGACATAGTCAATACAGTAGGTGTAATTGCCACAATGTGTATGAACTCTGTGTCTGATTAATATTTAAATAATACTCTGAAGAAACTTTGCCTCTTCTTTCTACTACCTCAGATCTGTCTCCTTCCTGCTAAAGATGTTTAAGCATTTGATAAATCAATGGCTGTATGGTGGTGGGGAAGGGGGGGGCAGGGGGGAAGCAGGAAAGAAGCAGTAATTAGGAGGCAACAAAACACAGCCTGAGGATGACAGACTCACTTTAAAAGAATAATTTATACACAAGGAAGAAATTGTGCTAAATAGATGGCATGCAAGAATAAGACTGGTCTCTTCTCTTCATGTCACAGTTTGTTGCTTTCATCCAACTACAGTAATACTCTTTTCTTTGGGCTTGCCAGAATAAGGGCAAGTTAAAAAATAGGTCCCTCATTAATATCTGCTTTTATCTCTCTGACAGGCCTGCACATAAGATCTTGGAATGGATTTACATATTAACTTCCTAAATGCAAGGTCTGATTATTGATATAACCCCCTTTGCTTCAGTAACGGAAGTGATAACTTTCACGTGTTTGTAAAATCTTTTACTTAACTGATAGCAAAATAAGCATAATCATATTCAATTTGGAATAGCTTGATCATTCTGACCCTTCAGAAAAGAGTATATGATTTATCTGATTTTTTTTTTTTGTAGTGTTTATACAAAACACTAGTAGTCTAGCAGTTTATACAAAACGGTACCTCCAAAAGTTAGCTGGAAAATAAAATAGTGTAAGGCTAAGACACCGTTCTGTGACCTGGAAAAATCAGCACGGGCAGAGTATGTTTAGATGTGACATATGACCTTGACTCTTGTCCCTGACGAAGCAGAGAGGAAGTGCTGGCTTCCTACAATAGCGTGGCACCAGCACAAACAGAAGGAGCGGTGCAGAGTCTCTTGCCTGGTTGCTTTGGGCTCTCCGTAGCAATACTGGAAGACAATGAAGCACGCAGACACAGCTGCTCCAGCAAACAGTACTGCCACGTGCATAAGAAATCCAACTGAGAAGCTGCATAAAAATCATTCCTTCTCAAACGCAGCTGAGGGGGAAGAGACATATGGTATATCCTGAAGCTGAGTAGAGGGAAATGAGCAATGCCTTCCTTTTTAATTACATCACAAGTTATAGATTTATTTCCTGTTTCATATAAAAATATTTCTGGAGGTCTTCAGAGGAGGAGCCAGGGACATTGAGTGTTACAGAGGAATGAGATTCGCTACTGTCATGTTGCCACCGAAGAGCTGATGTTCTAACACAGTTGCTGCCATTGCTAATGTCTCACCATCACATGCTGTCTTTTATCTTCATTTAAACCCACACCCTTGTTGCCATTTCTCTCAGTATTAGCAGTATTTAAATGAAAGCTGTGTTGTGTTTGAGTCACTGGCCCAGGCTGCGCTGCTGGTGCCTTGTGACACATCCCAAGTCAGCTCATGCTGTGGTCACGGGAGTTGGAAATGGGAAGGTGTTCTGGTGACCTTGACCTGATAGATAGGACAATAGCCTTCTTGTAGAGATCTTAACAGGTTCAGGCAGAGGAAAGGTGGTATTTGTGGGTCTCCCTTGCCCCACTAGTCCTCTAGCTACCATAATCATTATCAAAATTATGTGGAATACTTAAATCAGCTTCTGACCACTTGACACTTGAGAAGTGATTTAGTTATGTGACATTTTCTACATCTCATTTCACAGGATTTTCATGTGGATCAGTATCTCATCTGAAGGGTAAAAAAGAGATTGACATTAGTCAGGGGAATCTCTGTTGCTTCTGAGGCCATGCAGCAAAAGTTATTCTGATGCTGCTGGGCATGGGAGGATGCACTACCCTACAGCCCCCTCCAAAAGGTGAAAAAAAAGTCTGTCTCAGTTCCTATATAGGTGAAGCTGAGTTTTACTGGAGTCACTATTGTTTATTTTTGTCTGTGTACTATGTTCTTAGGGTCTGTATGAGGTCCCAGCGTGTTGCATTTGTAACAGATAAAATCAAAACTGGTCCCTGTTCTAAAAACTCCGCCGATTTGTATAGGATTTTCACAGTCCTGATTTCTGCAAATTCACCATGCAGATATATTGCAATTATTTTTCATTAATGTGAAAAAATGTTAGTCATTCAGTGAAATCTTTGGTTAAGTAATCTGGAAATGTGGGTTCACTATTAAATTTGTGGCATTGTGTAACATTTCACTGAGGAGCAGGAGGCACAACCTGTAGGTACACTAGATTTAAAACCGGTAATAAAAAGGGAAACATTTCAAGGATGTAACATTACCATAAAGATCTACCGTAAAGTTGACTACTCCTTTGTAGTGTTGTTTAAATGTATCATATTTTATATCTGTGTTGTACATCTGCTCCTCAGATAAATGTAGTTGAAAAAACTCAGTGTGCTTACAGGAAGCGTTTGCAAAACCAGAACCGTCTTTCTGTCTGATTCTGTGTTACATTTTACCTCATCGTCTTTCTCTTGATAACTTGCCTACAAAGTACACGCAGGGAAATTTTCTGTATTTTTCAAATAGGGACCTGAAATGGTGAGGAATTATCTGTCTTATCTTTCAGAAACCCAACTGAAAATTTGCCTCCCAAGACGCTTATTTCCACAAATGTCTTTTGGGGAATTCAGCCTGCTCTAAGTTCAAGTTGACCATAGGAAAATAAAGCAATTCTAGTTTGGGAAGAATCAATGTATTTTACTCCATGGTAGGCTCCCTACATCAGGAGTCTGAAAACGTTTTGAGGTTGATAAGTATTTCATTTGCTGTTGGCAGGTTTCTTGTAGGAGGAGTGGGAGGAGGCTTTACGTCACCATTGCCTTTGCTCAACACAGATACACAGCCACCAAGCCAGGTATGCCTCCAAGGGTGTTATTTGATAGAATTGGGGAAATTTGCAGCCCCAAGGACATGGTCTGTCCATACCAGACTGACACAAAGGGGTATAAGCACACTACACCTTATATTATGCAGTCACACCATTCACACAACTAGAAGTTTTTGGTGCAGACAACACTTTGCACATATTTTAGACGAATAATGCTCTCATTAGTCCATCTGATCAATATCTTCTGGACTAAGAAACCTGGAAAAAGTCTCCAAGGCTATATTTTTCCAGCAGTTTTCCTAGCCATTTCATGCAGTGAATTCTGAGAGTTTTCTGACTGAACTAGGAAATGCATCCCTCCTTCCTATTTATTATTTTATGTGTTAGACTACTTGGATTGTCCAAATTCACATGCCACAGACATACACTAGAACCAATCAATGGGGGCATTTGGATTATATGCACTTCAAAACAAGCTCTTTTTCTACCGTCAATATACATACTTGGCTGTGAAATTGGAATGAAAGACAAACTGTTCTGTTATTAGAGGTCTCAAGGATAAGGAAAGGTAACTTCAGAGATCTAAAACTTTTGCTTTTTTTAAAGGGTCCAGCTTGAAGAAATAAAGGAGAAAATAATAGTCAGAAGACGGAAGGTTAGGCAGGCAATAAAGAACCAGCAGGGCTCTAGAAAATCTATAATAACAAACTTGGAAGTATGAGCCATTTATTTGATTGGAAAAGATAGGTGGGGAGCTGCAAGGAGGGTTTGTTCACATACAATTGGCTCTCATATTAACTCTATCATGATGGGGATAGAAGCCTGCTTGATGATTTGAGTCCTTTAATATCACACACCATGAGGTAAAGCCCTGAGTTGCAAGTCCTGAGTGATGGATCAGTATCCCTGATGACTCAGAAGCCAGGCTCTGAAATTCAAGTGTTAAGCAAACAGACTTGTTAAGGTAGTGCATGATAAAGCACTCTGGGAAGTCTGAGCAGGAAAGTTGTTGCTGTAGACAAAGTCAGTGCATGCCAAATGGGGAGACGCAGAGTCCGTGTGAAGACTTCATTTTCTATATGTGTGTATATACGTATCATACATGTGTGTATATATATATATATATAAAAATATATGGCCCTCTGTGACATGGGAGAGGCATTACTACAGGCTTCTGGCTAAAGAACTCGGACATATTCTTCCAGATACACTTGACTTCAGCAAATTGATATGGAACTACCCTTCCTCCGATAACATTTTCTGGGACCATTCTGCTCCTTTCCCTTCACTTGCTTTATTTTTGATTCTTACTGGTAATTCTATCTTGTTTATATATTGTTTTAACTAAATGCAAAAAGGCAATGAGATTAAAGAAACACAAAATTGAGAAAGTCAGTTATTACTGGAATACAATTTTCATTTATTGTCCTCAGTAGTACTCTGAATGGCCAATTGCTTACTTAGTTATCAAAAACAGTGTGGGTCACAGCAATACTCGTAGTTGTGCACTAAAAGGCTCTATCCTCATTTGCAGTCTCTGTTTTCTGAAGAGGACAATGTCCTACTACTTTGGATAAACACTGGAAGGAATTATTCCCTGAAACACTAGAGCAGGACTGCATCTTGAGGTTGGAAAAAACCATTTTGCCTTTCCCTCTTTCTGTTCTCCCATTGGGGATGCTTCCAACAACAGGAGCCTGTAAAGTCTGAAGTTGTCTGACTCCAGCAGAGTGATTTCAAAAGAAAGAAGCTCACTTGTTTACATCCTATTTCCAAACTTTTGCAGGCATCAGTGATCTAACCCAAAGACTCTTCAGAAAGAGATTATACCTCCTGTGAAGACTTTTATTCCTTGTCCTATGAGCTCTTTATGCTGCCAAGTATTGCATTTTTACAAAAAAACACTGGAGTTTTCCAAAACACAGAGAAGTGACAAAAAAGAGACCAAGTGCAACGAAAAATTCCAGCTGATGCAGGGTCTTCAATCCCCTTGCTCTATTTTGGCTGATTGCCATGAATTAAAATACCGGGAAGTATATGCACGCTAGGGTGAAATTGTGAAAAGGGAGAAATGGGAACGGAAGAGAAGAAGAAAAACAGCAAACGGAAGAGAAGAAGAAAAACAGCAATTCAGGAAATACGTCCTTGAGCTTGATACTGCACCTGAATACAAGGCTGTAATTTTGTTGTGTTTTTCTCCTACTTTACTGCACTTCAACCCTGAAGGTTTTCTCTACTAAGACAAAGTCTTCAGTGGTGCAAAGCATTTATAAGTGCTTCTATGTAACACCTTCACTTCCTCCTATCTGCCAGAAAAGGAATTGCATGTTCAGCTTAATTAAGTCCTTCGCCCTATTAACAATGCCCAATCTACCAGGATAAAGGCCCTCTATAGGTCTCTGGTTTATGCTGGTCTTTTCCAGCTGTCACACTAGGAAGAGAATGGCCTGGTAGAAGCTACAATTGCCACATCTGCTGTCATGTGTTCCACAGCTGGCTCCAAAACGGAGCCTTTGCATGTCCACATCTTCATCAGGGAATTTGAGGCAGCTCCCAGAACCTTTATTTGCTGCTGCTAAGGCTAGATTGGAGGGGTAAAAAGTGTGTGGAGGGGAGCAAAGGGAATGAGAGACATCACCTAGTGAGTATGCTGGAAATACACTGACGCAGTCAGTGAACCTGGAAGCCAACAGGTTTAACCTGGTCACCACACAGCTAGCCAAATAATTCTTTTCTCACTTGCAAAGAACTGGACTGGATTTGCTGCTGTTGCCTATGAAGGATCCCAGAAGAGAAATCAGGTCCCATGGCTGTCTACGTTGGACTTTCCTGTCATTGGCAGCTGTGTCACTGTTTGCGTCTGTGCTGCCCTTCACAAGTAGTATTTCATTTCATAAAGAAGATGATGCAAAGTCCTTAACCACTGTTATTGCTAGACCGTGTCAGATGTTAGAATATGCTCATCCCTACTGATCATCTTTCCAGAAAAATTCATAGTCTGTCTTCTTTCAAGCAAACAAACACATTATAATGAGGGGAAGACCAGTGGATTGAGGCAGAGACAAGGCAGAATTTGACATTGTATTTAAAACTATGAGTGCATTTGTAGCTTATAAAGTCAAGTGATAGTGCTCGAAGTGCTAGTGCCAGGCAATTCACAATCTTAAAATGCTGGAAGTCAGCTGATATATGGCATTGTTTCCACACACCGGACAAATAACACCCTGGATTCTGAAAAAAAAAAAGTCCTTAATGTTCTTAAGGTATTAAATTGTAATGTTGAATTTTTAAATAGATACATGAGTAAAACTAGTCTGAAGGACAGTCTAGGGATCTAAGTTTATCTTGATTAATATCTGCTTACACTTTTTGTCTCTGCTGCTGTCATATTGATCAAAAGTACTATTTAAATTAAATTTCCTGATCTGAAAGTATATTACTATCTGCACAGGACAAATAGGATTGTCTCAAAGCCATTTATTGTATTTAATTGTGTGCGACTTAGAATGCTTTTAGGAATTACAAGAAATGCACTCCTGGTTAAAATGGAAACATCTTTGCTTCCACTGTTAACTTACAAATCAAAATGAATTCAATAAAGACTATATTAAAACAATAAAAAATGAGATTAGTAGTTGATGGATGTGTACCAAACCCTAAATTTCTCACGCAGCTACTGCCAAACCTCCCTTTGAAACTACCAATAAAATAAAATGATCCAGATTGTCTGTCTACAGTCCCATGTCGTACCAATGGTGCTGAGGTTCAGCAGAGCCTGACTTTAAGTGCTTCTCCTCCTGCCTCTGCCAAAGTACCATACTATGGATTCCTACTGCAAAATAGGGTGACAGTGAGCAGGTGAGCAGTGAGCTCAGACAACTTGTCTGAAACAGGCATGTACATCTACAAAGACTCTGTGCAACATCTGTAGTAGGGAACAGCTCTAGGAAAGTGAGAACTGGAATCCCAATTTTGGGCTTGTGACACATTACACAGAGGATATTTGCTGACAGGACAAGGAGCTCTATCGTGAAACTCATTAATTTAAACTAGAAGAATAGGTTAATAGTTGTTTTGGTTTGGTTTGGGTTTTTTTTGTCTGGCAGAATTGATTTTAGGTCAGTAAAACTGTTTTATTTCTTCTGTTTTACTCTGCTGCATAATTTAGCATTTCAGAAATACTGCAGAATGATGACAGTGAAGCCTGAATTCAAAAGAATTAGGATGAGGTACAGCATCAGCTCATTGTCCTGCAAGACCTGCAGCTAAGCATGCTAGCGACTCTCCGGGCTGTCATTGACTCTATGCTGACCCTGCAAAAATGTGTGTTAATTTTTTATTATCATTGTTATTTGTTACAGGCTTTGCATGAATATAGAAAGAGGATTTAGACTACTTAGACAATTCACACAGCATGACTTATATCAAGGCATGTGTATCTTGTTTTTGTCTGCACAGCTTTATTCATGCACACTTCCACTGACCTGCAGCAGCTGTAAAAAGATTTGTATGTGCTCACACATAAATAAGCTGAGGACAGTTTAGTTTATTGATTGTTTTAAAATTCTTAGTGTCATTTTTAAGATGCTATTATGTGAAGTTACCATTGTAAACTGGACAGCTTTAGAAAAGAGGATGCCTGTATATTTTCCAGAGTAAGGAACGAGCTGTTAGTCAATAGATGTTTTTAAAACTGTGAGAGGTTAATTATCGTTATGAATAGTTACTCTAACAATTTTTACAGTAATTATTTTTTTCTCGTGAAGTTAGTCCCTTTCAGCAAACCTTTACACATATGCTGAAATTTACACTTTCTTTGAGTCCATCAGAGCCGCTGAGAAGTCACATATGCATGGAAAAGGATCTTCATCTTGGTAAAGTATTCACACGCACGGCACTACGTGTTGGGTGGCTTAGAAAAACAGTGAAACAGACTGTAAACCATACCCTGAAAAATCACAGTTTCAAATACTGCGTTTTCATTTAATAAAGAACTAAATTTTATTTATCTCTGTTTTGTGTAGCTTTATTTTTACCTCAGGTCATGCATCCCCAAGGATGTCAGAAAATACGCTTCTGTCTTTTTAAGTGAAGTTTCCTCACAGTGAGCTTTTGTCAGTCATTGTCTTCTGACACAGACTATATAGTGTCCCTCCCTAATAGATCACATATGATATACCTAAAGGAAAAGAGGAGGAAATGCTATTAACTCTTCTAAAATCTATCAGTAAAAGAAGAAAAATGTAAGAAGTATCTTCCCTTCCCAGGACCATGCAAGCTCCTCACGAAATCCCAAGCTGTGGGGTTCATCTGCTGTCAGACCATAAGCAAATGGGAGGTGCTCAGGGCTGGGCACAGTTTCAGTCCCTGGCAAGCCAGCTGGGCAGTGCTGGTGAAAGGAGATGCTGACCCTTTCACACAGCTCATGCATGTCCTGTTCTGGGTTGTCAAATGCACCTCTTGATATTGAAGAACCTGGAGAAGTACCTTAAATGGACTGACAGAGTAACAGTAGTACCAGTGGGGCCAGCTGCATTCAATATGCTGTGGAAATTAAACATTCACTTCTTAGGTACTTTTTTTGACTCTTCATGAAGATGGAGAGCACCTTGCCCACAGTCCGAGCATTATGGTTAACGAATCCTTACAGTTTCATATAAAGTTGCCATGTCTTGTGTATGTTTCCATGACAGTGAAGCAATAATTTACCTCAGAATAAAAGCAAATCTGCAGTAACAAGGGGCAGCACCTTTTACACAAAGATTCTTAAAAAACGTGTTGATGAAAGCACTTTCATTTTTGTTCTGAAAGAACCATTTTAGAGTTACATGTAGTTCAACTCTACAAAAATGATAGTTATTTTTCAGAGTCCAGAAGACAGCCTCCAGACAACAAGAGACTCTGAAACAGTAATAACAGTATTTTTCCTCAGTTAATACTCAGTAAGTATTTCTCAAGGGCGTCCAGTATCATTATCCTAATTTTTAGCCCAAGACACAAAAATGAAGTAAGTTGCTCATGGTCTCCCAGTAGGAAAATCTATGTGTCACTGTAGGAAACACGTGGATGGCATTTCACAGACTCTTGTTTCTTGTGCTAAGGAAATGAAGGAAGTTCTTTAAATATTCTTGTGTAGTTATTTTCCACTCTTTTCCCAGGGCACTTCCATGCAACCAAAGTCCCATTTTGCTAATCCATAGTATTTTTTAGTTTTAGATAGTGCACAAAATCTTGGAGGGGCAGTTGCTCAATAGCAATAATAAAATAGACAAAACCAGATCATATGGTTCATGCTAATGCTAAAAGCAAATGATAAATACTAATACATGGTAATGCTAGACATAGCAAGTGATAGAGTTTTTTGGAGGGAAAGATTCTCCATAGCTGTTGCACAGAATCCTTTAGGATCAAGTCACTGAATCTAATTACCTCAAATGAATTTCAGTATAAAATATACTTCCAACCTCATACTCTATACATTTCAGTTAATGAGTCATTCCCAGATTACAGTGAAGGAAAATAGCCTTAATGGATAATAATCAAAATATATATCGAGGGAAAAATGAGGAAAATCTGATCATAAGACACTGCAGCAAATTGCAAATCATTTTACATTCTGGAGGAGTAAGAGTTTATTCCGAAGGTTGGAACACATTTAGGTTTTGCTATCTCTTCTTCCTCAGAGGATGAAACAGATCATGTCTGCCATGTAGGTACATCCATTAAACAGCTGAGAATGTCTACTGGATCTGAAATAAACTGAAGTCAATAGAAACCTTTTCAACTGACTTCAGTAATGAACTTTGTCAAACAATCAATTCTGCCCTGGCACTTCCTGCTGTCTTGATTAGTTAAAAACATGATAAAACTTTGTCAAAGAAATATTTGGAAAACAATCTTTTGCACTGCAAGAAATACAAAATCTATTCACTGCTTTTTGCTTCTAACGTGAGGCTTGAAAGTATCTAGATGTACTTTTTAAGGCAATCACCAGCAAATCTCAGCATCTATTTTAACGGTATTCTAGAAAAAGAAACAAAATCCTTACCCCAAAACTTTGGTGGCCATGTGATTGGAGAGTAAGTACTGTTTCTATCCATAACATCCAAATAACTAATACAGAATGGTACGTCCACAGAGGAGCAATGGTTTTCTGAACGTTTGAGATTTAGCAGTAGAAGCAATGCTTTTGTGCTGCCAGGGAACTGTGTTGTTTGCCTGAAAGGAAATGGTTGTATCACGTTTCCTGCTTCTGGACTCGAATTAGCAAGTGCTCGCCTTATCTTGGAACACCACATGGTTCCCGAGACGGGGGAATAGTTTCCTTCTCGTCATTTCCTCAGCCAGAGCAAATTGACTCAGAACAATACCAAATCTCCTCCTTCTCTGAAACTTTTTGAACCCCAAAATGTCCAGAGATAGGAAGATGAAAATTCCTTTCTGTTTCCTTTAATGATTTTCTATGTTGAAGACCCTCCTTAAACATTCAAAAACATTCGTATTCAGTGGGAATTTTCAATAAGGAAGAAATGTGTCAAGAGGCTTTTAATAAACACTATTTAATTAGTATATTAAGTTATGGTATGGGGATTGTTAAGCATTCACCATTGTTCCTCAGCTAGTTTGAGGAACTAGCCAGGCCTGACAGTGTAACTGTAGGCATTAATATTTTAATGAGTGTACTTCAAATTTCCTTTGCCAGTTCTTTCCCTTTCCACACCCCATTCTAAAATATGAGTTCCCTGGAACACAAACAGGCTTTGAGCTAATTGTTTGGACAGTTTTAATACAATGCAGTATAATTGTCTGTTGGAATTTGTAGGTACTGCTGCTAAATATAACAAATAGCAATAATAACACCCCTACAAAAGAAAATAGCCAACATATCTACTGACACTGACACAGAATTAATGGAGAATGTATGCTGATCAATGAAATATATGATTTTGTATTTATGTGATAAATTCTGTACGACCCCATTTTAACTATTTTCCTCTTAAATATTTTGCAGAGAGTGGGTGCCCATAAATATTCTGCTATGAATGTCAAACCTCTGTTCTCTGAAGAATTGTATACAGTTTTGTTTTGCCCATTGTTTAAAAAAAACCCAGAATCAATTACGTCTATTTTTCACAATGAATATTAGGATACAAGTTTATAAGAAATGCTGGGATTATTTAGTTTGGTCGGGACACAGATACCAAAGCAGATGATAAAAATACACAAATTAAAGAATTCTATTTTTAGGGTTAGTTTTGTGCTTTAAAAGTAGATGGAAATACAACAAAACGGAATTATTGTAAACTATAAAATGGGGAAACCTAGTGATTTTAGTTTACTGAATGCATCTATCATGATGATCATTGTAAAAAAGAATTAAACACTGACCTTAATCTAGTTGAAAAGTGGCTAATTTCAGACATGAACTCTTGTACAGATAATTAAATCTTCCATATTATCAAGAGTATAAAATATGAACCTTAATACTTTTTGACAAAGTCAACAGCAATGAGAAGCATGCCAGTTTCTCTCTGGACAGGGTATTCCAAGATGAGAGTTGTCTCATTTTCCTCAGAAACAAACAGCTGATATGGGCAACTGTCAGCAGCAGAAGGTCAGAGAAGCTGGATCACCAAAAGTGTTACCTGAGCCATACACCTATAATGCTTATCAGCAACTTGCAGCAAATAAAGTTTTAAATGAATCAAGGTGATGTGAGCTTACAATGACCTGCGAAGTAGCACGCTCTTTCAAATCAGTTTCAAACTCTCTTTCTGCTATTTACTCTTGCAAGAAAAAGAAAGAATTGCAAATTGTGCAACAGAACTTATCTAAAATAGGTACAGTGTATCACATCCTGAGATGTCATAGTTAGAATGAAACATTTTTCGCAAAAAAAGATAAAGCAGTTTGATACATCATAAACCTTGTCTTAATTTATTATTTCAAATATTAGACTAATTTTGTTTCTGTTCATTTTGTTTCTGAGTATTGCAAGAATTTATTTTCTTGGTAACCCCATTAGTTCTTTCATTTTTCTCTACTGAGGAGGATCTTTTCCTGAAAATAAAATCATCATAACTCAAGGTACCCTCATGGATAAAAATGCTCATCATCATTCATTATACTGGCCAGTATAGAATCATAGAACCATAGAATGGTTGGAGTTGGACCTTAAAGATCATCTAGTTCCAACCTCCCTGCCATGGGCAGGGACACCTTTCACTAGACCAGGGTGCTCAAAGCCCCATCCAGCCTGGCCTTGAACACTTCCAGGGATGGGGCATCCACAACTTCTCTGGGCAGCCTGTTCCAGTTTCTCAATACCTTCATAGTGAAAAATTTCTTCCCGATATCTAATCTAAATCTACTCACTTCCAGTTTGAAGCCATTACTACACATTCTATCACTGTATGTCCTTGTAAAAAGTCCCTCTCCGGCTATCTTATAGGCCCCCTTCTGTTACTGGAAGGCTGCTATAAGGTCCCCCCAGAGCCTTCTCTTCTCCAGGCTGAACAATCCCACTCTCTCAGCCTGTCTTCATAGGAGAGGTCTTCCAGCCCTCTGATCATCTTTGTGGTCCTCCTCTGGACCCTCTCCAACAGGTCCACACCTTTCTTGTGCTACAAGGACTTCAAAGCTAGATACAGTACTCCAGGTGGGATCTCACCAGAGCAGAGTAGAGGGGTAGAATCACCTCCCTGGACCTGCTGGCCATGCTTCTTTTTTACACAGCCCAGGATATGGTTGGCCTTCTAGGCTGCAAGTGCGCTTTGCCACATCATGTTGAGCTTCTCATCCACCAACACCCCCCAGCTCCTTCTCCTCAGGCCTGCTCTGAATCCATTCTCTGCCCAGCCTGTATCTGTGCTTGGGATTGCCCCAACCTACGTGCAGGACTTTGCACTTAGCCTTGTTGAATTTCATGAAGTTCGCATGGGCCCATGTCTCAAGCCTGTCAAGATCCCTGAGGATGGCATCCTTTCCCTGCAGCCTGTCAACTGCACCACACAGCTTGGTGTCATCAGCAAACTTGCTGAGGGTGCACTCAATCCCACTATCCACGTCACTGACAAAGATGTTGAACAGCACAGGCCCCGATACCCACTCCTGAGAAATGCCAGTCATCACTGGCTTCCACTTGGACATCAAGCTGTTGACCGCAACTCTTTGAGTGTGACGATCCAGACAATTCCTTATCCACTGAGTGGTCCATCCATCAAATCCATGTCTCTCTAATTTAGAGACCAAGATGTCCTGTGGGACAGTGTCGAATGCTTTGCACAAATCTGGGTAGATGAGGTTGGTATAACAGTCACTTCTGACTGACGGGAGACAGAGGTATGTAGAGGACAAGGTGCCAAATACATTGCTGATGTGACTTCAATTCTAATGAAATGAGCAGTCTTTTACCCTTGAAAAGAGGAACTGAATTCTGTCCTTAAAGTTTTCTAATGTATTAATTAAATGAGGGGAGGTGCTTTGAATTTACAACAGCACAAGCCCTAATCCCTGACTAAAATGAAGAACTTTTAGGGAAAAAAATGTGATGGGGATTATCACGTATTTGTCTAATGTATTAGAAAAACCATGGACAACCAAACTGTAGGTAGGCAGGTGAAGGGAGGGAGGAGGGAGGACTTGGCACCGTTGTCAGCCTGCTCTTGGGGCAGTAGTTGCTTTCTCTGAGGCATTTATGCTTTCCCCATTGATATATTATGATTCTTTTCTTTTTCTTTGCCTCCATAAACCCCTGATGTTTTCTGTTTAACAAAACACTTAACAGTGCACAGAGATTAATTTAGTCGAAACCATTTTTTTCAGCTGGCTAGGGCTCATGGTGACGATGTTTGAGTATGATCAGCCTACAAATTGAACCCAGATCTTAACTACTGTCAATCACTGCCAGACAGAAGTGTCATACCACTGTCACTAGAAGCAAAAAACGAACACTGTGACAGAATTTTAAAGCAACTTGCTGGAAATGACTTTTCAGTTTTTCAGTTGCTTACTTTTACTGGCACTTCTTGAGGAAACATAGGTGTATATATGCTGAGTTCTCCTGCACAAGCCCACAAAATATTTTTATTTCAAATTTAAGCAGATTTCACTGAAAAAAAAAATAAAAATGACAGGAGTAGAATGATCATCCAGTGAAACTTTTTCTTTTTTTTTTTTTTTTCACACTTTCCATCTGGAGATTAAGATTTAGGCTGGGATTTCCTTTAATTGTTTCATATTTCAGCAGCCTCATATTTGTCCTTGGTTAGTTTTACAGCTCTCCGGATGCATGAAGAAAAACTCAGGAATTTTTGTTCTTTGACCAGTGATGAAAAATGTTCCTGTCTCCCATCAAACTATCCATTCTCAAGGCTGCTCATAATGTGACAAAAGGCAGAAACTACAGCTTGAATTTACTGCCTTTTAATGATTCACTTCAGCCCTCTTCAAGATTTCTTCGGTTTACCTGAATAGTTAAATAACCTACCTCCACGTGCTGGCTCTACCAGAATACATCTTTTGATATGATATGCCTGCTATGAATGAAGACAAATATGGCTGCAGTAACATTGTCATTTCAGAAAACACCTTGGTTTCCAGGAGTGTAACATAAAAAGAAGGTCCCTCGTTGCTAATTATGTACCATTACATGATTGGGAAGATAATGTCACAGTGCAGAATGTGAACACACTGTATTTACTGGAACACGTACCAAATTTTTACACCCAGTATTCAACTCAGAACTCTGAAACCACATTTTTTCCCTAACGTGGAAGTCTTTTATAGTCTAGCAAAAGGTGACTGAGAAACATAAAAAGAGGCAGAGGAGAGCCCTCCCTTTCTACCAGCCACACACTTTCAGATTACTGATCTTTTTCATGACATTTGTGGTATCAAAGACTGTTTGCATATTTATATGTCTGTGGGAAAGAGAGAGGGAGGGAGTTGAAAAAGAGTACACTTATTTTATGTTAATGTATTTCACAGTGGTTAAGCTTAAGGCCAGAGAGAAAATAATTTTATTTGAGCCAGGTTTATATAACTCAAATACTTAAGTTAAAAGGGGTGGTGGGTCCTGCCAGATTTAACAGTGGTAATTCATGTGGGCAAAGGCCAGTTTTAGCATCTCTGCACTGTATTCCCACAGCCAAGTAATAGCTAGGGAGTATGGTAGTAAGCGTTGGGGTTATGGGGCTTGTGTGGGTCCAGCTGTGCACCTGGGTAATGGGGGTCATCCCTGGGAACACAAGGAGGTGGAACAGGGAGGGGGCAAAGATGAGTTTTTTGGGGCTAACAGAAATTCAGGAACTCTCCTTTCTCGGTGTTTCATATCTAACAGCTTGCATGATATTTTGTGGTGGCCCACATGGAGCTAGCAGTTTGGACTCTAACTTGAAAACCTCAAACCCAAAATTTTATTTTATCAGGAGACAAAATTGTGAGTAACCACCACAGAACAGAAGAAAACAAGGTACTGTCATTATCTGAGGTTTCCTTCCTCACAAGGAATTAATTAGGTAAAACGGAGGCACAAACCCACCTAGATTCAACCCTCAAGTTGAAGCTTGATAAAATATTGAAGAGGATTTTATGGCATAATTGTCCATAGGGGCAGGAAACTGGAGTCAGCAGTCCAAAAAATCCCTCTTGGTTCTCTGTTCTATAAATGCATCCTGTGAACCACTTGCTGCTCAGCAGATGAAAATGAAATCCATCAATACGCTTTGCAAAGGGTAGAAAATTTTTGTCCAATGGCCAAATTTGCCAATGTTGCACAAACTTGCAATCTAATAAAGAGATTTGCCATTATGTCTTCAGAGTAAAACATTTCCTTGTCTTCAGTTATGACGCTAGAGGTAAAAGGACAGGGCAATAGACCTCAGAGTCTTCCTACCCAGTTCTGTACCTCTGAGCATCCTGAGACTTGCAGTGCTGAAGCATGACAATTAGTAGACTCATTACTTTAATTCAGATTACCATCCTATTCTTTCTGCTGCCCATTAAGAAAGAGACCAAATAAGGGGAGAGAAAGAAATAACACCCAAACACAATTCAGTATGACAGTAAAATTATATCGTTTTCATAGTAACTGATAGAGCTCTACAGATGAGTTGTAAATTTTGCATCCAGCTACCAGCACTGGATAAAAAATATAATCCCTTGCTGTTGTATTCTGTCGTACCTGCTGTTAAAAAGATGGAATGAAATGACATCCATTTTTCCCACTCCCTAGGGTGGTCTGAAATTTTTAATTTCATTGACAAATAGTGTTCACAGATACATCTATATTTGTTGAAACTGAGAGACACTTCTTGTCTTTCACAGACGTCAGGTTGCTGGTGTGAGCAGCAGGTGGGTGTCCCATTTACCTTTATAGTGCATGAACTGTTTAGGAGCAGAATTGTATTCATCCCAGGTTGTCACGTAGAATTTAATGAACTTGACTCATCATGCGGCATTGCCTTAGAATGGGAAAAAATATTCCTGCGTGCCACCGTTAGCACGGACTTGTACATCAGTGTATCTGTGCGGGTGTTCAGTACCTCTGCAGTTACTGTCCCTGGGTGGGCAGAGACTGGTAAATAATCCTTTTGCTGAGACGTAAACTAGGACTTACCATTGACATGGTCTTCATTTTGTCACACAGTTAGGAATACCAAGAAACATAACATACTGGATTCAGGGTATGTTTCCCGGACCCATTTTTATATTCATTTTAGCGGAAATGGTTCCCTGCTGTCATTTAATTATGTGAATTAGATAAGAGTCTAATCCAAACACTTTGTTATTAATGAAAATATCCCTATACGTACTGACATATCATAATAGGTGTGGCATGGGCAGATAAGCATTTGAAGTGTATTTCTATCTCCTGTATATCTGAAATATCTTCCAAAAATTACATGAGAAGGATGGTAAGAACAAAATCATTACTGTCCATATGTTTTCAGTAAATCTGTTTCCAAGCTAATTCTTCTATAGATTCCAATGCTAAAAAAAAAAAAAAAAAAAAAAAAAAGTATTTCAGAACCACTTTATAACAGGATTTTTCCAAGTATAATGTGTTACACCTGGATTACTTCCCTATTTTTTCCAGACCTGTATCTAGTCTACGAGGCTAGTCACGAGAAATTGTCTTTGTGCAATTATGTGCCACAACAGATATAATTTGGGTTTGATTCACTTAGGTTTACTGTGTGTATACTGCTTAATTTTCATGGCTGCATTTGTTTGATGGATGGAAAAATTGAAAATTCCTCTTTCGTTTTTCTAGGCAAATGGCTTATGACAGTAAAAATCTGCTTTCTGAGTCACAGCATAGGTAAATGAGTAATGTGAAGTAACACAACAACAAATATTTGATCATTATGGTCCTCTTCATCAGTTTACTGTTTTTTAAAATTCTAAAAAACCAAAAGCTTTTCTGAAGTTTAGAGTAAGAGGAAATCCTATGGGGAAGGTTAAGAACGGAGGCATGATGAACAATTGAAGGAAATTGCCTTTCAGTAGTCATGAATGTTTAATCTTCTCTTCCTCTGATTGACAGGATCACACCTTAGTCACGGAGTATCAATTTGTTCCTATAAATCCAACAAGCTTGGCAAGCGACTCATGAGGAAATTAGCTGGACTGGTATTTCTCTGTTACAGTACTTTTGAATTGCCCAAGGATAATCAAAATGTACGTGATGTCAAAATGCTCTAAAGGCTATAAAGCCCAGATCAATCACCCAGAAAAGTACAAAGAGTGCCACAATACCTCATAACACTCCAAGTAAAAGTTTTGAGGACTATAAAGTCCATGGGCAATGCCCTGTATGCCAACTTAGCCTGCTTGGTTTTGTTATGATTTATTATACTTATTATAGTTTCCCCAAGGCATCCCACGTGGCAATCACAACTCTGTTGTACTTAAGTACTGTACAAACCAATTACGGTGAGACGAGGCAATTTGCATTTCTTCTTTGTTGTGCAAATTATTGTTTCCTGTACTCTGCAGGAAAACACGATATTGAAAAGCAAGAGTCCAAGACTCCAGTCACCGATATTTTTTCTTTTGTTGATTTTCTTTGCCCTTCCCTTGAGAGCAGTATTTGAGGTTTAAAGGCATTTCTCAGGGTGCATATTTGGCAGGTCTGTCAGCCTCCCCTTGTGCGTCAAGCTGCAGTCCATTAGAGCAGGCCAGTTACTGACCACTGTGAAGACAAGGTGCTGGCAACAAGCTGTTTGTCTGTCTCACCTCAGCTTAAGCAGAGAAGTAGCCAAAAACCAAAAGAAGGTACTTGATCAGTTTTTAATGGGAAAAAGATAAAAGTGTCCTGTCAAGGAAGCTGTATTTCCTTCAGCATACCCCCAAGTCCCAGAGAATTTCCCTCCCGTTAACTACAGAAATTTTGCTCTGATGAAAGACCGCAGTAGTGGTTCCTTCCACATATCCCTTCCTTCTTATCGCAGCAGATCTAGACATCCCAGCACTCTTCAGAGCCTCAAAACGTCCAGACCTTTGCCCTCACCCATACAGCCTTCCTAGCCACCCCTGGCAATCCCCGCTACTCTCTCTCTCCCGAGCACCCACACAAACATCTGTATTTGCAGCCTCCACGCCACTGAGCACCCCGGTCCCTCAGCAAGCTAATCGGAGAGCTCCACAGAGAATGGAAATGCAATTACGGTCCCTTGGAAACTGGTGAATAATTAATTTAACCATTTTCTATTGCAGGTCATTAATTTTTACTGCTCTCAGATGACTTGCTATTATAGAGAGTAAGCTTAATAAATTTTGAACAGCAAGGGCCAGGAGTTGTGGACACAGGCATCCAAGCACAGAGTGACTGCAGAAACTCCAGATGTAGAAAATAATTTACCAGTAAGTACAAGGAGCCGGATACCAGTTTCATGTACACCTTCATGCGTGCTTTCAGTTTTACACTGATGAAAATTTCAGTAGAGTAACTCCTAATTCGTTCTGGAAAAGGCTTGGGGGATGAGCAGTTCTATGATGTAAGACTTCTGAAGCAGATTTTTAGCATGCAGAAATCCACACCATTAAATTGAATTATATTGACTTACAATGATGATCTGAACAATTAAAAAGATCAGGAAATAAAATTACGAGAGATGATGAAAATGTAATGGAACAGACAGCTTACAAAAGCAAAGCATATAGCTTACAAAAATAAAGCCGTCAACAATACGACTAGTTGACACGGGTCAGTCAAACCTAAGAAAGCAAGCGTTCGGTAAGACTAACATGTGGAATCAAGGGGCATACACCAGAAATGACTGCTGACCCTTTCAATTAAGATCACCTGACCCTAACCAAAGAGCTCTGCGCTGATCAGGGAAAAGTCCTAAGGCATAAATTAGACTGTCATGACAGGGCACAGATTGAGATTTTAAAAAATAGGCAATATTGTGGAGATTTCATTAACTAGACAACCGCCAGAAATGGTAAGAGGAAGCAGAAACAGGGGAATTAATGTCAGCAAGAATGCTTCCACTTTCCAGTTTTGAAGACAAAGATAGTAGAGACAATGATAGTCACATGTCTTTTGAAACAATGAGCGTTGCCAGCTCTCAGTAATATATTATGAAAGATTCTGCTTTAGTGATGACAACCTACATCTGATCTTCAGATAGTATCAAAGAAAATACCCTCAGACTGGCTGATTCATCACTTACTGCTGCCTTCTTTAGAAGAACAGTCAATAAACTAAGCAGGCAGACTTTGCATTCCTACTCCTCAGTGACAGAAAAAAAATCTGTTTGGATTGTTCTTGGGATGGGTTGAGCTGACTTTAGTTGGGCTGGGAATTTTGAGATGAGAGAAGAGAGATGGGAAGCATCTTAATAGGGTTTTCATCAGAAGACAACATAAAACAGAAAAATCCCAAGGATTCAGAGGGGATCAACTCTGGGTCCTTCATAGTCTATTCTGAAAATTATCAGGTGGCTCATCTCTAAAGCTACAGGTTAAGGCATAGACTGGAAGACAGAAGAACTTGGTAGGCTCCCCCTTACATTCAGGACTCAGAGTTCAGGTTCAGCTGGATCAATACAGGTATTTGTGGGACTACAGAGGGTGCAAGATTGTTGGACCACAGGATACGTTATCCAGTTTGTGGTTAAAAGTGTAGCATGGTTTCAGAGCCTTGTACTTAACCCTGTGTTCCGCCAGAAACTGGCAAAACAAAAAATGTTTGGAGCTAGGCAGGGGGAGCTCCTGAATAAAAATAGGACACAAAAATTAATTAAAAATGGCTCGGTGTCATTTGGTTCTTCATCATTATATCTGAACTCCTGAGGCTTATAATATTGAAAATATTATAAAATGGAAAACCATAGCGTGGCCTGGAGTTGTCACAGTCTGGGCAGAAACAAAAGGACCAGAAAGAGCTCAGTGAAAAAGGCAGATATGGTCAGCTCTACTTAACTCTTACACTCCCACTTGGGTGAGACGCTACTGACCATATTTCTAACTCTTTTCTGTGTCAAGAGGATATGAGTCTCTAGCAAGTCTGCGCTGCAGAGCACTGGTGCTCCAGGTAAATCTGTAGCAGGTTGCTCTGTTATTTCTGGAGTGCTCCACTTCGGAGTCAGAGGTGCTAACCAAAGCAGCAGCTGGTACAGTCACCCCCACCAATGCAACCTGAACGCAAAATCAGGCCATTCTGATCTGGTAGTACTTTATACCTGCTCTGAACTCCCTCTGTAAAAACTGGGCAAACAACAACAAAAAACCCTCATAATTTATAAAATCTCCAGAGATAAGCATGGAAGAGCTAGAAGCATCTGGGCTTTAATCCATAAATTTGACTCTGACAGACATCTGCAAATAGCACTACTGAAATCAAAGTGCATAGTGCTTCCCAAAATAAGGAGAACTGATTTTAGAAAAGGTGCTATCTGCAATTTAAAGGAAAACACCGTAAAGATACAAATCATCAGCAGTCTGCCCGGGCCGCTCTTTCAGCTATAAATGTTAAATTTTTGAGGTTAGAGAGACACAGCTAGGAGAGATTTTTGTCAAGAGAAGCACTTTTCCAAAGCTTGTTTCTCCTCCCAAGCACGCCATTTAGCAATTATTTGCTCTAGACAGGAAAAGATATTCCCCCAAAGCAGTGAGGCAGTGAGAAAGACTTCCGCTGCGGACTTTTTGTTCTAGTGGAGGATCATATTTACTGAATAATCAACGTGATGAATTTTAACTACATTCTGTATTGTTGTATTGTAGCACAGTATTTTCCTGAAACAAACGTTGCACTCAGAAGAGCCGTAGTCTTGAAACCACCTAATTTACTCCTAGTCACAGTTGAACGGAGACATCCAGTGAAAAAATATTTGGATGTTGTAGGGATGAATGACACATGAAATGCAGCCACCTTCAGGATAAAGCACAACACTGTGAAATAGTGGACAGAGACAGTTAAAGGCAGGAGATGGGTAACATATAATTTGGGAAATCAAGGACAGACATTTTGTAGGCATACTAACTTATTCTTTCTATATTGCTTGGCCTTTCTACAGGCCAATTAGGAATCTTGTAATTTCATTCCTAGATTTGATCTATCAACTCGAAAAGTGTTTGTTCTTAGTCAAATTCCTGTCTGTTTCTGTATATGTGAGATTTGTGTACCATTATTTTTCACTGTCTCTGTATTGTGTTATACTCTTCCTTCTTAAAGCTCTTCTTTTGAGTAAGCGATTTTTTACAAAAGTTGTAATATTGTTTTAAAAAACACCACCTGAAAATAAAAGGCTCTCTATGCTTCAGCTTTTCATAGAAAACACCAAGCTTCCTATTTATTATGTGTTATTTGACTAGACTTAGAGTGTCATGCTCCTGAATGAAAATTATCATAATGAAAAGCATGGATGTCTCAGAAGAATCCTGATGTTGTTCAGAAGAACTTCTGGTGCTACCAGTCAACATCAAAAGGTAGAAAATAACATCTGATAAGACTAATTGCACAGAGATGACAGATTTCTGCCTGTGGAAGTTCTCACGAATACTAAGATGCTTGTCTTACCTAATGAATTTAAGATATATTCAGAATGAGGTCCAGAAAGACTTTGGATAAATTGTTTCACTCACACATAGTGTACAGTGGCTCAGATACATGCCTTGTCATTTAAAATATTTAAAATATTTAAATTTTTTATAGTTTTTGATACATTTTGTATCAAAACCAGTATAGAAGTCAGAAACTATAGATTTGGAACTGCAAGCTTAATGACAGGGACAGAGAATACTCACTGACTACCAGTCAGTCAACAGTCAAGTAATGATAGTGATGGGTAAGAATCCTAAATGTATTGACTACAGGTCATGAAAAATCATGGGCCTGGGGTTTCCCCCAGGTAGATATTGTGTGATCAGGGAGATAAGCCTCACACTAGACCCATATACTGCTTGGAACAGTTGAAGTAAAGCAAAGAGGTCTAAAAAACAATTCTTCTTTAAAAAATAATGCTTTCCCAAGGGGTAGTGACTGATTTCATCTTCCTTCTCATGTCTTGGCACCATCGGGTTTGTTCCTGCCAGGTGCTGTGGCAGCCTCAGGTGGCACACCAAGCTTCTCATCCCTTATTACATATCTCCATTTCTGTTAAGATGTCCTTTCAGATTAGACCTCACACGACACCTCCACGCCTTCTAATGTTCCCAACATTCCTGTTAGCTCTCTCTTCCTACCAGGTTAGTCTTTTACTTTAGTCTCCAAAGCATCCTTTTACTGTGACCACTGGCACACTTTGTGGTTTCAGTCTTGTTTACTATTTTTACCACAAGGAAATGCTGTTTGACTGTAATATTGTACTTCAAAGAAGTAATTATTTTAATTTTTATATTTTAAGCTAAATTATTTTTCTGTTAACACATGCAATTCTGAACAAGAAATGCAATTATTCTGTCTAGTGTTACAAGACAATTCACCAAAAGTTTATGACTTTCCCCCATGTTTGTCCATGTTTGCTTGAGACTGGTGCCAGCTGAAATTCTGCCCAGTGCTGTTCAAAGGCACAGCTGACAATGACATCTTGTCTCTTTTAGAATGTGAGGAAATTCAAAATAACTTCAGTTTTGGTAGATGAGGGTATCCTCCACTGTTTCTGCAACATCTTTTTAGCCCGGCACTAAAGGAAAGAACTTTTTGATGCAGTCCACATGGTGGCACTATCCGTTCATATTTGCTTTGTATTACTGGTTCTTGTCAAGGAAGTTACTTTTATCGTGTTCGATCTGAATTTTTAAACAGATTTTTTTTTTCTTTATAGCCGAAGCATTGTTAAAAAATGCTAGGTTATGTGTTTAAGTGTTCACTTCCACAACACACAGGAGCCTGGGGACACAAGGGCAGGTGGAGGAATGTAGGAAAATGGAGGGATAGTGGGTTAAAATGTGTCCTTTTTGATGCTTCTCTGGCCATTGCCTGCACCTGATCAGCGCAGTCTGTCCTGGCTTCTTGTTAAAATCCATTTCTAGCTTTTTTCCTCGGTGAGGGGTTCCCTATTCTGTGTTCATGGGAGCGGGACCATAGAGGCGCATGCATCTCTGCTGCCAGCACCTGGAGAGACTGGAGAATGCACGTAGTGTGTGTGGGTGTGAATGTCTACAGAATCTTAGTGTCATAGAATGGTTTGGGTTGGAAGGGACCTTTAAAAGTCATATAGTTCCAACCCCCCTGCAATGAGCAAGGACATTTCCAAGTAGATCAGGTTGCTCAGGGCCCCGTCCAACCTGATCTTAAATGTTTCCAGGGATGGAGCACCTGCCACCTCTCTGGGCAACCTGTGCCCGTGTCTCACCACCCTCACTGTAAAAAATTTCTTCCCTATATCTACTCGAAATCCTCCCCATTTTAGTTTAAAACCATTACCCCTTGTCCTATGGCAACAGGCCCTGCTAAAATTTTATCCCCATCTTTCTTTTAAGCCTCTTTTAAGTACTGAAAGGCCAAAATAAGGTCTCCCCGGGGCCTTCTCTTCTCCAGGCTGAACAACCCCAACTCTCTCAGCCTGTCTGCATATGAAAGGTGTCCCAGCCCTCTGATCATCTTCATGGCCCTCCAACAGGTCCATGTCCTTATTATATTGGGGGCCCCAGATCTGGATGCAGTACTCCAGGTGGGGTCTCAGCAGAGAGGAGTAGAGGGGGAGAATCACCTCCCTCGAGCTGCTGGCCACACTTCTTTTGATGCAGCCCATCACTAACAAACATCAAACTCCATCGGCCAGCAGGCAGGATATGAAGCCAAGGAGCCAAATATTGGAGTATCTGTAACACTGGAAAGACCTGTGAGTCTGAGAATTGGCTACTGGAGGGACCAGAGCATCTGGACCAGATACTGGGGGGCAACACTGAGAGATCTGGTGAGGCCATAGGTCTGGACCAGCTGCGGGAGACACCTTTCTGCAGGTGTGTCTGTGTGAGGGACAAGTAGGAGAGGAGAGGTGCCCAGAGTCAACTGCTGGAGAAACCAAACGTCTAACACCTGCCCTTTGAGGGGGAAAATGGAGGGGTGGGGTGTCAGTGGGATGTGGGGGGCCGGTGCAGGTGAGCTGTCACGCCCAGCTGGTGGTAGCTGGAATGACTGGGATCCAGGAGCAAGGCATTGGCCAGGTAGAGGGCTTGAAGTCAGCTGCTGGGGGGATCCAAGCTTTACGGATGCATATGCATTTGTATGTATTTTCCACTAACAGGTTTCCAGTCTCATCAGCCAGGGAGGGGAACAGAATTTGGCTGGTCCTGTCATTAGTGTCTGCACCAGTATATGGACATGTGTATGTATATGGTGAGTCTGTGTGCACCTACGGGGAGCACCCGCTCAGCCTCCCCGCTGGCTGGACGTGGGGATGTGGAGCTGTGGCAGCCTTGCTGCTGTTCAACTACTGGATTTGGTAGCTCCCAACAGAATGTGTATAATTTTTAGACCAGTATCACTTCTGCTTGTTTATGCCCTTTAAACAATAACTTTTTAGTCCAATTTTAAACAACATTGCGGTGTCCACTTTTCATTCTCCATAGGAGTTTGAGTTTTTATGAATGTTTTCCAATTTAGTGTAACTCGTGAAGCATAAATGAGGAAAAATTCACACAACAATAAATTTCAAGTAGATATAATGAGTTTCTTGACAATAATGAGGTGACTAACATTAGAAATAAATGACATTTGTTTTGGCTCGACGCTTGCCATATGCTAGACTGAGCTCATTCTGTACATTTACAGAGCTTTAAATCCTAATCAGGCATCTCTAAGCTGTTAGAAGTTTGATAACTTACTTCACTTACAAGAACATATTGTATTCCATGATATTACATACTAGTTTAACAGATGATTTTTTTTCCTGTTTTTTTTTCTACTCCCACTTCACTTTTGTGTAATCTCGTCCCATTACTTCCAGTCATTTCAGCACAACGCAGGGAAAGTTAAATGGTCTGTTGCTATACTTCACGTAACTCAGTATAATTCAGGTTAGAGGGGATGTATTCTCTGGCTTCTGATTGTATCTACAATTTATTGTCAGTTTGTTCACCGAGTTTTGTTACATTTAAACACAGAACATAAACACATACAAATATGTTTACATACAATATACAAAAACTTTACGTAGAAAACTTCATACAGTTATACAGCTTACACATTTATACTTGATACAGTACGTGAAAAGGAGATGCACATATCTCTCAGGAGTTGTGTGGCAATGTTTTAACACTGCACATCGATACCGTGTGGCAGTTTAGGGCAGGAAGGAAGTGTCAACTACTGTTTGCTGCAAAACCTGCGGAAAGAGAGATATGCTCTCTTGCTCAAACCAGTCTCAACATTCACGGAGTTGCAGCAAATGGACTCGAAAGAAATCAAGACAGCTACAAAGATATCCTGTTCTGCACCCCGACAAATATCAAAAAAATGAAAATGCTTTCCAGCAAGACACTTGTCTAGTCTGTACTTTAAAATCTCCCGTGATGCAAACTTCACTTCCTCTTTATGGTATGTGGTGCACAGCTGTATTTCCTCCTAAAACTTTTGTTTCTGATATGACAATCTCACCTGCTGCAAGGCAGGCACATTCCTTCTCGTCCTATGCACTGTGGACACTGAGAAGAGATTATTCCCTTCCTTTTGTAGTGCTCCTTTATGGTTTTGAATGCTTTTATACATCCCATCACTTTCTAATCCCTAGATTAAACAGCTATTCCAGTCTTTTATTCTGGATCATGCCTTCTAGACCTTCCATCGTTCTCATGGCTGTCCTCTGAATTGTCTTACTGGGTTTAGATCTTTCTTGAAGTCTGGTCACCAGAACTGGACCAAGCACAGAGTGATACAGCAGTGAGGCAAACCGAAACATTACTTTACTTCCTTTAAAGGCTGCATATCTCTTCTGAGGAAGAGTGCCCTGAATTCTTCGGTGCCAACGACCTCACTCGTGTCTCAGCTAAAAGCAGCAGCACTGAACGGTGCTGTGTCACCCGTGACACAGAGCCGGCGCTGGTGATAGCGGCGGTATTTCCTTGTGGCTTGCAATGCTTTACCAGAGTACTCAGAAGAGTGGTTTGTTAGAGGAGGGACACTGTCCGTCAGCGCCTGGCTAGACTTGTCCACAGCAGCAGTTCATCCGGCTGCCACCTGTCCTTAGCTGAGGCCTTCTTACCTGAGTGCTCTTGGACATGTACTGCATGCTAAATTATTTGCTTTCGACACAGCCTCTAATTACCTATGTTCCTATACTTATTTTTCTTTTTTTTTCTTTTTATTTTCTCTATAGTGGAAGTAATATTTATTTCTTGCCTTAATCAATGTCATCATCTAGTAAATGACCATTTAACTTTAAGCCCGTTTAAAAACATAGTGGAATCAAGCATATGCGTAGAGTAACGATGTCATTAATTTAAAATTATTTAAAATTATTTAAAATTATTAAAAATATCTCAATACATTTCTAGCTTTTCCTTTCCAAAGATTCCCTGTCATCGTGAGAGAGCATGCATGGAAAGTGAGGTGACCTCTTGCCAGAACTGCTACAGACTAGCAAATACAATCCCCTTTCCTTCCAGAAGGGCAACCTACAAACAACCTAGTAGCAACAGTTTCAGTTCGTGATTTTTTAACAATTAAAAAGGAAAATAAGAAAAGTGATGGTGATAAATTGTACTGCATTGTCCTTAGGATCATGAAGACAGGTTTTTTCTAGCAAAAAAAAATCTGCGTAAGTGCAATGAAGCTTACAATGGCTACCACCTTAGTTTCTAATATATTTTTCATACAAGGTGGACTCCAGCTCTGTCCACAGCTGGAGTTGGTATGAGAACAAATAGGATGAATTGGAATGACGTTATATTCTTGTGTAAAATACAAAGAGGAAGAGACTTAAATAAGCCACATCTTCTTTTCTGCATATTAAACTCAAAATAGTTATACAGAAATCAGCAAGGTTTCTGTGGATTTCCTGCTACAACTGACAAGCAGAATATACCTCAATCATTTTAGCTGAACATTTGAAACACACAGTGCAGCATATAGTTCTGCAATTTAAAGAATAAAGGAAGCTTACACTAGCAAGTACTTTTCTTTACCGAATTGCTTCAAATGATAGTAGTAGTACTATATGTAAGTTTCTATATATATATATATAAAACTATATCTAAGCTTTTGTAGTGAAGATGTTCTCTCTCATGGTAATACTCATACTCTTAACCTAGGAAGATAAAATAAAATGTCATTTTCTGAAAGAGACAGCAAAGTGCGGGATTTATTCAGCAAAAAATGTGTATGGAAAGGGGAAACAGAAATATGTCAGCATCCACTTCCTTTGGCATCTTTGATGCTGAAACTAGCATGGAGTAAGACAATGAAGCAGGACAAACAGTAGAGGTAAAAAAGCAGTGAATGAAAAAGGTTTTTCGGTTCTCCTCCTGCACAAAACAAAACAAAAAACCTACAAACCCTCAAGAGGAGGAAAAATTCAGGTCCAATATGCTTGGCTACACTCATTGTCAGGAAGAGCGATTTTTTGTGGATGGCTGGAGGTGACCTAGATACGTACCCCCCAGTTTCACAGGAATTCTTGCTGTAACTCCCGGTGTGTCTGTTTCTTTCACACAGCATCCTGGCTCCAAGTGTGTGATCCGTAACTGCATATTGTGTCAGGATAGGTGCCACAAGTGTAAGTGTTCATATCACAAGGGTAGCACCAATGTTAACACGACTAGCGCCAAAGGAAGGGATGATGCTGAGTAATCTCTGCTGCCTAACTCAGATTTCATCCATCTACTCAGTAAACACCCTGCATGCTAATGTTGTAGAATCACTGCAGCAGTGCCAGAGAAGATGAAAACTAAGAGGTGCATTCGCACGGTTTCTCCCACCTTCTCTGTTTCAGCTCTACGTGAGTGTTTTTCTTTCCCAATGACACAGACCACAGATGATCTGTCTCTTAAGCAGAAAACTATCCCTCTGTTTCCTGCATGAAGCTAGCCTTAATTGTAACAAGAGAAATGAAGGGGGGGAAAACCAAGTGGCAAGGTTTGTGTGTTGTCTTTTGAAGAGGCAAAATCACATTTTATAGTGGCAGCATGAACACTGTTGCGTGGCTCGCGGGGTTTGAGCTCCAGACTGGCAGACCGTCTCGCTAGCTCCTTCCAATATTTCTGTCCTGCTGCTGTTATGTAAGTGCCGGTGTCCCACTTTGCTTGTGCAGCTCCCAGCCTTGTGCACGATGATGCTCTGGAGCCTACGCCAAAGGTAATGCCCGACAGAACGCTACGTAACGTGCCAATAATACCAGCAATACGACTAGTAATAGCAATTAGCAGTGACAGCTCGATACGGCCGTTCTCTGAAGTGTTTTGGCCACTGGCTAGAAGCGCACTTCGGGGGTGTTTGGGTTCGGGGCCGAGCCGGTGCTCCATGCCCCCGTTTCCCGCGGCCACAGCGGCCGGAGCAGCCGCCCCCGAACAACCCGCCCCTGCCTTGCAGCAGCCGCGGCGGGGCGGAGCGGGGCGGGGCGGGGCGCGCCCCCCCCCCGCGATGCGCGCAAGGACAGCGGGCTCCGGGGCACGGTGAGCGGGCAGGGGGGGGGAAGGACGACGACGACGGGCTGCGGCCCGGAGGAAGGCGGCGGTGACGACAAGTGACAGCACGGCCGCGGCCTGGGAAGCGCCGCAGGGGCAGGGCACACGCACCGCCCGCACACGCAGCCCCGCTGGCCGCCCTCTCCCCACCCCCGCACCTGCGTTGCCGGCCGGCGGGGCGGGGCGGGGCGGGGGGCGGTGTGTTGTGCTTGGTAACCAGGGAGCCGCGCAGAGGAGCGGAGTGGCGCGGAGCAGCGCGGAACGGCGCGTCGCGGCCGGCGGAGGTAGGGAGTAGGCGGCAGCGGCAGCAGCAGCAGCAGCAGCGCGGAGTCCGAGGCGGGGTGGCGGGTGCGGGCCCCCCGGGGTTGCGGGCGTTCGGTGGGTTCCGGAGAGCCCTTGGGTCGCCGGCCGGTCCGCCTCCAGGAACGAGGGACCCCCATGGGGCAGCCTCCTCTTCCTCCCTCCCCGTCCGAAACTATCTCGAGGTTAATCGAAACTCGCTGTCGTGATTGCGGAGCTCGCCCGCTTTCCTCTGTGGATTTGCGGGTTTTGCGCTTTCCTGAGTAGGGGGGTAGGAAATCGCGGCGGAGGGCCGTGGTTCGCCTCCTGAAGTGCACGTGTGTGTGTTGCAGAGATACCCGGTTTTATGCTCAGTCACACACTGCAGACCAAAACGTAGTTAATCAAGGAAGATGGGACTGTTCCTGTGCACTCCCAAGAAGCCAGTTTTAGGCTGGGTTGCATGCAGTGATGATGCAAAAAGGACAAGTGCACTGCAAAAAAAAATGCATAGAGCCCATATGCTCCCTGGCATGTGTGGTAATTCCCTAGAGGTAAGACCTGCTGAAATACTAACAGACAAGGTTGTTAATAGGATTTTGACAACCGTATTTTCGACCATCTTCATGCCGGGGAAAAGTGCTTGCAAGCACTATTAGTAGCCTGCTATAATAGGCCAGATTTTGCAAATTGATAAGGAATTACTTATGTAAATCATCGACATGATACTGAAGGAGACTCCAGTGCTCATCACTGCGAGAGATTTATACCTATGTGGCTTGTAGGGAAGTAGTATGTGGTGTTTCTGGCTGCTTGCCAGCACTTTTCAAGTGTCGAGCCTGTTGAAAGACTCTTAACAGGCACACACTTTCCTGTAGTAGTACTAGTGATGGACTGTTTGCTTTGTATGATCTGATAATTATTTTCCTGGTTCTTGTGTGCACTTTAACACTTATGCAGATTCCAAGCTATAAATGCTGATGAGCTGCGTACAAATATTGCCTCAGGACAGAGAATATAAGGATGCTATATGTTATTTTAATTGGTAAAAAGAAATGCTTTTTTGCTTGTACTGTTTCGTGTGCTAAATTACATGACAGAACTGGTTTATAAGGTACAGTGTTAAAATTTGTAGAGTGAGTTACTTTTATTTTTTCTGGGAGGAGCCCACATCGATTGTTATATGTGATATTTAACATATTCCTTAAAGCAACGAAGTTTCCCCTGGAAAAAGGAGCTCTCCAGAATGAACAGAGTGCTGCATGTTGGAGTGATTCAATTCTCATCTTTGCAAACTCTGTTAGATGCGAAAGTAGAAGTAATAATATCTCCACTTCCCTCCTGTTCTTTTAATTCATGTTCCTAGGGGCTGCGTTTGTTTGTTTGTTTAATATTACCTTTAGAGATTATATATGCCAGTGGCAATTCTCTGTTGCCAAGCATAAAATACCAATGGACAGGTGTTAATCACTGATGAACCCAAATACGTTTGTGACATTTTCAAATTTTATTTTACTTTTACTTGAAGTTCGGTAATTGTGATAAATGCCAGTAGTGATTTGGGCTGCCACATTTAATATAGACACAAGGATCTCATCATGACCGTACACCTTCATGCACCATTACTTTCTCTTTATTAAAATCTGAGACTCCTCAAAGGATTTTTTTTCTTTTTTTTTGGAGTTTGGGACCTTAGGAGCGTCCTGTGAACTTCCCTAGAGCTACGGTGAGTTACACAGCCTGCCAGCGAGTACACTGCTCAAAGAAAGTAACACTTTCATACTGGGTCAGGGAGAGCAGAGCCGCACAGGAAAGGCAGAGCAGCATCCTGTTAGTATTTAAATGCATTTGGGGAGAAGGTAAGAGTGCCTGGCCCTAGGGATGATCCTGCTGGGTGAGGCACTGAACTAGGCATGAATCCATGGAGAGCTTCCAAGGTCAGCACAGCGGGAGTGATCACTGTGGGTCTATGTGGCTTCCGTGGATCAGGCCCCAAGAGTCGTGCACGTACGTGCCCCGTTCGGACAGACACCACATTAATCCATCTCAGTTACACTTTGTTAAAGGAAGTCAGCTGTGGCTCAATTTTTCTCTTTTCAAGTAGTGGCCGTAGTTATTGGGAAAGTACATACATCAAACATAAATGATTATTTCCACACTTCCTCCTTACTGTGGCTAATGACAAAACTTTAGAGCTCTTGTGTTGTCTCAGGTCACAAAAATAACACTAGCGGTGTACCTCTGAAGCAACTGAACTTTTGCCTTTATTTCACTTACGGGCACAGATCTAATGGGGAAAACAGAGGTGTTTCTGCTTTTCCATTCTTATGTCAGCTGTATCTGCCCCTTGCTCACAAATTATAATTCAGCTGAGCTTTCTTGCTTGGGAGATGTGCAGAAATACCAAAGAATTGATGCTTACTTGCTTATCTCAAACTCAGTTTGACCCACCCTTTCCTGAGATGCTTCAGTGTTTTCTCTTTTAGTGGTCTTTTTTTTTTTTTTCCCCCTCCTACAGACGTACCTCTGCAAGAGCCTTCTGCTGTAGGTCATATTATGCCACAGAAATCCTAGGTGCCATATTGGTATTAAAACTGAAAAATCAGAACGGCTCTCCTACCATTAACCAGCTTACAAGTTATATGCGAACCTCATGCTGTCCTATTTGTTTGTGTATTGTGACCTCTGATCTTAATCTTGGCCTGTCTTTGTCTGTGCAGATAGTAAACTCTTTGAGGCAAGGATTATATCCTGTGTTTGTAGAAGGTAAGGAGCTACTGATCCCCGTCTCCTGCTATTACCTACATCTATATAAACTGTAATATGTTCCTGCAGAATTTCAATAGCAGGATAACTAAACTGTAATATACACTGTATTTAACTTCTCATATCAGAAAGACGGCGAATGACCTTTCTTTGAATATATCTAGCAACATATGTTCTGCCAATTTTTCTAAAAAATAGCAAGTCTCTGCCTCTGTTTTCTCCTAGAACACTTTACATTTTCTGTTCAAATGGAATTACAGCTGTCAAGACAAGAATCAGAGTTTCATTCCACTGGATTTTTGCCTATCCCCCAAAAAACATAATAGAAAGTAGAAAGCAAAAAGCTCTCTTGGTGAAATGCAAATACGTACATGGGCACGTGCATGACTAGGGTCCTACAAATAATTTTTAAATACTAGAATACAGTTGTAGGTAAAGCGTAGAAAAATTTTGTGCCATATAAGCCACAAATTTAAATCTCAGATGTGCAAATTACCTTGAATCTTCCAAATAATTAATTGCAGTTGCAGACCCTCAACTTTCTGCAAAATGAAGAACTTTTGTTCAGCTCCAAACAAGGCTGAAGCATAACTAGAGGAAGCAATATAATCTGGAGCTCCAGAACGGATCCAAACTTTTCATTCTTCCCCTCCCGCCCCAGCTCCCCAAGAAAAACAGATTTCAATACCTCCAGGTAACTACTGCACATCAAGTCAGTTTGGGGTTGGATGGTCAGTGAGAACATCTTGTTTCAGTGTTCCTGTTTCAATGTGTTGTCAAAGGTCATGATCTGTCTCTTCTTCCACCTTTTTCTATTCAAAAGCAGTCCACGCATAGGGAAAGGAAGCACCGAGTGACACTGTTGGGATTTAACTGTCAAAAACACCTTTCAGAGCCAAAACTACGTTTTTCCATGATCTTATGTGGTGTGCAGTTATGTCCCATTGGACTTGGGAAAGTTCCAGTATGCACTAACTTGTGCTACGTCGTGCTTAAGCAAACAACCGCAGCTTTGCAATTCAACCATCTGTAGCATTTGCCAAAGGGACTCTTCTGTTGGCCTGGATTTTGGAAGAGCAGTGAGGAGGTACCGCTTTTTCTTTGAAGACAGTATAAGAATCATTTTGGATGATTCTATCCCACATCTTCCTCCTAGCTCTGAATTTTAATATATCCACTAGGTATTACCTGCAGCTTGACCAATTTGTTCCAATAAGTTTATAAATGGATTCTCAGTTCATCAGCTGCAAGTTTTCAGTATTCTGGGATGAACTTTATCAAGTTCTGCCTTACTTAACTTTGATTTTATTTCAGATGATGCTGTTTCCATTTCTGCTGTGCCTTTGTCTATCAGAATTGTCTTCAGAAAAATCGGTATAATATGAACTGAGGCAAATTAATCTCCACTTGATTTTATTTTCTGCTTTGTTTTTACTTATCTGGCTAATAACCATTTGCTTACCATCTTGACTTCCTTAGTCTAACTCAGCTGGTCTCTTTTCATCCCTGTAGACAGCACTTAGCACTGCAGAGCGCTTCACTTCTCATCCTTTATTTCTGTCCACTTATTTCTGAGTCATGGTGTTTCTTATTTTGTCTGGAGCAATTTTATTCTCCGCTGCACAGATGTACAGTTACTGGACCTTGGACATAAAGAAATCCCCAGTCTGCTTCACAGGGGAGACACTGTACTCTTCAGTCCATTTGACTTCTGTAACTCATTTCCCTTTTATTATTATTTCTTTAAGCACTGTGTCTTTAAATCATCTCCCGACCTGCTTATGCGCTTTGGGTTATTCTTCTACTAGTTTGGACTACATCAGTCAGTTCTTTAGAGCTATTTTCTATGACTAGCTTTTTTTTCTTTTTTTTTTCTTACGCCACTACTAACTAAAACCAAACCTAAAATACTTGGATCTGTGATTATTTGACGTTGAAAACTGCTGTTATGACTTCCAGAAAATTCTGGTTCCTACTTAATGGGAATCAGTTGTTCTGACAGACATTTGGGTCACCGTTGCTTCATAGAATCACATACATTTCAGCAGCATTTATCACTCTGGCGGCATTTCAAAGACCTCTTACAGTTCAGAAACAGAACCTGTGGATCAAAGTGGACCTCTAGCACTACAGCAGTACAGCATGCTTGGAAATCCTTTCCTGGAAGTGTTTTTTGGACTTGATCAGTTCTATACCACTTTCTTATGAGGGAAGCCTGCCCCTTGTTAATGTATAATGGCACTCCAGCACTTGACCTTATTTCTGTCATCCCCGAGATTCTGTTCAGCTCATGTGCTATAGTTATTTTAGTTATTCCATTGTATGTCTTATATCTATGCAGCATTTGAAAATGACTTCTAGCTGCAGGAGTTCCTTGAATTTATTACTCTGGTTTTTGTCCTTTCTTTTTGATACGTCCCAGATTACAAACAGTCCTTTTACTGCCTGCTACCTGTCTATTTCTTGCTCTCGTCAGTATCTTATTTATCTGTGTTTATCCCTGTTTGTCTGGAGTTTCTTTATCCTGTGCTGCTATAATGGGCGATAATAGAAGTCTAAAACTCTTGTTTCCAGGTACAACCATGTTCTCACATCAGTAGCACTCTTCCCCAGGGTGCTATCTGTGGCATCAGCCCGATGTGGTGGGAATCTGCAATTTGTGCCAACATGAAGGGCAGTCAGAGAATTTTTTACCCTTTTTTTTTGCGTCAGGCTTGTCTTCAGCCATAGTTGCACACCTTATGTGCTGTCTACACCTAGCAGACATCTCTCTGGTTTTCTGGGACCACGCTGCTGACTGGCCTGTGTTTTCCTTTAATATATTTTATAAACTTTAAGAACTAAAAGACTAAATACGACCTGGTCTTGACAATGGTACTTTACTTATTTACCAGTCAAAGGAAAATATAGTCTTTTTTTTAATTGTAGATAATTCAAAGCACTCCTGAGCACAATGAAAAAATGAGAATTACACCAGGGACCCAGATAAGTTAACCCATAATAGATCTAGTGTTTTTGTTATCTCTTCCATAGAACAAACATCCTCCTGTTCTGGCATTTAAAGAGGAAAAACAATACACGTCAGAGAACTGTAAACTGCATGCTACTATACCAGATTTCTAGGCGTTATGGTTTTTATATGAGAGAAGTAGTTCGCGTTTCCTCTTTTCATCTAAAACCAGAGTACCTGAATATTAATATAAGAAAACGGTGTCAGCATAACTTTATATATTAAATCCAGATAAGTGGCAAATGTAATGAAAAATTTATCTCATTTATATGCAAACCCATTCTGTTTCATTCTTGTGTGTTCATTCCCTATATGTTCAGACTAAAAAATTAATAATTAATAATAATGAAAAATCACTTGTTGAATGCTAAAGCAGGGAATAGCTCATATAGTCCTGCAGGTTTATTTCAGGCTAAGACTTATGAGATTTAAGCCATACACTTTTCTTAAAACCTCTGTATTTTGAAAACGTTTCCATCTTCCATTACATCTTTGCATCTGGGACTGAAATGAAAACATCACTCCATTTATTGCAAATGATTTTGTGTAACAGCTATGAGAATATTTAATTAAGATGATAAGGTTTAAATACCTGAAAAGTATAATCTTTCAGTAGGGGAAAAAAGTGATCTTTTGTTGTGGGCTTTAACTATTTGTAGAAGTCAGGAAAAAATTCCCCTCTGCATTACGTTGAATAGCTGACTGTGCGTGTCGGTTTCTTGTTCTGTGGAGCTTTAGAGGCTGGCTGAAGACAGACGAGCAGGGTGCACGAAGCTTCATTTCATCTGTTTTGCTGATGTCTGAACTGTGGTTTTCTGCCTGTGGAGGTGACTGTGCACATGACAATCTTTCCTTCCCACCTGTAGTAAATTAGTATCTTCTTTCAACGAGTTAATTCCCACTGCTTGCAAGGGAGCTTTTGAATGAGGAGCCATATTTAAAACTGCAGATTCCTCTCATGCAGCATATAATTTAATATCAGCTAGATAAATTATTAATTGCAAGTCTGCCACTTATTGCTGCACAGTGACTCAGCCTGCTGTGTGAGTAGATCGAACATATATCTTCATTACAATTTCCCAGACACTTTTAACTTGGAGTTGGATCAGCATCTTCCACGGCTCCTCTAAATCTCCTCATGTACAGCTGATTTCCACCAGCTCTATCGCGGTGCGAGTGGGCTGGTATTCTGATATTGTTACTGCTGTTAGCCAAAAACCAGTCAGACGAGGCATTTTTAATACCCCTTATCTCTGCCCAAAAATTAGTCTAGCAGCTTGCAATTAAAAGTTGCTGTACCTCACTTACCTTACCGCTCAAATCATTAGCAATGCCACTGCCGCAGAAACAAGGCTTGATTTCACCTGCTTTGTTGCAAATATCTCTGGTTTGGATGGGATTAGAAAACCTGAGGTTTCATTTAAATATTGCAAAGGAAGCAAAGCTGACCTGTGTGAGCATGAGCAACAGAAAACCTCCTCCTCTTCCCCATCCACCAAGTTGGGCGCCCTTTAGTGTTGGCTGTGGAAGAGAGTTCTGGTTGCCGATGCTCCATGTGATTCAGCAATGCCAGGGGACCATCAGCCCCAGCCAGTGTTGCATCTGAGAGGTGTGATGGCGGCACCTTCTCCTGCCTAGCTGTCACAAAGGCGAGGCTTCCTAGCTGCCAGGGTGCCTTTCCACGTTTGGGAAATGGTGACTGATACGGAGAGTCTCTGTGCACCCTGAGAAGGGTGTGGGGCAAAGCCTGGAAGGTGGGAAGGGAGGAGGCCCCTGAAGGAGAGAGGAGGCACACATGGGAAGAGAGTGGGGATAAGAGCATCCGGATGTGGAAGCCCCATCCCTGGAAGTTTTTAAGGCCAGGCTGGATGGGGCTCTGAGCAACCTGATCCAGTGGGAGGTGTCCCTGCCCATGGCAGGGGGTTGGAACTAGATGGTCTTTAAGGTCCCTTCCAACCCTGACAATTCTATGATTCTGTGTCTTGTGCAAAGCATAGACATATGGAAAAAGAGCAGTAATGTGGCTGGAGCAGGTATTGGTACCAGTCTGGCCACGGCTGTGCGCATGCGTGGACTTTACGATCTGTTCTGCACCCTGATCCATCAGAAGCGCACTTCCCTCAGCTCCACTAATTTACAGCCAGCTTGGGTCTGCTGACCTGAGCAGCACTTATGTATCCAAAATACAAGGTAAACATACAATAAAAACAGCAGTAAGAGGGAAAGCAGAGAGTTCCTTGTGTCAGGCATGATTTGAAGGGTCAGAAAAGGAAATGTTGAAAGGTGATTTCCTCTGGCAGCCCTTACATATTGACACAGCTCCTTTGGGACAGTTCAGCGTACCTAAAGCTGTTGCAGCCTAAAGGCTTGTCTGCCTGATGTTGGAGGACTTTATTCTCTGACAGACCTTGGGGCCAGGAAAAGAGGGAAGTGCACAGCGCCAATAAACCCACTCATATTTGTGATATCGATCAACTGCGTATCATCTTGAATTTGGGATGCACCTAGTGTGGGTAGTATGAATACAATTATTCTTCGTATCTATATGCTTAGTTCTTTCTTACCAGAGAAACAGGTGCATACGTACACAACATGTACTTCTTCCTCAGAAGGTAAAATATTATTGATACCATTATCTGAAGAATCTAATTTTTATTAATTTTTTTAGGCCAGATTTATAGTCATGTAGATTTTGCTATAGTTACAACAGAGTTAAGTTCGTGTAGCAGTTCTAATTCACAGCTTTTGGTGTTAAATGACACACAAATACAACAACATTGTACACTAGAAAAGGGAATGTAAATACGATTTTATTTAATAATAAAGCATGTGAATCTCAATATTTCATATTAGATCACATAGTCCAGTGGAATTAGGGATTATCCTGATCAATGAGTTGCTATTACGCGCTCCTTTCTAGCATGGTGAAATAGAATGACAGTTACGCAGCTTTGGGATTTTATGAGTGGTTTCATTTTTCCTCCTTTACACCTGGCATTATTTACTTTAAGAAGTATTATGGTGTTACTTTTAATATGTATAACATTATTGTTATTTCTAAAACAACATCCACGAGCATCCTCAGGAAAGCATTGATTTCTGGTGCATTGCCAATTGTTCTTAATGATTTGTTTTTGCAGCTTCATTCCGTTGATGATTGCCAAGCAAGCTTTCAGCATTAATTGTGTCTCTGGCTGGGGTGTACAGTATGCACAAAACATACCGCTCTTCACGTGTTAAAATAGCTATTAAGACTCAAGGTTCTTAGTCTGGTAGAAGTTTGTTCTAAGCCTTGGTACTTTGTTTTTCAGGCGCTGAGGTTTCCCGCCAGTGCTGTTCCCCGACCCTGGGAGGGCTGGCGTTGGACCAGAGGCGTCTGAGTGCCCCGGGCATTGCTGTGCCAGGGCTGAGGGCTGCGCGCTAAGGGAAGCCACCTGAGATCCTCATCGCGTCGAGGTCAGCAGCTTGGAGGGAGCCTTCTGTCAGGGGAAGTGGGCTTGCTGCAAAGACATCATGGCCTCATCCCGACTAGGGGCAAGGTCTAGAGATATCGCCAATGTCATGCAACGACTTCAAGGTAAGACGCTGACTCGGGCTGGTGCTTTCTGCCATCTGTTCATAAATGGAGGTTCCTGGTTTTTACTGTAGTACACAGTCAGGACAGTATTTCTGAAGTGTAATAACTGTTCTAAACTTATCTACTGGAAAATATTTGTAGTATATCTGAAGGGCTCTGATGATATGAATCCTTTGGCATAGTTTAAAAGTAGCTGATATTATGAACGTGGATCCATGGGACAGGACACTGAATTGAAGATTATGAGACTTTGGTTCTGTTTCTCCCACATGACCTGATTGTGCATCAGTTTTCTCATAGAAAAGAGAATAGAAATTTTATATATCCTCTTCTCGGCTATGAAGACTACAGGTAGATCTGTTCTGCTGATGAACCACTATTTATTAGTTGAGCAATACTTTCTGTCTCCAAAGGAGAACTGTACCTCATTACATTGTTAAGCATTGAAGAATTTGTACGTCAATGAGTGAATTATTAGTGCTGAAGTTGGTGACCTTTTAGATAACATATCACAGGATGTCTTTGCAGTATTCATTGAGTATTCATTATTTTTTTAAGTTCTTATAATAAAATAAATATTAAATAAAGTTATTGTTGTCTTTTTTTTAAGAAGTTATACACCTAAATGCTGCAGCTAAAAGCTTGCATTGAGAATGTAGGTTTTTGTTCAAAATGATGCTATTGACTAGAAACAACATGTCAGCGTAGCTGTCGGTTTCACTCCTGTTAACTTTTAAACTTAATCATAAATCCCTGACCTCTTCCATTCTTTATGCACCACCTTCCACTGACTTCAACAAAAGGTTTACATGCACAGAACCGATGCTACCCATTTCTGCATCTTCTAAATATGGAAACTTTATCATCCCATGGCTTTTCCTTCCATTTATTATTTTTCACTTTAAGTTATCTGAACTCAGTTTCCCAGCCACTAGATACAACTAGCATGCATAATTTCCATGTAGCCTTAGTAGATTAATATGAGAATACGTAAAGATGCAGAGTCTGTCTCATTTAGGCTCACTACAGCACTTTTTCAACTCCAAAATACTCCTGCTTGATGTACCGCAGACATTTGGACAGTTACTGTCTTTTTTCCTTGCTATTTTTAATATTCTAAATTCTTAGCCTGCATTCTTGGACAATGGTTGTTCAATGGTCATTCAAAGTACCCACAAACATAGAGTGAGGAAATATTCCCTGCCCAGAGAATTTGTGGTTTAAACACTAGGTTAAAACATTAGGATAAGATACTCCAGGTATACACAAATGAATGAGGGAGTGCAAGGGTACAGTGAGGCAACATTGCTCGCAGAACAGGCAGGGGTCTTAGTACGTTATCTATATATCTGTGTACTATATATTTAAAAGAAGTCAGGTTCTTAATAAGGATACAAAAAAAAAAAAGAGAGATTTGAAGCAAGAAATGAAGTAATAAAGGGCTCCCTACTGAGGAATATGAAGAAATGCATGTGAGAAATGGCAGAGGGGCTTGAAGGTTATGAAGGCAAATGAAAGGATCAGGGAAGATTATCCAGGCTGGTACCCTGAAGCCATAAGTAAAGAGGATGCTACAGGAGCTATTTACAGAGCATGTGGACTATTGATTATCAAATTGTTGTGTACTAACTTTGTAAAGCTGTTGCTGACAAAATGGCTGTTCTGTTTATTTGCGCTTTGTTATTTTTACATAGTTGTTTTTCATTTTTATGCATTTTGCTCTGTAGAAATTGGTATATAGTTCTCAGCTATATGTTTGTGGGTTTTTTCTTTTTGTAAATTAAGCAGTAATAGTTAAGTGACCTCTTAAGTGAATACATTTTAGAAGAACGTGTATGAACTAAATGCAAATTTGGCATTGTGTGTTAATTTGAAGTCATACCTATAACTGGATTGTTTGCTTCTCAGATGAAATCATTTCAGCTTGGTATTGCTGGGATCTGAGTTTTGCTGCAGAAGCACTATTTCAATAAATACTTCACCTGTGCCAAGACTGAAGTGCTTGGAGCCTAAGTCTTTTTTTAGTCTGTAGTTCTGCATTATGGATGAGCAGGCAATCTGCAGTGCGACTACCTTAGCCCTTGTGAATTAAGGTTGCTCTACCTTGCAGAAATGATAGTCAACTGAAATAGGAGCAGGTACGGACATAGGAACGTGGAGATATTTTTTTGGCGTGTATGCACGGCAGCCCAGAATCAGTGCGGTTGGAGCTGAGTGTGTAGCTCAAGGTGAGAGTGGAATTGACAGTATTCTCGCTGTAACAGGAATGGAGGTGGTTTGGGGGATCCTCGTTCAGTGCCGAGCAGCAGTTGTGCTTTACAACACCTGCTTTTGTACCTGGCCGTGAGCTGAGTCAGGAGAGTTCTTCCTGCGTGACACTGTCAGAGAGTGCTGCAAGGTGTCAGCGCTGGGAATTTGTCGGGATTGAGGGAGAGAGGTGAAGTAAGCTGTGCTCCCTCCTCCACATCATTGTCTCGTACCCTCCTCACAGGTTTCCAGTAAGTGTTGGTGGTGAGAGAGTGCAGGAAACACCAGAAAAATACCACTCTTCTCTGGAATTCTCGACAACAGTTTTGAAATCTCTGCTGTACATACTGCAAGAGAATGCAATTATATCAGCTCACCTGAAAACTGTCAGAATGCAACCAAGTTGGTTCTGGTGTCGCTTTGTGTGTTTTTTTTTTTTTTTTTTTTAAATAAAAAAAAAAATTCCAGCTGCTTCCTTCTGTTGGTGATTGTGACACTTGCAATACGCTCTGTAAATGTTAACGTTTTAGAATAAGACTGCATATCACTGCCTCAGAAATCCACTTGGGATTAACAGTCATAAAGATGTGCAGCGTGCTGGGCTGTGGGTTTGGATGCAAGTGTGAACGCAACCTCTCTTATCCTGTGGTGCCCAGGCAAAGACTTGTTGCAGTGTTGCTCTCTCTGCCCAGAAGAATGGAGGCTCTACTCTGTTAGTCGGGGCCAGGCAGGGCACAGAAGAGAGGTGGGCATTGAGAATAAGATTTATCATCTCTAACTTCATCATCCCTGCCATGCTAATAAAAATTGAGACATAGGGCTATTCATTATCGCTCAGTCTGCACTCAAGCCAGAGAGACAGGCCTCTCCAGAAGAAGTATGATCCCTTGCCGCTTGAGTTTTAAGTAATAAGGACATGTTTTTGAAGCAAAAATCTTTCCTATTGTTTTTTAATTCTGAGAATATTATAACCTGTATAATAGACAAGGGTTGCAGACAAGAGTGGCCTTACCACTTTAAATGGGGGCGAGGAGCATCTCTGAGGAAAGGTTAATCGTAATTGAGAAGGTAGGTATAAATCCACAGAAGCCATCTCACTCTTTTGCTAGACACATACCCTTAGCTGCATGTGGCATCTTTCCACTAACTTCTGCTTATCCTTCCCTCGGCGCTCGCTCGAACGGTGCAACCCTGACAGGCTGCCAGGTCTGTCCCGCCTGGGTCAGGCAATTCAGACTTTCAGGGGCATAAATTGTGGCGTGACTGCTACAGGAGCTAACGCAACCTGAGGCAGGTGTTTAAGCAACATACTGTTACAAGACAATCACTTTGTGGTCTTAAAAAAAAACCCTCTTCAAATGATATGAAAGTATAAAAGTTTTTTGTTTTTTTTTTTCCTCGATCTTCTGTTAGGTTCTGGGTTGCATCACTGCTCCTGTAAGGGTCTTAAATTAATTTTGGCTTGTGGGAATCTTGGGCTTTTGTAAATTCCCTGTAGAGAGACTTCATAGTGCAGGAAGAGCTATGGTGGGAAGCAAAGCAACGTGGTCATTCCTGAAGTCCCACTATGATGAAAAGGAGCCATAGTTGTTCTAGTAATCTTCACACACTCCTGAAAAGCATCAATAAGCACAGGTCAAAGTAGTCTAAACTCCAGTCCTTGTTTTATGTGAAGTTACCTACACTTGAGTATCACCTGTAATTTTAGTGCCTTCCTTATATTAACACTGTTCACTGAACGCTGTGGGTTGGGTTTTTTCTGGATTGTCCTTCCTTTTTTTTTTTTTTTTTCTTCCCCTTAAGTTTTGGCTCTTCTTCTCCTTTCTTTTACATCCTAGTGTTTCTTTTCCATGTCGTGCAAGCAGTTGCTATTAATCAAACAGTAGATTATTTTTTTCTGTTTAGCTGATAGGCACTTTGTTAATATGTACCTTCACCAGTCTTTTCCTTTGCTTGTTTTCTAAGTCAACAGTACCAAGAGCCACAGTTTAACATTAAGCTAAGCTGGTTTAACAGATACGTGATGCTGAAAGCTACCTTGCTTCACTGCATGCGTGTTCCCAACTTTCTTTCCACCAGTGCTCTTTTTCCTCTTACCTTAGACCTGAACCAGCTGAAAATGGTTTGTAGAGGTCAGGTGAGCTCCTGGCAAAAAGGCAAATGGCAGGATCTCCTCTTTCAGTGCCATTTACCGTTTTATCATCCGTGAAATTAAACTGCAACCTCATATTTGTAAATGTGAGCGAGATTGAAAAGGTGTGGTTGGTCAGGAGGGGCATGATGCACACCTTGTGCAGTTGAGTTTTACCCCCCACATCACCAATACTGCTCCGGTTAAGGTTTCCTTCTGTCCAGGTTTGCTGGTGTATACTGGTTCCATGTAGTCCTGCTGCTGCTGCCTTTTCACTGCAACCTTTCACTCTCTGAAATGTCCCAGCTTGATTCCTGCACCTTGGTTGGATTTGGAAGATTCTTGTGTGACAAGAGATGCCAGTGTAAGTTATTAGTCTCTCTGGTGAGCAAGTCTTGTAACTTAGGCAATTCATTACATATTGGCAGTGCATTAAGGGAAAATAGACTCTTTTGACTCTATTGACTCTGTAGACTATATAACCTGAAGGCCAAATAGATCTAAATGATGACTTGGGAATCTGAATAGCATCATAGCCCGTGTTACTTAAAAGGAGGAATTCAAGTAGGATTTAAGTATTAATATTTTTTCAGTATGAGAAAATTTAAGTTAATATTACTTCAGAACAAAATATTGAAATATAAGATTTATGTGTGAATGTTAAGACAGATGGAAAAAACATCATAGCTGGAAAGGAAATCATTAAAGAGTAAAAAAGAAAGAGAAAAGAGATCAAGTGTTTTCATTTACTACAACAAAAACATGTGAAAAGGTTAGGCTGCAGCCAGGGGCATTCAGGTTAAATATTAGTTAACATTGGATAAGGAAAGCTGCTGAGGTTAGCTGTGAAATCACCATTGCTAGAAGTATTTAATTCTGGTTTATGCGTATGGAAACAAGTCCTGCAAGAATCCACTTCAGGTCTCTTCTGACCCAGGTATCTGATAGTAATAATCTGATGCATTGCTGGCAGAGACAAGTTCTGAAATGCCTGTAGGTGTTGCAGAACCACAAGGGAAAGGATAACAAAACATTCAACTAGTAGCACAAATGACTAAAGTATGCACTGAATTCTAGGTATCATGTTGTATTAGAATGCTCTGTCATATACAGAGCAATGAGTATCTCTGTGACCAGAACCATATGATGCTGATTTTTTTTTTTTTTTTTTTTTGTTACTGCAGTTAGCTTTTATTTTGTGTCCTCCTCCATGAGAACACAGTCCTAGGTCAGTCTGTGCAGTGCGGCATTTGTTTAGTGCAACATGGTCCTATTGTTTGATTTTTTAGAGTTTTTCCTTTGTTAACAAATTCCAAGTTAGTGAGTTAAAATAAACTTTAATTATTTTTTTTAAGTCAATGTTGCTATCTCATTGTTTATAATTTTCCACTGCTTTTTCTCCCCAAATCAACATATTTGTATTTACTTCTTTTCCTTGTTTGCAATTTTGATGATCACAGCACAGCTCTAAGGGTTGGTAAATTAACCTGCGCTCCTCTTTCCACTTGGTTGTTGGTCAACCAGGATACAAAGCACTAAAGATCACACAGGTGATATAAATGACAAACATATATTTGCACTTGAGTTGCTACTTAAGAAAAATCAGTGTATTTTTTTCAGTTTTCATCTGGGATAAAGTATATATTTAGGGCAGAAAATGGTTGAAATGGTGGTGTCTCACACTGAGACTGCTTTCATTCGGTTCTGGAGGAACACAGTTCAAAAACTGCAGTTCTTCTCATGTGCTACATTAAAACACCGAGGATGGGATTTATTAGACAAAATGCAAGAGGCAAAATGCAAGAGGAAAATTCTCCTTGGTTCGCTTTATAGGCAGTGGTTAAAAGTGGTGCTTCTGAAATATAGTGGATATCCAAAATATGTCAGGCAAATTGTGTTTTATATGAACCCGTCTTCAGCAGCTCCACTCTGCTCATTCTAGTTTGACATGTTCATATGTAGGCATCCACACCGCAGCTGTTTGATGTTGGTTAAGTCCCTATCTGAGGCTCAAAACCTATTTTCACTTAAGACTGAAATCTGCCATATTTGTTACTGGTGTGAAAGGGGTGATATTTCAAGAAGTCTAAATAGGAACAATTACGTGTCACTTTTGAGGGTTTGGTGAAGGGAAGGATTTTGAGAAGGAAAATATTACAGTGATGAGTATTTTTGAGAGCACCCCCTCTATTCTGACAGGCCGCTAGACAGACAGTTATTTTAGTAATAGTGTTGGGTTGGGGGTATCAGGAATGAGAATATCTTCAAGGTATTATGATGTCAGGTTTTTCTATGCAGGTTATGACATTTGTCATTTGTCAGTTTTGCGACTTCTAAATAATTTCCTGTTTATATTAGAGTATACTTCAGGCTTGAAAAATTAAGCTCTGTCTTCTGACAGCTGTGCTGTAGTATCTTCCTGTAACACATCTTGTACATTGGAGGTATTATTAAATTTGAACATAGCAAATTGTCATCATCATAAATAACCATCCCTTTTGGAATGCCACCTCTGTTTTTTAATACTAGAGGAACAGAGAATTGCAGAAGGGCATATCTCTTGGCCTTAGTTACTAATTAATAAGCATTAAAATAGTTGTGTAGAGGAACTATTGCTGGCCATGCTTGTATACTCATGTAGGGACTTCTGTAGTGTAAAGGCAAAATATTTCAGTGAGAAAGTTCTACTGTTTTCCTGTAATCCTGTTTTGCTCCTTTGTGGAAATCAGAAACTTCACCACCTTTAATGATGATTATATACCTCAGATGATAAGATATAAGATATATATATATATTATATCTGAGGTATATTATCATCTTATATCTGAGGTATATTATCATCTTATATCTGAGGTATATTATCATCTTATATCTGAGGTATATATTATATATATATATAAGATATATATATATAATATATACCTCAGATATAAGATGATAATATACCTCAGAAAATATACTTGTAGGTAGATAAAACACACAGATTAAAAAATAACACCTAACAATTCTTAGCAATTTATTCCATAGACTATTTCTAGAATGCAGTTTTTATTTTGTACTTTAGACTTCATTTGCTTAAAAATATCCTAGTTTCTCTCACAAAGCTTCTCCTTGTGAGTCATATCACAGATATCACGGAATTCTAATTTTAGACTCACACTGAAGTTTTTTGGATGGTAGTTGTGTGTATCCAAGTGAATCGTTTATTATTGTGTGCAAGAAAACAGGCTACTTGTTCTGTCTTTCATCTAAGATGAGAAGGAGCCTTATGAGGGAAGCGTCAACAACCTATTAAGAATCCAATAGTCTATTTAAAAAAGAAGAAAGGGGAAAAAACCCAAAACCAAAAAAATACCCAAAACCAAACACCAAAACCACTGAAAAAAAACCCCCTAGCTCTTTGGAATTTATTTCTCCACAGGAAGCTAAGAAGAGATGTTTGAAATATATTACATTTTATAGGAAGTTATAACTGATTACTTAATTACACAGCTAATGTTTATAGTCAAATTCCGGTTGCTTGTTTTTGGGGGTGTATGCTTTATTTTTCTCATTTGTTAGTAGACTTTAATTTGGGGCTGGTCCACATGTAATGTTCTTTTCAGAAGGTGTGCGAAGGAACTAGGGCTAATTGTAAAAGTTAGCCTCCGTCCTGACCATTGAAAGAGATCCTGGTTTATTTTGGGTTCTCAGTGATTGTTTTAATTCAATATCAGAACTGTTAGGGAACTAGTGGAATAGCATCCCCATGTTTCAGGATGAGTAAACTCCAGGTAAGCGTGGAAGAAGGAGTAATGCTGGGTTACCGCATGGTGAGGACGGTTCCTCTTGGGCTCCAGCCCAGCCCTAGCACAGCTTGCCTGGAGGCCAAGACCCCACACCCCAACCTGCTGTCCCCTCTCTCTCCGCTTCATCTGTCTCTCCATCTCCACTGGTGAGGAGTCACCCTTGTTAACATCTAGCACTGTGAAATATCGTTTGGCGTTTCATTGCAACGAAGGTAAATTTTAACGTCCTAAGACACATAATTTGTGAAACTTCTTTTACTATCATTTCAACAGATTTTATATAATTACATTTCAGTATTTGTTACATAGTATTTAGTACTTTGAAGAGGATTATGCCCTCCCAGATGCACGTTGGTTTAAGTGTCTATGGAGAATGTATGTAATCTTTTTATAACACTGCTAGGTTGGTGATACAAACCTGGAAAACCTGTGAATCTCCAAGCTAAAGACTGTCATTGTATTCACCCTGCTGTGAGACATACCTGGAACACTTAATAACAGCCTGTATCTACATGGCTGTTGCTGTGGAATGAGAGTTACAATTTGATTTACCCAAATCGCCGAGTATTGTTTTAGCTATGCCAGTTTAATCCCCTGGGAAAATTCATCCTCCCCTTACAGAGATGCCAAGGGCCTGTACAAATGTGGTATACTGTTCCTGTGCTTGCTATACGTTACTCATACAGGGCAGCTGGTGTAGCTTGTCATAACTGCATGGGCTGTCATGCCTCTGCCAGCTTGCTTGGAGTCTCAGTGGTGTACCTGGAGAGGTACAGCTTCTTCACCGTACAGTGCCAAGGACCTTATGTCAATGTGGACTTTCTGTACATCTTTACTCAAGGCGCTATTGCGAGAAAGCCGCTCGCTTCCAGACCTTGTGAATGCAGCAGCTGTTCTGTAAAAGGCTTTGTCTTAAGCTCATTAAAACAAAGGAAAAATCTTCTTTCCCTAAGGTGAAGGGAATGAATTACAACAGCAATAGTAGGTGAAGAGTATTACTCTTAGCTTTCCGGTTTTGGAGGGAAAAAAAAGAAACCACCTTACATACAAGATCACAGTATTCAAGAAGATGTGAGGCCAAGACAGTGTAGCAAAGCAAAATATTTACTTGCTTACAGTGCCTAATAGATGAAAAAAAGAAAAACAGCTCGCTTAGGAATGGAGACTGTAGTCTTCATACTTGACAGCTGATAAGAAGTTACAGTTATTTGTGGTAAATTCAGTTTTGGACTGTGCTTTCATTCTCCCATGTAAATTAAAGTAAATCATTATTACAGTTGAACTTGTGTAAAGGCCCATCTCCTCATTCTATTTGTTTTGGTCAGGGTTTCTATTTTATCGTCTCATTTGCCAAGACGTCCTTAGGCTTTTCCAGGTTCAAGTGGCGCAGCCATTCCCGGTACTGAGTCAGAACTGAGAGTGCAAACTGACGCTTGCTCAGTAGTTGCAGATACAGATGAATTTTCTCTCTTACTTGACGCCTGTTAACAACAACAGTGATGAATAACACCACCTGTTTAGCTCCACTGGGTAGTTCGGAAACACAATGTGTTTTTTCAGGAGAGAACAGAGAATCAGCATCACCCGTTACAATAGCTATGAGGTACTAAGCCAGTCACTGTACCAGCCCAATCATTCTCTGTTGTTAATTGGATTGGCTACGTACTTGAGTGCTGTTTTGCAGCCTGGATGCTGCAATTCTGTTCACACATGGGTGAAGCTGATGTGCCTTGTTACAGTGAGGAGGACGACAAATACCTCTTCATGGGAGTCACAAAGCTTGTGCTCCCATCCAAATAAGGAGAGAAATGTTTGGGAATGGACCCTTCGCTGAGATTTGCAGCCCAGCTGGTATTTTTTCCCCTAGTGGAGTGCCTTGTCACAGAAGCTCAGGCCATGGTGGGAGAGGTGACGCTTAAGGAAGCCAAAAGTCAAGTTTGTGGACAGGTGAGACCATCCACTGATCAACTACAAATCAGTGAAAAAGCAAACGTGATCAAACTATTGTGTTTGCAGAGGTCTTCTGGGCGTAAAGCTTTGTTAGCAGATGTGAGTTGCAGTAATAAAACATGGATAATCATACCCTGATTTGAGACTGATTAGACAGGACATAAGGCTAATTAACCTGGATTTCTGGCTTCTTTGCATTACTGAAGTTGTGCAATGCAGGAAGAATAAGATCTGTAAAGGCATTTCGTCACCTAGAGATAGATACTGCCATAAAACGGCACGATGAACATTTTTTTTATACCTCTCTTGATGCCTTTCTTCAGCTTCAAAGACTTAAGTACTTTATGATCTGATCCATAAATATACAAATAAAATGGATTAAAAATCTACAATAGTATTAGCATTCAGGGATTAGAAATTTATTATTTGCAAATGTATTTAGTACCCTCAAGATAGTTAATGTTTCTAAACCTAAATACTTATTTATCTGCTGAAGTCAGTGGGCCGTCCTGGAACTACTAATTTTGTTCTTTAGTGTCATGTCTATTATATAAAAGTGTGACCGTGTGACAATCTTGTTCACATTTCTAAAATACATACCCATCCTACCAAAAAACCAATAGCCGTAGTGAAAGGTTGGATTGCTGCTTTTTCATTCAAATTAAACTTTTTTGAATACAAAGCTCTGAATCTTACTGTGAAGCTCCTGCTTTCTGCTTCCAAAAGAGACAGAAGTTCATTTTGATTGTTTTTCTGAGTGACTGATCATCTCAGGAGCAGAAAATCTGCTGCTGCTCCATTGCATTGTATCGGGGAAGGGGAAAGAGTTGTATAATTTGCTTTTTTGGTTTTGCTTTCCAGAATCGCCTTTTGTTTGGACACTTTGGTGAGCTTGTACACAGCTTTGTTGCATAACACTTCTTTCATAATCCTGAGCCTGCCTTTTCATTTGTCTGGTTACTAAGAAAACTGGAGGTGTGACCAACTGCCAGAAGTGATTTGAATAAATAAAAGGAATCATGAACTGTTAATTGTTGTGTTTACATCTAGTTTCTAAGAGACTAATATTTCATGCTCAGTGTCTCTGTGTGTTTGTGTTTGAGATCTTGGGCACATTCAGATCCTGTGTTCCCTGGGGAAACTTGTGTCTGCACAAAAAAAATTACACTTCGTATTTATATTTATCAGTTTGAAGTCTTCAGGTTTGAATAGGAAATTACATACATTTATGAATGAGATCAGATAATGGTATGTCATTGTGCTGATTCTTAAGTAGTCAACGTTTTTTCTTTTTTCTTTTTTTTTTTTTTTAATCTTGAAAGAGATATGCAAATATGTAATGAAGTAGCACATTTTGACCTGTGAGGGTGGTAAGGATAGTTAATATCACTTTCCAGATGGGAATTAAAACAGAGCAAGGTCTCATTCTCACCCACCACTATGAAAGTGTAGGATGCAACGTGATCTTTACTGCAGTCAGGAAGAATATATCAGTTCATAAAACTCTACTGAGTTGGTTAAGTTCCAGCTTGGAACTACGAATCAGGTGCACATTTATCTACCAATAGATATCAGGTGCACATGTACCTACCAGTAGCTACTAATAGCTATTTCTGTTTACTATTAGTAGCTGGTTGTTCCTATTGAAGGCCACAAATAGTGGGAACTGTGTCATCGGGAACAGGAAGTAGCTTGAAATTTGGCTTAAAAATTACAAGTTACACATTCAGCAGCATGTTTTGAAGAGTCACGCTGTAAGTTTTAACAGTATATTTTCTTCAAGTTTTCTTCAAGTATATTTTCTTCCAAACATTTTGGAAATCGTATAGGCTGCAGTGCTTTTTTTTTTTTTTAAAAAATGATTTATTCTTGGCATAGTTAAAATGGCAAACCTCATAGTCGCAAATATGTGGCTATTTATAACAACAGGCATGACAATACAATGATTGTTCTCTGACTGAAATGCAAACTGCCAGGCGATTTATACTGTGAATGAGACCACATCTGAAATCTGTGCCATTTCTCTGGTAGACTTCAGTGACATGGTTAATTAACATAACATTAGCGTCGGCAGTTAAGGAGCTCAAGTTGTGATGAAGTTTATAAGTATCAAGCTGAATTATGGTAATGTCACAGGTAATGCAAAAGAAAGAGATAAACAGATTTACATGAAAATGTGCATTGAACTTTCTTTGTAGGGAAGGAGAAGACTGGAGTCGATTGATCAAAATTCTGGACATTTAGCTACTTCTTGTTGCCAAAGGAGAAAGCGCAAAGCACAGAAATCAGAGCTGAGTGGACAATTAAATGGCCTTAAAGAGAAAAAGCCCATTTCACAAAAAGAAACAAAAAAAAAAAAAAGTCTTTTGATGCTTTCTTTGCATCTACGAGCAAGATAAACTTGTTAGAAGTTGGGTAAAAAGCTGTGAATAATGTTTTCAAGGAAACAGAACAAACAAACGCATAGGAATATGCATAGAAAGAAAAAGTGAAAGCAAAAGGAACTCATATAGCCTTCTGATAGGTAGAACTGTTCAGAAAAAAAATTAGTGAGGAAGGGAGATTGGCTATCGAGAACAGCAATAACATTGTCTTGAAAAACAAAAATGGAGAGAGAAGCTGCTTTACATCTCTAAACATAAAAATTACCATGGCAAGAGTTTTAATTGTGTTATTGGTTGTGAACTGTCTCAGTCTCAACCAACATCTAAGAGCATGTTTGCCCTGAAGTTTGTTTTCATTCTGGTAGTTTATTATGGAGGCACTGTACAATATCTTCTAGCAAAAGGCGTATCTGCATTCCTCTGAGGACCCACCTCAGCGAGAAATCAAAGCTAGATTTCTGACTACGGTCTCAGTATTCTGTTTCAAAACCTGTATGCTCAAAAAGGAGAAGTCTTTCATCTGAATTATTAATTTTAGTTGTGAGTACAATCAGAATGTCTATACCATCATTACTTGCGGCTCCCTGTCAGGATTTGACTGTTTGCTAATTACTGGGTGATGGGCGGTGCTGGGTCATGCTTCCCTGATCCTGCAGCATTCTCTTGCACTTGCTCTGGCGACAAGTTCTGAATTATACAGCAAGAGCTGTTCATTAGTCTGTTATAAAGAAGTACCTCCATTTCTTCTCTCTTCCTGATAAAGGGGCCTTGTTTTCTAGGTCATTACTTCAGTTTCCAGATAATTTGAAGCCCTGATTCCATCTAATTAGACTAGTTTCAGTCTGGTCAATTGTTACGTTCTGGTTTTCTCTGGCCTCTTTTAGTAAAACTTATTGCTTGGGTTCCTTTACGCTTTCAAAACTGTCAATTTAATTACATCTTTTACTAACAAATGACTTGGATGAGAGCAAGTTATTTTAGCATTATCTAAATTTCAACTGTTTTTACCTTTTTTCTGCAGAACCAGAAGCAAAAAGAATTACAAGCTTGTTAATAGCTGATATTTGCATATAATTAAAAAGGTGCAATGGTTCTTGGTTCAGATTTATTTTTAGGCATTGTCATCTAGATTTCTGTTCTGGCATAGAACCATTTAACCTGAGATGCTGAGATCTAAGGATACAACTCAATAGCTTCTCACGGAAAGCCATATGCTGCGTTTACATGACCTCTTTCATTCTCTGTCAAACCAGTGCTACAGGATGCTGATCATCTGTTCTCCAGAAATCTTTTTTCCTCAGTGACTGGACAGAATTCGTGGCTGATTGCCAGCAATGCTGGACATAAGCTGCTTTGGCAGATTTACCCTTTTAAAGCTGTGCTTTATTTGGAGGGAAAATTGTCTCCTTTCCCACACAGGCAAAAAGCAAACCAAAACAAAAAAAAAAATAAAACAACCACCAAACCTTCAGAATGGGACTGAGATAAACCCATTGCTAAAGAGAAAAAATCACTATGGCAAATGAATACCAAGCTTAAGACTTTTAAGTTCACTAAGGTCTCTGTAACCACAGTGACAACTGACTGAGCTTTGCTGTTCACCAATAAAGATTAAGTTTTTGGCTACTGATATAATGTATATTCTAATAATCGAATTTCTCTAGTTTCCCTCTTTCCTCCCATCTTAGCATCAAATTAAGAGAAAGTATACATCTAAACTTTTTCCAGCAACTGAGACTCAACTAAAGAATGAAAATATAGTTGATATACTAATGTAAGCCTCTTACTGTTGTACAGAAAACGTGCAGGGCTTGCAGCTGATGTGTTGTCCTTGAGGGAGAAGCTAGGTAATTTGGTGAAGGCTGAGACAGACTTTTTGGAGAAGCTAGCACAAGATGAACCAGATGAGACTGTGACCTAACCTGAAATAATTCATAATTGTGAAGCCAGGAGAATCTGTGATCACCTTGTCCTGATCATCTACATAATTTCAGAATTCAGTCCTGAGTGACAGTGTGTCTTTTGTGAGCACGTAAAAGTGAGAAATGGAGTGGAAAAGGGCACAAGGAATCTCTTCCCCATTTGGCAGGTAATATCAGGCTGATTAACTTTACACTGAAGTAAACGTGTGTGTGTGTATGTTCACAGATGTGAAAGGCTGGATGCCTATGAAGGGACAGACCTCAAACTCTCAACTCAGAAGCGCGTGGTGCATTTCACTGTTTTTTCTTATGCCCAAAGGTAGTTGCAGGTTGGACACATGCTGTGTCCTCTGGACAAAGAGCACACAATACTGTGCTGGGAAAATAAAAAAGGGAACATGTAAGGACATAGAAAGGAGGAAGCTGTCCAAATGAACAAGTTCCTCTTACCTCTTTTGATAATCCGTTTGCATTTTGTAAGTGAAGATTACCTAACATATAGTAAATTTACAGAAATAGGAGAAGCTGCTGTCTTCAAAGGCAACATCTCTCAACACGGACTTAGTGGAGGCCAGATATAATAAAACCATGCTGGAGGGGGAAGTGTTTGAAAGTGTAACTTCATTCCGTGGAGTTCAGTGTCTTAGGGGCTGCATGAACTCCTGCTTGTTGGCAGGAGTTTGTATGGATGGGAATCAGGAAAAGACCCCTTCTCTTGCTAACCCGCTGCTAATCAGGTTTTGGGACAGCTTGAATATTGAAGTTTGAATATGATATGCAGTATGATACATGCATCTTAATTTTTGTACTGATGTTTATTAATAGGAATACTGTGCTTCTGCACACATCTTTCAGCAAGTCTTGTGTTCCTGGTGGCCACTTTTAGATCTTCAGTCTGGAATTAAAATCTTAAGCTGTGTAAAGTCAGAGATTTGATCTGACAAATTCATATCTAAATCTATGTATGTGTACATACACAATAAAGCAACAGACACAGATGTTTCAAGTCCAGTTGATGAAATTATTATCTAAACAAAAAACGTTTAATACATCCCAAACGTAAAATAAGAGTAGTTAATGGAGTACATAGTTCATTATCTAGTTGGCAAAGCCTAAACACAGCAAGTGTAGAAGTGCTGTGATATTATGTTTAAATTAAGTACTAAACCCAATTGAAACATCCTTTTATTCCTTTTTATGAAGTAGAGCTCTACTGAAAAACAACAGCAACATATTCATAGAAAATTCATGGTATTTTATTGCAATTATATGATCCTTGCTGACATGTTATTTAAGTTTCTCCAAGTTTCTAAGGCATTTATCTTTACAACATTCCTGCTTGGAAGGCAAACCACCTTTTCTTACGTTTGTAAAGACACGCTTAAGAGTAGATCAAATACAAGAGGTGCAGGCAGAAGCTCAGTACCTGCAGATTTCTGTGCTTTTCTATAATTATTATGTAATAATTATGACCTATAAATAAACATGATAAACACATTTCTGTATTCTTTCTGCATCTCTGTCATATAGAAATGTGCAGTAACGTTTCATTTAAAAAAAAACCAACAAAACAAACAGCAACAAAAAAACACCAGGAAGTGACATCCCATAAAGAGCCCACAGATCATAAACACCTAACTGTGGAAAAGGCTCCGACCCCTCTCCTGCTTTAACGAGAGTTGTAACTGAGGTCATTGCTGCCCTTTCCAGTCCGTGCGGTACTCCACCCATACGTTGTTTTCATGAAGAACTTGAAATCATGACAAAAACATCAGAAGGAAATAATGCTTGTGTTGGATTTATGTTTTGGATTTGTGTTTGTTTTCTTTAAAGGAGGTTCTTCTTCAGATGCTGGTTATTTTTAGTGCTTATGAAACCAAAAGACAATGAACACTGGATGAAGCCAGGAAAGCTGTGAGCAAATATAGTATTTCTGAAAACTTGCAGACATAGAATGAATCAGTTGCCTTTGTCCTAAGCACCACCAATTCTGGATATTGGCTTCTTTCAAAAAAACCTATTCTATTGTTGGGACCTTGTCGTGTAGGTGGGTGGTCTTTCTTCAAGAGATCATAAAATTACTGTTTTCTGTGACTTTATGGCAAATGTGACTGTGCCTCTCTCCCCCTATGTTTAAAAATACCAATTCCTGTCCTGTTGAAGAACTCTTTTCTATATGCATTGGCAAAAATTAAACCTTAAGACAATTTAAGAGGGCTACTGAGTTTTTATACTATTTTTAAAATATTTTATAGTGTTTTTTACAATTTAAAATTGTATAATTTTTTTCATACTACCTAGATATAATTTAGGCTTCATAGCTGCTTTACTGTAACTTGAGAAGAGCAGAAAAGATTATTAGAGTATTAGCAAAATGGTGCCACTTCTGATGGTAATGTTAGGTCTTTAGATTAGTGGCAACTGGCAAACACTGGAGGAACTGGTGAGGTGTCACAAGTTCTTTTGAGGTTTGGATGAATTTTGAAATGCAGGAATCACAGGAATTGTAGTGAAAACCCGCTCCAGCGCCAGTTAGCCACTGGGTCCAGTGACTGGTAAAATTTTTGTTAGCAGTAGTTGCCTTCAAATGATAGTCAGAACTAATATTAACTAAATTGCAATGTCTGCATATACAGGCTCTTGGGTTTGTGATTTTTCACTAGAGATGATCTGGAAACATTTTCATCGAATTCTATGGATCTTTATGCTATCTACTGTGCAGTTAGGAGCTGCAGATGAAATAATATTCAAAGAATCTAGTCTGAATTTGCAAATCGTATGTAAACACACCAGTTGACTTTGGAAATATAGGAAAAGATAGTGGGTTTTTATTAAAATAATTTATTAAACCAATTAATGGCATAAATTCTTCCTATTTGTGAGCTTTAGGGAAAGGTAACTTCCAAAGAGGGATTTCAAAGTCGAGAGTCTGAACTGCTTGATACGGTGTGATGGACTAGCTATTTCAGTTAGGGAGAGCAGCCTGAAAGCAAAGCAAGAGAAATAAATTATATGGAAGATGAGATTGCAGTAATTGGCAGTGCAGGGGCAAATGACAATTTAGAAGATTTATGGAGAGCCTTGTGTTTTTAGAAAAATTATTTTTATTTGAAATGGCAGAAGAATACCAAAGAAGACATTTGTTAGGGAAATCACATTGTTGAGGAGGTTGTTCAAGAAAATTATTTTAGTAGCTGCATGCTGCATCCATTAGAGAGCACAATGGACCATAAAGACAAAACGCAAAAAGGTAGGTGGGGTTGGACAGGTGAATAAATAGACCAAGCATGGGCATTCGTATTGGCTCTAGGGGAAGAAAGAATGTCTTTGATATTTTAAAATGGTGTAAAGGAAAAGGTGATACTGTAGAATGAAGAAAAAATAATAATTTCTATATTATAACCAACTGACTGGAGTTAAATGTCTCTTCTTAGAAGCTCAGTTGTGGCCATGAGGGACTAATATGCTGTCTTCATTTTACTGCAACTAGAACACTGTACAGTGCTTCAAAGAACTTTGCTTTTTCCATCTTGAAAGTTTTGGAAATGCTGGAAGTGCAGAAGGTACACTTCCTCCCTAATTTTGAATTACAGTTACCTTTTTCATCTCTGTACGTCTTCCGTGCTTCAATGTAGCTTGTCTTATTGCAGTAGCTTCATTGCCACGGTTCCTCAGGCTGCTTGAAGCGCTCTGCTCAATCGTCAGTTATTTATAAGGGTGACCGCTTGACCTGCATGGCCCTGCCAAATCAGCCTGCCATGGTCTGCTATTGATCTGCCCAGAAATAGAAAGTCTGGCTTAGTCTTCAGGATGCTTCTATTGCCTTTATCTGCAGAGTGCATGTGTTTATCATCCAGCTGGTGAGAGACCAAAGCACACTGTTTATCCAGAAAAGTGAAAATATAAATATCACCGTGTTTTGGCTTTGTTGTTGTGGTGGTGGTGGTGGTTTGGGCTTGTTTGTTTGTTTGGTGGGTTGTTGTTGTTGTTGGTTGTGTTTTCTGTTTTGTTTTTTTTTTGTTGTTTTTTTGTTTTTTTTAATAAGACATACATTATTAGAAAATAATGCCTAGGATCTGATAACACTTTCGCTGACACTCTTGGCCACTTGTCCATGTGTATGGATCTCCTTCTGGCAGGAGCATCTCCTATGGAAAACTTTTGAGGCTGTCCTGCAAATCTTTCACAACTACTATTCCAGGCCCACATGAGAATTTAGGAGCTGCTCTTCTAGGGCACATCTGAGGTCTCTAAAAGGTTTCTGGAGGACAGGATGGGTAACTGGTTTGGCAGCTGTTGCGAAGAGCTGCTAGTGGGGCATCCTACAGGAGAGTCCTACCACCCAGACCAAGTCACAGCTGATTACTTAATAGTTATTTAAGCTTGGGATCTATTAAGTGTGATCCTACGTAATATCCAAAGAGGGTTTATTTTAAATAGTAACACCATATTAAAAGATTAGACTCTTACTATGATGACCAGTAATCTTTACTGTGAATTAGCTATGAATGGTAGCGTTTCTGCATACTTACATTTAAAAAATTTGTAAATATCAATAAACTGTTCAATACAAAACATCTGGGGAAGATAATGTCCCAAATCTATGCATTGCTACTTGTACAGCACTGGTCCTTGGTTACACTTTTCTAATATTCTGGGTTTTTGGACTCATTACTGAGTCATTTATGTTTCTCCAGATTTTCTTTATAATACTGTCAATTCAGGGGAATTTGAAAACTGGGTTATTTCCTCTAGGAAGCAAACTGTTATTAATTAATCCAAATCTTTAATTAAAATTATCAAATCAAGTTTTCATTTGTAAATTATCATTTACAATTTTTTAAATTATTCTCAGTAGATTTTGAAGGGAAAGATACAAACTTAAATAATGCTTTTTATGAAAGAATTTCATAAAAATCAATATTTAAGTTTGTATTTTTCCCATATGCTTCTTCATCACTGTTGGAGGAGCATTTTTCTACCTCAGCATCCAGAAACCAACACAAAGAAGTATCTGCGTTAGTCAAGAAGAGAACGCAAAGAATTATTTGTATCAAGACAAAAGAGGATGTTTCAGCTGAAAATCTGAGTACATCTATGGCTACATTAAGTTATAGGTGAAAGATATTTGTAACTTGAAGGTTCGGTGATAGAAGCCCCTCCAAGCAAGCCATAAACAAATATAATTGTATTACAATAATGGTAATAATAATTGAAACACTGTCTCAGGGAGGCCTTCTAACAAGATGGGTGGAGAAATTGCTACTCTATGAAAAAGCAGTGACAGAGTACATGATAGCTGGGAAATACAATTAAGATGCATGCACTTGGTTCCAAGGGGAAGGATTTAAAAGTGTGACCCCAGAATTGTGGTCAGCAATTAAGGACTTGTGGAGATACCCTGCTGCTGAGGAGATGCTGGCCAATTTCTGAGACTCAGAAGCCACACTAGGAATCAGAAGGGAGTATGTACAACAGGGCAGGGCCCTGAAGAAAATGCAGGTCAAGCTGGAGATACTTTGGGTGGGCTAAATGGTCACAAGGACCATATCTAGGTTGGTGGGAGCAAGCAACAAAGAAAAGTAGTAGCATTTGAGCCAAGTGGCAAATTGAACATCTAGGAACAGCTGGTGGGATGACTCAGCTGACATTTGGGGAAGCCCTCTATTCAGGCTTACAGCCCAGGCACTGGCTTATAAGGCTTATCCCGGCTTTCAGTTCTTATTTGCTGGTAGAACCTGACTGCTGAGGCAAAGCCTGACAAAGGCTGAAGAAGAACCATTACACATTTATCTGCTTCTCTATTTATTCTTTGTGCAGAAACTGCATTTTCAAATGGAGATTTAGGGTGGCTTTTGGTTTGTTATTTTTTTTGTCTTTTTTCAGTACTGGAATTCTGTCTATGAAGTATTGTTAACACTGAAATGGTCACTAAAATAGTTATATCTTTCCCAAATTAACATGTGCATGTGCACACATATATTCATGTTGTGCATTCATGTATACATGCATGAACACGTGCATGTAAGCTGAAGGATATTACCCAGGAGCACTAGCACAGACACTGTCATATTTTATTATTCTTGTCTAAAATATTATTTGCTGTAGGGGATGAAGAGAAACTGTAATCAGTTTGTTTTGTACAGACACATGCAGCTCTCTTAATCAGATTTTTTAAATGGGGATAATTTCAAGGTTACTTAGCATAGCTGCGATACTTTCGGCTTCTAATACACCTCACTGTTTATTTTTTAAAGGCTACATTTTTAACTTGGATCCCTAGAGCTATATCCATATTTCTGTACCTAACTACATGTGGCCTCATTTTCAGAAATTTAGAACACCTTCAGCCCCATTTGACATCACTGAGATTCCTCTGCTTCTCTAATAATAAAAAATGCAGGGACCTGCAAAATGTCCCATCATGCGTTCCACGCTAGCATTAAAATACTGAAGTTTTAATATCCTCTGCCTCTCAGATTGTCTTCATGCACTATTATGTTGATTCATCGTGAAGGCAGACCAGTTTTGACCTTGATGGGATGTGACAGCACGTTAGGACTCTGCTTGCTTTTACACTGGAAACTGCTAAACCCCACCATTTTGCATTCCCTATTTCTGTGTGAAGGCTTAAGTAATTTTAATTGCCACAGCAATTGTCTATCTGTTTGTTTATCCTTTTGTGGTTTTTGTAAGAGTACACACCCAAAATCTGTGGCTGTTGTCCAACTTGGCTGAGCCGTAGCACAAGATGGATCATTTTGCACATTCAGTTGTTCATATTTCCCAGTTTAGATGTTCAGGATTAATTTTTTCTTTTTTAACACATTTTTAAGTTGTGAAGCTCTACTATTTTCTGGTCCAGGGAGATAACAGATACCCAGAAGTTTTGAAACGGATTTTTAAAAATTACATAAACCCAAACATAGTAACTTTTCTCTCCCCCAAGTCTGTTCCATCTAGGAAGAATCCTGAATGATTTCAAGGGTTAGCAAAATCTCTTGTTAAAATTTACTTTGAAGGCAGTATTTGTAATGATATAAACAAAAGTAGTTCTTGTGGGTTTGTTTTTTGTTTTGTTTTGTTTTAATACTATGTTATAGTAAATAACTAGTGTTATTTTAAACACAAATTTTCAAAAAAAACCCCAGTTATTTGCACAGCTCCTGGTAAACAAGTGTAAATCCATTTCTGTGTTTGCCTTCTACCCTCCTCATTTTCTGCCTGTTTTTCCAATGTTTGATTGCATTATGTTTTACCTACTGCAAAGACTTATATAAGGATGGAAAAAACCTCAGTCAGGGTAAGTCAGCGTTGCTCCATTTCACTTGGGTAGAGCGCTGAGGAGCTGGCCTGTATCGTTATGCATATGCAGCTAATGATAGCAGAGGGACTACTCATGTGTTAAAGATTGAGGCAGACTCTTTGAGGAGGCACTGCGTGTTTTGCCTGTGTCCATATGGCACCTACCAAATGCTTGTATTATTAGGGCATAATGCTAATATGCATCCTAAAAATATAAATATGCTTGATTAGAATTAGAAATGGGAGCTTTCTATAGGCACTCTGTTAAGCTAAACATACTGTATTAAGGCCACTAAAGAGCATAATACAATGAGTTGGTGTCCTAGAAATGACTGGGGCTTTTGCATACAGGATTATCTTGCAGATGGAAGAGGTCAGTACTGATGCCTGGCCGGGCCGGCACTCTGAGAAGGTCTCAACAAAGCACTCGGGAGAAGTTATAGAATTAAACACTTCCTCCCCGAACTCCTCATCCACACTGCTCTCCCTGTCCCTGCCCTGCCCCTATCCATATCCCTATCACTATGGTGCCGCATCTGGGAAGAGGGAAGAATAGTGTGATGTTATGATTGACATCTGATTTTGCATTCCATGCAGAGCACTTCCTTGCAGATCTTCTGGTGTAGAAAATCTAACTTAATGATTCTCAAAAGGTTTATATTCCCTGAAGCATGACTCCCATGGCCTCATCATCTTTGTTAAACATGTCCAAGTAAAAATTGTCATGCACGCTTCATACAAGTGTGTAAATCCCGTATTTTATTTCTTTTTTTTTTTTCAAAAATATGTGAAGTATTCAAAATACATTTGCATTTACACTTAATTCTCTAGGTTTAGAAAGACTAAATCTATGGTATGTGTTTTTGGTAGATGCCTCTTTTTCTGAGATGTGAATATAGTCCAAAAATCCTGAATTTGGTTATTTCTTGTGTCTTGATTGCTTAGATTTCCTAAATCAAAGGGAGATCACTTGTTTAAAACCAGAATTAGATTTACATGAAACCAGATTATGGACCTCAGACATTTCCCATTGCATGAATTGGAATCTGTAAGGACATAGCAGGTATACAAAGACAAATGAATTTGAGAGGAGTCAGGTCTTGAAGAACATTAGATTGTGCAGAAGGCTTATTCTTACTCTCTGGTGTACCTTATCTGGGAAGATATATGGGTGACAATGAGAAAAGTCTTGAGAGCAGTTGTGTGAAGATTTGTTATGAATAATTCACTTTATGCCTTCAGAGGCATTACCGAACAAGTAGTTCGGTTATATCAAAATAACTTGAGGATAAGGAGTACAGTAGCACCACATTTATTTTAACCAATTTCAGTTAAAGTAATTTAAATACTACTTGGAGGAATCAGTGCTCTGCTCTTAGCTCATATTACCATTTTAAAGATTTTCCATACTGTAATCTATGCACCCTAATTTGTTTGCCCAATTTAAATTTTCAGGAGCAGGGGGACAATGGATATGTAAAGTATTCAAAAAGAGGGCATATACAGGCACTGAGAAGCAAAACAGTAACTCGAGTAGACTGAGGTGTAGTCTTTTTTTCCTTACAGTTTCAGATGTTTTTCACAATTTGCCTTTATTTTGTGACTGTTCAGGTTGAAATATATGGGAAATTCCCAACAAGAAGACGTTGGCAGTGTGTATTAGGCAAAGGCAGTGAGTGCTGTAAACTTCAATTTAACCAGTGAAGAATCTTGAACTGTGCAGGTGTTAGAAATTATGTTGTGTCAGAGTTCAGTGTATTTGGTTGTGAGCTATAATGGTCTTATTTTTGTGGGGGTTTTCAGTTTCAAAGCACTGAAAGACAAATTACAGCGAAAGAATTATAATTGGAGCCAAGGACTAGACGCACTTTGGGGGATGTTCAGTTTAGGGTCTTCATATTTCGTTGTATTTTTTTTTGCTCTGCAATATCTGACATTCTCTGCCATCAACATGTACTTAAAAGACCATTTTCAGCCTTTGATTGCAGGGTGGCCAGCTCTCATAATACTTGATGCTTCTTGGATTCAGTTGTTAGTAAAATACTAAAATAAAACACTAAATCATCTTCTGGTCTTTGTGGCTGAAGAAGAAGGCTTAAAAATTAAGTGCCTCCAGAGGGCTCCAGAAGATAAAGAACTTAATATCATTAAAAAAATAAAATTAAAAAAAATCACCATTTTGTGGAGTTGGTCCTTATATCACATCCTGATGTCTCAGTTAGTCCTGAGAATGTAACTGGCTCTGGTATGGACCCTGGAGGGGAGAATTTAAGAAACTTCTCTCATTCAGTTTGCAACTCAGATGTGAGTCTTTCTGTGGAAGCTGTCATTTGAGCCAATTCTTGGATTCATTTCCATCACGCTTTTGACTTGGGGCTGCTCGGGGTTATATTCATCTAAGCTCATGATGAGTAAATGAGACTGATCTGATAACCATGGACTTTGGAAATAAGTATGTTTTCTGCAATGGATCACTGAGGTGATGCTTTTTCTGAAACCTCTTGGATAATTACATTAATTATTTCTGTACTAATTGTGTTAATACTTTAATAGCAGTTACCTACAAAAGTACTGGTGTAGTAGTTTTATTTTACACTTTGAAGGTGACAGAGTTGTCCTTCATCTGCTGATAGCCTGAAGGGCCTACTTCTTTCTCTTAACCCTAAGGGAAGGTGATCTGGAGGACATCTGAAGATGTTTGCCTTCAGAATCATTCTTTAGTACTCTTTTCATCAGTGTAAAAAATTTACCAGTAAGTTTGGACTAGTCTAGAACTAGTCCAATGGGAAACTGAATTTTTCACAGCATTTCACTATTAAGTTCTCTCCAGATTAGGGCGCAAGCTCGTACCCACTGAAGTTAATAAAAGCTTCTTGGACTTGGATCAAGGACTTTAAATCTTCAGTGTCTTTCAGGAAGTATAACTCCTTTGCCAAAACAATTAGAAAATACTGTGGTATGCAGCTATCAGTTTTTGAGGAACAGATCAAGATACTAGGTTGTAGCACGTAATCATTTCCGTCTCTGTTTTTCTAGTTTCCTGGTATGAAATAATATCAGTAGTCAAACATCTAAGCCAAGGATATAAAAGTGAAGCGAGCTGAAAACACATTAAACAGTTTGTTGTAATGCTGTGAACGTTGCGTCCCATTAAGCGGCTGAGTGAAGTATTTGAGCTCTGTTTGCCGTGGCAGACATGTTTGGGCTTGCTTGTTGACCAGACAGCGCTTAATTTTCCTACTGCGTCACAGATAAGAAATATTGCTTTCCCAGACTAGAGGCATAATTTGAAACTAAGAGGGTGCAGTCTTTGAATGCAAACATTGTCATCATAAGAAAATGGTAACCAAATTGATTCAGGAAGAGTTTGTATAAGCGCAGTGTGAAACCCAGCACTGAACTGGCAGGAAGGAATTCAGGTCTCGCAGTTATTTCACAGCCAGACCTCCCTTGAGGAGACTGATGGTGTTTGATCCCTCTCGGGGCTAGCTCCTGCCTCTTCCCAGCGCCTTTGCCAGCTCTGCCGCCAAGCCCAGCCACTCACACCATCCACTGTCGGCTGCTTTCTCCGTGCGGCGCTGCCTGGCCCCCCCTGCTCAGGGTGCTGCTACACGCTCATTGCTTCTGGGAGGATTTACTAGAGGTCACTCAAAATTAATTACTTGAGCTGTGGGCTTCATGGATATGCTTCTGAAGTGTGGCTTCCCTTCATGAGTGAAGGATCTGTTTCACCATCTAGAAACCACACCAGTAGTTAAAAAAACAAGTAGCAAAGGGATGGGTTCTCCCAAAAGTGTAGAGGTGGGAGAAATTCACACAGTACTACATTTCTTTGTTAATGGGACTTTTTTCTGAGGTATGGTTTCATGCTGGTCAGTAATATCTAAATATTATAATAATAGCTTGTTTGTCTTGGCAAAAATAATAGAAGAAATCAAAACTTTACACTGAAATTAGGAAAACCCGTTAAATGAACTGCTGATAGTACCACATAATATGAATTACCATAAGCAAATATTTTCTTTTTCTGACATGATGTAGATATTTAGGTATTTATTTATTAGTTCAAAATGGCCTGAGGCTGCTTCTTCCTTTCCAGTGGACATAAGTCCAGCACAAAGCTGACTTCTTAGGGCAGCACAGACCTCACTTTTTTCTCAAACAAACCAGTTGTTATCTTTAATAGAGATGATAAATAGGCCAGGTACACATTCTTACGGCAAACTGCAGAGGAGCTGAACGAATTATGTTTTCTTTTGTTTGAATAAATGTGGAGAGAGAAATGCCAGCTATTCATCCCATTCTTGTCATAAGGAGAGTAAGAGGCAAATGTCGTTCCTGTGTTGCAAGATCATGTTTAATATGAGTTTTACCAGTTGCTGCAAGCTGGTAAGAAATACCTATTGGTGTTGTAAATCAGGTTCACTTGTGCTCATGAGCCAGCACCACAGTTGCGTCTCAGTTACAGCATATGGCCATGCAGATATATTTCTAAACAGGAAATGAAATTCAGCTCTTGTACTACCCTTCCTGGCACCACTGCATCCTTCTGCACCAGCAGTGTGCACGGTGCTTCCTTAACACCTCTTGAGAAAGCCTTACATTTAACAGGAGTGCACCTGGCACTCATAAAGTAAAGGCAGCACGTTGCTGGACAGGACCAAGGTCACCACTGCGCTGCCGACTTTGCCTGTGCCAGAGCCCTGAAAGCCCAGGCTGGAGCTGCTGCGTCTCCTGTGGAGTCAGGGTGGTGGCTGCTGCTGGGGGAACAGAAGGGACTTGACTCTTTGGAAGCCACAGTTCCTGCAATGACTTCTTACAGGATCCATACTTCAGACTGGGGAGGCAGCTCTACTGTAATGTATCTTAACTGTTAGATGCTTTGCCTAATAGCCCAGATCTTAGTGTGTTTTTAAAAGTTAATTTAAAACTAAAAATAAGCAAATGTTTGGGGGTGGTAATTTTTCGCGAACTGCAATTACCTTTCACTGAGTTCATCATCATGATCGTGATATTCAGCACAGTCCTCATGTTTTGCCTTTCAGTATGCTGTTATCTTTAGACAAAGCTGACAAGTGCTCTTACGAGTCCTGAAGGGCCTCAGGGATGTTATTTACAGATTATGAGATTCAGATGCTTCGTGTCTGTGTGGCTTCTCATGATAATTTTGTTTTGCTATTTTGGGAATACAATAGAAGCATCCTAGGGAGTATCAAAAGGAAAACGACTGATTAAAAAAAGTAAAGTTTAAATCTCTGCGCCCTGTTTTTCCTTTCATTTAGTCTGACTTTACAACTGAACTTCGACTGCAATCTACCTAAGCTTGCTCACTGTGGTTTTCATCACACTCTAATTTACTCTCGTGCAACCCTAATGTCAGTGGAATGGCTCACTGTGAAATCACAATCAGGCCAAGCACTTTTAAGCTTTCTAGAAGGTGGCTTCAGGTATGTCATGAAACAGTGACACAGGACAGGAAGAGATACATGCTAAGTATAATGAATGAAACAATGGTTGTACAAAACAAGCACAATATATAGGTTAGCTTTACAAGTTGTATATTTTTTCGTACTATGGTAACTAAAAACAAAACAAAAGGAAGAAACGTATCCTAGATACAGTGAAAAAAAAATGACAGCAACACAAGAAGACATTGCTTTCTCAAGAACTGGTTTAACAAAGTTTTACTCAGGTGTTTCTACCCTATGTTTCCCTAATATGTACAAATTTTAGGGAAGATGTTATGCTGCTAACCATAGGCTACAGTTTAATCCTCTCATTTAAAATTACATGATTTAAGTGATGAAGCTTGTTATAAAGTACATATAGAAGTTAATATCAGTGGATCTATCAGCATTTTTATTTTGACTTTACTGAACATTTCTGGCTATTTCTTAGAAGAGATATGCTACTCACAAAGCATTGCATTTTTTTTGATTCGGTAACAATATCTTTCATGTTAAATGAGTGCGATGAAGTATGATATTACACAGTAATAAAGACTTTCTGTTGACTCTGCTGAGCACAAAGTAAGGCTTGTAAAGATGACATGAAACTTGGAGTCGTCGGTAATGTTTGTAACTAAGTTGAACATAAGTCCTAGACTCCTGAGGTCTTGATAATGTAGAAGTGAAGTCAACTGGGTGGTGTCCTAAGACTTCTCTGATGCTTGCCCTTTCCTTCTGAGATTCAGTAAAATAGTACTTTCAATAAAATCTTTCTAAATGTGTGTAGTTGTGACTACTCTCTTTTTCTATATGGATGAGAGAACAATCTCATAACTGCTTTCTGTTGTGCACATGTATGCTGGTATGGGATGAAAAAGCCTCCTGAAAGCAGCATGTCTATTTGTGTTTTTCCAGTTACTGTGCAGCTGTCTAGTCTACTTGAATAAATTTCACTGGGTTTTGCTCTTATTAGTTATTTGGAAAGCGCGATTTTCATTATATCTTTCTCAGGAGGATATGGGCCATAGGCTGATAGGAAAATTCAGGCTGGAAGGAGGTCTGTAGTCTTAACTTCACAGCTGGGTCAGCTGTGACCTCAGACCAGGTTGCTCAGGGCTTTATCTCCATGGACAGAGACTGGAGCCATGTACTCCCCCAGGGTGAACCAGACCCCATCCCTCAGCTTCTCCTTAGAGGGCAAGTGATGCAAGACATGGATTCCGTATGGATAAGGTCCCCCATTTGGGTAAAGTATTCAGATTGCATGTTGTCATCTGTGTGCTAGTGCTTTAGGTTTAGATTTTTTAATAAAAACTCCGGATTAATTTCTGGCACTATACTATCATTAGCAAGACATCCTGTTGCTTCAGTAGAGTTGGGTTTTCCTTCATTGTGTTTCAGATGCTCCAGTAGTCTTCAATCATTAACTTATATAAAAGCTGTGATGACACCTTGAAGAATTTTTTTTATTAAGTATATAAGTAAGAACTGCTGGATATGACAAGAAATATATTAAATGTGAGCAGTGCTTAGTCACAGCATGGTTCCTGGGGAAATTTGAGATGTCATTGTCTCTATGCATTTTGTGGGATGTTTGTTTTCATTGTGATGGTTGTTAGTTTTTAGTTCTGTTTATTGAACAACCTGCTCTGAATATGCTTATCATCTCTTCCTTTTAATACCATTTTAATACATTTTTGGATGTCCAGTACATGTGAAATGCCCTATGAGGAAGTATCTGTTTCTGCTTATTTTTATACAGAAGAACACATCCGTGAATATCAAGATGCAGTCAGTTTAATTAAAATAGGGTTCCCACAGGAGAACAGAAAGAAGTTCTTCCTGTGAGCAGCTGTGGACTTGATGAACCCAGTATATCTTCCGATTTTCAGGCTTCTTGCAAAAATATTATTTCTAGGAAAAAATGATGGTGTGAGGTGGTAACTGCAGGAGTTTATTCAGCAGGACCCAGTAATAGCAAAACTTTTTGCATGACAGGGAAATATTTTCTCCAGAAATGCATATGCCATAAAACAATAATATGAAAAAAGTGTACCTTTGCATTTCACAGGAGAAATGGTTGCCAATCTAAGGTATAATCTCAATGACAAATGCTTGTTTCATTCACTGGCAAAATTCTCATTAGTTGGATGGTGCAGGATTAGGGCATGAATGATGACCAAGATCATGGTTACATTTAAGTGAATGATTAAGAAAATCTTTCATTGCTACAAAAAAAAGTAAATAAGGGAACAGATAAAAGAGAGATAGTAGCCTAGTAGGCCTTTAAAAAAATAATTGTGATGATGCAAAATTAGTATCTCACTTCTGTATAAAGGGCAGTCCCCATGTATTATAAATGCTTGAAGTTAAGCCTTTCTTGCCCCTGGCTATGAGGGATGAGGAGGATTATTTCCTTGCAGACCAATGCTGCTTTTCCCTTCCTGGCAGCATTACCCATAAGCCCCACAATTTTGCTGTGCTGATTTTCCCACTGAACTTGTTAAGCTCGATTTCTGCTGAGCTGGTGAGGGCAGAGGTAGGGGGGAGGCTGCTTGTCCTCTCCCAGGGCACAGGCACTACTGCTGCTGCCCTACGACAAGACCAGGGACTTCATCATTCTAACACGATGCCTGAGTTTTGGTTCTTGTCCTTTTAAATGATGTAGTTGCTACAAATATTCTGCACAGTGGTGCCTGTGATTTGCAACTGCAGAAAGGACTGTTTAAGTCAGACACAGTAGTGACAACACTGTTTTGATCTATTTTTTATTTAAAATTGCTTACTGTAGTGTGTTACAGGAGCATGCCACATCACCCTTAAAAATACTGATCAGTGCCTAGATAGCTGCATTTTAATTTGAACAACATCCAGTTCGATGCCAGAGTTTAGATCAGTGCAGTTCCGCTGAATAAACTGGCATAGTATATGAATGAATGAAACTCGTGGATGAAGGTACATAGTTGTTGATTATCAGTTTATGTCCTAGGATTTTGGAGTGGAATGATATCCAGAGAACAGACTCTGATGTTGATGTATGATCAGGTCCACCATTCTTAAAATTTGTTTTCAGCTGATTAAATTGTTTTCATGAATGTTAGTAACCAGTTTTCTTTTACATTTTTCTCTTCAAAAGAGTTGGTCTCTTTTAAGTATTTTTTGTGTGTTTTTTTTTTAAATAAACTTAATTTTAAAAAATCTCTCATGCTATTTTCATATCACAGAAAAGCAATGTTACAGAAATAGTAAAAGAATTGCAAAGTCACATGCTTAACCATTAGGTCTGATGGGGAGTGTAAACAATACAAAAAAACCCCATTTATTGATTGAACATTTTCCATTTGTTCATCAAAAATGGTAGGGAGCATTTGGATAAAAGCTATGTGTTCGTGTAATTAAAAACTGATCTTATCACATGTGTAGATGGGCAGAAAATAAAGTTTGTATAGACACAATTACACCTGGCATATGTAACCTCTGTGAGTTGTCGTAGCAATGATGGTAATATCATCTGTTCCAGGACAGATACTGCATAGCGTGAGCAGATTCTGCTTGTTTCTTTCACTTTTCCAGCTGCCAGTCAGAGGTTTTTCGCACCTTCTGGGTACATGCTCTCTAGATAATTCACACCTTTCTTCTTTCCTCCTCAGATTCCTCCCTTTAACCCAGCTTTTTTCCGTTCTGTGTCTGAAACAGAGCTAAATCTAGCTGCCATCATGGGGATGGGAGGGAAAGTGGGGATAGGTCTTGAGCATGCAGAAGAGTTTCTTTCTGGACTTTCTTGGAGCTGAAGCAATTATGGGGCATAAAGATTGATTTTTGCCCTGTATTCCCCAAGCTGAAGCATGTTCAGCCACTCTGTAGGAGTAGTATATCTGCGGTCTGCTAAGTGCTTCATCAAGGCTATAAACGTGAGTTGTTGGAGAGTCCAAGTGCTAAAAATCAAGGGTATGTGAGAATTTGAAAAGGCTCGTAATTTGGACAAATTAGGATAGATTTTTGCAGGGACAGCCAAGAGCTCTGATTCCTGCCAAATGTATAACTCTGAAGTTACTATGTATTTATTCATGCATTGAGAAAAAAGTGACGCAGCAGCCAATCTAAAATTAAGAGTCTTTGCATCACAAATAACTTGTAGATGGATAGACAAAAAAATAATTTTATTTCCATTGGCTTGTTAAATAAATACTTGCAGTAATTCATAAACTTGTTTATATTTCTTCACTGTTTGTAGCTCTTTATCAGATAGTTTCTTTACTAGCTCCTTTAATCTTTCCATGGTTGAGCAGCCTTCCAGGCCTTGACAGCCCTTAGTTACCACAGTAGAGTTGTCTATAGGAATCAAGTTTTCACTGAAACAAATCCTAATAGAATTGCACTTTGTGTGTCACCAGTTTGTCTTGAAGTTTCAGTAGGCACTTTTACATTTGGCTGGCCAAATTGAAAACACAGACCAGGCTATGATTCTTATCACTTTGGGGGCTCCATGAATGTTTAGGCAACTAGATGTTTTCACAAGGATATTTGGATGCTTAACGTTAGAGTCATTGTCAGCGAGCATGACAGTGGTCAAAGTTCAAAATCATAGAATCATTTAGGTAGGAAAAGACCTTTAAGATCATCGAGTCCAATTTAATTTAAAGACGTTTTTACTTTTCTGGTGTTCATTTCTTTCTCTTTATTTGCAGAGAGCAATTATAGTCTCTCTGAGGGGAACCCATCTACTCAGTTTTAGTTTTCTTAGTATCTGTTCTAGACGTTCACATTTTTTGAACATGGGTTGCCAGAACTCTGTATAATACTCCATGTGTGTGCTTATTGTGTCTGGAACAATAATTTTTATTCTCCAGTTCAGCTGATTATATCTTACCTGATAGCATCATGAGATTCCATTTGCCTCTTTGTCACGCTAGTGGCTGACATCATTCCTGTAGCAGAACTACAGAAGTGTGTCGTCTTCTTATGAAAACAGTTCAAAGAACAGAACAGTTTTTCATAAAATCATAGAACCAAAAAACAGGCCAGGCTAGAATGGTCCTTGAAAGATCATCTGATCTAACCTTTTGTGGGAAAGGAGGCCTAGATGAGATTATCTGGCATCCTGTCCAGTCGCATCATGAAAACCTCCAGTGATGAGGACTCTACCACGTCCCTGAGGAGTTTTTTCCAGTGAATGATTGTTCTCACTGTAAAAAAATTACATCTTATATCAAGATGAAACCTCTTCCGGTGCAACTTTTACCTATTGCCCCTTGTCTTCTCCATGTGACTTCTTGTGAAGACAATCTCCGTCCTCTTTGTAGCCACCCTTTAAGTGCTCAGCCCTTTCATTTACTTCTAATTCTGAACCTATTGAGTTGAAAATAACTGAATACGTGAATAAAGAATTCATAATTTAATTCTAAATGTATTTAAAATTATCATGCCTCCAAGCATTCAAAAATAGTAATTCCATTCTTTCCCTTAGGTAGACTTCTGTAGAGCTTCATGTCTACAATATGTATAACTATGGTAAAAATGATCTCAAGAGTAAAACCACCCAGTCTTTCCACAGAATAAACAGAGGATTCTACATTTTTGTAAACCTTTAGTAAACCATTGTCATTTCACTGAGCTCAGGCATAAACCTAACTGAGATATGATTGTAGAATGTCTTTTCTGTAAGACAAGAATCATAATGTATAATTTGGTATATTTCTGCACAGATTTATGTAAAAGTTACAGATACTGCACCCCTACATCCTGATTTAATCTCTTGGACAGTGTGTACTTAGTATGTCTCCATTAGTTTTGATTTATTTCAGTAGATTCTGATCTCTTCCATTGCCAAGTCAAATTTTCTCCACTGATTTTAGGCTATTGAAGTCTCTGTAGGCATAGAAAAACAGTAATCTTACCATTGGCAGTAGAAATTTGCTCCATGTGGTGCATTTGATGCAGTGCATTTAAGTTTCTGTACCTTATTAAATACAAACATTAAACATTCAAATTTTAACACAGACATTTTTGCACAAAGTCTCTCCAGGTTGTAGTGCTTAATCTTGGGAACAGTCCAATTAATGTCATATAACATTAGCAAATCTACTGAAAATCAATGACAACTGCTACAGTAATTTGCGTACCTGACATGGTTGACTTCAGGAAAACAAAAACTTACCATTGTTTTAGGAGCTCGTGTAATTGCTGTACAGTGAGTAAAAGATGGAATTGGAGCCTGTGCTTTCAATTTTCAAACATATGCTACCTTCAAACTGATCTCATATATATTTTTGTATAACTGCATGTTAAGTACACTTCCTGGCTCTAGAATGACTACTTAATGCCCCAACAAAGATACTTGTAGATATACTGGTACTGATCTGGATAGATTTCAGCGTTTTTTTAAGACCTTCTTTAAATTATTTGATGTGAGTACTGCTTGTCTGTAAGACTTCTGTTAAAAATTAAAAACTTCTTTTCAGTAAGACATGTTTTGTTCACTCCAGCTTTCTAAAAACCTCTAGGAGAGTGGTCCAACAACATATAAAGGTTATTATATAGAAGCTTTTCATGTCAATGGAAAGAATTTCTGCAAAATCTGTAAAGGTAACATGATGCCAGCTGCAGAACTGAAGCAAACTGAAAAAAACGCAAATATTCGTTTAGGTCATTTTTTTATTATGATCATTGCAGATGTTACTGTAGTACATACAGAGTTTATAGGCAAGAGAATCAGTGTCTTTAAATCTTTAAGTCCTTATGAAAAACTCATTCTTAAACTGGTGTGCCTATTTAATAGCGTGGATGGATTGAAATTTGAATATAATGTAGAACAGGTATTCCTATTAATTAACTTCACTGGATTTGCTAGATTTCTGGCTGATTTGTCACCATCCTAAACATGTCTTTAAAAATACAATTACAGAAAATAAGTAATTAAAAGAACAAATGACAGGTTGACTCTGATCAGTTTTATCAGACTGTTTTCACCTTGTGTATCGGTCCAGGAAAAGATACGTTCACTGTCACCCATGCCAGACTGGTGAATAAACAGACACCGGTAGAGCAGCAAATCCTGAATCTTTCAGAAGACACTGAAGCCATTGCACATAATCATCTCAAATGTTGAGTATCCTGATTTTAGTTAATATCTTCTTCAGAATACTATTTTTAAAAATGAATTAAATGAGCTCATAATGGTTTTCTAATAGGTGTTCTTTTCATTTCTGACTGTATTCAGTTGAATGCAGATACTATGAAAGTAAGCAATATATTTACAGCCACATGGAGATTAAGACAACATGCAGTGGAGATGATGAGAATATCAGTAGTGTGGCAGCACAGGCAGAAATGCAATAAACGTGAAATGCAAATACCTTCATTGATTAGTTCTGAATACATTCTGCTTCTACACGTGGAGAAGAACAAAATGCAGCCCATCTAGGCAAAATATGGAGCAGAAAAATTTAATCACATTTCTCTTTTTTTAGTCACTCAAAACATAAAATAGGAGCAAGTGCGCTGCGGAGACTGGACACAGGAAAGATGCACGAAGTCATAAAAATGACATTTTGGGCATATCTTCCAGTCCACTGCAGAAATCATGCTGTTCTCATTAGTTTCTCCAAATGCCGAGGGAAGCCCTTCTGATGAACGTGAAGAGCAGTTACAGGCAGTACAGTTATGTCCGGACTGTGTCCTGGCTTCTAAGGATCAAGATTGTATCAGTGCAGCGTGCTCTGTTCCTTCCTGTGAAAACCAGAGCACAGGAAAGTGGGGGATAATGTGTGTCTGGATGGAGCAGGAACATTTGACATGTGCTTATGGGAATATGGGCACAACAGGGCATGACCTTAGATTTAAGGACTGGAAGTCTCCCAGTTCCCACAGTATAAACATATTCCGTGACAGCCTAAGTGCTGCTGTGAGATGGAGCCAACAGCCCAAGTTAAAGTACACACTCTCTACTGCTGGCAAAACTTTGGGGTTTTCAGGTTTCAAAACTTTAAACCACTTGGCACAGTCTGCAACAAATGCTTCTAGAGAGACTGACTGGTGAATGTGCTTGTATTATTACAAGAATAAATTAACTGAGAAAAAAAGAAGAGACATTGATTTGTTTGGTATGTATTTGATTATACTCAGATTTTTTTTTTAAATGCAAGCTTCTTTGGGTGATAAATTGAATCTTTCTTTATATCTTTCTAACTAGTGGCTGGATAGACACCTTCTCTGTCTTAGAGATGGGAATTTTTTCAGGGAACAAATAAGAAATGTATAAAATCAAAATACATATTTTTAAAATACATTTCAGACAGACAGGAACAGCAGAAAGTTCTTAGCAGCGTGCCACTTGCTGTCCAGCAGCGTGCTGCGCAGCAGGCGGTGTTTCTGCAGCTGTAAGGCTGCTTCTCCACACCAGTTTCCTGTAACTATTCCACCAGTATGCGGGGTTTTCTTTTCTCTACTTCCACTCTTCCAAATGGCATAAAACCTTTGGCCCCCAAACCACTGTACTAAGGTAACCTCTAGATTGAGCAATGGTATATGCCGGTGTGAACCCCAGAAAGCCGATCCCCATCATTTTCCCTAGTAGGGGTTTGGCAAAGGATGATTGACCGGTCACCTTCTAGCATGGATTTCCTTTCTGCAGAAACTGATGGGAAGCAGAGTGGTGCTCAGTGGTGGAGCAGGTTATGGCTAGGGTGTGCAGCTAGATCTCAAAGCTTGGAAATTTAGATAACAGATCTGTCAGTGGGACCATCTCTGGTAAAATACATTCAGTAGAGGCATATATCCCAAAACCACATTTTGACAAATCCTCTCTTTCTCCTCAAAATATAAAAAATGGAAAAGTCCTAAGTGCATGAGGTATTAAAAAACATATTCCCATTCTTTGTACCAATACTGCTAACCCTTGTTGTCATTAGCTGCTGAAATCAATTTTTCCCTCTTTCTTACTTTGCTCCCACTGCCTATAGCTCCCTCATCCTTTTTTTTCTTCCTGAAGTGTATGGAGTTACTATTAAATTTAGCAATTTACAAACAATACTTTAGCTTTAGAGCTACCAGCAAAGGCTAGTTTGCTTCTTTGTTGTTTTTATAAAAACAAAATTGTTTATGGCATTGTCCCATAAAAACCATTAACTGGAGACTTAAAGGAAGAGAAATGAGCCTGCATTGCCTCTGTGCAGTACTCCGGAATGGGGTAATCCATCTGTTATGGAGGTGTTGATTAAACTATGTAGCCTAAAACATTGCTCCTTTTCATAAGTAAAGTCTCCATACTGTTGCTTTGACTCTGCAAGCTTTTCTACAGCTGCTTTAAATTAGGATTGTCCTTAATGAAGATGTAAACTGGTCTATAACATATTTTATTGAAAGCTTTAGAGAATTTATGCCATGCTGCTGACCAAACAAACTTTCCCAGTGGGGTGCTGTTCGCTGCATTCTGTGTTGTGTTGTGTTCTCAAGTGACATCTTGAAGCATTGCAGGTGGTTTGGCACACTTTTCTGCGCTTCCAAGTTGCTTTAGCAGTACTCCTAAAGGCACCAAAGACCTGGAAAATGACGACAACAACAACAAAAAGAAAAAAAAAAAAACACCAAAAAAACAAACAGGGAAGCTCCTTGGTGTTTTTAGAACAGAACTATCAAAACCAAAGAAAACAAAAAAGGATGCTGAAAATGAGGAGCTGTGAGCAACTTGAAATGAATTTCACTGAAGTTAAAAACAAAACAAATCTCCACAATAGTAGCTCACTGAGAATCAATCAAGACGCCTTTATTAGACGTGTGTGAGCTCGGCTCTGTTGTCTCTCACTCTGTGTGTGAGACTCCTCCTTGTGTTATCTTGCAGCAGAACCCCGTATTTGCAACCCTGCACTGCAGCTGCCTTCCCACCATGCGGCCCCCAAGCACCTGAGGCAAGAGGTGCTCCATGTGGGATCTGCTGCTGCACACCCCACAGCCCTGGCACACGGAGCTGCTGCCACAGCCAGCAGGCAGGGACTGTGCTGCTGATTGAGCCTGTCTCTAGAAATGTTCTGCTAGAAAGCACGCCACTACTCTCTGTCTCTTGACGTTTATATGTGGTACGCATGATACTAGTCATTATAATATGCATGCGTGATGAATATTTCATCAGCATATTCATAACCATCTGAAGATACATGGCTGGTTTTGTTCACCTTTCAAAATTAATTTGTTCAAAATATTTTTAAATAAATATATCCAATTGCATTTGTCTTTTTTCCTAATCAACCTAAAAATGCAGTCTGTTGGTGGTGCTTTAGTAGAGAAAAAGGTTTGCAAAAATATGAGGGTATTTCCAGCCAATTAAAGGAAGAAATTTGCTTAAATAAAACCAAACTTTCTTGCAATGTTTCTCCCAGATGCAGAATGATTTGTTAGAGCCATTGTGTTTTACAAAAACAGAAATTTGAATTCAACCTCTATAATAATTTATGTATTTAGTATGCCATTTACTGTAATGGCATACTAAAAGTGAGCCTTTTGCTCTCATTTCACTATTGTGTACTGCTCTGTTGGTCCCTGTGGGTGAACAATATATGAATCTCCACGGTTTCATAACTGCCTTCATTTTACCACAGGAAAACAAAGTCTGTTCAAATGCTCTGGTGCTCTGATTTAATGAGACAGAAAGTGCTGCATATTATCAGAACTATGTTTCAAGCTGATCTAGGTGCACTCCAAAAATTCTGTTTCATCCTTCTTGTACAACAGTTCAATTATTAAAAGCTAAGTGGCCTACGTGTCGGTTCAGATTCATTGCTTGCTAATTCTTCCAGTTCACTGTTTCAGCTGCAGAGCTGAAGAACATCCATGTCTAAATAGGGTATGCAGTGATGAACCAAAGTGGTTGCTTTTAAAAGCTGCGTTCCTTTATATGTATGACAACCTAGAGAAGGGCTATGCCATTCAGCCATTTTTATGCTTACTGAGCAGTATATTCTTACAAAAGCACTGGTGAGAAGACTGCATTGCTTTTTGCAGCTACACATCTTGCTGCTTTAGGATATCGGCAGTGTAGTTGGGTTGTCCCAGTCCCTGGATGAATTATTCAGGCTCTTGACATCAGAGGTTTCCGTTAGCGGATTGGCTGGTGCTCGGATAATAAAATCTTTCCACAGCAAAACAGTGGAGAAGGATGATGGCAGTGAGACCAGCAGAACTGCTACCTTCGATACAGCTGGCTTTGTCTGGCTGTTGCATCCCTGCAAGAATATGTAAAGATGTTTTTAAGGTTTGGCTTCATGTGAATTCTCTGATAAGAGCAGGTGGAGGGATTTGTGCAAGAGGCCTGCATTTCCAGTGAAGGAAAAAAATCAGATTGTTCTTGGAAAATTACTTCTGGCTGTATTCTAAAGAAACGCTGCACACTGCACGAGACAGGAGTAGCAGCAGCAGCAGCCGCCGCCGCAGCAGTAGCAGCAGCAGCAGCAGCATCATTATTTATGGCTCGCTACAAAGGTGCTGGTGGCAGAAATGTTTCGTCGTTAAATCTGCTTCCTGGGTTCTTTCAGTACCGGCAGGGTAAGTGGTGCAAACAGGGAGCTGACAGTCCTTGCAAGTGGGGAGAGCGTAAGAAACTGTATGACGCATGGGTCTTGTGAGTATAGATAAACAGTACCTCTGCAGAGAATTTGTATCAGTTTAATGAATTTCCAGGGAAATTTGTAAAAAGCGTGTTTATCATGGAATTTGCAAAATCAATGCCCTACTTGTGTTACATTCAGACATAGGTTTTACGGTGGTAAAATCTGTACATTTTAAGCCTATACAAAATAAATGCTAAAAAAAAATATGAAACTTTATTGTTAATAGTTACTGTTGGACTCATAAAGAATATATTGCTTGCATATATTGCCTTGAAACAGATTATTTTGAAAAGCTATTTCTGCCGTTTGTTGATATGACTGAAAATGTGTATGTCTTCTGCTGGTAAGCATTTAGAAACCAGGAGCTGGTTGTCTGATTTCCAGTTGTTGCCAGAAGGCTGCTTCTTAAATCAGCAGGATGCACTGGAACTACAAATTAAGGAATCATTTTCACTCTTTTTGTTGATCAGAAGTTTGACTTCTGAAGGCCCAGTTCTTTTTTTTTTGGCGTGTTGTTATTGTATCGGGGTTGCTGGGGAATTTTAAGTTACAGAGGTCTGAATGAAGCCAGAGCCAGACTGATTCTGTGTGCGCTCAATCTCTGTCCTCACACCTACTCACACACAACCCAATTCAAGTGTGCAACTACTTCCATTGAAATTAATCGGTCTACCTGTGTAATTGCTTGTCAGAGCAGAGCTGACGTTTACTGTATGTCACAAGGGAAACAGCTTGTTCATGGTTAGAAACCATACATTGAGAAGTCTGTTTTCCAGAACGTAGAAACAATTATCATGCATAAAGACATCCCCTGCCAAAAATAGTCAGTATTGAATGAAGCGCAATGCTGTATTTTGAGTGATATTTTTCATAACCTGCCTGTCAGTGCAACAAGTAGATTCATGAACATGAATCTAGTAGATTTCGTGACCATGAAATCAATGTTTTAAAAATGATGTAAGACAGCCTACCCAATGAAATCAAAGAAAAGGAAAATAAAGAATGCCGGATTATTTTCTTAGGCATGAAGCGTGCTAATCTAGCAATAGATGCTGGAAGTATATATATCTTTTTTTCCTCTGGTATTTCTTATATGTGAGATATTGTTTATGTGTAAAGAAAATATTCCTGAGTCATAATGCACAAACACTTTTTGGGAGCTCGTGTGTGGTCAGGGAGCCATCGTTGTCCCACTTAAGAGAACATTTTGGCTGACAAATTTTGTGTGGCAATTTGTATCTTCATGTACGCTCATTGTGGAGCAGCATTGCACGAGTGTAAATCAGGAAGCTTATTAGTAGTAGTGCATCAAACGTAGTAGTTATCTGTTCCAGAACTTTAAAAGGGATTAAAGGATATCCCATTTTAATTTTACAGATGTGAAAGAGATGAAATCATTATTCAGTGTTAACACAAGTCAGTAGCAAAGGCAGTATCTAAAATTAGATTTTCCATCTGTAGGTTTTGGAACAGGCATATGTTATAAAAAATAGATATTTAACAGCAATTTTATTTATTTGGATTTTCTGTAGGGGAATGAAAGTGCTTATTCAGAACCGATGATGATAATAAAATGATTTGTTTTTCAGTAAAATGGGTATTTCCTTTTATTTTTTAAAGACAAATCTCCAACATAAAAACCTGAATGCCCCTGTTGTGAAATTATTCCATGTGTCAAACCTGATTCCCTACAAGGAAGGGACAGGACTTCGTGGATTGGTTATAGCACGGTGATTTTCTTCCCTCTGCAGCCATGACCCTGGCTGTTGAAGTTGGAGGAGCTCCTTCAGGAGCTATTTTTGTCTATGCAGCTGGCAACAGCCTCTGAGGGACTGTCTGAGAATCAGTGAAATTTCGCTATAAATCAGACAAGTGCTTCAAGACAGGACTAAGGGAGGTAGAAAGTAGCAGTATAGAAACTGCCCGAACTAGCTTAATGGTTCCTCCCTGGCAGGATCTTCCAGAGGACAAATAAGCTTGATAATGCAATTTCAAATCTTTAATTCAACATTGTAAACATATTCAAATATACATGCTAATAGTATTTTTTCTAAGCCCCTAGCTGACTTTCTACGTAAAAGCAACTTGACTGTCAGAGACATGGATTCTAGTTAAAAAGTACAGAGAAGTTCTTGGTGCTGAGACCTTGGGTAAATATAATATAGACTTAGATGTCAAATTTGTCTTAGCATTCAGATTTGAAATAGTGTCTTACCGGTCATTGATTTGTTAAGACTTGAACTTTACTGTGAAACTCTTCAAATAGTCAAGTGTCAGAGCATTATTATAAGAATATGAAGTATTTGTTATGGGCAGTTACAGACAAAAATAACTCTCAAAAAAAATATAGTGACATTTCTGGCAAAAACAGAATGCATTTGTTGTCAATAAGGAATACTGTTCTTCCATCTTGTAAATACAGAAGTATTCAGCAATGTCTAATCAAACTGATTTTCTTTTTTTCTCAGATGAGCAAGAGTCAGTGCAGAAAAGGACTTTCACAAAATGGATCAATACTCATCTGGCTAAGGTAATAAATGGCTTTGAACTTATTATTTTTTTTTTTTTAGATCAAACCTTTTTATCTACGCCTATACAGGCTCTGGAGTATAGAATATGTCAGATTTATTTGTCTGATCAAAATGGCATAAACTTAAAAGGGATGCCCATTATCTGTGCAGCATAGAGGATGAATCTGTTTCAGCATGATAGCAGTAAGCTGCAGTGTTGTAAGTGCTGCCTACAGGCAACCACCCAGCTCCTTTGGCCAAAACGGAAACTGGCCAAACATTCAGCCAGACAAAATATTTGAAACTGCTTTCTGTTAAACAGAAATATTAGCCTTATTACATAGGGTGTATTTGCATAAAACTCGACTCAGTTGTGTAGTTTCTTAGAGGGATCCTGAACTGGTTACAAGGATAAATAGTGCTTCATGAATCCAGGGATGAATGAATTATCTGATGCATCTTGGGATTTGTCATGAAACTATTGTTGCTTCTTCTTAGCACAACCTAAACCTCCTTTTTTAGGTTTTAGCAGAATAAAGACAGTGATTTACACACAATTTAAAACGTATTAAGCCACAACTGATACCAACTTTATCTGACAACGAGATTTAATTTGGCATTTCCCAGAGTTTTCACACAGCACAGCTTTAACAATAGTTATCAGTTAGTCCAGTAAATTAAAATATTTAAACACCAGAGATGCTCTTGGAAATGCATATTTTAGATCATGAAGATTAATGAACTTGAAAATTGAGCAAGGAATAGCTGCAAGAGCACTGTTTTAGCTTCTCTGTAGAGAATTGGCTAATAATGGCCTCAAAAATAAACAGATCAAAGCAGGAAACCCATATAATCCTATACCGTGTCATTTGGTCTAATGAGACTGTGTGGTACAGCAATGGTATTTATTTATGTTACTGAGGGATGTAACTGAGGAATTTACTGTGAAATGAACTACACTGGCATTGTAAAATTCAACTGCAAGAACAAGGTTATCTTCAGGACTTCCTGACAGTGGATCCTCACTGGACATGAGGTCTATCCCCCATTCTCTTTGAAATAATTTGGAAAAGGTCCCTATGCAGCAGAGAACTCGGGCACTCTATGCATGTTCTATTTATTTCAACCGAGATGAAAAGACATTCAGTATTTGCTAAAGTGTTAGCAAAGTGGGCTGTGAACATGTGTCAGAGGATAAAAAGAACTCTTATTTCATCTTCTTCTATTTCCTAATTGTATTGTGTTATTAATAATTGATCAATAATATCTGAGAATAATTGACAAGTAGATATATCTACATATTGTTACATGTGTATATATGTGTGTGTGTGTAATGATAATTTGCTAGTAATAAGTAACAAATTATTGGGAAGAGACAAAGTCGCAGTGGCAGCTCAATTAAGAGATTTTGCTCTGGATTAAGAGCTGTGAACTCCACCTTACTATACTAGTGAGGGCTCAGGTAGACCTTTTGACTTGTGTAATCTAGGCGTATATTTCTTTAACGGGTCTGATGTTGTAAAGGTTTATCAAATACTCACATTCAAACCAAGCAGTTAACTAGCCACAGCCCTTACTTTCGGCTACCTGAGGTAGCCTGTAAAATGTAGGTCTGTGATAATTCGCCCTTTAACAGGAGAGTTGTTTCTGTGATACTTTTATTGATGGCTGTCAGCAAGTTTGCCTCACTGCCTGAATCAGATGTATAGATTAGCTGGTTTTGCTTCCCATTTATGCTGTTGTGCTGCCGCAGGAGAAGCATTGTTTAGAGATTATAGAGATTAGACCCAACAGGAGTGACGCATGCCATTCAGACTTCTAAGTTTTTAAAGCTTAAGCTTTTACGTCTTTGTTAGTCATACTTTTAGATAGCGTGGAAATATGTTTTCTGCATTCATCACAGCTGTAGGAAATACTGATGGGTCTGTGAAATGCACAGAACTCCCCTTGCACTCCTATTGCAAATTGTAACCCAGAAATTCAGTATTTACGTTGCTTGATTCATGCTAAAGATTGTTGCAGTTTTCCTTTTTTCAAAAGAAATCGGAAAGCTGTAACATTTCTATTGTCTGGAGGCCTTTGAAATGTCATAAGGAAAAGTCCTGGAAGGAGACACACTTTCAGGCAGCATTGTCTGCGTTCTGCACTCCTCTCTGAACCCGATAAAATGTGAAACACCTGCCAAAATGGTATCTAGCGAGGGACACCGTGAAGCGCAGGCCTCACACTGATAGCAGAGAACAGCAGCACACACTTCCGCACAGGGACCTGTGTCTGTTAAAGCCGGTGAAGTTACACGGGAGGAAATAAGAAAAAAACCTTAAAACTGTAACTAAAGTATCTGTAACTCTAACACCATGTCTATCTGGAGAAATATTCCCTCATGAATAAGTTCAAAAGTCTTCAAAAAAGGGCTGGTGAATAACTGCATGAATCCTCAAACCCAGAAGAAATTAATGTTTTCTAAGCCAGGATTGATGGAGTTTCAATGTAGCAATTTGAAAGATGGGTTTATTTATGGCAAAGGAAAGGAAACTCTACCGATGTAGTTTTCATCCTGATACTGTGTTTGTTGAGAAGAGCAAAGGAGGATTAAAAAAAGAGCAGTTTCTGCCACTGTGAAGGGTAGCAATTTGGAATAAATGGAAATGCAGGACTGATTTGATTGTGTTAGGTAGAACTGAGAACAATTAATAATTTGAAAATATAAAGCAGGATGTGATAGTTTGTCAGAGTTTGCTATAACTGAAAGATTATTCACTGCTAATATTTAAAACCTTAGTGTATGCTTTTATTCTAAAAATTTATGCTCTAATTGAAAGATAAACTAATTTCATAACTGAGTTAAGTCCATCAAGTAGATTTAAAAAATCGGTTTTGGCTTTTTAACTGTAAAGTTAAGAATGGATTTCAGAATATGGATACAAATAAATAAGAATGAACAAAACAGGTAAATCAAATGACAGTACCAGTGAATTGAACTTTATGAAGAGGAGTCGGAGGAAGGTACAAATTTTTTATTCTCTCTTGCTCTTACAATAGAAAGCTACCTTTTTAAAATTATGTTTCCTAGTTCACAGGTATGTTTTTTTCACAAGCAGAAGACAGGTAAAGGACTTGGGATCAGCTAATTATGAGACACCTCAAAGACCAATTGAGGTACAACAGCCCTAGCACAAACCGTGCCCTTACCCACAGGGCAATGTCCCACAGGGGACGAGCACAGGGGAAAGAGCTGCAAGTATGATAACTAGCAGGTATTATAATGCAGCTTCATTTTGGGTCAGCTGTTAGCACTAGGCTGTGTCTGTCCCTCTGCTGTCTGTCTTCCTAATCGCAGCTGAATCTGTTCTGTGATTCTGACTTGGGAACCGGTGAGCCTCAGCAACTGGAAATCACCTCTTTTCTCTGCCACGCACTTGCAGAAATTGGGTTACAATCTATCAAATGAATGTGATCTATCTTCTGGCCATCCAGTTTAATTTTTGTGTGTCTGTGCAGTTCTAATGATAAATGAGATATGCATGTGTAACAGGACAAGAAATTTTCTATTTGCGTGTTACGTATTCATATTTCTCTAAGGTTTTACAACTGGACCTCCCTCATCTCAGTCTCAGCCTTCAAAAATACAGAAATAATTTGAGTATGCTTCTGAGTATCTTTTGAGGCATCTTTTCAAAGTCTAAGTTTAAAAATACAGAACAACGTTACACCAAATATGTCAAAAAGGAGACATTACATCCATTCAGAACAGCAGTTACTTAAATGTTTTTCATTTCATTGCCTATGCTGATTTTTAGATTGTGGATTAGTTGAATAAAGAAGAAGAAAAACAGGCCTCTTTGTAAAACAACAGAGGCGTACGCCTTTTATTGCCTTTATCATCTTTGGTGAAAGTGTTGGAAACAGTAGTTTCAAAGCTTTGGAACATGAACTGTAAATTGGTTTAACTCAATCAAATAACATCTTTGTTCCCAGGTGCAGGGATAACTTCAGTATTTGTACTCAGAAAAGTATTGCTGTAAGCTCACCAATTAGAGTGAACAACAAATAAGTACTGAAAAAAAAATAGTATTCATTTTGTATTTCCATTAAAAGGATGCACACATCAACAAACAAAAGCAGAGGATGGATATCGAATAAAAATAAAACTAAGAATAGGTGAACATTTTTAAATTATACTTATGCAATGGCTTCATAATGCTGAATTAATCCTGGGCATTAAAACTTACATTAAGGCTTTTGAAATTGCAAAATGATATGTTTTATAGTAAAGACAGGAAGAAAAAGAAACGGGTATATCAAGATTTACAGCTTTCGCACACAATGCTGTCAGTGATGGTAGTTTGTTCTTAGAATTTAACTTGTTCTTCATACAAGAACCTTATCAATTTTCATCAGTGAACTAAGTAATTCTGTGTCTTTCTGTCTTTTCCAAATGGGAAAACAGCGGCTCCCGATATCTTAGTCACTGACAGAGAAAAAAAATTAAGCTAATGTCCATCTTGACTGCATGAGGAGGAAAATCTGCCTGGGAGTTTTCTTTGCCAGCAGTCACTGTATGTTTTCGCTAGTATTGCACGTAATCTCTAATGTTAAACAGTGAAAGCTAAATTAATTTTTCTGACAAAACAAATAATGTAAAACTTAGGGCTGAGTCCCTCAGTCTTTATTCATAAAAATAGTCATTAACAGCAAGGACCATGAAAACGTATGTGCTTAAGGATTTAGGAATTAAATTGGGGTGGAGGAGTAGGACAGCTATTACAGAGTTATCGAAATTTCACGTTCTTCTTCCTGTTCCCACATGTATTTCCCTGCAGAGACAAATTCAGTAGTTACACAGATTTGTTCTTGTTCATGCACGTGGATAGGTTTTGACAAATTTTTTCAGCAGTTTTTGAAACATTATTTGAAAATGAATGGAGCAAAGGTAGTTTACAATGTTTGCATTGACAACCATTATGATGCAGTTACTGATGTTTGTGTAGTATAATTTATTCATTAGAGAAGTTAAGTACAGGGTGTGAGGATAAAATTCCTGTAGCAAAGATGCAAATGAGAAATGATATGCAAGAAAAAGTGTTGGAATAGAAGAGTGAAGCTTACCAAATGCACGTTGCTTCCATCTCTGAGGTTTTTATTTTACAAAACTTATTTTACTGTGCCAGAGGAGGAATGTCTAGAGATTGCAGGTCTGTTATGAACTGCTTTCTTTGAGGCTTTCAGTCAAATACTTTGTGTGTGTACCAATATTCAATTCTTTAAATGATTCAGAATATTTCCTGAACACTACAGCAAATTAGCTAAGTTTGTAAGAGCAACAGGTTTATGCAAAGCATTCCCTCATCAGTTCCCATTTGTGACCAGTTCTAAATACAGTTATTTAAATAAACATTTAATATGGGAAAAATTTGGTTCATTAACCTTTAAGATTCATTCCCACTTAATTCATATTCCTCCTGCAGAACACATTAATTTACTTATACTGAGTGTGTCTCCCTCTTTCTGACATGACTGTTCCTAAATGTCATTGTCACTATAAACTACACCACTGTGATTGCATATACTTCAATAAACGAGTGTTTAACAGAATGCATGCAACACAGTATGTAGCATATCATGAGAATTATTTTGCTAATTTGCTTCCTTGAAGAAACTTACGAAAAAACCAAATTCAAATACTAAGACATCTGAAACCTTAGTGTAGATCTGACAAGTTGTAGATTTAACGTCTGATTTTTTATCAAACTATATTCTGAGTTCCTCAAAGAAATTTTATTCAAGAAGTTTATAAATAACAGTATTTCTTTAATATTACAGGATTTTGAGAGGTTACTTCATGTAGTCTTTAAATGTTCTTTTTTCCTGGTTTAAAAATGACTCAATTAAATTCCTTGCACAGGCTTTCCAACATTCAAAATATAGTGTATTAGGATCATTGCAGTTGATTGCATTGCTAGAGCTATACATTTACATGCAAAAAGCCAAAATCTGGAGTACATTCAACATTTTCAAGATTACAAAATTTTAAGTTAGTACTCTTTCCCTGCTTTTACTGATTTACAGTTAGTATTTGGCAGTGCATTAAGGCAACTAAGTGAATAGACGTTAAGTCTTGTTGAGTCTCTAGAATAAAAAGTATTCAATAGATTTTAACTGAATACAGCTTTTTTAAAAAAAACCACAACTTTCTTCTCTGGAGGATAATAAGTAAGCAGTGTACAGCTTCACTTTCTCCTTTAATTTTGTTTGACAATTATGTACGCAGCCAAGAAGTAGCTATTTATCTATTTCAACAGAAGATATTGTGTTAATCTTAGTAGAGGATCTGCCTGGAAAACCAGTCAAGTAGCTTGAGCCATCCTGTGTGATGGTCCGTATACAATAAATAAGGGTGTATGAACTTCTCAGTATCAGCTAGTGGATGTATATCTTCCTGAATTATATCAACATGGGGAATAAGATTGATATCTGTGGAATATTTATGTGAAAGAGGAATCTATACTTCTATATATGCCACTAAAAGTATTACTCATTCCGTACTTCTGAGAGAAACTGGAGTCATAATAATAGGGTAAATTCTACGCTATCTGCCCAGAGTAGTAAAAAATAAGTGAGTTATGAAATGCAATGAGGGTCTTACCTCCTTGTAGTAAGGTATTAACATCTTCAGGGTAGTGAAAAACATTATATTATAAAGCGTATTATGCAGAACATTTTTGGCAGTCTGTTTAATTAACAAATTTTCCATATTAGAGGAGTGTCATACAGGAGATCTTGTGACACAGCTGTTGTACCTGCCTTCTGTTCCTGCTCTATTGGTGTTAAGGTACATGGTGTGTGCTGCTAAACACTGGCAGTGTTGGTAATTATGCAACCTTTCAGCAACAAAAAGTACATTTCAACCTGCTGATTTATGAACAGTTGTTGTGATTCTAACACTTCATAGCAGCAGGTTAACGTTATTAACGTTGGTGTAAGTCTTTTGATGGTTTCTTTGCTGCTTCTTATCTTGTTCAATGCTTTCCCATACTTCACCTAGTTTTCCCCAAACCAATATTTGATTCATGTCAAAAGGAAAGTACTGTAGGTGTTCATTTACTTGGATGATGTCTTCAGGGATAATTCCCCTGCCTTACCTTAGCACCATGCCTTAGTTAGGGTGCAAATCTAGTTTTTGTAACTACTGTCAGCGAGGAGCGACTAGTGAAGGTTGTGGTTGAGAGCAAGAGCTTGACATGGGTGATCAGGTTTATCTATAGTGTGAAACCATGCACTGTGGAAAACAGAGGTGCTCCACAGATTTGGTTTGCATATGAATTCCAGATGACTTTTGACTTCATGTTGGGATGAGGCAAATTCTGGCCTGTACACTGATTTGAGAGTAAGGATACCGAACTGCTCAAGCTGGAGTGGAGTTGTGTTGCACTCAAACAGGTCATCTGACAGGCACATTACAGGCACCAGGGTTATGGAGCACTGTAAATCTCACTTACCCTCAATCTAAATGTATCCTAAATTGCCCTCTAAAAGAACCTGTCTCTCTTCATTACTGGAGAGTGAGCTTCAAGAGACAAACCACACTACCAGGGCATTTAGATAGGTGGTGAAATTTTTGAGACCTTCACCTCCTGTTGGATTAGGATGTCAGCTGCTAAAATCCTCTTGTCTTAATTGCTGAATTATTTTAGCACAAAATTCTTCAGTATTATATCATGCGGTAATACTGATAAAACCAAAGTTGCTCCAAACTTCAAACAGGAAATGATAATATAGAAGGTGAGGAAAATTAATTGCATTTATGTCAACTGCCTGTGATGCAAAACTGGGACAAATTAATCTCCAGTGACCTGTTTGCTCCATTGATTTCTTTGGTGTTATATTAAGGAAGAGCATGATCCAGTATCTATTGCATTGCTAGGAAATAAAACCCCCTGTGATTAAATATACCCTCATAATGAGTTGTAGTACTGCTTATTTTACATACATGAGAAAATAGACTCTTTTATTATTGTGGCTATTAGAGCATGTCAAATCTCAGATGAAGTCTGCTTTCAGCAGAGTTATTTTTCCACTTTATGCCAAAATTATGTCTCATTGAAATATCAGTTCATCCAAGCTGAACGACGAAGGCAAGATGTTTTGATTTTGGGAACTGGAAACCTTCGCTTTCTCCTGATTTGTCATAGCATTTTTACCTTTTCAAGAGCAATGTTTCCTTTATTAGGTTCATCTTTTCAAACCTATGTTTCTACAGAACAGAAGTAATAGATCAAGTTGTTGTACAAGCATCATTTTTTTTCAGAAGTACCCCAAAAGTAAATTATTGAACTTGAACTAATTTCAAGCATTTTGTGTTCTGATTGTCATTTTAGTGAATTAGCAGGTATGAATGTTAGTATTATCTTAATTAGCAAGTTTAAATGTTGACAAGCTCATGAAAGCTAGAGGGTGTTTAATTTATTTCAGCTGAACCAAGTTTAAACTTGTTGTTTCTAAGAGACATTTTGTGATCATTAAAGTAAATACTAACCAGCTGAGAGCTATAGTTCCTCAAACTGGGATTGTGGACGAGAGTCCAAAGAAGACAGAGTTTAATGATGTGACCTTGTTATTCAAAATTCCTAAAACATAATCTGTTTACATATTTTTCAGTATGATCATTGTTGCGTTTGTGAATGTAAAGACATATGCTAAGCAATTTGTTTTAAGTAGAAGCTGACACAGTGCTAACAGCACTGGAAGCCTGCAAGGCCTGGGGGAGAGGAGAGAAAATACAGCAACTTAGTGTAACAACTGTCAGCTGTGAGAAAGTAGCAGCATTGCTCAATCAGCCACTCTGCTTTAGGGATCTTTTATTCATACAGCTCCTTGTGCTGCTTGGACTAAGAGTGAAATTTCTGTGACATAGTTAACACTGGGCAAAAATATGCTGATGTATTGAAATATGACTGTAATAATACATCTTGAAGTTGTGTCTATTTTATAGACTCATTGTTGGTGTGTTTCCTTGCTTGGTTTAGGGAGCAGGAGGTTTTTCCGTTGTATCATTAGTGGCAGAAAGCATCTAGCATTACAGTCCTGTGCTAGAAATGTCAAATACTTAAACAATACGGTGACACAGTAATGGTTAAATGATACATTGATATTAAACATTATAAAATGTAAAGAAGGGGACCAGCCACTCTTTGTGCATCTGTTTGAAAGGAAGGAAAGTAGAATGTGATGCTGGTGAGCCTTTATGATATCTGAAGTCTTCTCCCTTTCAGCGCAATCCTCCCATACTGGTGAATGATCTGTTTGAAGATATCAAAGATGGGGTAATGCTAATTGCCCTTTTGGAAGTTCTTTCAGGGCAGAAGCTGGTAAGAACTTCCTTCTTCTGAATATACATGATAGTTGCATAACTTCTCTAGGATGTAGTTTTCTAATATGTTTCTATATTTGAATACCATGAAAAACTGACTTCTACATAAGCAAATAAGTTTATTCATAGAGTGGGATATCTGGTTAGAAAACCCCCAAACCAGATGATTACAGACTGAAATTCTTGATTTTATGCGTTTTATATTAATTTTGTCTTATTAGTTCATAAAAATTGCTTATTTGTATTAGTCTTTGCAGTTCATTTAGGCGTTGCTATCATGGCATAAGGAAGGTCTAAACTGCAAGCTATTTCTATACGTCTTGAAGAAATGATAGTGTTTATCTTGTTAAATTTACGTCTCTGAAAAAAATAGTTGAGCCCCTCAAATTTCATGGGATCTTACATCCATTTACCTTCACATCTGCTGTGCTACTGTAAAGAACCTTAACTGATGCCAAAAAGGCTTTTTCACCGCCAAGTTGTGCACAGAGGCCATCGTGTGTACATGGCAAATAGGCTGTCTCTTGGGAGCTAGGCTAGTTTTGGCCATGTGATGTGGAAGAAAACCAAAAGGGTTTTGGGCCAAGGGCTCTCACTTTTTCCAAACCAGCTTGCAGATCAGGTGGCAGCATCTGAAATAGTAGAGCAACAGTCCATCATTTGGCTTGCTCTGGGGTTCAGACATTACCTGTTCCCTCACATGCAGCCAATTTGCAAGTGCTACACTTTTTCCCCTTTTTCATGTCTGTTTTGATTGCAGATCATACCCCAAACTAGGTAATGATTCAGACTGCAAGAGTGATTTTATCATAAGATGGGGAAAAAGCTATACTTTCAAGTCAGTTTCTGCTCTGTTGAAATATACCCATTTCTGTTTCTCTTCTTCTAAGACAGAAAGTCTCCCTCTTGTGGCAAAACAGTAGTAGTAATACAGGAAAAAAAAAGTAATGATGGCACCTGTTACAATAACTTCCTTGGATTGTATCCTGTATACATTAATTAGTGAAAGACCAGAACCAGAATAATGTCTGTTTGATTTAAAGGTCATGTAAAGCAGAATATGATATTCTGTAGTAACTGCAAGAGGAATTCCAGAATCTATAGCAAGCCTTTGTTAAAACTGTTTATAACTTTATGAACAGGAATTTAAATTATAGTAGCTGTATATTTGCATTAAAATGTAAGATTCAGTGGGGAATTTAATTCCACTGTAGAGTATTAGAAAGCTAGGGTATGTTCTTGATTTAATTCAAATAATTCTGTCTTTTTTTAGCCTAAGCGTCTTGAAGTTCAGCAAGATTCATTGTTCTATAAGGGTTTGTTATAGTTGGTTTTTTAATCACCAATAAAGGATTAGAGAGAATGAATAAAAATACTCTAGGTAAAATGTCTTCACTGCATACCGATGTTTAAAAATAACAACCACCTTGACTTCTCCTTTGCAGGCAAAAATATTTTACTGAGAGAATGTTACTTTCTCTCAAGCGCATATGTATATGTGTGTGTATAAAAAATAGTAGTAGTTTGTTTTACATGAGAAAAACAGTTCTCTGATTTGATGAAGTTTATGAGCTGACATTATTAAGACGTATAAAACTCTTTTATAATAGAAGTATCACATTTATGTCCCCTATATCTGTCAGTGCACCCTGTTGCTATATGCAAAGATACAATTCAACTGCTCCAAGGAACATTTTTACATGTAAATCAGACTATGGTATGTACATAGGAATTTATAATAATCTGGAACTTCACTTTTTGCAGCAAATTGGCATAAATCTAATCTAATCTAATTACGCTGTTCTTTCTATTTAAGCCTTGTGAGCAAGGACGTCAGCTGAAGAGAATTCACTGGGTTGCCAACATTGGCACAGCTCTTAAGTTTCTAGAAGGAAGACGGGTAGGTTTGGTAGCACTTAGTCCTGTTCTTTCCTTCTTTTTTTCTTTCTTTCCTTAAATGTATGATTTTTATCCACTTAGCTGTTCTTATTCTCCAAAATTTGAGCTACGTATACAGTCTTCAGTTTCTACACAGTGCCTAAAAGCTGCTGTAAAGTAAAAATGTCAAGACCCAACAATAATAGGTAGCAATGTATAGGGTAAAACTTTTCTTTTTCTTTTTTTTTCTCTTTTTAGTTAGAATCACCTTGTATGATCTCCTTCCTTTTTCTTTTTTTTTATGTACACTTCAGCTCCTCATGTTCCCTACTTTCCTGTTGCTGTTATCAGCAAAGAACAATGATCTTCAGTTCAGTAAGGCCTTCATTTATAATTAAAAGAATAGATTTATGGACTTCACCAAGTTGTACATGCAGAACTCTACTCCCTGAATGTACAGATATGAAAATTTAGAGCAGTATGACCCCTTATTAGCTTGGCAGGACTTCAGACTAATTCCTGGATTGATTCTGGTAAAATCAGTTCTGTGGCCATTTTAGAAATGGAACAAAGCGTTTTATAAATTTAACAAAAGACAGAAAACCTAAAAGCTCAATGTGATCTAAGCTCAATGTGATCTAGGCACGAGTATCAAATAAAAGCAATCTACTTCTACCTTTTTCCTGACTTTTCTCTCTGTATTGTGATGACTTGTATCTGTTTTTTTTAATTAGATTGCAGATATTTTGGTCTAATTTCTGCATTTTAGTTCAATTTTTCTCAGTGCAGATGTAACACCTGATGAATTTTATGTCTCTACAATACTGTACACCAAGAGTTGTTGGATTTTGGCATTATTTCTCTCTCTTTAACCCTATGGCATCTTCACCTAGTTACATTTCTGTTACATGGGAAACAGTCTTAACAGATGCCTGTAGAAAGAAATCTATAAGAGAACTTTTTTAAATTGAAAAATTTAAAAAGACAAACAAAGACAAACATTCACCATGCAAAATTCAGCTTTAGCGCACAGTTTCAGTAGTTTATGTGGTAGTTTGTTAATGCAAACCATATCATATGGAGCCTGAGAGTGCAAGCTTAGATACAAAGAGACCTGTATAACCTAAGATGAGGCTGGGGTCACGAGCAAAAATCCATTCTTCCCTAGCTTACATGTCACAATGTAGTGGGTGACCTGAACTTTGAATGATCCACCTGAGATCCCAGAAATAGCATAGCAGTGCAATTAGGTAATTGACCGTGACGAGGATCAAGATAGATTGCCAGAAGTAGAGCACTGTGGTTTTGCTTATGATATCTGAGTATTTTTGTCTGGACTTGTCTCAGTTATTTTTGTATGTACTTTGTTTCAATATGCCAGATTTTATTCTAGAGGGAGTTGGAAATATGCAGTGTGTCAGGTAGGTTGGTGTGCATTAGCACGTGGTCTCTAGGCTGAATGCAGCCTAAAGGATGCGTCTAATCAGAGTCCGTCACCATTTTCCTTCCAGAGGAGGCAGGGGTGCTGTTCAGACAAGAAATGCCTCCTCAGCAGCTGAGTGCAGTCCCCGGTCTGCGCTCAAAGGTGAAGGAAGGGATGAGTGGCTGTGTGCAGTGCTTCGGGGTGTGCCGATAAGGTCTCCTTCCTCCATGGGCTCTCCCATAAGTAAAGTTTATTATGGGTATATAAGTCTGTCCAAGAAGAGTTCTGCAAATACTCCTGTTATACGGAAAAATGCAGCTGGCAATTATCAGATATCATTTGGGTCCAACCTGGGTTTTTGTCGTTCTGAAAAGTTTATTTTGGAGTTTTAGATCCATTTTAATGGAGTGTAAGACAAAGGTAACACAATAACTAGACTAGATAGGCTATGCTTCTGTGAACAGTAGCCTAACCAGAAGCTTTAGCTGAGTCCTTGTAAATCTTTTGATCTGTAATACGTATAAGAAAAACCTCACTTTCCAGAAAAGGTAAAGCTTTTGTTAGAATTGGTCCAGCTGAGAGAATGAGATTCTTGGTATATTTTTCTTTAGGTACGTAATAGAAAATTTTCCTTATTGACTGGTAGAGAGGCAAGCAATGTCAATTTTTCCAGAGTTTTTCCAGATTTCTTAGTGGAGAGGATTGGAAATATAACCTGTGGGAATTTCTCCTCTGCCTCTTCCCAAGCAGCCTGCAGGGTTTTCATTCTGAAAAGAGCTTTGCAGCCCCAAACAATTTTTTATTTGCTCTTGACATTATCTAGTGGGTTTCCAGCTGGTGCTTCAGAGAACTACAGTCTTTTTTTTTCTGTTGTGGGGAGACAAACGAGGTCACCTGAAGTAATTTTCCTGCTTCTTTTAACATTTGTCAATGAACAAGCTTACAGTACATGAGCACTTTAGCAGCCCCTCATATTTATGTCATGATTGATGGCAGACTCTTAAATTTGCTGAGGGAAATATAAACATATTTGCCAATTTTCCAATACTACCTGTTTTATTCCATTTCCTTGAGCATCATCTACCCGTTAATTTCTCTGTGATATACTCTTTATCCCCTCCTTTACTGACTTTTATTTTATGGGTTTATTTTAGGGCGATTCTTTATTCAGACTATAGGTTAGCATTTGGGAGTTGAGAGTCATGGAATCTGTTCCTGTTTCTGTTGATAAACTACGTGTGACCTTGGACAACTCATTTGTTCCTACTCTTATTTTAAAAGAATTGTAGTCAGGTTTGTCTTGCAAGGGAGCGTTAATCAGTGGTAGTAATATTCTTTACAAAAAAAGGCTCTCTACTGGAGAACTGTAGCATGCTTTTTCCCCTTATCTTTCTTTTAGCTTTTCTCCCCCTCCTTTTCCTTTCCTTGTTTATTCTTGAACTCACTTTTCTCTTTCCATTCCAAACCTATTAGAACTATAACAAGAAATCCCTGCATAATTTAAAGCCTGGTAACGGAGCTTGTTGCTTTCCTTATTAATTGTGTTGTAAGGTGTGCTAAAATGTGCTTTCTTTGTGTTATAAAATTAAATTAATGCATTTACCTAATAGTTAATAATTTAATTTTTGTATCATCTTTTTCCCTTTGCTTTTCATGCTAGTCCATATATAGAGGATCTCCGGTTTGTACAATGATTCTATGTAATTTTTATTGTTTTTTCCACTTGAAATTAAATATTTTTTTCTACAAATAATAACATGCAGTGGTCTTAAAAAATCTCTCATTACCTATAGCTATATTTGTCTGAAAAGTGAAATTGCACCATTCAGTGATTTTCTTTTTTTAAATTAAGAATTTGTTAGTTGATTGCGAAAATGCCCTAAAAATACAAAATCTATGTGAAATGCATTTCATAATTGTTATCATTCTTGTGTGTGGGAGTAACACGTGTTTTCTTTCCTATATAGATTAAGCTTGTCAACATAAACTCAACTGATATTGCTGATGGCAGGCCTTCTATTGTGCTTGGCTTAGTGTGGACCATAATTTTATATTTTCAGGTACTACATTTTTTATACTTCAGTGTAGCTTGCGCAAATAATGGTTCAGATCATCATTTCATATGAACTGGTGCAGTCCCAGTCTTTCACCACAGCTAAGTTACTTTATAACTAGCTGAGGATCTGATGCTCAGTAAAGTAACGGTTGATGGTAAGGATGCTTCATATTGGGTAAAATTAAATACTTGTGTTTGGAATAAATTAGTCTGGGCCTAAAATGGAGTCCCTTCATCACTGGAACATATTCTTCCACTTTCTTTGAAGAATACAACAGAACAACAAAAGGAAAGATTAGAATTGTGTATTCTTGGCACAAATACCTTGAGCAACGTCAGTGGTGATTGTGCTGTATGTCTAATTCCAGTGTATATGATGTCAGATAGTAGTTATTTTCAGGCAATACATGTAAACATGCTGATTTCACTGGGAGATGTAGGTATTTGCAGGGACAAAATTTAGCTGTGAATGGTGTAGATGGAGAGGGGTTTGAATTTGTAGATGAGAAATCATTTGCATTCTGTTGAAGTTAGGTGGGAGGGAAAAATGGTTTTCTAAATCCTGTCCATATGAGTTAACAAAATGAGTCACTGCTCAACAATTTAAAAAAACCACAACTGATTTTGTTGATGCTCTTTATGGAGTTTTTTGGCTTTGGCTCTCTTTTAATGTAGCTTTCACGTTTCAGAGATGCTGTTCTCCTAAGCACCAACCAGTTCGATGCCTCATTGATTCAGTTCTCCTTCTCACAAAAAAAAAAGTTAGCCAGAATGATATTAATATTTTTATTTTAATTTATAGCTCATTGAGATGAACAGGGAAAATTATGCTTCTCAGAGTTACCGAAACTCTAGTTCTCTGCTTCAGTTTTACTTGGGTCATTTTTGAGCTTTCCTTTAGTTATCACAAGCAGATACATCATTTTAACGTGAATGAAATCAGAAATGCATGAGAACTGTGCTTCTCATCGTGGCAGACTCATTCTGTGGTGTGACAAAACTTTTTTTTTTAAGTAGACAGCATAGACAATCTTGCAACATCCTCTGCATATAACCTTTTTCATGTTAAAGAACCAAACTGCTAGTCAACTTAATGTTTTTTAAAAAATCAAGTTAATGATTTTCATTTGATGAAAGGCATGATGCAAATAACTGTCACACCCTTGGCCAGCACTACTAATGCATTTTGCCTGAAGTACATTCGCTATTCCTTCACAAGGTACCTCTAAGCAAAGCCACAATTGAATTTGTGCCAAAACAGTACAATGGTAAATAAAGAACTATCTGGATGAGATCATTGAGGACACTTCCATTCTTTAATTAAGTGACCCTCCTCTGAAATTAGTGAATCAATAACATGACACACGTGCTTATGGTTCTAGCTGTAGGGTGTCAAGAAAGTCAATGATTGCTAGATGTTCTGTACTTCTGAAATTAAGACCATTGTCTGGGAAGGTATTTTAATGTGCAGTTAAATAAAACACAGTGTCTTAACCATAGCTTCTCTCCAACTTCATTTTGTCAGTTGTATTAGGAAATTATTTAAGAAACTGGTGAAAATTAAGAAGATTATCTACAAACAGTCCATTAACATTTTTTCCCCACAGATTGAAGAGCTTACTAGCAACCTCCCACAGCTGCAGTCGTTGTCTAGCAGCGCTTCTTCTGTGGAGAGTGTTGTCAGTTCAGAAACTGCGAGTCCCCCAAGCAAACGGAAGGTGGTAACCAAGGTCCAAGGAAGTGCCAGGAAGGCTTTGTTAAAATGGATACAGTACACAGCAGCAAAGTAAGTAACCTACAAATGAACTGAACATATATCTTAAGTGCAAACTTTTTCTTCAGATTCTAAACTCTCTTGGTCAGGGATTGTCCTTTTGCTCTGTGTTAATGTAGCACCTCCCCATGATCATATTCTTTTTGACAACTGAGGCTGCTAAATGTTACCACCGTACAACAAGCAAGTAATAAATAATGATTTGCATTAATTTTACAAGCAATTGTATTTTATAGTTTCTGAATAATGAATTGACAGAATGAGGAACTGAAAGGGGAATTAGATGCCTGAATGACAATATATTAGTCCTGCTACCAAAGTACTTGATGTGACAATGTAAGTCCCACACCGACGTAGCATTCCTCAGTGACACAGCTTGTAGAAGCACTAAATTCTGGCACTTGGTGTTTAAAAGCAGGTGATGAAAAATTTATAATATCCTTCTGCAGTTTTGTGATGCAAGGGAAAAAAATACAAAAAAGTGCCCTGAATATTAATTCTTTTTAATCCATGTTATTTTGGATTTATTTCTTGCTATCACTTGTCAACTTAAGAATCTTCTCCTTTATTTGGTATAATTATCCCACATTTGCTCTGCTTCCAAAAGTCATTAAAAAAGTGCGTAAATTGCATCAAAGATACAATAGTAGTTTGATGGCTTCCACAATAAGCAAATAAAAATCAAAGATATAAAAGAACAGAATGGATTTACTTGCTCAAATTACGGAATCACTGCTATTTGAAGAGATCAGTCATATGTAAAATGTGAGGGGAAACGGCCAGTTATGGAATGGTGCCTGAGAGAAAAGAAATATAATTGTAATGATACAGACTTTCTCCGTTTCTCCAGTAAATAGGTAGAATACAGTAATTTATAGTGCAGTACAGTCTAATTTGGCATTCTTCCTACTGTACTGTTGTCAGTAAGAGATAGGCAACTGAAAAGGTGTCAGCTGTGATTTCCAGACATGTAAACAAACAAAATACAAACATAAATTAAACTGTTCATAAATTAATGCAGTTCGTAAGTGAAACTGTCAATGTTATTGGGAAGAGTAGGCAAAACGTGTTGAAAGAAGCCTAGAGGAAGGATGGTACACTTTGCCTAGCCCTACTTCACATTGTAATTTGCAAGGGCCAGCCCATTGAAGTCAGTGAAAACGTTTCACTGATCACAGTGAGCTTTGAATGAAGCCTTCATTCAGTTAGTGTTGCTGTGAACCTCCCAATGGCAAGACTACCTCAGTGTCTAAGTGTGTCCTCAAAGGAAGTTTGCATGCTCAAAGTAAAAAAGTTTTGCAGTCTGTGACCACCATACCTTTCCGAATTACTTTTAAAGGAAGCAGTCAGAAGTGTGATTCACTTCTGACTGCTTTCTCATTGTATATTGCTATTTCTTGATCATTTGTGTTTAAGTTTTAGTGAGCGTTCTGGGTGTATGAAATTATAGTGTCACTCATGGTTTTCGTAAGAATATAAAGAAATTAGTGTGTTACATTTTCACGTGAACAGCAGTGGCGTCACTGTTCATGCTTTCATTGTAAAACATAACAGATCAATGCAATTAGTTAGTTGGGAGTTTTTTTGGTTGGTTTGTGGTGTTTTTTCTGTATGATACTGATGTACCTCACTGAACTGCAGTAGTTATAATGGAGGGAGATATGAAGTGCTTTATAGTGAGGGAGAGAATAGTGAATGAATCTCCATGCATCCACAGACTCTGTGTGTGTTGTACAAGAACCTTGAGAGCCTTGGGGCTCTTCATCTGTTCAAAATACCATTGACTTATTGCCACCAGCAAGCCCACTAGAGACAAATACAGTGTGTATATGACAAAAATCTCTTGGATCTTTCTTGGGCAGAAATGAATTTATGCAATGGATGGATGGAGATGTACTCAACCTGATAAGCATTGCAGGAACAGCAGGTGGTTTAGGTTTTATGATGGGTAGCCACTATGTGGAGCATTCTGTCTCCTCCCCTATTGCATCTGGTCCTGATGTTGTTGCAAGCCACTTCTTTTTTTTTTTTTTTTTCCTTTCATATTCTTTAGGCAAGTTGGAATTGAAATCAAAGATTTTGGACAAAGTTGGAGGAACGGTGTTGCATTTCATTCCGTTATTCATGCTATCCGCCCAGATTTAGTGGACATGGACAAAGTGAGGGGAAGGTCAAATAGAGAAAACCTGGAAGAAGCCTTCACAATCGCCGAAGCAGAACTAGGAATTCCAAGGCTCCTTGATCCAGAAGGTACCTAATGCATAGTTGAAAAAAGTTTGAACTGCTTGTATGGGTTAAATCAGGTGTGCTAATTTATAGTGTGTAGACATTTAAGGAGCATTTTATGCCATTCAGCTAAAAATTAATTTACCATGTTCTATACTTGTCTAGATGTGGATGTTGACAAGCCAGATGAAAAGTCTGTCATGACCTATGTAGCCCAGTTTTTGAAGTACTATCCTGATCCTCATCATACAGTGACTGATGTGCAGGAGAATGATGTAAGTTCCTCTTACATAACTATACAAATCAGCATAAGGGGGGCTTTATAAATACATTTTATAACTCTCATAGTTCATTATGTTTCCTTTTGATGAGCAGTTCAAGTGAAAAGCAAGCACAATAAGAAAACTGGGAAAGATTATCTGAGAATAAAGGAACCAGTGTTGCAGATATTTATTAGTGGATGGAGAAAATAGAATGGTGATCCTGCAGAGATTTCCCTGCCTTCAGCAGTAGGACCCAAAAAGAACATGAACAGTTGTTGTAGACAGTAGCAAACCAATAGATCCTAAAGTTCCCTGAGAGGTTTTCAAGCATAACACCAATGAGATTGCTTCAGATAACAAATTATTGCAATGTGTCACTTCTGTTTCTATCACACTGGGTTCCTAGATAAGAACAAGAGTAGTCCAAGAGATTGTTTAGGTATAGTCTTTGGGCTCAGGTGGCAGTTACAATTTAGACACAGGTTTCTTTCTATTGTGCAGTAGTGTTTGACTATTTTGCTCTAAGGAATTTTTTTCAGTCATGTTTTTTTCTTGCTTTTTGTTTTGTGTATGCTCTAGTGCACTGCCTTTGCACTAGAATGGTTATACTCAGTGGTGCCAAGTGATCATGACTCACTTCCTAATCCTGATCATTTGCTTTCTTTATGGCAAACACAGGAAACACTGCTGAGACAATCTGCTCAGCCCCAGCAAGAGAGAAAGAGGAAGCACTCTTTATCTGTGTTTCCTTGCATTCCCTACAGAGCTATAGAAGAGCTTTGAAAAGGGTGAATCTTCTTCCTTATGGCTATGTGTGGCTAAGGCAGCTGTAGTTTTGCTTTCTGATTTCAGTGCCTGAGCACTGCAATTTTTAATTTTCCTTGCTGCAACATTGGTCTGAGGACATGCGTGTGCCGATGCCACAGCATACCACTGAGCAATGGGGCTGCTGAAGCAGGGGGAGTGAGCACTGAAGCCTCATGCTATGGCCTGTGGCAGGCTAAGGCAGTCCCATCATCTCCATACCATGGCACACAATGCAGTATCTGCTGCCAACAGCCTCGGCCAAGTCTGCTGCCTGTGCTGGGATTGGATTTTGAGGAACAGCCTCACCACCTTCTCCTGAGCTTTAGGCAGAGACAATGCAGGAGAATGCAGGACTCAGCCACTCCATGCTCTGCCTGCCTCTGGCTATATCCAATGAGACAATAGCACATAAGCTGTGATAGGGAAACTACTAAGTTGCCTCCAGAATTCCTAGTGAATTACTAGGAAGTGAAACAACACAAATTCATTAGTTTGACATCCTTAGCTCAAGACCACTTCCTCTTCCTAGATATTGCTAAGATATTCCAGAAGCAATCCAGGTGAATTTTGGTAGAACTGCTGGTCCTCTGAGTTTCACACTGCAGAAATCAGTAATTCCCAGACTTTAAGAAGAAAGTGAGGATTTGACATTGCGCTACATTTCTAATGTCATCATTCTTCGTTTCCCTGAGGCAGAACTATATTCCTTCTTGCGCACCAAATGGAATGCCTGGCAGTTTGAGACAAGCTCCACTTCTCCAGTGGAGTCTCCAGGCAAAAATAGATATGGGGCCCTCAATTTTTTCTTACACAAATTCTGCTTATCCATCTCTGGAGAAATTCTGATACCTACCAGGCACCTATGTCCACTCTATACCTTGCTTCCTCCTGCTGTCCATCATGACTTCCAATGCCCGCAGCTCTGGTCATGGTACAAAATGGTGACCACACAGCAGCTGACAGCTTGATGGGAAAGAGATCTGGATGGATCCAGGCCAGTAAGTAATGCACAAAAGGTCCCGGACCCCAAGTAATCATTGGTCCTGAAGCAGTGAAATGCATAGAAAAAACAGTACAATGCTTTCATCTACTCGGGACTGGATACATATAAGTTCTCAAATGGCTACAATTTTGGCAATAAAAGACTTTGGTCTTTTATTACTATAAACTGTTGTATTTCTGTCATATATCACAGAGAGAAACTTATTTTGCACTTTCCAGGGAGAATCTGTCAACAGGTAATCAAATTTCTCATACTCAGAGCTTGCATTTTAAGATATTTGATCTGTTCACAGAAAAATCATGATAGGTTTGGCAGATTTCATATCAAAATTCCAACAAGTGTTAGGACATTAGTTTACACAGTTCTGGAGGAGAGGGGAAAGAAGCCAGGGTTTAATGTAGTTGATCCTGTTGACTACAGGATACCTAGATGAAACAAGATATCCAGATAATCCTTGGCAAAATAAGAGCGTCATTTCTATTACATGATACTTATGGAAAGATTCTAGTGCTGAAAATCCAACATATTGTATTCCATACTTATACAGTATTTGAAGGGAAAATTGAAAAAAAAAATTAATCAAATGTTTTGTAATAAATATCTTGTGGAGTGGTGTTTTTTTTTCACTGAGTGCTTTCACATCTTTTTAGTAATTCTTGATTGCATATGGGTTCATGAATATTAGGCAAAGGTTCATTTAAATCACCAGGTTAAGTAGGGCTATCACAACAGCAGATCCAAATTGATAGTGTTGTCAGCAGGTCAAGGGAGGCTGCTTGTTGGTGAGAACACACCTGGATCACTGTATCCAGCTCTGGGCTTCTCAGTACAAGAGATCTGGACATATTGGAGAGAGTCTAATGAAGGGACATAATGATGATCAAGGGATTGGAGCATCTGTCTTGTGAGGAAAGGCTGAGAAAGCTGGGACTGTTCAGCCAGGAGAAGGAAGGCTCAGGGATCTTATCAATGTGTGTAAATACCTGGAGGGAGGGTGCAAAAAGGATGGAGCCAGGCTCTTTTTAGTATTGCCCAGTGACTGCACCGGAGGCAAATGAAACACAGCAGGTTCCCTCTGAACATCAGAAGAAGCTTTTTCACTGTGAGGGTGGCCGAGCACTGGTAACTAGTTGCCCAGAAAGGTGTATCCGTCCCTGGAGGTATTCAAAAGTTGTCTGGACGTGGTCCTAGGCAACTAGCTCTAGGTGTCCCTGCCTTGAGCAGGGGTTTTGGACCAGATGACCACCAGAGGTCCCTTTTGACCTCAACCATTCTGTGATTTTGGCAATTCTGTGGTAATATTTAAAAGCATATTTGATATATTTAAGATATTTTTTTTTAATGGAACAGCAACAGTAGAGGTCTTCTGGCAAAGCAAGAGGAATGCTCTTTTCTAAATGGCATCATGCAACAATGGAGATTTAAATTCCTTTGAAAAAATAGAAAAGTAGATTCTGTTTATAAGAGCAAAACCTATTTTCTTTAGTACTTAAGGAAACATTCATGAACTTACCTCTGCAAATTTAAGCGACATCTTTTTTGATAGAAGTAATTGCTTGGAATCATAGTATAGCAACTGACTTTCTTGACTACACAAGCCATTTAAGTGCCTTTTTTTAACCCCTTTCTGCACCTATGGTTATTCTGATATTTACCTTGCTAAATTAATTGACTGGAAAAATTATAAAGGAGAGAATACTTCTTTTCTCAGTGTACGGTTGGCAGTGAATCAGATAAAAGATATTTGCGTACCTATATAATCCACTTAGTTTGAAAATTCATTTATTATTTTTTTCAAGAAGTGTTGTCCACAAGTTCTGTTCTGGGTATGCAAACATATGCAAGATCAGACTAAACATGTAACATGTTCATTTTAAAATAGCCCTTTTATGTTTTGTGGAAACCATGTAAAGGAATTGGATGCCTTTGTGATCACCACAGCTAACAGCGCAAGGTAGAACAGTACCTGTTGCCTCCTTCCCTCTTACTGACCTGGAATATCCATGACCATCAAAAAGCTTTCCTTAGGAGTTTTGCATTATTTGGTTAGTTTAGTTATTTAGGACAGGATTCATCCATCTTTAAGAATGTAAAAGCTAGGTACTTACATTCCACCTGTAATCAGCAAGAGACAGACACTTTTCCAGATGGCATCTTTCTTAAGATGGTGTCCTAAATAAACTGTCTTCTCGAAGTTCATGCTGCATAGCATTTTAACAGAGTTAAAACTGCCTCAGATTAATCCTTTCCTTAGGTAATGATAGATAAAATGTTGCTGGCAGTTGATTAAAAAAGAAATCCAGACGTGCTTTATATTTTTGTGAACAGTGTAATGCCCCTATTCTTAGCCTTTCTGTCTTCCCCCTGAAGTCTAGTATAAGGAAACATATCTCACAGAACGGTAGAATCCAGGCACCTGGGACAGATAACCTAGCAAGACTCTTATCCCTTAAGCTCCTGGGGTACGCTTCATTTCTTGTTTTCCAAAATTAAACTTTTAGGGTGTATTCCATCTCACCTGTGTTAAGTGCCTGCTGTAGAATGAGATGAGTCAGGCAGTAGATGCTAGATGCAACTGGTTTTTTTCCATCTGTCAAAAAGAACTGAAAGAGTGACTATCTATCTCAGTTGCAGATGCCTACATTCAGTTAGAAGAATCCTACTTGAGAGTGGAGTGTGTCTGGGTGGTTTTTGATGGTGGGGGGAAGGATTTCTAACCCTTTCACCCTGCACTCCAGCCAACTCACCCACCACTGTGTTTCCTTAAGATGTGTTGTCCACACAAATTTCCTATTCATCTTCCCTCCTGATTCAATGCCCAGTTTATGAGGAATTTTCACTGGAAGTGGGGTGATGATTGAAGCTTATCCCTTATTTGTGGTCAGAGGGAACAGCTATTAGCATGTGCATTTCCAGAATTAAAAGAGTTCTAATATCTCATGCATGGACCAGCTATGCACATACGTGAACTTGTGTAGTCAACACATCTCAAAGAATCAGTTACTCTAAGGTAAGTAACTATTTTTCCAGATAAAATAAATCATATAGTGACTAGTAATCTGGAAATCAGATCTAATATGAAAACTACTTTACTAGATGTGAAACAGACACATGAATGTGATAATATTTTAAGTACCTCTTGTATTCTTACACATATGGCTCTTTTATTGTTCTCTCTGGACTTTCTGCTTGCTTTGCTTTATTTTGTTTGCTTCTTTTTTTTCCTCCTTCTTCTTGTTTTCCCATTTGTTTCATATTGCTAGGAACTTCAAGCAATCCCAACTTTTGTCATTTCTTTTATGAAATTTAAGGTAAGGTACATTGGCTTGCTAGCCTTACATTAATCTTTCCAAAAAACAAATCAATGAACATAATGGGTCTAAGTCTGCCTTCTTACATGAGCTGATCCTAACAGCCTAATGCTTAATTTTGCAAATACTTTCACAGAAACATTATAGAAAAGCCAACATTAGAGAAAAAGCCAACATTATAGAAAAGTCAACTTTCCTGTAATAAATCTCAGACTGTGCTTTTTGTTTTCTAAAATGTAGATATCAACATGAAAAAAAATAGATTATAGATTGATGTTTCTACTCATCTAATCTCATTTTAGATGGATATTTTTGTATGTCTTTAGGTTTATAGCCTAGATACTAGATTGTATATATGATCGTGTAAGTGATGTATGTGGACTGTGTGTTGGAAGGAGAGAGCATTCATGTGTAATTGCATGACATGCACTGCTCCTTTTTCACATAAATTATGATTTTTTTAAAAATATACCTTTTTAATCATCTTGGACATTTAGATACTTGTAATTGTCTAGCATTAATGAGAGAAGTTCAGAAATCTGACATGGAATATTTGAAATGAATATTCAGAGGTGAAACTGGAAGGCTGCAGAAGTGAATATATTAGGAAACAAATAACAGGTGACACTGCAGTCAGTCAATAGTGTTTATCATTTTACCTGACCCAATTCATTACAATAATTTTTTTGGGGGGTTGTTTTTTTTTAATATAGAAGCAACAGGTTATTTTCAAGTATGATCAAGGGTTCATCTTGTATTGTGTATAAGTAACTAGTGATATATGTTGAAGTGAGGATTAATACTGATAGCAGAATTATTCCCATCTTCTCAATCCATTCAAGTAAGTTTGGGCAGCTTTAAGGGGACCTTATTGTACATTCTTAGGCTTACATGGCCCCAGTGCATTGCTGCTTAAACTAGTGGAGATTTAAAGTGGTGAAAGCTTTGTGAATTTCTTTATCTGTATCAATTTAACTGTAGAGGAGGCACTCTCCTTCAAAGTATTTCTGATATAAAGTCTTTCTCTTTTTGTGCTCTGATAAGCAAGTAATTCAGAAGATAATCCTGTCACCTCTAACATCTTTATGCCAGCAGAGCTCCCCAATGTAAGAGGAATTTCCTGAGCAGCAACTGCAAAAATAACTTTCTGAGCTCTTCCAGTGATTTTACTGTCTGCTTTTACAGAGAGGCGTTAATAGGTCATCCCTGAAGATGATGCTTGGCTCAGCATTCACCATGCACCTGTGATACTGTTGTCAATGAAAGTGCTTCACACATATGCATCAGTAACACATATATGTAAACCAGAGTTTTCAAAAAGAATAGCGTAATTAATTGAATTCATTTATAAGCATTTTTAAAGGGACTTCATTTTCTCAGCACATAGGCAATACAGTTGTTCAACATCCCTGGAAAAGAGGTGACTTAATTTTTTAGATTTAGAAGTTCGTATTTGAAAATTCTATCCTGCCTGTGCTTGAGAATTTGAACAGTTCACCTGGTGTATAATTACATATTAGAGAAACCGACAAAGTATTCTTTTTGCAGTCCATAATTAAATTTCTTATGAAACACAGATGTGTATTTTTAGCTCTTCAAACACCAAAGTATTCTGTATTATGTAATTTTCAAATTAACTCTGACATATCAGTTAATAAAATAATGTTTTGACTATGGTCTGGGCTGAAAACTTTATTTGTAAATTTAAATTGTACTCAGTTATCATACTGGAACTCATAACCACTTTTTTCTAATTACCTTCTTTGATGTTCTTTGGCAGTTGAGTGCTCCCGTTCTGTTCGTCTCTGCAAATCAGTGAATATTCATAGAATGGTGTCAGGATAAATTAATACTTTAAAATTATGTTTGGAAGTACCATAAGTCATAGTGGTTTAGATAAATTGAAATAAATAGGATCAGAGATCAATGATCCTCATACTGAAGAAAGCACAAATAGTTATAATTATCCTAGATAACTTTTCTTTGATGGTTTATGTTCTGATGGGTATGCTACTTCAGATGTACAGGCTTTAGAAAATAGTTTACATATCTGTAAGAATATCCTTTTGATACTTTTTTACTACGAGTAAGTACCACTAGGCACTAATGAAAGTCTCGTTTTAGGAATGATAGCTCATTAAGCCTGGGGAGTGTTGGTGACAGGTGCCTTGGTGTCTAAGAAAGTGAATCTTTTATGTCAGTTGCCTAACTGAGACTTTAAAATGCTTTTGTATCATCCAAGGACCACAGAAACAAATTTGAGGTGATAAGTGATGCGCTGAACTGGAAACCTGTGAAAATGTATGAATAAGTAAATAAAATTAGTTAAGAATTCTCTCTTCTTGTATCTTCTACTCACAGGGGAGTAGTCCTGGCTTTGCTGTTTTTCTCAAAGGATCTTAGCATTATTTTTCCACACACAGAGCCAGCTATCAGACCAGAAAAGCAGGAATTTTATTTTCCTTCTCTATGTTTAAATGATTTGAGAAGTTGGAACCACTAGGAGTTTTGGTTTCTTGGGACACTATGTGCAGTCAAGGAAATCCCAGCATTACAAACAGCTGGAGCAGGGAAATGTCACCTGTGTCCTGTACTCTTTCTCAGGTACCAGCTTTAGGTGAGCGTCAGAAGACAGGAGATATAGTATGATATTACCAGCACAGCTGCTGTAAAATCATGTTAACCTTGCTGCAACTACCCAGCTAAGAATTTAGATATAATACCTGTGATGTTTGCACAATGTGTTGTGCAAATTCTGTCCAACCAACTACCGCTGTTTTGAGTAGAAGATTAGTGAGAGAGCTAGTAGAAATACGTCAAAGAAGGGTTTCTTTCCTATCTGAGGATCCTGTCCTTTTCTCAGCTGAAATGAAGCAATAGCTCTACACTTCAAAAATTGTTAAGGGAAGTTATATTTTAGATATTTGAGGCAACTTTCAGAGAAAGGAACCACAATTTGTTCCTTTCCCAGCTTAGGATCTTTCCTCAAAAGAAAGTATATTGTTTCTTAAATATGGTCAGTGGCTATTTTTTTTTATCACTGTTTTTCTTCTCTCACGTAATGCTTGAAACGTAATCGTTCATTTTAGGTGATTAACTCATATGATCTAGTGTTGCATTTGTTTGCTGTAATAGATGTGTTTCTGACAAATTTTACTATAATATGGCTTCTTTGGTTTCAAAGAGTAGCTTCTGTTTAAGAGCCAGCACATATGATTCATTGCTTGGAAATCTGAGACAGACACTTGTATTCTACTTGGTTAGCTTGCTTATACAGTGCAAAAAAACCCCCACCTTTCTGTTGTCTGCTAACCCTCTCATATAACATGCTCACAGATCTGAGATTTCCTGTTAGTGTTTTTCTGTTCACTGCCAGGTCACTGAATTCTGCTGAGAACTTTGCAGCCTTGCAAAGCCCCAGTGCCATGACAGACTGAAGTGTTAAAGCAGAACTGTAAAAGAAATACGGTGTTCGTGAAAGCCATAAAATGGCACAGAAGGAAAATAAACAATACAATTGGGTTTTCTTTATTTTTATTTTCATTTTCCTTCTTAAAACATTCTCTATCAAATTATTTTGCCAGCTTCTGACCTTGGAGCTTGATGTCAAGGATTGCCCTGAAGTCACTTGGAAAATAACTTTTTTTTCATCAATAGCAGACTGGATAATAAAATGGTGGTAAAAGATAATAAAATCCGCTCCTGTCTCAGCTCAATTAACTTTTACTGAAAATTGACCATGAAAATATGCGGAAGTCTATAATGAGCTGCTAACGTGTATTTAAAGGACTTTGTGTTAATTTAACATCGGATGAGAACTGCAAGTAATATCTCTGATACTGCAATGTCCCAAATTGTTGTGATTTCACCACTGTAAGACTCATGACTAAATCTTGAGTTCTCCTCTTATAGTCAGGAAGTGCTTTTCTGTTAGCCTGTATGAAGAAAAGTGATGAGAGAATTTGGCCCAGATGTTCTATTGCCTTTCACTACAACTAATGACCTTGACTCGCTAGAGAGATGTTAATTTCTGGACTATATCTGACACCTCTACTAATAGGCTGCAATGTTGTTTTTTTTTGTTTGTGGTTGTACTAAATCATAGAAGGAAGACAGAGTGATGCTGAGAGACCTAAAAGTGTGGGCAGAACAATTTGAAAGAGACTTAGCCCGAGCACAGGTGGCAGAAACAAGCTTACAGGAGAAATACCAGGTAAGCAGTAGGGAGAATTTTGTATAAGAAGTTATTGTCATCGTTACGTATAACATGTACTGCAGTATTTTATGCAATCTGTGTATAAGCAAGTTGATACACTGTAGTTTAAAGAAATAAGGACACAAACGGTCTTGCCTTTTATTGGTGGAGGAATTACAATGTCAGCTCCAGCTTTGCTACGTAGGACAGTGCACAGATGGTTTGCCTAACACAGAGCTTTTTCTAGCAGTGTGAAGAAGGACTGTCCTAGTTAGAAAGGAGCATGTGTTTGTACAGTCCTTCCAGATCCTGCATGATACAGCTCAGATGGGAGGTATGACTGAAGGCTGGATGAGGTGACAGGTGGAGAGGACAGGGCTTTGAGCTTTATTTTTAATCCCTCTCAAAGGTTAACATATAAATTGGCAATATAAATTTTGGCCTAAATTTTCTCCCGAAGCTGGGCTGTTTTCTGAAAATAGCCACTGTCTGTCCCAAGTAGCATTTAATTCATTTGCTGGTTTATTAGGTCAATTATTATTTCCTTTCATATAGAGTTCAGGTATTTGATACCTGAAGGAAAATACCTAAGTCCTACCTATATTTCCCTAGAGGATTCTACAGTTTATTTAGACTTTTAATAAAATGCATTTCAGTGTAAATATGTAAGTTTAGTGCTACTACTCTTTTGAAAGGATTAGGACTTCTATCAGTACAAAATTGTCATAAGTTGTAGTACTCCAGCAGAGTCGAAGAATTTCATTCTTTGACTGTACTACATTGATTTGATTTTCTCTTTGTGCAGTCATTTAAGCATTTCAGAGTACAATATGAGGTAAAGAGGAAACAGATTGAACTTGTAACCCAGTCATTAAGGAAAGATGGTAAATTATCACTTGACCAAGCTATGGTGAAGCAGGCATGGGACAGAGTTTCTTCCAGGGTAAGTTGAAAATTATTACTCCATATATTTTTTATTAAATGAAGGATGAGAATTTAAAAGCATTTAGACACCTGTTTGCTATTGATTTTATTAGGCATTAGAAACCTAAAAATGGACCAAATTTCTAGCATTGTTGAATTATTTTGCATTTATTCTGAGAACATTTACTGCGCTGTCATCTTTAATATTGCTCAAAGACAGAATATGAACTTTAAGAAAAGGACTATACTTTGAGGTTTCCCTTTATTTCAAAGTGTGTTAATAGTGCTTAGTCAAGTTCAAAACATTGCTGATAAAAAGAAAAGCATGTGCAATGCCCCTTCAAAATGCCATGTTTTAATGTAAATTGCTAGTTATCTGAGAAATTCTAATACAGCATTTTTAATGTAACTAAAAAAAGTTTCTGTGTAATACTCTAATATTTTATCAATAAATGAGGCTTTAATGCTATTTTTGACCTGGTTGCAACGGTAATAAATCAATATTAGTATTTGTGATTGTAATTTTGTAATAATTAAATGAAAAAAAACAAGGGAGTTTGTCCCAAATAAGACATTATTAAATCATTAGTACTCAATGTATATTAATGGAATTTTTTTATCTCATATATTTAACAGAGGACCTGTTTAAAAGTATTCTGGAGTTTTGACATAGTTTTCATTCCCATAACTGGGACTGACAATAAGATATGGTGTTTTACTGCTATATTCTAAATGCCACAGTCCTTTGAGACTCATTTGCACTTTACACATAGAAAATACGTTCAAAATAGAAGTAAAAAGATTTTAGGCAAGAGTATGAAATAAATTACATCAAGTGGAAGAAGGTCGCACATCTATTGCTGTGCCTGTTAACTGATGAAATTCTAGATCTTTAGCTTGTCAGTTGTTCCAGATTATATGTGGTCAGTTCTGTAACTCAATTACCATTCTGGAAGGGAAATACATGAATCAACAAATCCTTATAGAGACTTTGTTGCCTGTGAGAATGTTATAATTTTGGAACTAATGTGAAGCAATATACCTAGGTTTGTATCAAACGTACTCTGTTATGTAGGATTTTGGTCTTACAGTATAAAGTTTGATTTTTCTCAAGATACTTGTTTGTGTAGTTAAACAAGGAAGGAATTTCAATCCTCTTACTTTTATTTCCTAGCTGCTTGATTGGCACATACACCTTGATAAATCTCTTCCTGCACCTTTGGGTACCATAGGTGCTTGGCTTTATAGAGCAGAGGCTGCTCTGAGGGAAGAAGTAACTGTTCAGCAAGCTCATGAGGAAACAGCGAATACGATACACCGGAAGCTTGAACAACATAAGGTAGACCTATATGCATTCATTCTGTGCATTATATTTCATTGTTTCCAAAGCTGTAAATGACCCATACTATACAACGAAAGATTATTATTTCTAGTTTCTGTGGGTGGTTCCATCTTGATGGTAGCTAAAGTTAGGTGTCTTTCAGTGATGACTTGAACTGTGATATCTGTGTATCTTACAAGCAGTATTCAAAATTGCTTTTGCACATTCTGGCTTCTTCTATCTGAAGAATATCGGGTATTAATATTTTAATTGTTCCCCTGTTCTTGTATTACTGTTGGGTAAAATTCCATAGGGAGCTCAAAGGTTGGGTACATTGTTCAACCAATATGAACTTATTAGGTGTAACAGGAGAGAGAGAGCAAACATACTAAGTATGCTGATGGTCAGTGCAGGTGATATACACTGGGGGAAAAACTAGACTAAAGTGAATTTTCATAGTATTGTGATGACAAATAGCATGAGAACTCTCCTCTGCGGGTAAACAGAAAACTTTCCTGGATGAATTTAAATACCTTTGCCATTATTCGCTGCTGAGGTCAAGTTCTCATTTAAAATCAAAACTGTGAGGTTAGTGCATTTACATAAAATATATGAGAAAAATATAGACAGAAGTTGTTGGTGGAGGATAAAAGAAACTGAACCAGTAAATGGGATAGAGAATGGAAAAAGATGGTGTAGAGAAATATACACTTGCACTTGCAGCAGTAAGGCTGTATTTTATATTGCTTTTTTCCATTATTGCTACTCTTTTAAAACTTGATTGTAGTTTTGTTATTTTTTGTGTTTTGGATATGAGTGAGGGTTTTTATTAAAAAGTAATGCCATATAACGAAAAGCTGATAAGTTTCATAGTCATCTTGGAACAGCTGTGACAACCAATGGTAGTTTATCTGGAAGATCAGTTGGTTCTTCCGATTACTCTTTATTGGAACAGTGGCAGCTATTCTAACTTAAGCAGTGGCTAATGAAATTTCACAAAAACAATATTAAAATCCATGAGAAAGACATTGCTTTCTTTCAAGGTCTAGTCTCTTGTAATGCTAAACTTCATTACCTTTCTTATTAACATCAAATGTTTCAGGATTCATAAGATTGTTTAAAAAAAAACAAGACAAACATTTTAGTTCTTATAATGTGAACACTATAGACCTCCTTTAGCTACATTCATAAGAAACACAAAAGAGTGTATCCTAAACTGTGTTTTCTTTGCATCAGAAATGCTGTGGTGCGGGATTTCTATGCCAACAAATAAACTTTGATTTAGGTTAATCTGTGCCAGGGAAGTTTTCCCATGGGAGAGGGAAGGAGAAAGCTGCAAGAGAAACATGTGTAATTGTATCTGTTCCTGGAGCTTGTTTTGTCACTCAGATTTGCATTGATGAATCCTAATGTGCTGTTGGATAGTACCAGAAATGCATTAGTGGGGGGGTTTTTCAGTCCTTGTTTCCTAGGAAATTGTTGGTGTTGGTTTGTTATGGTTTTGTTCAAATAACGTAATCGCTTTCTCTATATCTTTGTCTCATCTGACAATGGGTTATTTTAGTGAACTTTATAGTTTATGGCCATTTTGAATCTAATACAAAAATGTACCATCTTATTTGGACAAACCTTCATGGAATCAGGCAAGCACTTAAGTTTATTTTAGTTAATACTGATGCCAAGATTCAGAAATTAAGGACAATGCCTGCGCTTGTTGAGGGTCATTTTGCAGAGCAGGATTGCACTTCATGAGAACACTATATGCAAGTTTTTGTGGGCTTCCAGTTGGTGTTGTATGAAACTACTGGGGTTAATTTTGATTTACCAATGCACGTTAGGGGCATCCCTTTTTGTCTGGCAAGGTCTCAAATGCAGCTAGCTGAGATACTTGTTCCAAGTCTTTCCTTTATGTGAGAATATGTTAGTCACAGGATACCTACCCTCAGTGGAGTTTTTGGCATAGTAAAATCAGCGCCTCGCTGCTGAGAAAGCCTAGTTCATTTCTCTTCACAACAAGGTTTTGGATGAAGTAGAAAGCAATGAAAATATAGGTGGGTTGATGGGGATAGTGGGACCATTTGGTGAGCTGAGCCAGTGAATTATCATGAATTTCTGCTGTACAAACACTGGGGAGAAACCCTTCTTCAGCATAGGAATAAATTGACTTCTGTGATCGATACACAAGCCTGCATTTTGTTGCCCCAGGTGAGAAAGGGGGACCTCTGTATGGTTTCCTTTGCTAATACGCTTCTGAGCAGTTTGTGCCAGGAGCTGTCTGTATGCAGTAAAATACCCACTGTTCTGTGTCCTCTCAGCCACTGGGGACTTGATGTGTTATTGTTAACGGTTTCTCTTCAAAGACTAGTGCCAGTCATTCATTTTAATATGTAATCTCCAGGAAGCCGTTTGAAGCGGTGTTGCTTAGTTACAGTTGAAATGTGCTCTGCTGTAAGGTTTTTGCTGCTACAATTCCTATCACAGGAATACAGGTCAGGTACCACATTCTGCATTCATTCGTGTAATATAGAGAGAGGGATGCTGAAATCTTTTGATGCTGAGAGAGTGTGAAAAGTTCGCTGAATATTGAATATGTACTTACATAAGGAGCTATGGATCTTCTGCCTACATATAGCGGAGTAGATTAGTTGCTGAAAATTTGAATCTACGCTTTATAAAGGTTAGTATCTGTTATAAAGATGTAAAGAGTAAATTTAGCAAGATTATGCTGTTGTGATGTTAGTGTATTTGCAGACTGCATTTCAGGGATTATTTAATACAGTTAGGAGTTCTTTTTTTGTTAAACCTTTGCCGTGTATCTTCTGTTTTGAAATCTTCCATAATTGTTAGACACAGCTTTAGCAGAGCATCTTATAAGGGGGTTCCCTGTGTAAACGCTTCTGTGGTATGCATAACCTTGCATGCAAATGTGAAAGCATAATCAAATAGTTAACTACGTTGAGTCATCAGTGCAGGCTTAAAATTGTGCTTATTAGTTAGATAGCCTACCGTGAGCCGCCTTCTCTCTCTCTGTCTGTCTGTCTCTCTCTTTCTCAACCCCCCTCCACACCCCTCTCCCCCCCGTTCCCTGTCTCAATCTCTCTCTCTTTCTTAAAATTAAATCAGGATCTGCTGAAAAACATAGATGGTCACAAAAAAGCATTCCATGAGATCCACGGGGCCAGGTCTGTTAACGGAGTGCCAGTTCCACCTGACCAATTAGAGGATATGGCAGAAAGGTAAGGCTTTTAATCTCAAATAAAAATCCTCTTTGAATGAAAGGGAACCTGTTTGCTTTTTAATCTGTTCAGGTAGAAATCACTGTCTAATTATGTTTTTCTGTGGCAAATATGAAAAAATTGGAAGGGAAAACCTCATGCAATATACATAAAAATATACTGAAAAGCCTGATATTTAAAGATTGATAAGAATCAAAATAAGCTATGGGTTTTGGAAGGGAATACTTTTTTACATTGATCCTGTTATTACTTGTCTCTGGAAGAAATGTTATGTAAGAACTGCCAGGATGCATGTGAAAAAAATAAGAAAAATGACTTTGCAAAACTTAGTAACAGATGTAAGCTGATGATTTCTATGAATAAAAAAAAAATGTAATTAATTTCCTATTCAAGAACAGTCATCAGAATGATCATCATGCATAATTAAATGTTAATAGACTCTGAATTAGGTGAAATACTACAAAAAAATCTGAACTTTAACTAAAGCTTTCAGTCTCTCCTGCAAAAATGAATATTGCTGTATTTTACTACAGTGTGATTCATTTTATAGGTTTAATTTTGTTGTCTCTTCATCTGAGCTCCATCTGTTGAAGATGGAGTTTCTGGAACTGAAGTACCGTCTACTGTCACTCTTAGTCCTTGCAGAATCAAAGTTAAAATCATGGATTATCAAATATGGAAGGCGAGAGTCGGTGGAACTACTTCTTCAAAATTATATTGTAAGTTGGGTTTGTCTTCTTCTTTTTATAATTGTTTTTGAAATATTCATATTTAAGATTGCTGGAAATCAATACAAGAACAGAAACAGAAATTAGACTTGACAGACATCAACTTTATGACTTCATTCTTATGGAATATCTTTTCAGAGGTGAATCCATCTTCCCCATGGAGGAACTTTAGTCAAAATGCTAAAGTGAGAATGTTTCTCTTTGTACCATCTCTTCAAAAATAGAAATAATGTCCCAAGTGCTACCTGTCCAACCATCAACTTACCAAACATATCTGAAGGTTCCAAATCCTAGATTTTTACTTACCTTAGGTAGCAATTCCAAAGAACTTAATTTCATCATCTTTTACAACTGCATAGATGCACTTTATAATGACTATACACAGATTAAGTGTAGAGATAGAGAAGGTGTTTGGCATGCAGTCCCCCACGGTACTTTTTTTTAAGGTCTTCCAAATGAAGAAAAAAAAAAAAAAGTTATGCTGCCTCTGTGTACTTGTTCAATATACTGTAGTGATAGAGGAGTAATTTTATTCTTTCAAAGAATGATTTTTCTTCTCCTGCTCAGCATTAGTGTATTAAACCCATTACTTTCTGGAAGGAGATTGCTCCAGCTCTGCATCATCCATATATCATGTTAAGAAACAGAAGCTATTGACTTAAAAGTGCTCATTGATCTGTTCCCTTTCAGTCTTATGCTACTGTATCTTGTTAAATCCACACTTGCAGTGCCAAATAGCTGGTAGAACAGTACCCCTGCTGCATTAGGGCATGAGGGATTCTTACAAATGCAGGGCTGGGCTAAACACCTTTTTCCTCTTCTATCTAATCCATATGAGGAAAATTGCACAGAAAAATTCAGTTTGGAAAGAATTTATACAGTTGTAGAACCATTCAGAGCCAGGACACTGTGTAGAGAAAGTTATTGATGCCCCCACAGCCTGATAGTCTTTATTGCTTTGGAAGAAAACTGCAAACTCAATAAAGTTTCTCTACAAAGTGAGAACTGAAGACCTGTTCACATCATTCCCTTTCTATGTTTAAACTTCAGCAGTTAGGGACACATAAAAATTCAGGAGTTAAGCCTTGTTTTAGACAAGCTTTGCAAAATTCAGATGGTTATTTAGAATTATAGTCCATTTGTATACTCTGTAGGACTGTCACAAAAACTACTAAAAGGTGACAAGGGAAATAATGAGGAAATGCGTAGCTTGACTTTTCGATTATTATTTTATATCACTTTCTTATTTTTTGCTTTAAAAAGAACATTAAGTGGTGAGTTTGTATGTTATTTTGTGATTGCCTCAGTTATTCTTATGCTTCAGACCACTGATGCTGAGATAGTCATTAGGGGAACGAAAATGCTTCCCTGCATCGTTTATGAAACTGTATCACATCAAAATGAGGAAATTGGGACAAGAATATAAATAGAGCTCAATTTCATTCCTGATGGCCTTCACTTCTGGCTCCTTCCAGCTGTCCAGTGATGGAAAGAAACTTTATTTGCTTTGGCTTACTTGAGGGCAATTTTCTAGGACCAAGAGCCAAGTGTCACTCTTCCAGTAAATTGGGGTTCTTACGTAGGAAAACTGTAGTCAGTACATTATAGTCAGTGACTATATTAGTAAGAGATAAAAATGCAAGTTTGTTTTTCTGCCAAAGCAGACTGAGCAATGTCATCATTCTAGGAACATGCGTAGTTAGGATCTGGATAGAACATATGCCTGGAAAATATTTACGTACTGTAGCTTAAAAATTAAAGTGGTGGTTTTTACTTTATGCCATCTTTTTTTCACCTGTTTATCATATACCATAAGTTAAGATCAGCACAAATTGTACACCGTCAACCTGAAGAATATACTGTACCGAAGTCTCAGCTTCAATGGAGATACTGGGTATAGTTATCCATGGATTTTAACCCACGGAACTGTATTTTGGCATTGATGTATTAGCACTTTTTTAGCACCATATGCTATACGGATATGGGAAAACCTACATATTTTCTTTAAGGGATCTTGTCAGATGGGAGACAATATTAATCAGTAAAATGTCTATATTTAATTTTTGAAAATATTTCCAATTGCTCTTGAGATCAGTATTATATAAGGAGTTTGATACAGTCTTTTACTTTCTCATATGAAGTCCTGCAATTTTTGGTTCAGGGTAAAATGTCTGTGTGTATGGGTTTGGCAGAAGTGAAAGTCATGAGTTTCACGTAACTCATGGAAAGGATGTAGTTCTTTATACATGCTAGACTATTTTTTTTTTTTACAGTACAGCAGAGAAAAATTCTGATTGTCCTTGACTTCTAGTTTCCTTGGTTATACACACATTTGTAAATCACGTGCTAGATAACTGATGATTTGACATAGCAACGGTAAAAGGTTTTAAAATAGATTTTTAGATATATACTGTCTGGCAGATTAATTTTTAAAACTGTTTTTCACATTAAATTATGTGGATTGATGAATATACAAAATCTAATCCTTCTCTTCAAAGTACATTGAACTTTGACCTATTTGAAACCTGGTTTTACTGAAATCACACTAGTACACATAGAATTTTGTCTATTCTGACATTTCAAAGCCTGGGTAGACATATGTGAGACGTACTTGCCTTAATTTTGTAGATCTGTAACTGTAGAGGTATGGGAGGTAGTATAAGCTACAAAGCCAGTCCAAAACTCTAGATAAGTACATTAGGCAAGGCAATGTAAAAGCCCTGTAAAAAAGCAGGGTTTTTTTCTTTTTTAAGAGTGATAATGCAAGTTGCTTGCATATGCTTGCATAATATAGAGATATAATTATATATCACACTTAAAAGAAGTAACATTTCTGAAAGACATGTCAAAAAAAGTCAGTGTCGTTTACCATAAGGGATAAAGAGGTATAAATGATCAAGAGCCATAACTTTGTGACCAAAATATTTCCGGATAAATTATTCATCATGCTATAACACATTACACAGCTAAAACATCACTCACAAAGCAAAAGCGCTGTGTCACACTTTGGAAAAGCAGCATCTCTTTGTGCAGTGTTTCCTTAGTCTTATTTTTACCAATTACAAAGGAAGTAAAGGAAAACGAAAGGATAAGTCAAATGTTTTTATCTCTTAAAGTGAAACCTGCCTTTCTGCAAAGGCTGAATACAGAATAATTTTTAAAGTTTAACTGGATTTGATTTTTGTGGTGACCTATATGGATGAAATTTTCTCTTTTATTAAAATTATTCCACTTAGATTTCAGCATAAAACAGTTTCCATTAAGTAACTTCTAAGTATATTTCTCAGTTTCTGCACATTCAAAGTATCGTATTCAAAGTAGTGAGTTTCAGCAAGTCAGCAACTAGCAGACTGATTAAGAGCGTATTAAATGATCTTTCCGTATGCAAAGAAAAGAAACCATATTTGTAAAGGGAGACAGTGCTGTACCATTAATTTGAAAAGGTGAAATTTATTTATTATTTTATAATGATGATGAATTAAATATTATTTTATACTGATGAAAAAAATGAATGGAGAAATAATGAAGCTAAAAGTTGTCAGCACTGTCTTGGTGTAATTTTGTGGAAATTATTCTTAACATCTGTTTTGTCTGTTGTAATACTTGTTTCTTTTCAGTCTGTTATTGAAAATAGTAAGTTCTTTGAGCAGTATGAAGTTACTTACCAGATCTTGAAAAGAGCAGCTGAAATGTATGCCAAAGCAAATGGCTCAGGTAAGTGCCTATGTTTATTTCCTCGTGGGGACACCATTTTGATCTCTTTAGGACATATGTATCCCCTAAAAAGATCTCCTAATATTTGTTTCTTCCATGCAGCAGAGCTGTACAGCAGCTGCAGTTCACCAGAGAGGCTACAGCCTCTGGTAGCGATTTCTCATATTCTATAGCATGAAGCCAGCTGGTACGGAGCAGCCTGTGCTCCTGCTGTTAAAATTTATTAATCTCCAGAAGAGGGTGTTCATATTCAGGCTTCCTAATGGGAGAAGTTCATGGTTCATGATAGCTTCTGGATTTTTTCAGTGTTGTTGATTTGGGCCAAAAGTGTGCCAGAGACCAAATTAGGAGTAGGGAAGATCATGTTATGGCCCCTGGAAATGCTCCCTGGCTTGGCTTCATTTACTAGAAAAAGACAAAGAGAGAGTTGGTCTCAGTATTGTTATAGTAGCAAAAGTATCCCGTGATTTATTGAAGATTCTTCATTAACTGTGAAAACCTATAAGAGGAACCCAAATTATAGTTGAAGTATGGATATACGTGAGAAAAATGTGTATCTGATTCAACAGCTGCCTCCTGTAATTCCTGAACTCTGCTGAGTTCAATGAGAATTCATGAGGGCAATACTTGACCTAGATAGTTACAGGCATGAGATCACTTTAATCTCTGCTGAGGGGATAACACAATGATGTCTGTGGAGGATTGCTGCAACTGCTGAAGTGATTAGCAAACGTGGAGAGAGAATAGATATCTTTTTTTTTTTTTGTTGTGAAATTTAAGTTGATAATGGTGACACTCAAATTTTACAGAAGTAAACATTTTTTACAAGGTGTTCTTACAAAGAATAAAATTCATAGATTTATTCAATGCTATTAAAAAAATCCAATAACAAATTATTTTCTTAAGGACAGCTACTCATTTATATGAATTCAGAAACATCAGTGCAAATTAGAGGACACCTTAGCTAAAAAATCTTTTTTTTAATTATCTATATTCTGCATGTTTTGTGAAGTCTCAGGATTTGCTTGGATCCTTTTTTTTCCTCTCTGTGTGTTGTTTTGTTTTTTTTTTCTGGAATGAGGGCATACTTGTTCCTTTATTGCCGTGAGGAAAATACTAAAAATTAAATGGCAAAAATTACACAGTTTGGTTTTAAAGTTGGTGGAAAGAAGATCAGAATTTCATTCAGTACTTTTCAATGCAGAAATGTTTATTCATACATTATACATCTTTATTGTTTTCTGCTTTTTTAACGAAACTTTCTCTCTTGATTTCTTTCATTACAGGTTAGAAATGAACACCACACTGAATATGCAGTGTGACTGTTTTAATATAGTACTCATTTTGTGTACTTTCCTTAGTCTTTAATTAACAGGTTTAATCTCTCAGCCATAATTTTGCACTAAAATTGGGCTGTGAACTGAGCATATGTATATAAAAGCCTACTGAAACAGAAGTTGCAGTAAAATATAATTCCCTGTTGAGAATGGATAAACATACCATAAAATTAAGCTTTACAGAAATACGAATAAACCAAAATAATCAATGTATTATTTCCTGTATCTCAGTGGAAGAAGTTGAGAATGTGATGAAATTCATGACTGAAACAACAGCACAGTGGAGGAATCTATCGGTAGAGGTGAGAAGTGTAAGAAGCATGTTGGAAGAAGTAATTGCTAATTGGGACAGATATAGCAGCACTGTGGCAGGTCTACAAGCTTGGCTAGAAGATGCTGAAAAAATGCTGAATCAGCCTGAGCATTCTAAAAAGGTATGCAGTAATACCATATATATATGGCTATTTTGTAAATTATGAAACGTGGGACAAGTTTTTGCATGTGTTTAGGTTGTTTTAGAAAATGTCATGCAAGAGGGAGAGATTTTTTCAGTTTCTGGCACGCTTTCTACATTCATCATAGGTTTTTCAATGTTTGCATGTGTAGGGTGTAGAGACTACTCAATGAAGGAAGGCATCATCTATGATAACATGGCAAGAGGCATCTTTGACATGAATATAAGACAGCAGTATTGCTCAGAGATAAGAATGTTACTTGATTCACTCAAAGGCAAATACAGCTCTTAACACCAAAGCGCATCATCACGTCCTAGGTATAAAGACACTTAAAATTACCTTTTCCACTGCTTTTTCTACCACATAGGTGACAGATTTCAATATTAGTTGCCTTCACAAAACAACATTATTTAATATGCGTTGTTATGTTTGATGGGTAATTAATCCATTTCCCTGGCATTTTAGAAATCTTTTAGAAAGTTCCTTTTCGCGACCTCCGGTCATAAAAACAGTTTTGCTGTCTCTTTTTTTTTTTTTTTCCTGTTCTAATATTGGAGTACCGAGGCACTAAGATTTATGTTTTTGAAACTTCAATAACGACCCAGATTGACATGAATAATACTGCATTTAATTTTCATCCAATCCCAGTGTAGCAGCTATACAGCTCTTAACACCAAAGTATAATTCCCATAGGATGTAAGATGTCAAAATGACATCAGGTCAGGAAAGAGCTTTTCATGTTACATGACAGAACAGCATAATTTTTGTTAAAAGTTTGTTCATTTAAATTGATGTAAAATAATGGAATACACTTTTTAAATAAAAATACACCTGTGAAAAGGATTCAATAGTCTGGCATAATATAAATACCAAAATTTATTATTACTGAGCAGGAAGGGTGACCTCAGCTGATCTGCTTGATCTTAGCTCCTTGTGTATAATTTTATGCAATTTAACTTGGCAGTGTTTTAAATGAAATACTCTTATATCCATATATATGAATAAAATCAAAATATTTACTTCTCTGATCAGTTTCATAACTTTAAAGATTTTCAAAACAGAATCTGAACATATAAGTAATGGTTTGTGGGAATAAGTGTGCAGGAGCAAGGACGGGAGTAGTTTACTCCATGTCTTTTTTACCTCTTGACCTCTAGGAAGCCTGACCATTGGAGAACTGACCAGTAATAGATTCAGTAGATTTAATTTCTTTAGGATTTCCTCGCAGAGGGTAGCCTTTGCACAAAGCAAGGGTTTTGCTCCACTGCAAGTAGAAGATTCAAACTGCGCATAAAGTTTACTGAGATGATTAAGTTTATTCACTGATACATCAGTACAGAGCACCTTTACTCCACTGATCTCAGCTTTCGGAATTTAAACCACTGTGCTGTTCAATTCTCTCTTCAACGAATTTGAGCAGTATTACATCCATCTGACATTTTCTTTTTGGTTGTATCAGAACTGTTTTTACATGTCAATAGTCATAAATAAACTGGGTCAGTGCCCCTTTCTCAGTGGGAACCGTCCTTACCATGTGCCATGCATTGAATTGTGCATTGTTTGGGAGAAGGGTAGCAGGGACAAACCAAAACTATGTCAGAGAAGAAGTGGACAATCATGGGACAGTGATTTGAGTCCTGTTTTGCTTACTGGTATAGCTGTAGTCAGTGCCTGGAGATATCTGCCTTAGGAACAATTGCCCGTCTTGAAGAGCGAAAAGGAAGGGAGGGAGCTGGTCTTTTTCTTCTCTACAAATTTCTGTGTGTGTACCTGCCTAGAAGATGCATGTTGTCACTATGGCTGTGCTATTTAGGCTGTCTGACTGGAACAGGGGAAAAAAATCAGTGACAACCTTCCCTTTCCCCTCCCCACTCACCTACTCTGAGATAGGAGGAAGCATTGATAAAGAATCAGTCTTCTCAGGTCTTCTGGGATGCCAGACCCTGGAAAGCTGCATATGGTTCACAGCAGGGGAAGAATCTCTCTACACTCTGTATATGGCTTACGTTAATATCAGCCCATACTGTTTCAAGACAAGACAGAAATTAGATGAGCCTAACAGTGTTTTCGGTTACGGACCTTTCTCTTAGGAGGAGTTCCATTAGTTTAACTGAAGCTACGCACTGGAGTAAAATGAGCTGTAAGTAAACTGGTGGTAACTTTTAATTCTCTAGGTTATGTTCACAGACATTAAAATTCTGTTATGGCATATCTAATATGAAAAGCTTCAGAGGATAATTGTTCAAAGAGTTTTATCAAGCCATTACCTGGTGATTAAATTTCAGTTTCATGATTTAAGATAAAGAGTAATGGAAAAGGTTTTGGAGAGGTGTTTTCATTTTCTTCTTCAGGATTTCTTCCGGCATTTACCTCATTGGATCCAACAGCACACAGCCATGAATGATGCTGGTAATTTTCTGATTGAAACATGTGATGAGACCATTTCCAGAGATCTTAAACAGCAGCTTCTGTTACTAAATGGAAGATGGAGAGAATTGTTTATGCAAGTTAAGCAGGTACGTGGTTTTGCTGTTGTTACTTTTAAATATTTACTTTGTCATTTCCATGCAAGCAAGACAAATTTGCCTCACTAGTAGGGCTATAGGACAACTTACTAAACTCTCTAACTATTCGTCGTTAATTTAAATAGAAATTAATCCCTGACAGCAATTTATTTTATTGTGGCTTTTCCTTTGTTTATGTTTTTGGTTATACAGCTTTTTATTTTTATTTTTGGACATTTCCAGCTAGTATAAGCTGTATTTTTTTTCTATATGGTCTCCTGTCTTGATACAGTGAATATGTAGACTTATGCATATGAATTGTTTATGCTTATCATCTGCTGTTCTTCAAGGAAAGTTATTTCTTTTAAGTAGCTATCGTTGTTGTAAAAGCTCTGTAAAACTGAACAGTGAAAATGGTGAAAGTGACTACTTTTACCGCTCTTTAATGAAAGTTGCATTCAATTATTGTACTGCAGCCATAAGCAGGTACAATACGAGTTAATTAACTGAATGTTTTTCCCAAATCAGTCAGACATTACTTCAATCTTTTGTAAAAGGAGGCACTGATAATAAATGGAAAAAATACCCTTTATCTTGTGGAAGAGGGTCAACTGTTTGGAAAAGAATTGTTGTTTCTGTATTTGCTCTTTAAAAAGCAAAGAGAAGATGTGAGCTAAATTACACAGAAGTATTTCACACATCATAAACACATTAGGAAGGACCTTTGTCAATATACATTTAATGATATTTTCCCATTCCACTGATTTTTAAATAGCAATTGCCTATTTGAAAGTGCTGAATCTATTTTCTTTACTGGCATGATTATTCCCATTGCAGTCAAGTTAAATGGAAAAGTAAATAATGATTGACCCCTTTTTATTGTAACTTTTCCAAACCGTTGACTAGAATGTTCTCAAGCTTTATTTGCTGATGGTATTTAGGATGATTCACTGTGAAACACTAATGCCCAGGATGTAAATGTCTCTTCCCCTACTTATGCAGCTTCTTTCATGTGCTGGCTATATGGTGTTTTTCTCACTGGCTTTTCACCATTTCTGTCATACAGCTCTTTCCACTTTCTAAGACCTGTGTTTACCTTTCCTCAGCCAGCAGTTCTTCTATTTATCCTTCAGGTTTTCTAGGCTTTTCATTTTCTATTCTCTTTGCTGATTTTTCAAATTTGATACTGTAGGTAATGAGAAATTATTTGAGATGTCGATTCTAGGTTAGAAACAAAGGAGTCTGGTGTTCTCCAAGTGATCCAAACCTTAAAAAAAGACTGATCTCTTCTATGAGTGTTGTTCTTTTTAGTATCAGCACTACTGACACTAATGCAGATGATTAGAGTCTAACTAATTTAGATTAGTTTCTAAGTTAGATTAGATTCAAAATACAAATTATTTTGTATTTTGTTGAATACCATTTGTCCAGCAGACAACTGCACTCAAAACATGCTAATTATCTTAAGTCATTACTTAATTGCCAGGTATCTCATTTGGGGTATTTATTTTTTTGTTTATTAATTTTTACTTTACATTTTTTTAGTATGCTCGAGCAGATGAACTAGACAAAATAAGGAAGGAATACTTGGATGGTGTTGCCCATTTGACAGCTTTTATTGATGGAAGCAATAGGAAATTTTCAGTCCCTGTAGAAGTGTCCTTCCTTGATGTCAAAATGTTTGTACAAGATTTAGAAGTAAGTATTTTACTTTCATTCCTTTCTTTCTCTTTTGTAAGAGAGAAACTTGTAACTAAATCTGTGAGCGTGAAGTTATTTTAGTATACATTTCAGTTATTACTATTTTTTTTAACCAGTGGTGTTTTTTGTATAATTTCTGCTATAGCTAATATAAATCATTGTATTCTATGAGTGACGCTTCTAGAGTACATTTCCAAAACACTGTCCCCACTGAATATTTCTTTCTGTGTAGTTTCAAACCACATTCAGGTGAGCTGACTGATACCCTATGGCACAGTTTTCATGCATTTGAAATATGATCCAGTGTTCACTAAAATCAGCAATGAAGACAATTGATAATTGGAATATATGTATTTTATATCTTGAGAACAGACTTGTATCTCCCATGAATGTATAAATGCTGTTGTTGAAATATTTTTTAAACATTTGTTTCAGGACATTAAGCAGAAATTGCCTGCGATGGAAGCTCAGTACAAAATGGTTACAAGAACAGCGCAACTTGTTACAAAAGAAGTTTCCCAAGAGGAAGTAAATGAAATGCTTGGAACTTTGACAAGGATCAAAGAGCAGCTCAGCAAGGTTGCAGAATACTTTTTCTACTACACGTGTTGTTGACTGTTGAACTGATGAATAGTTAGCTTCCCTACATAAATGCTCAGATATGTGCATTTTAGCAAATACGTAGTTATAGTAACAATAGATTGATTCAGGGTGGACAAAAATGTTACTTCATTTAGACTTTAAGACTACCAACCTTAAATTTCATATTCTTTTCTTTAAGAAGTAATACAGAATCAGGATTGATCTATCTTAAGAGAGACAGGTAGCAACTATATAAACCCTTTTTATATATAAATATGAACTATATAACTGCTATTTTTGAATTTTACAACTTTTTTAATAATTATTTTTCTTTAAAATGGCCAAAAGGTTAAGGAGTATTCCTGTGCGCTGCTCTATGAATGCCAGCATCTACTGTCTCCACTGGAAGAACTGGAGAAACAAATCACACATTTTTATGAATCTCTTGAAAAAGTAAATGAAATAATTTCTATCCTGGATCCTGAAGCACAACCCACAACTGTTCTTAAACAAAAAGCCCAAGTAAGTTTCAAAAACATCTTACAAAGATCTGCTGCTCTGAGTATTTACAATTAGCTTTCTAGGAATTTGGATTGCACCTTGGTAAGCTGAGCAAATGTTTCTTCATGTTCAGGCAACAAACATAGCCTATCATAAAGTCAACTAGGCATAAATATTGAAAACTTGAGTTCCCTCCTGGTGCCCATGGTTTCAATCCAAGAAGTGAATGTAAAACTTTTTTTTTTTTTTTATATCTAGTGGAAATTGGACTGAAGTATCAGAAAAACATTGGGTTTTTTATTAAGCAGATGAAATAACATGATCAGGAACTTCCCTTGGTTTACTTGGACAATTATGGAAGTTTCTTAGCAGTCTGGAAGTGGTTTCTAATGTAGTAGAACACTAACTTTTCCACCTAATCAATAAACATTTAATTCTGGAAGAATTCAGAGCTAGTCAAAACTCACTTGGAAAGATAAATGAAAATATGAGGATCTTGTGTAGGTATTGGCATTTATCCATGGGTATATGTGGTATATAACCTAGAAATAGTCCCTCAAAATTGATGTGCACATTTCATTAGCGTTGGTTTTGACAGGCAATGTAATTAAATGGATTTTATATGGGAAGCTGAAGTCTTTCAAAACCATTTAGAGACCCTTGTGAAAAAAAAAATAAAATATTGGAACAAAGAGATTTAATTTCAAGTGTTTGTATGTGTATATGTGTGTGTGTATATGTATATGTGTATATCTATATGAAAAACAAAATTAGTTCCAGCCTATAATGATTCTGGGGATTGGCCCAATAATTCAACAAGAAGGATCTTCTCTTCCAGTGACTTCAAGCTTTTATTGCATTTCATTAAAAAAATTATCTGGTGAGCTTGAATCAAGCCAGTCCATTTATCTTCCCAAGTAAATCCTCTTCTATTTGTGAGCACTGGCTGAGTCGTGTGTCCAACCTGCAGGTTTAGGAGCAGCTCATAAGAGTGCTCCTTTCCTCTGCTTCTGAAGGTTAACCTGCCCTGGAATGTTGCAATAAAAAGACATGTTTCGTCTGCAGTTGTTTGCCAACCAAGGAACGAAAATGTCATCAGTTATATGGAGGGTGCTGGTTTCTGCTGATCAGGCAGTAAACAGGGATTTATGCTGAGTAATACAGTATTCCTTCAGTAGAAGAACAGTTTCCTCACCACAGGATTTTTTAAACCTTCTTTTCAGCCTGTGCGACTTCGTAAATGTTTTCTTTTCTTCTCTCTTTCTCTTTTTTTTTTTTTTAAGTATAATTCTCATTGCTTAATGCCATTTGTAATGAAATCTAAATTCCAGTAGTTGACATGAAAGGTTAATTTGTTGAAAGGCAAGAAAGATTAACATCTCTAACCTGCTACTGATACTGAGAGTTGCCATCTTCTATTGTTTGTGCTGCTGCCTACTTACAATTATACAAAAAATACAGACATTCCATAAAATTAAATCACAGAATAATGTGTTGATCTGCATTCTCTAAAGCTATCTGAAAGGCATGGGTACACATCTGTGTCTTCTGTGTCTTTTTTTTTTTTCTTTTTTTTTTTTAAATAGATAGAGCTCTGTTTGGGTACAGGACTCTTCATACAAGGCAGAAGTTGTGTGGTCTGTGTTATTCCATATAGCATTTTGTGTAGTCTGTTTGTCGTGGTGCTTTGATCTCATCACTTTTGTTCTTATTGTCTAAAAATATCTTCCTGTTATTTTGCCAAACTTTTCTCTCCTTTGTTCCTGGCCAGGGTGGATATATGTTTTTTTCTTTCAGGATTTGGTAGCTTATCAAGAAAACTGCAAGAAAGATTTGTCCCTGATTGAGAGAAATAGTCAGAGTATCCTGCAGTGTGTGGCTTCGCGTGAAGTGTTACAACATTTCCATCAGTCAACATTTCAGAAGAAAGTTACACAAGTTCAGATTACTTTTCAGGTAATTATGTCATACCTTTGTGCCTATTTTTGAAAGCTTGTTCATATGCATCTCATCCGGCCTACCATGTCTCCATTTCATGACTCTGTATCTACTGTCATAGAGAGCTCTCCTGTCTGGTGTCAAGTTATTAATTAAGGATTTGCCTGTATTAGGTACTAAGTGGTCAGGGGACTAGCAGTCATGTTCTCCATGCAGTTATTCAGAGGTGAGACTACCTCAGAAGAACCTGGGTTTTAAGGAGAACTTTCACATGTCTCAGGCTCCTTTGGAATGAGGAACCTGAAATCCACCTGCTAGGGCTGCACTGTATTGTGTTTCTCCTGACTTTGGAGGAGAGAAATTGGCTCTTTCCTTGGCTAATTATTTGCTCCTATATTCCCATACATACCCTTTCACGCAAAGCATGGAAGATGTAAACTTCTGCAAACGCTACAATTGCTGGGCTTTATATTTCCTCGGAAAATGCAGTGAATTGTGAATATGGAAAGTTGCAAATATGTATTTGCATTTGTTAATGTAAAGATGTGTACTTTGGGCTATAATCCCCCTTACCTGTAGAGCTCTATGTTGTTATTAGCCATGTTGATATTTTGGGGCTATTCAGCCTCAGTCTAGCCCCACTCTGGCATGAAATTAACCATTATCTTGGAGTCATATCTCCAGATGTTGGGTTCTATTAGATTTGTTTTCAGGCAATTATTGTTCAATATAAAGATATCTAAATTGAATTTAAATCTACAGAAAATCACCTATCAGTAAAGATCTGTTTCTGAGAGGTGGATTTCAAAATTTATATTCTATTTTTTGAATTGTAGTGAAAGATCAGTGGGTTTTGGTTTACAATTTAGAAATCATTAAGTTTAGCTTATAGTAACAGAAGAAGATACAGTTGTAGCTTGGTAAATTTACCATTTTAAACATTAACTACTTTGTTTCTATAAAGATGGGTGGAGATTTGTCTCTTTTTGTGTTGGAAAATGAACCTACAAAACGTGGCATAACCATACAAAATGTGGTCTACCCAGAGTTAAAATATTTATGAATCTGGAAACTGCCATTTTCTCGTGTAAAGAATACATTCTTAAATGAATCTATAAAAATTTTTATCAGGAAACTTTAAAATGGTTTAGAAAGATGTTTGAGAACTGCAGATTTGATTAGCTCACTAGGTAAAATCATTACAATTCCTTACACTGTAATCAGTGAGGATGGTAAAGTTTGTGGTTAGTAAGCAGCATTGCAAATATCTTGCTGCAGATGAACTGGTAGGCTGTTCATTTCTCATGGTAAATTTTTTACTTGCTTATGGAGCTGTGACCACTGGATAATGCAGTGCACTGGGGCAGACTACCGAGCAGAGTAAGAAAGAGCTGCAACTAAGGTTTCAAAACAAGAGGATTTCAGAGTAGCAACTAAATCACAAAATTTGCCGCCTTTCTTTTAAGTGGCTTTCTGCCTGGTTTCTTATCTAGCCTACTAGTGTGATAATCATATAAACCCCCTCCAGGTCAGAAGACCTGTAGCATGAAACCAGTTGGATCCATAGGTCACACCACGTTCATGTAGAGTCATGTAGGAGGAATTAGTCTACTACTAAGAAAAATGGAATGGTAAGCTTTTACCCATACATTTGAAAGCAGGCTTTAGGAAAGAAAGAGTAGCCAAATGGCAGAGGCATTCTGAAGGTATCAGAGACACCTATATATTAGGTAGCTACCCATTTTTATTTGAATGAAGGATGATATAATATGTATAAGTATTAAAAATTGGGAAAATGGGAGTATAAAAGAGAGAAACACTTGTCAACGGCATATATTTGAAAGAGTGACACCAATCAAATGCATTTTTGGAAGATCATGGTAGAAGAGAGCAAATAAAAATCAATGAGAAAGCACCAGCTTATTTTCTTTGCTTATAACTCAGAATATGGTCAGGAAAGCTGGTGACTGGAGAAAAAACATAGAAGCAAATAGCCGTTTGATGAAGAAATTTGAGGAGTCTAGAGCAGAACTGGAGAATGTAATACAGATTGCCAATTCCTGCTTAAAAGAAAAAGGAAATCCTGAAGAACTTCTCAGAAAACATAGCGTGAGTAAATTCTCTGACATTCCTCATGGAAATCTTTGACTGCATGACATACAAGTGAAAAACCTACTTAATTTTAAATTTGATGTGGGTTTCTTTTATGTATAGAAGTTATACAGATCAGGTCAAACTAATGTTAAGTTTGAAAAACAAAAAGGAAAAAGGATCACCCCTCTTACTGAAGAATGTAAGTAACCAGAAGGTGAAGAGAGAAGACCTCCTAGAAATTAGGGTTGGTTTTGCCAGTAGAACCATTGGGAGTGAGGACACTGCATTTTGCTAGTCTCACACATCTGCTCCTTTTTTTTTTTTTCAGATGAATATATGTACTATAACCATTACTTACGCATATAGCTTTAAAATGTATTCATGTTGAAATACCATCTCAGTGTACTGTCTGAGAGTAAATTAATTTTTTGGACTTTAAATAGCTAGAAATAGTTCTTTCCTTAGCTCAAACTTCAGTTCTTTAATGTAGCAGAAGTAACCTTGAAACTTAGAGTGTGTTAGGGAACTTCATGTTGGCAGATTACCATATCAATAGCCATCTTCATCTTCTCACCTTCTCACTTTCCACCTCAACTGCAGGAATTCTTTAACCAGTTGGATCAGAGAGTCTTAAATGCCTTTCTGAAAGCTTGTGATGAACTTACTGACATTCTCCCAGAACAAGAGCAACACAACCTGCAGGAAGCTGTGAGAAAACTTCATAGGCAGTGGAAGGTTAGTGACATTGAATGATGTCTCTGGAAATTGTAAGTCTTTGGAATGTTTCTGCATGACCTATATGTTGAAAAAAATTAAAATAAAGTAAAATAAAAAGTTGCATTATTCCTGTACAATTAGAAAAAAAAAATGTATTTTACAACATTAGATACAGTGAAACGTGCAAATATCCTCTTGAAAAAACCCTGTTAAGTGGTCAAAAGTCAAAAAATGTAAGAAATTAATTATGAAACCTTAATTTCTTCCCCTACGTACAGTCATAATGATACCTGCGTTAAGAACATTTGTGGAGAATAGATGCTAGCTTTCCTTTCTTTATGCGGATGTTGGATGATTGCAGTTACTTTCCCAACCTTAATAAAATGAATTTTTTAGAGATCAGGCTATGAGTTTAGATTGTGGCTTCTGCCAAAGCCTCTAACAACTGAACAAACATTGTTCATAAGCTATGGAATTTTTTGCCTGCTACAGCATGTTGCAGGTCAAAGCTGGAGTGATGGATGAGTTGTTTTTCACTAGCATGCAAACAGGAACCTCTGGAGGCAGTTGTGAATATAGTATCACTGTTATTGTTTGTTTTATTATTTTATGCAGGAAATATTTGGTATATCTTGCCAGGAATCAAGATGTCTCTGTAATGTGCCTTATACATACATATTCTGGTCCCCAAAAACTTATGATCTTACAACTAAGAGTTGGTAACATGTTGGTAACAGAGTTGCTTTATTTACTTAAATAAATATGGAGAAAACCCCATCTGTTCATGCATATATATGCTTTATTTTTCCGTAGTAGCAGTTTTTTGATAATTTATTTGTAGTAACTTGACACTGAGCTAATGAGAGTAGTGTTTTATCTCTGTGCTTGTTTATTGCCCCTGTGGTTGTATAGGATCTTCAAACAGAAGCACCATATCATCTGATCCACTTGAAGATAGAAATACAGAAAAGCAGGTTCTTAGTCACAGTGGAGGAGTGCAAAGCCGAACTAGCTCGACAGAACAAGGTGTTATCAAGAGAAGGCAATGAAAGGATGATTGAGGAACACAAGGTATGAATTATATGCCACCACGTGGGCATTTCAATGTCAATAATAAACAGAAGGTCTGACCAACTCTTAAACCACCAAACACTGTGCACAACTACATCAGGTCAATCCTCGGGGCCTTTAACAAAAATTTTGATTTGAGCTTAGTACAGTTTATAACAGATATATAGATATGGTTTGTGATTTCTGCCAATTTGTATTTTTACTGAATTTTCTGCTGTCTCCCATCAGTTGTTCTTCGGTGACAAGGGATCTTACCAGCTGTGTGAGAAAAGGCTACAAAGGATTGAAGAACTGTGCCAAAAACTGCCAGTTTCTGATCCAGTGAGGGCTACATTGGAAAGCAGCCAACGAATCCTGAAGGATCTAAAATCCCAGATAGACAGCACTTATGTAAAGCTAACAGAGCACTCGAACACCTGGAAGGGCTACAAGAACAGGTGTCAGCTCCATTGCTAGCTGGGTGTCACAGAGCCTTATGTGTGGTCACTCCTTTAAATGTTGTCATAGAACAGTACCACTGTGTAAAGAATGATACTGTGTTGCTAGCTTCAAGAAGAAAACCATACTTTATGTAGTAATTCCACAAATTATAGTGGGGTTTTGAGTTGATTTTATATTTTTTTGTCTTAAATTTAAGGTTATCATTTGGTGGTGGCAATTTTTATCTAACTTCTTTGTTTGCGTTGCATTACGTGATGTTTTATTTCAGATTTTCTGAATTGGCAAATTGGATTTCCTCAACAGAAAGAGAGATAAAGAAGATAAAGGAAAGTGTCAATGATACTGCCAAATACAAGCAATGTAAATCATCTTTGGGGGTGAGCCCTTGGCTTATATTCTAAAAAAGCTACAGTCATTGCTACTGGGACTCTGGATAAAACTGTGTTCTGAAGTTGTGTGACTTTTACTATGGAGACCATAATAGCTCTGCTGTTTCCTGATATTCTTAAAAACATTTCCAGGAAAAGTTCCACATGCAACAAAGTGTGGCAGAAGTTCCTACTTTTAATTTAGAGAATGGCAGGTTCCTTTGCCTGTATATTCAGAACATCCAAAATATAGAAGCAGATATAATAAATGCTTGCCCTTCATCCTGCTGTGTGCACAGTTAAAAGTGCTGTGCAAAGAAAAGCCAAAATTTCTGGACTGGGAGTTTTTGAAGGATCAAGTTACTGTCTTACATTTAGGGAAATCTTCTATAATAAAAATTTTCTTCTATGATAGTGTAATAGGGGAGGCAAAGAAATCCTACCATTAGCTTTTGCATTAGTGATTGGTAACAGAAGTGTTAGAATAATGGAAGATTGAGTCATTAAATTAGTTTTAGGCAATAATTTATTATGTTACTTGAGACCTAGCTCGACCCTTATTTCTTTTTTTTAATTATTATTTCACATATTAGGAGCAAAAATAGGAATGTCACATACTGTTGGAGTTTGTGTGGAAGCCATGAGCAGGTTATGAGGCTAACTGTGCAGAGAAACATAGTTAGGATGACCTTGATAAAGCAGATAGAGCTTTAGCTTAATGGGTGCTTCTGCTCCAAAAAGTCTGATGGCAGTTTCACTTCCGGCAACTTCTCATCAGCACTGGCACAAAAATTTTTGTGAACTACTGAGTGAAAAGTGAGAAAAGGAGCTATTTAACTAGGAAAAATACACAAAATGTTATATCACGTGAAGTTTTATGTTTGGGAAAGTCAGCATTTAAGATCTAAATGCTTACTAAGAAATTTGGTCAATATATGGAAAATACATACAAGGTATCAATCATCTATCTGTAGATACAAATGTTAGCTTGTGAGGAAAATGTGTGCCACTACTTCTTGTTAAAGACCAGTCTAATGAGTAGCAGTGGAGTAAAGTCCGTGGAGGAAATGCAAAAATCTAGGCATTGACTGGAACAGAATCAGATAGGGTATGCAAATAGAAAAATACTACATTTCTTGTGTTTCAAGATAAGAACAACAACATTTAAACTACTAATCTTTGATGTCACTTATTAATATATTTTGTTTATTTGAAGAAAATACGTTTTGATTCTTCCATAGGAAATTAGGAAGCATATTAACAGGCAAGGAGAAAATCACAGCTGGCTGAAATCTAGACTTGCTGTTTTGACTGCAGTATGTCCTGATTTGGAGGCCAAAAAGACAGAGGATGAGCTTTGTAAACTTTCCAGTGACTTCAAGGGACTCCTAGATTTGCTGGCTGAGGTACAGTATGAGGGACACGAGAACTCTTTATTTACAGTGTCACATGAAATGACGTCAATCATGGCTTCACAAGCATAAGTTCCCTACTGTGTTTTTTTAATTAAACTGCAAGCATTCAGCAACGGAAGAACTCATTTGTACTCCCCAGGTAGCAAAGCCTTGAGAGTAGCAGGCAAAAAATACTGACATTATTGTAATGGATCTTTTCCCTTTGCAGCAGTGGAAAGCATCATAGTTAATGTTTCTGGAATCAAAATGTCACTATTTTTAGAGGCAAAAGATACTTTTCTGAAATCAGGTCTTAGTGAACATCAGTAAAACAGTGATGTACATCAGCTAGTGGATATAGAATTTGACTTGATCTTCATTTCTGTATCACTTCTGCTGAAATAATAAAGACACTACTGTGAGGTAGTTTCAAATCATTCAGAATGTCTATCATGCACTGAATTTGCGGGAAAAGGCTGCAGTTCCCTGAGATCTGAATGATAATGAGATACTGTAACTGGTGAAACCATGGGAAACTTCTAATTGATAGACAAAACCTTAGAATCCACTGAACCCTTGAGTTCTGTGGGATCTCAGGGAACTTACTGCATCACAGTTTTCACAGTAAAAAGAAAGATCAGGAGAAACTTAGAATATCTTACATGTAGAAGGCAGAACACGTCCATTTGAAAAAAGAGCTCAGGACAGAGAAAGAGTTCAGGCTTCCAATTCCATTGATAATGTTGATTCTTGTGGAGGCCTTGTAGGTGTTCCAAATGTATAAAAGTTCTATGTATTTATTGAATCTCCTCTAAACTTCTGTGGAATGAAAACGGGTTGGAAAGTTGGAGGAACCAATGTTCTGATTTCCAAGTGACTGCAAAAAAATTTAAGATAATATATTTTTTTATTATTTATAATTTGTATTAAAGCACTTTTCGTGTTGTTTTCTCCAAAAGTCAGAACTAAGGGGAGCACGAGTTCATGAAGGGTAAAAAAGAAAATAAGAACTAGAATCTAAACTTGTTCTGAATCTAAAAGCATAATCTAAATGGCAATTTATTCTATAGTTAAGAGACTGCTGATTCTTAACAGTCCGAATACTCTTTACAGCTAAATTTACAGCTTGTTAATCAGATGGATGAGACTGTTTAGACAAGGACTGATACTCAGTATCCAAATGTTTTTTGGATAGTAAAGACTAAACATTTATATAACAGGAAAGAGAATAGCTTGAATCTGAATGACTCTTCAAAGTGAATATGCACTGGAAAGAAAGAAAGGAGGGGAAGAAAAGAAAGGAGTTTCTTAGTTCTAGAATTCTTTATGATTAAAACCTTAAAACATAGGAACTGTCTGAGGAACAGAGCCTGTACTGAGAATCAGGTAAAAGTAGTTAGCCACATCGTGCAAAGAAGAAAGAACTTTATGATATGTTGAATGGATATATCATTTTCTTTACAAAATTCTGCAAACCGAGACTGCGTATTGCACCACATGCTTATCACGGTCCATAAAACCAGGGTAACGGGGCATTTTAATACATTTGTGATTCACCAGGGCATTGCTCTAGAAGACCCAAAAGGCAAAAGGATTTTTTGTGAGTTGAGTAGCGCGGGTATTTCAGAATCTGGGTCAGCTTGCAAGGGTGAGGACAGCATATATTTTCTAAGTTTCACCTATAAGGGGCTGTCACAGACAGCTATTTACCATATGATAATATAATAGGGAGTGCATCTAAACAAGACAAAGGTCTCCTTGGTGACATTTAAGTCTACAGTCACTCTTTCAATGTAGAGTTAAAGGTGTCTGTTAAGAATGCTGGAGACAAAAATGGTTTGAATTTAGACAATTTGCTATATTTTTTTGAAAAAAATATTCCAAATATAAATGTGCCCTTAAAATATAGATGCACATTTCAACATGAAATACTTAAAATTATCCGTAATTGTAGGTTGAAAAGACTTTAGGTACTGTTGGAGACTGTGTCCAGTACAAAGAAGAAGTTAAAAGTGCAATAGAAGAGTTAATCAACAACTCTAAAGAAGCCCAAGCAGAGGCTGAAAAGATCCTGGATACAGAAAGTTTATTACAAGCTCAGCAACTACTACTTCATCATCAGGTAGGGCAATTATTTATGTGCATATTAAGTATTTTTTTTTACAGTAGAGTGTATGTAATTACTAATTTTTCTTATGTCCATTAGCATAACTCTTTATATTTAAACTTGAAAGAGTTATAAAGGAAATGGTCTCATATGGCCTAGTATTGATTTCTTATAATGAAAATAGTACTCAGTATTTTTAAAATGTTAATGCCCAAAGATGAGCTTGTTTTCAACTTTTATTGAATATCCTTTTATTTCACATGGGTTTTTTGGGCACAGAACACCTGAAAAACAGTCTTCGTTTCCCTGGAATTTTGGGTAACTCTACTCTGCAAATATGTAGTCTCTCTCTTTTTACCTTTTTGAAGTTTGCGTGTCAGATTTGACCATGGTAAATATGGCTTGATCCTAGTTTGGAAATTTCTCAACTTCATCAGCTTTAATGTGGCACCAACTCATGTTGGTGGAGTGCTGGAGAGGAGGTGTACCTCTAGCCTCATGTCCTCCTCTAGGTAGCTACTGCACTGACAGATTTGCCTCCAGTCTGTAGGAGTAGAACAGGAAGCTTTTTGAGCACTGATAATAGATCAAAACATCTGCAGCCTACAGTAATAATAAATCATATGGGTTGCATACAGCAAGAGTCATGGGTTTTAAGGCCAAATATGGGAAATTAATTTCGAGTCCTGCTCAAAGCATATAAAATAAGAAAATAAGAATAATTTAATAATAATTAATAAGAAAAAGAATAATTTACTGTCAGTGCTTGGGCATTATATAAGCATTTTATATTAACATCTATTTCTGTAAGGTTGAGCATATCTTATTGTCTGACCAGGCAGTACTATGTCTTACCTCTGTCTTATCTAAACTCTTTGGTGTTTGTAAAACCTATTGTATGTGTTAAGGTTCATATTTCTTCTTTCAATACTCTACATTCCTTATCCATCATACGATAGGGAGTAGGAACAGTTAACTTCTCCTTGAGTTCTCAGACTCTCCTCCTTCTTTTGATATGGAGTCTTTTAAGGTAAAAACAGACATTGACAAAGAGCTGAAGGTACCTAGAGCAGAATTGAGCAGGGAACCGTGAACTTGCCTGGCAAGAGTGGCAATGGGTCAGGCATCTTAGGAAAGGACAGGGGAGTTTCTGATAGTGCTACAAAGCAAAACACATTAAAGAAAGTTATGCGACTTGGCCATCCCCCTGCTGCTCTCTAATGAAGGCTGATAAATTGCTTTGATCAATCTGAGGCTCTAACCTGTGCCTCAAAGGATGCAGAACAGATGTGGATACTTCCAGGCAGTCATGAGGAATACAGGCACCTGTGGCTACTGCTGCAGTTGCTCGATTGTTGTGGCTTCTGCTTTCTAAAATATTGCTTTGGATAAATGTCCATACTGTCACACTCTCTCTCCCATTTGTAGGCCACAAAAGCTGTATACACATTTTGGAACTCACGGCGTATACTTGATGAGTATATGAGACTCTCAAGAATACTGGCCACAATTTATCCCTTTGTCTATTATTCTCCTTGCTTCCCCATGCAAAAGCAGAAAGTGGTTTCATTGTACCAGTTTCCCAAAGGAGGTAAAAAGTCTAATCATTCCTGTTGGATGAATCCTTTTAGCAAAGGACAAGGAGACTCTGTGCAAAAAGGCAAGATGTGCAACAGCAGATTTCCCAAGCTAAACAGTTGCAGGTTGAAGGTGGACTGCCTAGCACAATGCAAGAGGATTTGCAAAAGTTGGAAGGAACGTTGGAGAACATGCAGCAGACTATGGAGAAACGTGAAGAGCAACTGCAGGTGGGCCCTTTACAAGTAGATATAAAAACCTGTGCTTTCTTCTTCTTTTTTAACTTGGTAAACCCCCAATTTTTTGAATTTAAAAAATCTGAGCTCACTTTCTCACCTCTCTGAATCTTGGTCCTCGGGCTTTTCACAATCAGTACCTCTATGAAAACTTCTTGAAGCTGCTGGATACCTCTTCATCAATAAAGAAACAATATTTTGTTTGGAAGTGCTTAAAAGTCCCAACTATTCAGTCATAATAAATTATTTAAATAACTTATCTGTAAATTAATTTTTAGATGGACTGCCTCCCCTGGTTACTAAAGATGACGTTGCCCTTTAATTGAGAGCCTTTAGGCTGGATATTAGATTAATAACACCTCATGTTGTGCAAATATAATCCTCATAAGTACTGTGTGAAATACATGCTTTCATCCTAAATTTAAAGAAGGAAGAAAAAAAATCACAGAGAAAACAAATGGATTGCACCGGGTTTTAAAATTAATCATTGACTGAACTGGGATTAGAATTTAGAGATTCTTGCACCTGTATCCGAGTTGCCCTTTACATTTCTTTAAGTAGAATGGTAATCCAGCTATCCACTATTTCACACAAATGTTAAAGTCATCAAAACTATTTCTCATGATAAAACACAAGGTGAAAAACACGATTGATAGAGTTCAAGTAACTTCTTAATGTAAGACTTTATTCTTGAAACCAATTTTTATCTAAGGAATGCCATATATAAAATCTTAACTGAGGCCTTGCTTTACTTCAGAATCAACAAAATATTTCTTTATACTGTCGTAATTCTTGTGACTGATAATTAAATGCTCTATGTTCATCAAAATTTTACCTTATCAGAAAAGAACAAATAGATTCCTATGTGTGTTTCCTACGAGTAGGAATTTTCTTCTACCATTTTACTGTAATTTATTTCATTAGAAAACTTGAAAATCCTTTTAAGTATTGGTGACTACCTGTCACCATATGCCTAAGAATCTGCATTTATTAATTCAGACTTCTTATAGGACATTCAAATATAAGATTTAAATATTGCTGGCACCTTAGAGAACAGGGCTTTTTTGCATCAGCACAGTATGAATCAGTGAAAATTCAAGGGAAAGTTTATCTTTTATTGGCTTCAGAACAGTTTCGACTGTGGAGTAGGTGGCATTTCAGGAGAAATTGTTTTATTTTATATCAGGTCTTTCTCTTTTTATCTTCTTCGGTAACAATGAAGTTCTTTTTTTCTCCCCTTTAATCTTTTTGTCTTTGTGTTCCTGTTTTGGGTTGGTTTGTTTGTCTGTTTTTGTAGGTCACAATAAATAAATGGGAGCAGTTTGAAAGAGACAAAGAAACAGTAGTAAAATATCTCAATCAAGCAAGCTCTGCACTTGAACGTATCTTAAACTTTAGCAGTTTAGAGAGCCTCTCCTCAGAACTGGATCAAACAAAGGTACTTGCTGTGTGAAATACAGGAACTGAGATATCTTTCTGCCTTGTTTGTTAACATGTAAGGAGCATATTGCCTTCAATCTTTGCATAGTTTCCTGTTAATGCTAGTGCAAATTGCCTGGATGGATTAGAGACAGCATAAACTGTTTAGAGGTAAAAAGTTATTTTATGAGAAGATCATAAAGAATTGCTCAAAATCTGCATCTGAAGCACGCATATTGAAGGTAAAATGATTTCGAGGACTTGCCATGCCATTTCCATAGTATAAATTTTGATTGGTTGAGTTAAAAACTTCTGGACAGACAGCTTCCCTTGCTAAACATTATTTAAGCTAGTTTGCTCAAATGAACATTTCTTAAATGCAACATGAAAATAACTTTCTTCAGAGGTTGTTTTTATGTATTTACACATTCAAAATATACATATAGGAAACAGATACTTTTTCTAATCAAAGGTTGAGGAAAAATACTTTTTGTGTAAATATATGAAACTGTTTATAGTAGTATTAATGTGTCTTGTATCCTTACAGGAACTTTCTAAACAGACTGAAGCAATGGCTGTGCAGGCTGAGAATTTGGTGAAGAATTCTTCTGAGATACAGCTTGGTTCAAAGAACAAGGAGTCCCTTCAACAGCAGGCAAAATCAATCCAAGAACAAGTGAAAAAAGTGGAAGTTACTCTTGAAGAAGAGTATGTTCTTAACAAGTCCTAATATTTATTCTGCACTATAAGATTGTATCAGATTTCTAGAACACCTTGTCAGCATTTTGTGTTGTCTCATCAGCTCCATTGTTTACAGCTTGCTGTGGCATAGTAACCAGGTTACAGTACCAAATATCAGTCAAAAGCGTGTGTGCAAATAAACAAAATCTTTGTTTAATAATACATAGTCTATCAAACCACTGTTAGTTACATTTAACCTGTTGGTTATCTTTAAGCCCCAGTTTTGCGAAGAAGGGATAATTAAACTCATTCTTGAGGTACTAGACACTTTTAGAAAGAAAAATCTCAGTGCAAGTATGAGAATAGCACATTTGCCATATTTACCTCGGTTTTCAGTATTCCACTCTCTCCATAGGAATGTCAAGAAGTGCCTTCATCTTAGCTGAATGCCCAGTTTTTATTTCATGGGCAATATCAAAAACTGCTTCTGCTGCTGCAAATAATGAGGCATCATTTGCCAAATTTTCTTTAAAAATTTAAAGTTTGAACTCCAAGAAAATGTTGTTAAATCCTGTAAATATTTGTAGCTTTTTGTATTTGTAAAAAATTCATCCTTTTTCTCAAGTAACTCAGTTATTGAACTCAAGTAACTCAACTTCAACTTCAGCTGTTGCTATTCTCATTTTATCTATATACACATACATTTATATGTGTGTATGAAATTAGTATTTTTGCATATATTAGATCTGATACAGAATCAATTGTGTACATGGATATATGTACCAATTCTATGTTGTCTTACTGGAATTACTCTGTAGACTAATTTGCTGTATAAGTTTAAGCAGGTACCACCATCTCCATCTGAATATGAGTGAAGGGCAATGTTCCCATTATTGGGTTTTTCCCCGTCTTCACCATTGATTGTCATGCTAATCTGACTTTAATTTTGTGCCATTTTCTTCCCAGGATAAAAGAACAGTTGTGAAACAGAATAAATAACCTCTGCAGCAGATGTAACTTTCTGATTATTGGTAGTCCAATTTTTTTACATACCATTTTCTCCAATGTGAAATATTACAGTGATTTGCAGTCAAATTCTACCATATCTTGATGAATACTTCACTTTATACATTGTTTTCTCCCTTATTAGAGAGAAAACTAGTAAGATTTTTCAATTCAAGAAATTCATCCTTCCAACAGTGAATATTCACTTTTTTAATAATGTCATCTATTTTTAAATGAAAGCCATCATTTATATCCCCTTTCAATGTAGATATGAAATAGGTTTTAGTTGAATGTATGAATTGTACAGAATGTCTTTGGTACCATGACAGATAATAAAAAACTGCATCCCGACTCTCTATAGTGAATCTACAGAACATATGATCAGTGTGTAAGGGTTATGTTGTAACTCACATTATCAATAAAATCTTGGCTAAGTAATTTAAAGTGAAGATATTCCAAATAAATATGGTACGTACTATGTCAATGAACAGGAAAGGGAAAGCAAAGTTTGAGCAGCTCTCCATAGTCAGCTACAGAGCAAACTTAGCACATATGTTTCCAAGGTGATCATGCGTAGATGTGCAGTGTGTTTGGGACTACATTCTTTACAGTCTGCCGCTTTCTTACAACTAGAAGGAAGGCAGATAGGAAGGCAGAGGGTTTTCAGCTGTTGTGGCACTTATTTGGTCCCTTGATTCTCATTTCCAGCTGTGTTTTCTTGGGCTGGACTTGAGCGAGATATTTTTGCACTTTATTTTCCTGCGAAGAACTTGAATTTGAATGCACTCTTATCAGTAAATGGCTGTTGACACTGCTATTTTTTTTTCATTTTGAAAATTAATAAGAAAAAATAAAAAGGCCAATTTTTACATTTTTAGACTGCATCTTTTCTTAAGGCTTCCTCTACCTTTAATGACTGGAGGTGAGGGTGGGGGGAGAAAATAAAACTAAAACTTTTTAACATGGAATGATTTTTAAGGCTATATTTAAAAGGAAAATGTATTTTGGAATTTTGTAATATTCAAACTTTTCTGATGAAATTTTAATATTTTCAGTGAAATAGAAAATGCGTGTTTTGCAAGCTGTGTGTAGGGCCTACGTTAGTTGTGGTTTCTTTACAATGACTTGAAAGGAGCAGAAACTTGTATATTGGAAGTTATTGCTGTTAGACCTTATAAGGGCCTTAGACTTCTTGTGACCAAAAAAGGGATGCTTTGTTTGCTATCCAAAATATACAAGAATCGGGCATAATCTGTCTCTGTTTAGCCTACCTGTAATGTATGTTTCAAAGAATATGAATCTATTAATTTTGAGGTACTTGAATCATAATCTGTTGTTGATTCATTGGCTTGATATTAAATCATTGCCTCAGAAAACACAAACTTCCTATAAGATGGGCAGATTGCTGTTATAAAAAAAAAGTTTAATAAAGCAGTCAAGCATTGGTGAATATACATACATCCACAATACACTGGTTTTTGTCATTCTGTTCTAGCAAGTAAATGACTAGCCTCTATGCTCTCAGTTATCTCAGTTTTTAGATATGTGATATAATCATAATTCCATATTGTTTCATATAAATCATATTTATGTTACTTTTCCTCTCTCATCCTGCTATGGTGAGATTCTTGATGTACAGTTGATGAATGAAGCTGTACTCTTTTTCACGGCTCAGTGTCCTTACTACGGCAAATATAATTGTTTGACTTTGGGCACAGATTAGGGGAGAACCAAGTTTGAATTTAGGTGCACATCTTACTTGGTCCTCTAAACCCAGGAGTTTTTAAAATGACCCTCCTGTAGATTGAATAAGTTACATTTTTATTCTAGCAAGAATATGGGCAGCTACATTATATTAAACTGTTTATTCTCTCTAATTAATTTGGTTAATTTTAGTATTAAAAGCATGGAAATGGTGAAAAACAAGTGGGATCATTTTGGCAATAATTTTGAAGCTCTGTCCATCTGGATAGCTGAACAAGAAAAAGAACTGGAAACTTTGGAAACATCATCATCTCCTTTGGACATACAGATCAGCCAAATCAAGGTGATTAGTTCTTGTTACATTTAGCATTAAAAGTCCGTTTATCTGTCATTTTGCTAGCGGCCAAATGGGAGAACAGACATTTTACGTGTTTCAAAACTACTGTGGTGTAATGATGGCACGCTTTGAACACAAATATACCAAGCAGTAAAGTTTTACATAAACTAAGGTAAAATTCTTACAGGCTGCCTTCTCTGTTAGTGTGTAGTTGACATATGTGGAGCCTTTGTGTGTATGGTTAAAAATATTACTTAATTTATACTCTTCTTATTTTTTGAGTAATCTCAACTGGTGTACAAAATAGCTACATAAATGCAAGGTATATAAAGCTTTTTATTTTAAAACATACATCAGCTAGTGAATACAGAACTTGATTTTAATCTTGCAAGCTAAAGTTATAACTTGATTTATGTATCTTTTATGCTGAAATAATAAACTATTGCTCTTGTAGCTTGCAAACCTACATGCCATTTATTGCTATTATGTTCACGCTGTCTTAAAATCTGTATATATTCCTGTAGATACATAGTGGTTTAGTGTCTTATTGCTGAGGTGCATATTGTCTCCAAGCATTGCATTTCAAGGACTGATTTCATATCCTCCCACAAATGAAAGCGTACCTTCTCTGAAACCGCATGTTTGTAAGGGGACAGCGTTTTTCAATATGCAGAGCACACTGCCATTTCCTTTTTTCTGTGCCCTACTTGCTCTTCAGAGAGTGCAAAGGTGTGCAGCTGCTTGAAGTCATGTACCAGATTGACACTAAGTATTTCCAAAGGATCCCTTAAGGCATTTGTTTCATGTGGCAGAAACAGTTTATCAACAGATTTTCCTGTTCTTAGTTTGATCACAATTTTACATACACCAAATAAACAAAATCTCTTGATTTCATCATTGAAGAGTATGACAAGGCTCGAATTCTTCTTCATCGCCACAGCAAGTCAAAAGCAGTTTCCTTGTGAACTATTATATATGCATTTATTCCACTGGCATACACTGTCATAGAGCCATACTTTTCAGTAGTTACTAGATATGATTCAAATGTTTAAGACAGGAAATGCATCAAATTATATTAATATTGCATTCCAGTGTGACAACAGCTCTTGTCTGTCTAAATGGAGCCTAGTTAAGCCCTAGTGTCCATTCAGGCCAATTTCCCAGAAAGGCCATTCCTTGCTATATATGCAGATGAACAATAATTTTTACACTGCGTTGCAAGTTTTTGAAAATGCCAACATAAGCCTTCTTCACTTAAACATCATGACAGAAAGAAAATAGCCAGTAGGTAATTTTTGTAAATGTCTGAGTGAAAAGATATAAAGAAGAGAAAATCGTCCAGATAAAGCCTAGGGTACATCCCTGTAACTCAAGTGAACAAAGCAGCTTTATGAACTGTGATATGTGAAATGAGTCATCTAACCTCCAGCACGTGGACATCGCTGGAGGTCGTCTTCAGCAGCGTTGCTTTGTGCCTGAGTTTGAAGGATTTGTTATGTTTCGGTGGGAGTTTCCTGCTGAGTTAGCCTGTGTCACAACTGTGATCAGCATACTTAGTTGTAATTTCTAGTACAACGCATTAGGAATATTGCAATATGAGGCAAATACACACACACGCACACAAAAAGCTGTGTTCCTTCATATCTTTGGCTGATATAAAACCTGGGGTCAGCTGAATGTAACTATCGTATCTAGTGGTGATATTCTACTTCTGGTGACGTTGATTCCAGAACCCCAATGACTTCAGCAGAGACAAATTTTCACCTACACATTTCTCCGAAATTCCTGGTGGACAAAATGACAGTTATCACAAGTACTTACCATTGGTGGCAGACTCAGTGAGAGTTTGAAGCCCTCAATTATCCACCTTCTTTTATGTAACTGAGTGAATTTAACAGAATAGCATGGGCGTAAAAAAGCGCTGCCTCATTTGTATCTGCTGCATTGTTAGATAATTTCAGCTTCAGGGCTGCAAATCCGGTATTTTTCCTCAGCGCCGTATTCTCATGCAAAAAAGATATTTTATAATCTGAATTAATTCAGAATATATTGCATAAAGAGACACTATAAATGCTTACAGCACCACATCTTTTTCTGTACTGTCACCCTGCTAATTCTAGACTCTGAATGTTGCAGTAAGCCACTCCTGAGCTTCATAACGGCAAGCAAGAGACCATATTTTTATCCCAATTATAGCAGAAGGTGGGCACTTTCTATGCTTTTGGGAGTGCATTTTCAATTGGTTGATGTGATGTACATACATATCTTAACATTTTTATATCCGAGAATGCTATTGCCTCTTTCAATTTCAAAGAGCACTCTTGGGTCTTTCAAATCTCTCCCAATGAGTGGTTTTCACTGCTTTTGAGAAGCAGAATTTTTTTTCCATCAGCAGAAATTAAAAGAATTCTGTTGGGAAAAAAAAAATCTTATTTCCAAGTTCACTGATGCTTACTGAATAAATAGCCACTGAATGTGAAGCACCAGAAGTTTCTCTCTCAAATGTTGTAACTTTCAGGTTTGCCTCTAATTTGCAAAAAAATAAAAGTGCAAAAAAATAGGAGACAGTTGCTGTCATGCAGCTGGGGAAATGTAAAGCCAGTGCTAGTTTGTCTTTATGCATTTACTAATTAATAGAGAAGACAGCTGAAAAGTACCAAAGGCCATTATCACTCTTCTTTAGTGGTTTCCTAATTATACTGTAGTGTGGTTCTTTATTTAATCCTCTGTCTGAGGGCATGCTCACCCTTACCTCAGCATCTAACTTAATTTATTCTTTATTATACCATAGAATTTTAAATTAGGAAATGAAAACAATCTCTTGGTTTTCAAATCATAGCATGCTTTATTTTTGAAGTGCTTGAAAACTTATTAAACACAAGTTATCAGCTGTTAGGGTTCAGCTGCCTAATATTGTTTTTGGTTATACACTTCCTTTTTTCCATCTTGCATTTATTTTGACTCTTTGAGAGAATTGTGTATTAATTTGCTATGAAGTAAGAGATGGTAAAATACGAACCATCTTTCTGCTTTTGAAAATATGCACCTCGGGCAATGCTAATTCCTCTTCATAGGCCCTGTTTTTAGGGCAGGCTGTTTTTTGAACCTTTTCCAGTGCTAATTTCAAGAAGAAAAAGGGAATTTACAGAGCATATTAAAGACTTTTATAACTAGCTATTTCAAGTGGTCAATGAACTCTCCTTTTATTTCCTTTTTTAATGAAGAATATTAGTAGCTCAGGTAAAAGAAGGAAGTAGAAAGTACTATTCTGATAATTAAAAACCTGTTGTGCTTCTTTATTTACTATTCCTTTACATTTTAGGTTATTAATAAAGAAATAGATGGTAAAATAACTGGAATCTCAAAACTGGAGGAGGAAGCCGAGTCTTTTTCCCAGTTTGTTACCTCTGGAGAACGTGCACATATTAAAGCCAAGCTGACTCAGGTCAAAAGGTATTGGGAAGAGTTAAGAGATCACGCACAGAGACTGGAAGGAACAATCACAGGGAATGCATCAGCACAGCAGAAATATGAAGAAAATCTTAAACAGGTAGACAATGCAAAATCTAATGGACCATTTGCAGCAATTTATAGAACTAATCTTTATTTTTCCAAAACTGAATATAAAATGTATATTATAATAAGATGGACTAGAATATGTACGAGTAGGTTTGTAAGGTAATTGCAAGACCTCTATATGTAAATTTGTGCTTTGAATGACTTAAAAGCCAGGTTCAGGAAGACACTAAAATATACACACTTAACAAATTATTCTGTCTTTTAGAAAACCTAAGTGATTCTCCTGGATATTGCACTAATCCACATCCATACTTCATATAAACACTTTAGCTTCAATCTTGGGTTGTTAGTCGGTCGTAAGGAAAATAACTTAAATATTATTGTTGCCTCAGTCACAAAGAGCTGAGCACAGTTAGCATCTTTTAATTTTAAAAGGCGCTCAGCACTACAAAAGCTTAGGATATAATATTCTCTTAGCACTAAATATTTGAAAGATGTTATTTATTTAGAGCATCATTTATATATTTCCTGCTAGTTTTAGACTCTCTGGTTTGCCTTTTCTTCATAGGTGCAGCGGGCGGTGTCTGACTTGGAAGCGAAGCTAGCTGAGCCTCTCACATCGTGCTCTTCGGCAGCGGCAACATACACAGCCCTTCAGGATTGCACGGTGAGCACGTGGCCGGCAATTCCTGCCACCAAGTCCAGGGAAACAGTGCCACACGGACCTCCTCATAGAAATGCCAATAACCAGACCAGGGGCTGCCTGACGCCACCCAGATGAGGGTTGAGGCAGGGGGAGGCAAGGGCTGCCTGTCAGGGTGGGCAGCCCCAGGGGAGGCTTAAGCAGGCTTCCTCAGCTATTTCTTCTCACCATTTCAGACAGACTTGGAGAGTTTTTTCCCCACTCTAGAGAAACAAAAGCCTAAAAGTATGAATTAATCCTTCAGCTTACTTTTTTTTAATTTTATGCATCTAAAACATTATGAAAAATAGAAGATAAGAAACACATCTGTTTGAGGTTTTTCGCAAAGATTTTCATGAAACTTGGGTCTTGGTATATAGAACTGTGATTTTTTTAAAAAAAATCTCCTTGGAAGTAGTTTTTCTTGGACAATGCAGAGACTGGACAGAGTTTCAACTGACAAACTTTTATCTGTGATGCCAGAAATCCATGGGTGTTTTGACATTTGGTTCCATCCATTACAAATGGAAAACAGACATTGGATTGGTATTCAAACTACAAAAAATCTCAATTATCTGGGAATTTGGTGTAGCATTTTTATCTGTGTCTATAAATTTGTGATGTGTTCTTCCCACAATAATCATTATCTTTTATTCTAAGAAAATATTTTAAAAACTTTTAGCCATATTGTTCTTGCAGTTCTTCTGAACTTAGCGGTACATGCAGGTGCATACAGGCTGTATGCAAGGAAGACCTGGCCTGTCTGCTTCAAAAAAGCTTGAACCTTGTTGAGGAAAAATATTTTGCATATGGAGAATTTCTTCAGACAGCATATGTAATCGTTATTGTTATTGGCTTTTAAACATTATGAATATGCTGAGTGTACTATTGTAAACTCTTGTCCTGCCTAGGGGATCATGATGATTCAATGCCTTAATATGAAATTATTTTTTGTTATTTAGTTTAAACATCAGCAGCTTGTTGCTATATAATTCACATTTCCTCCTATGTATGATTTCTTTCATGACTGTACTTTTAACCTTTACTACAGTTTTTATTACCGCACACCTGCGAGTTAGAACTTCAGTGGTCTCAAATCTCTTTCATTTTGTGCTTATCTAACTGATTGTACTACATTTCAATCATTTTCATATGAACAAGTTTCCAGCATCACTGGAAAGTCTAGTCAACATCGGATGCCATTTCCGTGTTTGCCAATGCTGACAGAAGTTCATGGTAACTGTTCCCTACCTCTCCGATGTCATGACACGGGCTGCAAGTCTGGCAGTCCGCATATGTTGTGTGAGCTTCTTGTATTTACTGTATATGTATAGATCAGAGCAACTTTTAGACAGATGCTAGGGAATCTGGAGCTTTGTCCTACATGATCATGCTGTGTCACGTGCCCATTCAAATGTTCTGACCCTTTTGTTGCTGTCTGTTTTTTCTTTAACGCTGTTCTTAGGAAAGTCTTTCCCCACTACAAGCTAGTTGATTGATATGCTTGGGGCATGTGTATCTAGGATAGATCTGAGTGAAATACAGTCTTTGCCTTGACTTCATGATCTGGTGGATGTAGCATTGCTTCAAACTTCGAGTAGAAGTACAGAATTTTTCCCACCATTGTTACTGTAGCTCTGTTGTTTGTGTATGTGACTTCTGTTTCTTTTGCATGTTCATTAGGACCTTTGTCATACTGTGGAAAAACTGAGCAACACTCTGACGTCTCTCTCAGCCTGTGCCCGAAAGTTAGCCAACAAAGAAAAAGCTGCTCACGAGGTTACAGCATTACAGCAGAAATACGAAAAGGTGCTAGAAAATGCTAAAGAGAAACAGACCTTATTAGAGAATCTTCTGGTTCAGTGGCAGAAGTGAGTAGACTCTCACGTCTGTCATGATGGAAACAGAGACTTTCCTGCAGTCAGTGTGTGAGACTGAGGGGATGACTTGAGTTGGTAACTCTATGTTGTGATTTTGTTAGGCAGGAGAAGGAGCTGTCTGCCTTCCAGACCTGGTTGGAGGGGTGTGAAGCTACAGCCAGGCCTTCAGAGCAGTATGTTTCTGCTGACAGAGTTAAACTGGAAGGTGAACTCCAGTCACTGCAGGTATGTTTCAACCTTAAGATTGTCCCCCTACATTTCCTACATTTCCTACATTTGTTTATGTGTCTTTTAAAGGATGGACTTGCTCAATGGTAGTCTGACAATCACTTGATTCTGGGCTTTGGAAATGTCCTAGAGAAGTTTTACATTATCGCTGTTGTTATTTATCAGAGACAAGAAAATGAGAGGAAGATTGTTATTTGCAAATACAATATGCAGGCTCAAGAAAATGGTAGATCCTATTGTCTATTGAGGAAGGACATTGGTCTGCTTGCCAGAGAAATTCCTTTGTTAGACAATGCAACTTTCCTTCTTTTGCATGTGAGGAAATTTGCTCAGATGACAAAATGCTCAAAGGTTTTGAATTCACAGTGAAAGTCTGATTTCCAATTATTTTGTTTTAAACAAAAGACTTTCATCCTATTCTAAAGCATGCCTTCCTTGGAATTTTTGTCATTTGTTTTTAGATTAATATGAAGGAGTTGGCCAAAAGTAGCATTTTTTACACCCTCCATGAAGCCAATGAGTCCATAATTTCAGTTTTAAATATTACTGAAGAGAAGGGAAATTATTTGGGGGTTTGTTTTTTTGTTTGGGCAGATTTGTGACATTTCCTCACTATTCTATTGCACACAAAATATGTCGCAAAACTTAGTCTTGATTTTAGCCACGGTCATCATACAGTAGAGCTGTGTGGAAAGATCGACGCTTTGTCATAAAGGGGGAAAAAAATACTCTGATGAATCCTTACCAAATTATGGTTGCAAATTTAGCTGTCTGAGAGGTTTTGAGTACCTGCTTGTCCTCATAGACCTCAGTTGCTCCAAGGATTTGACTGTGCTCATTCACTTGTCTCAGAGTGATGTACTGGAAAACCCTAGCTGATTTTTTATTATTTTTGTTATTTTCGTAATATGATGTCATATTTGATCTAAAGGCTGTACATTCCATTGTTTTCCCAGGATTTGCGAGCAGATATTGAGTCCCGTGCTTCAGTCTATGAGAGCCTATTACAGTTAAATGAGTCACTATTCCCAACAGCTTCCGAACAGTCTGTGAAAAGAATCAAAGAAAAATTTGAAGAGCTGGATGAGAGGTGGAAAGCTTTACCACAAGCTGTTGATAAAAGGTTTGTGCCTTTTATCTGCAGAATGCTTTTTTTACATGTGAAATGAGAGTAACCAATATCCAGATGAGGAATCTGGAAGGCTAAGGAAGTCTCAGGAACACTGCCTCCTTTTTTGAAACTGTACGTTATCATATATTTAGATTTCAATTGTTTTGGTGATGAACATACATATTTTAGTATTTGTAAAGGAGCTTAAATAATAGACTCTGGTCAATCACATTGTCTTCTAGGTGCTTTATCAATATGATTGTTTTACTATATAATGATCTTCTGCATAGCATTTCATGTTGAAAATTGTGTAGAGAAATTTCGAAGGCAAACAGGAAGGTAAATGACAAGGCCTTTTTTAAGGTCAAGGTTTAGAAGCTTGGTTCTGCTAGGTGCTGAGTACTCATCTGGACACATTCCTCCTTTGAATTGTGTCCCTGTGAGCAGACTTGACCCTCACTTATTTCAGTGGAAGTTAAGCATGCAGTTACTCATCCCCTGACTAAATTCACGAGACTTTCACTTTACATACAGTGTTGCAGATGACAGGGCAAACGGATTTGCTATCTCTGAAAACTGAAGTTTAGCTCCCATCAATACCATTCTCTTTGCTGGGACTACCCCCATGCAGAAAAGTTGAACGTACCTTGATTGTTTGGGGCATTTCTAATAGTTTATATGAATAGAAGAGTGGAAAGCACCAAACTGGTGCTTTCAAGTGTTATGTTTTTCCCCAGTTAAGAAATCAACACAGCAGCCATCACATTTGAACCATAAATTAATGTTTCCTTCTTTCCTTCCACCTGGCATTGATTTTAATGCTGTCCAGTCAGCTGTGGTTTTGATTATAGGAAGTGATTAATTTACATCAAGTGCTTTCATATTTACATCTGACATCCTATAGGATCAACTTCCTTCAATCTCTTGTTGCTGAGCATGGGCAGTTTGATGAGCTCCTGCTCAGGTTTTCAGACTGGATTAAGCAGTTCCTTGCTGAACTACAAGCCACTTCAGAGATATACACAGCTGATCAACAAGTAGCTGCATCTCACAATAAGGTAAACTTTTGGATGTAAATATTAAAGACAGAGAAATTGTACAGTGCATTCAGATAAATATTCATCTAAAACTAGGATGAGGTCATTTATTTGTTTGAAAACCACTGCGCTGTTGTAGTCACCTACAGATTTCTGTTATTTGACCAGTTTAAAGCAAAATTGTAACACCAAACTGTTCTTTCTGAAAACCCCTCAATAGTATTTGTTTTGCTTGTAAGTTTAGTACTAAAATGTTTTCTGAGCTTTTGATTGGAAGAAGAAACCCACCCCTATTTTCTTTCTTTCCCATAGAACCACTCAATGGAAGTCGAAAGTAAGAAACAGCAGCTACAAAGTCTGAAGGAACATGTAGATAAATTGTGTTCTTTCAGCTGCCCGGAGGACCAGCAGACTTTGCAGGGAAAGACTGAAGATTGCTTTCAGATCTTCCAGGAGGCAAGTCAAATAACTAGCCAAAGACAAGAGGCTCTGGATCAGCTGCGGGTATTCCTGGAGCTCCATGGTGCTGCATCAGGAGTGCTCCACCAACTGAGGCAGACGGTGGAGAAAACAGGAAATATGGATAAAGCTAAATCTGAATTACTGGAGAAAGAACTCAATGGTGTCATTCAAGATCTTAACAAGCTGGAATCTGTTGCCATCAGTTTGGATGGTTCCCTTACTAAGGCCCAGTATCACCTAAAACACAGCATTTCTGAGCAGAGGACCTCCTGCAGGGCTGTGGTGGATAATCTGTGCTTGGAACTGGAGGCGGTTCAAAACCTGCTGGGAACCAAACAGAGTGAGGCAGAAGCTCTTGGAGCCTTGCGAAGATCTTTCATGGAACGTAAAGAACAGCTGCTCAAGAGAATTGAAGATACTGAGGAAAAGGCTGACAAGGAGGGCGTGAAGGAGGCAACACTGCAAGCCCTCCAGCAGAGGTAAAAACGATATTAATGCTTGAGATTGGCACTTCATTTGCTTGCAGTCTCTAGACATTTTATGATGCATTGAAGGCATGCGTGAGTTTTCTGCCTGGGTACCTTATTCCTTGCCAGGCATATATGAGTCCATAGATCTACTTGATAAACTTTTGTAAGTGAGCGAGCTGTTTGGATGGAGGCACGACATGAGCAGAACACTTAGCAAGTCCCACTAATTTTTTATATTGAAAGAACAGTCAAGAAAATCTTTGTCTGAAAAATTTATTTTTTCCAAATGAATCCAAGCACCAAAAAGTCATTGAAATCCCATATACCATAACTATCTCTACTCTTACAGAACTGAAGACTGTACATGTGTTGAAGGAATTGAAAACACTTACTATAATAAAATATTAATCTAAAATTTGAGTATATTTCAGAGTCACTGTGTGAGGTAAAGGTATATGTATATCTATATAATTGTATAGCTGTTTGTGTATCAGAAAAAAACCCACATTCTAAGCCCAGTTATAGCAGAAAAAAATCCAGATGACACTTTGTTTTCTGAAGATATTGTAGGAAATGTTAGAAAAAGGGAACTTTATGCACAATAACTCTGACAGCAACTGTTTCATTCTTCCTTTCTCCTCTTTTCTCTTGCCAAAAAAAAGTGAAGATATGTAAATTTAAAATCTGCCTTTTAACTTGCAGATTGAGGGTCTTTAATCAGTTAGATGAAGAATTAAATTCTCACCACCATGAACTCCAGTGGCTCATGGACAAAGCAAAACAAATAGCTCAAAAAGATATTACGCTGGCTCCTGAGATCGACAAAGAGATAAATCGCTTAGAATCTCTGTGGGAGGATACCAAGAAAGTTATACATGAAAAGTAAGTAGATCTTGGACTTAAGGTGAGAAAGGAGAGGATTCTTTTAATGGGGGAAAGAGACCCAGTTATTTATATTTAATATCCTCTTGCCATGTTAATCCCAGGGCTTGTATGTTAAATACTGAGTAGAAGATAAAACACAGTATAAATCAGGATATTTCTACCAGTTGTAATGATACTATTGATAAAGCAACAGATAGGTCCTCAGGACAGTGCTTAGAGATATACCACTCATATCGTTGCATCTTATTGTTTACTATCCTGAAAGATAAGAAATCACCATCGAGATTTCACTACCACTCCAACTAGCACATACTCTCTTCCAAGCATGCATTTTCCTTCTCTATTGGATATGTGTTTCTGACAACATATTCAGTGGTCCTAAATCATTCTTACATTTCAGTCTTTTTGTCTGCTCAAGGGACCGGGTTCATAACAATCATTAGTGTATAATCAGTGATATAAGACAGTTTTGTATATCAATGAAAGCTGATAAAAAAGGAACTAAAGAAATGAAAGAAAGATTCATTTTATTCCTTTCTTTGTGTTAGCTGCCTCTTTATCATCTTTAAATAAAAATTTTTCAAACGTTCTTTTTTAAATTTACATGGTGAAGTTAAGTGCTAGGTTAATTCAGCACTACGTCATCCTCAATGTACATAAATTTTGTCTAAGTGCAGGAGCAAATCAGTTCTAAGCCTAGCTAATATTTCAATGGGCTTGTGCAATTTGGTGATCCCCATGTAACTGCTGGGTTGGTGTACTGGAACAACGATTCAAGAAAAAATTTCATTTGTGCTGAAAAAATTATTTTTTCCCCCTTTGGTTTATATACTGTGCTGTTATTCTGTTTTCTTGATTGACACCATACAGACATTTGTAAATATACTGCCCCTTAACCAGATCTGTGTATCATTTTCCCTCTTGAAAATATGCTACATGAATTGCATTTCTGGTGGTTTTTTCCAGCTGAATTTAGTCTGGTTTTTTAGTACATTTTTAAGATATGTGTAAATCTAAACTAAGTGGAAGTTTGCTCCTTTTTCTGAAGCACTGCCACTAAATTTGTATTTCATGTTGCATGTTGCTGCAACCCACTTTTCTTACCTCTAGAAATCCTTAATAATAATAAACCAGGTAATGTCTACATACATATGCAAGAAGCTAGACAGTACCAGCCCGGTAGTGAAGAAAACCATAAATAGCTGTCCCTGCCTTATAGATGCGTTATTGAGCGTAAATGAGTTGTCCAGTTTTCACATACTGGGGTAGTTGTTGCCATCTTTATACCTAAAACTGAAAGATATTCAGGTACCTTGTGATTCCTTTCTGATATAAAAATAATGTTAATTTTTATTTCAATTATTAATTTAATTTTAAATATTTTTAACTGTTTTCTCTCTCATATAGACACAATTTTAAACCCTCCTGAACCTGATTATTTTGGAGAGCTCTTTGGAGCATTCAGAAAAGAGCCAGCTCCTAAAGCGATTACCTCTCTTTCTTGGCTGTGTCATGTTTCCCGAAGTCCTTTCATTGACACACTATGTTTTACAACTAAACATATCCAAAGTATTAGTCTTCCTTATCTCTCTTCAGTATAAATACCAGAAATGGATAGAATAGTGTTGTGTGGTTTTTTTTCTTTTCTCCATTTCCTGAGCAGAAATAGGCTTTTCTGGAGAGGGATTGGGAAAAAAATATTAGGCCTGTTCTTAGCAGCAGGTTATTCTGTTATTCTCAGTAGAATGACAGGTAAGTTGAATGTAATATTTTAGACCAAAAAGCATGCATCTGACAATTGGAGGACAAAATATTCAGACTTATCTTGCATTGCTTTAGTCTACTTCTGCTTCTTTTTACCCTCAAAACTACTCTGTTTTAAAGAAACAAGTTTAAAAAAAAATGAGCTGAAACAAGTTTAAAAAAAAGAACCACATTATAGCGTGGTTTCCAGTCAGTGTGCTAAACTTAGGCAGTGAGAAGCTTGAATTCCAGTTCCAGTCTTTCTTTTGCTCAAGTCAGTTGCTTTGATATTTCATATATATGAGGTGGAGGTTGATATACTGTTTCTTCAGTGAGATGTTTTGTGATGTACAGACCCACACTGATTTGTAAAACCTAAATATTAGTATTTCCTTGGCTGTCCAAAACATGTTTAGTACCGCATCCTGATTTTCCCATAGTGAACTGCTACGTTACGTTCTCTTTCCTTCAGAAACATGAAAACAAATGGTGCTAACACGGCCTTTTCACATTACAGAAAGGAACAGTCCTGCATTCTTATTGATCTAATGAAGGAATATCAGAGCTTGAAGTCAACGGTAATGAAAGTCATAGACAGTGCTGACAGTGCTTCTGTGATCAAATCCATTTGGAAGGATCACGAAGATGTCAGGCGAGCTTTATCAAAGGTAATTACATATATTTTCATTTGAGGCATTTAAATGATCTTTAATTTAGATTAATTTTTCCGTTTGAAAGGTACCCTTGATCTGTGTTTAAAGTTCCTTGAATTTACTGTCAAATCTTGTCACACTGATATTTGGGGTTTCATTTGTACTAATTTAGATGAAGAAAGAATATAGTCCTTTCAGCATTTTGGTGAGATCCATTAATGTGTATTTGATTGCTGCTATTGACCATTTTAACACCTAGAAATGCAAAATTTATGTTTTTTTATGTTAATTTATATGGAAAGCATGTAACCTGCTCTTTATACGAAATACCTTGAGAATATATTCCTATCATAGTATGAGAGGATATTTCCAGTCAACATACTTTAATATTTTTCTATATTGGGTAATTTTCTGAATAGATAAAAGTCAACACAAGAAAACGAATTGCATACATTTCTGATGTGTGCAATTCTTATGTCTGTCTCTTTCCCTAAGACGACTTATTCCATGGGGTACAATGTTAGATACTGGCCACTGAGCAGAGATAAGGAATTTGGATCTCTGCATTCCCCTCATTTCACTGGATCATATTTCTAAAATTCCAAATTCTGCTATCCATCAGCCTGTCAGCAAAACCAGTTCTGAGTGAAATTCCTTCCATTCATTCAAAGGGTAATTTCATTTGGGAGCCTATTGAGCTCTTCATTAAAAATTCTTCAGTCAGATCTGTATAAACCTCATTATAAACTATATGTATTTATGGCCTCTTTTTAACAGACATTTTAACTAGAACTGAAAGACAGAACAGAGCTCAGCAGTCTAACAAAGAAGTGCATGTAACTTCATATGATTCCTCTCCTAAATGTAAGCCTTGGGCTGTGGAGAATTCCCTGCTACACCAGTGGCCACATCCAGGCCTGAAGGAGTTGGAGTGCAATGAACACTTTGCACAGCTCCTACCATAACAAAGCAGGCATGGCCACATGGCCCTACTGCATCCAGATTAGTAACTTACCTCTAATGCTGCTCTGTAATAATTGCTAAAGAAAAAAGCATGAGATGCTTGCTGTGATCCTTTCTCAGTATGTTGTCACCTCTTCAGTGGCAGTGTTTTAAAAATTTCCCTATGCCTAGAACTGCAAACATGGGAGCCCTGAAGATTTTGTCTAATTCTTTCCTGAACACATCTGTGCTTTTGTTTTCCAGAGTATCTAGGAGTGACAGGGTTTACAATTCTAAATTTTGTGTGCAACACCCTCTGTTTACCCTGTTGTAATTCCAGAATTTAATTACTAGTTAGTCAATGATGGGTTCTTATTATTCAATTTTAGACCTGTCAAGTCTGAAGAATAGAAATAATAATAATAAAAAAAGATTGCCTTCAGTCCCAAAAATAGCTGGTTACCAAGTGGGGAAAATTGAGAATTTATTATTCCCACTTGTGTGCTTTGTTTATAAGAACAATCATACTATTTGGTTATGCTCATGAGAAAAGAATGTCAGTTGCTCTGTATTTTGTGGCATGGTTAAATATTAAATGGTATGCTAAATGAGAATTATCAAATGCATAATATACCATAGGGCTAGGGATGGGTGCCTGGAGAACTGGATTTTTCTTTCTTTCTTCAAGGCTTCATTAAACAAGCAAATATTTATGCCCACAGCATGAAGCTGCCAAGAATGCTCTGAGTGATAAACAAAAAGACCTGGATACTTTCACCAATAAAGGAAAACATTTGTTAGCGGAACTGAAAAGGGTGCAAAACTGTGACTCCACTGCGGTAAAAACAGATATGGACTGTACGGTGGACAAATGGCTAGATGTAAGAGTCTGGTGTTTATACAAGGCATACAGTTTTTAAGTCAGGCTAGGGTTACCGTTTTAGTATTTTCTTAGGATCTTAGAGTGCAATTATTTAGTAAAGTTTACCTTGAAGTATATCTCCAAGGGTTAATCATAGGCATTTGGCACCCGTTCTATGCAAAAGTTGTGACATTCATTTGATAGATTTAAAACAATGTCTTATAATAATGTATGAATGTTACTAATGTATATTTCCTCAGTACACACTTTTGAGAATAAATTTGGATTGGATTCTCACCTAATGTATGCCAGTATTATTTTATTCAAGTAAATTGGACTAAATAACTTAGGCAGTAAATTGTATTAAGCTACATCATAGAAGATGTGAATATGTTGAGAAAGATGAAATTATAGCACAGAAGCATAATATAAAAGCTAATATTTATACTTCTTTATTATCAAATTCCTACATTACATAAGAAAGATAAATGCAGCTGTTTTTAAAGATAAAGTTTATTTAAACATAAAACTCTTTCCCAGTAAAAAAATATACACATTTTTAGAAACAGTCACATACAATTTTTGTTCATTTTACAATCTGGATAACTAAATTGAAATTAGAATTAAGGATTTAGACCTAACTCTCAGAGAATTATTTTGCCCTGGCTTACTAATTATTTCTGATGCACTTGTCATACAACTGGCTGCAAAATAAAAAAATCTAAAATTAATTTGTGAATGGTATTGATACATTCTCCTCTCCTAAAAGGTGTCTGAAAGAATTGAAGACAACATTGACCGTCTGGGTGTAGGCGTGTCTCTGTGGGATGACATCCTGAAAACTGGAGACGAAATGGATGGATGGTGCAATAAGAGCATTTCTCAACTGAATGAAGGCATCAGCAACTTGAGTGACAGTCAGAGAATGGAGGTCCTCCTCAAAGGCTTCCAGGTGCTTACCCATAAATTGGTGATAAAAATGTTCTGGACCAAAATCTCAAGTGCTATCAGGCACATAGATAAGGCTGTACTGTTGTAGACCACTGTGTCCCCTGTTCAAGCAGTGGTACCGCTAACTCAATGGCTAGCTGACAGAATTACAGTCCTTTTTTGAAACTGTTTGCTTCTAACAGAAACAAGAACGGCTCATCTCTTACTAAATCTAAGCCCCCTAGTTATTTTGGCTCTAGCAGTACAATGTGTTCTTACAAGCACAAAAATTTCAAAAAGCATGGCATTGGATTGAACTCTGTTCCAGTAGAAACTGATGGAAATTTTAGACAACTTCAGCTGCAGTTAAGCAAAAAAAGAGTAATTTCTAAAATCTCACTTAAGACAGTAGATTCTCCAGACAATAAAAAATATATGCTGAACTGGAGGGCAAATTTTAATGTCAGGTTCTAACAATTTCAGTAAGGTGAGGTCTTTTTTTATGGATAGTGGTAAACTGTTACAGAAATCTAGCTAGTGTTCAGGATGCATTCTGCCTCTATTGGCTTAAAATATACAGCAGATCAACCATAGAATGAGCCATATTCTACTTCATTTGAAATAAGTGATGTCCTTTACAAAGATGAACAATGAACATATACAAGTAGTATGATAGAATATGAAATGGTGCTAAATCAGTATTTTCCTCAGGACAAGCTTTATCTAATGTCTTTCTGACTAGGATACCAATCAGACCACCTAAATTCATTACTATTAAAACTGATTTGGAGTAAGAGCAGACGGTACCCAAACCACAGCAGTACCTGATTCACAAGAGGGCCAGAATAGCAGAACACATGAGCAATATGCATACATTTACAGTCACAGAATTCATAGTCCATAATACTTTTTCTGTACTTTGTTTTGCAAAGTGAGAGGAAATGCAGTTCACTGACAGAAGGGTCGTGCCATTTCAGCCATCATAAATATATGAGCACGGACAGAAATACTTAGTGAACCTTTTAGACGGTCCATAGCAGTGGTCCCTTTCTTGATCAGTCACCTAATATTACATCCTCCCTAGCACAACATACCCCCTCAGGATTCTTCTGGGGCCACCTGAACTTCTACCATTCAGGGCAGACGTTAAGTGCAGCAATTTAATACTGAAGTCAGCTGTCCAATATTTTGATTGGGGTGATCCGTTTGAGATTTTTTGAAAAGAAAGTTTGGGTAGTAGGATACACACACCAATTATTTGCCCAATACTTCAGAACTACAATTACACAAATTATGATTTTCTCTTTCACTTTGATATTATTCTTTTAGGATGTAGAATCTTTCTTTATAACTTGGATCTTTATGACCACAATACATACAAGGTCCAGATATGTCAGTGCCTATATAGCAACATTTTTAAATTCCCTTTTGAGGTTAAAATTTATTTCTGTGTCTATTTTTTTTTCTGAGAGCCCACTTCCTTGTAATAAAAAACAGAGAGCACATGTATTATTCTCTGCATGCCATTAAGTGGAACCTAACAACCACAGTAGATTTTTCCAGTTGAATAAACAATGACATTCCCATCTTTATTCAGTGAGTTTTAAGAAACTAAAGCTGTTAGTGCATTTTAAGTGCTAAAAATGTGTGTGGTTATTTTAATGGAGGGGAAAAAAATCCCTGAACCAAGTCTAACAAAGGAAAAGAGATGGGAGTATTTTAGAGAAGAAAACTAATAGAACAAGTGTTTTCCCTCTGGTTGCTGAACTTTGTTTACGTTTTCTTTCATTTTTGCAATTGATGGAGCATCATTCCAAAGGTCTAAAACCTTCTTGTAGTTTGGTATGAAAATTTGACCACATCTCTTTTACAGTCTGAAGTCAAGGATAAAGAACTGAAGTTGGAGCAGCTTAGTTCCAAAATTTCAGATCTCAAAGAACTTACCCATAGTCAAGAGCCTCCTGCAGATCTCCAGGTAAAATAAAGATACTGGTAATCACAGACTGTGCTCAAATGACTAAGAAGAAACTCCTCCTGAAATTTCTGTCTCTCCTGTACTGAATTTTTCTTTCAACGTGACAGATACAGAATTTTTTATATGTATCATAACTATTCTTTGTTCATATTTCTTTAGTTAACTTTGATTTTTTTCTGAGAAAAATATGCCAAAAAGTAATTGAATGTTAGAGTTGCAAAAGTATTTTTTACTAAATCAAAATAGAGTAAATAGTTTATAAGGTAGCTATTCAGTTATGAGACAGATGATACTGTCTATACTGCACAACATTAAGCCACATATGTGAGTGCATACACAGTTTGCCTCTTTGAAAGAATTATAATGCAGTAAAATATGTTCATTTGCTTTACCAAACCAAAAGTATTCTTTAGTGGAGGGGAATTAGTGCACTGAACTAGCTGTTACAAGAGAGGGGTAAAATATGAACACTGAAGGTGAGCTGTTGAACTTTTATTATCGGTTAGGTCTTTATTATGTATGTTCTAGGGCAAGTGCAAAACCAAAGTATGACTATTTTGGATGTTTGATTTCAAATGGAAGTTGATATGGGAGATTATTCACTTTCAATGTCAAAAATTTTGAAAGATAAGCTGAGTTCTGCCATTTCCACAGGCAGGGAAATATCTCAATAGATATTTATTTCAAAGCCATTTATCAAATTTTAACAGAACTTAATATAACACTCAAGCCTTGTCCACATTTTGCTGTGACCGTACACATAAGCCTAAATAACTAATCAGATATGGGTCAAGAACCCTACAGTATAAAGATTTGCAAATTATATGGACCTGCTCGTGTTCTCCCAAATTGTTTTCTTTACGTGAGAGGTTCAGAAAACGCAGGTTTATTTGTATGTTTCATAATAAAAACCTGTCCACTTACAGAGTAAAACTTGGAGCAAATTATTTTGCAGAATATCACTTTTAACCAACACACACCTATTTCCAACTACTAAATATGATAAAAACAATAAAAAATTTCAATCATACCTACAATAAAATAATTGTAGTTGATATATAAATGCAAATTTGAAAATAAAGCCTCACAAACTAAGCATAAATTCCCAGATTATTTGCCAACATTCAAATGCTAAATAAGTAAACTCAGTATGATCAGCTTATATCCTAAGAACATAAACAATTCCTTAATAGAATTTTCAGTAATTGCTCATTTATAAATATTACCCTATTATGACTGATTTGATTTACTTCTTATTAGCAATATGTGCACAGCTAACATCTACTATAATTTCACATATTGCTGTCTTTGAGCAGGTTAATAGGCAATATTCTAACTTACTTCTGTATTGTCTTCAATTTTAATTTGCCTTACACTGAGATACTTTAAGCCTCAGTGCTCTTAAGTCTCGCCAATTGATATTTCTTTTTATGGAGCTAGTTATGTTTAGGTCATGTTCTTTATATATGGAAAATTAGAAAAGCAAAAAAGATCGGCTGTTTAGTTTTTCAAAAGTGGATAATAACTTCAGCAGTTTGCAGTCTGGGTTTTTATAAGTTAGTAACCCTTCTTTGGATTACTGTATCTCTACGACTTAATCCTGAATGGTTGATATTTTTTTATTTATGTAAGTATCTTTAGTTACGGATGTAAAGAGAGAAAAATTATCATTGTGTGTCACTTTACTACCTTCCATTTTTTCAATAAACATTTACCATAATAAACATTTTATTTAAATGCTTTAATACCTAACATTTTGCTTTTAGTTCATCGAATCAGATTTGAGGCAGAAGTTGGAACATGCCAAAGAAATGTCAGAGACAGCAAAAGAGACACTGAAAGATTTCAGTACTCAGAAGATGCAGTTACAGAAGTCTATTGATCAGATGACAGACTGGTTAACGAAAGTGGAAGAGACTCTCTTAAGCTGTGCACGTAACCTGGATCCTGAAGCTCTAAATAAAGTGAAGGTCGGTGATGAAGAAAATGAATGTGCTTTTTCTTATGCAGTGATCGTTGTTTTTTTAATCAGAGTTTTTGCTAAGCATTATACTTAATTTTCATTTGATAAAAAATAAGTATCTCCTACACAGCTTCTAGAATACTAGCAAATAATACAGTCATGCTCTTTAAGAAGTTCCATCAATGATCAAAAGTTCTGATCTGTTGAGTTTATACAAACCTTTCAGAAAATTATAATGAATGATATGGTCTTTGTTGTGACAAGAACCAGTTTTGCTACATTGAACTCTTCAGTCATTACTCCAGCGTGTTTACAAGTCCATTGACCCCCTTGCAATATAAGTTATGAACTTATAACTCACCACAGTAAAAGACCCTGGACTGAACTCAATTTTAACACAAACTTCTCCCTCAGAAGTCCTCCTCAGTCCTCATATATAGCAGTTCTTTTGTCTACATGCTGGAGCTCTCTTGATTGCGTACAATTGCGCACATCATAACATGACAAACCACATAGAGATTTTTTCAGTGTGAGTACATGTTAATGTTGATATACTAGCCAATTCAAATTTAATTTTCAAACAAATACTCCTCTCTAGTCAGATGAAAGCTCCCTTTCATTCAGAAGTCCCACCAAACACCGGTGTCATGTTGCATCTCACCTTCAGAATTTTCTGAAAATAGCTATTGCTATTCAATATGCCTTGAAATTTATTTATTTTTTAATAAAGTAGTAAACCATGAGAAACAGCGTTTTTCACATTTGTGTAATGGCTCTTCAGTTTCAAGGGTTCATTTCACCTGGAAATTTCAGGAAAGGCGATCCAGTACTTCTTCCCTCCATTGTGCCTGCGACTTGCAATAGACCGTAGGAGGAAAGCGCATATGGGAGGAGCATGAATGCTTGAGGAAAAGAGAGGGCTCTCTTTTTTCTTTACAAATGTCATATTTGTATTGTAACTTCATTTTCAGGAAACACAAAAAGACCTTCAGCATCAGCAGAGCAGCATTGACTCAGTCCGTGAGAACCTCAACAGCTTGTGTCGCAAATACCATTCTGTAGAGCTGGAAGCTCTTGGTGGCACTGTCACTTCATTAATAAAGAAGTATGAAGCTGTGAATCTGCTGTGTTCCAGAACACAGGCCAGCATGCAAGAGTCCTTGGAAAAACATTTCCTCCGTGAGTCTTCAGGCTTGCTAATAGGAGCCGTTAGCCCACAGCCATGAATCATTCTGGAGTCTGCCAGAGTTTCCAGTGATGTCACTTGCAATTACAACTTTATTTTTGTATGGAGCCTTTTAAAAAGCCCTGTTACAAAATGTTCGTTTGATAACTGCTACGAAACAAAGCATTTTACAAAAACAGAATTCGACTTTACAGACGTAATATGCATGAAAGGCAAGCTCAGCATGCCCTTTCTTCACTCCTAGTGTACATTTCTATTGCATACATACACTTTGTGTATTTGCATAAAAAGAGGTATATAACCAAATGGAGACGTTTATAATGTAAAAGTCCCCATCTGGGCTCCCTGGATAGTCAGTGGAGAGAAGGATGCGATTTTTAATCTTATATTTTAATATTAATGAATAAAAAGTTAATAAATAAATAATAAATTAATATTTAATAAATTAATAAAATATTAATCTACATACCATCTAACATGAAATTGAGATGTATCATAGACTGAAAATGCCTGTCTTTTCCCATTGACTATAAAGGGGAGCCTATTGTGACTGTTCAAATTCGAATGTTTACAGTGGAAACACCTAACTTTTTACAAAATGAATCCCACTCCCCAAGGCTATTGAAGACAATGAGACTCATCCTTTTACCTTTTAGACATTGTTCCTGAAGGATAAAAGAATTGTGGAAGACAGTTGTATAGTGTTGTGGATAATGCTGCTTCTTAAAAGATATTCTCTTCTCTATACTTTTTTATTAAATAAGATTCTATGGAAGAATTCCAGGAATGGTTTTCTGGTGTGAAGGCTGCAGTAAAAGAATCATCTGACAGGTCTGGAGACAGCAAAGCCATAGAGGCAAAGCTACATGACTTGCAGGTATAGTGAACAAATTAAAAAATAGTAATTAGTAATTAACTATATGTATCCAATTATATCTCTAAAATAATTCATAGATGCTATCATATTTATTGGTTTTGTTTGCAAGAAGGTAATGTAAGAATAATTCAAGATGGCAGTATGTGCTGTGGAGAGAGTACAGAGGAAACTGTGTTGACTGTTTTGCGATCAGAATTTAATTTCTAGAAGGTTTATGTGTAACTAAAGTATTCTTGTTTATGATTTTTAATCTTTTCTCCATTTTTTTCTTCTTACTTTTCTTTTCCTTTTCCGACTTTTTCTTATGCTATTGCTTATTCAATCTTTCAGTCTTTCAGTCTATTCAATCATAACACTGATATGTCAAAGCTTATCTGTGTAGATTTTCAGTGGGACAGAACACAAATAGCAGACACCTACTGCAAACAGCCCTAATTCCTGAAATGTATAACATCTTCAGGACAGGACTAAATTATCCAGAGAAAGACCTTGAGACCAAATAGGAAAACTGAGCTCTGTGAATTGTAGCGCCACTTAATGAAACTTTATTTGAACTATCTGCTTAGAATTTTTTCCGTAGCTAGACATGGCTCTCATCTTGTTGGGGAAAACTGACCACTTCTAATAGAAGTATCACTTATCTTTAGTTATTAATTCGTGCATGTTTAAACTGTATTCTTTCATTACACAGAGCGTGCTGGATTCTGTAAGCGAGGGACGTAACAAGTTAGATGCTGCATGCAAGGAAGGAGAAAGTTTGTATGCTTGCTTACCCAAACCAGTTGTAAGCCATATTCAGGAGCAAATAGCAAAGTCTAACCAGAACTTCCAGGAATTCCTCAACCAGTGTCTGAATGATAAGACGGCCCTGGAAGCTTGTGCCTCACACCTGGGAAGGTGAGTAATACCAGTATTTACAGATGGACTGCGTGAAATTGTCCGGCTGCAGAAATACACACCATAATTTGAAATAATTTCCATTTACTCCAGTCCTATTTGCTTTTTTCTTTGGAAAGATTTACACAAAAAATGAATTCCTCTGCTAAAAACAAAGTGACAGGTCTTGCATGATTTGCTTAAGGAATGGAAGTTCAGGATCATGTATGTGGAAGATCTGCGTAGCTCATGCCATCCCAGATCAGCAGTTGGGATCTCAGTAATTTAAATGCAATTTCCTGGAAGGAAAAAGTGTGATGAATTTTCAAGTTCTGCCCTGGGGTTTGAAGATAGTATGCTTTTTACACAGCCTGCGTCTGTCCTATCCTATTCCAGATGAACACATTTCCTAAAGACCTAATAAAAAAACACTCTTAAATTATTACTTGGGACTGGAATTTTGGGACTTTAAATATTTTTAGGTATAACTAGATTCAAAACTGTTGCTGATTGAAAGCAAAGTTAGTGTAGCAGTAATGGGTAAAACAGCAAGACGAGATGGTGTGCCTTCATGTATGGAAAAGGTTTTCAAACTTAGGCCCAGAACTTACTTTGCTGAGTTCCGAGTGCTTGAGATTCCAGCTACGTTCTGTTGGAGAAATTGAAAGCACAGCGCTTCGGGTGTTGTAAGTGTCAATACTGAGTAAAAGCCCATTTTTACCCATTTTGTAACTTGAGACTGAATCATTATAAGGATTTGGAAAAAGCTTTCTTTTGGTCTGCCTCTATTGAATCTAGTAATAAATAAAAGCACTGTCACTTTAAATTTTGGAGGCTTTTTTCTCACTGTAGTTCCCATGATTTTGCTGAACATTTTTAGAGAGCTGCTGAATATTTTTAGATTAGTAGTCACCGTGGAATTATGTTTTGTGTACAACTCTTATTCTTGAAGTATGAAATTGATATGTAGCTTCATTTTCCTGGTCTTGTGGATATTGAAAGAGCTGAGTTAACTTCCTACTGAGTTTACTCCACCTGAGAAATATTTTTAAGGGAGTATTTATCTGTTCTGTAGCTTTGAAGATCAGCACAAGAAACTTGGCCTGTGGATACATGACATGGAAGAAAGAATAAAGACAGAAGCATTAGGAGAGTGCAAACAGCTTATTCCTGAGAAGAAAAAGGAGGTACAGAAATTGGAAAAGTTCTTGGAAGAGTTACTGAATTCAAGGTAGTATGAAATACATTTCCTAAAATACTCTTACTTTTTCCTCTGCAACCGTGAGACTAGACCGTTGGGGTAAAATGTGTTTGTGAAAGATAGAGAAAGGTGTTGCAACATATTCTGTGAAAAAAGGGCTGAGTCCAGATCCTTCCAGTTATAAGGAAACTGGAATTTGAAGCCAACTCCAAAATTTGATGTTGATACTTTTCTCATTAAGAAAAGCTTATTTTACTTCATTAATAATTGGAAACTGAAAAATATCATCTTAAAAAATAAATCTTAAAAATATTCCTTGCAAAAGCAATAGTAAAAATGATGCTTATCATTATATCCACTTTAATTTTTTTTTCTTTCTGTCCTGCAACACTCAGATCCAAACGGGTTTGCAGACTGCCCTTTCCCATATAGCTAACTTTATAAAAGAGCTCAAATAACATCCACATTGGCTGTGAAATCTTTCTAGAATTCGGACTTAGCCAACAGATGATGAAGTAATTGCCTTTTTTAGTACGCAGTGGTTTTTCAAATTCTTTTTTTTATTATTAGGTTGGTGGAGTTAGAACAGAAATAGTAGTCAGTTGTTCAAGCCTCACAGCATGCTAAAAGGAAACACCCAGTCTCTGCCTGTCCCCTTGAGACTGATGCAAGACATTTTGGTCTGATGTAAACTCCTTGTAACCACGGGGTGTCAGCGAGGGTGATCCAGTAGACTGAGATTAACTGAGGCTGTACAAACCCAGAGCTTTAATCCCTTTTACTGACCCTCGTACGGAATGCCAGAGTTGGTGTCTAATCCTGGACAAATAGCCTGACCTTTCCAGCATGCCTTCCTACCTGTCAAAGACTATAAACTTCTCAGAAGCTTTGACAGGTACAAGAAATTAGCAGTTCATATAGAACTGGAAAGCCTGACAGCCAAAAAGAAAATTAGGTTGGCTTTTAATTCAAATGTGCAACACAAAGATTTGAGTGTCATCATTTTGAGCACCAAAACCTGCAAGAAATGGCACTGTACACGACTAAGGATATTAATCAATACACATTGCTTATATTTCCTTTCATGCTCTCCCAGCTAATTTTTCTTTTAACTATGAACTCTGTCACTGGTGGAGTAGGTGATTATATCAGCAACCTTCATAACTTCTCAACAGAAGTTATTGCTATATATTGCTTAAATTGCTATATATTGCTTATTGCTATAACAGTATCATCTGCTTTCTGAAACTGATTTTCAGTCTCAATATTTTCTTTCAGGGCATCTTTTGATAAGCTGTCCCAAATGGCACAGGCTTTAAGTGAAGAAGGACATGGTGCTGGGAGAGAAGTGCGTCTGGCCTCTCAACATCTCACTAGTTATCAAAATATGGTCAAAACTGTCAAGGAGAAGCTACGAACATGTCAGCTTGCACTCCAAGAGCATCTCACTTTGGAGGAGGCATTACAGACTATGTGGTCATGGGTGAAAGAGGTTCAAGATAAACTGGCGTCATCAGAGAGCACAGTTGGTAGCAAAGCCACACTAGAGAGACGACTGACACAAATTCAGGTAAAGAAGGATACAACTAGAGATTACACATGAAGATTAACATTGGGTGTGGGCCACATCAGTGGAATACGAATATTTTTTAATATTTTATTCTTTCTATAGTTATAAAGGAAAGGATTAGCATTTAAAGTGATCTTGACAAATTAGGAGCTGCAGTATGAAAAACAGGATGAAGATCAATGGAGACAGGTGCCAGGTATTACATTTAATAAGGAATAATGAACTATGGAAATATTTATTGAGGTCCAAAAAAGCTTTTTAATGGACGGTAAGCCTTGAAATAATTGACACAGAGAGGCTGTGGTGAATCTGTCACCAGAGGTCTTCAGGAACAGGTTAGAGAAATGTCTTATTAGGAAGCCATGGGCTTTCTTGAGATATCTTCTAGCTATGTGGTGCTGTATTTCTGTGCAGTGCTTGACCTACTTGTTGTCTACTGCAACATGGGCAATATTTTAGGATGACCAATGCAGTGAAATACCTGTATGGCTGTGGGAAAAAACTGCTGGATCACTTGTACATAGCAAGGGAGAGGCACTTACAAGAAAAGGTGCCTAGGAATTCATACTAGGCATGGCTGTCAGTGATAAATGAGCTCATAGAAGGCGGTGTCACTGTTGAAAGAATAACAGCTTTCATCTCTCAGCAAGTTGCATTTGATATTTTGACTTACTTTGCCTCACAGGAGATCCTCTTACTCAAAGGTGATGGTGAAGTTAAACTGAACATGGCCATTGGCAAAGGAGAGCAAGCACTTAGAAGCAGCAATGAGGAAGGACAAAAGGTGATACAAACGGAGCTTCAGACGCTGAAGGACGTGTGGAATGGCATCATCAGCACATCAGTGAACTGGCAGAGGTAAAAATCCCCAGAAAACACAGGTCAGACCCTGCCATCTTTGCTTACAAAAAGTGATACCTTACAGCACGTAGGAGTCCATTCCTTCATTACTGGTATGTGAGGGGAAAGTTGTATCATCAGAGAAAATCAAATTTGTCTGCAAAAAAACCCAACCTTCTCTAAAAAGATGAGTTGACCCTATCAGATGAATCCAATTGCATATGAGATGGTAGTGGATGGCAATTTAAAAATAAATAGAAATTATACAAATTCATGTAGAGAAAAAGCTATAAAGGGCTTTCTGAGTTATTGAACTTGTACTTGGGCAGCACCAAGAACATCTAACATATTTTTCTACCTTTTCCTTACAAAAATCTTGGAAAGTATCGCATGTTTTTTCATTATGTTTTTTAATTAAAAAAAATACTAATACTTACTCCAAATAATCTTTCTTGTAAAGTAAGATGATGACTTCTTGCCCTAACTGGGGTAGAAATTGAAAGGTTTTCTTATTGCCTGTGTGAGAACATTTTATGAATTTGAAGGCCTCCGTCATCTCTGTTCTAGACAGACTGACGTTTCTCAGTACCAATACTTTCTGGACTTCTTTCGTCCTTGTTTCTTTTTCAGTAGATTGCAGAATATCACTACTTTGTCTACATTATTCTTAAAACATGGTAACTGAAAATGGGCTGACCTCTTTCTGTATTTGAGATCTTATTAATTCTGAGTAGGGCATCGATTGAAAGCGGTACAACTTTCTTACTCCAAAATTTTAATACAGTTATATGTAGAAAATTATAATGGGCTGTCTTTAAGATTTCCTCTAATTTCACCCAATTTTAGTCATAAAATATTATTTAGATTAGGCTAGACCATTAAATTTTGAATTAAATCCTTACCATACTCATGTCTATCATTAAGTCTTAAGTCCAGTCAAATGAGATTTCTATTCCTCAACACAAATCCCAGAGAAATCTGGTGATCTGTTAGGAGGAACAATATATAACAGAAGAGAGTATTTCTTAGAAATTGTAAATAGGACTATATGTAATTGATTTTTTCTTGCGAAACTTGACAGAATATCTCTTAATATCTTAATAATTTCATAGGCTGGTGTACATTTTATTACTCTGATCATAAAGAACTCCAGTAACGCTCTATATTTTACTTTGCTGGACAGACACTAAAATGGGATTTTCATTAGTCTGAGACAGACAGATTGCTCGTGTAACCTGTAATAGGGAAGCAGTTGTATCAGGTTATATGCAGTAGCCCAAAGAACACAAATTCTAAAATAGCTTGGATGTAAGTTGACACAGAAAACTAAAGCAAGATGGAGGAAAAAGCATATTCTAAAATTTGTATACAGGGCTACAGACAGTGTAACGATTAAGGTATAAGGAGAGTCTTTTTTTTGAGACTTTTCAAAAGTTCTCATCTGTACTGTGTATGTTTCTTTTAATGTAAGCTGCCTAGAGTCTGTCATTAGCCAGTGGAATGAATATCTGGAAAGGAAAAACCAGCTGGAGCAGTGGTTAGAGAAACTGGATCACAAAGTGGAACAGCCTTTAGAACCACAGATGGGTCTGAAGGAGAAGTTTGCTCAGCTGGACCACTTCCAGGCTATTGTTTCTGAGATAGAGGATCACTCTGGTGATTTACAGCAACTCATTGAAAAAGCTGTGGAACTGTATGAAAAAACAGAGGATGATTCTTTTGGAGAAGCAGCTCAAGAAGAACTAAAAACACAGTTTAATGACATCACAACTGTAGCCAAGGTAAGATAAAGGCAAAGGTCTCCATTTCAAGTAAGTAAAATGTTTAAACACCTGAATATAGGGCTAAAATTTTGATTCTTCATAATTTTTTAGTAACAAAGGGTTGGCTGTGATTGAATAGTCTTGCCTTTTGTAATGGTTGGATCTAACAAAAAAGTTGGACATAGTTTACTAAAATTCACTGGAATGCAAAATAGGTATTGGGAATTGAAATTGGTATGGTTATGATTTTTGAAAAGTAAAGGGCATATATTTTATTCCTAGTTTCATATATACAACAATATTTCTGACATTCTTCCAGATTTCTTTTCATCTAATTAGTTTACATTCATTCCTAGCACTTTTTTTCCCCTAGAACAGGAAGAATGAAATGCCCACCTGAGCAGAAAACATTGTCAGAAAGATGAATCCTGTTGTCAGAGAAATGTATGTCCATATTTTGTGGTGTTTCAAGCCACTAAGCACTGCACGTGCTATACAGGTATTCAGTTTGGTTTCTAAGGGAAGACACATGAGCTCACTGAGACCGTCTGCGAACCACATCACAACAGTGACACTAGCTCTGAGTTAGTCTCCACCTTCTCAGTTAGTGGGAAAGTTTGCATCAGGAAGAGAACACATAATAATGGGCTAATGTGAGACCAAAGTAAGCACTGTATATAAATTCAGTGATCTGATGGAAGTATGGTTCAGGTTTTCGTGTATTGAGAATAGTGCGGATGGCCTGTAGGTAATTAATCTGTAATCTATATAAAAGTAGTACCAGAGTAAAAAATTAGTGGAAGATCTAACAAATTCTCTCTTAGGAAAAATGTTAAATCTAGGGCATATGACTTTACTTCTTCAGTAAAAATCTTAACTTTTATTACTAAATTTGATAAAGGAGAGTCATTATGTAGAATCATGTAGTTTGGATTTTATTTTTTTGGGGGGGGATGAGTTATACTATTATTTTCATTGTTTTCTTGCTTTAAACATAGACCATAGATATCAGAGCCCTCTCAGACATATCTAGTCTGTAATTATTATCTAGTCATGCAGTTTTTTGGTTTTGTGACGAACTTTGGCTCTCTTTTTTTACTGGAAATAGTAAGCTATAAATCTGGCTTCTAGACAATCTCTGTACTCTCATCCTCATATAACTCTGCTTCTTTCAGTGGTGTTAAATCTGGAGCAATACCAAGATTACTAACTTGGTCAATACAATGCTTTTAAACTTGTGTGAAAAGAGTATCATAAGTGAGTATGGCAGTGTTCTCCTAAAAACAATATGCATTGATAAATTTAATTAAGCATTGCAGTCTTTCCCTTGGGAGAGAACAGCACTGAGTGCAACTGGTAGAAGCCATTGCCACCAGAAGAGACCAACTAAAGTTGCACTTTGCCTCCACTCCCCCTCTCTACTGGTATTTTGGTGTGAGCAAAGTAAACAGAGGTGTGGGATTTCCTTTCTTGGGGCTTTTTTGCTTCCCTATGGAGTATTTGAGGAATCCACAATTTATTATCATTTAGACAATTATTCGATCACCCTATAATCCTTCCCCACCTGGGAAGGGGAATCAGAAAAAAATCAAGGAAACCTGAGGGCTGAAATAAAAACAGATTTAATAGAATAACACTAAATAATTAACATTAATAATAGTAAAGAACCAGTATTGATCCGGATACCAACATAAAATATACGAGGATTATACTTAGCCAATTCTATCAGCAGGAAGCTGGGCACTCCCAGCAGTGGACAGCAAATGTTGGACACCGTGAGCACTGCGGCTTCGGGAGGAAGGGAAGGCCTCAGGGGTCTGCTATCAGGGCAAGAATCTTTTAGAATGGCAGCCATCATAGATAAGAGAAACTTCTCAGCAAACTTTCTAATTTATATTGGATGTGACGTTCATGGTATGAATAATCCTGTTGGCCAGCTTGGGTCAAGTGCCTGGGTCTCGCTCCTCCTCATCCCTGCACCTGGCTAGCTTGAAAACACTGAGACCTTGAAACCCGCATACCATAACTGGCTATAAAGTAAATATTTTCACAAATTCAGACACTAGACTCTTCTAAAAGTGCAATTTTCCCAGGCTTTAGAAGAGAAATTAGTCCTGTGTTGCTCAAACCAGGACAGGGAGCTATCTATTTTGTTTAGGGTCAGGCACATATGGACATTTTCTTCCTCTGTGGTTGCATAAAATGCATTAAGATGTAAAAGCTTTGAGGATTTACTTTAGCTCATCTTTGTTTAGCTAGTAATCATCCATTGGCTAGTTGGTCTGACACATTCTGAGACATTATGGTGATTATTTTCAGAGGGAACATCAGGGTTTATTAATCTAACTTAATTTCTAAAAGCATTAGCTGAATGTTGAGTTCTTAAAAATTAAAAATAACAGTTTAATTCATAGGTACGTGGTTTAGTTTGAAACCAATTTAAGGACACTTAGACCTAGAGTGTCTACACAGGAGTAAAAAGTTATTTGATTATCTCAGTTCACTTTTGGTTAGTTTTGATAAACATTCCTGCAGTGTCAGCTCACAAGAATATAGGAACAAAACCGCTCAGTAAAGCCAAGACCAAATAGTGTACCAGACCAGTACACTATTTCACCTTTTCATAGTACGGTAAACTGGCCTCACTTTAAGCTTACATTAAAAAGCTGCGATGGAGCCATGAAGCTGTTGTTTGTCTGTGTCAGGGAAAGCATCCTCCAGGGCTGCAAGGCAGGTGGCTGGGGACAGCCACCACTTCTGATCTGATGGTTAAAATGGGACTCAGCACCATAAGAACCTTTTGCACTTTTGAACAGCTGAAGTCCTCCATTGTGGTCTTCATATGGGACATCCCTGTGACTCTGCTTAGCATTTATAGAGACTTGGTGCTTCTAAATAAGAGCTATGTTTCTGGCAGCATGCTGCTCCCTGGGATGACTCGTGGGTGATCTGTAAGACCCTCTCCAGGGGGTACCGGGAAAAGCGTGCAAGAGTTGCACAGCTGCAGCTTTGACATCTATTAAATGATAGATTTTGTGTTAAAGGATGTGTTAAAGTCCATTTTTTGCATACATTTTCAGAAGGCTTCTTCATCTTCTGCTCCAGCAGAACATGCCTGTTCAGACCAACCTAAACCAAACCTTGTGCATTGTAGCACTGTGTTCTGCTGCTGTAAGCTGTGCTCTATTCAACATTCAAATGGATGCTACAGAGTCAGTCCAGCACCCTATACCACGGCATGTTTAAAGCCAGGACAGTACTTACGCATTTTAATGGTCTTTTTTTGTTTTGTTTTTTCTCCTGAATGATAGGAGAAAATGAGGAAAGTGGAAGATATTGTGAAGGATCATTTGCTATACCTTGATGCTGTGCATGAATTCACAGACTGGCTCCATTCCGCAAAGGAAGAGCTGCATCGCTGGTCAGATACATCTGGAGATACACCAACCATACAGAAAAAGCTGGCCAAAATTGATGTAAGATAACTTAGCTTTCATGATTTCATCTGCAAAACAGACCCTATGCTCTAAAATAGTCCAGAGCAAAAAATTTGTGGGATCTTGCTCTTTGTGTACCTGAAACGGTGATTACATTTCGGCGAGCTGAAAGCAGGCTTTCTAAGCTATGTTTTGTTTTCTCCTCCCTTCCCGTATTAAACCTATGGAGTAAAAGTACAATCAGACCTGAGTTAGTCACAGCCCACATGGAAACAATTTGCAAGAGCGGAAACCCAGTGGCATCACAGAAGAATGTGGCTTAGCTGATTAATGAATCCCACTCTGCCCTCACCCCCTAATGTGCTTTCTCCACGAGCAGAGTTGTCTGAATCAAAGTCAGAAACAACCTTTCCTATTTGCATGAATTCATAAAGCAGTGCAAGGATTGTTCTCCCCAAACACGGTAGAACTGTATGGGTTGCCACCCTGTGAATACCCTCCTCCTTACCCCACCATCCATTCCTAGGCATCTGAGTGCCTAAGCAAGTTACATATTCCTGAATGCAACATTAAAGCAAACTGCACGTTTTGCTTATGTTTGCGTTCAGATACTCCTGCTAGCAACATTGTAGTCTGCTCCTAAACATGAGCCAGCGGGACAGTGACCAGACTGCTTAGATGAAGATTCAGATTACAGATTTGTTGTACGTTCTTGGATAGTTTTCAGTCTCCATTGGGCTCCAACTCCCTGTATATAAAACGGGGAAGGGAGGATATAGTAGTTTCTAGCTCCTAAGACTAACAAGAGAATAAATAACATTACTCTGGCATGCAGTGTTTGGGATGATATTTATATTCTCCAGCTTCTTAAACTGAAAACTCCCAAAATTCCCTTGTAGCATGTGTAAGATTGAAATAGGACACTGTAGAAAGAATTCACTTCTGTGGGGAGGAAAGAAAAAAAAAGAAAGGCAAAAAAAGACATGTGCAACCAATTACGGCACATTGCAGATCATGGGTAGGCTGTAAAATGCTTTTTCTGAGCAGCGCAGTTGTGTTTTTAAAACTGCGATGAGCAGCTCCATACCAGTGTTTCTTACGTAAAAGATCACAACAAAGTTATTGTTTTCCGCATCTTAACCTAAACCATATTCCAGCGTCTGTAAAAAGCAGTTCTCTCTCCCCTAAGCTTCTGGAAGCGTCAGAACCGCTGTTTAATGGATGCGAAGCCCGCACGCTGCCTTGACCGAGCGTGCCTTTTCCCCGCTCCTGCGGCAGCCGCCGCCAAACCGCCGCCGCCGCCGCCGCGGGACCCGCGCTGCCCCCCGCTCGGGCGGAACCCCCTTCCCGCTCCCTCCCGGTGGCGGCGGCTCCGCGGGTTACCATGGCGATGTCGCCTTTGCAGGAGCTGGTGGAGTCCCGGCAGATCGGGGCGGGCCGGCTGGGCCGAGTGGAGACGCTGGCTCCCGGCGCGGAGCGCGGCACGGCCGCCGGCGGCTGCCAGCTGCTGGCCGCCGAGATGCGGGCCCTGCGGTCGGACTGGAAGCAGTGGGAAGAGAGCGCCTTCCGGAGCCAGAGCAGCCTGCGGGACGTGCTGAGCCAGATGGCCCTGTCGGAGCAGGAGTTCGCGGCGCAGGTCGCCCAGCTGGAGGAGGCCGCGCAGCGGCTCGGGGGGCTGCTGGCCGCCTGGTCGCAGAGCCTGGTCCCCCTCGACAGCCGGCTCACCGACGCCGAGGTCGTGGAAAGCTGGCGCAAGGAGAAAGTAAGGATGCATCTCTTTCCCTAGCAGTTGTTCGATTGTAAATGTACGGGTGCCGTGGGCAGAAAACTTCCGCTAAGTGGGACTATTGAGTAGAAAATAATAAAACGTATTTGTGAAAAATATTTCCTTGAAATCCCAACTTTCCAAACTTTTTTTTTTTTTGCAACTGTAAGCGTAGCACAGAAGACGTTTCTCTCCTTGGCCTCTGCTGTACAAGGCGTAGTAAATGCTGCCTGGATCCTAGATGTTAAAAACAGATCTTGCCTCTGAGAAAGTGAAGGAGCTAGCACACCACCTCTCAACTTCTCTTCCAAGTTGCTCAGCGTTCCAAGCCAGAGTAGCACTTGATCGGGGAAATGTGAAGCATTTCCTAAAAACCAAGTAGCAGCTGGAGCCATTTCTTACATATAATTCGTCAAGACTGTATTGAGCTTATACTTTCCATTTCTTGAAATAACCTTCGCATTATGCACGTTGAGATCTTGTCTGATATTTTAAAAAGTTATATTAGAAACCAGTATCCTTGCTAATTGCTTTCTTATGGAATGCAGTGGGATTTAGAGAAATATTGGTTTTGTTCCTGATTGTCTTCCAGCAAAAAAATCCACGTGTATGTATCACACGCACACACATTATATATAAACATATATATATATTCATAACAATCAAGATACATGTTTGTATGTATCTGGACTACTGTGAATCAGAGGTGTTGAGAAAAGCTGGAGAGTATTTCCTTTTCAGGTCAGTGTTGCAATACAGCAGTTTCAGTAAGGGAACAGAGGTGTGTGATGCCTGCTTTCTGACCCCTAGGCCCAAGAAATATTCAAAAAAACCCAGAACACCTTCTCTTTGAGCTGAGATTATAAATCTCCTCCTCCACTGTCTGTGCCAAGTTATTTCTGTGGCTTTCCCTTTCACAGAATTCCCTGACACAGATTTATGAAAACTGCTTGCTTGAGTGCCAGTATGTATCTGTAGGAGTAACAAAGCTGACAATACATTGGAGCAAATAATGGTCCAAATATGCAAAGTCTTCCATGTTTATATGTTTTTAAAAAGGAAAGGAAGACATCAATTTACAGCAACAATTACCAGACATTTTTTATTTTATAAATGGAGAAGTACTAAATTCAAAGGATATTGCTTTTATTAGTAGTATATATACTGTGTAAGTACTGTAGCTCTATGTAACAACACTTCATTTAGATTAGACAGTTGTAAACTTTGGCTAATGAGGAGAATGCAGAGGAATCTCAAGATTTACTATGCACAGCCCTACTATGTAATTTTATTTATAGTTAGAGGAAATGTGACAGTAATCCTTCCATTTCTGAACCCCAGGGATAGGTCCTATTGTAAACGTAAAATAGCACTGCAGATTTCCATTTCCATTGTCTCACAGTGATTCTGTTGCCGTGTAAGCCAAGGCCACAAATTAAAAATGCATTTCCTGCTTCTCATAATTAGCAAGCTCATTGTGTTATTCTGTTATTCTCAAGATCGGTTCCTTTAGGTATGCTCAACATCAGAGCAACAGAACTTGCACTGGGAATTCAGCAAATTATTTTGGATATTGTCAGATTCAAAATCAAATCCAGGTGGCTGCAACAGTGCTATCAGTGTTTCTGTATGGAAAAATGCGACAGTTAAGTGTACCCTGTTTTGCAAGTTAATGTTCCTGTTTGTTAATAGGTTATGCCTAAGGCTGTATGTCATCAGAATAATCTTTTAGTAGTTATTGAGGTAGGTTATTTGAAATTGAAAAATTTCATTGAAAACAGGCATTTCTAACCCTGTGCTACTCTTAGGACATGTTTTCTTTATTTAAAAAAAAAAAAAAAGCTGTTAGTATTTCATTATGGTGATTCCTGCCTTATACAATTTGTGACATCCTGTGTTTAAGCAACAGCCATTGTGTTGTTACTCCTAATGCTTTCAAAAGTAGTCTTGTGTGTAGTTTAACATAAAGTAAGATAAACAAAAAGTAGTTAGTTTACATTTTTTTCTAAGTGTCATTGCTATTACATAATTACTTAATTCAAATGCTACTTTATATGGTATCATAGCAAACTGGCAGTGTGACTATTTCAAGTATCTTTTAATGATGGTTGAACAGATTTTTGGTGTACGAGTGTGTCAGAGCAGATAAAGTCCATAATACAAACACGACTAATGTAAATCAGAGGAGTCCTGAAAATCTGCTGTAGCAAAATATTTTTTCATACTCACAAGAACACATGGAAGTTTGTACACATAATGCATCTGAATTGTTTCTAGACTTAATTTTACAGGGCTTCACTGTGATCTATAAATGCAAACAGATCTCAATAATGTTAATATAATCAAGCTGTGATTACGGGCTAAATCACTGTTATTCATAGCCAACACATGCTCATAGTTCTATTTTTCTTGGAATGGATCACTGTGGTTTTTCTTCCTGGCAGTTCAGGTACTACAAAGAAGCAATATTTATTTATTTATTACTTGCTAAAAATGCATGATATAGATCTTAAAAAATTGATTTCACAGTTCTGCAGAATTTTTCAGGAAAAGGGATATGAAGGAATCACAAAGTTGCTTGTGGGCAGCAGACACATGAGCTGAATGCCTGGCTTCTGTCCAGTTGCTGTTCTTACTAAGTCTGTTGATTGGGTTAGACCCCTGCTAATATTTCTTTTTACTTTTGATTTACATAGAGAGGTATCTGTTTATTGCAGAGTTAGTTAATCCTTTACAGTGAAAAATCTACTCAGTGCGCATTTTTATTTCCATCATGTGGATTGTGATATTTTGAAAACCTTCTGCATATATTTTCATTTATGTCATTTGTACCTTCCCTGAACATTCAATTTTGTGTAGATAAATTATTACAGACAGTTTACTGTGAATATTTTCAATCATCCTTTTTTATATATATTCAGAAACAAGATTTGGGGACTTCCTTGTCTCACTTCCATGTCCCTGTTCAAATCTGTATTCCCTTTCATATGATGTGTTTCTTAAGTTTATATTGTAGATTTCTTCCAGATTGGCACTTAGATTTAGCCAGACCAATCATAAACACTCTGGCCTGCCTGCGCTGCAGAACCTCTGCCGTGGTGAATGTAACTAGTTAGAAGATTGTCTTTTCTCCCTGGTAGTTTAAGAGGAATGCCTGAAGAATTTAGTTTCTAGTGGGACAAGGAGCCAAGTCTGCAGTGCTCATTATGCTGGAGGAGCTGGCGGGATTCTGCAGTGGAGATGCTGCGGACGTCAACAAGGACTGTTTTTCTTGGAGTGGTTATCACACCTCTCCCAGTGACGTAAGCTAAACCAACAAAAGCATTTTTTTTTGTTGGCTTAGCTGTCTCCAAAGCAAGAGCCTTTCCAGTGCAGCAATGACAAGCAGTAACCCACTTACTCTCACAGGATGGTGAGCAGCTGTACTTTTACATTATGAAGCCCTCTGTGAAAGAGTTGGAGCTGTTAAAAGCTTTGTGTGTAAACTAGTTTTTTTGGATACAGCCCAAACCAGTTTTTATTGAACGTGCTAAACTCAAGCCAACAGGCTAAATGTATTTATATAAACATATATTATTGGCTATTCCCTAAATGTATGTACTTTTATATGCATACAGCTAACTGACAATACTGTAGCTCATTTATTAAAATGAAATTTATGTCTTAAACTGTTCTTTGAGAACATTTTGAGCTAAGAAAATTGAGGCTTCCAGAAATTGGTCTCCAGAAGCTCATAATTTTAAATAACCTTCTGTAGGTTTGCCTGCAAAAATACTCTTGGACACGAATGTGCAAAGATCATAAATGAATTTGATTTTAAATTCTGATAATTTTTGATTCAAATGATTATTTTTTTTTTATTATTTACTCACCAAAATTGTTCATTTGTTTTCTTTTAACAGGAAACATTGGATGCTTTGGTAAAGTCTGAACATATGACAGATGAGATCAAAACTCAGTTAAATGATCTTTGTAGATTTTCCAGAGATTTGAGTACTCATTCTTCAAAAGTTTCAGGGTTGATTAAGGAGTATAACAGGTACACATTTGTCTTGTTTATAGTTAATCAGTCCCGGCTGGGGGGGAAGGGACGTGGGCGTGAGCTGTCTTTTAGGGAACCATTAATTAGACTTTTTGAATCAGAAAACAGAAGTATACAGTGATTAGAATCACTATTTTGATTTTGGTTTCAATAGAGGTTTTAAAAAGTAGCACTTTGTTTTTTGGGTTTTTTTTTTCTAAAAGCCAGGTTATGCCACTAAACTCAGCTGAAACTAATATATATCCACACCTGACCTATTACAGGAGGAATCCTTGTAAAAAACTGTGAGGTAGCACTATGGCTTATTTGTCTGATGGAGGAGCAAGCTATACCAGCTATTTAAGATCTTTTTCTTAATTTTATCCTTCAGTTTACTTTTCTCTGACTAGCTGGTTCCCTTGCTTTCTCTCAGGTCGATCTAACTGATTTACTTGGGAGTATGACACCTGCATTTCAGACACAAGATACTGTTGTCTCTTGCAGGAGGTTATAGCTTTTGGCTTCTGTAGCTGCAGAAGAAGGGTGTGATGACCCAGATTGATCACTTGTAATGTTACAAACTTAACAGAGCCACAGAAGTTAGAATTATAATCATTGTAGTTCCGTGTCCTGCCCCAGGAGAGAGAAAGGGGCTTGCAGAAACTGTTCGTGCTTAGGTGCGCTTAGTCACTTTCTGGAAAGACTTATACCTGTCATATCTGTGACAGTTATGTCCCGCTTCGCTTCTAAGGAACTGAAAGCTTCTAATGGATTTCCTGGTGCCTCAGTTAAGTGCTTAAATTTGGTAGGAGGAATCCAGGTTAACCTACCCTTACCATTGTATTTCGGAGAACTACGTTAATAGCATTGTCACCTAACAGAGTCCTGCCTTTCCTCCCTCCCTCCCTCTGTTCTGCTTCCCTGATGTGATAAATCCAGCCTCTGCCTGCAAGCTTCAAAAGGATGTCAAAGCAAAGAGCAGATCTTGCAGCAAAGATTCCGGACGGCTTTCAGGGACTTCCAGCAGTGGCTGGTCAATGCAAAAGTCACCACAGCCAAATGCTTTGATGTGCCTCAAAATATCAGCGAAGCTTCAGCAAGTCTGCAGAAAATACAGGTAATTAGAGCAGTAAAATATTAGTCTAAGGGAGAACAAATCAGTTTCATATAAAGCTCAGATTGAATTGTTTGGTTAATTACTATTTTTTTGTTAATGTTATTATTGTCAACACTAAAGGTGACTAATTGCAAGGAAATAAACACTTTTTTTTTCTTTTTTTAATCTAGTTTGTTGAGTTTAATTGTTGAGCTACAGTTTCTATGTAGTCATTGTCTCTCATAGTAGTTTTCCTTGTTTGTTTCTTTTTTAAAGTAGAAAAAATATGGGGTTTTTATATACTTATAGTAGGACAGTAAACTCTGTAAAATCAGAATGGTATCAGAATCAGGACTTGGTGGCTGGAATTATTTCAAAGTTATGTAAATATTTTTCCTCGTATGTGAAAGTAGAGCCCTTAGGGCAACAATAGAGTATGTAGGCAGTGTGAGCAGGCATTTAAAAAGTATATTTTTCATGTAAAGCCCCAACAACTCTGTGGAAAGGAATGCCAATTAAAAGTTTATTTTAATAAAGCAAGTGAAAGAAATACTTTTATGAATAGAATACCATTATAATTTTAACTGAAAGTAGCAAAATGAGAATTACATAATGAGACTGTTAAACCTGCATTTAGATATTATAACAGAAGAAATTCGTATCAGTTTCTCAGAAAATGACAAAACCCAAATCACTTCCTCCTCCTTTTAGTAAATTCACATTTCCTTGTTTAAATGGTTTACTGAAAAGTGTAAACAATACTGTATTAATATATCAAATATTTGACTACCCCAAAATGAAGATATGGTAAGATGAAATATTAGGGGAAAAAATCCTATTAGTTTTTGACATTAAATAGAAGAGGTTTAGCAAGGTTAGGTTTTTTTTCAACAGTGGTAAGATATTTTTTTTCTTTATCACTGGAGCCCCTTCACAGCATAAGACCTTACTTTGTTCTCTTCTTCCCTGAAAGCTGCTTTAGATGAAATAAACTTTTTTGCCATGCAGCGAATGCTTTAGGACTTCTAGAGATGTCTTGGTAACCTGTATAATCTTATATTATTTGGTTTTAAAGGTTAATGTTTTATCTGTTAGCACACTTGACATCATTAAGTCACAAGGCAATTATATCTTTGATTTTAATACAGCCGGAACTTGAACCAGGTATCTTAAAGCTAACATACCCTTTGCATTCTCTACTAAGACATCTAGTGTAACGCAGAATCAGAACCTGACTTACCAATTTTTGTATTAAGTCTTTTACTTCTGAATGTGGATGTAATCTTATGATTACATGCTGTGAGTATTACATAACCTACACCTATGCTATGAGGACAGGCTGAGAGAGTTGGGGTTGTTCAGCCTGGAGAAGAGAAGGCTCCAGGGAGACCTTATAGCAGCCTTCCAATACCTAAAGGGGGCCTGCAGGAAAGACGGGGAGGGACCCTTTATCTGGGAGTGGCGCGACAGGACAAGGGGCAATGGTTTTAAACCGAAAGAGGGGAGAGTTAGATTAGATATTAGTAAGAAATTCTTTACTGTGAGGGTGGTGAGATGCTGGAACAGGTTGCCCGGAGGAGCTGTGGATTCCCCATCCTTGGAGGTGTTCCAGGCCAGGCTGGTGAGACTTTGAGCAGCCTGGTCTAGTGGGAGGTGTCCCTGCCCATGGCAGGGGGTTGGAACTAGATGATCTTTAAGGTCCCTTCCAACTCTAACCATTCTATGATTCTGGATATAAAACTATTTGTGTATTACATAATCATGATAGTAGTAGTTTAAAATATTGGCATTTAAAATTAGTTATTTAAGACTGCTAAATTCCTTTGAGTCCTAAATGGTCACAAAGTCTTTTAATAATTACAAGTTACAAGAACATTATCCAAGTACATTGGAATTTAAAATTAATCTGTCTGTTTCCTTACATTTCTGTATAATTCTTGCACATGCATTTTTCCACACACTTCTTGCACACTGGCATTGTGCAAGATTTCTGTGAAGAAAAATACTTTCAAATAGCAAAGGAAAATTAAGGATGCAGAGGAATAAATCACACAGCTTAGACATTGCTCAGGGTCTAAGCATCACCCCAGTGCCCTAATTCTTGTTGGAAGTCCAGTGTGGCTGTCACCTGCGGGCAAGGCTTCAGTCCTGTGTGTGCCTCAGAGTTGGCCCCAGCTCCTGCTGTTACTTGTGTCAGGATACTGGTTCCCTGAAACGAAACTGGAGATTTAAAGTATAATACCCAACTAAATGACCAGTAATTGTCTCATGAAATGCAGAATATACAGGTAATCCTACAGTCTTAATATATATGTTATTTAGACGTGTGGCATTTCTGGATTAAGTAGCTGTTGTCCTTAAATCCCATAAATATGAACAATGTTAAAATGGAATGTACCAGAAGATGAGCTAGCATGTTAACAAGCAGAAAAAATAAACTCTTGTCCCTGTTAAATTTTCTGGGAGCTTGCCATTGACCTTTACTGGGACCCAAAGTTCACCAATTAGCTTCTTTTATTACTATTTTTAGGAATTCTTATCGGAAAGTGAGACTGGGCAACAAAAACTAAACCTGGTAGCATCCAAAGGAGAACTGCTATGCTCTGTTTTACCAAAGGAAAAGGCTAAAGTTATCCAGGACAAATCCTCTACCGCTAAAGAAGATTGGAAAAGTTTTATCACTACCCTCCACCGGAAGGAATCTGCATTGGAGGTATTGAACCCAACACAGTGGGGAAAGATTGGATCTAAATTTCCTCTTTGCTTTTTGTTTCAAACAGCACAGTTTAGATTTCGTATATAGCTGTAAGTGTTGATGATATGACAGGACTAATAAATAGTTTTCAAGAAGTCTAATTCTTCTGCTTACATTTTACTTTTGTTTTCTTATGTGGGGTGTTTCATGCAGAAGAGTGTTGAGTGCAGAATAACTGAAGGTAGCAAAGACAGCAGTTGCTCAAATTCATCTCAAATTCATTAACATGAGGCTCATCAAATGTACTGGATTACTAAAACACAATTTATTTTTTTAAGGACTGTTATAGCACAGATTTCTGACACTGTCGCTCATTTAACAGTCCCAGTACGGTGGGTAAATGTTGTCTCTCTTTTTGCAAACTGGTGAAATGCAATGATTTATTTAAGCAACCTTTTAAATAGACCCCGGTGCCTTTCTCTGTTCAGAACTCACAATTCAACCAGCACAGAAGGTGCATATCTTAAAAACATAATCTCTTTTAAGGTCATGGGTTTTAAGGTCAAAAGGTCTTAGCTGGAATTCCCTGCACAGCACAGGAGAAATAAAGTTCCTATGCATTCCCGTTTCAAACCAATGCTGCCTAGCCAGCGGAGAAAAAGTTTAAATATATTTATTACATTGTGTAGGAAAGCCTTTAAAAAAAAAATATTTCAGGTGGCAAGGACTCACCTTTCTTCATCTCAGGGTTGCCATGGAAAGATGTCCTTAGAGGTTAATGTTTTTGAGCCAAGCATTTTTCTGTCTCATAGGCTCAGTTTTTCATTCTGGTGTTTAATTTAAGTGATAAGGCTACAGCTAAAAAGAAAACTAAATCGGTCTGGGGGAAAAAAATAGGGCACAGGAGCTATGCTGTTTCTAATCCATATGAATTATTTCAGATGCTGGTTTTTTTTTTTTTTAATAATGCAGAATAAGTATACAACAAAAATATGCAGGCACTGAGGGAATGCCTACATATGCCTTTACACACACATTTTTATAACCAAAATTTTACACTGAAACAGAATATAATCAGAAATGATCACCAGAATTGGGTTGAACTTAGTCATACATCACCTAGAAACAGCGGCATTTAAGGAGGGGTCAGTGTGAATGACTGCGGTCAGATGTTAGGTAACTTGTATCCCAAATTAGCCTTTCTACAGTGTGCCTTAGCTTTGTGAGTTAGACTTACATTGAGCCAAAGCTCGTAAGATCTGTAAAGCTTTCAGTTCAGAGGAAGTTTGCTTCTGCCTCCCCTCAACTGTGTAGACGTATCCTACACTGTTGCCTCTATTTTGCCTCTTAAAGAGGTGCTCTCTCAGACTTTTCTTTTAGTGGTCTGTTTGTGAGATGGGAAGGAGCAGAGCAGGTGGGGTTGATTTTGAAGAGTTGTGTAGTGCTTGGCTGCAATTATGTATCCTTCTTGTGTGCTTGATCTGTGTGTTGCGCATTACAGTTATGTCCAGTGCAATGGGACGGTTGATAAAATTGCGTATGTCTTCCCAGAACTTAAAGATCCAGATGAAAGACTTTGAAGCAACGGCCGAGCCTCTGCAGGAGTGGCTGACCACAACTGAGAGGGTAGTACAAGGAAGCAGCAGTCGGCTCCATGATCTTCCTTCCAAGAGGAGAGAACAGCAAAAGTTGCAGGTGACTTCTTATAAGCCTTTTTAACACAGCCAGACTTTCCTGTCCCATCCTCTTGGCCTCATTGATTTCTTACAAACGCTTGATCATTCCAGCATCCTGACCTCTAAATAAGATGAGAACTGGTTTCAGGGATCACTGTTGATGATCCTGTTCCATCAGGTTCTGCATCTCCACATTTCTTATGACATTCTGCTTCACTGCCATAGCTGTACGGTGTGCCTGTCTCAGCAAGCTTGCCATATGTCACTTCTGTTTTCATGGGGCCTTCATGCTTCTCTCTTTCCTCCTTTCTTGCACCCAGTCTTACTATTAACGTGCTTGTGCTTTACAGTCTGTCCTTGAGGAAATAAGCTGCCACGAGCATCAGCTCAACAGGCTAAAAGAGAAAGCTCAGCAGCTGTGGGAAGAGCAAGCTGTCAGCAAAAGCTTTATGCGCAGAGTGTCTCAGTTGTCCTCTCAATATCTTACTCTAAGCAATCTGACAAAGGTAATGCACTCAGTGTATGTGCTTTTAAGCAGCTCATTTGATGTATGTGGGGAAAGAGACTGAAACGTGAAGCACTGCAGTTGTCTTGCTTGTCTGCTCTGTGGTATGTCTCAGCTATCTTGTCTTCCACACTGGCTTTAGAGAGTGGGAAGCTGACATGGACTGTCAACAAAATGGAATTGTGATTTTTTTTTTTTATTTTTTTTTTCTTAAATGTGTTTTGATTAAAAATTAAACCCCGTCTGATTATACAATAATTATGCAGATTAATTATAATAGTTATACAATAATCAAGTTTGATTTTCATGATTTCAAGTACTGAAGACATTTATTTTTGTAATAAGTGGCACCTGAAAAAAGTATTTTTTCCAAAGTTAGGGGAGTTATTTTTGTTAGAAAATACAGAAAAGTTATTACTTCATTGCATCCTATGATGATGATTTATTATTTGTATTGTCAGCATTGCTTCATCTAAAACTAATAGATTGGTCTTCTGAAAAAATTGCCTCTTAGGCTGCTTTTGAAAGTTCAAGAGGAGGCATAGGCCAAACTCTAAAGCATCAAGCTGAGAACTGAGAGTTTAACCTAACTCTCTTTTACAGGGTGGTGCTTGACTCACTTCACCATTTAATAGTTCTACTGTCTCTATTGTGTAAACAGTTAAGAAGGTATTCATATTAGGACTGTTATTTTTCACAACGTTCCAGTCATGAAGGAGGCTTGATACTGAATTAGGCTTATAGTTACTAGAGTAATGAGAATAATTAAGAATTTAGGAAGTGTGTTATAGAATAACAATTTAATTCAGACAGTATTTATGTTTGGGCAATTGCTAGTTTGTTAATTTCTACTTTTTCTGTGGAAATAAAAGTTATAAAGCATATCTAGAGCTGTTTGGCTTACTGAAAATGAGCGTATACGTGGCTATAATAAATTTTCATGGCTGCAAAAAGAGAAAGGGAAAGAGGCATGAGTTACGAGCATTGGCTTATGTGGACAGAACTTGTAGGAGATGTCAGGATGAGAAGAAAGAATCTGAGGCAGAGGATACATATGATCCAGCCTATGAGAGAAATCCTGGAATTCTTTGGATAGCCATGGACACTTGAGAAAGATGCCTGTCTGTAACTTCCTAAGCCTGTTTCACTAGCTTGACTTTAGTTCTCTGCCACCATGTGAAATACACTCTACTCTGTTCCTGTTCACCTCAGGCCTTTTAGCAATGTAACTTGAGCATCAGCGTCAGTAATTTTTCAGAAGAATGGTTATACCAATGGGAGTCATTGAGGAAAACAGGTCTTTCTTTTCGAAGTATTAACCAAGTAATGTTGTTACAGTGGCATAGCTTCATAGGCTTAAGTCTGTCTTGTTCATTGGCAGATTTCACAAGTTATCTTCAGCTGCAACACTGAAATGGAGTTTAGGTGTGATTTACCAGATGTTTAAGAAAAAGTGAAACCAGAAAACTCTCATCTGCTTTGGATGAGAGAAGACAATTAGATGAAGCTTTACATTTAGAAAACAGAAAAAAGGCATTTCTGAATTTTTCAGTTGTATATTATGTTTGGCAACTTGTTTGTGTGTGTGTGTATGTATGCAAAATTCATTCCATGCTCAAGTAAGTGTACTTGTAATTATCAACGCACGAGGACAATTTCTGACTATAGTTTATGAAACTCCTTCTAAAGTCCCTAAGTAGGTATGGGGAATAAGCAGTCCTTTGAATAGCTCCTGGTGCTAATTGCTGTATGAATTGCAGGAGAAAGTTTCCAGAATGGATAGGGTTGTAGCAGAGCACCAGCAGTTCTCGCACAGTGTCAAGGACCTCCAAGATTGGGTGGCTGATGCAGTTCACATGCTGGATTCCTATTGTCATCCCACTGCAGACAAGAGTGTTCTGGACAGCCGGATGTTAAAGCTAGAGGTATGGAAACAATAGACTCCAAAACCTGCTCTTTTTAGATCTGTAAGAAGATTGCAAATATAGGATACTTTACATTAATTGTTGCATATTAGTGTAGTGACTGTTGTCATTCAGACACTGATTTTTCAATTTACTCAAAAACCCCCTCTTTTTATAGAGGAAAGAGCTCATTATTAGAAGTTTTCTCTAAGAAAGATATAGGGACCTTTAGGACATGAAAAACTGCATAGATGCAAATTCTTAAAAAAACTCAAAAGATGTTGGGTGGCTGCTGAAGGTTTAATGAAAGAAGTAGGATATTCATTTCTGTTAGTTTAATATATAATTTCCTAGATCTTACGGGTGATATGAATGTTTCAGAACAGACTTTCCCATAACTGTTTGCTTTAAAAATGGTGACTGCACTTAAGAAAATAGTATCTATTGATATCACTGCACAAAAGATGTTGAATAGCAGTGCTCAGAAAACAATATTTTTCATATTATTGATGTCTCAAATTTTGAGCCAAAATATGGACAAGTCCTCAGAATTGTAAGGATACATCAAATACCAACTGATTGGGGCAAAATACTAAAAAGATGTTTCACCTTTTGTTTGCTGAGTCCTTCAGGTTTATGCTTTCAGGCTTTTCATGATTTTGTGTGATGTTAGAAGCTGTTAGTTTGCAACTGCACAGCTCCAGGAGCTGAAGTCTCTAAGCTGACGTTGCTGATGATAGTCTACTGAGTTTATGTGTTGGTACCTTTGTGTTGCAAAGAGATCTTGGAGTTGTAGAACTGTATTTCAGCCCTGTAGAAGAGCTTTGTCATCACAACTTGTTTTCTCTATGAATGAATCCTTCTGTTTTACATTCACATGACATTCCCTTTGGAATGTCAGCTTTTCCACCCAACAGTACCTTCTCCAATACACTGTGAGTACCTGCACAAATTCTGTGAAAACTTCCCTGTCACCTAATATTTTTTTTAATGGCCTAGACCTACCCTTTGAAAGTCACGTTTTCCTTGTGAAGCCCGGCTGTGAACTCCACTGTTCCTCTTCCAATTGATTGTTTGTACAAGCTGCTAAATTTGATCAGCTTATTTTCCAGTAAAGCCAGTTTGTATATTCATGCCCAGTAAATGATAAAAGTAGAATAATATCCACTTGCTTTTTAGGCATTGCTAGCAGTGAAACAAGAAAAAGAAATCCAAATGAAAATGGTTCTGACAAGAGGAGAATCTGTTCTGCAAAATACTTCTCTGGAGGGACTACCAGTGATTGAACGGCAGTTGCAAACCCTGAAGGACAACTGGGCTTCCCTTCTGTCTGCTTGTATCCAGTGCAAGAGGTAAAAAGGGTATGAGGTGCAGAATGATGCTTAGCTGTCAAAATTCTTGAAAAGTTACTTCCCAGCGTTGTATTATTACAAGAGTCAAATTCATATAAAATGACTGCATTTGCCTAACATTGCAGTTCCAGAGGCCTTAAGTGACATGTTCATTTGAAGAAGAAAAAGGGGAGGAAACTGTGACGGATCTAAGCTTTGTTAACGCTTATTGTCAGTATACTCTTAAAAGTGGATTCCATGTTCATAACCTTGATGTAAATTTTACTTTGAGTTGCGCATGATGCCTTGAATTGTTCTCAGAAATGGGAAGATCTTGTTACAGGCATTAATGGTTGCTCTGTATAGATCCTGCCTCATTTTCCACTTGTTAGCATTTCATAAGGAGGTACTGTAATTACAGTGTCAATAGTGATTCTCAAAGTGACAGAATAAAGAAATACAAGGGAAAAAAACATAGTCGTCTTTGGCGGAGCATCACTAGTTGCAAATATTTCAATTTAAAACAACAAAGGTAATTAAACATTAGAATCCAGCAACTTTTGAATGTATGCAAAGGGCCAAAAAATTTCTCATTCTTGATCTTATACTTTCAGTTGCATTTTATTTACTAAAGCTAGAACACATCAGCTAGCTGCGTAACTTACAGTCCTCCTTACTATTCCAAGTTTGGAAAGCTTGATTTCTTTTTATCAGCCAAACTGTGTTCCTTGGTAAAACCTGTAGGGTTTTAACAGCTCTGTCTCAGACTGCTTAGCTTGTGATACGTCTTTCTTATAAATATAGTCTAGAATAACTGTATATGACTATATCTCTCTCCTTAAATAGCATTACAACCTCCACTATCACAACAAATATATATTTTTTAAATTACAGTCAACTGGAAGGAGCTCTCTCCAAATGGACAAGTTACCAGGATGATGTTCGTCAGTTTTCCAGCTGGATGGATAAAGTAGAAGCAAGTATGAATGCTTCTGAAAGGCAATATGCTGAACTGAGGGAAAAAACAGCTGCCCTCAGCAAAGCAAAGGTGTGTTTGCTTTACAAAAAAACAGCAACAAAACTACATCACCTTATAAGCAACAAGAAAGGCTGAATAACTACAAGATTAATCTGTGGTCTTGTTTTAATGCTGCCCATTCATAAACGTGTTCTTTTTCTGTTTTGCAGCTACTCAGTGAAGAGGTGTTGAGTCACAGCAGCCTGTTGGAGACAATTGAAGTGAAAGGAAGTGGGATGGCTGAACATTATGTCACTCAGCTTGAACTCCAGGACCTTCAGGAGCGGTATAAGTTCCTCAAAGACAGAACGAGGGTACAGTTTTTCCCAATACCACTCCCTTCTGTTTTGTTGGCAACAAGGAAAAAGATAAAGTCCTTTCATTGCTCATTTATTTTACAGTTAAATGAGGAGTAAAAGTTTGGGTACAGCTGAAATTTAATGTAACAGCAATTTATTAGGGTGATTTATCGATCTGTCTTCCTGTACCACTGAGCTTCAGGTCTTTTCAGAAAGGTTCTAAAAATCTTAATAAATCATCAGGCAAATAGTCTGAGGAATTCCATGTTAAAAGTCTCATTGACTTGAGCACAGAAAATATTTTACCCATTGTGACTGAAAAGTTGGGAGCATCTCTGAATCTGTGATTTGCATAAATGTATGTTTTGCAATAAATGCAACCAGTTAATCAGGTAATTCACAATTGTGGACAACTGTAGAAGCTTACTATTGAACACAAACCCTATTAACAAGTAAGCTGACTCTAACATCAAAAGACCCATCATAAGTACTACATTTACTGATAAGTGTTTATATCATAGATCTGGAAAAGATTAGGGCATAGACAGATAAAGAGGAAGATGGGTTTTAATGTAAGATATAAGATAAAGAAGAAATAAAAGACCTGGTGATACATCTAAAGCTAGGTGATATCTCCAGTTAACCCAAATTCTTTTGTAGTAATTAAATAATGCATAATATATGCTCAGAAAGGCAGCTTTTCTTCATGCAGCAGTGGAGTAAAATTGAATTTTGATGTCTCAGTGATGTCTTTGTCCTGTGGAAAGGGCCAAAATTCAATTTTTCAAACACATAAATGATTTGCTCTTTTGTGGTACTCTCTTCCACAACTGCAAAGAATGCAATGCAGTCTTTCTTTGGACCTTCTGTGAATGTACTCACTCAGGTTTGCCAGAGAAATGAGTAAATCCTGGGAAGTACTAGTGATTACCTAGTATTCCTTTTAGCATGGGGCATCCTCTATCCTTTACCTTTTTCTCTTGCACAAAGCTATACAGGTTGCCTGTATTTGCTTAGCTTGAACAACAGCATGGGAGCAAACAGAAATGGATGGTAGTTCAGAGGCAAGAGCTCCGTACCTCTCCTCATGTAGCAAGAAGCATCCCTTCTTTCTCTTCCCATCTAATACCCCAGATAACTTTGGTCTTCCTCACTCCCAACGGTGGTGATGATAAGTGTCAAGAGTATATTCAACCCTTAGAAAAAAATTCAAAGTTCAAAACAAATAATGTCAAAATAAAGAATGGTCAAATCCTTTAATAATCCTTTGGCCAGATGGGAAACCTGACAAGCTTCCCTAAGAGTTTGTGGCCCAAGCCTGAGCAGACCAAGACCTGTAATTCCCTGCAGCCACTCTCAAGAGGCAAGAGAACTAGTCTCTCTTTCCCTCTTCCTACTACTGGGCATGGACAGGCCTTGTAAAAGATTGATAACATTCCTTTTTTCTTCCTTCCTCCCACTACTCAGACTTGTTAGGAATAGGTAAAGCAGACAGTAGGTTTCATGGCTGCTGTTTATGAAAGTGTTTTTCTTCTTACGTAGCCTGCTGCCCTGGCATGCAGCCTGTCTTGCTTCCATCCAAACTTGATTCCCCCTTCCCAGCATTTCTTAGAAGATGTGCATTCCGTGTAGTATACTTTTCTTGTGCTTAGAAAGACTAGCCTAGCGCTAATATATGACACCTTTCCTGCTGTACCCCAGATATGGTAATATTTTAATGTTGAATTATGGTTGTGAAATTATTTTAAGTTGCTCGTCCACACACACAGAAGACTTGCAGCCTGTTTCACACTGTGCTCTGAAGGAACTGCTCGCAAAGGACTTGGGTAGTCTTCAAACCTAAAGATATTAGATACTCTTAATAGAAGACTATTATTCCATTGGCAAAAAAATATGCAATTTCTAAACTCATACTCTTATTAATCACTTCAGTAAAGTGAATTTAAATTGGTATAAAAATTAAGAAGGTCTTTTGTTATTGGACACTAAGGTGTTATTTAAGTGATCCCAGATCAAAACTTCAAATCCCAGAAGTCACAAACTTATACGAAGGATCTTTTAGGATAAGTATCTTTATCCCCACATTTGCCCTCTCTTTATTGATCAGATCATCCTCAGAATCCAAGTACTCTTGAATTCTAGGAACGTTCAGCATCAGATACAAACTTTTCACCTTGATGAAAGTCTGGATTTTATGTTTTCTTGGTTTGATGATACAGTAAGATATAGATACATGTAAGCAAATATTTTAACACACAGGAGGCAGTAATAAAAGCTGAAGGACTGCTTAACTTACATCAAGACTACCAAAGAAATCTGAAGACCTTTGAAGTATGGCTGGAGAAGGAACAGGAAAAACTTGACTGTTTATCGCATCTTGATGGTGATGCCCAGAAGCAGGAGGCAACACTCCGAGACTTACAAGTACGTAATGTGTGACAGTCTAAAAAAAAAAAAAAAAAATTAAAAAAAAAATCCTACTGGTAAAATAACAGAAAGACTGTTACTCAGTCACTTAAGTGACAATGAAGGGTGAATTTATAGTACTTCAGTAATTTCCCAGATATGATGTTAAGCTGGCTTAAAAAATTTTCATACCTGTTGCTGCATTAGCAAAAGGTCTGTACTTGAGTTATGAAATATTTAGTACTTTATTCAGGACACTGAGAAGGTCTTTGTGTTATCAGGGACTCCGCATATCTGTCTTGTTATTATAGTTTACTTTACAAAATCTGAGTCCATTTTGAAAATCTAAATATATATTTCAAATATAAACTAAGACAACACACAACTATAATTTGTTAAGATAATTTCCTGGTTATGTTCTCTAACCAGATGCTTTCTAATCAAGTTCTATTAAGCATTAAAATGCCACAAGTGTCCAGAAAAGGGTATCAAGAATTATTTTGGAATGATGTCTCAAACATATGTAAAAATAAATGTTTATTTATTTTAAAAGATTGAAGCCTCACTTTGTTCCTTGTTTTTAAACAAATTCAATTTTGAAACCAGTTGTACAGTCTGCTTTCCATAGCTGGAATGTTTTGAATTTAAGCTTGTGCTGAATGGATTGCATCCATCCTGTGCCAGTTCAGGCACCTAATGTTTCAGAACTGATGATAAACTTAGCAGGAGGGGAAAGAAATTAATGCATGCTTTGTCAATTTTCTATAATTCACTTGTTGATAATAGTGATATTTGGTTTGCTTTGTAAGTGAGCATGGTGTTATAGGTGATCTTAGAGATAGCGTAATATGTCTTCAACCATAGACAACTAAAGGGAATATCTAGACAATGTGAGGTAACTGCTTTTGTGTTAGGTAGAACCGGGGCGTTGTTTGCCATGTGTGAATGAAAGCTGTTAATGTAGGGTATGTGTCCATAACTCTGCCTTTACAGGAGCTGCAGGTCCACTGTGCAGAAGGACAAGCATTACTGAATGCTGCTGTCCATGCCAGAGAGGAGGTGATTCCCTGGGGCATTCCCCAGATAGAAGACCGAGCCCTGGAATCCTTACGGCAGGATTGGCAAGTTTATCAGCACAGACTTTCTGAAGCAAGAAGCCAATTAAATGCCACTGTGAGCAGACTGCGGTTAATGGAGAAAAAATTTCAGAAGGTTAATGGCTGGCTAACAGGTCTGGAGGAGAAAGTTGCTATCAGGACTGGGAGGCAGTCTGGTAGAGCAACAAAGGAAGTGCAGCTTCAACAAATGAAGGTAAAGAATATAGTTAAGCCATTCCTTAAGCAAAATACTCTGCGAGGTTTTTCACATCAATTCCTGGTTGCACTGTGAAAATGACAGGAAGCGTTGGAATTTATTCTGAGGTGATGCATAGAGTGACGGATCCAAGAGGGCTTTGTGCCTTCTAGGTCCAGGTTCCTCCCATTTTATTGGTAAGGGTATGGCTATGCCAATCTTCAAATCTCGTAGGGAGATCTGGAATTCGTATGCTCTGTGGTATATGAAGGCATAACTGAGGACAAAGATTGGTCCTGGAGTAGAAAAGTGTTACTGTTGTAACAGGACTAAAAGGTGACCAACTGTGTTGTGAAGTCTCTGCTGTGTTGATGTAATGATACTCCTTTAGTCACTGCAAAGAGAATACATGGGTCTGAATAACCACAGGAAGCAGATTTGAAGAGATTCTAGGTTATGCTTTACAGTCACCTTTAAAACTTCAGGCAAATTCTATAAGAAGTCCAGGCTGCATTTCTATCTATTATTTGGGGGGGGTGGGGGGGGAAGTATTGAATCTATTGTAATGAAATGCAGTCCATATGGTATGATAAAACTTCCAGCATATTTGTTATGTTAAGCTTCAACAGATTCTGTTTCATTTTCCTGTTGTAAATCCATGTTTACAACCATGTCTTTGTTTTCCTTTTCAATGATTTCATGACAGTTACAAATAAATTCCCGTTGTGTTTAAGATACTTGAATCAGTCATATAAGCTGAATAATGTCTTTGTCACAGAAGTGGCATGAAGAAATTACAATCTACAAAGATGACGTCGAGGAAGTTGGGGTACTGGCTCAGCAAATACTAGAGGAAAGTCTCACTGCAAGTACAATGGGAAGCCAGGCTACACAGCTGACATCTCGCTACCAAACTCTTCTTCTTCATGTCTTGGTAAGTAATGAAAATTAATTCATTACAACATCATAAACTGTCAGTTAAGAAGCAAATATAAACAGGCTTTCTAAATTAGACTTTATCAGAGTTTATTCATTACTCCAGGCTCAATAATATAATATTCACGTATATATTCATATATATACACACACACATGTGGATTTTGATTGGTATTAGAGAACCATAATCAGGAAAATGCCCTTTCAAAAATATTCAGTATTAATCAGATGTTACCGTCTTTTTTTTGTCAGTTTCAGGGAAGAAATTCAGAACTCGGTATGTTTGAATGCTGAACAACCTCTAGAGAAGTGTTTGCAGGTTTTCACTGAAACACATAGGTACAGGGAAAATTTGAATTTATAAGGTACAGTTTTCAGGTCACTTTAAGTAGTAAGTGTCTCATAGTACCGTAATCACAAGTCACAATTTAAATTTCAAAATACAAGTACCTTTTCAGTGTTTAGCATTAACTCTAGTTTTAATGTTAGTGATTGCTATATGTACACCCTGACAAGAGCCCAGTGAGAATTATCCACTAGATATGAAAGTAATCAAAACCTGTATGTTTAATCTTAGTATATCAGGTCTTAATAAACAGCAATTTATTCCTATCTTTAGCCAATAGCAATGATAAACATCTGGATGGTTCTTATTTTCTCCCCTTACCCTCCATGTTTGTTTGAAGGAGCAAATAAAGTTTCTGGAAGAAGAAATACGCTGTATGGAGGAGTCAGAATTGGCTTTTAGCGCTTACACAAATTGGTACGGAGCTACCAACAAGAACTTCAGAAACGTGATCACCAAGTTTGACGTGGTTGACAAAACAGCAATGGAGAAAAAAGTGCAAAAACTAGAGGTACAGCTTTCTTGAATGCAATTTTTGTTTCTGTCCACCAAAAAGAGGCTATATTTTAACAAGCATCTTAACACCTACTTAAAGTTCTGACTTCACCTTGCCCAGAGAAGCTAACAGGATAAAGACCACCCAGTATAAACTTCCTGTTCTCATGTCATATACACGTTAGATCACAGTTTGGTTGTTGAGGTTATGAATAGTCCTAAATAATATAATCCTCTCCTTCCATAAGACATGTTTGTATGTATTTTTTTTCATGTTAAAACTTAAAATAAATTCCCCTTAAAAGGCGAACTGTCAAGTATATTTTATACCAGTATGTACTGTGGCAAGAAGTGCTTCCTATTTCTCCTCATTGAAATAACTCAGTAGTAGAACTCATGTTTCATCTCAGAGTTGTAGATGAGTTTTTCAGATGTTCTGCAGCTTAAACATAATATGCTAAGGGAAAACTTTTATCTATTCCAGAATTTGGAGTACAAATCCTCTCCTGATAGCCCCCGGTTTCTGCGTTTATCTTTGCAATTTCCTAATGAAAAGTACATTCAATTTCCCTAGCAATTCCTTCTGATTCCTTAGCAAAATTTAAAAAAAAAAAAAAGAAAATTAGTCAGCCTCTCACTGATAATAGAACTACAATGAATAAGAAAAGAAAAAAAAAAAGGAAAAGGCATACATTTGCATACATTTTTTGATAACCAACACTTCCTTCACAGTTGCTATTGAGTGACATGGACATAGGCCATAGTTTACTGAAATCTGCCCGTGAGAAGGGGGAGCGAGCTATAAAGTACATGGAAGAAAATGAAGTTGGCCAGTTAAGAAAAGAAATTGGGGACCATGTGGAACAGCTTGAAGAGCTGGCTGGCTCCATCAGGAAAGAGCACATGACTTCAGAGAAATGCCTTCAGCTGGCAAAGGAGTTCTCAGACAAGTACAAGGCACAGACTCAGTGGGTCATGGAATACCAAGCCATATTACATGCTCCAGCGGAGCCAAAGAGCGAACTTTATGAGAAGAAGGCCCAGTTGTCCAAATACAAGGTAAAAAAGGGTTGTATCATTGTACTGTCAAATCGATTTTGACCTAATGACTCGCAATAAATCCTCTGATCCAGGTGTCTGTTTAAGTGTTCAAGTTTCCTCAATAATGGATGAGATAACTCTGATCTGTATGTCCAAATCAGCATCAAAGTGAAAAGATGCATGATACCTGCATCTATGAACCAGAGTGAGCACCTGGATTTGAAATGTGAATGCCTTCAAGGCTTCCACATATGAAAATTTCCTGTTATAGCGTGAAATTCTTTTATGAGTACATATATGAGTAATTCCATGGATACCAATGGATTTAACTGGTATTTAAGCAAGGATAGAATTCAGTTGGTCTGTCATCACTGCAGACATTGCCTCTGTTTACATTAGCTTAATCAGCTTTCTGGTTAAATCTGAACATCCCAGCTCAACTGACATCTAAGCCAGTCAGCTGCTATGGCTTCCTCTGCTTTTTAGTTAGGATTTTAATGAAATGTATTGGGTTGTCTTCCAGTTGTAAAAAAGAGTAGAAAAAATTGACAACAAAGCCCATTGCTTCTCTTAATGATGTTTTTGCAAAATACCCCCTCCAGGATTACAGATGTATCATAAGATGTCTGGCTGGGATGGAGCTGACTCTCCTCACAGCAGCCCGTATAGTGGTGTGCTTTACATTTGTGGCTAAAACAGCGTTGCTAACAAACCAATGTTTTGGCTATTGCTGAGCAATGCTGCACAGCATGAAGACTTTCTCTCCGAAACCGCCTACTACCCCTCTCTGGCTTCAGTACTCAAAGTCATACATCATAGCTGTGTGCTTGCTTTCTGCGTGTTTGGGGACCTGGTACCTCACTGTCATTTGATAGATTCTGGCATGTGCCATGCTGTCTGAGCCAGTGGCACAATGGCATAACAGATCGGATTGCAAACTTTCTGAGGGTACAGTCTTAGGCACTTGTCTGCGTACTGTCTCATTAAGAGGATGGCTTTGGTGATATTTTCCCACTTATTTGCAGAATTTGTTCCTCTGAGCAAGTTTTATCCCTAGAACTTGCCCGTTCACACATATAAACTCCCTCTCCTTCACCAGCTCCAGATTATCAGCTGTGCTACTAGCCACTCACAAAAGGAGCAATTGCTCTTAGATGCCTGCAAAGTTATCTCAGGGCACGGGTGAGAAACATAGTCCTGTACTGGTAGCAAGGCTCATCTCATCTGGAAAGGACCATATATACCATGATAGAGGGCTGTGTTTTTTCAGATCAAAGGGAAGTTAGTGCAATATGTATCTTTTAATTCTTGCTTGCATTATAGTCCATACAGCAGACTGTTCTGTCCCATGAGCCTTCAATAAAATCAGTGATTGAAAAGGGAGAAGCACTTTTTGATCTGGTGAATGACGTGACTCTCAAGAACAACATTCAAGACCTTCAGAGCAGTTACCAGGAACTCTGCAGCACAGCAAAGGTAAAAAGTCAGGGAGAAAACTCTAGGTTCTTTCAACTGGCTATATTTTTTCCCCTCTTTAAGAAGTTGACTATTTTTTTCATGCTGTCATGTCACAGCCTGTACAATGAGCCAGTTAGATTTAATTTTATTTTGGGTTGGTTTGGATTTTTGGGGGCGGGGCGGGGGGTGGGGTGGGTGTTATTTAGTGTAGGGTTCCTGAATATGGAAAGAACTTCTACCTAAATAACAAGAGTAGCTGAAATTAATTTTGAGTGTGGCAGGTGAAGTCTTCGTAGCACTAAGGGGAAATAGATCAGTGACTAGTTTGTACTTTTGTTACTTCTTAATTGCTTTCAATAGATCTCTAAATACATTATTTCTTGAAGGGACACATGCCCTTAGATTATACCATTTTGTCTCTTGTTTCTGCTAGATCTCAGTTTAATCTAGTTTAGTTGTTGAATGGAAGTCACTGTAGAAAATGAACTGCAAGATGGATATAATTTAATTCAGCAAGGGCATTATTAATTAACATTGATTCATTAGACCACATGTGTATTATAGTACTTTGAAAGATTTAAAACTTCTAAGTGCATCCTAAAGTATGATTATACCTAAAGCTTTTAACAGGTTGTACTCCTAACAAGGATAAGCTCTGCAAACCATGTTAGTACTTATGTTTGACCTAAGTCCCTTTAATTGCCAATTCATCCGCTAATAGCAGATTATTTTATGTTTTTCAAAGTTGATTTTCACTTTACAGACATTCCTCTGATTTGTACCACAAAACTGACATCTGTTGCATTAGATGTAATGTTGATGACTTAAATGTAGAGAAACTTCTGAAAAATCTTTCTTAAAAAGAATGAATACGTTTTAACTCAGTGCGCACGTTCTTAATTTGCCTACCACAATCACAGGCAATAAGTACGTGGAAAGGCCATAAGCAGCAGGGACCCAACCATAACATTTGATAGGTCATGTCCAGCTTCTCAAAGAGCATGCATTGACTGTTTCTAAGTGTACTTAATGTCAAGTTGACGGTGTTCCTTTTCTTAAAGTAAGGAGATCCTCAGTGTTTTCCTCAGTCTTCAAAGTATGATATTTCACCTGAACTGAAAATACTGCTCTGTACCAGACAGTTTATTCACACAAGGAAGTCCATTGATGTCTTCCTTAACAGTCTAATCATGTGAGAGTCCCTCACAGGAATACAAATTTATAAGATAACTCTCTTACTATGCTTTCAAGTTCTTGATTGTTTTTGGTTTGGGGGGACTGTCAGTTATTGTAATTACCTGAATATTTAATTTTGGTTATTGTGGACCGGCAGGCATACGTTGAAACCTTAGAAGTGAGAGTAAAAGAACACGAGGACTACAATAGTGATTTGCAAGAAGGGGAGAAATGGTTATTACATATGTCCAGCAGGCTGGTCAGCCCTGATCTCATGGAGAGTAACAATCTTGAATTAATCACTCAGCAACTAGCTAACCACAAGGTGGGTTTGCTATTGGGGAAACTTCCTTTGTCCAGTAAAACAGAATTTTTCTTCTTTGTTTGTCTCTCTCATTCCAGAGCTCTAGTTATTTGTCATTCACCTGTGTTATTCCTCTTACTGCTAAGTGTGTAAATAAGCATCAATGCCATTAATGCCGTTAACAAATCTACCTTGTTGTTTCTTGGATGAGACTGCATCTGCACAAGAGCTTTGTTGTGGCTATTGTTATGGTCGTAATTAATGATAATCATTCACTACATCATTAGCTGCGGCTTTCTAGAAGATAAAAGAAAGTCAAATCCAACCTCTCCCCACCACTGCCTGAAACTGAGATTCCAAGGGTGAATACTGAAATATTTTAACTCATTGTGAAAAATGTATTATTCTTTAAGTAACATCCTTAGATAAAAATTTGAAATTTGGCTGCTCCAAAGTCAACAAAAGAACTGCCTACAACGAAAGAGCTTATGGAATATGATTCAGCATCAGACGTAGTTCTCATTACTAGGCACAGGAGAAGTTGGTGGAGCCCTGGAGAGCATGCAACAAAGGAAGATTTTACAATAAGTATACAGTCTAATAGCTTGACTGTAACAACACATGATGTCTGAAAACTTTTTTTCCAAATGTGAAGACAAAGTGTGTTTAAGGAAGAAAAGAAAAAAAAAAGAAAAAAAAAAAAAGGAAAAAAGAAGCAGCTCGTTTAAAAAGCTGTGATGCAGAGCATGTTAAGTTTAAAATATTTCTTCAGAGGTATTTTGCCTCTTTCTTAGGCTATCATGGAAGAAATTGCAGGATTTGAAGATCGTTTGAACAACCTTAAGAGTAAAGGCGACTACTTGATCAATCAATGCACTGAACACCTTCAAGCAAAATTTAAGCAAAACATACAAACCCATCTTCAGGGAACAAAGGACAGCTATTCTGCCATATGTAGCACAGCCCAAAGAGTAAGTCTTGTTTCAGAAATGGTTTTATGCCATTTAAGAATAACAAGCATTATTATTTCTCTAAGTACTGTTTCTTTAAATGGTGTAAAAGTCTTTCTACTGTTTCCATTTAAATTGAGCCTACAGGTTACAAATGTAGTGCTTCTTCATTACTGTGCTATAGTTGAATTTCTTGTGATCCAAATGTTGCCTTGCAGCCAGTGAAACTAGCTGCCTATCAGTTCTTACCTTAATCTTCATTTTACACTGGCTTCTGAGCAGCTGCAGCAAAGAAATTAGAACTATTCCTACTTCAAAATCTAGGGAGCAAATCGCACTCTTAGTGTCAGTAGTTTGCATATGTACATAATGGGTCTTAATTATGTGCTAGGAAATACTGTCTCTCAGTAAAACCAGAATATACAGTTAAGAAGGGCTAGCTGGGTCATTCTGTTAATCCAATTAGGAGATCAAGCCAGCATAGTCTAAAAAAACAAAACCCCAAATGAAACAAAAGCCCCCAAAGTAGTTTTCACAGTTGGTAACATTTGTAGAGGTAGGTACATAAATGGCAAAATGTTGAACAAGAATAAGGAAATAAGAGACAGTGCTCTTCATTTGCATCTTTATTATTTCTTTCCAGAAGCCATGCCTTAGATATCGTCCATCTTCTCCACAAATTAGCAAGATGCGGTGGTAGCTTAAGGAGCTTTCATCCCTTCGTACTTTTATGTACAAGGGCTACAATAACCACAATGTTGTTAATTGTCTTTTATCTGCAGTTTTCAAGGTGGGAGAAGAGAGCCAATAGTGCTGTTTGAAAACACAGGCACCTTACAAAATGTTTCTTTTAGGTGTACCAGAGTTTGGAACATGAACTCCAGAAGCACGTTAATCATCAGGATACCCTACAACAGTGCCAGACTTGGCTGTCTACAGTGCAGTCAGAGCTAAAGCCAACTACCTGGCCACCTTTCAGTCTGGCAGATGCAGTTAAACAGGTAAAATTTCAGCACTTGAAAAAGCTCAGTTATCCTTAGTAAGGTGAGTTCAGAGAAGAGCTTTATATTAACAGAAATTAGATACTCTCTCTGACCTTCTCAGGGGGCTGTGTAGCCTCGTTGTTTATTCCCAGCTCCAAAAGAAATACCTTGAGCAAAAAATAATAGTAGGTGAAAAACCACACAGGGCTTTTGCAAGCTCTGCTTAATGCTTAGAAATGTATTACCCAAGGAAGAGTTGTCTAATTAGATAAACCTGCTCAGATACTCCACAGATGTGTTTAGCAGAGAGGTTGCATCTTTCTGCTTGTCCAATTGCCCATCTGTCTACTAATATTCCTATACGAGACCTGGTTTCATAGTACCATGGACACGAAGTCTGTTATCAGGCATTTAAAACAATTTTTCAGCCTAAGAGCATAGAACTGCCTCTGGTCCACGTTAGCTATTAAGAATGTTTTCTTTGCTTCTTGATTATTCTTAGTAACTTAATGTATTTTACATTGGATTTGTACCTTGTTTTCAAATTAAACTGGTATGGTACTAAAAATGCTGGAGTTCAGGGCTGTCTCATCTGCCATGTGGCTTAATAAAAACTTTGAAATACTACAGATGGCAGCTCCGCAAGGGTGGGGAGAGCAGGGGATGACAGTGGGGCCAGCAGGGCAGCACCTTCCCAATGACGTGCAGACCTGCGGCACACAGGTGAGGAGACCAGAGTTCCCCTGGTGTCAGCCACCACCTGATGATCACCAGAAAAGTCTGCAGGGACAAGGCCAGTGCCACATGGAGGCAGGAGGTCAGGACAGCAAGGCAAGACCAAACCAGGAGGATCAGCCAGGCACAGACGCACCTATAGTGTAGCTCAGGTGAGGTCCATAGGTGGATGAAGGCCTGAGCTTACATGCAGTTCTTGAGCAAGGGGGAAGGCTTCTGAATACTTTTCCATTGGCTGGGTCCCAGCTGGGCCAAGTCAGGGCTGTCCCTGAACAGAGGCGGCCAAACCCAGGGAGAGGGGGATTGAGGTTGCAGAGCCCTTTGGTGCTTTGAAGGCCCTGACCATCCCTGAGGATTAGGGACCTGTTCCAGTGCTTAACTGTCCTCAGTGTGAAAAATAGTTTCCCTCATATCTAGGAAGAAATTTCCTAGTTGCAACTTGTCACTTTTCCCACTAGTCCTTTATCTGCTCACCTCAGCAAAGAGCTTGTCTTTGCCTTCTCTGTACTGCCCCTACCTGACCCCTACCATTTTAAGTAATGTCAGACCACAATTAGCTTGTCTTCTCCAGGCTGAACAAATCCAGTTCCTTCGGAACTGCCCAAATGCCAGGGACTACAGCCCCATTCTCTCCCCCAGCCCTTTGCTGGGCTTGCACCAGGCTGCCAATATCTCTTTTATGGGGGAAGAGAGAAACTGGGACAAATATACCAGGGACAGCCTGACAAGTGTAAGTACAGGAGAATAATCGCTTCCCACAGTTTGCTTTCTGCATTGATGCTAATACAGTAATTTGGGGTTGCCACAAGGGCCCACTGCTGTCATGTTCAACTTTTTGCGCACAAGGACTCACCACTGGGCCCTCTGCGTTAGGTGGTCATTCGCCCCTCCTCCCTGGGACACTAGGAGGTATGTTATTGCCCTGCCAACACTAATATCACCATTTTCTTTTGGGATGAGGAAACTCTTCATAAGGAGAGGGGAGCTCCTATGGGCAATGTCAAGAGCAAGAACCCCCAACAGCGTCATGTTGTCTGATCTCGGCAATTGTAGATACTGGGAGGGTTTCAGAAGGTTTGTGAAAGCATGTTATGCGACTGGGCTGGATTCTCTATGATCTCTCAGATGCTGGAGAATTTTATAGGTATGGGCAACGTGACACTTTAATAATCAGAGAAAGCCCTGCTTCCCATTCACCTTGGGGAAAATAAGTCACCTTGTTGAAACGGTGTGTATCTATCTAATGCTTTATTTATAACAAAGTAAATTAGGTAATGCATATGCCACTTAGCACTTTGATAAGTGGATGATAATCAGAGTTACTCTTTTCCATAATTATGACAAAGCAGCCTTACCTAATAAAATACTGTATGTCTACATTTAATCTTTTGGAAATAATAAGCTAAAGTAAAAATACTAAAATACATGATTGTAATAAAATAAGATATTATTTCCACACTCTCAGAGTTTATTTGAGAATTGTCTTCCCTCAGGTGAAACATTTCCGGGCTCTGCAGGAGCAGGCCAATACATACTTGGATCTTCTGTGCTCCATGTGTGATTTGTCGGATGCCACAGTGAAGAGTACAGCAACAGATATTCAGCACACAAAACAAACGGTACAAGATAACCACAATAACCTGCTTTTAATCCTATTTAGAGCTTTAACTGCCTTGATCTGTCCTCTTTTAAAAAGGTCATATTGGGTAACGGTTTAAACAAATGTCTTTTTACTTTCATGTTAAGTATTTCTTTTAGAAATAGTTTTTCTTTTCTACCTTTTTTTGTTGTTGCTGTTGTTGGGTTTTTTTAAATTAAATCCATACATTGCTATCCTGGTAGTAATGCAAAGATGCAAAGACACGTGACAATTATTGCTAAATCTTTTTTTCCACAATAATCTTCCACAAACAACATTCTGTGGAAGAAAACCTGATCCAAATTATTGTTTCCATAAAACACAATTCAATCTATTCTTCTCTGGATTTTATTAAATTTAGACATATTTTACTTTTATTCAACAGTAGACTAATGTTCTTATTAGGATATACTAACATATTATTTATAATAATAATAGAATTACGATTGTTCCATGCATAAATCAGGGCGGATCGGTTTCGGCATATGAATTCATAGAAGTGTACCTGAATTCTAAGTAGCTTAATGATTGGTTTGAAAATAAAATCATAAACATAAGAGCTATTAGAAAAGAAACATTATGAGCATTCCTGTCGTAAACATGAAAATTTTAGTTTCATATACACACACACACATTTTTGAAACTAATTCTACCAAGAGTAAAAATCTAATATATACAGTAACAGTATTCCATACCAGAGAAGCAAATTGTACAAATCCAAGTAATCCATAAAAAAAAAATGCCATTTTCCATCCAAATATTGTATAGCTGTGAAGTATCCCAAACATCAGAATAAGATTCTCCTTTTATATGTAAAGCAGTGAAACATTTTTAAGAAATCACAGACGGTACAGTGGCTGAGATGCATTAAGCTGGCTGTCTAAATCTTAAAGGCGCCCTACTGCTGTATTTGGAGCAAAAGAAGCTGTGTGACGGTTGGTTTAAGGTGATTGATGGGCTCAGATCCGGTAAGCGTTCTTCTTACTGGCATTTTGCAAAAGTCATGTAGGCAAAATAACCGAGCTAAGCAAATTAAAGTGTTTAGTTTAAGCTTTTATTCGGTCATTGCAGAGGCATGTAGAGCAGAGTCCAGCAGTACTCTTGGCATGCAATAGGCTAAATCATACAGTTAATTTAAGCTTTAACAGAAGACTGAGAACGCTTTGAAATACACGTAGTCATAAATATAGTTGCTTCTCTCGAGGATGAATGAAATTATTTTTTTTTCCCTTGATAGGTCTGATTTTTATGATTTTTGAAGCTTAAGACCCTTTTTGTGGATAATATTAGCCCCTTCAGAATCTAGTGCAGAAATGTCTTATTAGTACAGTATGGTGCTCAGAGGAAGAATGATATTCATCCTCCATTCTCCAAAAATAGCTGCATTAAAGCATTCCTCCTCCTTTTCATTTCTTTTTTTTCTAGATTGAGCAACAGATAATGCACGCACAGTATTTGGCTCAAGGTTGGGAAGAGATCAAACAAATGAAGGCTGAGCTCTGGATATATTTCCAGGATGCAGATCAACAACTACAGAATTTGAAAAGGAGACGGGCAGAGTTGGAGCTAAACATTGCCCAGAATATGGTACTCCAGGTTAAGGTAAGGAAACTTAAGGTTAAGAACAATAGGTAAGGAAGAAGTTCATCCTGTGGCTGATATTATTATAATTTACGTTATATGCATGTATTGCATAGAATTGCTAATATGTTCTAAGCAAGAGCAAAGGCAGAGGAAAGAGAGTATCCTTACTGACGCTACAGGGTGACACAGGAAGCAAAACCCTGTACTTTAATGTTTTTCTGGGTATATTTTTTTAACAGTAGACAATTTTTAGCCTACTGTTCCGATTTGCCTTCACTTTTAATAGGCTATCATGGTTTCAGCTAATTGCTGATCACTGCTGACCTGAAGATAAGATCTGCAATTTGTGCTTTCTAAGTTCTTTGATTCCCATACTTCTAAATTATTTAAATCTATTTCAACATTAGTCTAGGAAACTATACAGTGTTGCTGGACTCTGAAAACCCCTGCAGAATAAGTACGATAGCAACCCAATATTTAGTTTACCCAAAATAGTGAGACAAATGCCTTCAGATCTTCACTTGTTCTTATTCATTTACAGATGAGAGAATTTCTATGACCATCCTGCACATATCACAAACACCAGTAAAGTAACAAGAAGAAACAGGAGAACAGATTATTTCTTTGATAAGTGATTAAATGTTTGGGTTTTGCAGTTTTGGTCTAGACTTTGCTTGTATTCTTTTTCTGATATGATAGGAGTTAGGTGAAAAGTAAAGAGCATTTCCTCTTCATGTCTGTTCTACACAAGTGTTTGAACAGAGTCAATAGCACTTGGAGATACCTCAGTACAATGTGTGCTGAAAGCTGTTACACTAGCTATTATTAAGAATCCAGGAAGAAGCGGGAGTCTGCATTTCTTCACTGTTTCAGACAGGAACTTTTGATTATTATGAAAGGCAGGCACCTGATGTACTGTCAGATGTGGCACAATGTGTATTTTTTTCCTAGAATTTTTCCTAATAGTTGAAGATGCCTAGCTCCATTTGAAGCGGGCACAAAGAGGAATGAGGCAGAACTGGGCAGTAGCATCTCTTCTCCACAACCCCTACAAGCCCTCAGTAAAAACACATCATCCCAGCAAAGTGCTGGAGCTGGGCATGGTTGTTTAGTTACAGATATTGAAACTGGAATTTGGGAAAAGATTATATTTACCCGAAACAGTGTGTAAGTGTTAAAAAATATTTGGTTACTTTGAGTTGTTAGTATATTGTATGTTCTCTTTTTGGGTTCTCTGTGACTTCTTATTTGGTAAGAAATGTGTGCGCAAACGGACTCTTATTTACTGGAATTTAGTAACTCAAATGGCAATCATACCTAGATAATCATTGGCTTTGTTTCGATAATGACAGTGATAATGGTTGCTATTATAGAAGTAGGAACAAAACAAAATATGGATGTGGGGGCTCACTGACTCATGGACTCTGCTTCCTATTTTTAGTTTCTAATGAAAAAGGAAAAGGAATAAAATGAGCTAGCAACAGTACTGATAAAATGAATTCTCATGAGGCCCAGAGCATCTTGCATGTTTTAGTGTACGGTGTGAGCTGTGCTAACCTGGAAGCTTGGACAACAAGGTGTGACTCGATTGTGATTTCAGTTTGTCACTGGCACTTGGAAACTGCTCTGGTTTGCTTTCGTGCCTATAAACAACCTGTCCTCACATGAGGAGATGAAAGATTAGAGGAGGGGAGAAGGCACTTCTTCCAATTTACATCTGCAGATAATTAATCCTTAGACAATTTATTTATTTATTTATTTCAGAGTTTTTATTTAAATTCCAACTTATAATTTTGAGTAGGTGTCACCGTATTTGTTTTGACTTGTATCTTTTTCAGGAGTTCAGTCAGAAGTTGCAGTCTAAGCAGTCAGCTCTTACCTCTGTGACTGAGAAGATGAACAAACTAACCCAAGGACAGGAATCACCTGAACACAAGGAAATAGGAGAGCTGAGCAACCAGTGGCTGGACCTCTGCCTTCAGGCACACAGTTTGCTCATACAGAGGGAGGAGGATCTGCAGAGGACGGGGGTTTATCATGATCGCATGAATGTAGTTGAAGTTTTCTTGGAAAAGCTCACAAAAGAGTGGGACAACCTGGCTAGGTAAAAAAACATAGTAGCATGCACAAAGCTGACAGTGCGTATACGTTGAAAGAGCTGTTTACAGAGTGTCTTTAAATTGGACCCGCTAAAAATCCCTTTTAGCCATGCTTAATTAAAAGCAGGTCTCCCTTATTAATTATAGGATGATTACTGGTATGGAAATAAAGAGTTTGAGAAGACAGATCTTCAGTGTTTGTCTTTAAGGCAATACTGATTGATCCCATCTCAGGGCATAGCATTTTCTGATATTTCAAGCATTTTGACTATTTTGTTTGAACTCTTTCATTTGTGTTTACTGTGTTTCATGTGTGTTTTTCATTGTGATATTGTGTTTTATCTATTAGACTATTATAGTAAAGTTTAGCCGTTTCTGCTAAATGATTGCAGCTGCTTTGTATAGCATAAATACACCAGCTGTGTGTAAAATTGTGAGAGTCTATTACTGCTGCTATGACTGTCATGGAAAAAGATTCACTTCAACCTCAGTAGTTGTTGTTGTTGTTCATATGTACAATATAACCAGTATCCTCTGTAGTATTCATGTTAATTTGTATGGTCAGCCTGATGACCACGTCGCAGGTGAAAGGGAGAGCGATAAAAAACTTCTTAATTAATACTCAAGACTGGTACCTTCAAAAGAATGTGAAAACTGTAGGTATTCATAGCATATTGATTTCAGTATATGGTGGGTTTATAATTCATCCTGACCTCTTTTAAAAATTATTCTGAGATAGAATCTAATAATTAATGTTTGTCCTGTCCATTTTGGTAACAGATCTGATGCTGAAAGTACAAACGTGCACCTTGAAGCTTTGCAAAAATTGGCACTGGCACTACAGGAAAGGAGATTTGCTCTGGAAGATTTGAAAGATCAGAAACAGAAGATGATAGAACATCTGAATCTTGATGACAAAGAATTAGTAAAGGAGCAATTTGGTCATTTTGAGCAACGCTGGACTCAGCTAGAGGACCTTGTCAAAAGGAAAATTCAAGTTTCTGTTTCAACTTTAGAAGAGCTCAGTTTGGTGCATTCCAAATTTCAGGAGCTAATGGAATGGGCAGAGGAGCAGCAGCCTAGTATCTCAGAGGCTCTTAAACAGAGTCCTCCTCCAGATTTGGCTCAGAGTCTTCTCATGGATCATCTTACCATTTGCAGTGAGCTTGAAGCCAAACAGCTTGTTCTGAAGACGCTTGTGAAGGATGCTGACAGGGTGATGACCAACCTAGGACTCAATGAAAGGCAGGAGCTGCAGAAAGCACTTTCTGATGCACAGCACCATGTAGAGTGTCTCAGCGATCTGGTTGTCCAGAGGAGAAAACACCTGAATAAAGCACTGTCTGAAAAGACACAGTTTCTTATGGCAGTCTTTCAGGCTACAAATCAAATTCACCAGCATGAGAAGAAGGTAATATTTCCAGAACACATTTGTCTGTTGCCAGAAGATGTGAACAAACAGATTAGGACTTGTAAAAATGCCCAGGCTAACCTGAAGGCCTATCAAAATGAAGTCACAGGGTTGTGGGCTCAAGGAAGGGATTTGATGAAAGAAGCAACAGAACAAGAAAAGAGTGAAGTGTTAGGTAAACTTCAAGAACTACAGAATGTGTATGACACTGTTTTACAAAAGTGTAACCAGAGATTGTTAGAACTAGAGAAAAATATAGTTTCCAGGAAATATTTCAAAGAAGACTTGGATAAAGCTTGCCATTGGCTAAAACAAGCTGATATCGTCACGTTCCCAGAAGTCAATGTAATGAATAGTAACTCTGAACTGTACACACAGTTGGCAAAATATCAACAGATTCTTGAGCAATCTCCAGAATATGAAAATCTGTTACTTGCACTGCAAAGAGATGGCCAAGAAATCCTACCGTCACTTAATGAAGTGGATCATTCTTATCTAGATGAAAAACTTAACACTCTCCCTCAGCAGTTCAATATTGTCACTGCTCTGGCAAAAGAAAAATTATATAAGGTTCAGGAAGCAATTTATGCCAGAAAAGAGTATGCCTCTCTGATTGAGTTGACAAGTAAAGCTCTGACTGAGCTAGAAGATCAGTTTATTAACATGGACAAAGCTCCAGCTGCTGTTTTAGCCAAAGAAGCTGTGTCACTCCAGCAGGCCTACAGAGACCTTCTAGGTGAAGTGATGAGCCTTGGTGGGGCAGTGGATGAACTAAACCAGAAGAAGGAGGCCTTTCGAAGCACTGGACAGCCATGGCAACCAGATGAGATGTTAAAACTTGTCACGTTATATCACAAGTTGAAGAGGCAAATAGAACAGAAAATCAACCTGTTGGAAGACACAATAGAAGCATGCCAGGAGCATGAGAAAATGTGTATGCAGTTTGAGGCACAATTGCAGGCAGTGAAGAAGGAGCAGATTAAGGTAAATGAAGAAACTCTCCCAATAGAAGAAAAGCTGAAAATATACCATTCTCTGGTGGGCAGCTTGCAAGACTCAGGGAGTCTTCTGAAGCGAATAACTGAGCATCTAGAAGCCCTTTCTCCTCAGCTTGACTCATCTGCATGTGAGACAGCAAATCACCAAGTGCAGTCTTGGCAAGAGAAACTAAAGTCCTTGCATGCTGCCATTGGTGACACCGTGATGGACTGCGAGAACAGGCTTGTGCAAAGTATAGACTTCCAGACAGAAATCTGCCGCTCACTTGACTGGTTGAGGTGGGTGAAAACAGAACTTAATGGAACGTTAAGTTTGGACCTCAAACTGCAAAGCATCCAAGAAGAAATCCGAAAGGTTCAGATACATCAGGAAGAAGTGCAGTCAAGCCTGAGAATAATGAATGCACTGAGCAATAAAGAGAAAGAGAAATATATGAAAGCAAAGGAGCTGATACCTGCTGACCTGGAAAACACTCTTGCTGAGCTGACAGAACTAGATGGTGAAGTTCAAGAAGCTATACACATGAGACAGGTTAGTGCACCCTAAATGTCATTACTTTCTTGCTCACAAAGCTGAAAAATATGGCTCTGTGGCTTGATGTTTGTAATAATTATGAGAAGATTGATTGTCATACTCCTGTTGTTTGGGGTTTTTTTTAATGACTTAGATTGTGGCCTGTTGCCATGGTTGACTTGGGGGGAAAGGAGGAAAAGGCTTCTTTAATATGTATTTATACCTGCACGTAGAAGTGCAAACTCAGTCAAAACTACTTCCATGTAGTCTCTTCAGACCTGTATTTTAGATATAATAAAGGGAAAAGAAAGCAAGAATGGTCAAAATCCAGACTCTTAGCAGAGGATATTTTTGTTGTTGCTATGAATTTTATGTCTGTGATCCTCAGTATAATTTTCCCTTTTATTTCAGGCTACCTTGAATAAATTATATAGCCTCTGCCAAAGATACTACCAAGTGATGCAGATAGCAAATGACTGGCTTGAAGATGCTCAGGAATTTCTACAGTTAGCAAGAAATGGCCTTGATGTTGAGAACTCTGAGGAGAACCTAAGGAACCACATTGAATTTTTCAGCACAGAAAGTCAGTTCAGTGATCATTTGAAGGAGTTACAGGGACTTGTGTCTGAGATAGAGCCCTTTGTCCAAGCCACCGCAAGAGAGCAGCTGATGCAGGATCTAGCTGCATTGGAGGAAAAGGCCAAAGGGACAAAGCAAGAAGCCAAAACCCAGCAAGAGCAGTTGCAAAGGTATATGCATCATTTTATTTTTTTTTTCCTCTTTCATTTTAAGATCACCTTGTTGACAATGAAAGATCAAAAAATTAATTGGAGTTTTATGAAATGTTTGTGCTACTGATGAGAGAAATGGATACTGGGATTCAGAGCTCTTGGATTCTGTTTTCTCTTCTGCCACTGACTGGCTAGATGTGTGATCCTGAGGAAGCTATGATCAAATTATATAAAGCTTGGAACAGCACCAAGAAGAGTAGGAAATTACTGTCCTTTATTTCACCTGGCATAAGACCTATGCGGAAAGAAATTAAATTGAAGCAGACATTTTGAACTAAAAGGAAATACCTTTTTGACCAACATAACTACGTTACTTATTATTCCTGAGTGTTCAGGATTCAAAAAGTTTGGGTGGGTTTAAAACATAACCTAGACGAAGTCACTGAGGAAAAGTCAATCAAAGGCTATTAAATGCCAAGCTGTGTCTGTAAGGCACAGCTGAAAATCAGAAGCATATGCTTCTACATATGCTCTGTCCCAATAACCTGTCTTTTTCTTGGAAAATACAGTGTAACAGCAAAACTAAGCAGTTATATTGAAAACTAGGTGCAACAATATTTCCGATTTTCAAATGGGTTTATATTGCATTAAATTGTTCTTTCTGGAACTGTATTTTCAAGGTGTGCTTCTGAGTGGCAGGAGTACCAGACAGCAAGACAGAAGGTTATAGAAGTGATGAATGAGGCTGAGAAAAAGTTATCTGAATTTTCAGTAGCTAAAGCTGCTTCTTCTCATGAAGCAGAAGAGAAATTGCTAACACATAAGGTAAGGTACTGAAAATTATGTGAAATCCTCTTCCTTGAGTGAAAATAAATGTATGTTATATAGGTCCCTATGTGTGGCAACCTGAATTTGAGTTTTTAAATCTTTTCCTGTAATGCTTAACTGTGTCATAGCACACCAAGGGGTGTTTGTGTTGGGAAGAACGTGGATTTTATTTGTGTGGTGACCAGGACAGATATTTTTAATCACTTTTTAGATTAATGTCTGTCTATGTGCCTATGACTGTAGGGAACTGTAAGGAACCAGGAGGTTCCTGAAAGCCTTGGGTGCATAAGTCCCAAAACTGTGTACCCTACAAGAAATTCAGATCAATAGAAATATTAATTTACTTTGGATCACGTGAAATAGTCTTACTAGGACAAGAGGGGTTGGGGTTTAATATTAACTCCTGTTTAGTCTAAAAGAAAGAAACGTATCTTAAAAGAATTACTTTCTCCTCTAGTATTTGGGGTGCTAATCAGTTGCCTTAATATAAGCAGTTAATGATACTCCAGACATTCTGCCTGGTCTCCAGCTGTGTCTCTGAAGGCAGGAATCTCCCCTAAGAGTAAAGTCATGTCTGCCAGCTTCATGAGAATATCCTGATACCCTTGGACATCTAAAATGGCATTAAAGATGAACGTGACATAAATGTATGCTTAAACACCTGAATTGCTGTTTTGAGTTTTAGACTCTAACAGAAGTCAGTCTTTGCTATGAGAATGGTCCTGAATAGTCATTTCCATCTGTTTTGAGGGGCTAGCAAGGAAGAGAAAATCTGATTACACCCGATTTCTGCTACTTCCAGGGAGTTGCATTTCAGACCAGGTCCTTCAAGTAGCTGTAGCTAATATATTGCATATGAAAAATAAAGTGAGACCTAACCACCTCACTCAGCGTATGGTAGCTCCTCTTTGTCTGCAATGGATCAAAGTGGCTCATCTGCCACTTTGTGTGTTGAAGTGTTAGAAGTTGTGTTGTAAAAGAGGAAAACAGTGCTTATTTTTGCTCTTTCAGACTCTTGTGTCTGTAGTGAATTCTTTCCATGAGAAGATCACAGCCCTAGAACAAAAGGCTTCACAGCTGGAAAAAGTTAGCAATGATGCCAGTAAGGCAACTATAAGTAGATCCATGACAACAGTTTGGCAGCGCTGGACACGGCTCCGGAATGTAGCCCAAGAACAAGAGAAAATTTTGGAAGATGCAGTGCAGGAATGGAAGGGCTTTAATGATAAGGTAACTTCTGGTCTTGATAAATCCTCCTTTGTTTACTGTTTGTAGCTTTTCACTCATTATACTGCTTTATTAATCATCTTATGGTAGAGAAAGCTAATAGCAGGAATAACAATGATTTTTCTCAAGTCATATTAGAAAACAGCTATGGAAGACCTACGTTTAGAACGACTACCTCCAAGGCTTGCACTGTTCATCTATATGCATACATAGTATAGTAAATACAGAGCTGTTTTGGTTTCTGGTGGTTCTTCATAATCTTCTCCTCTATGTTTAACTTACCCAGATGGTCTATTCTAGATTAAGTCAACCTCTATTTTTTTCCGTAGAGTATGAAGTTTCCATTTCTAAATTTATGCAGTCATATTATTGCCAGTCACTGCTCACAGATTTGTGTCCCTTCTTTTCCTCATATCCTACCTGACTCTCTTTATCTGTCGTTGTCCATTATTTTATGGAAAGATTGCAGGTTGTCTGAGAATGGGGATAATCTTTTTGTTAAATGTATCATTTGTGCCAAAGGCAGGTCTGCCCTGGGGTAGAGCTCTAGGTCCTGTGGAAATAAAGATAATAGGTGCTAGAAAATATGAGGAACCACTCACCACTTGACAAAGATGTCCCTTTAGCATGTCCTAGTCCAGTTTGAAGAGCTAGGGCTAGGTAGCTGGATCTAGCACAGTAGAGCATAGATTTACATCTTCTGTAGAGACTTCTGCACAAGCCCTATCCTACAACTGTTTTACAGCATCTAAATGTACAGCATTGGGTTTAGCACCTTTTGGTATCAGTTGGATTAACTTCTTTTTAATTTCATTATTGCTAAGGCTACCCATCTTTCCATAGATTCAGAAAGCCACCATAGAAATAGATCAGCTACAAGGTCGCTTACCAGAAAGCTCAGTGGAAAAGGCAACTAAGACAGAGCTTCTGGAACTCCTGGATTACCACAGCAGTTTCCTTCTGGAAGTGGAGCCCCAGCTGTCATCTTTGGGCCTGCTCAAACAGCATGCTGTCAGCATGCTTCAGGATGTGGAAATAAAGCCTCTGTCTCAGGAGGAGCTACCAGTCATGCAAGAAATCAAAGCAATGCAAGATCGATGTCACAAGTAAGTCAGTATTTTAAAAGATTCACTAGAAAAATGGTACTTTACGATTCATTAGTAAGAGTTCGCATATCATTTTTTTGTATCATTAACAACTACCGTGCTTAAAATAAATCTTAGTTGTTGTATTTAAAATAAGCATCAGTTTAATTTTAAATTATCTTTAATTAATTTTGAAATAAATTTTTACCATTCTTTTTTATTTCCATCAGCAAAAGTATACATTTTAGAAAACATACTTCTTGCATTGCATAATAATAGTGAATTATGTAAGAGCTGTATAAACTACATTAAAGTTATAACTGATTTTAAAGACTTCCATTGCATCTCACCATTAACAGTGACCTTTTATCTTTTTGTATCCTAAGTTTAGATTAGTTTATCACTTTGTTTCCCTACTTGGAAGCACTTAGGTGCCAAAAGTAGATAGCCTACGAAATTTACAAGGGAATTCAGTGCATATGGAAAAGAAACATCTTAAAATTTCACCCTGTGGTTATATGAATGTTTATCTAAATCTAAAATGTTTCCCTGTCATGTATAAAACAGGAAGCTTTATGGCTAAGTTCCAGGACTCATATCCACCTGATAACTGCACTAAGATGCCATTAACTGGATCCCCACAGCGGGAAGAGGGAGAGAGACAGAGAATGAAACTGTAAACCCTGCACATAGCCTGTGCAAAGTTCATTGTGTGCATGCGTAACTGATTACAGTAGAATAGCACTCCCTGTAGAAAATGTGTAGCTATTAGCCCTTCTTTAATTCCAGTCTTCCCTTAGAATTGGTTTCTAAGAAATAGGGTCCGTGATGATCGCATGCTCATGTAAATAAAGCATGATTCAGCTATGAAAGGTTATACAGACATAAAACTAGTATGGCAATATCAAAGTAAGACCCATGTCCTGTGCCTAAGAGCTACAAGTAGTCCTGTAAATCTTTCAGAGAGCTGTCACCTGAAAAAGATTCTATTTTTTACAGGAGATCCAAGTTCTTGAGGAAAATACAAAAATTCTGTCTTAGTGGAAATAGGTCCCTGGATCAAAAATGGTGTTCAGATATTTGATCCATGCCTTATCGTAGGTATTCTGCCAATGCAAATACCATCAATAGCGGTGGAATCTGTCTCAAGTTATTTTAGATCATAGATATCTGCACCTGAACTGGTTAATTCTCGCTGTCTAATTAGTGGAGAGAAATACACAGGTCTAAGATTCTGACCCATTTTAGAAGTTTCTTTTAGAATTATGATGAATCATCCTAAATCATGCCCTAGAATTGCCTGCCTCTTCCACTGACAATAAGGGCAGTCTGTGTTTATGAGCTCAGATGTAGGTGTCTCTATTGTAAACATTTGCATTTCTTCAAAATAATTGTGCACTTGATGTCAAAGTACGTAAAACTGGTAATTAAAAGGAATGAACATGAGAAATTTAAATGTGTTGCTTCAGTAGTCTGTTGCAACGCTGCCCTACTTTTTATTACTCTGGATGTGGGCTATCAATCATTATCTTTATTATTAAATATTTTTTGACAAAACAATGTTTTTAGACATTTCTCAGTTCTTCACAAATAGTTATTGTTTCCTTGTTTCTGAAGTATGCAACAGAAAGTGAAAAAAGGTGTGAAGATGGTGAAACAGGAGCTGAAGGAGCGTGAGGAGGTTGAAGCAGATATTAATGTTGTGAAGTCCTGGATCCAGGAAACAAAGGAATATTTATTAAGTCCTGATGTAGAAGTGGATACTCAACTTCAGGAGTTGCAGGTATGTCAAATTTGTCAATATCTAAATTACAATATTTATCTTTGTTGTAGTCTGCTAGTGAGTGTTAAACACCATGAATTCAAATTAGACAATATTCATTAGGTTTTGAGTAAGCCACTAGACAAATTCATGAAGCATGAAGCAGCTGATGAGCTGTAACACCTTATTTTAAAGATATTTAAGATGTATTTAAGTATTTGCATTGATGCAATTTTACATACTAGCATATTGTTTATTAATTTTTCTCCTCTCGTAAAATATGGGGGAAATATAGAATGTGAATGGACAGAATGTGGAATTTCTTTTCTGTCTCAGCAGCTTGGGACAGGGAGGGAAGCAACAAAATGAAATAATCTTGTTTTACTGGAGGTGCTGAAAAATTGACATGTTTTATATACGTGTGGTCACACAGGAACAGAGGACTGGACAGAGTCATAAATGAGAATCCAGGGAATCCCAAGATACGATTCTTTTAATGAACCATTTAAAAATTTGGAAGTAATTTACCCTTTTGAAAGCTGCATGTAATGCCTGCATTTGCTAAGCTTACACAGACGTATTTTTTCCCATTGTTCTTAACAATACTGTTTTTCTGTCATTAGTCTCTCCTTGGTGAAGTAACTACTCATCGTCAGGCTGTTGAAAAAATGGCTGAACAACAACAGAATAAGTACTTGGGGCTTTATACCATTTTGCCTTCTGAACTCTCTCTTCATTTAGCAGAAGTTGGGCTGGCCCTTGTAAATGTACAAGATCAGGTAAAGCATTCTAGATAAATGCATTACAGCTCTAGCCCTTCTTTATAACTTAGTGAAATACGGTTAACCAAGTGTGATCAAATTATGACAACATAGTGTCATGGTTTAACCCCACCCAGCAACTAGGACCACGCAGCTGCTCGCTCGCTCTCCCTGGTTGGGATGGGGCAGAGAATCAGAAGAGTAGAAGTGATAAAAAACTCATGGGTTGAGATAAAGATAATTTAATATGTAGAGCAAAAGCTGCACACACAAGCAAAGCAAAATAAGGAATTCATTCGCTGCTTCCCATCGGCAGGCAGGTGTTCAGCCATCTCCAGGAAAGCAGCGCTCCATCATGCATAATGGTTACCTGTGAAGACAAATGCCATGCTCCGAATGTCCCCCCCCTTCCTTCTTCTTTCTGCAGCTTTATATACTGAGCATGACGTCATATGGCATGAAATATCCCTTTGGTCAGTTGGGGTCAGCTGTCCCGACTGTGTTTCCTCCCAACTTCTTGTGCCCTCCCAGCCTGCTCGCTGATGGGGCAGTGTGAGGAGCAGAAAAGGCCTTGACTGCTTAGCAATAACCAAAAACATCAGTGCGCTATCAACATCGCTTTCATCCCAAATCTAAAACATAGCACTATACCAGCTGCTAGTAAGAAAGTTAACTCTATCCCAACTAAAACAATGACAAGTAATTTCATTACCTTCCTCCTTTAAATTAAAGAAAGTTAAATGAAAGTTAATTTCCTTTCAGGAGAAGAGATTTCTGGTTACTGAATTTAATTCTTGTTGTTGACAGATTCAAACCAAAGAAAGAGAAACTCAGCAGATCAAAACATTGAATCAAGATTTTGGTCAGAAAATCCAGGGGATAGCAAATGAACTAAATGCCATTCTTTCCAAACTGAAAAAGAAAACAAATGATTTAGCACAAGCTAAACTTGAACAAAAGGTAAGGCAAGGCTTCTCTTATTTGGTTACACCATAAATTCTTCTGAATTGGGATGTTCCCTTCATACCAACGTTGTATATGGGAAGACCTGCATGATGCATTTTTTTCAGTGTAGTTCAACAGAAGAATGGACAGATATAAGGGTTGACTAATGAGATTTTTTAATTATATTCTTTACATATTTCTGAGTTTGTAAGGGTATATTTTAAGACAGCAACAATACAAAATCCCTTTCCAATATATAAAAATCCTTGTCATAGTAATGTGTGCTGACTATTAATTTCAAAAACAAACACAGAAGGATGGCCAGGAGCAGTTAGTATCACTCTGAAGTGACTCAGTCTTTTGCTATGGTAGGGAAAATGGTTATCCATTGCAGCCAGGAAGTCTGAGGAAAAAAAAGTAACGGCACACATTTCAGAGATGACCAAACATCCTGCTGTTCTGCCTTCCTGCTTTGACAGGCATTGTTGGTTCCCAGCCAGAATAAAAATGGAACAAACTATGGAGACTTTGGACAGGGTATAAAAGTTGCAAGGTGCACTAGAAATAATCAACCAGAAAACTAATACTTCCTGGATCACTGATTTTCTTGTTTTTCTTTCTAGATCCTTGGTGAAGAGTTGGACAGCTGCAATATAAAGCTGTTGGAATTAGATGCATCGGTCCAGGACTTTGCAGAGCAGAACGGATCACTGGCTAAGCAGCTGGCTAGCAGGATAGGGAAACTCACTGCATTGCACCAACAGACTATACAGCAGGCTGAGTACAGAGCAGCCAAGCTCAGTCAGGTATAGTCTCAAATCCTTTCTGCTGTTTCCTGTCAGAAACAGAAGGACCATGCAATCTTCTCATTTATTTTTCCTGGAGTTACGCAAAAAGGGGCATTCCTTGGAGCATCTGCCTATTATTAGTCAGGGCTTGCATCACACCCTAAAGAGAGTCACAGATGGGTCAGGTCAGGAGGATGGAATAATTCTGGGATGCTGCTTTAACATCCTCTTCCATGAATCATCTGCTGGTTGGTTCCTCTCGTGCCTTGAAAAGATTATAGACGTTTCCACAAACAGTAGCATGGCAGCAAATACTGTCTCATTGCACTTTTCAGGTCCTCTGTCTTACCACTTTTACCTATATTTGCAGCATTAACACACACAAAAAAATTGTTTGCTCTAGTCACAATCTATAGAGAGTGAATATAATTTGTAGATTAAATACAAAAGCTTAGATACAATGGCCCTGATAATGCATAAAGTTTGTGCAAGACTTCAGCATTCATAAAGATGCTTCCCCTGTGGTTCAAAGTCCCTGAAACTCTTTCTTATGTGGTTTTTTTTTTTTTTTTGCTAATTGTTGTTATACAAAAAGAGTCTAGCTAAAAGCAAAGAAATGGATTTTCTCTGGTTCTGTCATCAATACCCTGATAAATTATGAGTTCTCTTTTCTGCATGCATAAGGAAGCTTCTGAAAGGCTTGAAAAAGATAACTATTTCATTATATTATTTTCAGTTTCCTCTATAATATTGTTTTTAAAAAGAGATAGAAAATTGCTATCAAAGTAAGAGTTTGGTCAAAAGTACTCGGTGAAGGGATTTAACTATTAGGATATTTTTGTTCAGCACCAAGAAATCTACCTCCTGTTATAAAAAAAGATAGGTAAGGCAAACTCCATGCAAATACAGTTCTGTCATCTGTCCTTCATACAGCACAAACGCATGAAAATCAGTGAAATTATTCTGGCTAAGTGAGAAGAAAATTGTAACTGAAGAGTACTTTGCTAAATAGAAATTGGATTAATCAGAAAGCAGAGCTTTTGTCCTCTGTTTTGAAATAAGTGCAATGTTTATTTTTTTGGAAATATGACAGGCTGAGTGGACAAAGCAGATTTTAAACAAAGGTGATTCTGGGGATGATGTGAAAGGAGACAAAGGAAAATAAGAAATGACATAAAAGAGGCTTGCAGTGAGTGACAAACTGAGCAAGAAGGTATTTTGGAACTTATGTGTGAGGCTGAATATGTGCAGGAAGTGTACCCTCTAGGGATATATTTGAGCATCAGTGCACTCTCCCAGTGTGACCTACATTCTGGTAGTGCCTGAAATAAATACACTTGTTACTGGAAGCAGACCTATTTTAACTCCATAAATACGGAAGTAATTAAATTATATTCAACAGTAACGTAAAGTTGTTAAAACGACCCCCAAGTTAAAAACAGTAAATGAAATGAAAGTAGTTTTATCATTCTCTAAGAACTGTGCAGAATTACATCTTAGGGTTAAGTGGATTTTTCTTCTATATCCAGGCTGCTTCACACTTGGAAGAATACAATGAGATGCTGGAGTTCATTTTGAAATGGATCGAGAAAGCAAATATCCTAGTGCACGGTAGTATAACGTGGAATTCTTCCTCTCAGCTTCGTGATCAGGTTAAAGCCTACCAGGTGATTATGAAATTAAAAGGGCAGTGTATAAAAGAAGTTACTTTTTGAGCAGTGAAGTTTTATTTCCTACAATTTTTTGCTTCCTTTTCTCGAGGAAGTCTTAAAATGCTAGATTTCTTTGACTGTTCCCCAAGACTTAAAGATTATTAATTTGTTTTGGACAATTGCTTTGAAGACTGAAATTAAGATATATTGTTGAATAAAACTATGTGATTCAAAGTTGATCTCTATGTTTACTCAAGTACGTTGGCTTCATAGCAGCTTTTGATTGAACAGTGTATCTATACACTGTCATTCTATCACACTGAATACCTCATTGCAGTTAGTATTCCTCTAAAACTTTAGTTAACCAAATACAGTTTTCAGGCTTTGTTGTTGTTGTTTGTTTTTTTTTTTCTTTCTCCTTTATGCTAAATTGGTATAGCCTTTGTTCTCATCTGATGAGTTTCACCCCAAATGTTCTCAGACAGATACCCATTGGATGAGTTTCTTCCAGTTCCTTCCTGAACATCTCACATCAGAGTGTTTTGCTGTCCTTGTGACAGTGCAGTTTGTTCTCTGTGTGTCTGTGCATGGAATGTGTAAGTGTGGAATCAGTGGAGCAGTTTGATAAGGTTCAGGATTGCACACTTTTACATGACCACATGAAAAAAAATCAACGTATCGTAAGATGATCGTGTCTCCTAATGCCAAAATAAGACTATTACGGTTTTTGTATATATGTTAGTTAATTGTCAGCTGCATTCACTTACACTGGAGCAGTGTAGTATGTCGCACTTCCTTATTCTGAAGAGGAACCTCCAGGCAACTTACCCTGAGGACAGCTGGGAGTTAGCATTTCTAGTTTGGTTTTGCCATGGCTTTTTCCCTGCTTCAAAAGTTGATTTGGATACAGCCTTAACCAATGCCATCCCACTGAACACTTTGGTAGCCATTTTTGAGGCAGCATTAATGACTACTGCCCTGCTATAACACTGGACCCAAGTGCTTTCTGCTGCTTCCTGTTAGGTCTATTGGGCTTCCAGAACAAATCTTATCCATAGATCCTGTGGTTTATATTTTTACAGGCAAGTGTGTATAGCAAAACACTAAAATGAGTGTGTTGGTAAGCACAGCTGCTGAAGCTTCTCGACTTACTCTTTTGTTTCCCAGACCGCATAAGCTGAAGTACTTTAGCATACACCCAGAATTAAGAATATTGCCAAAGCCTTACAGGAAATTAGTGGAACTTAATCATATGCTTACAGATGTTTGCAAATTGAGGAGTTTGCAGAACAGGAATATACTTAAAGATGTGTGTAATCTGAAGCTCAACTCTGGCATTCAATTTGTTCAAATATCCGTCTAGACTATGCTTGATGAGTCTGGAGAGATTCATAGTGATCTTGAGGCCATGACTGAGAGGATTGAGTATCTGGCAAGTGTATACTCTACTGAAGGAATGTCACAGCAAGTGCTGGAACTGGGGCGGCGGACAGAGGAATTACAGCAAGTTATTAAAGTGCGGCTACCAAATCTCCAAGATGCTGCCAAGGTATACGAAAGCAGTTTTTCTGATGCTAGCTGACAGCTAGGGTGGTGCGTGCATCATATTTCTGAGATTATTAGCAGCACAGATTATCTGTGGTCTATAAAGGGTATGACTGTGTTGTCTAAAGCTAGATGTCTTGCGCCGTTTGAGATACTGCCTTCAGGTGCTGTACCAGATGGGGACAAGATTCCTGCAGGTCCTGTCATATCTGCCCATTCTGGGTAGATGTATGGGGGATCATGGTGTGTCTCAAATGGCACTGAGCACCTGTGGTTAGATACTTGAAAAGTGTCTGTGTTGGCACTTACACTGTGCCATTTCCTTAATTTTTCTCTTAAAAGATATCTAAAGGCCACTATCTATTAATTCAGGTTAGCACAGGGTTCCATAATGTAAGACCTACCTCTACAAGGGACTGCAATGAAAAGAATGAATGCTTTTTCATGTCCTTGACATTTCTGTGCAGCTGTTCCATATGGGTTTACGGTTACTGTAAATATGCATTACACCTACGCAATGCTTGGTAAACTGGTGCAAGACACAGAGAAAAGCACAGAAGCAGAAGTCTCTTCTACTTGCTCTTACCTTCAGGGCAAGAAATTTTAACTTTTTTTTTTTTAAATTGATACAATATTTCAGGAAAAAATGGATATTGGAATGGTATAATTCATATATTTATAGGGGTTCTTCTGCTGTCACCTACTACAGTTACACAGTACTAAATAGGAAAATACCTAAAGGCAACTGAGAGACTAGGCTATCACTAATTGTTAGGACAATTGCAGCTAAGGTTAAAAACAGTCCTTCTCCACATTCGACTCTTATTTCACAACATTTATAGGTAATAGGTAGGTGTAAAGCTGGCTAGAAAACTTACCTGGTGTGTACTTATCAACGGTTCAGAGCCCAAAAGGAAGGATACATTAAGTAGGATTTTGCAGGGTTCTCCCTTGGATCTGGTTTGATTCAATATTTTCATTAATGAGTTGGTGGTTTAGAGATCATGGCTTTTGGGATGCTTAGACAGCACCATATCTACAGGAACTACCTGAAAAAAGCTTAGGCTGCTATTTGACAGGGACAAATTGTTATGTCTAGACTGGAAGAACCAGGCATGTGTGTTTCTGAATTAGGAATTACTGCCTTAACACAGCCTATTGAAATGTCTTAAGTCTAATAATGTGCATTGTGTCAAAATGAGGGAACAATGTCAAATCGTTGTGAAAAACCCAAACACCATGCAGAAAATTAAGTATATAATTGTAAGGTATGTGAAGTAGTCCTTTTGTTCTACCTATTGGTTGCCAGCAAGGCTTCAGCTACGTCCAGTTTTGTACTTGAAGGAAAAAATGGACCAGCTGGAGAAAGAACAAAGGATAGTGATGATTGTCATATGTGTATAAATTTGTAGAAAAGATGCATGATAAAGGATTATCCTAACATATGATGTATTCAGAGAGAATAAAAATAATTTGTTCTTCATGTCTGTTAATGGAGTAGCAAGTACAGGATCGAAATTGCAACAAAAGGCAACTTCATGTCAGACCATCAGAAAAAAACTTTCTACAAAAAAAAAGAGTACTGAAACACTGGAATATGTTGTCTGTAGAGATAACTGGGACTCTACTGCTAGTGGTCTTTAAGAACAGTCTGTAAAGATAAGACAGTTATGTCTTGTCTTATTAGAGGAACATGACTAGAGGACATCTTGAGATTCTTTCTAGGCCTTGAACTTTATGAAATTAGCTTTATAAAGTACATACTGTGTTTGAGATTGAGGAAGTACTTAAAATAATAACTCTGCCTTTGAGACCTCTTTTTCTAGACTGCCATATGACTGGTATTTTTATCCAATATTTTTAACATTTAAAATTCATTGTTAAAACTATGAATTAGTTTTGGCACTGTATATAAGGGACATAGCTACCAAATCCAGACAGATATATTTATAGTGACTTTTTTTCTTTTTATCTTTTTTTTTTTTTTCTCTTTATCCCTGAATCAAATGTGTTATGTTACAGGACATGAAGAAATTTGAAGTTGAGCTGAAAGCCCTGCAGGCTGCTCTGGAGCAAGCCCAAGCCACGCTGACCTCTCCAGAGCTTGGGCATTTGAGCTTGAAAGAGCAACTTTCTCACAGACAGGTAAAAGTCTTGAGTAGTGTGAGCTTACACAAAGCATAATGAATGTTGGTGAGATAGATTGTGGTGTTTCTTAGGTGGGTCGTTGTTACAGAGTCTAGCCCCAAATTACTGCCAAGGGAATGGGAAAAATCATTCACTCAAAGGGAATGGTTGAAGTACAATCCTTGATGAGTCTGTTCTTAGGTTGATGCAATTCTGAGAAACGTGACTCCAATCCAAGTTTAATCCATATTACTAATGTGAGAAATAAGTTCCGGTCAGAATGAAATAGGCTCAGGCAGAACCCTCTGTGAAGCACATTTTTATTCACGTTCTTGCAAGAGCTGGTGACCTAGCAAGTAGGCACCCTTCCAGTTCTTGAAACACACCTTTTTATTCCCTAATCCCGGCCGAATTTTTCCCTCCCCTGTTTCCCATTGGTTAGGTACTCCAGGGTTCACAGTCTGTCCGAGGCGCCTAAAATTCTTCCCGCATGTCCTGCCTCTGTTTACTTCTCTTTATGCTACACCTAAAGGGATTATCTGACTACTTTATTTCTTTTGGTAAAAGATTTTTTGGTAAAAGATTGCTCAATGTCATTAGCCCTGGTTAAATGTTTGACTACCCTCCTAGACACTAATCCAGTAGGAATCAGTTTGTTCTTTTGTCTGTGTGATAAGAGATGTTCTACAAGCCTTTGCTGGAGCCTCTTTGTCTTAGTCATTCCCTTATCATGTCACCTGTGATGGAAACGGCTTTTCTCCTCTGCAAAAGCAATACCTGCCTTTCTTACACTAACAATAATAAAGCTCAGTTCTTATCCAGTGCTTTTCATCAACAGGTTCTTAAAGTACTTCAAAAGGAAGTCTGGATTGTTATCACTATTTTACAGAAAGAGATACAATGGGATAGTGTGTTGCTAGCTTCCCCAGTAATCAACTGGAAAGCTAAGAGAAAATTCAGTTTTCCTTAAGCCCAGTTACATTTTTGTATGTTTAGTTGAATTACCTCCAGAAGATATTGCTGTTTTCTGTATTGCACTTGCCCTACTATAGAGTTTTTCAATTTGTTACTTTTGGTCTCAGTCTCATGACAAGAAAAATAGCCGAAGTTATAGCTCTCTAAGTTGCTTAAGAAATATTTCTTTCTGCAAGCTAATATAGAGATTTAACTGTCCTAGTCTGCCAGCAAAAACTAAATGTCAACAGATCCACTTTAGGATTAAAATCTGCAGAAAAAGATATGGATGAAAGGTAAATTTGCAGAGCTTTCCCTTTTGGTTAAAATATGCAGTCTTTATTCTAGGGACTTGCAGCCAAATTTCAGAATATGGCTTTGAAGAGTGTAAGTGAAATACATCACCCGATGTAAGAGTCAAGGAAGATGGAGTTTACACTGTATTCTTTGTCCTGGCTCTAGCAGGTCTCACCGTACGGCTTTCTTTTGTACAGAAAGGGGCTGTGGCACCTGCCCACCTGTTTCATCAGACCAGAGAGGGGGTGTTGGGGAGTGCCTGGCTGGCATGCAGCCCCCAGGGTACCTCTGGGTGCTGGTTGCACAATATAGAAACCCTTAGCCAGCAGTATGGGGCCCGCCAGAGGAGAGGCCTCCCTGGTGATGTTTGAGGAATAAGTCATTATACCAAATCTCTGGTTAGGTTATCCACCATACGTCATGAAGGCACAGAAATAAAGAGCAAACGACAATCCTCTCATCAGGATGCACTCCAGACCCACTTAGCTATCTTTCTCCATATGGTATAGGAGGAGGGAGATGACTGTTTGCGACATACATTGGCTAGCTGATTTACATCTATTGAACTTAAAATCTTTTTCTAATGTGCTAAAGCCCTTTTCATCAAGTTTGCCTTTTCCTTTCTTTTTTTTTTTTAATTGGTTTTCTTTTTCTGTCTGTGAATACATTAAACTCCCCAACGAAGATAAAAAGAATGCTGATCAAATCTATTCTCCAGTCATTGCACCTAGACCCTTCTCATGCATGCCAACAGGCAGCTTGAACATTGGACATTGTGAACAGAATAGACTATTAACAAAGGCATTCGCGTGATTATTCAACGGAGAAGACCTCTGGATAGCTGTTTCTTTCTGTTTGGTTGCCTTTTCAATTTTAAGCAACATTTTCAGACATGGTTTGTATTTTCAAAGGAAGGCTGTGAACACAATGGGAATCATTTGCCTCTTTGAAAACGTGCTTATGTGTCTTAGCAGAGAGTTCCACTCGGATTTTAACATTAAAATATGCATATACATAAACGACTGCTGCTTCGATACATATGCTGCTTTGATTTGTGGATTTTATAAAGATATTTTTTTCAAATACGTTAACAGAGATATTTTTGTTATTAGACACTTAGAAATAGGTATTACTGTGATTTTTCGTAAGTTATTTTCATCCCGATTGCATGGGCTTTTTGCTTAACTAGTATTTAAAAGAATGCTGATTTCAGAATGAGCGACTCCAGATAAAGTACATCCTGATTATATACAATGCAGAAAACAGATAATCAAATTTGTTTGTTTTAGTGCTTGAACTCATTGTTATTTTTCTTTTGCTGTGTGAAATGCTGTGGGCGTTCTGCAAAACTGGCTTATTGTGGCGCCGACTTTGTTTCTAGCATCTGTTGTCTGAAATGGAGTCACTGAAGCCAAAAGTTCACGCGGTGCAAGTCTGTCAGAGCGCCCTGAGGATTCCTGAAGAGGCGGTGGCCAGCCTGCCGATGTGCCGCAGCGCTCTGCGGCTCCAGGAGGAGGCCAGCCGCCTGCAGCACACGGCCATTCAGCAGTGCAACATCATGCAGGCAAGTGCCCCTCCGTCCCGTGAATTAATTACTCTAACTTGAGCCGTGCCATACAAATGGGGATGAAAAGAGAGAATCTCGTCTCTCTCTGCATTCCCCTTTTCCCTGCGGTACCACTAGGAAGCTCCCCACTAAGTTTTAGTCATTTGTGACTCCATGTTTTGGCGGGTTTTGACATTCATGATCGTGTTAATTGTTGATTTACTCATCAGACTCTCATCTCTGTTCTCTCCTTAATCTTGCTTTGGTTTTTGTAGTGCTGGTAGGATTAACTAGACAAATGGCTAATACACAATTGCAGGCAGGTTAATTTTATAAACGTGTATAACCAGTTAATTAAATTAATATCTCATTTTAACATCAACAGCTTGTAATGGCTGCATAAAAACTATTGAGTTAATTAAGTAGCTTTCTAGGAGAAAAATAATGAATTGCTTTTCTCTTTATTTAAAATTTATATATATTTGCTTTCTGATTTTGGAGTCATTAAACATGTATTAAATTCACATTTTCAAGCTTTGCTCAATACAGGAAAACTAGGTTTTGTTTGATTGTTTGAATTTGTACCTAAACATGTTAAAGATATTTACAAAGAAGAAGAGAATAAGCTTTTCTTTCCCGCTATTTAGTGAAAAATACATAATGAGCTAGGGTGCAACTACTGAGCTGCAAGTTAGATAACATCTAGATTTTGATCATTGAGGATACTTACTGATACTTAAGTACAAGGAAGAATACAATGTCACACTGAAAAGTTTTAAAAACAGGTTCGGCAAACTGCTGGCGAATCTGTGCTAGAAAGTCCTGATACCACACTGGTAGGACAATGGCCTGAATCAATCTTTATAATCCTCTCCCAGTTGTATTTCCTGTAAAATCTAACTTTTTCATATAGTCTTTCCACTTCACAAGTGGAGACTTGAAGTTAAAAAGCAGATGAAAATGCTTTATGGTAAAACCATAAGACTAGGAAATGCTGTCTCTTGGTGGATATGTTTGGTGCAGATACTTGTTGGAAGCAGAAGTTGTAGCTCCTTATATTGGCTATTGAAAACATCGTATTATGTGAACTGTTTTTTTGGAAATAGTTAAAAAAATGAAGCCATTGAATTCATTGCAGTTCACAATATTTCGGAATGGACTTTTTCCTGACTATGTTCCTACTTTGCTTATCCAGATGTGAGTGCCAAATAGATGTAAGTTTGCTCCACTTCAGAAGGGAGATCAGTCGTGCCTGGACTAAGTAAATATTTGTTTTCATGGAGACACTCGACTTTTTATTACTTTTTCCCCCCCTTCTCTAGGAAGCAGTGGTTCAGTATGAGCAATATGAGCAAGAAATGAAACATTTACAGCAAATGATAGAGAGCGCCCATCGTGAGATCCAAGACAAACCAATTGCAACTGGCAACATCCAGGAGCTCCAGGTCCAGATTTCACGTCATGAGGTAGGAGAGCAAAAAGGCAACAACATGGGCTCAGTGGCATCTCACTGACCCAAAAAACTTTTCATAAGCAATAGTCATAAATTAGCTGAGTAGCTTGTCAGACTTGCTTAAGGCTAGTTGAGGAAATACGACTTAATACCAGATAGGAAACTCATGCTATTGGTACAGGGTGGAGTATCGCGTGTTTATTTAGTTAGATGTGTCCTAATCTCCAGGAAACATTGTGACAAGCAGAAGCATTGCATAATTAAGGGACAGTTAACATAGGTACTTTTCTGAGGAGTGTCCCAGAATTCAATGCTGAGCAGTTAGTCAGGTGATCACTGCTGGTTCAGTGATCCTTATATATATATACATATATATGTCCTAAACTTCTTACTCATTTCCGTCCCAGTAACATTCTGTAAAAGAACACCAAGGGACTTGAATCACATGAAAACCACCGTAGATTTGGAGGAAAACTCCGCAATGTTCAGTCCAAAGGCTCCTTTTAAAGTCATTGTTGGGAAGAGTTTTGTCCTGTGGAGTTACACAGGCCTTGACCTCAAACTTATTGGTCTCCAGCCCTCAAATGACTCCATATAGTCTCTGTGCAGCCTTCTCGCTTTACTGGCATGGGAGCTCCTGAGCCTCTTTTCCCTTCTGTCTGTTGTGTATTTCTTGGGATAGAAGATGCACTACTGAAGTCTGTGTGTCACTTTTGGCACCAGATGGCACCATTTCTTTACCTCTGAATTAATAGCTGCCTGTGCTATTATGTAATATAACTTAATGTTATATGCATTGCTCATTTTCTGTACAGTTATTACAAAAGTTGCTTATTATAAATGCAGAGCAGTTTGCTTAAACAAGCGATTCTGGCCTTTTAGTATCGAATTAAAAATGCTACTATACCTTATTCAAATGTTCTGGAACAGCAAATGCAGGAGTGACTTCAGCAATACAGGGTAATATTGCTGGAGGAAGGAATTAAAAATGGGGCAGCTTGCAGTTTCATCTGCTTTTGAACAAGTTCGGTACCTAGGAGTCCTTCTAAACATCTGTAGGAAGACAGCAGCTTTACGCTATTGCACATGCTGGGATCAACCAGAGCGTACAGGTTTCATACCATGAGCTTTCCATGTTTAGGGGTAAGGAGTTTTAAAAGGCTGAGAGGTGTATGTTTTTGGCTCATACTTTTTCTGCTAAATACCTGTGTAAAAGCATAGCATAAAGGGGATATATTGAACCCTGTATTATTTACTACTTCAAAAGGCAAGTCTGTCAAGATGCTTGTTATGTATGTTATTAATTTAAGAAAACATCAGTTACCAGATTCCCTGTTGAAGCCTGCATGAACAAGACCTTAAAGGGACATTTGTAGTAGATATATTTAGACTTAAAATATGAGGAAGAAAATAGAAGGAAAGTACACCCTGATTTGTAGGAAGCTTGTATTACTACGTATGTATGTAACTAGTTACACTCTAAAACTATGTTTACCGAACCATGTTTCTTCAGACTTACAGATAAGAATGTGGGCAAGTATCTCCACACTTGTGAATTACTTTGATGGGTAATAGTATCTCATAGGACATTGCTATTATAAGTTGCTTTATTTTTTTCACAATCACTTTTTTGCCTCCTTTTCCTTTTCTTTGTTTTCAGTGGAGAGGGCTATGTCAGATACTCAGGACATTGGACATTAATGCCATAAATGTTATTGCATCTCAGTAATATTGATGGAGTTTAGTGAGTATGTTGAATGACAATAATTTCCCACACAGCCCCAGAGATGTCATTCATTGAACGTTAGTGAATGTCTGGTACTTGCCAAGCAGAGCAGATAACGATTCCGGCTGCTATTGCTTGATCTGATTGCAGTTTGGTTTTCGATTGATCTAGTTGATGTTTTATACTCAAGACTTTGCCTAGTGTCCAAGGTAAGCCTTTTGTTGCTAACGTGACAGAGAGTGACCAGGTACCATTGAAACCCAGTCAGTAAAGCGTCATCCTCAATCTTTATGCTGCTTCTGTTTCTAACTCTGTGTTTCTCACTATGTTGAGGAAGTGGTTCCCTGAAAATGCTCTACAAACAAAAAAAACTTTTAATTTTACCAGCATGGAGCGGTAATCTTATTTACTTTTTAAAAGATATTGTAATTATTTAACTATTATACCTACTAGACCTTGCAACTTCTGTTGCTATTTTTCTGTGAAAACTTGTGTTTTTTGAAGAAATAAAAGCAGATATAAAAATAAAGCAGAAATATATATTTGAATGAATAACCACTGATTTAGCAGACAAGCTTATACAAATGTTTTCACTATATAGATGAAAATTCTATCATGTTACTGAGCCTCTAGGGAGACAGGAACAATAGCTTTGGCAGAAATGTGAAAATTTTACACCATTTTTTATTTTAAGTCTATTAATTGAAATTTTTGAAACTGGACGCTGAAAGACAAGTTAGTTTCTAAGGCTATTCATTTCCGTCTTGCCTCTCTGACTAAACTTAAACTTATAATGATGTTTGGCCATGCAGATAGACCATTTCATAGCCATAATAACCAATATTTTAAAATATACTCTGCTTTAGGCCAGATTCCTCAGCTCTTTTTAGGCAAAGGTTACTACTGTGTTGCAGCTCAGCTTTTAATTCTGAAGATTTACACAAACCCAATACAAGATTAAAATAGAGCTTATCCAAACACTGGCAAAAAGTGATCCAGTCTGCATTTAATCTTATTGCGGGACTGATTTTTTCATATCACATTTGATCTTGTTAGACCCCGTGAGTTATTGTCTAAACAATTCACTCTTTCTGGTGAGAGCTGAATGGGGCATTTTTTGCAGTTGTGGTTACCACATGACCTCATTTCCATGGCATGCACTATGCGGAGGAACTTCATCTTCCTTGAATAAATGGAAATAGAACACAGGAGGAAAAAATAGGACAGGAAGAAGGAGAGACGTTCCCCTTTGCTGCAGCCTGAAGCTTATAGACTTTGTGTCAGGTTCAGGCTGGACGCAAGCGCGAGGGGTTCCTCCCTCTCTTCTGCAGTTATCGTGCACGCAGAGCCTTCCGCGGCACTTTTCGGCTTTCGCTTCAAAGCTCTGCGCTCTGCGGTTTAGCTGTGCAGCCAGACGCAGCCTGACTCGTTCCCTCCACTGTCAACATCCTGCTCGTCAGCTGGCGCGGCGGCTCATGCGGGGCTGCTGAGAGGCAGCCCTGTCATGTTATTGGCTGGGCTCGGAGCAGGGAGAGCTTGCCTTTGCCACGGAAGCCGAAAAGCTGCAGGTCCCGTGGCCTTTATTGGCTGCCTCTGCATTACGGAAAAAAAAATAAATAAATATGTTTCCTCAGGAGCTGGCTCAGAAGATCAAGGGATACCAGGAGCAAATCGCTTCTTTGAATTCGAAGTGCAAGATGCTGACGATGAAAGCAAAACATGCCACCATGCTGCTGACAGTGACAGAAGTGGAGGGGCTCTCAGAAGGAATGGAGGAACTGGATTCAGACCTTCCAGCACACCCTGCTCATCCCTCGGTGGTTATGGTAAGGAATGTATTGGTCCGGGTACTGTTTGAGCTGCTTGCTTTTGCATCGTTGCAACACTCCTGCGTAGCAAATTGCCACAGCTCACATCTACATTTTGCTTTTGAAATGGCAGGAGTGTGGCAAACCAAACAAGCTGCAGCTTCCCCTTACTATATTTTGCTTTATATGGGTTTCCAAGACTTGTTGATAAAGGATGAAGTTATTTAACAGACAAATACCAGTGGAAAGTCTGTAATAAGATGCAAATATAGTGCTTTTTCGTACCTGTCAGCGCGTAAGAGCAAATGCTAAGAAACTACTGGATTGCAGGATAAAACTAGAATAAATATTATTTCATAACATGTTGCAGTGTATAGGTTTTACACACCATATTTTTAAATGTCGTAAATGTTGATGTGATAATTGACGGTATGCTCCTGCATTCTCAGATGAGTGTGTTGGAAGTGAAAGCTGACTAAGTACTGCTAGAGGCCTCATATTTGAATTACTCTGCTTTTGTTTGTTTCTAATTGGGTCTCATTATAAACATACTGTTGATGCTATTGTGATTTTTGGCTGAGTGGAAATAGAGTGTGGATTTCAGGATTTATCACTGTATAACAGCATTGGGAAAGGAAGAAAAATATGTTGCTACTGGGTTGTAGTTTAGTTTTCAAGTCTATTCCTTGTTGTTCTAACCAGGCCTGGATACTGAGGCCAACACCGTAATTTTCTGTAGCTCTTCCATATGCAGCACTGATTGTATTAGAAGGCATTTAGGCGAACCCTGATTTGTTATTATTGAGTTGCTTGCTATACATTTTCTTTTAAATTCATTAGGGGACAGGAGAGCATGTTCATACTGAAGTATGACAAGTAAATGAGACTATTAATTGAACCAGATTTTTAAGCTGTTAAATGTGAAAGTGTTAAGTATGACTAAATAATATCACAGTAGTCTGGCCATGTGTTGTTTTTCTTGTTTGGATCTAAATCTAAGTCAAACCAGAGTTGAGGTAACCGATTTTTTTTCCTGTGCTCTGGGGTTGCTTCTCCTGTGGCAGATGACTGCTGGTCGCTGTCACACGCTGCTCTCCCCTGTCACTGAGGAGTCTGGGGAGGAGGGAACCAACAGTGAGATTTCTTCTCCACCTGCCTGTCGCTCTCCCTCACCTGTGGCTAATACAGATGCTTCTGTTAACCAGGTACCTCCCTCTTGGCATTCATTCAGCTTTTATCTCAGAGGCATGCAGGGTTCCATTCAACAGGTGGTTTATTTAATCCTCTAAGATAATATCTACCTAGAGCTCCAAGGATCTGAGGCTTACCCTCTGACCTAACTGAACCTTCAGGTTCTAGTCCAAAATGAATACAAATGTTGACTTCTGAGTTTAAAATGTATAAATTTGGTGTTACAGCTATTCACTATTTTTAAAAATAAATTTTAAGTGACAGTTACAAAGCTCTTCCATGTCACTACTATTTTCTATTTATAACCTAACCTTATTTTCACAGTAGTACTCAATGGAATCTTGCATCCTGAGAAAAAATGCAACTTCGTACTGCCATAATAAAACATTGCATCATGTCCTTATACGTCTGTCTTATGATACCATTGGCATTGTAGCATTGAAGCCACAGGCTGTTAACTTCCACTTCAAACCATTTCAAGTATTAACTTTCATGTATTTTTTTCATGTATTGTTCATTCCGCAGTTCCATACTTTAACTGACAGTCTATTTTAAGTGCTAATGAGGCAGATCAGTGAAATTGCTGAAGTTAGATTTTAAAATAAAACTGAGGACTCTGGCACCTCTAATAGCAACAAGTGTACATCAGCATTGATTAAAATGTGAGCAATGAACTAGCTCATTGAGCATCACACACATGAAGACGCATAAAGCGTAGAAACAAGCCTTAGGAGCAGTCACTACCTCACTGCATTCATCATGTTGCAGGTTTTGTGGTTAAGCAAAAACCACTTGTGGCTGCTTCCAAAATTGGCCACTACAGACGTAAAGGGTAGCATGGTGTTGCATTGCATTGCTGAGTAGAAATCGAGAAGTTTGAGCAAGTTGCCTACTAATTCCTTCCACTCATTTCAAAGATGAAGTTGTTAAATATAAATTATTTGTTTTCATGAACTGACATAAGAAAGAATATTAAGATAAGATAGTCAGAATGGTGAGAAAATCTTCATGATAATAAAGTTACAAAGTTACCTTCATGATTAAAAAGTTATATAATGAGTGAGAAGGATTTTTCTGGTGTTCTGTCATTTCAGAGAAGCAAAAATTTCCCTGTAAAGTTTACTTACAATAGCAAGGTAACTACGTATTTCAACACAAAAATCTTATGACAGTGTTAATCAGTGAAAGAGTTAAAGGAGCAAGAGCAGCAGCTTGCTTTCTAATAAGCAAATTCAGTGTCAGTTTATCACATTGCTCTAAAAGTGAAAAAAACAGATTGAGAGCTCCAATAACTCAAATAATGAGGAAAATCCAGTGAAATGCTGTTGCCCCATGAGCTGACACCAAACTACAAGTTTTAGAACCTGTGTTTTACAGGGCAAAATTGAAGAAAGATTGTCTTTCATTTAGCAGAAGGTCTTTGAGAGAAATAAACTGCTGGTGTTATAATAATCTAAAAACGTGACGGACTAAGGTTTCTTCAGTGTGGTTAATGTTGAAATGAACTGCATGTACTAAACAGCAAGCGGAAGTACATTCAAAATGCAGTGGTTTACTTACAAAATGCTTAGGTTCACGCTCACATGAGATTAAAACTAAAGAAGCTATGAAACTGCCAGTGCTGATCATGATGAATGCCCAGGGAGACTTCATGAGAGAAGGTTGGTTAAAAAAAATAATCTATATAATAGTGAATTAGGATCTTAAATGTAAGTTAAAAATATTTTGCATTCAGTAAAAGACTCAGCAAAACTAATTTAGAAGTGTTTTGTTTTAAAAAGTAGCCAGTGTTAAGAGAAATAATTTCTCACAGGAAGATCACCTGCAAAGTACCAGAGAAACATGCGAACAGGAACTCTAGAAAGCAACGGATTACATTAATCCAGTCTTTGGACAGAAAATTAAAAACTCTCATGAAGTGGGGTGTTTTTGGGAGGGAAGTTTGGGTGTTAAGACTGTTTTTAAATTCATCCCTAATAATCTATGCGCGATCTTTCATTAGGGTTTCCTAGCATCTCTTAATGGTGAAAAGTGGCTAGTCTGAACTATCTGTGCGCTATTTTTACATTGCTAACAAGTAATGAAAATATAAAACAAATGCTGAGTGCGTATTAGTGGAAATATTGGTTCTATGTATTGAAATAGATTAAACTGGCACTATAAATACAAGAAAGTGACAGATCTGGCACTGTTATAAGTTAACAGTTGCCCAGGTCGTTTGTTTTGTACTGAAACTCTCTAAAAAACAACGGGGAGGGGAAGAGGGAGCAACTATAAAAATATTAACTTTTAAAAGGCGGAGGGATTTCACAGTGTATAATATTTCAGCAATAGATAACAGTACAGCAGTTTATTTTGATGTATAGCAAAATTAGGCACTTCATCTGTGCTGCAGTACTGAATGAGAATCCTTTGGGGCTAAAACTTCTCATGCTTACCCAAAGATATAGTTGATTAAAATTTTGCACATTCTTTTAAAACTTCTTTTCCAGATACATCATGCAGAGCAATTGAATTGAAAAAGCTCAGGTGTTGACACAAAGCCTTGGAGGTCACAGCTGATCCTGTGATTCAAGTCTTCAGCACTGGGTCACTGTCAAATGTCTTTCTATCTCCTTGTTCACAGCCTACTTGATCACTCTTTCTCCTTCCTTATGAAAACTCATTGAGGGCACAACAGCCTTTGTTAAATATCTTGTGAAATCTAAACACACCCTTTGCCCCTACATCCTAACAGCAAAGCTTGAGTACTTTTCATTGGCTAATTTTTGTAAAAGAGGGCATGAGACGTTAGGGCCTTTATGGAGGGGAACAAAATCTGCTATGTGTAAGAACATCTGGATTCATGCTATCAGCATTAAAGCCCTACCAAAAAGAAACTGCCATGTTGTTTACTCCAAAAATTAGTTGGAAAGATGAGGAAAGAGATTGCTTTCCCCTCTTTTAAAAGCAAAGGCTTTATTCTGGAAATGATGATTAAGAAGTCTCAGAAGCACAGGTTTTCTCTTGGCCTTGAGAGAGGACTAGCTGAGGGCTGGAGAGTAGCTGCAGACAAGGTAAAATGAGAAGTTGTCCGCACTGGTGCAATTTTTCACTGTGACTCAGAAAGATCACTCATGGTCAGAGTAAAAAATTCTGAAACTGCACTACTGAATGCTGCGCTAAGCTGTTACCTATTCCCTATTGGCTCTTGGACATCTTAAACATTTTCATCGTTACATTTTTCAAGTTGCTCAATTATTGCCTCATCTGACACTTTTGGACAGTTTGATGTGCTGTCCGTTCTTCGGTGTTCTATTTCTCTGGAGGATGTCTTTTTCAGGCATCCTCAGTAAAAATACGTGATCAAGCTCTCTGTAAAACACACTCTTCAATGCTACCTCCCTTTAAAAATATTGGTGGTGATCTGTGAATAGCACTTGAACGGGCTGCCCAGAGAGGTGGTGGAGTCTCCATCTCTGGAGACATTCAAAACCCGCCTGGACGTGTTCCTGTGCAACCTGCTCTAGGTGACCCTGCTCTGCCAAGGGGGTTGGACTAGATGATCTCCAGAGGTCCCTTCCAACCCCTATCAGTCTGTGATTCTGTGATTGTTAAAATGTCCATACATGAAGCAGATAACCTCTAAGTCTCTTATTTCTTGGGGGAAGGACTGGAGAACCATATCTGTGCAGCTGCTGGGTGATGGGGTGTTTTCAGGGACAGGTGGGCATTCTGTGCTCCCTAGGTTTAGTTAGAAAGAGAGCCTGAGAGGTGACTGTGCCTGGTGAGTGACCTGGTTTCTTTGCTCTTCCAGAGCTTGTTTAGTTTTGATCACATATGGTATTAGATAACATATTGAAATGACATTGGGAAATAAAGATTCTGTTCCAAATTAGGATCCTAATTATACTCTGAGTTTTTGTACTTCAGAATTAGTCTTGTTTAGTACCTGTCTTTTATACACCAATGCAGAATCAGAGAATGGTTGAGGTTGGAAGGGACCTCTGGAAGGTCATCTGGTCCAACCCCCTTCCTCAAGCTGGGCCACGTACAGCAAGTTGTCTGGGACTATATCGAGGTGGCTTTAGAGTATCTCCACGGATGGAGACTCCACAACCTCCCTGGGCAACTTGGGCCAATGCTCAGTTACCCTCACAGTAAAAAAGTGTTTCCTGATGTTCAGAGGGAACCTCCTGTGTTTAAGTTTGTGCTCATTGCCCCTTCTCCTGTCGCTGGGCACCACTGAAAAGAGCCTGTCTCTGTCTCCTTTGCACCCTCCCTTCAGGTATTTATACATATTTAGACTCTTACATTTGCAGTACAGCAAATGGTCTGTGGTCTATTTGGTAGACACAGCTCTGTAAGCTCTCAAGTGAAAGGCGCTTGTTTTCTCTCAGTCCCATGTCTTGACATGCTGAATTTTCCTCCCCATCATACAGAGTCAGGAAAGAAGTAATTTGAGAAATTTGCAGTCGTTGGAGGAGGATTTTTCAAGTACACTTTTCAGTAGAGTTTGAGCAACTTTTTATGCAAATATTGTGATAACTGTCTGAAAGAAGGTTTGGTCCAATCTAACAGAAATCAGTGGAACATCACTTACTGCTTTCACTGGCAGCAAAACTGTGTCTTATAGTTTTCACCAGGGGCATTTATAAATTCAAAGTGATTGAGGAAACTGTACACCAGCGGCTGTGTCACATGGTCTGCAGCATAGTTCACTAAGTGGGGCTACCAAATGAGAAAAAAGGTTGCAACATTTTTCACCTTACAGATAGATGTGGTGATAACTGTCATACGTGGTTTCTGTTTTAAATAACCCTTGTCCTCAAGTCTGCTTTCTGGACTTAAATATAGATACAGTGGATGTTTCCTTTATTTTACTTTTTCTGTAGATCTTTTTAATTGCCACCTGCAATAGCTGAAGAAATCCCCATACACTAAGTATGGAAGCTCTAATGAGAAACTGTTCCACCCTGAATTTCCAATGGTAATTTGAACATTTGCCCACTTTCCTTAGCACTTTCGGTCCCTTTTCCCACTATCTTTCATACATTAGTTGAGAGTACCTGTTTGTTTGAAGGCTTACTATAAGCTAGTGCTTTATACTCTTTCTTACATCACTGACTAGTTCTTCAGCATATTCCTTTTTGGTTATTCTATTGCCTTCTCTGTGCTAATGTTCATTAGGGTGATATTCTTTGCCACCTTCAGTAACATAAACCACTGCCTGTTGTGATGGGTTTTCCCCATGTGTAGCTGTGATGATGCTAGAACAACACTTCCACTTGTAGCACTCCCCTCCCAATCTTTCCATGTCTGTTCACAGTTGCCTCCTAGCTAATATGAATGTGAGGAAAATGCATCCACAGTCTTCACCGCAGTGAAACTCCAAACCGTACTCAGTGTGTTACTATTTAGTATTTTTTACCTGTTGCTCAGAGGTTGCCTGGTGGTTTGGGCTTTGTGGAGTTTATTTTAACAGACATATGCAATGGGACAGTATGCAGGGGGATATTCTTATGCAGTACCTTGCATTTTGAAAGTGCAATACTGTGCTTCGTGCTTGTAGGACATTGCTTATTACCAAGCCTTATCTGCTGAACAGTTGGCCTTATCTGCTGAACAGCTGCAGACAGAAGCTGCTAAAATTCAACCCAGCACTTCAGCCACCCAGGAGTTTTATGAACCAGGCTTAGAATCAGCTGCTAGTGCCAAATTGGATGATTTGCAACGTTCTTGGGAAACACTGAAAAATGTGGTAAGTCTTCATCTGGAAGGTTCAGAATAATCAGCTAGCTTGTAGGGAATAAAATGCAAAGAACTAGCTCAGCTAATATTCTTTGCTGCAATTCTTGTTTATCAGGTCGTAACAAGAATTGTTAGTTGTGATATTATATTATGCTGGCTTTGTTCTTTGTTTGAAAAGGATGGACTTCCATTAAGAAAAAATAAAAGTCATTAAGGCTGATAGTTGCCTCCAGAAATACTGGCTATTGTCAGACTATATTCCATAACCTAACAGGGAAATCTACTCATGCTGGATGAGTTGGCAAAAAAGGCACAAAAATCCCGTTTCTCCAAATATTGAGTCAACACATTTCTACATAGTAGTGCAGCATAATCATTCAGTGATGTATGAAGATGGTCAAAGTTTTGATCACGTGCTATAAATCTTAATTCTTTGCAGAGGCATAGTAGCTAGTACGGGATATTAAGAACTATATGTCTAGCAAATTGTGCACATACATGTTTGAGTGCATTATATCTAAAATAAGGCATGAGAACGTGCCTAGGTTGTTCCTGGTGATTACAGTCCAATTTTTTCAGTTACAGAACCTAGGATTTGACTTACGATGTTTAAACAGATAAATATTTTTAATATGGACGTTTTGCTTTATCATTTATACTTTTGAAGACTTGTTGCAAGTTTTTGGTTTTAGTCTCATAAGCTTAGGAAAGTTTGAAGCAGAAGAAAGAGCAAGTCCTGTATCAGAGGTCAGAATCTATACCTTCCATCCTCTTCAGATCAGTGAAAAGCAGCGCACCCTCTATGAAGCTCTTGAGCGTCAACAGAAATATCAAGACACACTCCAGTCTATATCCACAAAAATGGAGACCATTGAGGTCAAACTAAATGAGAGTCTGGAACCAGCCAAAAGCCCGGAGAGCCAGATGGCTGAACATCAGGTAAAATCTTAGATGTGAGAAATAGAGGGAGAGCATGTATTACCTGTGTATCTTTAGTTCTCTTTTTTTTAGATAGTGCCATTCTTCATGGCTGGATGCCTCAAAAACATGCATTAGTTGTATAAACCTTCTTTGTTAACTATGTGTCTTGCCTTTCTGGACTTTCCGCTGTTCTAAAGATGGTGTAATGGGGATTCTTTTAGCAAGGAGCCTTTTTAAAAAGTAGAATAGATTTTAAGAGTTTGTCCAATCAAAATTTTCAGCAAAATATTTTGTCAAAAGTGTGTTCAGTGACACCTGCACATAATATTCTTCATCATCAGTGCTACTAGCATATATCAGACTATTTATAACATTCCCAAATTTACTAAGATCATAACCAATACTGATGCATTGTAAATTGATCTAAATACAATCTTTGCCTTGTTAAACAGAGCCAACAAACCAAAGCACACAAAAAATTCTCTCCCAAGGGAAGTCCTGAGAAATGATGCTCTGAATAATAAGAGAATACCTTATCAAGTAACCAATCTGACATATGTGCAATTTGTAATCATCTAAGCCTCTTAACTGATAGATTGAAACTATAGGGTGGGTCCAGTTGTCATTTCAGTAGGAACTCCATGACCTGAAAAGGATAACATTTGGCTTTTGTAGCACTGTGTGGTGTCCTGTGCATCCAATGTGTATATACTATCAGACATGAAAGTGAAGTATCCGCTCTAAGGTATTGGTAATGCAGCATCTTTTTGAAGGTATATTGGAAACTGATTTATAGGATAAGAATGATAATAGGAACTTCTTTTATACTGTGGAGTTAATCTTTGGATGTTTACATATATTGCTGGATGTTCTTTGTCCAGTTAGAAAGTTTCAGGCTGGCAGCTGATTCATGCCCCTATTTCTTTCTCACTAACACACACTCATTTACTTATTCATTATTTTCACTGTTTCTACTAGAATGCCCTCCAGAAAATTTGTTGGAAGAATAAATCTGTATGTATAATATTTCCAAAAGAATTCCTTCTTGTGATATGTTTGAAATGAAAGATAAGTAACTAAATCCGTATTTCAGTTATTAGATGCATGATCCTAGCTTAAGCATCTAAAAGCAGGAGTCAGTCCTCCTGAATTCTGGCTCTACCAAACCTACAGTGATGTATTGCACTACTCTGTGTTACTCATGCTCCCTTGGGACAGTCATCTTGAACTTTATATTAAGCCTATGCCTCCTGAGATACTTTCTTCTCGCAGATAAATGTGTCACAAATACTTTCTCTGCTCTCATTTCTAAATAGGCTTTGATGGATGAGATTTTAATGTTACAAGAAGAAATCACTGATCTTCAGACCTCATTAGCCCAGGAGCTGGTTTCAGAACCACTGGATGCAGAAGCTGCTGATCAGCTGGCATTGCAGTCCACTCTCATGGTCTTGGCAGAACGGATGGCCACAATTCGAATGAAGGCATCAGGAAAAAGACAGCTATTAGAGGTATGAGAAAAAACCTCTAGGAGTGGATCTTTTGGATCACGTTCCAGATTTTCAAAGCCACTTTTGGCAGACCTGTACTTTCACTGAAGCACTTAGTCACCATTGAAGGCTGATAATTAAAAGTCATTTTCAATTCTGCTCATTTCTCACAATTCCTTTCACTAATAAATTATTGCTCTATTTTAGTGATCCCCTCATCTTAATCCTAGGTGATAAGTAACCAGAAGGAACTTGGAAACACACTACACAAGTCATATTTTATATAGTTGTTTATTGTTTTGGTTTTTTTAATATCCACATTGACATTTTCTCAATAGGTTCCCTTGGTATTCCTTGTCCTCCACAGGAGAAGTAATGAAGTGCAGGTATAAAAATCATGTACCTACAGTAAACTTTTGAGCAATCACCTGTCCAACCTGAGAGACAAAAGAAGGGGGAAAGAAATAATACCTCTTCCAAACCGTTGCATTGTTGTCTACGCTCATCTTCCCAGTGATTTGCATGCAAACTTTTATCATGGAAGATGCGCCCCTTTATTTCTTTGTCTACCAGCTTTACCAAAAACCCTTTCATACTAAGGTGATGTTAAAAAAGTCCTTTACACATAGGAATGTTGCTGTGTACAGTATACAGATGAGAAAATGCAGTCATGCTAAAGCTGGCTACAGTTTGGCTAGTTTGAACATTGCAGGGCAGCTTTACTACTGTGCTACTAAGAACTGCAGCAGTGAATTCATAAACACAGCAACTTCTGCCTTCATAATTTCTAGCATCAATTGATTCTGAGCGACTGAGAACTGGCTCTGTGTATCTACCTGGGTTACAGCGGGATCCCAGGGTGCATCAGCTGCATTTGTTCTGTGCAGTCACCTGAGACAGTGAACAGATCCTTAGAAAATATCTTTGTTATTCTTAAAAAATTGCTCTAAGTTTTACTTCTCTGAAGAAAGATGGCTTTTATGTAAAAATAAAGAGCTGGAAGTAGAATAGGGATCTGACTGTTTATAGCTTGCACCCCATACAGGATCTTACAAACTTCTTGATAGTACTTAGGAGGAGGTGATAACTAATAATTTCAAGATAAAGCATGAGTCAAATATACAAATCTTAACTATGGTGAGGATTCCCACAGTTACTTAGATACAATAGCACAAGTATCTCCCAGTAATCCTGGGTAAGAAATATGTATGGTATGCAGACAATATTCAGTAATTTAACCTGTGCACTTTATAGCTCTGATTTCACAGATAAAATCTGCCAGAACACTGCAGGGATGTAAGTGTAGAAATGCAGATAGAACAGGTAATGAAAATATTTTGCTGTTGCGGGTGTGGATTGGTAATATTATTCTTTCTGTGGACCTAATTTAAATAACTGGAGCCTGAGAACAGTTCGGCTCTGGGTTATTTGAGACACTTAAAAACTATCATTACTTTTTATTCTAATGCAATTATTAATTTTCCCATTAAAATTAAGCATTCAGAAAAGCTGTGCAAACACTGTCTTGTGTGAGGGGTTTGTCCTGCACATACAGGTCTGAATTTCCTTACAGAAGAGTAGTAGGTTGACCCTGACCAGCAGGAAAACACCCACCCTCGCTCCCCTCTCCCATGGGATGGGGAAAAAATAGAAGGCGGGGAAAAATAGAAGGCAGGCAAGAAGACTCATGGATCAGGATAATGACAGCTAAATAGGGTAAGGAAAAGCTGTGTGTGCAAGCTAAGGAAAACAAGGAACTTATTCACTACTTCCCCATCAGCAGGCAGATGTTTAGCCGCTTTCCTGGAAAGCAGGGTCTGAGCACGTGTAACAGCTGCTTGGGAAGGCAAATGCCATAACCACAAATGCCCGCCCCCCACCCCATTTCCCTAACCTTTTGTTGCTGAGCATGATCTCATATGGCATAGAATATCTCTTTGGTCAGTTCAAGTCAGCTGTCCTGGCTATGTCCTCTCCCAAAATTTTGCCCATCCTCAGCCTTTGTGAGGGCCGGTTGGAAAGAAAGCCTTAATGCTGTGCAGGCACTGTTCAGCAGTAGCCAAAACATTGCTGTTATCAACACAATGTTTTGTGTTTTAGCCACAGTTCCAAAGCACAGCACTGTACAGGCTGTTACGAAGATAACTCCATCCTATTCAGATCCAGTACGATCTTCTCCCCTTGTTCCATGCTATTTGCAGTGTGCTTATGGTCCACATTATCTGATACATCTAAGTGTCCTCTGACCACCCCATTCTATCTGTTTCTTATTCCTTAAATCCCCTCTACTCTTTCTAGAGCTCTGTATCTCTTTTGGACTGGGGAGCCCAGAACCAGACACAGTACTCCAGGTGTGGGCTCACCGGTGTTAAGCAGAGGGGAAGGATCACCTCTCTCAACTCGCTGGCAAAACTCACCCTAATGCAGCCGAGGATACAATTAGCCTTCTCTGCCCCAAGGGCCCATCGCTGGCTCATGTTCAACTTGGTGTCCACCAGGACTCCCAGGTTCTTTTCTGTCAAGCTGCTTTCCAGCCTCCCCGGGTGCAGCTGGACTTTGCAATTCCCTTTGCTCAACTTCATGAGGTTCCTGTCAGCCTCTTTCTTCAGCCTGTCAGGGTCCATGTGGATGGCAGCACAGCCCTCTGGTGTATCAGCCACTCCTCCCATTTTGTGCCATCAGTAAACTTGCTGGAGGTTGTTACTGGCCTCCCACTAAATTTCATGCCACTGATCACCACCCTCTGAGCCCAGCTATTCAGCCAGTTTTCAAATTCATAGGGACTACGACAGGGTGACTCTTGCTGATCGCTCCCTGTCTATCCCATGGATGGACCAGCTGACAGATGGAGCCAGGGAGTCTGTGTTGCTGCAATGCTGTTGCTGCAGCAGCCGTTGGAGCTTAATGTCCTCCCATACCCCACAGCACAAGCACAGGGATCCTCTGAGAGGCCAGACAAGGTAGACAGCTCTTCAGTCTTCTCGTTACCCACTGTGGCTACACCAAAGGGCCCACCATTACCCTGTTGGGTCCTTGAAGTACCCCCTCCTGCCTCTCTTGAGAGACAATAAGGCTATCTAACAGCCTGCTGCTGCCAAAAAAGACAAAGCTGCTCTCTTTTCCCTGCAGCCCACTCCCAACTCTGTGTCCCCATGTATCTTTCTCCCTAAGCAAACAGTCATGTCCTAGTTGAGCAAACTGAATCAATGTGAGGGAAACCCAAAGGACAGCAGCAAGAGGAGGCAGAAAAGACCTCACCTTTAGAAGGCTGTAATAGCAGAGATCTACTGAAGGAAGTAGAAATGAGTGACTGAACTGAGACAGAATTACAGTCACCAGAAACACATTCCCATCGATTGAAAGCAATAACATTTTGTAAAGGTTTCAAACTTATGAAAGAAAGGGCTTATTATGGCTTAGAAATACTATATAGAAGTTGAGAGAGAGAGAAAGAGGGAACATTTTTTAAAAGTGACTGCTGTGGTGTGTTTCTTTTAAAAAGTAAAATATAATTTTATCTTTAGGAAAAACTGAATGAGCAGCTGGAAGAACAGCGGCAAGAGCAGGCTCTTCAAAGGTACCGTTGTGAAGCTGATGAGCTTGACCACTGGTTACTCAATACCCGAGCAACGCTGGACACGGCTCTGGTCACAGCTGAGGAACCTATGGACATGGAAGCACAGCTGGTAGACTGTCAGGTAAAATTATCAGTCCTGTAATGTTTAGATGAATAGGACGGTCACAGCTTTATCTGAATGGAGACAAATATGGAGCATCAATGTTAAGTCTGTTATTAAGTGGGATGACCCAGCATATTAGTGGGGAAGAAGTCTATGTGCTCCTTGGCACCTCATATACACTCAGTTTCATCAATGATTTATAAAATAAAATATAGCCTGTTCTTCATTTCTTGTTAAAGATTGCAAACAGTGCTTTAGGAAACGCATGTAAGTGTAGCAGCAGGAAAACAAGATATCCTGAGTGCAAGAATATTTGAAGCTCTACAACTTTCAGAGGGCATTTTGTTTTGCTTCAAAGGCCTTGTATTCACTTCACTTGCTGTTTTTGCTTTGCTCAAGCTAGAGTCGCTGAACAGCTTACTTGATAGATATGAAAACACCTGCAGTGTACTTTCCTACTCCTCCTTTTCCAGGAGGAGGAAAAACACGCTCCCACTAGCAGTGCTGACTGGGACAGTGTTGTGTTTTCTTCAGCAGTAATCCCTACCCACATTCAAAAGTAAATATCATCAGTAGTTACTATTGTTTATGAATTTAATATTAATCAACCCAGAATAACAAAACAACTGAGGAAAAACATTTTGCTGCAATAGGATTAATTGTGTATACTTTTATTAACAAGGCTTGGATCAGTCATAACATCCAGGTTCTCAAATTAGTGTGAGTTTTCCATTTATAATTGAGAGTTGAGAACTGTATGATCATTAAAATTACAAGATAGACATGAGGCAGACAGACAAAAGTTCCCTTTTTATATTAAAGAATGAGGAACTCAACTATTTAGGATAAATGGAAGTTAAGTTTCATGTACATCCAATGAATTAAGCATCTAGTTAAATTTCCACTGATATCGCTTCATTATTGGAATTTTCAGTCTGCTCAGTCTCAAGTGTTCTTTCATCACCCGTCCTTGGGAGCTGTTTTTTGTATATAGATAAACCCTGTGAACTTAAACAGAGCAGTAGAATCATAGAATCATAGGGTTGGAAGGGACCTCTGGAGGTCATCTAGTCCAACCCCCCTGCCACAGCAGGGTCACCCAGAGCAGGTTACCTGTAGGAATCTCAAAATCAAAAAGAACAGTTAACTTTGTGGAAAGGCTAATACTGCTTTTCTTTTGCTGGTTTTTAAAATCTTAATACAGTAAGATTTTATATAAAAGTCCTGTATTTTTTTCCACTTTCTAGAGACTCTGTCCATCTTACCCTGCACACATTCCTTCAGGGGCAATATTTGTAAGTTTATGCTTGACAGTTGCAATGGAAACAAAAACATTTGGTGTCAGGCTAGGTTTTTGAGCCAGAATTGTATGAGCTTTGAGTTTGGAAGATCAAAATATGCACTATGTCTGTAATACATGAATGGTCAAGGGAATGTCAGGAAAGTAGCTTTTGAGAATAAACATGCCAGAGATTTGTCACTTTAAGACTCTCTTAAGAGGATTATACAGAAATCCTTAAGTCCATCATGCGCCAATCAGAAAGAGCAAATAGCGAGAAGAGCAGCTTATCAACACAGCCAGAGCAACACGCAGGAGGAGGTAGGAAGCATTTCACTTAAATGTACATGAAAGAAGTAACTCTAGCTGTGTGCTCTGTTTCTTGTCATTATGGATGTCAGTCTAGCATCTTAGCCTTTAATATGCAAATAAAGAGCATCTCCTCTACAACAAATACTTTATTTTTTTTTCAAATAACTTTTTAATTGCCTATTTTGAAAAAGGATGCAAACAGAAATGGCAAACATTTGCAAGCATATTCCTAAGGACTCTGAAAGGGCCTGGAAGGCAAAGCAATGACAATCTGGCTTGCCCTTAGCTTGGCAACGGGTGAGGTAGGCCACAGGTTGTCTTGCCAAAAGCGTGACAGATACTGGAAAATGTATGAATTTGGTTCATTGTTTTTGCTGCTGCAGAACATGCTGGTTGAAATAGAGCAGAAAGTGGTAGCCTTGTCAGAGTTATCTGTGCACAACGAGAACTTGCTTATGGAAGGGAAGGCTCACACCAAGGACGAGGCAGAGCAGCTGGCTGTGAAGCTCAGGACACTGAAGGGCAGCCTTCTGGAGCTGCAGAGAGTGCTCCATGACAAACAGATCAACATTCGGGTAAGTGGCTCTTCCCAACTGGCTTCACAGTGGGCAGGAGGTTGGGGGGTTTCATAGAAGTTTTATGCAACTGAGGAAAGGAGTAAAAATTTTTTACTGATTTAGGTTGAGCTATTCGTCTTTAGTTAGTAAATGGAATTACATTCCAAAATAGAAAAGAACTGCCTAGCAAGCTTTAGCTTATCATTTTCAAGTTAACAGCACCACTTCAAGGTGAAACTATCCTAACCTGTCTTCACTGAAATGACAATAATAAAGTAAACAGATCATTAGCTTGGTCTGGATATACTCTGTTCCTGTTCCCAGTTGCTTTAGATTGCACCTGCTCTGGGGCAGGATCCCTCCCCCAACAAAAGAACAACCTAAATACATGCTTTCCTCCATACAGCGTGCACAACACAATGATCAGATAACATCAAGTTAATGAAACATTTTTAAATATGGCTAATACTTCGTGACATCATTACATCAAACAAAATATTATATAAATAAGAAATATTTAACCTCAGGTGTCTTGTAGGTTTCTGGTCCTAGCAGCATTGGCCTGCTTATTGACACTAGTTAATTTTTTTTAACAGTTGTTTTTGGTCATTCTTTAGGTTAAACTAGCATGTGGAGAACTGAATGCATACAAGAAACCCAACCATGTAATGTGACTGACTGGTTTTGAATTTGCTTGCCCTGCTGTGACTCCCTCCCCCACCTTTTCTTTTACTTCTTTTCTGGGCTTTGCTGTGCAAATTAAACACGATAAGCTTCAAAGATTTCTAGCTTGTAATGCAGATTAAAGTCTACTGAGAGGTTAGCTTGAAAAGTCACTTGACGTGCTAAGAACTATTTTTAGTCCAAAGCAACTGGATAACTATAAAACTTAACATAGCTTCACATAAAAAAAACAAAACAAAACAAAAAAAACCCAAAACACAACCCCCCCCACAAACAAACAAAAAACCACAACAAACAAACACTAAAAAAAAAAGGGCGAAGGAAAAACACCAGATATTTATTTCTATTGCTTCTAAGATGAAGTAATTTTTATGTTATTCTTGCATATTAAACCTCATGATTAGGCAAAAGAAAAGTGTTATCAACAGCATGTAGGCATATAAACTATATCCTGATACAATACTTGTGAAGTGAAAAGGCATTACAGACCTTATTGCTTCATTTTAAAATATGCATGCTGTAATATATATATTGCATATAATGCAGCACAGTTAAAATGCAATGGTGTGATTTAGTTTAAATAAACTTTTAAAACAGATTTTTGGATGCTTTTCTAATATTGAAAATAACAACAAAATAATCTCCAGATGTAGAATATGAATCGTTTAAGATGCTACGTGCATGCAAGACTTAAGCTTCTTTATGAATTGCAAACTTTTTTTTGATTACACTTATAGACTATGGAAGAAAATAGGCATAGGCAGTATGACATCTTCAGATTTTCATTGAGTAATTCTTTTTCAAATGAGAAATTCTATAATGTCTTTTTCCAAATAATCAGGCATAAAGTATTTCTTTTGGACTGAGGCTCAGAGCATCAGACGCCCAAAAATGCACTAACTCTATCTTCTACCATGTTTAACCCTGAGAAACCTTACATGCTAACAGCACTGTTGCTTATGCATGTCAGAAACTCAGACTTATGCATGTCTCTAGATGTACTGATAACCTTGTAATTGCCCAGAGGCATAGACAGACCAGCCTGCACTCAGAAAAGGAAGGATCCTCCCAAGTTGCACTGCAAGAGCATTGTAAAGACTGAGCTGTATTTTCCTTAAAGCGGTATTTCAGCATATCTGTTATATCTGTGACACAAGGCTTTTTAGGAGCCAGTGTGAGATTCTGTGACTTCCTTGCAGCAATTTCAGTTTTCCTTCTATTTTAATTAATTAATGTCACTAATGATATGGAAAATGTTATTTGGAAACCAACTCCTTTATTCATAAAATGAAGCAGTGAAACTCATTAGAAACATGCTGGATCAGGAAAGTTCCAGACTATGTTGATTCCAAAGGTAGCATTTTTTGTGTGCTTTGGAAGATATACAAAACATTGCATTATTACTGTTACCTACTAACTTCTGTGACAGAGGAGCAATAAAAATAAATAGAATCCTTATAAAGCAAAGAAGTAGAATGGATTCTGTAGTGGAAAAAAGAAAAAAAAAAAACAAACAAACAAAAAACCCCCCAACAAACAGATAATGGGTTTTTACTATTTATTACAAAGTGGGGGGGGGGGGGGAAGGACGACTTCAGTTTCACAAGACAAATATGCCTGATATAAGTTTGTACAATTCTAAATGCCTTTGAGAGATCAATTTTAGCACCATTTTCTTCAGGATTTTCCAAATATTTCTGTGCTGGACTGGATAGTCCCCAGGAATGCCAGCTTCAAGCATTTATATCACTGGCTATTTGAAGAAAATGTAATACAGTTCCTTCAGAGAGAATTCAAATGAAAATGCAAGTGTGTTTTTCAAACTTATATTCTATGATTTGAGAATGATAAAAATCTGGTTCACAAATAATTTTGATCTAAAAAATATGTACAATAGCATATTTGCATCCACAAATGCCACAGCCCCTTTTACACTCTTTGCTGTTGCAGGAACTATGGGACTACTATTTATTTGTCTTAGTGTAACTCCAAACTTGTAGCTTCTCAACCTTCTTCCCAGAGCAGAGGAGACAAAATCTAACTGAAATCAGCCAGCCCAAATGCAATGAAGAACTAGATACTATTCTCTACAGGAATTTACAAGTTGAATACCTATTGTCCCTAGAGTATATAAAATGAAGCAGATTTTTTTTACATAATTTACAGAAATATTGTCTTTTTTTCTAATTTTTAATAGAAAAATTAAAATTCTAGACCCTCTTTATCCCTCACATAACATTTTCTTTGCCTAATCTGATATTCTATAATGGCATTTTTCACACAGTGACCATGTCAGCTTTTCTAGGAACTTGTTCCTACAACGTATCACAGTTTACCTGCAAACTGAATCCTTAGTGAAACAAAGCGCTTTCATAGAGCAGGGGCTAATAGTTCTCTGCAGCTCTAGATACCTGCTTGCTTGTTTCGCTTCTCTTACAGTTTATATCCTCTAACACTAATCAGTCCTTTCAACTCCAGTATACTCATCATCCCCCAAAACTGAAATCTTGTGCCTAACTTCTACTATTTATCAAAACTCTGCCATTTCAGTGCCTGAAGCCAGGGATGCTGGTGGCAGAGGTCCATCCCAGTTGTTAGTACGAGGAGCACTGCATGAGGCAAGAGGGGCTTCCTCAGCCACGTTCAGCCCTGCTGGTCCCTGCTTGATTTGAGGCAAGGGTTCTCTGGAGAGTGGAACGTGTTTTTGTTTTGGGGAGCCTGATGTAAAGTCTGAGGCATTTGGTGCTCTTACTCTATTTAGAATAAGTGCTGAATGAATATGGACAAAATATGAATTCTCAAAAAATGAGGTATATAAACAAAATGGGAGAGGAATTAAGCTCCAGCTTTAGCTCTTAAAGCTTAAAAAAAAAAAAAAAAGGTGCAAACTCTACAGTCATTGTGTACATGCAAGAAACATTAAATAAATCCTGAGAGTTGTGTAGATCTAAGTAGCCAGACCTAGGAGAAGTCTGTCTTTAACATTAGGCCTGGTATGTTAAAATCCCTGCATTTGAATATGTAGGCTGCTAAAATAATTTAAATTTACAGCCACCATGGATTGCTTAAGTCAAGAAGTTGATAAAGCAGTTTTGGGAACTATTAAGACTTTTGCTCTTTTGCTTTGCTGGCATAGAAGGCCTGTTTAATCACTCGTGTTGGAAAAACATACTGATAGAAGCGTGAAGTGAAGGGACTGTTGCTTTTGCTATTCTATTATAACATTCTGTGGTTTGGTCTCTCTTACTGTCTTTCCTGTTCATAGCATACAATCTGCTGTTAACTGACTGTGTTTCTGCCAACCATGGGTTGATTACTTATTGATAAATAAATTGATACTTACTGATAAATAAATTTTGACCAGAATGACAACTAACATTCTCTTATTTTTAGTTAGGCAAAAAAATGGCTTTAATTAGACAAAAAGCCTGGCAGAACAAGCCATTGATTTCCTGAGCTGCACTCTCCTTTACGGACCAATGATGGTTTTTAGGAGAAGCAGAACAGTCTTCAGAAATACATCAGTCCATGGTCTCTGATCTCCGGTGTCTGATTCTGCTAAGTGCAGTGGTGCATGTTCATTTTACATTTTTACAGATGCTTTCTTGCTCGTAACTATTGACTAGCAGAAGTTAGAAATCTAAAGTCATTGCTCACTTCAGAATTTATGTAAGCCAGCAGCTTGAGACGTGGAAGGTGGCACTAGTTGTGGTTTTCAGTTGATGAGCTGGACCTGCCAGCTCTCTAGCGACATAAGAGAGTTTGTAAAATCTTTATTTCTCACTCTTACAGCAGGGATCGTTACAAGAAAAGGAGGAGAGTGATCTGGACTTCATTTCCTCACAAAGCCCCAGTGTCCAAGAATGGCTGGCACAAGCAAGAACCACTCGCTCACAGCAGCAGCAGAGCACCCTGCAGCAACAGAAAGTTAGTGTTTTGCATTTCTTTTACTCCCATCTTTAGATTCTGCTTAACACTGTAGCTGAGCCATTCTGTTAATATTTCCACAGAAATCTCCATTTTTACACTGTTTCTTACTCAGTGCTATTGTAATGATGCATCTGAGCTCGCTATTTTGTATCTGTAACAGCCAGGTAGACTAGACTTCCTGGGTGACCATGGCCAACTTGCTTAACCACTCTATACGTCCATTTTCCATTAGTAAAATTGAATTGAATCAACCCTTAAAGCTACTGTAAGGAGATGATGGTATTTGTTCAATATAGTAAATATTGTCTTTATAGAAGCAATTTGTTCAATATAGTAAATATTGTCTTTATAGAAGCAAAGATACACACATTACAAGATATATTGTGTTGCATCATACAGAGACATCCTCACTAGGTTGTGTTCCAGAAACTGCTTTGCATTAGTCAATTAGTTCAACAATCCAGTTTATGTACCAAACATTTCTGTGTTCCTGCGTGGAGATTTTGCACTGCTTTTGGCGCTCAAGGAAGCCGTATCAGAAATAGCTCAGCTATCTTTACATGACAGTTATGCAATGTAGACATATCCTTCCAAGGTAAAAGCAATCTGTTTGAGGTTTGTTTTGGTTTTTGTAACTTGCTATGCTAGGAGCTGGAAAAAGAGCTAGAAGAGCAGAAGAATCTGCTTCGGTCAGTAAAATGCCGTGGAGAAGAAATCCTAACACAGCACAGTGTTCCAGAAGGCCTGTGTATAAGGTGTGCTTTCATGTGTTATTCTGCAAAGTAAATTTCTATGACCTGTGCTTTGTCATCCCTATGTTTACTTCCCTCTTCTGCATATAATCCACTAATATTTTTTTTTTATCATTTTTATACAGCAACTAGGATACTGGGGTCCTGGTTTATAACTGAGAAGTCTGATAATATAATTACACAAACAGTTTTGTGCTAATAGATCACGTTTAGCATTTACAAATTCCTTTTATTGTTATTATTAAGCATCAGACAAAAATTACAAACTAGTAGGATTCATTAGATAAGCAGTGGATCAGTTATTATAGCTTTATGGTCTAGCATTGGTGTGGGAATCATAGCTGATCTCTAAAACATTGTAGTCTGCCATCGTAACCAGAACTTTCCAGATGAAATAGTCATTGATTAATTTTATTTTTCCTGCAGTTAGTGAATATTTTTCTTTCTGAAGCCTTTTATATTTTTAATTTCACTCTGGTCTGTATTTTCTTGCACATTTGCCCGTTTGAGGGAAGTAGATGTCTATAAAAGCATTGGCTCTGGGTGCGAGAGACTTCTGCCCCAGCAAAGGCAGAAGAAAATAACTGCCTACTGCTGATGTGGACCTTGAGGGAGCAGGAAGGGCCAGATCTTGGGAAGAGGAAACCAGGGTGAGCATAACCAGCTTGAGATTCAAGGAGCAATCCATCCTTTGGTTAAAAGACTTCATTGATGTATCTCAGTAGTCACGAGCACCTTTGTGGCTCTGCCAGCATGCCAATGTCTAGAACATCAAGATGGTTCATGAGGCAGCAGAACCAAGACTTATGCATAGAATGTGAGCTGTACTCATAGAGAATGTGACCTGTACTCAGTAAGTTCTTTTCCTCAGCCTTTGTGTAAATTCAATGTGGTTTTTTACTATAATGCCAGAAAGTACTTATCTCCTCCTTTTTGAGGCTTCCTTCTGTCACGTTACACTATAGAAACAAACAAAAAAATCAAACAGAAAACGCTGAACTTCATTCACTGCTTACCAAAGCTAAACGCATATGCTTGTCCTGCATTAAAATATCAGGGTACGTCTGGCATTTTGAGAGATTGCTTCGAAGCAAAGCTTATTTAAAGGTTACATTTCAATGTAGTATATATTCAGACTGTTTTGGGGGTTCTTACTTAGTATGGGTACTTGCAGGTCTAAACGGTCTCTTACAAAGTATATTTTATCCCATCAGTCAATAACTTCTTGCAGCTACAAACCAGCCTTTTTCTTACTATCTTATCTGTTATAACTTTATTGTTATATATCTGTTTATAACCTTATCTGTTATAACTTTTGTATTTGTTAAACCTTTGTGCATCTTGCCATTCAGTGAGAAGCCTGATACACTCTCAGAGGAATTAGGCTTGGAAGGTGAGAAGCCATCATCTGAAGAACAGATGAAGATGAAATGGGAAAGCCTGAACCAGGAATTCAATACCAAGCAGACACTGCTCCAGAAAGCTTTGGAACAAGAACAGCTGGTAGCTATTTTTAATTTCTCTTTGCATTTTCTCTATGAAAGCACTTGTCACAACATGAGGTACAGTATGTGCATAGCAGATGCATTAAGGCGATGTAGTTAATGCAAAGAATACAGAACAATTTATTTTTGTGACATCTTTAAAAACTATGAAATATTGGCACTAGCACTGCACTTGTTCAAAGTGATTTGAATTGCGCTACCATTCAGGAAGGAAGAAAAGAACAAAATTTTTATTTACTTCTCTAACCCAGGATAATTCTGTAACAAATCATCCCTCTGAAATTGACCAGTACTCTGGTGATAATTCAGAGGAAAAACCGGTATTTTCAGTTTGAATTTATTTGTTACGCTCAATTCATGGTCTTAATGAGTATGTGACAAAGCAGCAAGTGATTTCAGCCACAGAATTTTTACTGGAAGAAGCAGGGATTAATCAACTAAACTGGGAACAGTCCAAGGTCTATATTAACGTACAGCCTCCATTTTATTTTTAATAGACCCAGGTCCACTATTGTTTCTATAATACTACATTAAAATCAGCTTCCAAAGTTATAAATATCTTGTATTCATTTCACACCAATTAATTATTTTTTTGGTAAAAACATGTAATTGCTAATTCTGGCCACAAGTATTTATTCTGCTCTTCTAGTGAACCCCCTGTTGAGCAGTGTTTTATTCAAGATATTCATGACCGAACAGTCACAGGAGGACCATGGGTGTTATTTGGTGATATCTTCAGTCAGCAGTAGAACCTGTATAGCTGAATTTTGTGCCCTGTACGTGCAGTAGAAGCACTCCTAATTAGTACTTCTCTCTCAGCAGCTGTATAGCAGACCAAACCGACTGCTATCTGGAATGCCTTTGTATAAGGAGGAAGGACAGGATGAGGATAAATCCTCAGTGTCACCGGTATTGGTTGAATTGAATCAGACCTTTGAAGATGTGTCATCTGAGGTAACATTTCAATTGTTTTTACAACAGCAGAGATGCATTTACAATGAAAACTTCTCTAGCTCCCACCTGGAAATCCAGCCCTTTCACAAATATTAGATGTTAGAAAGAGTATCTTGTACTTCTGCTCTCGACTTCTCTGATTTCTTTTGTCCAGGCTGGACGGGTGGAGGAGAGCCTGCATCTTGAACAGAAGCTGTATGATGGTGTTGCAGCCACCTCCTTGTGGCTAGATGGTGTTGAAGAGCAGGTCTTTGTTGATACAGCTCTGTTGCCAGAGGAAGAAACAGAAACATATCTCTGCAAGCAAGAGGTAAGGAAACCATGAATAGGAGTTTCTTTAAATTGCCAACAAGGGTGCATTTTATGTAGTGTTTAGAAAGAAAATATTAGAATCCTAGATAAGAGACATGTCATAATCTCCGCGTAATTGCAGTATTCTGCTACTGTTTAGAAGTAACTTTATTCACTGTGTCGAAAATTGTGGTGGGTTGACCCTGGCTAGATGCCAGGTGCCCACCAAAACCGCTCTATCACACCCCCTCCTCAGCTGGACAGGGAGGAGAAAATATAACAAAAGGCTCATGGGTCAAGATAAGGACAGGGAGATCACCCAGCAATTACTGCCACAGGCAAAACAGACTCGACTTGGGGGAAATTAGTTTAATTTTATTACCAATCAAAACAAGAGTGAGAAATAAAACTAAAACACCTTTCCCCCACCCTTCCCTTCTTCCTGAGCTCAACTTCACTCCTGATTTTCTCTACCTCCTCCCCAACCAGAGGCACAGGGGGATGGGGAATAGGGGTTGTGGCGAGTTCATCACACATTGTCTCTGCCGCTCCTTCCTCCTCAGAGGGAGGACTCCTCACAGTCTTTCGCTGCTCTAGTGTGGGGTCTTTCCCATGGGAAACAGTCCTCCGTGAACTTCTCCAATGTGTGTCCTTCCCACAGGCTGCAGTTCTTCACGAACTGCTCCAGTGTGGGTCCCTTCCACGGGGTGCAGTCCTTCAGGAACAGACTGCTCCACCGTGGGTCCCCCACAGCGTCACAAGTCCTGCCAGTAAACTTGCTCCAGCTCTCCACAGGGCCACAGGTCCTGCCGGGAGCCTGCTCCAGCGTGGGCTCCTTCCATGGGGTTCTACCTGCTCTGGTGTGGTGTCCTCCATGGGCTGCAGGTGGATATCTCCTCCACCATTAACCTCCACAGGCTGCAGGGCGACAGCCAGCCTCACCATGGTCTTCACCAGGGGCTGCAGGGGAATCTCTGCTCCAGCGCCTGGAATGCCTCCACCCCCTCCTTCCTCACTGACCTTGGTGTCTGCAGAGTGGTTTATCTCACACAGTCTCACTCCTCTCTCCAGCTGCAGTTGCGCAGGTTTTTTTACCCCTTCTTAAATATGTTATCCCAGAGGCGCCATCATCATTGCTGATGGGCTCGACCTTGGCTAGTGGCGGGTTTGTCTTGGAGCCAGCTGGCATTGGCTCTATTGGACATAGGGAAGCTTCTAGCAGCTTCTCACAGAAGCCACCCCTGTACCGCCCCACTACCAAAACCTTGCCATGCAAACCCAGTGCAAGAATGTTGCAGAAAGCAACACCTGACACGAATTTTGCCTGATCAGAAGAGAAATAAACATAGAGTTTTTCTGCTGTTTAACTTCTTTGCTAAGTATTAGCAAACACCACAGTGTTGAAATTGAAATAAGTAAAAAGAGGGAGGAGTGCTCTGGGGTATGGAAACAGTACAAATTCATCAACACAAAATGGAGAGAGAGGGAAAAGGACGTTTTTCATCAGCTGCGTGGATTTCTGTTTCACAAAGTCCTTATTTGGGCAGGTTCATTTTGTTTCAGCACTTGTTTTCCTCAGAGCAGTCTGTGTTGTTTTGGGTTTTTTTTTTTATTACCAGAAATACTGCAGCTGCATAACTTTGTCTAGTGTGTGTATATTAACAACGTAAAAAAGTCACTGCATCACTGCAAAATTGGCAATGGTTATGGCAATGTGTTTGCCTGCTTTCTAGAATGTCTAATTGTCGCTTTGTTTTATTTTCTACAAAATCAGTCTCTTGCCAAAGAAATCAAGGAGGTAACGGAAGAAATGGATAAGAACAAGAGTTTATTTGCTCAGAAATTTCCTGAGAATGGTGATAATAAGGGTATTATAGAAGACACTTTGGATTGTCTCCTGAGAAGGCTGAGCTTGCTGGAGTCAGTCGTAAACCAGAGGTGCCTTCAGATGAAAGAAAAGCTCCAGCAAATAGTGACTTTCAAGGTATGATGCCCATCTGAAGGAATTAAAAAGGGTACATGTCAAATGGGGAATATAAAGGATTTGATTGTCAAAGCAATAAGAATTTTTGGTACCAAATCAAGAGAACAAGTTTTCATAGGTTTTTACTGAAAATCAAACTTGGTAGGCTGTGCAAAACTTGGCACCCAAATCATGTTCTAAAACTCAAAATTTCTGCTAGAAGCCTTCTGCAACTCATGCAATTATTGTAGAAATGATCATTCATCCCAAACTCACCCTCCTGGCACTGCAATAAATGGAAATTGTTGACTACTGTTCTCAAAGAAGAAAAAGCAACTTTAGAGTTCCACTCTATGCATTTCATAATTTCAGAAATGACATAGTACACAGGTTTTATTAGCGATGATAAAACAGAAAACATAATACTTATTCCCACCTTTCCGATCACCCTTTACCCATCCTATTATTCTATAAGAGCTTGTATCTCAAGCTGTCTGTATCAAGCAAAGCAGAAAATAATGAAGAGAGGTGGAGAAATGTTTGCTTTTAGAAATCTTTTTAAACGGACTTCAGAAATGCTTTCAGACCTTAATTGGTCTCTACCTTCTCTCTTATTCTTATTATATAAAGCCTCCAGAATGGTTTACTTTTAATGACAAAAACTATATAAATTCCAGCAAAAAATTGGAAAACAGATTGCTGGTTCTTTAGATTAGGATCATAATTTCATAGGTTGTTCTATAGGATTTCTTTTCAAACTCCATAACCTTTCCTCTGCAGTAGATGGGGAAAAAAAATTATTCCAACAATTTTAAATAAAAGGCCTTTCGTTGCTGAAGAAAGGAGATAAGGTGATTAGAATCCTGTGCTTTATTGTGTAACAGAGATATTTAACATTTCAAAAGAATTTCTGCATGGAAAAAAAAAAAGTCAAAAACACACTCCTATATAATGCTAAAAGTTTTAGAGAAATGCGCTGATTATTTTTTATTTTACCTATATTAGGAGTTCTTTTGGGATGAATGCATGAAAAAAAAATTGCAGTTTGGCAAAAATTGTTAATATGCATGCATCTGGTCTAATAAGGTACTGTAAAAGTTGTAATATATAGTTAGCCCTGAAATGTGTTGAAGCCTGTTTACTTTTTTTTTATATTTGCTTAATTTTGTAATGAAAAAAGCTTTCCTTAAAAAGTAAAACCTAGCTTGTTTATGAGCATATGTGATGGAATAAGCTACACAAGAATAACGTTTTTGTTCAGTGAAGCTAATTGACCCCTGCTAAATAATTATCTAATTGGAAGGCAAAAGCAGAAATGAGTTCACAGGTTATGTTTTGAATAGAAGTTAGTTTAGCTTTTTGCTCATATATATGGAGCTACGGATATGTTGCATATTTTACATTGGATGATTATGGTGCTTTCAATATTGAATAGTTTTTAAGCCTTAGTGCTGATATTGTAACATTGTAAAGTTTTAAACTTTTTTGGATCATAAAATATTTTTCAGTTGGCTTGTGCAGTGATTAGTTATAATTTGTTCCTGTTGTTGTCTCCTGTAGAATGACCTGAAGCTTCTGTTTGCATCAGTGGCTGATAACAAATATTTAGTTCTACAGAAACTAGCAGAGGCAGCTGAGAGACCAGAAACAGAACAAATGCAGGTATTACTAAATGTCTATTACTTGGGCAGGGAGGAGGGAAGAGATAAAGTTTCTATTTAAGGTATAACTGGATTCTACAGAATAGTTGCTTTTTATGGGAGAATGTATGTCTTCACATAAAGTATGTGAAAATGAGTACTTCCAAGAGTACACTACATGTGTTTATAAATTTTAAAAAAAAACAAACAACAACAACAACAAAAAAAAAAAAAACACAAAAAAAACCCCAACCCAACAAACAAACCAAACACGAAGTGTCTTTCTTATCTCCCCAGGTGACCTAGTTATGCACATACTGGGCAATATTTGAAAGAAAGAAAATTTCAACAAACCAAAAGAAGTCTAAAGTTATGCTAAATTGTTTGGCTATTACACTTTATTAAAAAAACAAAGGCACTTTCTTCTGCACTAGTTTATAGTAATATCTTGACTGTTACTAATTTTAATTTAAGGCAATAATTGTTTCTTCTTTATCAGGAGTTGCCTGAGGAATAATTAATTAATAATATGACAAAATACATCATGTTTCCTTGTTTCTGTTTTGCCAATGAGAAAAGTGATTGAAGTACGTTAAGGGTTACTTTCTGTAGATGTTTCTTGTTATCCAAGAGCTACTGTTGTCTGGCTCCAGAAGGTGACTGCGAGGAAGAGACTTATCCTTCAGCTAAACAGAAATACTGGCCTTTATATATCTGATAATCAAATTTTGAAGGAACTTTAATTCATGTATGAGTAAGAGAGCTGGAGGTCTGTGTCTGTCTTTCCTGTCTTCCATGATACGAAACATTGGTGAAAAATTAGCTCCTATATGATTAATTTAACTACCAATTAGGAAAACAACATGGTAATAAAACCAAACTGGTTTCTTCTGGACGTCTGCCTTGGCACATAAAGCATCCAAATTTAAAAGCATTGCTGTTTGTTCAACATGTGACTGGGAAAGCAGAAATAAGGCCCTTAATCAGCCAAGTAGCTTAGCTGCATGAAGTGTAAGTTTAGTGACTGCATTGCTGGGACTCAGGAGTTCTACTCACATATATAGTTTAAACATTTGGATATGCAGTTTCCAAGAAAGGGCCTTAACGAAGGACTATAACCACAGGAGTCCACCTTGTGCTTTTACCTTTGTTGTAGCTTGCATGCATTAATTCAGCAGAGACTCCTAGGTTGAAGGACCTTATTTCTTGTAGCTTCCATTGAAAAAGTCAAATTATCACCTGCGTACAGCTGAGAATACCAAACTGTGTGCTTTCATTTGTCATTTTCCAAGTACAAAAGAGGATGTACAAGACCTTTTCCTTGACAGTAATTTTGGCCCTCTCCTAGTCCTGTAAGAGAACTGTGCACAGCTCTGCTGTCATGCATGTCATTTGCTGTGATGGTTGGCTGCTTGGTGCTCAGATATGACAGGAATGTGTTAATAAAAAGAATGCTTTAGAAGAAGGTGTTAGAACAACTAATAGTCCTTTTGTGCCTGTACCAACCAATTAAAAGTGTGGAACTTCACAGCAAGGTTTTGTATAAAATTGTTTATGATACTAAAACAGTTTTTTATTAAAAAATAATAATGCCATATTATATTTTACTGTAAGAAACAAGCTTGGCTCTCCCAACTTTGAATTAATACTTTAGAGTGTCCTTTACAATTTCAGCAGACTGAAGGACTGATTAATACTTAGTACTTACTACTGAAATACTGATTAATACTTCAGGCAGGAAATGGAAAAGAACATTACCATATGGCAGCTACAGTACTGTTATTAAACCTTGAAACTAAATGATGTCATTTTCAAATACAGGTCATACTGCAGGCAGAAGAAGGTTTGAAGGAACTAGATACTGGAATCAGTGAACTAAAGAAGCTTGTAGACAAGCTACAAATTGACCAACCTTCTATGCAAGAGCTGTCTAAGATCCAGGTATGGTTTGTAAGTTCCATCCTAGGCCTGTCTGGTGATATCAAAGATATTAGTATGCTCCTTTTTATTGTTCATCAGGCAGTTTAGAAAAGCATATTTAAAAGCATTTCTGTGTGTATAAAAGATATTTTCTCCCTGATTCACCTAGTTTTTCTACTTTTGCATGTTCAGATTTTCTAACATATCTATTTTCAGTAGTGTTAATCATAAAAGCACACAAAACCACGTTTTCTTTCAGTTCTTGTTGAGTCTCTGTTCTATTTGAACAGATAAGCAAGTAAACATAAATGTCTGCTGAAGGTTGAGCCCTGTTCTCACCAATGTCTCATGGTCTGGGGTTTAGTTCTCACTCACATCCATCATTTAAAAAAAAGAAAAAAAAAAGGAGGGGGGTGAAGGGGGATAGATAGCTAATGGGACCTAAAACTGGAAATGTTCTGCTTTTAGTAGAATGTCTCCTGTTCCTGCATACTTTCTGTTAGACTTGGTTTTGAACACACCTTAGTAGGGCTCTTATCTTACAGCTCTCTGAAGTAGATACATGTGGGCATTTGATCCAGAGCTAGGACAGGCTGTTGAAACTCCCTTGTGAGCAGTTTGTTGCTGGGGCAGGGGAGTGCTTAAGGAAAGATCAAGGAGAAGGTTTGCGACTGAATTTTACCCTATATAATGACATCATAATAAATTGGAAACAAAGGAAACACCTGAAACCAGACCGTAAACTTATTAAGCCAACAAAACAGTGATCTCAATTAAAAACGAGTGACAAAGAGTTTGTGCAAATGTGTCTTTTACCTATTTCTTTATCCTTTTGGTCATAGAGGTTCCTGCCTTTTCTTTTTTTTTTTTTTTTTTTTTTAACTGTCAGGTTATGTGTAGATGTCCCCCTCCCATTGATTTCAGTTTTTAGAAAAGCCTTCCCTTTGCTGTTTTGACAGTTGTGCTTCTCAATTGTCTTTTTAAATCTAGAAAAGCCAGCTGTAGTCTGAAGGTGTGTACTTTGCTGTAGCGTTCAGTGGCTGTAGGGACATTTTGGTTTATTAGTTTCTGAATGTCTTGTCTTGATCAAAGGTATAGGCTTACCCTCACAGTCGGATGTATGTTCTGAGAATACAATTCTGAAAACCAAAACAAGAAAGTAATCCTGTTCTGGTGAAGAAAAGCATCTGTAGGTTGTTCTCACTTTTATGGTTGAGGTATACAAGATAAGTAATAGCACATGGAAACGGATGGAATTCTTCCTTTTGGCTCATTTTATAATTTGGCAGTACAGACACACTGTGAAATACATACTGCATTTTTTCTACACTTCACTGTTCTATGTAGAGTATATTGCTGTTTTGAGCCTGGTTTGGTTTTTACTACAGGCTGTATGTATTGATTGCTACCAGTAAGCTGCTGGGGTAGGAGAGGGAGACAAATCTGGCTGTGAGATGCCTGTAGTCTGTAGCCGTAATGGAGTCCATCTAACCCCCTGCATTACAAGAAGCAAAATATAAACAACACCTGCAGTGTGTGGTAGCCACACAGTAGTCTGGGTTTTGATGCCTTAAGCCCAGTCACCCAACTCCTTTATTACTGAAAGCGAGCCTTTGGGATTCTGCTAACTTTGTTCCCAAATGCATGCACTTGAAAGAGTTGCAGGTCTTGCTTATTTCTTCTCTCTTTAAATGGTCGGTTGTTAATTTATCAATTAAGTCAGTATATCTGCACAGTCTTTTTGAGCTGGAAATAGATGTTATTCGGCTACTATTCATAGAGGAATACAGAGACAGTAAGGTTGCTGGTAGGAAGACATGCGTAAGGTGTGAAATAAGAATCACCACTGCTACATTTTGCCTCCAAGGATATGTATGATGAGCTGATGATGATCATTGGATCCAGACGGAGTGACCTGAATCAGAATCTGGCTCTTAAGAGGCAGTATGAACGGGCTTTACAGGACCTGGCTGACCTGTTGGAAACAGGACAAGAAAAGATGGCTGGTGACCAGAAAATGATTGTTGCTTCTAAGGAAGAGGTTCAATCACTACTTGACAAACATAAGGTAAGAAACTGTGACATATTTCAGGACTAATCATGACTGTAAGTTTGTTCACAGAAAATTGCTAACCTTCTGTTCCTAAAGGTTCAGGAGCTTTTCAGAATGGTGGGCCAGTATTAAATTGAGATATATTAAAACTTACTGTATTTCAAAATGGAATCAATGAACTGTTCTGACTGACTAACTTTAAAACACTCTGTTGACAGTGAACCCAGGTAGATCACATTTTCTTCCTCATTCTAATAACAAGTTACTCTTCTTGTCCTGTCATGCTACATAGCAATTTTACCCACTACTCCATTTTTTCGCAGGAGAAAATAGCTAATAGCACCCGCAATATATAACATGACTTTTCTACATTTTTTAATTAGGAAGAATTTTTTGGTGTTATATATCTGATTTAAGCTATTTTTGTTTATGGAATGAGAGCTGCGATAGAATTTGTGTGGAAAGAATGACTTCTTTCTTTCTTTAAAAGAAAGATTTTTTTTTCGTTGGATTTTGTGAAATGGTGGTGGAGTGAAAAGTTTACTTAATTCTGTGTCTACAACTACTTGATTGTGCTGCTATTGTCTTAAAATTTTGTTTTAGTGGTAATGAATTGAGTAACAATTACACTTCCTCTTTTCTATTCTCTCTTTACCCTTCCTTTCACACCCAAATTTCTCAGGAATATTTTCAGGGGTTGGAGTCTCATATGATCCTGACGGAAACGCTCTTCAGAAAAATGAGTAGCTTTGCCCTCTTGAAGGAAACTCAGTCACATTCAGACCTAACGACTCAAGCTTCTGCTGTATTAAAGCTGGCTCATAAACGAGGTGTGGAGCTGGAATACATTCTAGAGGTGAGAATTTCTGTGGTCTTTTCTGTACTGCCAGGATATTCTGTAATGTTGGTTTCCTGTGCTTGGACAGAATTGGTGGACATCAGTCCCTTTTGTCATACACACAAGGCACTGGTAGACTACATGTAATCTTTGTGTTTACCTGTTGTGTCCTTCAGGTGACACAAGTTGTGTGCCTCTAAATTTAAAAGAGCTGCTTAGCTTTAGCTGACAATGAGAACATGACAGCTTTATCCATATGTTCTAAATAAAAGCTGAGCTTGAAACAGAGGTGGTGTCTTATTATAGGTTCACCATTTGTACTGTATTTCTGTATGTTCATAACCACATAGCTATAGGATTTCAGACTGAGAAAGCGAGTAATAAAAATTCTAGATACCTAGATCAATATTCACCATATACATGGATAATTTGTGCTTGCAGACCTGGATGCGTCTGGATGAAGATTACCAGGAACTTACCAGACAGCTGGAATCTGTCGAAAGTAGCATCCCCATGGTTGGTTTGGTGGAAGAGACGGAGGACAGGCTTACAGAACGGATTATGCTTTTTCAGGTTGGTGCTTTTTAGACGTTCTTCATGGAAAGGTTGGACGAAAGGGACCTCTGAAGGTCATCTAGTCCAGACTCCCACTTGAAGCAGGACAATTTCCACGTGCTGGATAAGCCAAGGCACTGAAAACCTCACAAGATGGAGATCACTGGGGACCAATTGCAGTGCTGCATCACCTCCTACTGAAAAAGTTTTCAATAATGCCCAATCGAAACCTTCAGCTTTCAGCTGGTCACCTTTGTTCTTCTTCTATTGCGTGGCACTACTGAGGAGCATTTAACACTACAATCTTTTTAATTCTACTTGAAACAGTTATAGGTCTTTTTTAGACTGGCCCTTAGCCTCCTGTTTGTAACTGTAAACCAGGCACGCCTCCCTCAGCCTCTTTTTAAAGGACATGTACTCTAGGTCCCTAAGCATCTTAATAGCTCTGCACCAGATCCTGACTGCTTCCTTCTTCTTGAAATCAGTGGGAAGTGGGAGCAGGGGAGAATCAGGTGCACTAGATGTGGCCTCATCAACACCATGTAGATGGGGATAATAAAATAACTTGTCAGTTGTTCACAGGCCTAATGTAGGCCAGTGCTGTGGTTTGCCTTATTCACAATGTCTTGGTTATGGAAGATGCCAGGTTAAATACACTAGCCATTCCCTTCCTAGCCTGTGTTGAGAAATAGGATTATTCTGCGCAAGACACAGAATTTGCACTTCTTGTTGAGCCGCCTAAAGTTTCTGCTGCCTCCAAGCTTAAGTTTATCAAAGTGCCTCAGGACTAAATCTTGCATTTTTTCTGTCAGCCACTCTCCCTACATTAGCGTCATCCACAAATTTACTGAGGGAGCACACTCTGTCATTATTCAGTGAAGGTGTCGAAGATCTTTGGGCTCAAATATCAACAATCCCTGGAGTACTCTGCCCATTATGGTCTGCCAGACAGACATCGAGCCTTTGATCACTAGTGTTTGAGACTGGTAATGCAGCCAGTTTTCAATCCGTGTAACAGTCCATTTATCCAGCCCACATTCTTTCCACTTCCAGAGGAGGGTCCTGGGGGAGAGAGTGTCAAAGGCCATATTGAAGTCAGTCTCATCCGCAGAGACAGTAGTTTCATCCTAAAAGGCTGTCAAGGTAGCCAATCCAGGCTGAATATTCCTGATTACCTTTTGGTCCTTTTTGTCCTTGAAAATGGATTCCAAGAGTATGTGCTCCATGATCTTTCCAGAGAGCAAGGTGAGGCTGAACAACCTGCAGATCCCCAAGTTGACTTCCTCCTTCTCAAATGCAACAAGAACTAGTAGTTTAAATATAGATTTCTGCCACATCCTGTTTTTTCTGTCTGTTCTCAAAATGAGAATTCTGATCTAGTGTTTTGCCTTTGTCTCATTATACACCGGGCACTTTGGTTGAGTTCTTTTCTATTTTCTTGCTTTGTTTTACAGAAAAATGTCTGCCAAATTTTTCTTGCAAATTGACTTCTTGTCTATTCTGAATTTGTTATGTATATTGTTCTTTTACTATGCAGCTTTCTGCTTTTTCAATGGTATGAGGAGAACTTAAGCAATCTATTGAGCGTGGGTTTTATTTTGGTTTTGTTTAATGCTGGGCATTGTTTGTGTTGGTCCTGACCCTAGATTAGTTTTCCTATTTTGTTTCTCTTGTCAGTTACATATATTAGGTTATTCAAATCCAGATTCTCGGACTCTGCTATGGCATAATTTTTGATACCTTTTTCTCTTTTCTCTCCCTGTGACCATGGTTAGGTTAAAAATCCGTCATAATTAATTTATGGCTATCTTGGAATTTTTATGCTACTCTCTAGGAGTTATACATTTATTTGTGTATATATGTTATACATACATATGTAAGTACGCACACAGACACACACATATGTAAATATAAAAATTCTGTTAAGTTATTAGAGCTCTATTTATGTGAAAGAGAAAATAAGAAGTGTGATAGAAAGTTTATGTACTCACCATGAGACTGGTAGTTTTGTACACTTTATCTTCAGATTAGTTTCAGCATAACTGAAAAAGGGGAATGCACGTACATTTTGCACTCAAGCTTAGTCAAATATACAGATGTTTTAAAAATCTCTACTATTTGACAAATTCTGCTATCATTATACAGGTATATTTGCCCACAAATACAAATTCTTTACCCATCTACAAGTCACCATTTAAATTAAATCTGTCTCTGCTCCCAGTTGGTTTCAAGTTAAAAGTATTAGCAGACTTTCCTTTTTCGGTACCTTTTTTGCTTTCTTTTGCCGTAACAATCAGCTTCTGTTTTCAGGGATTTGGATGGATCAAGAGTGATCATCTTTGTAGCCATGGATAGCAGGAGGGTATATCAGTAAAAGAAGAGTTAGATGACCAGAGAACTGAAGATAGGAATTGAAATGGCTGGTGTGGCTACTGTTAATAACTTGGTATTGGACACCTTAAATTTTCGTTGCAGTAGAGTTTTCAGCAGATGGTAGATTAAGTTCTGATACTTTAATCAATTTCTCTCAGAAATGGTTTCTTTTGAAATTGTTCTTTTCAAGTGTAAAATATCTACAGCAAGGAGAGGAGTTCATCATAAGAAAGTGTCAACAAACATATTAAAGTGAGGGGTTTTGTGACAGCACATTCAGATTTTGAGCAGGTTACCTACATGATGGTTCTCAGGGAGTTCTAGAGCTGGAGCAGAGGGAAAAATGTGATGTGTTGTGGTGACATTTGATACGCTACAGAATGCGATAAAAGAAAACTAAATATTGAGAAAGTGTGATAGCAGAGACCTGCTCAGCTGTCTAACTGTCTCCTCTGTCATTGCAGCGTCTGCGATCTAACCTGACTGAATACCAACCTAAATTATACCAAGTGCTAGATGATGGGAAAAGGCTCCTTTTTTCTGTTAGCTGCTCAGATCTCGAAAGTCAACTGAACCAACTAGGAGAACACTGGTTAAGTAACTCCAGCAAGGTTAACAAGGAGCTTCACAGGCTGGAGACAATACTGAAGCACTGGACAAGGTAATGCTGATGTACTGGACAGTATAAACTTCTTCACCTGTGCTGTTCAGGTCAAAGTCATTCTTAATCCAGAGCTATTAGATTTGACATTTAAAAGAAATTACTTTGAAAGGTATGAAATAGTTTGACTACTCTACAATATCCTACTCCTGTTCCATAGAAGTGCGATCATACTCTCCCATTTGCGATAAAATATGTAACAGCTGGTGGGAGGAAGTCAGAAGATATCTTATTCGGATGACTAAGTTAGAAGCCCCATATCCATACAGGTTGATAAGAAAGGATTGTGCTTTGCTAGGTAGCATGAGTAGCCTCAGCGTGTTCTGGCAGGGGCATTGTCACTGCTGGGTTCTTGTAAGTCTGTGTCATTGCATATGTGAAAGGGAACTTTTAGCTGCCTTTAGTAATGTTCATATGTTACTTCTGAAATCAGTTCCCTAAGTGATATACAAGCTTTGTCTGTTAGTCATAACATTCCTGGCTTATTGGCTTACTAGCCTTTCAAGAGAGATACATAAAGGGATTGTATGTATAAAGGTTATGTGGAGATACTCTCATTCTGACATCCTATTTGTTGCTTGGCATATGCAATGATAGGGAGATAATTTCTGAAAGAAAACATTAAATTTCCACTCTAAGATAGCTTGTGGTAAAGCTTTTGGAAGATTAAGCTTTCTAATGGAAAGCAAAAACGTGTTTATGTGTGTGAGGTGGGGTGGGGTGCTGTTGCAGCTTACCCAAACCCATTGATAACCTAGTTACCAGTCCTTCATTAAACTTAGTTCTTCCTAAGAGGCAAAAAGAAGGCACTGTTAGGAATTGTGGGTATAATGGCTAACATAAGAGCTTCCTGATACCATGCCTGCCTTTAAAATTAAATCACATTTTTCTGAAATTAATGAAAGAAAGAAAATATTTTTGTTTTAAGTCTGGCATACAGTATCTTCATCTAACACATGGAGGAGGCAAGAAGTGGCGATGACTGCTTTAGTTTTCTTTAAACATCTTTACAGATATCAGAGTGAATCAAGTGAACTGACACATTGGTTACAGTCTGCAAAGGAGCGACTGGAGTTTTGGAGCCAACAGTCTTTGACAGTTCCTCAGGAACTGGAAACAGTCCGAGACCACCTGAATTCCTTTTTGGTAAGTCATTCTTGGACCTCGGACACCTTTTTCTCTCCAATTATAAATGAACAGTTGAGCAGTCGTATGGTTATACTCTTTCTCATCATTGAAGTAGTGAGTATGGAAAAAAAAAAAAATCTGCTTCTGTAGGTGAGCTGTCCTTCAAAAATCTGGTGTGTTTGCACATTCAGCACTCCTTTGCTATATGCAATGATTGTAAAGCTTCGTGATTCTGAAAACAGAAAATGGTTTTATGACTGAAAACAATTTTTGTTCTCACTTGGTCTGAAGTATAGCTGGAAAAAACTAATAGAAAGTACGTCTTCTTAGAGGGAAGGGAGGATATTCTTAGCCTTCTGTGGTAAAGCTTTAAGTACAGTGAACAAGTAGTTGATTATTTCCACAAAAATGATTCTGCTTACAGGAGTTTTCAAAAGAGGTGGATGCTAAATCATCACAGAAGTCTTCTGTCCTGAATACTGGGAACCAGCTCCTCAGGCTGAAGAAGGTGGATACAGCAGCATTGCGTGCGGGATTGTCCCACATTGACAGCCAGTGGACAGAGCTGCTCACACAAATCCCAGCAGTACAAGAGAAATTGCACCAGGTAAAGAAGGCCAGTTATGGCCTTTGATATTCCAGAAAACTCAGGCCATACAGTTGGCACTGCCTTTGAGAGATACTTGCTCCCTTCCTCAATTTATCCATCTGGGGCAAAATGGGAACAACATTACTGCTGTTTCAGTGTGGGAGAGCTTACGCTCATGTCCGAATCCTGTCTACCCATTCTGTCTTACACCAATTGGTCTTAATGTCAGACTTTCACAGTTACATTTGTTAAATTTTAACCAAAGAACAGATGACGGTTTTTTCAACAGGGTGGTATACTTTTGAATAAAAGGAGTTCACATCACTGTGTCCTGTCAGACTTGGATAGTGGTTTTGTTCAAATTGAATAGACGGGGTCCAAGTCTATGCAAGACAAAATAAATCTAAAGACATTGTGCAAGGTTCCTGCTAGTGTATGTAGGAGCAGGAGGGTTTTGGTTGTGTAGTTTTATTTTTTTCAATGCTGTAATACTGAAGTTAAAGTATTATACTGGTCTAAAAGCTGGCTTAATATTTAGTTGCCAGGAGGTTATCAGTGCAAGTGATTTCTTCAGTTTATAATTTGGAATGCTTTCAGAGACAGTAATGTCATCGTGATTTAGGGCAAGAGAGGAAGGGTAACAAATGTTACCCGAGTCTATTATATTAAACAAAAGTATGTCATTCAGTAGTTCTCTGAACTGTCTTGTAAATATGTATGTCTACTTAAAAATGTCAGAGAATACATTTCTGAGTAACTAAATGTAAGCAAGCACTACAGCATCATGTGTTGAAAGTGAGTCTTAAGAAAAAAACAGGTAGTATTCAAAATCAGCCCTTTTAGAAATCACCACCACAAGAAGAGTTATGTAAAATTATTTTCCATGGGTCAATTCATTATCCATTTACAAGGACAGGAAAAGCATAGCTTAAAGTTGATCTTCTACATGAGCCCGATACAGGATTATGGAATGAGAATGCAGAACCTTTTGGAAGTTAGAAATGGAATCCTTGTTTGTCCAGTTTCTTTGTACAATGAAAAATGGATATAAGAAGCCTTTAATATATTTTCTTATTAGGATGCATGCAGTTATACAATAGATCTCCTATTAAAACCTTTCTTTTTTCTTTTTTTTTTAAACTTTTTTTTTTTTAATAAACTTCAGGGGTATGCTAGGGATGTAGAATAACAAGATAATAAGAGCAGGTAAAGGAAATATTCTATGGTAAGACAAAGCAAGGAATTCTTATCCATATTCTTCACAGCGTGCATTTTAAGTCTGTTATCTCTACAGCTCCAGATGGACAAAATTCCTTCTCGCCATGCTATCACTGAAGTTATGAGCTGGATTTCCCTGATGGAAAATGTCATTCAGCAGGATGAAGAGAACATAAAAAATGTAGTAGGACAGAAAGTCATTCAGGATTACGTCAAGAAGTACAAGGTACTGAGTGGAAATGTTCTTGATTTCCCTTTTGAATTATCACCATTAAATAGGTATACATATGTAAAATATAAGTGATTTAAAGAAAAAAAAAAAAACAAATCAAAACTTATATTGTAGAGTGGTTAGAATTGTACACAAGTTAGAATTGAGTAATATTTGGTACTGTTGAAAACAGGCCGAAGTTACTTTTCTTCTACTGTTTAGTTATGTCAGGAATCTAATTTTTAGTATACTTACCTTAATTTCCAGATAAATCCAAAGCAATATATACATGAATAAACCTTATTAGATCTGACTTGCACCCAAAACCACAAAACAATTTGCAAATTACATATACTTTTTTATGATTTCTCTGCATAATATTACCTTCTCCTCAAAGTGTAGCCTGTTCTTGAATGGAAAGTGGCCAGTGATTTACAGATCAAGATAATTTTGATCAATATCTGAAGCAAAAATGAAAGATACCATATCTTGAGATAACTATGGAGGAGTATAGACATAGCAGAATTTCACTTTTTTAACTAGATCAGTAATGCTCTTGTAATAGATTGCACACAGTGACTTTATTCTCAATGGCAGATTTGTTTCACTAGTCTCCTGAAAAATCACTTCTTGGCTATTACACTGTAATGTAAGAATATTTTCCATCTTATCTGTTTTTGTATTAAAAATTTTGAGACTAAACAAAGTAAAAAAAAAAAAAAAAATACAGTTTCTCTTAGATCTGATCCTTGAGACCAGTATCTACAATTTTATCGATTTATATTTTTGGAGGGGAGGGGAGGTGTTCAGGAGTAGGGGGGAAAGCACGTTCTTTATTCAAAAGGCAGTATTTTGCTGGTTTATTTCTCAATATTTAGGAAAAAGTAACAATGTTTTTAATTGCTGTTCAATTGCTAAAAACCTTTTAGCTAAGTAGTGGTAAAGCTGCGATTTGTGAACATTTTTGCTCTTTTTTGCAGGAAAGTAAGAAATTATGGTACTTATGTTTTGGGGGGTTTATTCCCTTCTTTTCTACTAGGGTTTCAAGATAGATTTAAATTGCAAACAGTTGACGGTTGACTTCGTGAACCAATCAGTGCTACAAATTAGCAGCCAGGATGTTGAAAGTAAACGTAGCGACAAAACTGATTTTGCAGAACAGCTTGGAGCAATGAACAGACGTTGGCAAATCCTGCAAGGCCTGATAACGGAAAAGGTAATGAAAAAACCTGGATGCTCTGTAGCGAACTTTCAAAATACATAGAACTATTAAGATAATAAAGGTTGGAATCCTCTACGGGTGATCTAGTCCTACCTCCTTCTCAGCGTTAACTTTACAGTTAGATCAGATTTCCAGGGACTTGCTTAGCTTGGAGTTTTGGAAATCTCCAAGCACAGATTCCACACTCTCTCTGGGCAGTCCATTCCCGTGCTTAAACACTCCTGTGAGGGACAAGTTTTTGCCTTGCTCCCAATTGTGATTTTCCTTTTTGCAACTTGTGACTGATATCTCTCCTCCTTTTACTGCACATCTCCAAGAATAGTCTGCATCTACCTTCTTTATAACTCCCATAAGGAGTGAACAGATCAATGAGATGCTTCCTTTGCCTTTTCCCCAGGCTAAATGAAGTCAGCCTCTCCTTGTATGTCATGTGCTTCAGCCCCCTAATGACCTTAGTGGCCATTCACCAGTTTGTCAATCTCTCCCTTGCACTGGAGGGCCCAGAATAGGTCACACATGTCAAGGAGAAGGAAAGGTCCCTTGACCTGCTGGGTGCACCCTCAATAATCTAACTCAGGATGCAGTTGGCCTTCATCAGCATGAACTCACACTGCTGATTTATTATGTTCAAGTTATTGCCTACCATAGCCCCTAGGTCCTTTTCTATCCAGCCTGCCGTTAGCCTGTATTGTTGCATGAGGTTATTTTGTCCCAGGTGCAGGACTTTACATTCACTTTACTGAATTTCTTGAGGGTTGATGAGCCTATTCCTCCATCCTGTTGAGGTTTCTCTGAATGGCAGCCCTACTCTCCAGCACATCAGCTATTTCTTCCAAATCAATGCGATCTATGAATCTGCTGAAAGCACAATCCATCATGTTGTTCAGTTCTTGATGAAGGTATTAAACGATATCAACCCCAGGACTGACTCTGAAGATCCATCTTGTAAATCACTGCTGGACAGACATCAAAGTGTTCACCACTAACCTTTAAGCCTGGTGACTCTAGTCTGTTCATTCATTCATAGACCTCCCATCTAGCCCAATCCGGACCAATTTAACTACAGCCTCCTCAATTTAACGACAAGGGTACTATTGGATACCATATCAAAAGTCTTCCTAAAGCCACTGTAAACAACATCTACTACTCTCTGCTTGTCCACAGGGTCAGTCATATCATCATAGCAGAGGGAATCAGTTAGGTCAGGCACAATTTGCATTTGGTAAGACCATGCTTGTTCCTCCTCCTTGTTCTTTATGCATGTGGAAATGCCTTCTGGTAGGATTTGCCGTTACAGCCTTTTTCCAATCACCAGCAACTTCCTCCAATCATCATGACCTTTAAAAGGTGATAGACAGCAACCTTGAAATGACGTTGACACCCTAGGATACATCCTGTCAGGTTCTGTGGACTTTTATATGTCCAGCTTACTTAAGTAGCCCCTAATTGTTTCCTCCTCTACCACAGCTAGTACCTCTGTATGACAAAATTTGTTACTTGGCATGAAGACCTGCGAGGCATGAGAGAGGAGACCTTGTCAGTAAGATCAGATACACAGTCTGTGTAGCTCAGACTATTCTGTGGTTTCCCATTAGTTGATGATGTACTTGTGAAGAGTAACAAGAAGGGAATTCTGTCCCTCACTAGTTAGTTCCAGCCAAGATTTTGCTTTCCTAACACCAGCCCTGCATGGCCAGGCCATGCTTCTAGGCCCATTCTTTGTAATACGCTTTCTGTGGATTTGTCATTTTTGTGACTTGAGGAAGTTGTTCTTGAAGATCAACTAGCTTCCTGGACTCCTTTGTGCTTCAGTACAGCTTCCCATGGGATCGTGCCTGAGCAAACCAAAGTCTGCTATTCTAAGGATCTTTAGTCTGCTACTTGCTTTCCTTATTTCACTCCTTTCACTCGTAGCTGTCTCATCATCACTGTGGCCAAGGCTGGTATTGACCTCAAGCAGCTCTAGTTAAGATTACAGCTAATTAAGATGGCTCATTCCCTACAGTGGAATTTGTCTCAAGTAATATGAATGCTTTTTATGGCGGTGCTGCTGTTTTCAAATCCTGCTTTGTTATTTTTTGTTAATTTTCTTTTTTAAGAATAGAAGTGCTATCTCATTTGCCATTCAATAACACCTAGAACAATCAGAAAAATCTAAGTGACTTTAAAGCAGTTAGTTGACAAAGGAGGTAATATAAATCTTCATCTACTTTACACAGTTATAAGTGAGCAATATGAAATGTATGTTTGTGTGCTTAGTTTTATTTGGGAAGTCCTGAGGTCCTTGATCTCTGAAAAAAAATCCACTTGATAAACATGTTCCACTAAAGTATTAGCTTCTTTCGGCATGTCATAGTATTTTAAGATGTTGTCTCTATATAATTACTTCTGGATAAAGTAAGTTTTTTATTATGAAGGCTTTTACAAATAGCAGATATATCTCAATTTGAATGCATATACTGTTTTTAAATTCTGAAAGCATTGGATTCCAAGAAGGCACTGGTCAGCATTGGTCTTCACTGATTTATTTAATTGACCCAACAATAAAGGTAATTGTACGAGGAACTATATACTCATATTTCTTTGCAGATCCAGCTATTGGAAAGTCTGCAGGAATCATGGACAGAATATGAAAATAATGTGCAGTGCCTAAAAACTTGGTTTGAAACCCAAGAGAAGAAGCTGAAACAGCAACAGAAAATTGGAGACCAGGCTTCAGTACAGAATGCTTTGAAAGACTGTCAGGTAATGTGTCCTTATAAATAACAATATTCTCTTTCCGACAGTTAGAAACAACACTTCATAAAGCCATGTGAAATCTTCGTGTCAGTGAAGTCAGTGACAGAACTCCTCTTTACTTCAGTAAAGAGTGAGGGAGAGATTTCATTCCTAGAGTGAAAGCAATAAGAAAGGAGGAAGGAACAGTAATGTTCCAAAGATCTTTAAAAGCAACCAGAGTAATTATTCTTTTTGCATTGTGTATTAAAGCATGGACGTTTCCAAGCATGCCAGGCGTACTGGACTAGAAAGGCTGTCAAAAGAATATGTTCCCATTCCTGTTTAGCCAGTCTTATGGAACTTGATGTCATGAACACCACGCTTGACTATTTGGAAACTTGTTTTTTCTGTCTTATCAGTACCTTTCCTCCGCATCCCCCCGCCTTTTTTTTTTTCTTTTACCACCTGTTAATATAACAATGACTATTCATATAGTCATTCAATATAACCTGACTATTCAAAGAAAAATCCTAGATTTGCTAGAATCCAAGGAGGATTTATTCTTTTATACAAAATCCGTTAGGAATCAAATATTTTCAAATATTCAACTATCCAGAGAAGGAAATAGTGCTGGATTCCCTTTTGCTTTCAGAAGACTGAAGGAGAATCATGATTATGAGGGGCAAAGACAGGATGAGGCAAAGCTGAGCTATACATAATGCATAAAAGTTCAGAAGCACCTCAGTTTTTCATAAGAAATTTGTACAAGGACTACACAGCGCTGAATAGGGTATCACAGTTTGAACATTTTTCTCAGAATAGCACATATTTAAGTAGTTAGATGCATGCTTCTGGAGCTGTCAGGCTATAGTTCAAGCTTATAGGTGTATAAACAAAATAGATTTTTCTGAATTTCTAAGCAAGGCCTCTACATAGTATCAGGCATCAGGTAAGTTTTGCTCAAAAGTATTTTGTTCTACCAGACACCAAATAATAAATTTCACACCAAATCAAATGTGTAATTAAACTCTGTCAGGACAACTGCATGCCGAAAATCTTGGTGTTCCTCCTTAAAAAGGAGTAAGGAAGCATGCTTATCTTGGTGTGGCTGTCTTTCCTGCATGCATTTAATGAATGGGACAAACATGATGTAGCTTTTAAGTCTTCACAACGAGAACAGCTGGAAATCTATTCAAATGAAATGTATGAGAATTTAATCTATATTCACCAGTGTATTACACCTATCTTTGTTTCTGTAAAAGCAAATAGTTGTTTAGGCCAGATATGTTAGAAGTCAGGTTTTTTCCTAAGTTCTTGACCTAAGTATTCAAACTGGTTGCATTGCTTAGCTTCAATTCAAGTAGCTTGAATGTTTCAGGACAATAAGCCCATATGGCTGAAGCAAGGGTAATTTAGCATAGCCTGACATAATTGGCAGGCTGTGTTTGGCTGGAGTTCAAAGCTGAATCTGATTTATCGCCTTTATGGTTCCTTTTGGTCAGGGAAGTTAGCAAATACACTTGGGGGAGTCACTTAAAAATGCCAAGACTTTGATCAGCAGAGAAACAAATTGTTTAAGAAATAACTGTATCAGGCACTCCCAGGTATCAGGTTCAACTAGTACAAAAGCTGCAGTTTATTTATTAACCAATGTTAATTGCTGCCTAGTGTCATGTTAATAAGTGAAGGCAAGCATTTTTTCCCATCACACATCAGAAACAGTAATGTGTCTTTAATTCAGTTGTGAGTTTAAAATGATGAATAAGAAACCCCTTTTCACAAAGAACCAGTAATATTTGCTCTTCTCGGTGTTTGAAATGTTTGCCTGTTTTGCTCTCTGAATTTTGGAGCAATCTTCTACAAACTTAAATGCCTTTTTTAGTATTGAAAACCACTTTTTGGAAAGCCAAATTTACTACGTACAGCTTAGTAGTGTTTGCATTGGTGCCAGCTGGTTAAAAAAAAAAAATGATGTATTACTCCAAGGCTGTAGTCTGAAACAAGGTTATGGCTAGAAGTTTGAAGAAAAGTGAAATAATACAGAAGAAAAGGCTAAGAATAAACACTACAGCAAAAATGCTCTCACATATATGTATATAGACAAAAGAGTGTTGTATGTGTGCAGGGATAAATTCTGTTAATAGCAAGTGTTTGCAAGACAGGTCAGAATTTGGTTCCAAATAGCCTCCCCACTATGTAAAATGTAAAGTCTGTTAAGGCAAGATTCACTTGTTGATGGTGGGAATTTTGATTCTTAGGGAGAGTAAGACACGGGGTTTCAGTTTGCCCAGAGTTTTGCTGTGTTGTTTTCTTTCCCTGATGATCCATCTCTCTGAGTAAGGAAAGGCTTGCAGAAAATTAAAATATTTCCTGAGATCACAAGATGTACTACTTAATGTAGAGGCATCCCAAGGTTGCTCCTGCCTCACAGTCTGCTTTCCATATCACACTGACTACTTTATCTCCTGACAGGTAAACACAAATTTGAGCTGGCCTGAAGCCTACAAGCCATACTTTCCCCCTCTGCTCAGACTGTTTTTGCGCTACCTGAAGCTACACAGCTGAATGTTACATGCCCAAGCTTCTGCACTTCACCTATTGATAAAACCCGGAAACTTTGAATCAGCATTTCCATGACCAACCTAGGGTCATCGTAAATCAACAACAGTCAGCACTTGCCTGAGGGAGCAAAACAAACCACTAAGAAGTTGTCAATGGCCTCAGTGCTTATTTACTTGGCCTTGTTTTCTTCACTTTTTTTCGTGACAACTGTTCATTTTCTTCCCATTTTCTTGGGTTAGTGCGTGGGAACGCTGAGCAGAGCAAAATGCTATCGAGCTCATTAATGCTTCCCAACGGCATGCAACCTTGAGGAGGCAATAAGGAAAATTCCTGCAGTCTGTTGCTTGTTGTCATTGGCTGGACTCCAATGAACTTGTCATCTAGGGGAAGGCTCACTGTCCTTGGGCAAGGGGCTTTGCTAGGACCTGGCAAGGACCCACTTCATGTGAGGAGGCAAGGCAAATTCGCATCTTTCAGTAGGAAGTAATTTTGTCCTTTTCCTTGGGTGGCAAAATTCATCTTTTTTCCAGAGGCTTGAGGCAGCTTTGGACTAATTAAAAAGCCATCTCAGTGTTCTCGGACAAACTAAGACACACAACAATTTTCCCATGTATTCAAACTGCTGTCCTATTTTTAATGAGTTTTGGATTCGTACGTGAGAGCAGAAAATTAAACAGAAATTCAATGTAGAGGACATGCTTCTATTTAAAATAAAGACAAACAACTACGCTTTAAAGGGAACATAAAATATTAAATAAAATTGCTGATGAGTTATGATTCTCTTGAGAATAAAAAGCCAACGTATGCAAGCGTGACTTTCCATTTTTTAAAACTACGGAGCTTATGGGCATCTTTTCTGTCTCAAGGCATTATCTATCCAACTAAACAAACAAAAATACTTAGGAATCTTCTTTTTATTTTTCAGGAATTAGAAGAATCAATAAGAACAAAAGAAAAAGAAGTTGAAAATGTAGAACAGAGTGGTCTGTCTTTGATTCAGAACAAGAAGGAAGAAGTCTCTTCTGCTGTTATGAGTACATTGCAAGAAATTAACCATTCCTGGGCCAATTTGGATCACATGGTAAAAGAATCATCAAGGGGCAAATTATAGCTCCAGGAACAGGGCATGGAGGAGAGGGAGAATTAGCAGCTTGCAACTGGTGGATTTCTTATTTATTGTAGGGGAAGAGATTATGAATTTGTCCCTGTTTCCACCCATCCCCAAGTTTGTGTGTACACTCCACATAAAATGGGTATAATATTTCCTATTTGAAGGACGTTTTTAGTTCTTGTAATTGAACTTTTTTATGTGCTTCCTGATATTTAGTGAAAAGATACCAAATGATCTGTAAGGAACTACCTTTACAAGCACACAGGTCTCGTAGAATAAGGAAGGGATCAGCATTGTCATCATCCAAAGCTTGATAACATCAGTCTGCCTTCTCAGGAGGAATGCAGTGTGTTAGTGATAGCTCCTCTGATGACTTTCACAGGCTGATTTATCTGCCGTGGGCATTTGTGTTTCATAGTCTTAAGCAATTTCTCTTAATCCGGCTTTGGACCAAAGTAGAACGGACTTGATACTTTCTCAGTCTCTGCCATCCTAACTTTAAAAAATCAAGCAGAACTTTATGCTGTACCCAGTGTAAGCCCAGCTGATTGTTGTGCAAAATCTTCTTTCTCCAACAAGTCTAAGATTAGGCTTGTAGATCAAGTGGCATCTGAGATCAAAAGGAAGGAAATAATTTAAACAAAACGCAAAGATCTTGAATGCTTTTCATTTACTTTTTTTTTTTTTTTTTCTTCCTCCTTCCTCCTAGGTTAGCCAACTGAAGATATTGTTGCAATCTGTTCTTGATCAGTGGAGCATTTACAAGGTGGCTTATGAAGAACTGAATAGTTACCTGACAGAAGCCAGATACTCTTTGTCCCGTTTTTATCTTCTTACTGGTTCTTTGGAAGCTGTGAAAGTCCAAGTTGATAACCTTCAGGTGAAAAGAAAACCATGGCTCTCGACATATTAAGGATGGATTTAAGTATTAATTTTGTTCTCGTTGCACGGATGCAGATAACCATACATTTTGGTTCATAAAAAATGGAAGTGCAGACATAGTGGCACATTACAATCCCGTAACATTATCAAATAGCTATTCCATTTTTCATTTTGTAGAAAAATAAAATGGTGATAGTTTTTTTTTTTTGGTTTTAGATTTTTGATGCTGTTCTTTAAATTTTGAGCTGTACTCTCAAATGGTTAAAAGTTTTTAAATCGTGCTGGTGACCATTAAAACTAAAGTTTCTCACTTTGCTTCGTCAGGCTTCTGAGCTACTGGCACATGTTGAGATCATATTTATCATATTTTAAACCTCCCCCCCACCTCAACCCTGTGCTTGCATGAGATAAAAGACTAAAGAAAATAATGTACCAAAAGCTGAGATACATGTTCAAGTGGTTTTCCATTGGAAGACAAGCATAAAATATGAGACTGCTATTATAAAATTTAAACTAATATTCATTGAAATAATTAATTGAAATAATTAATTTTAAAATTATTATAAATATTGTTGTTACACAGAATAACCTTTTGTTTCAAAGAAAGTTGTTGTCTTCAGAGTCAAAAATAGTAATGCAAACATTTCCAGATGCTTAAAGTAACAAGAACTTTTGTTATTAGCATTTGCCAGCAAATTTAAGTTTACATTATCATTTAAATATTTTGTGTGATTTGAAGTCCAGATAGATATAAGGCCAGATGCCCTAAGCATGAACAGTACTTTTCAAACCAAGATTTAGAGAGCATCCATTAATGCACTTTACAGCCAGTCTTCTATGTTTTCATTTTTTTTATGTGTCAGAGAGGAGGAGTCAGTAAAACAATAGGTACAAAAAATTACTTTTTTTTACTTATTAAGATTTCTATTATACTATTTAATCAGGTTGAGATTTGCTGGGCTGTTCAAACTGTAACAATATGCATAAAAATATTTAAAGCTAAGAAAAACCAAACAGGAGCATTTTCCCTGCCAGCAATACTTCAGACTGATAAATGAAAGAGCAAGAATCTTATTTTCAGAAGAAATATTTTTTTGTGCTGTAACCTTTTCTTATTCTAAACAAGAAAATGTTATTTAATTTATTTTCTTTCATCAGTTAAGTTTTAATGTCTAAAGCAGTTCCATGCACTTATTCCTTCTGTGCAAGAGTACTTGTTTAGAATAATTTCTTTTACAAGATTTTTACATTTTGAGAAAATATTAGTTTAAAATTTAGTTTTTGCTACATCTTGTTATTGAATCAAATGGATCCAACATCAGTCTTATATTTAACAACCTTCTATTTAGATGAAACATGCATGAAATAAATTTTTGCATTCATAACCTTTATAATGTAATTGATGCATACTATTTTGAAATGTTTCTATGTCATGCAATTGTAATACCTCATGTGTGTTTTTTAGGTTTTTTTTAATTATCATTCTATCTGTTTTAGAGCCTACAAGATGAATTGGAAAAGCAAGAAAATAGCTTACAGAAATTTGGTTCTGTGACCAATCAATTGTTGAAAGAATGTCACCCACCAGTGACTGAAACACTTACCAACACTTTGAAAGAAGTGAATATGAGGTAGAAAATGTCTGTGTGTTGAGCTTTACTTTCAGTGTTAAATTTGCATTTATCCATTGACTCGGTTTTCCATCGTTTTTATTTTTGTTGTATTTTATTTTTCCATGCATGGTTGCCAACCAAGATTAATAAATACCATGCTGGAAAATAATACTGCACTTAACATGCAAGAATCCTGTCTGAAAAGTTTGTAGGCTTTGCATGCACCAGGTTCCCCAGATTTTAGGTTGCTATTTCTAGTCGTAGGAAGGGCGTGATAGGCAAGAAGGTCTAAGCCTTCCCCAGTAGCTTGGCAAACAGCTTCCCCAACTTTAAACCCAGGCCAGAACCAGTGTAAGGGTTTGCTCAGAGAAGCTGCAGAAAGGCAGGATCCAGAAGCAAAAACTGGTTTGGTGGAAGGTTTGGGTTTTTTTGGAAAACACAATCATGCCAAATTTGGTTTTATCTGTGGTCCATCCTGTCCTAGAATCCAGAAGTGGAGGGAGGGATTATTCACTCAATTTCAAAAAAAGATATTGTAGGATTTAATAGTTTCAATGATAACTGACGGAATTTTCATGTCACCATTTTTATCATATAATAATAATAATTGAAAAATATTGTGCTTTCCTTTAGTGAGGAAATAATGAAGCAATTTGATAAATACCAGCGCATTTGAGAAAGTACCTATTTCTGATTGCCATTAGAGCCAAGAATTCAAAGGGAGATTAGATATTTAAATGAATAATAAAAATATAAAGAGTTTTAATGGGTCTGGGATTATTTTAGAAGTGAGTTACACAGTGCTTTATGACTTTAAATATTCTGATGGGGTTTGGGAGGAAATTGCAGCAGAAGAAATTTCTTGTTTACACCTGTTTTGGGCCTCTTAGGCCCCTGCAGGAATCTGGTACTGGCAGTTCATGGTCAGTCATGGATGCTCTGTGCAATGAACAAAAGTGTGCTAAGTGGAAATAGCAGGAGGTTCACTTCGAAAAGTGAGCTCCAGCTCTGACCTCAAGCGTTAAAATACAGCATCCAAGATGTAGCACAGATCAAACCTGCTGTGACAGGTCAAAACAGAATACCAACATGTTTCTTGGATTCCTTCCCCCACCCCCCCACCCCTGGCAAATGTCTGGGCCTTGATTATTACCAAATTTCTTAAAAGCCAGAAGACCATGGGAAACAGAAAAGAGGAAGAGGGGAAGGGATAGTTCTTGTGGACTCCCAGGCTTCGATCATTCATCCAATCTCTTCCCCAGGTGGAACAACCTTCTGCAGGAGATTGCGGAGCGGCTGCGTGCCAGTAAGAGCCTCCTGCAGCTGTGGCAGAGGTACAAGGAGTGTTACCAGCAGTGCTCTTCCACAGTCCGTCAGCGGGAGGACCAGACCAATGAACTCCTGAAGACTGCCACCAGCAAGGACATTGCTGATGATGAAGTTACTACTTGGATTCAGGACTGCAATGTATGTTCAGTTAAGCTTTGCAGCTTTTCACAGCTCTGTGGGCTAAAAATCACAGGAGGCTCTCCATTGCTAAACGTTATACCTGGTGTATTGGAAACTTGCATACACACACAGTTCTTTTTACTGATGCATCTCAGGCACAGGAGAGATGGCTTTATGTCTGCTACCAAAACATCATGAGTTTCTCAGACTTTTCATGTGATCCCTCTGTTACTTGCAGTAGGGTTTCAGAAGCTTGTATCTGAAGTCATCTCTCTGGAGAAGGTGGATAAATTATATCATTTGATTCATTCTTAAGTCCCTACTTATCGAAGGGATTTTTGCTTAGGAAAATATCTCTACCAAATCTATAGAGTTCCTTATAATAGAAAGAAATACAAGATCTTTTGACTATATTTCCACCAATTAAGGCTTTTTAGTTTTTCTGAATGAATAGAGACTGTATGTTCTGGGGATGTCTTATTCCTTTCTTATGGAAGGACACCATTCAATCTGAAACCTTGAGAGTCTTCCTTTTTCAAGACTGCATCTCAAGTCAGCAGGATAGTTTATCTTCTATCTGTGGTTACATTTTAGTTCTTTTGAGTTAGTTAATGTTAAGTCATTGACAAAAAAAGTATTAAAATGTTAATTGTCTTATTGTAAGCAAAAGAATTGCAAAAAGAAAAATTAACACATTAATGAGCTCTTTGAGCATTTACTGACATAGTCATCTGGACTGGCAAATCAAATTGTTCAGTTCAAATAATTTCTTCATTTCCTGATGTCCCATTCCTTAGCCATTATATTAGGCCTTTTACAAAAGTTATTTTTCATCCCTCCTGGTAATTCATAGCAGAAAAAAAAGGGAGGTCTAACCAGGTCTGAACTGACCAACAGTGAGGGCTGACACTGCTTAGGACCAGCATGTCAGTAGATTCAAAAGGTTTGTTTCAACAAGTATTGCCCCATCAGTAACTCAGACTTGCTCAAAGGTAGCTGAGCAGTCCCTTCGTACCATTCCTCCATGCACAGGTACATACTTTTTTATTCTGCCCATCATTTCCTTTTCATACAGAGTGTGGAGGGACACTTGGGCATTGAAATACAGAAGTTTTTCATATAGTGATGGAGTTCGGTCATTTCATTCCTCTGAATCAGGGGAGGATGACATTAACTACTCATACCTTTATTCAATGTGTTGCCACAGGATGTACTCACGGATTTGAAGACAGCACAGGAGTCGCTGGTAGTTCTTCAAGAACTGGGAGAGGAGCTGAAAAGTCAGGTGGAGGCTTCAGCAGCAGCAGCTATACAGTCTGATCATCTTTCTCTGAACCAGAATCTGTCAACCCTAGAACAGGCGCTCCGCAAGCAACAGGCTGTACTTCAGGTATGCAGAGAGTGTTTTCAGTCCTTGAATCTGATCGTCCTGTGGTACCTGAAAACATATAAATTAGCTAAAACTGCCCGAGAAAAGAGGATGATGTTACCTGTTCATCAGCATTTCCTAGACTTCCCTGGAAGCCAAAGCTGAGAGTAGAAAATATTCTTGAGTCCAGCATAGAGACCTTGTAAGAAGGTCCAAATTCTGGGAAGATGATAGCAAACCTCATGGAGGAAAGTGTCTATCTGGAATGCGAAGGGCACCGTGCTTTCTGCAGATAGCAATAGTGCTAAGAGCTGGATCCACAGCTACTGCTCCCCTGAAGACAACCTCTCCTCCCAGCTAGTTCTTTAGCAGTAACACAAATGAGAGATTCTGAATAATTGTGCAGAATTGATTTTTATAGTTCCTATTAATGTCAGCCATGAGACTGACACCTACCATTTGTCAAAGCTGTTCAGTAGATGTTGCTAATTGTTTGTGTCACCAGGGACTAAAGAGGAAAAAAGGAGTGTCAGAATGTGTTCCATAGGAAAGTATATGGGTGAGAAAGCAACAAAGGTAGTAGTGGCTTTTGTTTGGGTGACAAAAGGATTTACCCAAGAAATACAGCATTGTCTTGTTTATAACATCACTGTTTTGTGAGGAGACAAAACGTTACGAGAAGTTTTTCATTTCAAATTGTATTAATAGCAATGAGTGGTTCTCTCTGCTGACAATAAATTAAGGAGTTAGTTCATAAAAGGAAGTTAGAGAAGGTTATCTATTTCAAGGCAAGGAGATATTTACATACGTTGTTGAAGTGGTGCCTTTTTGCTGTGATCAAAAATCCTCTGTTCTAACCTAAAAACCCCCCAATAATTCCTCAGTCTGTGAGCAACCCAGCAGTTACAAAAGCTCCTAGCCTATAGAGCTGTTTGCAAATCTGTGAGAACAACCACAAGTGTAATGCCAATATGGAGGCTACGTGGCCAAAGTTCTTACACTGTGGGTCCTTTTCTATTCAAGGCTGGAGTGCTGGACTATCAGACCTTTGCTAAGAACCTGCAAGTCCTTGAGGCCTGGATAACAGAAGCAGAAGAAATATTGAAAGGACAGGATCCCAGTCATTCATCTGACCTCTCAGCAATACAGAGCAGAATGGAGGAACTCAAGGTGACTAATAAATGCAGAAAGTGTTGATTTTTTTTTTTTATTTTTTTTTTTCTGTTAGCCTGGTTATTTGTAGTACAGGGTATGCACAACTATCATACATGTATTCTGCGTGTATTAAAGGACTGTTACTCATGCAAAGTGTAAGAATGAGAACTTAGAAGTTTTGTGGCAGTCAAGGAGTTATTGTCCATGTTACTTTGCCCCTGCGTAAAGAAGAAAGGCACAGGCAAATTGTTTAGAATAAAATTAATATCAAATCTAAAAAGGAATGGAAATTTTAGCAAATTTTGGAGAGTTTTGTCCATCTTGTTTTCTCTTGACTTTTTTTTTTTTTCATTTATGCAATTCCCATCCCAGTGGTATTTAGTCTAGGGATGAAGTCATCTATTTTTTTGAGTATTTCGATATACTGAAGAAACATCCATACTGTGTATTGTGTGTTCTCAATTGGAGCTCTTTCACTCTTTCTTTTTGTCGGGCTTTTTTTCCCCTCTTCCTCTTTCAAAGTTGAAAGTTTTGGAAACCTAGTTTGCCGTCTAGGTTGGTTTTGTCATTTTATTCTCCCATTATTTTTCTATCAGGATTAACTATACACGTAATTGCATCTTGGGCATGTTAAAGCCCAGGACATTTTCCTAACATAGTAAATTGGTATTTCTGTACTGCAAAAGAAAAAAATTAAAAATAAATGTTGAATAAGTTCAGTGGGAATTTGCCAGCCTAGCATTCAGGCTAAGAAACAAGGAAAAAGGCTCACTTTTTTGACAAAATAACCATATGGCTTCAAACACTAGCCTACTTCTGCAGCTCTGAGTGGCAAATCCCCAATTCAGCAAAACACCTCAGTGCAATTGGAATTTACTTCTCTGTGCACATTTAAACATGAACATAAGTCTTCCCCTGGTCTGGGACCAGAGGCTGAAAACTGGAAATGCAGTTTTTCCCTGGCATAGGAATTGCTTGCCACTTGGTGGCAACCAAGGCCGTTCCAAATTTAACTCAGCGCTAGTTCATAATTTTGTAGTCTGTAACTGTGTATTTACTGAACTTCCTAGTTATCATTTTTGTTGTTTGTTGCAGAGTCAGATGTTGAAATTCAGCAGTATGACCCCAGATTTGGACCGTCTTAATGAGCTGGGTTACAGGCTTCCTCTGAATGACAAAGAAATCAAAAGGATGCAGAACCTGAACAGACATTGGTCTCTGATCTCATCTCAGACTACGGAGAGATTCAGGTGGGGATAGTTGAAGATTGTTGTGTAGTTTTCTTAGATTACAGCAGCTAGAAAGTATACCTTTTGCAGAACATAGGAAATGTTTCAGATATTTCATTAACCAAAGCCCTTTGTCTTTGGTATAATTATAAATAAAAAGCGAAGCCAGTGAGCTGAGATGTTGGTTTTGCCACAAATTAACAGAATGTGAAATGAGGAAGACTGCTACTTTTCAAAGTGTTGACTAGATAAATTGAATGAGGCAGCTGAGTGGGAAGAGTGTTACCATCTGATCTGGAATTCTGCTGGAAAAGTTATTGCAAGACCCTTAACGCTGAGTGTGAGGGGAGGAGACCTTACCTGAATCCATCTTTCTTTCTTTCAGTAAACTGCAGTCTTTCTTGCTGCAGCAGCAGACCTTCTTGGAGAAATGTGAGACTTGGATGGATTTATTAGTTCAGACTGAGCAGAAGCTGGCAGCAGAGGTTTCAGGAAACTACCAGAGCCTTTTAGAACAACAGAGGGCACATGAGGCAAGTCATCATGTGTATTTATACATAACTACAACACATACTATTTATACATAATTGGAATGCACATTCTTTTGTGGAGTAATATAAGAGCATGCCTTGAATTGAATTACATTTGCCTTCACCATCTGATGATATCTTAACTTAATAACACAAGCGTGCAAATATGTCAATAATACGCAGTTTGGGTAGGACTTGAGTATCTGTCTGCATTTGTGTATAATGTGTCAGTATGCCTATGAGTGCTTGTCCCCTACAGATTGGTTTGTACCAAGGAAATCAGAGTTTTTATTGGTCTTCCCATAGAACCTAACTATTCTCATGCAGTTTGGCCCTTTGTCTTCAGTCCTAACTGGAGAAAATCTCTCTTCTTTCAGTTTATTTGGATTTGGGGTTTTTGTTATTAAATTGCCAACATATACAGCACCTGAAGAGCATGTTAAAGGAAGACTTTTCTGTCAAATACCGAGTTATATAACTCACCATGGGGCCTCCATTTGGTAACATTTCCTTGGAGAACAAACTGATTTGATCTTCGCTGCGTGCTGGAGTCATTTGTCTGTAACAAATCAAGCACTAGCCCAGCTTTTGCTGCAGGGAAAAACTGATTCAGTTTTTACTAGAGGATGCCTTTGTGATTCTTCAGTGCAGTCAAGTGATGCACATTTTTTCTCCACCCATATTGTTACTGCCAAGAATTCTGGTAAAGATCAAGTAAGATAAGTCAATTTTCATACCAAGGCTCCCATGTGGCCACAGTAGTTTCAGTTCCCACAACTTTTTCAGCTGACCTACCCATCGACTCAGGCCAGATCACAGGAAGAGTCATGTCCTTCCCCTCTCACAGCGGAGTGTTTGGATGAATGTCTGATAGCAGAAAGTAATTCACAACCATTTTTGCTTGTTTTAGCATACATTTGCTTTAACATTTAGCTGCCTTTGCTTTCACAAATGTCATCCATTTCATTTCCTCTCAGTGCTGCCAGCACTAACTGGACGGTGTCTTTGTAAGTTGAGACATCTCATTGAGATTTGAATGTCCAGAAATCATTGCTGTCTAAGTGGATAATTTCCTACTGTTGTGTTCAGGTATACCTATAATTTTTTGACAGGGGTTAATGGCAATCTTCTTGCATTCAATTATCTTGAGATCTCAGCTTAATTCTCTCCTGAAATCTTGATCTGAGCAGTCAGCTCAGAGGAGTGTTACTAAGGGACTCTATTGAAGATATTTTTTTTTTTTTTTTTGTTACAACTATAGAGTCATCTCTCAGAATTCAGTGAACTAATACCTGATTTTCTAAATACTGCAATTCATCCTAAGAAATTGTTATAAAAAGCTTTTTTTTTTTTTTTTTTACCTAAAGCTTTTTGGCATTTTATACAATCTAAATGTATTCAGTACTCAATGTTCTTTGCAGTACCTCCTGATACTCGTGAAGAATTTTCTTTCCACTCCTTGCAGCTGAAAGGGTCAAATCTAAACTTGAGATTAATTTCCAGATTGTTTTGCTTTTTATTTTTGAAGATAATGAGAAAATATTCTGTTTCCGCATGAATTCCCATAATGGATATTGAAATGCCTCCAGCTCTCTTATCAGCTTTCCAGTGCTGACTCATAACTTTGCTGGTGTTTATTCAAAGAGGACCCCAGCTACCTCAGTAGCCTTATTTAGAAATAACTTCCCACTGAAAATTACAAATCAGCAACATGGAGGGTGACACCATTTTAAATATCATGCGCTAACACTGGCATCTGCATCTGACAAGTCTGTCAGGACGATCTTGTAGTCACTCTGGCGCAGTTCTCCAGATATCCATTTGCAAGCCTGGTACATTGCTTGGGACTCCTGCGCGGTGGGAATGCACTGAAACAAGTGTTTGAGAAAGTGCTGGCAGGGGAAGGGGAAATTCCTTGCCAACTCAGTTACTGAAATTTTTCCAGTGTGCTGGTATTGTGCGTTCCAACACCTGCCCTCCTTTCCTCTTCCTTTGCATTTCTTTTTCTATGATTCATAGTGAGCTACATATGAGAAGAAACTGGAGTGGCAAGTGGTCCCACGTAACAGTTTTCCTCTTATGTACAGGGATAGCGTACAGGCAGAGAGCAAGGGGATGTTGACAGAAATGTCTCTCTGCTTTTGGGTAGGGCTTGAATACCTCCACTCTAAGCAAAGTTCCTCATGCTTGATAAGCTTTTGTTTCACCTGTCCTCTTAAAAAAATATTAAAATTGTCACTTTTAGGGAGTTTGGTTTTGTTGGGTTTTGGTGGTTTTTTTTTTTAACCGGTTGTGTTTTGTTTAGTCTCAATCTATCAACAATGCCGGTAGATGCTGTTGCCTCCTGTGCTTCATCCATGCCCCCTAACTTGACAGAAATAGATATGACAGGAAGTAAAGTTTCTGCCTTCTTGCTCTGAAATTCTCAACCCCATAGTATTGTGGGTTTTGTTCATGAGATAATAGAGCAATTCTTTTCCCTTCGCCATGCTCAGTCATTCATAGGAGCCAAGGTATTCAAAGAACGCTATCAAATACTTCTGCAAAGAAATTAGATAACACTATTTCTCTCTATGGGAAAATTTATGATCTGGGTAACACTTTCAAAATTAACTCAGTGATCCAGAGAGGCAAAACTTACTTTGAAAAATTAGCCCATTGTCTAGAAGTCCTAAGCTACATACTACGTGCTTGAGAGATTTAATCGTGCAGGTGACAGCAAGTATTTTGCTGGCAGTTGCAGATGCAGGGACTGGTACCTCAATGTGAGTTGGTGGGAAGCCATATAACAGGAGTGTAATCTTGATTTGGGGAATAGTGTCTCTCAGTTCAGGCAAGGATGAAGTTCTGTCAACTGCAAACACCATCCCTAACAAAAGAAAAAAATAAAATCTCACGCTTCATACCAGTATGTGTTCTCTTTTAATCTCTCTGAAAACCTTTTGAACATGGAGCGGGTCTAGTCCTGAACTGATGCCTGGGCGTACCTTCATCAACATAAGAATATTCCTGAACAACCTTATCTAGAGACACGGCCCATTACTAAAAGAAAACATGTTTTAAAAAATAATTTATGTAATTTTTGCTTAAGTAGCAAATTTATGTAATTTTTTGTCTTAAGTAATATTTCAGCAATAAGGGAGTTTTAAAAGCATTGTGAAATTTATTGTGACTGATGGGGAAAATTGGAAAATAAATTGGAAAAATTGGAAAAAGTGCAAAATTCATTTCTAGCTCCTACACGTGGTTGACCATTTGTTTTAAAGTTCTATTGTCACTGTAAAATTGTATTAAAAATTTGTATAACACTATCACAAACAATCTGTGCATAAATTCAATTTAACAAGGCAAAGGACTATTATATTCTTCAATTTGTCAGAAAATAAAAAGTGCCCTTTCAGTCCATGCAATAAGTATCCTATCTGGATTTTGTTGTAAATTATAGTAACAGTCACACAATTGTACTCAGAGAAATAAAACCTAGCTCCTGTTGGTATTATTTAGCTTTTTTTTTTAAATCAATCTCAAGTAACTAATAATAATTACTAGAAGCGGCAAGTAACTCCAGCAATGAGATTTTTAAAAGTGTTTCTATTTAAGTTAATGACAAAACTCCTATTGAGTTAATTTGAAATGAGATTACATACATGAAAATTCATTTTTACCAATACTTACAGATAGAATTAAAATGTATGATCTTGTTTTAACATCCTTGTCTCCTGTACAACAGCTATTCCAGGCAGAGATGTTCAGCCGCCAGCAAATTTTGCATTCAATTATCTCTGATGGGCAGCACCTCATAGAACAAGGACAGGTGGATGACAGGTAGACATTCCTGTGTTGTTGCTGCTGCTGTTTATGTCAAGTAATACTTAGACTAATGGGGGACTTCCAAACCAGAGAAGGTAGCAAATGTCAGTGTTCAGATCATGCTCTTCTGAGGTAGAAGTTATGCCATGGTTAAATTATTAATTAGCCAGTTTTTAAATAAAACAGTGTTCTGGAGTATGTGAATGTGTGAATGCATTTGGGAATGCAATAGCCTTGAGGCTGCTTGTCTGACAAAGATTTGTCTTGGATTATCAAGCATGTTACATATTTGTCTATTTTGATGTACTTTCAAAATGTCACTTTCACCAAAGGGGCCTTCAGTGACAGATTTAGTGAGTTACACTTGATTTATACCAGCTGGGGATTTGCCTCTACAAAGAGGATTCCCTACTGCCATTTAAGAATGTCTGCAGCCTAAATGTGATGGAATAGGGATTCATTGCTGTCTGAGATTTTATTTTAAACACTTGTGATCAAATGAATGAAAAACACTGAAACACCAGTGGCTTTACACTTGTGCATACGCACTGACTTTGCTAAGTATATCACGGTCCTAATATAAGATGAACTGTTTATTGGGATGTGAGAATTTTGTTAATAGTGTATGTCTTATGCCTGCTTTGAGCTCAGTAGTAAATTGTGAAATCTCAATGATTTACTACGAATTTGGCTAATCCAAACTGGCAAAGCCTGTGGGTTTTCTTTGCATATTTCTGGGGAGAAGGTGGAAGAGTTTTGTCTGTTAAAGGTTTGGGATTTTTAATGTCTCGGTAATAGGAGCCCTTTGATTCTTCCAGTACACGAAGTGTGAAGTTCTCGCCCTCAGTCAGCTCTCATGAGACTTCAGTGCTTTTCTCCTAGTGTTTCATAATTGACAGGCAGAAAACATCTTCCCTTTCCCTTTAATTTATTTCATTAAACAAAGAGATTATGAAGATTACTGTGTATTTTTATTTCTTTATAATAGGGATGAATTTAATCTGAAGCTGACTCTTCTAAGTAATCAATGGCAAGGAGTAATTCGCCGGGCACAACAGAGGAGGGGGATCATTGACAGCCAGATTCACCAGTGGCAACGCTATAGGGAGATGGCAGAGAAGCTGCGCAAATGGCTGGTGGAAATATCCTGTCAGCCAGTGGGTGGTCTGGGCAACATTCCTATCCCATTGCAGCAAGCCAGAGCACTACTGGATGAAGTGCAGGTATGTCCAGTGTGTTTGAAGAACGAGGAAAAAAATCCCTGCCATTTTTACACCCTTCATAATTTAAAACATCCTTAAAAATGTATTAGATTCAGACTATCTGCTTTGCAGAAAGTAATATTGGATGTTAGTTCTTCTTTGGAACTGGCATAGCCTCAAAAGCAGCAGTGTGATGGAAACAAAGTTGGAGTTCATAAAGAACATGCAATGGAGAACTTACTGGGCCCTCTCTCTTGAGTTTGCTTCTGGTTTTGCTTTGTAGCTAACATCATACTGAAACTGTCCTGAAAAAAAACATGACGTACTGTTTGAGGGATAGCTTGAGTGTCCATCTTCATGTGAGGTTAACAAGCTGTTCAACAGCTTGGTGTCTTCAGGCATTTTGGCTGGAGGATACGTATAATAATAAAGCTTATAAGCACAATAGGCTCTAGAGGGACTATTTCTTTTTAAGAGCAATTGAGAAACTGATATTAATGGGGAGAAAGAAGTCTTTCATGTCTTTATGTCCTCAGAGACATTTTCTAAAGGACTGCTGCAGTAAATGATTGTGAAAAAGTTAGGGTAAAGCATTTGGGCAGTAGTGCATGCTTACGCCAAGGTATACGATCAACTAAAGTATGGGCTTGAGAACGAATTATACTGAATTGCTAATTGTAATTAAAAAGACAAACCTGACAGAAAACTGTTAATATTTTCAGCTTAAAGAGAAAGTTCTCCTAAGGCAGCAAGGGAGTTACATCGTCACTGTGGAAGCTGGGAAGCAACTGCTGCTCTCTGCTGACAGTGGAGCTGAGGCAGCCCTGCAGACAGAGCTCACTGAAATTCAGGAGCGCTGGAAGATAGCTAGCACTCAACTGGAGCAACAAAAGAAACAACTTGCTTTACTTCTGAAAGTAAGTGTGTGATTTCTTCTGTACTTCTTCAGCTGGTTCATTGGTTTCTCACTGTGAACCCTGTTGAAGAAAAGGATTCTCAAGGGATAAGCACAAATACAGGAATTGCATATATGCTGCACAAGCTCACGTTTTCATTTCACCACCTCTGAAACTAGGAGTGGTAATACTTCACAGTAGGCTTGTAAGTTAGTTGATATCTTTTAATTGATATTTCCAGAACGCAGCCAATAAAGCATATTCCTAGCAGTCCTATTTTCAACATAGAGCAAAAATGTATCTTATTTTGCACAACGCCGGTTAATTTTTATATGTACTGTATTGAAAATTAGACCTGCCTTATTCCCTCTACATGCCAATGTCAAGTTCTATCTAGCAGTGTAGTAGCCTGTGTTTCCTTCCAGCATCTTGAGTACTTGCCAGTTTAGATAAACTTCTGTGATCTTGGAGAAGTGAGCCTTGAACTTTATTTTGATGTAAGCAATGTCCAGAATGCCTGCTAACCTCATTTTAAGTACTGAAGATGATAGGCTGGAATTTAAATTTGGTCTGTTTGGTTTTTCCTTTTACTTATTTTAGGAAGGATAAGGAAAATTGGGCTTGTTTGTATTAATAGAATAGGGCAAGTGCTTCTAGAATAGTTTCAGATGTCTAATAGAATTACAGACACTTTAGTTTTGTTTGTGAATAGCAAGAAGCGAAGCAGTGCAAGAAAATGAAACATTATTTTGGAAAAGTTCAGACAAGTAAATTTTTCTTGCTCTTTCAAGCCTTGTTCCTTATACCTCGGCTTCTAGTGAGGGAATTATGTCAGGAAATTTTAGTCATGAAAGCTGTTATCTAGGGAGAAGAAAATTTCTGTGGTATTTTGTCCCAATGAAAATATGGAAGCTAATGCTTGAAGGTGAGGAAGTAGGGAAATTACCATGCAAATTGGATAAATCGTCTCATAGATATCAAGCCTTCATTACATTATGCTATCTTTGTCTTAAATACGTGACTTTTTAGTGGTCTTCTGACCAAATGGGAAGCACAAATGTGTATTCTACAAGAGTATGTATTGCATTAAGAGCATCACAAACTATTGTCGTGTAAGGTCATGTTACTTACTAAGGAGAGAAGAAAGAAGACACCAAAGCGAGGGGTTTTTTGCAAGACCTGTTGTCATGCAAGACATGACTCAAGCTCTGAGACTAAGTATTCTCTAGAAAGGGATTTCAGGGCATGTTATTATTATGAGAAAGTTTTCATTGCTTAGTGGTTAGTTAGGCAAATCAACTGACATAAGTATAATCCAGATTTGAATTGAAGTCTAATAAACATTCTGCCTTCAGGACTGGGAAAAATCTGAAAAGGGTATAGGAGACTCCCTGGAGAAGCTAAGATCATTCAAAAAAAAGCTTTCTCAGCCTTTGCCAGAACACCATGATGAGCTGCACGCAGAGCAGATTCGATGCAAGGTAAAGCACTTGTTCTCTGTTGACTGTGTCATTTTGTCTGCCTTTGTGCAGTAACCTTTTTCATTGTTAATAGGCTTCACATTACTGACTGTGCAAACCAGTCAGCCACCCCTGTTAGAAGAAACTATCCATGTAATGTTTGGACAGCATAATACCTGCAGGGTAACTGTAGATCTGATCAAAGTGAGAGCAGAACAGGGTCTGAAAAGTATTGTAGAAGTGCTGAATACTGGTGTGTTTTTATTATAGAAATTCTAACTTCAGATTTAAACTCATGGTACCTAAACTGTTGTTTTAGTGCTTTTTATTCGAGGTGAGATAACTGTGGGGAGTCTTAGATAACACTTTGATGCTATATTCTTTGCACCTTAGAAACGGATTACAGATTGAAAATATTTTCAGTACAGAGGACTCCAAGCCAATAATTGGAATTCTCAAATACCTTTGAACTTTAGAGAGATTTGAATAGTATATTAGTTTGTGACTACTTGCCACAGGGCTGATGTATCATTCTCTATTGGGGAGTTACTTCTCTCGTAACTGAAAATATCGGTACCTACGAGGTTGGTGTTTTCTTTTCTTTTAAATGGGGCTGAAACAGTCTGCTTGAAATGGTGGGTCTGCTCAGATATGACTTTAATTCAGTGGGATAACAATGCTTGTCTTTGTGCTTCATCAACACATTCAAATCTTTATTTGTTAGCAAACTGGTCCTTTTTCCTTGTGCACTTCTTTTAAGGAGTTAGAGAATGCTGTTGAAGGATGGACAGATGACCTTGCACACCTCTCTCTGCTGAAGGAGACCCTGTCTGCGTATATCAGTGCAGACGATATCTCAATCCTCAGTGAGCGCATAGAGCTTCTGCACAGACAGTGGGAGGAGCTGTGCCACCAGGCAAGTATAGTCCTGAGCACTGATATGAGTACGCAGGCTACAAAAGCATTGGGGAAAAAAACTGAATGCAAGTGGCAGCTTTTAGAAAAGGTGCATGTAGGCGCACTCAGATTCAAAACTGAACTCTTGGTGAATCAGGGAAAAGATCCATTGAAATGCTTCCTTTAGTTACTGATCTCTTGAACTTTGTCATGGCTGTGAGGTCATATTTAAGCAACCTTGAAAAACGATGAAAAGAGTCACGCTATGTGCTGTGGGACTGTGGCATGTCTGGCTACGGAAAACACAGAACTAATATAGTTTACGGTGCTTTGGTGGAGGAGCTGCGCTCAGAAGGGATGTCCCTTCCCCACTCAACATTACTGTATTGTACCTTCAGTTCTGCTGATAGCTTCTGCTTTTTCAGACTTTGATGTTCGCATTTCTCTTAGTCTGAGGGTTATTTTCTTGGCTGCGAAATGAGCTGAGGAATATAGTTTGATTTTTCAGGTACGTCGTGCTATTAGTGTGTTTCTGGCTTCCATTTTGCACTCTGAAATCCAGGTAGTCGAGTCTTCCTCACCCAGCTTTTCAGATTATCCTAATGTTATTTCTGCGGTTTAGTAGAGATTGCAGTCCAGATATACCAGGGTTAACTCTGAAATAGTTACCTCAGGTAAGGTACCCGTGAAGGCTTCAAAAACCCCCCAAAGCAGGAAAAAATGCTTCACAGTTCACAGCACAGAACTTGTTATGAGTTAGTTGCATTTGAATGCACCAATGTAGATACATCTAAACTACGGCGTAGTTAGTGCGTGTAGGTTTATGGTAAAGGAGGAAGTCAAGTAGAGAAGTTTTATCTTAGTTTTGTGTGTGCTGAATGTTTCAGGATGTAACCTACCTAGTGCAACACTTTGTTCAACTGCTGCTTATTTCCTGAAAGCTGCCATCAAGTTTAGAACCGCAAAAAGGAAATGAGAGATCATGTGTATGCCCTTGTTAAACCTAACACGGTAGTTAAACGCATCACTTCTGTTTATGAAAGGGCAGATGCAGTCTTCATCTTCTCAGCTGAAATGCTGATACAAACTCAGAAACAATGCAGATTACCCTGGGGAGGAAGTAAGTAGTTGTACAAATGTCTGAAAGTGGAGAGGTGACTTTGCTGCTCACCCTCTGCTGCTATTTTTATTTCAATGTCTGTCTATTACAATTCATAGTTGAAGATAGTACCGCTGCTGTAGAATTTCTTAAACATGGCAATGTTTTCCTTCCTCCTGCATTAACTACAGCATTAGCCTGTTTGATGTTTTGTGCTTATTCTTTCCTGTCAGGGCACACCTCAGTCCTTTGGAATCTCTTAGTGTCCTGCCCTTTCAAGAGAAATAATCACCTACAAAACGAGTGTATTGGCACTCAAGTAGAAAATTCCTTATGCAAAACATAGCGTATCTTTGATTTAGTTTTGTACTTACAAATAATGCTGATGTACAAATTACATGGTCTTTTTGAGTTTGGCCTGTGCTATGTATATATCTATTTTTTTTGCTTTAGCAAGCATTTATATCTTCCTTTTTTACTTAATCTCTTAGATTAAAAAGAAACTATTAGTATACTTTATAACATTTTATAAGTGAGCAAAACTTGTAAGAAAATTAGAGACATTATAAAACAAGATATTGATAGGCTACTGAGTGTAATGCTTGGATGCCTCTCTATGCATAGAATGTAGCTAACAGGAAACCTGAGATTAACACTTACTTCTAAACTTTTGCAGGGCCAGAGGAGTTCACATTGAGGCACAAAGTGTTTCAAGCATCTCTTAAACGCATTGACTATTCTGTTTTTATTTACTCTGTGCAAATGTTTGAAGGTCTCCTTACGTCGACAACAAGTTAGTGAGAGACTGAATGAGTGGGCTGTCTTCAGTGAGAAGAACAAGGAGCTCTGTGAATGGCTGACACAAATGGAAAGTAAGGTTTCTCAAAATGGCGACATCCTCATAGAAGAAATGATTGAGAAACTTAAAAAGGTATAGTGCAGTGCATGTACACTTACACACTGTTCTTTAACTGCTTACTTGCTTTGCGTTGCAAAGAGGATACTGAATTAGCTGAAATGGAGATTTTACCTTACACTGATGTTTGTAAGTTCCAGTAAGACTGTGTTTATATTCTTCTCTCACTATGGAACATTTTCCTCCTTTCTTGAGGTAGAACCTCCCACAGTATTAGAAAATTAACTGAATGCAAAGTCAAGACACCTGAATACATTACTAAATGTCCAATCAGAATTGCGTGTATTGACTTTAACTATGGCAGATATATTTCTAGAAGGCGTTGTGTTGTGTTTTGTTTTGGGGTTTTTTTTCATTCTTCTGATGAAGTTGTTCGTGGTTGTACACCTAATGTTTAAGAGATTGTCTCTCCACTGTCCCAATCATCAAAAAACCAGCATTCACTTGTATTTTTGTATGGTTCCTTTAGTAATGTAGAGAAGAGTGTATTCAGAATAAGTACCCTGACTTCTGATTGCTCTTTACTGTCCAGGATTATCAAGAGGAAATTGCTGTAGCCCAGAAGAACAAGATCCAGCTCCAGCAAATGGGAGAGCGACTAGCAAAAGCTAGTCAGGAGAGTAAGGCATCAGAGATTGAGTACAAACTTGGCAAGATCAATGACAGGTGGCAACATCTTCTAGATCTTATTGCAGCCAGGTAAAACAGTTGTTTTGTTTCAAAGTGCTACGTGGGACAGATTAATTTGCTGGAGGTCATGAATTTAAAATCTTTTTATTGTCTGCCATTTCATCATTAACTGTGAAATGAGTTTATTCTTAACCAGCAACGTGTTTCTGTGAAAATCACCTTCCTGTTTTACTTTACAGTACCTGACATCATTTCTTTTTAAAAAGAAAAAAAAAAAAAAAAAGAGTCAATTGAAAACATTATCTGCTAGAATGACATAGGATCCATTGCAGTCAGATTTAGTGAGCCTTGCTCCAGTACCATCTTACTTCAGACAAGTGCTTAAAACTGAGTGCAAATGTAGTTCTTCTCAAAAAAAGTTCTTGGCAGAGGAATCAAAAAAGTGCATTTGTAGTTTTGGATTTTGAGAAGAGCTGTTCCAAAACTTAAGTCTTAGTTTTTCTGCCTGATTAATTTTTCAGTGACGGAGAAGAGTAATTGCAGGTAGACGTTACGCACACTGGGTTTAAAGATCCTTTTTACTCAAGGGCAAAAATACAACAGCAAGTTTCATAACTTAAAGAAATACAGAATTGTTGTTTGATGTGTGAAGAAACTGTTTTATTTCTTTCAATACTTTCCACTGAATCGTGCTACAGCCTCCCTCCCATTACCGACAATAATTTTGTCACAATTTTGCACTTCAAAAAACGTACATATACTTTCTATTTTACACTTCTGTGATGTAAGGACATATGAATTAGTAATACTTTAGTCCTGTTAGCAGCAGAAGAGTTTGTTTACTTTCGTTGCCTTTTTTCATCCGTTCTTTTTTCAAATGGTTTTACTGCATTCCTGCTCTGAAATCTGTAAACATGGGAGCAGTAAATTTTATGTAAGCAGAAGCATTCTGGTGGCTCCAGCTCCTTTTATAGTGATTCATTTTAAAGCAATGAACACTGTATATTTCTTACAGAATAATTAAGTCAGGAAGCGGTGCATTACGGTCGAGGAGCCTGCTGGTTTCAGAGGATGTGGTACATCACCAGTTGTTGAACATGAAGTATATTTACCGTATTTTTGTGTTTGTCTTTTGAAACACCTACTCAGACAAATGTTCAAATAATACCTTCAGGAAGCTTCTAGTGAAAAGTGATTGCGTTCAGAAACTGCAAAACACATCTTTAAAAGATCTGTATTGTCTATTCAGTATTAGACATTAGCGTCCCCTGCAGGGACAGGTAAGGGTTCAGGATTCTGTATCATTTTTGGGGTGGGGAGATATAAACTGCAATGTCATACACTTAAACTTTCTCATTCTGTTATCGTGAAGGAAGGTCTCATGTCCTAGTTCTAAACTAATTTATGTAAAATATTTATTTACTTTTATTTCCAGATCATTTCAACTTAGCCTTCTAAACTAGCGTGCTCAGCACTATTGTTGCAATTAAACATACACCACTTTCCATTCCAGTGCTTACTGAAGTGGAAAAAAAACTTTGCAAAGTTTGAATATTGCATTGCGGAAGTTACAAAGTAAATGGTGGAGAGGTTTGATGCTAGGTTGTGGAAATCTTGCTAGTTCAGCTGTAGTTTAGGCTGATAGCAGTTAAAGCCCAAGTTGTTGATTAATGTATGTACGAAGTACTTGTATTGATGGCTAATTCCCACTGGACAAAAGGATCTGCATCCTCCAAAATAATTTTTAGAAGGCTACAGAGGCTCTTTAGAGTATGTTGTTATATACTGGGGTGTGTTTCTGTTATGATATGTTGGAGTTTGGAATGTGTCCTATAACATGATTTTGGCTGCACTCAGCTAGTAAATGCAGATTGATTGTTCTGGTGTTGAGAGTAAAACACATCTTTTCATATTCTGGGTCCCTGACAGCATTAATAAATTATCAGAGCTTGTGTGCTTTTTTGCAAAGCTACAGTCATCCCTTGCCTTGGAGCATTTTTCTTAGTTGTTTGTTTCCGACAGCTGTGAACAATTAGAAAGTGGTCTGTGAAAATGCTTTAGTAATATAGAATGGTAATATGAGTCCAGTCTGATTCTTTACCTGTTGATTTTATACTGTGCAGTGGAACTTCTCCATTCACCTGTAAAAGCCTCTTTCTTCCTTTCTCCCATTCTGTTTCCTTACCCAGTTTTTTAATTGCCTCTCCATTCTGAGGAGCTCTGTAACTACAGAAGAGACAGCTACAGAAAGGTAGCTATGTCTCCGCATCAGAGACTTCTGTTTCTATCCTTCTAGAACATTTTCTTCCTTTCAGATGAATTTTTCTGATGCGTCAGCCCAGTGAAAAAAAAAAAATGTTACAGGTGTTTACAGCCAGGAAGCAGCGCTATAGCTGCAACTGCTCAGGCTTTGCAAAGAAGGCTTTGTTGTATGTGTTTTCATCCCTTCCCACTGACAGTCCACATTCCTGGAGATCAAGTCTGGCACATGTTGATGAATGCAGGTTTTATTTAGAAACATGACCACTTGTCACCATTCAGGCTCATGTTATCAGGCAACGGCTGCTGGCATTTGTTTGGCGTGCAGCGTTTTCTGTACAGTACTCACCAGTAAAGAGAAGTGTGTCCCCTTTCCTCCCCCCGCCCAAAGCACAGTGTTCGCAGGCTTTTCGAGTGGAAGTTCTTCTTTTTAATGCTGGAAAATTTCATGGTGGTGGCGGAGGACTTGCATGCTGTGAGGATGGCGGAGGACGGCAGTGTGGATTCAGATCTCCCAGACTGTAATTGTGATATCACAAGGCAGGCAGCTATTTTTGTTTGCTTTTGATTGGTACAGTTCTTTCTGAAATCTTGGGTTGCTGGGAAAGTAATTGAAATATTGATGTGTAGAAATCACTGCCTTAGCTAGAAATTACTGTTTTCTGCTCAGTTTCAAAATAGTTGACAGTGATAACAGCACACTTTGTTTTACAGCTAGTACTTTTGGATCACAGAGTAATTTTTTGTTACTGATGCATTCTTAGAACTAGAAGGATCTCTTAGCTCTCTGAAAGAAACTGTAGACTGGTTTTACTGCTGTTTTTAAGTACAAGCGCATGTACACACATGAGAGAAAGCAGACCTTGTATTTGTCTGCTCGCTGTTTGTGTCATCAAAGGGGCATGGCTACAAGCAAAAGACAGAGAAGGAGCGGCACTGTAAAGAAAGTATTTCAGACTTATCAAAGCTGATCTGTCCTGTACATATTAACAACGGTTTTGTAACTGCATGTAATACTTGAACTCAGCCTACATCATCTTGGATTTTTGATTCACCTTCTCTTTTTCCCTCTTCACTATATCTTTTCTAGAAGTTTTGCTGTTGTTCAGATCTCTAGAAATTTACTATTTGAAAGGGGAAGCTCTCATCTGAGGAGCAAATATAACTGGCGGTACTAGTGTCCTGGTATGCAGTAGTACTGTGCCTTGGACGATAAAGCTCCTTTAATCATAAACATATTGTTTTTAAACTGATTTTAAGTGTAATATTTTTCACTGTTCCATAGAACATGCTCTTACTGACTTTTTTGTGTTGCTTTTAAAGTTTAATATAGCAACCAGCTGTCTAAATGACTAACACAGTAGCTATGAGTTCTATATGATGCATTGTTATCTACTTACAGGGTTGTTCCTTTTTAGGTTTAAGAGGAATCTAAGCCTGTCTAATTTAGTACTAGTTGAATTAAAGGCATTTGTGCTTATTTTCAGCTCCAACTTGTTCTCCCACTGGTTTTTATTAATGTAAAATATTTTAAAGTTATTACTATCTTGGGGAAACCAAGGTACGGTAATTGGAACACGGAAACATAAGCATCATAAGCCAATTCAAATTTTTTGGATGAGTTTTTGTCAGTAAACCGTAAAAACAAGCAATTGAATTCTGCTGTATTTTCCTTTCTGAGAGTCTAAAGCGTTCGTCAAATGTAGTAAGACTGATGTGTGTGTGTCTTATACAAAAACCAGCCTTTAAAACAACCATGTCATGGGTCCAACCCTTTGATTTCAATGCGAAATCTTTATTATCAAGGGAGAAGAGTTATGTCAAGTCTCTTGCAGTAATATGCATAGTGCTGTAACAAAAACATGAGATGATTGTTGGAATAATTAACTGTTTAAACATAAACTTAAAAATGAAATCTCAAAAGGTCAAAATTACAGTTAGCTAGAGATCCTACATACTTGGTTTTAATGGTTTATAATTTGACCTTTGTCTCTAAGCAGAGCTTTCGGTTTCATTAGCTTTCAGGCCCCACCAATAGCATGGAAATATGGGATTTTGAGCTGTTACATTTTTGAGAGAGAGATGTTTCTTGCACACACATTATGTAATCGTTGTACACAGGCACAATATTCAGCAAGATGAAGAGCATAGGCATCTTCCCTACTGTAATTCATAAGGAAAACTCTTAGACGCAATGGATTACATCTCTTACTTGTTCGCAGATATGTTTTCAGAGTAGCTAGAGGCACAACAGCACTGTATTGCAGTTGAGTCAAAAAAAGTAAGCCCAGCATACTCCAAGAAGCACTTGTTTATGTGCTTCTATTTGTACCACAGGCGAGGAACCTGTTAGGTTAGACTCAGTACAAAAAAAGAACAGTGTTAACAGTAAGGGAGTAGCAGGGAGCTGGAGCTAGGAGGGTGTTGTCCTTGACTTTTTTTTTCTTTTTTTCATTTTTGTCTTTTTTTTTTAACTTTTGGAATTGAAGTGTAGAGAATTGCAACAGTTTGGTGGGAGGGCAGGTTTAGCCCTAGGTTTTTGTCTTGGATGGAGTGTTCCTTCAGTGTGTCGTGCTTTTTTCCTTCTTCTCTCAAGTCGGTCATGTGGCTGAAAATAGCTCTATTTGGGACGAGGTTGGTTTTTGCTCTGGCAGGACTGTGCCATGCAGTCCGCCTGAGGCAAAGAGGGTACTTTCTAAATAACGGGCCCTTTATCAGATATTGCACGCAAAATGTAAATAAAATTCAGCACAGAAGTTAGGGTGCTATATAGTTGCAAACAAGAAAAGCCTGGTCAGCAGCTTGGGCTTGCAAATGATAGCGACGTTTCTTCTGTACAGGCCTGACGTGACTCATTGTTCCCTCTCCCACTCCAGCATGCCTGCAAAGGATCAGCAGCATCCAGCCTTGAAAATCTAAGCAGGAAATGGGCGGGATTTCACTCCTCTTAATTAATTGTCAGAGACTGAAAAGTTGTATGTGAGTTCCAGAAGAGTGATAACTAACCTTCTTGCTCACCCTATGAGCAAGTTTCAATTGGTCCAAACCCACAAAGCACTGTATGTACAAACATAGGTGATGAGGAGATGTTGCCCACAGACATTGGTTGCCTCCTGGTATTTCTCCAAGGCTTAACCCACAGTCGTGTTTCAGGATAACCTGATGATGGGGACTGGGGCAGTCTTTCAGCATGATTATATTGACTTCAGTCCCTTCATAGTCAGATTTTCAGATTACCCAGATTTTTTCTTATTACCAAGATGTTCTCTCAGATCACAACCCTGCAGCCGTTGGTCATGAGACTCTGGCAAAGAAGATGCATTTGAGCTGTTCTTAAGTGTGTCTGGTGCTAAAGAGCCACAATTTGACCATCTGTGATCTAAAAAAGAGGGCTAGAAAGAGAAAAATTTGAAAGATTTAACTTTTAAGTTGACGCTAGGATCTCTGCATTTTCTTTGGTAAGAAAAGGACATCTATATTAGACTTTATGGTCAGCTGCAACTACTGCTTTAAATATCGAAACACTTGATAAATTTGCTTGTTAGTATTATGGAAAAAATGTGAATTGCTCTGCTTGAATTATAGGACAGTCAGGTGGCATTTTGTTTGTTTGATGAATCTGGCAATCTTGTATTTTTCAACCTGATTTAGTCAGTCTATTCCCAGCTGCTCTCATCTCTTAAAGCTTTCTGATATTGAAACACTAAAGTGGAAGAGCAGTGGAAGCATAAAAGGGAATGTTACTCAAAATTGTTTGTGGTACTACATAAATGGGAAAAAAAGAAAGCTTAGAAACCATTTCAGAATGCACTAATGTGTGTTATGTAACATGGCGATAGGAAGGAGGGAATTACTGACAAAACATTTTTGCAGTTGAAACAGGCTGAAGGAAAAAATACTGAGATAGGATGAAGGTTTAGTCAAATTTTCCTCACTCTCTAAGCTTAATGTTCCCTTGAATAAAAAAATCCCACTATTTAATTTTTCCATGACGTTGCTGTTACACGGTCAGAGTCTCAAGAAAAATACTACTTAGAAATCACCATGCAGTTACTTTCCAATTTCATCTGTTTAAATCTGAATTAGTCCATTAAGACCAAGAACAACTTAAAACAGCCCGTGGGATTCAGGAATTCTCACTAAATTCTCAGCTGGATTTCTCTCTCCAAAACTTATTTATTCGAGGACAAGTCTTCACACTGGAACAGGTTGCTCAGAGAGGTGGTAGATGCCGTATCGCTGGAAACATTCAAGATCAGGTTGGAGGGGGCTCTGAGCAACCTGATCTAGTTGAAGATGTCCCTGCTCATTACAGGGGAGTTGGACTAGATGATCTTTAAAGGCCCTTCCAACCCAACCATTCCATGGTATGTTTACGAAACATATGTTTATGTTTAGAAATCACCGGAGTGAAAAAGGCCTGTTCACTCAGTGCACTCCACCAGTAGTACTGGTTAAACAGATAAGGTACAGAAGCTTTGAAAATGTTGTCTGGCATTAGTAAGCTCTTAATTTTTCTTAATTGGAACCTATGAATGCAGGACTATTTGCACATATAAGATACTTCTGTTATGTAATAAAGGCAGACTTCAGAACAGAACTTGCCGTCTAAGTTAAGTTTCTCTGAAAACTTCCCCAAACACATGCTGTGGAAATTCTCCTTTGGGGTGTCATTATGGTGCCATTTCTTTTACTTCACAGGGTAAAGAAGTTGAAGGAGACCCTCGTTGCAGTGCAGCAACTGGATAAAAACATGAGTAGCCTGAGATCTTGGCTTGCCCACATTGAGTCAGAGCTGTCCAAACCTATCGTCTATGAAACTTGTAGCTCTGAGGAGATACAAAGGAAGCTAAATGAACAGCAGGTAAAACACAACACACTTATCAGGTGCACGATGACATGGGGAGAACCAAAGTAGAGTGTCTTTGGGCTGGCCGTACCCGGCTCAATGCTGAGAGGGCATGAGGCAAAGAAGTGTTTAAATATCAAGGCAAGTGGTACTTACTGTGTCACTTATAGAGCCTTCTGCTGGCTTTGACATCGAATCCACCAGGAGCTGATTGACCTTTTCAAGAAAGGTAAGGCACCAAGAGATGTAACCTGAAGGAGTTATTGCAATTGTTTTTCCTTTGGGGTTTGTGGTTTTTGTTTGTTTGACTTGTCTGTTCTCAGAGGCAAAACTGACACCTATTAGACCTTGCAAATTTTGCACATGCTTGGAAATGACTATTTTTTAGCAACCTTTCTAACTCATTTTTATTTTGCAGTTTGTTTGAGAATCACTTTGCACGCAAAGATGCATGAACTATATATGTGAAGTTAAAATTGGTTGGTTTATAGCACACAAAGCCTTTATGCAGTGCTCGAACAAAATTGTCAACACTGGAATGGGCAGAAAAAATGCGAAGACAACTAGGTTTTGACATTAAAATTAATGTTACTCCTAAGAAGATTTACTATACTTTCTCTTTTCTGTTCCACTTCACCGCCCAGTGCAGTTTTAGCTAGAAGCACATTGCTGGGGAGGACTGTTGTTCTGTTGTGTTCCTCTTAGTTATTTATTGGCAAAAATACCTTTATCGTGCCTCACTGGAGATGAGTTAGATGCTCTCCTGAGTTCTTTCTCCAGGAGAAAGAAATGTGTGGGAAGAGGAGTGCCAGAATGTTTGGGGGATAATTATTTTATGAAGTGTACAAACTGATATTTTGCTCTTTTGAGCTGAGTGTGGGACTGAGACCCAAGAACCCCCTCAGAGTTTTTGCCAGCTCCCCAATTGATTTGCTACATGGCTGCGCAGAATTGCTTATTAATATTCTATATGTAATTTACATAGGGATAATAATTTATAACACACAAGCGTCACTAACAAGTGGTGTTTCTCAGACAATAAAGTGCTGAGCAGGGCTAAACATTGCTGTCAACAAAGTAGATACTTGAGATCTTTTACTAGCATCCCTATGCAGGCATCCCGCAGTTTGTTACAACCACTTCTTATGGGTCTTATTTTGGGCACAGAGACTGGTGTATCTCTGCCTTCTGCTGTTTCCTTGTGGTGGTCCCCATGCAGCAGCAGCATGCCACGATATTCCGTAGAAGTGTAAGTGGTTTAATTTGAACTCCAAAGGGGAGAAATAGAGATGAATCTTTTCCTGGGATGATGCCGTGTTTGGAAACTTCATGATGATTTGATTTGATAACACTCCATGCCATGGTTATAATAATAATTTAAAAAAAACCACCCACCTTCAGTGTATGGCAACAGCAACCAGTATTTTTATTAGTCGGAGGCTCTATCACTATCCACTTACCTCAGAAGGTGAGTACATTGGCCATCTTCTCAAGTATTTCATCCCGCTTTCTTCTTCCATTAGTGATCTTATGTTGTTTTCCATGTTTGGCTTTCCACTGAAGTCATGTTATCTTCCCTGCTCGTACTACTAACGGTTGTTCATATACAAAATTACATTAAAAACATTATGCTGTGAAAGAGGAGGGCCAAATTCAATTTCTGTAGCTCCATTATCTACTTCTCAGCGTCTACTTCACTGTAGTGAAATTAAAGATACAATTTAAGCTGGATATCCCGGGGAAGGTAAGGTATCTTCACTGCAGTGTTTTACCAGGGTCAAAAACTGCATTTCAAGGATTACTTATTTGTTGACTTTCTCAATCTGCAACCACTTGAAATGTGGAAAAAATGGTGGCTGCTTTTGTGTTGATAAAGGAAAAAAAAGCTGTACATGGGTGACAGCAGTGCATAAAAGTGATGCTCTTTTGTGAACTAATCCAAAGGCTAAATGTGCTCTAATAAACATAGGAAATTTTAAAATCTGGTGAAGAAATATAAGGCTATAGAGAAAAAACAGTGTAGACATTGCTTGAAGAAAGGTTCTGTAGGTAAATTAAAAAGTTTAAACCTTGGGAAACCTCAGGACCACTAATTGGCAGTTCTCACTACTGTTCAACTCCAAAACAGCAGAGAAGAGATTGTGTTACCTGAACTTACTTAACCTCGAGTCTCATAGCTGTCTGGAGTATGTGTTTCATAGAGTATTATCTGTTTATAGTATCTGCCCTTATATAACATTTCAGGGTGGGTAGAAAGAAGAATAAGCACTTGGACATCACAATGAAAGAGTATTTTCCAGGCAAGTGAAAGTGAAAGGGGCAGCGCTGAGGAAGAAAACATTGTGATTTTCCACTTGATGGTCTCATGTAGATGTTCACAAAATAGCCTTGTATTTCATAGATGAGAAGAGGAAATAGATTACCTCATTGAGTCCAACCCCAGTTATCCCAAACAACCAAATCAGATGGTTGATACAAGTTCACCTTGCTCCATTTCAAATTTGCTGAGGTTTTTAGAATCTACATTTAGATCTCATTTCCTCCTGGAAGGTATTTTCAGAACATCATATTGATAGTTTTAAGAAAAGTTGCTCTAGTTAGATGCATGTAGACACAGTATATTTACACTATATTTCCCTTTGCATGTTATGGTTTACTTCACTAGCAAAATTATAAAGAGCTGTTTATCTCTACTCATGCTCAAGCTGACAAGTTCTTGTTCTCCTAAATAAAATTCCACGTTTCTAATGGTCCTAGTAGTTCTTTTCTTCATCTGAACCAGAAGTGAACGTAGTATTCTAGGTGCAATATATCACTTTTTTAGTGTAGTCAAATCAGTACTTCTTTGTCACTATTGGAATCATGTTGTCTTGACTTTGTTACTGCCCATCCTGATTTTTCCATCTAATATTCCGATGATTCATTGCAAATGTAGGCAGAAGTCAAGCAGGGTTTCTTTTCTTGCACTGCTCCAACAGTAGTAGACAATTACTTTTCTGGCTTATCTTAACTGGAACCTGTACTTCAAAACTGAACCTGAAACATTGCTTCAAGATGAAACATTATCATCAGTGTAGAACAAGACATTGCAACCTGGAAACTGACAGGAGAGATAATACTGATCACATGATAAATGTGTAAGTGTAAGCGCATTTTCTTTAGCTGTCCTGAATTTTCCTTTTCCATTTCCAATGAAAATGCTATAGAACTGGAAAGTTGAAGGAAGTAAAATATCCTACTAGAGATGCACTGCTCAACACGTGCTGTTGCCCATCTCCATGTCAAACATGCCACTCTGCAGCTGGCTAACCTGGAGAAAAGTAGATTCGCAAAGGGAACCTCCATCAAATCCTTGCAGGAGATAAGAACATATTTTCTTGTCACACTTCTCTTACTAACTTCTGCTTTATGTTCTCTGTGATAACGAGAAAGGGCTGGGAATAACTCCACCATTTATCGGTGATGTTGATTAAATGTATGTGAAAGGTGCTCAGCTGAGCATGCAGAGCTCTGGCAGTTTGTCCCAGGTGATGGTTTGGTGTTCGTAGTCCCTGGGAGAGCTGTGCATGCTGCCAGGTTCTCCTGGCACCTTTGATAACATTGCAACACCACTTGCGCAGATGCAGTATCTTAATAGGTATACATTGGATGTTTTTTCTCCTGTTTGCAAGCTTATTAATATTTTTTTAATCAGTAGAAGAGAAATGCATTTGTATTTATGCATGTTTTGCAGTTTCTCTTAAGGATTAATTTCTTCACCTGCAGGAACTTCAGAGGGACATAGAGAAACACAGCACTGGAGTGGCATCTGTTCTCAATTTGTGTGAAGTGCTTCTTCATGACTGTGATGCTTGTGCCACAGAAGCAGAGTGTGACTCTATCCAGCAGGCTACACGCAATCTGGACAGAAGGTGGAGAAACATCTGTGCAATGTCAATGGAAAGGCGACTTAAGTAAGTCTAAAATGCCTGTAAATTAGTATTTCCTTTCACAGGCACAAATACAGGATGGGATGTATGTTACAGGGTTGCAGTAATGAAGAAAAGGGTGTAGGGGTCAGAAAAAGGCCATATACTGAATAAAAGCCAATAGCTGTAACTCTATGGGGAAAAAAAAGGAAATTTCAGGTTGCATTTCTATGTGCCTTTACACATGGTACAGATATGAATTATCAAGTTTTGCTCAAAAGACTTTTGATGGAATGATGTTTTGTTTCCCATGCTTCATAGAAATTATGAGAGAGAAAGTAGAGAAAGCTTAGGTGATAGCAGTGACTCCAGGAGATTTAGAAAACATGACCTAAAAGGGAGACTTGTAACACTTAAGTTTACCCTAGAACTACAGACACTGATGGGGAAACTAGTTATCAAATGGGTGGAATGTTATTCCAGGTGTTAGGATTTTCATGCAAGTGATGTTCCTCAATGAGTTTCTCTTATGTCTGATTTTGTTCATTTGGAAGAATTTTAGAACTGAGCACTCATTTGGAATTTCATCTGCCCACCTTAGCTTTGCTGACCAAGTGTGGGCCATAGGGCCTGTGCACCTGGGGTGTGATCTGGTTTCCTGCACGTGCTTAGACATTCTGTACGCTGCATGCCCATGATAACCAGAAGGTTCCTTGTTTTCTATTCCCATCTAGGATAGCATGTGTGATTTTAATGGCCATAACCACGTAGGCTAGATTGGGACAACGCTACATACTCTGTGCTGACCAGCAATAATACATGCTTAATTTTTTGAACTCCTGTATTTATGAAGATTTTTTTTTTTTTTAAGTTATGAGTCTGGTTTCTGTAATGTTTACACAGTCATATCAAGAACTCTAGGTAAAGTTTATGACTTTTCAAAATGCGGAGTTGAATTTTATATGATCTTCGGGTTTGTGTTTTTAATGTTTTTAGTAAAGGTTTTCTTTATTTTATGGAAAAAAAGTGTTGCTTTAAGTTGTGCTGCTTTATATCCACAGACTGCTGTCTTTAAGTAATTTTATACTATTGCTGTGGTAATTCTTGTATAGCGTGTGTGTGTATGTGTGTGTATATATACATATATATATATATATACAGTCTGCCTTGAGAATATACAGGTGCTTCATACCTTTGTGTCCAGCAAATTAATTCAGAACTATTTTAATTTAATGCATTGAACAAGGCATTGAACTCTATTTTATTTTCTTGCAATGTACACATTATGCCATTAGTAGATTTGTACCAGTAAGTTAACCGAGCTATCAGTATTTATGATCTTTATTGTACTAGAAACAGTTACTCCTATAAAAAAGCAACTTTCCAGAGGTCAAACTGCAGGTTAAACAGCATATCATCAACAAAGCTTAAATTTTGCATGGATCAAGTCCGTTTCAGACCTGCATATCTAAGATTTGGGAAAGATGTATTTTGTATGTAAAAACAGACAAAGTTCTGCTGTAGCACAACCTGTCCCAAAAAAGATCTTGTTATTTTGAATCAAGTGGTGTTGAAGTTCTTGGGATTTTACAGTCTCAGTATTAAGCCAATTTGATTTCAGGATCAAGAGTCAGCCACTATTTTTACATATTCAATTGAAGTAAAATTGTGGTTTTTATAAATGTTGGAATAACTGTCAACTTTTTTTTTCAATAAAAATATGTTTACAGAGTATATTGAGGGATAGCATTTTACCACGTTGGTGAGCGCATGGAATAAATACATTTGTGTCCCTTTGCAATGCAGAATAATGACTAAGAACTTTAAAATAAATGCAGCAACATCTTTAGTATTCTGTAAGAAAAAATTCTGCAGTTGAAGACGGTGTGGAATTTCTAGTCTCTAAAATACTGGCTTAGGTACCTACGCTGGGACTGTATTTCAGAAGTTATTTAGCACGTGCTCAGATTTTTAGAGCTCCTATTGCATACTTACAACTTCCTTTTTATACTCATTCCAAAATTAGATGCATTAAAAAAAAAAAAATGTCATCATCTTATTCTAGCTCAGTCTGGAATGAGCCAGCCTTCCCTGTGCTCTGTTTATCAGCCTGCCTGTCTGAGTTAGATTAAGAGCCAGTTATTTTCTGGTGCAGCGCTGGTTTGCTGTTGTAGATGATTAGTCGAAGTCCCGTAGGTCAGTCGGCCTTCAGTCTGAGCATTCCCTAATTTTCCATTATCTATTGCAGAATTGAAGAGACGTGGCGGCTGTGGCAAAAGTTTTTGGATGACTACTCTAGATTTGAAGACTGGCTAAAAATCTCTGAGAGGACAGCTGCTTTCCCGAGCTCCTCTGGTGTGCTTTACACGGTTGCTAAGGAAGAACTGAAGAAATTCGAGGTGATTTATAATAGTCGAAATTTAATATCTACTGATCATATTACGGCAGCCAGCTGGTGTTCTTCCTTCCCATACACAAGTCACTCAGCAGAGACACTGCATTAATATAGTGGAGTTGATGATTTTGTGGCTGCCTTCAGTGGCAGGTTTCTAGGATGAAAAAAACGGTGGAAAGTGGCAAATGAAAATGCTAATAAATCAGTCCACTCTCACTTGCTGTTTGTTCACCAAATGTAGGCTTCTCACCTCTTTTATTGCTGCAGCTTTTTAATATGTCCAGTCAGTAGGTGCTCCAGAGCATTCATAAATCTCCCTTCACCAAGTGCCTCTTCAAATGCACGCTACATGTTTAAGCTTTTGCTTTGAATTTATCCCTCATGTCTGTAACTCTCTGAAACCAGCCCTCTGAACTGTGTTTCGTACAATGCACACTATCCCCATTTTAGATCATTATCTCTGAAATTCATGTTTGTGCAAGTATTGTTACATGTCCACATGGTGTCCCCCGAGACTTAAAAGTGAAGTGCATGCTACAAAAGTGCCAGGCTGTCATTTCAGTCAACGTTTAAGAGCTTGTTACGTAACTCTGTTTTGTCCACTACAATGTGATGATGACTTGTCTCATAATGACCGTGGAGTGTATACCTCTGTTTACGGCACACACACACATGCCATGTGACTAGTCCCAGGTGGAAATCTTTTGCTCAGTTTCATATTTGCAAGGAGTATATCAAGATGAGAGAGAAAAATAATTCTGAAGAAAGAGAACAAATTGTTTAGGCTATTCTGTAAACAATCAGGTGCTGTGAAGTATTTACTGTGAAGAAGAAATTAAAATTTTAGACAATGTCTAAGACCGGTTAATATTTTTTAGTTTGACGATTAATTCAAAAACATAAACTGTGAAGCTCAGATTCAGGTTTTATAATTGACATTCACATTTCTGAATGCACTGGCCAGGTTTTGGTTTTAAACACTGCTAGACTTTATTATGGTGAGGTAGGTTGCCATAGTATAAAAACATTTGCCTCCTGGACACAAGTACTCTGTCTCAGACCTGCTTCCCGTTGTCCCTATATTCAGTGATCGAGATCTAAATCTCTTGTTTAGCGAGTCTCCATATGAGAAACAGTACCAAAAATATCTTGGCTGTCTTAGACTTTGGGCAAAATCAGATCCCCTGTAAAAATCAGTTTCATTGAACCTCAGCCTTTATGGTGATCTTCCCTTTCCTGCAGATTTGTGGAATTTTTACTGTCTAGAGAGTGTCAGCAGGAGCTATCTGTGAAGAGAACAGTTTAGCATTCTCTCCAGAAGCCTGCTTTCCCTGCAGTTTTTCTCTTTTTTCTTCTTTTTTTTTTTTTTTTTTTTTTTTTTTCCTGAGCACCTAGTTTCTACACCTACCAAAAAGCAGGAATGCAAGCAACAAAAGTTGTGGTGTTCAAATTCAGTGGCATTCAGCAACCTCACTGTGAAGTTAGTATAAAGTCAGCCACATATACATACTAACTGAAGCAGGTTTCTGCTTTAACTAAACGTTGTTTTTCTAATTTTATTTTCCCCTACATATCTCCAGTCAAATTATTAAAAAAAAAAAAAAACAAAAAAAAAAAAACAAAAACAAAAACAAACAAAAAAAACCAAATCTAAAACAAACCAAGAAAAAGAGCCCAGCAGACCACGTAAGAACCTTTCAGTTCCTGAGCAGAGAGGTCCGAGATGGCTCTCACTGACTTGATTGTACAAAATCAACCCCTTCCTCTCTAGTAGTTTATGGAGAAATGAAAAAAGGTTACAGGAAGGAAGGCAACAGATGAATTCTTGCATAGCTGAGCTGAAAAAATGGAAGACAAATACACAGCTGTTCTTTTGCTGGACAAGGCTCGGTAACAGGTGAAACAACAACTGCACACTTCCAGATTTCATGATCCTAGTAAACACAGCCAGATTTGTGCCTCTGATATGAGAATTGCTTCCTTGTGCAATTTTAGGCGAATTCAGTTCTACTGAGAATCTCACTCCCTTTGCAAGCCCATTTACTCCTTGTCAGTTGTCCCCTACCCAATTTGATGGCCATTTAATGAAGGGAATAGTTATATTGAGAGGACTCTACAGACTTTGATCTTTTTTTCAAACCAGCTTCTTTACTTTTGTCTCTAGTATTACAGCAGAAATGTGCTTATTTCACTTTTAGCTTTGACTGGTACAGTATGAAGAGTATATACTGTTTATGAAATCTCATGTGTTAGCTGATTTTAATGAAAACTTCTGTACGGAAGTATATTACCTTTCACACTTCTCCAGTCCCTTAGTAAGAGTGGTGTCTAGTTTTGGGAGAGATTGACTGTCTATTTGCATTGTGAGGAGTATCAGAGAGCAAGTTTGTAGCACTACAACAGGAGCCCGAACCTACTTGTATTCAAGAGAGAGCTGGTGTAGTCTGTTTTTAAGTCTTCCTTTGACTGATTGCTTTTCTGTTTCTGTGACAACTTTTTTTTTTTAAATTATTCATCTCTTTGAAAAAAAATTTTGAAGGGCTTAATTCAGTCAGCCCCTTACAAGGTGCTTTCTCCGACTTGCTTTGCTAGTCACAACATCAAACTTCTGAGCTAAGCCACCTACTGTTTCTGCTCCCCGGCTGGGTGACTGAGGCTTTTGTGACAGGAGAGGAAGCACTGAAAGTACATGGTGCAGACATTTGCCCAGGCATAAGTTGGTATGGATGTTCATGAAATCTTCTTTCCATGAAAATACGAAGACAAAACTTACTTGTATACCAGTATACTGAAGATAAAGAGATGATTCCGTTAGTAGCGGTTTTCACTATTTTTGGTAAAACTCAGAATAAACAATTGCTCAAATCTCTTCAATGTTTGCGCTTCAGTGTGTGTAAGGAAGTCCAATGAAGCCACAGGAATCTTGGATTTCTGTTCATTTTTTAAAAAATGTTTCATATTCATAGTTTGTGTTTCTGTTCTCAAATACGAACGCGTGTGATTGAGTAGACAGGGGAGTCTTTTTTGTGCTGATTCTGCCTTTGTAACGGGTACTCATGTTGCAATTTCTCATTCAGTGAACAATGTCATTTTTGTAAACTTTTTTCATTTTTTTTTGCTCATTTTAATCAGAAGATCACTGCATCCATAGCAAAATCTATGGGCTAACGCAGGTCAGAGTGTAGAAGTAGGGGCAAAATAAGGGGAGAGACTTATTTATGTCTCCTGATTTCAATAATTAAAATCTGATGGTGTCTTTTGTTCATATTGCTTTAGGCTTTCCAGAGACAAGTGCATGAAAGTCTCACTCAGCTGGAACTGATCAATAAACAGTATCGCCGCCTGGCCCGAGAGAACCGCACTGACTCTGACTGCAGCCTCAAGCAGATGGTTCATGAGGGGAACCAGAGATGGGACAACTTACAAAAGCGAGTTACCTCCATCCTGCGCAGGCTAAAAGTATGTTTCCATTTTTAAGCCCTTCAGTTTCACTACTACACTTATGAATTGGGGGTACTGCAAAAGCTTCTGGTTTCATGCATTTGCACAGTGGTTTGGGGGGGATTTCTAGCCTTGGAAGAGGAAGGGAGCTTATCAGCTCACTTTGTCTGAGGAAACTAAAGCATGAAGTCTGTGGGGAAACGCTTGGTGACCTCAAACACCACCTCCTTCATAGAAGATAACATTCATACCTCAGCTAATTGCAGCTGTAGATGATGTTACTGAACAGGGAACCTTAGAGAGTACGTAGGAAATGAAAGAAAGAGGTGTATTGAGTTTAGACTAGGTTTGAAGGGCATGAAAACCATTTCGTCAGAGAACCACTGTTGCCAGGGTTTTTTCGGCTGTTTGGTCATGTTGTGCCATTCCATTTTCCATTCCCCAGCATTTTATTGGCCAGCGTGAGGAGTTTGAGACAGCACGTGATAGCATCCTGGTATGGCTAACAGAGATGGACCTGCAGCTGACCAACATTGAGCATTTCTCAGAATGTGATGTCCAAGCAAAGATAAAGCAACTTAAGGTAAAGAATGATTGAATAGTAACAGGAAGCAGTATGAGAGAAGGGATAAAAACATTCATGGTGGAAAATAATTTAAGAAACATTACGCAATAATGCAGCCTGTTACAGTCCCTTACTTGCAGGCTGAAACTTCAACCTCAGAAGTTATGGGCTATGTCAGGTTTCAATACATACTCTTCTGCTAGAGTGGAAGATCTTTGTGCTGTGAAAAATTTTCAAAAAACTAAGGGTGATAGTCTCCATTCGCTAATCAAGAGAGCAAGTGTCGATAAAAATTATTAATGCCAAGACTCCGTTATTGCTGACACCTAAGAATTACTACATTTTTCAACAATTCCTGCATCAGAAAAATAATTTTCTGGAGAGAAAAATATCAAAATATCCAAAATTCCAGTGTGTTAACTTTAACATCTGTGCTTATTCTAGACATTTGGTCATGGGTATGGCTTGTTTAGAGAAGAGCTTTCTCTCCAAATACAACAAATGAGGAATGAGATGGTAAACCATGAAGTGTCACTGTTTTTGGCTAGAACGATTGCGGATTTCTAAATTTAATTGCTCATGATCCCTGTTTGTTACCTACACCATTCTTGCTGAAAAACTTTAAGACTTGCATCCTTAATAACTTAGGTGGTTGTAATGTTGATTTCGTTGATTAAGCATGGGTCTTTTTTTAATGCAGGCTTTCCAGCAAGAAATCTCACTGAACAACAGCAAAATTGAGCAGATAATTGTGCAGGGCGAGCAACTCATTGAGAAAAGTGAGCCCATGGATGCAGCTGTCATTGAAGAAGAACTAGATGAGCTGCGTCGTTACTGTCAGGAGGTCTTTGGACGTGTGGAACGTTACCACAAGAAACTTATCCGCCTTCCTGTGTGTATACTCACTTACAAACATATTTGCTTGGTTTGTTGCCATTTTACAAGTGTGAGAATGAAGAAAGGGAAAGAGGTTGAAATGAAATGAAACTTCTGTGACTTTCCAAAAACCCTGTGGTTTAATTTTGTTACAATCCTGACCATCTGCCTCCCTTCATTATATACAGCTTATGTCCTGTCCAGGGAGCAAACTCACCAGATCTGGAATTTTTGTAAATCATCATGAAAAATCCATGCAAACTGGAGATTTATAAAACTTTATTAATGGAGGTAGAAGTGTGGTACTGGTAATTAGAACATCTTCCCACTCTGTCAGATAGTTTCATTGGCAGCTTATTGAGTTCTGTTTTGTTTAAAAAACAGTGATAAGGCGATTCTCCCCATCAGAAAAGACATAAATTTGTCTCCAGAACTGAACACACAGCTGAATAAGTGAGAGCAAAATGATTTTTGGTAGCTCAAGTCCTACTGAAGGAAAGGAACAAAACCCAGGGTTTTCAAAATATGAAAGAATATAATGAGAGCAGTGGTCAAGATAAAGGTCACTTATGCTTCCTATGACTTTTCTTTGACTTGATGTGTGCACTGCAGTGGCATCAGTAAAAAGTCTGGAGACGTTTGCTTGATGTGAGACTTTGTGGTGCCTTAAGTAATTAAAATGAGCTGGCATTATTAACTTTTTTGTTGCTTAGGTTTTTTAGTGCATCTTAAAACAATGAAGGGGAAGTGCAAAAGAATAAAAAATGGAAACCCCAGCAGTGTGACTGTTACCTAATGCTACTTTATTTCACTGACCCAGACTGACCATGCAGCGCCTCTGCACGTTTCATTGATCCGTTCTGTTTGCATTATGCTTCTAGCTGACAGATGACGAACACGACCTCTCTGACAGAGAGGTGGATCTGGATGAATCAGCAGATCTCTCTGACATACATTGGCATGACAAATCTGCGGACAGCATTCTCTCCCCGCACCCCTCTTCCAACCTTTCGCTGCCTCTTTCCCAGCCGGTGAGAAGCGAGCGATCAGGGCGAGATACCCCTGCGAGCGTGGACTCCATTCCCCTGGAGTGGGATCATGACTACGACCTTAGCAGAGACCTGGAGACAGCTGTTTCACGGGCACTGCACTCTGAGGAAGACGACGGAGGACAAGAGAAGGACTTCTACTTGAGAGGAGCAGCTGGTATAGCAGGTATGGTGGCAAATTGTGTGTCCTATTCTTTTCTAGTAAAAAGAAGCAAATGTTACATGTGTGGTTGCTTGGCCAAGATGCTCATGGAAAAGTATTTTAAATAGCCCCTGAAGATTTTAAATAGCTTTCCCCAAGTGATCCTAGTGGCCTTCTGGCCTTAGACACAGCAATGGAAATTCCTGGATGACTACAGCCTTGGAAAATCGCAAAGGCGTATATGATATGGCAGGGGATTGGCCGTGTCTCTGTGCTTGTGGCCTGCCAGATGGGATATGTCATCTGTAACAGCAATGCGTCCTAAGTTATTCTGACTAGAAGAAACTATACTGGATATGGCAAGAAGTGCAGAACAAACTGATGGAGAAATGCTGTGGGAGAGATCCGCAGACAAAATCATCAAGTGCTTAAGTAAATCGTAACTCAGCCCTTACCCAGGCAAGAATCCAGCAAATGAGTGTTTATCCTAAGGTGGGATCTTGGGTCTTGCTGTCCAGTGAAGCTGGAAATCCTTTCGAAGTGTGTGTGCTTTGTGTAATAAATCTTAATGAGTGAAAGTGCGCAAATGCAGCCAGTTGTGGGGGAAGACATAGTGTATATATTATATATATATATATTATACTCTGACCTTGTGGCTGTTTTTTGCTTTCCAGGTCATTGCTCTGAAAAGAGCCAGGTTTGCCTGGATATTAAGAGACTTTGTAGCAGGCTCCCTGCGTTTCATCTTTTTTCCTTCTCCAGAAAAGATGTTTGCTATTGGAATTGTTTATATATTCCATCCCATGAAAAAGACTCCTGTTGGAAAGAGACAGCCAATGCTGAGCTGTCAATTTAGACTGTGCTTTTATTTTTTCAGATGTAGAGATCCCTGAAACTCTTGAGGCCTATGTAACACTCACAGAAAACGCACTCAAAAATATCTCTGGTAGGCATCAAAAACAACTAAGCATAGCCAGATGCAAATCCCACAGTGCACAAGCATAACTTCTTTCTCTTTTCTTAGCATCTGCTGTACTTTTCACAACTTACAAGATAAATATTTCTTACAATGGCAGCATTGCGTATTAATGTAGAAGTATCCTGCTTTACTACTGCGCTTAAAGGTATTATTAGGTGCATGGATGAAACGATGATGTTTGCAGTATTGGCCCTCCCAGCTTGGCTAACTAAACTGATCGGTAGGTTACTCTGATTGGTCTTTATTCTCTAGAATCCCTCAACAGGACTTAATACTTTGTTATGTCTCTGAGAAAAGGGTGGGTTCTACAAAGATTAAGGCAGAAGGAAAAGACACAGAGCAAAACCTAATTGTTCGGTTTTGCACTTATTTTTTTAACACAGCCACAGCTTGGATTATTGCTTAGACATAAACTTTTACGTTAGTTGTTGTTTCATCTGATGATAATGCCAAGGTGAGGTGCTGTAGTCCAATGTTTTTATCTTAGTCTTTTATATTGGAAGATTAATAATTTTTTTGCATTTTTATACAATATTAAACCTACTGTTTCATTTGTTAGATGACTTTCTCGGAGGGATTAGATGCACTTACAAATACATTTTCTCATGATTTCACAGTTTTCCTTTTTTGTAATAATGACTTCATTGCAAATTTGAAATAGCAAACATTTACAATCTCAGCATCTGTGGCACAGACCTCGGGTTCACTGTCCCTGTTTATTTTTTACCCAAATTAGTGAAAAACTATTATGAGTATAAATAATAGCAATACGTATAGAAAAGTATGTGTAGTTTTCTGACCTGTGAAAATTTTGAAAAAAGTGAGGGAAAAGCATATTGAGCACTTTGTTCTGTCCATTTGGGGTGAGGTGGTGTTTTGTATGAAAAAAGATTAACATCCAAGAGGCTCCATTTTCTGTAATTAGGTGGAGAGAAGGTTCCCCTTCTCTATGCATGTTTTTAATTGCGTCTTTATGAATAAATTCAAACTGTCTTTGTAAACAGATGGAAATCAGGCATGGTGATAGAATATGGATAAGAGGGATCTCATGTGGTCCTCTAGGCTGCAGCCTGCCTCAGGGTAGAATTGGCTGTAGCTGATTCATATCACAGAATTCAGCTGACCTCCATAAGGAAAATTCAAGTTAGTCCTGCTTCAAAAACATTGGTATGAATTCCAAACAGCTTGGATGAATAATATCATCTTGCAGATACGTTAAGCATAATTTTTTTCAAATGCCTAATTGGAAAAATACTATAAATTTTGCTGCTTAGTGTGGTTGTCTAAATCAGTCATGCACTAGTTGCTGTGGGCCTTCAAGACATCCAGTATGTGGACCTTGAGAATATAACTATAACAGTATTGCTTAGCATTTGCATAGTGCTTTTAATCTTCAAAATTGTATACAAATAGGATCCTTTCATGTAGATGAAAATTACACTATTTTTCAGTGGAGAGGAATGAGAAAAAGAGAAGATGAGGAGAAATAAAATTTTAACATTAATTTGGGAGTGTAATGATAGGACATGGGGTAACAGCTTCAAACTGAAAGAGGGTAGATTTAGATTGGCTATCAGGAAGAAATTCTTTACTGTGAGAGTGGTGAGGCACCATAACAGGTGGCCCAGAGAAGCTGTGGATGCCCCATCCCTGGAGGTGTTCAAGGCCAGGCTGGATGGGGCTTTGAGCAGCCTGGTCTAGTGGGAGATGTCCCTGCCCATGGCAGGGGGGTGGAACTAGATGATCTGTAAGGTCGCTTCCAGCCTAAACCATTCTGTGATTCTGTGTGTGATCGGATCAGGAATTTGGGATAGAAGGTTTTATTTGAGAGTGTTTGTGAAAGGGATCATGGTGTTCTCCAAAATCAGTGAGGTTAGAGCACGCTTTGCCAAGAACTTTCCGCTTCAGAGAGGTAAGGAGTTCTCCGAGGGAAAAAGTCACTTCAGAATAGTTTGCAAGCCTGCTTTAAGCTGTGGACACTTTGATAGTATGATTATGGCAAGCATGTTCATTGGTATAGTCATCTGTCCTCTGAAGGTCACTAACATCCTCTAATGTAACTATTTATCCGTTCGCTTTAACATTGTACCGCTAATACTGCTGCAGTCACATTTCTTCTTTACTGACTCATCTAGATAGTATTCCTGATATTTATTCTTCCTGGGCAACAGATAAAAAAGCACTTTGGGAAAACTCAGATGATGGTCACTTTTTTTGGTTTTGGTACAGGAGAACCTGGTGCTCTGGAAGCACGTATCCGACAGCTGGACAAGGCCTTAGACACCAGTCGTTTCCAAATACAGCAAACAGAAAACATCATCCGCAGCAAAACACCTACAGGACCAGAGCTGGATTCCAGTTACAAAGGATATGTGCGTGTATTTTGCTTCTCAGACATACTCAAATGGTTGCTACCCTTAACCACGTGCTATTGTTGTTTACGTTATTATTCTGTTTACAATAGCATAAGATTACAGAAACATGACTCTAAGGAACTTATTTTCCTATTGTGTTTTTGTAGATGTCCAAAAGTACTTTCTCACATGTGTTTTTAGCCATCTAATGATAGTATCCTTGTTTAAAATTCCTCTGCTTTTAAAAGCAGATTTTATAGCTTCATGCACAGTATTCGTCTTGCTGATGAATTACAAACACACATCATGTAAGTAAGGTTGTGTATATGAAATCTGTGGTTAAAAAGCTTTCTCAGAGAGGTTTTCCGGAAGAAAAATCTTTCTCTAAATCATTCAAATAGTTTTATTACTGACAGAATTGAAAGATTAGCTGCTTGGATACATAGTAATACTTCTACTCTTAATTTTATTTTCTTTTTCACATCTTCTTGTGTCTTTGCCATAGTGTCTTAACATTTAGAACAGATCACATCTAAAGTCATCCAACACAATTTGGCACAATGGCACTGAGTTGTTTCTACTTACTCTGAACTTCGCTTTAAGGCCTTGTTGTCTCCATATACATTTCTTTGATAGTATCACAACAGATTGTCAAAGTAATAGATTTTTGTCTTCATACTTAGACCTACTTTTGGAAAATTTCAGAAGTTGCATTGTAATTTGCATTTTCCATGCAATTAGTCCTGTACAGTGCATATTGAGGCGGGATTTTTTTATTTGTTAATACAGATGAAGCTACTAGGTGAGTGCAGTGGAAGCATAGACTCAGTAAAAAGGCTTGGATATAAACTGAAGGAGGAAGAAGAAAAATTATCTGGTCTTATTAACCTGAACAGTACTGAAACACAAACATCTGGTACGTAACCTTTAGTTCTTTGACGGAAAGTAATTACAAAAAGTAGCAAACATGCAAAATTTTTCTAAATATTGGTATTATTTATTGGCATATATAATTACGCGACTGTGGCCGTTACCATGTTCTGTTTAACATCTCTTAATAGGAATAGCAAGGATTACTAAGTATTCCTTACGTATGCCCTATAAAGAGATTAGGCATATAAGTGCCTTTTAAGAACCCCTTCATATTATGGGGCATAACCCTAAGCCTTTCAAAAAGTCTCTGTGCATGCAATGCATTTTTGTTGAATGTCTTCTGATGAAAAATTGTTGTTTATATTGCTGTACAAAACACATAAATCAGCATTCATTTCTTCTAATATTAGCTTTCATTTCTAATATTATCTGTCTACAATACAGAAATCTATATTCACCTGGTAGAAGTATTCACCTGATTAATTTTAAGCATCAGCTATAGAAGAGGGGGTATTGCATTGTAAAAGCATGAATTTGTTCCAAAGACTATAAAGGCAACTTCTCTATTCTTAGCTTGGCAAGATATACTACACATGTAGTCTATTTTATCTTGATAATTTTTTTTTATTGTTTTAAGTTGATGGAATGATACAACTTGTCCTTCTGCTATAGCATTTCAAGATAAAACTAACAAGAAGAAACAGCACCTAATCTATTTCTTTTTAGCACAGGTGTTTATCCAATGCATCAGCAGTAGCTTAGGCAAATGAAGTGAGGTGTGAGTATTAAATTGTGATAGGTAAAAATACCAAGGAAAATAATAATAAATATGTGACTAGTTAGACATATCCAGACTCCTTGTCTGGTTTTCATTTATGCTGATTTATTATGTCTTTATATGAGCATAGTATACATATACATCTGGTTTAGAGACCTGAGTGTATCACCTTAATTCTATTCATAGAATTTTGACATTAGAAAGTGGTAAAATTGTCTGCTGCCTGGAATCATACAGATTCTTCATTCTTTCTCTCCAACAGCAGGTTCTTCATTCTAACTTAGTTTTCAGTGTGGTGTTTCATGGATTAGGGTGGGGAAGTTTTTTATGCAACTTTTTTTTGTGCTGCCCAGGATTTGACTGATACAGTTGTGTGTGTGGCTACTTTTTGCTTTTGTTGCATTTGGTCTTTATCATTCCAGGTGTAATTGACCGATGGGAATTAATCCAGGCTCAAGCTTTAAGCAAGGAGCTAAGGATGAAACAGAACCTTCAGCAATGGCAGCAGTTTAACTCTGACCTTAATAGCATTTGGGCTTGGTTGGGAGAAACTGAAGAGGAACTGGAGAAGCTCCGCCGCCTTGATCTCAGCACTGACATACAAACTATTGAACTTAGAATTAAAAAACTGAAAGTGAGTTTTATTTCTCTTTTCTATGAGTTACCTTGGAAACAGACCTAAGTGCCACAGGTATGTTGAAGAGGTTGCCAATAGTTGCAGCTGGTTTGCGTTCTTCTGGACATAGGCTACTGCTGATAACTGAAGTAACTGGGAAAGTGATTTTATGAACCACCTTTTGGCAGAAAAATGTACCACTGGCATTTACTTATATAATCCAAATCAATTTTTTGAAATAGTAATTCTGTGGCAATTGTGTAATTCCAGATTGTACAGATAATTCCTGATGTCAGACAAGTTGATGAAAAAAAAAAAAAAAAACAAAGCCAAGTTAAATAAAATATCTTCTAGTCAAACTGGTAACAAAATAGCTACTTTAAAATAAATGCTTTACTGGGACCTATTACTTTGTGTGGAAGGAGGAGAGAGTGTCCAAAGGGGTTGTAGCCTACCCACTGCTGTCAACAGTACAACACAGAAATAATTCAGTGCCATTCTGCAACAGTGCTGTTTCTTCTTCTGTCACCTCGGTTGCATCAGGATCTGAGTGCTGCCTTTTGATCTCTCCTGGATATTTTAGAGCTATAAAGGTCTGCAAATGTGATAGTCCAAAACTTTACATTCAGTTACTAGCATCTTATAAGCTTGGGCACAAAAATGTGGGAGCCAATGTCAAAATGCACTGTGCTGCGTGCTAGGAATGAGATGGACAGATAGTAAGACTGTTTCCGGCAGCGATCCATCTAAAGCATATTAATGCTGATCTTCACTGGAATCCAAATATAGCTGCCATAAGTACTACAAAGGTCACTGTGACATGAGGCTTTTAAGTAAATGCTGTAAAGTAGGTGGAAAAGGGGGCATTTCATAAGAATCCTGTTCTTATCTCACCCACTCTTGGAAAGCCCATTAGTGCCCTCCAAACCGAAAGAGGTGGGGTTTCTTTTGTGGCTTCCAGTGTAAACAATTCAGAGATTTTATACGTGTCCTGCTTCTGTAAATTGGAGTAAGTTGTTTATACTCTTTGTATGTTTTCTTTTCCCTCAGTAAAAGCTTTTATTTTAAAATACTGTTGACAGCAGTTTCCACTTGAAAACATGTTGGTTTTTATGTTTGTCAGCAAAACTGAGAAGGGGGGGCAAAAGTTTTATTGTGAGCTAAAGTGCAATTGTCCTACCTCTCTAAATTTTGTTGGGTCTGCTCTGTCTTTAAAATATCTGAAACATGAGACAGATCTTTAAAACTCAACTATGACTTCAAGCTTTTAAGACTTTACAAGTTTAATTGGCTTGTTCTAGTTATGCTCGCACTAAAATTTTAGTAGATGTTAAAGAGTGAACATTTGCAGAGTCACAGAGTGAGCGCAGAAATCTCATATCCAGAGTGCTGGAGACTGCTACAGTAAGGTACCATTCTGCAGTTGCTGATGGCAAATCACTGCATTCTTGTGGTGCCTTCTCTGCTTGGTTCTTCTGAAAGCCACGTTTTACTAATTTCCATCCTTTCTTCCCCTGTCCCACTTTGTCTTATCATCAAGGATCTGCAGAAGGCAATTGATAACCGCAAAGCGATCATCTTATCCATCAATCTGTGCAGCTCAGAATTCACTCAGTCTGACAGCGAAGAGAGCAAGAAGCTCCAAGAGCGCCTGTCTCAGATGAATGTGCGCTGGGACCACGTATGCAGTATGATCGAAGAGTGGCGCTGCTCATTGCAGGATGCATTAATGCAGTGCCAGGTCTGTGTTGAGCTCATTTTAAATTGTCAGCATCCCACATATCAAAAATGTAAACCATATCATTATCTGGTGTGCTCATTATCCAGTCTGAAACTTGCCCATGCAAGCCAAAATACAGCTTTGGCACATGTTTTCTGAAAGATACACCTGCACTACCTGAAGCATATATTTCCAGCCCCAGATTTTCTGAATTTGTCGTCTCTGGAATAGTGTTCTAATACACTATCCTACTCTTCCTTCTAAGTTATGTTATTTAGCCAGTAGGACTTATCATAGGATAAACTAAAAAACCCTGAATTTGACTGGAATTTTCTGCTATGCTATTAAAATCATCACTCATCACTTGCAGGATTTCCACGAAATGAGCCATGGTTTGCTGCTTTGGTTAGAGAATATTGACAGAAGAAAAAATGAGATTGTGCCTATCAATCCAAACCTGGACTCGGAAACGCTGCAGGATCATCACAGACTTCTAATGGTAGGGTTATAATCGTCCTTGTTTCTCCCAAAATGCATCATCACAAAAACACCTAATCACATTTATCTTTCTTCTGAGGGTTAGCATTGTACATTGCATGCTAACACACAACTGTGGGACTGATGTCAGTAACTATACTTCAGTGGGGAACACTACTCACTTCCATCAGTAGCATAACTTGTGATGTAAAATCTCAGGCAACCGCTAGGCTGCTGTCTATCTTCCTGTCAGTTTAGAAATATTTATTGCTTCTCTTTTCTTTCCATTTCATTAATTTCAAATATCCAGTTTTGTGAGTTCTAGCTTTTTTCCTTCTTTCTTTTTTTTTTTTTTTTTTAACTTCTATTAAAATAATCTGGTGCTTGCCTTGGCAACAGCAAATCAGACGTGAACTGCTGGAGTCTCAGTTGAAGGTGGCGTCACTGCAAGATATGTCCTGCCAATTGCTAGTCAATGCTGAAGGCAAGGACTGTCTTGAAGCCAAAGAGAAGGTGCATGTCATCGGTAACAGACTGAAGGTCCTCTTGAAAGAGGTCACACGTCATATTAAAGACCTAGAGAAAATTCTAGACATTTCAAGTAGTCAACTGGTAAGCTACGTCTTTTTATTCCTTGCTGTTTGTTGGCCGCATGTTTCCCACTGTTTTGACTGTCTTTCTGCAATCGGTGCTGTTGACTGCACTGTTTCTGTTGTTTGCAATACTTATCGAGATGGTACACATCTAATCTTGAATATCATGAAATGATCTTACACTTCGTAATGTAAACATCTATTTGGTGATATGGTGGGTATTTTTTGCTATTTGGTGTAGCAATAAGTATTGAACATCTTGGTTTGTTTATCCTGCCATTACTGATTCAGTCAACTGGCAAAGTGTATGAGATAATTATTCTAGTTGCAATACTGCAAATTACAGTATGTCAGTTGTCACTGGAAAATAAGAGAATGCTCACTGTGTCAAAGAGAAAAAAAGCAAGCATAAAATAAATGACAGGCTAACAAATCTCTCGTAGTGCCCTCTAAGGTTTGAGCTGTACTCCAGTCTTTTCAAATTATCATGTATCGCAGGGTATTTGAGAGGGAGTTATGCATACTACTTCACCAACGGTGGCAGGTATAAAGTAAAGATTTCAAGGTTCTCCTTTAGTTAGCTTCTTTTAAAGCTTTGTATTAGCAGAGTGCATAAGGCATGAGAACTCAGCTCTTCCCTCCTCCTAGTAAATTTCTGCTTGTTTAAGTAAAATCTTGGTGGTATCAGCTTCTTATTGTAATTAAAGGCCAATAAGGAGCAAGTGGTTTTCCCCCCGTATTGACTTTGGTGGAAAACATGTCACCTAAAGCAATTAATTTTTAACTACCTGTTTGCTTTTCTTTTTCTTCAGGGCTAACAGAGAAAACATGTAATGCCTTAGTCTTATAAAATTTGGTAACAAAATTTAACTGCTTTATTATATTTGCTTTGGAAATAACTCTGCTGGGATTTCACTCAGGGATTCTTTTTAGTTTGCTTACCTGAACAGCTGGTTGCTGTATTTCTGAGCTCCGTTCCTTCTGAACTTTAGGAATTGTCCTCATGGTCCTCTGCTGATGAATTAGACACATCGGGCTCGGTGAGTCCTGTATCTGGAAGAAGCACTCCAAGCAGACAGAGAACGGTAATTTCATGTCATATATTTTCTTCCACCTCCTGGGTGGGAGCTGTAGATGTCTACAGTAGCTCTTAGCCAGCTGGAAGACCCCCCCTTCTCACTTGATAGGACAGGAAATGGCATAAAGCAAGAACAAAACACAGCTGCTTTCCCCAACCCTGCTGCATATCCCATCCTGCATGAAATCAGAAGTGGTAAATACTATCTAAAACCAGGGCTGTCAGTGTGGTTGGTTTACCATGGTATGGCATGTCGTGTCTCTTGTATTTTGCTCTAGTGATGGCAGCACCCCAAAGTCTGGTCTTGTCTGGTACAATCAGTCCTCCATTTCTGTTTGGCCTTCTCTTCAGAGCTGCTTCATCCAGAATCTCAATAAGGTTGTTCTGTCATTTCTGATGGAGGTTGCAGACGGTCTTATTGAGACTCTGGATGAATGGCTAAGTAGAGCTGAAGGGCATAAAACATTATTCAAAACAGCTAGCTGCACAGGACCTAATCAATGGCTATGATGGCAACTCTGGAGTTGTCTATTTACATCGCTGGCACAAAATTCAAGAAATGTAGCAATACATGCCTAGTACTTAACACTTCCATACTCTGAGCCCAAAACGGAACTGCAATTATTTTGTCTTTTTCTGCAATTCTATTGGTTGATTACTTTGCTTTTTTTCCTTAGTTCTTAAAACAATCAGGTTCGTTTTAGTGTTTTTTTCCATTTGCACTTTTTTAAAGGCTCTGAGTTCTGTCTTCATAAATTTTATGGCTCTTGAAATTGATTTTTTTAAATCTTTTTTTTTTTTTTACATTCACTAGTTTCCTTTTAGATGCTAGTATGAGAATGTAAAGGAATACTGGCTTTTCAAGAGGAGAAAGAATATAAAACTTAACATTGTATTCCAGAGGTTAATGCTTTTATCTTTTAAATTTAAGCTTAAATAACTAATAAAAGCTCTGATACCACAGATGTAAATGGAGGATGCCTGACCATTACAGGAAATGGAGAAGTATTTTACGATAAAATCTTTGTCTAAAGAGTATGTAGAATTATAATAGGTTTCATCTTGACACTTTAATAAGCATTTGTCTATCTCTAATTTATTACGTGACTACTCTTTTTTTCATTTTTATCGATAATGTATAGATAAGTTGTATGATTCCTTGGGGTCTGGTTTTCAAACTTCAGGGTTTTGCACCACAATTTTGGAGACTCAAGCAATGTTGTTTATAATTTCAGTGCCAAATATACTGATGCTAAAGAAATAAATACTAATACCAAAAATACAATCAGAATTATAAACGTCTAACTGCATTAAATATTCCAGCAAATAGTTGTGAGTGCAGGAATGCACCTACAGTTATTTGGCCTTCAAAATTGTGAGTGGAGTGTGGGTGTATAAGAGGCCAGACTCATCAAAGGAGGCCTTTGGACCTTTTTTCCTTGAGAATATAAATTTTTCTGCATTTGCATTTTGAAATGTCTGTATTTGCCCATATTAAATTCAATTTTTTTTCTATTTCATGTTACAAATTGAGCTAAATTTCTAGTGATGTTATTTAAATCCAGAGCTACTGTTCGTAAATTTAATGACTAAAGTGTTATTTTCAAGTTCACTGTGTATGTTCCAATCATTTCCATACTCAGCTAGGTACAAAGAAAAGCCAGTTTCCTTGGTTCATGGGTATTGGTCACTTCATTTGATTATTTATTTATTTTTTTTATGTTTCCTTTGCTGCACTTTTAATTTAGTTTCATCAGTAGCTTGTCTTTATTTGCCTGGACTGAACATTCTTCTTTCTTTACCCCCTGTTCATTGCAAACAGCCACGGGGCAAATGTAGTCTCTCACAGCCTGGACCCTCTGTCAGCAGTCCACATAGCAGGTACCTTATTCTCCTGGTTTCCGCACTCTGTTCTAGAACCCCAAGAGGATGATGGAAATTGGCCGTGATTCCTCTCTGTCCGCACCGACTCCGTCAGGTGGCCAGGACTTAAACAAGTGAAGACTTCCCTTTTGTGAATAGTTTGGCAAAAGGGGCTCTCAGTTACTTCAAATTCTTTGTTAAATTGCAATACTGGCTAATCCTTTGACATCTACAGCCTTTGCTTCCCAGGAATGACATGTAATCAACATTTATTTTTATATGCCTGATCAGGATGAATGGGTGTTTACACTCATGACATTTAATGATTATTCGATTTTGGCATGATTTAACAGAAATTCCAGTAGGTTCATGGCAAACACTTTTTATCATCCTCTTTACCTCTAGATATTAAATTAAGGCAGGTAATAGGCCAATACCATACTCTAGAGTTCACAAAACCCACAGATCTGGACGAGACATACTAACACCCTTTTCTTTATTTATTTTTTTATCCCCCCCCCCCCCCCCCCAATGTTTTGTTCAGTTTGTGGGTTTTCACTACTCAAGACTCAAAATTAAAAGTCAGAACGTGAGGGTTTTGAGACTTGCGATCACTTTCCCCTCCTTAGACGCCTGCAGTATAACGCGCTAACGCCGCCGGGGCTCTCGCCAGGCGCTTGCGTGCCTGTGTCGCTGCGGGAGCGGCGCCGCCCCGCCTGCGGCCGGCCAGCAGAGAGCAGGCTCGCGGCTACAGCTTCTTGCTTCCCACCCTGTCTCCGGCAACCTGTCATCGCTGCAGCTAACAGTGCTTCTGCGTTCTTTGTTGTTGTCAGTGTGATGTGTGTACCTTCACTCTTTCACTGATGAGATCACTAGCCTCTAGAGTTATGAAGTTTAAAAAAAAAAAAAAAAAAAAAAAAAAAGTACACAAGCAGGCCAAAACGTAAAAAGAGCGTCTATTTCAGCATCTTACGCGTTGCAACACCTAAAATAATCAGAAACTATGATGAAAATATATTTGTTCTTATAGTTAAGTCCTAAATCTCATTTATTCTCTATAGTACCTAATTAATTTTTAAAATAACTCCTGTTGAAGTGAAAGATTTGACGTTGGAGAGGAGGCAACACTAGATTTAATACAGTATTTTAGCAATAACCAAGCAGAAAAAAAATACCTTAAGAGTATTATTTTTTTTCATGAGCAAAATCAAGGCTTTGTTCAGCAAAATTATTCTCAAATATAAATGAAATAAAGAATAAAACTTCTTACCATGCAGGTATTTACATAAACACTTATTTAAAAAAAAAAAAAGGTTTGATTTATATGTGTAGTTAGTGACTGTGAGTAAAGTGGCACAGTTGCAAAACCACATAGCATGGCAGATAGAACAGGTGGAGTACCTTTCACTGCTTCCACTGGCACCAAGAAGCTGCCTCATTTTTAGGGATTTTTTTTTTCTTTGAAACATGAGGAAAGCACATAGAAAATAGGTGACACATGGCACCTATGGAGGTGACTCCATCTTTCTGTCCGATGGAGAAAGAGAATTAATTTTCCCAACTCCGGTCTGCTGTGTAGCTTGGCGTTTCTCATAGGGAGTGGGAAAAGGGAGGAGGGGGGCTTTACTCTGCAGCCATTAACAGCTAGGAGGAATGGAGGATGTCTTCAGCAGATTTAGCATGCTCGCAGTAGCAACGTGGTACTCAAGAAACGTATTGTGTGTGCTCTTCCACTCTCCTGTATAGTCAGACCACTTCTGCCAATCTTTTGAGAAGGTTTCTGGTTGTAGGTGCGAGCCGCTGGCTCAAAATGCAGCTAGCAATGCTTTGCAGCTTTGAGATCAACCTCTGTTCTAGCAGTGGCATTGGTGCGGCACCTTTCAGATCAAGTCTTTCCAGCACTGTTTATTAACACATCTTGTAGCAGTACAACACAATGTTCAATTTGTCATTCAGACAAGCATGGAATACGAATGAGTCACTGCTGAATAGGAAACTTAATCAAATGCGCAAGCCAGACAGGTTGTGGTTGATGTATAATGTGGTTTTAACTGATAAAGCGGTACAAGCTGTCACTGTGTTCTTTAATATTTTGACATGCCTCTGATCAGAGTACTTTGTGTTTGATCTTGCACTGGATCAGCAAACCCTGTTAGAGTTTAGTATACTGGAGAACTAAAGTCAATTTTGAAAGGTTTATCACGCAGGAGGTTGTGAAGGAAAGTTCATCTAAAAATTAGAGGGGCTGTGTTTTGTGTATAACAAGTGTGATATCATTTTGCCTTCCCCATTACCACAGCAAAAAGACAAGCATGCACAGTGTGATGCTAAGCAAGGTACAACCTTGAACTAGGTGTTATATTGTGGGTTCAACTAAAGGCTCATTCAGGAGGTATTAGTAATCTTACGCTAAGCGGGAAAAGCAAATCCAAGACGCAGCTCCTCTTTCTTCATCAGTTTAACAGAGCTGTTGTAAATGCATACCTGGATCTGTGCCTGTGGATTTTTTTGAAGTGATTAAGATGTTAAAAAGATTAAAATAGTCGTTCAATTTGCTCAGGGGTGTTTATATTGTCTCTCTTGAGCAGCTCTATTCAAGTCTTGGTGCCACAGTGCCAACATCCATTTCCTGCTCTCCCCAGGCCTCCCCAAATGACTAGTGGATCTTTAAAGGTCACTTGCTGTTCCTGGAGCAGACCAGGCCACAGAACTCTCTGTGCCTTCGGCCACAAAATGGCAGCCCTTGCCACGCAGTAGCTCAAACGTGAGGTTTGGGCTTGGCTTGCCATGGTGGTTCTCCCAATTATCTCCCGCACTCTCGCTTAAAGCTTCTTACCTAAACTTCATATTTAACTGCCTTTGAAATGGACCTATTCATCTTCTTTACAAGGTAAGCCAAATCTGAGGTTGGGGTGATGTGATGCTGAGAGCTAGGGAGAGAATCAAAGTCAGAACACAGACAAACAACGTCATTCCTAGAGAGTCTCTCAGGCCACTAAGAGGAGTTCTTGCCTGCTCTCGTAGGCAGAGCATCATACCTTCCCCCTTCATAACTCTAGCAACCTCCATCTTCAAAAATCAGAATCAGTGGGATCAAAAAGTCTATTAGAAGATCGTTATCAAATTTAATTTCTCGGATTATCTGGAAGTACAATAATTTCCACCTTGTATATATCCATGGCTAGATGTAATAATTTGGTTTTGTGCAAACATTATCCCTTCCTTTAACAACTGTTCACCCTTCTTTCTGTCTGTTCTGCACTATTTTATAGAGACCAGTTTTAGTATCTCTCAGGTTTTATATTGGTAAGCTCAGCTCTTTATTTCCTTCATAGGAGAAATACTCCATTTTTTTGACTCCTTTAAGCTTGGCGTAAGTTTGAATTCATCTTTCAATCAAAATGATACAAACTGCTCCAAGTGAGATCTGACTAGTGCCTTGTAGAACACCATTAAAACAACCCCTTTTCTCTTCTGGAAATCTTGAACCGAAATATATTTTAAAAATGCTTTTGTCCGTTTTCACAGCTATTCACAAACCGCGTTATTGGTTTGTGGCTATCCTGTGTCAAACAGCTCTAGATTCTCTTCATTATTTTCAGAGTGTGAACTTCCAAATTTATAGCAGAAGCTTTTATTGCTACCTTATGTACTATAATCCAAAACTCCCTGAGCTACTTCTTAAACCTATTGGATTCACCCATTTTTTTCTGTGCAAGAACCTAGTCCTATTTTGTATTTGCAAGGACTTCCAACTTCTACCATCATAGAGGTGAAATGTGCTGTTCTTATATTTTGTGCCATAGTCTTTTCATAAAGATATTAAATCAAGACTCATCCTTGATTAACTCCAGTAATAACATCCTACTAGCCCAGCAGTGCCTCTTCCAATGTAAGCCGGTTGTCTGCATTCCATTAGTCAATTCACCATTAAACTCCCTTTATTGATTCCTGTCAGCTTCGCTCGAATGATAAATTCTTCTGTTATAATCTTTCAGATGTTTCCTGCAATACAGATAGATTATTTGGACCATATTTTCCTTGGAAAAAAAAAATAAATCAGTTATCTTTAAAAGAAGGTACTCATCTGAGCTGAAATTAAAGTTCACTTTGCCCGTCCAATCTATAGCCTGGTAAATTAGCTTCTCCTCTCTTGAAATGCTCAGGAAAGAGTTCCAATTTCACTGGTATTACAAACTCTCAAAGTAAGGGCAACAATTGCTTGCACTTCTTCACTTAATTTATGAGATTTCTTGACATGAAGAAGCTTACTGTTGGCCAGGTCTGCAGCTGTGCCTCTCCCTTTTGTCTAGTTAGTAGGAATTTTGTATGGAGCGAGTAGCAGATGGCCTTACTTCCTTCCCTCCTCCAGCAGGGACCAGTGTGACAAATGATGGGGCAGTCAGAAGACAGACAGATGTAGATGCAAGCTCAAGAAAAAGACATTACCTGTTTCTCCAAAGTGGCTTACAATACTTCAGCTTTCTATTCTCCTGCTGGGGTATATAGGAGTTCTGGCCCTCGTAAATAGTGAGCCTTTTTTATTAATAATGTATATTTTTAACCATCTCTCCTCACCAACGCTCTAAGCGGAGCCATTCCCTTTTTCAGACAATTATGTAGATTACAGAGGCGTACCTGCAATAGACACAGGCAATACAGCATTCAAACTTTTTAGAACTCCCCCTCTGACGATGTTTTCATAATGTTTCATTATTTGCTTGTTTAATTGTTTCCATGCAGTGTTAGAAACTATTCTTCAACACCCTGCTTCACTGCAGAAAAAGTGTTTTGAAAAACTTTGCCATGAACTGTTTTTTGAAAGAAAGTTTGTGTTCCTTGTAGAGATCAGCCATGCAGCTTACACATACCTCTCTTTATTTCTTTTTTCGGTAAAGCAGAAAGCAAACAGTGCTGGATTGTGCTACTAAAGCCATAGGAAAAGAAAAATTAGATGCTAACTTTGCCTGCTCCCATTTGATTCTGCTTTTTGGAAATTCCCTGTCTGACACTCAGTGTTGCCCCAGAGTAACTCTGAGTCAATGAAGGAAATTCAGACTTTGCTCATTATCAAACAGCAGTTACCAGCTGCAGAAATGTGGCCTTTTTTGATTGGGATTAACAACATTTGTACAATGAGAGCCTTGTAAATAGGTAGACTGTGCAATCAAATGCTTGGAAGGTAATTAAGCACTCCTTGTTCCCTTTGTTCCTACCTCAGTCCATTAACTTTCTCTCTTGGCATTCTCAGACAGTAGAAGTCCTGATCTAATTGAAATTTAATATGGAATGCTCTGATGCTGTTAAATGTGCCATATCCGTTCAATATGTTCTTTATAGTATGTGATCTTACATTATGTGATAAGCAGCTTTCCATCCGGGCTACAATAATGTGGATTCAAAGAACATGTGATCTGAAGTTTTGATCATCGCTCCTTCCTGGGAGATTTAGGTCAAGTTAATAATTTACCATACTGAAGTGTTTATGTATCTGTTGGTCATCTAAACTTTACCAAATCTGTAAGTCTTCATAGTGGGATGATGAATATATGTGAACGAGACAATAAAAATCATCTCAAGCATAGAAAGAACTCTTTTCTGAACATGTGGGAAGGGGACCCTTGCCAAGCCTGGCATAGTTTTGAAGATGGTATTTTGGTTTTTGCATGAGTTCTCACACAGATTCAGATTTATCTGGGACACAGGATCAAAAGGACAAGGGGAAGGCAAGGAGATACTAAGGAACCATCACCCCCTACTTGCTTTACTCAGGAGCATTTGACCTCAGCCAACAAACCTGATCTCCCACACCTTCAAGTTGAGACTAAATCCATCCTTATGAGCATTTTTATCTCTTAAACCCTAGCAAACCATAAATTTCCTGAGGCTTCATAGTCATAGCAGCCACACAGATGTTTTATAGCAACATGTCTAAGACAAAATTCATGACCTAATGTCTTAATGGAAGAGATCTTGTAGCAAATTAATTGAAGGCTCTAAGTTCTTCATTTTTGGCTAGTGCTAAAATACAATACTTTCCTGTGCCATTTAATTAGCACACTGAGACTTTCAGACTTTAACTTGGATAATCACTCTTTTCAGTCACCCGCTTACCTCAAAATCTGTCATCTGTATGTTAGAGCTCTGACGGTTTCATTCAAAAAGGAAAATGTGAAATATAAGTCTTTATCCTTCATTAAAAAATAGATTGAATTTTTGTGCTTAATTTGAAGTGTCCCTTTGGAAATGTTTGCAGTAGGTCTCGCCTCTCCCATCATACTGTGATGGATATGTGCCATTTCAAGTCAGGTCCATCGACACAAGGGAGAAAATCATTCGGAAGATGATGGTGTCAAGTCAGTTGAGCAAATAGATTTTGACCGCTGATTCAGTGCAAGATTCAAAATACAATGGACTTTGTGGAAAATGAGTTCCCATTGCCTGCATATTGGTGAATTGAAGGTCGATGTAACTGAAACTTAATGCATTATACCCTTGCGGATACTATATACAGAAATGAATGTAGAAACTTCTGCAAACCAAATGCAACTGCCGTTTTAAATGAGGAGGCATTGAACACATGTTGACAGGTATGGCCCACCTTTTATTCTCCCCTTCTCTGGAGCACAGTGCTTGTAAGTGGAGAGTCTTCCCCAGAACTGATGAAGGGGCTGTGAAGTCGCAAAGACCATTCTATTGTGATCGTTTGGCGTTTTCCTACCCAGTCTAGAAATACGGGGTCTCTTAAAGGTGTTAGGGAAATAGCATGTTCAGTGAAAAATACCACTGCGGTTGTCAATCGAAGTCTGTACAAATAGTAAACCAGCCTTCAGGAAGGCTGAGTGCCCGAGGGCAGCCTCTGCCACAGTAACGTTTTAGCGTATTCACCTGTCCGTCCTCTTTTCTCAGGTCCACAAGAGGTGGCTCAGGTTCCTCCCCTTCTGAGGCTGGGCCAGCATGCCAGCGCCCGTCCTTCTTCCTCAGAGTCCTCAGAGCTGCTCTGCCACTTCAGCTCCTCTTGCTGCTCCTGATCGGGCTGGCTTGCCTGGTGCCAATGACCAAGGAGGACTACAGCTGTACTATGGCCAACAACTTTGCCCGCTCTTTCCACCCCATGCTAAAATACGTGAATGGTCCACCTCCGTTATGAAGGAGACTCGTGAGACAGCGGGTGACCTTGCTGGAGTGCTAGCTGAGAGGCAGGATGGTTTTTAAAGGGTGACAGGATTCAGTGTGGCAGCTTTACCTACCTGCTGTAACCACCGCTGCGTCCATATCATTCTCTGCTGGCACTCAGCTAGTAACGCATCAGTATATCGGTATCAAACTGCACAATGTATTACCTGAGTAGCATCGTTTCAATACTCGCATCCTGGGTACTAAGGAGGATGTGACGTGTATGAGGGAAATGTCCTTCTGTCCAGCATTCTGGATCTTTTAGCCACTTTATATCCAGGTCATTGCCCTGTACTATGCATAGCCAAGGACTTGATACTGTAGATCCTTTCCTGTGTGCTGCTCTAAATGAGCCATTAGCCAGTCTTTGTTAAATACCCTCTCAGTATCTACGGTATACAAAATAACCAATGCTAAAGAAATTTTAGAGCATTTGTAACATAAAATTTTAAAGGGTCTTGTATGGCAACGTATTATTCCCCGTGGTTTCTGTTTCGGGCATGGTGTTCTAACTTTTGCTTTGGATGCACAAGGTGTAAATCTGAGAAGCACTTTTTTTATGGTTTAAAAAATGGATGTAATAAATAAGATCATAAAAGGTTTTATGAGGAAAAATGTTGAATGTCAAGTTGAAAAACAAAGGACATATTTATGTATGTACAGTTTGCTAAGCCAAGTTTTGTTTGTATTGATTTCTTTGCATTTATTATAGATACCATAAAATATTTTGTCTACGTGCTTTTTAATGACAACTATGGAAACCTCTAAGTTTAGAATGAGATATGTATGGTATAAAAAAAATTAGAAAACGTACATATGCTGCACTTCTAAAAAGAATTAAAAAATGCTGTAACAAATTAATGGTATTAGGTATGTGTTTGAATAAGAAGATCTGGAAAACTTGACAAATGGTAAAGTACATGGGAAAGTATCACATTAGAAGTTGTGCTGCTATTGAAAGCAGTCTCTATTTTGAATTAGTGATTGGTCACTTCAGGTTGCTTTTTTTCTCAAGCTCTGCTTCTTGAAGTTCATTCTCACTCGTGTATTGTTTCTCTCTCCGTGAGTGTGTGTGTGTGTGTGTTTACGTATGCAGTCAAGTGCAACCTTTGGCAGTTGAGATTGTACCAGTCTGCACTGAAGCAGATTTTTTCCTGTGGGTGTACTGGAAACTTCTCAATATTCTCCATAGCAGCTTAATACCAAGATAGATGTTTATGCTTTACCAATAGTTAGTCTAGTGGAATATGCCTAAAACATAAGCATCATTAGGAAGAAGTTCTTTACAGTGAGGGTGGTGAGACGCTGGCACAGGTTGCCCAGAGAGGTGGTGGAGGCCCCATCCCTGGAGACATTCAAGGCCAGGCTTGAGGAGGCTCTGAGCAGCCTGATCTAGCTGAAGATGTCCCTCCTTACTGCAGGGGGGGTTGGACTCGATGACCTTTAGAGGTCCCTTCCAACCCAACACATTCTATGATTCTAATAACAGAAAAACGTAACAAATTGAAGACTCATAAATTTTTCAGAAATATTGCAGAAAACTTGCAGTCTGAGCAGTGGTAGACACTTTGCCCAATTTAGCAGTCTGAACTCAACTAGTTTCAGAATCTTTTCAATTTTGAAAAAAATACAGATCATGTCTCTAATTTACTGCTCTTTAATATGTTTGGGATTTTTTAAGCCATGAGACACAACGTGAATTTTTCCTGCAAGTTAAATGTTTTTACTTAGAATATATTGGCCTACCAAATATAAATAAAAAAGCCAGAAGAAAATACAAGCACATTAATTGCTGTTATGTAGGATTACTTTTCTGGGATGTCATCATTTGAGCTGGTATGAGAGGAGGGTGGTCAGAGGTAGAGTACCACAAGCTCAACTCCAGCATTTGGAGGAGCCAAAATAAAGTTTCCTTTCCAGGTAAGTGTAACGTTAACGTTTTCCTGAAAAGGACTTTGTATGTCAGCAAAGTATCTGCAATGTCTGAGACCCAGACTTGGACTGGCAGTTTCCTTCGTTGGTATTCAGAATTTATGCTAGGCTAGATTAGTATCCATAATCACTGATTCTGAGTAGACAAAGATAAGGAACACACTTCTGGGGTGCGAGGGTGAGCTGTTACTTGCAGCAGGCCTGACATAAGATTGACCCCTCCTCTCTTTTCTGATAGTGTTCTCTTTGGTGACGTACTTTAGTCAATGGTAATCAGTGCACCTACGTGAATAATTCTGTAGTTTGTCAAACCTCTTAGTCCAGATCTTTGCATGCTTTAGACATCCTTTCATCAGCCAGTCCCTGGTTTTGGTAGTTAATTTTTTTTGTTGAGAGATATTTTTGTTTTCTTTTAAAAGGAAACACTGAAAAGAGTAAAAGGACTAATTTAGTGAGAAATAAGGATCTCAGCCTGACTTTGTCTCCTGTTTTCCAGCCAACTATTGGTGATCCTATGGAAGAGCAGTCTGTTGACGGAACCAGGCAAAAAGTCACAGATGAAACCTGTGTTCATTACTTAAGTATTTAAAAACTGAGGGAGAGGCAGGGAGGTTTGAAACAAGCTGGCCAGGGAAGGAGAGAAGTGCAAGGAAGAGAGTTCAGTTTGAATGATGTCAGATGCTGTCAGAATTAATAAAGTACTTTATCAAAAGTGTACAGGGTAGCATCTAGCATGCTTTGAATTGCAACCTGACATATGAATTTTACCAGCTATTTTGCCACTGTGTAGCCCCTGCATCCCTTAATTGTTTGAATGCCTTACCCACTTTCCTGATGCCTAGGGAAGAATGGCCTGTCTTCTGCAGAAGGAAAGCAGAAATTGTACACCTCACTTAAGCTCCTAGGGGCATTTCACTAAAATGAAGTGGGGGGGGGGGGGGGGAATGATTCCATCTCGTTCATGATGGTCATGCCCTTTTATTTTCTCTCACCTCTTGAAATGTTCAGTCTAGGGAGTATGAGAAAGTGACGAAATGCCAGAGGAGTGGAGGTTAGCTGGTTAAATATGCCAGGGGAAAACTGATGTGAGATCATAGGAACTTTTCACAATTAATTCCTTAAATAGAGTTAGGGCTAAGCAGGAAAAGAAAAGAAGTGATGATAATTAAAGGAAGTAAAGAATTTGGAAGGTCACATCATCAAGTGTCAGTAGCCCTTTCAAGTTCAGCGCATTTTTGGCTGATGATTACCTGCAGGGCACACATGCACTGTCTCACCTCTGTCTTGCTGATGAACTGGAAGGCGGAGAGTGTTCCTGCTATGCAGGTTTCACAGCAAAGCTGCTTCTGTTCATAGCCTCAAGCTCCGAGCTCTAACCACAGAGCTAGCTACAGTTTCGAAGTATTACCTGTTGGTTTGAAAGAGAAGTTAGATATAGAAGACTTCCTTTTGACCCCAAGTGATCTGCTCACATAGAGCAATCCTCCCAGTAAACAGCAAACTCTCTACGCCACCTGTGAATAAGTCAGTCACAGACAGTGATAGACACACATTACAAAAACGTCATACACAGGAAAAACACCTATTTGCAAATCCTAAATCTCCCATACCTTCAAAGATAGGAATGACAGCCTATAAGATGACATCTCAAGGGAATTGCAGGCAGTTTGTGCCAGCAGATTAGAGGATCCCTTGAGTGCCACTTCGGATGTCTTACTTTTGGGACTTTCAGTCTTAATTCTGGACAAAATCAACATCTGACCAGTTGAAGTGCTTTGAGCAATAGACTCCTCCAAAAGGAACTTCCTGGTCCTCAACCAATTCCATTATGACTTCAATGTGATTTTCCAGAACTGGATCTTGATCCTAAAACCTGGCCCGAAGAAGTGAAAACAGAAACAAATGGCCAGGCATTTCACAGGATCCTGTTTAATCAAGCTCCATCCCAGGAGCACCAGTGACTTGAAGGTCTAGCTTGAGTTGCAAATCCCAATGCAACATCAGCATATGCGTTGATTGCCACAGCATGAACCAGGGTAAATGGGGCAACTGCAGGGGGAAAAAACCCGCACCCAGAAAGCTGTCAAGCATTGCAGCCAGTGGCACTAGCCAGCTTTGCAGCCTGGGCATCTTTCTCATCCTGATAATGTCAAGCTACTCTCTCTGCCTACCTCTGTCTCCTTGGGACACTGCTACAGAGGACTTGATGTGGACCAAGTCTTCAAGAAATGCACAAGTTAGAGTCTGAGATGCCCTGTCTCTGTGCTAAGTTTGCAACCTGTCATCTACCCTCTTTCTAAAGCACCTCACCTACGTGGCCTCTGCAAATACAAGGAGCTGATTTCTGGTAATGTGCCTTGAGCCCTGGCTGAAAGGCATGAGGAAAGGCAGTACAGGAGCCACAGAACTCTGGATCTGTGTCGAAGGCACGTGCTCAAGCATAGAGAAAGTAGACTCTGTGTCTTGGGGAACTCCAGTCATTATTGCGTTATATTTTTCCCTATTTTCTACTGTAGATAGTTGCAGTAGCTGCTGTAAAGGTGTAATCACCCCCAGAGCTTGATGTATCTTGCAACTCTGAACCCTACTTGCTGGCCTGTAGTCATCTCATAACTAGTGGGTGTTTAAAGGCATAATGGAAACTGGTTGCTCAGCGACTCCAGATCATGCAGTAATATCAAGGCACTATCTCATTATGCTTAAAATGACAGAAGTGCAAAATAATGAGCACTATTTGCCCTGAACTTACTGCATTTGTTTGTGGAGTTTTGTTTGTGGAGCGTGCTTTACAAAATCTGAAGGCCGACTGAAAAGTGATATTTAGAGACGTCTGACAGTGTTAGGAGTACAAATGGTCTGAAGTTGACAGAAATAGTCAATAGTTGACAGAATTAATTTGTCTTTACAAAAAAAAAGCAGTAGATAAAAATCCGTGAAACAATATAAAAGGAAATTAATAACTGCAAGCTTAAGCACTGAAGACTTATCATAGACTAGGGCTTGGTTAAATGATAGAAATCCAAATTATATTAAATTGTTACTCTAAAAGCAGACAGGAACTGAAAGCTGTGACTTCTGTTGTTTGGTGCTGCTTAATATATCATTCAAAAAATGAACTGGTCAAAACTACTTGATTCAGTAAAAATCTGAAAAAAAGACCTGATATGTAGCAAATGAATTTTACCAGAATGAGATCTGAATAAACAATGACATTTAATTTTTGTAAGAGGGAGGAGACTTTAGGAAAGTATTGTCCATTTCTTGTATCAGAAGTGGCGTTGGGGGAGAAGAAGTGAGCCACCGACTCTTCTGTGTCAGGGATGACGCAGATGTGGACGTAGTTTGCACAAAAGTTTCTCAAGTCAGGCTCTTTGCATTTTCAGGCACGTTGTAATTCCTGGGAGACTGCTATTATTGATGTTGTAATTGTGGGGGTTTTCATTCCATTGTTTTTAGAAAGGATATTTAAAAAAAAAAAAAAACCAGCTGAAAGGAAAGCTACCAGCGTCCCCCTTTTTTCTATAAGTGCTCACAAGCCCATCCAAGAAATAGGACATTCATGTTTGTAGTATTTTCTTTTTAAATAATTCAAACACTGTCTGAGAGGCTCTCCTGACCATTGAGCTGCAAGTTAAAACACAGGGTTGTAACTTTGACTCCTTTGCTAAACTTGAAGCACTGTGCAGCCAGGTGTGCAGACCATGGGGGCAAGGGGGGGGGAAAAAGTACTGGAATACAGCATGATGCTGTAGTATTTTGGTTGAGACAGATACAAAGACGTTTTGGAGCTGCAGTTTCTTTTCCTATTTTCAGGTTTAACATAAGCAAAAAATAATCCTGCAAAGGCAGACTGGACCTCAAACTTTTCTGCTTTCGTAAGGATGCCTAAACTTTTAAGCTTTTACGTGCCTTACTGTGACCCTCACTGCGAAGTGGGTAGCACTTTTTGCTTACCTCTGTGGTATAACATACTTGTTTCACCTTTCCATGGACAGCACACATTCTCAAGAGGTGAGTGGAAAATAAAGAAGACATCTGAGAAGGCGCAAGCATTTCTGTCTTAGAAAGGAGCACTCAGTCTTTGTATGTAGAGGAGCTAAATATCCTACAGTCCCAAGCATGTATTGCAAAATATGTCTTAAAAAAAATCCTGAAAGCACAACCTTTCCTCACATGCACATTTTTCAGCTGTTTAAAATGGTAACGTGCTGGAGTGGTGCGCAAATGTGTAGGAATGGAAAACAACAGGAGATAAATTTTATATTCCCAGTATGCCTGCAGAAATGAAGACATTAGCAGAGTGACACCTAAATACTGCAACATACAGATCTCACAGGGACATGAGAGCCAGTTAGCCTTGCTTCTGCTGAGATAAGTGCCAAATGTTATTATTTTGATGGTCAATTTTCCTGAAGACTTCATGAACATTTTTACACTTGAACCTCTTTGTCTGCAGGATGCCACAGTGAATGGTAGAAATTGGAGCCTGGCCGGGCATGAGAAAAACCGTGCAGCATCCTTCCGCAGGCACTCTTTCTCTGTGAGCACGCTGATGAGTGTTACATGGGAGGATTTTCTTCTCCTCTTCACTGCCTGAGTGGTACAGACAAGCAGTGTAATGCAGAGTAAAGAGACTTTTCCAGCCTAAGAAACAGCTGTTTCATGGAGCTTCTAATGTGGCAGGATCTGGATGAAAAAAAACCACCACAAACAAACAAGGAAAAAAAATCCAATAAATCATCATTTAATTTTGAAGAATAAGCATGGCCACAAAGCTTTTAAAGGGGTTGGGTGCCCCACTGACTGCAAACACCAAGGTTTAGCCCATGAAGAAGCTGTTGTCATTGTATAACAAGGGGATTGCTTTAGTTAACAGGAAAGTGAAAGCAGTGAGATACGTTCTTCAATGATGCCTTAACTATGTCATACCTTTCTAATTAGTTAAATAGAATAAAATACACTGGAACAAGACATGCATCACTTACATGTTAGGAAAGAGAGAAAGCAAGGGTGTGGGAGGAGTCCAACGTATACGGCTCTGTGCATGTATATGGGCCCCCTCAAGGGAGTAGGCAGCTGCTCTGCAAGGCGCCGTGTTTGTAGTGAGGGAAGCGAGAGTGATGGGACCAGTAAAGGTGACCCAGGAGTTTCAGCTGCAAGAGCTCTGCAGTGATATGTCCTTGCTGTATGATTTCTCAAATTACTTCAGCCAACAGATGTAAGAAATCAGGAATGAAGCCAGAGTCCCAGCCGGCTCCTGGCTGTGGAAATGTGCCCAGTGCCTGGCTGCAGAGGCTCTTTTCCTGGTGGGTTCCTCCTCTGTGGGGGGAAGTCTGAACAAGCAAGGTCTGAGCAATGAAGAGGGAGACAGACTCTTTTTGGTTGTGCCCACTGACAGGGCAAGAGGCAATGGGTACAAATTAAACCACAGGAAATTCCATCTGAGTACAGGAAAACATTTTTTTAATGTGCAGGTGGTCAAACACTGGAACAGGTTGCTCAGAGTAGCAGTAGAGTCCCCTTTTTTTGCAATGTTCTGTAGGTGACCTATCTTTGAGCCAGGAATTGGACTAGACAATCTCCAGAGATGCCTTCCCAGCTCAGCCGTACTGTGTGGTCACGCCGTACTCCAGAAAGAGATGGGCAAAAGACTGCCTGATCTCCAGGTATTGTGTAATCCTTCGCCCATTGAAATTGGCACAATTTGTGCAGATGTAAATACGCTCAGACTTTAACTGTTTGGGTTTTAATTTAGGAGTGTCAGGCCTTTGATTTTACAGGAGTATTCTCCTGTCTAGCTGCTTTTTTCGTATTAAGTCTGTGAGTTCAGTGTCAGGTAGCAGCTGCCATCTTAAGCCAGTTCTCCATGAATGGTAAGAGCATTTGACCTCAGTGTTCATTTGGTCCTGTATATAAAATATTGTATAAAACCATTGAATGTTGTCAGATTTTGAGTCAGCATTGAAAACAATTTTATTATTTTGAGCACATGTACACGTACAATTAATTGGTATTACTCTCGCCCACCCTTCGTGGCCAAAGTATCAACTCTCAGTTAAGCTCTTTGTCATGAAAGAATGTTGCAAAACAGTCATAGAATCACAGACTCATAGAATTGTCTAGGTTGGAAGGGACCTTTAAGATCATTGAGTCCAACCATCACCCTAACACTGACAAAAACCATCACTAAACCATATCGCTAAGCACTATGTCTACCCATCTTCTAAATACCTCCAGGGATGACAATTCCACCACTTCCCTGGGCAGCCTCTTCCAATGCTTGAGAACCCTTTCAGTGTAAAAATTTTTCCTAATATCCAGTCTAAGCCTCCCCTGGTGCAACTTAAGGCCATTTCCTCTTCTCCTATCGCCTGTTGCTTGTGAGAAGAGACCGACCCCCACCTCTCTACATCCTCCTTTCAGGTAGTTGTAGAGAGTGATAAGGTCTCCCCTCAGCCTCCTTTTCTCCAGGCTGAACAACCCCAGCTCCCTCAGCTGCTCCTTATAAGATTTGTGCTCTAGACCCCTCACCAGCTTCATTGCCCTTCTCTGGACCTGCTCCACCACCTCAATGTGGTTTTTTGTGGTGAGGGGCCCAGAACTGAACACAGTACTCAAGACGGGGCCTCACCAGTGCCAAGTACAGGGGGACAATCACTTCCTGAGTTCTACTCACCACACTGTTCCTGATACAGGCCAGGATGCTGTTGGCCGCCTTGGCCACCTGGGCACGCTGCTGGCTCATATTCAGCCATCCATTGACCAATACCCCCAGGTCCTTTTCTGCCAGGCAGCTCTCCAGCCACTCTTCCCCAAGCTTGTAACGGTGCAGGGGGTTGTTGTGCCCCAAGTGCAGGACCCATCACTTGGCCTTGTTGAACCTTATACCATTGGCCTCGGCCCATCGATCCAGCCTGCCCAGGTCCCTCTGTAGAGCCTTCCTACCCTCAAGCAGATCAACACTCCCACCCAACTTGGTGTCATCTGCAAACTTACTGAGGGTGCACTCGATCCCCTCATCCAGATCATTGATAAAGATACTATAGAGAACTGGCCCTAATAACAAGTCCTGGGGAACACCACTCGTGACTGACCACCAACTGGATTTAAACGTATATACCACCACTCTCAGGGCCCAGCCCTCCAACAAGTTTTTTACCCAGTGAAGAGTACTCCCATCCAAGCCATCGGCACCCAGTTTCTCCAGGAGAATGCTGTAGGAAAACTTTTCAAAGGCTTTACTAAAGTCCAGGTAGACAACACACACAGCCTTTCCCTCATCCACCAAGTGGGTCACTTTGTCATAGAAGTAGATCAGGTTTTTCAAGCACGACCTGCCTTTCATGAACCCATGCTGACTGGGCCTGATTGTCTGGATGTCTTTCATGTTCCACGTAATGGCACTCAGGTTGATCTGTTCCATAACCTTCCCAGGTACCAAGGCCAGACTGACAGTGCCCCGGATCCTCCTTCAGGCCCTTCTTGTGGATGGGCATCACATTTGCTAGATGCTGGTCAACTGGGACCTCCCCAGTTTGGCAGGACTGCTGGTAAATGATGGAAAGTGGCTCAGTGAGCACTTCCGCCACATCCCTCAGTACCCTCAGGAAAAACCACTTCTACTACTAAAGACTGAGGCAAAGAAGGCATTAAGTACCTCAGCCTTCTCCTCATCCTTTGTCACCATGTTACCACCCCATCTAATAAAAGATGGAGATTCTCCTTAGACCTCCTTTTATTACTAATATATTTATAGAAACTCTTTTTATTGTTTTTAACATCCAAAGCCAGGTTAAGTTCTAGTTGTGCTTTGGCCCTTCTAATTTTCTCCCTACGTAGCCTTACAACATCTTTGTAGTTTTCCTGGGAGGCCTACCCCTTCTTTCAAAGGCCATAACCTCTCTTTTTTTCACCTGAGTTGTAACTGTTATCTCTCTGTTCAGCCAGGCCAGTCTTTTTTCCCCACCACTTGTTTTTCGGCACATGGGGACAGCCTGCTCCTGTGCCTTTAAGACTTCCTTCTTGAAAAATGTCCAGCCTTCTTGTACACCTTTGCCCTTCAAGACTGCCTCCCAAGGGACTCTGTCAAGCAAGTTCCTAAAAAGACAAAAGGCTGCCCTCCAGAAGTCCAAGGTGGCAGGTCTGCTGCCTTGCTTCTCTAAGAATTCAAAACACTGTAATTTTGTTATCACTATGCCCAAAATGGCCTTCAACTATCACATCCCCCCCAAGTCCTTCTCTGCTTACAAACAACAAGTCCAGAAGGGCTCCTTCCCTAGTCAGTTCCCTCACCAGCTGTGTCAGGAAGTTATCCTCAACACGCTCCAAAACCTCCTAGACAGTTCCCTTTCAGCTGTATTGTATTCCCAGCAGATAATCTGGTAGGTTGAAGTCTCCCACGAGGACAAGGGCTAGTGATCTTGAGACTTCTCCCACCTGCTTGTAAAATATTTCACCTAGCTCTACAGCCTGGTTGGGTGGTCTATAACAGACTCCCACCATGATATCTGCCTTGTTGGCCCTCCCCCTGATTTTTGCCCATAAACACTCAATGCTACTGTCACAATCATTAAGTTCTTGACAGTCATAATTCTCCCTAACATACAGAGCCACCCCACCTCCTCTCTTTCCTTGCCTGTCCCATCTGAAGAGTTTGTAGCCATCTAATTGCAGAACTCCGGTCATGTGAGTCATCCCACCACGTTTCTGTGACGGTGACTACATCATGGTTTTCCTGATGCACAATGGCTTGCAGCTCCTCGTGTTTGTTGCCCATGCCACGCGCATTAGCGTAGAAGCACTTCAGTTGGGCTCCTCATCCTGCCACCTTTTTGCTGGGAGAAGCCTTAATTCTACCTGTCCGTTCCCAGGCACAGCCATAGTTTCTAACCCATCAATGACCCTCGCATCTCTGCTGCTGCATGAATCTCCATCCCCTGCCTTCACTGAGTCAGCAGACCAAGGGACCTCACTAGCATCCCGTCCCACAGACATTGGCTCACCACCACCAGGCTTACCTCTAAGGAACCTGGTTTCATCCCTTTCTCCCTTCAACACTAGTGTAACGCCCGCTCAATTTAATGCCCTGCCAACTCCTGTGCAAATATCCTTTTCCCCTTTGAGACAGGTGTACCCCGTCTTTCTCCAGCAGGCCTGTCATGTAAACTAACCCATGATCAAAAAAACCAAAAAGTCCTGCGACTGACACGAGGCTCAGAGCCAGGTATTGATCTCCTGTCTCTTTCTGTTGCTTCCCTCATCCTTCCCTGCAACTGGAATGACAGAGGAGAGCACTACTTGCACTCCTGACCCCTTAACCAGTCGTCCCAAGGCCTGGAACTCTCTTTTGTTTGCCCTTGGGTTTCTTACGATCAGTTCATCACTACCTGTCTGAAAAATTAGTAGTGGGTAGTAATCTGGAGGGCTTACCAGGGAGGGAAGTTTTCTTTTTATATCTTTAGCCTGGGCCCCAGGGAGGTAGCAGACTTCCCTGAGAAGTGGGTCTGGTCTGCGTATTGAACCTTCCCTTCAGGATGGAGTCACCTATGACAATGACCTGTCTTTTTTTCTTAACTGAAGACATTCTGATGCAGGGTGTAGTTTGACTTAACCTTGGCAACACCTCTGTGGACATTGAATCATCTTCCTTGGCATGACAGGGTTCCTCTTGCAAAGCATCATACCTATTTTTTAAGGGTACCTGGGAAGGTGGGGGAGTCACTGGGGAGACACGCCTGCTTCACCAGGCAGGAATATGTTCCCATAGCCCCCTATCCTCTAAGTTACCTTGTTCAGCTAGACAGGGAGAGGACAGGGAATCCTCTGTATCATGTGGCCTTTCTGCCTGCGGGGCCTGGTTCAGGGAAGGCGGGGTGTGACTCCAGCAGTCTATCTCCCTCTCTCACTCCTTGGTGATTCTCAGCCTCCTCCTGGAGCTCCATCACTAGGCAGAGGAGTTCCTCTACCTGCACAGATGTCCCGCAGGCGTGCAAACTGCTGCCATAAGGGTAGGGCACACCCTGCAGCCTGACGCCTGGGTGGCAGCGTGCTCCCACCAGAGCTCCATCTGGGAAGCTGCCTCAGTCCTGCTGGATTCAGAGCCTGGGGAGGCCAAGGCTTCCTGCTGGGTGGATATCATAGCTCCCTGGTCAAGCTGGTACAGCCCTTCATAGTCAGTCAGATGATTGGGAACCACTGCTCAGTTCTACTCTGCACTCACAAATCCCAACAGTCCCCAACTTTCTTTTGGAGTCTGCATAGGCTATTCACTTTCATGTTTCACAAGCTATTGAGTGAGGTTTCACATGGACAAAGTATGTAGCCTGTCTTGTCTTAATCATTAACGTGATAGTTAGAATTAAGGTAATAATCACCTTACCGTTTTTTCTTTATATATTACGTACAGTGAAACATCACAAAAAACCAAAGAGCTTTTACATATATATTCACGTCAGGAAAGAGAAGAACCTATGAGCCAACAGTCCCACTCAGAACCGGCACAGCATAGCAAATAGATCAAAAAAATCAATATAGGGACTATATTCTCTCCATATAACTGATAGATATATATGTATCTACAGTTATCGAAATACCTACATATGTATGTCAATGCTATAGATTATTGGTTTGATTCTTCGCAAAGACCAAATATAACTTTGAGAGGATTTTACAGAGTAGAGCTAAGTTTAAAGTGTTTTTATGTCAATAAAAGTATCTCTCATTTCCTTTTCATCCCCTTCCTGACAGCTTAGCCAAGACAACTTTTTTCCCTGAGGACTGACTAGCTTTCACTTGGGAAAGCAGTGCTATTTTATTTGGTATTAGCTAACTCACGGTAAGAGGAAGTCAACTACAGAAGGCTAAATTCACACATTTTGTTTCTTCCACCATAATCTGTTTCACAAACCAAAATAAGAAACTTAAAGCATATAAAATACTAGGCATATTAAAGCGTCATTAGGTCACCAGACCTAACACATTGTCATTGATGATTTTTGGGAAAGGCGAAGAAACAGTTTTCACTTAGATGCACAGAAACAGACACATTCTGTTTCTGTAAAAAATAGTGTACCATTTTGCTGGCTACTGGAAAAAAATAAGCAGAGAAGCATATTTTTAAAGCTATGCAAAAGATAACTAATGAAACAAAGTGCTCTGGTTAATTCTTTATTTTCAACATCAAATACATTGATAAAAATCTTGCACCAATCAGGTAGCCTACCAGATTTTTCATTTAGACTTTTTTAGAACTTTTTTAGGTGCAAAACAAAGGGAAAAAAAAACACCTCACCAAAACAAAGACATCAATAATTTTATATTCATCAGTGAAAGAACAGAATACTTCAACAAATACATTTTGGCAGCTGAGCCTATATCAAAGAAAGGACTTTCCATTGACAGACTACATAGTGCACACAAAAGCATTAGTTTTGTCGTATATACAATAAGGTGATACATAAAGTGGCTTAATGCGAGTCTCGTGACCAGCGGTCTATCCCTTCATTTTCCGATGGGCACTTTCTGAAGAAACAGACTTCTAATTATAGGCACACAGGAGTACAGAGCATACTAATTTGCAAGATGGCAGCATATACATTTTCTTAATTTTTTTTGTTTGTTTCTTTAGGCACATTTGAATGCAAAGGATAATTTTTTTTTTTAGATTTTTTTTTTAAGACAGTGCAAAACCAAATACCCTTATGGGCAACAACCACTTCGAAAACAACTTTTGGGATATAAGGCTATCTACATTTGAAAGATGAAAGGGAATTGTGAGTAGAAATGGTAGGACGTTAATATTAGAGAAATTTAATTTAAGATTCTCAGATCAAGTTGAGATTATTCTATAATTGGCAGGTGACAGCAAAGACTGTTTTGTATTACAATACCATCATTAACATGACTCTTCTTTTACATGTGTTGAATTTCTATCTGTAAAGCTATATTACAGTTGTGGATAGCATCGAAAATAGCCATCTCTTTGTTGAAAGTAAGAAATGCACTTCACATAAGTTCAGCTGAGAACACCTTATATACAAAATCCCATTAGCTTTAGGTTGGGCTGCATTCTAATTTTAAAGCAGGATATTATATACACAAGAGAGGCTTGCTGTGTTCCTATCAAAGCCTGTGATAAGACTAAGGCCCTAGTGAGGCAGAATTTTTACTTTGCTGGTAGTTTGTTTCATTTTAAACATTTGGCACAACTCCTAAGGAATCAGTCGGCATCAGAATGGATGGAGGCTCTAACACAAGCCCTGGCTTGGATGAAGGGAGTCGTTTGCGTTTTCTTTTGTTTTCTTTCTTTACAATTTAAAAGTGGTAAATGTCGGGTACCAGTGACCTGCTGACAGTCCTTGCAATATCCTTGGGAGCTAGGTTCAGATATTTCTTTAATTATGTTTTTAAATTATTAAACCCATCAGTGTACAGAAGGAGAAAAATCATCAGGAGACATCACTGAAGCATAATAGTAAATTTACCACAAACACACACCAAGAAACTCTCATTAAATTATTTTACCCCAGCACAAATCTCACTGCCCCAACTGGGAGTTTTACCTGAGACAAAGTCTGCAACATCGAGACGCGGCTCAAACCACTACAAACCAGAGCAGCTTTCACGTACTGTTGGAAACGCAGACACCGCTAAGTGCTACACGTCACCCTGTCTCCTCTCCTGTCTCCCAAGCTTTTTGTAACAACTCAGTAACAACCATATTCTCAAGCAAAGCAAGTTCATCTGATCTGTTTCTGTTTGGCTTGTTGCTGGTATTACATTGCCTGTGTTTCTAGAGGGGTTTTTGGTTTTTTTTATTTTTTTATTTTTTTTTAAAAATCCACATATAAACATTATAAAATAATTCTTTCATTAGCTGTCCAGAGACAGCTGAAGGTTTTGGTAAAAGCATAATTAGCTGCCTTGAATAGTTTTCTTTCGTTTTTTTTTTTTACATGCTATATATTTTTATTTAATATCCAGCACCAGGTATTCAGGTAGTACTGGTTTGTCAGCTGCAAATATAAAGTATATATGTATATATATGTATATATATACACACACATAAAATAGCATCCTGTGAAATAAAAATTACCAAATGTCAGGCACAATTGTTTGCATACATGAGAGCATAATTCAGAATTACATATGAAAAAGTTGCCATTTTTGTGTCATAGAACTTTGTTGAATCAATTGAATAGCTACATTCAGCTGTCTGATATGTGGACAATCATCTTTATAGATAACTATGGGAAGGTTACTATATTCATTAAGGTGCTGCTTCATTTAAAATCTCATGAACAAGTTAATGACACAGATCCTAAAATTGACCCAAGGTAAATGAACGTATTACTGGGAACCACTGTTTTTCTTTCTTGGGTGCCCTCCACTGTTGCCACCACAAACATGGGAGGACTGGTTGAATCTAAATTACTTCCTTGCAAGGGCTGAGCTAGGAAAGCATTCGTAATTAAGATCGTGAGCTGACTGATTCTTCCTTATGTTCCCAGACATATTATGATACCCCGCTGTCTGCTGCATACCACTTCAAATCACACTAATCCAGCTTCACCGGGAAAATCTGTAGAGTGTAGTGGTACTTGACCTATGTAAGTACCATCAGAATATGACCCTCTGTTGTGAATTGCTCTCCATGAACTACTTTTACCTTCTAGGCCAAATTTACACTTGAATCGATGTAATGAACTGTTCTGGGATGTAGGAAGGCAGGCATTCATTTAAAACAATTTGCCTTGCAGCTTATGAGCTTGATCGGTGTGTTCCATCGTAGAGAACAGCCAGTCGCACACACAGTATTTAAAGAGCAGCTCTAACGCTCACTGGGCTACAAGTGAATGATCACGGTGTAAGCACATAAATGTAACTGCAGGGATTCCTGTGCTCCATTCAGATCTTAGCCTGCACTCACTTCAGGGCATTCATGATTTTTCTAACACATTTGAAAACCAGCTACTAAACAAAACAAAAAAAAATGTGCATTTTCTTTCAAGGCATTTAGGAGCCCCCCAAAAACCTTCAGGTACCAAATTTGCACACACACATACACACACGCACACTCTTACTGAATACACAAAAAGACAAATCCTTCAACACATTCAGAAAAAAAATGACATTATAATATGCATCAATAAAAGGCCTATTAACTTACAGTGACTGCTTCACATGTTTAGGCTTGCACAGTTTTTGAGGAATCTTCTCAAACGTAGGTAGCATCTAGCTTCTAAGCTGCGCATATCCTCGGATATGTACATGAAACTGTTATAGACATCATTATGTACATTCACTAAAGAATCAAATCCTTGACTCGAGGAGCACAAACTCGTCCTATTCCTTGCTGCCTTCACAATTGCTATGCAACTCGGTCTCACTGCACACAGACTCTGCTGGTGTAACAGGGAGCATGATTAGACATAGGCACTCCGGCACAACGGCATTAGTTGCCCTGTTTCCTATATTTAGTTGCTACAGGATATTCCAATCAGCATAATCTAACATAAAGGTTTCAACTATAGCAGTAAAAAAAGCATCCCTGAACCCTCCTCTAGCAGTGTGCCCAGCTGCTGTGGAGCTGCCAACGCGCGTGCTACGAAACGTCCTTACTGGCAGGGTGGTCGCTTCCAACCAGCTATTGGAATAGTCCCTGGTCCGTGCTAACTCCCAAACTGCACCTGTAAACCAGAAGTGCAGATAGCACAGGCAAAGTTTATCATTAGACTAATAAAATATCCCTGGCACATGTAATAACCACATTCCAGTACCCAGCAACGTTCCCTGACACATGGAATCTTCTAGCATACAGGCAGTCAAACAGCAGCACCGACTCCTACTTTGAATAGCACATAGTATGGATTTCTTCAGTCTCTCTCCTTCATGTCTTGCTGAAACTCTTGATGTCAGTGGACCTTTTGTATATTTACAGTTGGTCTGAAGAATCTGACTAACCCTTATGCGAAACAGTTACACATGTGCATGGAGAAAGCCAGGCTGATCTTCCTGGACGTGCAGTCCCAGAGTCTTCACCATGTCTGAGGCTTATTGCCAGTTCCGGTGTCACAAGTGAGGTGGCTCTTAACAGTGATTTCTGAGCATGCCCCAACGAGAGCCAGAGAAAGCCAAGGCGATGCACAGCCTCCTGCCCTGGCTGGGCCGCCAGCTCTCCCATGCGCAGCTTGGCCACGCTCTGCTGAGTGGGACGGGACCATCCCACCCTGCTGTGCCAGTCTTGCACTGGCATCCTCACCCCTTGGTTTGTAGCACAACAAAGCAAAGGACAAGGGGATGACTTTTATAAACTAGTGCTGGATCATGTATTTGTGTGAACACTTTTGGGTTTTTTTAAGACCTGATGTTTTTTGTAATCATCTGGTCTGATTTAAGAGTAATTATCTATGTTATCACTGTTTGCTGTGTTGCCCTTGATTTACGCACTGCCAAGCAACAGAACAATTCAGCTTTGCAGGATCAGACAAGATAGAATGCAATTCGGCTAGAGGATATGGCAAGGGGACCTAAATTTTGGTCAGTATGATCTCGAGAGGGAGTTGTCTGCTGATGTAAGCCAGCAAGGTAAAACTCTTATTATTCTCAGACAGGGGTTCCTTTCTACTGTAGGAAGAAGAGAGACGGGAATCTACCTAAACTACCAAGGCAGCCACTAGCACTACAGTTTCACTGTGGCACACTAAGATGCTGATCAACTTTCCATTTACCCACCCAAAAAAGTAATCCAGAATCTCTACCAAACTGCTGCAAAGTTTCGAGCAAGTAAAGCACTAAGCAAGCACAGAATTTGGGGTGGATATCAACAAAGGCTACCACTCATGAAGATACCAGTATGCATGGGTGGTACGGTCTATTAATTTATAGTAAAATGAATGTTCGGTTTAGATTAGGACTTACCCAACTTACTTACATGCAAAATTAAATAAAAACACTGCAAATTACAAATCAAACTAGCCTGACAATCCTTGCTGGCTGTCCATAGCGATGAAACGTCACCCGTTAGGATAAGTAATCAATTTGGGCAAGTGCTTGACAAACACTCAAATGGAAAATGCAGGGGACTGTTGTCATTGGAGTGTTTACACAGGTGGCACTATAGACAAAATGAAGCATGAGCTAGGTAGTACGCTGCTGGGTTTCTCATACCATTATACATGCCGACTTTTGTTTATATTGTATTCTGCATATTCTCCTCTTCTTTACTGTTTATATAAAAAGACTGCAAGGAATGAGATGAAGCTGATGCAGTTGTCAGCTGGCTCCGGTTTTCCTCTTCCATCGGCCCAGCGCTCCTTGCTGCCGGGGCATGCAGCCGATGAGCGTCCAGCATCTCCAGCAAGAGATCATAGAGTGGAACTACGTTTTTACACTTCATATTGTACAGGTGCTCCATTCCTTTGTTGCTGTGGGTTGTAACAAAACAACAGTTACTTCCCAAATATGTTAGGGGAAAAAAAAAAAACCAACCTAATAGCTAATAATATTTGTTAGTTCACATAAATTCCACCTTGTAAAAAACAACTGACTGTACACTCTTGCTACAGTTAGCAGAAGGCGGCACCTTCAAAGAACCCTTCAGACTGCCCATGAGCAAGTTGCCTTCTAAAGGTGGCTCTTTCGCTCTCCTTTGCCTAAAAGGCAGCCTAGAGCCCACGGACTCCTAATTCAGGCACTGTGACAAAGTGGATGGGATGAATCTTGGCTTTCCCATAATAAAACCTAAAATATCATTATTCTTTTTTCCTAGAAAATAACCTCAGCCAATTAGTTAGCAAATGCTTGCCTGTAATAGCATCCATTCACAAAACTATGAAACTATGGAAACAATAATTAACTTCACTGTGCATCTGGAACTTCCTGAATTGTACAAATTCTTCTTAAGGAAATAAAAAAAAAAAAAGAAAAAAATGGATGATTAACATGAAGACAACGACACTTAAGAAAATTCACAAAAAGACAAAAGTGAAAAAAACCCCACATGCACACACCCCTCGACTTTTTCCTGAGGACCTGTATATCAGCCCAGGAGGTAAAATCTGTATGATTCAGCTTTAGTAGCTATGATGTGCTGTGTACTCTAATTTTATTAACTGAAATAATGAAAATTAAAATCTGTGTAACAACATCTCTTGTTCCTTCATAAAAATAAGATCTATACCGTATCTTTCTATAGACTTGTTATGCTGTTAGCACTCCAGCCACTGAGCAGCTACCTTAAGAGTTAATTACATTTGGGAGAATCTTTGCTGCGAGTACTAACAGAGTGCCTCAGACACCTCACCTCTAGTTAGCAAAGGACACAGTCCTCTAGATGGGGATTCAGCAGATCTGCATTTATCCTCACCCATAAAATACACATAATGATCCTAATCTCTTCTCTAAATTGGTTTGCAATCAAGCCACTTGTGGAAACCGGCTACATAAAAGCGATAGTTTTATTAAATCTTATCTTATAGGAGACTAAAGTTTGCAGAACTAGGCTACTGCTACGTTAGTATTCTACTTGTTACTTTTCAAACCACATACAAGATGCAGTAACATTAAAAGTAGGTACTGCTTACAGCACTATCAGAACAAGAAGCAAAGGAAAAGAGAACTAGAAGAAACAAACGGGGAAAGCGTTTACTCCTTTCACACCATAATCCAACGGACTGTGTAGCGCTTATGTTTAATAATACATCTTTATGTAAAGTAGCCTTTTTTCTTTTTTTTAGTAACAACTCTACACACAGTTTGCACTCCCACCTGTGAAACGCGTGTGTGTGCATTTGTGCAACCTCCCTTGCACAGGAGCCGTGCAGGGGGGCTGACTGCCTGCTTGCTCTCACCTCATGTGTCTGATGTGAGAGAGGATGAGGAGGAGCTGAGCCAGCCGTCTGTGTTGCTGCTGCAGAGAAAGACCCGACTTAGCCATTAAGTGTATCAGAGTGTCTGTGATTTTGTCCAGAACACGGTGAATATAGTCTCTCTCTTCCAGAGATTTCAAGGTGCTGGAAAGAAAAGTGTACACACCTGGAGTAGGAAGGAGAAAGAAAACAAACAAACCACAGACAAAAATTACTTTGATGGAGTCAGACACTTGCCCAAGGTACGCCTCGTGGCTGGCCTCTTTGGCTTTGGTGTTAAACCATGGGAGCTGATTGTGTGCGAACCCTCCTGCTTGCCAGGCAGGCCTCTGGTTTGAATGACCCTGGAGCTTGGATTTGGTCACTGTAGGCAAAGCAGGAGGAGGAAGACGATGTCTCTTCCCCGCCTGGGTCCATCCAAGGTCTGGGCCAGGTGGCAGGTGACACCTACAGCCTGCAGCTAGACCTACCGGCGGGCTGCACTCTTCTCTCAGTCACTCGGCTCCGAAACCTTGAGGAGATGCTGTCACCTCGCGAGAGCTCTGCAATACTGACCAGCCCAGGCCTTTGGAAGTTTTTGCCATTTTCTCTGCTGTTTAATGTTTGATTTTTGGTGATTTGCTAGTCAGTCTAGAACTGAATGTGTTATCACAAAACACGTAAACAAAATCAGGGTTTATTTACACACACTCGCCTCAACAAAACCCTCCCAACCAGGCAAGAGCCTCAAAAGGTGTGCTCCTTCACTCGCAAACCTGACTCTCCTTTAAAAACCATGTCCAGAGCAACCTGTGTAAATGTAGCCATCTTACATTGCTTACTGCTGAAAGTGAGCAACCTGAAGATTTGGACCAGAAGGAAATTTTCCAGAGATCAAAAAACCTCCAAACTCCCCCTCCAACAGCCCCTCTACGTCTCCTATAAAACACTCTAACCCCGGCACGAGAGCTTTTGCCAGCAGTAATTCTTGCGTGCATGAAGCACATCAGCTCTCTAAATGGGAAATTCTAAACTATTTTGCACATTTTTATCTTGAATTTGTTCTGGACAACACCACACAGCCAATGTGAATCAGGTCACAAGAGCACTGTGCTTCCAAAAGGCAGCTGTTGCATTCAGCAACAGTTTTTTAATCTTCTGGATTAAGCCAATAACTCTAAACAGGTTGTATTACTATAATCCAGTCCCGAGGCAGCAAAAGCTTAAGATGTGTGCACAGTATCTAACTATCTAACTGGCTTGATCATGGTGTGTTCGCTGCCCTGTGTCTGTAATGTACTTGGCAAATCCTGTGCTTTAGCCGTTCTACATCAGCTCACAGAGACAAGAAGAAATATGGATTTTGTCCTTGGAAAAAATTGGTTCCTGGAACTACTTCTCATTTTGTTTTTCTTTAACGCTTCATATACAGCACAATACGCAGTGCATATTGTGAATATGCAATATTAAGAAAAAAAGACACACATACACTAACATGCACACGAGCACAGGCATATATACTCTAGCTTGTTTGTATTGCTTGCAGCCTGAGGAGCTACACCATCAGATCTGAAGATAAGACTATTTTGCCATGCATCTGAGCAGTCAGGGAAATTGAGATTTTTTTTTCTGTCTTCTTGGCATACCTCACCTCCTCATAATCACCTTGGTAGTCCAAGGGCCTGACACCTAGAACTACTGTAACCTGCAAGTAGGTTTTATGACTCTGGGTGTTCTGTACTAAAAAGAAATAGAAATTTGTGGGTTTGAATGTCAGAGTGAGTGTCTCTGAGAGACAGAGTGAGTGAGTGAGTGAGAGACTGCTTTAAAAAAACAAAAGGATAACTCAAAGAAAGCACAACTTCTGAAAACCATCAGTCAGAGCACTTAATTTTGGTAATGAATATTTTCATTTTTATGAAAATTTTCTTTTTTCATTTTTTATGAATGAAATTCTTAAATTTTCTTCAATTTTTATATTGCTTCAAATTTTATATAGCTAGATAATACAATGGCCTCTTCTCACAAAGCTTTTTATGATTATTATTATTTTTACTGAAATTAATTCATCAAAGAGAAACAGTTCCTGGGGCTTCTCTCAGCTGAATGACTCTTAACCACCCACACATATGCCTACTGACAATACCAAGCTTTACAGCTTAGCAGGTACCTGTAGGGGCAAGATTCTTAAATATTACTGATAAAACAGAGTCCATTAGAAGGAAACATTAGTCTCATAAACCCACAGTGCCTCCAGAGCAGCTTCTTCCAGCCAGAGGATGCTATTGTGCCCTTGCAGCAATGCCCCTTAGTTTCATAACTTTGAAACCAGAAAAAGAAAAACATCTGTTAGGAGGAATTGTTTCTCACCCAGGTCTAGTCCAGAAGCTATTAAAAAGTATAAATCAAAAAAAGCACTCCCCTAAAAATGTAGAGACTTCAGGCAATTGTGAGTCAATAACTGCCAAGAAAAATGACATTTGTTTTCCCTTTCTGCCCCTCCGGTGATTCTCCTGCCCCAGACCAATGACCAGAAATTTCCCCAGAAGAAATGCCAGCTATTTATCACACACATACACACATGAGCAACAAGCATAGTTTGGAACAAGAGTGCAGAAAATTGTCTTAGCAAAGTGAAATTTAACAGTCTCAAGGGTCTTTCCGAGCTCTGAAGCTGAAAGTAAGCCTAAACTGAATAGCTACCAGGTTGTTTTCCAGCTCTTTCTGTAGGTCAGTACTGTAAAACATAATCGGCGCAAGAACAGAGAAAGCACCACTCTGCAAAGAAGTCTATTGGTCTGAGCCCATGAGACACAGCACAGGGTCCCTCGGGGACTGCAGTGCTACCGTGTCAGCTGTTTGCATAAAGTGATATAATTTTATACGTGTCACTATACATAGTGATATATTTTTGCGTATTACTGTAGAGGAGAACGCCCTCTACATCTTTTCTGTCACAATAAACGCCAGTTTAAAATATCTTTGCATTTAGTGTTCAGGCTCACAAAGCAATACCCAAGGCTCTTCTTCCCCTTCCATCCTGCCCCACTGCTCTGGATCTGTAGCAAGTCAGGCCGAGCTACGAGCAAATTCAGCTCTGGGCCATGTGCTCCTGTGATCATCAAGCCCCCGAAATAAGTAAAAAACACAATTCAACAGGAGATGGAAATTCAGGAGAAAAGAATAACAAACAGTCACATGGAACCATGTATCAGGATCCATAAAATCCGCTAAATCTTTCCACCTCAATGGACTAACCAGCTAAGTAATTAGGCAAATCAGCTGCTAAGGCAGACGTGACCTACATCATCATCTCCAAAACAAAACCCTGTTGCTTTGCCACATCGCACCACTCCTCTTTTCACACTCAAAACTAAAACATCTGGCATCATGTTGCCCTTTCATGTTTCTAATATTTATGTTCCAGTATTAAGAAACAGCCCTTTATTATTGAACTGAAAGTGTTTTTCAAAAATATAATTTTGCTTTTTAGTCAAAAGACTTATTGCTGCAGCTTTAGAGGGGCACCTTCTGGTTTGTTATTTAGTTAGAGACAATTCTGTCCTTGTTGTTACAGACATGCTGTCTCCTTGATATCTCAGGAAAAATTTGGAAGTAGCATAAACGTATATTTTGCTTTACAAACAAAACCTTCCATCTTTTCCACATGCAGTGAGAGCAAATAAAAAAAAAAATCACTTGCATTTTGCCCAAGACCACACAGAAAAGGAGTGTAAAGATATTAAACAGCCTTGAAAGATGTTGCAAAAAAAAAAAAGAGAAAATAAATGTCCAACAAAAGCAATAAACAGCACTTCCTCATGTGAAGAGACTAACAGATGTCCAAGGATTTAATAAAGAAATGTTTGTGTACACTCAGTGAATTAAACCCACACAAAGCTTTAGAATCCAAAAGCAGACTGCTTTTAAATATGAAATGTAGCATAACTAGTCCAATTTGTTTAATTAGTCCACTTGATTAAATCATTTTTAATCGTATGCATGTATGGTACAGATAGCGTAAGGGCCAAAAATTCATTGTGTATTTATCTGCTGTTTCTTTAGCAGAAGACTTGCGTATATTTACATGTGCAATTATAGAAAAAAATCAGGTTAAAGGAGGCTTGGAGGTCATCTAGTTTAACCTCCTTCTCAAATAGCAGTAACTTCAGGGTTAGGTCAATCTGCCCAGAGCTTTGTCCAGCTGAGTTTTTAGTATCTCCAATGATGGAGATCCTACCATCTTTCTGACCAACTTGTTCCAGTACTTAACCTCTCACTGGGAGGATTTTTTGTTCTGTTCATCTAGTCGGGATCTGCCTTGCTGTGGTTTGTCCCCATTGCAGCTTGTCCTGTCCTCTTGCACCTCTGAGAAGAGTCTGGCCCTGAGAAGAATCTCCATAACCTGTTCATCAGCCACCTGAGGATTGCTGTTAGACCTTCCCTTAGTCTTCCCTTTTACAGGATGAACAAACCCAGCTCTCTCAGCCTCCCCTCATGCATCACGTGTGCCGTGTGCTTCAGAGCACATAATATTTCATGTGTGTCCCAACACTTCACCTAAGGAGGCTGGCTGTATTCTGTGCAGAAAAGCATCTCCAGACGACATTTTAGAGTATCTATGCCAAACAACACTTACACAACTATTACAAATACCCCAAATTATGTTACTTATCTCTGTAATGCAGTCTAGCCTCCTAATTTGGGCATCTAAAGGGCCTGACAGTCAGAAACTCATGTCCACATTCTCATCACCTAGTAGTTAACTCCTCAGACAGTTATAAAATTAGTTGGTTATAGGAATGCAAAAACTGAAATGTAAATTTCATTACCTTTATGCATAAAGGCAATTACAAGCAATACAGACTTACATTCTGTGGCCATATATACATACACATTCAGGTTACAGTGTACTCAGATACACTGCGTAAGTGCAGTATGCAAGCCAGAGTAATACATGACGCTCTGCACGCAACGGTGTAAACTGCTTTCATCGTGAACCTGTAACATCTCAACCCGAACCATGCCCTCTGATCTATCACCGTCAAGAGTCTTGTAAAAACGCCAGACTTCCCAGCAGCTATAAACTTTCATTTAACATAAAATAAAACTCCACACCCAAAACCAGACCACTCATCCAGATTATCAGATCAACTCTAACCTCCTACCGCACAAAGCACCACTGATTCGAACCTGCTGAATATGAACCTTGAAGAAATGAAGATTTAATATCTCCTAGCCTCAGTCAGTGCTCCCATCTCTCTTATGTGCAGAAGGAGATTTGCCTCTGATTATCACTGACTTCACTTGCTGTATTTTTTCTTTTACAGTCTTTCCTTAGGGGAACTCTCGAAACACTGCGTTAATTGCTGGGTCCCACCTACACCACTGAACAGGTTTGCCCACTTCCATCCCTGCCTGCATCTGTGTTGACAGCCCCCTTTTGATTGCTGCGGTCTCAAAATGAAAGCCTCAATTGGTGACAACAAGCAACGTTCAACCACATGCAGAAGCAATGACAATTACCCGCGCGAGGGCAAAGCACACCACTTACCGGAGTTGAGCAGGATGATGGACTTAAGGCACACAAATTCCTCCCCTTGAAGGTTCATCATGCGAAACCGAGCAGCAGTAGCCAGCAGCATGTCAAAGATTTCCACCATGCCCTCTACACATTTTCCTTGATTCCTGTGTGAATACCATCAAGGGGGAGATATTCACAGCTTTAACGTGGTGGCAGTGTGAGCTTTTCATCCCCCTGGATCATTCTCCTCCAATTTGATTTCCCCAGTGCACTAGCTGGCCTGTGACTTCCTACTCTATGCTCATTTGGTGTATGCGCGATTACAAAATCATAGTTCTCACATAAAATGAATAAATAATTAAATACTATATTCCCCCCCCCCCAAAATGTCGATTTCATAAACTCATCACCAGGGAATTACTGTGTTGGAACATAAGAGATTGACACAACCACACCTTTACATTGAGGAAAAGATTTATTTAAAACTACATTTTGATTTTTTTTCCTGTTCCGTTTGTACTGCTTTGTTTCCTCGTTCTTTATTTTTTCCTTTAACTGAATGAGTCCCCGTTCTTTGCATTTCTCCCTCCCTAATGTTTTGTACTTGTTTCTACCTGGCCTTGCAATCTGTAATGTTCCGACACGCTTCTCCCATTTTTCTTATATCAGCATAATGCCTCCTTAAAGAATAAGCTTATTCACGAGCTCAAGAAGGACTTATGAGGCCAAAATATCGTCTGTATGACTGAGTCTGATTAAAACTATCACTTCACTCCACAAATCAGATAACTTTTTACATTACAGCATTAAACAAAGCTAAAGTTTGGGAAATCTCAAAGTGTTCATTAGTAAGGGCAATTAACCGCCTCCCTCTGCTCACAATACTATACAATAAGAGTACAATACGTATACAAAGAATACAATAAGTATTCTTACTTTTTTTTTCATCTTGCACACCGAACCCGGAGTTCAAGAATTAATGCAGATTCTAGTTAATTTTTATGGAAGTTTAGTCTGCAGATTTCCAGGTCATGGATTTTTAGATCATTTATATTGCTACCTTTTACCAAAAACTACCTACTTGCAATTTTATTAGGACTTTCTGAGTGAAACCATAACATGTAAGACTTAACGAGTGATCAGATCTGCTGTCTAAAAACATAGTATTTTTTAGATATGGCTTTTATGAACAAAATTTTGAAGATCATTTCCTTCCAAGTTCAAATCCCAATTCAGTTTAATTCGGTGCTTGAACCTAAATCTACATCTCCCTTATCCCAGAGCAGTGCCTATGAGCCAGTGACTATGGCATATGACAGAACGTGTGCCATCTGCTTTCTGAGACATTTAAACAAAGCAGGACAATGCCAAGAAAATAGAGGTACTTCCTTAAAACAGCCAATAGGGTGTTGGTTAAAATACAGTAATGTTTGAAAATGTGGGATCCCAAGCAACTTTTCTAGTCACTGTTACAACAGCGCATGTTCTCTGATTTTTCTGTAAGACAGAGATGATCCAGCCTTGGGAATGGAAATAGTAGAAGGGCATAAGGAGGACTGGTTGCTCCTTCTCGCCTCTGTCCCTATGGGCTACCAGGCAGCTGCACACTGAGCACTCATAAGAAGTGCCTAATTCGCCCCATACATTTCACTAGCACTTAACTCAGAATTTGATTCCAGCAGGCACGCGGTACTGAGCTGCAACATTTGTCAATGCAAATTTTTTGGCCTTTTCTGGCTCTTTAAATTTTGCTGAAGTCATGGTGGTTTAAGCTCTAGCAGCTTCTCTGGTATGACCAGCAACATTCATAATTTCATCTTAGGTTCCCACAGCCTATGGCAACAAGTGCAGTGTAAAAGGTCACGGACAAAAGTCTAAGTCTTAAGCTTAGCAGGCAGGCTCAATGCCATCTTCCATGTAAAGTGTGTGATGCCTTTTGCACCCTCATTTACAATGCCTTGACTGAGGAGCTGAACTAAAGGACTGAAACTAAGAACTGAAACAAAGAACTAAACTTTGCTGAAATTCACATTCTGACTCTTTAGCCTGAAGGCTGAATCTGAACTCAGACAGTGAGTTTTCAATGATTTGATGACCAATCAGTTACACTGTTCAGAGCTGGATGCAGAGAGCTCTTCAGCAACGACCATGTTGCTGCCCTGCTTAGGTAGAATAAAGCTGCAAAACTGAACTGGTTGGATTCAAGTATATTCCTCCTCTGCTCAGACACCAAAAAAATAAACAAAGGAAAAGTAGTATTTAATAGCGCCATTGTCAAACAAAAAACAAACAGAAATCAGGCACTCAAGGCATGAGAATACGAACAACTACTATTACCTCAAAATCTATTTTGCGTGCTAAAATTTAAATCCTATGGAAGTAAAATAAACACGAATTTTTACAGTGGGAATAGTTCCACTGCTTCTGATACAATATTTTTGTCTACAACTAGAGAAACATTAACTTTGCATATATAGAGTTAAGCACAGTTTCAGAGGTCTAAAAGCCTTTAATAGTTTTGCATTAACTTAAATAATTCCCCAATTATGAAATGCCTTATGGAGACTCATAAAATGGAAAAGACATTTGATAGCAAGTAAGAATAATTCTCAGGTACTTTTTACCAAAATAGTTCAATGGACTGTAGTTTACAAGATCAATATTCCAATCCAGATCCTCTTGCTGACAAATACAACCTCTGGATAAAAATCTCTAGTCCTCCAACACATAGTCCATGTGCCTAAATCTCTGTGCACGTCTATTTCACACCAACTGAACTTATATGGTAGATGATAAATAAAAATTATGTAGATTTAAGAGATTCTAAAAACTTTCTAATCCCATTTGCTTTGCTATCTGCAGTGGGTGAAATACCAGGCTACTTCCTAAGAAAAAGAAGACTATCTCTTTACTAGATAGATAGACAGATACCTAAAGCTAGGTATCTAACTTAATCTAAAGTATTTTACCTGTGTGCAAGAAACAATTTAGAAATTTCTGCTTTATTTTCAGAGTTAGGCAGCAGATCCAACTCCACTGAAATCAGTGGGAACTGCAGGAGCTTAGTGTTTTTGAAATGCAGGCTTCTAATCAAATTTTTTTATTATCTAGGCTACAATACCGATTTTCTTTGTTAACCAACAGAAACTATCTGAAATAGGATCTCCAATTCTCTTGAACTGCCTTCTAACTTTCTAACATAAGCTGATAGTATTATCACATCTTCACAGCTATATGTCCAGTTGATAGGAAGGCCTATCTAGGAAGGCCTAGATAACTTTCCTGGAGGACAAATTAAGCAATAGATCTGAAAATTATCCTTATACCACCATCATGCTCTTGTCTTCGTGTACTCTCAGCTTACTGAAAACAAAACAATAAAAACTTGTTTACTGCAAAGCATCAGAGTGTATTCTCAGAAGAATCCTTAAAACTTGGCTATTGGGAAATGTTTAGGAAAGTTAAAGCGTGTGAATTAAAAGTCTGAAGTTACTGCATAAAAGTCCTATGTGCATTAACTTTAGGAAGTCTACAGTATCACAGCATCTTCCAGGCATCAGGGCGTCTTTAGTCCAACCTCCCACTCAAAGCAGGGTCAGCTAACTCAAGGCTTTATGCAAGTCTGGTTTTGAAACGCTCCAAGAATGAAGACTGCATAACCTCTCTCAGCTTAATTATTTTCATCATCATGGGTTTTTTTCTCCCCTATATCCAGTCAGAACCTCCTCTGCCTCAAATTATGACTCCTGTTTCTCAGTCTCCCATCAGGCATCTTAATAAAGAGCCTTGATAACCTCCTTGTAGATTTTAGATTAGGCATGCTCAAAAGCCATTTCTTCTCCAGGCTGAAGAAATCCACTTCTCCCAGCCACAAGGCATGTGCTCCCACCTTGATGTCTCATCACTAGGTTTACTAAAGTTCATTAACATCTTTCCTGTAATGAGAGGTGAAAAGCTGAATGCGATATTCCAGACGTGGTCTAATGAGTGCCAAATAAAAGTGGAATAATCACTTCCCTTGCTCTGCTGCCTACACTGACACTGATACAGCTGTGGATACTGTTGGCCTTCATTGCTGCCATGTTGCAGTGCGGGCACACGCACAGGTTGCTGTTCACCAGCATCCCAGGTCCTTTCCAGCAGAGCTGTTCCCCAGCTTGAACAGTAGCAGTGGATTAAGTCCATCACAGGTGGATTTAACACTTCGCATTTCTCCCGGCTGAATTTCATGAGGTTCCTGTCAGCACATTCCTCCAGCCTGTCTGTGTCCACCTGTATGGCAGCTCTGCCCTTGAGCATATCAACTGCACCCCTGCTTTGGTGTCATTTGGTATTATCAGATTTGAAGACAGCGCACTCCATTTCTTCTTCCAGGTCATTGTCAAAGACATTCACAGGACGCATCCTAGGATAGACCCCTGAGGAACTCCAACTGTAACTAGTATCAGGGTAGAGTGTGAACCATTAACAAGAGGCCTAGTCATCTTATCACAGAAGGCAATCAGATTGGTCAAGCACAATACACCCTAAATCTGTGCTAATTCACACTCACCATTTTCTCCTTCCTATTCACACAAACAACTTCCCAGAGAACTTGCTCTATGATTTTCCTTGTGATAGAAGTGATGCTGACTGGCCAACCTGTAGTTCCCAGACTGTTTTTCTTTCTTCTTTTGGAGATGGGTGCGACACATGCCTTTCTTCAATAACTGAGGACCTCTCCTGGTCTCCACAGCCTTTCAAAGATGATAGAGAACAACCTCACAATGACATCATCCAACACTCTGGGATGCAGTCCATCCCATGGACTTGTATGTGACAAGACTTCTTGAGAGATTCATGTCTCAGTCCTCTTTTACTAACTCAATCGTCTCCACCTCAAACCCAGTATGTAGGAATAAGAACTTAGATTTTATTTCAGTCTTGGAAAACCCCTGGATCTCGGAAATGTCTTTTACAGAAACACAGGATCACGTGACAGACAAATAAATACTAACAGTGAAGGGTGTTTAGGTGAGGGGAACGGGGACTTGGGGGATATTCTCATCAAACTTTCCATTCAAAGGAAAAAGCCCAAGTAGGCACAGATGCACCCATCAAACCAAAGCCTGACTGTATATTTGTTGTCTCTCTGGCTTCTTTGATCATGGTACTTCATTTGATGACGAGGGACTGGCAAGAGCAGATGGGATCCACCAGACTAGGAGAAGGAAGGTCGTCTTCACAAATGGACTTAGTAACTTGGTGAGGAAGCCTCCAGGCAAGGCTTGTCACAGGATGTGTTCCTAAGACTAAAGGTAGGTTAGGAAATAGGGGAGGCATGATTGAGAGAAAGCTGCAGGGATAACATTCACATCCCCATTTAGATGGAAGGGTATTCACAGACTTAAATCAAATGCCTGTGCTCTTACACAGAAGGAGAATTGGCAGTCTGTACACAGTCAGACAGCTGTGATGAGACTGGAAACACAAAGGCTTGGTGGGATAGGGCACAGATCAGGCCAGAAAGCACATATGATTGGAGAATTGTCATGGATGGGCACAACTTCATTAGGAAAGACAAGCATGGAAGAAGAGAGGAAGAACTTGAGGTCTACATAAAGGGAGAGCTAGATTGCACAAACCATAAGAAACCAGAACCACACATGTCAGGAGACTGTATAGGTCAGATCAGAAATTAACACCAACGACACGGGGGCAAGAGGGCGGGGATTGTTACAAGCTGTCTGACAAAGAGTATAAAGTCTTTCTATAAATAGCTCATAGAAGTCTCCCAATCTACAGTCTCGTGGACGATTTCTACATGGATAGACTGCAGTCATTGGCTGGAAGGTCAACATAACATTGTGCAAGTAATCCAGGGAGTTTCTGGACTGTGTTGATCATAACTTCCCAACACAAACAGCACAGTGGCCAACCAAGGGCAATGCTCTATTGACTCACTCCTCATTGCTGGTGAATGTGGACACAGATAGGAAATTTGTCTGCAGCAACCATGAGATGTGATTGAGCTCAGGATCAAGAGGTAGGCTGGGAATGCAAACAACGGAACTATGACTCCGGGTGTCAGAAGAACAGATTTATTTTGTGAATTGCTAGGCAGAATATTCTTGGAGACATGATGGGGAAAGTGTCAATGGAACCAGACGATATTTTAAGGAAAACTTATTGAGAAGTCAGGAACAAGCCCATCCCAAAGTAGAGGAAGACCAGGTATTTCAACAGAAGATCCACCTGGCTAAGCAAGGAGCCCCTTAATGAACTAAAATGCAAAAGAACATATAAGAAATATAAATAAAAGCAGTTAGCAAAGGAGGAGTACCAAAGCACTGTTTGAGCATTTATGTCTAAAACTAGTGAAGGACACAGGGTAACAAGGAGTGATTTTACAAGTATGGCAGCAACAAATGGAATTTCAATGAGAATGAAGAGTTGACGAATCGGGGAGAAAACCTCATGAATGACTACATGGAATAGACGGAAACACTCAACAGCTTTTCTTTTTTGTGTGTGTCAGATTTCACTGTCAAAGCCAACAGAAGCATATTGACAGGTTAAGGAATTACTTAGAGAATTAGTAATTACTTTGAAGAGTAATACCAATCTTTGAGGACAAATGGGGTTCAGGGTGCTGAAATAGTTGGTCAATGTATTCATTAGGTTACTATCTGTCACTTAGAAAAAATCAACAGAAATTGAAAGAGGTCACAGGCAAATAGTAGAAGGATAACACAACTTTGACAAAAACAAGGAGGATCCAGGAAACCAGATTGTGCTTGACCAACCTGATTGACTCTATAATGAAACAATTAGTTAAATGATCAAAGGGAAGCTGGTGGGTGCAATATAATTCAACCATAGTAAGGCTTTTGGTTTACAGCATTCTTATCTGTAAGCCAGGGAAGTACAGGCTGACCAAACAGACAGATATATGGGTGGAAAATGGGCTGGATCAGCAGACTGAAAGTATATATTGATAGCTCAACACCTAGTTTGTGATAGGTAAAAAGTACTTTGAGGTTGACTCTGGAGCCAATGCTGTTCAATATATTTATCAATAATCTGAATGATGATAAAAAATTAATCTTCAAATTTGCGGATGATACTAAATTGGGGCTGGAGGGAGGCTGATATACTATGTAGCACAACTTCAGTGTTAGAGTCATCCTGGAGGAATGAACCAACAGAAACCTCATAAAGTTCAACAAGGAGAAGTACAAAATTCTGCACCCAGGGCCAGATAAACCTGTGCATCAGTACAGGTTGGGGAACACTGGGCTGTGCAGCAGCCCTCCTGGAAAATGGAAATAAAAAAAAATATAAGCCAACAGCATTCTCTCTTTGTGGATAAGGCAAATTGCATGCAAATTATGTTAGGAAGAATGTGTCCAGAAGCACAAGAGAAATTATTTTTTCCCCCACCTCTACTTGGTCCTGCTGAGGTTTTGCCTGTGTCCAGTTTCAGGCCCCTCAGCTCAAGAAGGATGTTGGATGTCTCCTCCTGTTGTGGAGTTGATCAGAGGCATGCAGTGCATGGCCTGCTAGGAGAGGTTGGGTGACTGGGTCTGTTCAGTCTGGTGAGAAGGAAGCAAAGTACGTAGGGAAAGGGACAAAAAAACCTGCAGTCTACAACTGCTTGAAGAGGCATTACAAACAGGGCGTAACCAAAGTCTTCTCAGGAGCAGTGAACGTTAAATCAAAAGGTAATTAACAGCTGTAAGCTACAGCTTGGAAGGTTTGGGCTGGATTGTAGGAGGGTGGTGCAACCCTGAAACAGGTACCCAGAAAGGTTGTGTGTTCTCCATCCTTAGAGACTTTCAAGAAAGCTACACGAAGTCACAGCTGGCCTAAGCTGGTGCTTCAAGAAGCAGGTTGGACAAAATGATCTGCAATCAAAATTTTTGTTTCTAAAGTAAATTGTTGGACAAGTTCCTGGAAGAGTTTAGTTTCAAAGGGTACCATTAGAAGCAAGGATTTATTACTGGTGTGGAGCTTTTTAACCAAGAATCCAAACATGCAGTCAGCACCTGAGTAAAGAATAAAAGCAATCCTTAAATCATACAAATAAGGTTTGATGTACTAATGCAGTTGTAAAGAAACACCACCACCATATTACAGCCCTCTGGCTTCAGTTTATGCATAAATCTGGCACAGAATATAAAATAGAGAAGAAAAAATAAAATTTAAAAGTTAACCCAACTTTCTAATACTTCAAAATCTCTTAATCCGTGTAAGCTTGGATTGTGTTTTGGAGAAAGTTTTGGAAGGAGGACAATCCTTTCTATTCATTATAGTCTTTTCATTCTCAATGCATATCTTCTTGGCGTTTTATCCTCCTTACATCTCATTCTCATACTTCTGTTATAATTGGTTAGGATTTATTTCTAATTCATTAACTTATTCAGTCGTGGCATAGGCAAGGAAGAATGTCTACCTCTCCAGAGGCAAGAACACAAATTCAAGTGAGAGAACGTACTTTTTTTAGAAAGTTACCTTCAAGTATTAATTTTCCTTTCTTTTTTTTTTTCTTTTTTTTTGGGGGGTGAGGGGTAGCTCACTAAAATCTTTTTCAGTTGATTTACAACCCTGTTGCAATAATTATTTCTTGTTGTTTAAACAAATACAATATTTTTGGCTACTTACTCAAAAATATGTGCCATTAGTGTCAATGCATGAATCACAGTCTGAGAATCACTCACAGCTGGGCAACTGGAGAATAATTCAACATAATTCAACATGAAATCACAATTTTTTCCCTTCAAGAGTTTCTTGAAACAGACTTCTGCCAAATAAGAAATGAAACTGAAATATCAGTTCCAAACATAATTTTGAGGGAGGAAAAGAGGTAGAAGGAGAAGGGACCCCTAAGTGCAAGGCTCTCTTTTCCTCCACCGAGCTGAGCAGTTATGTTTATACCTTTTCACATAACCCACCCTTTGAGTTACTTCTGTTGGCCTCATCACTTCCCCAAAACAGGTTGAAAAAAGTGGTTGCCCACGCATAGCAGCAGTTTTCACCCAGCACCCATGTTTCCATAGCAACAAAGCAACAATTAGGATTGAGCCTGAGGCCCAATTAGGCAATTCCTACCTCTTCCAGTGCTGACAAAATTACCAGCCCACAATTTTTTTATAGTCTGTCCATTAGAATGTTATTGCAGGCTTTATGCCTTTCATCACCTTTCATCAAGACGAGATGATTTTTATATACATTAATGTGTTTTATATATATTACTTCTATTAATAGACACTGATAAACACCTACTATTTGTATGTAAAGTCATACACTAAAACAGCTTAAGGAAGAGGGGTGTCAGGAAAGCTCCATCTCCAAGGTTTTAAGACCAAATCAAGAACATCCACCGGCATGCCTTAAGTACTGCCAGATGGGCGTTGGAGGGCTACTGAAGTACTTGAGGATTCCCCCTTTTCTACAATGCTATCCTTTATCAATAATTGAAAGATGAGGAAATTGTTATCAGCAGTGAAATTTTACTTCAGACCATCCTGCATTTAACCAGTAACTCTGGAGATTGTGGAAAAGGGTAGGGAATAAGTAAGCAGAGAAAAAAATAAATCTGAAAAAAATTAGCCCCCAAAGTTCTGGAACAAAACAACAATCTCCAAAGACATTCTCCAATCTGCATGGCCTGCTGATGGAGAGAAATGCCTAGCTTATTTATTGTTCTGTGTCATTGCTCATGAGGTTAAATAGCAGTTTGCTTTAAAAAATGGCTCTTTTGATCACAACAACTAGGTTTGTACTGTCACAAAAATCGACCAGTAAGTGGTAGGTGGGCATGAAGGTGAGAGTTTCAGAAAGAAATAAATTAAAAATACAAGGCTTGTTCTGTAGTGGTTCTGTTGTGTTGCTTTCTGTGTGATTTTTCTTTTTTTAAATTGACTTGTTCATGAGCCTTTGTTACTAAAGGTGGTAGCAAATTCATTCAGAGGTAGCAACATCTTTTACTCATCCCATTTCTCCCTGAATGCTGTCTTTCAAATGACACACCCTGAAGAACTTAATCGACTACAGTCGATTAGTGGTATTACAGCCTGCTCTTCCTGGAGCATACTATTAAGAGCCCTTTTTTCTTTTTCAATATAAGCTTACGAGAACAGAGGTTTGGATCAATTGCTGGCTAAAACATACTCAAAAGTTTTAAAGTCCAAGCTTTAAAAGTCATCACTGACACATTTTTGCAATAAATATGGACTAGCACATTTATAAATTAAAAAAGAAATAAAAATCTAGTTTAAAGTTGTTTTCACCTACAGTTTGTCACCAAATACTGGAATTGCTGAAGTTGGGAAGGCTGTCTGGAGATCATCTAGTTCAATGCCCCTGCTCAGAGCAGGGCCACCTACAGCAGGTTGCTCAGGACCATTGGGAGGCAGCATTGCTGGCTAGAGAGCATCCAGCTGTGCTGACTTCACAGATGTATGGAGCTTCCCCCATCACGCTGTCTTGTAGGTGCTTCCATTTTTATGTGCCTTACGCACACTTAAGGGAGTCTCCTACTACTACATTTCGTTGATTACAACATCTCTCCTGTCCACATCACCCTGAACCCTTTCCTTGCCAGCCCAGACTACCACCTTCCTCACTTGATCGTGGGTCATCATCTCCCTCCCCTGTAGTTCCTAGTTTAAATTTCCTCTACCAGGTTGGCCAGCCTGTGGAAACTGTGCTTTTGTTATGCTTGGTGAGGTTGATCCCATCTCCTCCTAACAATCCTTGACCCTCAGAGCAGGTTCCATGATCATAAAAGTTGTATTCCCGTTGTTAACACCAGCTATGCAACCAGTTGTTGACCTGCAGGATCTATCCACTCTTCCCCAAGCCGTTTCTCCTCAGCCACCCCAGTGGATTGCCCACCTGGGCTCCCATGCCCTTAACCCTTGCCCTCAGAGCCATATAGTCGGGACAAAGTGTCTTTTCTGACTAGATCAAGAGAGGATTCTCTACCTAGGCAGATAAAGCAAGAATACACTACATATTTCAGCAGTGGTGAATCAGGTCTGAAATATATAGACAATTAACTTTTAGGTACCTTTTAATTATTTTTTTTCTTGATAAAATACAATGTGAAATGGATCCACAAATATTCAGATAGGAAAAATCTCTAAAATGGTGCTATAATAATTCTAAGAAAACTGATATTTAATTTTTTTTGTCACATTTGAGACATTTAGATTAGAAAATTATTATGAAGGCTATCCATTTGGGAATAACAAAGTTACAATAATTGGCTGAAAAAAATGTTATTCTTGTTGACAGGATGCCCTTTTTCAGTTTAATTCATATTCAGTCTGAACCACCTTAAAGCCAAAAAATATTTCAAAATTCTCTTCATATCATAAATGCAAAGAAAGTTTAATTTTGGAAAGATCAGCATCGCAATTCAACATGACCTAGAACTGGAGCCTGAGCTTCCAAGGTCAGAGCGACTAGATGAACAAGCAATCTTAGAATTTGTGTAGGGGCTATGTTGAATCCAGAAATGATTTCATTCTCTCTGAAAAATTCTGTTCTGTGCCTACAAACCCACACAGGGAGCCTCTTTTTCTAACAGCTGAAAATTGGGAAGATCATAATGAAAGGAATTTTTTTTCTTTTTTTTTTTTTTTTAAAGAGTTCATCACTTTGAGCACCACCAACCACTTCCGCAAACTCTGGAAGGGCCCTCATAATTTATGTTTAGGTTGTCTGAATTACAAAATCAGGTAGTCTCTGACTGTTGCTCCAAGGCACAGAAAAGACTGATTTACAATAAATAGAAATTATTGCTTTTGCATTATTTTAAGATGTATAATTCTTTCTCTTGTAACATTTTTTTTCATTCTCTAGGGTCTAACAATATAATAATGCATCTCAAAATCCAACAATAAAGTGAAACATGAAAGAGAAATTCAATTATTTCAAGAGATTCCATAACTCTCTACAAGTTGATCTATTTAGCTCTATCAGGTAAGTAGCCTCATGACAGGGTGATTGTTTGAGTTGGGTTTCCAGCATGGAATCTATTACTATTAAAGATGTCATGAAAATGAAATGCACAATCGTTTTTCAAATTTATTTTGAAGTGCAAATTTAGATATACTTGTTGCCTATGCGTTTTTTCCCTTTGAAATAAGTAAGAGCAGCAGGTCACTAATGAAGCATTCTGAATCAAGCATAGGGATCTGGGCAGGCTGGATCAATGGGCCAAGGCCAGCTGTATGAGGTTCAACACGGCCAAGTGACGGGTCCTGCACTTGGGGCACAACAACCCCATGCAGCGCTACAGGCTTGGGGAAGAGTGTCTGGAGAGCTGCCTGGCAGAAAAGGACCTGGGGGTGTTGGCCAACTGCCAGCTGAATATGAGCCAGCAGTGTGCCCAGGTGGCCAAGGCGGCCAACAGCATCCTGGCCTGTATCAGGAACAGTGCGGTGAGTAGAACTCAGGAAGTGATCATCCCCCTGTACTTGGCACTGGTGAGGCCCCATCTCGAGTACTGTGTTCAGTTCTGGGCCCCTCACCATAAAAAGACATTGAGGTGCTGGAGCGGGTCCAGAGAAGGGCAACAAAGCTGGTGAGGGGTCTGGAGAATAAGTCTTAGGAGGAGCGGCTGAGGAAACTGCGATTGTTCAGCCTGGAGAAAAGCAGGCTGAGGGGAGACCTTATCACTCTCTACAACTACCTGAAAGGAGGATGTAGAGAGGTGGGGGTCGATCTCTTCTCCCAAGTAACAGGCGATAGGACAAGAAGAAATGGCCTCAAGTTGCACCAGGGGAGGCTTAGACTGGATATTAGGAAAAATTTTTACACTGAAAGGGTTCTCAAGCATTGGAAGAGGCTGCCCAGGGAAGTGGTGGAATTGTCATCCCTGGAGGTATTTAGAAGATGGGTAGACATAGTGCTTAGCGATATGGTTTAGTGATGGTTTTTGTCAGTGTTAGGGTGATGGTTGGACTCAATGATCTTAAAGGTCCCTTCCAACCTAGACAATTCTATGAGTCTGGGATTATTTGATCTGAGATCACTTTGCTTCCATTTTTCTAATAAGTCAATGGTAATTAATGCAGCCACAATTACATAGTGCCAAAAAAAATGTTGTGCATTTACTCAATTAAAGTGTACTCAAGTACAAGTGTGATGTCCTTAGGCATTTGGAACGCTTTACAAGGTGAGGGACTAGCAAAACATACTTGGATTTCATCCTGATGCTCTTCTATTCTATCTAATCTTCTCTCTATCAAAACACTGGAAAGCACTATCTGCACAGAAAACTTAAAAGATTCTTTTCAGATGTGGTGAGAAACTTTCAGACCAAAGCCATAAAAGCAGTAAATTCTTCAGCTGCCATTCACTATTATTACAGCGAACGCTGTCTTTATGCTATTCATGCTAGCTGCTGTTTAAAGATATCCGTGGCCTCCTGCCATTACTCAGTATTAAAGTCAATCAAGGGAAAATTCTTCAATTTCTTCCAAAAGAATGAAAAAGTTCCATCAAGCACTGGAAGAGGAAGTGAACAAGAGTTTCCAAATTAAAAAAAAAAAAAAAACTGAATAGCAGACTAGATTTCTCCATAGAAACAAGGAAATAACCTGGTAGAAACATGGAAATACTGATGACGTTTAACTGAAATTTTGTAAGTCCCTACACTGATGTTTTGCTGCTAGACATTTTTTGCAGTCAAGATAAGAAAATAACATTAGAACATAACATGAGAACAACCATAGTGGCTCATATCAAAGGTATATTTATCCCTGGGCTAAGCATATATGCATTTGGATCTGCTGATTTCAAGTGATTACCTCTAGTGCTAGATTGGAAGAGATAGTAATTCGTGAATTACCATCTTCTCAATGCATTCATGACCTTATGCAATTTCTATCATCTCTATTTTGTTTTCCTTCTTCTATTGAGCATCGCAGGCAGACAAGTCAGTGTATTTAGTTATTCTTTGTACCAAAGCTCGTCTCTCCTTGAATGCCTATGCAACCCCTCTGGGTATATTTCCTCTTTTTTCAATATTCCTGTTAAGATAAGGAAAATCAGAATGGCAGAGTTTTCCAAGCACAGATGCCGCACAGATTTAAGCAGTGGAATAACAATGGTCTGTACTTTTTCCTCTTGTAACGACTCTTGGGGGAAAAGCTGTAGTCTATTTACTTTTCAACTGCTAGCGAGCAAAGAACTGCTGGTTTCACAGAACTGGCTACTGTTAACAGCAATATGGCAAGATCAACTCAGGATTATTCTTCTGCTGTATGCATCAGTTCACATTTGTCCACATAAAATTTGGATATCGTTTAATACTTTTTGGAAATCAAACAAGATCTCCTTCGTCCATTTGCTTGTTAATTTCATCAAAGAACTCCAATGTATTGATGAGGCATGGCTTCCCCTTACAAAATGCATGGTGACTCTTTACTCCTGTGTCATGGTTATTCACACCTCAGCCAGTTCTCTTCTTTAGATGGTATCCCATCAGTTTCCTTACACTGGTCACCAGGCTTACTGGGCAGAAGTTCGAGGATGTTTCAGGTGAGAAGTCATCCACCTCAGTCAGCAATTCAACTATTTCTACCATGAGCTTCTCTACAATTATGTTTCAAACCTTTAAGTAACCTCCGATCAGCATGATATTTGAATGCAACAAATCCTTTACAAATATAATAAAATATGACTTTCTCATTCCTGAGGAAACATTACATTTTCTTCAAAATTATAAACAGCCTATTGTCAGGCCTGACAAATTTCAGTCCTGGTCTAATGACATTTTTAAGGTCTAGTTTCTTGGGAACCGTCCAGACAGGAAACATCTGGTTTGTGCCATTAGAAACATAAGCCTTTTCTTCTAGATTTGTCTTATGCAAGATACTAATTTTCAAACACAGAATATAAAAGATTTGCATTTATTCTGGTCCTTCTTTGATTGTATCAGACACTGTGAGTGTGCAATTGTATTTCCTATTTAAGCATATTTTTCTAATCTATAATTATTGTCATTTGAGCTTTTTTAATAGCATCAGGAGTACACTGTAAAAACGTGCCAGTTATGTAACTGGCAGACTGCTACAAGTCCTGATTTTACACCAAGACTCAAGTGTTTAGGTAGTGTGTTAACTAAGATAGGGTGCATTATCACACAGAATACCCTAATTACAAGGCAGAGTGGGAACAGAAAGGGATAATGTGATGATACTCATCCATACAGAAGGCAGCAGTCTACACATACTGGCAGCTAAATTGTTGTATAATTATTTCTACAGGCAAAGCAAAATTTAAGAAGGAACTTAAAATGAATAACAAAGGGATGCTTTTTTGAAGGCGTCTTCCAAGTGTGAATTGCTACATAGGAAAATTATAGAGTTATTTATTCGAAAATGTAACAAGTAGACTCTCACAGAATGAGAAAAGACAGTCTCTAAAAGATCTTCAGAGACAAGACAAGTTCATGTTTAATGTGACACAAGTAGGAGGAATGAGCTGGGAGAAGAAAAATTGGATTTGTTCAAAAAGGAGCAAAGTTGGAATGTTATTTTTATGGCATTTTGGACAGATATGAACAAGACAAGACTATTTTATCTAGCCAAAAGGTAAAATAGTTGCACAATAAAACTCAACGTGACCTGAGCTTTATGTAGAGATGTATACAAATGACTATCTATCTCCAAGATTCTAGACAGAAAGAATCTGTTAGAGACAGGAGAAGTCTGAATGTGAAAAATTAAAGGGAAGTACAAATCAGAGAGGATGTCTGCCACAGAAATGATCAGAGAGAAGTAGAGGCGTATGCAAATTGTGGTAAAGCTCCATACTAACAGTACTGAATTTGCACTAAGCCCAGAAGATGACAGGTTAGAGACAGATCTAGGTTTTACCACCTGTAGTTGGTGATTCTGGATTATAGACAGTAGCTAAATTAATACTTGTTAATGCTGTTAACCCCACAGATCAGGTAACAGGGAAAATGTGATGGGGATTCAGGACAGAAGGCTGTGGATGAAAATACTGAAAAGGAGTATCCTGTAAAGAACGTGCTGAAGGGTAAGGAGAGAAGAACAGATGAAAGGAACTTGTACTACAGCATCCATCTTTTCCATTATTTTAGCCATCCAGTCACATGATTTAATGATTTAGATCAAGAACAATAATGCACCAAACAATTTTTGTACGCTTGTGGTATTTGCCCAAATACTTGATCCAGCGGAAGGACTCCATAGGGTTAAACAGGCTTTGAAGTGGTCTCCGTCCTGCCCTCTCAAATGTGACAAACAATATACTTTTGCCCTATATGATTTTCAAAAGGCAACTTGCCTAAATCAAATTAGCACATCAAACTATTGTTAGTGCTACTTAACTAGGAAATCAACAGTTAGTTAACTAATTAGCATATCAGTGCTCCCCAGAGTACTCTGTCCAGTTCTGGAGTCCCTACTACAAAAGAGATATGGACGTGCTGGACCGTGTCCAGAGAAGGGCCACGAGGATGACCAGAGGGCTGGAGCATCTCTCCTATGAGGACAGACTGAGAGAGCTGGGGTTGTTCAGTCTGGAGAAAAGAAGGCTCCAAGGAGACCTTATAGTGCCCTACCAGTATCTTAAGGGGGCCTGCAAGAAAGCCGGTGAGGGACTTTTTAGGATGTCGGGTAATGGTAGGACTAGAGGGAATGGATTAAAACTAGAGATGAGTCAATTCAGATTGGATGTTAGGAAGAAGTTCTTCACCATGAGGGTGGTGAGACACCAGAACAGGTTGTCCAGAGAGGTGGTGGAAGCCCCATCCCTGGAAATGTTTAAGGCCAGGCTGGATGGGGCTCTGAGCAGCTTGATCTAGTGGGAGGTGTCCCTGCCCATGGCAGCGGGGTTGGAACTGGATGATCTTTAAGGTCCCTTCCAACCCTGACAATTCTGTGATTGTATGATTCTATTATTTTAGTTTTAGCAATTATCCCTATCAAGTAGAGGTATACGATGCCTTAGAAACATGTTTCTTATTATTTGAAGATGAGAAGATGTAATAGTTCTACAGTTTTAAAAACAGTCTTGTTTGAAATCAGGAAACAATGAGCCTGTTTTGATTACGAAGTTAATTCATTTTTGAGCCCTAAAGCAATATGTGGTTCCAGTTGCATGCAATTGTTTTCTTTAATCCAGCAGAGTTGGTTTAAACTGTATGAATCAACTGCTCAGACTCCATTTTATTCAGAGCACGGGCATTTTTATCTGAAGTAGACCAAAGTTTCAAGTGTTTCCCTAGCTGTTTTTCTTAGCTAAGAGGAGAAAAAATGGTACTCTGTCTCTGCTCTTCAATTTTCAATTTTTTCTCACAACCTGTATTATGGAATGTGGAAGAGATGGAAGGTCTTTGGAACCTATATTGCAATTTATAGTAGTTTCAATATTATGCTATACTTACTTCCCTACAGTAGTAAATTTTACTTCTTATGTGCACTAAGAAATTATTTTAAAACTTTTGTTCTTATGAGAAGACTATACTTACATTTAGGCAAACAGATATTTTCTGTACACAAAATGAGAATGAGTTTTATATGTATCTAGTTCCATAGCTCACAGATCATATGCTTACACAAGTGGAATGGGTTTTTTTCTAAGGCAATAAATACTTCCCTATTCCTATGAAACATTATATTTTACACTGTTAGGCATTATCATTTATGTTTTACTAAAATACAGAAAGTAAACCAATAGAGGGGGGAAAAAAATCGAAGGATAAACACTGCACAAATGCAAACATGAAAACTCAGTACCCCATAGTTAACAGAGAAAGTTGCTCAAAAGACGTTTTTCTGCTAATACGAGTTTTGACTCATTCACTAGCTAATGGTTGCAGTAGCTGGAGGCGCTGCCCTTGACCTTTTGTTGCCACCCCTCTGCTGTAGCTCACTGCCCCCGCAGCTATGAGGTGAGATCAGAAGCATGCCCAGCTCTCAACTGCCTCACCACATCCTCAGCTCAGCTCTTCCTCCACCTTCAATTTACACCAAGAAGCCAAACTCTGCACTGAAGTGACCAGTGTGCACATGTAAGCTTTCTCCAGCCAACTCTGGTATGTGGGCTGTGGTCTTCAACAAAAGAGGACTACTAATAGCTAGGGTGACTCTTTAACCAACCGTTTCTGGATTTGCCACAGTCATTTGCCAAAACCCCTGCTCACTGGTTATTCGCTCTTAATGCTCTTTCCCAAGGCTGAAATTTTTTGTGACTGGGAAAAAAGAGAACCTGAGTTTGCATTAAGATAAATAGAATACATCTTAAAAAATCTATCAATCTTCCTGCTTTTATTTGTGAAGACTGCCAGATAAAGTACAGGATATTGCATGGCAGAGATGCATATTTTTCTCTCTCACTTAGAAACACCTACTGCATATTAGCAAGTCTTAAGGCAGCAAGCAGGTGTGTTTTACATATTTGACTCCAGATTTCAGGAGGAAAAAAACAAAACAAAACAAAACACTAGTCTAATGTATTCTCTGCAAATAAGAGACTCCACCAGGATTTGCTTCCAAAATTTTGTCTGCTTGGATAAACCAATTCTAACTAAGACTAACTAGGAGTATTTTACGTAAGCAGAAATAATTATTTGAACAAAAGTGACTATGGTTCTGTATTTAATTTTAATTTAATTTAGGTTTGCAACAAACTACAGATTATAAGAGAAATTTTCTGCTGCCTTTGAAAGAAAGCACTTCCAGCAGCAGGCAACTTTCACATGTGTTACTTCTCTAATAAATGACCAGCATCTCTTTCCAGAGCATTTCTACATTTCTGATAGTTCCTTTTCCAGTCCAACCTACTACAATTCTGTTTAACTTGTGATCTACTGTCAAACTGTAGTATTGGTGGGATGACTACAAGCTAAAAATTAATCTGATAGCAGTAGAAATACATTCAATTAAATAATTCACAGCAACATGCAGACTCACCTGTCCAGTAATAGGTTAGGTGCAAATAAAAGCTTTCCTGGGTGTTCCATGGAGCGCCAGACTAAGCCAATCATCAATATCTCTAACCAGGCACATTCCAGTAGGTGGACCTGATCATGGAGTGTTAAATCCACAAATCCTGAAAGAACAAATAGGAGACAGAAAAACACTCCAGGTTTGTAAGTGGAACAACATTGTTCGGAGAATCAGGTTAAGAAGTGCACCACAGCTGGATAACCGACAAGAAAAAGCAATAAAAGATACTCGTCCTCTTTACATTTTGGGCTGAGTTTTGTCCATTATTAGGTCCACCATGGCTCCATTCTACAGAAGTCAGCACTTTCTAGCCCCTGGTTGTCTCCTGGCTGCACCCTGCCCCAAGGGCAGGGCAAGAGCCAGGTGAACATCTCCATCCCCACGCCTGTTGTTAGTGGCCTGGGAAGCCAGGGGCATGCTGAGGAAAGGAGCAGATGGAGCGGTGGTCATGATGGAGGGAAAATGGAAACATGCCTTTTATAAAATAGCTCTGATTGGCTACTCCCAGACCACTTCTGGTGGAATGCTGTTTTACAGACTCCTGAACAAATCGCCTTACTGTAAGTGCCATACCGATGTGGAAGAGGGCCCAATACAGCATTTCAAGTAAACTAGCAAGCAAATGCTGACCAGTGCACAATTAGAATTCGCTGATGAACCACTTGCTTTTATTTCTATTGGACTACAGCACCTGGAGGAAGGAGGTGATTTGTCTTACTCTGTATTTAAACAATGCTAGAAGCAATACATGCAAAATTGTTTATAACAATACTAAAATATGAATATGAAAGAATAACAATGAAGGCAGACATTAAAGTATAATGACAGTGGTCATTCCTGTTTCCATTTCATGGAACAGATTATATCATTCTCTATTTGAGAGTCTCACTTTTCATGAGCGTTACTTTCAATCCAAAGACATAAGTGAAGAGGAGATTGCGTAATACAATTTGTTAGATCCTAGTGTAAGTTATGCTTTGAAAATAGCATGAACTTGCTAAAATGAAATGTGTAGAAGTTCCCTTAAAACAGATCTTATTTATCTTTTACTCAGTGTTATATGTGAAACACATTATTGAACTTTGGCATATTTTTTTCAATAGTAATTTATTCAAATTGATCTTCAGAATACAAGTTACAGGGTAAACTACCTTACCAGCCCAGTAAATGGCATTGATTTTGCTTCTGTATTTTGTCCTTACTAAAGGTGTATATACCGAGTCAGTTTCAAGTAATATACCTGACATTCTCTCAAGTACTATCTTCAGAAAAAAAAAACAAACCAACACATATTTTTAAAGTTAAATGTTGTGCTATGAAATATATTCTAAAATAACAAAGAGGAAAAAAGGAACAAAATATAGTTCACAATAACTTAGAAATTATCACCTTCTTCTATTAATAAATTAATCTTCTATCCCCAAAAGAGTTGTTGATATAATTATTTTTAATGAAAACATCTGAGCGAGCTTGTCAGTCTATTCATAAAGAATCATTCAAAAGAAGGAAACAGCTTTGACACATTTGAAATTAAACACATCTATCAATCATTAGGAGTGAATTTAGACAGCTTTATTAACTGCTATTTTCATGAAAGAGGTGAACTATTTAAAAAAAAAAAAAGTGTCTTCTCCTTTATTTTTTCTTTATTACCAAAATATGACCCTCAGGCTTCACAGACTGACGGAATGGCATTTGCCTGAGTCACCAAACAGCCTGAAACAATAGAGCTGAAACTTAGAAGAGCAACATTCTGAACTACAAAGCATTGATTACAGCACTCAAGAATGAAACTGGCAGAAAGAAACTGCTGTATATTTATGGAGAACAAACAATAAACACTATGTTTCCTATTAAGTATTGCCTTAGTATGACAACACATAATAATATAGTGTTTTTATCTATGCTTGAAGAATACCACAGCAATGCAGGGACGCAAGTCCCCATGTGGTGTCTGAGGTCTGCATTACAAGTCAGTTATATTGCCATCATTTCATGTGGCTGCACGCTATGATACAGCAGATTGGATTGCTTTGATTGTTTCAGAAAAACTGAGCTTGTTACAACTGTGGCAATTCACTGTCCTATAAAACTCTGCAGATTCTACAATATTCTGGATGCTAAAGTGTTTTGCTTTGTTCTCCACACTGTCTTGGTCTTTTTTTTACCGCACCTATTCTCAAACCCCTTTGAAGCCCTGTCTCTTTATTAGCTCTGTTTTTCCCCAACTCCACATATGAAAATTCAGATTGCACCAAGGCTAAGTAATCTGCACAAAAAACTAAAAAGAGAAAGCAAAAAAGAAAGCTAATAAATAACCTCCCTAGCATTATAGAGGGGGGATATTTTGTTAGACTGCTCTGAGAACACAAATATACTGTTCAACAACCCTAACATCTTTTAAAGTGCCTGAATGTGACTACTTTGCATTAAAAAACTTAAAAGGTTTGGCCAACAATATTACTGCTGTCTGGAATATTAACTTTTATTTCAGTGAAGCTAAGGAAATTGCAAAAAACTAGGATGAAAAAGAAACCTGATTGTGAGTCCATCGTTTAAAGCATTAAATGATCTGTCAACCTGACATCTACTTTGGGTTCTGTAACAAAACAGCTAAGACAAACCTTGATTACTGCAGGTTTAAAAGTATGTGAAATAATAATACACATCAACTGTAATTCATAGAAAACCTTATCAAATTAACTTGATGGCTTTTTAGGTGACACTATAAATTTAGTTGATAAAAATTATAGTTTTGATGAAACTGGCTTCTACAGAACATTTGATTTTGTAAAAACACGCAACACATTAACCAAATTAAAATATTTTAAATGACATATATTAGTATGGAATGGTAATGAACTGAACTGAAATGTTTCTAGAGGAACACCATACAGTTTTCTTCTTTACCCTAGACTTTTTTTTAATGATGACGTGGAAAAAAAAAAAATGGAAATCACGATTCAGATGTCATCCAGATGGCAGGTGGGAAATAATGCAAAAACTCAGGTTGACAATGTAAGCCATCTAAATCACTCACTAGCTTCATCATAAAAGATATAAAGGCATAAGTTTGAAACCAAGCACATTATGCATATATACCAGATGGAAACAGTAGCAGCAGTGAAGAGGACTTTGAAATGACAGAGAAAATTCATCCCAGTTTGAACTTCCAGAGGGAAGCTGCATCTAATAAAGATGAAAGCCAGGGAAACTCTGAGAGAGTAAGGAAGTTAAATTACCTCTGTGTCACCTGAATCTGGTAACCATTCTTCAAGCAGGATGAGAAGTGGGACAGAATGATAGAACAACGTGAAAATGAATTGAAAAACATTGAAAAACATGTCTTCTAGTGAGGAATAAGAGGAATTTAGTTACTCTTTGTGAAGCTAAACAGGCTAGAGGCCTTAAGGGACTGCAATGGGTAAATATCTAAAGAAAACGAGAAAGACATTATAAAAGGAAATGTCATAACACGCAGAAGCCCATGCTGGAAGCTAAACCTGCTCCAAGCCAGACTACAAATGAGAGGCCATTGTTAACAACAAAAGTAGTTATTATCTAAGCAACATACTAAGGTTCCATGAATTTGCTATCATTAGAAATGTTAATCAAGATTTAATTATTATTTTTAAGACATACTCTTGTTCAAGCAAGCTAATTCAGAATAATGTTACAGAAGGTTAAATTAAGTGATGGATAAATCATTAGTCACTTCATCACTCAGAGCATGCTGCACTTTAATGTCACTAAAATTATGTTTAGATGTGCACTGCATTCTCGAATATCAGTGTTCTTTTAATGCTGACAAGTTCTGAAAGAAAAGATATTTTTGAATTCTAAATGTTTTGTTATTGTGCTTTAAGGAAAAAGGAAGACCTTCACTTCACTGTTGATAAATTAATTAGGTGCAGCTTATGGATATAACCTACAGCTGACTCCTTATACCAGACTGACCAACTGTATGACCTCATGAGACATATCAACGTCCTTGTGTGGCCAAAACCCACAAGACCTAAACTGCCATTAAACCATTCATATGTCATATGCTCGGCAGGAGAAAGTCACTTATGGAATAAAAGCCATGGCTGGACCATCCCTTTTTCATATACAGAAAAATTAACAGAATTTTTGAGTGACTGCCAACACAGAACGCAATAATTGTTCCATGAACTCTGTATAAATACGGAAATCTGAACTTCTGAAAAGCCAGAAAGGTCTTCTGAGCACTAAGCTAAGAGTAGGTGGCAATTAAATTTGTTATATGCAGAATACCGAACAGTGATATTCAAACTAAACTGATTATCCTTTCTAATATAAAGCAGCAGTATGTGCCGCGTCAGTGACAATACGATACAAATATCTTTCTTCCAGACAATAAGACACCCTGAAGCAGCAGTGGATCCACGGAGGAAAAGCTATAAAAAAACTACTTCAGCAAGCATGACTTTCTAAAGGTGACATTACACTTGGGGATCCAAAAGTGCATGATCTTACCATCCTAAACAAGGAAGGCAGCAACCATCTACAACAGGTATGAGCAAATCTCTTTGTACACTGGGAATTTGGGCCATTGCTCGAAGGGAAGTGTTGCCGTCAAAGACTCTGGAAGTAGAATTAAGTAAAACATGTACCCCTGACAACAACAGAGAAGTTGTTTATGCACAAGATTGTTTGGTTGCAGTAAGGAACAACATAAAGCTCAGATGGTTCTCATCTATTGCTACTGTAACATACATTGTGAACCCTGCAGTCTGAAACAACCAGCAACAACATACATATATATATGTCAAATTTTGCCAATCAAATATTTTGAAACTCATAAATTCATCATTTGCTTTAGTGACTTTTGACCTAATAAGCAGTATTTTTATCAGAAAAAATTTCTTTAGCAATTAACATTTTCTCTGAGACCCAATATCCAGTGTCCTTGCAGATTTAATCCTACAATAATAAATCCTCCACTGGGTACGTACTATCATTTGGGGATTATTTAATTATGATCATTTTGCAGCTTCTACTAAAATTCTTAAGACACAACTACAAGGTGCCCAAGGTGTCCAGACTATTCCTCTTCCCGCAACAAATGATAAAGCAATCTTCTTTGTAATCCTACCTATATGTTTATACCATACGTCTTAATTACCATGATGGGTACCTTAAATATAAATTTCATCCAATTTTTGCACAACAATAAACAACATTCCATAAAGAATGACTCTTTCTCCATATGCTTTGAAGGAAAGCAAAGCAAAAGCAGTAAAAAGATTTAAAAGCAATAGCAAAGGTCCATCTAGCAAAGTACCCCATTTACAATATCAATTGATACCAGATGCTTACAGCAAAGCATACAGCAGGACAAACACATGCTTCTACAGAAAGCTTTCTCAGGCTCCAGTGGTATGTGGCTCAGGGACTTCCAGAACCAAAGATGGTCTTTTTGTGCTTAATGTCCCTTGACAACTTTTTCCACCAGATGCTTTTTGAATCCACGTAGGCATTTAATCTACTTCAGAATTTTTATATACTCTGGAAGTAGTACTCTCTGCTAAGAAGTTTCACACTCGGAAAATAATAATCTGCTGTTCTGAAAAAAAGAAAAAACAACTTACTTTCATTTGATGCATCTAATTATTTTATTGGAAGATACCATTATTCCATAGGTCATCTCACTGCTAATCTTCTCTTTTCCACAGTTTTAGTATATTCAGTCATTCCTCACATAGAATCAAAATCATAGAATTGCCTAGGTTGGAAGCAACCTTTCAGATCATCTAGTCCAACCGTCAACCTAACTCGGACAAAAAACATCACTATCCTATTCACCTGTGAACTCACCTTGTCCTTGGAGCATTTTCCAGTTCAACTATATTCTTTCAGAGACAGTGAGACTAGGACTGCACAGTTTTTCAGTCTGCCCTTGTCTTCATCACCTTAGTCAATTTAATATCATCCATATTTTTTAACACCACTATTCACTCCTTTTTTCCAGCTAACTTATGAATATGCTGAACAGCATAGCCCTAACTATTGCACTCCAAAGGTTATCTCTTTTCTAAATGTCCTGTCTGCTTTTATGGAAAGTCTTTACGTTGATAGCAACAGGAATTTCTGTAATGTCTCAGATAGCAAAAAATATAGGATGTTATACTACATAAAAATGTTGTGGGAAATCAGAACATTCCTACATCGTGTGTCTTAAGTTTGCACAGATGAACCAGTATTTTTTTCTATCTTAATGCAGTGTTTTGAAAAGAGGCAACAACCACAGAAAAAGGCTGTTATTTACAACTCAATACAGTATCTCAGCTATGCAATGGTCATGTAATAGGCTACATTTGGAATAAAAGACCAATTAGGTTGGCAAAGACAGCAGGAAAATAGTGGTGAGTACTGCAACCTAATAGCTAGCAACCATTCAATAAAGCAACCAAATTAAGAGAGGTTTATATAGACAAAAATATCTAAGCAGACGAAACAGACAAACAGAAAAATAATTCCTCCGACAAGTTCTATTCTCAAGAAACAGCCAAGAAGAGGAAAAAGAGCATCTGTTTCTCCTAACCCAGAGCAATTGGAGGACCAATAGCTCAGTCACCACAGTTTGACAAAGACATGAAATCTGTGCTTGTTGTAGTGCCACCAGCTCAGTGCGCAACCTCTCCACTTCAAGCAGAGAGAGGTGAGACCACGTCTACACATTTATCTAGCACATAAGGTGACATTTTGGTCTGAACTTGCATGGATCACTCAGCCTCTTCAACCCTTAAGGCTGAGCCCTGAAACTTCTTAGTTAAGAGGTGGCTAAAAGCTAAGAAGTGGCTAAAACTTGCACCTTGACTCTAGCATTGTCTGTACACAATGACAGCAGGGCAAAACAGAGTCCAAGGACAAGTGAATTGGAGAATCACAAACACTATTTTCCACGAGTCTCAGTATTCACACAGCTTTTTCTATACTGCTACCTATTCCTACTTCTTTCCACAGACCTTCAGGCCAAAATTGTAAGAAACATTCCAGTGTTTGAAATCACAACCTATTTTGAGGACTGAAAATCAAAAAGCTCTAAATCCAACATTTTCAGTCTAAATATTTTGCTAAAAAAAGTAGTCTTGTAATTTCAAATTTTTTTAAAGGGACATTACTTCTGTTTCTGTAAGTGGGGTCATAAAAAAATTAACTACAATTTGTTGAGTTCCAGGGAGGAAAGTCTGAAAGGCGAACACAGAGCAAGTGGCACAATTGTTAGAGCCTCTGAATACTTTGTCTGCTCTTTCAGAATTCTGTATTTTCACTGCCTGTATAATTATAATATAGCAGAAAAGCAATCCAAATTTATATACTGTCTCCCCTAAGCCTAAACAGTCTGTCAGAAACGAATCAAGATGAGATCAGAGAGAAGAGCATCTGCTTTTAATTACTGTTAATTCCTTTTAAAAAATTTACTTCACATTTGCCATTTTTGGCTCTGATGTTTCTAAACCTCTTTCTGAAAAATAACAATTACAATTTACAGGCGTAAACATAATATGAGTTAGGGATGTTTGGGGGTTTGGGCAAAACCCAAAAAGTCAGAAGGATCACGAGGCCCCTCTTTCACAGTCTGTATTCGTACTGAAAGTCAAGACCGAACAAGCGTTTGCGCTTCTCCTCTGCGGGATGTTTCCATCCTCCCTGAGCTCACCTTAGGAGACCTGCGTTACAGTCTGACGGGTGTACCACCCCAGCCAAACTCCACCCTGAAGCTCTCCCCAAAGCAGGATCCTGCAGGGATGTCACATTTGTCGCTTTTATTTCAGATCCCATTTCTAGGAGCTGATCTGTTCTGCTTCCACCTAAAAGCTGCACCGTGACAGTTCCAAAACGCATTCCTCAAGTGAATGAGAACAGTTTCAACCATTTTCCAGGAATCTGTAAAGTTATCACGACTTCACTCAATGCTTTCTGGTTGCACAAAAAGTGCATACTTTTTTCAGACCTGTACAGTCCATATCTTTTCAGGATGAGGAGACTAAAAAGTTTCTGAGGCCATTCCTGGTCCAAACGGCCAATGCCTCGTTTGGGACAAGAATCTCTCCATCCCTCTTCAGATACACACCAGTCTAAACTACATCCGAATGTACTCTGCATACATCAGATCTAATAAATTCTGTCCTATTTCAAATTTCCTATGCCAAAGCAAGCTTGCAAAGAAGCTAGCCAAGTGGAAGCTGATCTACTCAAAGTCAGTACTTTGCACCAAGCACAATCTGGATTTAGGGCTGTGGAAACACTTCAAGGGTAGTGACCGATAATCGATGCTGGTCAGACATACATTCTCTTCTCCTGACAAACCCTTGCCACATTTTTATGAAATACTGCTGTCTTGCCCGAGAGAAACACCAGAAGCCCACAGCACAGCACCAGCTTGGCCAACACCGCTCCTGGGGAGATGGACCGTGGGCTGGACCAGCGCGGCTGTGGGAACAACCAGCCTGGGGAGCCAGCCACTCACTTTGGAGTGCTCCTGTGAGTTTTGGGGACAGTGAGTTCTCACTGAACAGCAGCCCGAGCAAATTATTCCACAGGATTTGATTGCCTGGGAAAATCTGTCCTGTGCTGGCGGATGGTCAGGCTGCGCGTCCAAAGCTTGAGGTTTCTTCCACGCTGTGCTCTCCCTGGCAGCTTGGAGAGAAGACAAGCTGGGTTGCGTTGTAGCTCAAGCCCATGGCTGACACACATCACAAACATACCCAGAGAAATTAAGTGCTTTCACGTCCTGACTTGCCTTGCATGTGTCACTGTGTCTGCCTTGTCTAAAACACAGTTTTTATTTTGCAACTGTTTCACTTCGTTAACCAAAGATTATTCCAGAAAGTGCATTAGCAGAACCAGTTAACAGAAATACATTGAGGACTTCCATCAGGGAACATAATAAAAGTAATCGGCACTCACATAGCACTTTACATTTTCAAAGGACAGTAAAGCCATTAAGTATTATTAAATGTATTTTATAGATAGAACACAGAGAGCTTAAGTGCCTCATCCAGGAGGAGGCAGGATTAGGCCGGAGGCGTGGCAGGCTCTTGACCACTCTCTAGTCCTTTCAGCCACAAAAATCTTTGAGAGGGAGAAGCCTCCTCGAACTCAAGTGCAAGCTCTCTTTCTTGCAAATCAGTAAAAAAGGTAAAAAACAAAGAAAAAAAAAAAAGAGACGCAACTGAACTTGTCTCAAAAAGGAAAGAAAGCCTTACCAAGTTAGACTTGGGGAGGAAATTGTTTAGAGTGTGAGCAGAAAACCTGGAGGCAGAGAACTAAACAAACATTAACTCTAAACTGCTTTTAAAACGCTCACTAATCTAGGCAAGGTAACTGCCTATATAAAAAATCCTAGGCCTAAGCCTTCTTCCCCCTCTAAACAAGCAGTTTTGAAAGTTATTAAAAAAATAACAAATCTTAATAATAATAATTATTACTATTATTATTATTATAACAACAACTACTACTGTATAACATTATTGCTAGTAAAAGCTGCCTGTCAGTTTCCTAGTGAAAATTTATCATACTGTTTTTATAAAGCAGGAAGGGAGACATATATATAGTTTCTGTACAAAAACCGAGCACTTCAAATGATCACAGCCCAGTGACGTTCATTATTACATGAGAAATTGCTGCAGCACTATATGGCATTTATTTAAAGCATGTTGATTATCATTCATCCCTGGACTGTAATCCAGACATCCCAGACTCAGGCTGCGCTTTGACAACAGTAAGATGCTACTTTATGGTTCTTTCAGCGGTGAGAGCTGTGCTATTTCTCAGGGAGGTCAGGCTTGCAAATAAAATGCACGGGACATTGTCTGCATACTTAGAATGGGACAATGGCAGCCCCCCAGTGATTTTAAGTGTAGGAACAGACCATCAGCTGCACGTGAAGGCTTTTCTTTTGAAGGGTGTCCTCTGAATCTTTCCCTGCACAGGTGAAGAAGGATACCACGCAAAATTTATTAGCTGCTGACTACATTACACAGTATGAAGTAATACATCTTTTCTCTATTGTCTCTGCAACAGTTAATTACATCACGCTAAATTTATACTAGTACTCAGGCCAGTTGCAAGTAGGTTTGAGGGTTTGTTTTTTTTTTTACATTTGTCATTTTTGTAAGAAGTCGCTGATATGCAAAATGTTTTCCATCAAAAGCAGATCCAGCTAAAATAATTCGTGGGGCTGGTTATGCATTCTTGCCTGACTTTTATGAACTCAAAAGACATGCTCATAAATACAAGCTGTCCTCTCTGCCTCATTCTTCCCCCTCCTCCTCCTCCTCCTCCTCCTCCTCCCTGCCCCACCGGGGCTGCTGCTCTCTGCTGCCCTGTTCTGCTGGTTCAAGTGTTCAGCCAGCTGATGAAATAACCCGGCAAGAAGGAGCAGCGTGAAAGGTGAGTGACGGGCAGCTAGGGAGGCACCAACCACCTCGGATGGTTTACGCTTTATGTAAACCTGCCCCGAGACCTGAGGTCACGTCCAGCATGACTTGGAGGTTTTTTGTGTGTTCAGCTGCACCCGAGAGAGCATGAGGTTTTCAGCGTTTGTTTGACCTCCTTACTAAAGTACCAGGCTGTGCTCCAATCATAACCCAAATTTTGGGGTTTGTGGCTGTCAAGAAACATCATTTGAGGCAAAAGGTCTCTCTAAGCAATCATTCTTTAAGCAATCTCTTTAAGCAATCAGAGTTTTGAAGCAAACATAGAGTCGCTGGAAGGGGAAAAAGGAAGCAGAGTGAAGTGGACTCTTTCACAGCTTTTTTAATGACCCCAGCATGCCCCTGTGAGGATTCAAATGGTCATTTCAATATACAGGTATCAGGGGAGAAGTTTAAAAGCAAAGATCGGCCTCTGAGACTTGCCGGTTGTTTTCCTCTTTTGCGGAGTGCACCCACGTGCTTTCGCTACATCCTTTTTTCTAATTCCATAAGCGCTTGAGTTGGCAAAGGCGCTTTGGATGGGGCAGTGCTTTGACAGCAGCAGCGAGTGCAGCAGGGTGGGCTCTGCGCAGCGCTGGCTCGGGCAGCGTCCTACGCCTGCCCTTCATTGCCACCCCGGGAGACGGACCTGGCTAGAGGAAGAGGGCTCTGGAAAGCCTCAGGATGGACAAAGGCAATGCAGATACATCGCACGGTCTAATGGCCATGTGGGCGGCAGGATAGGGGTGACACGCGTACAAAACTCGGTTAAAGTGAGCCTGGAGACCTACTCTACCACAGACAGCTCACTTGTACCTCTCTATGCCTCATTTTTTCCACAGAAGTTAGGGTATAAAAATATCTTTGTTGTTCCATTTCTTATCCTTTTTGTTCCATTAATTATAAGAGTTATATGAAAGACCTGAAGGTCATCATAACATAATCAAGAACATTTTGGAAAAGAGATAAAATTACCTTTGCAAGGTAACACAATGATCTGCTTCAGCCACTCTTCTAAACTAACATTATTTATTTATTGAAGGAATTAGAAGCTGAAATTAATTACTATTAACCCTGTTGTTTCTGAATCTCCCCAAAATCCTGTTTTTGTATTTTGATTATTTCCAATAATTTTGTTTAAGTCTTTAAGAATTAAAGTTTCACCATTTCAATTCATATCTCCACCCAAGCCTGGATGCTCGAGAAATGTCACTTCTGGATTTAACACCATTTTTGACTACAGCAACTTCCACATGATGAAATTGGGAGGGCTACCCTCTCCCCTTCTTCAGTCATAAAATCCAGCGAACGAAGCACTTAACTTTCTGCTCCACAGCCTATTCCACCCCAGGATCTACTGTACTCACCACTGAACCAATTAACATTCATTGCAGCAGCATCTGGAACTAGCAGAAAAGAGGATTATTTTGCAACCCAAGGAAAAGAAGGGAAAACTGTCAAGTCTGTAGTGAACTTGAAGATTAAAACTGCTTCAAGACTACAAATAGAAATTGCTCAGAACATAATGTGCTGTACCCAAGAAATGAAGCATAACCTCTGAGTTCATGGTCTGGTCATTCTTTATAGTCATTAGGAAATAAAACTAGCTTGACTAAAGCACCTGCATCCATTTTATTTCTTCAGATTGTTCACTTTTGGAGAAGTCATATTTTTGTCTATTGCACTTGTATGCGAGTAACCGAAGCTAGGTACGTATATGTAGTTTTATGTTCATTACATGGGCTGGCACCTACACCAGAACAGAAACACAAACGTATATACATAAGGCTCAAATGTTTATTTTCCCTCCTTTTCTTTTCACCGCTACGTGACTGGTTTTGAACAGAACCCAATCTCTGAAAAATAATCCAAGAAATTGTAATGACACATCAAAGAGAAGAAAGACAGCAAAATTAATTGCAGCAATTTCCTTTAACCACTACAACAACAAGAGCATTTTAGCAGCTGCGTGGGAGTGTCATCATATGACAGAGCAAAGGAATACGTTACAGGGAAAGCAAGACACTGGAATGCATCTGGCCATTTATACTCTTTTTCTTGCCCAGGGAAACCTAGTAAGTTAGCAAGCCGCATGTTTCCAGAAAACACATCATTCACTTAAGCCCCTTTTCTTGCACACTCTCCTTCAATGGATAACAAATGCAAGGTACATTTCAGCATCTGCAAAGCCTCAGGCAACCTCAGAAAACGGTTGCATGTTGGATGAACACGGCTTAGGTGTATATACAAAAGACAGGTGTTGCTCTTGGAGAACCACCACGCTGTACTCAGGCTCCTATACTGGCTGCTGAGACATATGCTGAAGCTAGAGGTGGTTGGAAGCACTCTGTCAGAGCGTTTTACATTGGGAAGCGACAGGTTGAAAAGCTTAAAATACTCCGGAGAACATGTCAGATTTCAAAAAATAAAAATAAACAAATAAAACCAGACTGTTTTCTACCAGAGAACACAGAGTGTCCCTCTCTGCTACCTCATCTTAGTTTTCCGCATTCTACCAGGCACCTATTCCTAGTCAGCGTAGTGAAAGGTACCTAAACTTTTATGAGACCTAAGATCTTTTTTTCTAAAGTTATCTTCTTTCCATTTTAAGCGGGTAACTAAAATATTCAAAATCTTAATAAAGTGTATTCATTCATATTGAATAAAACATTTCATTTCACCTGAAACAGTTATTATCTAGCAAAAAGGTCAAAAAATGACATTTTGTATTAAGTGAAAATGATGCTTTTTTTATTGTTCGGATCTGCCAGGAAACAAGAAATTAATTACTCACACAACTGATGGAGACATCTGGAAAAGCTCTGGAACAGCGTACGAGCTCATACAAACTAACTAGACCTATAAATCCTATTTGCCATCCTGTGTCAGGACTGGAAAGTTGCATGGAGTTCCATTACGTTTAGAAAAATCACAGTAGTATCTTCTAATAAGTACAATAGCAGAAATTAAAGATTAGGAGAAAAATGTGTAACTTAAAATTCAGCAGGTTTCTCCTGGAATTAGAATTTGATTTTTTTTTTTCAAACTTTTTAAGAAGTGGTAGTTTTCATCTTTCTCATTTATGGAGAAAATTGGATTTATTTTTATTTTCTTTCATCTGCATAGGTAATGTGAGTTTGATAGATTCCTCACGGATGAAAAAAACACCTTTAGCTTGGATCAGGAAATAGAGATGCTTCACACACTTCAGACACAGACTAGGAAATCATTTTATGAACAGTATCGCCACACTGATCCTCAAGGCATCACATACAGAAGACTTTTTCAGGGGGAAGGCTCCCATCCTCACAGGCAGAAGAACTGTGTTTGGTGTAGGATCCCTGAAGCAGTAAATACCATCTGATTGCTACCCAATGATGTTGCCCACATTTGATGGCATACAGAAGGTTCTTGGGTTCTTGTTATATACTTCCACAGCTCATATATATTTATAAGCATCTATAAACACACTTAAATATATTCCTACCCTTATGAACATTGGTTATTTTCAATCTGCTCAGAGACTCGGACCAAGGGACGCAGTGTCAGGCTGGCAGCTTGTTAAGAAGGGGAAAAGCAGCCTGTTGGCAGTATACTGAACTACTTCTGACATCCCATCATTGAATTATTTCAGAGCAGTTTCTGACACGCTAATACCTCTGTCTCCCACCTACTTGAAATCAGCACTTAAACGTTATTCCACAGCGTTACTCGTAAATAAAATATCTTCTGGGAAAGCTGGTAGCAATTATTCACTGTCAGCTAAAGAAGAGCAGATCTGAATTCATCAGACTCCAATGACGGAGTTTTACCAAAATCTCTCAGAAGCCCTACTACTGATAAAGAAGGCAAGAAAAAAGCCTCGTCTGGAATTTAAAGAAAAGAGCACACTGCCTGAACTGTCTGCTGAAATAAGACAGTAAGGGAAATGTATTTATAATGTCTGGCAGTGTTTCATTCAAATGTCAGGATCTTTCTCAAACAGTTGATTAGAAGTGGCCCCTTCAAAAAAAAATGCATAGGGTGGAACAAAGGTATAAAAACAGAGAAAAAAGAGAGCTGAGAAACATAACTGATTCCAAATAAATTATGTATTTTAATACACGACATTATTTCAGACCTACATGTAATTAATTTTCCTTAGATATACGTAGCAGTATCAAAGATCACTTCTCAAGATAGTGATAAAGTAGCATGTAAAACTCCTGCAAGATGTAAGCCACATTGTTGGGAAGAGAGGCATACTGGCGAAGCATAAAGCAGGAGCGTAATGAGCATTAAAAAAAAATAGCAGATTTAAATAATATTTATACCTGTAGGATGAGAATTTTCAAATTAGTGTTCTGGTTTGGTTTGGTTTGGTTTTTTTCTTTCACAACAGGGATATTTAGCATGCATCTCAGCTTTCCCATGCAGCAGATAAAGTCCTGAGATAGCAATTTAGGGATGGATACACTATGGCATATTATAAGAGAGTTATACCAAACCAACACAGGGAGGAATTGGCACATTCAGGAGCAAAATTGGTGTTTCCCAGTGGTAAGGCAACATTCTTCCCAAAAGGCCCAGTGTAAAAGAATACAATCATTCATGTCTGCTTGGGGGGGGGGGGGGGGGGAAAGTGCATTTGATATTCATATCAGAGTCAATGATTCTCCATAGCCGTGTTTATATGAATACCACACGGAAAAACAAAAAAATGAAGTCATTGGTACCAGCATTAGTAAATACGTCAGGTTTTCATGGGCAGCTCTCCTCTGTCAGCTGAGAACCTGCCTATGCTTTTAAAATGTGCAAGACATTAACCAATCAATACCACTGGTTTATTCCACCATCACTGAATAAAATACACTAGAGCTTTCCTTTTCCACAGACCTTGCAAAATCCCACCCTGCAGGAGAAGAATAAAAGTCAGCTGCTGATTCCAAAAAGTCTACCACATGCTTCTCTTGCTTTGGGTCACTATTTACTACCTGTACAGGGCAATCTCAGCCCAAGGAACTTACAGAAGAATTTGCTGCCTTCCAGGAAGACAAAGACAGAAGAACAGCTTACAAAAAATACGCGCTAGAATAAGCAACGAACCACAAGGTAACTCAGCAAAAAGAAAGCCCCAGGGTTCCTCTGTCTTCCAAATGAGCAGCCAGTCTTTGCCTCCCAGGGAGGCAAGTCTCTTGTACCCCAGCAATGGAGGCAAACTTAGGAACTATGACTGTCTATGAACTAGGATGCACCTTGATGCAACTGTTTGGGGTCTTCCTGAACCTTTTAAAGCAGGGAATGAGGGGAAAATTACTGTGCTTCCTCTTTGACTCTCCAACCCTTCATAGCTCTTGCATCACATTACAGAAGATATTACAGATCAGGCAGAAATATGCAAAGTAGAACCTATACAACATATACTTCAGCAAACTGGATGGAGACTGTAAATGGTGCCAGGAACTGGAAGATTTTTGCCTTTTGTACAGGAGAGATTGGAAAAAAACTCTCTGTTGAAGCAGAAATAAAGAGACAGTAAATTAGAAAAAGGATTGAGCTAGAGCTGTACGTTACTATTGACGGTACTGATACATGAATATTTCTTTCCAGCACCCTCATATTAACACTTGCCTGCTCGTTCCTGGTGTACCGTCACCCTCACATTTCAACTGGCTTAACTGTTTTGCAAGGAACTGAACTGGGGAACTCACACAAGCTATAGACAACCCAAAACACACACAAAAAAAGAGGTATATTTTTAACCCAGATCAATCCCCCTACTTGCACAGCCACTTCAACCCAGGAGGAAGGCGAAGGGTAGGAACCGCTCTAGCCAGCGTTGCAACTGGAAGAAATGCTTGTGAAACTACAATCCCACAAAGTACTCCCTACAAATGTATGTGAAACTCATACAAAATATTACCTTTGTAGCAATCAAAGGAGATTTCTGAAATAGGTCAGACATGCAAGACTACTATATTCATTTGTATGAGTATGGCAATATTACGATTTTTGCTTTAATCTGGTCAGTTGTTTCTAATACAACAAACATACCCAGTTAGAGACTGTTCAATGTTTTAGTAAACACTTGGCTCACTTGCCAGCAGCCCATAACCACTTCTCTATTTCCAGAAGTGTCTTCTGAGGTTCGGCAGCTGTTGCAGAAGATGCTTCATTATTAGGCTATTCATAACATTTAATATTCTCTGGAAAATGTCAAATTAACCAAGTATGCCATCATTACCAATCAAGTAAAATGAGATTTCTTTAACTTTAATTTTTCTAAATCACCTCAAACACTCCAGAATGTAATTTAACAGGGAACACAAAACATTTTGTCTAGAGTCTAAGCGAGATTTTGAATGGTACTTTTCCCCCTGTCTGTATATTACCCTTGCTTCTGGGTCTCATGAGTTCCTACTGGATCAACTAAACAAACTCCAAACCAAAAATCTCAAGATGAAGAGACAAAAAATCACTGAAATTTCTGCCAAAGTGCATTTTCTTTTTCTGAGGTCAGCCTGCTCACAAGGAATACCAGATCATAGATACCCGGGAGAATCGCTGGGTACCTCCTGACATCCTGGGCAGTGCCCTTCTCGGGTGGGGAAAGAGAGCAGGACACAGAGCCAAAGTCAAGATCTTGAGTCCTCCCTCCTGTTTCCAGGACTACTCTTTTCAAGACACTTAACAAGCCTTAGGTCTAGACCCAGAGTCTATCTGCAGTGATAAATAATTCATCTTCATCTCCCTGCTGAGGACTGTGATGGACAGCTACGTTTCATAGAAGGAACACAACTTTCCATAAGGAAGAGAGAAGGTTATATTTTTTTATGGACGCTCTTAGCTGAGAACAAACTCCTGGAGGGACAAGGCAATTACAGATTTCTCATTCCCCATCCCACTGCGGGATATGCTTTAACTTGCTTTCACTAGCTTAAATTCGCAGCAGTCCATAACTAACACACAGACAAAACAAAGCACTCTTTACACACAAAGTTCATTTCCTGGAGAGATAATTAAAGAAAATAAATGAGCTGCATAACAGATGTGTCATATAATGCACCATTGCAGCGATACAGACAGGGTAAGAGCCCATCCAGGAGAAGTCTGCAATAAATCTCTCCTAATTATTTCTGTAGGTCTTAAAAACTCCTATATATCTAATGTTAGATTTTAGTGAATGACTCACTTGAACTGAAAACTAATACAGATGATATTAAAATAACCTCTAAGCTGGAATTACAGTTGATTATGCTCAGAGATGTAGTACTGGAAAGAAAATAAAAGAATTAGGCTGAAGTTATTAAACATCAAGTAAAAAGGGCCAATTTATATGAATTATGTGAACAGGGAACAATGGATATGTGCGCATGCACATACATATCGCATCAGTGCTTTCCAACAATCACATATTCTTTTTGTAAATTATTTTAAGAAATAAATAAATCAGGAGGGATCATTACTTACTGTTTACTTAGACTGGAAATTAACGAGCGTTTCTTGGAAAGCTCCAGGGTTCAGCATAGCTGAAGACTCTAAGACAGATATGTTCATCCAAGAGTGTAAATTACTTATCAGCTAAAGAAAAATAGCAGGAAATGTTTTTATAAAACGATCATTTCTTTTAGAAATAAAATATTACAGTTTAAGTATTTAATTTCCTTACGTTTTGGCTAAAAATATAAAAAAAATTACTGATGCTCATTTTTGCCTCTTTGTTTGCCAAGACCAATAGGATTTCATCTTCAAACATCTATTACAAAATGAACTAGTATGTTGTCGAATGCCCAATGAACTCCAATATGTAAGCAGTTCTTGTTAAAAGCTCCTTCTTACATGATGGGTGTTAAAATTACTTACACTAAGTCAATTTTGGTTACCGAAGAAATTTGTTCTTTGACACAGCTTGCTGGTAAGCCCCAAAATCCAAAACATTGAAATTCAAATATTTCTTACTCTGGAAAGTTCTGAACAGAGTCCACCTTATGGTTCATATACAAGGCTCTTTGGGTCTTGATTTTAAAACCACTGTGTACATAAGGAACTTTACATAATCTTAATAAATGTATCTGGATATGTGCATACTTGTAGAAACAGATTTACAGGCTGTTTGTCTTCAGATTTAAATTTAAACTTCAGCATAAACTCCAGGCAGGGATATTTAGATGGAGAGATGTGTTTGAGGTTCAGCACTCTGAAGAAGGGTGTTTCTTTGAAAAAATCACCTAGAGTAGAACATAGTTATTGTGCTGAGCTAGTAAATGGATAGCTTTGGATGCCTGTATTAATTGTTTTTCAAACTATTCACTTCCACAAACAAAGATGGGAACTAAGACATCTCTGGGAGAACAAATATTATAGCATTTAAAAAGAAATATTGGGGTTCCAACTGTTATTGATTTATTGGACAAATGTTATGAAGAATGTAGTTAGCTATATCTCCTTTTGTCTAAATATACAAAACACACTTTATCTGGAAAAAAGTGTATTTTCACAGCATGTTACACACATTTACCTCCATCTTAACAGAAACTCATTTTCTTAAAGGAAAGCCACAGCCATTTTTTGATCCTGTGCACAGAAAACAACTACAGTTATGAAGCATAAGGAAAAGACAGTCACTGTCATTCTCTATTTGTTTATAAACTTGTATCTTACTACAGCTTTCCTAAATTCATGGAGGCTAGAAGGTTGGATAACATGCTTGATTCAATAGCTTTTGGCAGTCACCTTTCTATGCAAAGTAACTACAGCTGTGAACGAGAGGACAATATAGCACTCTCTATGAATTTCTCTAATGTTGGATTTTTGTAATATTAGAAAGAATTACTGATGTTTATCATGCTTTTGAATGAAATATCACCTGACATACGAAGTAGAGCTTTTAACTGTGGCCACAGAATGTTGCTAAAAGGGATATAGGCAGATGCACTCTCGTAACAGCACCAACACCCAACTTACTCTTCTGAATCTCTTTCTTCTGGACAAAGAAATAAAATCTGGAAAGCTACATAATTAGCTTTAGGAGTTTGTAAAAAAAGCTAGTAAAAATAAAAAAAAAATTAATTATTAAATGTTGCAAGATATGTATTAGAAAACCCTCAAGGATATACTTCTGAGCTCATTCAAAGGTTCTCTGAAGAAAGATGTAAAGTGGTTCTCTAGCTACTTTTCCTTTCCTGACTCTGTTTCCCTTGACTGAAAATTTATGCAAATGAAGTGACCCTGTTTGAATAGATTCTTGTAAATCCCCACTGCCAGGAAACTCCTGGTGAAAAAATGGGGTGCGAAGCTCAAAGACTATGGCTGAGAAGAGGAAATATGACAGGGCTAGTAAGCAGACAACATCACAGGCTCTTCCTGTGGCAGGGGGAACAGGCGACAACCAGATCCTTCCGCTTTGAAGATCCCCTGAACAAATTACTGTCCTCCAGCAGGAGCCCTCGGAATGAGTAAGAGGCCCAGGACTGAGCTGTTGAAGTTACTCTTGGCTCATCTGACTGATTTCCAGTATCCTCTTCCTCTGGTTCTCTTGCATGTGCCCTCTACTTTTTCTCACTGTTGGACTGTCCTTGATGCTGGTCAGCTCGCTAACCCTAGTCATGATGCATTTATCTCCCCTTCTACATCCCCAACTCTAGGGACTCCCTAGGCTTTCAAAACCATTGCATTAGGATACCTCTTAAATTTCCTATCTCACAGTTGACCCTGATCCTTTTTCCTCCTACTATCTTTTTCTTCCAGTCTTCAGCTAGTGAAAGCACTCCCTGTATTTTTGTTCCCACAGATACCTGCAGCCAAAGTTTATATTCCTTTCCAAGCACTTCTGCTGAACTGTTCCTTCTCGCCTTTTGGCTTTTCCCTGTCTGACACAAGGTCCTGGTGCATATCGCTCTGGCAGATGTCTCCCTGTCCTTTAGAATCAGAGTCTTCCCCTCAGTTTCTCACCAACAAACCATTGTGTCACATGGTCTCGTCCTCTTCCTCTCATTTAAATTTCTCCACAGGAGGAAATACACCTCACTGAGTTTCAAAAGCATTAAAAGACAATTCTATTTATAATTAAAATAAAAGCTACTTGCAAGAGTAGGTTTGTCTCATACAGCACCCAGAAGCTGGGGGAGGAGGATGGAAAGGGGGGGTTGTTTGGTTTTACACAATATAGACATGAAAGACTAAAGATGCTTCCCAGACTAAGAAAATACAGGGACGGAAAGCTTTTATTTCATATTCAAAATTTATAACTCCACTGCCTTGCATAATCATGCTATTTCATGAGATACCTCTCAGTCTGATGTTCAAAGTCAAATGGTAACTGATTACCTTATTCCACTATAAGGACTGATTTTTATCTCTCACATTCATGGTAATGAATTGAAACTTCACAGAAATTAAATTAGCAAAACGCAGCCGTAAAGTAAGATCCAGATGCTTGTTATCGTTTCTCTCTTGCTTACAGATCTATTTGCTTCCTCTGTTTTTCCCCTATGAAGTCAGGGCAGCAGTTACGAGTATCACTTCAACAGATTAAACAGATAAGCAGAGGGCTGGTTTTTGAAATAACATTCTACAAATCTTCACAGCAAGCCCATTAGTCAAAGGAGGAGAGACTATAAAGGAGACATTTTGGAAGGTTTATTAAAAATTATTACAGGGATTGCAAGCCATTCCTTTTTTTAAGCTTTGAAGCTCTGTAAAACTGCCCTGTACCTAAAGGGTTATTAACACACACCACTCTTCTATAAAGACTTCTTTCCTTCCACTGCAAGCTGACTTTTTTTTTTTTCCAAGGTTTGGTGTCACTGAAGTGCAGTGTAAAATTGTGGCTATTGTTGGCCTCTTTACACACTGTTCCTAATTTAACAAACAGAGCAGTTTAGAAGGTCAAATAGGAAAACAATATCTTAAGAAAATAGCAACTTCTGTGGCTTTGAAATAAAAAAAAATCAGTGCCAAAATGTTTATCTCCTCGGTTCACGAAGCCATAAAATAAGTACAGCACCGTGAATCATCTCAAAACTTCAAAGCCTGTATGCCCAGTGTACCATTTTAGGGCTATTAAGTTGTACAGCTACTGTACTTCTAGTAAATAGTTACACAAAACTGTAGCAGCAGTGCCAAAGGTTTCACCCTTGCAGCAAAATTTCCTTAAAGCTACACTCTTTACCATGAGCTCACTGTATAAGCTCATAATGTCTCTTACCATCTCAAGAGTTTCTGCACAAAAACGTTACTGATGATTACATTGAAAATACCAGCTTCTTTTAGAGAATACAGTACTCCAAATACAGATATTAAATGATATACACAGTAAGTGAATAATTAAACACAGTGAGTTGATTCCTTTGACGTATCAGCATTTCTGTAGAAAAGCAAAGTAATGGTTTTTGCTCATTGCATCGAAGAGCACGGTGGAAATTCACTAAACTAAAAAACCTCATTCTATGTGACTGAAGGTGGTACCATAACCCCAAGATGTTATGTAAACTAAGAAGAAAATAGAAAGCCATATCTTTCAGGAATACGTGATTCAGAAGCGAGCAGAACATTTCTCCATTTACACTGATATCTTGCCTACATGTGATTTTTAGTGATTTGTCCCAATTAAATGGTAAAAGGCTCAGTTTACATGTGTATGTAAAGTCTAGCCCATCACAGGCTTGTTTGCACCCGCCCTATTCCAGCTGGCTGGGCTAATCAGAAGGCACCACTGGTGTCTTACAGAGGCCACCTGGGAGGACTTAAGCCAAAATGCCCATTAGGCCATGTACGGAGCAGGTCCTGTGGGGCATCCTGAATTTTTTGTATACGTCATAGGACACTGTACAAGATATTTGTTAATGTAATCTGGCAAACCCACTTGTATCAGTTGCCAAGGTTTCAAAGGAAAATTAAAAGAAGCTTTTATGCACTTGGCATATTATGAATTGCATCGTCATGGGAGAACTTTGTTATGACCTCAGTTAACAATCATGTTATACTTATATATTGCAGATCATTTTTTAAAGTTATGCTGAAGAAGCTGCCGCAAGTTCTCTTTCCCCAGCAGTTTTTAACACCACCAAGACTGCAGAGTCAATTTAAGCAAGTTTGAACTACTGCTGAACAAGTTACAATAAAGATTTAGACCATGTCAGGTCTGCAAGGGCTCACCTCATTTTGGAGATTATTCTCAGCATGTGTTTATAGCAGATCTCTGCCTGCATTATACTACACAGGCCATCGTAAATTAATTTTAATTACTCCTTTTTGTAGAACAGATTCACTTGTATCCAGTACCTCTTCTAATTAGCTGTTTATTCTTCCATGCTCACCTATGCACATCATCATCAGACTGTCTGACCAAAACAATGTCTTTACAGGTTGCTTTGACACATTCCCTCGTCTTTAAAGCCTACGCAGCAAAATAAACTCCAAACATGTCCCTGAAAACCCTTATGCTTACTTGTAAGCTGTATCTTTATTCCATTTCTGCTCTGTTAATATCAATTTCTTCCTTCCTCAAGAAATATGCCACCCAGCCACCGGTATTGACTTTGCTCCTTGCTTTCTGTCAGCTAAGTGCCTGCATTCAGCTAAATGAACTTGTGCAATGCTTCCAAGGCTTGAGAGATGTGCATAGGAGAGGCTGTTTTCTGTGACTGCTTTTTAATACTGGTAAAAAGCACATCCACTTTTTAGAAAAAAGCTGGTTTTACCCTTGATTCTGAAGCTTGAGATCTTAGTAAATCGGCTGAGAAAATAACTGAGTGGAATCCCACAATGCTGTTGCACAAAATACTTCACCTAACAGAAAGAAGTTATTCAGTTCCTCTGTTCATGTGTAAAGTATACAAAAATCCTCTTTAATTAAGCAGTATTGCATAATTCCTAGTAATAATGGAGTATTCAAAGGCAACATACTGTGGAGGTGAAAATACGACCTATATTGCCAGACACACTTCTCTTAATATATAATGCCAGTACATTCCAGCAGAAGGAAACAGGCAAACAGTCCAAGCAAATGCCCTGTCTTTGAAAGGTGTTCAGTACTTCTAAGATTTAATATCAGCAACTAAGAACACTCAACCTTTTCTAGGGACCAAATGAGAGATTTAAAAAAAAAAAAAAAAAAAAAAAAAAAAAGGATTTAAGCACCTAGCTCCAAAATTCCTAGTCTAGGAGGACAGAATTTTAGAGGCAGGTAAACAATTGGTCCTGAATTCTTTTAAATCAACTTTCTAAAATACTTTAATTTCTGCTTTTTTGTCATGCATCCAAGACGCAACAAAAAGAGCCAGCTAGGTGTCCAGGACTTTCAGAATCCCCAAACTATTCATATTCTACCTCTCTTGCTTTAGGAGTTTGCTTTGGTACGATTGTTTGTGCGGTACCTAATAAGTTAAGCTCTGACTGGGAAGGAATTTATTTATTTTTTTAACCAAAGTTCACTAGTTTTATAACAAACCTCACCTGTTAGAGTACTTATTAATGCAGATACATAGAGTCATTTGGCCTAGTTTCTTCTTGGGAGCTATTTTGACAATTAACAGACACATATATTTCCATGTAAAATACATCGAATATACACAAATAGTTGACGAACTTATACATTTGATTTTACAATTTCAGAAGCTTGCTTGGGAAATCAAGCATATATTTGGTAAACCAGGCAGTTTTTTGATCTTCACCAGATGCAATCATCTTGCGGCAAGCAGTTTTAGAGAGATTTATGAATAAAAAAAATGTATCTGAGTTCCCTAACAGTGTTGCTTTTTATCTAAACACATTTTCATTAATTACACTATCAGAATCAAATGTCATAGAAGACAAATGTTTCCAGTTGGACAACATAATGAATTTAGAGTGTGGTAGATTCATTTTGAATGTAAATTAATGAATTTTAGCAGACTTAGACTAATTACGTCTCTAAATTCAGTCAAAAGGTCATTTGAATTTAGCTGTTTTGATAGTGAATCGCTTTAACACTATGGACATACGTTCATTTTTCAAAAGCATTTTCTAAGAGCATGATCCAAGGCATACCTAAATGACCAGGAAAACCCACCCTTGACTTGAACAGACTGTGGATCATGTCTTAACCACTGCGATTTTGTCAAGAATGAAATTCTCAGGTGATTTCTTATAAGATACGATGAGAAATGAAACACACACAGGTTCTCATTGATCATAGCTGGAGCCCACAAAGTGACATGTGAAAAGTGGTAAAAAGGGAACCCATGAGGACTGGAAAAGACTCAGATTTTATGGGTTATTGATTTACCAGGAAGAGTCTTGCCAAGTTTAAATGCAGGAAACCAGAAAAATGGGACAACCCGTCTGTAATGCTGTTGAGGTAATACACTATGTGAGTGAGAGCTGTGGTAGTGTTCTCTAACATCCCTTCATAGAGCAGCTACATAATTTTAATGAAATAAATGGCTACAGTAAAAATTTAAGAGATCAGAATCCCAGTGAATTATAAAGTATAAATTACCATGTATGCCGGTATTTTTACAAAGCTAAAAGTACGGTATGTGCAATAAATTTCTAATAAATATTTAAATGTTAAGTTATGAAAAGTAGTCTTGTAGACTGAAATTTTAAAAGATAATGAATTTTAATTGCAAAACTACTCTCTTGTTTCATTGGTATAAATTAATTAAGCCACATGAATGAATGTGTAACATACGTGCAAACAAAAATGTTACATACTTCCCACAATTCTGTAATTCTCTTCCAGAAAAGAGGGGCAACCATGATGCACCAAAATGATAGAGATAAAAACACATAGTTCCAGAAGGAAAAAATTTTCATACAAAAATTGCTATTCTGGATCTGGTTTTCAGACCCAAAACTCATGGAAGATCTGTAATTTATGGTCAAGAAGATAAACTGGTAATTAAATAATAATACAAATTCTTATGGGCTCAGTAGTGATGCTGAATTTATGGCTTACATTACAGACATGAGAATAACCCTTGTTTGAAAAGGGATCTAAATAATTAACATAATTTAATTAGATCAAATTGATTAGATTTGTCTTTTAGTAATCTGTTTTTACCTTTAATTTTGCTGGGTCTTATCCGAAAAAAAATTATTTGCAATCAAAAAACATCAAACATTCTACAGTGCAGGGCAGTATCTTTTCTTGAATAAATCTTTCTTCAAAAGTCACTTACATTGCACTATAGTTTTTTATCAGCCAATATAACATAAAATTTGTGATTTTTTTATGTATTTATACTTAGGTAAACAATTTGCACTAAATTAGAATATGCAGTGTGAAAACCGGTGTCTTTTTTCTGTTGTTTTGCCATGTAGAGGCCTTTATAGTCCACTGGGGCGTTTTTTTTCCTTACCTGGAACTCTCTTTGCCCAGTTGATCATATGCACTAATTCTCTGTCTGCAAGGTTGGTCAACAGCGTCATCATGGAGGCTTCGTTGAATGGTCTATTTGGGTCATATTCAGAGTAAACTATGGGTGGCTCAGCTTCCAGCAAGGCACTGACCATCTGTTCTGCCGTCAGGGACAGGGCTGGACTGTTCTTCTTGTTATGTTTAACCACCAGTGGACTTGTCCAAAGGGTGGGAGCTCGCAGCTCTGTAGAAGAAGCCTCCCCGTTTCGGGAATCCTGCTCTTCTCTTTGACGTTTTTGTTTCATCATTTGCCCACCTCTGCGGTCTTTCCGGATTCCTAGAGACACACAAGAATATAATGAACTCCTTTGCTTGAACATGTGTATTGCGTACACATGGCTTTAGCCAACCAGCAGCTGCTATTGATAGTCCCAGGTAGCATTAAATCTTGGTTTATCTTCTGAAGAATTCTTCCTATATATGGAATTTTACATGAGCAGTTGGAGAGAAAAACTATTTTTAAAAGTATAGTGTCAGTAATAGTGCACTCCTTCATAAACTTTAGATCAGTTGGGCTTACACAGGATTCTACGCTAGTGACACTGTATAGCTGCCTTAGCCCCGCAAAAGGAAGTCAGTAATTAGGAATAAATATTTCTTCACAGCACAAACTTCAAAGTATGTCCCAACAGCTACAGACATCTATTCTACAAATGATCAATGATAACTTAATGATCTGGGTGGGCCAGATGGATCACAGAAGTAGCTCTCAAAAATTATACATGAAAGTTTTGCTCAAGTTCACCAATTATTTTAATTAAACATCATTGTATTACTGAGCCTGTGATCTTTATAATTACATAAAAAACATTGCAAAAAGTTCCCATTTTAAGATGAGCTTATACAGCCATAAAGAATGCCATCTAAGTAGATAAACAGAAGAAAAGGAAAGATAATTGTAACCTCAGAATCTAATGTGGGAGACCTACTGTCAAAAGGCTGTAATAACTGCAACAGAAACTGTCTTTGTCATTACTGCACATTTCTGCAATATGCTTAGCACTGTATGACCCTGAACCTTGGGATATTATCAAGTCAGCCATACCAATTAGAACAACAACATAAGACCTTACAGTGGAACAAAATCTCCCTTTGTGGAAAGGTTACAAGAAAAACATAACGATAAAGCCCACGTTGACTCCAACCATAAAGGGAAGATTAAGTCTGACTTTGAGTGGAGGAGGCACAGGCACTTTGAAGCTGAGTTAAAAACTTAAATCGATCATCAACTGGGGTGAGGGACAAGCAAGTAATAAGGGAAGCACACAAGGAACTGAGCCATGAGAAGGCAGCTTACGATGGGATTTATTCTGGAGTTCTCATGCAACATGGAAAAGCAGCACTAGTCCCAGTTTGAAAATCAAAAGAAGTATCTGTAGAGGAGGAGGCAAAGTATTCAAGAAACAGAGATGAGAGAACAATTAAAAAAAAAAATAAAGCTTTGAGAACTGCTGGCACTTGCAATCAATCGATACAAATCTTTCTGATCAGTGGGGGAGTGGGAAACACAATTTTTGCTCAGCTTTTTTCACACCACAAAAGTTTAAATCTTTAGATTCCCAGGCTTTACTAGCAGCATGTTCATTTCACATCCAATGTTCCTTCATATCAGCAGGTGTCCTTTCCCAATCTCAAAGGAACATAAGAAGATCTTTAGATCTGTTTGCCTCTTTCTTTGAATATGGTGATATTTTCCATGAATTAGTACTTGAGGATTAAGCACTTTTAAATCTAATTCATTCAAAATCTAGGAGGCTTCTGATTCAATTCTATTAATCTTTCCAGATAAAGCAAGTTCAATAAATCTTTCATCGCTCCTACTACTTAACCTCTCTACATTTTCCCATTCTTTCAACTCGTTGTAAGCCAAAAGTCTCAAGTGCATTGCTGCTCCCATTTTTCATTCAGCAATACCAATTTTTCCTACTACTGAACTGTTTCTGTTTAGAAGAGGAGGAGGAGACTCTTACTACTAAGGAGAAATGCAAGACTTACTTTGGCAAAACATCATCCTAGAGTTATTCTCATTGTAGCTTACTTCATTGCGATACTCAATAGCATACATGCTCTATCTGATATTTTTGTTGTATGCTTTCTATCAGTGTAATGTTTTTGAATTAATATTGCCCCGTGAAGCATGCAGACATAATCATGTGAATAAAACCACATGATTCCTACACACTAAAGCATTTGTTAACTTTCTCACATCCCAAATTCTACAGCTGCTCATCTATCAGTTTCCTTTTGCGGAGTTAAAAGTATTATTTGGCCCTGTACTCTTCAACATACTCAGATGGACTCAGAACTGACATAATTCAGAAACAAGATCTTGGGGCTAAAATAATACTATAAAAACATCAGATAAGTTAGTTTAGAAAGTAAATAGAAGGCTAGAAATTACTAGGAGAGGAAGGGAGGACAGAGCATCTTCGTAAATCACAGATTTTATTAACTCATGAGGCACACTACAATGAACACTGTGTGTAGTTCTGTTCTTCTCATTTAAAAAAAAAAAAAAAGATATAAAAGAAATGAAAAGGGGATAAGAGAAAGACAAGTGAGATGATTCTAAGTGTGAACCAAGTCTGGTGCAAGAAACAGCTAAATTGACTAAGTCCGCTCGGCCTGCAAGCCAGATACAAGACTACAACATCAGGAGTAGCAAGAAGATGAATAAGGTACGAACACTCACGCTTCTCTTCTAACACAAGATGGCATGAAATGAAACTCCCCCATGCAAGGTTCAGGACAGACAAGAAGAGGCTCTTTTTCACACCATGCAGAAACAAAGCTGAATGTGTGAATATAAGTTGGTATATGTTAGACAACTGTAGGCCAAATTTAATGGAGAAAATAATCCATTAATGGTTAATAAACACAAATAGGGCACCTTTGACTTAAGTCTCCATGGCATAGATTACTGGAAGGTCAAAAAGGATTTTTTTTGTTTTTCTTTTTACTTTTTACAGGCATTCCTTGTTAAGTAACAGCAGAATGTACGAGAATTTGACATAACAGAGGAAGGTGGCAAATGTAAGTACATTTAGCTGCTTACAAACCAACTCGATTCTAAATAAGAACAATAGCTTTATTTTTAATTTGTCTGCAAGATTCCCCCTGTCTTTTCCTCACCTTGAAAAAAAGTAGTGCATTGATCAGAGTTGAACATAACTGGTTTGGAGATGTCCCACACAAATTTATTTTTACATTTTTATTTTGGGATTAAAAAAACCCAACCAATCAGGCAAACATAGTAAGCTTACACTAGATTTTGTAAAGACCAGATCTGAGAAAAAAAAGTCACTAATAGTATGCATTCCTCCTGCATCACATCAGCAGCTTTTATGATCACAGACAGAAAGGTCTTTGAATCTGTATAAGCATCATACTCATCAGAGATTTTCAGAAATTACTACTAACTCTTCACCTAACCCCTTGATGGACAAGCAACACAGTGATTTTATTAGTCATTTTCTTGGACCAAACAGGAGTGATATCTCTTTGAAAAATGCAAGTGCCTTCAAATCTTCTTCAGCTTAGTCAATTTTTATCTCTGTTAAAAAGAGATAATAGTGATGCATAGTCACTAATTCCAAAAAAGACAACTCTATCAAGCTACAATTTTGTTGCCAAAAGTGCAATGATCCTATAAGGTTTTTTTAAATACATGAATGCATTAAATCTGATTCCACAGTTCAGCCAATAAAGGAATCTGAATTGCCAAATGTTACAAAAAACAATATTCTACCAAAAATGGAAGTAGTATGTATCTTGCAAAAGCTCTAAAACAATTTCCACTTGAGTTTTAAAGCTACACGAGCCAAGATTTTCAAAGGCAGTTTTGTAAAGCTTCGTATGTAAACTCAGTCAGCTTTTTAGATATGGAAGCAGGTTTCAAAACTGCTGAGTAATTATATATTCCAGTCAGTAGCACCTGATCAGCAATAAAACTGCATATGGACCGTGGAGGTAATGTTAACCAAATTAATCATTTCACTAGTGTTTTCCAACACGTGATTAAAACAAAACAAAAAATAAATACCATGTTATTAAAAAAAAAGTAAAATCATAAATTAGGAATGTGTTGGATAAATATTGAATCTCAGTCACCCAACAGCCAGCTTCTTCCTACCTACTGCTAAGAACAAACTTCCACATTTATATCTTCAGTACTATATAAAACATTCAGGAATATTTTCAGGAAGAAGAAAAGAACAGGTAGAATAAAATTTGTTTTTCTCTGTGTGAGCCACGGAATTATGCGTTTTAGATTTAAAGATATATGTATAATCTCAAATTCTATTCTACTTAAATATATTTCCTATGAACTCCTTTATATAATATTCTTCAATTACTTTATTATTAGAAATTTCGTAGGAATACTTGTCAAGAATGCTTATTGTTTGTAATAAATGGGAACAGATTTGATAAAACCCAATAAACTTTTCTTGTCACTAACACTGAAAAAATTCTGGTTATTTGATAAAGCTGAAACAGCCAAGATATTTTTATGTCCTTCCTATTGTTCACTATTCTGGAAATCTGAAACACAACAGCTATTGCTTTTTGTCGTGTTTGAAACACCCACCTGCTGTCTGGAACACATATTGTGCTATTTTCATTAATATGATAGAAAAAAAATGCAAAAGACCTTCACCTTCCCTTTCTCCCATAGGCACAACATTCACTCTGCTTGCTCACACGAGGGGTGGGTATTAATATGGAAATTGCATCTGCCTGTCACTGTAACGCCTGTATTAACCCATCTCGTCACGCTCCATTTCAGTTGTGCTGGAGTTCCAAACAGCTTTCCAACAGCTGTAAGCAAAAACTACAATAAAGTTACTTACTACGAATATTCGTTTTCTTTGACGGCTAAAACTCTCAGGTGAGTTGTATATTTAACCCATTCCCCAATATTTTTGGAATGAAACCTACCCCAAAATTCTACAGAGGTCTAGTCCTCTAACTGCATTTTAGCATACAGATTTTCAGCTAATCGTTTTTTGATTGTCTGTATCAGCGGTCATCAATCGTTGTGAAGGCTCCAGGCACTTTACGCGTGGAGCCCAGCCTCAGGAAGACAAACTGTCCCTGAGATCTTCGATCTCCTGGATCACCTCAGAAAAGGTGAGACATTGGCCCTGAGCAACATCCACAACCTAAAAAACTCTGGACTTTCTTTAAGTTTTTGTTTCAAATGCATCTCTGTGCTTCACATTGTAAACGATCTGCAAAATCAATTACTACATATTTAACTGTGGCAATAGAAACAAAGGTTTGCAATTTTCTGGAGGGCAAATGATACTAGTAAGATCATACCATAAGGTGGCTGAATATAGGTCACACCAATAATTTCTGTATTTTCTGACATTTGAGAATTTAACTTTGCAACTTTAACCAACTATGAATATACTTTATGAATATACATCATGACTGTACATATCATACACAGAAATTGATTTGCCATCAATTTAAGCGCAGCTGTCACTATGTGGCACACACAAGACACCTGACAATACTGTTCTAGTTTGGGAGAGGACATAACTACTTCATTTTACAGAAAAATGTAAGTAGGAAGAATGCAATTACACAATTTGTGAATTTAGGCAGAAACACTCTCTCTTGTATTGTGATAACTGGTACAGATGTTGCAGCTGTGGTATTTTTCTCAGAATATCCCATTCAGTATAATTGGCTTGGTCCAATGCTGTTTATCTGAGAAGAACCATACAACAACATGAAAATAAGATTATTTAAAATCATCACCTTCTTTCAAGAAATCTAAAAGTTCATTGTCATTTTCTCACTGGACCATAAAAGCATATTCACTTCTGAGTCAATTCCTTTTTTTAACTCTCTGTCAATAAACGTGCAAAAGCACATCAATCTCTCCAAGATGGGTGCAGGAAGCACATGTTGCACAACCAGAAATGGTGGCACATTTGACTTCAGAATTCCAGGTCCATACAGCGGGACGAGACAGTATTATATCCTAGAAATTAATATATAACGACTATTGGAAATCGGATGGTTTATTTCACATTTTTTAAACAAAGAAGTTTACCTGTTACTACATATGCTTTCTATGTGTATAATTAAGTAAGATTTTGGGTTGCTTCCTGAGGCACTATTTGGGAAAAGAAAGATGACTGGTGAAAAGCCCTCGCTCAACCTCAGGAGCTGATATTTGCAGAAGAAAGGGAGAAGAAGAAAAACTTCTTTTTTTTTTTTTTGTTACTCTTCCTTAATTAACACTCAGCTTTCAAGGAACTCCTCTGCTGCTTCTCCTTCTAGCCCTGGAAGATAGGGTTCTAGCACCTAAGAATTCACCAGGAAAGCAGAAAAGATATGAAGAAAAACTGAAACAATTAGAAAGAGAATTGTTGGAGATCTGCAGAGGGGAAGACAACTGATTTGATGTGGGAATGGGATTAATGAATGCTTCTAGGATATATTTAATAAGCATGACAATTACTGGATTGGGAAGTAATTCTAATCGCTGCCTGCATAATTTTTCAGCCCTTTATACACTTGCAGAGGTGATGTACTCCATTCAGGTTAATTACTAACACCTTTTTTTTTTCAGTGTATCTTTCTTGTTTCAGAAGGAAAATATGGTTATTATATTTTCTTTTTATGCAACGACTGAAACAAATAAGTCTATCTTCATAAAATATTTGCTTTATGATATAGTAACCAGTTATCCATGTGTCTTTTCCCTCAAAAAATTTTAACTGCATCCTTTTCTTGCACTTCCTGCATTTATCCTGCACTACAGATTTTTAAAAGTACTAAAAGAATAACTTTCTAATCTTTACCTGCTTTCGTGGGCAATACCTTGACGGAAAGAACTAGTCACTTGTCTCTCTTTATAGAAACACAAATTAGGGGCATATTATTTATTTGGGGCTTTTTTTATATATACGTATATGATCTACAGTAAAATTCATACAATTTTTTCATTGATCTACAGTAAAATTCTGCTTTTAGTAGTTTCTGTAGTTTTCATATCATATATCATCATAAATATCATGTGAATAGGAAAAAAATGTAACTGGTCATAGGCTGTAACTCTGATAAATCTGTGAGATCTCAGGTACTCTGTTATTAGAACACATTTTAATATCTTTCACCTGATGATCTTGGGGCTTTTTTATGGATAATGGTTTTAGCTTCCCAAAAACCCCAGAACATTAAAATCAATGTACAAAGACTTAAAATCACCCAGTGAGCAAGCAAGAAAATTAAAAGCAATGTCCCAATCACCACTTACCCACCTCATGTTGGTACGCATGTGTGTATTACTTAACAAATATTTCAATCTAAAACTTTGGGCACACAAAAAGTTTTCTTTTTCTCGCATGTGCTAGCCCTGATGCATGCAAACACCCGAGTTATCTTAGATACAATCTTGGCTTCCACACTGTGATTCAGTGACAACAGAAAGGCTCTTTAACAAAACAGCAGAAGATGATTTTAATATTAGTGTTTACACACAGTCACAATTTGAGTAATGGCATGGTAGTTTTCTACTGCTGGAAGGAAAACATATTCACTCCAATTGCATTTTAGCTTCTCTACTTCCTGAGGTTACCAGAAGGTATCAGATTGAGAGGGGGATGCCAGGGAAATGACAAATACACGAATTGTTAAATCCCATGCCCCCTTTTTGACAAAGTACCATCAGAGAAGCAGCACACTGTTGGACTAAATGTTAATTTGTCAGGGCATTTCAAATCATAGACAAAAATAATCTCTGTCACAATATCTGGCTTTTTTTGTCCCCTAACTGCTTAGAAACCCCATAAATGTCACGGAAAATGTTTCACTATTGTTCACTCTCTTTCCATTACTATTGGTGCCTTGCCATCCTACAGTTCCCAGAGTCAGTTCATTCAAGTGATGGTAACGGTTACTGCTCCAGCCCTGGGCACAAGAATGCAATTAGTGCTCAGAAGTCATTGGCACATAACTTCGAGCTCTACTACTAACAGTCCACGGGCAGCACTCTGCAAATCCTTGCAATAGTCACTGCTCTACAAATTAACCTCCACTGTATACATGACAGACATTCAGGTGGCATTTCAAGCATTTAAACTAGTGGAAACAAAGTAGATTCGGAAACTTGACAAGTCAGAACATAAAGGCAAGCTAAGTGCCAGAACTGGTGAACCAGAGTTCACTTTCCAGGCAGCAAGCATATAAGCAATAGCTTTTAATTCACATCAGCGTTGTTTCATGTCTTACTGGAACTATTTTGCAAAATAAGTAACTTTTAACCCAGGGAATAAGCTCCTACTTAAAAACTGTTTGCTCAGAAATGAGATTTTAACTTTGAAGATTTTCTTCCCTATTTGTGGCTTCCTGATAATGCAGACGCTTCCATTTCAGCAACACAACTGCTGCGGCTCCTAGGAGGAAGAGGTTTAGAAGAGGGCTGGTGGAAACGTTATGGGAAAGGACAGCCTTATGCACAGGAAAAGACTGCAACACCTAGGTTAAACAGGATTACAAAATTAAGACATCTGGCTCATAAATAAATTGGAGGAAAATAGTCAGAGTGTGAGGATGGCGTGGGAACTCTGCTGAAACCCCCTGTAGCAATCAACAGTTTGTGCCCACACCCTGAGGAGAAAAAAAAATCATGGCAGAAAGGAAAAGGAATGACTTTGGGGGGTTTTGTAAAAGGACAATAAAAAGATGGATCTATGATTGGTTTTGGAAACGGCGGTCGGTAAATGCTTACCAGCTAACCTCCCAGTCTGGAGCAACCTTTGAACCTGAGACACTTTGTCCATAGTTCTGCTCCTCTTCAGCAGACTCCAGATGATGTTTGACACTTCTCTATACACACACAGCCTTCAAACATTACCAGCCTATAATTTTGTCAGTTTGTCAAAGGAATATTTCAAAAGTGCTTGTAAACACCTTCTCTTCTAAACAATTTTGTTACTCTTCAAGACTGCCTCATCAGAATTATGTTGAGAATTGCCAGAGAAAAGGAATATCTGTTGTTTTGTCAAACAAACCCTGCTTGAGAATAAAAGACTAAACGTATGTGGTAAGTAAAAGACATTATAAATAAGAAAGCATCCTTCAGATAGCCAGAGAGTCTACAGCCCAGTTGACGATCAGAGTATTAAAGGAGCATGCAAAGAAGCCACACAAATCCTACACCAGTGTTCACAAATTTTCTAGGCCAGAAACTCTTTATGTGGGGAGTAGGGGAGCCTTGCTGAAGCTGAAGTGAGAGTTGAAGAGGCTAGAAACCCAAAAGCCTCTCTCAAATGTCCTAACACAGGAGGGATTCTGCTGCAGAAGAGCTCTGGGACTCAGTCCAGACTCACTTTGGTGCCGCTGCTGCTGTTGGCCAAAGTAAGTGATTGCAAAAGGCAAACAGTGTGAACAAGCTGCCAGTTCCCTTATGGACACAAACCCCAGTGTCATCTAAGCACAACTGGCTTTAGAGTCTAAAAGGTGGATGCAAGCAAGGTAGCTGTCTCCTAATGACCTCTTAGAGTAACTTTTCTTTGCAGATAAAGCTCATTAGGCACACCTCCACTGAAATCAACAGTTTTTTAATGCTTCATTGGAAATAAAATCCTACTGCTTCCTTTAAAACATGCTGTATATAAGCAGAGGTCAGGAATATAACTACATTCTGGATAGATTTATGAGATGGAGATTGCTGAAGCTATGGCTGAAATGTAGGTCCTAATATTGTAACGTATCTCAGCATGATGGCCCTTCCAAAGTGATTTTGAGAGCTTTTCTGCTTAGTTCTCTCTAGATAAATACATTATTTGGTCACAGGAAAGTAACACTACTTTCCAAATTCAAATTTTATAGGCTTAATAAATTACTTCTTTTGAATATGATTCAGACAATCAGCCCCTTTATTTCATATCCATTTCTCTTTTTAGAAAATCAAGCATAAATGTAAATTGTGCTGAAACCCCAGGTGGATTGACAATTACTTTAAATGAGAAACATTGTCTGAAACCTGCTAAAAAAAATAACCAGAATTTAGTGTCTAATCTTGAACAGGCCTGCCTCAAGTGACAGTGCTTAATAGCCTGGTTTCTGACCAGGATATCTAGACACTCAGTAGTATCACTAAATAACAGATTTGAATTTGGTCTGTGCACCTGGCTGTTGCGATTTTTCTACTCCTGAGTGGTTGATGGATGCTGTATGTCTGTTTATGTGGGTGTTTTTTTTTCAAAAAATGTCTCTCATCCTTTTTCAAACTGGGGCTTTTTTTTTCTTCTGTAATCAGGACTACTTTCTACTGAAGGAGAAAGAGAGAAGCCACAGTGGGGAGATGCAGGGCCGAGAGCTTGCATTCAGATATTCTGGTTCAACTCCCAGCTCTGCCACCAGTTTTCTCAGTCCTCAAGTCACATTACATATCACAGTGTCCCCGCATTCCTACCAGCTACAATGCAGACCATAAACTGGTCTTCCCTGTAAAGTTTTTAAAGACCTAGTGACAAAAAAATGCTGTTAACAAGGAGGCAAATGTCATTTGGGGTCTGTAATGACAATTCATAACTCACGGTTTTAGAACCAATGATCTACTAATTAAAGACGAAGGTGCAAGACATCATTCATCCTAATCTGTATTTTGGCATTCAGTCTTTGGGATTCATAGCACATGTTTTAAAGAGCATCAGAAGACACATAGAAGAGAAGCAAGAAGTGTTCAATTAATCCATCATTCAACTGAATCCCTTTCAGTGCTGACACAAATCATACTAAGTTTTGGCTACAGAAAGTACAGCAACAGCTCCATTTCTAGGCAATATTTACAGTGAAGCCATACGCATTTCAGGGGTCACAATAAAGTTTTTACAGGAATCATACATCAACCGTGATCTGGAAAAGCCAAGAAGCTTTAAGAGTAGGACTCCATTAGTATAATTCTCAAAGACAGTGAGAAATTCTAACTGCTACGTTTTAGAAATTATGTAGATTAATTAGAGTACTGAAGCTATTTGGTCTGATAGATCAGGACTGAGAGTGCTAGAATTGAACTGTAAATGCCTAACAAAGTAAAGAACCAGAAGCTCTGGTACTCTAGATAGATAGAAATTTCCCAAGCTCAGCAAGGAGAAGACACCAGCTGTTCTGACCTGCATGGGTTTCCTCAAAACCAGTGAATGCACAGTGGCACCCTGAGGTACCCGTGGTAGGAACAAGTGGCAGACAGAGGTGGAGACACAGCAAGGATCCTAGACTTCATTTAAAATTAATCAGCAATTTAAATGGGGACTCTCTCATTGCTGTATCTATTCCCAAGTAATATCACAACTGAAATAATTACTAATTAGGAATTTTTAAGTATGTAAAGGACAAAATGCAAACGTAAACAAATATACAATTAGCTTTACAATCTCAAACAGTGTTCCAGTAAAACATCAAAAATTCTGCACTATTAACAAAAAATTTATATAACTTGTTATAGCATATAAATAAGCATAAAACAGGTTGTCCTTTTCCACCTGACTGTAAAAGGTCTTAAACAACCTTGTCTAAATTCAGTGTTGAACCTACTTTGAGCAGCTGGCCCGACAACAGACCTCCTGGAGTTCCTCCTAGCCCAGATCATTCTGTGAAGTGTAATAGGAAGATAAAGTATTTTTGGCAAAAGTGTTCAAAACAATGGTCTCTCGTTCTTATTTTGGGGGCAAAACTGTGGAATATTATATTTTGGGACAATTCAATGACAATAATACACTTTGCACGCGTACAAATGGGAAAAAGAAACATTTCACTAAAAAGTCTGCTTTCAATTCCACCTTCTTTTCCAGGAGGCTGTCCTAAACTCACAAAACCTTGCTTCAAGTGCTGCTTGAGTACATGCTTTCAGCCCATCAACTACATCTTAAAAATGTGCATTTCCTCAAACATTTATCAGGCCCCACTTACACAGTTATTTGGCTGAGTACAGAACAGTATGTCTAATAAAAATCATAAAGATTCTCCTCAAACAATGTATTTTCACGTTGTTAATCTATTTTACTTCATTCACTAATTTCTATTTTTAATATAACATTTCATTAAAGATAATTACATGGAAAACTAGGAAGTCTGGAGCCCTTCCAGTGGTTGCATCAGACACCGATTTACCTCTGCTTTTGAGAATGATTTTAATAACTCTCTGGACTTTCAGCATGAACAAATATAGCATTCAGCAAGAAAGCATAGCTCTGTCCATTTAAAGACAAAAATCAGCAAGGTTCTTCTCTAAAAGGATGGCAAATTTGCAAAATGTTTATTTCTTTTCCCTGTAAAAATTTGTCTTAAACTTCAGTAACATCGTCACACTGAACCAGACTGAACAGAGTCTGGTTCTATGAGAACCAGAAAATGTAAGAGAAAAACTGAAAGCCTCCAGTCTCCAGACTCCAACCTTCAGACTCCGATCTCTAGGAGTTAATGAACATTTCTACAGGCACCTGGCACGTGGTTATGGCACACTGTTATGGCAAACACAAACTTTTATTCCCTGGGCTGTACCACAGTAATCTCTGAAGGGTTCTCAGATACTTTGTGAGGGAAGCACTGAAGGATGTGGGCTTCAACTGCACTGTAATGCTGTAATTTCTTAATCACAAGAAACAACACTCAGAATCTTCTCTCCACAACATGAAATTTCAGACTGCTTAAAGACAGTAAATACCCCTGGTTACATCACCATCTGGATCTAGCCCATGAGCACTCAAATCCTTGATCACCCCATTTCCTGCGACTTGAGGTTGGGAAGCCATCAACATTTGACAAGTGACAGAAGGTCTCAGGGTGGCTAAAAATGGACTATGTGGCAAATAACTGATTTTTCATTAAAGATCTAACATTTAACTTCACTGAAAATTTTTGCCATAGTCACTGATTCCACTACCAGCCTGTTGCTCTGATCCCACACGGCACTTGACGTTAAATCTGCCTTGTGGCATGTGAACAGAGGGGAAGAACGTAGCCTGCTAATAACTAGAAATCCCCATTCACTCACCACACTATAAAAATACTTCATTAATAAATAACAATAAAAATAAGGTACTTGTAATTTCAGAGAATGAGGTCCTTCGGAGCCAAGTCATCAGAAATCCATTAAAGCAATGAAGAAATGGAAAACTACATCTGTATCAGAGCAGAGACCACCTGGACCATACATGTGGTTGGAGCTTCAGGATTGCAACTGCTGCAAAAACTCCATTTGGAAGCTGGGAACCCCCATCGCATGAAATAGTAACCTGGAATATACTTCTCAAAACCAGAACAGAAACTATCTTCAAGAACGCATTAGTGGATCATAAACAAAAACAAGGCTACTCTTCTCTGCTACTCAACCAGAAGAAAGAGGGACATGACAAGGAGCTTATTCTGTGTGAGCGCTTTATCCACACGTACAAACAAGGGCGGACAGACTCAAATTAATAATAAAATATAATATAATAAGGTGCTTTTAGCTTATTCAGAAAGAGAGAGTGAAGCATTTGGACAAAATATAACAGCCGTAAATTCTGTCTCAGATGCTGATTACATCAGCAGAGATTCTGGCAGTCTAATCGTCTGTTGTAGCGGCACGGTAACAGATGCAGAAGGAAACACTTGCAAACATAAGAGGAGAGAGAAAATAACTCTTCAGTACTGAAAGAAGTTTTTAAAAGATGAAAGAACAGTGGGATGAAAAAAATGATTAAATTTCCACAGAAACTCATAAATAAATGTTCCTACAGCATAGCTCAAGAGTCACTTGAAGCCTGCATTTTTTCTGAACGATGCCGCAAAACCATATTTCAGTTGTTACCACTCTATTAAAAATATATATGATATTTTTAATGCTGCATCAAGTGACCTTCTATGAGAAAAACACCAACAACCATAGCTTGTAACCTAAGTTTAAAATTAAACAGAGATATTTAATCAAGATTTTATCTAGCTTCCTCCATATTTACTGAAACTCAATAGTTAATAGCAGGTATTGCTCAGAAGTTAAACGATAGATAAAAGTCACGAGTTAGCAGTTTTGACAATTTGTTAAGAAACCTCAGCTAACTCAGTGCAGGAGGAAAAGTGAGATTACATTTAGAGAAAAAGAAGAATACAGGTGTTTTCCATTATGTCTGAAAGGTATATCATCATAAGCAAATTGTGGAGACAGATATAGAAGTGGGATATGACACAACTGAATATTTTTCAAATGTATGATAGAATTAATGCCTTTAAACAAGTCAAATCCTTCAATATGAACAAAAGGAGATTACTTAAATTAAAATATTCAATCAAGACAACTATGAATTATTAGAGAAAAATGTGGACCTTGAGTTAACCACAGGACTACACGATTCAAGTATGCTGAAGGAAATTGCTATTCTAAGACACCTATTTAAACAGAAAATCTTAAGAGATCTTCTCAGAGAAAACAAAACAAACAAAAAAACCCAACCAAAAATATTTAAAAACATTAAAAAGTTAACACTTTAAAAGTTAACCACATGACTTACCAAGAATATTCACTTAACCTTTATCTTCATCTGAAAGAAATGTGACAATTATCAAGTACTACTTAAAGAAAAGGATTTCTCTCTCCCACAGCTACGTGGACAATACAGGATCAGTAATGACTCCAGCAGAACCTTAAACGCTTTACTTCATCCTACATTAACTTTTCTTTTTTTGACTACTTCATGTGCAGGCATGCCAGATTTATAGCCTGCAACTGAAGGATCTCGAGAAATTTTTCCCAGACTTCATAAATGTTCTTAAATTCTTGCATATGAACCAGTGAGGGACTTCAGTGCATTATCAGCAGTCTTTTAGGGGCCCAAAGAGAAACCAAAACCCGTAATATTGACTATTTTTGAACTACTGGTTGCTGTAGTGACTATAGAAATCTTACAGCGTTGTAAAAAGAAAGGATGAAATCCACAGGACTTTACCCAAGTGAGGGCCACTGTATGAAATGAAAATTCCAGTACATCTATATTAGAAAGAAAATTTGAAGAAAATTGCAATCTTATTTTGGACTTCTTTAATCTACAGAATACTAGTTGAGACTTCTGTGCACTTTTTTATGTGATTGAAACAATTACGTACAGAACAGTGAAAAACCTATTACAACACGTATCTTAGAGAAAAGATATGAAAAATGTCCAACTGGTACAGTGGGTCATTAATTAAATACATGCAAGTATAAATGGATGGAATAGTGCCAAATGAAAGACATAGCATCAACATAAAACATAATGATATATCTTAACTATGATCTGGCATATGTGCAAGGGTTAAAGCTAAAGCTGCGTGGTAAATTTATGTGTGGGATTTTCTGATTTTAGTTTGCCTTATCTGAAACTTTAACTTCTCCAGACCATAGTTGTGATACTAATTACATACATTTTACTTTAAAGACGTCTAGCCATATACACCAGGATGTTAAGGCAGAAACAAAAAACCTCTGGATCAATAACTAAATCTTACGAAAAAAATCAGCTACTGGCTTAAGTGTTAGAACCTTCTCCCTGCTTGTATTCCAAAACTGAGATTAACAAAATCAGTCTCAGCTGTCCCTTTATCCTTATGTTGAGAAAAATGCAGATTCAACCTCAAAGTGCAGCAACGACTGACTAGTGTTTCTTTACTCTTTCCTCTCTACTCTTTCTCCCAGGTTTCCCAGACTTGGCCTACCTTGACCACACGGGCTGGGCTTATAAACAATCCTTTGTTGTGGGATGGATAAACAAAAATAAATGTAAAAGCTACTCCTCTCTCTTGCCCCAGATTTTTTATGGAATAAGTAAGCTTTAGGTGTGCCAGAGAAAGGAAGAACTGATCTGTAATATAACAACTAGTTCCTTTCACATGCAAGACATGGGTTCTACTCCTTTCTCTTATAGCATCATAGATCATAGAATGGTTTGGATCAGAAGGGACCTTAAAGATGATCTAGTTCCAACCCCTGTGCCATGGGCAGGGACACCTCCCACTAGATCAGGTTGTTCAAAGCCCCATCCAGCCTGGCTTTGAACACCTCCAGGGAAGAGGCATTCGCAACCTCCCTGGGCAACCTCTTCCAGTGTCTCACCACCCTCACTGTAAAGAATTTCTTCCTGATATCCAATCTAAATCTCCCCTCTTTCAGTTTAAAACCATTACCCCTCGTCCTATTGCTACACTCCCTGATAAAGAGTCCCTCCCCATCTTTCCTGCAGGCCCGCTTTAGGTACTGGAAAGCTGCTATAAGGTCTCCCTGGAGCCTTCTCTTCTCCAGGCTGAACAACCCCAATTCTCTCAGCCTGTTCCCACAGGAGAGGTACTCCAGCCCTCTGATCACCTTCATCGCCCTCCTCTGGACTTGCTCCAACAGGTCCATGTCCTTCCTGTGCTGAGGACTCCAGAGCTGGATGCAGTACTCCAGGTGGGGTCTCATGAGAGCAGAGTACTCTTCTAAGCACTTACTAGTTAGCTAAATTTTCCTACAGATACAAGCTTCAATAAAGCTAGTGATTACTCTTCATTAATAAAAGCAATGTAAAATTTTTAGTAGGCTACAACATGGTTTTCTTCTGCTTTAGAGCAAATATGAAACTTTATAATTTCTTGTTCTTAAATATTCGTAATTCTTAGGAGCACAGCTTTTCCAAAAGGATTAAAAATAGCTAACTTCTGTCTGCTTTTGACAAACATAAGGTACTGTAACACAGAGGAGAAAGGCAGGTATCATAATCAATCCAAAACTATGTTACAAAAGAACTCTTCCATCTACGTACACACCGTAGTAATTGTTCAGTATTGTCATATATTTCTAACTTTGCCTCCAAAAGTTAAACACTGTATATATAAATAAAGTAATTTAGTGGTATTCCACTTCAGCCTCACCATTCAGTGTCTGATTTTTCTTTTCTGACATCATTATTACATACGTATGTTCCAAGAAAGTGGCATTTATCTCAGTTTTTATAAAATAAGTGAGCCTTTAATATTGTTGGGTGAAATTAAATTGCATACAAAATATGTTTACAGTACTGGAATAGAAGGGATTTGCTTTCCCTTCCAGAATTCACACAACAAGTATTACATATTCAGAAGTTTATTTCAATGAGTATGGACCGATCTGAGAGTATCAGTGCTTTTCACACTGAACTGCAAAATGCTACAAAACCTTGGGTTAAGTTTCGTTCACCATTATCTGGAGTCTATCACGAGAGACCAAAAAAATACTGAATTAAAAATATTAACAGAAGAATACTAACTCCATTGAAGTCAATGTTCCTATTGATTTTGATGCAAATTTGGGCAAGAATAATACCATGGTATTTGGGAGGTTTTTTTTATTTTTTATTTAATTGCTCTTTGATTTAATACACTTCAGCTCAGTAAAATTAGTTGCATCCTCCTTTGGGAACCATATCAGCTGTCCAATGAACATAAAAGACAGGAAGGCAGACACCAATGTTGAGGATTTGTTGATTGCTGTGTACATACCACCTTTCATCATTCCCACTTCATAGCATTTTCTTAGTCGGCAAGCCTGGCAACTCTTTCTTCTGTTCTTGTCAATGGTGCACTGGTTAGTAGCAGGACACATGTAGTCATTGTGCCCTGCAAAACCAGAAGGAAAGTAAGGACACAGTTATAACAGACCTAACAAAACTGCCTATAGTTCTCTCTTATTCTTCATTGAGTATTTAGTACAGCACCTACCATTTCAGGAAGAAGGTAGGGTTACCACCATAATCTATGACAAAAGTACTGATACAGACAGTGAAACTAACATCTATTCACAACACATTTATTCATGAGTTCTTTAAAAGTACTATTAAAAACACTAATTACAACTTCTGTAGAATAATTAAAATAATGAACAATTAAAGCATTCACAAAAGAATATAGATTAATATGAACAAGTCCCTTGATTTCCGTGCTCTTAGCCTGAGAAATGTGGTGCCATCTGGTCCATGTGCCTGTGTTAATGTTTAACCAATAGACTGCACAAAATGGTTCAAGGTTTATAGAATTAAAAGGGCCTATGTACAGAAGATTTTTTAGTATCTATCACAACCTGGGGCAGTTAAGAAACAAACAACAACATAAAATAGAAGCAACAACCATTCATTAATTGTATCTCAGGGCTAAATCAATATCTAATTCCAATTGTATGTCTACTGATAGATGCAAAGGCTTTTTGTCATGACAAATTCTTAAATTACCATATGCTGCAACCAAGTTTGGTACTGATACCTTTTCCTTCAGAGCTCCACTTCCTCATTTACTACCCTCTGCATCTCAATTCTCATTGTAAACATTTACAGGGTACCATAATTTTTTACTGCCAACAAGCCTCTATTCCAATTTTCTCTTAAAATATGTGTGCTTAAGCATGCTATAAAATTATTTTCCAACCATAGACAAAGTTTATCAAGGATAAAAAAGACTATCCAAAATGATCCTATTGGTGCTGTGTCTTCATCTAAACACAACTAAGGTACAGCACACAACGAAACCGGTTTACTGCAGAACTGTTTGTTCTTTCTTTCAAGCCAAGGGATCAGCTTGAGGTAGAGTAGGGTGGAGGTTTGACAGAGGCCTTGGTCTCATCAAATCATCTATCCTTGACTAGAAATTAGAAAATAGAGTAAAAATTACTATCAGATTACACGAGGAACATCTGCTCTCTAATGCTACATAACTGGGATCCAATCAAAATAAGCAGCCAAACCATAAACTCGTTATTATAGTGACAGCTGACTACACGCTCTCTCAAATAGACAATAATATGATTTTTTAGCTCTATTTGACAGAACAGTACAATACTGGAAAAATTTGAATCCATAGGCTTTGCTCTAGGACTGAGGTAAAGAGGTGAAACAGAAACACTACCTCAACCTCAGCATGAAAGACAGTTTTAATTTTCAGTTCCTCTGGTAGGATACAGACTGTTCTATATCTGATTCAAAACATTTCACATGTAGGGAAAGAAAAAAATGAGTCAGCCTCATATAAAAACAGCCTCGACCATTATCTACAGGGAAAAGGAGCAAAAAGGGAAAGCCATGTTTTTAAGAAAATGCCCGTTTATTAGGTTACACTAAATCACGGCAAAAGATTGTAGCACCTAACCTCAATCACCAGCCTTGTTTTATAAGCCAAGCTCTGAAATAGCATGAGAAAGACAGAAAACTTCAATTACTCTTTTTGACACAAAGACAGACTTTGACTGAGTATCTCATCTTCCTCCTAGTGAAGTTAAAAGGTAAATTGACAAGAGGAATGAACACAGGCTCTGAATTCGGCAAATAATTCAGAGCAACATTTAGTGCTCTGTAAAATAAGGAGGTAACTGTTCTCACGTGGTCAAAGCTGAACACATGCATCCCACCTTTGCTGGACTGGCTGATGCTCTTAAGGTTCAGCTCTCAAAAAGAAAAAAAAAAGTAACAACACGCAAAAATCAAAAATCAAGTAGAATCAATATCAGCAGGGCAGCCACCCTTTTTCGCAGTGCTTATGTGGGTGATAACCTTTTCTTCTGCTCTGAACCTAGATTTCCTTACACAAACTGCAAGCATTTGGGAACAGGCATTTAGTTAGTAGCATAGTACATCAAATAATCCTATTTGTGATAGAGCTAGAAATTAACATGATTCATATTATCATATTTTTACATCTGTCCTGGGTTTATCTTAAATATATGCTTTAAAGGTTATCATCATTAGTCCTTTTTCATGCACATGGCCTGTATCTTAGACAATCCACTCTTCTTTCAAAGACTTCACAGAATAAAACCTGTAAAATTGTGAATGCAAAAAAAGAAAGAACTGTATGAGTGGCATAGTTTTTCAGATTGCGAGTGCCATAGTGCCTTTGTTGAGACTTCATATTTGCTGTAAATCTAGGAAGAAGATAATACATTTAATATTTCATGTAATTTTTGGTTTAGTTTAACCAGTATGCCTTCAGGAGACTGGAAAAGATGTAAGCAACCAGAAGAAAATGTTTGGTCATTAGAGCATACATTCGATATAATTATGAAATAAATTAGCAAAGAAGAAAGAAACAAAGGGAAGAAGGACGGCAGGAACCTTTCCTGCTTCTCCACAATACCATCTGATTTCAAACACTCCGTCACAGGAAGTGAGGAAGGAAGTTTCCTTCGCAAGGCACAGACACAGACTAGGGCAGTCTACCTTGTGGTGGCATGGAAGGGAAAAAGGTAGAACACCACAATTAAGGAATAGGTAATATGTAAATACAAGTTTTATTTTAAAATGAAATAGTATAACTCAATAACTCTGCTGTGAAGTGTATTATCTTTTAAATATTCTACCCTTTATTTTGTCCTTAAAGCTCATCTCTTGCCAAAGCTGATTCTGGACAATCTGATTTATTAGAGAGGATTTCTCACTGTTGGGAATTGTCAACATTAAAGTGGCACACATCAACAGGTGCCTAGCTGCCCTACACTTTGCTTTCACGGTATCCAAAGAGTAATACATGCTAGAAGAGAGGCTAGTTAGGCCATTTTGATAGTTGGTAGCACATGCCACTTGGACTCTGTGGTCTTATTGTTGGGTTTTCAAAATAAATTATCAGATAACCTGCACAAAATTAAAGGCAGTGAGTTTAATAGGGTAGAGCCTCTAGTTTTAATCCCCCCATATCTATGAATTGCATTGTTATGAGCTACTAAAGAAGAGTTTAAGGTAGCTATTGGAGGAGCTTGAGGAGGGGTGGTTTGTTTTTCTTATGGTATCTCACACATTGTACATTTTAAAACTGTAAAAATAACATTAAGTATTTTTATAGCACATATTTGTTATATGCCAAAGTCTTTCCAGAACAGGGTGCAAAGATCTGCCTCTTTTCTCACAGCACTACCTTTAGATGTGACCATCTGTATGAAAATGACCAACAATGGGGCGGGGGGCGAAGGTTGAGGAAGCAAAGTGTCAACAAGAAGATAATGGCTGAAATTTGGATGATTTTGAGTTTATTCTAACCCAGCCTGTCATAATCAGAGCTTTTTCATACTGCACATGCAGTCTGACTTTCTCTCGTCGCCGTGAGTCACGTGGCTAATATTTATGTTCAGAGACTCATTGCTGTCGTTGCTGAGGGTTCTCAAGGTATCTGTGGTGTATGCAACAGCGGTGTATGCAACAGCAGTGCATACTTGAATCAGAGTGGGCAGATGAGTTATCTGTGAGGTCTTCAGTCAGCAAAACACTCCTTATTTTGTTAAAGTTAAGTGTTACTACATTCAGCAGAACATTTAAGCATCTGTGTACTTCTGGCAAGTACTGCCAGCATAGTATACATGGTTAAATTAAGTACATGCTTAAGTGTTTGTTTCACTGAATTGCAGCTTTGAAGAGCTGAATTCATTTTGTCCTTGACCAGCAAGGATGAAAACTGGGGTCATATTAATATATCAATGGCAATTAACATAACATAGAAATATTTTTTTCTTAAATGTGTAAACATTTGCCATATTATATTCCAATAACCATCAAGATGGAATAATTAGTTTAAGCAGTGCAAAAGTTTTACCAAAAAATGAACTTAAGAAACCAACATGTCAGCATGCCAGCTTAAGAATGCTCGATGACAATTCCACAAAGACAATAAAGGAACGTTTTTGTCAAGTGAATTTTGTATAACAGCTAAACTGATGTAGTTGAACTGACTCATCATAGATTTCAGACAAAGCCAGTAATAATTATTATCCTTTTACTGTAATTATTCTTTTATTTTCAATCCTCAAGTCACATAAATTTCTTAAACTATTCTTTATCTATCTGCATAAAGCATCTGCCAGGTTAGCCATAACCTGTGAAAGCACCAGGTCCCTCTATGATCTTATTCTGACTGAAATTGGCAGAATTTTATACATGTAGGTGAAGGAAAGGCTCGAGTGTACACTTTATCCACATCTTAAGGTGCCAAGCAAGTGAGGAGTGGGAAGACTGCAGATGAGAAGCCAAACTTTGGAAAGAATAGGCTCAATAGCAAGTGGAAAGTTTTCATAAACAGTAAAAAGAAAAAAAAAAACAGCACCCGGGCATTGCATATGCTAACCCAGTATGAACAAATGTTGAATGTAAAATAAAAACTTACACCACTTTTAAGTTAAAGTGACCCAGTAAAACCTCACTGATTGGTTTTAAAATCTCACTCTTTCTTAACAGGCTTCACAAAAGAACAGAAGGTTACGTCTGATTACTTTATAAGCACAGACACTCAAATTCACAGCTTAATTACTCTCAGACAAGGTCTTTGGATTTGAAATTTGAGTTCTGTTAGCAGCTACCCAGCACTGCTGAGAAGATTCATCATTTTCTGATTTTAAACTAGCAAGACATTACCACACGTGACAGCAAGGAAAAAGGCCTAGAAGCTTGTAAAACATACTTCCTTACATCCAGTGAGGAAGCCCTCCTTCTACGCATACCTCAGAAAGAAGGATCACAGAACCACTGAAGAATGAGAAAGGAGGAAAGGCTAAAATCTGTACTCTGCATTATGTCCTTCAGCTGTGTCCTGTAGCTCCTACACTGAGTGTTCACCTCCTAGTGGAATCTTCTTGCCTTCACATATGTGTAGCACTGTTCACAATAGCAGTTAATTCAAGCCAAGTTATTACGATACCAACCTTTCCTTTAACCTTTCCATATACTATTTCAGCTAATAGGAAAAATTAAGAAAGAAGAATGAGAATGGGCATTGCATGAGGACACCAAACTTGCTGCCAACTCACCAGTTTAATAATGCATGAACATATACATTAAGAAAGGGTGACATGTAAGAAGTAAAACACTATTTAACTGTATAAATATATAAATATAAAATTATATTTTCTACTCCAGCAGATAATTTCAAAGTTTTTGTTATTGGCTTTAGTCCTAAAATTTCAATTGCTCTTTGACCTACTATTTCAGGAGTATGATATCACGTGCAAAGTCTACGTCTACATCAATTCCATTCCCATCTTTTTTAATTTTAGACAAGATAACAAAGTAGGAAGTATATTTTTTCCTCATGGCAAATAAAAAAAGACGCCAATCCAGATCCCAATCTCTACAAAATCTGGCAAGGAGTGTGACATCTAGTTTCTGTTTCCCTATCTGATAAATCACAATTGTTTTAAATCCTTGGCACATGATTAAACCAACAGCTGTGTTAAAGGAAAACCTCCCACAATGTATTACTCACAACCACCTCAATATGATCCCTCCAGAGACAAAAAGCATTTTCAGAGAAAGTCGTAGGCAAGCCATGGCCATCTTATTCCCATCAACTTTGAATGAAATCTCATGTATTTTTAGCTTCCCAGTTTGAGCTTGAGCTAAAATGGGAAGGGATGGAATTCTACTACAGAAAACTCCCACAACTGACATAAAGAGACCAAAACATTAAAAATATTGCAAATTACTCTTGTGCACTTAAAATCCAATCAATTGTTAGCAACAAGAAAATTAATATAATTCTATTTTTATTCCTGGTATAACATCAGGTTTTGGACTGTGGTGGGACCTATTGAATAAGCTTAGCTACTCTTATTTTGTATTAGGATCTTTGGTACTTGAATGGTTTCTGGAATCATCAAGTTTGCAAGGAGCTGCAATGCATTTATCCTCACAGTACTCCTGTAAAGGAGTGCTGGTATTTGTATTCTACTGGGTGGGGGGACACAGGATTCTCACTGCGCAGACCATCCTGTGGATGTGGGCATTTCTAAGCACAGTGAGTTTTCTGCATTGAAGTTTGTGAAACTGAAACTGCAGTACAGTCAACTCCTGGTTTGTTAAATTATAATATTAGTCTTTAACATCGGTATTTGACAAAAAGCCCCTTCTCTGCCCTATGTATCACCCTCTTATGCAAAGTAAAACCTAGTTATGCTCTTCTTTCATTTACTGCTATATATCTGTGCTCCTTGGTTTTCTCACTTACACCCTAATATCATCCATGCCCTATAGAAGATTCATCCATTTTACAATCCGAGAGGTCAGCAAAGATAACTTCATCTGTTGTCCTAGCCATATTTTCAAGTGGGGAATAACTGTGTTATTTATAGCAATGGAAGTCCAACTATTTCAACAATTTGTAACTAAATTAAATCAAATCTTTGAGAGAAATACATAATCTTATTCAAAGAATTACGACACTGAGATATTTGCTACCTCTGTTACTAAATTATACCAGCAGTTAATTGCCGTGTTAGTTCTTTTACAGTAACCCTGAACTAGTATGCATACTTCAATAAAGTTTGTGAATAGTGTCCTTTTGGAAATAAATTATGTCAAAGATCACTTGATGCACTTGCAGTAAATTTATCGGTTTAGTCATCTTACGTAGTTCTCTCCAGTTTGATTTCCACTTCTTAAAAGTGCCTGCAAAGGACAACTTAACCTACAGAAAATCTGAAAGTTCATGGGAGTGAAACTTATGGAGCCAGTTTAAATAAATAAACCTACATGACTTAAATGAGATTACAGAAACGTATTTCCCTCACAGTTCTAAAACCAAGTGGAACAGTTAAGCACTTTCCTGCTGGACAAACAAACGTTCTCTTGTCATTTGTAAATGTAAAGCTTTTTTTGCCTTTTTTTTTTTGCCTTTTTTTTTCTTTGTGAATATTTTGAACTGCTGAAGGCTCAGTCCTGAGCTAGGAACAATGTGAGTTTCCAAATATTAATTAAATACTTACAAGAAGAAATACTGTTCAGGGGTTTTTTTGTTGCTTGATATGGCACAACAATCATATTCCAGAGGAAGTAAAACACCATTAAGGCTAATAATACAGGACACATTAAGTACGGCTTCTAAGGGCTAGGGATTTTGTCTAGGAGGTGTGAAAAGCTTTGGACTTGGCAGAGGAAGAAGCAGTGACCATTTATAAAATTAGATAACAATCAGTGAGTGTTCTCTACTTTCTGGTAAAGTATGTTGCCCAACTTCAGAAAGTCTTTCAGCGTTGCTTGGGGTGACATTTCATATGTAAGCTAGAAAAATATAGTTTAGCTGATTTCAGAAAACCAGTTTCAGGGAAGAACTATCAGAGTTCACTGTTACAATGGAAGCTGATACTGAATGAGGCTCCATAGTGTCTGTCCTGGATCCAGTTCTATACAGTATTTTCCTCACTGATGGGAAATGGACTGGAGTATTTATTTTATTAAATATTATTCACTTGTAGATGACATTTATATGTGTTAGAAGAACAGAGAAAAGACCAGACTATTCTGCTAGTCAGACAGAAATAAATCTGAAATAAACGGCAGGAGGCTACAGGATGAGAATTCTAAATTATCTTGGCAAACCGGAGATAGCACATGGGGAAAAACATCACAAAAGTAAGGATCAGTACAAACCCCTACATTAAAACAGGAATAATCAGATGCACAAAATAAGATGGGAAAGAAGTGGTTTCTTCTACAGAAAAGTGTGCTTGAGTTTATTCCGCATTAAACACTGATTATGAGTGAACACTGTCATGTTTCTATAAATAAGGCAAACATTACACTGTGATGGATGTAGATAAATACCACCGGCTGGGCTTGTAAGGTAATCCTATTGCTCTGTTCAGTACTCGTAAAGCATGTTATAGAAGGAAATCATGCTTCAAGAAAAATAGAAAACAGGACCAAGTGGAGAATCTCCAAAGCAAAGTAACTAGAAGATTAGAAGTCTAGAAAACAAAACCCATGTGCTTCTTCAGGTTAGGTAAAACAGAATAATTCATTTTTTTAAAAAGTGTCATAGCAATCTTCCATGTTTTAAAGGCTGTTGCAGAATGAAAGAGAACAATTTGTTTCCTGTGGCATGACAGACAGGAAAATAAGTGATGAGCTTAACCTGCAGGAAGAAAGATTCAAATTTCATAGTAACCTTCAGAGATAAGGAGAATAAAACATTGGATCAGGCTACAGGTTTTTAAGAAGCAGTTCAATAAACATATGTAAGGAATTGGCAACAGTTGATCCTGTCGCAGGACAGAAGGATGGACTAGGGCTCAAGGTCCACTGCAGCCCTATGATTTGCTTAGACCATGAAAAATAGGGAAGTATCTTGGATGCGAATATCTTCGGTCACTTCCACATCCATGCTGAACGCAGTACTTAATACTCACTGGAAAAAAGTACCACATTCAAAATTGCCTTACTAGGAAAAAAGAGATACTGACTCTTGCCTTTCAATAACACCCTAGTTTCTGAAACAATATCAACATCAATTAGACTGCTGCATTCCAAATGTTTTTTAGGGGACAAGGATCAGAGCATGTGTTAACTCAAGGGGCTCTAGAGAAAAATTACTAAAAACACAAAAATAAATCAAAAGAATTTTCAGAAGAACCCGGCTGACCACAGACTGTTAGAGCAGTTCCAGTGATGGCTAAACCCTGGTGGACTTCCCAAACACAGTCTCTAGACTTTAAACTTCCAGCAGTCACCTACCTCTGTGTTTTCCACTTTGAGACTGAACACCTGTCTGCAGTCCCCTATTTATTGGCTGTGATTACCAGTGCTAGTCTCACTTAGGTTCATGTTTTGTAGTTTTGCTCTTTCTGCTGACAACATAGAATCAGTGTACAAGCAGTCTTATTAGGGAGTTTCTGTCTTCTTGGCTGCAGGATCTGTGCAGCATTTGCAGCTGTTATCAAACAGATTACAAAAATACCATGAAAACAAAAGGCAATAATGGAAAGTTAAAGGGAAGATCGCAGAAACCTCCCAAATTGACAATATTGAAATTGCTGCACTGCAGCATTACCTAAACACTCACTTATTAAGCATGTTTTACCAGTGAAATTCTCTCCAACTCAAAAGAAAGTATTACCAAAAGAATGTACTACCACCACTCCTAGCATTAAAGTTTGAACTACATACTTTCAACAAAGTACAGCACTATCACTGTGAAATTAAAACAATTGATAACACTTAAAGTCTACTGCCAAAACTCTCCTACTTGATGGTCAGAACACATAACTGTTAAATAAAATCCATGTTAAGCCACACAATTAAAATACTTCCCAGCTTGAAGAATTCCTGGACTTCAGAGGCCACTATATCTCTGTGATCAAGACATTAATGGCAGGCCTCTGGAATGCCTCAGCATGCCTATTCATCCATTCTCAGATGCCAACCTATTCTTGCTGGGCTGGTACTGCCTTGCATCATGTAGTAATTCTTTACTGAATATTTGTGAAATATCCCAGATTTTTGTCTGAGCATACAGCTGTGAGAAAAGGCAGAGAAGGTGCACTTGAAAAACATCAGAAGGGCATATGAAGGAGGCAGAGAAATAAAAGTGTGGATTTCTAAAATACTTAGCAATTCTGAGATCAAGATATCCTCCAGTGTATGGAGTTACCCCTCATTTGTTCTGAATCCCTTGAGCTCTCACTGGGGGTTCTCAGCCCCACATACGTAGGCATTTGTTGGATGCTTGTCAGAGATGGTAAGAGTTCTTCCCATACCCTTTGGTGGCTATCCAAAAAACATGAGAAGTAGACGGAGGGGGAAAGAATGTGTGAGTCACAAGGGGATTTTTAATTTGTAAATGGCATTTGTAAGGCTGATGTTGAAATACTTCATCTAACTCTGACATCCAAATTTTAAAGAAGCTCTTATGGGTGTGGGGGGATCAGAAAATGTGCAAAGAGAAACGACTCAGAAGATAGAAATATATACAGCAGGAAATTGAAACATTTTAGATCACTTAAGATACCAAGGTGATTTAACAAGTTATAAGAACTTCTCATAGGAGAGAGATACTAGATACTAAGCCTGCTTTGTGGATGTGATATAAAAGACAAAGTAATTCAAATTAGAAAGGCTATTTTTTTTAGCAGATGGGAGGAAAAATCATTAGAATAAGCAATCATTGTAAGAAAGCTCTTGAGCACACAGATCAAGGCTGAGCATCTTCTAAAAGATTTACCTCCATCACGTTACCAGGCTTTGTACGCAGATAGCACATAAAGTTTATATTGAGAAGACGACCAGACTTAATGACCTAATGGCCCTTCCTGATCTTAAAATCCATAAATATTTTAGTAGAGAAGTACAGAGTGCTGTGATGTGACTGCTTGTTATGCTTCTGGACTCAAGTTAGTTGACCAAGTACACTCCTGAAGGCTACATATGCTGGGCAAAGAATAAAGCACTCTTCTATCACCAAGCAACACAGTGTTCTTGGTGTTATGTGATTTTTTCTCTCCTATGAAACATCATACATTAATAGCAGTCTGCGCAGAGTTCTCTCAAAACAAGGTCCCAAATCACTTTTGCGACATTAACAAAATAGAATGACATGGGGATTTTCAGGAGGCAGTTGTGATTTCCCACCAAACATCTGTTGTTTAAACAAAATTGAGCAGTTGCATATATTGAGATACAGTTACTAATTCAGGTTGCCTTTTGAGCTTTAATTGTTTGACAGCAAAGAAAACCAACTTAGCATTTAAAATTCACAAAATATTTCCAGAACCATTTCAGCTCCCCTGGATAAAAATGAAGCTACCCATCTCCACCTTGGGTTAAGTTCCAATGCAGATGTGAGTTTTCAAAAACTTTAAGTATATACTTACACAAGTAAGCATAAATACCTCAGATATTACTGAGAATAACAGATACACAGGGAGGAAATGGATTACCCTGTACAGCTTATTCATTGTTCATGTCTGTACTCATCTTTTCCTGTGGTTCTATTAAGAACCATATAGAATGTTTCGCTACAGTCCATTAAGAACATCAAACTTCACTACAGTAATTCTCCTACGAAATCTCTGATGAGTAGTATTAAAATGACCAATCACCTCTGCATCTATATATGTATTGGAAATACAGGACAGCAAAGCAAAAAAGTTATCTTGCATTTAAAGAAAGACACAGAAGACACATTATAAACAATAATAAAAAACTCTGCCAAAAGCATTCTGTGTTACTTTTGTTCATACAAACAAGTCCTGTGTGCCTCAATACAGTTTAATCATATGATTCCCAGGAAATTGTCGTCCCTGTTTTAGGAATGCATATCATATATACAATGCAAATTCAATAATATTTAGTCCATGTATTCTTCTACACATATACCTAATACCTTAGCAGTATTCATTCCTAGATATCCAACCACAACCCATTTAAAATTATTACCCTCTGCAAGGTAAATTGTGTGTTTTCTCATGTATTCACAGTCTAAAAATCATTGTCATTTTCATAAATTGGACACATGTCCAATGAGAACATGAAATTGCTGAGGTAGACACCTCTTCCAGATCCAGTAGGTAATTCAAAAAGTCCTTCAGCAGACTTTTCATACCATCTGTGATCAACTGATCACAATTCTCTCATAAGTACTCATATTCTTGAATTACTTACTTGATACTAGCGTATGTCATTTTTTAATGTTAACCACAGAAGAGCTGGATCAATGGGAGAAAGTACAGAGGAGTTTAACAAATGGGATCAGAAGACTAGAAAGCATGTTCTACTGAAAGAAGTGGGTTTGTTTAGTCTAAAAAAGAGAAGACTGAGGAAAGATATGATAACAGTCTTCAACTATGTAAAAGGTTGTTTTAATATGCCTTCTTCATGCCCACAAGGGTACAGGGCAAGAAGCAATGGGCTCTAGATTAGAGCAAACATGACTTAAAGATCAAGAAAGGCATTTTACTGGACACTGGAAACTTAAGCTTTAAATTTTTAAAGCTTACCTACATAAAAATTAGGTTAAGTGTATAAATGTAGCAAGAACTAAATTTACTAATTAGCATGTACTGTAGCACAAATAGATAAGAGATAGATCCACATGCAGACTAGGGCAAAACCACCCAAGTGCTGACACAGAACCATGGAACTCAATGAAAGAGTCAGATCCATTTCTTCTTCCATAGTGACCAAAAGCTGAAGAGCTGTGCTGTACAGTTACTTGGCAACTAATTCTTACTTTTGCTTAAGAATATTTCAATTTTCACTTGTTGCTGATTTAGTTCAGTTCGACAATGAGGACAGAATTTCAAAATTATAAGAATAATTCTGATCAGGTCAGGGGAACTCAAAACAAAAAATAATGGAAAACTCTCAATAAGGGAGTTGTTCTACCTACGTCACAAGTTTAAGTAAACTATTCTGATGTTAAGAGTCAGGCATTTCACCCTTTCTCCCTCCAGTGTTGCTTATTATTGACCTCTGGCTGTAACCACTCTCTTTTCTAAAAATCATTTTGATGAGTCTGGAAAAGTAAAAATACAGCTATTAACTAATCACTGACATTCAAATCATTTCATCAAGGTCCACCCCACAGCCAATCTTTCACTTTTTTCTTTAAGGCGGGCAAAATTCTGAGCTGAATGCTGGAAGTCTTATTTAACTCACTTCAGTGGTAGTCATGCAACAAAGCAGGCAATAATCACACTTTGTGATATGCGGTAAAACCTGTTCCTCACTATGTTTACTTCAAAAAAGGAGCAACAGGAATTTCTGTGCCTATATATCCCCTGGAGAACTAAAAAAACCTACAGAAACATAACTAAAGCATAGTGCTTTGCTAGTTTCTGTTTGGAAAGGAAGAAATCTGTTTTATTTTCTTTTACAAAATAAGACTTAGATATTGAACAGTACCTGAATTTTCAGTGGAATCATACTTTCTTCTTACTCAGTTTAAGAGATGTTGAACAAAGCAAAAAGCTATCCATTCCACAGAGTGGCATTTAAATCAAGAATTTTCTGGTCACAGTAATTAACATTGTTTCTGTTAGATGCTCCACTGGACACCTTTCACAGTGTACTTTTAGCCATGAAAAGACAGTGAACTAAAACATTCTGTCTATAGTTCAAAGCCCTGCTTTGCTGACAGAGACAAATACTATCAAGGAAACATTCCTTTTCAATATTGGTAGGTACTCAAAAGACATCTCGCATCTTCAAGGACTTGGGATTTGAATTGAACCATCTTGCTAATGGAGCACTAAATTAAGATTAATAAATCAATCACTGTGAATTAATCTTCATCTGACAGGGAATTCTCAAAAAAAAAATGATTGGATAAGAACTTAATTGCCGAAAAGAGATATACATAGCCTGAAAGAGTGGTCATCTTGATCCAATACAGATTTTTAAATTAGATTTCTCACTGCCTCCATGGTCAGACATACCTAAACCAAGGAGAACATGGAGAAGCTTTTCTTCCCCTCATTAATCATGGAATAAATAACATCTTATTATATACCTGCTAGAAGCATTCACCAAATACAGAGATGGGTGAGCGCAGCAGCTGCTAATGAAAACTTAATAGATGTCATTGTCCTGGTCTCAGTCAGCAATCTCAAGTAGCTTCACAGTTTCCTCAAGAATAAAGAGTAAAGGTGATTCACTTGAACAACTTATTACCTTGAATACTCCTTTTGAAAAAAGCTTTGCAGCCCTCACAAGACCAGACCCCATAATGGTAGCCTGAAGCATAGTCGTTGCAGACAGCACAGTACCGGGTCTCCTTGGTCGACTCCATGGACAGGCTCCCTTTCTCATTGGTACTGGACATCCTCTCCCGGATGCTGTGGCGCCTGTTATCAGAGCTTGCCCTGTTAATAGCAAAAAAGAAGCATAATTCTTTTAGCAGGGTTAAGTCTCATCCACTCCTGCAGATAGTAAGAAAGAAAAGCCGATCTAGTTTTGCAATGACAGATGGACCAAAAAACAATGTTATTTAGGCATTTTACCTTGAAAAATTAAAAAGCTATTTGATAAATTAATCAATTTTTCTCAAGCCGTCACACAGGAACACAGAAAATCAGCATTTTTTTGTGTACCTGCTCCTGTCCAAAGGGTTCAGAATGACTGCAGCATCAGTAGGTAGTTTGAGAACCTGAGGCGAAAATCACTTAATGTTTGTATTTGAATTTGCAAGTCACTTAAATTATTAACCAGGCTATTTTCAATTAATATTGCCCAATTAGAAGTGCGAACTCTTCTCACATTGTCAAAGATATAATACTGCATATAACAGTCTCTATTCTCATTACAGTACCACTTTCATAAAAATTAAGAAGTGGTTTTAACATAAGAAGAAAAGTCAGAAGGCATTAAAAATTGTTGCCAAAGAATTTTAGTTCTAGTAATGAGCTTGTTACTAGACATACTAAACGTGCACGTGACCCACACGTGCAGTATGTTGCTGAATGAAAACCGAACAAATCTGTAGTGTAAATGGCAATGAATTCACATCTAGTGGATGCGGCAAGAAGTTGTTATGGGTAGCTCCTACAGGCATGGTAAATAATATTCAAAAAGATGAGAGGATGTGAAATTACCAAGAGAACCAGCATTGAACTCTGGGATTGCTCCTGGAAGGCAAACAGCTCTTGCAAAACATGCTTTCCAGTAACAGTTTGAACTACAAGTTGTCCAGGAGACAAATACAACTGTGTGTGACAGCATCAGACAAGCTAAAGCATGAAGAATCCTACTGTTTACAGTAATTATCCACTTAACATGTATGTTTTAATTGATGGCTAACAAACAGGTGGCTCTTATCTCGCCAGAGTTCCAACATTTTCTCAAACAAACATATCCTGGCTTTGAGCCTAGAAGAATGTTGGCGCTCTCTTTCAGATTTCTTCCTACATAATTAATTTTGCCTTATTCCCTTCTTCACCGCAGCAAAATTTCCTTTGTTTTGATGAACTGAGGCACCTGGCACCAACAGCACCTTCCGGCACCAGCAGCAGCTTCCGGCTCCAAACCAATACCCCCCAGCCACTTTCCGAGTACTCTACGTACACTTAACTATCCTCTTTCATCTAGCCAATGTTCCCTGACATCTCCGGTTACAATCCGTTTCAATGCCCAAAAGCTTTCTACCCGACAAAGTCACCTGGACACTCTCACATGTGGTGCCAGTGATCCCCTTGAGACCTTTCACATATATCATTTCTGTCCCCGAATAAGATACATTTTCATTGAACAGCTTTGAATGAACATCAGTTATTAGAGAAACATGAGGCTTCACCATGTCAGATTGCAGAAACTGCTACTGGCATCATTCAGGAAGACTGCACTTTTTAAACCCAAAGTTCATTACCAAACCTTATATACCAGCTAATTTTGAACACTTATTTAAATTTATTTTTGTTTCCCTGGGACTTGGGCAAGACAGAACGAACTGCAAATGGTGAAGTGCTGACATGGCACAACTCTGGCTTTTTGGTGAGATGAGAAAACTGGAGAATGTCACAATGTGACAACATGAGTTTAACAAACTAAGCAGGGGAAAAAAGAAATCCTTGCATATTTTAGATGTTAAAATGTGAAAAAGTGAAAACAATATCATTAATAAATCGTGGATACAACACATACATTGTTCACGCAAGTACCTTTTCCAGCCCACCAAACCTAGGTAGTTTTTTTATTCTTCTCCAGGTCCTGAATCTTCCTTTGAATTTGCTTTTTCCCAGTGCCTCATTTAATTGACTTCTTTTTTTTTCTGCTAAGTACTGACCAAAGCTGTTGCTTCTTATCTTCTCCACCCCATTCTCCCCTGCCTGCAGCTAGATCACCTAATCCATCTTCTCAGTATAACTGTAAATTAACCACAATGTGGCTTTTTTTAAAAAAATAGACCTGTAGGTGTATGTAACTACAAGAATGTTTTAAATATTTGAAGTAAAACAGCAAGCAAGCAAATAACTGCCAATATAATTTTAACAGCAATAGACTAGCCTGTTAGGTATATGTGACCACCTGATAGGTATTCATAATTTTTGGTCTTTTTTTTTTTTTCAAAACTGTTACAAATATGCATGGTATACAAGATAAAAGTTCCCCAAATCATCTTCATATCAATATGAAGTACTAATAAATTACAAATTTATAAAGTCTAAATTTTAAGTTACCTTTTCCAAAAAACAGTGAAAGGGAAAAAAAACAAGTTCCAAAACAATTACATATTTTTTCTGGTGTGTAGTAATTTTCCAACACACACACACACAATTACTAAAGCAATCCTAGTTTCCTGGTTGCATACAAAAGGACACACATTAACTAATAGGTAAAATTGAAATAGAGTAAAGAAATACCAAAAGGTATCAGCCATCATTCAGTCCAGATAATTTAATTTTTCAGCTTTTCAGAATATTTATCTTCATTCAGATCAAGGCTAGGTTCACAAATAATTTTTATTCAAATTATATTTAAGAATAATAAAAATGGCTGAAAAATAGCCTGAAACGAAAAAAAAAAAAATTCTAGGTTTTCTACCTAGAAGAGATAAGAAATCTTATGAAAACGTACACTCCAAAGAAAATAAGGTGCATAATCACAAACAAGAAAGATGTAGTAAAGACAGACATATTCTGCGACGCTGCTTGCGGGGAGTCTGTCCCACAGGTTCTGGCCATCCTCAGTGACACGAGGCCACTTTTTCAGAGGGAGTCTGGGGCTGAAGCAATGAGGCAGCATGCTCCCTGCAAGCACCCACAGGATCCGTGGTACAAAGGACAGGGGAGCAACGCCACTGCTCACCCCTGCCCATAATGCCCATGCACTTCACATTTGACTTAGGCCTCTGTTGTTTTCCTGCATACAAACTCGTTACATTGAAAGAGCACCGTAAATCTGGTAACGCAGACCTTCACAAAGCAAAATGAATCTAAAGATGGCCTTACTGGCTTCCCATCCCCACCCCCAAAATCAGTGCCACTTGAGCACCACTTGAGCAAGGTTTTGCAAACTGGCCTTGCAGAGTCTTCACATTCAGGTTCTCGTGAACCACAGTGGCAAGCACACTGAAATACCCCTAGCCCCATGCTCCCCAGAAATAACATCTTGCCACCCCTTTCCATTTATACAATGGAAATGAAAGCTGATAATAAATAAACTCCAGAACTTATTAAAGGAGGTGAGGAGGAAATCCTTTTGGGAAAAGAGTATCCCAATAACACAGAACTTGCTCAATCCACATAACATCCCAAATTTTGTCCAGAAATCAGCTGCTCGTTAGTGCACATCACAGACCACTGATGCTGTGTCCCAACAAAAAAAATAACAGTCTGCTCTTCCAGTTTTCAGCTAGGTTTCAAGGGTTAGCCTCCTGGAGAACATAGTGCAACAACCTAACCCCACTTTAATAACTTTGGCGAGATCATCATTCCCAAAATACAATAGCAGAACCTTTTCAACAATTTCCTTTGTAATCTACACAAACAATAACAACAAAAAAAACCCCAAAAGTTCTTGTCAACTATATTTACCAAAGAGAAACACAAATCAAAAAGAAAGAAAACCCCAGATAAAGCCCTCCCTCCAAGACCCCCACCAAAGCAGAATAGATTAGAAAGCAAAAAACCTCAGAACTTACTGCTTGTTTCCAAATGTAATAACAAAGCAGACATAAAATGGAAAGTGTTTTGGAACCTACTGAGCAGGACAAATTTGTCTTCCATATTCACTTTCATGTTTTTCCACCTATATCGCATGGAGTCTGCTCTTCAATAAACGTATTAGCAAACAAAACACCTCTGCTTTAAACATTCACTCATCACCTGCAACTCTGAATCAGCCAAGAGATCACTAACCTCATGTTGGCTGTAAGGTAAAAAGAATGTGTCCATGAGGGAATTACTGTTTTGTAATGTAAACTCAGGTTTTTTTTTACATCACAGTAATCAGACTGGCAGGCACGATGAATTTAGGATAACTCACAGTACACAATCCACCCAACAGCAAGGTAAGGCCAAATTTATTCACAACCCCAGCTTTATCTGAAATAGAGATTTCATAGGTAGGAGGGCTTCAGGGAAAAGTTATTTAAGCAGTTAAGGGAGACACCTTGAGAAATTCTGGTTTTCTGAATTTACTTTCATACAGGAAACTTTAATCTGCTGCTGTTACATCTTTCTTACCAGAATGGATGGAAGTTCCCAGTGTAAAAAGCCTCAAAACCAATGGCCACTTCAAATGCAGTCAAGGTCTAGCACGAATGCTTTTCCACACATTAGATTTATAACAGCATTCTACTATTCAGTATGAAAATAATTAAATGGCTGTTAAAATGTGAATTTCTATGTGGGTCAAAATATTTATGAAAGATTATTTGATCAGAATTAAGTGCTTGGAAATACTTAAAAGACATCTCAAGGAGATAAAAATGACTAAGTATACAAACAAACAGAAAATTGCCAAGCACACTAAGCACCTCAAAACTATGCTCTCAGAAAGTTGCTCCAATTAATCTGAAAAAAAAATCTTATGCCATCCAAATGAAAATATTGTCTTAAAACAAATATCCTAAAATGCCTTGGGTTGTAATTGAATTAAATACAACTTGACGATGGAGAGAGAAAGTCTTAGACAGAGTTGTATATCAAACGGACAGAATCACAGGGTATTTTAGGGTAGATGGGACCTTGGGAGGTGACCCCATGCCAAGCCAGCGCTGGCACAAGATGGGCTACAGCAATGAGGATGGGTTCCAGTGACGGGACTGTAAGATGGCATCGCTCCTTGGTTGATCCTCCACTGGTGATGCAGATAGCTGGGGCTCTTCCTGGGGCCCGGTTGCGAGTGATTCCCCAATCCATGGCTCTGAGTGCATTTCACTCACAGAGATAAACTCTCTTCCTCCCCAAAATAGGATGGTTTCACCTACGCTACCAACAGAGAAGGATTCTTGCATAGTTCCTGCCTGAACCATGCCCTGGGAGAGGATGACTCAGCCAGGCCAAACTGTGCCTGGGAGTGTGAAGCTATTGAGCAGTGAGAGGTGTCATGGTGGTGTTTGCACACATGCCCTGGCCTTGTTTAGGTAACTAATATACATGGAGGCCTTTCTTGCCCCACCATCCTCAGTTTATTCCCTGATTGTCAGCACATTAATGTCTCTGTCTGCAGCATCAAAAATGGGAGTAATAAGCATTTCCCTTGGACGACGATGATGCCCCTTCCAGCTTATTGGCCACCTCACTAAATGTTACATTTAAGTTCATCTACAATTTCTACACGGGATAAACATAGCCATGAAATTTTGACACTCCTGGGTGAAAATAAGCTGTAGGATGTGAGGGGGTTCCCTGCAATTCAGATCTCTATGTGGACTGCATGGCCAGCCCCTTCTCTTCCCTCTCCCACAGCCTTGCACAGCTCCCTGTGCCTTCACAAGTCTTTACACTAGAGGAAATAGAGAGTGCAACCAGGAAGGCCACCAGAGCAGACTTGCACAGCAGCTCCCTTGCCACCGGTGACAACAATGCAGGAGGAAACCTTCATGCTGGAGAAATGCTCCTCTGGTCGCTTCATCTCACTTGTTTCATGGATTTGGCTCATATAACCTCTTCTCCTTCAGGGTGAGTGCAGGGACACCTTAACAGGACTACCTGTGTAGCAGACCCTAAGCTGGTGTAGTGAATGGATGACGTGAAGAAATAACTGACATAAAGGAATGAGGAGAGACAATATGAAGAACGACTTCATATTGTCTTCACTTCACTACTTCACTTCATGTGAAGGCCAACTAAGAAAAAAAATGGCAAGGAAACCAACTGAAAAAAGGACAGGCCTTAGTGCAGGAAAAAGAAAAAAATAAAGATAACTGACAGGAGAGAAATTTAGGAAAAAAAAATGAAAAGAAATTAAGTTATATGAAAGTTGAATAATAAAATAATCTTAAAATATTAACAGTATTTCTCGATGTATCAGAAAATATATTTCACAGTCAGAAGACATTGGAAAGTTTGCTTTGGAACTAGAATAAAATACAGTTTTATTTAGTAACTAAAGTAAAATAATTTAGGAAAAACAGCTCGGTATTGACCAAAAAACTGTAGTGTTGAGAACAGGCTCTGTCAACATGAAAACAAAAGCCTATCTTTTCAGGTCATCAAAACTTCTTATTCAACATGAAATTAAACATTTCCTTTGGCATTAGTTTTATCATCTTCCTTCATCCTTAACTCTGGTTAATTTTAAAATGAGTGATTGAATTACTATATTTGGATATGCCAAAATTAAACCATGCCACGTGAAGAAAAATCTCCTCTAAAGCTATTCGCTAAAGCCAGTATAAATTTGCACATCCTTTCAGTTCCTTAAAACTTCATTTTTGTCAAATTTAATTTTTTTCTCAGATCTGTCACTAATATTTGCAGGCTGGATTAAAGTCTAGAGAGGTGTGTCTATGCACAGTCACTGTGCAGTCGGTGGCATCTCCACCCACGTTCCCTGGAAGTTCTATTGAGGGGAGGGGATGGGAGCCCAGGCTTCTCGTTCATGTACTTAATACCTGAATTTGGACGTTTTCAATATTTCCCTCTCCCACACTTCCACTCCTGGGATTGGTTTTCAATGGTTTATAAATGTGAGCTAATCATTTTGCAGCTGATCTCCTTGACAACACAGAAGTTTGCCCAACTTTCTGAAAAATGTGGAAGCTTTTTTGGGGGATGGCAGGAGGGTTGGGGATGGAGGGTGGGTTTAAAAGAGGAAAGAGCTCAATTTATTTGTCAGTTCAACAGTTCTGAAATTTAAATTAATACCAAAAAATCTTTGGAGTAAATACTGAGAAATTGGTTCTGTTTCATTCTATTTCTCAGTGTTGCTGGAATCTAAACTACAACTCACTGACAGGGTCATTTTCATCAGTCTGAAGTGAAACGTGGTGGTGTAGCTGTACCTCACAGAGTAGCCCAGAATTCAAACACCTCTGAAGCAATGGCAATTTTCTGATTTTTTTCTTATGTGCAGGAGGTTAATAATTTCTTTCTGTACATGAGGTGAATGCAGAAACACCCACACACATGCTTTATATGAATATACATTAAAAGAAGATTAAGATTTTAAATATAGCGTATGGCTGAACTGCACCTTGCAAATGTAACAGAAACCTTCATTTATTCCTCCTGTGCATATGTTCTCTTTAATTATATGGCCATACTTTTCACAGGGAAACAGCTCATCAGTGCAAAGAATAGAAAAAAAAATTATTAAATGAGCAGCTATTCTGCCTTTTTTTCTTCCTGACAGTTCAGTGTCTGGTGCCTTACTATCAGCACACTATCCAAATTCAGCTATAACACCAGAGCTAATTTCCTTCCAGTATTTCCATGCCACTATAGCATTTTAGCAGTTGACAGGTGCTAATGAATGTATTTTTCCAATACTCCTGTGAGTTGAAAGGATAAAAAATGAGGCTGAGAGAGATTAAAGTCAAAAGTATATACTGAGCTATGTGCAACCAGAGTTTTTTAAGTACCCACCATTAAATAGCACTTTCAATGCTCAGAGTGCTAGTTTCCTTGTCTGCAATTGCAAGGGTAAATGTTCAACACTTACATAAATCAGACTGTAGGACTTCCATTCAGCACAAAGAAAATTACAATACACCACAAGACTACTTGTGAGGAGTTTGATTTAAATGATTTCTGAACTTCACAGAAGCATTTGTGGTAGAATTAGACAGAGAATTTAGTTCTTCAGGCCAGCAATCAGCTGCCTTCACATAACACCTCTTGAAATTTTTGCCTCAATCCTTTTTTCAGTTACGAGTCTTTGCGAGAAATGAATAGAGAATTTACAGTGACATATATGAGCATGACATGTTCCAGAGTTGATCCTTTTCATATGTTGAAACAGCAGTCCACTTACGATTACCTCACAATTATGTAAATAAGTATTATAATAATAATCACAAAGTCATAGAGTCATAGAGTCATAGAAGGCACAAAGGGACCAAATAAGACTTGCACAGGTGGCCTTAATTTGGGCTTATTAAAAATACAAGTTTGCAAATAACATTTTTTTTCCTGTGTGTAGCTTCTCACCTTTTAAAGAGGACAACTAGAAAAAACAAAAATGTTACCCTTCTGCCTCATATTTATAGTCACAGGGCTAGGAGATGTCGGTGCACCTCTCGCCCTAATGTAGCAGGCACTGGCAGGAGACCATTCTTGTTCCCAAGCAGCAGAGGATCTTGGTGATGCTTGCTAACAGCTGTAAATACTGACACTACAAGTCCTCTATTCTAGGGACAGGGACAACGGGCAGGATAAGGGACAATGGGAACAAACTGGAATACAGGAAATCACATCTCAATGTTAGGAAAAACTTATTTTCTTTGAGGGTGGCAGAGCACTGGAACAGGCTGCCCAGGGAGGTCATAGAATCCCCTTCTCTGGAGACATTCAAAACCCACCTGGATGCGTTCCTGTCCAGCCTGCTCTAGGTGAACCTGCTTTGGCAGGAGGGTTGAACTAGATGATCTCCAAAGGTCCCTTCCAACCCCTACCATCCTGTGATTCTGGGATTTCCAGTTAGTTTTCCTACTATGCCACCTCTCAGCCTCCAGCCCTCCTTCCAGTCTCCTCTTTAATACTCCCATGCTCTTGCTGCTCTCATAAGGACTTCTCTTGCCACTTAGTGGGCATAACACTCTGAAAGAGGCCTTGCCAGTCTCTCGTAAAACAGCATATTGACCTATTCATCTCTTTTTCTGCTCACAGAATAAAATCTGCCTTTTCTGCAAAAGATTACTTGCATTTAGCTTATGATTTTCTCTACCCCTTAGATTTTTTTATTATTATTATGCACTCCTTTTCCATACTTAGTAATTCCCCAGTTGGTGTACTTATGCATTAGATTTTTCCTTCCCAAAGGCTGGGCACTGCACTGACTCTTAGTGAATTTGAGAAATATTTAATATTTCAGATTATGTTGTGGTAAGCAGCACTAGAAAAATGTTCTCTTACATACTTATATTTCAAGTGGCCCATTTGCCGATGTCTGCTGCTTTTAACAACTGACAGATACCATTTGCTTATTTAAAAATTAATGGTACTATTGAATCTTTGGAGTAAAATCTCTGCAAATTATTGTTTTGATGTGTCTTTTGAATCCCTGATCACTGGATGATCCTCCTACTCTTTAAGGAACAACACCAGTGAAACAAATATTTTGATCCAATTCCCCAGGAACCAAAATAATGACAAGCCAACTTGCTCAGGGTTTCTCTGCCCATTTCTACCTCCTGCCAGGCAGTTTTGCCTGGGCACTATCTCTCTCTGACACTGTCTCTCCCATTCAGTTAGGCAATCCCACATGCTCTGGTGTATGAAGAGTCATATGATCTGAGGAAACATCTTAATCCACTCTCTAAAAGTGTGCCAAATTTGATGAAAAAGCTGCTGACAGACAAAGTGTCTCTGGGCACTGCATAGATATGACTTCCTGGCAGCAAGACCGAGTTGGTGGGTGGCTGTGTGGCTCTGGGGAGAGCAGCAACAGGGGCCTGAGTGTGGCAATCAGCTGCGCCCACAAGTGTGTCAAAGTGGAGGGCCCGGGAGGCAAACACTCTGGAAGCATGGACACAGGACATCTCAATTTTATCTGGAGAATAAAATAAGTTTGAAAAGCTGAAAGCATGAAAAAAGCCAAAAGGCCAGCTTCAGCTGACAATCTCTGGTATGTATCCTCTACAGCTTTCACACTTTTAGAAAAAGTCAGCCTTGTTTCCATTAAAGTTATGCTAAGCCTCACAGACTAAGCTGAAAAGTTGTACCACTGTATTTCTTACATAAGTCTTAGAATTAAAATGTGGCTTTCGTGAAAAAGCTGAAGTTCAGCCTTTCATTTAACAATATAACACATCCAGAAGAAGTCCTTTGTCCAGGTTTCACTGTTCCTAGCAAACTTGCTTCAGAATTACTCAGTCACTAGGCTTTTTTTTTTTTTCCTAACGTTCAGATAAACTAGCACAATCCTACCATCTGAAAGGAAAAGGTTAAATGCACTCAGTAGATCAGAAAAGGGTGTTTCAGGAAGTGCTGTCAGATTCTTACACTTACCTCCAGATTATTTCAAAGGTAAATGCCAGCAAAAACACAGGAATCAGTCATAAATCTTCCTTCACGATGCCTTTATAGGAATTTTATGGGCTCATGTGTTCCTTTTATTCTTGGAGAAGCCCTCTTTCCAAATATTTCAGATGCACACTTTAAGACCGCAGTTTAACCAATTACCTAAAGCTTCATTAAATTCCTAAGAAAATCTTTCAATGACCAACATTAAACTAGACATTTTTCAAGAAGAATGCTTGAAAGACATAAATGTTCTCCTTCACACTAACCTCAAAAAAAAGGTTAAATAGGAATGCAGATTGTATAACACAACATGACAATTTAGATAACATTGTCTCAAAAATTCCAATCTAAACCAATCTATCATTTCAAATGGCTATTTTTCTTTAAAATTACATTTTAAACTGAAAGTGTAACTTTAAGGCGTACACTGCATTTGAAAATGAACATCTGAAACAAAACACTGGTACAGCCACATATGGTCCCAACAAGGAAATCAGAGGCCTCTAGGCCACAGGAAAATAAACCCTGGTGAAATTAAAGACTTCTTAAAGTAGTGCTTTTAAGTTCATCAAAGTGCATGCAGATCCCTTGAAGCAACTGATATAAAGCATCGAGAAGAGAAAAAAACCCTTTCCCAAGGAGCCTACCACCAAGGCCATCTACAAGCCACCCTACGCCAGCTCCTAGCAAGAATACAGGAAAACGACTAGGCAGAGGCGCCAAGCCCAAAGACATGATATGGGCAGCAGGAAAGGAACTAGGCACTTGGGAAAATTTGACACCTGCACGTAAAAATCCTTCTATACTTGCCCTAGAAGATGTGATTTATCTGCAGCTCCTTGTTCTTGCCCCAAAACAGTAAACCCTAGGAACATAGCCTCTGCAGTTCTCGGACTAACAGCGCACAGTCTAGCGCCCAGTGAACGAAATAAAGTTTCTAAACATACAGAACCATTTGCGTTTAAGTCAGTTTCGGCAAACAAAACTACTGGTACGTGGGACCCCCATAATCCCCGTAATATGAGCAGATTAACTTCCTTGCAAGCCACAGCTAGCCTGCAGCATCAGCAGCAGATGAAAGCCAGCCCAAGAGTGGTACACGGCATGCTGTGGTGCGACACTTGATTGACAGCTGAAAAGACAGAGGCACCAGGCCTAGCTGATGCCCGTGTACAAGGAACATGCATCCCAGAAATTTAAATATGACTTGAAAGCATAAGAAGGGTAACAGATGGGACAAAGGCACATGGCTGAGTGTTACCAATCAAAGGACAGGTGACAAAAGCATGACAGAAGGCAAACAAATAGCTGGTCTGAAAACATGTCACACTGACCAGTCACTGCATACAAGAAGGGCTGCCTTTCACCCGCGGAGTTAGGCTGCTAAAAGTGTTCAGAGCACTCTAGTGCTGTCAGGCCAACAGAATACCTGCTGTGCTTTGTAGCTTGTTATATACCCTTCTTCCTCTGTTAAGAAAAATTAATAACATATTATGTCAAGTTTCAGTCTTGAGAGGTCTGGACCCTAGTACGGAAGATGCAGACCTCAAAATAACATGCTTTAGTTTGTCCTTTCAGTCAAAATGGAGGCAAGACACATACACAGAAATACGATGACTCACAAAATCTGGGTAGTTTGTGGGGAAATCTTGCTCCAGCTGAGGTGCTTGACTCATACTTGTTCTCTGGAAAGTGCTGGATTCAACTCTGCATGCCAGTTCATTCTTTGACTATTAATGAACAGTAAACCATGTGATAAACATGTGAGAGTTTGAAACAGAGCAGTGAAGTCTGGCAACGCCAGACTAGGCCAATGGAGCCTAGTTGTTAGGTGTATGCTAGCCTTATAAGCCCAGGCCCCGTTGACTTCCAGTGAAATAAAATATAACTTATCTATTACATTTGTCATAGAGGATCTCCAGAAACAGAAAATTACATATTCTAAAAATATAGTTGTAAGTGTAAGAAATAGAAAATAAAATTAATAAGAAATAGAACCTGAACAGATTGCTATATAAAGGATACAATTTGAGACATCCTTGCCAAACTGATTTTCAAACTGATTTTAAATTTCTTAGATCCTACAGCTCTGCTTCCCTTCAAGGAGAGCCATAACTGTTCAGCATCTCTCTAAGTAAGCCCTACACATCACTTCTGAAAATTTAGTGTCAAAGGCTACAAAGGCTGTCATTTTTCTTTATGTCCAAGACGTAGTAACTTCAAACTTCTGCCAGACTGGGCAGTCTTGTTCTTCCTTCATTTCTGGTCATAGGCACTGAGGCCCAGAGTACCAAATTAATGCTGTTCAACACACAGTCACAAGACTTGAAGCAAGGGAGAAGGCCAGAAAATACCCAACTGTGTGGCCACATTGGCTTACTAATGCAGCCACAGGAACGGTGACCATAAATGTGACTGGGGAAAAACTCCTTCAGTGGCAGCTTTCAGTTGATCAGACTAATGGCTACATTACAACAGTATAAAGTAGTAAACTAGCAGATTGAAAAACTGGACTGTGTTCTTTTCCTCATTCCTCTGTATCTTCTCTTCCCTGACTGTAGTCTGCAGATCTTTCTGTCTTTCTTCATGGGCAGGTGTCTCAATCATCAGTGCTAACCAAATAGTAAATAGCAAGTTTTACATATCTACATTATCTAAATTATCCCAAAGCAGCTAAATTACACATTCAGATAATGTCCACAGATAAATTTACATATGCTGACTATGCAATCAATAGTAAGCAAAGAGAACATGGCTCATGAAAGGTAGGAAATACATTCATGTAGCTAACTGCATGTAATATGTGTTTGCAAAACTGCTTGACATATTTTTAGGGTAACCTATGTAGCAAAGAAATTAGGTCTGTGAGAAATGCATGCACTTGCCTTTTGTGTTGGTGATAATTTTGTTTAAAGACATTAAGAAGTTTCATTTTGTTTTGGCAAATCTATGTCATCTATTTGTGTAATTTCTTAATCCTCGTAGCAACAGAGAATAAGCGCAAATGCTTCGGAGGTGCCACAATATAGCACCTCATTAATCTTCTCACTTTTTATTGTTGGTAGACAGTAATTGCTCCCTGCCCTATAAATTACAAAGGAAGGAAAAAGTCTATTAGATAGACAAATTCACGCAGAACTAAATGTACAGTATTATGGGCACAGTAGCCGCACTTCTGTCATGACATTTAAAACCATATTATTACCTGTTCACATGGGACACACATAATACCAGTGTACTAGACACAAGGAGCCCCTGTTGAATCTTACGTTTTTTTTCTTTTTGAGATATGCATGCTTCTTATAAACGACAGGGGCGGGGGGGGGGGGGGGGGGAAACAACATAAAACCCACCCAGGTTTCAACTTCTGTTTGTGACATAATATTCTTTAATGGCTACCCATGGCAGAAAATCCATCTATTTACTCATTTCTAGCCAAAACATTCTCTGCTGCGTTTCCAGCATTCAGAGCTGAATGTTGGAAGTGGATGTTGCACTAAGCTTCTCACGGCAAACCTATTAACCCACCGTGGTCCATCCCAAGCCTCGAGAGGAAAGAGGCAGCTGTGTGGAGCTGAGGCTGGTGGCTGACTGCGGCACATCCCTCCTCATCTCTGCCCTGGGATCCCATCACGCAGCCTCTCGTGGCATTAGGACTAAACAGTAACCAGCAGCTATGACTCACCTTGCTTCAAAATGACCTAACTGATTTTGCATTTCCTCACACCAAAATGGTCCCAAAAGTTTCCAACGCTCTGTTATGTCAGACACTACTCTTCCAGAAAATTATCTGAATGAGCAGCATGGTAGGACACAACACCAGGCTCTCATCTAGGCTTACTGTGGTATAAATATGATCACAGTTAATGCTTGATTTTCAAACAGTCCACGTATTCAAAAGTTTATCAAAAGCATTCTATAAGAGAAATAGGTCATTATTTGAATTATTGCCCAAAGGCCTCTATTCTTTGATTTACTTCTCGTTTGGTTTTAATTTTGTTCTAACCTTAATAAAAATATTTTCAAATGTCAATAACAATTTTCAAGTTGTACTGTCTTTCTTCATATGGCTCCATCTAGCATCTCAGGTACCTATTTTTCAATTCAAGCACGTGGCATTAGACATCCAAGCTTGAAACCACAACCACTCGATTTCACATACATAGTTATATAGATTTACAGGTCACCAAGCTAAATAATTCTAACCAACAACAGTCTGTTGCCAAATCTGGAATCCAAAACCAGTTTCAATCAGGTTATCTTGGAAAGTATAATACATAAAATGGAAAGAGAGATTCTGACTGAAGATTTCTTAATTGTGTCTTCATTCTCCAACCTCAGCACTGCTCTATAAATCCCGGTGGGAACTGTCACACGAGACATATTCTTGATTCCTGTTTTCAGTTGCTGATAAAATGCGGAGAACCCTTTGCATTCCTACCGAAGAGCTCAGCTCCTCTCCAGCTCCACGCTCCGGAGCACACATCCCGCAGCAATTGAACAACAGTGCAAGTGTATGCACAGTAGCAGGCTCTGAAAAGGTAAGTACACGTAACTCTGCATCATAGTGCATAAGAGAAGGCTTGCTGCTGCACTTGCTAGTGAGTCAGGAGATGAGAAAAAGACACGGGAAAAGAGAGATAGAGGGCATCCCACCCCTGATATGATGCAGCTCTGCAGACCCACAAAAAATCCATGAAACACAACAGGCATCAACTCCTAGTTGAACTTATAATGCATGAAATAGGTACCTGCGAGTAGATTTTGGTTTAGATTTGATTCATATTCAAAGCACCTTCTAGCAAATGGTTTGGGTTCTGTTTTGTTTAGGGATAAAGGAGATATTTTTCTGACCTTGTCAGTTGGAATTCAGCTAAACCCCTTGTTATACGTGTGCAGATACAAAAAGCAAAAGGACATATTCTCAGACAAGAAATTGAACTGACTCCAGTTTTGTCCTAAGAGCTTAAGCAATTGTTACTACTATTTTGAAAAATAAAATAAAAAATTAAAAAATGGTAATTTCAAGTTTAGCCGCTATATTCCTAATGCAGTATTTTATGTCTCCTTTAAATCCATCAGTTCCCCTCAAAGAAACTCTGTAGTAACTGCAAGGATGTAATAAGATAACCTTGCTAAATGAATGAATCACAATAGTTCAATCTTTTGTTATGGAAGCAGTATGCTCTCGTCATTAAAAATTTATTTGGTCAGAAAATACAGTTGAAATGGGCTTATTGATTAGATCTATGAAAAATCATATTCAATAGGAATTAATTTTCTCTAGTGGGGCGCTAATTCAGTTCAGTATTAGACTTCAGCTAACAATATGAGGATTAATATCTGATCTTCTGTGTATCTGAATCTGTACTGAACTTCAAACTTATCTCAGAACCTCTGATTACAAGTATAAATTAACTTTTTTACTGCATCATCTTGTACAAGGCTTCCTTCTTCCTTCTATACAGCAGCTGTGCACGTGTCTAAGGTAGAAACATAGCACCTCACATCCTCAGAACATCCAAGGATTAAACAGGCAAAGAAAACAGTTTGAGAGTGCTGACAGTACCAAAATGGGAATCTAAGGAATAAAAGTAGCTCTTCAATTTAGTGTTCCCCGTGACAATTTCAGTGTAGAGCCTAACACAAACCAAAAACCTGGAAAGCACACTCCATTCATTTCCCAGTTGCAGAATTACCTGTTCTAAACACTTCTGTAGTGATTCCCACGCAATGATTTACACCACACAGTAAATAAAACCTTCATTCCTTGACTATGCTGAGATGACTGAGGTGTAAAGCTAGTGATTTCAAATTTATTAAGCACTGAAATACTTTAGTTCCTTTCCATTAGATCCATATTTCTTCTTTTATCTCTACTTGGCATAATTTAGTTGGACTAACTTATGTCTAGCATTACACTTTTTAAGGAGTCTCAATTCTCAGAAAAAGTCTTGTATATCTCTCACCCTCAGAGAGGTAAAGTTGCAATGAAAATTCTGATTCTGAATCTGGGATTCAGAATCGGCCATGGGACACAAACTTTGTCCTTATTTTTTAAAATTTACCCCTTGATGTCATCAGAAAAGGACCGAGTAGTCAGCAGACAAAGACCTGAGGAATTTCTCGGGGAAAGGAGACTTTCCCCAAGTAATCTGGTGTCAAGTCTACCCTACAAAGACCACCTCCAGACTCCATTAGGCTGCTACATGACTTAAACATGGGTCTCATCAGGAGTCATGAAGAGGAGCTTTTGGAAACCCGTTCTCACTTGTTTTTCACCGTATCTCCCCTCTAACAAACAAGACAACTCATTTTGCTCTGCTCTCCTGGGTTTTAGTTCTGGAACAACCTGGAGGGACAGCACAGAAGCAGGGCCAGTCTCTTAGGCAATGCAGCTGTCAGGTTGCTTGCTATTTCCAGACAGATCCACATTTGTTGACAATAGAGTGAGTTAGCGAGAGAGGAAACAAGGCATGTATGAGTCAGAAAATGGGTCATACATGAAAACAGCTTGAAGCTATTAATACCTAATACTGCCATTTAACAAATAATAAAGATGCTGGTGCTAGCCATACGGCAAACTTTTAGATCTTCTTGTAAAGGCAGTCTTTGCCTCGTTAATTCTCTTAAATGCTTTTGGGGGAAAAAAAAAAAAGGTACAGACAGCATTTAATATTTGCTTATGCATTGATTTTTGTACTGAACCGCATCGCTCCCTCTGAGGAGTAAGATCTTCAGCACTTTGCTGAAATGAAACCAGCAAAATCCTTCGTCTTAAGCAAGGAATACAATGAACTGAAGGTCGTATCTCAGAGTTCGTGTCAGAAGCAAATTAGAGAACATGAAAAATTGGTGCATTAACCCCTTTCTTCTGTGCAGTTATCCCTTACCTACCTAAGAAATAAATAAATGCAAGGTAGCTGAACATAGAATTCCATATAAGGACTGAAATGGCAATATATTTATGCTGTATTTTTTCCAAGAAAAATGCTAGGTATTTGTGTTTAACAAGCCTGTAAACCATTTTTGTTCCACTTCAGATACTGTGTTTAGTAATACCATTGTTAGTTTCCAAAATCATACTCACTGACTGAGCACCTACTCAATATTTTGGATGTTTTCAGTCTTGCTCATATGTAGCCTCATGTCTTCTTTCTTATTCAAGCCTGCCCTGAAAACAGTCTTGTCGATTTTCCACCAGTGATGTTCAACAGCACTCTTCATTATAACTGTTGGGGACTTCACTGACACCAATGAATGTTTATTCACAGGGGTCCTGTGTCGTAAAGCAGCAGTATCTTCATTTCACATGTTAGGACTTAAGGCAGAGAAAGAGAAAGATATATGCACAGCAATTTAGTGCTGTCATGTTTCAGCTTTGGGAAGGCTGATGTTACAATCTTATTGATGTAACTTTATTGTATTTTTTGTATGTGCATGAGAAATAACAAGGCTTTAAAGAAATTAAACAATCAACACCCAAACCAGGATCTCATTGAGTCCTGAGTGGCAGCTGGTGTTTCAGGAGTGATGGAAGCTCATATCTACAGCACTGACCTCTGCCACCTGGGCTACTGAATGAACCAACAGCCATGCTAATCCACTACCTTCTGGGTAAATCTGTAATAGAATAGAATAAAATGCCAGAGTTGCACATACCTGTTGGGAGGAAGACTGTTCTATGTAGACCCTGCTCCATGTTCCCTGTTTCTCCCGGTCAGCCTTTTTATTTCCCCATGCTCTCCAACATACACTTGCTCTGTTTCAGTCCTGTTTAGAGCCCCTGTCCCCAAGCCAAGTCTCAATCCCTAAGTACCTTTAAATTCCCTCTTTATCTCCAGCTCACTCTTTTTCTGGAGTTTCTCCTTCAACTTTACTTTTTTGGCCCCCCCCAAACTCTTCCAAGTCCTTATACAGTATCTGCTTTCTCCTATTAGACCACTCCCTCTTTTCTTCATCTGTGTTCTATCTGCCAGTTCACAACAGCCTGCTACAGCACTTCACCAGAGATTCAAAGTTTCTACCTTACCAGACCCACCAGATTTCTCCACTGGTCCCATTCTGTTCTTCAGCAAGACCACTGTGATTTACTCCTTGTCCCATCTTCCCATACTGCAAGCTTAGTTTTTTACTGCATTTTGCTGGTGGGACTTTTGCCAAACCCTTTAGAACTCACAGATGAAACAGAAGGACACTAAAAGCAGAAGAGAGGCCACTTTTCTCATTCCCAGTGTAGTGAGATATGGGCTGCACAAACAAACTATAAGGTGGGTAGAAAATGCCTGGACTGACTGACAGGTTTTTGTCAGCAGTTCAAATCTGGCCAGGTTCTAGCAGCATTCCAGCGCAATCAATACTGAGGTGAATATTGCATTAACAACAGGGATGAAGGGAGAAATTGCACCCCTAGCAAATTAATGACCAATACCAAACTGGGGGGAGGGGGGAGCATGCAGAGTGGTGGATACACTGCAAAGCAAAGCTGCCAGTCAGAGGGACCTCAACAAGCTGGAGAAATGGCTCAACAAGAATCTTTGAAGTTCCACACTGGACAATGCAGACCCATGCACCTGAGATGGCATAACCCCCTGCAGAAATGGAGAAGGGGGTGGAAAGCAGCTCTGCAGAGAATGGTCTGTGGATGCAGGTGGACAAGTTGAACAGGAGTCGGCAGCGTGCCCCGGCGGCAAGGAACGCCAAACACATCCTAGGCTGTACTCATATAAACACAGACAGGAGGCTGAGAGCAGAGCTTGTTTCCCTCTCCTTGGCACTTGCAAGACTGCTTCCAGTTTAGGGCTTGCACGCTGAAGACAGTCTTTGACAAACTGGAGCAAGTCCAGTGGGCAGCCACCAAGATGAGGAAGGCGCTGGAACAAATTTTGTATGAGGAGATGCTAAAAGAACTGAATTTATTTAGTATTCAGAAGAGAAGGCTAAGGCAGGATTTTATTGCTGCCTTCACCTCTATCATGGGATACTTTAAAGGACGCAGAGCCAGACTCTTCTTGGAGGCTTAGAGGCACACAGTGAAAGGATAAGAGACATCTGACACAATTTTGGGCAAAGAATGTTGTGGTTATACATTAGGAAAGAGTTTTTCACAGTGAGAGCGGTATAGCACGGTAACAGATTGTCCAGCCTCCATTCCTGGACATCTACAAAACTCCATTGAATAAGGGCCTGAGCAACCTGATCTAACTTTGAAGTTAGCCCTACTTTGAGCAGGATGTTGACCAGATAATCTCCAGAGGCACCAAACTCACAGTAAGTTGCCTCAGCCCACAGTAATAATTGCAGGAAAAGTCCTGTTCAAAAGCCATGCAGCTGTGTGATGAAGCAACCTCACACATTTTGTCACAGAAGGATGCCTTTGCAATCAAGTCAATATAAAATCAATGAGAGAGAATGACAATATGCATGACACATGAAATTTCATGTAATTTAGATACCAAATGCAAACAAATTCCCACTGTGAATAGTGAGATGCTTCAAGAGTTTGTAGCTTAAATTTCAGTAGGTTTTCTGGGGAAAATCAAACAAAAATAAACCTAATTTGACAGCATCCCAACACTACCAAATATCACAACTATATCTATAATACAATGGTGTCTAGGCTGCCCAATGAAAAAGTTTTGGGGTGTTTTTGCATGACTATAGCAAAATATTATTTTCCTTTTATGATACTTAGAAAGTTGAGTCCTTTTTTGTCATAATGTTAAAAAAAAAAAATTACTTGAAACAATCATGTAACACTAAAAGTATGACCCAAAACTGGACAACATAAGTAACCATAAAAGAGAGGAACCTAGGCATACTTAATAATAAGCAGTGTTACTAGAGCTGTCTACAACTAAAGTGGAGTTTTGCTCCAGGGTGTTTCAAAATTTCTCTGCAGAATCGGATTTATTTCCACGTTGTTTGGGTTTTTTATTGCTTCCATCAAAAAGAAATAGTAATCCTAACAACTTACCAATGTGCAGCCTGCTTTAGCAATGTTTCACTTCTTAAGTTGCAATATCCCTGGCAGATATTCTTAATAAATGCCTCTTACAATTGTACTCATAGCATGGCAAGACAAAGCTATAAATACTTGTCAACCCATATGTTCTAAATAATCCAAACCATGCAAAACTATCGCAAGGTAAAAAATGTGCTACAGTGGCTCATACGTTGGCAGCACACACATTTTTCCTTGCTTGTGTTTATCAATCTGGTTGAAGGAGGAGTATCATTTTACTGCAGAATGGGAGCAAATAGACAAAGCTGTTTTTTGACATACTAGCTCCCCAAAGATATCTAGATTTGGTGCACGCTCTCAGCCATAGTATTCTTCGCCAACGCTACAGTTTCCTGGATACAAGGATTCTGTAATATGTAATTTGAAACGGGGATCTTACTGTCAAGTTCAAGTTGTAACTAATAACCAAAGCAGGGAACACTTATTTGAATTAATTTTCTTTAGATAGCAGCTGATACAACTTACTGAATAATAACTAGATAGGACTTGATCAAGATAGCTCAGCAAAACAAATGTTTTAAGAATGCTTACTAACTTTATAAACTGAAACCACAGATGACAAGGTATTACGTGGCATTTTATTTTTGCCAAAGATCAGATTTTATGGTACGTGTCTTCAGTAATAAAACTAAATGATGATTTTTAGAGTTAGCACCTTTGAAGCGTCCATCTGTTTACAGATCAACTTGAAGAGGAAAAAAAAAGGAAGTTGCTAAAAACTTGAATATTTTCCATGGATTTATGAATGAAAAGATCTTGTCTCACAAACTTGAATTACATTTAAACTGAAAAAAAATTAAAGGGAAAAAGGGAAATAGAAAAAAAAGCAGTAGGTATTACATATTCCGATTTTAACAGGGCTATATGTAAAAACCGCAGGGGAGGCTATCTACAAAGCATATTATGAGTTTCCCAGTCTTATGATTTATGATTTGGGGTCTAAATTTTATGCCACATCTTCTGCTGCAGCCGCTGCTTTCTGCGCAGCATCTTCCTAACTAATTTTATTTAGCATGAGCTCAGACTTTTCCTGTGTTGCCATAAATTTCCCTTCCCTTTTCTTCTTAGCTTTGACGCCCTCTTTGTAGCATCCTAGCAAGTTTTCCGTAGTCATGTCTTTGCAGCACAAATCAGTACCTAAGTAGGCTGTGGTGATCAAAGCAGTGTTTCTGCGTGATAGTGAGTAATAAGATAAGAGGAAAGACTGGAAGTAGCAATCCAATTGGACATTCACACCACAGATGATGAGACGCTGAAAAAATCTTCAAAGGAGAAATACTGCTTCTCCCTAGAAAATCAGTTAAAAGCAGTTTCCCTATTTGGATGAGAAGATCCTAACAGAAAAATACACTGCTTACTCACATATCTTATGAATGGGAAGTGAAATGCATGGGCAATAAAGGCAGCCCAGTGCTACCTAGATGCTCACTGGTGTGTCATCCTCAAAGGGAGGGGAAGGCTATCCCCTGACTCTACACAGATGATGCTGCCTGGGTCCTAGGGAGGTAGATTTTGACAGCTGTCAGCATTGTGAGACGGCAGCACATGGAAACAGCATGTGACATATTCCACCCGTGTCGTCTGATTGGAGATGGACTGCACTCCATCTGAACAGTTGTTGTGGACTGAAATTCCACCCACTGGACATGAAGTGGTTACACGCATGACTGTTTATGGTTAGTCACCAACCGTTTGTTGAAGAAGTCCTCTGAGTTACTTCTGCCTTTCAACCTTTACTGTTATTTTTCACTTTTACTAATGGCTTCCATGCAGTGAAGACAAGGGAAGCATCTTTTCTTACTTATATAAATGCTGGTTGTTGTATCATTAGTTAAGACTGTCACTGCAGTGGTTGGAAGACCGCTGGAGGAGTTATGCACGTCTATCAAATAGGATTTACGTTTATGACAGTCATACTAAAGCTCCATGTTTTGTGAGGTCCATATTTCCGTTTTCTAGTAAAAGGTTAAAATAAAATACCCAGATCACTCCTGAATCCAATATTGTTATCAATATCTTGTCAAGGAAGAAGATTATCCTGCAGATTTATGATCATCTTGTCTCTAACGGGTATCATTGTAAGTATGTGGTAGGTTAAATCTGGCAAGCAGTATCTCACACACTTAGTCTTGCACCAGAAGAAGAAATGTCTTGAGTCAGATGATGTAAGAACCCTCCTAGCAACTGGAATCTGAGCTTGGCAGAAAAGCCTTGCCTTGCCCAGTGTCACATTGATCAGGGTTCCTAATGAGCTGTGGTAAATTATGACCTTTTGCAATTCCCTGGAAAGGCCATCCAAATACATAGGGACAGTGTACAACCTTAGATGTGACTTCTCTCTGTACAGCAAATTTTACAAACAGTCCCCGTAAGGGATGCAATGAAAAGCAACACTTTAAATGAGAATGTTGAAGGACAACATCTCCACTCTAATCTCAGTTCTGATGTCTGAATAGACAACAGAAAACTGCCTGCAGACAAACCACTGAGCTCATGATTAGTTTCAGTGTTTCGTTGTCAACAATATCAAGTTATCAGAATTATTAAAATCTTCATTTGTTAGAAGAAGTGGATGCAATTCAGTTGCAGGACTCTTCGCTGCCACATTTGTTTGGAGCTACACCTTAGCTCTGGTTGGCCTTTCTTGTTGGTTTAATAAAAAATGCTGGCATTTGATGTTCACTTTGCAATTGCTGGAGGAACCGGTGCCAGCAACTAATGCTTTCCCTATCAGAGCAGATATGGCCAGCAGTGTTTGTTGTTTCAATAGCCTCAGAGCGAGAGTGATCAAGGCCAATGACACAGAGTCAATTCCCCATTTTCCTCCCAAGGGACATAGTGCAGCGTCTATCTGAAGGGAGGTTACAGGTGGCAACCACTTTGAGTCTTTAGAAACAGGAGACATATGGGTGGGATTAATTTCATGTAACTTTGGACATCACTGGGCATCCATCTTCAACCAGTAGATATCTATACCAGAATGAGTCATTTTAGCCATCTTTTATAGTACAGAAAGAGAAACTTGCACTTTTAGAGCCTCACACACCTGGTCTATTTTAACCAGGTACCTTAGAAAGAGAGAATGTGTGTGTGTGTGTGTGTTCGCAGTGCCTCTTTCTCTCTGTCTCCACAGACTAAGGGAGTCCATACGAAGGTTCAATGCTGTTGTCAATGCCACGTGCCATTAGAGGTGTTGTAGGTGATGACCCTCACTGACACCCACCTCCTACTCCAAAAAGATACAGCTACACAGTAGGTCCTGTGTCATATCTGTTAGACCCATCTGACCCTACAGCCTCTCAAACAGCACCAGATGCATAAGGAATGGAAAAGTGAATAAAGACCGAGGTGTCTGCATTTAATCAGATGAACCCCATCCACATGGGCTGCCTGAACAGCCATGTTTTTAGCCACAAGTTTCAAATCCACATGGAAAGGATTTGGTATATGGCATATTTCCTGGGTCTGTGGTGTATGCAAAAAAATACATCTGCTAAAGGTGCGAAGAAAGTTTTCTTCAATAAGTAGAAAAATTTGAAAAGGAAGCTTATAGAGAGCAGATGAGATCCATCTCCCTGCCTTGGCAGAAAGGGGGATAATGAGGAAGCATCACAGGTCCTTTACCCCTTTCCACCACTGCCTGGCCTTATGCAGGGGCACAAGGAGACACAGAACACATGTGCTCCTCAACAATATGGGTTGGTGACTTCATGGTGCAAGCACACTTGCAGCAGGATCCACACCAGCGCGTTCTCTAAGAGCTGCAGAATCAGCAAAGTCGGTTTGTACAAGTCCCTCATAATTGTAATGTGTGAGTATCTCAGAACATTCAACAGGTTTACCTTTACGACATTTCCACGAGATAGGAAAACTCCATGTTTTCCTGTCTCTTTCATTACAGTCAACTATTGATGTAAAATTGTGAGAGATACCAGTACAAGCTCTGAAAACAGGAACACTCCGCGTGTTCAAGGAACTGCCAAGGAACTCGAATTGTTCAAGAGAGGACCATAGAACAGACTGATGCTTTAGAAAAAAATAAAGAAAAACAAAAAAAAAACCCAAACAAACAACAAAAAAACCCCAAAATATTACATTACATAGCACTCCTTCATGTTATGGAACACCTCATACTACATAAAAAAAGAAAAAATATCTTTTAATTTTGCATTCATTTAACATTCTTTTAATTTTAAAATTTGGAAAAATCCTCTTTGTTTAGAACTCAACATGAGCAGCTAGAAAGATTCATAATGAATCAGATGGTAAAAAAAAAATACATATTAGGTTAAGTAACTGTTTTTCAGACTGATGGATTTATGAGTTACAGCAGGAGAGGGATGGATCCACATGTGTAATCTTTCTCAATTTTAGCAAGAGTTAAAAATTAAAGCTCTGATCATACTGATTGGAACAGCAGGTTTAAAATGTTTCAGTGTCAATTTCAGTATGATAATTGGGACTAAAGCTAAATAAATACTTATTTATATATTAGGCTAATAAATATATTAGCCTGAACCCAGAGCCTGAGGTACTAGAAGGTACTCACAAACTAGACACTAAAAGTGAGGGTGCGATGGCTGATTTTTCATTTCATATTTCTGTTTGTACACTCATTTACGCTGCCTCTGTCACTCACTGCAGACTGACAAAAAACGCTATCATCAGGTAGCTGGCAGATGCAGTCCATTTTTACATGGGTTTTGGACAAATTTGGAAGCAGCACTAAGCGCAGGCTGCAGAGAGCCTGAAATACAAGCACGATTTTGCTTCAGATCTGAGAAGTGCAAACTCAGTGGGATGACACTGAAACACCACACAGGGGCAGAACAAAAAGGATTCATCTTTCATGTTGCTTAGAAGAATTTACTGAGGTAAATTAGCTACTGAAAGGCTTCTTGTTTTTTCCCTGAATGAACAAAAACCATCCAAAAAGTACAAGGAAATAACCAGAAATGGCCAGAACTCAAATTTAATAGTTAAGAACAAAAGAAATCTTTCAATTAGTTTACCCTGATGTCCCTGAGCACTGGATTTCCTGTGATAATAAACCACTAGTCAGCATTTAATAAAAAAACCTACTATAAAATTGTTTGAGAAAATAAAATGTATTTTACATTTGAAGAGAATTAAAAACATAACTAGCACTATGCCTTCTCCCTCTAACTTGAACACACGGGAAAGGTATTTTAGTTTGGCTCCCTATAGAAACAGCCACAAGGTCAGACATAAAATGGGCCAAGTTAGAGACAGCACAATTTGAATTAATTATGTCCCTTCTTTTTTCTCAAATTCTGATGTCGTATGATTTAGAAACTCCAGAAAGGAGGAGACTGGTATATTTGTTGTATACTTTACAAAATCATTCTTTTATCTATCTATTGTTAGGTTCTTCAGATAGGTACAGAAGCCTGTCATTATCCTGCAATAGGAGACAAAGCCTTTTGGAAAAGGAAACACAATTTTAAAGAAATAAAATACAGCTTCAGAATTAATACGCATGTAGCTATATATGTGGCTATAGTCAGCATGATTTCGAATACTTATTAACAAAATCAAATGACATTACATGCTTTTCTTATCACATATGGTAAGCTTTGAGTTTTGTGACTGGAGATTTTTAACATTTTATCCAAGTATCAACAGAATATAATTTCAGCTCCGATCCACACTGATTATTTATTGCCCTGGCCACTTGTATCACATAATGCATTATTTGCATCTCAAATCCACCGTATAATAGGATGATACAAAGCAAATATTTCAATCTTACAAGCAAAGCACCACAATTCTGTTACACAGAAAGGTAAATAAGAACTGCAGAGGAGCCTTTCTGGGTCTTAGGTTACATCACTTACTATAGAAGCAAGCAGACATATTGTAAACTGATAGTGATCCATTTAAAATTTTATTGAGGCTTTTGGTTTGAGAATTTTTGCCTTTACAACTCCTACTGGTAGGCTGTTCCAGAAACTCACCATTTTTGTAGTTAGACATCTTCCAATCTCCAGCATCAATTTATTAATTGTCAGAGTACACTGCCCCATGCTCTCTTTTCTCCCATAATCCAGTTGAAAGTTATTACATTAGCCAAATGATTTAAGAAAATTGCAAATTCATGCATTACAATATTTTTTAAAGAACTTATTCTTAAACCCTGTGATTAGATACTTAATTATTTCCCAGACACTGAATACCTATTCAAATTATTTTCACACACTATTGGTGATTGGATTTCTGCCAAAACACAAGAATAAAGACCTACTATTTAACGATGTGAGGATGATAACTTTGTAAATAAAATCTTGCAAAAATGAAAAAAAAATAAAGCAATGCTTTTCTCAATTTAATTCCAACGGCATGCGCCTGTTAACAAGAGATAATCATAACAAGCACTTTGATGCACATTTCTTATTACCACATAAGATGCGCTTTACAGAATTACGTCTGGAAGGGGCCATTAAGTCATTTGTTCCATACTGCACGCCGGTAAACCACTTGCATATCCAGCATCATAAATTCACCTAATTACTGCCCCATCAATTGCATACGGCTAAAGCACATCTCCAAAGGAGACACCCATCCTTGATCAGAGATGTCAGGAAACGGGTAATCCAGCACTGCCCTTACATGCTTGCTCCAGCAGTTAAAATTTAAAAGTACATTAATTTTATTTTGAAGTGTCTCACCTCAATTCACTGTTTAAAAACAAAGGGACATTACTTCCATAGTTCAACTTCTATTTCCAGCTGATTCTTGGCTTTGATTGCTCCTGAAGTAAAATACCCCAACTATAGCACATTTTCTGCCTGTGTATTTCAACCTCACAAACTCACTATTCTGCTGTTTACATATCTAAGGTCGCTTACACACTTTTCACAATAGGTTTGCACTGGACGTTCGTGGAAGAAAAAAGAAAAAAAAGCTTTAATCTAGTGCAAAGGGCAGTTTCACTCTCAAGTCACTGGTAATCATTCAAGATCTTTATGCTCTGACATGTATTCACTCTTCCTAGAGGTATTGTATCTGGTTGCACTAAAACACATTTTGCTTGAACCAATTCAGTTAACAGATCGATGTATTGGACAGGCTGACATAACCGTTACCTATCATTTCACCAGTCTTTATTCCATCTGCTCCCCAAAACTGATTAATCACTTGCGAAAAGTGCAATCACATCATCTGTTTTTTTGGACCACATTCTGCTACCAGATTCCTAGCCGGACTGTTAGACTGTCTTTAAGAACATACGTTGCTGTTCCCAGCAACATGCTGCATTGTGCAAATAAGTCTGGCAGAGTCTGTCCCTCGACAGGGAAAGAATAACTTGCTTTTCTTTTTTCAGTCATTCCATTTCTAGCAAACTCACCTCTATCTCACAAATAAACAGATAGAGACAGAGTTTAGGAAAAAAAAATACCTCTAACTGTTCGCTTTGATTCACTGAAGCCCAGTATAATGCAAAACTATGCTATTAATACTGCACAAACGCTAACAGTGCGGGCATTGGTGTATATTACTATATTTTCTTGGAAGCTACAGTTCTATCAATTTCTACGACTTACTTCAGAAATTATGTAAATGTTTTCACAACTGACAATAAATATTTAAACCAAGGAAAATTATTCCCCCCTTCAAAGATACTTTTACCCTTCTGCTCCAGACAAAAAAATAACCCTTCTATTGAGGGATAAAAATACAAAAACAACCGCAAAAATCTTATCTTTTGAAATGCATCATGCCCTATTTATGGTTAATATGTATCACCCTGCAATGAAAAAATGCAGATTAATATGTACACAGCTCTTAGGATAGCTCACAAAGTTGGTTACTGACAGAAATACTGTCACCGAGTCAGCTCCAACACTTTGATTAGGAAGGATATTGTGCTTCTGGACTACTTCCTATATAAGTCACTTCTCACACTATAAAGGAAGCCACAGGAGAAAAATACTCTTACTCCAGCTAAGAGCTGAACAACCAACCACTCACACCCAGAAGTGTGTGATGGTGGAAGTCTTTTTAGTATTTCTAATACATTACACAACAGGGAGGTTGTTTGCCATTCCTTAATCAATTATGGTTACAGGAAACATTTGTACCCATTATCCAATTTGTTTCTCATTTATGTACAGTTTTCAAAATTTACAGCTTACAGTCACAATGAGCTGTTAATTACAGTTTTGCATTATTCTATGGTGTTTTTTATGGTCTAGGTACCGTGGATGATTCAATTACATCAGATGGTCCTTTACACAAAAACAAAAGATCAGGGCATGCAGATTTTCGCATCCTAATTTTCTCAGTTCAGCTGCTTAAAGGAGAAAGAAAAATTAGCTGTAGCATTTACCTGTAGAAGGCTGGAGGAGCAGGTTCCCTCATCCCAAAGCTGCCCTGTTCGTTTTCAAGGTAGTAGGGTACCTGTTGGCTGTGATGATGGATGAAGGGTGAGAGCTGGGGCGCCGTTTGCAAGAACACCACTGGGCTTGGTGGCACATTGTTCAGTGAGTGAAATCCTGCCAGGCTGCTGGACCCAAAGGATTCAGAAGTAGGGGCATAACTGAGAGTAGTAGAGCTGTACACTGGAGCCGTAGTACCGAAATCATAAGTGGCCCCTTCTGGGTAGTTAAAAACTCCTGTCTTGTTGCTCTCCACGTACATGTCGCTGAGCGATCTTTCCAGGGGAATCTTCAGCTGAGGTCTGCTCAGCGTCTCCAGCTCAGTGCCTTGAATCTGGTGCAGCAGGGTAACTCCAGAGGTTTTGGTGTGAAGGGTCATGGTCAGTGCTAATGGCAGTAAGCGAGGAACATATCTGCTTTTACTGTCAACAGCGAGATCGGCAGCTGGCAGTCCACCTAAAAAAAATACCAGAACCTATTCTGAGGCTCAGCAGAAATCATAATAAAGCAGCACTACACAGGTATTCCTCTAATCTCGGCAAGGAGGACGATACAAACAAATGCAGAGCGAGCACTGAAAACGCACATTCTCTCTCTCCCTCCCTCTCCCTAACTTTTGGGAACTCCTCATCTGCGCTAATATGCACTACAAGGTGCTGGCCGCGAGCCAGGAGCTCTTGCCTTGTGCCGACGTTGGTTTAAACATCACTTCAGAAACAATTAGTTTTGGAGTTATACCAAATAATTGTCCCACTGAATGTTACTTCATTCTTATTAGTCGTTTAATTTTGCACTTCAGGGTAGCCAGCGCTCTGCAGCAACTAACGGGAAAGAACACTTAAATCCAACCAGGAAGAGTAGTCCAGTGGTCAGGCAGATTACTGCCTTTTATTTCCTCAGCAGGCTCCGATCTATCTGCGCTTATCTCTCCCCCTGTTTGATTCATTTTCATGTTTGCTAGAAATATGTAATGTGTACATTGTAATGACCCTGGGTAGGACTATGCTGTAACCAAGATAGGGCAAAGCAGAATATGTGTGTGTGTGTGTCTGTGTGTGTGTGTGTGTGTCGAGCCTCCATCAATAAAACCAAAATTAAGGAGTGTATGATATCTACGTAGTAAAAAAGGCTTATAATACACTTCCCTCCGAAATAGCAACCTGAAGTTACTAGAGTGTGAAAGTGACATTAAAAAGTGAGGAAAAGCTTTAGATTTGCCTAGAAATTTCTGTCTGCTTCTTTTCAGGCTGTGAGATAATGAAACAAAGCATCATTCAGACTTTGTCATAGGAAGATCCTAAAAGTTAGGAAAAAGTTATTGGATTGCACGACACATGAATTGAATACAGGAAATTCTTTTTTCCTAGTCCTGTGAACAAAATCTCAGCAAACCTGAATTTTTAAATCAGACTAGAAAATTGAGTAATCTAAAACGATCAAACAGGATCGGCTTCAAAATAAACTGAAATGCCTTTCGAAGTTATATTTAGAAGAAACAAAAAAAAGGGGGAAGAGAGAGAACATAATGAAAAGGTGTGGCATGCATGCTTCATCTTGCAATCTCCTTCCATATAATTTTAACTTTGCACAAACCAGTTGTCCTGAACCAGCTAAATGAAAACCTCCAGAAACCGTTTCAAGCTCGCTAGCTTTATTGCTGCGGTCTGTGGTTCAGTCAGTGAAATAGGTTAATGCCAACCCTAAACGCATTAATATATGGGCTCCAGTTACTGTGCTTTGAATACTAGCAAAGTCTACGCTATACTTAACTCCACAGTTATGCGGCTCAACCTTCAAAAAACCCGAGAAACCGAAAAACTGAATATGCAGGTCACTAATAGCTTCAAGAAAAGTTTACTAAAAACGGTCTTATTTTAGTAATAATACAATGTTTTCAGAACTTCTATTAAAATGGCCAAAGTTATTTAAATTTGCAACATTACTCTGAAGCAACATACATTTGTGCCTCCGCAGGCACACAGCTAGGACAGCAGCACACACATAAATATGTACTTGATAGATTTCCTCACCCACCCAACCACCCTCCCCTACCCCGTTCAAATTTCAGATTGTAGACTTTGATCAGAGAGATAAGCTTGTTTAAATAACACCGGACTAAACATGTTTCCCAGTTTAAAAAAAAAAAAAAAAAAAAGATAATAATCAGACAATCATACCCAGCAGTTCAGAAAGTCTTCGAAGAGTTATTCTGAAAAGATGCCAGACAGTGTGAGAGGAAAAAAAAGAGAGTGTGTGCGTGTTTGCATAGAGTGGGCGAACGTGCATCTGCAGAGACTCACAGAACAGCAAGCAAGCGTAGCTCTCAGCAGCCAGTCTGCTGGGCTACACAGACTGAAATGAATGGCAGTTACGAGTTTCAGGTCCGTCACACTTACAGATTTCATCCCTGCTTCAGCAATACATAAGAAAAAGCATTATCTCATATTAAACGGCATAATCTGAGAATTAACGTGAATCTGCCTGCCACAAGAAGTACCCACTTCTATAGCGTACTGCAAAATGGACTTTAAAATTTTATTTAAAGCATTATTCAAGATGTATGCTATGTTAGAATTACTATATTGACATGCAATAAAATGCTGCAGCGTAATAGTTATGCAGAAGACGGAAGATATAAGTGTGCACACAGAGACTTGACATCCGAGCGCACCCTGTGCAACCTCAGTGCTCCTTACGTGCAGTTTTTAAAAACCTCATTAATTCTTTTGGGAGGGTTGTGTGTTTTCAGGGAGGCAAATATTTAAAATTACCCCTGTGTACAAACAGCACTGAAACACACTGCAGGCTTAAGTCAAAGCACCGTCACTTCTGCTCCGTACCATTTAAACTAGGGGCCCTGGGAGCAGCTTTCCTCAAGCCAGGGTGGAAAGTTACAGTCCTGCCCCCTAAAAGGGCTCAGCAATAGAGAGCGGCATTATTCCTGCAGCACACAGCCTGGTGCACATCTCGGAAGGAAAGATGTGAGTGCCACCAGCAAGATCTTAGGGACTGGTTGGGAACCCCTGCGAGAGCATCCTGTAATGTTTGGCTCATTTTTTCAGTGGAAGGGAGAGAGAGAGCAAGAGAACGCAAGGGTGAGGTGGGGGGTTAGTCAAGCCAAATCCCAGGAAGAAGGGGAACTTTTTGGTTTATGTATACTGCATAAAATCAATTTTTGATTCTGCAGGCTGTGGGATTTTTAGATATTAAAAAAAAAAAAAAAGCCGTGAAATGCAACAGATTATCAGAGGGGGTTATTTTTCCTGTCCTGCATGGTGATGACTACCCTGCTTGCTCCAATTTAACACCTTGCAAATTCACCCTGCTTTAGATGCATCTCCTTGTGTGCTCACCCTCCAGAAAAATGAGATCTAAGTTTCTAAAACCAGGTCTTTGTGCCTAAAGGCCAGGAATTACTCCACCACCCAGTTTAACCACTCTGATCTGTTAGATGTCAGGTTTTACATGTTATGAGCACAATATGGAAATAAGTACAGGATATAGCAATAATATTTGGTCCTTTTGACCAGTGCACACAAGATCTATGCAAAAACTTGGTTTTGCTTAATCCCACTTCATGTCTGTCTTTAAAAATATGCAGATCTCATACAGAAGGGCTTGCCTCACTCACTGTGCATTTAAAAAAAAAAAAATCACATTTAATAACAACAGAGAGTAAATAAAAACATTAATTGGCTGCAGCATCTTCATTTCCAGTGCTAGGCAGAGGGGTTCAAAAAATACTTAGTCAATGGGAAACCTACTTTTTCAGATTTGGTAATTTCTCCGCTATTGTGTATTCAACTGCAATTAAGCTGCCCTATGTATTTCTCTCACCTTAATGAAGGCCCAATATTGTTTCGGAGTTCCTGAGCACATACTACAGGAGAAAGTCATCTATCCCAGTCTTCCTCAGACACTCATAAAAAATAGAGCGAAAATGGTTCTACAAAATCTAAAGATTTGCTAAATATATCAGGTATAGATTGGGGTTTTCTCCTATATTTCTGAGGTTTGGGAATATACAAATAAAATTAATGTTGTCTTTGATCCATCCATATTGATGCATACACGGTATTTATGCATATGTAAAAATAGGGAAGAAACAGAAGGAAAGCAAGAATAGCAATTAACAAATACGGAAGAAACAGGAGGGGACAGTCCATTGTGACTGAGTAGCACTACGGACACGTTGGCAAGGAAGGACAAAGCAGAAATTAGTTCGTACAGAGTGATTTTTAGAGAGAGTGAGTCAAGAGTTGAGTTTCTGAAACAGTGAAGATGCAGACACTATCCATCTCATGGAAATGAGAAATTAATTGACTAAATGAATGGAAGTGAGTGATTAAATCCTGTGTTCCTGTTTTTAAAATGTCAGCTCTTCTATCTTCCTTTTGTAGACACGTCACAGTTCCAGTGCTCAACTCGTATTTTCCACAGTGAGGAATTTACTCTAAATTACACTAATAAAATACCAAATGTAGCAACATTAAAACTAAATCACATTTCTGTGGCTCTGTGGTTAAATTAGCATCATTTACAACTGAAGAATATTTAGATAAGTTTCTAAAGGCAAATTCTGCTCATTTCAGTTACTGATGAATAGTTTGCTTCTAGTTTTTACATTTTTGTCTTTTTTCTTTTTCTTTTTTTTTTTTTTTTTTTTGTTGACAAATGACTAGAGTGATCAGATTAAACTAGCAGAGTCGTGCACAGTGCAGTTTGGCACAGCTGGACCATCAGTCCAACACCTTTACCAGCTACAAACAGGAGGGTACTGAATCAAATTCAGGATTCTTACCATAACATAAAACATGAATGTATCTTTCACTTCAAAAATGGAATATAGCTTAAAAAAAAAAAAAAAGAGAGAGAGAGAAGTGGCTTCCTTCCACTGATTGCAAATAATGTGGCACCAGCAAAATGGAATCAGAAACAGGAAAACAAAAAAGCTAGATAACAAAAATTGTAGAAAATACTACTCTAACTTATCTAAATAACCAAAAGAAGGCTTAGGGATTTCCAGTGCCATCAGCCATTTTCTGTTAACTAAAAGTCCTGAAAGCCAGTCAGGGAATGGTATCAAAATAAGTTCTGTTCATAGGGAGAAAAAAAGAAAAAGAAAAGGAGGAAGAAACAGCTTCTGATTCTGGACAAGATAAAACTGCAGTTTCAGGGAAAACGAGATGAAAGTAAAAACACTACACAAAGACTATTCGAATTACAGGAATCTTTAAAGACAGCAAAACTCCTGATCCTATAACGAGCCTTTTTCAGCACTAGTTTTAGTAAGTATTCTGCCAAAAAAATGGTAAACTCAGAACTGAGAACGCATACTATAAATTTTCCATAAACCTGCTGACAGTGAGAGACCATAAACTTCATCGCTTTGGTTCCACAGCTATAAAGATAGAAGCTTTTTTTAGCTGCTGCAATTAAAGAAGAATCTATTGCACATAACAGGAGGAACATTATGTTTTTCCAAGATTCCACTGTAACATTACAGAGAAATTATGTTGTGTTTAGTCCAGTGAGGAAACTCCTCAACATAGACAGCTGGAGAACAGCACCATCTACCCCACTGCTTTATAAATCTCTGGGAAAAAAAAAAAAAAAAAAATTAAAGCCCTTGATACCACTAGGCAAAGCAAGAGGTATGCTTAAAAATTCCTTAGGCTCTTAGCAGAGATAAGTGCTTCGCCCTGTTATTGGGAGCTTTTAACTTTTAAAACTTTGTAAGTGGATACAAAGATGTATATCTTTTTTCCCCCCCCAGCCTCAAGCAATTTACCAAAACCAGCCATGGCACCAAAAGGCTGGACCCAAGATTTTTAATTTTAAATGTATGGTTTAGGTTGGTTTTACTGTTAAAAGGGAAGCTTCTGCTTTCACATGTCAAATGTAAGTAGAGAATTTGAGAACATTTGCTCAAAGTCGTTCTCATTCCAAACCAGGAACTGTGGAATACAATTATTCCACACATATATTTATTAATTTACAACATTTAAATACACATTCAGTTTAACCCATACTTTGTGTGAAGAGATCTATTACATACTTTGAAATTATCTGTGTAATCAACAGAAAAATTAGGCTGGGATGTCAGCATAGCTTTGTGGTAAACCCTTCTGATGCTTTAAATTTTAAGACTTCATTTACAGCTATTTACGATACTGTCAGATTTTAGCCATTCAGGTGGAAATTTTATATGCCAGCGATGAGCTCAGAGAGAATAATTTGGAATAATCTGAGCCAAAGAATTTTTTTGCTTTTCCCTCCTTAACTATTTCTAGAAACCCTTTTCTGAAACGAGAAACCCTTTTTGCTGTAGCAAACGAGGGGTTTGGAGCAGAAACTTTGAATCTGGCAGGGAGCTGAAACAGCGTGTCACAAAACTGCCTTTTGCCGTTCCTCTGAAACTCCGTCCACATTTGGCCAATTTTTCAGCCCTTGAAAAATTGCAAGTTTTTAGGAGTCAAGATTTCTAAAACCTGCCTCTTGACGGAGCCTGCTCTCTCCTCGCTCAGATCTTAGTCCTGACTGCACTATGCACAAAACTTCCCAGAAGAGTGAATGACATGCTACCGTCCAGACTCGTATAGACACAAGATGTTTCCCCCTTTCATTACTCTTCTGTAGCAGAGTAAGAGTCTTGGCTTAAAGGGAGATTATTGTGTCAGTTATAAGACTGAATTTCAGCTCCTGGATGTACAGTCTGAATTTCCTGACACCAAAATGGGGCACCATCTGCCTTTTCAATGCAGCATTGGAAAACAGCATGCAGTAATGTATCCTTTCCTAAAAGAGTAGGAGACATGAGAAGACATGCTGTAATACAACTAGCTTGTGCATTTCTTCAGTTTTTTTGTACCTAAGAAAGATGGGAGAGGATAAGACTAAATAATTGTGCCCAACTCATACAGAATAAAGTACTTACTACATATATAGAATGGGCCAAAATACCTGAGTACTCTGGACAAACTCAAAAGATATTAGCAAATACTGATATTTCAGAGAGTTAGCAGATGTTTTCACAGAGGAAGAAAAACGGAATAAAAAAGACATTTCTCTGCTTTCCTACACAAAATGTTAACCGCTTGTGACCAAAGATGTCCGCTGGTAGAAAAGCAACAATACTGTGATGCAATGTTAAGCAACATTTCCTGCTTAATTACAAACACAACATCTTAACAGACCATTTCTCATGGATGCAGCTTCATCTAAGAACAAGAATGAGCTCTGTAATGCAAAGCTGGAGTTTAGTATCCCATGTTCATATTCATTTGTTGTGTTTATATCAAAGACAAATTGAATGGAGTGACTGATCACCACAACTTAGCGTTCTGAAAACAGCTTAGCAGGAAAACTTTGAAAGTCTTCAGAAGGACGACAGCTTTGTATCTATTGAGATTGGCTTAGAGGGCCAGGCTTTTTCAAAATGATCAAATATTACCATATCTGGGCTTCCAAAAATCATCAGAAATGAGCCAAATGCTTAATCCCATTTATGTGGTGACAGTAACCAAACTGAGTAGTTTTGTTTATGAGGTTCGAGGCATGAAAACTGAGCACAGAATTTCAACATTGCACAGCCAGGTAAGGCAACCGCTGTACAACTTATTTCTAGTCGCCAGAGGACAGTTTGAGGAAACAAGTGCTGAAACAAGCTCCTTAAATCTAGAAGTAGGGTATCCTGGAAGAGAGATGTGGGAACGGTGTGGGTAGAGGGAGAGGTTTGTATCGGAAGGAACTCTTAGGAAACCCTTAAAAAAGACTGCTTATAAAAGCAAGCTTGCTTCCCCAACTTGAGAGCATAACCTTTGCACATGAACTGACCCTTTAGGCATGGGTTAAGTGTGTGTCTTAACTAGAACACGGCATGAAGAAGCCTCTCAGATACCATTATAAGTTTGTAACTGTGATACCTGTATTCCACATTTGTAAATTCTTTATTTATTTAACCTTGAGTACCCTGGGGTGATGGCAGGCTAACTGGCACACAGCCCAGTACACCATCCCTACAGAAGAGTAAATCTTTAAACAGATGAAGTACCACAAGTGTAACACATAACACAGTTCTTCACATCACTTAAGCATTAGGTTGTACCTCCGTTTGAACTACACAGACCAATTTGGATGATAGTAATACAGGAATCTATGTGGAAAAGACACCTTCCAAGTAACAGGATTAATCCAAAAAATCACCTTTTTGACATGGAAAAATGGCAAATTTAACACATATAAGCATTTTTCTTCCCCCTTCCTTTGCCCCCACCCCTTCCCCCAGGGTCTTCCATTGTTTCAGCAGGTTTGCTTAGGGGATGTCAGCTCCATTTGCTGATCAGTCATATTTCATAATTAATTGGCCTCACTCACAGTATTATTTCTCAAGACTCATTTTCCTGCCAAACACTTGACTGTTTACTGAGCAACAAGAGGCACCCAGACTTCAGGTTTAAACATGTGTATGCAAGTGCTCTTGTGCAAGTGCACTCATGAGCATGCAAAATATGCATGATGACGTTCTCCTCAGGTAAACTCTCTCAGCTATCTCCTCTCAACTACTGCAGTATAAGACTACTTTTTTCATATCTCTTGCTGTAGTTTCAAGTTACACTGCAACTGATACCCAAAACAGGTCCAGCTCTATTTTATTCAAAAGGCACATTTGTTAACAGATGAAGAAATAAAAAGAAACACAACTGCTTGGCCATTTTATAATGTCCACACTTATAGAAGAGGCCTCAGATTAGGCCTATCAGTGTAAGACTTGCTGTTACCCTTACTCTCTTTTGGGTGTCCCGGTGTCCCAGTCCAAGAAGCAAGTCCAGAGGCCCCAAGTTGGTCAGGATATATAGCAACAGCCTCAGGTAGCAGGGCCTGCTCAAATTGTAGTAAAAAAGCCTCAGGGAGACCTTATTGCTTTCTACAACCATCGGATCAGAGAATACAGAAAACACAGAGCCAGGCTCTTCTTGGACATACACAGTGACAGTCCAAGGGGCAACAGGACACAAGTTGGACTATAGGAAATTCCAGTTAGATATTAAGGATAAATTTTTACCATGAGAATGGTCAAAAACAGGAACAGGCTGTCCAGAGATGCTGGTAACTCCCTGCCGTTTGAGAATGAGACTCAACTTTGAGTTCAAGACTCAATTACGCAAGTGCCTGAGCAACCTGATCTAAAAATACCTTCTTTGAGCAGGGGTTTGGATTAGATGACATCTTCACATCCCTTCCAATTTCATAGAATCATAGAATCTTCATGGTTGGAAAGGACCTTTGAGATCATCGAGTCCAACCAAACAATCTACAATCTCTGCCACTAGAGCATGCCCTGAAGTGCCACATCTAGACATTTCTTAAATACCTCTAGGGATGGTGACTCAACCACCTCCCTGGGCAGCCTGTTCCAGTGCCTGACCACCCTTTCAGTAAAGTAATTCCTCCTAATATCTAATCTAAACCTCCCCTGCCGCAACTTCAGACCATTTCCTCTGGTCCTGTCATTATTCACTTGGGAGAAGAGGCCAACACCCACCTCTCTCCAACCTCCTTTCAGGTAGTTGTAGAGGGCAATGAGGTCTCCCCTCAGCCTCCTCTTCTCCAAGCTAAACATGCCCAGCTCCCTCAGCCTCTCCTCATATGACCTGGTCTCCAGACCCCTCACCAGCCTGGTAGCTCTCCTCTGGACACGCTCCAGCACTTCAGTGTCCCTCTTGTACAGTGGGGCCCAGAACTGAACACAGTACTCGAGGTGAGGCCTCACCAGTGCTGAGTACAGAGGCACAATCACTTCCCTACTCCTGCTGGCCACGCTATTCCTGATACAAGCCAGAATACTGTTGGCCTTCTTGGCCCCAATTTATTCTATGATTCTATGTATCTAAGACACAGATCTGCAACAAAATACTCAGAAGATCCTAATTACTTTGATGATGGTGTCTCCACATCATTCTCCATAGATGCCTTATTTCAAGATCCCATTTCATGGTTTCAACCTTTCTGCTGCTCTTTCATCAAGACATATGCCTTTTTTTTTTAATTAATTGGCCTGCTGTGTTCCCTAAATTAGACAGGAATTCAGGAAGCTCCATGGCCAAATTTACCCTTTCCCTCAATTCGTCTATTCACTAACCTGATCAATGTATTAGAGTCTCAATTCCCTATCATAATCTGAGTTAGGAAAAAAGAAAATACTCCATTGCCCTCACTGTACCTCCTCAGCATTTCTGTAAACTGCTCCAAAATACCTTTGCTGCCCATCGCCCCAGTAATGGGCTTACCTCTTCTCAGTAGTCAATGGCATACACGCATTTGAACACCCATCAAAACTGAGGCAGTAAGTCATCAGCTATGTTTTGTGGCTTCCACAAAACAAAACCAGCTGCCTCTTTTGATGGAGATGACTGTCTTCATTAAAAGACACATTCTGAAGTGTCATTCCATGGGTCTAGTTCCTTCTTGTCAATGTTTTTCCATACATACATATGATGCAGGGACGTGTAGAGTGTCCAACTGTTTTGAAGGTAGAGCCTAACCTCAAACCAGAAGACAGTGTAGAATCAATCTTGTGGCATGACCTAGGTTTTTCACTCTGTTTCTCTCCAGTAATGGCATTCAAATGTACTACCTTTGATTTTAACACCTCTCACATTCACATTTCCTTCCTAGAAATTGATCCTCCAATTGAAAGGTCCTTGTGGTGAGGCTAACCCTATCACCTCAAGAAATTATACTTACTATGACCATAAGGCAAGATAACTCTTCACCCAAATGGCCTGGAAAAGTCTTGGTGCTTCAGCATCCCATTCTTGTCTACTAGGAGTATTGGTCTTCAGCTACTGGTAGCAGAAGTACTTCATTTTCTGGGCATCTTTGGAGCATTGGATTTTCTTTACTTATTCCACTAATCATTGTCAATCAACCTTAGAATCATAGAATTTCCGAGGTTGGAAGGGACCTTTCAGATCATCTAGTCCAACCATCAACCTAACACTGACAAAAACCATCAGTAACCATATCTATAAGCACTACGTTTACCCGTCTTTTAAATACCTCCAGGGATGACAATTCCACCACTTCCCTGGGCAGCCTGTTCCAATGCTTAATAACCCTTTCAGTGTAAAAATCCTATCTAAACCTCCCCCAGTGCAACTTGAGGCCATTTCTTCTTGTCTTATCACCTGTTACTTGACAGAAGAGACCAGTCTCCCCTCAGCCTCCTTTTCCCTAGGCTAAACAACTCCAGTTCCCTCAGCCGCTCCTCCTAAGACTTGTGCTCTAGACCCTTCACCAACTTTGTTGCCCTTCTCTGGACACACTCCAGCACCTCTGCTATTGCATGCATGGCTACATGTACCTGTGAATAATCTGCAGCCAGCGCATCAAGTCCTGTTGTGTACCTTAGCTTCTCTCTATCCAATTAGAGATTATCACAGAGTCACTGGACTGTTGGCAGTGCCAGACAAGGAAGCTGTGGCAATTTACCTCTGGGCCTATTCACACAAACCTCAATTCCAAAAGGAAAAGTCCACAAGGGGTATAATTTGTTGAACTAATCAGTGTTGCTATACATTTTTCTGTATTCTCTTCTTGATGTCAAGAACTGGCTTGCTATTGCCACTACCAGTCCAGCAACAACTACAGCCACATCTGAGAGGCTCGATGCTGCCACTGGTCATCCATCTGGCACATACTCTAGAAAAGCACAGTCAGACAGTAAATATTCATTAAAAATGATAATGTCCAGCAGGGAAGGTACTAGCTGCAGCCATCCTGTGCAGACACCAAGTGAAACAACAAACTCAATATTCTAGACCAAAAAAAAGTGTGGTAGGTCTTATAGGGAAAGATGGCACGAGTTAGTATTTCGTCAGGCCTTTGTAACTGGGAGCTGTGTCTTCTGTTCTGGTGTACTTTTTAAAATTCTCAATCACCAATTAACAAAATGTTTCTTAATTCTAACAAAAATTCAGCCCTTCTAGAAAAGAACCTCAGTAAGAGGTTCTCTCTGAAGATATGATTCCATTGAAGTATCAGGAATGTGCCATCTATATTAAAAGATGGATTTGGGAGCTAATTATCAGCTTCTTCCATAATAGTTATAGTGAAGACATGCAGGACCAGGAAGATCTTGAAATGAATCCTTATAAGATATTTTCTGATACTTTTACATTTTTTCATTTGAAAAGAAAATTATAGAGATTGTATTAAATATAAAGTCCTAAGTAAGATTCGGCTATATCGTCTGTGATAATATGAATCAGTCACTGTCTCCAGTGGAACTGATCATGATGAGCTAAGTTAAAAATGAGTTTAAGTGCTTTGCTGGATCAGGGCCTAAGTCTCTGATCCTCACACACACATCATCTCCAGCCATCAGAGAAATCCAAAATTAACAGCCACAGAGGTTATATCTCATTCTTTTGGAATAACTTGCAAGTTTTCCAAAATTCTGTTTCTGTGATATAGCATATACTCCTTACTCCAGAGGATAAGTCCAATTTAAAACTGACTTAACAAGCCTAAGCGTGGCCAATGGAATCTGAACCAAAAAGCAATGTGAAACACTCAGTTCTATAGTGATTGTTATGTGTACTCAGGAGCACCTAAGATCACCATCAGAAATTAGGTTCTTGTTGTGCTAAGTACAACGTATACTGGGAACAAAGAACGTTTACTTAATAGCCCAGATTTAAATATCCAGGCTTATACTAGCGACTGAAAACAGCACCCTTAAAGAAAGAGTTTCTCCATTTCTTCACAAAATTCAAATAGACCTGATATATGTCTCCTGCCTATGAGGTTGCATTGTTTAATAAAACTGAAGTCTGCTTTCTAAACTCTAAATATAGAATCTCTTGATCAAACTATCAAACAATTCAACAACTGCAAATACAAGAAACCTATACAGACCTAAAAAATTAGCACTAACAGCAATTGCTTAAAAAAACAGGAAGTTACAAAGTAGGCAAGTGCAAATGACACTCACAAACTAGTCATAATGTACTGAAGTACCAATATATGTTACAGATGCTGAAGACTTCAATTCTTGCCAGAACAATCATGAGCAACAGCAAAATCATACAACTTCAGTGTTGTCTAACCAGCATCAAACACAAAATACAAAAACCACAATCATCTGCAGTATACTCTGTCTCCAGGAGATGACAAAAAAAACCCACCCACCCACCCCACCCCCCCGCCAAAAAAAAAAAAAGGGAAAGAAAAGAAAAGAAAAGCAGGGCAGGATAAAACCTAGGCTTCTGGTTGGTGAAAGGTTTCAAAGTCACTTCCATGCTTCTGTAGAAAGACAAAAATGCATTGTCATCTGTCGAGCGGAACAAATAGGACCTTAGTGATTCAGTAACAGTTGCACTCTCTTGGCAGATATTAGCTTGTTTAAGGCAGGGAAGATCAAAGGAAGGAACTGGATGCCAACAGAAAAAAAAAAAAAGAAAGAAAAAAAAAAAAAGGTCAGAGTTATTTATTATTTCAGCATTCCCCTATCTTTATTTGTTCTTCTACCATTTTCATTGTTTTGTGCAACAAGATGGAGGTCTTCCTGAAACAGAGCAGTCAATAATTTAATGCAATGGTTCTTTTGCAATACAAGCTCTACAGTAAGTTCAGAAACCCATCAGAGCATAGAATCATAGAATCATTTAGGTTGGAAAAGACGTTTAAGATCATAGAGTCCAACCATCAACCTAACACTGCCAAGTCTACCACTAAACCAGGTCCCTAAGTGCCACATCTACCCATCTTTTAAATACCTCCAGGGATGGTGATTCAACCACTTCCCTGGGCAGCCTGTTCCAATGCTCGACAACCCTTTCAGTGAAAAAAATTTTCCTAACATCCAGTGTAAACCTCCCCTGGTGCAACTTGAGGCCATTTCCTCTTGTCCTATCACCTGTGACTTGGAGAAGAGACCAATACCTACTTCACTACAGCCTCCTTTCAGGCAGTTGTAGAGAGCGATAAGGTCTCCCCTCAGCCTCCTTTTCTCCAGGCTAAACCACCCCAGTTCCCTCAGCCGCTCCTCACAAGACTTGTTCTCTAGACCCTTCACCAGTTTCGTTGCTCTTCTTTGGACACGCTCCAGCACCTCAGTGTCTTTCTTGTAGTGAGGGGCCCAAAACCAAACACAGCACTCGAGGTGGGGCCTCACCAGTTCTGAGAACAGGGGGACAATCACTTCCTTACTCCTGCTGGCCACCCTATTTCTGATACAACCCAGGATGCTGTTGGCCCTCTTGGCCACCTGAGCACACTGCTGGCTCGTATTCAGTCAGCTTCAACCAACACCCCCAGGTCCTCTTCTGCCAGACAGCTCTCCAGCCACTCTTCCCCAAGCCTGTAGCGCTGCATGGGGTTCCTATTCTTAAGGGTGTGTGAAATGCACAGTTTCACTTACTCATTTAGCACAATGGTCTACAAGCCACAGAAGAAGCTATTAGTTATTAGTAATTAATGATAAATTATAAAAGCATAAAGAATGAACAGCAATCATTGACATTAGAGATGTCTAATATAAGAATATTGACATTTGATTTGAAACTATAGGAAAACCAGACTTAATATTAACTAGTTGCCATTTTTCCAAGGAAGTGAGGTTACAGCTGCAAAAGCTTTAAAAGTTGCAAATACTGCTATCACAGACTTCTTAAACCTGTGGTAAATTAATTTAAATTTTTGAAGTAATTTTTCTTGCCTGGAGAAATATCAAGAAAATTAGGTTTTTATTGTGTAACTAACAGATAGGCTTATTCCTAATAATTCCTGAATGAGATCTTGCCTTAATCATAACTTCAGTAACGCAGAGAGAAAGGGCAGATCATACGGTACTATGACAACTGGTACATAGACGCCCAAGCCATCTTTACATGTCTCAGCTCTGGAATGTGAAGAAAGACTGCTGCTGGCATGGTGCCATCCTCTGGATGATTAACCCCTACCTCACAGATGGCGTAACACTAATATGGTTATATTGCTTTGAATACCCAGTTACTATATCTGTACTGCATAATATATGAACTAATTCAGGCAGTAATACTGCACAATTCTTTCTGCCACACTTCTTCAAATAGGATAGGTATGCTTCCTGCTTCTTGACAGGAAATAAAAATGCTTGATAGTATAGACTCTCCACTGTATTGACTCTGAGTACAAATAGTCCTGCCATCATTAGAGCTACATGGGCTGGTGACACATTACAGCCCAGAACCAACATGGTGACATCGCCAACAGCAGCCGGAAGGCTGGAACCCCTACAAGGAGGTTAGCATGCAGAGGCCATTGCCAGCCACCCTCATCAGAGGTGGCTGGGCAATGAAGAAGTGACAGTGAAGATTCTGAAAGCGTCTTCCTTAGGGAAGTACTGCCTTTAGTAAGCCACAGGTAGATGAAACTCCAGGCTGCTTCTATTCTAGTGAAAATATGACATACCTGCAGACTGTCTGCAATTAAAAAATTACAGGACCATTCCTATTATTTAGTTTGCATCAATCCACCACTTCATGGAAACTATTAGCACAGATGCAAGCTATTCCAGGATAATGGGTCCAACTGCCTGGGAGTAATCTCGTGTGTATTTGATTTACGTTTATAGCTAAAACCTCTGGCTTTTAAGTTTAATCCAAAAGATTGGTTTGCAACCTGCTTGTTAGGTGCCAAAGTTCAAGAGCAACGCAGACTGTTAAAGCCTGGGGATGCCTCACTCCAGCAGTTCAGCCTGACTTGAGCACGCACAGTGCGTGTCGCTGGGCACTTCTGACCTGAAATAGCCAAGGGAGCATTTGCAAGGCACAGAGGAAACACATCCTTGCTTCAGTGTTCGGGGAATTCAACTTCCTGAAAGCCAGCCTGGAAAGTCAATCTTTCCTGCTTGTCAGGGTTTTAAAAAGAATGATATCGCAATACAGCTCAAGTGATTTAGCAGTGAACCGTTGACAAAAATGGTGGTATCCCTCCTCCTGCCGTTGCATTCCTGCCTCTTTCCACGCTTCCAGTCTGGAGACTGACATTAGCAAAAATGTTTGGTTGTTTTCTGAAAGGTAAATATCATGCTGCTGCAGCTCTTGAGCCAGCTCAGGAGAAGCTGCAGGAGCACACGGCCAGAGTGAAGAGGGAGACCACTTTGTTCAGTGGCAGCTAGCCCCTAGATTTATTTAAAAGGGCACTCAAAGAGAAGAAGCCAAAGGAGTAAGGATGCAAACTGCCAAAGGGACATTTGTCCACCACACATTCACACTGGGTATGATGAAACTGAATCAAATACATTACGGATTATATATACCTATTACATGGCTTATTTATTTTCTATTATCTGAATTATACTACTTACTTTCTAATAAATAATTTTCTTTTATCTAAAGATTCAATATTGGCAAAAGAAAAAAATCCTGTATGCCTATGTTTCTGTTTTTCAAAGACTGAATATGAGTAGATCAAATGACAAGAACATTAATTACCATATCACTGAAAGTCTGCATCTGCTCCTGAAGTAGAGAAATACTTGTATTTGCTTTCCACCATCACATGGTCACTGTTCGTTACCAGAAGAGCTCCAAAGCCGTAGTATGAACTCCAGTCTGCAAAATCTGCGCCACCCAGAAAGCGTGTACATAACACCCAGGACTACTCACTGAGGACCACTTCTATACTTTTACCAGCAATCCCTGCAATATATTTTAGTATTTCAAATAACAGAATGGGTATTACATAGCATTCTACCTAAATAACAGCTTGTGCACCAAAATGTACCCCAGATAAAATCCCCATATTTCAGTCTTCAGGGATAAAAACCTTCTAGAATGTCTTTCCTGATGTGGTCTTATGTAGTCTGTGTCCTGACACACGGTACACATCGATAAATCGTTTGGAATCAGAGGTAAAAGTTACTCTTTCCATGCAAAACTTTATCCTACAATATTCACAATTCTAGTTTGGATGAAAATTACTTTGTATTCTTTTACAAATGTTTCAGTGAACCATTTTTGAGAGACTGATCCACGGAATGTCTGTGTGTGGTTCTGAAATATATTTACCAAGATAAGGATTTTAGGGCAAGTACCTGGAATTTACTCAAACAGGTGTTTTCCTTGAGCTGATATCATAAATCAGTTTTATCACTTTTAGAAATGAGACATGAGTTAAATTAATTCATATTTTGTAATTTGACTATGGTTAACAATATTATATCAGTTTCAAGTCAAGAGTGGACGCTATGCATACTTAGAGACTGCAATGGAGCACCTCTCCTATGAGGACAGGCTGAGAGAGTCAGGGTTGTTGAGCCTGGAGAAGAGAAGGCTCCGGGGAGACCTTATAGCGGCCTTCCAGTACCTAAAGGGGGCCTGCAGGAAAGATGGAGAGGGACTCTTTATCAGGGAGTTTAGCAACAGAACAAGGGGTAATGGTTTTAAACTGAAAGAGGGGAGATTTAGATTAGATATTAGAAAGAAATTCTTTACTGTGAGGGTGGTAAGAGACCAGAACAGGCTGCCCAGGGAGGTTATGGATGCCCCATCCCTGGAAGTGTTCAAGGCCTGGTCTAGTGGGAGGTGTCCCTGCCCATGGCAGGGGGGTTGGAACTAGATGATCTTTAAGGTCCCTTCCAACCCGAATCATTCTGTGATTCTATGAATGGTTGTCAGGTTGCATTTTGTGTAATATACAAAAATGGTTGTTCATCAGTCCACAATGTACATTGAACACTGATGACTTGTAAAGATACCTCCAACTGCACTGTGTGGGATCCATGCTCCAAAAATTTCCAGCATATAATTTTACCAGTGGAAATTTCTGTTTCATGACTTCAGACACAACTTATTTTCCCAGGCAGTTCAACACACTCTTCCCCATGTAGTAATTCTTAACTTGCTGTTTACTGTTCATGATCAAATAACATAAAACATACTCTTATATGAAAAATAAAAGCACAGTTAAAAAAATCTATGTCTTCTCTGTGACAAAACAGAAATGTATGCTGAATGCAGATGGCTGTTTATTTTATCTGAGGTATCCAAACAGCATAAAACTGCCCTTGATAAAACTGAATGGACTTTATCTAAACTTAAGAAGTAACTGACAAATTTGCATGATGAGCATGACTGTCTCTTCACTTAAAATCAATAAATAATCCCTGTAAAATTAGCAGGATTATCCATGAATAAATTTTCAACAAGGCTATGTTAAAATAATATGGCCCGTATTATTAAAAGAAAAAAATATCCACTGCGAGGTAGTATTATTTTGCACTATTTCTGCTTTGAAGTGTTGGTTATGAGAAAATACAGAAACAAATGTTGTTACAGAGCCTCTCTGACAGAATTAGCAGTTGATTTTGTGACAAGAATCTCTCACTGATTGCTTACATTCTACAAATATAAGCAAAAAAACCCATGAAAGATACTGTAGCAGCAATGTCTGAACTCCAGCAAAGTTGAATGACTTTTATTTTTACAAGTGCTCAGTTTTTCTGCTTTGAAGGAATAAACTGTCATTTATTTTAATTTCCACTATATTGTCAGTACTGGCTAGGGATATGGTATAACACCTCTATCCAAGAACGTGTGACTTCTTTCACTCTCATGGATCTAAGTCCTTGGAGGAAAACAGAAAAATCTTACCATTTTAAACATATTCTAGGCAAACTTGTTCGTTTTATGGAGTAGTGACAAAATTTTTTCATTCACACTTCATGCTCTCTTCCTTTAATAGGTGCAGCAACTTTAAAATAATATTTGGCAAAAATAAAACAGGCTTTCTATCAAAATGCATCATATTTCAAGAAAAGATTTAGAGGCAAGAAATCCCTGATCCTATAGTATTTTATTTATTTCTATCTAAATATATTAAAAAACATCGACATGGAGTTGAGTGCTTAAAAAAATTTACAGCTACAAACATTGTAATAAATAAAACCGGTCCTGAACTTTAGTTAGCACTCTACAAATATCCTGAAAATAACAAGAGCCTTTTAACATACTATTTTTTCAGCCTTTCTAAAAAACACCAAACATGCCTATCTTGCATTAGAGTTTGCGAGTCAATACATCTGGCCTACACAGGACCAATATGAGGGCATGAGATCAAAATAGTTGAGCCATTTACTTCATATTTTATCTAAGTTACTTAATCGCTTCATGTCACCATCTTCCTTTGTCCTAAGTCAAAGCAGCTCCATGAACACATCCTTCCTGGTTGAAACTACAGAACAACCAGGTTGAAGTGTGAAGTATTTTCTCAAATAAAGTTCCCTAGGTTCACAGTGAGAACAATCCCAGTGTGAAACTTTAGATACTATAATCTCATCTCAAAGACACAGAAGAACACGTAGCATCACAGAAACCAACCTCTAGAAGAAGATGTTACTGCCTTCAAGGCAGAAATGGAAGGAACATTAATTTTGATTAAAATTGAGGTCTGATCACCTCCCCAAAGCCAAAGGCTTGCAAACACTACCAAAGTTATCATCTCTTCAAAGGAACAGAAAGATGCCTATCTGCAGCTAAGTGGATAGTAGTAATGCCTGTCACTGCATTATCTCATTTGCTCTCCAGAACCTGAATTCCACACAAATTTCTTTTTTCATTTTAGATATATACTCAGATCTTGCTCCATTTACAGCCTGTCACTAGGTAATTACATATTATGTCAACAGAAAAATTAATTCATTTAATGACCCATATTTTAAAGGATGCACAAGAAGTCAGCATTTTCATATGTAAACAGAATCACAAAACATCACAAAAAAACCCTTTTATATTTGTAACACAACAAGAACACTTTGAAAATGCTAAAATGTTGTTCAATAGTCTTGAATTTACATATCTAAGTGTTTACAAACTCTTAGTTTTTATTTTCTTCAAAATTCTGAATCAGCTTGTAGCGCGAAAGATAGACTTCTGAATCCATGAGTTTTGGGGCTTCTACCATACAGTCCATAGAGTTAACAATCTGCTATAAGTAACAGTCCTTTTGAGTGCAGTTCGCAGACATTTCATGTCATTTGGCTCACTCTAGGATGCCCAAGACACTGCATGAGGCTGGCATATATAACCAAGTAGTCAGAGGAGGTCTATGATCTCTGGAACAGCTGTGTGCGGGCAACTGGCAGTTACATCTCATGCGCCATTGTGTTTCTATTGATAGATATATATACACAGTACCTATCCACCTTTTTAAAAAAAAGATATTAACACTTCAGTATTTTTTTAAATGCTTTTGTTTCTGAAATAGATATATCCATTATTAACTTTCCAAATGGAATCTATTTTCTTCTTGTATTATCAAAATATTTTACTTTAAAAATAGCAAATTTTGATAATTTTCAAATTGAAATTTGGTATAGAGTTCTCCTCTGTGGTCTTTCCATTTCATGAATCAAAGGCATAATAGAAGCATTCATTTTCCTTTTCCAAGTTGCTGTCAATGTTTTGCATTACATCATTCACATTGATTCATATGTCCTTTGGACACTTACGGATCTACAACTGACTGAAAGATATGCTATTCAAACCAAACTACAAGATATTTTAATCACCCTACTAGTTCTCCAAAATAAACACAAGTGTAGTGTTAGAGACACCAAGGAGGCTACTAAACTTACATGATTTGAATTCACTATATGAAGCAATGTGATTATCGGATATACAACTGATTAGCTGAAAACTGATACTTATATTTGAAACCTTTACTCAACAATGTTGTCTCAATGGGTCTGCAGAACTAATTGCAAGAGCACAACTAGCTAGAAACAAAATGGACTGAGGGGACTGGAAGCGGACTGGAGGAGATGCAAAAAGATATCTAAGAACAGCCACATCGCTTCAGACCCAGGATCCCTATAGCTCTGTAATTCCAGTTTCAGCAATAGCTGCTACAAATGGATGCTCAGCAAAGAGAAAAAACAGGACAAGTATATGGGATATTTCTCCTATACATTCTCCTAGCTTTTATTTTCTGCTCACAGGATTTGCTGAGCCCAATTCAGTTATCTATTCAACAGTCCTCGACAGAACTATCTTGCAAGTTGTCTTCATTCTCCCTTCAGCCTGCAACTATTTACATCCATAACAACCTTTCTCAAGGAATCTCACAAATCCCTCCTGTGTGTGAAATTACCTCCTTTTGCTTGTTTTGAACCTGGCTTCTTGAAGCTTCACTGCATGCTCTAGGGGTCATTCTCTTTTTGGAAAAACAACATGACACTCAGTCCCTACCCATTCTCTTCATTAAATCCAAAACTGGGATCCAAAAAGACCCTTCAAACCAACTCTGGAGAAAGAGACGCCTGGAGGAACCTAAAGTCATTGAACATCTCCCTTCTTGATCTGGAAGTCCTGGATATGGTAGCTTTTCTCCTTTGGCAGAGCACGGAAGATGTCCTCCCTTAGCAGCTGGCTGCTTAGTTTCATGACTAAGACAGGCTGGGACATGAAAAGGAGGCAGAAGAGCACTACAGTTCTCTATGGACAGTTTGGAAGGAGCATTCTGAGTATGTCTAACACATATAGCAAAACACTAAAGGAAAGCTTAACAAAGTTTGTTGCTTATTTTATTTTATTTTTAAGTATGAGTAGAAGCAAGACTGTAGCTTTGAGGTTAGAAATTTCACTGGGGAAAAGGAAAATTTGCATTTTGGTCCTGCTCCCAGAACTATTTGTGTTTTATTCAAAGTCTGCTTTCATATAAAACTCACCAAATAAGTTTTAGATGAACACCATAGTATGCAACCTCAAAAAAGACGGGAAGACATGATTTCTCTTGGGGTCTATTTGAACCAAACAGCTTCATGCAAAGTTTACATGCTATGGAGAACCCATAGCACCAAGACAGAAAAGCAGGTTCAGAAACCTACTGGGACAGGGTATGTAACCATCCCTTGCCAGCATTAAGGTAAAGCTTCTGTCTGTGAAAGAGACGGAGTCTGGAAAATGCTCATTAGATCACTAGATCAAAATCGTTAGGTACAAAACAAGATGTATACATCTGATAGCCCTCTTTGGACCCATCCTTCCTTGAAAACATATCTAAATGTGAGGTCAAAGAAACAGTTTCCACATTCTCATTATAGCCCTAGATGACAATGATACTAACACATATAACTCTTCCATTCCAAACATAGAAAGGCAATTATAAAGTGTTCTTTTATTTTTGGGGCAGAGGGGTTAAAGTACTACATTTACATGAATTACAGTGTTCCAACTAAAAAGCAGAAACTTTTTTTCAACGGAATCTTTATCCTCTCTACTGACTACCTTCCTGACAAATTTTCAACTGATACTTATTTTTATGCCTAAATCACCAAGATAACTTTAATATTTTAGTGAGTGATAAAACCAGAGGAATTCACAAGTGAACTGCCACATCACTCAGAGCTTAGCTTAGTTTTATATTTGTATGTGCAATTGCAGACCTTGGTTGATATATCATAAGAGCAGTGCTCTACTTCTATAATACCACGAAAAACAATGGCCAGCTTGCCCTTAGTTTGTTTACTTATCATCACTAAACTACACCGCAGTAATTCATAAAAAAACATTAATCTATGACGCTTTTGTGCCTGACACAGCCAAAATTTTTCACTTCCCCTATGTCCCAATCTCATATACATCCTGTAAGCACATAACACCCCGCCCAATCTCACAGTACAATTCACACGCTAGCACTTAACTGTTTTCAGAACTGTTTATCAACACCAAATGTTATGAATTTTTTTCCTTACACAACACAGGGAATTTGCAGGGTTTGTCCAACACGTACCAATTTAGTAATAGAGCAGGCTGAAACCTAGAAAAGAGATAATGGTTTATAGTTTCTTCATCTAACTATGTGTGTTTCCTCATTGAGTATCATCCACCAACAAAGTGTATGGCTGCTACTACGTACAATGTCAGTTTGCAGGATCTGAACTTCTGAAAAAAACTAAGAAACCTGGAGCTGAAATAAGACAACTTTTGAAAACAAAAAACTATTCGATTGACATTCCTGCCAGCCAGCTGTGCAATCTTATCTTTGCTGCTCAAAGGTGGTAAATATCAATGGAAATGCTTCCTGTTAAACAGAGATGAAAGCATAGGAGGAGATACCACTGTACTATATAGCCCAGTCTGTCTCAGCATTTCACTGGAGGATCTGCAGCTGAACTGTATGAAACCACACTGAGAAGTGGTAGGATTAGTCAAAATAGTCTGAGAGCCACTCCAAGTGGTTTAATAAATAAATAAAAAATATTTTTCCTTAAGACATATTTTCCAATTGTGCCATTTTCTTCTTGTAGCTACTTAGCAACAGCAGTCATTTTCTATACAGGAATCTTCCTGGTACAGTGAAAGAGCCCCAGGCAAACTACCCTATGCAATATTCATTATTCTTAATGCACAAGTGGAAAAAAGAAAAAAAAAAAGAGAAAAAAATAGTACTGAGTTCAAAATAACACTGTATTGTTTGGTAATTGTTACAAAATATCTTTTGCCTATATTCCAGGCACAATTTTAAATTATTACTCATAATTGGCTTTTCTCAATATAAAAAAAAAGAAATTCTAAAAATCTGCAAATCACTGTCATCAGCCCATTGCCACAGCATTCAGCCACATTGGGAGCCACTCTGCAGTTCAATAGCTCTGCAAGCATTTCAGTCAACGTATTCTACAATCCTAGTTGGAATAAGTGATTCAACATCAAAAATGCTGGACACTTGCCTACCCTAGTGGGTCTAAGGATATCAGCAGCAATAGTACTTTGGGAACAAAAATGGAATGTTTAGAAAACAATGTAGACAGAACCATACCACTTGATCATCAAAATATAACTATTGCAAGATCAAATCCATTTCTAGTTCATTATAATCTAGTAGCATTGTGATTACTCAAAGATACTAATTAAAATCTGGCTGTAATGTTTAAGGTCCATCTGTTCTCTCTTCCTTTCTTACCCTGTTGGGAGATTGGTTGGAATATTCATATCCACAAGAGTAAATCATGTCCTGTAAAGATGGGTATCTGATTAATACAAGGGACACAGAAAAAAAGAAAGATGTATTGCTACTGTGTAATGACTACGAACACTGTTCAGCAAAATCTTTAAGCATGTCTTACGCTTCTGTGAAAATTCTTTAAGGCTGTTACTAAGGTTTGAAACTTTGCTAAAACAGAGATCCTACACTCTCTTAGACTTTCCAGATTTCAAGTAATTTTTGTCTCTGTTTTTCAACTTTTCAACATCCTTTTAAAATCATAGACAAATGAAACTATTTTCTGTGCCAGTATACTTAGAGCACTCTTCTCAATCTTCATGTTGTTTTCCTGTTTCAACATCCAAGGACTACATTAGCTCTTTTTGTCACAATATTGCACAGGCAGATCACGGTTGCTTGGTTCCCTAAATACTCTTTCCAGAACCATTGTTTCCTGAGACACAGAATAAGATTGTAATAATTGTGCAAATACAACATTAGCTTGGCTCACTCTGTGATACACGCTCAAGGTCTGGCTTCCCTGATTGGCTTCAGTGCTGTACTTCTAAGCTCATTCCTGAGATCTCTGCTGGAGTCATCCAACCAGCTCAGGGCAAGGACTGCAAATTCTGCTGAGTTTCCCAAGAAACTCAAGCACAGCTGACAGCCCCAATTGTTGTAGGGTTCCCTTTAGATAGACAGTATGTATCCATACTCAGTTTAGTTCTCCCCTTCCAGAGCAGCTCTATTGCCCCAAACCCAGTCTTCTTCACCTGCAACCAGCTACAAAAATGCACGTCATCACTCAGATACACTGGTACAACTCCCTCATTAGTCAGGACATAAAATATATTAAGAATTGTGCCTCAGCACCACACGGGTGCCATGACTCCCAACACTACGTAGGATGGATGCAATCAGCCACTCTAGAGAGGGCTAACTTTGAGTTAGTTCATTGGTGTGGTCCGCAAAGACAATATGAGAACAACCTAGAGGGCTTATGTACTTTGGTGCAGATGGATCATTGTACAGTCCAGTACAAATAAACAAATTTACATGGAGGAATACTGCTGCTACTCCAAAACATCTGATGATGATGATGTTTGAAATGAGATGAATGAAAACTTTCTTGGATGCAAATTAAAGCTTACTGAAAAAGGGATAAAAACAGCATTTGCAATCAGATTGAACAAACTTCTCTACAAATACGTTTGCCTCTACTTGATTATGAGTCACTATAGATAGGCAAATTGATTATCATACTCCTTTCCTGGCTTAACTCACTAAACCTCTGAAAGGTTTACAGGTTTTTACTTTGAAGACAATTCTAAAGTACTATTGTCACAATGATACCTCAATGACCATGAGATAATGAATTGAAATATGCAAAAAATTGCCCAGAATTAATGCTTTCAGCAGACGAAGTAGTACATCACTGCCACAATGCCCCTGCCATCAGCATTTATGACAGAGCATTATGACTAGTGCTAAAAGTCAATGTTGACATTGGAAAGCATACATGAAATGGGACATTGCTCGGAGTTGATTCATTCTGACCCCTTTGAAGACAGCCATAGTTTGGCTTCAAACTAAAATTAAACTTTTTAAGCCCTTAAAAATGAAAACTAGGAAACAGCTCTGGAGCTTGTTTATAAAAGTAGTCCATTTGAACGGGAAAAAGAACATTCTCTAGAAAAACTGCAAAAGAGGAATTTCTATGACGGCAGGTAAAAGCTGACACTCACTGAAAGTACATCATAATCACTACCATTTGAAATACAAATTCAGGGGGGATAAAAACCCAAAACAAACAAACAAACAAAAAACCCCTCAGGCACATTTAATTATCCACTCAGAATAACTGTGGAACAGTTATTCCCATGTTATTTAAGCCACATCAGAATAAGGTAATTTTACTTGGGTGGAGAGGATTTAAGTGGGGAAAACCACCCATTAAAAAGCTTTAATGAAATGGCCAAAGATGGAAACAACTATTTCAGTAAGATTTCCTAGAGTAGACAGATTTGCAGAAAACACAACATAGTAGACTGTTCTGTTTCGACTGTAGGAAAGCAATGAAGCAGAAAGTGGTATGCCCTGGAGCAGCAGGGTTACAAAATTAAAAAAAAAAAAAAAAAGGCAATAAGCTGAGCTATTTCGTATAGGAAAATGGGCAGCTGTCCAAATTAGGACTAGGTAGATGCAATTTACCTCTGCTTACCTTTGATTTCATGACTGGAAAAGCTGTCTTGGAGTATTTAGTTTTAGGATATTCTTTTCACAGTGTATTGCAGGAAATTTAAATGTCCTAAAGATGTATTTTAAAATCAATATAAGGACAGAAAATGTTATAAAATTTGAGAAATCATTTCAGGACTTCACTATCAAACTCTAATTGCTATGGCTCTGCTAGTTGTATATTCTAATGACAATGGATGTTAACCTTCACTTGGACAGGGCAGGGAGGGGCTAAGTGATAGATAACCACTTATTAACCGCACGTCTGGTTTATAGAAAGAACCTCCTACATGCAGAATAAATAAACCTCAACCTGTAAGAATATTGGTCTGAAACGACAGCAAATTTGAAGTTAAAAAACCTTAGTGAACACATTATACAATGTACCCTTTTCCAGTGCTTCCAAAAGAGAAAGCAAACATTAACAAGCATAAAAATATAGGCTTCATAGAGGAGGGTAGTCAGCCAACGTATTTGGATATGTGCCAAGAATCAGAGATGAAAAAAGGAACGATGAGTGAGAATTTGTACAGATTCAGAGTTGTTGAGTGAGCAATGAAATCAGAAAGCTTTATGTTTTCTGCATTAGATGACCGCTGGTCCAAAATTAACTGAAGCATATGCTTTTTTCTCACTCAGCACTCTCAGTGGGTTTTGGCAGATACTTCGGCCCAATGTTGAATTAATACCATTTGGAAGAGTGTTTTTTAACCAGTGAACACCATTTTTAAACTGCCTCTTTAATGGAAATAAACTTCTGAATTCTGGAGCACAGTAGTAATAACAGTCGTTAGCAGAAATGTCAACCTTATGGGTTAGAGGGAAACAGGGTAGCCATCTTAAGGCTCTTAAGAGAAAGAAAATTGGCCTCTGACAAATAAGGCCTGTCAGATAAAAACTGTCATGGGAGACCCTGGAACTTCCCTCTTCTGAAACAAGATGCTACCTTCATTCTCACAGTTCAAGAGTAAGTTCATTAAGGCAGGAGAAAAAAAAAACAATAAATAAATAAAAAACATGTACTCCGCTCCCAGATAGCTGCACATAGTACCCTTTCCATACTAATACTGTTATGCTCATTTGCAAAGCTATAGCATTTCAGAGTGTTTTAAGAACAGTATTACAAAGCATACACAGAGAGAGGTCTAGTCTGGCAAGACAATTTGTTTCTCTTGCAACCATGTTTTGGACAGCAGAGTGTATTGACATCTTTTCCTTTATTTCAAAATCAGGCAGTTCTGCCATCTTCTACCTTCCTTGAATACCAGTCACTAAAACTCGACATACAGCTTTTCATTACCCTATTTGTGCTCCAGGCCACCCCTTATTCACGCTGCTATTAATACGTTGGAAAAGAAAGATACTGCCACTAACCAAGGAAGCCTCAGAGCAGTGAACTGATGGATACTGGAGGATTATTCCTGGGGAAATACTACCATGAATCAATTCTATTCTTACATCTTTAAATATGCATCCGCTTTTACCACTGCTGGAGACAAGACCTCATGCTACATAAACATTTGATCTGACCCAGTGTAGCCATTCTTTTGTTCTTGGAGCTCATTCGAATCAAACTGTTTGCTTAGCCTAATACACTACTAAACTTCTGTTCCAGAGATGAAATCAAATGTCTTTGATCTCATGGATTATAGGACAGCAAGGTATAAACAGACTGCATCTTACATATGTGAGAAAAGTACCTTAGAAATGTTCCCCATCCATTGATGAAAACAGGTGGGAGAACAGCGCTTTTTAAAAGCCAAGTATATGGGCAAGACTTATCAGCTTAGAAATGCTCTACATCCGTTGATGAAAACGCACAGCGGAATAGCATTTTTATAAAGCCAAGTATGGGGAAGAATTAGCAAGCCTATATGATATATCTTTAACCAGTTTATCAAAATCAGAGAAATCTCAAACTAGAGGGAAACATGCCATAAAATCTGTGTATCATCCACAGAATTCAGTCTGGCAGCTATACCCTTGTTACACGTTGTAACCAACCTGTGCTCCTTGGGGCACAGGAAGAGTCTTCCCTCTAGCTTCTTCTTTTGTAGAAACCAGACACAATCGCTCAAGGTCCTGAACTATTCCCTAGAGAGAATCTTCTCTAAAGCAAGTGTAAAGAAATTCTTCTGGAAACCTTTTAAGGGTAGCTGCAAACTATTTCCAAGTGATTATTACCAGGAGTTTAAAATTTTCAAAACTCGCATGGGATCCTAAAGGGCAGAAACAACGCCACAAAAGCAAGAGTATCGCTCAACGCAGGCTCGATTTCTGAGGGCCCAGCTAAACCCAGTCTTGATTACAGTAACTCATTTCCACAGCTACAGGTGACAGGCAGCCCAAAGTGACCCACGGTCATAATGACATTCTCACATTCAAGAGGACAGAAGACATAACCGCTTCAAGTTTGCAAACAGTGCTGAACATTATGATTAAAATTAAACAAGGGCAAGTGCTAAGTTAAGAGAAGTGAAATCAGGGGCATAACAATACACAGCTATATGAGCCCTTGAGCACAGAAAAGCAAAATGGCAACGCATCGTAAGAGTTCCCTTTATACAGCTAGCAGGACAGACTCAGATCCAAACTGGGGTCTGCTCAGCCGTGAGCATACGGTGGGGCAGGAGCACAAACACCTCACAACTAGAACAGCTGATCTAGCCCACAAGAGGTCCTGCAAAATCCACACCTGCTTGTCCCTTTGGACTTACCTAAATAAGTTTTTGTGTTATATTCACTACCATGATGTCTGGACATCTTTTAAAACGTCAGTGTTGACCCAAGCCTTATTTTACTTCTCTCTCATCTAGTCTCTGTCCTAAATTTCTCTTCCTGTGTCTGATAACTCGGTCTTTCACATTACTTTTTTCCCAAGTGTTCAGCAGTATGTTCCTCGCCCACAATTAAAAAAGGGGGGAAGGGACCAAAGGATGAGAGTTAGCAAAAGAGTTATACCTTCTCCCTGGAAAACAGGAAGTAACTGCATCGCTTAAATGAAAGCAAAGAAAAGGGACTGGATTGACAAAAATGACAGACCACAGATACCCCTCCTGGGGGATAACTCTGCAGGTGCCCAGGAGCACACAGCAAGCTTTCCATTATCCCACAGATTCTCACAAGATCAGCCCACATGGATTCTTCCCCATTACTCAGGGAGTCCTGCAGATTACCCTAAAACCAGGAATGTACACGTGTTATTTGCATTGCTTTAGAACCATGAGTAAGACACTGTTTTGGTAATGGAGCTAAAAATATATCCATCTTTCCGTCTATCGATGCAGAATATCTAGTTATATAATTGGCTGTAATGCAGAAAGAAGCCTGGACAAATTATTTTCACATATGACATCTAGGAGCCATGAAAACAGTCAGTGTGTATCAGGAGGCATTGAAGTGTTAAGATGAATAGGCTGTAGGCAGTACTGGTAATATTATTGGGAAGGAAGCTGATAGGATTTTAGTCACTATTTGGTTACCAAGCCTTAGCAAAGGAAAACAACACTTGTATTTTCATTTCTATATCTAAAATGGATCAAGATTAATTAAAGAAATAAGAAAAGTTAGATAGAAGTCAAGTTACCTTTTAGTGATGTAATTCCATTTTCTCTCTATAGGTGTTCTAACCTCATTTAGCTAAGTAGCAAGCTTTCCCTTTGTCCTTGAGGCCCTTTGCCAGCATCTTCTCTTTTCTAAATTATCATAATCCTTTGTGAACTGTAGTAAAATCTCAGACATTTGCACAACAATAGGATGATACCACTAAGAAGAAGTTTCTAGGAGTATACATGTAGGAAAAGATTATTTCAGAATGAGAAGACCCATGCTCAATAGCGTGTTATCACTTTCCTGCAAGATACAAAAAGGTGACTGGAAATTCACTGTACCTGCATGTTGGAAAAGCACAGGAGAAGAGAGAAGAAAAAAAAAAGAAAAAAAAATTCACGTTTCATTTTCTTAAAGACCATCCCTTCTAAGCCAGGGATGCAGGGAAAATCAGAGAAATGTTCCTGAGACATAAGGTGATTCGGGAACATTCACATATATATTTATGCACTTAAATAGCATCCTCCTTAAATATCTGAGAATTTCCCTAGAAATTAACTGGATTTGATCCTTTCTTTTTCCCCTTACCATTTTCCACATGCAAAATGGTGATGTTAAAGAGAGCCTAATCAAAACAAATAGATGAGCTAAGCACCTCAAAACGTAGCATAGGCTCTATCAGGTCTGAACAGAAGGGATGAGTATGAGTCTACCAACTGGATTGATGACATACCTTCTGATATGCTTAGGCACATGAGGTGACACATGCAGAAAATGTGATAATAATGTCAGATTTTAGCTATCTCTATGTAAATAAATAAAAACATATCAGGGTATAATACAATGACCAAATAAAAGACACCGTTAATTATTGTTTCATGAAGTAGATATTTAGATAGTCCACAATAAAAGATGTAGTGCATGACTTGGTTCAAAAAATCTCGCAGAGTGGAAAAGCCCTTCTATAACAGCAACTATAACATTCCCAGATTCAAGATCTCTGCAGAGGTATGAAAATCTAAACACCCAGCACAAAAAGGACTTAAAATACAGGTTCATATTAAAAATCCACAGGGGGAGCTGAGAGAATTAAAGTCTTTGAAGTAGGTACTTGAAGACGCACCATCACAGGAACACAGAACCACTTAGGGAAAGCTTGAGAAGGGCAATGGCAGGTCAGCAGGGAAGGGGAAGCAGATGAGAAGCAAGAAGGCAATCTTCAAAAAGCTGAAGTTGTGTCTAAAGGAAGAAAACAGAAAGGCTGATAAATTCTGGGAGATTAAATGTAAGCACACAATAAGACAGGCCAAAAAAGTGTTTGAGGAACAACTAAAGAAGCAAAATTAAAGCTACGCTTTTATTGAAACACATCAGGAGCAGAAGTGTCTGTAGGTGTCTGTAGGGCCAACTGAAGGTCAGGGCAAAAAAGAGCAAGCAGAGCAAAAAGAACAATCCTTTGCAGCATTATGTAGAAGTAACTGGAAAGTTTTTAAAGGAAACCTGAATTTGCTTTGTGAGGGACTCGGAAAAAAGTCTGTCTGAAATTCAGGTGAGTGTAGAATAGGCTATAGAAAGACTTGACAAACAAATTGCCAGGTGGTATTCACCCAAGATATCTAAAGGAATATGTAACTAAATTATAATAATGAGCAGTAGGCTCTCAAACCTGCCTTTGTAGATTATGATTGGTGAATGGCAAATACGGCAACTTTTATAAAACATTGCAGGATAGGTCTGTGAAGCTGCAGGCTGACTGGCAATTTAATAAACATACGAGAATAAAATTACGAGACACCTGCATAAACATGATGTAGTCAAAAAAGTCAACACAGCTTTTGCTAAGGAAGACCTGCCTTATTATACAGCTGACACAATCTAGTTCAGTTTTCAAAAGCCTTTTACTGAAGTCCCTTGCCAAAACTGTGAAGAACTCCTGGAGGTCTTTACAAAACTGTAGGACTGGCCACAAGTTAGCAGATGAAGTTCAGAGTAAGTAAAGTTGAAGGCACATGAGGAAAAATGATCCTAAATTTATATTTATGATGGCCCAATGATATGCACTGAGCTGACCATTACCATAAAGGTGCAATCCTCGAGTCATGATGGATGTTCCATGAAAACATCAACCCAGTGCTCAGTTTAGGTCAAAAAAAGGCAAATCAAATGTTGAGACTTCTTAGGGAAGGGACAGAGAACAGAACAGTGAACTCTACCAAAAATCTATGTATAAATCTATGTTTTGCAACTGGAATACCAGTTGCAGTTCTGATCACTTCCTCCTAAGCAGGATATAGCAGGACACAAAGGGCTCAAGACAACCAGGATGACCAAAGGTCTGGAATAGATGCAGAATGTTCCCTTTGTATGAGGGATGAAGGATAAAGTAAACTGGGATTGCACTCTGAAAAAGATGCTAACTTAGAGAGAGTACGATAGAGGTCAACTGCATCATAAATGACATGGAGAAAATGGGTGTGCTTTGACTGCTTACTCTCTACCAGTAGAAGAATTGCAGGGAATCAAATGAAGCCATTAGGAATCAGGCTCAAAACAAGCAGAGATTATTCTTCATATGACAGAGAGCTCATTACTAAAGGATTTTGCAGATGATGTAAATTCACTTGGTTTCAGAGGGACACAGAGCAAACTTAGAGGAGAAATCCACTAAATAACAGAAGATCCATCTGGGTCAGGAAACCCCTAAACTAACTGAAGGCAGGGAGAGCATTACACTGAGATTATGCATTTATTTTTCCCTCTTGCATGGTTCTTACTTTCTCCCTGCTAGCAGCAGGTGCTGGGCTAAAGGGAAGGGGAAGTGCATTCTCATCATCAGCCTTTGAGCTTTTTCAGAATTATAACCTCCCCACGGTGCCTGAAGCAAGGGTTCCAGCGCACGTGTGGGAAGGTGCCACAACACATCTTTCACCTATTCAAGAGGTCTTTTCCCACAGGCCTCTAATAACTGCTGCACGCCCTAATTAGGCTGTGCTGTTAATCATGTGCAAACCAAATAATGTGCAGCCAAGGTCTGTCCAGATGCTGCATGGACTCACTAGAAAATGAGAAAGGCGAAAGAGGGTAGAAGTGCCTTTTTCTTTTCAGCAGCACTTCGTTAAAGTGCACCAGAACAGACCCTAGATTCAGCACACTGTCTTAGAACATTAGCATGCAAATATTATCATGTGCAGAGAACCATTCTAAATCCATATCTGTTTATGAAAATTCTGTCAAGTACAAGTGTTTAGATAATCAAAAGTCCTTCTAATAAACCTGGTTATCTTCCTTAAGTGCTCTGAAAAGCAGTGATACACATAAAATAGTTCTGTCCTGCTGCATACTGTAATTCTTACCACCTCACGTATTTATGCATCTGGCTATAACAAAACATTATTATTTGATTTAAGATACATTATAGGCAGTAATTAAGGTTATGCAACAATTCTTTTCATGTTTTCAGATTCTTACAACAGTTCGGGCTGAAATTTATCGCAGTGATTTGCTGTGCTGTACAGAGACTAATTTTTTCCTTGAATAATCTGCCATGCCCCCAAGGACAGTGCATCACTTTGCCTGCATTAAAAAATTCATTGTCCCTTTGTTGACCATCTCACACACTTCTGTATTTTGAAGCAGAGATCAGAAACATAGCAGGGTCTGACCTGTATGTCAGGAGGGTCTTCGGCTTCTTTGTGAAATTCTAATTCAGTTTGGCCAAATGAGATAGTTCTTATCAGCTAAAGTCTCTCAGGCTAAGAGAAAAATTATTCTAGAATCTCATTCCACATGTTTTAAAAATATCATCTACTTTTGTATCAACTTTCATCTCAGTTATTCTAGCACTGCCTTTTAGCTTAAATAGCACTATCCATTACCTGAAGATTATGGTCCTTGACTCACAGAGTTCTGTTATATCCCATGAACCTCTTCCTTTCAAATTACAGTGTATACATTTTTTTGCTCATCCTCTAGTTCAAACCAATTTTCTGGCACACATGTGATGTGAACAAGGCTAACCAGGATTATATAAAATATAATTCAGAACTTTCTAAAATTGCACAGGTATTTCCCTGTATCACAGGATATAAGAATCACTGAGGTGGGAAGGGACCTCTGGAGATTGCTTAGTCAAGCAGGGTCAGCCACAGCATGTTGCTTAGGACCATGCCCAGACAGATTTTGGATATCTCCAAAGGTGAAGACTCCACAATCTCTCTGAGGAGCCTGCTCCAGTGTTTGTCCACCCTGAAAGTAAAAAAGCTTTTTTCCTATGTTTACGTAGAATTTGCTGTACTTCAGTTTGTGCCCATTGCCTCTTGTCCTCTCACTGGGCACCACTGAGAAGAATCTGGCTCCATCTTCTTTACTCCCTCCCATCAGGTATTTATACATATTGATACGATCCCTCTGAGACTTCTCTCCTCCAATTTGAACAGTCCTAGTTCTTTCTGCCCCTCGGATACCGCAGTCCCTTAGTCATCTTTGTAGTCCTGTGCTGGACCAACTCCAGTATGTTTATATCTTTTTTGGACTCTGAAATATCCACTGAAACACCTGAGCATCTCACCTGATTACAGCTGCATTAATAGTATCAGTTCAAAACCATCCAATTAACAACATATATTGACATATGCCTGCATACATCTAAACTTACCTAAGTCTACCTAAATTGAAGTATGCTTTAGTTGCCTTCAGGTGGGGCGATCTAAATTGACAATATTTCTTGCTAAGTATGTGATCTTTCAGTTTATACCATTACAATTAAGTTTTACATTTCAGCAAACTCTACAGTTCAGTTACTACAGACTGTATGTTTTGGGGAGTTTAATCTTCTCCAATTTAGTTAATGCTGTGATTTCCCCCCAAATGCTTCCATTAATGTTGATCCTACTGATTGGGTTTTCTTCGTCTGGAAAATCTGTCATCAAAGAAATAATCAGGTCACCGTGTCACAATTAACTTTTGATAGATTAGTGTTTCATTTTAATTAATTTTCTCTTTACCACCTAGTTTTTAATCCCTCTTTCCTTCAAAATGTGGTCTAAAGCTTAGCATATAACTGAAGTCAGACTCTAGTTAAACACTCACCATTTTCCTATTCAAATAACAGATACTGTCTTTGCCAGCATATAATCAAAGTATTTACAACTTGACACATTATAAAAATATTGGGTTTGGAATCTCAAGAATAATTTCTTTCAAATTATTTCATCATCCTAATTTAAATATACTCAACTGTAAATTTTAATTTCACCTTCGTTTGAATAGAATAGACCATTTCAATTGGAAAGGACGTAACAAAGGTCATCTGGACCTACAATGATCATCGAGTCCAACTGCCTGACCAACTCAGGGCCGACCAAGTTAAAGCATGTTATTAAGGACATTGTCCAAAAGCTCCTTAAGCACTGAGAGGCTTGGGGTATTGACCACCTCTCTAGGAAGCCTGTTCCAGTGTTTGACCACCCTCCCGGTAAAGAAATGCTTCCTAATGTCCAGTCAGAACCTCCCCTGGCGCAGCTTTGAACCATTCCCATGTGTCCTATCACTGGATCCCAGGGAGAAGAGCTCAGCATCTCCCTCTCCACTTCCCCTCCTCAGGAAACTGCAGAGAGCAATGAGGTCGCCCCTCAGCCTCCTCTTCTCCCAACTAGACTATTGAATATTTAAAGTGCTTTATAAGGCTAGGTTCTGAGAAAAAGAAGGTCTCAAAAGTCTCTAAATTCTACTAATCTAATTTTTATGCCTTCCACAATCTCTAAAATAGAAATAATACTGCCCTCTTGGCCTCAGTGATTTTGAAATGATGTCTTATAGTAAACTTCCAAAAGACTTACAAGGAAAATAATAAACTTACTATGTCTCCATGATATTTTCATATCAACATTTAAAATAAGGACTTTACCATACATTACACAATGATGAAGAAACATGGAATAGTTGTTCATCAATTACGTAACTTTTACTTTGTGCCTGAAGAAGAGATTTTATAAGAAATATCATGCAATCACATAATTACAAGTCCATCATATGTTATGCATACACAATAAAGCTGAATTAAGAATGAAATTGCAGTTCTTAAAAATTTTGCAATCTTCATATTTTTTCCTTTGATGTTCAGCATTTATCTGACGAAGACATCTCAAAAAAAGTAATTAAAAGCATTTTTCTCATTAGGAGTAAGGCATCAGCTATAAGAATCTAGGCATACTTTGCTTTTGATTTCCTAAAATACAGTTTCACAATGGAGGGAATACTTTAGCGTAAATGGAGAAAACACGTTGTTTCCCAGGCAACATGCTGGAACTTGTGCCAACAGACATTGTCTGATAAGCTAAGGAGTGTTGTGATATCTGCCGTTAAATATCAAACTGGATGTCAAAAAACATCTTTCCTTATTCTCATACAAAACAGCATTCCAAAAATAAATGGAAAGATGAAGGCAAGCAAGTTTATAGAGTAACCAAAACAAGCACACTGTTCTTTTTAAAATGTCTTCAAAATTTTCTCTTGACTTGTAGTTGAAAAAAAACCTACAGCCACCAAGAATTTATTTCAAACTATTTTGTCTACTTCCCCTCTTCTCTTCCTTGGTCAAAAAAGGAGAAAAAAAAAATGCCTCCAAAACACTAAGATGATGCAGTTCAGTTCTCCATGAAATTACTGCATATGTATGCATGTTCAGATACATAGAGAAAACAGAAAGAGAAGCTTTTAGATAACCTGGTGGTGACTTAAAGTCAAGGCTTTAAAGAAAAATCATTTTGGATATATTAAAAATGATATATTTTGTCTACAGAGCATCTTTAGGAAGTAATTCGCACTCAGACCAAAGACAGTTAAGTTGTGGCACGGAATGTAGCTAATACAGACTGCCTCCAGGGAAAAGGGACACCCACAATCATCACAGGTCAGAGCTGAGTTTCCACACTAGAAACCCCTTTTATGCCAGTGTGACCAGTAAAATCAGACACAAATCATTTCTGTACAGATCAACAGGGAAAACTGCCTGATCTTGGGTTACGGCTTCATGTCAAAACGCTTCCATGACCAGTCGCACAGTGCATAACCAGATGCAACAGTCATCAGCCTAGGACTCTACTCGTGCAAGGATGGCACCTTTGTTTTCTCTTTCCTAAGGTTAAAAAAGAAACAGGGAGACTAAAGGCAAACCCCTATGTGAAGAAAATACGTGTGTTAGACTTTACAAATCCAGCACGCAACATTAACTGTGACTTTCTTGCTGCCTGTTTTGAACCTGCAAGGCCAGGGTCAGCACCTTCCAACGCCCTGAGAAGCCCACTGTCTTCAAGGGGACTTTATGTTGCCCATCTGACCCAGAGCACGAGGTGTTATTTAGACAATGTGTCTCCTTTTCTTAATGCTTATTTTCTGATTTACAGAATTCCTGACCTTCCATTTTCTGGTAGCTTCTTCCTAAACCTAAGCCACTCCGTCAGCAGGACCAGAAGAACCATTTGCAAATTGCATGGTTTTCTGATCCAAAATTAAAATGAACATATACACACACTTCACACACTTTAACTCGGTTTCTTTAGGGAATGGATCTAATCTGAATTACAGTACAGTTCAATAGACAGTGGAGCCTGCGCTGCTGGAGGGGTGATAGAGTAACTCTGTGAGAATCACCAGCAGGAGGGCAGGAATATCTCAAGTCAGCATTGCTATCAGACTCTTCATAATGTGAAGCCACTGCCTTACTTATTTTCATGTAATGTCGACATTCATGTACTGTGCCTATAGCCTTTTTGGTTGAGTCCACTCATTTTTAAACAGGTAAATTAATTTTAGTACATGAAAGGATATTTTTACTAGCAACTAATTTTTATTATTTTTTAAATATAAAGTCAACTCCAAAACCCTCCACACCTGAAATGATTTTCAAATGCACATGAAAGACATGGAAGTCTGTCAAGATCCTCTGGAAACAAACCAAAACACTGGAAAAACATCTGTGTAAATACACACATACACACACAAGCATATACAGACAAAACTAGCAGGTATTAGTCATGTCTGCAGAACATGTTCATGTGCTACCTTGAAGACAGGAATGATATATACATTTAATCCTGCACTGTTGGCAGTGGGAAATAAATAAATTATTGTTTTAATAGCCGCCTTTTCAAATCAGATGTATTGTTTTTCAGTTGTAAGTAACACAATGTAGCATATTAGAACAGGCAATCAGAAATTATGATAAAAAGGTAATTAAAACCTAGAGTCCAGGATTTTATTTGTGCAGTCTCAAATAACCACTTCTGGGAAAAACATCGTGGTCTTGAAAAAAAATTGGCCTAGGGCTTACTACCCACAAACCATCTGTCCGATCAATTTATTAGTTCATCAGAGACTCTAACACACAAGCAAAACCAGCCAGGATATATGCTCTGTGTGAATTTACTGATGTTTCCTTTGCACTCAGGCTATATGAACATCCATTTATACTATATTATCACTTTATGAGAAACTGATTAGACTTGTAACACTTCCTTGCTGCTTACACATGTCTGAATGATTAGAGCAGGAAAAAAGGGTAACAGGTATTGGATGAACTAAACTGGTTTTGAGAATACAAAATTAAAATAATTTAGTCTTGCCAAATACTTAAATGTAGTAAAACTTATTTTCAAACAGTAGAGATTTTATTAAGGAAATTGGTTTTTTCAAAATTTCCCCACCATGAAAACAATGTAAAAATACACATAAGCATATACATATATATACATATACACACACACATATATACATTTATATATACACACACATATACATATATATACACACATATATAAAACACATATTTATATATGTGGGTTGTATCTGGGAAATAAAATATTTCTCTCCCATTTCATTCCATGCCACAAGTTCTCTCTTCTTAACAAAAGAAATCATTTTATCAGTATAAGGGTCATAATTTCCCAGGGCTGAAATCCCAGGCCTGAGCCCCATTTATCCATTCCTTCCTTCAGATAACATGCATATATATACAAATTATAATAGAAAACTGAGAACCTGTCTAAAGCCAAATCGGGACATGCACACATACACATCCCTTCTGCTGTTGAAATAATTTCTTTAAGAAACAAAACACTCAGAATTCAGAACAGCAAGAAAATAAAAAATACAGCAGGTTTCATGAGCCCTCTATATTGACTACTAAACCTACATAGATTATAATGCATATAGCTATAGCACCCCCTGGCCTTCAGAATTAAGGGAGTTGATGCAAAAATTGAGACTGCAGTTCTTACAGAGAACTCCTCAGGAGTAAAATGAGAGAACAGTGAATTTCTGTTGTGTGACTCTCTTGTCTCTATAGAGGAACTCTGTAAAGTGACTCCTCTGGAGATTGCAATCCATAATATGCAATTGTACAAAATATAAGGGGGAAGATTTTCTCCATCCAATCCAGAGGCAGAGATCCTACTATACACAGTTAACTATTTTTCCACTTCTTAATTCCAGGTAAAATTGGAATACCAACTATGAAAAACACAAATTAAGAATCTGTAGATCTCCGTGATACACAATATTAAATGTTCATGGTAATAGAAGGAACGGTGGGACTGAAAACTTAGATGCTCTGTCAAGTAGATTCTGTTTCTGATTCAATCACAGTGAGGCTACAGAAAGCCTTGCTATTTTTCCATTAGTAAAAGATGTTGCTAAGGGTACCCAGACAAGCGAACATGCAAGAGAATAGAGAAAGAAAAGGAAAAAAAAAAGCAAGCAAGGATGTCTGGAAATGAAAAAATTCACAACGGGTATAGAGAGTGCTTTCATCTGTGGAGGAGTTTGATACAGAAGCTGTTTTCCAAACAACTAGGTATCTTTCAAAAAGTAGACGGCCTTTTAAAGATAAAAATAAACTGAAAACATAAGGTTAAAACATTCAAGGATGTGTATGTGACTAGAACAACTGTGGCCAGTAATACTCAGACAACAAGATTTCACATCACTATAGCACTGCCAGCATGAAGATTTCAAGAAATCTGGCAATACTCATTAATCAAAGGCATATCACAGCTGTCTAGTGCTACCCCTGCCTAAGTAAGAAATGGCAACAGGGAAGGCTCCCAGGAGCAGCCAGAATTAGAGTGAGGGAGCAGTGGGTCAGGAGTAGTAAAGAACAAGACACAGGCACCACCTCTGCACGTGAAACGGACTCAGGAAGATTCAGTTCCGAGTCCTGTACTGCCAGCATTGATCTTCTTCCCATACACAGCCCATTTTCATAACCTATAACCCAATACAATGACTTGTGTATCTGAATGGATTTTCTAAAAGATAATCTCTGCCTTGAAAATTAATTAGGGAATTGCATCTTTTCCAATGGTTAATTATTCCCTTCTTAAACATTTGCACCTTTTCCCCCAAACTTTTGACCATACTACATTTTCACCTTCTATCTCAGGGAAATTTCTATTATGAAAATATTGTTCATATACAGAAATTAATAAACCACCACCATTTATAATAGTTATTCCCTTTGGTTGGAACTAAATCAGATGTTCTCCTGGAGGTCTCCTACAAATTAAGGGTGAGGTTAGTCCACCAGCCTATAGCAAAATCCCCTGGACCACATCCAGTGTGGAGGTGAGGTTCCTCAGCACCAGCGGTCTTGCTTTCTAGGCCTGTTTCTATTCTGCTCCACTACTTGCTAATGTGGGCACATCCATAACATGTCAGGACAAGTGCAGTCTTTATTTCCAGACCAATCACCCTGTATGTGGCCCAAATAAAACATGAATTGTTTGTTTCAACTAAACTAACCAAACTGTCCAGATCATCCTAAACCAAGGTCCTCTTTTTTCACCAGTATTTTGTCTTCTGCAAACTTTGAGCAATGCTTTGGCATTCCTTCCCAAACACAACAACTTTTATTTTGTCCCTTGTTGAAATACTTCCTCTACTCTCCATAGTGAAGAGGAGGTTCTTCCATTTATCTACTTTTGCATTCTCATTATTTCCAATTTTTCAGCTGTGGTGTAGCAGGCTCACTTCAAAGTAAGAAATATATAAAGACAGCATGTGTCTCTCTTACTGATGTTACAAGTACTTTGGCTCTTTATAGCCAACAACGTTCAGCCTTCAATCACCTTCACAAGAAACAAGTTGTTATGGAATGAAAAAGGTAATTCAGGTAAAATATGAAACCCTCTTCTCTGCCCATGCAAAAGAATAATCTGAAGAGACTCACATGTTCATGAATCCAACTGTCTTCACTGCTCGCCTAACTCATATGGCTTTGCAGGACAAGCCATATTGAAAGCCATATTGAACCTACGTAAAACACACAGAAATCTGCACTGAATGCATATTTGAGAAACCTGATAATTTGAGTATAGCAATGCTTTTCAGAGCAAAAGCAAAATATACTTTCAGACCTGAAAGATGTTGGGGGGATGGTAAAAGAGGCAGAGCGAAGCAGCCCCTCTCCAAAATTAAATTCTTGATATATAATTTTATCTCTGTGCTAATGACATATTAATTATAAGCATTAATATATAAATACGTATGTGTGTACAGACACACACATATATATGAATATATACATTATAGAATGAAGCTTAAATTTTTCACAATACTTGTTGAGACTCAAAGAAGGAAGTAGATATTCTCCAAAAGGGAAAAAAAAAATTACTTCAAAGGTAATTACAAAAATTGCAGCTTTGTGCTTCGCTTCTTTCACATAGAGTTTGTGGCAGTTTGACTGACTTTGAAGTGAGAATAAGCTGCGGAAATTGAAGGCTTTCCCTTCAGTTTCCCTTTTGACTTCTTTGTACTATCTGAAAACACTTTCGCAACCAAACCCAACTTTGAACCATGAAATTAATCAAAGTTCCCTAATCCATTCTAGACTGAGGGGAAAAAAAAGAAGTCAGATGCTTCTTCAACGCCTGAGCCATTTGAACTTTTCACTGTCCTGGCGATGCTTCTCCTCCCTGCTCAAGACAACACGTGCAAACCTTCCTGCCACTCAGATCAGCTGCAGAGTGGTGGAGCTGGTAGCTGCAGGCTCTAGGGAGAGCTCCATATGGTCTCTGCCTTCAGCAGGCCCTGTCGTCGGGAGGAGTGAGGGCCATCCATGAAGGAATCAGGGAGCAGCAGGCACGCCAGGAGCTACCACGCGGGGCAGAGCAGACAGTGAGGTCTTGGTCAGCAGTGTCACCAGCTGAGAAGGTGCAGAGAGAATGGAGGGACAGTGCAGAGGCTAAAGCCTGGAGGAAAGGAGAAAGGGAGCAAAAAAAGAAAACAGACCGTGACAATGAGACGGAGATGAGCGAGAGGAAAAAAGTGGTGACTGTCAGGCAGTAGGAAGTTCATCAAAGGGACTACAGAGTTTCCTCCTGAACCGGGCATCGACAGGTAACTACAACCTTATGTTGAAGGGAAATAGCATGGAAACTAACAATACTTCAGCTAGTGCATTACAACTTGCAACAGCAAAGCTGAACACACCTCCAGCCTGAGCCCAGCCAGAGTGCTTAACACCAGGGGACCCTGACAGCAGCATTAGGAGCAGTTCAGCCGAGCCGGTGGTGAATTCTTCCTTCATTGCTCCCTGCTTCCAGGACAAAGAAAGCTACAAAGACAAAGGCAATATTACTTCACCTTTTCTTTACAAGAATTTGCTATGTTACATTCTGCAGAAAGGGTGGTCTTGCCAGCAGACTGCAAGAAATCCTCCACCGGGATGGAGACGGCCCGTGCGTCTTGTTTGGGCTGTGCATCACATTACCTTATAAACTGACCCACAGGTCAAAGCCAAAACAAAAGATAACACAGACAGGGGAGATTTCTTTACTTCACAGTCTGAAACATCTGGATCAACTAAGACAACCAAGTTGTTGGTTCAAATACACACCCTCATTGGAACAGAAAATCAACGTTCCTGTTCTGGTTGCCAAGAAACAGTGAATAAAATTGCTGAAATCAAACCCCCATGTTCTTTTGCAACTATTTTATTTTAATTAGTGACTCCCAGAACAGGCTAACATCCTCTGAAGTTAGCAGGCAACTTTTAGAGAGGTGACTTATGGGGGAGTAAAAGGTAAGGGAGGAAGAAAAGAAGGAGAAACAGAAAGAAAAAAAGCTGTCCTCAAGTAGGAAATAACGTCAATGTTCTCATGTACCAAACGGGGGTAAGGTTCATGGCTTAAAGTTCGAGTCTCAATGATTTTGCAAGAACCTATGAACTCTGACAACGCAGAACAGTGATTGCATTTTGTATTAGCTCTTCATTTCACCCATAGTATATCTTCATGTCCCCACTGACTGCTTTTTTAGGATAGCAGCATCAACAGTTCCATGAAGGGAAAGGGAACAGGTCATGAAAACGTTATCAATCACTGTATCCACAGAGTTTTCTTAATTCCAATATTATAATCCCAAAGTTATACTAGAAATAAGAAAAAAGAAAAAAAGTTGGATGTTAATAACTACATCCCTAATATTTCTAGACATTCATATCACTTCAGAAGTACAGATATTTTCTCAAGGTAGGCTGTTTTAATACTAGTATGACACTGGAAATGAATACAGTGCCAAGAGTAGTAACTTTGATAATGTAAATCATTCTTTGGAGCCATAAACTGTGTGGAGAGATGGAAAAGACTGAAAAAGGAGGGCTGGGGAGCAGAGCAGCCAAGAAAGGAAATTGCATGAGAGATGTGGGATGTGTAGACAAGGTAAGGAAATAATATAAAAAGAAGAACGGCTGATAAGAAAGTGAAAAACAAGATTAAAGTGGTCATAAAAATGAAAGCAGAGACAAGGGCCTAGATCCAGAAAAGCTCTTATGTTCTTAACTTCCAGTATGTTATTAAATATAAGAAGCACAGTACAAATAAAGTTAATGACATATTTTGCAAGACAGAGGAATTAACAATCAAAGAAAGAAAAGTAACAAATCAAAGAGCAATGATATCTAAAGAAAGAAATAAAAGGCTCAGCAGAAGACCAGAATGAGACTAAACACAGAATGTGAGCCATCCTTGTCGCAGGGGGCTGTCTTAGGAGTTCTCAATATTATGGCATCTTTGGATAGCCTAAAAATCTAAAATATTTAGGGAATAAAAAGGAATCTTAATATTGGCATCAGACAATTCTTAGAACAAAACATTGGTATTCTCAGTAACAGCAATGCAAAAAAACCACAGCAGTGTTCAGCAAATGTGTTCTGATGTGGGGGGGAGAAGCCAGATGATGCTGTACCACCTTCCATCCTTGTAACAATTCACAAGAATGTTAGGCTGCAGTTACTGACATCACATTTTTTCAGCTAGTACGTCTTAAAAAATTGCTAGAAGACTTACGAGAGCTGGCCAGTGACTTCTCTGCACTTGAACTATAATATTCAATAAATCCTGAAACACTGAAAACTCGTAAGACTCAGGGGAAAAAAAGCCAGTATTATACTAGAATTTTGAAGAGATAAACAGGATGAACCAATTAGCTTGGGCCCAATATCTGATTTTATTCTCAAGGGAAATCAGGGTTTTAATTAAGAATTAGAGACTAATACAATATCAACCAATAAGGTTATTTACGTGTGCAGTGATTTATCTGAAACTGAACAACTATTAATTCAAGATATTTGGCCAATGAAAGCAACAGCATTGTGAAATATAAGCATTTGATACAGACATCTGACAATTTGATTAAGGTAAAAGTTAGAAACAAAACCAAATTGTCATATGTTAAAATAAAAGAAAACTGTTTATTAGACTTTAAAAAAAGGCAACTGTGAATGGAGGAACATCACAGGGATGAAGGAACCAACTGCAGTTCACAGGCTGGGTATGGCAGCTATTTTGTATTTTCCTCAGTGTCACGTATGCAAGAATAATAGTATTACTAACCAGACGTACAGAAAAATACAATATTTGTAATAATGATAAATAAATACTTTTAACAATGAAAACCAACATGGATTGTTTTATAACCTTCTTTCAGGGAAACAATATGATTTCCATAATAGTTAAATATCAAAGCACATATCTAAGGTGAGGGGAGGGGGCGGAAATGTAAGCCAGTTGCTAGACAGAGTGCTCTGTCCTAAGGAGAAGTGACTGACAGAAATTTGGAGTACTAGCAGGCAGCTGAACAGGAGCTGCCAATATCACCCTGTGCCCATAGGGTTACAGTAATCCTCGTCTACGGAAAGACAGAATAGCAATAAGAGTCACATTTGACTATTTGCCACAGACAAATCTACTGGGATAACACATATGAAGGCCAGAAACAAACAGCACTTTTTAACAGTACACATAATTATCCATTGGAAAAGTACTCTGTGCTTGTCCAGACTGATTTAAAGTAGTCTTACAACAAAGCAAAGAGTTTCCTTCCTAAACTATCTATCGTTTCAAAAAGAAAATAATTCAGAGAGCTCCTACAGGTTGTGCTACCCAGCAAGTCAGCCAGGATGGTCAGAGCAGATTTCTTCAGCCATGCAAGCTGAAAACAGGACTGTAAAAATCCTGAAAACAGGACTGTAAAAGCCCAGTGTTCATACCGTGGGAATTATCCATAGGGCAAACTCTACAGCAAAGAGGTGTTTTCCCCAAGGACCAAGGCCTTGCAAATCCTCACAGCATTCAGATGCCAAGAGCAATCAGAGCCAAGAGAAGAACAACATGTTTGGGACAGACTGAACAAACTTGAACATAGGAAGTTCCATCTAAACACGAGGAGGAACTTCTTTACTTTGAGGGTGGCAGAGCACTGGCACAGGCTGCCCAGAGAGGTGGTGGAGTCTCCGTCTCTGGAGACATTCAAAACCCGCCTGGATGCATTCCTGTGCAGCCTGCTCTAGGTGACCCTGCTCTGGCAGGGGGGTTGGACTAGATGATCTCCAGAGGTCCCTTCCAACCCTACCATTCTGTGATTCTGTGTGACTGCATCAGTCAATGATGTGAAAAACCCAAGCGGCACTGGCGCTCAGGGTTGCCTACCTCTGCTGGGGCTTCTCCAGCTCCTTCAGGTGGCTGTGAGCGCACAAGGAGGAAGGTGGCTTCTTTTTATTTTGACTACACATTCTTCAAATACACAGAATCCCCATCCCAGCATATCAAATTCAGTAACTTGGCCATCACACAAATCAGAAAGGTATTGTCAGATTGGAGGGGTTTCAGAAAAGAAAAACATCTGAATTAATAACCTATCAGTTTATAAAGTCACTAGGGTATACTCACCTGGCATATTTTAGAACATAACATATTGAGAATAAGTACAGGGGATACATGATACATCACAATTTATGAAGACACTTTCAGAATGAACAGCAAGAAACAAAACGTAGCTGTCAAAAAACATCCTTAGTAGAGGAAGATACACAGCTGCATGACACTATTGGGGGGGCAGGAGGGAGGGAAAACTCACTGATGGTATTTTTACAAAGCTAGAAAATTAAAAGAAACTTGCACTGAGAGGAACATGAAAAGGGAACACCCAGTATGCTTTTACTATACCTGACTTTTCCAACTCCGCCGTAGCTGATGACTGGCTATATATTCTAAAAACTTCAGAGACTAGACAAACTAGGCTGGTAGACAGAAAATGCTCCTATACAATCAAATAAATATCAAGTTTGTGCATGACTGCAAAGCAAAACCTTTAGACACTAGTGATGAACATCTCAGGGAGCAGCTAAACACCTAACCCTCAAGATATGCAAATATTCATTTGAAAAGGCCCAGTATATAGGAATTTTGCTATCAAAGAGTCAGTTTGTAATAGCAATCATAAAGCTCTTAAATTAAGAATCTATGTAGGAGCAAGCCAAGAAATCCCCTAAAATACTGCTTGATTGGAAAAATAGGAATTGCATAGAAATAAAGAAGTTGCTATAAAGGAACTAACAAGTGAACAAATAGAAGAGCAAAATGTTTTTAGGTACAACACAGAACACTGAGGGACACAAACATATGGAAAACCAACACAGCTAGCTACCAATTTATGAGGTTATTTGAAGCAGCTCTTCAAAAAACTGAAGTTGGTGTCTTAACAATAAAAGAGAAGATAGAACTCTGCAGACTAAATGTAAAAATGCAATAAGGCAAGCCAAAAAAGGTTTGAGAAATATCTTGCAAGGTTGTGGGGGTTTTTGTGTGTAAAAGGAGCACCAAGAGAAAAAAGTCTATAGCATAAAAGCTAAATGAAGTTTTTGCATCCGTGATCATAGCAAGGACCTTAAGGGAAATTCAAGTAACAGAACCTTTCCTAAGAAGGCGGGGTCATTGAAGGATCTGTCTGAAAGGTAAAGTCTCAGTGAAAAAGGCTATAGAAAAATCCATAAAGAGAACAATAAGAAGTCACCAGGACCAGCTGGTGAGTTTTAATGGAATTCTAGGGTGCAATTCTCAGTATCAGAGGACAGGGGAAAAGACAAAATGGGATGTCAATTCTTAAAAGAATTTGGGGAAGGAGGAAGACAGAGGTAAACCTAAGGTAGCTGAGAACAGATGGCCAGACTTCTCTACTGGGTAAATTAACAGAAAATGCTACAAAGACCACAACTGGAGCATCCAAAAATACAATATCTGGAGAAATGTCATCATGGGAGCCTCTCTAAAAGGATTTTTGTTTTGGAGACAATACAAATGTAAAAAGGAATTAAATTAATTGTATTTCTATAAGCAAATACAACAAGCTCTGTCTCCAAGAGCTCTCAGAGAAATGGAGGTGCCGCAGACAGACCCCATGGGGCTAAATAATTGCCTAAAAGGTGGGACACAAATAAAAATACTAATGTTTAGGCTTTTTTTCAATAGAGAGAGGTCACAAGGGAAGTCTTCCTATTAGTGCCTCTATTATTTAATATTTTAATAAGAGACCTGGAAAAGAGGTCTCTTTGCTGATGATACTATATTAGGGTAGTAAGGGTGAGAGCCAACAGCAATGAGTTGGAACAGGATTTCACAACATAAAGTAAGTGATGAAATGGCAGCTGGAATTCAATAAAGATCTGAAGGCTTAAGAGTATATTAAACAAATGATGGCTAAAAATTTGGCTTATTTAGACTAAAAACCAAAAACAACCAAAAAAAAAAATAAAGAGAGAGGAAATCTGACTACTCTGTAAATAAAACACTAGGCATAACCATCAAGACCTAAAAGGTATTTAAGCCAAAGAAAGAAAGTCAGCATGGCAAACAAATTTAGTATGGAAATTACAGAGGGGTGAAGCTCTAGATCAGCCTGTCCACGAGAGGAAAAACAGCCTAACTGGGCTTTAAGATAAATGTGGATAAGCACTGTGAACAAATTACACAATCTGGTTGCTATGACAGCTCAGTACTGGGTTAGCTGCCCAACTTAGGCTGGCTTCAACAGATGAAACTAAAGCAAAAACTTACCAGCAGGAAGCAGATGCACTATGACTTGTGTCTATGCAGAAGTAAATCCTAGTGCATTATCTATGCAGAAATCAGCTTCTGCTTAATGACACGGTATGTTTCTGCGCCTCTTTAGATTAAGAGAGGTGAGCTGCTTTGCGTGCAAGAAGCCTTGGAGGTAACTAGCAATAACTCAGCCACGTGCACAAGACTTCTATCACTAGAGATGTAATTTGATTTAAGGTATTTTTGAGAGGGAAAGTATGTTCCACTTTCATCCAGAATGTCTGCTTTTCCCTTTTACTATGTTTCTATGACAGCAAAAGTAACTTTAAGTATAGAAAGAGAGAGGCTCGTAGGAAGGTCCAGTCTTTCGCAAGCGGCTGCCTTGCCAGAGCTGATCCAGTGCTGAGACAAATGAGTGACAGGTTAGTTAGTTAGCACAGAGAAGGCAAATAGTTAATACAAATAAGGTGTGTCTATGTTACCAGCTTTGTTCACAGCAGAGAGATTTTGTACTGATCTCCTCCAGTCTTGCAGTGGCTTGGTTTGCAGAGCAGCTGGGGTGTGCATAAAACGGATTCCTTTTGGGGTAAAAATAAACTGAAATCTCTGCTCCAAAAGGTGTATCAAATGCACCCTGGCCCCTCATGGGAACATTAGGGTCTGAACACAAGACTGGTTCTTTGGGCAGTCTCCAGCCACGTGTCTGGCATCATATGCCACCCGGGACATCAGGCCCTCACTGTCCCAACACAGCACTGCTGGAGTTTCACAGGGATGGACACAGGTGGCTGGAAACCTGCCAGGAAAGTCGTGCCGGGAGAGCAGGGCACAAGGGGCATGGTCCTACCCCAACCCCGGCACTCAAGTGAGAAGATCTAAACCAGCCCGGCATTTACTAGAACTAGAAGACCCTGGTTGTTTTACAATGACAACAGGTTGTGTTCGAGGGTTGTATAACACCAGGCAGGTGATATGGGTTCATTTCATAACATATACATTTCCCAAGCACAAAAATTTTGCCTTAAACGAAATTAGTTGTCCAATGTTTTGTCTAGTTTGCAATCACTTAAGTTACCAAAGATCAAATTTGCTAAATGGTTTGTCTTACTTGTCGCAGTTTAATCCCTGAGGGATGGAAGATCAGTTGCTTCTGCTTTTTCCTCGTTTAAAAAAAAAAAATAAAAATATCATAACTGACTCACCATCTAATTCATAAAGTTTCTTGAGCCTCTCTTGACTCAGCTTTCTCTAGCTTTTTCTGTTTTATTTTTAAAGGCATTTCTTCAAGTACATCATTCATGTTGCTAGGTTTCAAGAGAAAAGAAATAAAGGAAGAAGACAAATCCATTTATTTTTTTTCTTAAAGACAGATCTTTGTCAAAAGTCCAAAAGGAAGTATGAAAGTAATCTTCTCCTTTTTTCCTAAATTTACTTTTTCATTGTTTGTGATGGACACTTTGCATGTAAAAACGTGCCAGTGAGCAACAGCAAATGCTTTGTTAAGAGGAAGACTACCCAAGAAAAAGAAGTGTTAAGGAAATAATTATGAAGTCATACAATTCATCTGTCATAAGATTACAAAATTTCATTTAAGCGGTGCCTTTGGTGTCCTCCTGCTTTAAAGTGTTCGCATGTGCAAGCGCTTCTGTGTCTAGTATGCCAACATAGACAGGAACATTATTGAAACGCCGTCATGTTTGGTGCAAAGCAACTGCTCAACGGGCCATAGCAACATATATAACATATATAGGACAAAAAGCAAATCCACAAGAAGCATGCCCAATTTAAACTACAGGAAGAGTTTAGGTTGACCAAACAGAACAAATTCGCTGGGACAGAATTATTATTACTCCTTATTCTTGTGAAATGTGCCATCAGCTTTCTCATGATCCCATGAAACCAAGGCCTCAGGGTTGCTTTCACATCCAAAAGTGCCCAGGCAAGCTATCAATGGCTGCACAGAAAGTGCCCTTCAGACAGAGCCGGAGGCAGTCAACACAAGCAGAAACTGAGTCATTTCTTAGGGTGGTAAGGGCACAGCTTGGCATCAGTTGAGGATATATTTGCATACTGGGCACCAGCACTATCTGAGATCAATGGTATTTTGGAATGAATAAGCAGATTGTTGATTTATAACAATATAGCAAGATGAGCCCACAAATACCATTTGAGACCATTACCTCAAAATTGGTGACACCAATAAAATGAGACCCGGCTATGAAATGCTGTATCTCTGCAAATCAAAATCTCAATGATCTTATTTGTAAAGACACAACCAGTTTATCTCCAGTTGAAGAACGTACAAGGCAAAACGATACGCAGTTACACTAAAGTTACCCACAAACTTTCGGAGAACAAACAAAATCTAAAGAAGATTTTAGGTCTCTGTTGGCTTGTATTTACAACAAAGTGCTTTGAAAAAATTGCCAAAATTCAAATCTGACCAATTTTGGCTTCATAGTGTTTATGTTAAACTGCCATAGGTGATACAAAGACTGAACAGACAGTTACAATAGTCCACAAGCTATCTGGCAGATCTAACCCGTAACTGCTGTGCTATTGAAAACTATAAAAATTGTAAACAAACGCTGTTGAGTACTGAATAGACACAAAACTAGTAGCTCTATATAGAAATGTAACTGGACTCTTCAAAAGCAAAATATTTGAAACATATCTGCATAATTCCATACTTATTTCTTTGTAGACTATTCTCCTTTAACTATTCCATTTCTTAAGATAATCAAACACAAGATAGATGGTATTTTTATTACCGGTAAGTCCTTGCACTGAAACAATTAGTTATATTTGCCCATTAATAAAGATACAGAAAAATTATTTTCAAAACCAAAGATTATTTTCACTTTAAAAAATAAACCAAGTTTTATCATTTAGACCCTAGAACATACTTAAATGGTGAACTGGCAAAATTCTCTCCTTTTGTCTGTTAATCTACCTTCTGCACCTTCTGGTTAACAACAGAAATGATTAAAAAAAAGAAAAAAAGAAATTGGAGAGACAATCCAAATTACAGGTCTGGAAAATTATAAATTAAATTTACTTTTAATGTCCAATAAGAAAAAGGACTTCTTTCAGATCAAAGAGATCTGCAAATTCCGAAAGCTGTAATACATAAATGCTAGCCACTGAAAAAGCAAAAGAAATAAATATATCTTGTAGAGCTAGCAAATTGTTCAGTATTGGGTAATTATTTAGAAATCTTTTCCTCCAGTTTTATCTTCTTCCTCAAACTAGTTACTAAGCATCAGCTGAATGCTGCCAGACTGAGTTGCTACAGCTACTGGCTCCTTGGAACGTGGGACTTTTTCCTAAAATTAATAAAGAGGATTAATTTACTCTTGCAAAGCCAAATTCTCATTTCCATCCACAATAAAGCATCGCCCTAGTTTCTTCCGCATTCATTTGCGGTGTTGCCCTCCAAAAAGTAAGAAGGAAAATGAGGGGGGGGGGGGCGGGGGGAAGAATAATTGGGTGAGAAAATATATGGTCATATTTTTAAACTGTGTCTTCTTCAGGGGAAAATACTGCGTTTAAATTCCAATTACGCTATTTAGCCAGAAATGGAAATGGCCGCCTGAGTCGCTGAGTGTAATCCTTCCTACCAAGCCTTCGCCTCCCGCAGCCAGCTCACCGTGCCTCTTATAAACAGGGACACGTCCTGGCCTGCCCTTCCCCTGGAAGGCTGAACCTGCCTGCGTTTCCAGCTCCAGCCTGCATTTATTCACAGTCATACCTGCTTGGGTTTGTGTCATCAGCAGTCTTCAGGACAAGTCTTCACGTCTCATCAAGATAAACAATATTTAAGCAAAATCAGCACCTAGAGCGTTGTGGCAGAAAGATTTAAAATCATCTTCCCTAAGCACAAGTCAAGTTATTACCTTTTGCCACTTGTATTTAAAATTTATAGTCATACGCTTGTGTGAAAGGTATTAAATGAACTCGCTACACTTTAATGTCTGGCAAGTGCATTTTATGGTTTTATATATATATATATATATATATATATGTCTATAAACAATTGTAAAAACTTTTGTTTTCACTTTTCAGTATTGTTGTACTCTCATTTACTACCAAATAATCTCATGTTTCCCTGCACCACTCACCAAGCCTCTAGAGTACCACTCCATGTACAGTATAAGGATTAATTTTTTTTCCGTAGCTTCCGAGGGCTCCCACGAGGCTTGCTTCTTCCTCCCTTCCTTCCACACCCTCTGGCATGGCTTTTGCAAGCTCCTGTGCCCCTTCCTCAGCTTCTGGAGATTCCACAGTGAGATCTGAGTAGAGCAGCGGGACACGTGTAGGAACCCAGCGCACACTGGCTCTGCACCTTCACTTTCTACTTATGCTTTTCCCACGGCACTCTCATTAATTTTACACTCAGTTTTCTCATTCTCTTCCCACCAGGGTCTCCCCCCACCACTGCGGTGCCCGAGGAAGCGGCGCAAAAAAAAGACAATGGGATAAGAAGCTGCTGCCAGAAGTAACTCTGGATAGCTGTGAGGAGGAGGTGTACGAGGAGCCCTGCCCACTGGCCGCAGCCGTTTGCTTGTCAGTGACATTTCAGGTGGCGGTGCCAGCGAGACGTGCACGGCCGTCACTCCAAATCAATGATTAACGACTGAACCAAGGCAGCGAAATGACAAGGTCTAAAATATGAGAGTGACAGCCCAAGATTAAAATCCACATGTAACATTGCTCTCTGCCTCTCCAAATCGCAGGGGGAAATTCTCTGAGACTCACCGGATCCCTGTGGCTGGGAAGGACCTCGGGGCCCCCCTCACGTAGCACAACCCCCCTGCTCAAGCAGGGTCACCCACAGCAAGTCGCTTGGGGCCGTGTCCAGTTGGGATCTGAATATCTCCAAGCACAGAGACTCCACAACCTCTCTGGGCAACCTGTGACACTCTTTGACTCACAGTTAAAAAACACTTCTTTTTTTTTTTTTTTTTTTAAACATTTTCTTGTGTTCCTTTTCAGAAACAAAGACAACAGATGAGCATGAATGAAGCTAAGTAAATAAACCACTAGGTAAAACAAACAAAAAAAAACCCAAACAGGAAAAGAAGTGATAATACAGATCCTTTGATTTAACTAGTTGTATTTTACCAACTGCAATTTCTCTGGTTACCAGAGAGATGGACGCATTTCTTAAGCTGGGGACCCATGTTCACAAGCACTAGCATTCAGTTGTGGGACGCATCAGGGAATCCAGCTCTGAGGCAAGCTCTCAAAATTCCCGTTATGTGCCCGTTGGTACTGTGCAAACTCATGAAGCAAAGGCAAATAGGCAACACTGGATTAGAACTCGCTTTATCATCTAATGAACATACATAGTCTCTTTTTAAAACCATTATAAACACTCTCCTCTCCTGCCCACGCAACGCTTTAGCAACAAACCCAGCAAAGCAACAAAACTTTTGAACAAAAATGGCTGTAAGGTCGGCTCCTAAGTTTCATCCAGTTTGCATAATAAGGATGGGGTTTTTTAAATTGTTTTCAGTTTCTGAGTCAGGTATTTACACACAGAGCTGTCGTGCTTCTGACACTGCAGCAATCCAACCAACACAGAATTTGGGACACCAGTTTCTGTCAGCACCTATGATGAGGAGAGGAACTGCACTGAAAAACTAACACACCTCACTACGGCTCCTTGTACTTCGGTGTAATCACTAAGTGAAATGTCTCTGTTCACAACGGATTTTTAGAACAAAAAACACCCAAACTATTTCAAACAGGTCTTTCATGTAATGCCTGGTCATTAGTGTATAGATCAGCAACACACAGAAAATAAAGAAATGTGTGGTAATGGCCTCTGCACCTCCAAGTGATTCAATATGGGGTACAGACAGAAGGCCACAAAGGAAAACTGGGAGATTCCAGCTTATTTCATTACATCTTTTTCACAAACACTTGTTCTCAAACTTTTATAAGTTATCAAGACATACCACTTAGGCATCCAAATTTAAAATAAGCCTTTGAAACTGCAAAGTAAACTCCAAAGAAAGCACAGGTAATTTGGAAGAAACAAAAATAAAAGAAAACTAAACCAAACCAAAACAAAACCAACAAAAACCCCCAGTATTAAATAGAAAATAAGTAAAACATGCGTATACCCTGCTATGGAGGAGAAGGATTTTTGGAAAATCATATTTATCCAAGGAAAAAAAAATATAGTTAAATTAGGCAAAAGCAATACTTAGTAGTAATTACCAGCTAAATTTTACCTACTGAGTTTAGACACTGTCTTAAAAAATGGATAGGCGAGACTCTCACTTTGTACAAGGAAGAGCCTCTATGATAAAAAGAAAATTACAAATCTCACCAAATATGATTTCAATATCACGTAAAATAAGCAAGGCTCAGCATCAGCCTAGATCAAAATACAGTATTTCATTCATACCAGAAAAATTATCCACTGCTTCACGTACATGACTGCCCTTTAACTGAATTAAGTCCTTTCACCATTACGTCTCAGCCAATTGGCCAAGGCACCAGCATGTGATTTCAGATTATTTTGTTAACCATTGTTCAACTAAATGATCAATTTTGGCTATGGGGAGGGGGGGGGAGGTCACATCATTCTTTCTCGAGTGCAGCACAGGATTTTTGACACCGCCTATAGCACACGTTAAACGAAGTACTGGTACACCTGAAATATTCCTTATTAAACTTAAAACGCCTTTCAGGTGATATTTGGAATGCATTTGGTTTGTTTTCTGTTGCTTTTCTAGTCTTCTCAACTACATTGCAGGACACAGGAAAAAAAGAGCATAGTAAGAAAAAGTAACGTTGGAAAGCGTAAAACATAAATCAAACAAACAAACAAAAAAACCCTAACATCTAAGCATTCCCATAGGTATTACTAGGGGTGCCCAGCAAAGGTTCAGCGTAAAAGCAGCGTTTAAAATTGAGTGTGAGGGGCAGAAACTGCAAAAAACCAAGAGTTTTTTCTGACTTACATTGCTCCCAGAAGGCTGTTGCCATTCCCTGTGCGGGGCTCTCACTGGCCGGGGGGATCACATGACACGGGGAACCAAAATAGAAAAGTCTCGGGAGCGAGGAAGCTGAACCAGAAGCACATTTGCAAGAAAAGACCTATCGCAGGCACAATAACACGCCCTTAGCAGCAAAAGGTGATAAATTCGGACGGGAACCTAGCCTCTCCTGAAAAACAGGCAATGCCTTGAACCTTGCAGCCCGGCATCAGCCACCTTTTCAACACATGGGAAACGTTTTCTGGTATAAATCTCAGTTCGTGTCTCCACATACCTAAACCTGGTAACTGCTCTAATAAATCTCAACAAATTACCAGACCTTAAAAGCAAATAGGATCTATTACATTCAAAAATAAATCTATTATTGTTTAAAAATAAACTTCCACTGCTGGAACCTTTTTCATCTCCAGGCTGAGGTTTTTACTAGTTTGTATCTAGAGAGGAAGCAATTTTTTTAAAAGCATATGCTCTTAAGATAATTGGGAGAGCTGTAAACACATTTGGAAGATTGCTTTCAATTCTTTTACAAGTAAAAAATACAGTTCCAGACCTATAGAGTAGTAAAACATGCACCGTAAATCTGCAATTATAAATAAAGAGAAGGTTCAAACAATCCGAGGCAAAAGCTGAGCAGATGAATTAGTGTCCAAATGCAAGTTCTATACAACGATAAAATCTGGTCTGATTTCAAGGCTGCTGTTTAATTATCCCAGTCAGAAGAGCAGCCCTTCCAGTTTCGTAAAGCTTTTAGAAAATAAGTTCCAGCAAAATACTGTTGTTTGGATTACAGGAAATACATGTTTACTGCTTCATTTGAAATTAGATTATTATAGTTTTACGTTCAATAAAATGTCAGGCATTTCCTTGTTTCTAGTGCATGTTGGGACAGTTATTGTAGAAGGAAGCTTTACTGAAAGATGTAAACTGCTGTTTACTGAAACAGCAGTACGAAGGAGACCATGATCAAGGAGAAGGGAGATAATGCTGCATATGTTAACAGGACAAGGGCAGGAAGTAATTTCTTGTTCTAATGCTTAAATGCAATCACCCTCACCTTGCAGTTAGTTATAAGGCAAAAATATTGAAATGCCCACCCTTTCAATGCAAATGGCTCACAAGGACTTTTGAATAAACAGAGGCGTAGAGTATGCAGTACAAAATCCTGCATGTCAGACCCCCCCTGCGCAAGAAAAATGGAAATAATAAGAGGAGGAGTCAAGAAACCGAATTATTCTCCTTTCATTAAAAAAAAAAACCTCCGCAAAGGTAATTTTTCTTAATAGTAAAATCTCAGATTAGGTTTCCCAAAAAAAATTGTACATACGTATCAAAATATACACAGAATTAGAAAATACCTTCAATCAAGACAGATACTTTGAGATTACAAAACCAAGACCTATTTTATTCTACAGGATACCCCAATACTTACACTGAATTTTTCACAAAGTGAGGTACTAGTCCGTGTAAACATGGTAGCATAAAAAGGGTCTTTGTATCTTCCCTGTTCTTATTTTCAGTTGTGAAAGGAAAAATGAACATTGGCTCAAAGTAGTAGAATAGAAGAATACACCAGAGCTGTTGACGTTGATTACTTAAACATAAAGGAAATCTTTCCAAAACTACTAAGTCTGAAAGATTTGAAGCTTATGTTTTTCTGGAAAAAATGCTATTTTAGATCCTTAGTGCATATTGCTGTGTACATACTTCTAAGTATTCTACCAGGTACACAATTTTTATCACTGTGTTCTTAGAAAAAGCTTTGCATCACTTAAATTGTGCCATTTTGCAGATAATGTGACGGAACTGAAGCCAATGGAAACCACCCATTGATCACAATAAGGAACATATTGGGGCACTGAAGTAAGTACACAAAACAGTGGATTCTGTTGTAGCTCTCAAAAAAGTGAGTAAAGAAAATTGGCTTCAGCTACGTACTGTTCATTGATTTAAGAAGCCTGGATGAAAAATCATCTCTTGGATCTATTTTAAATGTAACAATGGCATTCTTTGCCGTATTTCAGAGGAGGCCTAGGTAAGTGCTTATACCTTTCTCAGAGGATTGTCACTGTATTATCCAAACACACTGCAAATCATCTCCACAACCCCTCTGTGGCTGAGTATATAGCTTATTTTATACAGTTTGTGTTATATTTTCCCGTGCTTCATTTTTCAGTTTGAAATTATGAAAGCTGCTGCAAAACACGCGGGGTGGGGGCAATGTTACAATATTCCACTACAGACAACTCAGCGGGGCAGAAATGTAATCAGATGGAAAACAAACCTACGGGCAAAGACAGTGAATTGAATGGCCAGAGGGATGTCAAAGTTGGGAAAGAAACGCAGCCTTGTGGGGAAGGGGAATGGCAAGGAAGAAGTACACCATCTACCAGACAGAGTAAAGAGCCTTGGGTAAAAACAGAAAGAGTGTCAGTAAATCCTGGAGCTTAATGAGAGTGAGCAATACTTGGAACAGAGTACAACATCTGTTTACACGGCTGGAACCAGAGCGTCAGGTCTCTGTTATTCTGCATGCCTGCTTTTTCGCCCGTTTTTCTTAACACAGATGTATATGCACAGTCATGCAGTGATTGAATAGGCATTCATCAAATGAGCAATTTGACAAATGCTGCGTTTCAATATTCAAGTTATTTAGTCAAATACTGTCCAATAATACATCTATTTTATAAAATTTCTACTGAAAGTATAATGGGGACAAACATTAATATATTGATCTGCCCTGATAGTACATTATGATTTTCCAAAAAAAAAAAAAAAAAAAAAATCATAGATGGTTAAAGAATGCTGTTAGAAGTAGCGTGCAGAACAGTTTTACCGATTTAAATTGCTAGAAACATGTGTCCCTATTTCACCTTCTTGGTAGGAAGTTTAATTCTTGAGCCAGAAGAAACCAAGTGATTTTTTTCAAGCATGGGGCTCACTTGTTTCCCAGAGGCGTGACTAGGTTGGACCAATTTTCTGAGAGAGTCTCTTCATAAATTGATAGAATACTTAAGCAAAATATCAGGGCCAGCAGGTTATTCCCCTTTCTCTTCACAATTCTAATACATCTTCAAACAAGTTTTCTTCACCACCTGCAAAAAATTTAAATCTTACTGCTATCACCAAATTCCCATATGTCCTAAAGTGACATTTTTCTGTAAAGTTAATGGGAATTTTCAGTATAAATATACAGAAATAGATTCATAATATGTTCATCCTTCCTTATGCACTTAGTTTAGGGCTGTTTATTTCCAAAAAAAACAAAGTGCAAAAAATCTACTACCCATTTCAGTCTTAACTGACATAAAAACAGGAGTAAATTATATCACTCTTTTTTAATCTCTCTTGTGTATAACTGTAATCCACAGCCATTTGAACAAACTGTAGTTATCCCGGTGCTAAAATTGGCCTTTAAGAGCCTAAAGATAATCCTCTGTAACAGATGGCTCCCCTAATTTATTTAAATTCACCACACACATCCCTGCAAATTTACTAGTATCTGGTGATACATCTGATCTAAACGCTAACATGCACGTTACTCACAAACTGTTCCCCTGGAAAACACTATCCTCATGTAAGATATTTAAACCCATTTAGTGACCTTCTATGATTGAAGATACCAAGTAGCAATATAAAACTAAAAAAAAAAATCATACTCCATCCCTCCTGGAAAAAAATTAACCATTCTGTTGTAATGGAATAATAAAACGTAACCCTCCTACTCTAGGGATGACTGCTTCTACTGAAGACTTTTTTTTCCTCCTTGTTTAAAATTCATTCTAAATTCTCATCCCTACCAGATAAAACAATCCCTAATAGAAACACAAACACTAATTGAGTAATTTTGTGTGGTAAGTAAGAAGAAAATGGAAATCAGTGACATTTCTTAATCTGTTTACATACATAATAATACTTCACACATTGAAGACAATAGCTTTGCCACCACCTTTCCGCTAGTATTCTCAATAGACAAGGTAGTTTTATGCAGTTCTTATTTCTGCTCAGAGAAACAGCAAAAAGCTGGGAAATGTCAGGTGATGTAGTATTATTCACTGCCTGCTACGTCAGCCGTCAGTATGTCACAGCTACAGTCCATTCCACTGAACTACTGCAGAGACTAGAGATCCACAATTCATGTCATTTTTGAAGACTGCTACCAGGTTAATTTTTAATTTAAAAAAAAAAATAAACAAAGTAAAACGATAAATATGCCATAAGTATTTTAAATGTAACTGAGACTTTAACTTTGGGTGATTTTGATACAGCGCAATTGCACGAGATATTTTGCTGGAGTAACTCATGCAAATTCAGTTTTTTTAATAAGGAAGGTCCTTACCCACTTCTTTTCTGTCATATTACTAATCAATTTAGCATCTGTACACTAGAATTTAGCATTTAATACAGCACTAAAAACATAATCAGAAGAGTATGCACCAAGCAACTACATATCTAAGAGACTAGTTGGGGTCAAGAGCATTGAAACTTCCACAAAAATCTTCAGGTTGCAACAGACTTATTCAAATGAAATGTCTTTGTGATCAAATTAGGTTCTTGCTTGATCACCAGCAAGCAGATATATTATTGGGGCCTCACATTTCCCATACGCTATTCAATAACAATCTCATTGTCATCGTTATCACCATCTGTTCAAGAAAGGTCAGGATTTATATGAACAAATTAATTCCTAGAAACATAATATTAGAAATGGTTTAAATCAAAAGGTTAAACAAATTAATTTCCTTGTTACAGCTGTTGAGCATTAAGAGACACAAAGTCCATTCAAGTGAGTGGACAGATTCCCTTCTCCTTCAATGGGCTTTATAATGGGCTTAAGAGTACCCAGAAGCTCTTGACACATATTTTTCTGTCCCCTAACACCAAGATTGTGAGTGCCTAATAGCAAATCAGAAATACACATTGGTTTTAGCAGAGATATCTTAAGCAGGCCAGTCATCATGATTTACATTCTTTGGGTTTAACTTCTGAAGTGTCCAGCTACAGTGTATTTTTTTTCCTTAGTGCCAAAACTTTAATTCAAACCCAAATCAACTTCATTACCTTCCACCGAAAGGTGATGGGCATAAACTGTGAAAACTTTTCCTCACTTTAAACTGATGTTCCAGGAAATACAGTCCTATTTGATTTAGCAAATCTAGAAATCACTTTACCACTAATGGAAAAATCCCGGAGGCCTACCCAGTAAGACAGTAGACATTTGTGATTTTTTTAGTACTTCAAAATCTGTGTGTGATTTAGCAGGGAATTCCACCATTTCTAAAAGATTTTATTATTTTTTTTAAATAGAGAATATGTTCATAAGAAACTGCCTACTGTTGCAGGAAAAGAGACCAGTTTAAAATTTTAGACAAATATGATCTACCTTCATTAAATTCTCTATCATCTTTGAATACATCTGTCTTTCTAATATTAGGAACTGTCTGAAGTCATGAAGCTCAAACCCACATTGTTGACCTCCTGCCAAAAACAGATATTGTTTGAGTGACAGGCTAGTAATAAATCGAGGCCTTTTCAGCTGTTTCAATACCTCCATGTTAATAAAATCTTTAATCAAAAGAACATTTTTCAGATATTCACTGGTAAATAAAATAAAGGAATTGCAGACATTAAAGAACATAGATATTACAGGTGCATTTGTAGAGATGGAGAACACGTATAAGCGAAAAAATCTTGGAAGAACATAGAATATGAGAGAAACAAAGGAATAGATAAAAGTTCACAGGGATGTATTAAAAAACTACTGCTTTCTGGTAGTCTTTATGGTTCCTATATTATTACCTATGCAAGGCTGAGTTTTCCTGACGGTCACTACAGCTGTGTAGACATGCTCAAAGTAGTAATATTCAGGTCATGTTTGATAGAGAAGTAGACACAGTAACAAAAGACATTCAGCACAAATTACAAAATCTACTTTGGGGCCTGGATATACACTAGATGTGCAATTCCAAGTAGGCTACATGCTGCCGTGGCTGCACGAGGTTCAGCAGTTTGAAGTTATTGCAGATACATCAACATAGTCTTCAATCCCAACTTCCCATACGGTGCAGAACCACCCTAAGAGAGCTACTCACTCACACAGCTTATTTGTCTGTAGTGAAGAACCTAAAGAGCTTTACAGAAAGACCCCCATTGAAAATCCAATGTATGTGACTGTGCAATTTTCTAAGATCTATTAGATAGGCTAAGCAAAGCCAATTTGCAAAGAATATCACTGGTGGAGATTAGATCATAATTTTTTATCTTAAAAAATTTCTTCCTTAGACATAGAAGATGCAATTTGCAGGCCTACTTATTATGATTAAACTATATAGTTTTGGTTTTCTTAACAAAATACATGAACAAATGTATTTTTCCTCTAAATTTCTAACAAGAAAGGAAGAAAGAAAATCGAGAAGTCATCTGTTCCTAGGCATCAAATAGAGGAAATTTCCAGCTAAAAAGTGAAAGGTTTGTACAGTGATAAGAAAATTATAAAAAGGTGTTATAAGATATATATAATAACAAATCTTAATTAAAGCAGGCATCAGAATTCCCAGATAAATAACAGGGACACTAATTCAGTGGCTTATATGGCTCAGTAAGGGAAAAACAAGGTTTGTTGTTAAGTATTTTTCAGTTGAAACTCACATAATGATCACATTTGATTACCTGCCCTTTTATACTAGTAGCACAATCTAATAACAGAGTTAGTTTCAATTGCGTAGATACTTCTTGAAAAAGGCTTAGCGAAGTCAAGGCAAAACAGACCTGTACAAGTAATTATTTCTTTTTATGATTCGGTGGGGGGTGGAGGTGAACAAAGGAGAGAGAAGAGGGAAGATCAAGAGATACGGAAGAGGTATGGACTACATGTTTGGTAGGAGAATATTAAAGAGACGCAAAAGAAATTTCCCTTTACTCTTCTGTCCTGATTCTTCCAATTTTTCATTTAAATATGACCACCGCAAGTAAATGTTGAAAATGTTAGGATGCAAAAAGAAACTATCAACAAATCATCAAAAACATTTTGATTGACAGAAAGGAAGTAGCTACTGTCAAATATTTGAAAAAGGAAAGCATTTACTGTTAAATATCATTAAAGAAATTTCAAAATGAAAGCTGATTTTCTGTCAAAACATCAGAATATTTTATCATAAAATAATAAACCAGAAAGTTTCTGATTTTTCATAATGTTTTTTCATGTTTTAATTTTAACTGGAGAAAAAATTGGTGGAACTGTGATGAATCTGTAAATATTTTTTGAGAAGCACAAGGGGTGCTTTTTTTTTTTTTTGCCATGAATTTCATCCCTCTCTAAATGCTAGCTAATTCTAGGTACCATGTGCCCGTAAATCAGAATTAAAGCATTTCATACTCCACGCAGACTATTCCAACACACAGGCAGTTAGCCCAGAACAATATACAGCAAGATGATGATCCTTGCATAAGTTGACTGTCTTGCAGAATTAAAACAAACACAAATTACTTCAGAACTACAGCAGCACAATAGTAGTAAAGCACTTTCGACTCAGGTTGCATATTTAGGAAAAGGAAATTGTCACTAGCTATTACTGTCAACACTTAGGTCAAAAGTAATTTTATTACTGTGATCATTATTTAGCTTAGCCTCTCCTGGATCAATATTTAGAGGACAGGATCTAATTAAAATGATCGATAGCTTGAGGTTCCAAAATAATTTGATCAAAATAAATGCACCAACATGCAGCACAACCTCCAACACGTAGCAGAAAAAACTTTGGGTTTAATTATTTTGGTTGTGACAGAACTATAGGCATTTGTAAAACATATATTTACCTGCTTATGGATTGTATGGCAGTCTCCAAACTCTTTCCCAGCATCACTGGTAGTGTTACCAGCACTTCTGCCCTTACAGTCAGGGCAGGATGGGTGCAGCAGGACAGACACCTCACCCACCTGGGTCTTTCCTCTGCAAGGATGAGTTTTCAACAGCAACCCGTGCCTTCTTTCACTGGCATGAGGCACGTACTGCCTCTCCCACTTCAGACCCACACCCTTTTCAGCCCTACTACTGTTATAGAAGTGGGGTGTTAAAGGAGAAGAATGGGTGCGCAGATACAGAACAGTAAGAGGATTCACGGAAAAAAAAACGTGTTGCCCGAGTTTTTAGTGGAAGAGCTGAGAAAACAGTGAAAAAGGAAAGCTCTCATCCCTCTCTAGTTCCTCTTCTCCTTCCAAAACTTTGTCCATATACGCTGAATGTAAATCTGACCAGTTGATATATTGTTGTTGCCTCTCACTGTTTGCTTATGTCCTCTTCAAAAGGAGGGGACGAGCTGTGATGCACACTGCCGCGGGTGTGCGCAGTACGCAGGTTAACCTGCGACTTGCCAACCCGAACAACCAAACTCCACCCCACCCCTGAACATGGAGATTCCTGTGACTTCTGTGAGGGAAAAGAGGAAATATAGACTATCACCCAGAAACACAGCTGAGGCAGCAACCTCCTAAGCGGGATGAGGAGCCAAATGCGCACAGGGAGCCAGGAACCAGGAAACACCCACATTTGTGAATCTCCAGATGACACGGCATTGCCAGCTTCCGCTGCACTGCGTCAGTTTGCTAACACAGGCAGCCATGAACATCAGTAAAGCTCTGAGTCTCTACCTGTAGCTTCCACAGCCCAGCGCTCCATGCCCTGGGTATCAAACAATATCTAAACCTTTGGGGGACAGGTGAGAAAAACTAAAAGCGCAAGAGGTCAAGTTTCTCTGTAGCCGGTTGAAGGCTGCAGAATAAATTCCTAAGAATATGCTCTCGTTGCTTGAGCCAAACCGTATTTGTAACGATTAGATCTGGCCAATGTACTGGCAGTCAGATGATGCCGTGAAATGCTTCAGTCGCACCCTTCCTCTTGATAGATTGAAGCTATCATAGCTATTGAAGCTCTTTAATTCATTTTCCCTTTGATGATCAGAAAAAATTAATTGCCAACAGCTGAGCCTCACGCACACGCACACACCTTAGTGCCTGGTTCCCAAGGAAGTGGGTTTCCAGTTGGACACCAGGGATATGCTGCTGCAACCCTCACATGTGAGTCACCTCTGGAAGCAGTGCCGGGGACCAAACCCTGTCCTCTGTATTCAGAGAAATAAAGGCCAGTAGATAGGGCAGGCCATGCTGGGTCAGGCAACTGCCCAGTAGCCAATCTCCAACACCATCCATAAGCAGACGTCTAGGGAAGAGTAGGAACAGGTAAGCAGCCGTGACATTTCTCCCTATACTTGCCCAATCTCCAGCTGTTTACATTTATGAAGGTTTCCTGAGCCAGATGCAGCTTCCGTAAACCAGAAGCAGAATATGTGTATGTCTTTGGGAAAGGTTATTCAAGGAAAAAGAACAGGAACACAGGGACTTCCGTCTTAGCTCTAGCTTAACATGCTGTATTTTCTGTGATCGCACTCTGGAGAAAAACCGACAAAAAAGCCATGACCTAACAGAGAAACAAGAAAGATAAATTAAACAAGGATCTTCTATCCTATTCTCAGCTCTACTTTGCAAAAGAAATCATCAGCAAATTTATCCTTAAAAGCACTCTATATTTTAATACATATTTAAACCACATTTTCTATTAAGAATTGGGAAAAAAATCAGATACCTCCATACACATAAAACAGGAAATAAGAAAATTAACTGCTTTTCATTTCTACTATTGCTGGTTTTTAAAAAAAAAAAAAAAAAATCTTCTCATTTTGAGATTCCATAAAAACCCGAATCAGAAAAAAAATCATTTTGAGACTTCAAAAAAATAAAACCTAACATACTGACAAATTCATGAGGACATGCAAACTGATTTCTAAACTTGTGGGACTGTGCACTCTTTAAGTGGTAAGAAGCAGTCAGTGCAACGAAGCAATGAATGTTCCTTTAACACACAAGCCAAGAACATTCCTTGAATCCTGTGCCCTAAGTAGTCATTGCTGATGGAAAAGAAGCAATCCTTGTTCTTCATTTGTACTTCTGGGCCTGAAATAAAGGTGAATTGAGAGGGGGGAATAAGCTTATTAAGTACTAATAGGTTAATTCACAGTACATTAATGTAATAGCCATGTTGCTCTGGGTTTGTTACACATCTCTGTCCATGCAGCAATCCCACCGGGCTGCTGAGTGGTAAACTGATCCAACGAAGCACAACTCAGGCAAATTTCCTCAATCAGCAGCGACCCTGACACACTTATCTTTACAAAGGAATCTATCAGAGGTAGTGAATCCTTTGATGGCATGCTACCTCAACCATAACACTGTCTTTTCTCAAATTCAGGGGTTTTCTTCTATTTTTTTTTTTTTCTCATACTCAGCTATCTGCCTTTCACACCTAATCCTGTAACAAAATTGCCTGAAGGCTTCACAGAAACACAGGCGAGTGGGCTCTGCAAGGGGGAGGATAAGCGAGTGGGTAGAAGTGCAGGGAGAGAGGGAGGGAAAAGAAAGGATAAGGCAGAGAGAGAGAGGCTGAAGTAGAGCCCTAAATAACCAGCCTTGCTGCTCCTTGGCTGACAAAATATCCAGGTGAGCCTCGCCAGCAACAGCTGCTGCCCGCTCAGGTGTTCCCTCCCTTGTGGGTGGGCAGCAAAAACAGCAGTGTGATTTGGTTTTGCTCTTGTAGGTCTGCACTGAAATCTGTGGCTAAATTCTACCCGAAGTATAGGAAAGGCCTAAAAAATTAAACTCGAAAACTGGGAAAAATTGATAAAAGGGAACTATTAAGTCAGCCCTAATGTGAATTGTTTTTAAGTGTGTCCTTACAGGTTAAAGTCAGGTATGGAGTTCAGGCAGGCTGCAGTTAGTGGGCTATAAACACAGAGCTCCTGACTTATTTATTTAGACAAACCGTTCGTTACTCTACAGATCAGCAAGCTGCCCAGCCTTATGATCTAACTCATACAGAATTCAGAAATGCTGCCTTTGAAATCTTAATTAATGTAGTGGTAGTAGGTTCTTTCTCCAGTAGTACCATACCATGCAGGTCAAAGAGCTTAATGAAGAACAAGGTGCGTGCATCTCAGCAAGCACGGTAAGATGATGCAACTCTGTCCTTGTGCCCCGTGTCCTTCCCTTCAAGCATATTTCTGACCTCAAAAGCCACCTCAAAACAAACTCTTCATTCTTCTTGTTCCCGGTCTTCGGGTGTTTTTCCCCCAGAGCAGTCATTCCACATGACTGCCAGTCCTAAACATCCAAAAGTCGTGTCTTATTTCAGAAAAGGTATGGCTTGGGTTTGGAGTGGTTTGGTGGTTTTTTTTAACTTATCTTCACTTTTTTTTTTACCTTTGGGACAAAAATTTCTAACTTTTCTCTGCATTTGTGAAGAACAGAAGCTCATCTTAAACGAAAAAGGAACATAATGTAATCATATGACTCTGCTTTTTTAAGTAACAAAGTCTCCATATTATGTACCCTGCAATAAAAGCCGGAGGTAGCTCACCACAGAGCCCACTCCCTGTGTCTGCCACTTGCCAGAAGTCCTGTCCTTCCAGTCCCTCCGCCCCGCAGCAGCCCATCTCAAGCTCATTCCCAAATCATGCTCTTCAAGCCCCTCATCCACATGCTTCCCTCTTCCTCACCTTTCCAATTCAGCGCTTGCTCACTGTCACATGTGGGTTAACACCCCAGAGCAGAGTGCATTTCAAGGCAGATACCAAAGCACTGTAGCAGAGTGCTTTTCTGGATTTCACTGGGAAGAAGAAACTCATCCTGCATGGAAGCGATGCTCTCGGTGGGGAGAAAGCACAAAACATCATCTGCCTGAAAATTTAGTGACCACGCAGTACAGTCTAGTGTCAGAGCCAAGATAAGATTAGAGATTCATTTGAATGTACTTAATTATTTTTATTAATTTAATTTCAGTTAAAGGATTTTATTTCAATCAGTGATTCAGCAGGGATGTCCGAACCAAAGCTGACACTCAGGCCTGAGCACCACAAAGGATGAGCGCTTTCTGCACCATGATCAAAAAAAGAAGTAAGGGTGATGCAGGGACACGGAAGAGGAAAAGGAAGAAGAATGAAAAGGATGAAAAGAATTCTGTTTACTTAGAGCTGATGGTTGAACTTCTATGAGAAATGTGCCAGGATTTTAGATTAAGCGGAAAGGAGAAAGAGCTGAAATAGAAAAAAAATATATCAGGGCTTGTTCTGTGCTCCTCCCCTTCCTTCCACTCCTCCCAGGAGCACTAGAAAATAGTGACAAAGAGGAAAGAATTAATTGCGTGGAGAGGAAAGTGCAGAGAAGTGCTAAAAAAAGTTGAAAACTTCAGGGGAAAACCTATGGATTATTGCCAGATTTAAGGACTTCTTTTTTTGTTTGTTTGCTTTCCAAACATAATTGGAAATGATAAAATTGATAACTGGGAAGAAAAGAACAGCTTAGGAGAAAAAGCATAATGATGTGCTTGCATAAATTGTAACAACAATGAATTTTTAAATCCATTAGTCATTGAGGATAATGTTAAACAGCAACTATTAGAGATAAACACTTCATAGGTTGTACCCTAGGGCACGGTTTGAGCAGTCGAAGCAATCTTTGGCTTGCTAATGCAGCAGCAGAGCAGTTCCAAAAGGCACTTGGCACTTCTTGGCAGTTCTCAGAAAATTTCCACCATGATCTGTGCACATCGCCGTGACCTGCTCACACCCTTATTCATCAGAGATGGGGAAGTAAAATCTCAGAGGACAACACTTGCAGAGGATTTAAAGATTGGTCATCGTACAGAGATTTGGATCACTTCACACATGTTAGTGCTTTAGGCTTATTGAAAGCAAATGTATCTAGGAATGTAGGTCAACTGTGGTTGAAGAGAGGGCTTTATCCCGTAAAATAATGACTCTGAAAAGGTTCAAGACACTCGGCGTAACTGTCGCCAGCCGTATATAAACACCCAGGCCAATATCCTAGCCAAGCTTGCTCTTCAGCTCACCCAGCCTGAGCAGCATGAAGACACTACTTATGCTTCTGGCCATTTAGCTACAACCTCGGGGATAATGACCCAGCACAGCAGCTGAGTGATTGGCTACACCGATACCAAAACTTATGCTGGATCTCAGCTTCTGCAAGAGCATGGGACCGCTTTGTTTCCAAGACTATGGACTCTTTGGTTCTCTGCTTCTACAGTGAGAAAGAAAGGCCTGCTGGAAAGTAGGAGATAAACGGAAATTTTATAACATCTGTACATGAGTGCAGGCAATGAACCCCATAGCAAATTCTGAGAATTATCTCGTAGGGAAGAGCTGCCAGTCTTTCTGAAAAGTTATTAATATCCAGGGAGATACTGAAAGAAAGGATAAAAAGAAGGAAAGTGCTCCTTGCCAAAAAAAGAAAAAAGGCAAGACAGTGTTTCTGGTGATCTTCCTGTAAATTTATCTTTACTGTTAAACAAAAAATGGAACAAATACTGAAAAAATATTTACTGGCTAGCAATAGGTTTGTGTGAATCAAACAGTATTAAATTATAAAAGAAAAAGCTCGCCAGAAATCCATGACTCTTTCCAAAAAAACAATTATAAAATTAATGAAAGGAGTGAATTACCATGTGACAGTAAGAAAGGCATTTGATATATTATAAAAATCATAACTTAAAAATTAAATCCAGCTGACCTGGATAGCAACATTGCCAAATCAGTGAAGTTATCTATAGTTACATTGTTGTGACCATTTAACATTTGTAAAGAACAGAGAATGCAATCTATAATCGGGTAAGTTTTGAGACATGTTTTACTTAACATCCACAAGACAGAGAAGACGGCATATTTGTTTAATTATTTCATTAATACTCTTCCAACCTTAGAAGCATTTTTCTTTAAACCTTGTGTGAATGGACATAACTCAATCTCACGCTGCAGTTTTCCCGCTGCATAGTGGTGTTCTTCCTTGGACCCGTAAGCCATGCACTAACCTCTTGACACACTAACCTCTCGCTGGCGAAAATATCTTGAATTCTCCAGTCACCTTCCCTTTGCCTTTGGTTTTGGGATGATTCAGCCCAGCTTGTCCATGGTTACCACCTGCTCACCACAAACTGTGTCAATGCTCCCAGTAGAAAACAATAGGGGAGGAAAAGGAAAAAAAGAAAAAAGAAACAAAGAAAGAAACAAAGAAAACAAAAACAAAAACAAAATCAGGACAGCGTCCTGTACAACCTCTAGAGGGGACAGCGTGTGCCTGACAACACTGGCTGCACCCTGCAAAGGGTGCCCTGGCCCACAGAGGGGTGGAAGGAGGGAGGAACTGGCTGCTGAGGCATAATGAGAATATTTTGTTGAGAGTACATCTTTTGGATCACCTGGATAACGTCCACCAGAAGTCCATGCCACTGTGACACCTATAAGAAATTCGCTAACCCAAGAATTGCCAAATCAAGAGGCAGAAAGTAAAGAGAGGCCTTCACTGCATGGTCTGAGCTGCCTCCTGTTCAGCTCAAGCATTGCTCCTCTGACAAACTGTGAGCCTGTACGGGGAAGGATTCGATCTTTTCAAACGCGTAGCAACAAACTGAAGAAATGCTGCATTATATTGCAGACATCTGTAATGGGACAGTATTTTCCTAAGGGCTTTGGGACATTGAGTCATTATATGAATTCAAGGGAACCCTTTTTTGCCATAAAGATGTTGGCAAGGAAAACTCCTCGGTGGAAAAAGAAAAACAAAAAGGTGCTGGCATGGATGACCTACAAGGAAAGATATAAAAAGTCACATAATCTGTTTTGGCTAAGTGAAGTTTAAGACCAATTCAGTGGTCTTCAGAAATTTAAAAGGTACCAAGAAAGAAGAAATCATCATGCAAAGAAGCATAAAAATAAAGGGTGGGGTGATATTAAAAGGAAAAGGTAGGAATAATCCTTGTTGATTAATGAAGTATTCCTGGCTCTGAAGAAGTCTCCCAAAGCAGTCAGTCAGCAGCTAATGTCCTGGGGTTTCCAAATCTTGTGCAGGTCAGACACTTAAGAACAATCAAACCTATGGAAAATATGCCTGAAGATACTGAAAACCATCCAAAATAGCTTTTCTTCTCTCAATTTTTTGTTTTGTTCAAAACAGTACTCTCTAATCCTGAACTAAACAGTGGCCTAGGAACACCTTTTTATTATGAACTTAAATATTTTGAATTCTGTTATAGGCAGGATTATAACATAACTCGCACTGAATCTCTGTAGAGCAGCTTTGCTATTTCTAGGACCTTGGGTTCTAAATTTGAAAGCTCCCACAACCTCCGTATGACCAGGAACAGTCTCCCTCTTATCTGATTGCTGAGGAGTAGCCATCCTGAGCTCTGCTTTCTGTCCCAAATTTAAAAATACACTCTTTTCCAAAAATTCGATGTGAGTATTCTACCTTGTGCTGTATGACAGGCCCAACCTGTTTGTCCTTTATGCCAGACAGAAAAAAAGCTGCTCCTTTGAAAGATTTACTGCCCTCTCTGAGTTTTCACTGACACAAAAATTACTTTCTTTGGATTTTTTTAAAGAATCTTTATATGCAACTCCTCCATACCCATGAACAAGCTTAACGAGCGCAGACAAATGCTTTAAAGTGCTATCTCCTTTCCAAGGTCTGAAACACAGATGTCTCTTTTTGGTAATGCTGCATGCCATTGACCTCACTGCAAATTTGATGTCTTCCATTGGTGCGCCGTCCAGGCATGATTCGCTAGGTAAAGGAGGTTTTTTAGAAGCTAGTTTCAATTCCCAGCCTTCATTTAGAGGGTTTATCTTAATATTGTTTCACTTTTCAACAAGTGATTTATACACAAAGATACAGCCTCCTGTCAGATTATAAAGGATATTAACTAGTGAAGAGGGAAACATTATTTTAAATTTTCTTTTCAGCTTCAGTCTTTCTAAGTTTTCTGATCCAAGCAGGAGTTTCTTTCCCTTGCCTTCCCTTCTTTCCTGTCCCTTCCTTTGTCATTGTATCCATATTTTGCAGAGAAAATCTGGGAGAACAGGTTAGGTCCTACATGTACGATATGTATATCACAGTTACACCTAACTCTGAAACGCTGACCTTTGTTTGAATAAAGCTTGCACCGAATAAACTGGTATGTTTGGGGTTTTATCCTCTTCAGTTTCTCTTAATTTTTAGCGTATACTTCTTGTTACCTCTTAAACCGCAATACTAATTCTATTTCTGAAGGAGGGACCATTTTCTTTCCTGTTCCACTAAATCATAATGGTATTTAATGTATTTGATTTAATTCTATGCCACTCATAGTTTGCCCAAAAACTTTCATCCTGGAATATCTCCTGAAAGAAGGTTAAAAGACAGCCTGTTGAAATAATGTACAGAGGTGCCACTGGAAGGGAGATAGTATTTCTCCTCTCAAGTGAAGAAAAAAAAAAAAGTCGCTTTCAAACCTGTGGTAGCATGACAGCATTGGGATTGGTCCATTGGTTCAGAAGGTCCATTTCTTCTACTGTCTCATCTCTAGCCCTGGTCAGAAGCAGATGCTCAGGGAACAAGTACATATGACATTTTTGAGTACATTACCATCTTCCAGCTATTGTCATCTCAGGGTATTTCCTGAAATGGATCTGGTTTATCCATTTACTGGCATTGGTTTATCCACTTACTAACCCTGTACATAGTCTTTTCCATATACTTATCCCCTTGCCCTTGAATATATGTAAACTATCCCACATGGGGATTATCCATAACGTGCTTTGAAATGAACTCCCAAGTTTACCAATTGCTGCATAAAAACAGAACAACGAAAGGTATGTGTTCTGTTTGTTTTGAACCTGGCTTCTGTTAGCTTTGGTGTACTGAAAGAAATGACAAACAGTCAATGCCACTTGCAACTTTGCAGAGTTCTGTCAAACACCCCCTAATTCATCTATTTTCAGAGTAATGAGTCTTAACCTGCTTAATTGTTCCCCATTTTATCTCAGAGCGTGAACAAAACTGAGAAATTTGTGACTCTTAAGACACACTGCTAACACAATTCCTCCCTGCGGGTGCATAATTCTGTTTTTTAACAAAAATACTGTTAACAAAAGATATTTTTTTAATGGTCAGATCTGTTTGTTCAACAGTTCCTTTTATTTAGACCATAGCCAAGGGGAAGATACTAATTTCCATGTTCTACATTCATTTTACATTAGGGAAAACTAAACTGTGAAGTACCAAGTTATATAATATAATCAAATGCACAAACACAAGACAGAGAGTATTTGGCTAAGCAGTCAAAGCATCCCATGTATCCATAGAAGCCACTAGTTTGCTGTATTTGTCACTGAAAGATCCTCATCAGATGAAGAATTAATTTTATCCAATTTCAAGAAAAATATAAACGAATCAGAATCTAGAGGACTGTAACAGTATTAGAGGATTTGAACAGAAAAGGTGATGACAAGATAAAAGAAAAACCTGTACTAATTTGGTTTCTTTTCTCTGAAGAAGAGGAGGCTGCGAACAGACTTGACAATGATCTTACAATAAGTAACAGAGTGCTATAAAAGAGCAGTAATCAATAGCTTACAACGTCCAGCATGAGAAAGAAAATTTGCAAAACAGCTTTGACTGGATATTACAAAGAGCTGTCTAACTGTTAGAGGAGGGAAACGCCAAAACAGTCTATCTGAAGAGATCTGGAATCTCCTCCCCTGAGGGCTTTTAATATCTTCCAGGGTGGCATGCTCGATCCTTTCCCAGTCTATGGAGATAAGTGAGTGATCGTCTAAAATCCCTGTCAGCTCTGCACATCTATGGTTTCTTATTGATGTAACATGTGGCTTTAATGGGACACAGCTGCCTAAAAGCATTTTACGAGTTCTGGTAGCTGGCCAAAGGACCAATATATGGACCTGCAAATAGCAGGAATAGGACACAAGAGCTATTGTTCATAGTCATATGGTTTTATTTGTATGTTACTTGGTTTGAAAAAATTAAATCTTGCCTATTCATTTTTTGCTGATTCTGTCTAAGGCATACAAAGTGGGGAAATAACATAATTGAAGCTCTTATTCTGAATTCAAAATTTCCAAATTGCTAAGTGCATCAAGGGGCTCTCAGCACAGTGCAAACAGAATTTGCTTTTAGGAGTAGGTATAATCGCAACTTTGTTCCAATTAAAACATATTTTTGGGTTGTTGTTTCTCTCTGCTTACCATTGCAATCACCATGACCTAATGGGAACTCAAGCTTCAGCATGTGCTCCAAAATTATAACCATTCCACTTCCTCATAAATTATAAAATCACACATCTTCCATTTGCTTGGGGCAGAATTTGCTCCGATTCCGCGAGCAGAAGTATATGAGCACTGGCTGCTGTGTCTAATGAAAACAAGGCTCATAATTAAGGCCTTCTCACGACAGCTCTGCAGCGATAAGTGTGAACAAGACTGTCTCGCTAGACTCTAACAGATGACTACCGGAAGATATCACGCAGGTGAACTTTAATTTGACAATGTATCTTTATTCTTGGTATGCGTATCTCATTTTAGCTTCCTATATAATTAGTGAAAAGAGGTGGGTCCTAAACTACAAACTAAACCCTCTCCACTGAGCAGACAACCAGGGGCCATTCCTAACAGGCACCCAAGTTAGGTGCCTTAATTTAAAAGCACAGACCTTCTTCTTTGGGTGCAAGCTGCTAGCGCCAGGTAAAGAATATTATTATATGTGAGGGGTTTGTTCTATCGGGAGCTCATTTTCTGCTCATTAAGCAGGCAAAGTCTTCCAACAGAAACAGGTGCAAACCACCTAGTAAGAAACACGAAGAATAAAGATCTAGGTAAACACTCACAAAAAATGAGATACACAAAACGTTTCATTCTCCTAAGCAGATTCACAAAGTAGAATAAAACTATATACACCTACTGATATTGTGAGGTGGGGGGGAAGCACGGTATTTTAATGTGCTTTAATTAAATACTGATCTTGTGGTTAAAAAACACTCATCAGACACCATGGTGGTAATTCAAATTCGCATGGTAGCTATAACACAGCTTTTACACACCCTTCAGTAGCGTCTACAGAGACAGTCCAGTGACTGCCAGTTGCACTCGTGGGTTCTGATCCACTGCCATCCATTCTGCATGCATACCGTAACATTGCCAGGCTGTCTTGTGGAGAAAACCAACTAATTTCCTCCAAGACAAAAATTAAAAGAACATTATCCAGGTTGCAAAGTCAGGCATTCAAGGTAAAGGCATATCAAGGCTAAAACCGGTTGTCTTTATTGTTTCCATTTGTACTTTGCATTGCCACTTTGCTGCTTACATCTTAACATCAGATTCATTTTCCTCATGATTCCAACAGAATAGCTCAGTTTTAAAAATTATTTCTTTCATAATTTTTTCTAAAATCTGGCATGCTATTTAGGTCAGAACAAGACGGGGTTTGTCGCCCTCTCCCCTCTGCTTGTTTTAAATATAGGTGTCCTACTTGGTAATTCTCTAGTGAAAGTACCAGCCAGTGTGGCTTATTTATTAAAATCCTTTGCTATTGGCCTTACATTAACATTAAAAGAACTGTGGCATGAACTTTCACATTCAATCCCCCTATTTTGTGCATGTGTTCGGCATATTTTCAGGATGTAAATAAACAAGTCTAAAATTAAGGCTGCACGGGATATTTTGTCTCTGGAATCTACACATTCTAAGTTTCTGACACTTCAGAATTGCTAATGCATTTGAAATAGATGTTTTGTACAGTTTTTTGGATTTGAAAAACAAACTAATATCCCTCCTTTCGCAAAACTTGTGCTGCTCTCTGACATCCTCAATTCATGTGAAGAACTAAGAACTATGGATCCACCACAAAACCGTTTTTTGTCCCTTCTCTTAGAGCCTTTCTTAGACTGGTGCTTCGTCGCATATAACTCTTCTCATTTTGCCTTTCTTAGCCGATTTTGGTCTTAACTGCTTAGCCTTCTGATTGGAATTCATCCCCTCATAGATACTAGAGTGGAACATTTTTTTCACCTTTCCACTCCCTCCCACAGGAAACACCTGCCTGGGCTCTACGGCCCATCCAGTTCCCATTTTTTTCTGTTCAAGCCTTGTAAAAGAGCCTCTGGCTCCCTTCCTCATTCTTTACCCTAATCTCTTTGTCCAGGCTGATCCTGACTGCTAAATCCTGGGGTTTTTTACCCAGCAGAGTAACCCAATTTCCACTGCCCCGTAAGCCTCCAGCCCCTGTATTTCATGATCTTCTACAGCCGGATCCCTTGTCCCAGTCTCTTGTTTTGGTCCCTGGGCCAAGATCAGGCTCCCCTCCATTATTCTTTTCAATTTTATAATTTTACATTATGATTTTATAAAACATAGGCAATGAAGAGAAGGAGCCCCTGATCTTCAGAGTGATGTCCAAAGCCATGGTAGCCAGCAACACTCCAGGAACTTCAGTTACAGGAGAAGTCTGCTCAGCCCTGCACTGTCCCAGCCTGGGCACGCAGAGATAAACTTCAGGGAATAAGGCTGAAAACATCTAGCAAGCATGAGCATTCTTGAATTATGCGTCCTGTAAGCAGCTTACAGTTCTGCCAGGTCTGAGCTGATTGGGCTGATAAAAGCTGTCCTTTCGCCAATGGCCACTTCTCTTCCAAGTGTCAAGTCTCCACTCAGAAAGCACAGACGCACTCAAGCAAGAAAGTTTCCTTTAATGAGGGCCAAGCCGGACTTGAAAATACCCTTGGCAGCCCACACAGTATACATGAAAAAAATCTGTTAGGGTCCACATTTTCTACATTAACACAAAGCCTACGTTGACTCTCCTCCCACTAATGAGATCATGAAACAATGACCTGGACATCAAAGATCCCACAGCTACATTTAGAGTTCGACAAAGAAAAGATTATCTTCACTGTGCGAAACAGTTTCTCTAGTCTCATTTAAAAAAAAAGATAAACGGGGGCACTAATTTTTATTCATTTCTACATGAAGCATTTCAGCCAGAATTTTCCCAAAAGACCTGTATCAGTCATGCACCCCAGCATAAGGAGAAGTCAGATTTCAACTCAGACGGTTATAGTTTGACTACATTATAAGCATCTGAAAACAAAGTCCATAATGGGAAGTGTCAGGCAACTTTAATAATAGGTGGGGCTGATGTAACCACTTTATCACAGGGAAACACACTACAGATGCAGGGAGATCAGCCGTAAAATAACCTCCTTCCCGTTACTGCCCTGCAGATCCAGTAGCTCCCACACTTCGAGCCACTTGAATTTTGGCAGCCCAGTGAATAACAGCCAGAAGCACAATTTCAAGCTGATGATAAAACACGAACCTCTCAAAACAACTCGTAACGGCTTTTCCAGCTTGTGATTTTCAATGAACGAAATTAACAGTAGTTGTACGCTTGCCGCTACATTAAGTGTTCTAAGTCATCAGTAATTTCTGGAAATTTCTCCGAACCTAAACCTGTAGCTGGTACATATTTTCTGGTATACTTCATAAAAACACTTTGAATCTAGGCAATAGCTATTATGTATTACTAAGGGTAAGGTCATCTCATAGGTACTTCCCCAACCCACTGCACAATGTAAAAGACTATTACGATGCCAATGGGTATTTCTGCATTTCTGCAACATGGAACTTCACAGTGTATTTTGCTTGGAGTACAGTAGATAAGCTGTCATTGCTGCTTTGGGGAAAGGGCACCCTACATCGTAATGATTATTGCTCCAGAAGCCAATTCTCCCAAAAGCAGGCTCAGAGAGAGAGTCCTGCTTTCATAGTCTAGGACACAAATGCACAATAGGTGCAGCACAGAAAAACCTGCATCGACGTACTGTACATATAAATATAGTCATGCAATTAAGTCACAACACATATGAATCAAAACAGAAACAAACAAAAAAAAAATCAATTACCTACTTCGACAGGTTCATACCTGCAGTCTTCTCATTTTAAAGCAAAAAGCCAGGAGTGAGAATATTCAAATTTCTTGCCCATTTGGGTGGCTTCTTTGCACATGTTCCTGAATTTTCAGCTATGATGAGATCCGCTCATTGGCAGTCACCAAGAGGCTGATATGACCATGAAATGAGGAAACACGGTGAAGGAAAAATAAGGTACTAGCACCACCATTTGCTGAGGACTGGAAAAACTAGCAGAAACTTTAAGAGACTGTGTAGACCTATTTCTATAATGCTAGCTGCATTTAACTCACCATTGCTGCTATTGCAGATGCTTGATCAAAACATATTTTCAGCATTAATTACTTGCCAGGAAAATCTTAATGAAGTCCAGACGATGATTTTTATTCCCAGCACTATAAATCTTCATGTGTAGAAACAGTTTCCATACAAGGGTGGGTTTTTTTGGTTGTTTGAGTTAAACAAAAATATTACCAAGAGCTAACCATATACTGGAAGTGAACATACGGTGGCTGGCAAAGGTGGACGGAAACAGGACCCAAACAGTTATTATGCCCCTGGAAAACACGTATTTTATTGTCACCCCTTGCCATCCCAACACTACGAAATATGGGGTTGCTGCAAAGTGACCCTGGAAGGGGTGAGCTCTCCTCGTCCCGTGGAGCCCTTCCCCGCTGTCACATGGTGTTTCCATTTCTGCCTCCAGTTTCCTGAAGCAATTTAGGTTTGCTTCTAAGAAAGAGGAGGTCTGTGAAGCAGAAAAACAGCACAAATCTTATTTAAGCAATTTAAAGGAGTGCAGTCTGATTTCAAAAGATACTTGTTAAGAAACAGATTTCAACACCTGTATTGCAAAGTATAAATGAGATCAGAATTTACGTAAACTTTTAAAATCTATATTTTTTCTGCCTTCTCTGCTGTCTGCTAGTTTCATTTTGCTCCTCTTGATCAACAAATGTAGCTGCTATAGATGACAGCCATCAAATCAATTCATAAAAATGGATGCATTAAACCTTTCACTGTTTCAAGGAAAAACTACTGTGGAGGGGACATGCTTTAATGTGGGACAAAAAATAGCTCTACAATTACTTTTTTTTTTTTTTGCAAAATTAATAGAAACATTTCTATTGCACTAATATGGTGATAAACTTTTCTGTTATCAAGACATTACTGTTAGCCCAAATGACCTAGTAAATGTCCTTTTTACAAAGATTTTAGTGTCACATATTTAATTCCTTACTCTGGTTCCTCCTTTCCTTATTAAAAAAAAAAACACCTAACAAAAATAAACAGTTTCATTAGATGTAGTTCTATGAAAAGGATAAAGAGCAAGAAATAACTATTCCAGCTCATATAATGTTATCTGGTATCTGCTCAGTGCAAATTAAGTTCAGAAGGGGGCGAGGAAGAAAAACTAACGTATATCTTCCTCCGTTTTTTAACCCTTTCCTGAAAACTATTTAGACTAGGCTCACCACCCCAAGATTATTGTTGCAAATTCGTAGTTTAATTTCTTCCTCTGCCAAGTCTGTCCACAAAGAGCACACTTTTATCGTCCAAAAGCTACCAAAACTGCCCGAAGCTACCAGGTGGGTTAGGGTCCACGTACCAGTATGGATTCTGGTTCCCCAACATCTGAAGATCCCTAAACCATTTCTCACAGTCACAGCCTCAATTTACTTGGGTTAAGAAAGCATCATCTGTGTTTATAACAGGCAGAACTGAGACATAAAATAAATGTATGTTAGGTGATACAGGACAAAGACGGGAAAACAGTTCTTTAGAGAACTATTAATTATGGCCTCCTATTTGGCTGGTGTCCGCCAGGATAACCCTACAGAAGTTAACAGAAACCACTTTGATGTGCACAAGTTGAGGCCTTTGCATTAGATACACAAAAAGACACAAAAATATTGATACTGTTTATATATAGACACAACGAAAAAAAGCAAGAAAGCACAGGCCCATTTTTTTTTTTAAACTGATTTTTTGGATCAGATAGTTTCAAGTATTTCGTATCTTTTTTTCCAACTTGTGTAGTTTCATAGCATAAAAATGGATTTTTTCTCCACCCCAGATTTCTCTCCACTGTGTAATGACTTTTAAAGCCACCTTAAAAACCATCCATCTCTTGGAGAAGTATTGTCGGGACTTGTCAGGCTCCTTATTGTCATGAACGTTTTCGATATACAAAAGGCATTTTCCAATTTTAGCATCATGCCGTTTCTTCTGGTTCCGTTGGCTGAGCAGTTACTCTTCTCTTAGGTAGTTCTGCCTCAGAAATTGTATTCACACAATCCAAACCAATTCAAATCATAAAGAATTGCTGCATGCTTTCAATTATATGTTGATTTCACATCCTCACTGTCAGTGACATTCGTTTTCCTCAAAGGGTAGGAAATGCCTCAAACCATCATTTCCCAAATATTTTCAAAAATTTTGAACCCCTGCCCCAAGTCACAGCTGACAGCCATATTTCTCAAACTCTTTAATCTTTCCCAAACTGATTGGGTTTTTGCATCACTGGTAAGTGTATTCAGACCTGACTCATTTCAAATGTGACTAAGCCGTGCAGGCAGCTGATAATCAGACTCCCTGGTCTACGGTTTCACATATATATAATATACATAATATGTATTATATTTTATATATGTAAAATAGACACAATATACACATAATATATATTATACATTTTTTTATATATAAATATGTTATATAATATACGTATTATATAATATATATTTTTTTTCTCTAAGTAGGCAGGACCCAGACAAACATGGTATAGCGGTATATTTTTTGTGTTTCTTCTTTCTAACCTTTTTTAGATTGTTTCTGTAGTTCTTTCCACTCTTCAACAACCGCACTCTGACCGAACTCTAACATATCTAGCTATACCGTCAGTCTTACACACACACACGCACTCGGACTCCGAAGGAAATCAGAAATCAAGCTAAAAAAAATGTGTCATTAGGAGCTTCTGAACTGTTGCTGTTTTTTCTTTCTCACTTCAGGATTTTTTGGGGAGGCCACATGTTGCTGACCCTCGGGGATTGGCGAGGGAGATACGATTGCAATGGGAAAGATGTGTTAGTCCAAGGAACCAACTTCTTCTAGAAGGATCAGGGTGACCAAGCCCTTCCTTCACAGCCGCATTGGGACAGTCCTTGTGCGACAGGAATCATGGGGCCAACATTCACCTTCTCCCCCCACATCCCTTTGGTGACACTAAGGACAAAGATGGGAAAGGAAGGAAGAAAAATGGCACAAAACCTCAAAGGTCTATCGGATAGTGGAAAACTGGGGTAGAGCAAGCTGCCAGACAGACGTCCTCTGTGTCCTCCAGGGGTGCAGAAAGAAAGAGATTGATGTGATGGGCTAAAACTGTAGGCTTCAGTCCTGAAAATACTGCCAGCGTGACTCCTGTCAAACCACTTCGGAGAAGCTGACATCTCCTTAGAAAAAAATACAGCTTCACACACACTATTCTCTCAGTGCCACACACATGTACACGACGTACTGCTAATACGTGCATATATACTCATGTGTACGCATTCATAGCACAGCGTCAGTATATAAACTGGGGGAAAATACCATCTTGCTTGTTCGGCAGCCTAAAGGTATCAATATCTTTTCTGCATTAATGCTGACATTAGTAAAGGTTCTGCTCGCAGGCAAGCACATAAAACAAAAATACTTCTGTTTGTCTCCAGCTTCATAAGGCAACAGAGGCAGAAAATAAAACAAGCATAAAATCAGGATTTAACAAATGACAATAAACTTGTATTTTCAAGCTGCTGAAACTGGCACCATTTGAGCAATGGAAGAATTAGGAGGCATTTTCAGTAATCATATTTATTTACAGGAATCATGTAAGCAGATACATGCCGTGTTATTACTGAGGAATTTTGTGCAGTACTTTCACACCACATTTCTGTAATTTATTCTTTGAAGCCATACATGCAATTTCCATCTCTATTAAAAGATGCTGATGTCCTATCTTAAAGACAGAGTAAATCTCCAGTCCTCTAAGATCTTTGTAAAATCGTGGAAGTGGTTCTCGCTTTTATTTGAAGGAGAGAACATAGATGTAAAAACCACCGTCCTTATGAAAGAAGTGACTGCAGATAACAGATGCCAGAACTGTGGAAAGCAAGAGGACAAAAGTCATGGCTAAAGACACCAGCAGCTTAGCGGGGGGAGCAGCTTCACCCTTTCAAATTAAGAATGTACATTTCTGGTACTTTATAAAAGAAAAACGAATGTTAAAAGAATAAATACATAATTTACCTATTAAGATAGAATATCTAGTTTGCATGGTAGTTTTACTGGGAGCTGTGGGTTCCTGAAACTTCTAGAAAAACTAGAGCTACGTACATCTTGAAATATTATTTGTTCCCTGGTATGAGGAATGCTGCAACAGACACAAAATACTCCCTCAGGGCTGACATGGCAAGGAGAGATTTAGATCAGCGTGGTGATGCAACTACTCGGGCTGACTCTGGAGTTAAATGTGTGTCCAGCTGATGGTATCGCAGGCAATCGCCTTTAGACGAGGACTTTCTTTTTAGTTGTTTTCTTAAAAAGGATATACGCAAGAAAGCGATAAATAAGTCAACTCCTAACCAAGAACATGAGGGAATTTCTTTGTACCGGTGAGTTAGTCCTGTGCAAACTTCCTCGCGTAGGAAAGTTATTCTGCAACTGTCCCCTGCCTGTGGCACCCAGCGCTGGCCCTCTCCTTCGGGGAGCAGCAGCCGTGAGAGGCAACCCATCGGCTCTGCTGCGGCGGGTCACGCACTGGTGTTTTCTTGGCCAGCTCTCCGTAGAGAGTTAAACCAGCTCAAAATCCTTTCAAATTTAGGTAAACAAAAAGCCGTTCAAGTTTTATGCCACAATCTGAAATTTAAATCTCCACATAAAATAGCTGCCTCTCTTAGGAATAGCCTCCAAGTTCCTCCTTTTCGCCCCTGTCAGTTTTATTCAGCCCGTTTTACTGCTGGGATGAGTTGTTTGACTAAAGTAAAAGTAAACAACGTTTTAAAGGGATTAAGACACACCATTTTATTTAAACCAAGTTTGTGCTGTCAAGGTACCCAAAGAACCCCCGATGAACAAGAAGCGACGCTAGGAAAGCTGATATTAGTATTTCCGCCACAAAATTTCATTAAAGGTTTTGTAATGGATGCACAGCAGGTGCATCTATGAAAATAGTGTATTTTCCTTTCAAAACAACAAAGGTCACTTAGTTTGTGTACCGACAGACTGGGTTTTCAATAGTTGACCTTTATCAGATTGGCTGACCGACAGCCATTTGATCGGTCATTCTGTTTAAGGCAAATGGGTATTTCTTGGCCCCAGAATAAAAATGTTAATTGGTTAACAGTGTATCAGGCCCTATTTCAGTTCAATACCCTTGTGTTGTTGTTGCTAGAATCAGGTTTTTTTACCTTGGTATTTAGCTAAATTGCTAGCAATAAAGTTAAAGTAAATTTAAATCAATAGTCGCGTTAAGAACGTTTATACCAAAGCTATAAATAGAATCCGGTCATATGGGCTATTTCCAACAGGGACTAAAAAACGCAGGCTACTCAAAGAAAATTTCTACTTCACTAATAACTGGGCTATTCTTATTAATGACCCCATTTTCTCGCCACAAGAAACAAGACTCCACAACTGAACTCTTTTCAGTGCCCACGTTGGTACATAACATAGTTTGATGTTTTCATCGGGTTGAACTCACCTGGCCATAACAGGGCAAATTCTGACGTCCTTGGGACTACACTCAGCTCTTCAGGACGTTGCCCTTTCCCGAGGTACACACACTAAGTGGCCAGCCAGGGCTGGCTAACGATGCTGGACTCGCTTCTTTGCATCTGATAGATGATCTAAACCAAAAGCAGCTAGCCGGTATACCATGTAAAATACGGTGATCTTTATAGTTCTGTGACAGCGACCAACTGATTGAACTAGTTCGGCAACCCGTTGGAGCGCCGACTGAGCGTCCTCGGGAATCCGACATGAAAATGTTAGGCAACAGCCTCCAAACCTCACTGCGTGATTGCAACGGCACTGGTAGCGTTTTGTCTCCCGATTCTTTTGGCTGTTGTTTATTTTTCTGTCAGTTGTTCTGAATTTGCGTTGTGCCACTGACAGCTGCTGCCTGCTTCCCAAATAATAGCATCGTGCTGACTTTGTACCTCTTAGCTGGTTTATTTGAGTTGAAAATTCCCAGAGATGTGTGCATCGTCTCTGAAAACATATTAGGTAAAAGAGTTCTAAGGCTTTTTCCTACACAGCCAACTCCTAAATTGTGTTATGCACTGGCATTCATTTTCTGACATTATTTCTCACATTAGTAGCACATCCCCCTAGCTCTTCACGCTAGCCTAGCCACTAAAATATGACATCTGCAGTAAGTACCCATTTTAGTTTCCTGCTAGTATTTAGTAACAGAATAAAACATACAAGTACACCTATAATGTAATATGCTAAAGAAGCTGCACTTGAAAATTTAAGGGATTTTGTATTTCACTTATTTTGGACTACCTAGATTTCTGAGCAGGGCAAAGAACACTTAGAAGCAGTTAAATAAGAAATCCCACAATAGCCAAATTGCTCAATTTATTGCTGGAATATAATTTCCTCCATTTTCTATTTGTCAGCTTGTTTTGTATCTCCCTAAAAAGCTGAAGTGTTACTCTGTTATGGGTAAGAATTTAAAAATAACTATAAACAAAATACTGAACTGTAGTTTCTAACTGCAAAGCTGAGGATAGAAACAATAAGGCAAAATACTGCTATAGCTAGTTACATTGTTGAAAATATTACCAATCTTAGACAGATCTCTAATACATAATAATAATTCTGGATGGAAAAAAAAAATCCATCTAGCCCAGTCCCTTTCTTGTGACAGGAATGATCAGATTCTCTCCAGGCGTGTACGCATCTGTCCCACCGATAGCCCTGTCGCATCTTGATCACAGCCACCAGCACGAGTTCATGGGACAGGTTTTCCCAGCCTAATGAAGATTTCAGTCAATAAGCCCCACCTTTTCTGCCTGTTTGTTACTGGCCTACTGGTATGCTCTTTACCGATCTTTTTGCAAGCTGTTACCATTCCTCTACTACTTGTCTTTTAAAGACAAACAAGAATTGACCATTACTAAGTGAAATGCCTTCAGTGGGAGGATGAAAGCATTTTAAGGCACCACGAGTTACTGAAAAATGCCATTTGTTTCAAGCAGGCATTTTATCTGGATTTCAAGAACAATAAAACACCATATAATTGATTTTACATGTGAATTGACTATAACTGAGTTCGATATGGCAAACATCACCTTATCCTATTTGATGAGCACTCACCACAGTCTCATGACTGCAATCATTGTATCATGTTAAAAAGCAATGACCATCATGCAACTGGATGTATATAAGGAATATACATTATATCCACGTGGAGACTCCAGTAATTCGGGAGGGTTTTCTACGCCAGCATCATTTTATCAGTTTGCAATCTGATCCTGTTCCCTCATTGCACATGAGGGAAGGTACATGGAGATGCCACCAGCGTCCTGATCGCTCAGGCCAGCCGTTCTCACCCATCCCACGGCGCTTATTCGAGGGACCAGTCCTCACTTACCTCCTGCTTGCTGATACTTCGGGGCTTTTACAACTCTTCTGGTTTTTTTATAGACATATTTGGGAGTGAAAGATGTAATCCCTTCTTTAAATTGAAGATGTTGGGCCTTTTGCATTTTTTTCAGAGCTCATATATTAAAATTATGTTGTTCTTCATGGGGAACCATGAAAGCCAACATGCCCAGCTGGTAAATTATGGTGAGCTTCCAGGAGACACAAAACGAAATGTATTCTGAGTTAATCAGAAGAACTGGGATTTTGATATTTTGAATACTTTTGATTATAAATTCCGAGTCCCCTCATGTAGGTTGTAAGCGGGTTGCTCCAGCTAAGACTGTCCCACACGGGGGACTTTTCTCTTCGCTGCCAGTGTGGAGGGCAGCAGCAGTGACTACCGGAGTGGCCACTGCCCGGCGTGGGCGCAGGTCTGGTCTGCCCTCACCCACGCCGCCCGCCCCACCGCTGCCCTCCTTGCGTCCCACAGCATCTCTCCCTCCTCTCCAAAGGTCAGGTCCCTTTGCCTTTCATCTGCCTTAATGCATTTAGCTTTTATTCCTTCACTCTCCTCTTCTGGTTCTTTTATACATGGCTGCATGGCCCATCATCATCTGGTCACTGATCGCTGCCTGAGTTAACCCCTTCTTTGCTGGACGTGGCTTCTAAACTACGCTAAGAAATCTAAACTTACTTCCAACTCCCTTCGAAGGCACTTCTGCATGGAAATAGGAAGCTTTCCAAAATGTTCTGAAGGCTATTTTCTGATTTAAGAACACTTGTAATTTTTTTCCTAACATTCATCTGAGAACTCCTGATATAAGCTTGTGCTCGTTTCAGATGCGTTGCAGACCCTTTACACTTACTAGCGCTTAATGAGTCACTTTTGACATGGTATGGAACTCACTAATCCATACTTGCTTTTTTAAGAAATTATATTTCTCTATCATTTGGTCTCCAATTTCTTGCCTGTGACAAAATACCTCTTTTCACTAAACTGTGAATCCTGTTCCAGTTTTCTTCTCTAAGAAGCATAAGCACCATTTTTTAAAATAAACTGGATTTTATTGTATCTCCTGTTTATATTTCTAATTCCTCTGGGCCTACTGATGTTGATAAACACCCTCTATTTAGGATTATGTACAAATATTTGTGACAATGCTATTCGGATATTTTACAAGGGAGAGGGAAAGCAACATTAAAATTGCTAAATCCTGTTCCTGCATAGCTCTCATCCCCTTTCTACACGGTCTACCAAACACGCTGGAGTTTAAGTGATGGCATTCAGACTGCACCCGAGCTGAACTGCTTTTCATATGTTTCATCAAGAAATGCATGTTGTTTCAGTGAAGCAAACGTAGTTCCTTCAGCAATTTTTAAACCGGAGGTTTTATTGTACTGCAGGAAGATCTGGGCTCTGTAATAATTTCATGTCAGGAAAGGCAGGACCCCAGGAAAAACAGTGAAGGATCAGGTCCAGATGCCACACAGATGTGCGGCTCGGCACCAGGACAGAACCGGAGGATGCAGCGGTCCATCCGCCTTGCGTTTCGCTGCTTTTTCCAGCAAGTTACTTCACTTTGTTGTAGTTTCCCTCTCTGTAAAGACAGAAACAATGGGGCAGCAGTCCTTTGCCAAGCACTTTGAGATTCTGACATAGAAAGTACTATGTCAGAGCATGGTCTTATTATTAATAATTAATAAATCGCAAGCAATTATTAATGATTTCTTTTACTGCAATTTAGTATAGTTTAATTATATTTGTAGCTATTAGTAAGTTATTGTTAAAACATTTGCAAAGAAATTTGTTTATTAAGTCAGCATTATCATTTTGTTGTCATCATCAATGTGATTATTATTTGTTGGACAAGCACAGGGTGCATTTTCTGTTCATCACATCGTAGTATTTTTGTATTCTGACACTTTTCTTTACCATGTTAATTTAATTTACACTTGGGCAATGGTGGTGTTAAACCTGCACTTAAGGTCTACAGAATAGGCACCAATTAAGGGAGTACATTACCACGGTGTTCATTAGTTAGAAAGTTGCCCTCCCAGTAGGTTCTCAAGAAGTAAACAAGGTGGTTAAAAGGAAAATATTGGCCAGTATCACACCCAAGTCCCTTGTAAACCTTTATTCTTCTCCAGGAACACAATTTCAGCTTCCCAAAGCACAAGAGAGCATGGCAGAGGCTTGCGCAGTTGCTCTGCTGCTGCAAGTTTTCACTCTTATTTTTATAAAAAATATGAATGTTACCATGAGAAGGCTTTTTCTGATTAACATTGAATAACAAGGGCATTAACCTGTGCCTAGCTGAGAAACAGCGGAGTGGTAAAACCAAAGGAAGTGTTAACTTCTAACTACAACTCTAAGACAAGTATAGTCTCATTTGTGAAATATTTATTTCAAGTGTACTGTGTTCAGAAATTTATTCTGCAAGTTAGCCCGATTCACCACGGAAAGTATGTGGTCATCTATAAGAGGCTTTTCAGAACAGCTTAAGCAAGGAATCTTTTAACATTAAAAGACTGCAATTTTCGGGATGTAAAAATTACAGTCCATTTTAGAAATAAATGTCATTACCGTTTATTGTAAGCTAAAAGCAAAGCTAGAAGCAAATAACACAGAATAATATTTCCAAATTTTTCTAAAGAAAAAATTCAACAAATTACAGGAAGTCTTATATGTAACCAAATATAAATCCCAATGGTCTAGTCCTTCATCTACAAAATTTTAAAGAACTTTCTAAGGGTGGATAGGCAACTGTAATTACCTTCCTTTTAAACAGAGAATAAAGAGTTTAGTCCTTAATCTTTCCAGAACTGGAGTCTTGCACCATAGAGCAGAAAGGAACGTTCTCCTATTATTAAAAAAAATACTTTTTTCTCTGGAAAAAAACCACCAGCTTGCAAATGTATTTTGGGGTGTTAACTATGACAGAGATAAAGGCCAAAGTACATAAAACCCTCCATATTTTTACACATTCTAAAATGTAAAATATTTTGGATATTCAAAGAGTTTTGCAGAATCTGATTTATACAAGTGCTAATTCATAAAACAGGTTTGTAACTAAATATCTGGCAGGATCAGTTTGTAACTAACTTGCAGGATTTGGGGTGGCAAAAGGGAAATATCTAGTTACTAGAGCACTGGGATTTATAAAACGAAACAATAAAATATTTGACATTTATGAAATTGTCCTTTTCAAAACAGTAGTGCAAAGAGTAATTTTATATTGTGTGAACTACACCATTAAGGATGTGTAGTAATCACCAGTATTTTTTTTCTTCCTGTAAGAAGCATTAATCTATTAAATTTACTAGTTTGTTCTGTTGAGTAGAGTCTTTGTGATGGTCTAATTATCTTTCATTGAAGACACATAGAAAAGACTTTTAAAATCCTGTTTCATTTAGAAACTATAAAACAAATTTCTGTATGGCATGGAGGAGACACGGGATTCTCAGCTGCTATCCAAAGCTGCAATTCCTCCTGTCTTCTGGGTTTAATAACGTGACTTCACTTCGGTGAAGTGTTTCATCCAGCCGACGCGAGGCAAACTCACCGAGACACCAGCTACAAATCAAAAGCGACGTCTTTATGCTCTTGCTTCTCCCAACCTTCTTCCACCACTGGAACAGGGAAGGGGTGGGAATTCTACCAGTGGGGAAAGTGTCTTTTCTTCATGATAAACCTTTTTGTGTGGGTGTGTGTGAAAAATGCCACATTCTGAACATTTTGCAGTTTTCCAAGTAGACGCATCGGTCTGGCTGTGTCCTTGGGAGACTCCTCTCCTGCAAGGGCCAAGCAGCGGAGGGCAGTCGGGGACCAGGAGCCTTGCCGGGGAGAGTCAAACCACAGTGCCCTGCTACCACGAGGTAAAACTGTAACTTAGTGGCAGTGAGGGGCAGGAGGGATTTCCCATTGATTTCTCACTTTCTCAATATGACCTAGCAGTTGCCATTATATTTAGCAAGAAGCTGAGACATGCTAGGTGAGATAAATAGAATTATTTCTGTCTTAGGAACTCCTACATTTCAAAAATTTGTATTTTTCACTCTTGTATTCAGACCATTTCCAAACCTACTTTTTCTTCATGTTTTTTCCCTGGCCTTTGTTCCCCCCCCTTCGTTTTGACAGTATTGCTGAAGTCTGACAGAGGCAGGAAGCACATTATTTTGGTTTTGGTCGTATCTGCTTTTCAAACTCAATTTGTGTCCCTGAGTTTCAGAGGATATTCACCCTCATAATTCCAATTGATCTTTAACAGCCATTCTATGTTCTCTTCACCTCCAAAAACCAGATATTAAAGCCACAGAATGCACGTACAAAAACACAGTGGAAGAACTTCATGAAGACCGCGTGTCTGGTCTCCCGCTGGTGTGGAAGGCTGGGGGCAGTGCTGTTCCTGCAAACAGATTTGACTCAGGACAGTCCCTGTGAGAGGTGGACAAGGAAGCAAACAGCACTTGCCAAGCCGTAGTCTGGTGGCAAACACCATGGCTAGAAGGCACTTGTGGCCACTGCAGTGATGCACACAAAGCGAGACAGTCCTTGCACAACAAAACACTGTTTCACATGGTTTTTCCATCCTGCATCACCTTGCTTCCTCCCACTCTTCCTCCTTCATTTGGACATGCGAGTGATGATTTTCTCGTGCTGTTCCTGGATTTTCCCCTTGCTGCACCCAACACTCTCAGCTTCAGTCTCCCTCCCTTGGCTCCCCGCCATGTCATTCATCCCAGTCTCCCTGACCAGGAAGCTCTGATGAGCTCCCATCCTCACTGCTACCTGCTGCTGGCTTCCCAAGCTGCAGCTCTCCCAAACGCTCGTCCCCACATCCCTACCCAGCTACTCACACCTCTCTTTTTTTTTTCCCCACAGCTCACCTTTCCTGTATCTGTCCCATGAACCTTCCTTTCTCCTCCCTCTCCTGTGAAACCCGCCGTAACTAGCTCCTTCCCCAGTCTGTCCCTTTTCCCTTGTGGCTTTGAGCCGGACCACTCCTTCCACTCCCGCTTGTTTCCAGTGAAAGGAACACTGGGAGCAGGGAGATGTGTCAACCTTTGTTCTGGCCCAGAGCGGCCAGGAACACTCATTATAAAGAAGGGCATTTTTTACTCTGCTTCAAATTGCCAGATTTTTATTTATGGATATAGGTAAATTATGGGTTTTCCATTAGTCTTATTCTTGGGAATCACTGAACCATTTTGGCTTGAATTTTCAAATGGATACGTTCTGCCAGCTGGCATGGAAGACCTCGCTCCTCCTGTAAATAAAGTCAAAGCATCACGTTGCATTACAGGCAATGATACTAGTGCTACAGACACACGTATAAACTGAACTTCCCAACCAGTCAAGAATTTCTTAGGAAAACCACAAAGGGAACATTTTTGGAGAAATACAACCTCTGCTTTGACTTTCAGGCCAGGAAGCCACTATAAAGAACTATATTAGAAGCATTTGAAAGCACACTGCTTAAGAATAAAAAAGCTGTCGTGAAAAATTGTTATCCTAGCAGCGGGGATTTTGGATCTGTCACTTGCTGGCGCAGGTATTGCCATGCGTCTCCTTCAGGAGACCGAAAGGAAGCTTACCTACCTTGATTCAAAAACCAGCTGGGCAGCAGTCCTCGAGCACTTCATCAGCCCTTCCTCCTGCTCCAGCTTCCCTTTTTCCCTCTACATCACAGGCAGATTTCCAAGGGCGACTAGCTCCTCTTGTTTCTATCCTGAAGCTCATCCACAAGTCAGGAGAAGTTTATAAAGCCTTACAGTTAAGAATGATCACCAGAGAATTATTCTGTGCAGCTCTGAACCCATAACATTTTCTGTTTAGGTCATTAGTCTAAATCAGTCTCTGTTTACTGGTTGCTTTTTCAAATATTTATTCTTTTTTTGATTCCTGTGCGCTCCATGGCCTGCTGGCTTGAACTGTTGAGATTAATACTTGCTAATAGTAAAAAAGGGAAGTAATCTTCAATCTTATTTTTAGCCACTTGAATCAATCCATTTTAGCTCCGTGACTTTGTGAGAAGCATCTCAAATACTCTCTGTCCCCACGTCCTTCCACAAACCCTCAGGCAGCTAAATGTCATCAATACATGCTCAGAATACACGCATCCCTAAATGTTATATGAGCCACGCTACTTCTCCATTCCTGCTGGAGCCTCCCCAGCACTGTTGTCTATCCTCTGTTCAACTGTTCCCAAGCCATATTCTCAAAGGCAGCCAGACCCAGCTAATGGTGTTATGCGCTGAAGGGACACCATCCAAGTATTATTCTAAATGTTTCTAATAGTAAACAATATCAAAATGATTAGGCATTGATATTAGTGTGATAACCTCAGCACTAGTCTAGCACTTTTCTGCACAGCCTGGCTTGGACCAACCTCCAAGGAAAGCTATAAAGGACTTCTGCACCGTAACCTGCAGGATTCCTTCGTCTACACTGATGGCCATAGGACTTCTGCTATAAAAATGATTGCAGTCTGCTTCACAAACATCTGCACCGGCACCTGTCTCGTTTGTCTGCTGCCATCGTTTTACCCTTGTATTACTCCTTCTTGCAGCTCCACCTCCCCCGTCACGAACCAGCAGCACACATCTGTCCCCTTGTGGCCACACACCCGACATAGTCTTGCGATTTCATAGCATCCCTTTAGCTTGACCAAAACCTTTCTGCTCTTTCTCCTCCCTGCACAAAGACATACATACTGCCCCCTGCCCCAGCAGCTCCAGAAAACCACGTAAAAGGGGTATGAAGCATCTTCAGGTGTCCACAGCAGCCTAGAAGGCTCTGCAGGCTTACACAAGGAAGTGAACTGGATCTCGGTATCTGCTGAACTCCACAGCACTGCAAAGGTCCCATCGCAGCCTGGTTAGAGGTGAGGTGCACAGCGCCGGAGGAGGCTGAGGCACAGAAAGTGGCAGCCGAGGAAGAGCATGGACAGATTTCTCCAGCAGCCCAACGCAACCCGGCTGACACTGGGGCTCCTGCAGGGGACAGGCTTGAAACCTCGCTGGATGGAGAACGGGGCCGGCCACCGAGGGTCTGCTACAGATAAGTGATCTGTGAAAGATCAAGGTGAGAAAGATACTGTTAATGATAGAAAATGCAATGGAGCATGTGGAGGCTAAGAAAAAACAACAAATGACTTCAAAGAAAAGTCGGAGAGTTGCCTGCCAGCGCTGTTTCTGCTGATCCTTTGGGATGCCCTTTGGGTTGTGAGCCTCTGACCACCCCTAAGGGCAAGAAGCCAGGCAGAGCAGCTGCCCATATCAATTTATACTGCTACTTTATGACTTACACTGCATGTTTTTCCACTTTTACTGCAGTACGGAGCATACACACAAGAAATGCTTCGAAATACTTGTTGTAGTGCTTCTTAGTTCTTCACTGTGCCAGCCTGAGCCCGGGGGGAGCCTGGCCATCACTCAAAGGGCAGGTTACAGACTGCAGACTCCAGGCTCTTCGATCTGCCCAGATTCACAGCCCTGGCTTGCCAGCCTGTCTGTCCTTAACGCCCCACCGCAGCCCAGGGAGCTGCTGTGGCCCTGTTCTCCCTCACAGGACGAAAACGCGACCAGAAGTGGAAAGGGCTGAGTCAGCTCTACTGGCGCGCTGCTGCCTTCACAGCAACACCGGGGAAGGTCTTCCAGCATCCCGCGGCCACCACCGGCTGTTTGTGTTGTAACGAGAGCTCCCAGCCCACGGCGTCCCAGCTGGCCAGGGTCACGGCTGAGCCTGGAAGGCACTTGGCAGCCGATGAGGGGACAGACAGCAGGCATGAGCGTGAGCGCAGCCGCAGGGTCCGCCTTGGCGGTGGGCTCTGCTGCCCGCAGGGCGGCTGCAGGGCAGGGGCAGGGGCTGGCTGCACCCCCTGGCAGCAACAATTGCCCCCAGCAGTCAGCGTCCCCGTTTTGGAAGGGGAAACTGAGCTTGTTCTTTTGGAACAAGTTCAGGGCTCTTAATCAGTGCCCTAAATGGCGTTTCTCACTACTAAGGTGTGGTCAGAAGAGTATTTTGTAGATCAAGGTTCTTCTTTTCAGATTAAATTACATTCAATGGCCCACTTAAAAATAATATGAATAGAAAATTGAATGTTTGGCTTATGACCAAGCACACATCTTCCCCACCCAACACCCTAACGTTACATTTAAAAAAAGAAATCATATTTTAAACACAGAATCATAGAATAGTTTGGGTTGGAAGGGACCTTTAAAGGTCATCTAGACCAACCCCCCTGCAAGGAGCAGGGACGTCTTCAACTACATCAGGTTGCTGAAAGCCCCGTCCAACCTGACCTTGAATGTTTCCAGGGATGGGGCCTCCACTACCTCTCTAGACAACCTGTGCCAATGTTTCATGGTAAAAATTTTCTTCCTTATGTGTAGTCTGAATCTACACTCTTTTAGTTTAAAACCATTACCCCTTGTCCTATCACTACAGGCTCTGCCAAAAAGTCTGTGCCCAGCTTTCCTGTAGGCCCCCTTTAGGCACTAGAAGGTCTCCCTGGAGCCTTCTTTTCTCCAGGCTGAACAACCCCAACCCTCTCAGCCTGTCCTCATAGGAGAGGTGCTCCACATACATATCCAGGGGCCTGATCCTGTTCATCTCCCAGCCTGGAGAGATTTGCTGCTCTCCAGTCCCATCCACAGCATTACCAAAAGCCATCTGACAGTTGGTTTCTCTACCTGGGACCACCTGAAAGGTAACAGTTTGGGCCCCATCTGCTCACACTGTAATCTTCTTTTTCTTGTTTCTCCTACTTACCAAGAGTATAAGTAATCATCGGGAAAAAAAAATAAGAAAACATCTCTCAACTGTTTTATTTATTGTCTTCTGAAAAGAAGTGTTATTCTTCGTCTCATGGCTCATTAGCTGATGCTGAAACTGTCAGAAAAGTTCTCTGTTTTGTTCAAGCAAATTGTCTTGTTTTGTTGATCTTTTATTTCTGACTCAGTTATTCCTGAGTAATTATGAGTACAGTCTAATAAAGTCATCCTCCTTTCTTCCAGAATTGCCATAGAGGATTCTTACTTGTTTTGACAGAAGAACAAAGCAATCTGAAATCTACCATTCAAAAAGGATTATGTTTGAATGTTCTTTCCAATTTCTATTCTGGCAAACTATCATTTTCTCTATTTTCCACATAGTTAACTAATTTTATTTTCTATGCTTCAGTAATATCAGAGATCCGTTTTCGCTAAATTCACAGAGAATTTCACTTCTTTTTGTTCCGTTCCTCCCCCTTTTTCTCTTTGATGGTCAAGAGAAATGGTCAGCAGCTGTAGTCTTTAAAAATACTTCTATTTCTTATGAAAAAGTTTGGGAGAACAGAAGATCCCCTAGTTTTTTTCTCTAGAAATGTGCCTGATTCACTGCCTACTCTTTTTTATTTAAATTCTATTATGACTTGGGTCATCCATATTTCCCCTCCCCTGCACCATCATAATGTGCAAAATAATCCAGGACCTGAACAGCCCTGGGAAAACACGGATGACGCACACATCATCCACAGAAAGAAAATGAGGAAAAGCAAGCAAACTGCTTTCTGCAGTAATAATAAACTTTAGCACAAAATAAGTTGAAGAGTAATTTAATGTGAGCTGTGTTTATGCTTCCCAATTCTAATTCAGCGAAGCATTTTAATGCTTTCGCACTTAATTTCTTTGAGGAATCGTGGTTCTACTGCATTAAATCCTGTGTTTTGAAGAATGCATTATCAACAATATGCTGTACTGACAAAAATTCAGTTGTATATATTTTAATACACTTATGTTACAACACTCATTTTTCTATGGGCATTTTCATTTTATTATTACAATGTTTATGGCATATAAATTATTTCAATTAAATATCTACAACTGCAACATTTTAATTTGCCGCATTTCTCCTTTTTTAACACTGCCAATGTGAAATAATGAAGTTGTCTTCATTGGAGTTGGTTCAGCTATTACACGGAGGAAAAATATCTAGCCCTGTAACTGTACCATTCTGTGATTTCATACATATTACTTTTTTTTAATATGTATTCTGTTGATAAATCCAGAATCCTTTACCACAATAAAAGAGTAATTATGAAGAGACAGCAAATTCTTAATCCCATACCTTTTATCAATACAAACAAACAAAGTAAAAATAATCTACTGGAAGAGGGGTGTCCGCTGACACAGCCTTAGCGCACACTTCCAGAGTTCTATCAATCAGATCTGTCTTGTGTTGAATACATCTTGGTTTAAAACATAAGAAAACGTTCAAAACAAATGTTGAAAACATTCATAAGCCTGCTTTAGTTTGGTTTTTTTTTTTCCCAAAAGGAAGATTAAGTTCAATGTTGTATAAAACAAACCTTAAAGAAAGATTGCAAGTCAGTTTAAACTTTGTTCAGGGGTTAATTAAATTACATGGGTCAAAAATCACCTGAACTTTGTTCATGTCAAATTACTTCTTTACTTTTTTTTTTTCTTCAGTATTTGCTTTGGCTAAGTGAACACAGATGTCGGTACTCTTCCAAAAGCAAAGCAAATACAGGGAATATTAATAGTCAGCTAAGAGGCCATATTCCTTGATGAACATTAGCATTAATATTTCAAAAAACACAGATCTGCTGTGTAAAAAAAAAAAAAAAAAAGAAAAGAAAACCAAGGCATTAGAAAACCCTTATTCTACTTTCTGTTGGCTTAATAGGCAAGACAGTAATCAAGCTTTGCTACCAACTCCATGTGAAAACCTGCCTCCTCTGAAGTAATTCAGAGAACTTTGCTGGTGGCTTCTGTGGTGCTAGAACTTCACTGCTGGTGCCACGGCTGGTCAGGGGGCGGCAGGATACAGGACTGCGGAGCACGGCAGGAGATTTTCAGTCTCCTGGGTGACATTAGGAAATCACCTCACAACCACAAAATATGGCCAAATATGCATACTTACTTTATGACTGGCATTCTCAGAGACTATTTCTTAAAGTTATGAATGTATTATCTAGGCTGAACGGACCTAATTTTGTAATGCAGTTTATTTAACTTTCAAAATATGGTAAAATATGCTTTGTATAATATTTATTAACGTGGGTTAATAAATATTGAGAAATGGGTTTTGTTGTTTAGTAATACCTCAAGGAGAAGTGCCTACAGAATGAGCAAAACACAAGCTGAAACTACTTGTATTCTCTCACAAAGAATTAGAAAATTATGACATCCTTTTCCATCCTCTATATTACAAACCAACGTATCATGACTAAAAATATTTACATTTCAATCTTTTATTTTACTTTGAAATTGTGGTGCTTTCCTAAGTTTAAGTCTATATAACTTAATATTAACTTCTTTTCCTTTATTCCATTCACTTTACTTGAAAAAAAAAGTTACATTATAAAACAAGAAAGGAAATTATTTTTAATCTAGGTAGCCACAGGAGCATATGAATATATGATTTACCATATCTCCTCAAATGACTGATTTTGCAAAAGCTTGGGTGTTTTTTATTTTTTTTACTAACAGGTCACTGAGAAATGATTCTTCGTAGGCAGGTGAAATAAAAGCAATCTATAATGCTTTGAGTCCCTAGCCAGATACCAAAATTACCACAGTTACTTGAAAAAGTCTCATTTTTCTTAAAATACTGTGCTCAGTTTTATTGAGTGGTTTATCACTTGGTGAGATACTTTAGGAAGTTCACAATGGTCAGAAATAAATAGGTAAGCCTTACTGTTTTACACACCCATATAAAATATATAAATGGAAGAGAGAAGTGAAAAAAAAAAAAACAGAATCGTGTTTGAGTGTGCCATTAAAACAGTTTTATTGTTCAAATTTCTTTAAAAAAAATCATGAAGTTTAACAACATTCAGAAAGGGTAATAGACAAGCAGATTTTGTGATGAAGAGGTGATTTTGGACACCTCATCGTTGCTTTTCTGAAAAGAAAAACTTCAGTAATTCAACTATTTTCTGTAGCGGATAAGCATTTTAAAGTAACTTGTTACTAACTCAGATGTGCCCCTCATTTGGCCTACGGATTAACTGCCCAAAGAATACAGGAGCCAGAAGAAAAATTTTCAAGGCACCATGACCAAGGACAACATGCAATTTTACCAAATATATCTACATCAGGCACATGGCTGAAGCCTGTGAAAGAGCCTTTGCTGAAAAAGCATAACTTTTTGTTTTGGCACAAGAGCGGACTGAGGAAAACAAGAGAAGAAGAAAAAAAATCCCTTGTTCCAAAATTGTGACAGTCCTCTATCTAACTTTCAGCTGACTCTCTTGAAGCTCAAGTCCTCATGTGTAAAAATGCAGAGAGGTCCATTTTGCAAGTGGAACAGCAGCAGGACAACCCCCATTTTATTTCATCCCTGTCACCCAGAGGCAAAACACAAGGAATGTTACTGAAGCTGACGCTCATTACCAAGTACTTCCCAAGACTGTGAACTGACCTCCGGTGGCTCATACCTTCAGTGCCTCTGCAATGAAAATGAAGGGCTATACATTGTTCACGTATTGCCAATCATTTTCATACCAGAAGTACTATGCTGCCCAGGGATTTTCTGTTTGCTGTCTCTAGGCTGCTGGCTTTACTCTATCCATTCAGCTCAGTCTCCCTACTGAAACACTAAAAATCAGCCCAAGACGGTATCTGTAGAGCAAGGAACAGAAATAAATATCTGTTTTCTATGCATGTCTAGCAGGTAGGGGAGCACTAAAAAAAAAAATTTTACTTCGTTCTGTCTCCTTACAATACGCGTGTTTCAGTGAAGAAGCTGTATGTTTCTTGGTGAGTGTTCCTCTGGTGCCCTTGTCACATCTTTGAGGCAGACACAGGGGAAGTAGTGGTGGTGATGAGAGCGAATCAACCCTTCAAGACGTGTAATGATTTCATAGTCAGGAAGAGCCAGGCTGGCAGTGTGGAGGCCCAGCATCCGCGAGACGACCTCTCGGAAGTCTGCCAGCTGCAAGAGCAAGCAGAAAGGAATTACTAATAAATTAAATATCAAGCAAAGCAAGTGCCTGGAAAAACATATACATATATGCATGCATACAAACACAAGCATTTGTATTAGTAGCGCAAAATATAGGAATTTCTGCAGTTGCTCAATACAGAGAGCTGAAGAGGATGAAAACAGCCTTTTGGGGTGTACCTCAAATAAAAAAAAAAACAAGTAAATAGCTGAGATGTTAAGTACCTTGAACACAAAATGCAGTTTCAAGTATTCTTTAGTATCCTTCACAGGCGTATCTTCCCTCAACAATGAAAACTGAGGAAAAGACTTGAAGAGGAGTTGTAGTTGACCCAGATGACTGCAAACTATACAGACTACTGGAAACTCTGGTGGGCACATCCCTGTGGGCACAGGTGAAGTTGCTGGTCCTGACCTCAAGCTCCTGACCACTGCCTGCCACCACTCCCCTTCACCCTGCACTTTCTTGTGGAAACCACAGCAGAAAGGAGGAAGTTAGACAAAAGGTGAAGGTTTGGCACACCCTTCCGTCTGACTTTGACTTGGAATCAGGATGCAGCCAAAATTCAAGATGCAGCCTGGGAAATGCTCATTTTTCTTCTGTGTGCAGCTGCTGAAAATATATCATAGGAAGGGTATTTGGCAAAGTAATTAAAGAAACCAGCTTTCTCTCTGCAGTTCCACATGGACAGACATCCACAAGTAATTGTCATCACTAGTGACTCCACCAGCAACCAGATTGAAAACTTAAGATCAGATGAACATGAACGCTGATTTACTCTTCTCAACGCACACTATGGATCATTATAAGTCAAACTTCAATGCCTCTTCAATGAATAATGCATTACACAGCCCAAATGACCAATGCCTTATAATCTACGCACAATTAAAAGAGGAAAATGTTCCTATTTAAGGAAATATGTTTGTCTTGCTATCTATTTGAACGTCAAGATCCCTATTCCCAAACATGACAGAGACTCAAAATGTCACAGAAACATCAAAACCATCAAGAAGCCGGACTCAAGCTCTGGTGTGGCAGCACCCTCAGTCCACCGATCACGCTGACGGGTAATGGTAAGCAGGAGATAAACACACTCCTGAAACAGAGATAAAAGCATTCCTGAGACACTTGTCCATGCCCAAGAATACTGTGCAGAACAACTCTAAAGCAGTCGCAACATCTGTGAGGCAAGCTGCAAAAACCCCGAAAACAAGGTTTCTGTTCCAAGACTTTGCCAAAGACAGTTTGTTCCATCCCAGTACAAACCCTAAGGAGCTGACATCAGTTCAGAAAAACAAATATGGAAATCAAGACAGTACAGGGCAGAAAGATTTGAGAATTCAGTCCCAGCTATCCTGTCTTACCAAGGCAGTGCAATGTCTTGGATGAAATGTTGGAACAATGTAACACCAAGAACCCCCAAGTTGCCATACATTCTCTTTGACACCAAGCAAGGAAGGTCAGTGATGTGGGGCTCTGGCAGTATGCTAGGCAAGTACAAATTAGCAGAAGCTAAAGATTTTTTTAAAACATCTGGATCTCAGACAGGACAAGCAGGCAGCACAGCTGGAATCTGTTTCCATACGTACTTTGTGTTAAAAGATCAAGCAGCCCTCTGCAAAGATCTAGTCTTTGGATGAATTAAACCCCCATAAGTCACCTATACAACAAACCCAACGGATCCCAGGGTCTGCGCTTTGCACCAAATTTCTTGCTCTCATATTTTTGCTATTGCAAGATGTTCAACAGAATTACAGCAATTGTGAGTAAACCAAATAGCACTACAACCATGTATCAAATGCAATCAAATTAAATTTGATGCAGATTATTGATCGGGCAGAATTTTGACAGAGGGAATAGATACAAATAAAAAACATACACACAACCATCTCACTCTTTATTTCTGATGGGGAAAGCAGGTCACAGCTATATTGAATGGACAATAAATATGTTAAGAATTCAATAACTTTCATCAGCAGATAACCTAAACTGGAAAGCACACAGAGCCCTTAAAGAAATCCTCTAAGCCATTCATTTATGCAAATTTTAAATTGAGGATTTTTATCCACTGTAATGGAATAACTCTTAGACAAAAAACAACCTTTCTGACTATTATATTGTGGCATATAAAGTACGGTGCAGACAAAGCTGTAGTCCAGTGAAAATGCAGAAAAGGGTTGACTACAAAGAGAAACTCTCCACATAAACTGACAAAGAGAAACATCACTCTTGGATGTAAAAGTGCCCCACCAGAGGACATCAATCTGAATTTTAAAAACTCCGGAAGCAATAGACGATACACGCTGGACGATCTTTAGAACACTATCACATCTCATGCAGAGCAAGATGTGTGTTTATAATCTTAAGTGAATATAGTGCTGTAAGCGCATCATGAATAACTTTTTTAAACCTTGCACTAAAACATTTAAGACCTAGAAAAAAAAATAGATGAGAAAAGTATTTCAACTTTAAAAACAATACAACAGAGGTATTTAGAACAGAACAGTTCTGCTGAAATACTACAAGCTAATAGAAGTACCAGCTAACTCTCTATTTAAGGCTTTCTTCAATAGCAGTTAATATTTCTAAGATAGTTACAATATGAAGTAAGGGAGAGAAATAATAAAAGATAAACATCACCAAAGACTCAAAACCAAAGGTTTGCTACAACAGTAAGCACTCATGATAATTTTCTTTGCACCTTCCATCCAGTGAGTAAAATCATCTGAAGTAAAAGAGGGGAAATGAATGAAATTTAGAGCATTAATCCAAGATACTAGGAGGGGAAGCAGAAGTAAAAATTAGACACTGCATTTTGGTTTTACCCTGTAGCTACAGGAAAGTAGAAGGGATCTTATTCCAATAAAAAGAAAAAAAAAATGGGGGGGGAGGAAACTAAGACTGGAAAAAATCCTTATAACAAAACCATCAAAATCTCAAGCGAAATGTTGACATTTATATTCTTGCTCCAAGTACTACTGCAAATCAGGATTTGAGTTAAATTTCTCTAAAAATAAAATATATTCAGATTTTAATCTGAAGTTGACTGCAGTGGTCACATACTGTTGTTATCAGCCCCTGTGAACATCTTTTCCTCATCAGTCAGTATGCATACCCTTTATCTAGTCTTATTAAAACAAATGGCAGCTATGCTGATATTTATTTATATTCAGAAATATGCAATAATGATATATGAAGTCAGAAGAGTTTTCTGTTCACCCCACAGGCAGAGGAAATCCAGTACAGGTATCTGTAAACTTACACTTACACTTGTAACATTTCAATATATACAAGTAATTCCCCTCTAATACATCCATTCTAGTAATCTCTACTTTTATGACTCTTCACATATAGCTTTACCTCTCTGTTTTTTACTCTGTAGTATGATTTAATAATGCTTTGAACACCATTTTTTTCTAACAGTTTTATATGTCTACCCAAGACTATGCATGCTTTGTTGGTATTTGCTACAGTCACCAGTTAATTGTTAACCTTAAAGCACATTGGCAATTTTATTACACCCTGTTTACAGGACTTCATTTCTAACAGATGCTTTTAGATGCTTTGATTCTGTGCATTCTGTGCAAAAAAAAAATTTTAAAAAAAGGAACAAAACACAGAAACACCAAAGCTAATTTTTCCTCTTAAACTTAGTAGGAATTACTAGTCTAAAGAGTGAAAAACAACTAGAAACACTGTGTTAAATCCCAATTATGAGTTAATTTTAAATTATTTGAATCCAATATTAATTTCTGACTTCACTTAGCTATCTTCTGCCTTTCTTTATGATCACAAGACAAATCAATGTCTTAACCAGCTGGCAGTAGTTAAATTCTGCATACTTTTAATTTCAACAGCATGGAAAATAGCCATGCAATATTATGATGTTATTTAATGTTACACATAGTGATATCCAAGAAAAGCAGGGTATAACTGAAAAAAACATGCAAATGCATGTACAAGCGGTCAACTTGGCCACATCAACAACTCCATCAGGTAACAGCAATTTCAGTTTCTACTAGTTTTCTTAACATGCACACACACACAGAGATGAGATGGCTGTGCTTACATTCAGATTAAATATATGCACATCTGCTCAGAGAAGTATTTGATGTCTGCATTCACTACCTTTTACAGAGAGTGAGAGAAGCCTGGTCTTGTTTAGCTTCCCCGAGAAGGAAGAATGAGCGAGTCCAAAGCAGGTGAAGAACTACACAGGGTTAGGGATAAGGAAGGAATCCTCCTTAGGTAATGGTTCAGGAGAAGTCAGGAAAAAAAACCTCAAGTGTTAGTTAGTGAGAGAGAGACAGAGAGTTTAGAACAAATTCTTTATTTTAAAGACAGATTTTAGCTAAATAAACTGTTAAGATACAGAAGAGTATGCTATGAATATTACTGGCAATTCTTATAGTCTCAAAATGTCATTACTGCTAATCAGCACTGCACAACTACCAGGCATCAGTTTCGCAAACAGCTTTGCTCCCAGTTCCACCTGCACACATTTGAAATGTTCCTGTGATGCAGATGATTGTGGATGCTGACGAATTATAAGCTGACGCTTTTCATTCAGTACCCAGAAAGCTTGGGAACTAGTGCTATGCTGTGCTTGAGCATTCTGCATTTTGTAGCCCACTTAAACTGCAAACGTATTCAAGTGGCTTGAAACGCCTTGGGTTTAGTCAGAAAAAATGCAACATTTCTGAGTTTTTAGCAAGTACTCAATGTATGACTCCATGGAATAATTTCCTGAATATAATTCATAACTACTTCTGTGTGCAGGATGCTTTGTTTTCTCATGAGACATATGAAAAATTAAATTTTCCTGCCAAATTTCTAACCTTCATTATAAAACAAAACAGTGCTAAAGCTTTTCAGGAAGAAAGATCCCCAGGTTGCTGGGCTTTCCTCCATGTGAGCAAACCAGTATTTTCCTAGACTAATTTTTTGAAATAGCATTCTTAAATTTTATCCGGAGTCATTGCTAAGGCAGACATATAGAGTAAAAATTTTAGCTGGAAAAACTGACAAAGTTCTAAGCAGTTGGAATAAGGAATTTAAAATTACACATTTTTTACTTCAAAAAAAGCCCATTGGCTTTAATAATTATGCCACCTATAATGTTGCTATACGACACAATAAGCAGGGCAATGACATCCATACTTCTCAATTTTTTAAAATTATAATAGAACACATTTATTAATGTGTTTCCCACAAACTCCTTATACCCGCCCCAAAGTGAGTTACCACAAAAATTTTTCTTACCTAAAGTTTAACAAAGTTATATGTCACAAATTGGTCCAAAATAATTACATTAAGTATTTGGTCTGGTTTGTTTTGGTTTGAATTTTCTGGTCTTTTCTGACATTCTTTGAATTTACGACCCATGCATGGTAATGTGCAAGTTTTATACCTAAGATATATGGAAAAAACACACCTTAAAAAGATACCAGGATTTTAAAGCATTTTTATACTTCTCCAAAAGGTGATACAATATTTTTCAGTGAGCAAATAAAACAATGTCTGTATTTATTATTTATTCTGTGGCATATATAACTTGAAAAGTAGCTTTGCCTCTCAGAATCGCAACTGCCACTCTGGCTCACAAGTGTGAACTGAAATTTCCTTGTTTAATAATGTTCACAAAATTTTTCATCACAGCTGGATAACTGGTCCACATATACCACATTCTTATATTCTAAGTGACAGCTGGCAGTTGTCAAATACCTACACACCCACCTGTCTCTCTCTTTTTTCCAATTCTGCAAGGGTTGTTTTAAGCATCTTCATCTCACTGGTAACTGATTCTAACGTATTTTTGGTTTTTTCTTTGTCTTCAGCAGCTTTACGCTCCTTTAAAAGAAGTTCTGATTTGACAGAAGTAAGTTGTTTCTCAGCCTTTTCTTTCATTCTTTCCAATTTGCCTTGAGACTTATTGAGTTCTTCTATTGTTCTGTTCTGCTCCAAAGTTTTGATCTGCATAACATAAAGTAATGTTAAATTTGTCACACTTTTTAATCTAACATGAAAAAAAATAACACTCAGGAGTAATCATAAGTAAGCACTTTAATGTGGTGTCTTATGAGTTCTTGATGAAATCACATGTACATGTGAACTGAAAAGTTATTAACTTCTCAACTCAATTTAGAAAAAGATTTTAGTTTCCAAGACAGTTAATTCTCTACAGGTGTTGAGAAAAGAGGTAACTGAACAGACAAAAACCCACAGTAAGAGTTCACTCTCTGATAGCCCCTGGAAAAATAGTATGAAAAAGAGTTGCCACATGTTTTGCTGGTAAAAATCCTTCAGTTGTAATATGCACCTACTTATCTACTTCACTCCATCAACCACAAGACAGAAACTCACATGAAATCAATCTTGCTTTTGTTCCAGCAGTGGCAAGCTATCAATAACTGCAAACTACTTGTTTTCACCTGAGTTAAAGCAGGTAATAAAGGTAATTTATTACTGCTGCAATGTAATAAAACACAGGAACAATGAAAATTTAGCATCTTGCCTGGTTTATGTGGGGGAAAAAAAGGCCTTTTTTCCCCTCCATACCTGTCAGAATAGATCTTCTGTGAGCAATGTATGGAAAAATATAAGATTACAGCAATATTAACAAGAAAGAAAGGGATGCATATACTGCATTTTTCTTAAACTAGCCTGCAAATTTACATTGTACTTTACAGATGCTACTTAGTATTTCAAGACAAATTGCAAAATACCCAAAACATTGTAATATTATATTTGCTTTCCCCATCTACATGGGTTTGGGCAGTTCCCCATGAACACATTTATTGTAAATGAACTCAGCTATATCCAACTGGAATAGAAAAATGGACAGCAGCACAAATGTAACCTTTTAACTCACCTTAAGTTCATTGGTTTCAGACAGCTTGGCTTTGAGATCAGTATTTGTTTCCCTTGCCAGATTAAGCTGCTTCTGTAGCCTCTCCATCATCTTCTGTAACTTTCTGACAGCGAGATTGGCCTCATCCCTCTCCACAGCTAAGGCAGACCTTACTTGCTTCTCTTCTTCCAGCTGGGTTATTTTCTGACGCAGAAGGTTCACGTGCAGCTCTTTGCTTTCAAGTTTTTCTTTCTGAGTCTTCAACTAGTTTTACAAACACAAGGATATTTGAAAAAAATAGATGTGAAAGACAATAGTACTAGACAGATTGTTTTGGAAATTTAATCCCTTTGTTGCACATTTAACCTGAACTCTATTCCTCTCTTGAAAATTCGGTAAAGCAGTAGAAGCATATATACACTAACTTGGTATCTCTTATATTACCAATTCATTGTGCTTTTCCACCCCTGAATTTGTGCACTACCTTTTAGAATGAATTTACATATAGTGAACATAAATACTTGTGCATCATTCAAAACATCTGAGATTGTCTGAAATATGAGACACCAGTCAAATGCAAGAGGTAAGAGAGATTCATTAAGGAGACAGTGGTTTCAGTGGCGGTAGCTTACAATATTTCCATCTTTAAACAGTTAATTAAGACTAGTGTGCAAGAAGGAGAACCAACTTACAGAAATAAGAAAGCTTTCATACACTGCTCCAATACAAGGCCCAGCAGCTTAGTTTTGTAATTTTGGTGCTCAGTGAGCTACCTGTTTTCAGTTTACCTGAGCTGAGCTGCCAGGCTTTACTATGGAACATCTGAGGAGTATTAACATACATACTATACATCCTGCCAGAGAGGCAGTTGCTTCCAGAAAAAAATACAGTGTTGTTTTAAACCTTAAACAAACCTAATTCTAAGCTCTAAACCATTCTGATAAGCCTAAAACCAGAAGATTTCACTCTATTGTAACAGGATGGTGGAGGGTGTCTGACCAAATTTGAACAGATTTCCTCCTAAAGGTGCACAGTTCTTGTTGGAAATCTTGAAATTCTTAGTGAATTACAACCGACATCCTATTAAGTTTCTAGAGAAGTAAGAGGCCCCCCTTCCCAGCAGACCCATTTAGATTTAAATATCAACAGTAGTTGCTTACAGAAGTATATTATAAATGTGTATTAAAAAGTAGATATATACAGACATATAAACATGCATAACTTTATATATTTAAGAAGCTGTGAAAAGCATTATCATGTATTTAACCAACTTGTGGGTTTAGTTGTTTAATACGCAGTCTGTTTGCACAGTTTGCAAACCTTACCAATTCTTTTTAAGTAATGGACATCTTTGAAATTCCTTGTACATATACGAAGCTCCAATCTGCTGCTTCCAGCAAGCCACTATAGAAATATAGCCATAACAATGTTTATCTTTGAAGCAAATGGTAACGATATGTCCTTTTTGCCTACCTTCCTTCTTAGGCTATATGCCATTGTCTTGTTTTCAATCACTGCATCACCTTCCAGTTTCACTAACTGCTCTACCCGGGCTAGAATCGCATCCACATTCATATCAAATCCAACCTCTGCTGCTAGGCTATCCAGCTTCATCTTCTCATTAAGTTGCTCCAGAAATTTCAGATACTAAGAAAAGATGTGAAAAAGTGGGTAAAAGAATAATAAAACTTCATGAAAAATTCTGATGTACAATTTAAAAGCCATTCCTCCTACACTGTCAACCAACTACACATAGCCACGTCCACTAGCTACAAGAAATAACATACTGAAAGGGTATGTTTGTAGTACATGCTCCCGACATAATTGCAAATTCTCCATTTGTACTTTTTTAGTCAACGTTTATTTTGTTCATAAATCCCTGGACCTACTGTATTTATCTTCTCAGCAAGACTGGATTTGGTTTTGCTCCTCTGCAGTAAGAAGAGCACTAGGTATTTGTGTCTTGCTTCTGACTCCCGTTCCCGTCTGTATCTCTGCTGCTTTACACAACCATGCACTGGCAGGGAGAAGTTAGAAAGGACAGCTACATCCCAATTAATTGCAAGCGCTGCGGTTGCCCACTACTGTGAGCCTAAAACATGTAAAACTGGTATCAGCAATGCCAGGGGTGAGATCTGATGTAGTCTGAAGAGACGCAGGAATGTTAACATGATCAGCCGTTTGCCTATCTTTGGAACAGCAAGTTTTATTAGAGATAACAGTTACTGGTTTGCAAATTGCTTTAAAGATTATCTTAATTGTATCTCTATCTGGTTTACTGATGTGAATACCAAATATTATTTAATCTTTTTTTTCCTGATTTTGTCCTACCCTGCTAGCTCTTTTAAAATTGCATTAGTTTCCTGGTCTCAATTAGCCTCTCTTGCAAAATCCAGAGCCTACATTTACTTTTGTTTTCTCTTACTTCTGTTGCAGGTCATAATCTTTGCAAAGAAACAACAAAGAGGAAAAAAAACCAAACAAACAACAACAAACCAGTTCCATAACTGTTGCTTGAGCCCAAGACTATACAACATAGCAAGAATCTCTTTTTGTTTCATGATGCTTCTGGTTCAAAAAGTTAAAAACAGCAGCAGCAGAAAACACTGAAGTTATTCATTAACAGGAAAAAAAAATCACAACAAAAATCTCTTTATTTCAGCAAAATCTAGAGAGGAATTAAGAAACTAGGGCCACATGTTCTTCACAGAGGAAGCAGAGGGGAAGGACAGCTCCATTTTCTGGTTTGCTCCCAATGTGGCGGTGGATGCTTCATTCACAAAAGTTATTGTATCATAAACCAATGCAAAACAGACAGCACCAAATCGTTGATTCTTTGCAAATTCAACTTTCTAAGCATTGATCTTGGCCTGGTAACACGCTACAACTTTGTCTTTCTTAGCTGTATTGGATGGCTGGTTTAGCTTCCCAGGTACTATGTCATTTTTCAAACTCAGTGTGCTATAGGCTAACAGTGTATTCATTCACACAATTAATAAAAAAAAAAAATCCTGGTAGCCTTGATGGTCTAAGGATGTAAAAGAATCAAAGACTGCAAAATCTTGAGAGGCTGCAGACCAGATGATACATTAGAGAAAGACAGAGATCAGAGAAAGCTTTGAGATCAGAGAATTCTTGAAGGACTTTTAATGTATTTACAGAGACTACTTTTAATCTGGGTTTTTGTTCACATTAAATGGATTTAGAACTCAAAAGCTTTGCTACTTTTTCCAACTAAAATTGTCAGTCAAAGAAAAGATATTACTACTCCCTATATGACACCTGACTTTGCTAATTTGCATTACTTGTAGTACTGCAATACTCCAGCTGATCAATGCAATACAATCTTTAATGACTTTTATACAAAAGAAAACAATGCATGCAATTACTTTTTGCTTCTCAAGCTTCAAACCATCTTGCATCAGATCTACGGACAGTAATTCCTCTTCCAAGTGTTTCAGTTGATCCTGGAAAGTTTCAGAAGATTTTTCAGCTTTCCTGCTCCTCTCCAGAGCTTCTTGATACAGTCTTGTCTGATTTTCCAAAGCTTCAGTCAATTTAGCTATTTGGGTTTCAAGCTGAGATACCATCTAGGGAGCAAGCAAACCGACAAAACATATGGGGTTAGGTGAGTGTGGAAATGTCAGAAAGATATGAAAGATGCATCCTCAAATTATTAAAAAGAGCATAAAATATCTATCTTTAAAATACATGCATTTAAAAAGACAAAAAGAGAAAAATCTGTTGTAATTACCAGGAGAAAATGGCAAAGTGGTAACATGTGAGACATCCAAACGTGAACAGCAGAAACGGTCTTTAAGATGAGTCAACTGACTAAACGGAGCTAACATCTACAAAAATTAATACAAACTAATTTAGACATAAACTTTCCAAAGATGTTAGCAAACTAGCAATACCTGGCAATCAGCTAACATTCTTTAAAATCAGCCAAAAATTCACTAGTCTATCGAGGAGCTGAGTGAAAAAAACAGATAAGTGATTTAGAAAATGTATGCAAGCTTGTAGGTGAGAATGTAGATGTGGATAACTAAGTCTCAGAGGAGTGCTTCCCCATTGTTAGCTGTTAAAGGGTGTTTAACTAAAAGATTTTGCTTTAAAAAAAACACCAAAAATAATAATTTCTGGAATCCAAGGCAAAGGCCAAGGCTAAAAGGATAAAATCTCATCATAACAAGAAACTAGACTAACAATTCTGAAAACACTTCCAGTTACATAATTATGTTGCATTTGTAACTCCATATTCAGACACTCATCTCCAAGCAGACTCTTCATTTTAAGCATCTGTTTGTCTCCTGTTAATAAAATGAATTATAAGCACACGAAATCCTGCAATTAAATACAAACAATAGTTTGCACCCAACTCACCTAAAAAACATTGAGAAATTACTGCTGCTCATACAGTGGTAGAAAACACTAAACAATAATAAAACTGCAAACACGCACACACTTTTTGTTTTTCTGCATCACATATCACTCAGCAAGACTGAAAAAAAAAAAAAAAAGCTTTCAGTAACTTGGTGACACAGCAACATGCTGCTGCCAGAGAAGCCATGGCCCCTTTGTCGGGCTGCAGAGCGACTGTGGAAGCAGCCCAGTTGCATGGGGCTTTCACAGGCTTCAAAGGTCCGTAAGCATGAGAAGGTGAGGGATCATACCACAGAAAGTGAGACCACAAAACCACCAAGCTGTCAGTTTATCTTCCAGAGCATCCTGGAACAACCTTCATCCTTGGCTTAGGGATAATCAACAACTTAGAGATTTCCTAAAACAGAGCTGCACCCTTATTACCCAACCCATGTCTGTATCCAGCAACTTAAAAAGGCTGCATTTTTGGTCTTGCAGTTCTGACCTCCACAATTTTCTGTGACAAGGGCATGTGCAGCTTGATCAACCAGCCTGCAAAAAAACACCTCCTGCTTTTTGTTTTAATGTGGCTACCAGATGATTTCAAACTAACACCTTTTATTTCTTGTGCTACAAGTTGCAAATACCCATTTCCAGAGGCAACTCCTACCTTGGGGATGGCAGGGTTCACCCCTGCTGCAACTAAATAACCCTCAGTAAGATCTTCCTGAACTTTATTTTTCGCTTGTGCTAAGCTTTTATTTTCTCTTGTACTAAGAAGAGGGCATGTGCAAGCCCCAGGCCCAGCCCCACAGCACACCAGAACAGAAAGTGGGCCACAGCTATGCAGTTGGTAGGACATTTCCCTCAACAGACCAAAAGTCACAGGCACAGACATGTGATGGACTTAGGATAAATGCCAAAAAGCAGCATGTAGAATGAAGTTACAAGGTCCTTCACATCATAGTGGCTTTTTGTTTTTCTTCTTTTCGAACACAACTAAATATTCTCATCTTCTTAGTATTATATTAACAATCAGTAAGCTATACTGTTCTGGTTTGGTAAGATGTTATCTTAAACTTCCACTGTTTTCTATGTACTCATATATGCACACAGATACGCACCTAGTACAATTTTTTTTTTATGATCCCTACTAGCTGAAAAGCATTAGAGCTGCCACATCTCTTATCATGGTACTTACAATTTGTATTTTGCTTTACTGCATTGCACTCACCATCCCAAACTGAAAAGTTCTTGTCTGTTGAGTCTTTCCTTGCATAGAAGCCTCTAGACACTCTCATGGCCTTTTCCACTACTTTTTGAAGACCCTTTTTTCGAATGAACTATCATAACTGTATGTGCTACTCAGAATGCAGCAGCCATGGATTTATACAGTGGCATAATTATGGTTTTCATTTTCTTCTCAACTTTTTTCCTAATAATTTCTCACATTCTAGTTGGTTGGGGTTTCCTTGGTCAGCCCTAAGTCAGTACGTATATTACTCTGCTTTTATCAATGTTTAATTTAATTTCACAAATTGTTTTCCACTCAATTCTTTTGTTTGGAAGGATAAAGAGGATAAATCCCTAAAGCTAAGTATGCACTTATGACATCACCATAAAAATCATCAAGAAACAAGAACAGAAGATTTTAATGGGAGCAGCAGTAAAGCCTAATCAATTTTGGCATTTAATTCAATATGCAATGACAAAACCTGATAAAATTAAGATAATCTACAGTCAGATGAATTGTAGATAGTCAAGATAAACGGTTTTGGCCACATGAATTTAAATTGCTGCAACAGATCCGCAACAAAATTTATTAAACAGAAAGGACCGGAACCCAGAGACCTCATAACTAGGGCTGAGCTCTGTATGAACTGAGAATATTTGCTTGCCTTGGACTCCAGGTGTCCGTGAACTCCTCTGGTATGTTACAAATAATAAATGACAAAAGCTCTCAAGAGTTGTCCAAACATATTCAGATGACACACATCTTACTATAACTGCTGAAGAGATCACTAGGACACTGATTCAAAGCAGATTCTTCATCCTGCAATAGAATAGCTATCACTGGACATTGTCAGAGTATATGCTGATTTTTTTCGAATGAAATTATGATTTTTGCTAATGTTAATGCTAAGGGCTAATATACAGACTATGACTAACTCAGATGCCCTTCAGATACCAAAATCACCGTAATTAGGAGACATAACCTTCAAGAGAATTTCAGATTTCACAGAAAATCTGACTATAGCAGTTGCAGTGAATAATTTTCTCACAGGGCTTTTAAAATATAAACTTTTCACAGCTCTGTTTGACAGGTGCATGTGCAGAGGTAAGCCAGACATAGCTGACAAGGCTTGGACGTAAAGATAAACTTTTTGCTAGTTCATCTGGTATATATGATCCTATACACAAAACTCCCAGAGAAGCTGCAGTGATGATTTAAAAATGAAAAACCAAAACCTGTTTAGAGAAGGCATCAAAACACTCAATCAGGGAGGGTCCTCTTTCTCAGATTCTTGCATTGTTTTTTCCTGATCCCACTAATCTAGTTTGCAAAGGCAAGTTGCTTGCAGAAATACCCTGTCAAAAATGAAACAATCTTTTCTTAGGGAAAGACCTAACTGTAAACTTCCTGCTGTTATACATTAGCGTATTTATTCGCACATTTTTAATTTCCATCAGCAAGCACTTGACATTCATACCCCTAGCTGTTCTGGCATTGCTGCTGGATTGCAGCCACAAAGGGGGTGTTTTGAAACAAGCTAACTTGGGCACCAGCAATGCTACAGGCTAATTTGCCCTGCCAAGAACTTTAATGATTCGCTTTTGTGGGTCTTTTACTTAAGGCAGGACAGTTTACTGAAAAGTCTATAAGAAATCCTATCTGAAGACAATTAACCTTTTTCTTGATTGACTAATAGTAAAGCATGCATATCCTAACACTGATGTTATATCCAAACCTGGAAAGAAATTCACCCAGAGATGCAATAGGAATCTGATTGACACATACATACCAACATGTATATTCCTTACAAATGGAACCTTAGAAAATGCTTTTTTTAAATTCTGATTTGCAGAAAGAAAAGTAGCTCACTGAAAAACAACTTTTTGGTGACAGTCTATGTTCTACTAGAAACAGATTCACAGGTGCACCATATTGGCATTTTAGCTTAGTTATTTCAAAGCCCCTAATCTTAATGTAGAAACTCTTCTGAGAATAGATGCCAGCAGTACTTTAGTAACATAGTTCACTTTGGGGCAATGCAAATAAATTTTTCAAACTGAGTCATAGCAGTAAAACATTAAAACTTCACCGCTTAACATACTTAGCAAATACAATGATCCACAAAACTTCATCATTCAACTACAACCACCAAATTCACCAAGCAGTATTAAATTTAAAGCTAATACTTATGGTTCAGGAAACTGAGTCAACTTTTTTTTGTTTAGAAAGGACTAGCATTTTGGAGGAGTACTGACACAAGTATAGCAGGCAATTACTGTATTTCCTAGCAGAGGCAGAATGCTACACTAGACACACCTGACATAGCTCCTCTACTATATGAAAATAAACAAACAAAAGCTGCCAACTGTAAGACTAGCATCTTAGTTCCAAAGCACAGATTTAGGCAGTGGCAGATTGGAGCTGATACCTGCGCTGCCTTAGTAATAAAGGCTTCCTTTTAGCACATATATTTCATCTTGATAGCAATAATACTGAAAAGCAAATCAGTCTCCATCCTCAGACCCCCGCCCAAAAAAAGGGGAGTTACTTTGCATTGCAAAAGTCAGCAGGTCTTTCTAGGAGAGAGAGAGAGGCTAGAGCATAGCACCCAAATAAATGAATTTTAACACTGTTATAGAAAACTACCTGTTTTTCTGAACATCAGTATCTTTACCTCTAAAATAAGAATAATCACAGCTGTTTAGAAAAAGAATAGTTGATTATTGTATATTTTACAGTAGTTCTCTGCAACAGAATGTGACTTCTCCAAGCAATGCTGTTACTTGGAGAACCAGTCGCATTCCTCTCAAGCAGCTGGAAAAGTTCCTATCTGCAACAAAATAAATATTGAGTTTGAATCCTCCCCAATATCACCGATCTGCAGGATGATCAAGTGGGCAAGCCAGCATGTAAAGCTAATATGAAGGAATAATATCAGGAACAATAAGAACTGAAATGAGTAGCACGCACTATGCATATACTGTAGTATATCCACAAAGAGACCAATAGTTGCTCAATGCAGTTAAGTAAATGGACTTAGCCGCAGATGAATCTTACAAAAGCAGCAGATCACCTGAAAGCATTCCCAGGAGCAAAACCTTTTCACTCAATAGCTACCAGTCAACTTAAATTTCCCTTTCTCAGCAGTTCTCAAAATAATCAACATCTCAACAGAGTGTACTGTATGCCAAAACAACAAATAGTGCAAACACACATGCCCATAAAATTCTCATTAGATTTCAATTTGAAAGCTTTTTGTTTGTGGAAACAACACTCCATTACATATAGCAAAACTGTAAAGAGCTTCTATATTAAAATGTTGTTGCCACACATCCACTTCAGTGGAGCCCTCTCAAATTTAATAATTTTCACAAAGTTTGTTTTCATTGAAATTTGGCATACTAACTCTCAAACTATGGTATGGGTGAGCTGTTTTTTAACAAAATATTTAATCAGAATGCACAGGGGTACTTTCAAGACCTATTTCTGATTTTGGTCAGAATACAAAAAAATTTGCTAACATAAAAAACTATCACATCAGCAGGAGATTCTAGAATCTTAAAATCTGGCAAGGACACAGAAGTTGTTTTTCAGTGGCTCAGTAAAAACAGCTTTTGATTTAGTGTGTGACTTGTAATTATATAATAGTCCTCACTGGCAAAATTAATATACGCTCATGTAAGCGAGTGAGAAACTTCAGTGCAGTGTTGGGATACTGACGTTGGTCAGACTATATTCTGGTTCACCTTCCTCCTGAGCTGTCCCTTCTCTGCCCGTACAGGCAAGCACACCTTTGCAAACACTACCAGCCAAACTGCATCCAGCCAGAGCGTTAGCACACCTAGCTGCCTTCCTATTGCCTTTCTCCTAGATGGCGAACAGTTAACAGTTTCAACAATATTTAACTGTAATTGTAAAAATACTTTTTTTCTTGTTAGTTGCAGGTTTTGACGATTGGAGGGAAAGAAGTTGCCTGGGGCAACGCATCAATTATGTCTGCTTTGAGGAACAAGTCTGTCCTTGAAGTCACTATTTTAGCAGCAAATCCATACTTGTTCACATGTTCCACTAAATCATAGCGACCATGCAGCCACTTTTGATGTCTGCTAAGTGGCACTAAACCAAAATTATGTCTTAACTGAAAGGCCATTCCATGTATTTTCTTGTTAACAGCATCTATTATTAATTTCATTTCTGACTTTCTCCTACTTAATAAAACATAGATGCTTTTCACCTATTATTTCAAATCAATAGACAACAAAATGAAAGGGCTTTGTAATTTCAAAACCTGAGCAGAGGGAACAAACACTCTAACAGATAAATAAAATGAAAAAGAATACAAAGAGAATAAATACACACATTGGGTGAGTGCAGTAGTTGCTAACTTACTATTTCTTTACTCTGCTCTTTGCAATTTATTTCTTGGATCCTCTCCAAAATGGCCTTCTCGGAAGGTTTAACTTTTGCAGATCCACCACAGAGTAGGGTAGCAATTTGCTCTTTAAAAGCCTCTAAAGAGCTCTGAGCAGTCCTGGCCTCTTCTCTGCTGCTCTTCAAGCTTCCACCCAGCTCACTGGAAGATTTCTTCAGATCGTGCAGTTCCAGCTTCGAGGCATCCAAAGCTTTCTGATTAGCACTCAGTTTATCTTGGAGGTTTCTGATCTTCTTCTCCAAACTCTGTCTTTCTATGGTAGCACTGTCAAGATCCTAAAATACATGAAAGATTAAACCAAGTTTTTAAAGTTTCTTATAATCCCCTCACAAAGCAGGGAATAACTCAGAAGCAGGTACTGCAGGTAGAGAAATTAGGACCCAATATTGCTCCTATGGGCTCAACATCAGGGCTTCATAGGAGAACACCCACTGAAATTGATGAAAGCCCAAAGTCTGCTGCAATCACACTATAGACTAACCTCTTGCACTGGCCTGCATGAAGTAATACATGAATAAAATTCGCAAGTAAACAAAAAACAATTTTTTTTTGGTAAAACTATTGCTATCTTATTTTTTCATTCAAATAATATGGACTTCAAAAACAAACGGTGAACAAGATGTAACACAAATAAAGCCGAAGTACTATCCTCAGAGGGGAAAGAATGGGATGGGATGGGCAGACAGAACTGTGTATCCTGACCCATGACGCAAAAGCAAATGATGATAGAAAAATGATAGAAAAATAACCCATCTACATATAAAGAAAAAATCATCTCTCGTTCAGTCAACTTCTGTACCTCTTTCCTCTCCCGACAATATCAATGTTAAGAGTGCTTACACATTCATATACAAGAATAAAATTTGCAGTGAAATAAAATAAAAATTCTCAGGGTATTAACTGATTCATAGGAACAAACGGGAAAGAGTATTACTTCACACAAGACAAAATTATGCCAAAGGATGGCGTATTTATAGAGAGTGATTAAATTTCTCTGGAATTTTCAGTTATTTAGTAGAGGCTCAGTAAGTGGAATGATACAAACTAAGATTGTCTACATTGGAGTTTGTTGGAGGAGAATTGTTTCAGGGCAGCTGTGAATATGGTGACCACTCGGGGGTCTCTCAGGGTCTACATGTGCTTGCTGTGTAGCATGGCAAGTCATTTGTATTAATGGAATATATGCCAATCAAGTAGTAAATCTGCGAGTATTTATGTAGATCAGCAGTGAGGATGGACAAAAATGGAGTTTGGAAGTCACCCATGGAAATAAAATATAAATATACAATACTAAAAATACTAAAAATTTTAAATAGCTTCAAAAAGGCAAACATGCAAACACAAAATGAAAACAAACCAAAACAAACCCTGTCATTTAGGAAATTATTTTTTACTACCCCTTTCTAAAGTAATTGTAGAACTCTCTTGGAAACAAATGTTGGCATGATTCCTTGCCATTTTCTCTTTTTTAGTCTAAACAAGTCCTATTAATAGAAAATTCCCACCTGTGCTCAGAATTCCATTATGGTAATTACAGCAAAGAATAAAGAGTGGTTTTTTTCAATGACAGTTTTCAGTAGTTTGTATTTTCCCTTTCAGAAAGACACTGCAAAAGTAGTTTGCCAGTACCAGGGAGCTTACCTAATTACAATCTTGTTTCAAATTGTGAACATCTGCAAACAAACACAGTTGAATCAAAAGATCAAGGTATAAAATAAGGAACTGCAAGCCTGTTGATGCCCAAACATTACAAAACAAAAACAAAAAACAAACAAACAAACAAAAAAAACCACAAGCAATTTACAGAATGAAAACCCGTAAAATTAAAAAAATTAAAATTTTTAACAATCCTCCTTGAAACCTCTCTTGAATGGAGAGCATTTACACTGGCTAGCTTCAGCAAGGGCAGCCTGAACGTTGAATGGTATCCAGAAATTTAGGGACTGCAACACGTAAAGGTGGTATCCCAACTACAAAGAAACCTCTAAGAGCCTAAGTGATCAGGGCAAGCGGATAAAACAATTTACACCACAGAAGACTAAAAGGATGGAACCGCAACAGCTCATGTTTCCTCTTTGGCTCCTCAACACTTATGGCTAATGTCCCATAGCTCTGAATTATATGAAGGTTTTGGTACCCAGCTTGTAGGGTCAAAAAAGCTACCTAACACTGACACACAACAAATTTTGAAAACAGGAATAATTATGGGAACTGATGTTCAAAGAGAACAGCATTAGACATTAGGTGGATTTACCCTGGGTAGACCATGTCAATGACGCTTTGTTAGACGCGTTGTTAGATACCAGAGATGCAGCAAGTCTATCACAGCTGTGCTCACCTGCAGATGTGGAAAGCAGCACCAAATGTTCTTCAACTATCCGAGACCAGAGCAAAATGTCACATATGGCGCAGCGCTGTACTTAAAGTTACCCATTCAGGCTGGGACATAGCCTACCCACGCTCACCCACTAGCACCCTACCTGCTTGAGACTAGAAAAGATGTAAGAATACCCAGACCATTGCACAAGACATTGGCAAGGCCTCCCTCACAAGAAATCATGTGTTCAATATTAGGTCAGCTGCCTTCACAGAGAATGCATTCAAGCTGTAACAGGTGGAGAAAATTGCTTCCCTTTTAAGCAGAGAAAGAGAGGGACTCTTCCATGCGGAATGTCTAAAGAGCTGCATTTAGCACTGCAAAACAAAGTGAGGGAGATATGATCACATTAAAGAGGCAGACAAATGAAACAGAGTAAACAAGAAGGGATAAGATCTTTCAAGTAATAATACATATTAATACATATTCTCACTCTGTTGATCTCAATATCTACAATGCATTTTTTAAAGCTGTGATATCTCTTCCTTAATATACTCTATTCTTTCATATTTCTCAAGATTTCAACTAACATGTCCTATACACATATAAGGTCTGTTGGTCTGTCATTTCATCCAATAATCTTTTTTTTTCGAAGTGGATACCAGTCAAATTAATTACTATTTCTGAGGCACTTCTAAGTGTCAGATTACATAGTATAGCTAATAATTAATCTATTTCAACTTTGAATTTACAGGCTGAGGGAGCTGGGGTTGTTGAGCCTGGAGAAGAGAGGGCTCCAGGGAGACCTTATAGCGGCCTTCCAGTACCTGAAGGGGGCCTGCAGGAAGGATGGGGAGGAACTCTTTATCAGGGAGTGTAATGATAGGACACGGGGTAATGGCCTCAAACTCAAAGAGGGTAGATGTAGATTGGATATCAGGAAGAAATTCTTTACTGCGAGGGTGGTGAGACACCAGAACAGGTTGCCCAGGGAAGCTGTGGATGCCCCGTCCCTGGAGGTGTTCAAGGCCAGGCTGGATGAGACTTTGAGCAGCCTGGTCTAGTGGGAGGTGTCCCTGCCCATGGCAGGGGGGTTGGAACTAGATGATCTTTAAGGTCCCTTCCAACCCGAACCATTCTGTGATTCTGTGAATTTCTTTAGAATGTCTGAGTGAACACTACCTACTCCAAAGTGATTCAGGCAGTCAAACTCAGTGTTCCAGGGCTTTGAATTACCTCATCCAGTTCTCCCTTCTTAAAAAAAAAAAAAAAAAAAAAAACAACAACCAAACAAACAAACCCAAACAAAAAAAAAAAACACCAGCACAACTGAAGCAGATTCAGACAAAACACAACAGGTCCACATCCCAAAAGTGCTATAACACTTTATTATGGTTGTAAGTAAACACAAATTTAATTGCTCATTTACCTAACTTTAATGGAGTTAAATCCATCTGGCAGACAGTCATGAGTGGTATTCCCCAGGGCTCATTATTGGGGCTAGTTCTCTTTAATATCTTTATCAATGATCTGGATGAGGGGATTGAGTGTGCCCTCGGTAAGTTTGCAGACGACACCAAGTTGGGTGGGAGTGTTGATCTGCTTGAGGGTAGGAAGGCTCTACAGAGGGACCTGGGCAGGCTGGATCGATGGGCCAAGGCCAATTGTATAAGGTTCAACAAGGCCAAGTGATGGGTCCTGCACTTGGGGCACAACAACCCCATGCAGTGCTACAGGCTTGGGGAAGAGTGGCTGGAGAGCTGCCTGGCAGAAAAGGACCTGGGGGTGTTGGCCAACTGCCGGCTGAATATGAGCCAGCAGCGTGCCCAGGTGGCCAAGAAGGCAAACGGCATCCTGGCCTGTATCAGGAACAGTGTGGTGAGTAGGACTCAGGAAATCATTGTCTCCCTGTACTTGGCACTGGTGAGGCCCCACCTCAAATGCTGTGTCAAGTTTTGGGCCCCTCACCACAAAAAAAGACACTGAGGTGCTGGAGCGGGTCCAGAAAAGAGCAACGAAGCTGTTGAAGGGTCTAGAGCACAAGTCTTATAAGGAGCAGCTGAGAGAGCTGGGGTTGTTCAGCCTGGAGAAAAGGAGGCTGAGGGGAGACCTTATCACTCTCTACAACTACCTGAAAGGAGGGTGTAGAGAGGTGGGGGTCAGTCTCTTCTCCAAGCAACAGGTGATAGGACAAGAGAAAATGGCCTCAAGTTGCACCAGGAGAGACCTAGATTGGATATTAGGAAAAAAAATTACACTGAAAGGGTTATTAAGCATTGGAACAGGCTGCCCAGGGAAGTGGTTGAGTCACCATCCCTGGAGGTATTTAAAAGATGGGCAAATGTGGCACTTTGGGACATGGTTTAGTGGTCGACTTGGCAGTGTTAGGTTTACAGTTGGACTCAATGATCTCAAAGGTCTTTTCTAACCTAAATGATTCTATGGTTCTATTAATACTGGCACCTGAATCAGCATCAGGGTCTCATTACACGTTACACAAGTCAATCACACATACATATACAAATAAAACCACATTACATTAACAGAAGTAATAAGGTATAAAAGAAAATGCAGGTATCCAAGTGAATTCTTACACCAGCAGTACCAGTTACCACTGTTGTATCACAAGGCCTGTAAACTAGCTTGCTCTTATCTCCCATCTTCTCTGATGATTCAGCCTGGAAACATTTGTGATGCCTGCTGAAACCTGTCCCTAATGTGTATTTTCTTAATGACATCTTATAAAGTAAAATAAATCAGGTTCGAACTGAGAATCTCATTATTTTATTTATCTATTGGGACAAGAAAAAGCTAAAATCATTTGTTGTGTCTCCTACAACAAAAGTATTTGGGTATATTCAACACATATGCATGTTTCTCAAGTTTAATCAATTTCCTTAAATAATAAGTTTTGATTTTAATTAACTATGTTTTCACACAATCAATTGATTTTAAGAAATGTATACTGATTAGATGCTACTTAGATAAATTTTATTCATTAATAAAATAATTTAACACAAGTCAGTATTGAATACTGAAGAGTATTTTCTTGGTTAATTTTGCATCAGTAGTACATACAGATATATTTATATTAATTAAAATTGCTTGACTATATTTTTAAAATGTTCTTTAAAGACATTGCATGGTGCACATCTTTGCAAAACAGATGTTTAAAATAACACTTCACGGGGAATTACAAATATTTCCAGGTTGAATCATCAGTGAAGATGTGAAACAGAATAAGTCAGTTTACCAATTCTTGTGGTTTACCAATGGCAATGCTGTATGAAAGGCAAATTCATCTGGAAGAAGAATAATATATGCATCTTCTTCTATAGCTTAAATAAATACTATATAGGAATTTATTAAACACTAGAAAGTAACTTGGTTAGAGCAAATAAGACATTTCTTAAGGACCTACGGACATTCTCAAATAATTTTATAATTCTGTAATTATTATTATAATAATCAACAATCACTGTCTGGACATACAGAAAGAAATACCAGGTATTCTGATTCTCAGTCAAGAAATCTTGGCAGCATTTAAAAGTTATTTACATCAAATGCAAATCTGAAATCTAGCGCTGCCAGAATAAAGGTATGCATGATATTTACAGAATTCCAGGAGCAAGCTTTTGCAATATTTGGTCAGAAATGAACGAAGTTCAGAATTATAAAAGAAAAGTAATACATTACAACAAAAAAAGCTTGGTGGCTTTCTTTTGTTACTTATACTAATTTTGAGACGCTATTAGTTTGCTGTTTGCTATTGTGATGCAGTGAGGCTGAGAGGGGAACAGATAAATTTATCGTTTACTTGTTAATGCTCCTCCAATGAAAACCAGCTAACTGCAACAAATACTCAAGTATCAAATATACTAAAGAACATTCTGAATTACTCTCAAGTATTAACCTTAGAACTTAACCAAATTGCTTTCATTTTCTTCATCAAGAATTTTGAAATCTACAATCTGTTTAATTTTTCATTAGATAGCTGCTGACTCCTGGGACGTAAAGAAATGCACCTGGTCAAGACAGGGAGTTCACAGAAATACCAAGGAGCAGAAGTGAAGAAACACCTGGCAAGAAAAACTTGACAATGATTCAGAGAGATGTCAGGGAACAGTGCGGTGGCTGAGGCTTGCTGGAGAAGACTGACAGAACAGTGTGATCACCTCTATACATTTTAGAAGACTTTTGAGAGAAAAGTGGGGGAAATGGGCCACCATCTTAATCTGTAATACAGAAGATGGCCAATATGTTTGGCCCTGGGAGCTTCAGGCAAACGCAGGCAAGAGTCACTTGTACTCAGTCTGTGCTGGATAAACTCTGCTACAGGCAATTCCATTAGTTAAAGCTCAGAAAACAATCTAGGATCAGCCAACGTGTGTGTGCATGTCTTCTGGGATAGGAACAGTATGGATTTCTGCTTTTGACCTTTACTGGAGAATGTCACAACATGTGCTACTCTGTTCACGTGCTTAAACTGTGCAGCAAACTATACGACAAAGTCAAACTGACTTCGTATCAGTGATGCCCTGCTTGTAAACTAATAAGACACCCATCAGGGGAATGGGGATGCCATATATCCTCCTTTAGATAAGTTAATTTAAAGCTTTTTTTTTTTCACTTATTTTTTCAATACTGGATTTCTTAATATGCTTTTGTGAACACAAAACCTTCTCAACAGATTTACTCAGTATCTGCAAATTTAAGTAGTTAGACTGAAACAGCACTGGAGGAATCTGCAGCCTCTAGATAAGCCCTGATGGCACACACTTCATTTGAAAGGCAATGCTAATAATTTACCAAGACATTTCTGCAAAATGGATTAAATAAATTATGTATTTGGCATATGCACAACAATGATAGGAAAATATTTTTCATACAACTAGCTCAACTTTGGAAATGTTTTGGCAGTCAGAGCAAACTTGCAAAACAAGTCACAAATGAAGTCCTCATCTTGGTTTAAAACATCTCCTGACTCTGGCTTACTTAGTGAGCAAACTACACTCTGCTCGTACACACCTGTGTTTGAAGTCAAGCATGAGAACAAAACGTTTGCAAAAAAGACCTGTTTAAGGTTTTGGTGCAGCTTCTCAGTCCCATTTGAGTCTTAGAAAATTTTACACAGCTTAGTAAGAAGTATTTTCATCAGTAAGTAAAATTTATGACCCTTGTGGTACGTAACATTTATCTTCCCCACAACAAATTCTTTCTTCTCCAGAGCACGCTGTCAGCTATTTCTCATCTCCCAAGTATTTTGCCTACAACAAAATCAGAACACCATATCCTTTAAAGTGTATGGTGGTGGTCTTCTGTTCAGGAAAAAGGTAATGCCAGGAGGGTAGGGACAATGTCATATTACATTTGAAAACTTACTTGCACATGGTTGCCTTTGCGTTAAAAAATTCCACAAACTCGGTCACAAACAACTCAGCTACATATTTGGTAGTCTAAGTTTTTTCTCTTATTTTCTTAAGTTCTGGCAATCAGCTTTAACCACACTGCTCTAGTACCTGTGAAATGTTCATTATGGTTCTAGTAAACTGCTCCCTTTCCACAGTTATCAATGAAAGTACAAAGTAATAAGGAAAACTGCTACAGAAGCTCACTTTGTTCCTCCGTGCTTTGCAATGCACAAAAACGCTTAATGGTCAGTTCTCCTAGAGCAATTAAATCCTTAAATCATATCCTTTTCCTTTCCAAATCATACCTGGGTGAATTTAGTGAATATTTGTCTTAAACTTAACTCACATTTCTCTTTTCGGCATCATTCCTGCTGCACAGATTTCCTCTGTGGGTCCCCCACAGCAAATCAGTACTTTCCTACTGATTACAACTTTTTGGGTATGAGACAACTGAGTATTTATAGTTATGAAATACAAGTTTATAACGCAGTGAAACCAGATAATGTGGGGTGGGTGTCTGGAAGCCACGAGTGAGGGACCAATTAGATCATCTAGATATTCACAAGTCCATGGGCCCTGATGGGATGCACCCGAGAGTGCTGAGGGAGCTGGCAGAAGTCATTGCTGGGCCGCTCTCCATCATCTTTGAAAAGTCCTGGAGAACAGGCGAGGTGCCTGCGGACTGGAGGAAAGCCAATGTCACTCCAGTCTTCAAGAAAGGCAAGAAGGAGGAGCCGGGGAACTACAGGCCGGTCAGCCTCACCTCCATCCCTGGAAAGATGATGGAACAGCTCGTTCTGGGTGTCATCTCAAGGCACGTGGAGGAAAGGAAAGCTATCAGAAGTACTCAGCATGGATTCACCAAGGGGAAATCATGTCTGACTAACCTGATAGCCTTCTACGATGGCATGACTAGATGGATAGATGAGGGGAGGGCGGTAGATGTGGTCTACCTTGACTTAAGCAAGGCGTTTGACACGGTCTCCCACAGCATCCTCATAGGGAAGCTTAGGAAGTGTGGGTTAGATGAATGGACAGTGGGGTGGATAGAAAACTGGTTGAAAGATAGAGCTCAGAGGGTTGTGATTAGGGGCAAAGAGTCTGCTGGAGGTCAGTGACGAGTGGTGTTCCCCAGGGGTCAGTACTGGGTCCAGTCCTCTTCAATATATTCATCAATGACCTGGATGAGGGGATAGAGTGCACCCTCAGCAAGTTTGCTGATGACACAAAGCTGGGAGGGGTGGCTGACACACCGGAAGGCTGTGCCACCATACAGAGAGACCTGGACAGGTTGGAGATCTGGGCAGAGAGAAACCTTATGAAGTTCAACAAGGGCAAGTGTAGGGTGCTGCACCTGGGGAGGAACAACCCCATGCACCAGTACAGGTTGGGTGCTGACCTGCTGGAGAGCAGCTCTGTGGAAAGAGACCTGGGAGTCCTGGTGGACAACAGGATGACCATGAGCCAGCAATGTGCCCTTGTGGCCAAGAAGGCCAATGGCATCCTGGGGTGCATCAAGAAGAGCGTGGCCAGCAGGTCAAGGGAGGTCATCCTCCCCCTCTACTCTGCCTTGGTGAGGCCGCACCTGGAGTACTGTGTCCAGTTCTGGGCTCCCCGGTTCAAGAGGGACAGGGAACTGCTGGAAAGGGTGCAGCAGAGGGCTACAAAGATGATTAGGGGACTGGAACACCTCTCTTATGAGGAAAGGCTGAGGGATTTGGGTCTCTTCAGTCTGGAAAAAAGACGTCTGAGGGGTGACCTTATCAACACTTATAAATACTTAAAGGGTGGGTGTCAGGAGGATGGGGCCAGGCTCTTTTCAATGGTGCCCGGGGACAGGACAAGAGGCAATGGGCACAAACTTGAACATAGGAAGTTCCACCTAAACATGAGGAGGAACTTCTTTACCCTGAGGGTGGCAGAGCACTGGAACAGGCTGCCCAGAGAGGTGGTGGAGTCTCCAACTCTGGAGACATTCAAAACCCACCTGGACGTGTTCCTGTGTAACCTGCTCTAGGTGATCCTGCTCTGGCAGGGGGGTTGGACTAGATGATCTCCAGAGGTCCCTTCCAACCCTATGATTCTATGATTCTATGACACTTTGCTTCCAGTTCCTTAAGAGAAAGAATAAAACAGTGTCCTACCAATTCCTTTCAATTTCTCATTAGAATTTTTAAAGAAACTGAGTAGAAAAATCCTCAGGAAACTTGCAATATCACACAAATATTATTAAGAGAACATTTTTTTTCATTCTTCCATGCTGATGCCTCAGATATACTCATTAACTCTATAAACATCTGTTTATTTACATGTTTGTGCAAGCACAGCAAAGGCTACAATATGAAGGAAGCAAAAATACAAATTTGCAAGCATCATCAGAAGACACCAAATCTAAATCAGATCTATTGTACACAATGTTATTGTTTAATATCCATATATTCTCAAGCTTTCAAAGAGTTGAGAATAACCTTAGAAAAATGTCCTTTTTAGGAAAGACCCTAATCACCTGAAGTCTTTCAGAAGCATTTTTTCCCCTCATAAACTCTTATTGAAAATCATTTTGAAATTTTGAGAAAACATTTGAAAACTAGACAAACATACACATCATGCAATTATGTACCTTACTAAGTTTTTCCATGTCTTGATAGTATTCTGATGCCTTTTTCTGCTCCTTGGTCACTTCTGAAACAAGCCTCATGATAGTTTCTCTACTAGCTTTGGACTCCATCTCATGGATGTTGATAGCTTCTTGAAGAGCAGCAACCTGGTCTTTTAGTGTCAGATTTTCTTTACATATTTCAGAGACCTTGGGAAATAATTCAAATATTAGTAACTTTTTTAAAGCACTTAACAATGACATATATTCATCCCAGTATACCTGCTCCTAATCATGCCAATAAAGACACGGTATCTCTGGTGACCCCTAGGTCAGTTTTATAATTGCATTCTACTACTCCTTCCTAAAAAGAGTAGAAAGACAACTAAAATGAGAACCATATTCCCACCAGAAACCCGCACCTCAGTGTAATGTGGTTCAGATTTACTCCCACGCCATCTCTATGGTTGATTAAACAGGTGGATAGCTACTGTCGCTGCATATCTGCGCTTGACATGAAGCAAGTCAGAAAATGAAAAAAAGATCATGCAACTAACTTCATGTGAAAAGCAGACTATTTCAGTTTGGCTTGTAGATTTATGCCTTTTATTTGGAACAAGAAACTGAAAGCTGCATTTTATGCTTGAAACTGTTTAGGCATGGGGAGATTTGGGTTAGTAACAGCTGTTTCATAAGCATTTTCAAGGGCAGGGTCAAATACCTGGTGGGCTGCTGTTCTGAGCAGCTGAAACCTTGGAAAAGGAGTCAATTCCAGGAGGATTCTTGGGCTGTTTTGGTACGTTACGCTACTTCCACGAAGTGGAATAGATGAATATGGGCACATCAAAGAGTGCATAAGGTAAAAAATGTACCCTGACTCCTACAGTCAAGACGTTTGTTAAGGCTAAGCCAGATCAATTGTATCTTAAATAAAAACATAATGTGTAAAAGAAGCTAAATAGACGTGCCGTGACCCCAAACAGAAAAATGAGTTGCTAAGTTTTCCTAATGCCCACAGTTTTCAGCACAAATTAGATTTCCCAACTAGATTTATTACTACATTATTAAAACAGGACATCAACATATACTTTTTTTAAACTTCAGTTATTTCCTTAATTTAAAGTGTGTAAGAGTTACAGCTTAATACAAACATCTTTGCCTCTAATGACAGCTTGCCAAATTTTGTTAGAGTATCTATTACAATCTCAATATGCTTGTAATATTATGAGGGCAAGTACTTTTAAGAAATCACTGAGATACGTACATAGATAATCTTAATTAATTAAGTATTCCTTATAGCCAGAACTCTCATAATAATATGAATATAATGAAAGAGAATTTCCCAAAATACCTAGTATGCCCCCAAGTAAATAAAAATAGGGATAGCAAAGACGAGGCAGAAAATGAGAAAAATGCATAAAATTAGGACAAAATACCCTTCAGTGGCATCAATAAAGATTAAAAGAATATAAAAAAAATTTTCTTTCCTAAATGGCAGTTTAGTTTTTGGAACTTCAGAAGTATTCTGAAGGAAAATAATAAAGTTTTTACGATTAAGTCTCAAAAACACCACACAGTTATTTACAGCATTTTGTTACAGGGCAGAGTTAAGGTTGCTTTAGAGGATGCCATTTCAGATCTCTCTATTTAATGATACATCGGCTGAGATAAGTGTTAAGATCTAGTAGTACCGTTTACACATGAACTAGTGACTCCCAGTGTTACTGTTTTCAGGAAAGCTTTCAACCAACTATCTAATCAGGGCTGTTGGGAACTACAGGCTGATAAAATATTTATGCAGACAAGAGCAGACTGAGTTCACTGAGGTCTATTAGTGTTCAGCAGTTTTGAAAAATCAGCCCAACATGAAAAAAAAGTCCGTCTTAAACGATAGCACTGTCTGCAAATCATTATTTAACACAAATATTTCTGTCTTCATCACTCACTTTATTTCTTTGACAAACAAATATTCTTCTATTAAATCGCTATACAGAAAACTTTGCCTACACATAATCACCTTTGACATTAAATGTTCCTGTGGTTTCTCTTTTTCACTGATGTCTGTGTCCAAGAATCCAGAAAGCTGTGTAAGGAGCTCTTCATACTTTCTGCTGGTTTTAGAAGCTTGAGTCCTGCTTTCTTCATACTCCTTCAAATATTTACTAATCAGGCAGAAAAAAAATACACACATCAGGATGAATGTTCTCTGAAACAGAATTCTAGGCAAAAGACATTATCCCAAGATTATTGCTAGCTTCTGCATACCACAAAATGAATTTTAAAAGTTACATATGATTCTCTTTATCTGTTATTTAATATATATAATTTTCATTGTTGCCTTATGTGTAAACATTTCTTCATCTTTGCTTTCGGCTAGAACTTCAAAGAATCTTCTATGATCCCAACCTCATTCTCACAAGATTTCAATAAAACACACGAACTGGGTGACATCAATAAACAGTGCCGTCAAGATACTAGACACGGAGGCTACAAGGAGAAGCTTAGAAAAAGTAAAGTGGAAGAGAGTGTTCAAATTATAGTAAAATATGCTAAAAGCACTTCACGTCCCATCTCTAACAAAGCTGACAGTGCTGATCAACAAACTCCGGGGAAAGCGAGGTCCCTCTGGACTAATAGAAGTGTAGGACACCCAGAGTACCTGCAAAGGGAAGTTTAGCAGCAGAAGCAGAGATGGGAGACACCACTTTGCTGTACATACGTCTTCTGCAGCATAACATTACCCATGAAAGGCATCAAATGAAAAAGAAAATATCAAGGAACTACCAAAAAAGTATGAAGAAAAAGCAGCTTTTGTCCCCAATTTCATAACTCTCAAAAGGTGCCTATCATGGAGACACATATCCCACGTGAAACATCTGTTGTCAGCCTTTAACAGCAGGTATTAGTTTGTAAACGCTCTATAAGAACAACCAACCAAATAACAGAGGGGTCAGTTTAACTCATTGGCATAAATGTGGTTATATCCCTCCCGTTGCAAGGGACAAAGACAAGTCCAGGCAAACAAGCATTGCCTCAGTCTGCATAGGTAGCAAACATACAGATTCAAATCTTGCTCATGATGCCGCAATGCTGAGCATCGCTTCTGAAAAACTACAAAGAAACAGATTAACAAAAATAGCCAACAAAGCTCAAAATGACCATTAGCGTAATCCAAATATCAACTCCAATACCTCTCAGATATAGCACCCATGAAAGAGGTACTCAGTGGTAGACTGCAAGAGACAAAATATTGAGCTTCCAGTTGAGAAGCAAGGTACTTTCTAAATCAAGTTCTTCACAAAGATTTGAAGACTAGAACAAAATGAGACGTGAAATATCACCAAACAGCTGTCTAGAGCAAATATTTTATTGAAACTCATTTGCTTATCAGAGCATAGCACTATTCTGTTTTCAAGGTGGGCATGCTAGTCATTTCTGGACTCACTCCTTCCCATTTCTGATTTCTTCCTCTCTAGGTTGGCAATCAAACAGGCAACAGAGCATCACTCCATAATCAAAAAGCAGCAAGATACTCCTATAGGAAATGCACAGTGAGTGCAAACATAGTACATTAAATGGTTATAAATCACTAAGCAACAGAGATGGTCCATGAAAAAATTTAAGATGTTTTTTGCCTTAGGAGGGAAATCAGCATGGTGGCTGTAAATGCTGCAAAGTGGAAGAGAGTGGAAAAATAACAGAGGAATGGAAAATATTAATTACTGCTCTGGACAGGATGAGGATAGTTCCACGTACTACTGCATAGCACACACCGTGAACCAAAAGAGCTCTGCCTTCTGCAGCAGGTGCTGGTCCTCAGAAAATAAGTGCCTCACAGCTTCCTCACCTCCGGGCACCTTCCTCCCCTCTATAGTCCCAGCAAAACTAAGCTGTGAGATGGTCATTAAATTGCGTCCTGAGAAGGGGTATGTCAGAAGTGAAAAGGTATGAGGTTCCAGACATGCCAGACATGCTTGCCTATATGTTAGAACATTGTATGAGATTGACCATCAACTCCGCAAACTGTTCTGTGGCTCTAAAAAAAAAATCAAGGCACATCACACAAAGAACCATGCCTGCTTCTGAAAATAAACAATCTGAAGTACAAAGCACGTACTTGACAACTCTAGGAATAACCTAATTACCTCTAGTAGGGCCATAAAGGTGTGAGCACCTAGAAAATTGCCAATCAGGTACAAAAAAAGTAGAATGCATCTCTTTCACAGTTTTGCTAGCTCTTCAGAACTAATGAGCAAAGAGAACGGGAGGAAAAAGAAGAAAAAAAAAGAAGCTTTTCACAGTTCAGGCTCTAAAAATACCTTGGCAATAGATCTGTTAAGTAGAAAAGCATCATTTTCAATAGGAGAGGTGTACATCTTGGAAACCAACCACAGAATCCATTAAACATTTTTTACTATATCCCTAGGTATAGAATGCAAACGTGCATTTCATGCCTATTGGCTTTATCTTCCCTTTTATTAGTGGTTTTCAGTGAAAATCTTTCTTGAAGAGCTAAATAAGACCAGTCATTTGCCATGTACTACTAAGGTGGCCAGACCAAGAGACTAAAGTTCAATAAGTCAATAGATTGACTGCTATTAAGTGACACATGTAACCACTAGCTGAGGATGAGAAAAAGCTTTGAAAGCATACACCGTAGTTTCATGACCAATCCAACATGTTTGTTTCTTCCAGAAGGGCAGACTCACCCTCCATTTGTCCCTTCCCTTTTGCCAGCACTCCGGTGGTACGCTCCAAGCACACAGCAAACTGGAGCTGGGACTGGTAGAGCAGGAAATTAAGCTTTTTATTTGGCTCACTTCTCTCCCGGAGCAGCTCCTTGGTCCTGATCACCATGCAGCAACATAAACAGAAGTGCTGACACAAGTGTCATGGGCAAATCAGAGCAGCCAGGACTGCACTGGGAGTGACAGCACAGACTTGTGACACATAAAATCAGTCATACCACTGTAACAACAGGCTAATAAGATAAACAGTATTTTGGCAGTTTTCTCCCAGTGAGTCAGGATAGGAGATTTTTTTTCCTTTTCTTCTTCTTTTTTTTTCTCCCCAGAAGTAGCATTTTAAAGAATCTTAACAAGCATTATCTCAGAGACTGTGATGTTTTCTATGTTGCTAGGATGCATAATACACTTCTTGGCTTAACTATCTCTTATATCGCTTATATTGGGATCATATCTAAAATGTTTGGCAATCAACATCAGCACTCTCCAAGGCAGGGCTTTTGGCAAATCAGCTGGTAATAGACAAGTGCACTGCAATGGATTTCTCTAGATTTTAAAAAAACTTGATCATCCACTTCTAACACACAAAACCTGGAGGAGCTGTGCAAAACACTGATTTGGGAAATACAGACATCTGGTGAACACTCACCTTGCTTTTAACTAGACAATATTGAGAGAGACAGGGATACTAGCCTCGTAATGATGGGAAAAATCCATTATAAAAGTCATAAGGTGTCTATTAACATACTATGACTGACATTGATTTTGGAATTTTAGAGTTCACAATATTTTCACACCAATCAATTTTGTTCACAATCAACGTTGCTATGTGGGTTTCCATCCCACAGTCCTAAAATATTAGCAGTTACGCAGAACTGACGAATCAGTGCTCTGACCCACTATGCTATTAACAGCATAGCTAAGGATACCACCTTTTATTGAAAGTTTTACACAATCAGTATGCACGTTAAAAACAAACAAACAAATCCCCCACAGCAATGTCCAGAAGAAAGCAGAAGAAAAGACAGACAAAGCTAACATTGCTGGAAGCTGAACAAACAGTAACATGCTCCCTTCAGGATGTTACTAACTAGGAATTATACCATATTTTCTTTCTTACGCTGCACCTAACGGACAGCTTTATGCTAAGGAAGAAATTCACTTGGCACTGTTATGGTTCCAGCTATGACACAGAAGAGGGGAAAAGAGACTGGAGTGGTGCAGCAGCACAGTCACCACTGCATGGCCCATGTCAAGTGACAGGTAAGTGTCTCTAAAAGATGCTACATGATAAGGATAGACCAGGGCAGTGACCCATAGTTGCAGGTACTGCCCATCACAAGCATGCTATGAAAGGCACAAAGTTTGCCTCAGTGCCATACATGGAAATACCTAAATGAGGAAACCATATGTATGGTTTCTACTGTCTTCAGACAAACAGCCCTCTGTGCTCATCTTTTGTAAACAATGAGATTACAACAAGCTGACTCATAAGACTTTTGACTTTTGTCAAAAGACAAAACTCTCAAAACCCCATTTATGGGTCAAAAAGTCAGACGAAAATTCAAATTTCAGTACCTTCCACACACTTAATTACAACAGTTCTGCAAGGCGTTGTAACAGAATTCAGACCTGCAATAAAGTCTGTCCACCAACGTATTTTTCTGTGTTGACAACTGCACCATTCTGTCATCCCAAACAAAAATTATTTGTCATCTCACGTGAATCTTACTTAAGTTTGGCATTTTGTTCATGAAGCTCCTCCTTCAGCTCCCCATTTTCTTTGAATGCTGCCTGAGCTGTCAGTTCAGCCTGATTTTTAGAACTGGTGAGCACACATGCCTCTTCCTCCATCTCCTGAACTCGGGTTTGCAAAGACAGGAGGCGAGACATCTGTCTAGCATTGTTTTCCTTGTAGCTTTCAGCTCTAGCCTTCAGCTCTTGAAAAGAGGCTTCTTTAGAGACCATTCTGGACCTGAGTTCAAGAAGCTACAGACAGAAAAGGAGAAAACTCATTAAAAAAGGAAGAATAATTTTGCCCAGGCTGAAATACACGACTGCATTACAAGTTCAGTAATGTGGCAAGAAACACATTTTGGAACAAGAGACTAAGAGTCTTCTATCACAAGACTGAGTGGAGATACGCAACTTTATTTTCATATAACTAGGAAAAAGCAATAGAAGAAAGGAGTTTGTAAAACCAGAAGCTGCTGTTGTGTAATACAATACAGCTTTTCAAGATAATCTCTTACAGGAAGATAAATTTATTTACAAATTCATAATTTAGATAAAGCCCACCTTGAATTCTGATGCACAGCCTTAACTGGCCTCTCTTATGCATCTGCATTACAATACAGTAATTAACACCACTATTCCCTCTTTTTTGCCTGCCTCCTCCCTGCTCCCAGTTCTGGTGCACAATTCCACAGATAATCTATAGCTGCAGGGAGTTGTAATAGCAAAGCATCCTGTTTTATGTGGGTGGACCCTTTTGATGATTTGCAGCATATTCAGAGGCAAAGAAATTTTTGGAGAGTTGTGCTGTAGCAACCTCTTCTCATCTTACGCAAATAGTAATTTATTGGATTATCAGAGCAAAAAATATAGCTGGATTTACACAGAAACATCAAGAGAGCCTTTTAAGGAAGGGTGGGAGGAGGGACATCACTGCCAAATGTCAAGAACATGTTCCAGAGATGATGCTAGAACTTCCCAATAGTTCATGGAGTTCAGTTGTTTTTCTTTACTTTCTCCTCTCTCTTTTAGTTAAAAATACCATTTTCCATTGAACTATTTCTGCTACACACTCCTCTAAAACACTGAGCTTGAGACAGACACACCAGGCACATAAAATTTCAGTGTGTTTTGTTTTGTTAAAAGGAACAAGTAATTTAAAGTGGATTTTTTGTCACAAGAAGCATTAAGGCATGTTTCAGTTTTCCTGACAATCCCGATCATAAACAGCAAGATGCAATCCAAAACATTTATCTCCTACTACATAAAATTAACAGGCAAATAATTAAGCCACATTAACTGCTCTTTATGAAGTGTGCTAGGGCCTTTAACTTGTGGCAAACATTTTAAGGCAATAAATATTTAAAGACGTTAAACTGCAATTCAAGATGTCAGGAAACCCATGGCTCTGACAGAAGGTTCCAGTGTGACCAAACCCAAGATATTCAGAGAAATTCCAGGAGGCTGGTGAGCCAACTGAGTGGCGACTGCCTTCCAAAAGGGAGGCCCTGGTTCTCCTGCTCTGAGCCATGCATGCCTGTCCTCTCCTTCACACCAACTCTAGTATTTTTCTGACTCCTCCACAAACAACTTAACTAATGCAGCTGACAGAAAAGAATTCACCTTCTCCAGTGGAAGAGGAGGAAGGGGAGCTGGCCTCGTCACAGATAAAAGGCTAACACCGAGGAGTCAGGTAGAAGGATCACTCTTGCAGCAGCAGCATACTCTCTGATGAGCTGATGCTTCACCTGCAAGTGCTGGTTTATCAGACACTTTGGAGCTGCCATAAAGCAACACTGATTTTGACAAAAGCTGCTCTGCCTTGCCCCAGGCTCACGGGCTTCATTTCCATACTCCACACCCTTTGTGCTAGTAGAAGCACCTAGACTGCTATGAGGTGAAATATGATTGGAAAACTGATCTGACTGAAAAACAACCCACGAGGAGAGGTTTTATTTTTCCATTGCATCAGTTCCCCAACAACACAGCGCACCATAAAACTACACATATGTTGTGCCAACACAGGAGATAGAGATGGGACAGTGTGGGGAAGGAAATGAGCAGCTAAAGGAACAATAGGATTGCTTTGCTTGGCAGCTGGACCAAGCTATGGTAGCTGAAAGCATTCACAACCTTAAAATTTCTCTGTGGTTCAACTCCCCATCTGCAAAATGTGATATTTTTTCCTCTGTCCATTGTCTTTGTGGTTAGTTCCAATAGCAGAAAAAGCAAGAATAATCCCATATCATGAGTTTTACAGAGCACTCAGCAGAACACAGCTCTGACCTCAGCTGGGTCATGAACGTCTTATTAACAAGAGTACGAACAGCTGCTTTCTTGACTATTCTTTCACTTTTGCAAGCACAATGCTGAAGGAATCTATAAAATCAGTCAGTCTTGCTGGCAATAAAGCCATTCAACATTTCCAGTAATAAATTCCTTCTATCAGAACATGAGATTCTGTATGGCCTTTTAGAATTGAAATGTAAAGTACAGATCCTGGATAGCCATTAAACGTAGAGGTACTCTGCAATAATTTCAGGATCAACTGGTCAAATTCAGGCTTAGATGACGAACACTTTCCCCCATAGTTATGACTGGACATTGTATTAACAATTCATTCTCATACAATATTACGTGTTCTTGCTTTTTCCCATATTCAGCTATCCACAATTAAAGAAACTGTATTTCATTGATAGAGCCTTTTTTTAATGTTCATGTGCTATGCAAGTATATTGCAAAGTACTCTGCAATGTGCAATAGAAATACACATTTGTAAAAGGTACAGATGTTTAAAGTACTAGTTGGATAAATGTTCACAAGTTCCAATCGAACTGTACGTACCTATGAATATTTATGAATGTATGCACCTACATCTATGTATGTAACTAAATGTAAGCACTTCATATCTCCTAAAGGCAAATTTGACTCCATTTTAAAACTGACCATTGCCTGCATTGCTGAACTGGATCAAATCAATCTTTTTCAGTCATATGTTAAAAATAAAATGTGTGAAAATACAGAAACTCTAAAAATTATCCTGTAATAAATCCTCTCTCTGAAGAACCACCACTCCCACAGCAAGGACAGCAGAAAAAGATGGATGTGTGTTCTTCAGCCTCTCTAGTTACAATCAACCTCATTAGCTCCATCACAACTTCACTGGTGATGAAAACAAATTTAGGGAGCTGTAACTTGACAAAAGTGGAGGAATAGGTGAGGATAGGTAGTTATATCTTAACTCACTAGCAACAGGAGGACATCTATCAGAACTTCTACACAACCACAATTTAGAAGTATTAAGTTTCGGGTTTAATTACAACAGATTGCATTTAGATGGTAATAAAAAGCTAGACTGCTTCAAATGTTTCAAATATAAGCTCATAATCAGTTGTTGAGCACAGAAGAAAGCAGAGTAAAAATTGTATAGAAATTCTATGTTATAAGAAACATAAGTTCCGTATCAAAAGCAAGAAATTCTGGACTTTCTGCAAACTTTTATTCTCTGCAGAAAGTGACTGTAGAGAATCCTCAGGTTTGGAGAAGGATTTAGTAGTATTTTTAAATGTACCTCTGACTGGGCACAATCATACTTCACTGAAAGTGCTGCAAGTTCACTTTGAGCAGTTTCAGCTGCAGCTCGATAGTGATTCATCTGCTCTCTAGTGACAGGAATATCCAAGAGAACGCGATCATGAGATTCCTGGGAAGATAGCATGAAAACAAAACCATTAGACATCGACTCTTCAGAACATTTTTGTTTCACTGCTTTTTTGATTAAGCTGCTCAAGGGCATTTAACTCCAAATATGTTATTACCAGAGTACCCAACCCTTACTGGAAAACAGGATAAGCAGTTACTTTTCTACCAGTCACCACTTTCATCTGCAAGTTCACCCAGCAACATCAGTGCTAAAGTATATTGGCATGCAAGGTATCCCCCCTCAACAATCCCATGGCCTCCCACTATTTTCAGCTCAAGTTGTTTCAATGTGTTTAGCAACGTTCAGAACATCCCTCTTCTACTAACTTATCTGGTCACTCCTTCAACCCATGTAAACTTTAACCCAAAGGGAGGTCTCAGGTGTCTCTTATGCAAAGAAACACTTCAGGTTTTAGAGTTCAGTTCAGTTTAGAGTTCAGAGACCTGCATGCTCCCTCATTGTTACGTTGCAATAAATGGTTAAAAAAAAAAGCAATGGCTACCAATTCTCTCTGTGCCACTCACGATTTTGCAGATTTCTATCATATCTCACCTTCACTGTCTCTCTACCAGGTTGAAGAGTCCATGCCTACTCAGACACTCCTACTTGCTCCTCAAAGTCACTTTTTGGCCTGCCCATTTGCACTCTTACTTCTAATCTGACACGGCTACAGGTTCTTTTGAATTCCTTCACTTGTGTGCAACTTCAGCTTTCCGAATGATGTTTTTGGTCCCCAGAAATCTCCACACTGACTTCCTTTCACCCTTTTTCAAGCCCTTCTGATAGATGGCAGGCAGGGGCTCTGTGCTTTTAGCACAGTCTCCTTCACACCACTTGTACAATTCTTTTAGCTGTCCCTTTTATATTCTTTATAGTAAGCTTTCTTGTTCTTGGGTGGTTCTGCTCTTCCACAGTACAGCAGAAATGCATTGGATTTCTTGGCCTTTATTATATAAATCTTTCAATATGAAAATTCAGACCTGAGGTCTTGACAGGACTTTCATTAGACAGAATGCTGTTTTCAATTGACAGTGACTACAAAATTTTGAAATTTAACATCTTCAGAACAAGACAAGGTGATGCTGGGAGCACACATGGCAGAGGACAGAACATGAGATTTTTATTCCATCAGCTCCCCCGCAGGACAAACAAAACTGCGATCCTAGTGCATTTAGGCATGCATTACAAAATGCAAATCTCCTCCAGCTAATGACCGCTGTGGAAACAAGATATTACAATGGAGACAGAGATAAGATGTCGTCACTTCATGGTCTCGTACAACAGAATTGGTCTCCAGGTTGAGATAAATTACAAGTTCAGGTCCTACCCATTCTAAATAGAAAAAAAAAAAATAACAGCTTTCTAAATAGGTGAACATCTACCAAAAGAAGCCTCTACCAAGAAACGCACACAGAAATCCCTGGGCAAAACTACTGGTCTGGACTGTAGCAAGAGATAAATTACCTCAGATTACTTTCTACAATATTGTCAACTCTCTTCTTTAATCTTTCTGTAATGCACTAGTACACACTGGATTAGATCCATCAAGTTTAATCACATTCATCACCCTCACGGACACTCAGCTGGGCTCTTTCACAAAGGAGTTGCCAGTCTCATCAAGCCAGACTGATAGATGTGGTACAGCTCATGGCCATGTGCAACTTAACACACAATCTCTGAGATAAAAGGGCTGCTAATTTTCTCAACACTTTATCACCATTCTGAGGGAGTAAGAGAAGGCATGTGCCATCTCTTTCTGCTTTGTCTTTCTTTTTGCTTTACTCCACTTGTTTCACATTGTACAATCACATGGAATTCTTTGATGTAGAGAGGTTTTTTCCATTCTGTAATACATCAGGGCTCCAAAACCATGGCTGGAGCTCACAAAAAGTAACACTGTGTATGTTGTTTATGTATGTTATTATATTACTGGATTGCTGTATGTTTTCTTTTTCTTCCCTAAACAAACAAAACACTTATGCTTCTACAGAAAGAAGGAATACATCTAAAAACTGACAAAATAAAAAAAAATTCAGAGCATAGATGAAGAAAGAAGCCCTCTGTTCAGCAGCAATAATCAACACAATAAAACCCTTTACAGCTGGAACTTCTGAAACGTACATTTGTCATACAAATCTAAATTTTAAAATGATGACCACTTTAAAACATGCAGATACACATCTAGAATGATTTAAAAGAGGTTTAAATGAAGCCAGGTGCAAAAGCCAATGTGAATTACCGTTTCACTCATTTACAGTCTTACTGAGATTAACAGAAGCAGATCTCTGCATCCTCCAGTGCCTAAGTAAATATGAAGCTAATCATATGTGTTGACATCACGCTAGAAAAGTTAGTATGATTATCATATTTTTAGCAGGGAATGTGCATGCTTTAATATCTAAGTAAATAATTTTCTAAGCCTTGCCAGCAGCCATTCACAAGTCTGATCATTAATCATACCTATAACAATGCAGTTAACTTGGCAGGACTACTCGGGGCAAAATTTGTGATACAGATGTGGCACTTCTGTATCTCTGGAAAAATTCAGATTTGTAATGTTTCATGAGTACTATGTAGTTTATACTTATTACTATTAAGAAAATAGAATGAAGAAAGTGTTAAAAGAGACAGTAGACGAGAAGCTTTCATATATTATCCCTCAATCGGCTCGAAATAATCTAGGTTTTTGGTGTTTCTCCCATTCATCTTATTAACTTTTTTCATCCCTTTCAACTTACCTGCAACAAAATGAAGTTTTCATTTCTCTTCAAATGCTAAACAAAAGCTAAACCTATATTCACAATACTTAAAGAGTAATATCTACTTGGACCAATAGGCATTCTTTAGAAGATCAACAACATACGGTCATTGTTGTTATTGTGGGTTTTTTTGTTTTCATTTTTTACCAAATAACTACTTTCACCTCCCTGAAATCCGGCCTGTAGTTGGCAAACTTCACCTGATTCAGAAACAACAGAACTTCAACAACATTCAGTAGTTTTATACCTCACCATATACGTTGAAATTGGCCAACTGTTCAAGTCACTCACTCCCAATCTGCTTTTCTCAGCTTTTCTTTTATTTCCTTGTTATTTCATCCCGCGCAAAGGCTGCTACTACTGCCACTGACCCCCCTTTCCCAAAATATATATTTTAAAAATCTCTATTGAAACAGAAAGCCCTCAGTAAGCATTTCGGCACTGACCACTGCCCTGAGTGACTTGCCAATGCATTGCCCCTTGCTCACAGTAGACAGACACTACTCAAGGCAGGGATTTCTTCTTTCTGTTTCCAAAGCACCTAAGCACATTGCGGTTGGCATACCAAAAATAATGACTCACAAACCTTTCTTAACTCCGTTCTTCCTTTGCTTCTACAGAACAAATGGAGGGGGGGGGAAAGGGGAAGAGGTTGAAAATTAAATAGATTTGCATTATGATGACACGTGACATTAATTTTTCACAGACCTGCTTTACTGGCATAAAAGCAGAACGCTATGGGAAAGCTTCTCTAGTAGCATATGAGCTTTGATGGACTCCACAATATTCAAACCCACATCTGACTAAAACAGACATCTTAACTTGGACTTCTCTGGGTTACATTCACTGGTTCAGCTGCAGTCTGGCTTTGTGCAGTAATCACTTAATTTTGCCACTGCTTTTCATGTGCTTCAAGTTTTTATTTCATCTCCCCTTTTATCCTGCATCTCTTCTACACTGATAAGTTAAAAAAAAAAAAACAACAAAAAACACCTGTGCAATAAGCACATGATCTATCTTAAGTGAACTACATCTTTTTTTCTATGCAGATATTAAGGTAACTAGTGGCCCCTTTTTTACCTACATGTTTACATAGGATTTACTACACTGGGTGGACTCAGTCGGCTATTCAATAATTTCTGTAAATCCCAGTGTCATGACAGTTCATACTCCGAAAACAAACACAACGAGATATGCTGAAACAGTAATATTTCTTCCTACAAAAAATTAATATTCATGGGTGTATACATGCAAAAAATTTCTTCTAATTTCTGAAAATAAAATGCAGTAGCATAGTTTATTATTATTTGCTGCAACCAGAATGAAGATGACATCCAACATGAAGTACTAAGAAGAATGTGCAGCTGAAAAATTTCCATGCAGAATTCATTTCCCTAAGAAATCACAAGAAAATATCCACAAACTTGCTATTGGATCTGTGGGAGGCTAAGGTGCCTTTCAGGACAACAGGCATCAAGGGAAATTCATTGTGTATGGGCTAAACTGCTGGGAAAGGCAGCTTAAATATTATGCTTGATTGTAACTATTCTAACTACCGCTAGAAACTTAATACTAAAAGTTTCTTGCCATCCACAACCTAATTGGCTTAATTTTCTGATTAAATAATCAAAATATGTTCTAACAAGGCCATTTCCAAAACTGTCTTATGTAAATTGATTTAAAAAGAAAAGAAAATTCTACTTCAGCATGCAGGCAATATTCAATCTTTATCTTATTTTGCAAAATAATCTATCTACTATAAAGATACACAAGTTTTAGAATATATTTCTTTTCAGGGTAATACATGCAAAACCAGACTAAAATGAATTGGAGTCATTTAGGGGAAAAAAAGCTGTTCACAAATTAACCCACTTGTATGTATTTTGGGTAAAGTTGACTTCTTTCTAGATAATACTTTGCCTATTAGAGATCTAAAAATGTTTGCATTGATAATGCTTTATCAGCATAAATTGAAATTTGCAAGTAACATTTCAAGACCATTCAGTCCTGTCAGTTTCCCTTTCACATTATAAAATGCCAGAAATACCCAATACTTTTGATGACTCCCCACTCAGTGAAAGCCCCTTTTCCCCTCTATGATTTCTGCCTGTAACTAGGCACAACTCATTGCTTGCAGTTTGTGTGTGCAATTCAAAAGTTCTTTTTTTATTGTTGTTATATGCCTGTGGAGTTTTTATGCATTAGTGTACTGTTCCAGAAACACGTAAAACGAAGTAAAGTATTCCCAACAGCTCAAATAAATTACCAAAAAGATTTTCTAAATACCTTTCAGAAGGGTACTGCTTAGCTCTACTCTCCTCCCTTTGCAGTACTCATTCAAAGGTATTACTGAAAGATAAAAAACACTCTCTGGTGTTGCTCATCTACTGAAAAGGCCAATTTCAAGTTTGATTAATGGGCCCAAATGAAAGTTTTATTATCATCAAAAGTTTAGTTTTACCCTCTAATACTACAAGCAACAGTTACAGAGTTTTCATCTTTCATTTTCCTGTTAGGATGAGGTGACTTTGCATCTAAATGTAATAAATGCTTTTATGATGAAGGAGAGCAGTCATCTCAAGGCTATTACTGAGATACACCACCTACTGTAAATGCTACTTAACACGTTCTTTGTTTTACTTCATCCTTTGTTTGTATGGCTAAATTAAGGAATTTGGATCTCCCCTGATGCTTTGTCTCACAGCTTTTCCAAAATTAATACCAAGAAGGAGCTGATGTGTTTAATCTCAAAATAATAAACACTGTAATTGCTAAGACAAAATTTAGGAGAAAAATGTGACAAAATTAAGTGCTTATGCAGGAATTGTTGCAAACCACTTGTTCTACTGTTTTTAATCTATCAGTGCTGAACAGAGTTAAATAAATTTTGTAAGAGAATAGCTTAAATGAGAGATTTAAAAAACAAACCATCATGCAATGTCAACACTCTTGCAATTTTTGTACGATGCCTATTATACTTTCCTACAGTCAATGAAAGGCAAACAGTTTAGATATATTTAACTGTGGTGGTATATACACAATTAAGACTGATTAGTGCTGTAGTTTGATTTACCGTTTGTAACCCGCATTTTACACATAGCTTCTAATGTACTTCTGAGTCACAAAAGTAGCATTCACCAATTCTTTGACTTCAGGTCAGTTGCATGGAGCTGGTTACTGTCAACTCTGTACCTAAGCAGTGCTAACAAAAACTTTGTGATCAGGTCAAAACAGGTGCATTTAATATAATGGCAGTTGATTTTGCCATGACAAACTACCAAAATTCTGTAGGTTTTGTCTCAATACAGCATAATTATTAAATTGATGTTTAACTATTAAAGAGACACTGAGCTGTTCACACACTAATAAATTGTTTATCCTTTGGAATACGAAATCATTAGAAGTTTTCTGCTGTATCTTTAGTACAAAAGAGTTTGATCCTTCTAAGCAATATCCCCAAGCGTCTCCTTTAAATTCACATCAAAGCCAGCAAACCAGTTTCAAAGGAAGAAGAAATGCAAAGAAGAAATTCTTAAGATAACTATAAATTCCTGCCCCATGAGAGATACTCCCTTCTGCAACACTTAATAAGAAAAAAAAAACACAAACTTTCGTCCTTGAGTGTGTAAAGATAAGCTGTAACCATCAGCTGAAGTTCACTGAGCTGCAGCTGAAGTGCACACCAACTGCCGGGCACAGCTCTGCAGCTGCAAAAGTTGTGGGGTTTTTTTAAAAAAAAAGGTTACTTATATTTAAAATTGAAAAGGTAACTTGCAGGGGCGGCTTACAGCCAGTCTCAGTCACCCTCCACAGAAACAGCCGACAGAAAGCTACTGAAAAGTGAAGCGGGGGGCGGGATTTTTCCAAAATCGTGGGTTTATTCTCTAACAAAACCCCCAAAACAACCCAAACCCCTCTACCCTTTCTGCCTTCCCCTCTGTTACCGCCCAGCTCTGCCCTGTGCCGGTCGGCGGGCCAAGCTAGCCTCGGGGGCTCTCACGGGAGCCCCCGGGCGCCTTGCAGCGGCCAGGCCCGGCCGAGGGCAGCCCGCCAGGCCCGGCAGCCGCCGCCGCACCCCTCCTCCGCGCCCGGGCTGCCGGCCGCCCCGCTCTCCCTCGGGGACGCGGTGCCGGGGCGGGCCGCGGCTTCCCGCCCGCAGAAACCACCGCCGCCCCCGCAGGGCCGGGCCGGGCCGGGCCGCTCCCCAGCCCCCGCGGTACCTCGGCCGCCGCGCCGCTGCCCCTGTCAGCCAGCCGAGGGGCGGCGGAGGCCGAGCGGGGCCCAGCCCTGGCGCCGCGGCTCATGACGGCCGTCGCGGTGCCGCCGTCCCCACGGCAACGCGAAGCGGGCGGCACCGCCTGCGCCCTCCCCTGGCCGGGCGGCAGGTCTGGGCCGGGCCGGGCCGGGCCGCACGGCTCCCAGCCTAGGGGTCGCTATGGCGTCCCCTGGTTAGGAAAAGCCGGGGACAGTGCTCGGTGCCTGATAGTGGACGGTCTCTGCAAAGGGATGCTCACAGAAACTTTTTTTTCCACTTTCAAATAGCCATTACACAGCAAAACTTCATGAACCTGAGAAAACTGCCTCAAAATTTTCCTCAAAAAAAGTCAAAACGGAGGCAAGATGAGACGCGAAGGCCAGCGCGCTCTGACCCAGGCAGGGTTTCCCGCCCAGCAGCTCCCTCCTGCGGCCGGGGGCGGGCAGCCCGCCTCGGCTGCCGCTGCTGAGGGGAAGGGGACAACATTCTCCTTTTCCTCTTGCTTCTCCTGCGTCCCTTCCAAATAAAGTAGATAAAGATGGGAAGAGAGGAACTGCAGGTCGCGGTAAAAGAAGGTTAAACCTCCAGGTGTGTGGGTGCTGACCCAGGCCTGCCCCAGAGCCTGATGCCATTTCTGTACTCACCCACGCGTCAAAAAGTGTCTCACCTTTCCTAGGAACCCTGGCTTATTTGTTTTTGCCGAGAAGAAAATGGAAAAGCTAGGGATGGTACAGATTTTTTTAATTGATTTTTTTTTTTTGGTCCTCCTCTCTGTGTGCCTGATGCCATTTCAACGCTGCTGCCGAGGTCAGGGAAGAGCCCTGCCGGAGCAGAGGGGTGCCAGTGTGGATCATCACCCTGTTTAAAATGCTACATCGCTAAAGCACAGAGCTAGACAATGCCATGCATCGGCTGGAATCTGCCTCTAAACTCATAAAGGAAAGGAGAAAAATTGCTTAACGCAAGGAGGCAGTGCTGGGAAGAGACCGGGGTAAATGGAGACCCATGTGGGGCTGATGCTGTGCAGGCACAGGCAGCAGGAGCCACCGGCCCCCATCTCGGGGAGCGTCTGGGGACAGATGCAATCGCCATCAGCGCATGAGGTGACAAAAGCTCCCTGATGGCATGTTTCCACTTCATCTTCACAGGCAAAGCAACACAGGAGGGCATAGGGGGTATAAAAATGTGTTATGAAAACCGTTGTTCTTGAGGACTGTCTACATAAAGGGTCTTTCTGTTGCTATAGTAGAGGGGTGAAACCAGTGGGGCATTTCTGAATCAAAATTATCTGGTGCTGACAGAGCGGATGGGGGTGCAGAGAAGGTAGCTGCGAGCAGCATGTGCTGCAGGCGTCTCTGAAGGGAGACAGTCCCTGAGCCCAGCGGCTGCAGCCTGGGAGACAAGACCCTTGCTTTGCAGTGCTAAACCCTCAAAAGGACCCAAGTGAGAAAGCAGCCAGAGGAAAAGAGCAGGGAGCTTGGCCAGAGGGGAACTGTGCATCCAGGCTGTTTCCATATGGCTGAGAGAGAAACGCCCAGGCAATCCCTAGCTCCCAGTTTAATTCCATTCAGTTCCCAAACCAAAGTGTATTCCAAAGCGATACAAATCTCCATTAACACAAAGCCTTAATAGTTTTACGAGGATAATGTTCCTGACCTTTTTTTTTCTCCCCGATTCTTTGTCTGTGACTGTTCTATTACATGAGGTACCAGAAATACTATGCTGATGCCTTGGGAGCCCAACCAAAAGTTTTTATAATTTCAAATATGGGACTCAGTGTGCTGGATCAAAACTGTTACCACCACATGCTGCAAAATGCTGATCCACTGTAAACTCATTCTGCAATTCAAATCTATTAAGTAGTTTTGACAGGTTAAATTTGTACTGGCAATCTTACATAAAACCAGCATAAATTTGGCACAAGTTTTAATGTTTTCTGCAAATTTGGACAAAAATATCATCCCGGATTTGTCCAGCATCTGACTACAGTCTAATCTGTCCCACTACCAGAGCAGCGTGCAGATGCAGGATTAAATGATGGTGAAACTTTGTCCTAACTTTCTTCAGCATGGGTTTGAGCGCATTTCCCCATCGCTAGGCCTGCAGTGCCACGGATGGTTCAAGAGCTTTACTTCAGCCACTTCTACGGCCGTGGTGGTAGGGAGAGAATACTTACACAGCTGTTTCTTACCATGCATCTATGAAGTTATTTGGCTTTAAAAAAATGCTGAATCTGAGGAACTCTTACAAGAGTAACAACAAAAGGGGCAAGAAAAAAAAGGATGAAGAAAAGTGGAAATGTCATATAGCACTCCAAAAAAGAATGGGGTGGTTTGAGGGGGTGCAATACCTGCTCTTCGAGCCATTTGACAAAGTACCTTATTACAGGATGCTAACACTTAAAAATGCTTTAGGCTTGTTTGCTAAATACTACAGGTAGAGTTCTCAAAAGGACTCCATGTTTCTTTTTCCTTAACAAGGGCAGGAAATAATTACTTAGGAAGGATTACTTCAGGATTTTTAGTTAAAAATAATTTCAAGGAGTCATTTATCATGAATGAGATTCTTCATGTTGTGTCATAGAAAATACATGGACAGGATGTTCTCAGCCTTTCTGACCAAAGAATGATGCAGGATCTTTTGAATCTATGTACTTAATAAAGTCACTCTAATTTTTAAAACAAAAAATAATACCTAAAAAAATTACTACAGTCTTTCCCTTCCTTGAAAGAGCTCAGTGTTGAGGAAGGATGCTAAAACTGATCTGGGATGTGAAACCCCAACTCCTGTAGCCAGTACACTCAAAAATAAGACCTAACAATTCAGGTAGATCTGCAGGTTCCTAAATAGCTGCTCCTAATTGAATTTTCTGTAAGTAAATGAGAATGGACGTATCTGAATAGCTTCAGAGATAAAAGCCACATGACGGTGTGGATAGCTTTCCCCTCACTCCATGGAAGAGATGTACTTTGTATCTTGTGGGGTATGGATGGATGGAGGGAGAGCAATTGTTCCCAGTGCCCCAACAGTCCCATGTTTCTGGACACTTGAACCAGATTCCCTACCAAGCAACACAAATTAGTTTAGACTGCCTTTCAAAGTGCTTAGTATGCCACAGGCTAAAATGACATTTCTGTGTCAATATCTGCATTTTGCTAGCATATCAGTCTGCAGACTTCTGAGAACTTAATAAAAAGAAAAAGGAAACGTGTAACATAAAAAAGAGCACCACTTAAAAAAAAAAAGAAAAGAAAAAAAAAAGGAGCAGCTTTCTGGGGCTTGTAGGAGCACCGCAAGAGTGAAACGTACAGTTGCACGGACATTGTAGTAGACCTGATCTAGGAAAGAGGTCCCTAAAATACTATTTCTTCAAGAAAGGATTCAGAAAGTCCTCAGAGCCAAACCCATTTTTAAGAATGGAATGATCAACTCAATGAAAGGTCAGCTCTTATTTTTATTATTTGAATTGCTTTTAAATATTTTCCTTAATGAAAAAACAAAACCCAAGAATCTCTATGAAAAAAGGCATCTTTCAGCATTGTATTTTTAAAACAATTTCAAAAGAACCAAGTGTAATCATAGTATTTAAGCATGCGGACATATATTTCTTTAGCAAATTTTTTTCCCAAGTCCTTGACAATTCACAAGCAAATCTGAGAGAGGTTGAGTCAGAATGATGCTTAGCTTCCTGCAAATATTGTGAAATACAGACTGCCAAGCACAGAATGAACACTGAGATGCTCCAACTGTATGGAAAGCCTGCAGTACACTTCCGTGTATTATTATAATCTGCTGGTTTTTCTGCTTGGGGATGGTTGGTTTTTTTCAAATACTCCATCAGGAAGTGAGGGAAACTACCAGGTCTTCAGGGGGAAGATGAAGTTTTGCTTCATTAATTCTACTGTTCACAGATCTTGTAATTTAAAAAATACATCATAACAATTGATTAAAAGACCAAATCAAAACATTTAATATTCTTTTTGAAAACAACATTTATTTTTTTTACAAACACTGTAAAAAAAGCTTTGTTATTAAGCCCAAGCCATTGACATCAACACCATATTGAGGAGGTAAAGTACTTGTGCTTTACCATGCACATGAATTCCAAATGATTTCCTGAATGCTTATGCCCATTTCAGACACTCATTACCTAAAGGCAGCTAGAGATGAGATAGAACGGAATTGTACACTAGCAACATTAAAAATGAAGATGAAATGTATTTGTCCAAAAGAGATTCAGGGGTAATTTAGTCCACAGGACTTCATTATCTACAAATTTAGCTAGAATAACTAAAACAGCCACACTTTTGCAAATACTTGGCATGAAAGTCATGGGCATGACTTGCCATGGTTCTCATTTGCTTGCCTTCTGGAGGGTATCAACTCCAGAAGTGCAGTGTGTCCCAACACCAAGCTGCGCTCCTCCGCTGCCCCCCTCAAATCACTGGTACCACATCCTGTAGTACAGAAAGTTTTCTTGAGGAGGGCCTCATCCTCACCTTACCTACTTCCAAAAATAATGAAGAAATCAAGACGGGACTTATTCCAATTTCTTTTTTGTCAGCTGACGCAGAAGTCCGTCTCACGACCAGTGACAGATGATTTCATGTACAAATCCTAAACATATAGAATCATATAATGGTTCGCGTTGGAAGAGACCTTAAAGATCACCTAGTTCCAACCCCCTGCCAAGGGCAGGGACACCTCCCACTAGACCAGGCTGCTCAAAGCCCCATCCAGCCTGGCTTCAAACACTTCCAGGGATGCTGGAAAATACCACTTCAGTTAGCAAAGGGAGGTACTGCCTCTCTGGAAGTAATTTCATCACACATTTACAGACTTCAAGGTGGGAATGTATTAATGCAATTATATTATCAGGAAAAAATAGGCTCATACGGGACAGTGGAGAGACAATATCACTAATACGATTAAGATGTGCATGTGTGCAAATTGTGGGTGTGTAAATTGCGTCATACCAATTACTATTGTAAATCCGATAGTGCACAAGCTTAAGAAGGATTAACTAGTCTGATTAAGTCTAGCTCTTCCTCTCTCTGCCTAACTAAAATGGGAGTCCTTCCCTGCCCCCCCTGCCCCCGAAACATTGAGTTTAACACTGTCCTCATCCCATGTGAATTTGCACAGCTTGGCTAAACTGATTGATACATCTTGTGGGGTCAGTAACTCTTCTGAAGGAAATAAGCCAGCTGGTTTTACAGCCCTGGATTCCCCCACTGGGACAAAATGGGGTGGAGAAAATGCAATATGCACATGGAGGAACTAATCAGACTTGGGAAAGAAGTGAGATTTTAACACAGAATCTGTTTAAGTATGACTTCCCCCCCATATTTCAGGTTTGAGCAAGCCATTTCCCAGGGAAAAAAGAAATCACTTCTGGAGAGGTTTTCCTGAAGATCTCCTATGTAGCAATAAAACAGTTTAGCCTGCCCATGGGCAGATATTAAATATCTTTGGATGATAAAACAGTAATCAAACATTTTTATGGTAGTATTATTAGATGCCTTCTTATCTTGTAAGGGCAGAATAACCATGGACTGAAAACAAAAAGTTAATTCTGAAACACAACGCAAACAGCAATAATGAAAATGGTGTAATACACACTGTACTTACGCTTCCCAAAAAATCTATTCTGAAGTTTTGGAAATTACAATTGAACTTCTTTACTTGTAAATTCAAGTGTTATATCCAAAAAACAACCTATGTTTTAGTGAGGGAGAAACAAGAGGAGTACTAAGATAATATCCACATAAGCAAATATTTGTTTAAAAATGCTCTATGCACAGACTAACATATCTCTGTCTATCTATTTATGGAGACACAGGAGAGAGAGGACACAGAATAAAATACTTTGCACAGCTGCTTCCCAGCTCAGGGCATCAGCAGTAAGTGCACAATGTTAAACGGAAGCAAAGGTAAAACATTCCATTAAATGATACTTGCAGCTATCAAAACACAAGTATGGTAACAAAAAAAAAACAAAAAAAAAAGGAAGTCAGGACAATTACATATTAGGTAATTTTCAGTTTGGGGAACGTAAACCAGATCATAGAAAGTCTTTGAGAGTCTAAACTCAATTCATGCAGTTATTTTGGAAATTCTCTGTATGTGGAACTTAGGTTTCCGCATATGTATGGAAACTCCTTGATTTGCACTGGGCAACCAGCTCCTCCTAATGCTCCATCAGAATCCAGAAAAGTAGCAGCAAAACCTCTAAGGGCCAAATCCAACACCACTGGTGCCGTCAGAACTGCATATCCAACACGTCCCAAAAGCTCTAATTCAGAACTGGTGGAAATCAAGAACACAGCCAATTACAGAGAAACAGGGACACTTTTTGTTCATGTAAAGATACTAGGTCCCTTGCAGCAAGTTTTAGGCCCTTCTCTGCCTGGAGGAATTTGAACTTTATGTCTCCTAATTCCCTGACCTTAGGCCAAGGGTACACGTACTCCCTGGGTGGGAATAGGGCCGTTACACAGATAACACAAGAGTTGCTGGACAGAAGGAAGAGCAGGTGAAGGGATCCTTTAGCCAGATTGAGGGAGCACTCCTGGACCCTAACCCCTTTCCAGAATTGTTTTGTATTTTACAAACACAGATTCTAGACCCAAATAACAATTCTATATGTATACAAGCCATCTAGGACCTGTACCCAGTACAATTCCTAATCTACGCCAGCTAAGACATTTTCTTGGGAGGTGGGAGATAAGAGCTGAAACCTATTCCAGGCCATGAATGGCTGTTAAAAGCCGGGTCTAAGTTTCCTGAACAACCTTTCTATACACACCACCACTGAAGGGAAGCATGGATTTACCAGTTTGCAGGTCCTTCTCTGCTGCATTATTTTCATATACACAAGCATTTGAAAGATTGAGCCTTGCTCAGCTATTTTAAGGAAATCCTATATGATTACCTCCGGCACAGTATTCTGCATGTGAACAGGTAAGGGGGCAGAAAGCCTTTCTCCGCAGGTGCCTGAACTTCAGGGGTGACAGCCTGGAGATGTTCCTGCGCCCTGTGTCAGCATTCAGCAGCACTGCGCTGAATACACGGGGTTTCTGTACAGCCGTTTCCATACACGGAATAGGAATTTTATATTTCTTTCCCAGTGGAAACAAAGCCAAATGAGCCAAACTTCAAAAAGAAACGTAAATAAAAAACCTTTTCACAATATATATCTCCACTGATGTAGTCACTTATCACAGAAGGCCTTTAGGTTGGTCAGGCAGGACTTGCCCTTGGTGAAGCCACGCTGCCTGTCTCAAATCACCTGCCTGTCCTCCACGTGCCTTAGCATAGCTTCAAGGAGGATCTGTTCCATGATCTTCCCAGGCACAGAGGTGGGGCTGACAGGTCAGTAGTTCCCAGGGTCCTCCTTTATACCCTTTTCAAAAATGTGTGCGATGTTTCCCTTTTTCCAGTCACCGGGGACTTCATCTGACTGCCATGACTTTTAAAATATCACAAAGAGTGGCTTTGCAACTACGTCAGCCAACTCCCTCAGGACTCTGGGATGCATCTCATCAGGTCCCACAGACTTCTCTATGTTCAGGTTCCTCAGGCGGTCACGAATCTGGTCTTCTCTCACAGTGGGTGGGACTTCGCTCCCCCAGTCCCTGCCTTGTGGTCCATCCCCTTGAGAGGTGTAGGGGGAGAGGTTGCCAGTGAAGACTGAGGCAAAAAGTTGTTGGGTATCTCAGCTTTCTCCTTGTCTGTTGTTACCAGTTTGCCAGTCTTGCTTATCAAGGAGTGGGGTATGCTTTCTTTGACTTTCCTTTTCTGGCTGACATACCTGTAGAAGCCCTTATTATTATTCTTTCCGTCCCTTGCCAAGTTCAGCTCCAGCTGCGCCTTGGCTTTTCTGACCCCATCATCCCTACACAACCAGGCAGCGTCCCTATACTCTTCCTGGGATACCTGCTTCCACTCCCTGTGCATCTCTCTCGCCCCGTAGTTTGGCCAGCAGATCTCATCTCAGCCATGCCGTTCTCTTGCCCTCCTTTCCTGATTTCTTACACCTGGTGATCGAGAGCTCTTGCACTCTGTGGAAAGTGTCCTTAAAGCTCTGCCAGCTCCGTTCTGCTCCCTCGCCCCTGAGGGAAGTTTCCCAGGGGGTCCTATTGACTAACTTTGAAGAGCTGAAAGTTTGCTTTCCTAAAATTCGGGGTCACAACTTGACTCTTCAAGTCCCTCAGGGACCCAAATCCCTCAGGACTGTGAACTCCACCAGTGCATTATCACTGCAGCCCAGATTGCCTCCAATCGTAACATCACCAATTAGCTCACTTGCATTGGTGACCATCAGGTCCAGTACCGCCTCTCCTCTGTTGAGGCTATTACCTGGCTTAAGAAGTTACCTTCAGTGCACTCCAGGAGTCTCCTGGTTTGCCTACAGCTCACAGTGCTACTTTTCCAGCAGATGTCAGGGTGGTTGAAGTCCCCCAGCAGGACAAGAGCCTGTGAGCACAATGCCTCCTGTAGCTGGAGTAAGAAGGCTTCATCAACAGGCTCCCCTTGATTGGGCATCCTGTAGTAGACACCAACCACAAGGTTCCCTTTGTTGCCTCCATCTCTTATTCTTACCCATAAGCTTTCAACCTCCTCGTGACTATTCTTCAGAGACAGCTCATCACACTCTACCCATTTCTTGATGCAGAGGGCAATGTCTCTGCCCCTCCTTCCTCGCCTCTCCCTATCAATAGTCACACCATGAAATACAAATACACAACGAACTTTAAAGGAAATATTTCAACAACAATAGTTAGGGTTTATGGGACATCAGTAAGCAGTGTAAAACAAAGTGACTTGGAAATATTTTAGTGTTACACTTGCTGTAACACTAAACCACTCAGTTTTACTGAGAACACATGAAGTATCTATCAGTTTGGGAAGTGATCCTGATAATGACACCATCAACTGCACCAACCGTAATAAGTAATTACCAGATAAACTTTAAGACATTCTCAATGCTTTTCAAGGTTTTGAAATTCGAACAAAAATATTGGTAGAGTAACAAGGCAGAAACTGCCCTAATAATGACCTGTCTTGATGAAGAAGAACATTTTATGATACCCATCTCTTGCATCTGTATCTTTCAAAACCTCACTGGATAAATATGCTTTACAGGTTTTTGTATAAACTCTGTTTCAAAGAAAAAAAAATCAAGAACTAAGACCTGAATTATTTTAAGTTGGCTGTCCCAGTGTCTGAAATAATATAATCACATAATGATGTTTGACTTTTGCACAAAATTGTATCATTTATTTCAATATTCAGTTTCCAGTCATACAATCAACTTATTTTCCCCATAAGTTTATTTTCAGAAGCCTTATATACTTACAGAATTATTGTATAAGTCTTATCTAATGAATTATGAAGTATTCAGACAGATGTGCGTACAGGATTTTGCTGTGCCTGTGACATTACTTTTCCTCCTGTTTCATCATCAAACTGATTCACAAATACAGCTGCTCAAAAGGTAGAACAAAAAAAAAACAGAAATCAGAAGATGTTCTGCTGTGGTCCTCAGAATCACTGAAAATGCTCTTTTTTAGTTATAAATATGCAAATGGCACACAAAGTGAAAATCTGAAGAATTTAGGTATACAATTCAGTAGCTCCTGAGTTATGCCGTGCAAGCATTTTGGGCATCAGTTGTAACACAGATGTACAGAAGCAACTTTCTTGAATACTCAAGAAAAAAAATTATGCTGTATTATAGCATATGCTATTGTTATGACATATGCTTTAGGCTGTGTAACAGTAAATTCCACTTAAATGCAGTAGGCACAAGCTGCCATTTCATGAGGCTATATTACATGAGTAATTAACACTGAGTACCTACAAAAGCATTTCCTATTTCCAAATAAACCATATCTAACCCAACAGCAGGGCACAGTGCCTTGTAGGAATATCTGTCTTCACTACTACTTTGTGGCATGGAAGAAAATAACACTGGCATTACAGCATCTTTTTTTTTTTTTTTTTCATAGAATCAATCCAAATTTTACAAAAATATAGTGAATTAACAAACAGAAAAGTATGCTGCATATTCAGTTTTGTCTATAAATAGCACTTTACAGTTACAGCTACAGAAGTCAAGCAATTAAGTATTTGGAAGTTACAGATGTGCATTCCTCACATAACTATGTAGTTGTATATTACCATATAAACTTTGTGAGGGGCAAAAGATGAAAAGTGCTCACTTAATAAACTGGAGAATAGAACTAATTTAATTTATTTCTTTTTTTTTTTCCGCAGCGTGACATCATGTCTTATATTACCATCCAAATGCTAATCTAAGAATTCCATGTCTTACGGTACTCATGAAATCACCACCCTACTTCCTCACAAACATTATTGCAACAATCTCCAATGAGATGACTCAAGTAATACTGAGCGAATACTGCTGCATCTCCTAAGTGATTTAGCATTTTGTAGGCTTCCATTTATCATAACTTCAGAATATTAATGCTCAATGATCTGCACTGTGAGTTCCCAGCTTGAAACCAACCTGGGCACAGAGAGACAGATTAACAATCAGTGAAAAATGAAACCAAGTTTCTCAGCATATATAAGGACTGTGTAAGAGGCAAACCTATTCTTCAAGGTTGTCCTCAACAGTGAAACGATCCTTTCTCTTCTTGTCCATTACACACTTTTAAACCTCTCCAGCAAATTAAGTCAGCACCTTACAATCTGTCCACAGGCAATGCAGATTTCTTCCCCTAATCATTTTGCCCCTCTGAACAAGGCAGGAAGCTTTCATTGCACGTATTCCACAATTTACATCCCTCTGTTCTTTACCCAAAGTTGTTGCTTCAAAGTGCATTTGAAACAAGTTAACAGCATTTTCACGGAGGAGAAACTGATGCTCCAGTGCCCAGATTCATCGTGTTGTTTATGTATTTGATCAAAGCACCAAAGCTGGAGGCCCCCTGAGCTCTTGCCCAGTCAAAAGAGACGTTCAACTCTCTTGACTGGATTTCTAATTTATGCAGTTTAATCAGGTGCTTTAGGATGAGCAACAATTCATCCTTTAGCAGTACTAAGCCAGAGATACAAAGGAGATGAGAACACTAAACCCAGGTCTCAAAAGTAGAGCCCTACCTATAATATCACATTGCCTCCCAAAATTCGTAGCATCTTAGTTTTTGAATACCTGACCTTGCAACTTTAAAATAGTAATATACTTTCAGATATAAGAAGAAGAACATAAACACAAATAATGAAAGTTATCAGCAGCTGGAGCATATTTATTCACTGTATAGATCTTTATTGTACAAACACCACAAGCTGCAGCTGATTCTCTCCAGAAGACATGCTTTGCTCGTGATTTCACCAACCAAAAGGGGAATCCAGATTCATTTTCAAAGCCTGAAATAGGTAGAAAATACTGTCCTATCTTCGCCCTCCCACTTCTTTTGGCCTGCCAAAGCTTACTCTTGTCTTAGGTTAACTGTAAGCACAAAAGTCTTTCTAAATCAACTTTCTATCACACAGTCATTTAAATTCCCTTGCTATAAGCACCACTTCCAGAACATACTCAAATAAGGCCACTTCTGTGCCCTCCTTCTCACTGTGTAAGATGTATGTAAAATGCAAAACAAAGTTTCTCTGCTGTCTACTCCTGTTGCCTATAACATAACCACCTTGGCTACCACGGGCAAGTTCACCTCATTTTAGCAGCTCTAGACAAAAGCATAACTCAGTCAGACTCTATGGGTAATTCTGCCACCATCTTCTAACAAACCTGTGGTTATCACTGGCATTGCATCAGTCCCCTATGGAAGGCCCTACTTCAACTCACAGAAGTACTTTAAGACTTGACAGAATCTATTTTTAATTTTTCCTTTATAAATTGATAGTGCATTTCCATTTTCCTTTCACTTCACTCTGAAAAACCACTAAAATATCCCTAAATTTTCCCCAAAACTCTGAGTAATTTGAGACCAAGGTAGAAAAGAAGAAATTGGCATCTAACAACTCGTTAGCAGCAACCTGTCTAGCGTATGTTTCTCTCGCATATATTTCTCAGTGCTACTGGGGTTGCATTTTTCCCATGAAAATTGTGGCATCCTTCTTAAAAAAACAAATACATTTACAAATAAAGAGAATTACCACAATAGATAACAGTTTTAAAATATGATCCTGCAATGGGTTGCAAAGAATCTATCTGGAATTAATTTGTGCATTCTCTAAACTTAATTTTCATGCAATGCATGGCGTACAGAGCACAAATTATCCTGAAATAAGTAAATACATGCTAATGTGGGATTGCGAAAATGGTTCCTAAGGCAGGTTTTTCACTTGTTAGCCATAAACTCATACCCACTCAGGAAGAAAAAAAATATGGACAACTACATGTTCATCCTAAACATCTCCTGACATTGGACATTAGGAAAACAAAATATATTGAAATGCAGATTGTCTTTACAAAGACGGTTTGTAAACTTCTGCACAACATTAAAGTAATTTGTGGAACAGAAACAACAAATCACTTGGGAGGAAAAAGTGCAAACAAGATAGAATCTTTGCCGAAGCCCAACCACGGAACAGAGAAAGTAGTTAAAACTCAGACTGAATCTCTCTTTCAGAATATTAGGAACCGTTTAACTAGAGAGCAGCATCAAACTGAACTATCCCATATTTTCCACTTACCATCCACTCAGGTTCAGAAGCCTGAATTTGTTCACCTTGTCCAGGTTTTAGGCCAACCTGAGTGTCAGATTTCAGTGTTCTCAAACTACAGAGAGGCGCAGGATGAAACTTGTTCAAGGCTTGATGAAATGGAACACTATATTCCCATTTTCTATCTCCTGTTAATTTTCTATAGTTTAGATCACCTTTGAAAAGAAGCAAGTTTGACTTCTGCAGATCAGCGTACAAGTCAGGAGCAACTTCAGCCATACTGGAAAAGTCATGTGGCAAAGTCCAAAACATGTGATCATGGTAAACCCAAACTCCCTTTTTCAAATTGCCCTCCCAGTTTATCCCACATCTAGACATCCACATATGATTAGCTGACTGCAGTTGTTTAATAGTCCAGTTAAAATCATGCTTTGTGGTATCTGACACATACCATGGAATACTTTTTCCATGAAAATGGACTTCATCAGCTAGCTTTGATGATAACAGGAAGTCAGCCAACACAAGATCACTTAGAAGTTCAAATCCGGCATTATCCAGGATTATGTCAACTCTAACATTACTTTTTTCTGTATTTCTTTTTTTGGCATTTACAAGTATTGACCAAAGTTTTTCCATATCATTCACTAAGATGTAAGGTATCATGTTTTCCAGGGATTGTAAAGGACCAGATTTCTGAGAGCTGTCTTCACCAGCTGAAAAAGAAAGGTCACACTTATTCCCCCACAATGACACCTAGAAGGAGGAAAAAACAAAAACATTTGCTAAGTCTCATTGTAGTTACATTCTAAACTTCACAAACACTAAAGATATTGTTTGTTTGTTTTTATTTTAGGGACATGAAGGCTTTAACTCCACATTTTCCTCCAAGCTTTAATAGAATTCAACTTCTTGTACAGAAGTGTTAATATAGACAAGATTTTGTGGAAGAAACCAAACAATGCTCTGTATTTCTGCAGGTGTCAGAATCATGCATCAGAAGTGACAGAGATGGAAGATTTAGATCAACAAAAATACACTCCTCACAAAGCTTAAAACACAAATATTCTTCATAATGTAATTCCAGAAAATATCAGTGGAAACATAGAAAAGGGAGTAATAAAGCAGGTTTGGCTTTTTATTACATGCAGCCAAGTAAGAACTTGTATTTTAAGTACGCACTAATGAGGTCTTTATAAAGATTCCTCAAATACTTGGTGTGCACTGTTGCCAGCTAGTGGACTTACTTATAATCCTATGATATTTCGTATTCTATTCAAAGACATTATTTTCCAAGAATAATGTAGTTATAAGCCTTTTAAATAACTTCTGGCCTAGAATGACTTCTAACTTTTTTTCCAAAGAAGTCTAAAAATGTTTAGAGTGTCAATAAAATGAACTGTTTTAAAATTTTATAGTTCAATAACAAAAAGGCCATCTGGAACTTGACTTAAAATGTTTTAGTGATGCTGGTTTTGAGGGAGAATAAGCTGGGTTTTCAAATACATAATGAAGAAAATATGTAATTAAAATGTCACATTTAATACAAGTAACCAGCAGCAATACAGTATGGCTGTCAGGATTTCATCACATTTTTACAAACAAAAGAGCTATATTTTAATTTCCATATGAAGTTCAGATTCTTTATAACCTCAACTTTTTATTTGTTACACAGGAGAGAGTTTAAATTCTTAAGTTAGGCACTACTAGCTTACCTGCAATAGCTTAAAAAATTCCTCCTGAAGTTGCTTTTCATCTAGATCCTTGATGTTTTTAAGAAGTTCCTGAAAGTGAGTGCATAAGGTAATAACAGCCTCTTGGGATTCAAAGAAATTTTGAGCTTTTCCTTCCTTGAATACGTCAAAGTTGTCAATAGGTGGGCTAAAAACAGGAGAACAAATATATTAACATACTTGCCACATTTTCCATGACAGCATATGAAACACAGATGAAAGGGCAAGCTCGAAGCTCAGCTTTTTTAGGCCGTACTACGGGCCCCAGTTAGGTTTTCCACTTCTAATTTGTCATACTAGATTTTCACGCATCTCAGTAACAGCCTGATATCGTATCTCGCTGAAACAGACAGTATATAAGACGTCTTTATATTTCTACCAATATATTCTGAAAGTGAGCAAGTGTTCAGTCACAGCAATCCTGGGAATTGCGCATACAGTGACAATTTTGAACGCCAGTCTTCAGACACAGAGAATTTAAAATGTAACATACAAATGAACTAATTGCTGGCCCCATTTTAAGCATGTTTATATGTGCTGAAGTGTACTTCCCATACCAAAGTCTCTTACAGTGAAATGAAGTTATTCCTATGAAAGTTTTTTTACTAGGACCTTAGAAAATTAACATGACAAAGATGACAGAACAACTCAACTCTTGTAAAACATAAGAAACGTACACTCATCTTATGAGACATATCAACATGTACACCTTTTGACAAATGACTGAACTTCCACCCAAGCATATGCTTAAGAGCAGCTAAATAATGGAGATCAAGAAACTTAAAGCTTACTAATGGAACATATCTGCTCAGTTTTTTAAGTACAATCCAGCAGATCCATCTCATATTTGAAGTTTTTGCTAGAAGAGTTCAAATTACACAATATACCAGCAGAAGCAGAGTCCCATTACTGTGTTTGTATCACTGTAAAACTAAGGGCAAATCCAGTACACATGAAGCTTTCAATTTTTTTGGCAGCAGAATGAACTTTAACTGCTGATTCCTATCCCATTACATCGTACTGGCACCTCTCCATAGTACCAGCCGAAGTTTTTCCTGTCAAGTTATTTTTAACCAGGATCAGCTCCCAAAGTCCGATGCAACATATGGTCTGCAAACACTGCTGTAACTAAGAAGATGGTGTAGGATGAACAACAGGGGCTGCTTAAGCCAGGTCTACTGCTCTAAGAAACAGTTCTCAAATGGTAACTTCAGATTTCAAGCAAAACAAGTTTGAATGCCCAACAGATTAGCGGCTCTCACATTCTGTGTTTCAGGCCAACATGTCTTAAGAGATAATTCTAGACTAACAAACCTTTTTGAAATGCTAAATAACTTTCATATTTCATTGCACATCATTCTGCAAGAAGGTCAAGCTATACAGTCAAGCTTAAGAGTTTTTGCGTAGAGCAAGTCACAGAAACTAAAGAATAAAACAACCTAATGAGCTTCAAATTCTGCTGCACAGAAAAAGTATTAATTTTAATCTGAGGTGCGACATGAGGGGAAAAAGGAATATGGCAAAAGCTTAAGATTTTCCTTTATCTTACTCCCCAGCTCTCTTCCTTTCTCCTAAAATAAAAATGGGAAAGAATAATGTTTTGCAGAGTAATGAACCAAGCTAGTAAATACTTACTTCTGTGCTAATGCTGCATGAATTCTTCGGTACATATAACACTCCACAAATAACCATGGGGACTGAAACCAACTTGGTTCTCCACTTCCATTTGATAAATTTCGTTGGTAGTCTAGGTATTGGTTCCACAGTGCGGCATCAGGCAGCTCATCTTCTAAAGGGGTCACTGGTTTGTCTGTTTGCAGTTCATTCCGCAGTTTGGAGAGAAAAGATATAGCTCTCTTCTCTGCTTCAACACCTTTCTGAAATAAGTGGAAAACAGAAGATCCTATTCTGAACGTTTACTCCTGTAGACGCACAGATCAATTTTTCATGAAAGAAATAAGTGGTACGTTTTAATTGCCAAATAGAAGTTCCCAAAAAATCAGAGCTTGATTCAACCAAACACATTTTGGTGAATGAAGCTCACTTTCCACCTAACATCCTAAAACGAATCGCTTATGGGATTTCTTTTTAGATTGGACTTTTTCCTTATTAGAGGGGAACAAAGAATTGAAACATTGCCATGTTCAGAAGATGCTACAGTCTCTTACACTGCATCAACACAAAAACCTGAGAAAGTGAAGCAGTTGCAGAACAGTGTTGTTCATTCAGTGGCGGGACAAACAGATAGATCAGAAAAAGGTTAGACAGAAAGATGAGTTGCACAATTAATGAAAAATAGCTACAAGAAAGAAATTATAAAGAACAAAAAAAAACAAGAGACAAAAAGATTAAGGCAGACAAGTAATGACTGTAGAAAGAAAATAGCAAAATCAAGGCAGAGAAGGGGTCTCGGGGTGGGGGGTGAGGTGTGGGGTGGGAAATCTCAGTCAAAAAGATACCTTACTCTTACCTCACCATGTTCTTCAAAAAATTCATTTTTATGTCGATGCAGAGTATCAATAACTCTTGTGAGGATCTGGGGCAGTCTGTCTTTAATTGTAAAATATGCAAAGGATCTAAAAAGGAGAGGATCCAATTTTTATTACTGAGAGGAAATGATGAAATATCTTCTATTTTTTAAAATAAATGCTAGGTCTTAAAAGTAAGTTTATGTGCCTTTAAAGCAGTGGACACCACCAACAAACAAATCTCAAATTGACCAGGTTCTTAGGTCTACTTTTGAAGAAAAAGATAAAACACCAGCCTTTTCAGGGAAGAAAATGCTAAGTGACTGGCCCTGCCAAAAGAGTGAAAATTGCAGTTAATTCTAGGCTAAAATGCATTCTCCAATTGCTGTTACCCAGATGTAAAGTCAAGAAAATTTGTTTAGAGATTTGTTTAAAGTTTAAGTGAATCCTGTATCAACAACGAAATCCACGCTACTTGCTCTCCACTACATACTTGATTTACGTTTTCCCGGAACACTGTTTATATACGAGAAGGCCAGCGAGCAAAACTTGACCATCCCTACAGAACGCTTGAAGAATTATTTTTATTGGAAGGTTTCCATCCCGTCACTCGGAGCCCCAGTCTCGGGGACTCCGAACCCAACGGAGAACCCAAAGAAACCTGGGGAATACAGACACACCGCCTACACCCTCCCACGGCCGTCAGTAACGGGTCGGGACAACAGCAGCGGTAAGCGGGGGCGAGGCCAGTAGACACCGGCTCGGAGATGCGCCCGCCCCTGCGGCTGCGGCGGCAGCGCGGAGCCGGCAGCCCAGGGCCCACAGCGCCGCCTCCCGGCGACACCGCCTCGTCCACGGCGCGACGCTGGCGCTGCTCGCGCCGACAACGAGAAGGCCGAGAGCCGGCCCCTACCGCTAAGCCGGAGGCCCCGACCGAGGGCCCCGGCGCCCGAAAGCGGCCGCTCCCGGCTGGGCTGTCACCAGCCGGTGCCTCAGCTCCCTCCTGCCCCCTACCCCGCTGCCGGTAACGAGCGCGACAGGCCGTGACGGACCCCTTAAACCTGCCCGAGAGGGAGACGGGTAGCGCCGCTACCGCCGCCATCTTGCTCCGCCCCTGCTAGCCGGCGGTGCCGCCCCCCGGAAGCGGGGCCGAGCGGCCGGACGTTACTGCTGACTCAGCCGCGCCCGCCGCGCAGCACGGCGACGGCCGCGCGAGCGAGCGAGCGAGCGGGCGGGCGGGGCCTGGCGGCCCGCGCGCCCTGGCGGAGCTCGGCGGGCGGTGGGCGGGGCCGGCGGCTCGCGCGGCGGAGAGAGCGGCGCGCCCCCCCCCCTCCCCCAGGTCAGTGCTGGCGCGCGGCGGCAACCGCCTCGCCCCTCCCGCCGCGGCGGCGGCGACGGCGGGCGGGCCCGCGGGGAGGGGAGGACGCGGGGCGGCCCTTGGCGGCTCCCGGGGCTGCGTGGGGGATTGTGCTGGGGGAAGGGGGCTGTGGAGTCCCTGCCGGCACCCCCCGGAGCGGAGGGGGGACGGCGGCACGGAGGCCCGCGGGCCGGGCCTGCTCTGCTGCAGCGCCCGCGGGAGGAGGTGGGCCCTGGCCCCCCCTCCCCGCCGGCTCTGCTCCTGCCGCTGGTGGGAAGGCCCCGCAGGCCGGGCTAGGGGAGCCGGTTTCGAGGGTGAGAAGGAGCCCAGCCCGCGGGAGGGTTGGTGGGTCTGATTTCTTGCCCCATCCCTTCCTCCCCCATCCGCCCCATCCCGGGCTGCCCCGGCCGGAGCTGCTGCCGGAAGGCGGCCGGGCCGCTCCCCGTCCCCCCTCGTATTCAGGTCCCGCGGCCCCCCCGGCCGCGCGCTCCTCGCCGGTGGCGCAGTGTAACGGAACCGGGGGGAGGGGGCGCGCGCCACCTGCCCCACCCCCCGCGCGCCGCCGCTGGGCCCGGCGGTGGTGCCTCCCTGCGCCCGCCAGGGGCGCCTGTCAGGCGCGCGCGGGCCGCCGCCACCGGCGGGGTCTCTCTGGCCTCCCGATTGGCTCCCTGGAGGCCTGTTTCCTGCCCGTCACGGCAGGCAGCCAATGGGAGCGGGGCTGCACCACTTGCCCCGCACATACCGGAGGAGGTGCTCCCCGCCTGCGGAGGCTGAGGCCTCCGAGGGCCCGGGCAGGCCTGACCTGGCCGCTGGCTGAGTGGGCCCGGCTTATTCGCCCATTTCGCTCGCTCTGCCGCGGTAAGCTTGGGCTGGCCGTAGCTGGAAGAACGGGTGTGAATAAAGTGTGTCTTGTGTTAAGGAGGCGCTGGAGAATAAAGGGCGGATGTGTTCCTGCTGCCCGGAGATGGCGCCTGCTGTTGTGGTGGTAGCGCTTTATCCCGTTTATTTAGAATATTGCTCAATTCCGCCCTCGCCGGCTAGGTGCCTTTGCTGCCAGGCATCTAGCGTCGAGGCTCCTGGGTGGAAGTCCATACGGTCACTGCTTCCTTGTAACTTGCCCTAAGCTTGTACAGTTGAAAAATCACTTCTGGGATCACTGTGATTCGACACGAGCTTTTGTTGGCTAAGAAAGTATGGATCTGCCTGGCATTTGTGAGTCTCCTTCCTCTTGTCAGCCCACGCTTCCAGAGACTTCTGCCCTTGCCCTGGCTGTCAGCCACCTTGGGTTGCAGTTACTGAGTTTTTCAGCCCTCTTGATTATGCAGAGGTGACAAGCCTTTAAGAAGGCAAATGTGCCTTGTTCTGGGCAGACTCTTCTGGGCTGCTTTTTAAATCCAGTACAAGTTTAAAATGAAAATAATAATTGATTTATTCTGATAAGTATGCAAATAACAGGTTTGCAAATTGGGTAAAAAGCTACAAGTGAAGAGCATATAAAATTATACCCAATATCAGTTACTTATTCTGTGGTACTCTAAAGGTGTTTTATGTCTTTTTTTTTTTTTCCCCCTGGAGTTGTATGCCTCTTTCACCAGAATTAGTGTGCTCCCTTTCCATTAAGTTATATCAGGGTGAGGTTTCGTTTGGGTTTTTTTTCAAGTTATGCATGTATTGTGCTAGCATCTAGGTATCTTCGTCAGGATGAAAGGCTTTTTCCAGTCATTCCACAATGATTTGTTTTCACAAGAAAATGCTGATTTGGATTGTTATGTTAAATGTGTGGGGTGGTATCGAGGATCCTTCTTTACACAGTTTTTGAAAAATACTCTGAAATTGGCAGTTCTTTCAATCTGTACAACTGAATTTTTTTTTTTTTTTGGTTAATTTGCTGAAGATGGATTTTGTGTCATGAGGGAAATGGTCTTCATTAATAAAAGCAGATGGGGGCGGGGCCTTGACACTGATTTTTCAGCAAGTGAAAGACACCCACTGAGGTATTCAGTCTGTGAATACTTCTGCAGTTTATTGGATTAACTCATACAATATAGTATAAATATAATAAGCTTGCTCTTAGTCTGAAATAACAGAATAAGAACTGTGTCATGTTTCCATCGGCACAAGTAGATCTGCAAGCAGGCCTTGTGGTCCCTGTTGCACACTGGTATGTACTAACAGGATCAAGACGGTAATCTGATTGACTTGGTTCTCACTCCGTTCATGACAGATGAACGGAGCTGGATCCATGCTTGGCTGTTTGTGGTACAGCAGTTTGAGCTGATGCCGATCAGTGTGGATATTCTGTAGGTGACATTCCCATACAAGCACGTAATAATCTAATTGTTGTTTTTATTATGTATAAAATAATGATTCTCAGAGTCTGATGTCTTCTTTAAGGTGCATGCTTGCTCCTGAGTAATTTTGTCGGTGGGGTTGCTGAGAGTGCAGACTGCTACACAGAATGAGCAACGGAGGGAAAAGATGCCTGCTTACATATTGACATAGCAACCAATTTCACTTTTCCACCATGTGTTGCAAGCACACAGCTCTATAATGTGTTTTGATCTTAATTAAGTGTATTTCTATAGTGTTGAAAAAAAAAGCCGTTTAATCCTAACAGTGTTTATGTGCTTAGGAGTACTAACACATGCAAAAGGAGTATGGGTCACCTTTTAGATAAGGGGAAAATAATATTATTTCTTTCCAAAGCATTGATGGATGAATTTGTTTGTTTGTTTTAAATACAGTTCTGAGGGAAGCAATGAGACTGAAACTTCTGCGCCTTCGGACTAGATCTTTCCATGCTTTAACAACAACATGCCAAAGCTTTAATAAAAATGGATGTCCACTATTAAAGCTGAATAATGAAGTTGACAGAAGAGCTCAACGAACAGCAAAATCTTGGAATTTGTATGCTCTGAAGACTGCTTCCCCTTGTTTGACAAGTCAATGTGTGCAAGTCAAGAATTGGCAGTTATTCCAAGGAAATGTATCAGCTGTGGGAAAAAATGTTTATTATCAGAGTGGGGAGGTTTTTTTTCCACCCTGGAAACGTTTTGGTGTGGTGATGACGGAAAACTACAATCTCAATACAGAGCATATTAAAAAGCTTTGGAACATATCATCAAGATTTTACTCGGTTGTATCAGCTGGTAAAATTATTCCAAAACACAGTAACCAGCCAGTTAAGAGGCCACCAAAAGCACCAAGGACCAAGCAGCCGTCCAGAACTAACCAGCCACTACTGTCGGACATGGAGGTAAAGTATAAAATTTACAGTCTGCATAACATTAAGGGAACTTCATCAGTTTAATTTAGATTCAGGTTTGTGTTTAGATTAACATTTTAATGAAATTAACATGTTTGTTTGGTGAGGAGGATTTCATTATTAACCCTAGTGTGGCCACAGAGAGATTGGAACTCTGTAAACAGAAACAAGCTTGATAGAAACTGGTGTGTCTGGTATTTTGAAGATAAAATGGAAATTTACTAGCGATGTGGAAACAAAAGTGGAGGGAAGATAAGTGGTTATCAAAGCGGAAAGATGAAATCAATTAAAAATAATTTTAACCAGTGCTCTCAAATCACGTTAATATTGAGAAACAAAGTCTAGCTTTCACAATAATTTTCCCTAGGTATCCTTGCTTGTCCAGTTCTACGCAGTTTTAAGGCTTCACTCAAACAGAAATCAAGATGGAAGCAAACCGTATTAAGATTATATTCAGGTTAAGTTTCAGATGGGAAATGGAGGTGCAGATGTAGCCGGTGTTACTTGAGGAAGATTATTCCATGCGTAGATCTCCAGGCTCCTCGGTCTACAGAGTAACTGCAGCAGCAAACTGTTTTGAATAAAATGAGAAATGATTAAGTGGAACACTGCATACTTGTGGCTGTTTCTCCTTAAGATAGTTCTGTGCAAGCCTTGATACTATCCAAGGCAGATCTTAAGCATACTTGAATATAAGATCTCCAAGGAAAATCCTGGTGTCAGAAGTGTTACTGTCCTCCTCAAGCTACAACAACTGACTTCCAGGGTATTGTTAATAAAATAGTACTCTAGATGAGACTGAAACAAGTATTGTGCTTTCAGAAATAGCTTCCACATTGCAAAATGTGTCTTGTTACATGATTTACTGAATGTGAGCACAGAAACATGCTTGCCTTCTCGTAATTTAAGCTTGTTTCATATTTTGTGTGATGGGCAGGAGTATGCTTTAATGTAACATAAAGACTCCGTTATAGACAATTTAGTTCCCACTTGAATTTTCCTGTTGCTTTGAAAAAACAAAGTGAAGAATATTAGTCCTGAAAAACCATGTAATGTTTCAAGCTTGTTATTCATGCTATGACGTTACTTTCAGAGGTTGGTTCTTTTTGTTGTTGAGTGAATTGGAGTGACTTTTTTTTTTTTAGATTGTCGAGGCTTTTAAATAGCAGCAAACAGTTTATTTGTTTGACATTTTCATATATATGTATGCAAGTAATATGCACTGCTATTTTTACTTTCTTTCATTGTGAAGAAATGGAGAAAATATTGCCTGATATACTGAAATAATTTACTTTCCGAGCAAGCTTCCACATGGCAAAATGCTGTGCCAGAAATCACATAAACTCAGACCTAACAAAAACATTTGCTATTTTGGAATAAACCCCATGTGGTTTTGTCAGATACACAGCCCCATCTACAGGGGTATGGAGAGGCTGTCACCTTTACTGCAGGCCGACAGTATTTTGGAATAAGCATTTTTTTCTACTTATTTGTGTACTTCCTTATAGATATGTGGTATAGAGAAATAACTTAAAGATGTGGCTGATTTCTGCAAGATGAGTCCTTGAGGTTTTTCAGCGTGCTGTTGGTTTTCTGTAAATCCTGGTGTTGCGAAAAAGCTGGTGCTACTTTCCTGTGCATGTGTGGAGGCAGCCAAAGAGCCCTCCAGTAATGCAGGCCCTGTTGCCAGGGCAGTTAACCTAGGGGCAGGCTCCTCCGATCTCTGGTAGTTTCTGTCTGGAAGGGCCTGACAGTTGACACTTTTCTTTGCAGAAAAGTCAGTGAATGAGATCCTTCCCACTCCTCCCCAGCGCTGGTCTTCATATGTTGTTTACAGGCAGAGTGCTGAGCACCAGCAGTGATAAAAAGGGTCGTAAGACCAGTTTTTCAGGATAGATGGAGGAGTTACTTGAAAGCAGTTAACAGCTGTAATTAGTTCATCAGTGAATAGCATCACTACTCAGTTTAGTTGATCTTGTGAAGTCTGATGGCATGAAAAGCCTCTGAGCTAATTTTTAATGTATAGCATTTCTAGCCATGTAGTCTAGAAAAAGCTTGAAAATCAAGTAAAGATGTATGTAGTATTTACTACGCTTAAGGTAAAGACTGATTCCTGTGGTGATGTGGGGATTTGAGTTCATCTCACAGGTTTCCTTTCTTAAAAATTTTTGTATGCTTAAAGTGGAAGGGGTGGGCTAAGCAGAATTGTGGTTCCATGAGCCTGTGCAGTTGTTGGGGGTGTGATGATAGGGAAAATGAGTTGTTAAGATAGTTAGGATGGCTACTCCTAAGGGTAGCTGTTGTGGTGCTCTGAATAGAATCTCAGTGAAGCCTCAGCCAGGTGTTGAGTATCTGGAGTTTCTTTCTAGCATCAGTACAGATCTTGTCGTCTGTTATTTTCAAGTTTGCAGGTGAAAATGACGTAGCAGAAAGCATGCCGTTAATCTTGACCGGCCAGTTAACACATCTATTTTAGGATTAGCTGACTCACTCATTAGAGTACAGACGTGTTGGCTATATCTTCACCAGCTATCATGGGAGTTTAGACATCGAGAGAGCCTGTGGACACATATATTTTATGTGTCTTAATCTCAAATTACACGCAATCCACATGTTCCCCATCGAACAAAATCTTACTGGAAGTTTAAGTGAAACAGTGCAATTTGAAAAACCAAACTAGTGTGCATTCAAAATGCTGTTTCAGGCATGTAGTCTAAGCAGCAAACTTCTGGTTCTAACTAAATGTAAAGTGTTCATGTTGAAACTAAAATTGCAGCAGTAAGACAGAAAATCTGTCCTGTGGTGTATCTACCTTGAAATGAACAAGGGCACATGTAATAAACTATGGGAAGCATAGAGCAAGATAATTTCAGATTATATACTAGCTAGAAGATAAGTTTGCTCCCCTTAGCTCTTGACAGAAGAGTTTCATGGCAGAGCATGAGTACTTCTAATAACCAGAGCTTTCTGGAAGAACCTGAGGTACATAATTTGCATTTGCAGTTTAGAGATTGAGAATGGATTTATACAGATCAAATTGCGATAATGCAACTTTTCAAAGGTACTGCAGCAAGGGAACTGAAAACACAGTTCTCTTCCACTGTTAAACTCAGCCTCATAGCACAGTCGTGGAAATATGCCTACAAAATTGCTTGTAGTTGTATACAATATTGTAATTACTTTTAAAGTTTACTTTCTGTTAGTGATCACTGATTTAAGATGATGTGTAAGCATAGCTTTGGAAGTGATAACAGAATTTTAACATAAAAAAAGAAGGTTTAAATGTGTGGCGGTGATTCTGGTGGCTGGTAACGAGCCCCCCAAGGAGTAGAACACCTTTTTAAGCCTTGCTGTTTGATGGTGTATGAGTGTTGCAAGAATATAATTTGGATTTTAAGTTGAAATGTATTGTGGGTATAAATGCCTGCAGATGAGCGCAGTTCTTTTGTTCGTTTGTTGTTAGTTACATCCCCATTTGTATTAGTTACAAAAAGCTGGGAAGTGACTGATCCATAATGAGACACATCACTTTTTGGATATCTTCCACTACATTGTACTGAAAAACATTATCGTGGGACATACATGGTATCAGAACAAAGAAATCCACTTAAAATGAGTAGTAGAATTTGTAGATCAGTTTATTGTGACTTGTTTGTTTAATGAAGAAAATCTTTACACAGATGAGTTTTTGATTTCTTTGCCGTGCATGAGTCAGTTCCATTGCAACTCAGTATCACTTTTCCAGTCATTTGTTTCAATATGGCATTTTAGTTACGTATGATTGTGGGATATTGAGACAAATTCTGACTGTTGTAGACTGTTTGACTGTGGTGTCAGTCAGGACTATGTTGTCAGTGCAAGATTCAGCTCAAGGGGGGACACTAGATCTGCAGCACCTACAACTGTCCCAGAAGACCTGAGACTTTCTGTGCTGCGGTGCTGTGCTGGCTCACACCCTGGAGCTTACCTGGGCAGTGAGCTTTCTGCTTGGAAAAACATGATGTTTAGTGTTGGAACTTCTGCTTGACAAGCAGGCTGGGATTGTTGAACTCCATTTATCTTTAAAATATGAATGTTAAAGCTGCTATTAGGGGTGTCTTGCTTTTGATTTCAATAGTCAACCAAGTATGTCATAAACTGTAGGATGGGAGAGCAGTAGCAAGTGTAGCTCTACTGTTAAAGCATTTGATCGGCATTCAGGGAAGAAGGGTTCACTTTGTTGCTCTATCACAAAGTTTTTTGGTGTGACTTACTCATGTCCCCTGATTTCATCTCAGTCTGTGATTTGCTTTCCCACTTAACAGGGAGCAAGTAATCTCGATAGTATTTGTACGCCAGGTTGGCAGCACAGCAATGATATTGTAGGATAGAGTGAATAAATGAAAAATGTCACACTCATGATAAATTTGAGGCAAACGATTGTCTTATGAACATCTTGCTTCAGCCTTGCCCTAACTGAAATCTTTATTCCTTTGGCACAGAATCTGATGCAGTGCACAGCCTTTGCAACAGCAGATGAATATCATCTTGGTAATCTGTGTCATGACCTGACTTCACATGGATATGTTGAAATAACAAGTTTGCCTAGAGGTAGATTTTTGAAACATATTAAAAGCAATGTTATACCTTGGGAAATGAAATATGGGTGAGGTACATAATTCTTATAACTTCGTGTATTCTTATTCTGGTAATACTCTGGAATATATAATACTGCCTATAAAAATATTGCGTTGCTAAAAAATTCCATTTGCCTAAAAAAACCACAACTAAACCTTTGAGAATAGCAGTATAACCAGCACTTACTGTTACCCTATGATAAATTTCCCCACAATTACAATAACACTAGAAGTATTGAAAAATTAGATACATGCAGGAAAAAATAAATTTGGAAATTTTCTGATACAAATAATCCCAATAGAAGTTCACTAACTGAAAAAATTCTGAAACTTTTCTTTATTTTAATTAATCTTTCAGTAATGTGAAGCACCGTAGTGCTTCAGCTGTCCAAACAGGTTTGTTATTTGTGTTGCATCTTCTTTCCATACACACATTTCTATTAATGTAAATTACTGAGGGTCAGAGAGGAGGCATGTAAGAGAGAATCTTGCTGACTAAGTGAAATTAAAAAGATATATACATAAATGCTTAGTTCTAGTAAAGAGAGTGCAGTTTATACTTTTTTTTTTTTAATTGGGCAAAATATATCTTAGCAATTCTTGAATGCTACACTTAACTAGGCTTCAGCAAAATAATTGGTCCTGGTTTCCATACAAAGTGTCTCTGATGACCTGGGAAAGTGTGGCTTGGAAATAGCTGAAGTATACTACGAGAGAAAAACAAATGGAGCTTTTTATAGCTTAAGGAACCTTATGCCCTAGAACAGCTGTGATTTTCATACGTTGGCAAAGAATGCCTTTTTTTTTTTTTTTTTTTTTTTCCCCTTTGAATGAACAGATTATATGAAGCTAAGACAATGACAGATAGTGTTTATGGGCATTTCAGTGGAGGTTATCAAATATCTGGTTGCCTGGCAAAAACTTCATAATCCAAATGCAGTAATGCTCCAGTGGGTCTCTTTCAAACACAAGATTTACTAATGATCGTCTTGCTCAGAAAGATGAACGTGGATAGACACGGTCCTGTAGAGTATAAGCATCATGTTCCTTTGTTGTTTCTTTGTATTAAAACCAACACTGGTTTCACAACTTTGGGATAGAAACTTTGTACAGTCTCCAGCATGACTGAATTATCATAAGGCAGATGTTGCTGGTATTTTACCCTGGGAGCGTGGGTTTTGTCAATTCTTTCATTTCTTTATGGTGTGTTTTTGACTCCTCACAATAGATACTCTGTTTATCAAAAGTTTGGAGGAAGCAGTGATGAAAGGATGTTGGATTGTGCCAGCAGATGTGTTGTGGTGGTTGGCTTGTGCATGTAGCAGTGGTTGGTTACGAACTCAAACATGGAATCTTGGAAAATCGAAAAATACTAGCACGTAGAAATCTAAATCAGCAGTTACTCTGTGGATTTGTTGGTTTGTAGTGTTCTTCCTAAGCATTATTCTTGTTTTTGATCTCTTTAAAAACATTTTAGAGGCAGATCCTGTAGTTCTACTTACAATGGAGCAAATTCTTTTCAGTTGCGTATGTTTTGGCTGGAGTGGATGAATAAAGAGAAGGGTGATATTTGAAAAGGCAAATGGAAAATGCAGACAAATGTTTCTTCCATGGTGAACTCAAACTTCACACCCAAAACTTGCTCTAGTGATTCATCAAAGCATGTGTTTCTGAACTGGAATAGCAAGTGAAAGAAAAGTCTTAAAAGAGTTCATACAGACCAGCTGTGTGGTCTCAATTCAGGTATTAGCAAAAGTTTATCTGATACTTAGTCATCTCTTTCTGCTGCCTTGGTGTACCTGGCCTCTATGGCATGAGCAGGAAAGCAGAGAGTGGAATTCGTTCACAGGCTGAATTTGATGCCTTGTCACTTGACTTGTGATCTTTCTGCAAAGGGGTTGAACTTTTTAAGGCTTAGGTGTTAGGCCCTGCAAATTCCTTTTTGCAGAGTCTCACTTTATAATAGAGGTAGGGGTTTTTGCTCATCCAATTTCCACTAGTTCTGCAACAAAATTAGTCATGCTGGAAAGTAATCTTTCTTTGGTCAAAACCACATCAGAACTTAAAACTCTGTCTACGTTAGTAGTACAGTGGGGCGGACCTGTAAGGAAAAAAAAAAAAACTCTGTTTTGAGAACCCAGTGTCTACATTTTGTAAGTTTTGGGGCATTCTCCTACACTAGCTCAAGTTTGGTCCTTTGTACAAATGCCCGTTAGCAGTTGGAGTACCGTAGGTGCATTTTTGGAGCTCCTCTTTCAGTTTAATTTAATGCAAAAAGAAAAAAAATCCAGTTTGTGTACTCTGACACTGTTTTCCAATGCACATCAGAAGTGTGGTAAATGAGGGTGTCTGGAAGATTTGTTTCGAAAGCACGCTTCTGATCCAAAGGAGAGTGCAGATGTACCCGCTCCTGTCTTGGGGATATGCTTTTTCAAGTTTCTGACTGTCAAAACAAAGTCAGCACAATTTGAGTGCAGAAGAGTCCCTTACTATACAGAAAAGAGAAAGATCTTCTGGGCAAGTAGATTTCAATGGTAATTTCTCTGTGGGCAACTTCCATAGTTCACTCGCATTGCGTGTCCACTTCTGCATTCTGTTCCTGGTTATTTACTGTGCCCTGCATCGGTTTTCCCTTAAGTCTTTTGTTCTTCAAAGCTGTTATATTTCGCTAACTAAAGATACCAGTGAAGTTCAGCATAGTGGCTCAGTCCATCTATGGAGTGTGACACTTCAGAGAAGCGGTGTAGTTTGATATTGTAGTTGTTTCCTGGCAAGCATTTCCATCAGGCAAATAAAATAAGGGACTGACTGACATGTTTGCATGTAACTGTTAACCTGGAATTATATGCTTATAGCCGTCATGTTTAGAAGTTTGACTAATTGTTCGATTTTTTCAATTGTTTCAAACTAGATGCTGCAAATGTTTTGGTGATTGGTACTGAGAAATCTGCAAAAGAAGATGATCCTGGCATGATTTTTTTCTTCAGGTGAGCTATAAATCATGCCCAAAACATTAATAAAATAATGTTATTAATAAAATAATAACAATGGTGTGAAAGAAGTGTTGCAACTTGTTAGATCATTGCATCGTATTACCTCATGAAACTCAAGGAATAACTGTCCAATCAGAATGATTTTAGAAAAAAAATCAGAATTATTTAAATGTTTAAAAAATAACTTACCTTCTTGTGTTTTTTTTTCATTAAACTATGATTAAAAAGCAACTATTACATAGTTTTTGTGAAGATAGTATTAAATTTCTTGAGTCACAGTGACAAAAATTGCCACCATACAGTGAGTATTGCATTGAAAAACATCTAAAATGGTATGATTACACCTCAGTTTTTCCTTGAATTCACAGGGAAGGGGCTGTTGTGTTTTGGAATGTGGAAGAGAAAAGTGTAAGTAAAGTAAAACTGTTTGTTAAAATGTTATAAGTGGATGTTTTGTCAGTCCCACAAAGCTCAGCCTACTTGGGCTTTGGGAGCTTGGATCTCTCCATGAAGGAAAAGGACTGATTTGTCCCTTAATGAGTGCAGGTGCTCGCCTGCTGCTGCCCCCAAGTGTGTGGCTTGCTGATATATCACCTTTGAAACTTGACTTGCTGCCCAAAATTAGCAAATACGTGTGTAACGTACCAAGTGGATAACATTTTCTGAAGCATTAATCTAGTGAGATTGACAAACAGAAAATTCTTGGCAGCTCTGTGTCCTGAAGAAGTAGATCAGAAAAATCAACCTGTGAATGGTTTTTTGAAAGTTTTCATTGTTAGTATATGTTGATACTGAAATGACATATCCCTTATGATAATTTGGTGCTTTTTGCTGCCCAAGAAGCGTATGCCACAGGCATATTTATTTTTATGAATATATTTATAGTTATTTTAATTTTTTTAACGTATTGCTTAAATGGTTAAATAAAACTGGATTCTAGATGCAAAGAGAAAAAGTATTGAGCTTATCTGTGTACAGGTAGATTATGTGAAATTAAATGGTGTATTAAATAGATGATGCTGAGATGCACAGAAGTTCACAGGAGGATTTTCATTAAAGTAAATGAAAATACAGAGCAATCATTTCCAGACGTGAACAATTTCTGGATTCAAGTTCGCTTTTTCTGTTTCAGACCTGAAATGTTCCTGATTTCCTGTCTGTTTTGGGGGGTTTCAGTATATCAGCTGGCCTACAAAAAGATACTAGTTCTCCCTTCAAACCTTGCCTGTAGCACACTTAGGATGCTATGGCTGTAACTACGCTACTGATTCACAGGTATTGCCAAAGACTAGCCGACTAACTCATCTTGATTTTTACGATTTGGGTACCTCTGCCCACTGGAGTACTCTGAAAAATCTCATTTGTTGTACATGCTTAAGTACCTTTGAAAATTTGATACCACGTTTTTCTTGTCAGCACTAGTTACTTTAGTTGGTCCCTTGCTAGCTTTATTTATAAAAGGAGAGGAAAACTGCCTCTTTCTGCTTACTGAAATCAGAGTCAAAATTTTAACTTCCAAACAACTTGCTTAAATAGAGGATGTGTTTTTATGCACCTGTTTTAATGAAATGAAACAAAAAAAACAACCGAACAAAAAAAAAAGCAAACAAACTGGTCTGTAGAACAGAAACTGAAAGTAATTCAGTAAAACAGAACGTAGAGAATCGCTGTGAATGATTTTTAAAAGTACTCCTGAATGACTATTAGGAGAAGAAAAACTATTTTATACTAACGGACACTTAACAGAAGAAGTAATAACTACAGACTGATCATGAGTAGGAATTTAAAATGTAAAATACCCTTTTCAAATACCTGCGTAGGAAGGTTGTGCAACAGCTTCCCCACCAAAAATAGCAAGGGCAAAAAGCAAAGCTAGCTTTGAGGTGGAGTGTCATCTCTTTTTTTTTTTTTTTTTTTTTTTTTTTTTTAAAAGGGAAATTGTGTGACGTGATTGCCTGTAATAGCAAGAATTTGCATTTAGTGAATCCAGAACATATCTTACGAAATGTACCGTGTCACAGGTAGTGCCTTCTATAAAATTAGGCTGGGCCTTGATGAAACTCACATCAGTCAGTGGAAGCCTTTGTATTCCTCTGAATAGATAAAAAAGCTATGACTCAAGTACAATTTCTCATTATCCAGAGCAATGGAAGAGCTTTGGAAGTATGCATCTTACAAGACGCATGAATTTCACAGAATCGGTTACGGTCTGTAAAGCTTTGTTAAATCTTGCACTGTACCGGCCCTGGGAAGCCTAAGCTGGTTGTAGTTCTGGAAGGGACTCTTAGTCTATTAACAGCATAATTATTACTGTATTAGTAATGACTTCACAAAGCCAGCTGGAGGACTTGGATCCAAGTGAACACGCTTTTGAAGTCTGGCATGCTACATTATGGATTGGCTATTAACTCTGGCATTGTTTTAGTGGGGTTTGCATTGCTGAACTGCCCGTGGACACAGCATAGCTGGTTGGCCGGGCTGACTGACCTAACAGCTGACACTGCCTTGCTTAAAAAGTGAAAATAATTTTTCATATCCTTCTTATACCACAAGATTTGGAATATATGGCAGGTACTAGTCATGCTAATATTAAATTCAGGATTATGAAACAAGAGTTGCAGCTGTAGGGTTGGGTTTTTTTTAGTGAAAAATGTTATTGTGTCCTACAAAAATAGTATCACCCAAAATTCTTGAAAGTAATGAAGAAAGCCAGCACTGCAAAGAAAATCCCTCTTGCAGGTGATCCAACAGATTTTTTTTTTGAGTGTGTAACCTGTAGAATATGCTTCATGAACAATTTACTAGCATACAGTTTTGCACTGAAAGATTAACTATTATCTATTATTTTGAAGAGTGTGTTTTAAGTATGACGTAGTAGAAGATTCATCATCTCTAAAGAATTTAGGCATCAAAAGTGTATTGTGGTGTGTTTGGATTTTTTTTATTGGCTGCTGTGTAGCTAAATGCCTTTCAAAACCCTGTAGGTGAGTGCTTTTTTTACTTCAGAATTTGTTCTAATTGCAGAATGATTTTTATGAGGGGAGCCTTGTAGCACATGGAAAGGAACAAGGATGAGGGATCCTAAATCAGGTATCAGAGGAGAAAGTTTTGTGAGAGAAAAGGGCTCTTTCTTCCTGCATCATGTTTTAGTGTGCTTGAGTATAAAATGACAATGAGATCCCTTCTGCAAGTAAAATTGCACGTTTAACTGTTTACAGGGTTGAATGTGGCAGCTGAAACCATTTTTACAGATTTCTGTAGTGGTAAAGGATTTCTGTAATATAACCCAACCTCTGCTAGCTGAAACGAAACTATTGATTTTAGCAGCAAACCAGTAATTTTGGCAGAAACAGTCACCTGATGTACTTATCCTAAAGATTCATTTCCACACTCGGACATCCCCAAAAATCTTGTACAGCTTGTTGTTATAATACTGAATACATCTGCGTTGTCTTTACTGCTGCTGTGGTTAATCTTTACCCTGTTTCATATATGCAGACATTAAATGACATTTTAGCCTTCAGATTCCCTGCAGTTGTTCATAGCTACAAATTCTTCCACACAGCGACAGATAGCTTCAGAAGTAAACTGTTGTTAATCACATCTGTACTTGGCACACCTATTCGTTGTTATTTAAATAACTTCAGCATGAAAGTTGTATTCATCAACCTATTATATGTGAAATCTTTGTGGAGTGATAGTATACTTCATGGTAACTGTTCCTGTGGGTGCAATTGTCTTTTTCTTAGATGAAGAATATAATGCGAGTGCTGGAGCAGCATGAAATTCAGCCATACGAAGTTGCACTAGTCCATTGGGAGAATGAAGAGATGAACTATAGAATAGGAGAGTAAGTATCTTCAGGCACCCTTGATATAAAAGCTGATAGACATCTAAAATAAATTCAAGCAAAAGCAGCTAGTCAAAATACACTTTTCCTTACTCTTTCTCAAATGAGTACAACGAGGAAAGGAGAAAAGAGTAAATCTAAATTGACAAATTTTGCTGAGCTGCTAAACTTGCAAGTAATGGCCTTTGTGACTTGGTTATGCACTAGATTTTGTGAATTACAAAGCTCCGTGCCCACACAGCTGAACATGTTCTTCAGCAATCCCAAACAGAAACTATGTACCTCATAGAAAAAAGTAAATATGCATTGAGACAAATCTGATTTTAAAGAGGATTTTCTGCATAAGCTTTCCTTAGTGCCATCTAGATTCATATACAAAGATGTAATTCTGCACATACTTCCTAGGAAAGTTACAACTTGAATACTGTGGAATGAGAAACTTGTCAAGTTGTCTTGCCTTGTTAAATAATGTTTTTTCATCATGGGGAGCAAATGATCTCTGCAGAAATATTTCTCAATGTGAACAGTTACAAAAATTATCTGTAATTTTCCAACAGCACCGAAAACCAACTCGTAGACAGGACACTATAACACTAGGAGCTGAGCTAATGAGGTTGAGCTAATTTAAGGTAATCTGATGAGAGGACAGGCTTTTGTTTTTTCCTGGCCATTTGAAAACTGCAGGTACTGTCCAGTTGTGTAACTTATGATTCCTCACATATTCCGTTGTATGTATGCAAGTTGCAGAGCGAGATTGACATGATAAGTTGAATGACTCTCATGCCCCCTTTTCCTTGTTCGTGGCCCCCTATGCAACAGAGGTTTCAGGGAAAGTAACATCTTAGCAGGGAGGGAGTGATGTTGATAAAAGTGGCAGAAGAAAAGGAAAACAGAAACATAATACAGGAGGAAGAGTAAGCAGGATGCTGGCCTCTCTCCTGCACTCTGAATTATCTGTGTGTATATAAGTAATGCTGTAGTTACCACCATAGCTTGCTGCAGTTTCATTTAAACCTAGAAAACTTGGTCATAATACTAGTCTTAAACTGAGAAACTAATTTTCAGTCAATTGTTTTAGTTATTGTCAGGCTGAGTGTAAGTAAAATAGAAGGATGGGGATTATATCCATATAGATATGGCATGCTTTCTATAAATAAACAGCCAGCCTTTCTTGCATCGTTGATTGTTCTTCAAATGTTCCTTCGCTGGTGGCTTAGTCAGTGAAAATGCTTCAATCCTGTTTTACAGAGGCCAGTCAAAGCTTCATAAAGGAGAAATCTTGTTAAATTCTGAGCTGGACAGTGATGAAGTCGTTCTGCAGAAATTTGCTTTTTCAAATGCCCTTTGTCTTTCTGGTAAGTTAATATTTTTTGTAATTGTCAGTCTGTGCTACAGACTTTGTGAAATGTCATTATAAGTGGGAGCTGTACAGTGATAAAGGCAAACTGTGTAAAGATTGATTGTGCTTCAGTGGGAGGATTTGTTTTCGAAGCTTTTACTTCGTTTTCTGTAAATTGTAATTACCCCATTCAGTGTAAATCGTCTTAAAGATGAACAATGCACTGTAAGAGACAGTTTGCAAAAGGTACACATTCTACCGAGCATCCTGTTCCCCACCCTTGAGAACTATTTTAGGACAGCAACAAGTGTAGAGTCCAGTATTAGAAACCTGTCAGTAATCTGAGGTAATTCATCCTGACATCATTTCCTCTAACAGAAAAAGTCAGGTGCCAGCTAAAGAAGTAATGTAGAGCAGTGATTCCCAGGTGGTGAGGTGTACTGGTATCAAAGGTCTGGAGTCACAGATAATGTTTTCCAAGCTTATTAGCCATGGCAGGAGAACAGCAGGAGGCAGTGGGAAGAAGTCAGGCTCAACAGTGGTGCTGCTGTGTGAGGAAATACACCTCTCCGCTGCTTCAGACCTCGAATGAGGTAGGAAGTGGGAGTAGAAGCGAGCAGCAGTAAGACCGTCCTCGAAAAGACCTTTAAAGGAAATTTGGTCTGTCTAGCCCTACTGCTTTTAGGGTAAATTACAGGATTCCTGTAGTATTTGGGGAAGCACACCTTTAAACAGAAGGGACATCAAGAAACAGAACGCCTGAAGTGATGCACCATTTGATCAAGGAGTACAGCATAACTAAATGGTTCTTAACTGTTGAAAGAAGAGCTATTGATAAAAAAAAATACTTTGTTCTCTATAGTTTTCATATTCATAGAGCCACTGCATGGAAGAGTACTGCCACATATAATGGAGCAAGCGATTTATTCTCAGGAGATAATTGGTACCAATTTATATTAGTGTGAGACATGCACATCATAAAGGAAAACAGTTCAATAATGTTCAATAAAAATAAAGGATGCAAGTACAGTCCAAGTCACATTTATGACACAGCAGAAGCCAACCTCTGTCAAATAATTGGTGATAGCTGAAATGCCTATTGGCTTTTTTTCAAGGGCTAAATTAAATGTCATTTAAGTCAGTGACTTGGATTAGGCCTCTCTATTCAAAAGATGACTGTGAAAAATGCTTGGCATTGGATTTAGAATCAGTGTCCTGACTAGATGATGCTATCAGTTAATTTATAAAAATATATAAATATAAAAATATAAAATATATAATATAAAAAATATTAAAAAAATAACACGAAAGAGTTAATTTTGACAATTAAGTCGTCCCTAATTAACTTTTTTGAGTGAACGGGGTTGTTGTCTGATCTGTTGCTAAATCGTTCTTGTCTGGGAATCTGCGGACTAAAGAACAAAAGCCTGTTCTTCCTGTAGAAACATCTTCCCAGACTCAAGCTGAGGCATAGTAGAATTCGTGCAGCCATTGCCTGTGCTGAACAGCGTCCATAGAAGAGAAGCTATATCTTCAGTGAACAGTACAGTCACATAAAAACAAAATGAGAAGATTGCATAAGTTTGACGTTAGCTTCAACAAGTACGGGGGTGGTTCTACACAGCTAACTCGCTGTGGTTTGAGCATCCTGCATCAAGTACTGGACAAATGAAGAACAAGAATTTTGCAGGACACTAGAAATGCAGTGGAGACGCTTGAGTGGCACCACATGAAGTCAGCCTGACTCCACACAGCTCATTTTCTCCAGCCTTCTTGGAGTGTAGTTTGCAAAGGCTTCGTACATACAGTAGAGCACTTAAACACACTACCTCTGAGCTGAAGCAAAAACTCTGCAGGATCTGAACTGATCCCTGGGAGAAGAGAGCTGAACTCGGGGTGGTTCTGCATGTAGAGCTGTGTCAGTGCCCAACCCAGATTTGTCCGTAGATGTATGAGCATTGATTGTAGAATACTAATGGTAACTTGCTGCAAATAATGTTTGTATGTGTCTTGAAGCAGCGTGTTGGCAGATTTAAAGTTATGATTATTTGAAAGCATGTTTACCTCTCACAGTGTTCTGCTTTGTTGACTCTGTGTTGCAGTAAAGCTGGCTATTTGGGAATCGTTATTGGATAACTTCGTGGAATCTATCCAGTCAATTCCCGAGGTGAGGTCTTGTTTGTACCTCTCCCTTCCTTTTCTCCTCTGCTTTGCAAAGGATCAGCCTAGACACAGCTGAGGATATGGAAAAAGCAACTGAATGCTTAACACATTTGGTGGTAAAGCCATCAATGTAGAGACACTCAGAACACCTGCAAAGTGGTGGGACAAGAAATCATCAGTGTTTAAAGGGTTGGGAGTGGGGTTCTCCATTGGAATAATGTTTCCCATGTTGCGCCGCTGTCACCTGCCACTGTTGAATGTGTATGCATAACAGGACAAGCAGCATTTAAAAACCGGGCCAAACGCAGTGTGTGGCAGCTTGGGCTGAAAGTAGCATGCTTTAACTTGAATATAATGAAGAGGTTGAGTGAATTACTTAAACCACAGTTTTTCATGAGACTTAATTAAAGTACAAAGCCCATATGAGGTCGCATATAAAAATGAGATGCGTAGGGTTCAAAAGAGAAAACATAGTTTTTATTGTTTTTTCATGAAGGAAATAAATGGTAATGCATTGTTGTAAAGAAAAAGTCTATAAAAAGGCTAAGTTGTGGCTAGGTAAAAGAACACTGTCATGACTTAACAATAGTTGGAAGAAAAACCAAATGATCTCTTGTTCAGGAAATCATTCATAGAAATGCTCCAGGATTTTGTCTAAATACTTAGACGACTCAGTGATTCATTGAAAAACGTAGCTGAACAGTTGCATGGTGATACTCTGACAAAGCTAGATAAACAAGGCACTAAGCAAACAAAACTCAAATGTTTATAAGTACGTTATGCATTCAGATTTTAACTCATACGTATTTCACACTGTAAAACTCCAGATTACTTAACTTCTGGTACATGCTACTTGATGAAGCAGTGAAAAACTTGTTACTTTGCAGATACTGAAGTCACGAAGGAAGGTGAAACTGTCCCATGCAGATGTAATGCAGAAAATTGGAGAACTCTTTGCATTAAGGTAACTTTTTTGGTTACACCCAAAACATTGTATTACACAGAACTTCATTTTTAAGTTGTGCATGATACAAAGACCAGAATGTGCACTAAACATAGCGGAGCAGGGTGGGGGGGAATTCCATCAGCCTTCCTTTGGCTGGAGACTGTGTGTGCTCTTATGTTAGTCAGAGGATCCACTGTCTCACCACTCACACTGTGGCAGCTCAACTACAGACAGGCATTAAGCAGCATATTGCAAATGGTCAAATTCCACACCCTTTTCCCTCCCTGGGTCCAGCAACATATGTCTCATAACGACTAATTATAGTAGATACTAGAGTATGCAAAGGATACCAGGAGGAAGCACAGGGGTAGGTGGAACTGTTAACTACAGTCTAGAGTTAGTAAGACTTTTCTGCGAGTTCCATTCTTCCCTTGACTTACTCAGAAACCACTGCTACACTGTAAGAATTTAATTGGGGGGGGGGGGTCCCCTCTCAAGTGAGACTTGACCGTCGGGAATACAGAGCATTACGTGCTCTTTTACAAAAAAAACTCAGGAAGGAAAGAGGTAAATTAAAAAAACAATTCCTATTTTAAACATTGGATTTTATATCCCTACTTGGAGAACCGTGCAGTGATGAACAATGTTCTAGTTGCCCAAAGATGTATGTGAGCAGTAGGTTAAGGGTGGGAGACTTCAGCTCTTGGCTTTATAATGTTGAGACAGTAGCCTGCGCTTATGTCCATGTAGCCAGCATGTGGTACTGGGAGATAAACAAGCTGTTAAGGAGCTCCCCAGTAACTTTTAATTCAGGTACTACTTCAGCTTCAGCAAGCTACTAGCATAGTCAAGGACTTCGCTGCAGTTATCAAAAGTTAAGGAAGGTGACAAGTTCAGGAGGCAGTTTTGCCGTAAGGCAAAAGTCATTTATGCTCAAAACTTATACAGTACAGTGTTCTCAGAAAAGTTTCAGGAGATGGGACCAATTTTAAACAATTGCTACAATTGTATTTTTATTATGAAATTAGATTCTTTTCATATTATACTTTTTACAGGAAAAATTTCTTTTTTCTTTTAACTGCTATGTAAATATTTGGTCCTATAATCACCAAAAGGAACTTTGAACTACTGTAGTACCCATTCTTTTTAGACACCGTATAAATCTGAGTTCAGACCTGCTAATAACACCGGACTTCTACTGGGATAGAGAAAAACTGGAAGAGCTTTATGACAAGACTTGCCAGTTTCTCAACATTAATCGCAGAGTTAAGGTAGGCGTCTTATTCTTACGAAAATTTTCCACACTCAGATCAGCTGTCTTTGGCTCAGCAGGGTTACAGACTGCTCCATGAATGTCTGTTTTAACTGTAGAAACTGAATAAAGAACAATAGGATCCTGTACACTATCCCCTTTTCCACGTGTTCATAACGCACTTGCATCTTTTACCCAGCTTAGGTTACCAGCCCTGCCTCACATGAATGGATTGCCTATTTCCCAAGCCACTAAATTAGGCTTTAAATAGTTATAAGAAGAGGAGATTTAATTCTTGTTCTGAAATGTGTGCAAGAAAACAAGTTAAAAAAAATGAGATGCGGAGCAGTCTTCTTACTGACATGGTCATTCAGGTCAGTTCATTGAAGGGCAACATAATGCTTACTGCTGAATCAGAGTAAGAAGCACGAAAACTACCTCTTCTGGTATAGCAACCTTAGTTACTTTTGAGGTGTTCAGATAAGCTGTGTCTTATGCTTATGGCTGTTTTCATGAGTAGATATCACCCAGAAGCAGTTTAATACCTGCAGATGCACATCTAAACTCCTGTTATTGAAATAACAGACTCCTTTATATTGAAACTGCTGTTGCTTGTGCATGTTGCCTTCCAGGACTTTATGTTCTATTCTTTCATAGCAAAGGGGTAACACCTTTCTAGTTCTGTTCAGTGAGCCCTTCTGTGGATTGCGTTAGTGATCTCATGCCACTTACGGAATCCAGATTTCCCGTGTATTTGGAATCTCTTGCAGGTAATGAATGAGAAACTTCAGCACTGCATGGAGCTGACAGACCTAATGAGAAATCACCTGAATGAAAAGCACGCTCTGCGCCTCGAGTGGATGATAGTAATACTCATCACCATAGAGGTTGGTGGGGTTTTTTTCCACTATCACACTGAAAGTGTAATAACAAGTGAAATTTATATACTTCATAATTTCAGAATCAAGATTATTAATGTAAATGTACTGTACAAGAGGCTTGGTCTTCAGTTCTTTTCAAAGTAACTTTTGAATTACAGCTATAGTTAATTTTTCGGATTATCTCATTTACAGTGTAAGCTGTTTTAAGGATTATTAAATCAAATAAAAATTCATATCAATGTGTTTACTATTCCACAGGTTCTGTTTGAACTTGCAAGGGTAGTTTTCTGATGACAGAAGAAACTGAGGAAAAAGAAAACGGACAAAACCATAAAGACCGTATGGCCCAGAAAATTCCTGTCTATCATATGCTTCTGGAAAATAGTCTAATTGTGTCTCTTGGTAATTATGTACATATTCTACTCAAATAAAATTGAAAAAAAAAATCAGTCAGTGAACATTATTCCCAACTGTTGTATTGGTGATGCTAAAGAATTCTTTATCTATGGCTGTGCTAATATAAAGCTGAGATATTAATAACGTATTTGTAGGGGAAGTAGTCCTGGATGCATGCAGAACTGATCCAGGGAGAGATTTAGCTTTGTTTCCTTCATAAGCAAGGACGGAAGGATGGACCCCTTCTGTGCTGACTGTATAAATTCGGTGAAGGACCCTACTACCTTGTCCCCTTGACAGTTAAAAAGATGCTGAGTACTCTGCTACTTCGTGCATTTCTGACTGATGATGTTTTCCCTCATTTTCCCCAGCTCCTTCTTGGATAGCCATGACGCTTGTCCCAAGCTTGGAAACTGCACTGCTATTTCTTCTCCTTAAGTTACCTGGCAGGATTTTAATATACCTGGCAGATATATTTAATATTATGTTCTACCCCATCACAAAAAGGTATTTACATACTTGTATGGGAACACATTTATTTAGAAGATATTTATATGAAAGGGGAACTAGCTGAACTTTATCTGTCAGAGGAAGATGTAGCAGAATGAGAAACTAAAGTAAGGTTCACAAAATTTCTCTATTACTAGACTGTCTGTCTTATCCTATTACCTGATTCTTACCAGTACAAGTTACAAGGAGTGAATTAGCATAGGGTAAGATATCTTAATTATCCTCTAGGGTAAAAGGGTTTTGTTTGTTTTCAGTCTACTCCTAGGCTAGAGGAGTGTAGATTGCTATCTCCACCACTCTTAGGAGAGGGTAAGGGAATTTTTTCCCCAGCAGCTTCTCTTTCTAAACGTGTTTTCAGGAGCTACTACACAATTGCTATTTTATCACCTTTTGCAAAATCAGGTTAGTCTAGTATATTGCTTCAGGAACATAATCGAAGAATTTTGTTAAAACCTCCTGAAGCATCACAAACGAGCCATGATGACTAAATTCAGGCTAGAAGTGCGATTATGTTTGCAGTAGCTTACTGTTGTCTCTGCACCTGAAAGCAGTATTTCTGGATGTGATAGTAGACTCCTCTTGAATACATCAAACACATTCACAGGGAAGGAGCTAGGAAAAGCATCCTTTTGCCGTAAGTTACGTTACCAGTGCCACAGGAGCCTCTTGAGAAGCAGCAGCTCCTCTTCAGAGTAGGCTGTCTCCTCGGAACAGGTCATACCCGGAGGCCTTGGTTCTGGAACAATGTGGCTGCTACAGCTCTGACCTGCTGAGGTCTGAACCGTCACCCCCACTCAGGGAAGTGACTCAGTCAACTGAACAGCTTGGTGGAAAAGTCTTGGAGTACTACACTGCGGAGCAGCTCCTCATCACTCATCTCCTGGTTTATACAGCGTTATTATAGAAACAGGACATTAGATCCTTTATGCAGTAGAAAAACTTGCCAAGCACCATTTCATTCCAGTAACAGAGAATTAGGTTATATTTTAATTGTAATTTTTCTAGCAAACATTTTTCACCCCTTAGACAAATAGGCTTTTTTTCCCCCCCATTTGAGTATAATACTTATGCTCAAGAACATAAGTTCCCATTCATCTCACATTGAATGTTTTTCAGTATTTCAGCTAAATTGCTAGAACACAGATTTGCAGGCCAACTGCATCTATCAGGAAAAGTGGCTTTAACGAAGTCATTTGAGGACCTTAGATGCTCTTTAAAAGCATAAAGTGTCTAGGCTTGATTACCTCAGATGTTGTGTCTTGGGACTGTATTTAAGAGTTACCAAGTCAAACACCTCAGAACAAGAGAAGCACGGTTACTTCTGAAACCTTAAATCAGTTTATATCAGCACATTAAATCGTAGCCATAAAATCGCAGTCTCTCTTCCCACCAAGCCCCCAACCCCATTTACTGTGTTGAGTGGCTGTTCACAGTTTTGCAGCTGTAGTTAAGCCTCAACTGTACATTAAGATTTTGTATCCATCTTTTTCACAATGTACCCGGTGGCAGCTGTGTCACAGTTTGAGGGGTTTTTGCTCTAACAACTAACCGTAAAACTTCTTGCAAAGTGAGAATATTCTCACGATATTACACATAGAGAACCAAGACCAAGCTGAGAAGTTGAGCGCATCAAGAACCTAACTTGAGCTTTCACAGCACAATATACTCAGAGAGCAGAGCGCTCCTGTGACCAGACAGCACTTAGGAAACTCGGGGAGACTTAGGAAATCTTGTGGGGACCCTGTGCAAGTATATGCATGGCCTCACCGGGAAGAAGTTCTATGGCAGAGACAAGACGAGACTCCAGTTCCAGAAGCAGCCCAAAACTGCCTGAGCTGCGAGAACCTTGTCTTTTGTCTGCCTCGTCCACCACACGCCTTCATCGCGTAACTGAAAAGAACCACCTTCACTACACAGTTTGCACAGTTTAAGCTCTCACCGAAATGGGTCCGTTCTAACCAGTAAGGGTCACCTAGGGGAAAAAAAAACAAAGATGCAATAGCAATTAATATAGACTATACAAAGAAAACCGAAGACTTCTAGTATACCTAGAACTCTAAAATTTTAACCTTTTTAACAAAATTAAGACTGTTTGTTAAGGCAAAATTCTGTTCATATGGAACCTTGTTAGACCATCCTTTATAAGGATCCCAGCTGCGCAGACTGCTTCTATCTGTGCTTTTTTCCATCAGATGAGGTAAAGGACAATTTACAGATGATTTTCTTTGGCAGATCTGCTACAAAGTTGTTCTAAGACTAGCTATTTGTAAAACAGCAAAGAATGCTGGGAGTAGGCACTCCTGACTTCCACTACTATTTTTGTGGGGTAACAGCTACAGTGGCTGCAGAGTCGGTCCCTGTTCTCAATCGCACGGCTCAGCACATCAGCCCAGCTGGTGGGATGAGCAACTGCATGTACGTGACATCTCCCTGTGAAAAACTCATATATTCTCTCTGAAAAAAAAAAAAAAAGGTATATTCAGTCCAGCCAGCACATACCAGCTTGGATGAGAAGAATGATGTTCTCGCCGACTTTAAGCACCTGCCTGAAACAAAAATACAAGAACACTAAAACATGTAAGAAAGAGTCTCTCTCCTTCCCCATCCTACCGGAGCCCTAAGAACCGAACAAACTTCAGCTCAAAGTTTCCAAAGGGGAAAACAAGACAGATACTTTGTGCCCACTAAATGAGTTATTTGCCCATAGCTAAGTAACAAAGTTGCCTTGTACAGGACTGTACCAGACATTACGGCAAGACACAGCTGTATGTCCTCCGTAGTGATGATGGTTGTGGTGAACCTTTTCCACTCTATGGATCCTTCATGTGTAGGCCAATTTAGAAATTGCAAGAGGCACTGGTTTACTGAGTTTGCCAGTTTACTTTTCTCAGGCACTTTCCTAGACCATCAAGATAATGTGCAAGGAAAGCCTACAGGCTGGTAGCTCCTGATCTGTGACGTACCACCTTCCTTCACCGGACAGAATTTAACATCTGCCAAGAGTCTCATTATCCTTGTCTACAAACTGGTTTATGATACTGGCGTGACAACTACCAAAAAGAAATGCAGAGTCTGAGGTACTCAGATACAGCAAGTGATATGCATGGGGTTTAAAAACCATAACCACTGCCCAAAACACATGTTGTCTTGGGGGGAAAAAAGCTTAACTATCTGTCTTAACTATCTAGGAGGGGGGAAGAGTGTCCTGAAATGTATATAGCCCCAGCTGAGAAAAGGATTTTTAAGAGACTGCAATTCTTTACAGTCAGCAGGAAAGCAAAGATCTTTGTTAACCTTAGAAAATTATTTTGCTGTAGCTATACGCTGTAGGAGGTAGCCTGTTTCTTCCCATCCCCAAAGTGCCTGCCAGTGACATATTTCTTGACATCCCCTGTGTAACTCAGTACTACACATAAACCCCAGTGCCTGAATCTCAGAAAACTAAGCAATTCCAACTATTTGGGGTCCTCCAACGTTTTTGTCGGAGTAAGACTTAGACAGACCTAGTCGCACTGGGGAAAAAGAACAAAAAAAATCCTCTCTCCTCGCACGCATAGCGTGACAACCACCCCCATTTCTGATTCTTTAAACAAACTTTGTTAAACAAACTTGAAACAAAGAGAAGCATTTTTTTCTTTCCCTCTACTTTGAGTTGTTGAAGGCATCAGAGCTACGGCTAGTATCACCGTTTCTCTCTGTTAGTGCTTTGCCCGGTTGATGTCCATCTTCAAGCTCCAGCCACTCAATAAGTACATTTTCCAAACTGGTGAAATATATTGAAGTATATTGACTACTAAATGATGGTAACTGCTAATTACTATCGCCCCCTATATACTTTTTAACTTTCCTAACTAAGCTTGAGTCAATGCTGTCGAATTGTTATTTGTTCAAAACCATTATATTAAGTATCTCATGAGCTTAAAGCCACCATTTAGATGATATTACATAGTAACGTGAACAAAGTATCAATGCTATTTCCCTTAGAGCATCTTTCTCCTCAGAACACCTCAGCTGCACAGGCTTTAAAAATGCACTCACTACAGTTGCAGTTTGAATCCTTTCTTCCAAGGAAAAAAAAAAAAACACGCAAGCACATATATTACTATAACTTTACAGTCATGCTCCAACTAAAAATGTCACTCCAGCCAAGAATGCATAGTCACGTTTGAACTTTCCCAGTTACAAGCGGGCAGGGCCCACGTAACAGGCTAATGTGGGACTAAGGCAAAGCCAGAAAGTCGAGGGCTAATCTACGCTGCAGAAACTGCGTCAGTTCAGTCACACCAACAATTCCTGATGCAGATGAGACTCCTAGCAAGAAAAATTCTATACATAGAGTTAAAACATTTCCTTAGATGACACACATTGTACGAGCAAATGATTTTTTTTTTTTACTATTATTATTATTACTTTTCCCCTGGTCTAAATTGCAGCTACTCACTAGCTGTTGATAAAGCTTTGTTCACCAGGTGTAGAAACAATTCCTTGTTAACATATTGATACTAGAAAATCAGCTGCTAGCCTGCAGAATGACAAAGATTTATTTCTTCACTTTTTTACCTTATACAGCGCACACAAAAAGTGGCTACACACCATAGTTCTCCTTCACCTCTAGGACAGCCAGACCTACTGACAACAACAATGTAAAAGCTCAGATCTGCCTGGGGGCTGACCACTCACCTGTCACAACTGTACCCCAACAGCCTCCCCACGCCAAGGAAACCAAGGCAAGAAAAAGCCGAGCTGTTCCACAACTGCTGCTGTGCCTGTACGCATGTCAAGGGGTTTCCTGGGGATCACTTTTGCCTGCTTTGTGCTTCGAATCTGTGTGAAAGATGAGTGAGATTTGGACAGAGCGTGTGAAAAATTCTAACAGGGAGGGAGGATATAGCCTTGTATGAAAAGGCTGGAGACTATCAGAGATACAATATTTACTCATCTAGCGAGAAGCTACTGCAGCTGTGGCGCTTCCCACCGAGCCTTCTCGCCAACAGGCATCAGAAGTGGAAGTGCTAGAAATGGCAACTGCACTAATAAAACAGATGTACAGCATTGACACAAACTCACGTTTTACTACACTTGTACCAGCGTGGAAGCGGTGCCCCACGCCTTCAGGGAAGGGTTCCTGCCCATTGCCTAGGACAGACGCTCCCAGCTCCCCACAGCTTTGGCAGAGCCAGCAATGGTCCTGCAGGAGCGGGTCAGCAGTGCTGCAGAGAGCAGTGAGCAAAGAGCTCCTCAGAGCAGGGACTCTGCTCCCTGATTTTTCAAAAATGCTGTCAAGTTTGAACACTCCCTGAGAACCTAAGCAGTTTGAGCCTGATTAACATCACTAGAGCTGTTAAGGTTTTGACTATAACAGCAAAAATCTACTACTCCATTCCAGATTTCAATTGAACTCTACCAAAAAGACATGCTAACAGGACTTGGGTCTGTCTGGATCAAGTTCCTCCCACTGCTCGAGTGAATTTTTACTCAGATTAGCAGACACCTTCATTATCCTATTAACACTTAAATCATCAGCAGTATGCTCATTTACAATGCAAAATATGATCTTACCAGACAAAACTCTGCCTTTAATCTGGGTACGTGCAGACCAAAGCAAAACCAAAAACCTAGGGACTGATCCTATCAGCAACAGCAGCAATACAACTAAGAATGCTGTCAGGTGCGTGGCAATATCTGAATCAGTCTGAACAATCCTTTCAAGAAGTCATAAAAATAGGAAAAGAGTCCTAAACAAGCACCTCAAGAAAGTGGAGGGGTGGGGGGTGGGGGAACCCAGCATACAAACACTAAAAGCACAATAATACCATTTAATGAGACAAGGATAAATTTTAATTACAATTTCAGCTGCATGGATTGTAACTACGTTAAAAAAAATACCTCAAAGGATGAGATGGAAGTAAAATTTTAGATTCACATCTTAAGTCAGGTGTCCAAAATGCAACAGATGAACTGCTTATCGCTCCCTGTGACACAGATGACATGTCTCAGGTGTAAGTCAGCATCGAAGGTGTGAAGTTCGGCAGCATAAAACTCAACACAGAAATCTTCCTACAGATTTCAATGGACCTTGAATCAGACAGGATACTTTTAAATTAAGAATTGCATTATTGGTGGATTAAAGTATTGCGGTCCAAACCAAGGTGCTTTAAAGCTGAATTATGAGCTATTAATAAAAAACAAAATAACTAAGTTAATTTTTTCTGGTTTCAGAGACAGCACAGAGGAGAATCCCACACGAATGCCAACACAGAAGTACTCAAGTGCAACACAGAGAGAAAAAACAGGCCACAAACCCTGCCAGATATCTGCCAGAAACACACTGGTTTTCCTAAATAGTCTGCTCAATTTAATTACAAATTATATCACTTTCACCATCTTCCACGAGAATGAGACCAATCTTCCACCACTAAGTGACTTAAGTTCAAATGTCCATCTACCTGTCTTTACTTTGTATTTAGTTCGCAGAGCTGAAATGCAAGTGAAACGTACAAGAAAAAAATTTGCCAAGTCGACTGGTTAAATACAGGCTATAAACTTTTGCCATACGCTCACATAGCGGAACTCAGAGAGCTGTTAGAAACGCGTCCCTTGTAGTTCAGCACATCACAGGTACTCGAGGCAGGTCCTGAAGATGCATTTCTGTTCAGCTGCTTTATTCAAAATACTGCAACAGCGGCAAACAGACTTTCAGCTCCACTGAAATTAAAAATAATTTGCTGGGCTTTAAGGCTGGGGTTTTTTTTAGGACTTAACTAGTTAGTTTTCAAGTGCAGCTTAACTTGGATAAATAAATAAATATTCATGAGCTATACAATGCAAAAGGACTCAAGCTACGTCTATCAAGATAGACTTCCATTAACTTCGGTGGGAGACGGCCGAGTCAGACTCACATAAAACTGGTCTAGTCCTTGATCAATTTAGATCCCGTAAAAATAACAATAGCCTGGGATGACTGCAATCATCTGTTGATCTACAAACCAGACAAGATACAAGACTCCTCCTCCCTCTCTCAGCACACTTGCTGTCAAGACACTAAATTAAAAGAATCTGGGCCTTTTTTCCATAGCACACCTTATTTAATGACTGTGCATCATCCCAGCTACAGCTAGTCCCCCACAAGTTGCTTAGATAAGTACCTTAAAAAAGGTAATAATAATCTGGACCTAATTCAAATAATTGACATTGTAGCATATGCTGTTCCTAAGGAACAACAGAAAGCATACTTAAGTACAGCAGGAGCAGGCCCCTGGGACAGGGGGTGCAAAGGAACCCTATTTAACTATTGCTGACCAAGTATCTTCCTACAAGGCTTTCAACAACAACAAAGTTTCTCTCTGAAAATGGTTTTGCCCGCGCCACTGCTCCAGTGAGCAGATGTCACCTTACAACACGGCGCAGATGCGGGCCGTGCCCAGACCGACCCTCTGACTCAGAGAAATCGCGCTCAAGCCCCATGCAGGGCTCACCCTTCCATTTCTTCAGGGACTTCCCGGCCTCTTGCCAAAGACTCCCAGACTCTTGCCTCCCTGCTCCACACTAACAACTCTAAGTCGATAACTTTTGCAAGACCAACAATTTTTTTTTCCATGTATCACAGTGTCCGTTAGCGCATATATTTGTGCAGTTTTATCAGCACCCATGAATCCGATAGCACGCTTTAGATTTGGATAAAACGAGGCCTGACTGCAGCCACGTTCCCTCGGTGCTCCACTGCAACCCAAATCTGCCGTTGCCCAAAACTGCAGATTGGATTTTTCGAGAAGACTGCTATGTGCCCCCTCCTTAAACAGACGAGTTAAAAACATCCAGTTCAAACAACTTGCCCACCTGAACTGCCAACGAGCCAAGCCAAGCTTTCCACTTTTCTGCCCTGAGTGACTCTTTTTGACAAGTGAACCCGTAACCTCCCGCCTGACAGCTCCGGCCGGGCCTCGCAGCCCCGAGCGAAGACCGCGCTATAAATGACACCTGGAGAGAAGCCCGGGGGACGGGGACACCCGCTCACAAAGTTCGTGCCCGAGCGCCCCGGGAACACCGCGTCCCGCTACCCCTCCCCTCCTACGGCCGCCGGTTCGTCTCCATCTCCCCCATCCCCGCTGGCTCGGCGGGAAGCGGAGGGACGCACCTGCGCCCGCCACTTCTCCCCGGGAGAGCTGGGGGGGAGGCGGAACGGGACGGACACACAGGAGGGACGCCCCCCCACACGCCGCCCGAACCTCGCCTGGCCGCCAAGCACCGCCCGGCAGCAGCCACCCGGTACCCCCCGGCGCCGAGGCCGGGCGCCCCCGGCGGCGGGCAGCCTCTGCCGCCGCGGCGAGGGCGCCGGGAAGGCGGCAGCGGCAAGCGAAGCGCAGCGCCGCCCCGCCCCGTCCCGTCCCCGCACCCGCCGCGGCCCCAAGCCGGGCCCCGCCGAGGAGCCGGCAGCCGCCTGGCCCGGCCCGGCCCGTTATCCCGCAGCCCGGGCGGCGGAGGGGGCGCTGGCGGCGGAGGGTCCGCCCCCGCCCGGCGGCGAGCGGCGCGGTGCTGGGGGGGGTGGGGGGGAAGGGAGAGGGCCGCCCCCCCGGGAGTTTTAAAGGGGCAGCGCGCCCGCCGCAGCGCCCGCGCCCCGCTCGGCCGGGGGCGGCTGCTGTCGGGCCCGGGGGGGTGCCCGGGAGGCGGCGGCGGGGCCGGTCCCGCCGGGCGGGCGGGGGAGGGAGGGGCGGGCGGGGGCTGGGTGGCTCCTGCTGCTGCTGCCGCCGCCGCCACAGCGCTCGCCGCCTCCCCTCCCCCCCGGCGGGGGCTCCTCGCTGCAGCCTCTGTGCTCCGCTCTCGGTCATGTGACCCTAACGTAACCGGACAGGAAAAGCCGCCGCCGCCGCCGCCGCGCTGACTCCGTTGTTACCGCTGCTGCTGCTGCTGGGCGCGGAGACGGCGGCGGCCCGCGCGGCACCAGGCGCCTCGGCGGCCCGCGCCCCCCAGGTGAGCACCGGCCGCGCCGCGCCGCCACCCGCGGGGGGATCCCCGCCGCCGCCCGCACGTGCGCCCGGCCCCGCCGCACCGGCCGCGGGCCCGGGCTGAGGCGGCGGCGGGCGGGCGGGGGGGCGCGGCGCGGCGGGGCCTGCTGGGCCCTACCTCCTCATTGTGTGTGAGGGGCGCCCGGGCGGGTTGAGGGGGGCGCGGAGGGGCCGCGCCTGGCGCCGCCGGGGCTGCCTGGCCTCCTGACAAACCCCCGCCGCGCCGGGCCGGACCGGGCGGCTCCATCCGGGACACAGCCCGGGGGGGGGGGGGGAGGAAGAGGGCCGCGCCGGGGGTAGGTGGGCCGCGCCGAGGGTGCGGGGAAGGGGGAGGAGGCGGGGGGGGGAAGGGTGCTGGTGCCTCCGGGCTCGGCCGGTTGGGGCCCGCGCGCCCTCCCGCCCGCGGCGGGGCGGCCCCCCCCTCCCGTCCGGCGGTATCCGGCAGGGCGCGGGGCGGGGCGGGGGAGGGAGGGAGGGGGGAGGGCGCCGCGCGGCGCGGGAGGGGCGGCCCCGCCTGTCTCTCTCTCCTCGCAGAGGCTGGGCGGCCCCGGCGGCGGCGGCGGCGGTTCCCGTCTCGCGCGCCCTGGCGGCTCCGCTCGCGCTGCGTCTCGCGCCGTCTCCGTCCGTCCGTGCGCGCGTGGCGTGCGCGGGGGGGAGGGGGGAGGGTGGGGGAATGGGGGTGGGAGGGCGGAGGCGGGGGGGGGAGGAGGGGAGGAGGGGCGGGGCGCAGCCAGTGAGAGCGGCGCGCGGCCACCCGGCCTTCCGCCCCGGCGGCCAATGGGAGGGCGCCGTCACCTGTGTGCCACAGAGGCCGAGCGTGACTCCGCCGGGGGGGGGGGGGGGGGGGCGGCAAGCCACGCCCCCCCCCCTCCCGCCGCGCGCTACGGCGCCGGCAGGCGGCGGGAGCGCCTGGGCGGCGCGCGCCCCCCCATTCCCGCCTGCCGCTGCCGGCGCGCGCGCGCGGTCCCGTTGTGGCGGGCGGGTCTGGGGCCGAAGCCGGGCCGGGCCCCAGCGCGGATTCTCCGACCGCCGCCGGGGCTCCGGGGCCTGCCGGGCGGCGGGGCGGGAGGTTCGGCGTCCGCCGAGGGGTACGAGGGCGGAGCGCTGGGCCGGGCCCGGCAGCTGGTTTCCGTCAGCGCGGCCGGCGTCCCCCGCCCGGGCGGTGCCGCTCTCTGCGCGCTTCCCCTCCCTCAGCCCTGCCGGCGATTTTCTCCTCGGGCCGCGTCTTCGCCGCCGGGGTGCGGTACCGGCCCTTTCGCGGTACCTCACCCCTGGCTGGCGCCCACCGCCCTCCCCGCCGGGGTCGCCGAGGCAAACGCGCGCCTTCCCAACGGGCTCGGCCTCGCGTGGTGTTTTCCCCCGCCGTCGAGCAAAATTAGGTAATTCAGAGAGTTGCGATGCGGCTGAGCCGGGCCGGCCGGTCATCCCCGCGAGGGAAGGGCCGTCCCCGTCGGGCTTGGGGGCGCAAGGAGTGTTTTACACAGCACTAAAATACGCCCGTGCTGGTGCTGGTCATCGTTTTGTTCAGCTAAGGGTAAAATTCCGGAACATAGGCATGCCTGTAACGTACCCTTCTATGTGAAAGAGGGAGGCAGAGTGCTTCCCTTGCTCTCTTCCTCTGCCATATAATTTCCTTAGAGTGTAATTCATCCAGTGCTTCCAGTTCATAGCATTTAACCATCTTTCAAACACACACAAAAACTTCAGTGTTGCGCATGTGTTGAAACACCGGATCATTTTGGGAAGAGATTAATTCAGGTCTCTGAGGCAGGGTAACAGCTTCAGCTGCCACCTCCGCTGTTGTTTGGGTAAGGGTGAAACTATAAGCTAAACTATAAACAAACTTGGGATGATAATAACTAGAAAGAATGCCTTTCTGGCGTTGAGTTCCCTCACATCAAAGGTTTGCTCTGCCTGACAAGCTTTGCTGTCCATGTACAAGCAAGACTCAGCACCAATGAATTAAAAAATGTAGCATGTAGAATAATCTAAATTAAAGCTACCAAAAAAAAAAAAGTGTGTTTTCCGTAACATCACAGAGTCTACCTGCATGGAGCATCTTGCAGGATTAAATAATGATAAACATGATTTTTGTTACTGCTGACAGCGAGTGCTCCCTCTCTTGGAGAGAGGGAGAGGATTTTAGCATATTGTTTCTACGAACATAATTATTCAAACAGTAATTTAGGGAGGAGAGGATGGACCTGAAGAGAGTTGGAATCTGTGTCTTTTTCTCTTACTAACTGTAGGAAAATAATCTACTGTACCTTAAATCATGTGAATGTAAAGGAACGCGTTTGGTCAGCCTGGTTCTTGGTTTAAATACAAGGACATTCTTCACTCTCCAGCAAGTAGAAATACTTGTTTCTCCAATGACTAAACATATTGGTATATGCGGAATATGCTTTTATTCTCTTTCCTGAAAAGCCACACTCTTACTGTGTAGAAGAAACAAGCTGTTTGTACCTTACCTAAAATTTTGATAACTTCCTACTAAATCGGGGGGGGGGGGGAACCAAGGCTCTTCATAAATCTGCCACTTTTGATCTGCTTCTGGTTTCACTTTCTCTTTCTTTTCTGCTCATAGAGCATCTGCACTGTTCCGGGCACAAGGTGCCTAGGTACCTTGTTGACTTCTTTTGCTGTTATACCTGGCTATGTACAGACCTACATTACTTCATACTTTCACTTTTTCTGCCCAAAGCTCTATTTGTTTTGGTTAAATTTATATCCACTTGTTGATCTTACAAGCTGTATATTCATCCACCCAACCGTATGCAACTGCCCTAATGTGTTTCCCTGGCTGTTTTTTCCCCCCCAAGTTATCAATTTTTGCTTCCAAGGCTGCCCTCGAATCCTTGAGAAAAAATGTATAGTTCTTAGGTAGCTCTTTGAGGGCAGCCTCCAGCAGCTGGCACAAGGAAGCGCGGGGGGGGGGCTGCGGAAGCTCTGGCTGAGGGGGGCTCAGCTTGGTGGCCTTGTTTCACCTACCTTGTGCTGATGAACGGAACTGCACCTTTCCCCCGTCAGGTTTCTTGATTTGCTAGGCGAGCGCAAGGCACTCCGGCACACAGGCTCCTTACAGAATGCTGTTGTAGCTGATCTCAATAAATAAACAAATAGTTGTTGTGTGAAAAGATTGGCTCCTCCTGTTCTGATAGTCCAAAGGGCTTCCCAGTAGCTGGAATGAATTCACTGATTCAGCCTGGGAAGACTCAGACATGTATCTGGTATTTCCCAAGAGAGGGCATAACCATCAGAAATGCTTAATTATTTATTGTTGGGTTTGGATCCAGCTGGATGGACATATACTTTTAACCTGAATTTTCAGTATCTCTCTCTTTTACATAGAAGTTATCTAACTTGTCTTTTATTGGGTTCTGCTCTTGTCCCTCCCACCCATTTAGGTAAGGGTGACTGATACCAGAAGGGAGATTTATTTTTCCCATTTGAACAGACAAGTGGTAGCCAAAATACATCATTCTTTGAATTACAAATAGATGTGTTTATTACTTATTAATATTTCTTTCTGTCCTTTAGCTGTTTATGTTTCTGTGTGCAAGTCCCCCTGCCATGCCTTTTCCGAACTCTTTAGCCCTGGCACTGCTTTGCTCTTTAAGACTCAGCAAATCACTTGCACCTTTGTGTATTGCATTGCCCGTCATGGAACAGAGATCCTTGCCTGTGCATAAGATATCATTTATACAGTAGCTTGGGATTAAGAGGTGTTACTAAAGCATGACGTGAGGATATTAGAGAAAACTATCTATTAAAAGACAGTTACTGTTGCATCGTGCATCTACTGTCAAGTTTTACATGGAAGTCGTTTGCTTTTCAGAGTGTAAAAAAATGGATTTGGCCAACCATGGACTTATTCTGCTGCAGCAACTAAATGCTCAGAGAGAGTTTGGTTTCCTGTGTGACTGCACAGTTGCCATTGGTGATGTCTACTTCAAGGCACACAAGTCAGTCCTTGCTTCTTTCTCCAACTACTTCAAGATGTTATTTGTTCATCAAACCAGGTAACTATAAAAAGGTTCACTGTTTAAATGTTGTTCAGTTAGCTAAGGTAAGGGGGTCTAGCAACATTTTGAAACATGAAAACGTTCTTTTTGCCTGTTGCTGTGACATAAGGAATATGGAATCCAGTCTTATCTGCAAACTAGAATCTCAGTTTAAAACATGTTAAAGTTGAACTGTGATTCATTAACACTAATGGTATAATTTAGCGCAAGTCACTGTCTTCGCTCTTGCACTTTCCTTCCCCCACTTACTATCCTCTATTCTGTCTTGGTGTTATTCTTGACATTTCCGTAACATTATATACAACCTAATAAGTATTTGCTAGGAAATTTTGAGAAATGCACTTATAAAAAGAGGTTAATATGTTTCATTTTTTTTTACAGTTCACCAAAGTCAGTTAAGTAATAAAATACTATATAGTGCTGGAAAATAAGGGAACTTGTGGGGTTTGGGGTTGGTGTTTTTTTGCAGGCAGTCTTACATGGAGGGCATTAAAACGATAACAAAAGTGTAAGACTGTTTTAAAGAGATTTTTTTTGGTCTTTTCTTTTTCATAATTACTTGAACTATCTCAAAAAGTTTATGTTAAGTGAGTGAAACTCTTAACTCTTTGGCTAAGAGTTCTTAGCCAAAAGTAAACATCAAGGACAGAAGTGCATTTACACTTCTGAGACAGGACTGCAGGCAGATGTATCAGTCTTGATGCTCCGACAAGAGTGCGCAGTCATTCCTGGAAGACAGCACTGCAAAGTTTACTTTTGAGTAATATATCTGAATTGAAAAGCAGTCAGAGAGAGAGTTCAAGAAGGGTACACCTTAAGAAATGGAAGAATTGGCTATAATTTCCTCCTCGGCTTGGTAGCCTACTGTGCTTAGAGCATTCATACTGCAGTCCGCAGTCACATCTGTTTCTGGATTCTGTCTTTTATTTAATGTTTGTTTAATGTAAGAGCTAGAAGTAACTCTGAAAAACAATGAGAATCCCAGATCCTCTCCTGTTAGCTAACTAGCCTAACCAAGATGTTCCTGATTTTCTTTCTTATGTGAACCTTGCCTCTCTTTCTGCACAGAGATCCAGCTTCAGCCAGAGGAGTGATGTGTGTTTCGGTCCAAAGTATCCTAAGGCTGATGTGCAGGGCATGGTCTCAGCTGGAGGATGGTGTTGGCTTCAGTCTGTTAGGCTGCAGAGGGCATCAGAGCCACAGGGTTTCCCTTTGTTGAGCACTGTAACCAAGGGACTGTTAGGCTGACTAAGGCTAACACCAGTGGTACGCCTTCTTCCTCCCTATTCAAGGGAAGAAGCTAGCACTCTGCTTTGTAAGGAGCCCATCCTCCATGGGTTAGATGTGCCCAGGCTGCAGCTGTTGCATCAGGTCCCTCAGGGGATTCACACCCTGTCCTGCATGGTTGCTGGGTCGTGATGCAGTTGGGGCAAGGTGATACCACACATTTGCAGAACTATAGCTGTAAACAGCAGTAAGTCATAGAAGCCAAACAAGCACGTTGCCGGGTGAATTTTATGTGTTTTCAGGGCTGAGTACCAAGGAAAAGTTTAATGGATTGTGAATGTAGAGTTCAGTGCTAGCACGTTTTAATTTAGCTACGGACGGGTTTGAATCCAACCAAAAAAAGGGGGGAAATATCTTTGCAATTTATAAAATATATTATTGTGTGACAACAGATCTATAACATAACAGCAGTTTAGAAAGGTGTAGATTGCAATGGGACAGCTTTGTCTTTCAAGCCAGTTACTTCCCTGAGGAAAAAAATGTCATCTTTCAAGTAGGCAACAAAATTAGCTCTTTTACGTTAAAGTATTTCTCTATATTTATTGCAGATTCTGTCTTTTGAATTTAAGTAGATGCCTCTAATTTTTATCTGTGTTTGAATAACATTTTCCTTATCTCTTATTGATCATTTTGTTTCACTTTTCAGTGAATGTGTCCGTTTGAAAGCGACTGACATACAGCCAGATATCTTCAGTTATCTCTTGCATTTGATGTACACTGGGAAGATGGCACCGCAACTCATTGACCCAGTTCGACTAGAACAAGGAATAAAGTTTCTGCATGCATATCCACTAATTCAAGAGGCCAGCCTTGCAAGTCAGGGAACTTTTTCTCACCCGGATCAAGTTTTTCCATTAGCATCTTCATTATATGGCATTCAGATTGCAGATCACCAGATAAGACATCCCACTAAGGTTACGTCAGCGACTGACAAACTCGGGCGAGAACCAAGGCCACAGACATCACGGATGAACCAAGAGCAGGTTTCCGAAGGCTCACAGCTCTCGCAGTTAGCTACGACTCTGCCACAAGTGACCCGGACAAATATGTCCACTTCTGACCCATTGCCATCTTCTTTGTCTCCAGAATTGGTGTCTGCTGCTGGTAATAATTCACCTGCAGGAGAAGAGGCCAACATGGAAGCATCTTCTTCAGATGAACAGCCTGCCTCACTCACAATAGCACATGTCAAGCCAAGCATTATGAAAAGGAATGGCAGCTTCCCAAAGTACTATGCCTGCCACCTCTGCGGTCGCCGGTTCAATTTGCGAAGCAGTTTGCGTGAGCACCTGCAGATCCACACGGGAGTTCCCTTCACGTCTAGCCAGCAGGGAGAAAGTAATATTTCTTTGTCTCTCTGTAACAACACAGCTGATAAAGATGCCGTGGAAGTGCCTGAAGCAGGGATGATTAGTGACAGCGAGCTGCAGCAGATCTCAGACTCCCCAATAATTGATGGGCAGCAGCAGTCAGAGACACCGCCCCCCTCCGATATCGCAGACATAGACAACTTGGAGCAGGCAGATCAAGAGAGGGAAGTAAAAAGACGGAAATACGAATGTTCCATCTGTGGTCGCAAATTTATTCAGAAAAGCCACTGGAGGGAGCACATGTACATACACACCGGCAAGCCCTTCAAGTGCAGCACTTGTGACAAAAGCTTTTGTAGGGCTAACCAGGCTGCCAGACACGTGTGCCTAAACCAGAGCATGGACACGTACACGATGGTGGACAAACAGACTCTGGAACTCTGTACTTTCGAGGAAGGCAGTCAAATGGACAACATGCTAGTACAGACCAACAAGCCCTACAAATGTAACTTGTGTGACAAAACTTTTTCAACTCCCAATGAAGTAGTCAAACATTCGTGCCAAAATCAAAACTCTGTCTTTACACTAGAAGAAGATCGCTCCATTCTGCTAGGTGGTGGGGACACAGAAGCCACAGAGACTGATAATGCAGTGTTAGCCTCCATCAAAAAGGAGCAGGAAGCAGTGTTGTTAGACTGAATGTGAAACCTATATCAATTTTTTAAAGTTTCTTTACTCATTTTTTATTAAATCAATTTTTTCCTCCCCTCACCTCTTACCTCACTTACCCCTGCCATCTTTTCCACCAGCCTCCTTCCCACCCTTTGTCTTCAGCAACCAGAACTGTACTGGCATGTTAGGAAATTGGACTTTGCCTCTCCCACCAAAACAAACAAAAAGGTCTTGCATCAAACCACAACATAATTGATTTTAATACAAAGGAACGTGTGAAAAAATAATCCAGCTAACTATGTTGATAGTATTAGTTAATTCAAATTTAATACATTTTAAACAAAATTTAGATTGCTTAAAAGTGTATTTAGATACAATGATGAGTGTAATGAGAAACAGAGTATCGGTTTGGTAAGCAAAGAATATATATATATATATTAGTTTCCCTGGTAAAAGGCATTTTGAGAAGATCTGGCAAATTAAAACACCATGCTTCTTAGAAGTCCACATGCAAGTTGATTAAGGTTATAACTCAAAACCCTCAACTTTTCTCAAAGAATGCAAAACTCTCTGTTCATCGTGTTAAAAAGAGCTGAGGGTGTTGGGTTTCTTTTAGCCTTACGTTTTCCTTCAAGTATGCCTTTGGGTATCTGTTCCAGATAGCATTGAGTCAAGCAAAGTAGTTACTTAGTCAAATTTTGACTTAAGTAGCTGTAATAATAATGTGATGGCAATCTTTATATATATATATAAAATACTGTATATGTATAAAGATTTTATATATATATATATAAAGTGTTTGTGTGTATATTTGGTACAGGTAAATAAATGCACACATCCTTTTTAAGTGACTGGCTGTCTGCTCTCAAGATTCAGGCCAGAAAGTCTTTCAATTGTTTAAAAAAATTAGTCATTGCACAGGTTATTTTTAATCAAATTTATAACGTCCTGAGCTGTGTGCATTTTTATTGGCCTGTTGAAGAGAAGCTAATAGGTAAGTGTTGTCACCCAAGCTACAAAGGAAACTAGAGAAGTGACATACTGGTGAGCACTGTACCATCATCAGTGCAGCACGTGCATGTGGGGTTACCTATAGGTTTGAGTCATTCTGGATGAAAGGAGAGAGAAAAACTTTATTGCCTTACTCAGGCAAGGAATGTCCGTGATTTCACTTGGTCTAGTGGCAAGTGATGCAGAGACATTCTAGCAACAGGGGATCATGGTTGTTTTAAAGTGAATCTGTAGTGCTGGCTGGCAAATTCTGCTCTGTGAGAGTCCCGTTATTTTCAAAGCCAAGACAAAGTCTGCAAAAACCAAAAGGGTGAATTCTGTAGTTTTAGTTACTGCTGATGGTAGCACTGCATCTTTGTGTTAAAAATCAAGTTCCTGATTCTTATTATTTTATATGGATGCCCAGATTTTTTGCTGGTAGCCTAAAAACCCAAACTGACAGCAGCAATGAAGCCCACCGAGCAATTACTGGGCCAACAAAGCGGACAGAACAAGTGCCCCGTCATAAATGGAGACAGTGTGTGTTTTGGGGGGAGGGGCGGGAGAGGGCAAGTCACAAACCACAGCTCTTCTCTGTGTATACGTTTAAACTGAATATCATCTTTTTGTGTATAGTTAAGTTCTCAGATTTGTAAGTTTTTATACATCATTTCATTGAATAAAAACTGAATTAAATGGGATATGATTTATTGAGTTGAAGATGAAAGGTTGTTGGCTTTCGATCTTCCTAAAAGAGCTCTTAGTTGGTTTAAAAGCCAAGCGATGTAGTCTGTGTATTGGACTAAAACCTCCCTCGTACAGATGAACAAATAGCTTACTAAAGCTTAAAACAGTGGATTTAGCACAAAAAGTCACTACATACTCATTTTTTTTCCCATTTATTATAACGTGACAATTATTGTAAAGTTTATTGTCAGTGGTGTTGAGTTTATTATCTCTCTTGTATTAGAGTAATAGATTTAAAATCTATTTTACTTCAAAGTATAAAAGTGTTTTGAGGTAAAAAAACCCAACATCTTACAGAATTATTTTAGTGTTGCCCATTTTAAAATTTTTTTATGATCTTCATCTACCAATATAATATGTGCTTTTTATTTCATCTCACTTAATCTGAAATGCTTTCAGAGTAGGACAACAAAATAAATCTTTCCTCATTCAGTGTAAGATTGGCTTTTGAGGTAGCTGTGGTTTAGGGGATAGTTCACAAGTTCATTTCCAAAATGACTACAGCTGCTAAAGGTGCTGCCGCCTCAGCTATTAGTTACTGCTTAGTCAGATGCTCTTTTTATTTTTATTTTTTTTCCTTCAGAGCTCCAGCTCTGTGCCAGTGTAGAGTACAACAGTTTAGCTCAACTCCCCAGGTGGCTGGTTGTATCAGAAGGGTACATATGGCCCCACCCTTTTTTTGTGGGACATTTATCAGCCCCGGGTCCTTACCTTATTCCTGCTCTCGCCTCTTCTTCCCTACTGTTTGGAGAACATGTTGTTTGCTCAGTTACGTGTTGAATGGGCTCAAGTGAACTGATTCCACTGGAAAACAACCAGTCTTAAAAATGCTATTTTTCTGTCAAATCTGTTCCCAATTTTAGCTCCGCAGGGGCCTTCAGACAACTCATGGGATTGTGCAAGGGCAGAAATGAGCAGAGAGGAGGCTTACTGAAGCTAGTGTCGCTGCTGGCAACATCCAGGGCAAAGAGGGTGGGAAGCCGTGACTCCCAGTTGGGCAGGTCCCTCCTCTGGTGGGCAGTGTGGCCTCACAAGCCGGTGTACTGCCCAGAAAGAAGGGGCACTGTAGGGCAGGGAACAAGCAGTTGCGGAAGAAGTTTGTTATGCCAGCACTGATACTGCAAGAAATGTGAAATTGCAGGCTCAGCAGAGATACTTTCACCTGATAATATTTATACTTAAGAAATAACACTGTCAGGTAAATTAAAAAAAAATCACAATAAAGAGATTATTTTTATATGTGTTCAGCTATCATAATGGTTTATTTTAAATACCCTTTATTGTCTGATGCTCCATAGTGATGTTTAAGCCATTGTCTCTCGCTGCTTGAGCCGGTTTGTTCCTCTGCAATGAATTAGAAACAGTATATTCTGGTTATTAAAAGCTGCATCAGGAATTTGGGTAATTACAGCACAACTGTAGTTTTGTTCAAGCTTCTTTGTTAAATCCCATCTGAATTATTATTACAGTTGGAGATAACTTCAGGCTTTATCTCTGACTCAAATTTGTGACGAAGTTGCTCATTACTCATTGAGTTTGCCCACCTGCTGAAGTTGTGATTTTTCTACCAAATGAAAGAAGACAGTTTTGCAGGGACTACTGAATAATTGGTGAAAATCTGCCATCATTCAAGGCTGTGGGATGGATCTTCAGCCCCATTATCCTTCCAAAGGAGTAACTTCAAAGTTAATTTCCCAGGCATGTCACCTGACAAAACACCTCTGCCTTGACTTCAGAAGTACCAAGCTTCTACAAATCTATCTGCTCAATAGAAGTAACAGATGATTGACTTCTGAAAACAAAGTTTGCAGTCCTCTCCAATCAATCAACATTTTTTGTCAACTTTGTATGGAATATCTTCTCCTTCACTGATCTGATAATCATTCTGCTAAAGGAGAGTTTATTAGAAGTACTAGTGTTACAAGCATTCAGTAGTTTAAACTGTACTCCTGTTTATGCTACAGGGCCTTAAGGTGCTTTCTTGATGTTTAGAAAATCTGCTTTCTGGCTCTTCAGCTCCAAATCCCATAAAATGATAGCTTCAGTCACAAAAGGCGACCAGTTACAAGGAAAAAAAAAAAGTAGATTTATTTTATTTTGCTTTAAATAACTTCTTTGACATTACAAAAACTTTTTACATTAAAGGGAAGCAGGTTCTGTGGTGCCTGGTTGCATTATAATCCCTTGCAATGTTTTTTCCCGATCTGTTTAACTGCAGGATTACCTTTTTTCAGTACTATGCCTTTTTGGAGAATAACACGGTTCTTTAGTTGTCTTCGGCAACTGAAGATTACTATCAAGCAATTATCAAGGAATTGAAGACCAAATTGATTAATTCTTAACCAAGTTAAAGTATTTTTCCTTGATTGTATTTTCACATGTTTAATCTTAAAATGTAGACAGAACTAAGGGAGAGTTCATTTTGGAGGTCTGTCATCCTTCCTAAAAGTTGACAAATGTTTCCATGTGGCAACATACTTCATAGTTATGAATGATGAGGAATATTTAGGTGACTGAAAGAAAACAAATTCCATTCAACATTCCAACTTCAACACTGCAAATATTACACTGTTAATTACAGCAGCATACCTTCCTAATGAAATCTAGGTGATACGCTACCAGTGGTGATAAAGGCTGTCTGTTAAAAAAGCCCAGCTGTTGTCCTACCTGAGGCAGTATGTTTCCACTTCTACAGCTCTTGTTTTGTTCATTTGTTTTTGTTCGTAAAAATGCCTGTTGTTTTCACTGGATAATGACATCCCACTCATACCAAAGCCAGTGCAAAACACAGAAACAAGCGATGTCTTTTGCAGCACACCTCGTTAATGTGTATTTGCCAGATGATCCATGATCATCTCTAGAAAAGAAGCTGACTGTCCTTATATATGGGCTTCTATCAAGCCTGCAATTAAAAAGGACATATTTTAATGACATTCAGCCAAAACCACGAAACACGCATTCTCTGCAGTACAGCCTTGCTGCCGTGCTGTCTATGCATCCATGCTTTTGAACAGATCACACGTGTTGAGGTGCAGAGCTCAGCAGGGTCTTTGAGCAGCTGTCAGTAACTGTTGCCACCCTTGCAGTGCCACTATTTTAGCCCTTGCGCCAAAGGAGATGCCTGCAGGACTTCCTCGTATTCAGTCCATGCTATGTTGCTTTGGCCAAAACTGAAGCTTTCTTGCAACCTTAGGAAATCTACTCAGAGAAGAGAAGCAGAGCCACAAAATGCAAGTTAACAGAAATGCACACTTACTGTACTGCTCTGTTGAGTGCGGAGGAGGTACCCCAGCATGCCTCAGCACATATCCACAGCCTGCCTCCAGCCTGATGACTGCGTCAGGCCTGCTTTCGAAGCAGCCCCAACAATTTCTAAGGGAGCTTCCTAATAAATCCATGTTTCCTTCAATCCTGTTCCTTCATTTCTCAACCACATGGTTAAAGCTTTTTTCCATTTTATTACTGCATTATATAATTACAGTTTCAGCAATTAATTATTTTGTGGATTGTCATGGTTCATTTAGGTCTCTCAAATTCACTGAGCAAGGTACTCTGTGAATCAAGCTTTATTTCATGAGCTCACTAGGTAAAAATTAAACAAGGGCTCAATCCTCTTTTGACAAACTAAATTCTCAATTCTCTAATTTACTGCTTCAACAATTCACATGCTCATTAACTCACAAAGTCACTAAATACACACTTACGAGCAAAACAGTTGCCTGGCTAAGGGTGAGGGTGCTCATCCTTCTTACTCCATCACGCTGCAGGTGGATCCGCTTCTGAAAGCTTTTTGGGATAAGCTGACAGATTCCTGCCTTCCAGCTCGGACATTTGGTCTACACCTTTCCTGTGGCTTGTTGCAGTTAGTTCTGAAGACTTCCAGGCTTATCAGAAACTACCAAACCATTCCTTCTGCAAGGCTGCAGAGGCAGCAGCCCTAATCTCTTTCTGGCCTCAGTACCCAGCGCACCTGCCGCTCTTCCTGCAGCAGGAAGGGGATGCTCCCTGCACACATCGGGCCTTCGCAGGAGCTGTGCCTTAGGGCAGCGCCTGAGCAGGAGCCGAGTGAGCAGCCGCTGTGGGTCTGGGCCCTGTTTTTGCCGTTGCCTTATCCTTTCCTGACTTGATCCAGACTGGCACTGAATACAGCTGGCAATCTAGAACTGAATCTGCATTTTTCCCTTCAGAGACCTCTGAAGCAACTTAGTATTTTACATTTGCATTTTGTACACGTACATCACTGACATAAGTTAGCACTGTCATGCATTTTTCTCTTTAATGGCTCTCCAGGCTGGATGGAAGCTCCCCTACCAGGGAATCATAGAATCTTCATGGTTTCAAAGGACCTTTGAGATCATCGAGTCCAACCATACACACACAAGGAAACCTCCCTACAATCTCTGCTACTAGAGCATGCCCTGAAGAGCCAAATCTACATGTTTCTTAAATACCTCTAGGGATGGTGACTCAACCACCTCCCTGGGCAGGCTGTTCCAGTGCCTGACCACTCTTTCAGTAAAGTAATTCCTCCTAATATCTAATCTAAACCTCCCCTGCCGCAACTTCAGACCATTTCCTCTGGTCCTGTCATTGTTCACCTGGGAGAAGGGGCCAACACCCACCTTTCTACAGCCTCCTTTCAGGTAGCTGTAGAGGGCAATGAGGTCTCCCCTCAGCCTCCTCTTCTCCAAGCTAAACATTCCCAGCTCCCTCAGCCTCTCCTCATATGACCTGGTCTCCAGACCCCTCACCAGCCTGGTAGCTCTCCTCTGGACACGCTCCAGCACTTCAATGTCCCTCTTGTACAGAGGGGCCCAGAACTGAACACAGCACTCAAGGTGAGGTCTCACCAGTGCCGAGTACAGAGGCACGATCGCTTCCCTACTCCTGCTGGACACGCTATTCCTGATACAAGCCAGAATGCTGTTGGCCGCCTTGGTCACCTGGGCACACTGCTGGCTCATGTTAAGCTGGCCGTCCACCAGCACCCCCAGGTCCTTTTCTGCTGGGCAGCTTTCCAGCCACTCTTCCCCAAGCCTGTAGCGCTGCTTGGGGTTGTTGTGACCGAAATGCAGGACCCGGCACTTGGCCTTATTAAACCTCATACAGTTGGCCTTGGCCCATTGATCCAGCCTGTCCAGGTCCCTCTGTAGAGCCTTCCTACCCTCAAGCAGATCAACACTCCCACCTAGTTTGGTGTCATCTGCAAACTTACTGAGGGTGCACTCAATCCCCTCATCCAGATCATTGATAATATGATCATCCAGATCATTGGAAGAGAGCAGCTAGAAGCAGCTGCTGCCTTTGCCACATCAATTTCTCCAGCTTTTGGGGTGTTATGAAACAGGAAGAATGGTTCCACACACATTTGAGGTGCAACCCCTGTCGACTTGTGAGAAACCGGTTAGGCCTCCTTTTGGCTGAAAGGCAAGCGGTGAGTGTTCAGAAGACAGCACTAGATGGTGCAGTCTCACCAGTGCAACCACCCAGGCGTCCTGGCTCGCTGGCCGGCAGCCCTTCACGGGGGCAGGCACTGCACACCCCAAAGGGCATTTCCCGAGCGGCATTCCTGTACCGAGGGGCTGCACTGGGAAGCCAGCGGGGGCAGAAAGGACTCTCGCAGCCCTGCCTTGCAGCGGGCTTGTCCCAGAGAGCCCTTTGCGCAGTGGGACACAGAGCACGCAAAAGCACCGAGTCCCAAGGCTTGCAGTGTCAGGTACACAAGGGTGGACATTTCCCATCTTCACTGACAAGAAAATATGTAATTTTAAACATTATTAAATTTTAATTTATATTTTATATATATATATTATGCCATTGCATTTGCCATTCAGGACTGACCAAGACCATTTTCCCTCAGAAGGAATTGACTCCAAATTGGGTGGCATAGTTAGTCCCTGCAAGTGCAGCCCTGGATGGGTACAAGTGCATGCTTTTGGGAAGCCCTGAACATTAACTCTGGTCACAGCCTCTGTGCTGGTGTTAAACCGCCAGCGTGAGCTTCCCACCCCAGTAGAAGCAGGTATTTCCTGACTGCCCTACAGAAGGGTAAAGCCTGGAGAACAAGTAGGGCTACACACACACGCTGGGTCAGGTCCTTCCACCCCAACAGCAGCACTTGGAGGATGTGAGGGGAAATAGTCTCTCAAAGCATGTGATTTGTATGTGCTGATGAGGAAAGGAAGGTGATGCCCCATCACCAAACCACCACCACTCCAACTGATGGCAAACAACCCTCCACACACAGACTTATACACAGAATACTGAGTCATAATTGTTCAATAGTAATCTTATTCTTTCATATGACTGCATTCTTACACAGAATATTTTTTTTAAATCTCATTTTGAGGAACACATGAGACATCTTTGGCAATATTGATAAAGGAAAGAGACCCAGGATAAGTCCTGATTTGTGTACAAGAAATAAAAAAGAACCTTTGGAGAAACTTCACCCTTGTTCGCTGAGTTTATTAAAGCTCAAAGTTCTCCTGCCCTACTTATTATTTTTCAATAAAGATATAGTACAATCCACATTTAAAAAAAACATACCACAGGTATGACTTGAAAAGTGTGTCACTGTGCACCACTCTCCTGTCATAGAAGGCTTGTATAAGGAACATGTTCCTTTTCCCTACAACATCAAGCATTGATAGTTGTGGTGACAGAGCGGCAACCTGCACACTGACTTTCAGCACGAGAGGCCAGAGCCTGCAGGTTCTACCCAAAGTAACGGCAAGTTACAAAAGAAGCGTGGCCAGCAGGTCGAGGGAGGTGATTCTCCCCCTCTACTCTGCTCTCATGAGACCCCACCTGGAGTACGGCATCCAGCTCTGGAGTCCCCAACATAAGAAGGACATGGACCTGTTGGAGCAGGTCCAGAGGAGGCCACAAGGATGATCAGAGGGCTGGAGCACCTCTCCTATGAGGACAGGCTGAGAGAGTTGGGGTTGTTCAGCCTGGAGAAAAGAAGGCTCCAGGGAAACCTTATAGTGGCCTACCAGTACCTAAAGGGGGCCTACAGGAAAGATGGGGACAAATTTTTTAGCAGGGCCTGTTGCAATAGGACAAGGCTTTAAACTGAAAGACGGTAGATTCAGACTAGATACAAGGAAGAAATTTTCTACAGTGAGGGTGGTGACGCACTGGCACAGGTTGCCCAGAGAGGTGGTAGATGCCCCATCCCTGGAAACATTCAAGGTCAGGTTGGACGGGGCCCTGAGCAACCTGATGTAGCTGAAGATGTCCCTGTTCCTTGCAGGGGGGTGGGACAAGATGACCTTTAAAGGTCTCTTCCAACCCAACCCGTTCTGTGACTCTATGATAACAGCGACGCGCCCCACCCGGGCCGGGCAGCCAGGACCGCCGCAGGGGAGCTGAGGGCCAGGCGGGGCGGGCTCGGGCGCGCAGGCCGCGGGGCGGGATGGCGCGGACCGCCGGAGGCTGGCACTCACGGCTCGGCGGCGTCCGGCGGCGCTCGGTACCTCGGGCGGGGCGTGGGGCCGCAGGCATCGGCGGGGGCGGCCCCGTCAGGGAGCTGTAGCGGCCGCCCGCGGCGCAGCAGCCGGCCCTGCGGCCGCGCCGCGCATGCGCGGGGTGGGAGCGCCGTGCCGTTGGTGCCGTTGGTGCCGTTGGTGGCGGCCGTTACCCCCGCCCCCCTCAGGCTGGTTTCCCCCTTCTGCCAGTGTCACAGCTTGTGTGAGAGTGGGGACGTGTTGTCCCCCCCCCCGGTGCTGGGTGTCTGAGGAGCTTCGTGGGCGGTGCTCCACCCGAAACCCGCTACCGGCCTGGGTAACAGAAATGAAATTGCGTCCTCCCGCTTGGTTTAGTAACTGGGCGGAGTGGGGTACCATATCGTCTTTCCCACAGGCCAGAGTGATTTTTGAGGCCGGAGTGTAGCTGCCCTGCGGAGTCCCCACGGGTAAAAGTGTGTCTCAGAGCGAAGGGCTGTGATGTGACCCGTCTTTTCTGAGCTCCATTTGCTGCAAGCGAAACAAAAGCAAAACTCAGCCAAAGGAATCGGTTGAAATCCAGAACGGGATCTCATCTGCGTGTGGAGCCGTGCCATGCTGATGTGTGGGGGCAACAGCAGCTCAAACAAAACGAGGAGAGAACAAGAGACAACCAAGCAGTTACTCAGGAAGCAGCCACCTAAACCATAAAGTTGTGACCGTGCCTTGCAGGACACCACCTTTCCTGTTTTGGGGTGGGGTTTGTTTTTTTGTTTTGTTTTGGGTTCTTTTACATTCTGTTAACTGTTTCCTCTTAAGAGAATGTTAACGTGCAAGGCACAGAAGTAACACTGACGTATTTTACACATACAGAGGATTTTGACATCTGCAATAGCTCTGCAAGGCAGATATGTCACTTGGGCAGCTCGCAGTGACAACAATTTTCACTGTGCAGCCGGAGCATGCCCTCATTTTAGAGCAAGAGTGGAAGCAGAGGCTTCTGCCCTTCAATGTCTTTCACAGGCGGAATTGAGGACACATGGCTCCTGCTCTGCCAGCTGAGGGGTAGCAGTGCTCTCATTATAGTGCTTCTCTTAGGGCTGGTGCTTTCCCCTTGCCCCTGGCAGCCCAGCAAGAGAAGGTGCTACCAAATGCAGTATACTTGTTACAGAGAATGGGAGCACCAACTTCAGTTCTCATTAGCTCAAGGGTCAGAAATCTCTTAGCGTGGGATTTGTATCTGCATCTTGAAGAGAAAAGCATACTAGGAATTTGGAAATGACGATTGTATTGATGCTTTTTTCCCCTTCAGAAATTGGAAGACAGATCCTCTTGCTCTCAAAGGAGTTGCTTTCTACTCCAAAAAGAAGTTTTCCTATAGAAATTAAAAGTTCTCAAGACCTGTGTCTCAGCACAAGTCCTTGGTAGACCCATAAGAAAGTCACCTAGTGTTGCAATGTTGTATAAAACATTTTCCTGCATCTGATACTCCTGCGACGGAGTGTGAGGTGATGGCTTTCCTGTCTGCCCATGCCCTGCTGATGGTCTCCCTCAGGGTGCTTACAGGAGATGAGGATTTGCATGGTAAGAAGAAACAAGAGCAGCTGCTGCTGCCAGGAGGATTTATTTGCTCTGGCATGTAGCTGCTGGTAGCAGTACTCACTTGCAGTACCACACCTCAGTGGTGGTGACTCTTATGTGGGAAATGAGCACATTTATTGGTGCCGAGGAATGCGATTAACTGTGGCTCTCAGGACCAAGAAATAGGGATACAATGCCACTGGCACTTAGCACTGATGTCTCTGCCACTGAGCATAAGTGGCCGTTTGTAAGAGAGGAGCACTCCAGGCTTTAAGCTGTCTTCTGGATAGCATTGAATTGCTCTTAACTGAAGCAGGTGGTTTTGCAGAAGTGCTAGCTTGCAAGCACTATAGAAGAGGGCAGTTCCTCGGTTTATCTTTAAAAAAACAGGTGAGTGGCAAAATCCTTCTTCAATGTTTGATGGGACCAACAGCGTACATATCTTGTTATCATCCTGCAGTAAGAAATGTATTAAGATTACACAGGCGAGTTGCTCCAGCTACTCAGAAACACAAGAGAGACTCCGGGGAATATCCAGAGCAAGTTAAGCACCTGCTGGAGAGACAGTCCAGGAATGGCACTGCCTCTCCACCTGGCAGGGGTGTTTGTGCCCCAGCCTTATGCTGCAGCCAGCCACACTGTACCTGTCAAGAAGGCCACAACCCCAGCACTCTCTTAGACTGCAGTTTTGATGCAGAAAAGCCACAACCCAGAACAAGTCAGATAAATGTGACCAAGGGGTCACAGTCTGTCCTCCCAAAGAATTTTTCACCTTGTGCCTGGGCTGGGGCTTTTGGACAAGGCTCAACTTGCAACCAGGGTGTAGGTTTAGGATTAAGGTTGGATTGGGGGAGAAACAAAGCAGGAGCCTCTCACTGGACTGGGGCTGCAAAGGAGCTGCTGAAGGAAGGGGGAGGCTGCAAAAAGTCTGTATAACAACCGGTGGAGAGTTCCAGCACAGGACACTGCCTCTTCATTTGGAATGACACCAAACGAGTATTTCAAGCATTGCAGCACTAAGCAGAATGCGTTTTTCTCCCCTTCTTTCTCTGTCTTCCCTAATTTCAGATTCAGTTTTCCCTTTCAGCTAAGAGCATGTGCAGGAGATGCCCCTGTTTCTGTCTCTGTCTCCTCATAGGAAAGGGGAGAAGGAGGCTGGGGAATCCTTGCTGCCCCCCATGAGGGGAGTGGATTGAGATATCTGCTGGGATCTTGGGTCAGTTGTACAGGCCTTTGCATGGAGCATATGTGTAGCTATACTCAGCATTAAAGGCTTTTTAATTACCATGACAAAAAAGGTGAAGTCTTCAAAAAGTAAGTGTTAGCATCCCTGAATTAATCCTCATGGATAAAGTTCCTGGCTCTGCCACAGCCTCGCCAGTTGTTCTCTAAGACTGGCACCTCTCCCAGTGGCACATGAATGTTTAGCACATCTGACAGAAAGAAGACAGTTAAAAAAGTTTTATTAATGACAACTTACTCTCTCAAGACCATCTTATTTTCCCAAGCAGTTCTCAGAGTTTTAGATAACAAAGGTTTCAGTTAAGCAAGGGCAGTAAATAGTCTAGAGAGAGACTATACCTATCATCTTTTCTGATTCAGATTTCAGTGAAGTGCAAAAAGCTTTGGGAGTGAGGCACTCCATGTGTACCATGGAAAGAAACCCTCATGCTCTTTCATGTTTCCAAAACCTTAACTAGAGGGGAAGCGTATTTGCCCTCACGATGACCTCACTGCCCAGCTTCATGCTCTTCCTGCAAAGATATAATCTGTGGTTTCCTATTTAAATTTGGTTTTCTTTTCATAATTGTTTAATAGTACTCTTATTGTTATTTATGACTGCATCCCTACACAAAATTCTGCTGTGATTTGGAGCCCAAAGTGATGGGGTGTTATGTGGATCCAGGCAGCCCCTGTTGCTCTAAGCCCCAACATCTCTTCTCTCCCAACTGGACGTGCAGTGAGAGGGGCCACGTAGGGTGGATGAGTCCCAGTGACTGATAGACATCTATGGTTTTTGTTTGCCAGCTCTGGGGACCTCGTTATGTTGTGGGGTACGTTCACAGATTTCTTTAGTAAATTATGGAGTGGTCAGACTGTTATCCTAAATCCTGGAATATGTGCCCTCCCAGGTCCTAAAGTCCCTATCACAGCACATAACTCCTTTCTTATTCTGGGGCAGGGGTAACCACTGGATTTCTTGTAGCACCTCATCAGGAGCTGTTTTCCTCCCACCTATCCATCTGACTCCCCAAAAGATGGATTCGTGACTGGTCCTTGTTTCTGTTCTTCTGGTATCTCTACCCCAGTTGACTGTACGTACACTGTAGCAAGCGTCTGTAGCCCGTTTACAGGTTCTGCGAAGCCGAAGCGGCCACTTCTTAAGCCATCACTGATGCGCTGCCCTACAGTGACCTCTTGTGGAAAGTTTAACATTTCCAGCTCTTTAGCTAGTGTAGCGGGAGTTACACGTATGGTGGGACTATGGTTTAAGCCTTGCGATAGGCAAGTAGAGGTATACTGGAATCCCTGCCAGATGAAAGCAAACCTCATCCTATCTGCTCCGGTGCTGGGATAATAAAAAACATATCTTTCACATCGATAGTTGCCATCCATCGTTAAGAGGATTGACTACATCAGTGATACTGGGAACAGCTGCAGTGAGCAGCTCAGCAGCAGCAGTTAGGCCTCCATAATCTGCTGTTAGTTGTCACTTGCCATTAGGCTTCTTTTGAGGCCATACAGAAGACTTGTAGGGGGATGAGACTTGCAAACGATTCCCTGTTCTTTTGCCTGTTTTGTCAATTCAGTAAGAGGATGGATGGCACCAGGAGTGACCTTGCAAAGTGGAGTGCCAACTAGCTTGCTATGAGCTAAGGCGGCACCTGTTTGTAACAGGCTAACAAGGGTGCATCACTATGAGGCAAACTGTGTGGTAAAGGGGGTGGTTGTCCTTGTTTACTGTTTTCCCTGTGGGTCCACTCACGACTGACCCTTCAGTAAATCTGTACCTAGAAGGCACCTATCGTGAGGACCTAAGAGTAAGGTTGGGTGGACTGTTGATCCATTAGGCAGCATTAATTTAGCCCTGGCCAGTGGGTAGCTAGTTGTCTATGGATGCCTACAATTTAAACTAATTGTTTGCTAAGTGAGGGCTGTCCTTGGCAATTTGGGCTCCTGTGTTGATGGGGAATGTCATAAAGCAGTGGTCATGAACTGCCACCTTCACCTCAGTACTTGAATCCTCAGCAGTGTGAGTAGCAACTGCTTGGAATGGCAAAGGATCAAGCCCCAGCCTTTGTTTCCTGCATATTCATGTCTAGGGTCAGTGCAGATAGATGTGGGTATCCGAGAGCTCACATCCCTAAAATCCTCTGCCTTAGTCATTACTTTCTTAAGTTGTACTGTGTCACCACCATCCTTGAATGTAGATCCTAGAGGACTCTCATGAAGAGTCAATGAGGAAAACACAGCCAATTGCTGTAAAACAGGTATTGTTAGTGTATTCAACTGACTCGGAGATTGCTCTTTACTTAAACACATTTTCCATAACCACTTATGCTCAGTGTTGATGGCAAGTGCTCCACTATTTCCCCATTTTGCTTTCTTCTTTTTGCATAGAGGCAAGCTAGCTCTTTTCCATTACCTTTAGCTGAGGTTCTCCTCTGTTTTTTGTCATTTGTGGTATATACTGCTAACATATGCTGGGGGTATGGAAGGTATCACCACTTAACCCTGGCTAAGGCTAATGATTCCAATGGTCTCTGTGCTCCCTTTCCATTGTGCTGCAGGTATCCCCTCTATCCCCCAGGAAGCAGGAGAGCCTCAGCAGCCCGACTGCAGGTGGATCCGCTTCTGAAAGCTTTTTGGGATAAGCTGACAGATTCCTGCCTTCCAGCTCGGACATTTGGTCTACACCTTTCCTGTGGCTTGTTGCAGTTAGTTCTGAAGACTTCCAGGCTTATCAGAAACTACCAAACCGTTCCTTCTGCAAGGCTGCAGAGGCAGCAGCCCTAATCTCTTTCTGGCCTCAGTACCCGGCGCACCTGCCGCTCTTCCTGCAGCAGGAAGGGGATGCTCCCTGCACACATCGGGCCTTCGCAGGAGCTGTGCCTTAGGGCAGCGCCTGAGCAGGAGCCGAGTGAGCAGCCGCTGTGGGTCTGGGCCCTGTTTTTGCCGTTGCCTTATCCTTTCCTGACTTGATCCAGACTGGCACTGAATACAGCTGGCAATCTAGAACTGAATCTGCATTTTTCCCTTCAGAGACCACTGAAGCAGCTTAGTATTTCACTTGTGCATTTTGTGCACGTACATCACTGACATAAGTTAGCACTGTCATGCATTTTTCTCTTTAATGGCTCTCCAGGCTGGATGGAAGCTCCCCTACCAGGGAAGAGAGCGGCTAGAAGCAGCTGCTGCCTTTCCCACATCAATTTCTCCAGCTTTTGGGGTGTTACGAAACAGGAAGAATGGTTCCACACACATTTGAGGTGCAACCCCCGTCGACTTGTGAGAAACCGGTTAGGCCTCCTTTTGGCTGAAAGGCAAGCGGTGAGTGTTCAGAAGACAGCACTAGATGGTGCAGTCTCACCAGTGCAACCACCCAGGCGTCCTGGCTCGCTGGCCGGCAGCCCTTCACGGGGGCAGGCACTGCACACCCCAAAGGGCATTTCCCGAGCGGCATTCCTGTACCGAGGGGCTGCACTGGGAAGCCAGCGGGGGCAGAAAGGACTCTCGCAGCCCTGCCTTGCAGCGGGCTTGTCCCAGAGAGCCCTTTGCACAGTGGGACACAGAGCACGCAAAAGCACCGAGTCCCAAGGCTTGCAGTGTCAGGTACACAAGGGTGGACATTTCCCATCTTCACTGATGAGAAAAAAAATTTTCTTATACTGTCGCAACTGGCTGACCAGGACCAGGCTGGTTCCTTGATGTCACTCAACCATCCAGAAGGCAGGAGACAACACTTTCACTGCCACTGACCTGTGCCCTTGTTTTCAGCATCGTGGTGAGGAAACTCTGTGCTATGGGAAGACCTGTGGGAGGACTTTGGATGGGTATCTGTCTTTCACACTGTAAGCACTTTGAGGTAGTGATAGATAGATAGATAGATAGATAGATAGATAGATAGATAGGAATATATATGGAAATAGATATTCTGAAGGGTGAGACACAGCCAGTTTCCTAAACTCCAGGATGCATCACTGTTCTTGAAATTTTTGCCTCTGTGGAGAAAGGGAAGCCTGTCTCTGGGACTGAGGCGCCAGTTTCTGCAGGAAGAGATGCTGGAGGCAGAAGAAGATGTTGGAGAGAAGCAAAGAACGGCGTCCTCAGTGAGCGGCACCTAGGATGCCCAGGCGCAACAGATCCCCCTGGCCCTGAGTGAGGAGAACAGGACAGGAATGGGAAATGAGCTTTGAGGGAGTGTTTTGTGTCCCCCACACTCTGTCAGTAGTGCTGCCAGGAGAGAGCCACGAGTTGACAAGCAGGTGTCAGAGAAACTTCAGTGGGGCGGAAACACCGGCACTTCTGTGCACGCTGTGTTTCAGCTATGCCAGGGAAGTGCAAGGCCAAGGGGAAGTGACTGTTTGGGCTTCAATGTGGCTGCTGCAGTTCCCTGTCCCCAGGTCTAGAGAGAAGACAGAGCCTGAGCATGTCCTACCAGTGGGAGCGTACATGTATGTGCACACACACAAACACAGAGTACACGAATGTCCATCTGCTCCTCCAACCCTGAGCGCTGCCTTCCGAGGGGCATGAGAAACATTAATTCTCCAAGCATCAGCACTACTACTCCCTCTGTTTAGTTTTCTCTGCTGAAAAAACAGAGTATCTTCTCCCTTTAGGGACACTGTGTTCCCATGGTTTGGTTACATTTTGAGTTCACAACAGAATCAAAAAGAACTGTAGATTTTTTGCTGGAACATTAAAACAGGCTAACCTCAGCACTGTTCATTTGACAGTGTATTTTAAGCTCTTCTGAGCTGAAGAATCATTAATATTTCAGTCTAGCTCATTTAAAATTCAAACATAACCTTCTAAACTTTGGTCTGTGTCGTATCTAGAGTAGGAGCCAGTTAGATGGTTTTGGTGTCTCCCTGTCTTATCACTTAAGAAAATAGGTAATGAGGGGGAAAACTGAACTACATGGAACCTTGCACTTTGTAGATAATTAGTTGTCCAGATACTTTCATATTTCTTGTTTTTAGTAGATTTTAAAAACTCTTACCTGCTCTCCTCCTGCAGAAAGGCAAAGCACTAGCTTCACAGCATCTTTGGTTCGTTGCTAAGTGTTACTTTAAAGATATGAACTTATCTTTAAAATGGAGATATTCTTACTTCAAATGTTCATATGTATGTATAAACATATCCTTTAAAAAGGACTTCATCACAGAGATGTCACTGTGGCCATAAAGCCTCCATCTGCTGTTAAGTATTTATTGATGGACTTTATTTGTAAAAAATTTAGTTTTCTCTCTACTGAGAACAGAGGGAACTCACTTCACTTCTGTTGTTTGTTTTGTTATTCTGGGTTTTTTTGTGTTGGGGAGGTGGGTGTGGTTTTTTTTAATGATGGGGGGGTTTGTACATAGCAATGAGTGATTCAGAACATTTCTGCCTGGAGGAGCAGCCTATGGTCACAGCAGGCTTGAGTTCTGGAAAAGCATATTGGGTTAAAATGCAGTTGGCTTGAGGACAGAGAGTATAAAAGTTCAGTACATAAAATGTAAGCTCCACAGCCAGTGTAGTTTATGTCCTGGCTGTACAAAAGGTAGAGAATAAAGAAATAAGATCCCATCTTTTCCCTTCCGTTTCTCACTCATCTGATGCAGAGCAGGATCCGCAGCCCCCAGGAAGCTCTCATGCTTTGCATGCCATCCTGCTTCCCCCAGCTGCTCTGGAGGAGCTGTTTTACTTCCTTGTGTTGCTGCAAACAGGCCACAAATTAATGTTCAATAAAAGCACTCACTTTTTTTTCAACCCATTTCAATCTTTTTCTGGTTTTGCAACAGATTGTGGAGCCTCTCTGGTTTTCTTTTACTACCAAGTTTGTCATAATATACAGTTTTGTTTCCAGTAACAGTAATCGTAGATCACTTAGTGCATGTTTGTCTCTGCTCCTGTAGTCCTTCAGCTGTGCTCTTCTGCTTCCCTGCATGTTGTCAGTACCACTCACTGCCACTTTCCTGCTAGTTGTACCTTGCCACTTAATGGGGACGATTAATCAATACCTTACATAGCTTACAACTCAAAATTCAAGAGGCGTTACATTATTTTTCAGTGATGTGCCAGAGTTCCTTGTTTCTACAGTATGTTTTAGAAATATAACAGGTCAGTTTGCCATTGCACATCATCACTGTGCTCCTGTACATTAGCCACAACTAAAAATAGGAGGTTTTGATGTCTTCAGCAAAATCGTCTTTGCTGCTTAGATTGTAAGGTTTGATGCTCCCCAATGACCCAAGCTCTTAATAGGAAAGTGAAAACCAAATGTGATGTCACTTTCATTGGAAAAATAAATAACTACTAAATAACAGGAATGCCCAGACCCTCGAGACGCATCAAGAAATGATTACAGAAAGAAGTATTGTATCTGTTCTTTCCATGAGCAACTACTGTTTATGCGTGAAAGAAAACAAAATAGTAACTTCAACATAGTCAATATGCTGCCACAGTAAATATGAGCCTACTTCTACCAATTGATATCAATACTGGCTTAAAGGCTTTGTCTGGTTTTTTTTGGTTTTTTTTTTGTTTTTTTTTTAATTAAATATATTTTTGTATGAAGAACTGTAAGCAACATGCCCAGCCTCTACCACGCCTCTCATACTGATGCACTTATTCCTCCCTTGCATCTGCAAGGCATTAACTGGCTCTACTGTGGGGAAGAGAGAGGATGTATGAGCTTGAATCCAATTGCAGGATCAAGACAGATTATGCAAAAATCCAATAAAAGCATTTCCCCAGCAGGGAGACTTATGCCAAAGACAATAATGCTATTTTCAAGATTGTTCAGCAAATACTCTAGTTTAGAATTCGTGTCAGCTCCAGAATAATGGGCAGGTTATATTTGTCTTTGTAATTCTTAATTACTCTAATGAAATAGTGAAAACACCATCTGGGAGATAAAGGTAAAACAAATGTATTTGGTCTAAGAAAAGCTTCCTCTGAATAAACACCCACATTGCCACCAGGGCCTGTGGAAAGGCTACCCTTCCATTCAGCATCTCAAATGGTTTGGCTGACATTTCCCTCTTGCCCCGTCTTCCCCAAGCACAGCCTTCCCCCAGAGCTGTAAGAAACCATCCAGCCTCCTTTGCTTTAGTGAGCCAGACTTGAGAACTTTACTTTCTTTGGCCACCTCTTCAACTACAAAAGCAAGTGAAATTCAAATCCCGACGTCAGCCTTCTCCCATGTTTGTCCTCCTCCCTTGCTGCCTTGCCAGAGGGTGCCGGCAGGCAGAAACGGTGATCCTAGCACTGGTGGCTGGGGCCGGATGCACAAGTGTGCAAAAGTCACACTTGCCCCCAGTGCTGTATAGAGGGGAGGCAGCCTGGGACCCTGGATTGCCTTGGGTCTGGGCACCCTGAAGCCCTGGGCGTGCACCACTCAGGTAGCTACTCTCAAATATTGTCTAAGCATCACCTCTCTTTTTTTAATTTGGAAGCCTCATGGCTACCACTGGAAAGGTGAAAGGGAGGAGTGTTAGTACAGGTGGTTGTGTGTCAGGTTTTTCTGCTTCATATAGCCATTTCTATGGGACATGACAGGCACTGCTGACTACATCATGCTTACCCTGGGACTGCCTGCTGCAAATGTCATAGAAATTAGCTTAAAAGTTCACAGGCCTTTACTACACCCTTATCTTTCACTCTCACTTTTCTAAAGACAGAATGTAGTGTCCAACTAGAAATTACATCAGCCCTAAATTAGATATTAATATTGTGGTGGCCAATGTTCACAGAGCTAAGAGTCACTCTCTTTTACCACACCTCATCCATCTCCCCAAAATCAGGACTCCAAACCCTGTGCTGCCAATCCCATTGGCCTTCTGTTCCACATTGCTCCTCATTTCAAATCATATCCTTCCTTGCAGGGCCATCAGCTGCCTCAGGCCTGCTCCCCTCCCATGTGGCAGTGTGAATGACAAACATGCAGTGTCCGAAATCCAGACAAGACCATCTCAGGAATCGTCTGTGCTTTTGGCAAGCCGCCTGCCTATCCCCAGGCACTCGCTGTATCCAAGTCGTGCAGGTTCCTCAATGAGTACAGCTGCCTCCCATATGCTCTGGATCTGAATGGGAAAGCCAGATCCGCTTCCATAGCTTGAGCTAATAGGCAGGATACTTGAGCTATTGCCAATAAAACAGCCTTACAAAAGAGAAAACAGCACACAAACCTCTGTGGGATGCAAGAGACTTGGTCTCTAGTCCCTAATTTGATGCCTGTTTAGGGACTTCATGTTAAGCAGTAACAGGATGGTATAAATGCATAAACCTTGCAAAAGGACTGGCAGAGGTTGTGTGCCTTGAGCACAAAATCTGGTGGGAGATGCTGGTTTGACCTATACCTCCAAATGCCAGCGCTTGGCAGTGAGATCAGTCGCCTGCAGTATGAGCTCCCTGACACAATATGTAAGCAAGACAAGGGACAGGCACCCTGTAGTGTTTGGACATGCCCGCCTTTGCTGTGACCAGTGCAGGTATGCATTTGCAGATGCTGGATTTAGCATCTTAGCTGAGATGGGAAGGTAAACGTGTAGCTTTACAAAATGAGTTCAGGTGTGAATCTATGGAAGTCTTTTGAGATACAAATGCTGCTAAACAACTTTAGCCATAGATGGCTTAAAAAATTTCACGTCTGAAGTCCAAGGTCTGTGAATATAAATCACAAGCACCTCCAGATGTCTGGCGCCATGAGGAGTATACCCCAGCTAAGCAGAAGTGGGGGAGCCTAGAAGATACTAGTTATGGGCCTAAGGTCGTTAATCTACTACTTTATGCCAATTTTTTTGTGGACGTTTGTGTTGTTGCTTTGTTGTTTTTTTTATACTTCAGTTGTGTTATTGCTTTGTTGTTTTTTTTATACTTCAGTTACACCGGCAAGGCATATGGTTTACTGATTTTTCATTCTGGCTCACTGAATACTGTTATCTATTTTGAATTTAATGGAGGTTTTTTTCTTCACAGTCTTTTGAAGTACCTTATTCTTACTACTTCTTCTGAAGTATGCATATTTTACAGAAACTTAAAACCAAATTGTAGTTTAATTCTGTAATAAGTTCTTTTAATGCACATCAAAAGCTGAACGTCACTCAACAACAAATGAATTGTCAGGAGCAAATCTAACTCTATGAAGATGAAGCAACCATCGGAAAATAATTTATACTAAGCAAGCTGAAAAAAACACCACATACACAAGATAGAACAAATTTGTAGTTGTATTTTATTTAATTAATGAAAATCTACCTTAAAAACACAAAATCAAATTTGGTAACCCAATACATTGGATTAGAGAAAGCTTCAAGCTTTTAAGCACAAGCCAGAAGTCACAGTCTCAAATGAGAGTTTCAGAGGCCAAAGCAATACGCTGGAACAAAGTAGTATCTTTACGTGGAGGCATGCTCCTTGCACCATTAGCGTGGTTTCAGGTGCAGTATTTTTTTAGCTGTCAGTTATAAGAAGAAGCTTTTGTATTTGTTTTATAGTTAAGTTTGTTGCATTGCTTACCTAGGCCCTGGATTAATGGAGAAAACAGGCAAGTTAAAGCACTTGCCTGTCCAATTACTACCAACAGACAATTTACATTGTGGTAAAGCTAGCTTTATTTAAATGAGGTTCAGACATTAACTTTACATATTATTAACAGCTTTGGAGCTACAAACATAAGAATCAGGATTACACAGGTCATGCTATTGTTATTTTGTTTTACCTGCTGCAGTTATTGCAATATGGCTTAACGTACATAGGTATACAATTTGTACAAATTCAGCCAAGTTTGCACTTGTGAGGTGTTATTAAGAGCATGATTAACTTGCAAGCCAACTTAAACCTGTGGAAACCAACCAAGGTTGCTGGAATTGCCCAAAGCCAAGGGGGAAAGCTGTCGCTAACGATGGACAGACTGGATTGTTTGAAACCACATTGTTCGGCTTTAAATATTTATATAATTTGCTCTGAGGTAAGGAAAAATCTTTTGATGCTTCCACGCAGGGCAGCACCAGATGGTGCAATCACACCAGTGCAATCAGTTAATTGCTTGCTGTACGTGCAGCCTCGAGGAGAGGTAAGCACCTGCCATAACAAGAGCATTTGTACACTAAAAGTTGATTTTAAAATAAATTACTATACAGGTAGGATAGTGAGCTACTGTTCAACTTGATGGGCATCAGGTTCACAAAGTGCGATCTGTAACCTTCACTTTAGAAATCAGAGCTGAAAGTACGGACTTGTACTCCGTGTTTGATTTTAATGTAAACAACAAAAGAGAGGACCAACTCCTGCTGGGGACAAACATCCCAGGAGTCAGTCTTGGGACTTCTTTCCGTTGTTAAATCACCATGCTCATACTGGCCTACAGCTGTCATCAGTCCAATCCACCTTATGTGAAGGTTTTGAAGATCTCAGCACCCTAAAGGTCTCATCAGCTTTTTGCAATTCAAGGCAGAATTCATCACCAAGCCCTTACACCCGCTTTCTACTCCCCCCAGTGAAGACAGGGAATTGATAGGAGTGGGGAGGATTTCAGGAAATGCTGTGGTGGGAAAGAGGTTCGTCAGGAGCTGGGAAAAGAAGAAGCCTGTATGCAGGAAGGATGCTGGATGGCATAGGTGTAGATAGAGGCTTGGTGGTGGATGGGGCAGTGACCAGCAATAAGCAGACTCTGGAGTGAGAGGAGTGTGATTCAAGGGTTGTGGTACCACTGGGGTCGCTGCATGAGCAAGATGGCAGGGAAGTGGTAAGTCAGGAGGGTTCTCAGAAACCAGGGAGGACTGCAAGTAGAAGCGGTGGTGGATCTGACACAGGTTAGGGCTCTCCTTTTGTCTTTAGATATATCATAGTTCTACATTAAAATCAGAACTGGGTTTAGGATATACATATAAATATTCAAAGCAAGACGGCCAAGTTTTTGAGAGATTTTACAAGGGGAAAAACCTGGAACAATAAATAGGAAACTACATGTTATCAATTTCCGCTCCAATGGTATCAATTTCCTCTCCAGACTACTCTAAAAAATTCATTTAAGGGTACGCCTAATAATACAGAAGTATCATAGCTCTACATTAAAATCGGAACTGGGTTTAAGACATACATATAAATATTCAACACATTACAGTCCAGTCCTGAGACCTGAAGTCTGTAACAACAGAAGAAGGGTATTCTCAATCTCCTTTCAAGCTACACTGTAGAAGTAATTTCTGACTAAATCAGGCCTGCACAAATACAACTGAAGGATGGACAGAGATACCTGAATGGGACTGAAAGGCAGCAATCTTGAGCAGCTCGCTCAAGAATTTGTGCGTGATCCAGTTCCTGCTGTTTGATAAAGACACGTCTGCTACTTGACCAGAAGTCTCATGCATTCTCATCAGTCAGCCCTCCTCTTCCCCTTCAAATGCAAGTCGAGCAGCAGCTACAGCCACTCGTAGGTCAAATCAAGGCAGCTACGGAAGATGTGGGGGATAAGGGAGACTGCAGAAAGAAGGTAGAGGGATTCAGGCATGACTGAAGGGATTCAAGGAGATGGGACAGACAGGACACATATTAAGTGAGGGGACAGTAACAGCTGTGGTGCAAATTTTAGTGGTCCGTCCATTCACTCAGTTGTGCCTCTCCAGTCTAAATGGTGTATTTTGGGCAGAGGCAAATGACCTTCAAATGGAACACATGTTGGATATAGCCAACATTAAAGGCATTGCTTTTTAATAGAAGTGACAAAAAAGGTGAGGTCTTCAAAAGAGCAGATGCTAGCATCCATGAATAAAGGGTAGTGAATAAAGCTCCTGGTTCTGTTGCAGGATTGTCAGTTGTTCTCCAAGACCGGTATCTCTCCAAATGCCACGTGGATGCTTAGCACATCTGAAAGAAAGACAACAGTAAAAAAGCTTTATTAATGACAACTTACTCTCTCAAGAATATCTTAATTTTCCCAAGCAGTCCTCAAAGATAGAGATAAAGGTCTCATGACTCAGTTAAGCAAGTGCAGTGAATATCCTAGGGAAAGACTGTACTTATCATTTCAGACTGAGATTTCACTGAAGTGCAAAGAGCTTTGGTATATGAGGCACTCCGGGTTTACCATGGAAGGCAACACTCACTTCCTTTAGGATTTTAAAAAGAGCTTTGTTAGAGAGGAAGCGTGTTTGTGCATTAAATCCTATACATTAAACACGTGCCATACAAATGCGTATCTAGGAAAACTGGAAACCACTTTTTCTACCTCCCAGAAATATCTCCATTAGTTACAGGCCAAGTCAAAGGCCATTATAGTGAGGTTAGCTGTACAGAAAAGAAACAAGGTCTTGAATAGCCAGAAAGAGAGGCAGTAAAGTGACAAGAAAACAATCAATCAAACAAACAAAACCTATGGCTTGTTGGTTAAACTGGGGAGCAGCTGCCTTCCACCAGAATAAAAAAAAATAAAATAAAATAGAGACACAGGAGTTTTACAGGCCCTCAAAAATATTTTGGAAAAAGAAAAGAAATTGCTGGCTAAAAATCTTACTTACATTCAAGGCCTCAGGAGCCACTGAGTTCTGACTTTGTGGACTATCACAAGATATTCCTTCTTGGCAACTATCCTCCTCCCGTGTCTGTGTTTTCCCGTCTTCCACTGGCAGGTGATGTTGTTCTTCCTCACTTTCTCTGCATGTTTGCTGATCTGTATGTTGGTCTGGGATTTCCATAATCCGACCAACCTCTTTTTCCTTTAGTTTTGGTGGGTGTATGTCTAGGGGGTCTTTGGTTGAGTCTTCTGAAGTACTTAGTTCTAGTGTGGATTTCTGAAGTCTCACACTTTCCCTTGAAACATCTTCAGGGCTAGTCATGATTGTTAAAGAATTCTGACTTTGTCCATCTTTCAGCATCTCAGAAGTTAACAATGTGTCTTTTGTTTTTTCTACAGTTGCATGCATTTCTGCAGACTCTGTTAAGGTAGCAGTTTTCACTATTCCCGATTGCTGGAGCTCTTGTTCCTTACTCCATATCTCTTCCTCTTTTACTGGAAGTTGATGATCCACCTGTGTACTTTTTAGAAGTTCAGGTATATTTGTATCTGATGGGCTTTCCCCTATGGCCTTAATGCACTGCTCTGACTCTTCTGTTTCTGCAAGTTTGTGAACAGCTGTCTGGATGGCATTCAATACAATTTTTGTACTCTGGGACTCTATAGTTACAGACTGAACAACATCCTTCTCAAATTCCATGTGGGTGTGAGACAGACTGTCACTTAGAGGAATACCATTTTGTTTGGGTTGCCCTGTACTCTGGGGCCTCTCTTCCTCCTCTGATATTCCATTCATGGATGCAGGACTTACTTGAGGCTCAGGTGCTTCTGCACTACCAAGCTCTGCAGTCCCACAGCCTGAATAGTCAACAGTAGTAACTGGGACCTCTTCAGAAGCCATTTGCTCTTGTGTGGTTGCCAAGGGCTGTATAGTTTCGGCTGTCATGTCTGCAGGTGTTACACTTTCTGCCACGACATGCTCTTCAACTGCTGCAGCTGCTACGGGCACAGGCACTTTCAGAGCCTCCAAGCGTTCAGCTTGTGGGAAGCCTGAGTCAGAGCCTTCCCCTCGAACAGTTAAAACCTCTTGCTGGACAGCAGCTGAACATTCATCACCTCTCATGGCTTCCCATTTTCCAGATTCAAATACTTCTTTGGCTCTTTCCATCGACTGCTCATTTTTGTTATCTTCTTTCTGAAAGTCTTGACAGGTGGAGGTTTCTACAAGTTCTTGTTCTTTTCCCACAGCCTCTTCTTCAGCTAAGCTGCTTAGTGTTTCACATTTCTTAGGACTTATGTCAGTGAGGACAATGCTTCCATTTTCAATGATACCTGGACATGCTGATGCTAAATTAGATACGCTGTCTACTTCAATCTGTGTGGGAGCCTCAGTGACAGTGTTATCACCTTCTAAGTGTGTTTCAGTTTCAAGCATAGCATCTTCCATTTTGCCACCTTTGGTTTCATCACTCTGGGAGGGGGTTTCAGTTGTTTTTTCTCTGCATAGTGGCTCTAGGACAGGCACAGAATCTGTTTCTGAAATCTGCCTGCCAGCTCCATCCCTCACACTCTGCTCAGCATCTGCAGCTGCTTCTGAGCCAATTGTTTCTGAAGGAAGGGCAGAGGCTTTTACCTCATTCTGCAGAGGAACTTCAGTAACAGTGACTTCTGTACTTTTTACTCCAAGGAGCACAGCATCATCTTCCTCTTCCTCTCTCTGGGCAGATGCCTGGCTAGGAACTCCTTCAGTACAAGCTTGCTCTTGTGAATTGAAGTCAGGAATTTCATCTTGTCTTTCAGGTTTAAGAGGGACGACACTGACAGCTGTTTCTGTGCACTCTGGTCCCACAGTGAGGGTTTTGTCCTCTTCTTCAAGCTGCACAGGCTCTTCAGCTGTAAGCCCCAAGGTAGAGGTTTCATCCTCTGTCTTGTCCTGCACCTGTGGGGAATTACAACAGACATGGGGAAAAGGGTATGAACAGGGAGTGACCAGGAGTGTTCTGGGTGAAGACGCACCAGAAGAAACAACCAGGAGAAGGAGGGTTATGGGAAGAGTATGAGGTGATGACACTGAGATTAGTGGGTTACCAAGATCCCAGCTCGTGTTCAGTTTCTCAGGACACACAGCTCACGAAACAAAGGGCAGCCTAAAGCAAGGGACAACAAACAGCACTTGAAACAAAGACTAATTCAGGAAGATGGTGGGGATGTAGGGAAGAAGGTAGGAATGCAACAGCCACAATAATGCCTGCATATTTAAAGCTGGAGATAATGGTGTCATTTCATTACCCCACTTTGTAGAAGTACCTCAGCTATAATTGTACCTCTGCCTACGACTGAAGATACCATCTGCTATGTATTGGTACCATATGGATCACATATGTATCACATGTTTTCATGTAATAGCTTCAGTCACATTACACTGTGCAGGAGCCGTAACAGCAGTTGTTTCAACACTTTCTGATCCACACACCATCTCCCACCCCATTTCTGCAGGAATTGCATCCACCTCACTGCATGCAAGCCTCAGCGGCTGCTGCTTCTGACATCTGTGTGTCTATCTCATTGGAAACAAACTTCAGTTGCCTCAGGCTGCACAAAGAAGGTTCTTGACCACAACCTGGTTCTAAATTAGGTATAGTATCTAATACTTGCTGAGTTTTTCATTTGACAGATGAACCTTTGTGTTATACATAATACTTACTGCAGCCTGCACTTCTGGAATACATTCATCTGTTGTCTCATCTACTGTCATATCTGCTACGGGCAGTTTCTCTTGTTCTGAAGGCTCCTGCTTTGCAAACAGCTCTTCTTTGGGAGTGACTGCTTTGATAATGTGAAAGTCTCTGTCTTGTGATGAAAGTTCCTCTACTGTCCTCTGAACTTCAGACATTTCTTCGTGGTCTTCTACAACTGGTTCTTCACGTGCCTGCCACTGGCTTTCATCTCTCAATACATCTACATTTTCACATCCTTCTGCGCTTTCTTTTGTTGCAGCAGATATTTCACTTCTCTCTGAATCTTCCTGTGGAACACTCTCCTCAACTCCGGTTTGGCTCTGAACGTTCCCTGCACTTCCCAGGGCCTGGAGGTCATCATCCTTGTGTTCTTCTTTTTTCAAGGACTGTTCAGGCAAAACAGTTTCCTGACCTACAACTTCCCCATCTTTAGCATCATCTTTCACTTCTGACTCAATTTCTTGCACTGCTGTAATTACAGTTGCTGTTGTGGTTCTTTCACTAACCAGCTGGACTACATCTGCTGACTTCACTCTTTCAGCAACTTCGTGAAGAACTTTTTGTGTCTGTTTGTCTAATTCTTTCAAATTTTGTTCAGTGGCCTCTACTTCTTGTACAGGTGTAACTTCCTCTGTAGTATCTGGGGTTTCTAATAACTGTGAAACAGCAGAAACCATCTCAGTTGTCTCCTCAGCTAGGGACACTTCCATTGTTTCTTCAGCGCAGGAAGCTTCTGCTGTCTCCTCCAGAGCTGTCACTGCTTCTGAGGTTAGCTCTAGCTCGCTTGCTGTGGTGTCATCACTTATATCCTTTCTTGTCTCTGGCACTGTCTTAGCAGCTACCACTGCTTCTTCCACAATAACATCTGATTCAAATGTTTTCTCAGTTTCTTTCTCTTCCTCTTCTTTTGCCTGCTCAATGCACTCTGTCAGAGCAGCAGATATCCAAGATGGTGACCTTTCTTCAATACTGGTAACTGCCCTTTCCCCTTCCACAACGGTAACAGTAACTGCATGTACCAGCCCTTCATGTCCTTGCTCAACTCTTAAGGTCTCCTCTAATTTTTCTGCTCTCTTTTCCTCTGAGGTTTGTTCTCTCATCACTTCAGCATTTTTCACTTGTTGGGCTTCAATTTTCTCCTGCTCTGCTGCTTCGTATTCAGATAAAGGAACAACAGCTGGAATATCTGAATCTTCTTCATTTGTTTCTGCCATGTCTTCTCTTGCTTGTTTAAGATGAGTTGGTTCTGGTTTCCCATCTGACTTCTTCTTCCTACGCCCAGGCATCAGTTTTCTAAATGGAACCCATGATTCATCTTTTCCAGGCTCACCATCTGATGTTGAATGCTCCAGGCTAGATCCCACAACAGAGTCTTCAGTTCTCTCTTCCATTCTGGTTTTGGATCTCCTTCTTGGAGTGACTAGCCTTTTAAATGATTCCCATGTTGATATACCTTCACCTTCAGATGGGCTTCCAGCTTGTTCTGGCGAAGAATTCCCTTGTCCTTGATCACTCTCCTGAGAACTAGTAAGGATTGCATCTGTTGCTGTTTCTTTGCTCTGTCCAGATTCTTCTACTTTTTGGCTTTCTTGACCAAGCTTATGTTCTGTTTCTTCATCAGATGATGATGATTTCCTGGCTCTTTTCTTTGAAGAGCCTACACATATAAAAGCTTCCCAGGACACAGAGGTGTCAACCTTTCTTTTGGGCTCTTCTGTGGCTTTCTCTGGTTTTTGGTCCATTCCATTTTCTTTTAATTCCCCCTGATTTTCATCAACAGTGTTTTCAGTTGCAGACACTGCAGAACTCTTTGTCTTATCAATTTCTTCTTCTTTATCGCTTTCAGAAGGTCTTCTGACACGTTTCTTTGGAGTCACCATCTTCTTAAATGAAGCCCAGGGTGTAACACTTTCTCTTTTTCTCTCCACATCTGAAATTGCAGCATCTTCATTTTCAGTGACCTGCATTCCATCTACAGATTTTTCCAAAGAAGGAATTTCATTCATCTCCTCAGGAGAAGAAGCAGAGCTCTCCCCCTTTTGTTCCTCCGGGCTATCTGGGGAATCTGATAAGTGCTGAATTGGTTCACCCTGTTCCCCTAACTTAGATTCTTCTCTTTTGCCTTTATGCTTCTTTCCAGACAGTTTTTTTAATCCAGTACCTGTAAACAGTTTCTTTAAAGGGCTGCCTTGTAGTTTAGTTTTTTCTTGAGAAGACAGCAGTTCAGCTTCATTTGTGATACCTTCTGGAGACCTCTTTCCTGCTGCCTCTTCAGGAGTTATTTCTGTGGTTATTTCATCTGGTTTGATAGTATCAGTCATAGCTATGCCAGTTTTTCCCTGTAGACCATCATCGGTGGGTTTGATTGACTGCTGATCATCCTCTGTGTCAACTGAACGTTCAGAAGTAGAAAAGGACTTCAATCCAGGAGCATCCAAAGTCAGTTTTGTCTCATGTTCTTTGCTTTCTTTCTTCTCTGTGGTTCTATCTTCAGGTTCTCCTTGTGTGTCTAACTTTCCAGTGATGTCTTCTGATGTGGGTGAAATTTTCAAGTCTGCTTCCTCTGTTTTTTCATCAATTGTTTCATTCCCCAGTGGAGCAGGTTTATCTCCTTCTCTTCCTTCAGATTTTTTAAGCTGTTCACTAGAAATTTCAACTACCAAAGATCCTGCTTCAAGTTTCTCTTCAGAGGATATTTCAGTTCTGTCCTCCATTTCGCACTTGACTCCAGTTGACTCCATTTTTTCTCCCACAGGTAGGACTTCTGAGGATGTTTTCAATTCTCCATTCACACTGTCAGTGATAACGGGTACGACGGACCTTGTTTTTAGTGGTTTCTCTGTCACCTCACTTTCTTTCTCTCCTTCTTCATTTTTTTCTTCCTTTTCACCAAGATCTTCTGAGACTTCTACCAGTTTCCTTTCTTGATCATCACCTTCCGCTTTTTTCTCCTTCACACTTTCTTTGACAACTGATGCTGCTACATCCTCTTTTTGTCCCTGCTCATCATGCTTGAGTAGCTCTTCCTTCTCACATGCTTCGACTCCTATGGCTGCTACAGTCTTTTTTGACTCCTGCTTTTCACCTTCAGTTTGCTCCTTCTCATGCACTTCAATAGTTACTGCTGTCACACTCTTTTCTTCATCTTGCTTCTCAAGCTCAGATTTCTCCTCCTTTTCATTGGTTTCACTTGTTAATGTTGCCCCTTCTTTTTCTTGCTCCTCTTCTTTTGTAGAAGACTGTAGTTCATCTTCTTTAGGCTTCCTAAAACTCTTCTTTTTTCTAAATCCAGTCCATCCCTGAGTAAAAAATTTTCTTAATGGTGATGCAGTTTCAGTGGCTAAGGCAGTTGACTGAGAACAGATCTCATTTGCTTCTGGTGTTTTAGGAGATTCGTCTTCTGTTTTTTCATTTTTCAATGTGTCTTTGGTGTTGTCTTCTGCAGAGACTGCATCCTCAGGCATCGCTATTTCTTCTGAGCTGACTTCTTTTTGATCATCAGCTCCTTCAGGGACCTGTGTTTCTTTTTTTACAGTAAGCAGTTGAACTGGTTCCGATTTTCCCGTCTTTTCCTTCTTTACTGTGAATCTGAATCCAACAAATTTAAAAACCTTTTTAAAACCCAGATCATAAGACTGTGGCTCAGATGCGTGGTCTTCTGCGTCTTCTTCCAAAGACTGCAATTGTTTAGCTGTATGAGCATCCTCTTTCTCAGTGTCTACACCGTCCTTGGTGCTTGAGTCAGATGGACTTGTCGCCATAGTTTCAGTGTCTTCCTTCAAAGTTACATTGGAATGTTCTGTCTGTCCAACTGTTTTAAGAAAAAAAAAAGAAAAAAAGAGAAGAAAATTAGTTAGTTCCCTTCTCAATTTAATGTTATATCTTTATATAAATATATATAATCTTTTGCATTTTTAATAAAACTTTCCTAAACAGACAGGTTCTATTATCTGTGTGCCTCTTCTATATGCTAGTATTAGGTTGTTGTTTTTTTTAAGGACTAACTTTTGTTCTAGGATTACTATAATTCCTTAATTCCTTTCCTTTCTCATATCACGGGTCTTTCCAAAGTTTATTTGTAAATGCGCTTTTTGAGTTTATATTCTTGCGTTGTCTTTCCTTCTTTTGAAGGATTTTTGTTGTATTTTTTTTGGGGGGGTGGTGTGGTTTTTTTGTTTGTTTGTTTTTTACTTTAAGGCAAACTTAACGTGAGAAAAAAAAATTAATTCTATCCTATCATTACTCAAAGAATATACATAACAATATATGTAATTATTCCTGAAGCAAAGCTCAGTGAATAGAAAATGAAAGCCCATGCAGAGAGACCTATGAGGGAAAAGAAAAAAAAAATAAAATTGAGAAGTGTTGAGCTAAAATGATGACAAGAAAAGAAAAGCTCATTTTACAGCTCTGTCCCAGAAGAATAGGAAGATGTGATAAAACCCATGGGAAATTTCCTATTTTTCTGAAAACCTGTAATCCCCAAACCAGTTACATTACAATAGATTTGTTTTAAAGATCACGAATCATATAATCTATGGCACGTTTAAGACACCAAAAGATTCTTGGGCCTGGATACTGCCAGGATTTCCAGTTTAACATTGTTCTTGACCCCTAATTTTCTACAGCAGGTGAACGTGCAAGGGCATGAGTGAGCGTGCTGTTCTCTCTGACCAAACTTGTTGGAATGCTAAGACAACCACAAAAAAAAAAAGAAAAATCAATGTTAAACAGCAACATCCTGGGAGAAGGCATGCCTCCTTTCTTAAGTTGTACATGTGCTACTTAGATGCCCAAAGGCATGCAGGACACAGCTTTCAAAAGTACATGCGTCACTGAATTTCCCAAAGTGATTTCGTTTTTATTTGATCCATCTTTTAATTCAGATCTAACTCTGCAGTTGGCCCTGCTTTGCGCTGGGGCAGGACCACCTGATCTCCAGAGGTCCCTTCCAGCCTAGATGCTTCGTCGATTCTCCTTGCCTACGTCCCCTTTGAGAAGAACAGCATCTTCATAAGCACAGAGACAATGCAGTCTAGGTAAGGCTGAAACACAACTAAACAATATGCAAAACTAAATCTACAAGTATATTGGCTTCTAATAGCTATGTAGAGGGCAAATTATGTTTATATTCACTATCAGCAGCCTAACGGTTGTTGTTTCTCAGTTGACATAAGCAAAGCTCTTTATTTTTCCCTTTATCTAACAGTTTAAAATTACTTCCTTTAATTGTTAATTCCTAATTCACTTAAAAGTCTGACCTCTGGTAACACCCCAACTCCCTGAACATTTTAAAACCAAGATGTTCAAACCAAGTAATTTGTGAGGGAGCGCAGTAAGAAGAAATGGACGTTTTTCTGAAAAAGCCAGGATTATTACTCCATTGGTTGTATAGCTTTTGCAAGCACCAGAATGCTCCAGGAGCAAGAATAACTTACTGCAAGAACACTTCAGTCAGTGAAGGGAAGTAAGGCTGTAAGCACAGCTAGAAGCAGCAAGAACACTTTTGAACTCTCTTTTCATTTTAAGATGGTTACCAAAGAAAAACTGATGTGCTTATTTTTTTAATATTTTTGGACTCTTACGAATCAAACTTCATGTAGTTGTGTGCTGAGACAATACAAGGATAAGGCCAGGAACCACTTTTGTATCTACGTTCATTTATTCTTAAGTCCAGAAAGAAATTCATTGTCATTTCTGCAAAACTATGTAATTTAACAGAAAGCTTATCATAGCTTAACGGGAATTCAAAAAGTCAGAGACATTTCTTCAAACATTAGGGTACATATCACACATTTTATTATTTAGTAACAGGTACTTTACTATAGTCTGTAGTCTTTAATATACTCTAAATAGATAGAGGTATATGAACTCTTCTCTTTTTCCTGGGTGAAGAAGGTGATATTTCTTCCCTTTGTCTACAAGTATTTTTCTGGCTGACCAGCTATGAAATTAAACATGTTAAATAATGTGAAATAATGTTAAATAATTTGTTTACAAGCCAGGCCTATGAGCATCTCTGGTGGAAACAAGGTCTATAGTCTCTCTTCTCTTCTTCCTCAGTCCTGCATTAATGCTAATGTGCTTACCTTTAGACATACAGAAATCTCTATCTCCATCTGACACAATTCAGACAAAGGTAGAGCAAAAAAATCTCCTCACTGAGAGCCAGTGAGGAATGCTGGGTCTAAGTGGCAAAGACCAGAAGGAGGAAGGCAGCAGGAGCGGAGGAGAGCTCCAAAAGACACTTGTGACTCATTGCAGGCAACTGGTGGGCAGCTAGACACAGCTAGACACAGACACAGTTTTCAAGGGGTTCCCCTTTCCTCTTGCAAACAGGCCCTGAGAATGCATGCTTACCATTTAAAAAAATCCTGAGATTTCAAAAAAATATAAAAAGTTGCAGTTGAGGCAGCATTTCTTTTTTTTTTTTTTTAATTCCTAGAACACAAATTTAGTGTTTAAGAGGAGTTTCAGGGATTTACAAGTGAACAGGATTACTGTAAGAGGGGAATGATACACAGAACATGAATGAGTGAGGTATTCTATTTACAAAATGAAAGATAAGATGCAGGACTAGTGTATAAAAGGCGTGTCTTCATATTCATGATAAGCATTCAAAGGATATTCACTTATTCTAGTTATAAATTGATGTGTTCGTAACACCCTAAGACAAAGACTCGCTATCTGTAAAATGCTTTGCAGGTGAGAAGAGCTGAATAACTACTACAAAATCTGCAGCTATGGGTATGTACTAAGATAGCAAACACTATCATAAAAGTAGAGAACACAAGAGTTTTGAGGCACAGTGATAAGCTTTCAAAACTGTTACATCAGGATGACAGTCTTCCTTGCGAGTCCAGCAACATGCTACCTTGCAATACTTTGTTGAATAAATAGCAAAAGGAGAAATTAACAAAAATATTGACTAACTGAATGCGTACTTTTAATACCAGTCTGAAAAGCTGTAACTATGCTAACACATGTCACATTTCCATCACTCCCTCATAGCACACAGTGTGTATTCTTGTAGACTAAGTCCAGGCACTACCCCTTCAGTTCCCCAACAAAAAACATTTAACCTGTCCAGAAGGTATTTCATCCCCAAGGTAACAGCTGACATCCAAGCTCTGTGTTAAGTGACCTGCAGCTCTCGCTCCCAGTCTCTACTTTGTCTGCTTCTTTCCCATTTAAATCACTGGAAGACTCTTTTAAACTGAATTTCTGATGCCCTTCCTCAGCATTTCTGGGCCCCTCTGTACAAGAGGGACATTGAAGTGCTGGAGCGTGTCCAGAGGAGAACTGCCAGGCTGGTGAGGGGTCTGGAGACCAGGTCGTATGAGGAGAGGCTGAGGGAGCTGGGCATGTTTAGCTTGGAGAAGAGGAGGCTGAGGGGAGACCTCATTGCCCTCTACAGCTACCTGAAAGGAGGCTGTAGAGAGGTGGGTGTTGGCCCCTTCTCCCAGATGAACAATGACAGGACCAGAGGAAAGGGTCTGAAGTTGCAGCAGGGGAGGTTTAGATTAGATATTAGGAGGAATTACTTTACTGAAAGAGTGGTCAGGCACTGGAACAGGCTGCCCAGGGAGGTGGTTGAGTCACCATCCCTAGAGGTATTTAAGAAATGTCTAGATGTGGCACTTCAGGGCATGCTCTAGTGGCAGAGATTGTAGGGGGGGGTTCCTTGTGTGTGTATGGTTGGACTCGATGATCTCAAAGGTCCTTTGAAACCGTGAAGATTCTATGATTTGAGGAGAGAGATGCCATTCAAAAATTTGCCTGCATGCTGCCAGCATTTTTATATCCAGTGGGGCTCAAAAGAAACAGAAGACCCGAGAAGTCAACTTTACACGCTGAACTTTATATTTAGCAGTCGGATTCTTTAATGACATTTTTATTAATGACATTCTTGGTGCCCAAACACTGTTAGCACACTTTTGAATGCAAAGCAAACCATGAGTAACTCCACTTTGAAAGCTTTGGAAGTTATTTACACAAGGTAGTGTCGTTCAGAGTACTGTAGCGTGTCACTACCACTGGTGTTTTGGCAAGAAAACCAGCACTTTCTGAATTAATTCATACAATTTGAAAGCATCTTTAAAACACAGGAGAGCCTCATCAAAATACCTCCCAGAAAAAAAAATAAAATCTAGTAAAACACTGCTATCAATACAATTTGTTTAGGTCTGTTCTGAGAAGGGTTTCACCATCTATGGGCTAATCAAGGAAAACAATACAATAAAAATATATCCAGAGGCAGCGATACAAATCAAAGGTGATATCATAAAATTGATCCACTTTGCTATTTAAATCCACTGTGGTTAAGACCTAAAGCTGAAATGCTATTTTAACTGCTTACATACCAGTTAAGCTTTCAAACATTTAATTGAATCAAGGTGCTTCTTGTGTTTTAACAACTGCCAGTGTTCTGTTTTATTCTGAAACAAACTTATGAGATTGATGATCTTAGGGAATCAGAAGTGCTTGAGTTCACAATTTCATAGCTAGCTTAGTCCATGGTAAGAATTTATTTCTGTTTTATCAGAAGTTGGAAAATTAGTATTTTCAGAATGACTGAATTCCTGATCCATCCCATTAAAAATGACATGAATAAATAACACTTCTCTTTTAGTAGGCTGATAGACACTGTTGCTAGTGCAACTTAACTGCTCCCATCGTCTCGTCTGTCTCCAGAAGTGAAAATGTGTTTCTCCCCTGGTAGTTGCCAGAGGGTTAAAAAAAAAAAAAAAAAAAAAAAAAAAAAAAGAGAAAAAAAGAAAAAAAGCACTCTGACTGCAAGAGTTAAACCCACAGCACTTCATGTGCTCGCAGTCAACCATGTCAACATCTGGAGCTGGTTGACTTTTCCCCCTAAGGATTTGCAGCACGGCGCTGGATTTTTTCCATGAATTCCCTACATTCTCAATCTCTCAGATGGATGTCACACACAGCCAGCGCCCGCCTCGCAAACTCCACTGGCCACCGAGAGGCTCCAGAGGACTTTGGCCTGTTTTCATTTATTCAATATTTAAGTATTTGGGGCCAAATCGTGCTTTCAGTCACATACACAATACTCTCAGTAGGTTTGCATGAGCATAAACTAACACCGAAGCCATAAGGCTGAAGGCGTATTTTTCAGTTGCCTCTGTTGTATCAAGATTTGCCACAAATACAAATTGTTAAAAAAACCACCTACTGCTCTAAAGCTCACATGACACTGAAACAGGAGAAGGTGATTAAAAAAAAAAAAGATGAATTTGAACTGAGTGTCCAGGGTATACCAAGCTTTTATTTGTTAAATGTAGTTTTCCCTTAATTGCACAATTCTTCTAATTATTAGCAGAAATGTTTAATGGCAAAGTCAAGAAAGGGTAAAAACTGATAAAAATGGAGAAGCGATAATTAAAAACCAAAACGCAGTCTGAAATGACAACATCTATAAAAAAACTACACTGAACAGATTTATCTAGAATGAAGTATGTATTTGGAATTATTAATGAAATTGACTATTTTGCAGTGAAAACCTAAAAGCCTTTTTTTGCCCTTTTTTTTTTTTTAAATTGCTGGAGTGTAAGAATTGGACGTTATACCACAAATCCTGACTCCTTTTACCTTAAATTTCAGAAGGTTGGTTTTAATACATCAAACAAACACCCCACTCACTTTGCAGTAACAAAATTAAGCCGAAATATGTCCAGGTGTTACACTTCTAAATTTTTTTTTATTTTTTTTAACTACAAGATTTCAAGTCTGTAGCACTGCTGCTTCTTGACAATATATTTTGCAAATTCTTCCTTCGTTTCCCTCCCATTCACAATATTTGTTTCCACTTCAATGTACCAAATACTTCTTTCATTGAAAACACTACTTCCTTCCCCCTTCTATTCACTCAATTATTTCCAAGGACTGATTTGTCGTGTTAATTGCAGGGAGGGGTTTCTTTCAGAATAATTAATGAGGAAGGATTTACAGACATTAGTGCATACTAAATTTCACAATGCATACACGCAATTCATAGGTTTTCAAATCGTGTTCTTTTTTCAAAGCGTTAAAAACAAATACCATTAAGTTCTCTAGTACGAGTGGCAACTGAAGAGTTAAGTTTAAAAATTTCACATACTTTTGTGTCCATTTTTAAAAATAGAAAAAAAAAAAAAAAAGAGGAAAACATTGCAAAATAGCTGCAATTTTTCATGGCTCAGAATTCCTTAAGCAACGTTCCCCAGAAAAGGACATCATACATAACCTCCTATGAAAGTAACTTAAAAGAAAGCACAATCATTTCCGCTGTGATGCTATAACATTCCTCACAAACCTTTTATTTTTAGAAGTTTTTGCTTTAGCTGGACTTGTCTGCCCCAACCTAGAGACTAACTTCTCAAATTCCAGCAAGGGAAGTTATGCGCTTCATTCATTCAACATTTTGAGATATTTCTTCTTTCATTTCAATGTTTCAAGAAACAGCACTAAAAATCAAAAAATAGTAAAGTTCTTCTAAAGTTGTTTTGTTTGTTTTTAAACCAGAAGAGTCATTAGTCATGGCTTGGATATACAGTTACTATAGTTAAAGAGTCTTCATTAAATGAACTCATAATAATAAACTGCTCTCAAACCAGTCCAGCTGTTCTGCTTGGGAACCAAACCGGTATGCCACAAATATTTATGAAATTTCATGGTTACCCAAGCTGTCCATGTCTCACGTTCAGTGATTTGGTTCCGCTTTTTAAAACAAAATGTATTCACCAAGCATAAGACAGATGCCACACTAGCACTTGGGTATTTGGGGGGGGGGTGGATCAAAAAAAAAAAATCTGTTTCGCTAGGAACAAGGACAGGATAAGCAATATAGGTCAGTAAGTATTGGGACATTTTGAGAACACCAAATGATTAATGAAAATGCACAATGACAAACAGATTGAAAATTTTCTTTATCAAAACGGCTGCATAAAGAGTAACATAAGCATCCCAGACAAACTCGCCACAACGGAGATGTAGCTGCATCTGCACGAATTAGACCCAGGATAGCTTAAGATACTCCTGCATAAGGAGAAGTCCCTTCAAAGAAATGGTGACCTGTACTACCAGCTAGATGCAGTTATTGCAAAGTGTACTACAGAACCGGTGGTGCTGCAGTGAAAATCCAGGTTTCCACAAGAATTATTAAATAAGGAAAACCTCAAACGATCAAACTGTGCAACCCTATAAAGAGATTGCTTTTGAAAAACAGTTTAACCTTTAATTACTAACAATAAAAGGAAATAAAAAAATAGAGAACCCTTGAGGAAAAAGACTCAGCATGTGATAAGCTCATTAAACATCGAGTTTAATGAAAACCCTATTGTAAACAGCGGTAGGATATCTCCTCCCCTACTAACTGATTCAAATCACGTACAGTCCTCCCCAGGGTCTGCTCCAAACGCAGACAGACTTCTACAGGCTTTGTTGTCAATACCTATTGTAACGCTAAAGTATTTTGCATGAATAAACCCCCACTATTTGTTGAATTCATTCACTAGCTCTAGCAAATAAGATCTAAGCAAGTAAATAATTATTAATACAACGAAATAAAAAAGATTTCCTAGATTGCTAAAGACATACATCATCAATCTGAAAGAAATTCTGATGCAAATTAGTTATCTTTAGGAAAAAAGTGGGGTTTATTTATTTAAATTTCATAACACCACTTTGTTTCGCAGAGAAAGACATAAGTTTGTGCAAAACCAGCAGTGCAAGATACTGTTTTTTCCCTTTAATTCTTTGCTCATCCAAATACTGTTACCTTTTCAGAAAGCCCCACTAGTTTACGGTGTGAGCTCTCACACTTCAGCGGCTCATGCACTGCTTTCTTAAATAAGATGTACAGAGTTCAATACACGTAACATCGGGTTTTTGGTATCACAGGCTGGGATCCCACAGCACATGCATGCATACACACCCCTGCCAGGGTGTGTGTTCATCTCCTCTGGATTTTGCTTCATTAAAATTAAAACAGCTATAGAGTAACAGCTTCATTTCTCTCATGCAAATATTTTTAAAACTTATAATTGATGCTAACTTCTACACTTCCTTCAATTTCACCAAATTTAGCTCTTAAGAAATTTACCACATTATTGCTTGATTAATATAAAATAGCATCATCAACACGGTCACTATCTTTTCCTTCTGTTCCTCAATTTCAGACGCTATGTCACATTCCGCCACTGCTGAAGAAAACAAACCTAGTTAGCAGCTTCACACTTATAAAAACCTTGTATTCCAAGTACTGCATCAACTGCCCGACTGAGGTGGCAAGAAATTTTAAAGTTTCGGCAACCTTAAAAATATTCAAGCCGGACCTTTTAACCCCGAAGGCACCGCCAGGAAACCTGGAGTAAATAAAACAATACTTCCACAGAATTATCGAATTGTCTAGGTTGGAAGGGACCTTTCAGATCACCGAGTCGCCCGAGGAGCGCTCCGGCATGCGGACCACAGCGAGTCACAGAACGGCTGCAGCAGAAAAGTCCCCAGATGTCACACACACGCACACACACGCACACGCACCCCGGGCACTAATCAACAGAGAGAAAAATGAACACAAATGAGCGCGCCCGCACGTCGGCAGTGCGGCACTGCCCGGCCTTACCCGCCATGGTGACGGTCCCCAGCATCTCTCACGTTACACTGATCATCAGAAACTTCCTTCTCACGGTCTGCGCGGCGGGGGATGCCCGAGGGGACAGCCAGGGGACAGCCAGCAGAAAGCCAGCCGCCCCGCTCCCGCCTTCCCACCGCCCCGCTCCCGCGCTCCCGCCCCGGGGGCGGCTCCCGGACCGGTCCCGCCCCGCTCCCGGTCCCGCCCGGCGGGGTGCGGGCAGCGCCGGCGGCTCAGCTCTGCTCCTCCCATGGCTGCACTGCTGGCGGTTGAAATCGTTATGCCTCAAAGCATTCGTCTTGGGACTTTCACTCCAAGTATTTATCGTTTCTCCCCCCGCCCCCGGCGAGAGGGGACGCCGGCTCTGCAGCAAGAAACAGCCGCTCCCAAACAGACCGCTCCAGTTCCCACTTTGTAACGCCGCCTTCATGCAGTTTGCCACAAAGCATCCAGACCAAACTACAGATGCCAGTCAAGAGCCCCAAGTAGCTTACCCCTCGTAAACATAAAACATATGAAATACTTTTGTTTCTCCATACTGAAACATTTGCTCCTTTCCTTATTAAAAGTCACTTAGGGGTTGGGGTTTTTTTGTTGTTGTTGTTTTGTTTGTTTGGGGTTTTTGGATTGGAATTCTCTACAACCTAATTACTTTATAAATTGTCTCAAATTCTGCTGTCGGAGGTTTCAGAAAGTTACTACTCTGGATACTTGTGCTATAGTAATATTATACTCCAGCAGCTCTTACTGCTAGTAAAAAGGGATGGAATGGGATAAAATGTAAAGGATCAGTATCTGACACATCTGATACAGGTGACCTCCTACTATAGTAACAGTATTACCATGGATTATGTTGGATACTTCCAAAGTTCTGATACACAAATACCTGGGACAGCCATTCACAGTCTTTGTCCGTGGCTCCAATTGCCAGCACCAACACACTTCCCAGTTAATTTAATCCAGTAGTGACTACTTTGATGTGTCTGGATCGTTTCTCAAATGGTCTCCCAAACATAAGATTCAAATAATGATGACAACAAATCAACCAACTCAAAAAACCTTCAATCAAACATCACTGAAAGCAACTACCTATGTTGCCTCGGTGCTCAGTGTCATGATACCTTATTCCTGATTTTATAGATTTTGCAAACCAGATGAAATAAAGAATGAGTAGGGAACATGAAGTGTAGAGCTAAAATGATTTACTCCTCTATGTGGAGTGATTTCTCTGCATGGAGCATTTAAAAGAGAACTCTTCTCCACCTTTATTTATCTGCCTAAAGACACATGGACCAGACTCTGTGAGGTCCAGGGGGGTGGATATAAACAGTTATGAATATCTGAATATAGTCTTTACTTGAAGAACTATCTTTTCAATGATTGACCAGGCAGGTTTTATTTGTCTCTATGGATGGTGTCATTTTCAGCTACTGTTACCAGAAAATACATGTTGCATCGCCTCCATAAAGGCATTTTTTACTTTGAGAGCAAACCCATAGCATTGTTTCCATTTCATATAAGTTATGCTACCATCTAGGCTTAGTTCCACTGACAACGCTAAAATAAATCTGATTCAATCACCAACATCACGCAACCACATGAGATGACATCAAAGGAAAGCAAAGACTTTTCAGACAATCTATTCACATACAAATGCCTAACGCTACCCATGTCCACAACACATCATGCATTTGGTCACATGTAACTATCTGCATTCAAAGGGAGCTTCTCAGCTCTTCTTCATCACGCATCCTAGGAACACAATTTCTGTACAACTGAAACAACAACCCACAATTATTCAACAAAAACTACTTTAATTATTAACATTAAATCCATGCCTTTTTAAAGGCTTTCTCTATTACTTGATCCAGAAGCTGAATGCCAACATGAAATCTGACACTACTTCAAATCATCAGGTATTTTCTCCTCCTTCCTGACTTTGTTTACAGAGTATCATCTCTCCATTCCCATCCGTTTTAGAGTGAAATTTTTAAAGATAAATTTATGAATAAACATAAAAGGATAAAAGGATTTCTGACCAACGAAGGGAGGGACAGGCCTATGCAGCAGAAACTAACACAAGAGGTGGAAATTGAGCTGTTCCTTGAGGAGAACGGTTGAGACTGGCAGCAGGAAGCGGAGGCACGGCAGGGTGCACGGAGGGAAGAGGACCATCCCTATGGGGGAGTGGGTAGCATTCCCTGCCTCCTCCCACCCCCCAACAGCTTCAATCCACAACCCATTTGTTATCTCTGCCATGAAGAAAACTCATCCCAACAGAGCAACGCCCTAGAAAAAGCACTTGAGCAACCAAGAGATCACTTGAGCAACTACCTCTTCACTAGGAGACGGCTAGTTGAACCCCATTTCAACTCCTCACTCCATTTAGCATCCGGGCCTCTATGACCTGTCCACTGAACACAGGTTTTTACTTACCATTTGTTCCAGCAGCCTCTGCTTGCTCTCCGGGTGATTCTTGGGGGGGTGAAGCCACCTCTGGCTGCTGCCCGTCCAGCTCCTGAGGTGCCGTAACAGCTCCTGGCTGCTGCGGCTCCTGCGGTGGGGCATCACACTCCAAATTGTCTTCATTAATATCAGGGACTGGTAAACTTGCATCTAAAACCTGCATTGGATGAAAGATAGTAGGGAAGGAGAAAGGAAGGAGGGGAGGAAAAACAAAAATAACTTCAGTATTAGGTCAGGGTTTTTTCCCCACGGAATATTGTCCTTTCATTCTCATTTTGCATCTATACATGCAAGCATTTGGGGAAATAAATACTTCTTTGTTGTATTACACCTTTCCAAAATTGTTAACTTTAGTAAATCAAAGTACTTTGTGAGTGAAAAAACAAGACATAACCTGGGACTATTTATTTTACTGTTCATCCACATGAAATACGTGGAAGAAACAAAAGAAAAGGCTTACAGACAGCGGCCTATAACCTTTTGTAGAAATTGGTTTCTAGCATTCCTTCTAGCATGAAGGAAAACTTCAGGATAATGTGAATCTAGCTGATGGAAAGATATTTTTCATTCTTCAAAACATCTGGCACTATTGCTCTGATATATGGATAAATCCTGTCTACATTACAGCCTTTGGTATCGCTCCTCTGCTGATGTGCTTATCTTACCATCATAAACTATACATCTATAAAGAAACTGAACTGTTCAGGACAGGAAGCAGAATTATATATATATATAAATCCCATGAGGAAATTCTGTGAAACTGGGATTAAAACTGGAATTTTTGTGTTTCAGTTATTAGGGAGAGATTATTCTTACAGGGATAGCAAAAGCTTTGCAATTCTTTGGGACTCTGCACTATAATATTTGAAGTATTTTTTCTAGATTTCCTAATACGTGTAAAAAAAAAAAAAATCTTTTTCAGCTTCCACATTTGATACATTTTAATTATATTCAGAATTTGCATAGGCTTGCCATAAAACAAAGGAGATATTTTTTATTTAAGAAGCATGCTTCTGCAAGTATGAAATGTGTCGTGGTCATTAAAAACTACTTCCATACCCTTTAATTTGTTTAATTAACTAGCTTTCCAACCGATTGTATTACCTTCCAAGAGAAACCATTTCAACTAATTAACCATGTCTTAAATCTCTATTCCTGAAGCGTAGGTTTGCAGTTCCTCTGGTAGAACAGCAAACCTTAATTACATATCATTGTCTTATTACTCAGCTGTACTCCCAAAATACTGCCATTGAAGCCCTGTTAATTAAGTGAAGGAACCACGGATACATCCCATCTTTCAGTGTAATGTAACATCCAAATGCTTAAAGCACCAAACTGGGATCAGAAAGATGCCACATTCCTGACAATTCTCTTCCAAAACCTACTAAAACAAGCTTTTGAATGGGGAGATCCATGTGTTTATTTTTATTAGCAATTAGCCTGCTGCAACGGAATTTCAAATCAACATACAAAGTGCCAGGCAAATGGCTTTCTTCTTATCATTCACCCCCCTTTTCACACACCGGGCGGGATCCGAGGGAAGCGCCGTACCCCAGCTTCCACAGGCAACGCAGTGTGCATTCGGGTTCCCAATTTTCAGTTCAGAAGCCCTTAATTAAGCCAAATTGTTTCCACCTGGCGTTGCTGCGCTCCTCAAAGCTGCCTTTCACAGCCACATAATCCACCTCACGAAAAAGGACCCCATTCTGCTCTACTGCCAATACCACAGATGGAATAATTTGGCTTCAGAGTTTTCACATGCTGAGACCAGATATTAAATAGAAGAAATACGGAATGGCTCAACACTCAGATTACATTCCTGCTTCTCACATCATCCTTCTCATAAATCTAAAACACAGGAACTCAGGAGGAATAAAAACGCCACACCACCGAACAAAGGCGCGTGAGCTCTGGGAAGCTCTTCTGCAGTTGCACACAGCGTTAACTGAATGGTAATAACCAATTAAAGAATAAAGACAAATGGACGCAGGAAATAACAACCTAATTCTTAAAGGGCTCTGAGACTCTTGGATACAAAGTTTATTAAAGGACAATTATTATTTTTTTTTTAAATAATAAATTTTACTCATTCATTCTTGTAAGAAGACTGCTAGACCTGCAAACACAACTACCACCTTAAATTTACTGACTCTTAAGAGCACTTGGCTATCTGAAGATAAATCCATGGATGACTATTTCAAGATGACACCCTTAGAATTAGCACCAACAATTCTTCGGAGTCACAGGAAAGGCAACAGCATTGAATAACTTAGCACTCCTCACTTGATTAAAAAATTTCTGTGCCTTTCTTTACAACTCCCCCTCAGTCAGCAAACCATTTTAAAGCTAGAGTCAGATGTATAGACATACACGTATAGACCCATAAAGTCTACCATTTGCCTAAGGGGCAATATGGACCTGCAGACTCTGCAAGGAACCAGGGTACAAAGGGATTAGGTACCCCAATGCAGTACAACTTGTCTCCTTTTTAAATTGAGCCCGGAGCGTTATGATAAAATATTAACTACGGTAACACTTAATATTCCCTCAGCTCCGAATTTATCCTACAGTCGTGATGCATTCAGGAAAGCAGTGACTAAACATCATCCCAAAGATTTGTGACCAAAATTCAGAAGTCACTGGATCTAGCAGATAACCCTTTAGATCTGTGAAATGCTATGACACCTTCCAGTATGGAGAACAGAATGACATGTAAAAACATTACTACATGTAAAACTATACACAGTTTTACTATGAGCTGGTGTAATTATAATCCCTGTTCACTCTGTAAATAAATGCAGTTTTGAAAGCAGGACATATCAGTCACAACTGAGTAAAAATGGAAATACATGAAAAACCTCAGTATTTTCAAATTTGACCAGACCTGCAGCATAACCCTACCCTGACAGGGAATAGGCACCTCTTTACCTCAGCCTCTTGGGAAAGAGTTTGACGTGATTCTTGACCACAGGAAGACACATTTAGATTTTCAAATCAAGTGTTCTACTTTAAATAACTGAATAATCAAAACTAATAAAACAATAGTATTTTTTGCAAATCAAAATGCACACAAAGGAGAAGAAAATATGCATCTTTGGGGGGCTCCTAATGTGAAGGGAGATGCAACAGCATCAGTAGTAAAAAAAGTTTTGTGTTCTTAGAAAAGTTGCTCAGGCTCTTTATGAGGGTCAGTGCAGTCTGTCCCTTTGCATTAGTCCTCAAAAGAAACTAATTTCAATTTTCACTCACATTAACTGCTTCATTTCTCTGAAGGGATCTAAATTGCAGTTTAGTCCAATTACGTCTAATTTAGTGAACTGTGTTCCCAATTCCATTGAGAATAGTTGCAAAGCTTAGACAAATATAAAGTCAAAGTTTAGAGAGACAGGTGAAAACCTTAAAGACAAAATTAACAATATTAGGAATGTCTTTATTCAGCTCTGTATATTTATCTACAGGTAATGAGGCATTAGAGTTGGCATGTTTATCAACATTTTTCAGGTTTCTGCGGCACACATTCATCACTGTCCTTCGATTTTTAATTAATTTATAAATTTGTTGTCTCATAAATGCAGGAAAAACTGAAGAGAACGGGTTATCCAGTTCACTGATCCTTCAGCTTCTTCATTCTGAAAACAAAGGGCCACCAGTGAAGCAAGACTTCGGCTCCTGCCATGCCTCTACTACACATCATGCACATATTTTTTTAAAGATTTCCCTCATATCCACCAGAAAGGCAGAAGCAAAAGGCGGTCACACAGCTAATGAGACTAAAATGCACAGGGCTTGTTGCCCACATCACTCCAACCAACAGTAGCTTCTGCTCTATTTTGCATTACAGCGCTAGGTCCAACTGCTGGACTAAATGCATACAAAATTAAAAATGTATAAAGTAAACTTAACACAGAGAATTACATGAGATACGGATGAACAGAAGGTCCCTGATCTCTCACTATATGTTAGCGCACGCTTCATTCACGTGCTATTCTGGAGGGGCTACCATCACCCAGCTTCTTCCCCCACCAGCAACCACCACCATTCCCAACATTCCTTGTACCAGGCCCGAATCATTCCAGGGATTCCTCACACCAGGGCCAAACACACTAGAGTTAATTTTGCCTCATTCTGTTAATCCTGCGACACTGATTCTACTTTAGATTACTAAAATAGCCAGATCCAGCTGTCTGGACAACTGAGCAAACTAACATAATAGTCTCTAATATTTTTCCTGAAGTTTGATTTTGAAACCTTGGGAAAGCTTGCAGCACTGTTGGTCCGCTCAGGGGGTCTGCTCTTAACACATGCTGCTTCATTAAAAAGATCTTCAAACACCAACATTTGGAAAAAAAATATAATTTAGGTCATTCCAACTCTTTGTTCACAGCAGTTTGTCTTGTTTTGCATTAGCTAAGGCATTAGAAGTTCATGGGACATTGCAAATTCCAGGTGGAAAAAACATAAGGCCCTTACTCTGTACGGAACATAACAGCATATTTAATTTCAGTACCTTATTTGTGGGTAACATCTCCTGCAGACAAAGTCAAGAGCCTTCTCCTTACCTTTCATTTCCTTGGATCCATCCTCTTCTGTTCTACCTCAGCCTGACTTCATTGTGGCATCTCCTTATGGATGGCTGCCCTCAAAATCCATATAGCTAAGACAAATCTGGCAGGTTTTACTCCCAAATCATCTCCATGATCTCTTTTTGCAACCTGCGAAGGAAGCATTACTCCCAACCTGTCATTCTGGTCCACACCTTAAGCCTGATCTGACCTGAGCTCCTTCCCAGGTCTCGCATCCATCAGCTCCCTGCACAGCAGTCCTGGGACACCACCAAACCTGAGCACCCCCATAGGTACAAGGCATCCAGACGCTAGGGATCAGTTAGAACAAGGACGGAGCACAAAGCAAGTCACTCTTCTTTGAGTAACTACAACCAGGACTTGCATTTCCGACCAGAAGGACTTTCAAAGACCCGACACTCCTCTTTGCATCTCTTTGACCTCTATCACATCAAACACAGGCTAATTGCCTCAGCTTTCGAAGCGCCAGGACACTCCCTCTGCCACCTCCCTCTTATCTCCTGTATGATGAGGGGGTTATTTCACGCTTTCTTTTGGTGGATCCATGACACCAATTTCCATTGTGCATTTTTTCAATCAAGCGTTTTTACGCTTTCTCCCCAGCCACCCCACAGGCACCGGCAGACCTCCAAGCCTTACCACCAAACTACATCAGGGTCTTCCTTCCTTCCCAGTCGGAAGAGAAGTACTTAAAGAGAATCAGACCCTGTTGAACCAGGAGAACCCTGCAGCCTCCTCATTCAAACCACATGCCTCAAACCGGGGCTTTTAGAGACACAGCCTAGGGACTTTCCTCTGGTACTCGATTAAGCTTAGTTGTACCATCGCTAATGTCGTATTTTCAGGCTGACTCAGCTCCCTCACCAGAACGCAGTTGTTTAAACAGCAGATGTAAGTCTGTCCCAGCTGTTATTTGTCAGGCGCTCAGACAATAAGACACTCTGACATCTCAGCTGGTAACCTCTTTAGAAGAGACAGTTCCAAATATTTACTGTCTAGCAGACACTTGCTCTCATTACAACGCAGGTAGCGTAATCAAGTTACTACTCAGAAATGGGAACTATCCCGAAAACACCATTTGAATGATTTGCTGCTCTGGAGCAGGGGCCCTTGTATACGAGCAAGCCAGGAACTCACCACATGACATTTTAACGCCATCAATTGCTGCAAAAGATTATCTCTGCCAAACCTAGATTTTGCTGCAAGAATAGCTTATTAGCATGCCAGTATTTTTCCCAGATTCTCGCTTTAAAAGTTATTCCCTACACCATTTCAGGTAGCTGCTCCAACCCAGCTCTGCTCCCTCAGCAGGGCCGCAAAGAGAAACCTGTATTTAAAACTGGTACCTCGAGCATCTAAATAAAATGAAAACAGGGGGTTGTTCGCAATTGCTTTAGCCGAGATGCTGGTAGGATGACGCAGCTCTCCTTGCATCGCCCACGTGGCTCATAGCTGCTTTATGTCCCACGGGACCTCGGAGGGTAGCGCACTGGCATCTCTTCCCAGTCTCCCTCCCATGCTCAGCATCCAAATGGGAAGTCGGGCGAGAGGCACGTCACCGCCACAAACAGAGAGGGAGCCCACAAGATGGAGATGCCCAAACCAACCCAGCCATGTGCTGCCACCACCAGAGGAGTCACCCAGCTCCCTGCCCAATCCTGGTCACAAGGTCCTGCCTGCTCCCACATACCTGCCTCTTCTTCTGTCTGAGTCCCAGAGCCAACACACTTTGCTAAATCAGCAGAGAATGACCTTGCCAAAGAAGCTGAAGAGCTTTCTAGAGGGGTAGCTCCTGGAAGGAGCTCGCCCAGCGCCAGAAGCAGCAGAGGGGAAGCTGCAGGTGCCCTGGGGAGGAAGCAGAAGCACAGCGCCCATCCCATCAGACACCTCAAAGCATCTGTCAGTCTGGGACACCTGAGGTTTGCCTGCTCTCCTCTTTGAGACTAACAATCTCGTTCCTACTTCTAGCACTATTATTTTTGAAATCTGTTAAATCTTTCTCAGGCCACGCTTCAGTTTTCTGTGCTGCTCAGGGCAGTCTGACAGGGAGGTTTCACAAGCAGACAGGGTCTACCAGCTCATTGTCATGAAAAGTTTTTTTCATTTCCCCTCCTGCCCTGCTGCAGATGCTTGTCTTGTCCTGGGCTCTGGGTCTCAGCTGGGTGTCACAGGAGACAAATGAATTCACTACCACATCAGGGAACTGGCCCAGCAAAAGACCCATCCGTTGTTTTCTGAAGGGTTACCGAGTTTAACCTGCTTACAGAAAGGCAAGGAGAGGTGAGGACCAGACACGGTGCAAAATGAGACTGCATCATCCAGGGTAAGACAGGGAAGAGGGACAGGGGAGGAAGAAAAGGAGGGGGAAAAAAGAGTATTGCTGCTCAAACAGCAAGGAGATAACTCCACCAGATCAGCCTCCTGTGGGACCACACCCTGCCCCTTGTTTTCAACAGGACTTTGGGTGTTGATTCACAAATCCGATGAATTCAGTTCAGGCATGCGAATGGATTAGTACCTCCAGGATCTGTCATGCTCCCCTGCGGAGGGAGCTTCCTGCAGCGGGGTGCCTATGCAAGATAAGGAGCAGTCCTCCACTGCCAGTTTAAACCTGGTCTGCTACAGTAAAAAAAAAAGCAATCACCAGTTTCAAGACCCAGTAACATGCTGGGCTGGAAACTCTGGAGCTGCTTTACGCGTAATTCAACTGTGTGAAAGGACGGGGTGAACAGCTGAGGTCCCAACCCCTTAAGCCCACGGTTAACCAACACCCAAAGGCTCCTAAATATCCCTCACGCTGTAGACCAAGTGTTTTACAGGGTCTCTCACACCTCCTGGGCTGCCCAAGTGAAAAACACGGAACCAACCGTTCACTCCCCCTTCCTGCAACTAGGACACCTCGAAAGCTGGTATCTGGCCAAAGAGTCACGTGTGAATAACAAAACAACTTAAAGACGATAAATCTGGCCCTTTCTAGAAGAAAAGGCAAAGAGGTTTTCATCTTGCACAAAAATATGATACAACTATGTCATGAAAGAAACTTGATTAAGTATTTCAAGGTATTTCAAGTGACAAAAAATCACAACTGCTGTGAGATTTCATAACCTACATTAGACTAGTTGCCCAGACAATTTACTTTTGATTGACTTGCCAAGGCTCACTCAAGTTGTATTCCATTAAAGTCAGTTTTCAAAGTTTTTCTTCTAAAAGAGGGGCTCGTGATAAGCGTTTTAATTTGGAAAGCACAAGAAAGAAGACCATCCTTCAAAACGTCCCCATTGTATCTTCTGCAAACAAATTAGCTCTTTGACAGATTTCTCCAGGGGCATTGCAGGATCTGGTAATTTTCAAATTCAAAGGGCTGAAAGGAGTAATGATGAAAAATTGTGTCACAAATCTGCAACAAACTACCTTGCTCTAGTAAGAGCAGACTAAATGAGAAACAAAAAAAAAGTATGACTAAACTTCATTAAAACTTTTCTTTTTATTCAATACAATAGAGGCAAAAATAGCTGTTTTAGAAGAACAGTAGTAATACATCTTCTTACAGCAGTGAAATGCTAAAAGAACTTCCCCATCTTTAAACAGTTCTACTTAAATAACAAGATAAAACCTCTTTGAAAACATTTTCCTAAAGAGTGGAAGACATAAATCACAGTATTAGTAACAATAATAATCTGTATTTGAGAACAGCATCAATGGTATTCTCTTTTTTTTGGGTCTTAGTTCCCATAACTGGATAAATACGGCTATGAATGTTATGTCCCTTCCTCTAAGTCACATTATCTTGATTTCTAAACAATCACAGTAGCCAAATGCTTGCCCTCTATAAACTCACTCCTGTCTAAATTTCAGCATCTGAAGTCTAAAATTGCCCAACACAACTGCTAAATATTTTGTTAACCAACACCAATTTCTAACGCTTATTTGGTTAAAAAGAAAATAAAATAAATCTCATTTAATTTAAAGCTCATTCTCAATGCGGTTTTCAAATCCGTCAAAACATGCTCAAGGAGGTCTAGTGGCAGCCGGGAACTATGGGAAATTCAACTTGAAAGTTAAATCTGAACCACAAGGTCAAAGAAACAAAGTCATAACCAGTTCTCAAGCTCCAACACACCCACGCACCAGCTACAGAAACTTCTGAGTGGCCCTGCTCCGAGGACCCAGTCTCTGAAGAGCCTGAAGAAGGGGATCTCGGTATAACGTGGTATTATTTCTCTCCCAACAAACTAACGCCTAACCCCAAAGCGACGCTATGTCAACACGCAGATGCACATAACCTCCCTTTCAGTCCCAGAATCCCCTAAACGCGCCTATTCCAGAGGGATAAATGGCTTCATTCATAATCTATTTTTAAACACCAGACACGTTTTAAAAGAATTTCTTTCAATTCTTCAACGTCTTTATTAAAAATAACACATACCTACAGCTCCTCTACTCCCTACTGGCTGAGAGTTGGCCAGTCACTCCCCCTTCCCCCCCCCCCCCCCCCCCAATGCGGTACGACACCAAGGGAGCACGAAAGCCATGGCTACCAGCCCGCGCCGCGGCCACCGCCCCCCACCCCATTTCCCCACCCGCAAAACCGCCGGCCGCGCCTCCCACCTGCATCCCCGGGTGGGGAAGAGCATGGCGGAGGCGGGGGAAGGCTGCGGAGGAGAGCGGCGGGAGCCCCGGGTACCGCAGGACCGCAGTCAGGAGGTTCCTTGGCGCAGACCCCGCCGCGGGTGGGTGCGGTCCTTCTCCCCCCCCAGCTCCCCACGGCCACGCACAAAAGCGGCGGCGGCGGGGCGGGGGGCGCGGACAACAGCCCGCTCCCCCCCGCCCCGCCGCGAGTTTTATGACTGCGGCGCTGGCCGTGTCGCAGTCCCCGTTGCCCGCCCGCCCCGGAGGTTGCCCACGGTTGGCGGCAGGTGCCCGCCAAAGTTTCCCCGGGGCGTGGGTGCTCCCCGCGTGTTCCCCCCCCTCCTCCTCCCCCTCCTCTCCCCGCTTTACCTTGGCGGTCTCGGCTTCTTCTGCCGGTAGCGTCTCCGGGGGGGTGCGGGGGGGCTCAGCGGCGGTGCCGTCCCCGTCCTGCGGGGCGGGCGGCTCGGTGGAGCTGCCGGCGCCCATGGCGCTGCCCGGGCGGGGGCTGGCGGAGGGGAGGGCGGCGGCGGCGGCGCAGCCGGGAATGAAGGAGCCCGGCTGTCCGCAAACTCCTTTAGGGAGCGAGAGGAGGGGAGAGGGGAGGAAAAAAAAAAAAAAAAAAAAAAAAAAAAAGAAAAAAAGGAAAAGAAAAAAAAAGAGAGAGAGAGAGCGCCAGCGAGGAAAATCACCTCCTCCCCTGGTCCCCCCGCCCGTCTGTCTCTTGCTCCATCACATGAGCAGAGCCCCGGACACGCCTTGCAGCATCAAACCGGGCTGATAAGGAGCGGCCAAGGGGGGCAGCGCCCTGCCCGCCGCTCCGCCGCCGCCCCGCCGGCCGGGGGCCGCTCCCCTCCCGGGCACCGCCGGGCTGGGGGCTCCGCCCGGTCCCCGTCCCTCCGCGGCGGCTCCGCCGAGCTGACTCAGCGCTTCTGCCCCTTCCCCGCCCTCACCGGGGCCGGGACGAGCCGCCGCCCGCCAGCACCCCCGGGGGGGCTCCGGTCCCGGGGCTGTGCCCCCCGCCCGGCCGCGCTGCCCTGCGCCCCCCGCGGGGCTTCGGCCGGCTCCCGGCCCCGGCGGCTCGGTGCCGGGGCCCCAAGCTTTCAGTGCTGTGGGCTTGCAGACCTCGGCCATGCTGGGCCTGTCTGCGAGAAGGACGTCCAGATTTCAGCTGTTTCAGAAGAGTAGGGTCCTATGTCTTGGGCAACTTTGGAGGAAAAAACCCAAAGCCTTTCTTTTCCTTTGTCATGCAGGACAGGTTCCCTTCCATTAATTCATGCCAGGTTACATGGCATAAGCAAGGAAAGCAAAGAATGTGGTAGTTTCCCTCCTCGCCTGGAGCACACAAAGCTGCTTTTCCAATGACACAAAAGCAAGACCAAGGTGTACGCAGGTGTGCTCTTACCCAGTACTTTCCAAAAGTATCAGCAGGGAAATGGCACATACATTAAAACAAATCAACCACAATGTGACAAATGGGTGGCGAACAGATCCATTCACTGTTCTTCGCCGTAAGTATAAAATATTTTTTTCTAAACACGTAAGTCTATCCATCCTCCGTGGAGTTTATTGTTAAAATCAGGTATGATCTGAAGAGTTCATAGTACATACTATGGAACCATATACAATTTCCTTTAGAACATTTCAACTAGTCCCCCACCCGCCCAAACACCAGTTCATTCAGAATAAAAGCATTCTTTTAAAAATCTATTCTACAAATTGCCTGATCTCCACACACAGGTCAATTTTCTTCCCTAAAAAAATTGAGAGAGATCAAGTCAATGGCTGAAAAAGCCCCTGCAGCAGCTCCTCTTAGCTAATATGAGAACCTACCAGAGTCATTGGCATTCAGCAGAACAAAATTGCTGTCGTGGATCATGCAGATGGAATCAACATCTCCCCCTTTCTGCTTAGTCTCACTCATTTTCAGATCAGCCTTTTTTCTTATATAGATGTGGGTGTGTGTCACAGCAGGAGCACATTGTCCTAAAGCCACTCACCTGCCCAACAGTTTTCTTAATCTTTCGTTATTTGTTCCTTGTCTCTGGGATTTGTTTTACAGGAGAGCAGCAAAAGCAAGAAGGGAGTGAAAATCAGTTGTGTGGTGACCTCATTCAGGGAGGTGGAAACAAACCCCACTGAAAGTGGTGGTTAACCCTCGGCTTTGCCAGGGCTGAGCTGCCGGGGACCTGCACGCTGAAGGGCAGAGCACTCCGGTCCTCACTGCAGCAACAATACATAATACGCTCTCACCTCCAGGCAGCCTTTGAGGACAGAGACACGGAGCACGTGAGGTGCCTGGCAGCTGCTAGGAGAAGAGCCACAGGTCTAAGCTTTTGGTCATGTCTAACTTGAGTCTCTGTAGAACTTCCCCATAGCCACCTAATGCTCCTAGATCACCCACAACAGGGGAGCAAGAAGCCCTTTCCCAGCCTTCCCTGACTGTCATCCTTCAGTGCCCATGTCGCTGGTGGACGAAGAGCCAGCGCCACCTCCATTCCCCATCAAATCTGCCTTTCTCCCTGCCTTCAGCTGCTCCCTTCCAGGTGCTGCTGAGCACTGGGGCCTGCCCAGCTGCTGCAGGGACATCTTGGGTTAGTTCCCCTTCAGCCATGGACCCTGGGCGTGGACACAGAGAGTCTCCTGGGTTTTGGCGAGGGGAGGGCCAGTTGTGGGGCTCAGTGGCACAGAGAACAGCCAGGAATGGCAAATACAGTGGGAGGGGATATCAGGGATCTGCCAAGGGAGTTTCTCAAGAAGGGAAATGCGATGGAATTCCAGGTCTGTGCCATGTCATTTCTCTTTTCACTGCTCATTGACCACAAAATGCTTTTTTTGCAAACAGCTAGAACACAGCCTCCTTCCTCCTATCTAAAGTTGCTCTTTTTGCTCAGCAGAGCACCTCCTGCTCCATGCCCAGTGGCCTGGGAGCAGAGCTGCTGCAGACACTGGGGGTAAGCCTTGAGGGAGACCCCCCTCAGTGCGTGCCTGTCCACTGGTCACTTTCTGAATGCAGATTTCTTCCTTTCCGTTGCAGCTCTCCAGCTACATCTATTCGGTGAAATAAGATGTGCTGGGGACTGCTTTCTGGTTGTAAGGTCGAGCAGTGCAGCACAGCTTGTGTGTACACAGCTGACTTCTCCCCACTCCGAACCATCACGTCTCTGCAAACTTGTGGTGCAGGCAGCCGTGGGCCAGTGTCCCAGCCCTCTTTAATCCCTTGTACGGGCACAGCTTCCGTCTCCTTTCCTTTTGCATTTGTTTCTTTATTTGCTTTTGGTTTTTTTTCCTGGCGTAAATATAGCCTAGGGACTTTAACAGAGATATCCAACATCTCCACTCTCGGTTCCCTTTTAGCCTTTCATGATGCTCTGTGCCCTCTCTGTACAGGAGGAATCGCGATGAATGACAGGTCTGACTCTGGCATGTGTCGGCCTGTGTTTCTCTATCTTCTGCCTGTGTGTACAGCGGTTATTGTCCAGACCTTTGCCCTGAACACTGCAACTGCCTCTTGCTATATCGAAGTGTTTTTCAGGCACAAAGTCTGTTTCTCTTGACAGCCTTTCCAGTGAAGTGGAGTCACGTATGCTTCAGATGATCCTCTCCCTAAGTCACCAAGTGTTGGCACAGAGGCAAGAATAGTCAAGCTATTGACAGAAGTATGCATGCACACCTTTTAGGATGAAACCAAGGAAGCCAAAAAGATAATATTTCAAGCTCTACTGGCATGTTATCTAGACATATTTCCAGTAAGACATCTTTGAGGAAACTTCCACTAAGAGGTCCAAGCACGGACCTTCCGAATGGCAGGACAATATTGTAGCACTGCAGCTGGCATGTCATTGCTTTAGACAAGATGTCTAAAGATCTTTGAGATCTGGATAAGTTTCATAATGAGATTTAAAATGCAGAGTCTGTGGTCAAGGTTTAATTTACTTACTTTTAAAAATTGCTACTTAGAATTGACGTAACTGGTGCTGATGCATTTGTAAAGGAGAGATGAACCACGTGTGTCTGCCAGTGATGGTGAGCTGTTTTCCTGCCGTCTTCTGCCTCATTCATGATTTTCCCCATCTGCTCCTTGCGGCCTCGACTCCGTTGGTCCCGGCAAGTGACCACGCGCTCTGCTGCTGTGCCTGAGGAGCAGCGGGGTGGGATGGGGAGTCGGCGGTGAGCTGGGGATGGGAGGGCTGGTCCCCAGCACCTGCGGTGGGGAACAGGGCTGCCTGCCCAGCCTGCCTGCCACGGGCTCCCCAAATCTGACTCTGACCCGGGCCGGCTCTTCACAGGGTTGTGCAGGACAGCGACTGGGAGCACTGGCAGCCGCCTGGAGCCCTGTTTACACGAACACTCCTGCTGCTTTTATCAGCGGCGGAGCCGCACCGGGATATTTTTGGCATAAAAGCTAAGTGGAAACATATCATATAAGTGTTCTCAAAATGGGAAGCTCTCGAGAACATACCTTAGATCTGGATAGAGAATGTAGTGCTCTGACTTCACCTCAGCTGTATTTACTGGCTGTCTTCAGCTTTTTTCCCCCCTTTTTTGTCCAGTTGTGATAGGAAATCCCAGGATGCTGTTAGAAATAAATGCTTATGCCTAAGGAGCCAATATGTATCAGCCTAGCAAAATACCAAAGAGTGTAAAAGGAAGAAAATGACAAAAATAGCCATGTAAAAATAGTTTGCTTGCAAGCAGCACTGATAAGGCCATAGGAAGAAACAGTGAGAAAGGAACAAATTTTGCAAATTTATCTGGGAGAAAACCCTGTCTTTACTTCTGAGGAGCTAACATACCCCAGAAAAATCACACCAATGAACAAAACGAACAGAACCTCTACATCTGACATGTTCACATCATAGAGGTGATCTGGATCAGAAAAGACCTATTCATGGATAATGACACACATCTGTGCAATTTAAAACACAGTATTAGTAGCAGAAATTGACTTTCAGTCTTGAATTTGATGATTATTTAGGTAGAGGCCATGCATATGAATAATAAGTGTGTCATCCAGTGCGTAGCTGCACATTACTGCAGGACCCAGAGACCACTGTTGGACATCCCGGAGCCGTTTCAGGAGAGGCAGACCCAGCCTGGAATATAGTTTCTCTCCTCACCAGTTCCCCATTTACCCTGCTCTTCCCAGGAGGTGTTGGACAAATACATTAAGCTTCAGTAGCCCACCTGTCATCACCTGCCCACGGGCAGTTCTTCACTGGGGACACGGGCAAGGGATGCAAAGGTCCATCCCGTTGGGAGTTTGGCTGAAATGATGCACAGCATGGCCTGGTCGCTGCCCAAATGATGCTGTCTCAGCCCTCAACAGGCTCTCATCTGTCCATATCAAAATATTGGAGTTTTCCAGGACGTGATGTTTTGGTGCTTAAACAAGCTTAAAAGAGACAGTGGCTGAATTTTTTTTTCTTCAGTGGGAAAAAAATAAAAATTTGGCTTTATGAGGAAAAAACAAAGAAGTATGTTATATGACTTTTCTTTTCAGAGAAGGAAGACGCTCAAAGGACTCCGTTTCATCATTCCCCTATAGTGCCGGGTGGCCCGCTTTCCCGCTAAGGAGGAGAAAGCTATACCCAGGCTGTAGTTTAGTTTCATGTTATTAGTTTGGTAGTCATGCAGTGTAATAGGAGAAAAAATGTCATGGTGTGCAGGTGCAAGGACAGTAGATCGCCAGTGCAGACACCAGTTTACCAGCAACCTTAGTGACCGTGGCAAAGGTGGAGGAATGTGACCTCCACTGCAGCGTTTTATCTGCTGCACAGATAAATGCATCTCACCCAGAAAGCCTTTCAGGCAGTGCTCTGAGGAAATTCCTCATCAAGGAAGGAATGCCCAGAGGAGAGAGATAAAGAGGCACAGGAGGTCCCTGTGATGGCATTACCCCATTGTCCCAGCAGCAGGTGAGGGGGGCTGTTTTGTCTTCAGGAGGAAATCGCCATGGCTTGGGACTGAGAGCACAGACCCTTTAGAAATCCTGGGCCACTGCTGATGTTATCAATAATGGCAGGGTTCAGGGGCAGCAGGTGCTAAAACACCACTCTGAAAATTAAATTTGAACCTAGAGTGGGCTCGGAGAATAATTTAGGTTGGAGGGGACCTCCGGAGGTCATCTAGTCCAAACTCTTGCTCAGAACAGGGGGAGCTTAACCTAGGATGAGGTTGCTCAGGGCTTCGTTCAAATGAGTTCTTGCTCCTCCTCGCCTATTGCCGGCACCTGCCCTGTAAGTGCACATGGGTAGGTGAAGAAAACACTTCCCCTCTGTTGCCAGCAGTGATACACTTCCAGCCTCTGCTGCTGAGGGACCCCCCTCCTCCACAAGGTCCCGTCTTGCCTCAGCTGTCTCTGCAAAATGTTTTCTGTATCACAATACCAACAAACAGGGCAGGAAAACAAATTTAAAAGGAAACACAGAGATGACCAGGATCATGTCTTAGCACTGTCACGTTCTTCCTCTGGCCTGAGGAAGCACCGCCCTGCTCTGCTCATGCCCACCCAGAGTGATGCTGCAAGGATAATTTCCCTAGCTCATTACCTTGACCTGTCTCTTTGCAGCATTCCTCTGGCTCTCCATCACGCAAGATTTACTCGTCTTTGCCTTCCCCATCTAACCCCACCATATTTATAACCTGTCTTTCGGTATTGATGGTGGTCATGGATACCCACCTCCTTCATTTGCTTTTGAGGTTTTTAAACAGGGGGCTCTATGCTCTGCCTTAGCCTGCTCCTGATGCCTGGAGGCAACGTCCTTCAAAACCTTCATTAAATCATGCCTTTGACATGTCATCTACAGAAAACGGGACAGCAGTTCGGTAGCGACGTGGCTGACTGGTGATTACTGATTACTCAGCAACATTATTTCCTGATTTCCCTGTATCCCTCCATTGGCCCGTCCATATCTATTGCAGGCACATCGGGCTTCATCTCTGAGAGTCACCCCTGAGCCCCTGCCTGCGCAGTTTCTGTCAGCCCCAGGCTGGCAGGGGGGGGTCTGGGCACAGAGGGGTCCCGTCTCCCCGTCAGCAGCCGGGTTTCGCTGTTGAGCCCCCGCGCCCGGGGACGCAGAGCCATCGGGTGGTCCCGGGCGGGCGATGCCTCCTCCCTTTCCTGGACTGATGCACGCGGTCGCTGAATTGGGGGAAGCCGCGAGATCTGCTGTTTCCGTTGCTTTGTAATGAGATTGTAAATTCTCCGATGCAAGGAAAGCGCTTTTGTTCTGCCTGAATACAGAGGGGTCTGTCTGTGGCTCGATGTGCCTGTTTCTGCAGTAATACAAACAATAAATAGGCCTTAGCCATTCATAATTTATAATTTTTGTCATAAGCAATCAATAGAAATTTTAGGCTGGTCTCTTGACTGGCAAAGTACAAAGCAGCACCCAAACTTGTAACCAGAAGCTTTTAACCTTCTGTCAGCGTGATCAAAAATAAGCTCACTTCCAGAAAAATAACCAGAAGAAAGACAGCCGGAAAGATAACCATCATCTTTTAGGCTTCTAAATAATTCCCGAACCAGGACTCGAGCTCAAAGCATTTTTAGCCCCTTTGTTGTCAAGGCGCATAAAAAAGATTACTGATGCAGGAAGGAAGCGAGAAGTGGAGCGAGCGTAGATCATTTCTGTAGTCCGGGTTTTGTCTTAGTCATTGTAGAAGAGGGCACGAACGCACCCGACAGGCGCAAACCTTTGGCGGTGGTGAGATCTACACCTTTCACGTGGGTCTGTGTGTTAGTCTTGGGAAACAGAAGGATGCAGAGCCTCCGGGGTGGAGACAGGAGTCTTTCTGTAAAGCGGCACGCGCAGATGTAAAATTTAGATCAACTTTTGCAGTTTTGACACACGGAAAGGTAAAATGCTTTTCTCAACGGGTCTCCACCTTTGAGAATTTATAACAATAGCAGCACGTAGTCGGTCAGTCCAGTAAATGCTCTCTGCGCCTCCGTTGTAACAGCAGGGACAATGACACAGCTGGTGTCATTCCTGCGTCCGGCCAGGCTGCCACTGCACTTGAAGTGATCCTCGATAAGATTTCAAGTGAAAGCAGGAGAGAAAGACAGAAAGAAAGAAGGCAAGGAAGCCTCCCCCACTTCAAATTCTTCAGGCTGACCTGTCAGCTTCTACGTTACTACATTTGGACTTGAATTTCTCACCAAGGTCAGAGCAGATTAGAAGCTGCTTTCATATCTGACAGGAATACTGCTCCCCGCTGAGCAGGGGGGTGTAGCTCCACTGTCTTGAAGTGGAAAGAAAAGTTCGGTCTTCCCCAAGCAGCAGCGTGGAGCGCACGGGGGCCTCCCAGTATTAGCTCCGACGGGCACCAGCGGGTCATCTTCTCTCCGTAAGCCACATCCTCCCCCTCTCTGTTTGGATCTGAGCAGCGGACTCCAAAAACACGACTGAAAATACCGGAAAAACAGACCTAGATGTGAAAGATCATATGATCACCTCATGATCAACAGCATTCGTTTCTTTTTATGCTGTTTGTGGGAAATGTATAATTTTTTTTTTCCCCTAAATCACCCTTAAAACACAACAGCAGAATTATGCACAGCCAGTCGAGGGCTTGATTTCAGGAGTGACCTCAGGACTCACATTTCCTCTTGCCTGAAGCTCAATTCGCATTTGTAGGGAACTTGCTCAGTGGGAGACGTGTTTTTCTTAAATGTTCAACAGCTGCATGGAAGCCAGGCAGCAGGAAAAACAGAGGGGCAGGCGAAGGATAAAAATAATAATACTGTATTCCCCCCTTGTCTTTTAAAACTCCGGTTGCCTCAAATAAAAAGTTAGAAAGGAAAGTCTGAAAATCCTGATGAGATGAGACCGAGGCCCATAGGATAAGTGGCATGCCAGAGGTCATAAAGGAGCCCAAACAAAGCACAGCATCCATAGTCCAGGCGTGTTTACAAAAATGTCTAGCTCCACCAGAATTAGTAATTGGATGCCAGAATGCAGAACAGCGAGAGGTTTTTTTCCCAGTACAGATCTAAATAACACAGCACTGAGGAAATGCAATGTGAAAGGAAAAGGCAGACAATTTGATGAAAAGTCTATGTGTTAGAGCAGACCAGCTCGAGGATTTGCCGAGGGAGATGCTTGGGGAAGATGTACAGTACCAGAAAAGGAAGGAGCCTGTACTAGTCAGGCTCCTACTGACCACAAAGCGCGGAAGGTCAACGTTAACCAGAGTTTTCCATTTGGCCACTTGCCTTCCTGTATGTATATCTCATATGTCATTTTACGTGTCACCGACTGAGCTTGCACCCCTTTTTTCTCTGCCATAGTGAGAGCAGAGCAGCTCTCTACAGCAGTGAGAGCAGCTACTCAGGATAATTCTGAAGAAATGTTTCCCTGGTTTACCTTCCCTGTGTGGGATGCCTCGCTCAGCTGGAAATCAATCTTTGTGCACCTCACAAAGAGGGAAGGAAGGGGAAATTAAGGAGGGGAAGCTAAAGAGAAAGTGAGGAAAGAGAGGCAAAGAAGTCAGGAGCGTCAGAAGTCAGCAGAGACACAGGGATGACGGTCAAGGACTCCAAAGACAGAGGAAGCAAAGGGCAGGTAGAAGGGAGGCAAAGAAAATCAGTGGGAGCCCAGAGGTAGCATTGAGGATAGAGGAATGAGGGGAAAGGACGCAGGCTTTATCAAAAATACAGTGTTTGGTTTGAAAAACGAATGCAACACAATCGCAAGAGGTTTAACCTGTGCTGATGCTGATGTCGTATCAACAAGCCCTTTCAGGCTGCAATCAGGGGTTGCCGCCGTGCCTGTGTGCCCGTAGCCCTTCATCAGGTCGGTGGGCTGACCCCTCGCTCGGCGCGTGCCCACCTGTGGCGGTGGGGAGGGGATGGAGATAGCGCTGACAGAAGTCAGTCCTTCTTTAGGCTGGCCTGGCTACGGCTACAAGACTAGACGGGTTGAAGATACTCAGCTTGTTAAAGGTGATAGGCCTTCCAAAAATGCAGTTAACAAATTTAAGATGTCCTTCCAGGGACCAACAAGACATATTGGAGCGTGCAGGGTTTATTCTAGAAGGAGTTGAGGCCCCTCAAAACACTCAGACTCAAAAGCACACGCGTGTCTGTCAGGCTGTAGAGAGGAGCATCGTCCATGTTTCTCTGCCTCCCTGGGGGAGAGGGTGCTGGCAAAAGCCCAGACCGGGAGCCTGATGGGGCCTTTGGCGTTCGAATGGTTCATAAATAACTTCCATCTGATGCTGCAGAGGAGGGTGACTTGGGGACCAGGGGTGTCTCAGAGCAATAGCTCTTCTGCAGAGAAGTGCTGCATGCTCCAGGCACGGCAGCAGCCCTCTGAGGAAAGCAAGGCTTCGTACGAGCATGGATGCTACCCCATAGCTTATTTTTCATTGAATTAGAAGTTGTAAATCACTGCTGCATTTGTCAGTACAGGTTTGAGACTCATCCTGTGATGGTGACATAAAAAAAATCCTTCCAGCACAATATGAACCCTCTGGCAAAGCTTAAAACTAGTTGTTTTGTATAATTGTCCTGATTTTCAGACCTGTCCTCGGATTTAAGTGGTGTAATGGAGAATCTCAGTAGATCCCTTTGGCCATTGTATCTGGCAACCTGCGTTTGCACTGCATTAAGAGTACGGGCAGTTAACACGGCCACTAGGTGATAACAGAACTCAAGTGGACTTTACCAAAGTTTACTCTCAAAAGTAGTCAGTACAGACCTAAATCTGCTCCCGGAAAAGTGGGTTGTGGGACAGGAGCGTTCCCAGAGGTCTCTCAGCTTACGTTAGAGACGTGGTCTGTGCCTGGCAGGTGTTTCTCAGCACCAGCTCTTCCCAAATAGGTGCAAGCCCACCGGTGGGGCAGCGTGCCTCCCCGTGCCTGTTCCCCGGGTGGGTATTGCTGCCTGGCTGCCGAGGCACTCGCCACTCCAGGGGCCTGGGAAGGTCTCCTTTCCACCGGCACCGCACCCATCCAGGTTGTTCTTCTTGGCTGGAGGCCGGGAACTTGGTGCCTCCTTTGTTCATCAGGGGTCCCTTCTCAGTGCTAAAGTTATCCAACCTATATCGAAGTAAGTTAGTCAGTTTTTGAGAAGGGCTGCTTTTTAACAGCACGTTACTCTCTTCAAGTCTGAAGTGCTAGGCACAGCAGGAAGGCAGAGATGATAATTTATGCTTTGCGTGGGTTTTTTTCTTTTCGCACATCTTTCCAGTGACAAGCTGGGACCCCGCACCGGGCTGCGCGGGCTGAGCCCTGCCGTTGACTTGTGTGAGCCTCTCTGCGGCCGCCTGCCCTACAGGCAGGGATCAACCTGCGTGACAAAAATTATAGGTTAAGGCCAACCTCTCTGTCAGCGTGTGATTCAGAGGTCAGAAGGGATGAGAGCAGAGGCACTGTCCTGCTGGATCAGACTAAAGTCCATTTAGCTCAGCGGTGTGACACTGATACTGTTCAATACCAGGTTATTATACAGGGGAAAAGATGTCTTGATGAACGCTTATGGAATTGCTTTCTGTTTCACAGGTCGTTTTCTAAGCTAAGCTCTGTTATGCAGTGGCTGACAGATTTTTTGAGGAATAAAGTGTTGCTCTTACTTTTTCTCTCTCTTACTGTGTATTTTAAATCTGATTTCCAGAAACAATAAATATATTTGGAAACTACCCCAGATTGTGTTTTTGTGGTGTCAGGAAATAAACCTGGCAATGGGAAAAGTGATAATGTCTTCTAGGGTTTTAACCACCTTCCATCTAGCGTTATGTCTATGATTTTAATGTCTATTTCAGTGAGCACTAATTCTCATTAAACTACTTTGCACATTACTTTAATTTCAAATCCATCAGCCGTTTACCCCAAAGCACGTGATAATGTGACTACCTGCCATACCCCAAAAGTAATGTGAGAAAGGGGTGTAAGCTAGCTGATTAGAAATTTTTTTTCTGTCTAGGCATCCACTCTGCAGTATCGAACAGATAGTCAGATTGCTCCTCTCTCCCAAGGGGCTTTTCACATCATTATCTGATCCCTTTCAAACAAATGGGGTGTGTGCATCGGTCCAAAGGGCAATGTAAGGCTGCCCAGAGCCATATTTCCGCAGGTTCTCCAAAAGGCACAGGCAGGAGATCTCTTCCCCTCTGAGGGCCAGAAATTGTTGATTGTTGATTGCCTTTACATAGCTGCCGTGGGCTTCCCATCCACCAGCCTTAAGGATATTTTTTCCAGGAAGGAATGGTGGTGCAGAGGCAGAAATTCCCTGCAAGTAGGGTGGTGCTGGGGAAAGGGTTCCCCTCTCTTGGGCTCCCATTCTCCAACACAAGACTAAATATGGCATCAGTGGCACTTTACATTGTCCTCGTGGGGCTTGGGAGCTTCTGCACTCAGCTATGGCTTTTTGTTTGGTTTTTAGCTCGGGGAATTTTTATGGGGGGAAGCAGTGCCCCTAGCTTTTACAAGAACTGATATTTTTATGATGTAAGAGAAGTTTAGTTAGCTGATAACTTTGTAGATACAGAACACATCATGAAAGAGTAAATGCAAGTCACTGACTGAGAGATGCATATGATGGTTAACTATATGTACAGTGTTAGTTAATGAGGATGTGATCTACGGCCCCCGGTTGAACCATGGCCCTGCTTAAACCACGGAAGAATAGAAGTGGAAAAAAAATCATATAAAATCATGAATTTTGCCTCTCTGGCCCAAGGGAGGATCAGCTGTAGCTGAGCTATTCTTGACTGCTGCTCATCTGTCCTGTTCTCAAAGACCTCCAGTGATGGAAATATTTCAGCTTCCTAAAATAATCCCTCCCCGCCCCACGGTGAAGCCTGGTGCCTGCGCAGCACCCTGTCCACTTCTGGCCCCTGGAGGCCAGGGGTCTGCCCTGGAGCCTGCGGAGAGCTCTAGAGAAAGGGAGAAGAAAGGTTCTTCGCCGCACTCGGGCTGTGCTTTGAAGCTTCTCTGCAGCACCGCTCTGCTGTGCAACATCCACTCTCCCCCGTCCCCAACCTCTTCTGCCTGCCCCCCACATCATGGCTGGCTGCTCCCCCTCAGCTGGTGGGGCTGTGACGTGCAGAGCGTCCCTGAGACCACCTGCATTAGGAAAACATACACAGTTTCCCTGGCCAGTGGCTAATAGCGCTGCTGGGGTGGTGGACCAGAGCACGGGAGGGGAGCGGTGTCCAGCACAGGGCAGCTCCGGGTGGTTTCACTGGGTTTGCTGCCAGGGAAAATGGTTGTGGAAGGGGACTCTAACTCACATTTCTCACCAGATAAATAACAGCAACTGGTCTTAACTGGGATATTCCAGAGATACCGTTACACTTAATCCCAGTCTTCCAAAAAGCACCCTGCACTTAAGCTTCACGGACTCCTTTCTCATGCACGAAGACCAGTCTGAGCCTCAGCCTCAATAAAACCATTTCAGATGCTTTTTACAAAAGATGCTGGACCGTGTCATGAAGAAACCCATTGTTAAATATATCTTAAATTGATCATAACAACTCAAGATCATGGAGATGTTTTTGAGTACCTGAATTTGCTATTTTTGCCCTTTCTGTTGTACTTTGCATAGCCTTAAAAAAGCTGAACTGATTTAAACAGTTTTCGGAAAGGGAGGAGGAGCACCGCCCTCAAGTCCTGCCTGTGGTGCTTGTGGGTGACGTTTTGTTCTGCAGGAGCGTTTCGCAGCAGAGATCCAATCCTCAGCACCGGTGTTTACAGTGGAAGGGTTGACAGACCCATAAATACGGAGACTAATGAGCACAGCTATGCTCAAAATGTTTCTTTGTGAATCACACGTGCTTTTCTTATCCAAACTGAGAGAACACCGTGTTGCTAACGCAGTACACAAGGTCACGTCGAATTGTGAAGTAAAAATTATTTTCTCTTTGCTGGTTTTATTTTCAATGCCATCATGTCCTGGCTCCAAACGTTGTTCTGCAATGCCTCCCTTGCCAGTTTTACAGGTATCCCATATCGGAGACATTTTTCTGTCCTTGGCCAGAAACAAATGTGTTTCGGAGGAAATTTTTCGAAACAATAAAGCTTCTTTGATTTTATTTTTTTTAATACCACAATATTTTCTGTTTGCAAGAAAATATTCCAAAAACCTTATTATTAGGCATGTCCCTGCTCTTCTGACTTAGCTGCAGCATAGCTAGAGGAGTTGCTCAGGTGAGAGAAGCTAATGGATGGGTTAATGTAAAGGTTTATTTTTATATCCCTTCATTCTTCAGCCACTGGGTTATACGAGCTGGAAAGCGGGGTGGATTCAGCAAATGTTTACTCAGTTTGCGCCAGTTTTCCAGCATGTCTAGACTCAATAGGAGAATCCACTCCACTGCACTTGAGCACATGAAGCAGATGAATAATTTAGTTATTGGTTATTGAAACCTGATGCAAGATGCAAGTAAAATGGAGAAAGAGTAAACGGCTAAGTACCCTGTTTTTCATGGGGCATCCTTAGTTACGGCATTGTATCCCAGAGTAATGTCCCGTGGTATCTATCCAGGGAGGAAATACTTTGGAGCATTCCATTAGATAAAAATATGCAGCCAAGAAGAACTTCAGCAAATGATAATGCTCTGCTACAAATATGTAATGTGAGTAAAAGGCATTGTTCAGTAGGGTCTCTGCAAAAGCAATCTCAGTCCTCTTAAATTGTCGGGCTCTTGATATTTATTCTCCCTGGTCATTATAAACATAATCTGTTTCTTCTTTTTTTTTTAAGTATTTCCAGTGGTGTGGGATGAGATCTCTGGAGACAGTAGAGACATGAGATAATGGGGGGTTACTACAGATGCAGTTAGTCTTCAATGCGAGGATCTGTTTAGTGTCTGGAAGAGCTCTGATTTTATAATGCCACCCGTTTTTTCAGAGAAAAAAACCTTTCATAAGCTCTGATCCAATTGTTACAGAAGGCAAAGTGAAAAATTAAACTCTGAATGCACAGAATAAATATTGCTCTGCGTAGGTTTTCTTGAGTGACCGTTAGTTTCCGGGAGGCTTTCTTACTAATCTTACTGTCTTGTTTGTGTAATCAAACATGGTAAGGAAGTGCCACATAAAATTTAGTGTCAATATAAGCTTTTGAAAAAAAAATGTGGAAATACATTTCATTCCTTTTTTTTTTTTTTTTAAATTGTATTTAATTCTGTTTGTTTAAGTTATAACAACCTTTGTTGTGTTTGCAAATGCTCACAATGAAATACTGTGTTGGGGCAAGGCAGCCAGAATTGGCAGTGACTGAAAAAAGTTCATCTACAAATAAAAATTAACCTGATGTCTGTTTACATAATCTAGGCAAAATACAAAAAGTAAACACAGAGTATTATGAAATAGCAATTAAACTGTTGGATTCATTTACTTTTAATAGTCCAATAGTATAAAGTGTTTTTAAAAACAGGCTTTTTAGTCCGGCACCTTCTCCACTCAGGAATGTTCTGCGGCAATCCAGAAATGCAGAAAAGCATTATGAGTGTCAATAGCTTAACCAAAGCAGGGGAGATGTTTGAAGATATCTGAAATCTGAATTACATGAGATAAATCTGGCATTCCAGGCAAAGTGTGACTGTCTTCTGAAGCTGGAAACGTTAAGCTTTACCTCTTGGTCTGAGAGAGTTACCTTTTACACGATCTTCGATGTAATTATCTGCAGTTAACTAAGAAAAGATATTAATTCTTTTCAAAAGAGATGAACAGAGTTTATCTGAAACAGTACTAGAGACCTGAGAGAAAAAAAAAAAGACTCTTTTTTAATGTCTGTATCTTGCAGGGAATACAAATCTGGTACACCAGGAGAAAGGATAAATTGTCTTGTCTGTTAGGGTAATTCAGATCACCAGCACTTAATGACAGTTTTTAACAGCAGGATTTCACCACTTTTAAATTATGTTCCGAAAGCAAAAAGTTCAGGATGACCTTTCCGAATTAAATGGTGGAAGACTTTTTTTCCTCTGAGAAGATCCTATGGGCTTCCCTCCTTCTTCAGGATGTTTGGACCTTCTCAAAAAACTTTCCTGGTTCTGGAGGGGGGTGGGAAAGAGGCCATCAGGTGCCAAAGCTGATGAGAAATGGAGGGGCAGCTACAGGGGGAGAGGGGACAGGCGTCTTTCTATAGCTAGTTTCAGGCAATGGTTTGAGACATACGAGGAGAAATATCATATGTTTCTGTAGATACCTTTCAGCCCTGTCTTTCCAAATCGTAAATAACGGATCAGTTTAGTTGTATTAGCTTGTCCAGATAAATATTGACTCATACTATTATTCCATGTACACTGGTACACTCTTATGTGCTGTGTAGTAGTTTTTATGTTATTGCTGTGATAGCCTTAAGAATGTAACCAATTGTTAAGGTTGGTTGGGAGAACCAACCTTAGGTAGGGAGAAAGTATGTTTTCATTAGACTAACAAATGTTACTGGAGAAAAAATAAGCAAGGTTTTTATCACACAAGCTCCTCTTCAGAGCTACATGATTTTTTAAAAATTAAAATACCATTTGCAATGAAATATTTCTCTTCAGCTCTGATAATTATTATACTTTGTAATATAGCCTATCACACGGCCCATGTTATCTAGCTATCTGTTTCTCACATGTATATGATTATAATATTTGCATGCCTGCCTGACATCTTGCACTGATTTAGCTGCCAGTTTGACCTGAAACCACTTAATTAAACTAGTACAAAATTGTTGTGACTGCTCATTTGAACCAGACTGATTTGATTTGGCCAGACTCAGGTAGGCATTAGTTTAAGCTGAGCTGAAATAAGTCATTCTCGTCTGATTTCACATGGGTTTTGTAACAATATAACTGCTTTGCTTAGTTAGGCTTGGAAGTTTGATTTCACTTTTGCTAAAATACTTCTTTTACTACACCTCTTTCTTGCAGACATAAGCATAGCCATTGTGGGATGCTTGTGATGGTGGCTGTACCCATCAAACACTCCTCTGCGCCTGCCAGCTCTGTCCCTGGCAGAGGCATTGACCTACTCTGACAGTGCCGGGACAGTGGCCAGATCCGGATTTACTGAAGCAAGAAGGGAAGGCTGAAGGAGGTGTGGGATGTGCAGTGCCCTGCCACTGCCCCCGGACCTCTTACCACGCGTTGTGTCCCTATGAACTGATAAAGGAGCAGTCTCATCCCCGGCATTCACGTGCAGCTCTGTCTGGTCCTGCAGAAGCTACATCTGCCCTCCAGACTTTGAGGGCGACGGCTGCGGCAGCCTGGGGTGTGAGGAGCTGTGAATCCACATCAATGTCCCGGTGTCAGCAGAGGCATCTCTGATAGACAAGCCACGCTGCCAGCTACTCATATTTACTGGGGTGGTTTCTTCATCTTGGGGAGGGGGTGGTTGTTTTGCCCACAAAGTACCGCATGATTTTAAAAAAATTTCAGAACCAAAGCAGCTTTGGTCATGAAGCTGCCAAGGATTTAAAACATTCCTGTGCTGGCAAAGCACTCCTATTGGAAACATGTCAGTGTATAGAGAAGTCCCGTGCATGTGCTCACACAAGTTAGCATTGATCTACTTAGATTGATTTAGCGTATGATTTTAGCTCACTCATAGCTGTGTCACGGCAGAGACACAAGTCCCATAATCACTCCCCTCTTAAAAGCATTATTGGCAGTGTCATCTCTTAGCGAGGAGTCGTCTCATCTCTCTAGGTTGGATGAGGTTCATTCCCAAAGTGCAATGTATTTGCGTGTATTACTCTATGCCGTTATGCGTGGCTGCTGCTGCGATTTGCGTGCTGCTTTTGAAACCACTACGGTTATTACCCACGGTGATGCCCAGGACAAAAGGTGGCCAAGCTCAGAGGAGCCATATCCCTCCCAGCAGCGGCAACTGCTTTCCTAGGAGCTGCCTACTACATTAAAGAAATGAAGTCTCACAGTTTATCGAGCAAATAAGCAAAGTTAATTCTCTACCACAGGCAAAACGTGAAATTCCCGTGTGACATCCCTTTTCCTCCTCCGTTCTCACTGCAATCAAGTGATGGAAAAGGACAGTCCATTTGGTACGGTGCCTGAGAGGAGGGGGGAAGGCAGGCGCACCCCTCTTCTCCCACGGGAGCTTTCCCGGGGGCCTGCCCAGCTCCTGGCAGCATCCCAGAGACCCACAGGAGACCCGAGCGCTGCAGCCCAGAGCATCTGCCTTTGATCTCTCTGTCCTGACCTCAGAGCAACCCTGCCGCCACGCCAGCCAATACTCCCCACTGGAAATAAGAAAAAGAAGGAGAAGCTTTATAAAATATTTCTTCAGCTGAATTTTTGTTCATCCAGAGAAGGGGCCATGTGGCGTGTCTGCCCCTGTGTCCTCTTCGGTCTCCTCTTGTCAGCAGAGCATGTTCCTGGATCACAGGATGGCAAGAGGAGACGGTAACAGGAGAGTGCCACAGAGTCAGCAATCTTCCTAGCAGAGGACGTGGGGATCCCCCTGATTCGGGGATGAAAGTCCAACCTAATGACACGACTCTATTTTTTTACAATTGAAATAGCAGTAACATTTGATTTAAACATAAATCTGTAGTTCAGTTACAAAGAAAAGAGTTTCGAAATTCCTGAATTCAGAAGATGATACCCTCATAATGGAGTCACTATGATCGCGGCTGTATAAGAATATGGCCCTGGGGAATGCCATCATTTTCATTATTCATGTAGCCTGGCCTATTTTCTCCCCGGTTCTGGAAAGACTGCCTTTGTGTGTATATGTGAGTGCATACGCACATGTGTGCTTGTGCGTGACTGTGAGAGAGAGGATATAGATACGTTACATTTTTCAAATAAAGTAGCTGGAAAATATCGTCCTCCAAAACATAATTAACTCCATGTGCATTTTGCTAGTGCCACCGTGGCCGGCAACATCCCCAGGCAGGGTTATGGCTACATGATCACCCCCATGTACCACTGAGGCATGAATTTCTGGCAGCTCCGTGACGTTCGTGCGGGGATGGCCTAGCTGCGCAGAGCATCTGCGGATGGCAGCATGGTGGATTCCTCCGCTCAGGGGTCAGGAGGGACACATCCACAGTTCTCGTGGCCTTCAGGGACTTCCAGTGATGAAGCCTTCAATGCAGACACAGGCAGGAGCACCTTCTGGGGATGGCTGGGCTTGCCTGGGTGGATGCAGGGTCCTCCGGCAGGGGGTCCGTGCTGCCCGGGTAAGTGTGATGGAGGGTGTCCCTTTTAGGGGGGGAGACATTCGGCCCTTGGCAGGACAGCCGTCCTACCGCAGCAGGGATTGGCCACTGCGGTGCCATGCATGAGTGACAAAGCCTGTAAGCAGATAAGTTATTGCATCCTGAGGGAGCGGTGCTAATAAACCTATTTAGCATCTTGTTCACGTCTTCAGAAGGTTTCACAAATATTAGCTGCGCTGAAACATTTCTACCTGCTACGCTATGAGATCCAAGGTGATGTCCTAATCCAAACATCTCAATTTTTACTCACTTTACCTTTGTAATTGGGACTAAATTAGTACAGATAAATCAGTGGCAAATTCTCCCCTCCTCCCCCCACCCACGCCACGGCTGGGGCTGGGGCTCTGCAGGGTGACAGCAGCCCAGATCACTCATCCCTCCTGACATTTCCAATTTCTCTCTCTTGACTAAACCACCCGCCCGTACACGAAATGGTGGCACTTAATGGTTCTCTGCACAACCTGCTCGGCTTTGACATGAACTGCTTTTTAATGTGTGTAGTGGAGGTGTCTAACATGTCTACATAAAAGCATTACACTTCTATAGCGTTTTAAAGTGTCACATATTTTTGTATTAAAAAAAAAAATACACAAAGCTATAGTTCTGAAGGAAAACAACTTAAATTCAAGCCATGATCACTGTTGTCAGAGGCAGCTTTTGATCCGCAGGGGCAGCGGGCACACAACTGTGGGCTGGTGGCGTGTCGGTGGCTGCAGTGTCTCCGGGGTGCACCCATCCCTAGGCAGATGCAGGGGGTCAGCCTGTGCTCGCCATGCTGGCAGCCGCGGGTCTAAGGCACGTGTGTGTGCGAGAAACAGACTGGTAACTCCATCTGATGTGAGGAGTCACCTTTCTGTTTCTGAATCACGCCTAAACCCTTTGGAGAAAGTAATCATTAGACTAGTTGCAAAGATAGGGGACACTTAGAATGATGCTGAAACACAAAGCTGGAAAGATAAGAGGTTAAAGATAGCGCCTGCTCATCATTCAGGCCATCTGGATTTGGTTTATGGTACACATTCCTCAGCATCTGTACTGGAGACCAGAGGATTTCCTTGTTTTCCTCGGCTTTCATTCCCTCAGCCTGTATCACTGCCACCCACCACTGCGGACGCAGCGTGCTGCCTAAAAACTTTCTTTAAGCTCTGTGTCAAGGGGAGCTACGAGCGCTCAGCCACTTCCAAAAGCTGGTGGATGAGCAGTCACCTAAAGGCTGAACATCATTCTGCCTTCCTCCCTGCTGTTACAGCGCCCTTTCTGCCTTTATTCACATGCACAAAGAGAGGAATAAAAAGCTAAAGCAGCGGAGATACATCACCCAGCCCATGTCCTCCCCGGCTCCTTCCAGGTGATGGGAGGCTTGCTGAGGTTTGCCACCTCTGGGCACCTCTCTGGCTGCTTCTGTCAAACCACGCTGGGGTACCACAGACCCAACGCCATGGCTTCAGCAGGTGCCCAATCTAGTTTTAGGACACCTGGTGCTGGGCCAAAACCCCGTCCATCTCATGGTGCCGAGCACTGAAGTGGTGCCCATCTGTGCCGTCGGCTCAGCTTTCTCCAAAAGCTTTCTCCAAGGGGTGGCAGGCGGGCTTTGTGCCGGATAGCACATCGCCTCCAGAAGCTGACGGAGAGCCAAACCCAGCATAAACACAGGCTGCTCTAACTAATGTGGCAGAAATATGATATGAATAAAGTCTGCACTTCCAGGTGACCTGACGGCACAGGGAAGTAATGATTGTACGACTGCGGATCCATGTTCTGCCCAGCTGCACAAACCCGGGGCGTGGATATTTCCAGTTAGGGACCACATCAAAATCCCGGGGCAGGGGAGAGGAGATAATTTCTTCCTTCACTCAGCTATTGGCAAAGGAGGATTGCGTCCACAGTCTCTTTGGCAACATTTACCCTGGGTCTGCAATATGCAGATTAAAGAGATGATAGCCATTATGCTGAGTCCTTCACCCCTGGCGAACAGTCTGAAGCAGTGACTGACAGACCCACTCCCTCGTACAGCCTGGGGTACTGCCGGCGGCCTGCAGCACTCTTATCGGCCAGATCCACCACTTGTGTTGTTTACGATGATTTGAGGTTTGGAATTGCCCTGTTAAATGCAAAAGCCAAGCTGAGAAAATACTAAATAGATTCCTATCTTGTAGTTGGCTGCATTTCTATGGAAATATGGATCATTACCCAAACCGAAACCTTTTCAATAATGAGATTAAAAAGCATATTTATTTTGACTTTTTGCATTTAAAAGCAAGCACAAATTAATGTTAAAGGATATACAAAAAGAATATGGAAGAACATATCTGTATCTCAGGCCAGAGATGAATGGGGGGAAGGCATCACAAAAGTGACTTTGCTACTCCTGCAGTCCCAAGGCCACTGTTACTGGGACCTACACAGCCCTACACCACCTCTGCTCATCTTTGTGCCTCTAGCTGGAGCCCTACCTGCGTAAGCGGGTCAAACTCACAGAGGCTGGGCCAAGGGAGGCTCTTTAGGAGCTGTAGGCACCAAGTGTGGGGGTGATTTGTCCTGGTGGACTAGCACACGGTGGTCAGAATATGGCTCAGGACGAGCAGGTTAAGTGATAATCACATCCATGCTTATTTAAAAATAGCAAAGTCTGAGGTCACTCTGCAGAAAATGGTGTTTGAAGTGCCACAAAGAATAATAAAGATCTGTGAGACTGGTTATAAAAAGAGCAGTGGGAGGAAAGAAGGCAGCAGAAAGGTGGAGATTTATGAGAACTTCTTATAAGGCATTACGGAGAGAGCAGGGAGAAGAAACGGAAATATACGTGGAGACTCCAGGGAACGTTCTAATCTCATATCTGAAGATGCATGTGCATATATAGACAAGTGATTGCTCCAGCGTATTGGTAAAGGCATATGCAAACAGGTATATACATATGCAAGCACCCATTTGCATTCACTGGTATGAATTATGCATGTACAGTTTCCTGTAAATGCAGTGTCCTGTGGCTTTTATTGCTACGAGTCGAGACTCCTGCATTTTGAAAATATGGTCCTTTGTGTCTACTTATACCTATGCCTGTGTTTTATTAGGCTATTGTGTGTATTTTATGGAGGCTACATTGCAGAGATCTATACCACTAACAGCAGTGGACGGGGGTGCTGTCGATCTGTATGGACGGCACAGCTACCTTAGGTAACAGAGCACTAACGTAATCATCTTTTTCATGTCCTGAGATGATGTAGAACAGGCTCGTCGCTTCACATGATCCAGCAAGCAAGCAAGCAAGCACTGCTGGCTTGGAAAGGAAGAAAAGAGCTGACATGGTTGCAACTTTGCTCTCACCGAAGGGAGTGAGATGGTCACCTGGCTTTGCTGTGTCGAGGCAGGAGATTTGCTTCTAAAGCTAAATAAGATGCGGTGATTGATTCTCAGCTGGTGATGGACTCACTGCATAGCCATAAGCAGAGCACTCGCCCTTTTGTTCTTGCTGTCTGCCACAGCAAAAAAGGAATATGGTTTTTTTTCTGGTACTGTTAAACAAAACACCGTTTGTAAGGTGCTCTGAGAGGATAAGACTTAAACTGCTTCAGAAATGCCAGTGTTGTTAAGGGATTGCCTAAAGACAATGCCCTCCCGGGTGGGAGGCTATAAAACTTTATTGTGAAGGCTTCAGTGGAAATTAAATGCCCTCCCAGCGTTTGGGGTTCGCCCTCTCTGCTTGAAGGGTGAGTGTGGTCCTGCGGACGCGTGGAGCATTAAAGCTCACTGGGGTTGGCACCTAAAGCCCAAATACAGCAGGAGACGGAGGTGCTGCCTACCGACAGATCCCGTCCTGCCATTCCTCCTGATGTCGGGGCACAGCGAAACAGGCGCTCAGTTTGATAGCGAACCCCATTTGGCCTGGAGAGAAACAGAGGGAGAAACTCCACCCGTTTCTGTCTGTTTTGAGCCCAGGGTGTGAGAGTGCTGCCCTACGCTTTGTTCCCCTCCTTCCCTGCCCGTGCATCTTCACATAATAATCCCGACGATCAATACTGATTAACTGTCTTCAGAAGAAAGGCCCTTCCTTCCTTTGTTTCTTGCCAGATAAGAAGGGATCCCGCCAGCCCGCTCTGTGGGAAATGTTAGATACTTTGCAGCCTGTAAAACCAAATGAGAGCTTTTTCCCTGGACTGTGTGTAGCTGAGGTGCCTCAGTGAGGAGCGAGGGGTTTTTTTCCAGCTGATACAGCTGAGGAAGAGGCCAAATTACTGGTCTGAGAATCCTTTAATTTCCAGATGCTGCAACTGATTGGGCAAAAAGATACCCGCCCTGCAAGCCTGGCTGTTCTTATGACTTCAGATTTCGTGTTAAAAACCAGTAGCATCCCTAGGATTAGTTCGCAGTATTTAATTTAAGTGGAAAGATAAATAGAAGGAGAGCCATAAAGAAAGATTTCAGCACAGAAATCTCATTCAGTGCCATGGTAGCTGTGTGAAAATGAAGCTAGTCACCCAGTCGGCAGCCGTTAAAAGGTGAAGGATGGTGCTGGATGAAAATGGACGTATTCCAAACCATCTTAGGGCAGGAGTTCACTATGGGGGTGAGATTTGTCTCACCATCCCCCAGAAAGCTAACCCCGGGGAGAGAAGCAATAAATACTTTTTCTCTCTTCTGGCTGAGTGAGTAGCACCGACTTATGCCAAGTGCACCAGACAGACTGCAGCAAGAGATGAAGCGAGAGAAAAGGGGAGACGCTGTGTGATGAGGAGCAGGGAAGGAGGAGGAGGAGGCAGCACCACCCTTTCCAGCAGGAGCGAGCTGTCGGCTCAGCTCAGCCACCCTGCCCCTCAACTGCCCTCAGACAAAATGCCTCCCCTAAAACACCACCTCTATTCATCCCTTCCCCTACCCTCGTTAATTTGGCTTGTGGGGAGGGACGGCTCAGGCCGTGCTTCCAGATGTGGAGCCGGTGGGCAGCCCCGGCATCTGCGCTGCCTGGCCCCTGCCTGCTCTGCCCCTTCCTCCACCCATGGTCCCAGGGAGCGGGGGGAACACCTGTTCCTGCGGCTGGGGAAGAACAAGATTTAGGTTAAATTTAACACGGCAAAAACATTGCTTCTGTTTGGAGGGCTGTGGGGAAGTAGAGCTGGAAGGGGTGATAACTTTCTGGCACATCTCTTCTGCGTGCCACTGCTCTTGCTTCCACACAGCTATTGGCACCAGCAAGGTGTTAATCTTAAGCAATTTGATTTTGGAACTCAAATTGTTCCTTATGGACCGTAATAATTTTTCGTAGGGGCATGTACTTTGTTTTATCTTTAAACACTGGGTTTATTTGATTGACCATAATGGGTCCTCAAGTTAGACTGCGTTATTTTATAGCTTTGTCGGGGTTTTTTTCACGCTATGCACACACTGCGTAGCTGTAACGGGCCCCCGGTGAACCTCATGAACAGTAACATAGAGACATTCTTTCCCCATTTAAATGATACTGTAGCATCTCGGCAGGTTTGGAGGTCAGGCAGTGTGGCAATCCGATGAAAACTCCCATTAAACGAATTGTTTGTCCTTTCGCCGTTGGGCTGCTTGGCACGTCTTGCCGAGGAAGTGAGTTATTCCAGCCCTGCAGAACTCTGGTCCGCAAGACTCGCTCAAGTATCAAATTAGTATCAGTGCAAAAGGGGAACAAGCATTTGTGATACTAATTCCCTTCTGTCTAGCGAGTCAGCTGAGACGTCTTCCCTTTAAATTCCTTTTTCCTTCCCCTGCAGCAATGTGCTCTTTGTTACCTGAGCAGGGCAGAATGAATGGGTAATAAATCCTAAATCGTTACCAAGCCTTGCAAAAAGGCTGAAAACACTAACATTTAACTGTCTTCATTTATTTGTGAGTCTTTGCACTTTGGAAATTTGGCCCAGATTTAAGGGGACACAATGTGAGAGGCTGCTCATATGATACTTTTGGCATAAAGAGAAACTAGAAAGTGCTTAGAGCCCTCTGCTTTCAGAAGAGGTTTGCATGGTTACCTAAAATTTCACATACTCAGCCAACTTTCTAGGCCGTTAGAAGCTTGCCAGCACTACAATATGGGCTATCACTCTGTCAGAGGAAATTAAGCTAAAATGTGTGCTGTTTTCAAAATAAAAATAACTCCATCCCCCAGGATATAACAAATTAAGCAGTGGCTCCGTTAGCAGCCTGCCAAGCTTTTCAGATCTTGTGGAGGCTACGTACCACCTCGGGTCCTAGGTCAGCTCCGAAAGATGCTGCGGCCACAGGTCCCGTATAGCTGCCTCCTTCCTAACATTGTTCTGAGCAGTATTTAGTGGTAGTAAAGAAATGGGTGTGGGAAAAAAGAGAGAGAATAATGCTGAGTGAGTGTTCACTTAGGATATTTACTGTGAGCCAGAGTAATCATCCAATTGTCTTTTTTCCTACTCAGTGATTGGAAAACCAAGTGGTATTTCAGTTGTATTATCAGATTTTTGGAGGCCCTTGTTCAGAAAGATTTCAAGGCTTTTCTTTCGTATTTTTGAGAACCTCCTAAGGAAAGATTTTTGAAATGTTAGGCAGGAATGAAGAGGTACCACTCGACATGAGCTAAAGGTTTGGCTTACTTATTTTGTACTCCCACTGGCTTACTTTTTTCATACTCCCATTAGGGTTTTTTTTAGTTACGTATTAAAATGGTGACCTTTAAATTCGCTTATCCATGACACTACAGTACCTTTCTCTTACTTGTGTTTTAGGAAGCCTCAGACTGATCTAAACCTCTGCTTTCATGCGGCAGATACAGCTCATACAGTGTTAGGGCAGCTCATTGGGTAAATAATTATGTGACCATTGTTTCAGGTTACGTTAGACTAAAGCCATAATTGCTTGTAATTCAATATGACAAAGGAAAGGAAACACCGAACTCAGCAAATTAGGCCTCATATGACGGCACTACTTACGAAACATGCTGTTAGTAAAGGACTTTTAGGGACTATAAATAGCGGTAACTTGTAGATTCAAAGAGTGGGTTTTTTACTGATGGAAAGCAGAAGTATTGCAGCCAGCAGCTATTGACATAACAAGGGAAAAAAACCCTTCTGTGGCTGAAGAGGTGAAGATCGGAATAGGTGGACTGCATCCATTACACCTCCCATGGAATTTTTTTTTTCCAAAATTTTCTGTACTTCTGATCAGTGAACTGTGATGCTTCAGGAGTCACCAGGATATGCTGTTGAATTGAAGTCCATATAACATTGCCGAGCGAAATCCTGCCTCCCCTGAGAGCAGCGGGAGTTTCAGTATTGATTTGCCTGGGGGTAAGGTCTCCACGAGCGCGGCAGAGGGAGGGACGACCTACTTGATTTTTCGTTTTATAAACTTTGAGCATGTAGAGAAGGCAGAACAGTTCTGCACCGGGACCCTTCCCCAGCCGGCCAAGCTCAGCAAAAACTGCTTTGCCTTCAATTCGCATTGCCCGTGCCGAGGGCTCGCTGGGTGTGTGGAGGCAGCAATGCAGCAGAATTTAGAGTCACCTGGAGTCACTGTCCCAAGCTGAGTCCCTCTTGAGCCGCCCTTGCCCCCACACCATGCTGCACACAGCTGTTGATGGGAACCCCCGTCTCGCCCTTTCTGAGGAAAAGGATTGGGTTTTGCTACACTCCGGAGTTTTTAGCCCTCCCTGGTTTTGATGAAAAAATTAAAATCAAAGTGCTTAAGCCCTAACAGAAAACTTGGCTTCACTGTGAAATTTAGTTTCTTCTCTATCTCCCTCAATTATTTGTCCATTAAAGTCAAGCAGTAAAATGTTTTTTAAAGTATTCAAAAAGTGATACAAATCTAACAATTTCCTATAATTTTCCCATGGAAATCACAAAAAGCTAAGAAAATAAACCCTTCCCCTGTTCTGAAATGAACATTTGAAGATCTATTTATTTCCATTTTTCATCTTGAAAAACAAATTTCTGAAAGGGTTTCTCTTCTCTGCCACAGGCTTTTGTTCCAGTCACACATATTCTCTAAATCAAAACTCTTTGAACTTTCGATATGGCCCATGTAAGCATGAGTATTTCTTACGTGCCTCTGATAATGAAGACCTTGTACCTACCAGTGGTGACTGGTATCTGTTGGGAAGGGATCATTCCCATCTTTCAGCAACAATATCTTTTTATCTTATCCCAGAGCATTGGTTCAATAGGCTAAAATCGACATAAGTCTTTTATCAAGTCTATACATTTTATCAAAGCGCTGATGAAGAACTCAAAAGGCGTTTGGGTCAAAACCTAAGCAGAGGGATGAAAGAGGATGAGTTGACACCCTGTCGATCCCTGCCAACAATCTCCGCGTTCAAACAAAAGACCTCATTCCTGGTAACCTCGCCTTTGATTTTATCTTTAAGCACCTGCTCTGTAGTCCCACCTTCCTTTCTTTCCCTGCTCCCAGTAAGGCTGGGCGGGTGTCAGAACTGATCAATAGGCTTGGAATCAGGCTATAGGTGATTCTGAGGCAGTAGTAAAAGATTTGAAATAGCATCTGGGGTGTATTCAACTCAGCTTTTCTTACAGAGACCAGGCAAACAGGGAGAAGAGCCAGATAGTTTACCCTTTAATATTTTAATTTCACTCCGAAAATGTCAGCCAAAATTCCAATTTACCTCCCCCTTTCACTATTTTTCGATGTTGAAATACGACTGTTTTTTTATCTGAGAGAGTATGGTTTTGAAATGTACTATTTTTTTATTTAAAGTGTTAAAAAAAATGCTTAATTTCAAATTGTCAAGATGTACACACACATTTTTTAATTCACCAGAATATTTTAAGTAGTTTAAAATATTTTAAATGGTTTTGAACCGACTGGCGGAACTGCTTAATTGATTATTTTTTGAACTGAAAAATCAGATGTGGAAACTTCTGTAATGCTGAATGCCTCTACTTCCACCATCAACAGCACACATTCCACCAAATGTGTACACACTAGCTCTTTCCCTGTGTCCTCTAGCTGCATAGTATTGGGTACAAAATAAAAACCCCACGTCTGCTGAAGAATTTTGCAAATTTTGTGTCATTATTTTAATCTTTCTCTCATCTCTTAAACCGTTGCCCAACAAACACGCACCAAACCACAAGAAGGTGATTTACAAATTTCTCTTGCCCCCAGCAATTTCAACAGGCAACATAAATAAGCCCTGTCTTCGCCTGGCATTGCTTTGTATGTGCTGCTCATAGGACAAAGAATGAAAGCTCCAGCCTCGTCCCTGGCTCCTCCTGTGCAGCTCTGTGGTCCCCGGGGACAGACAGACTATTATAACTATATTTAAATTAAAGAAAAAACTCCTGCCCTGCTGGCGTCACTGCTCTTCTGCAGGCAAGGGTTAAGATGTGTGCTTGCTGTAGCGGTGGGAGCAAGTGCCAAGATGGCAAATGAGGTGTTCGTCAAGCCCCAGCCTTGGTGTTATTAATCAGCTTTCTAGTCTAAAGGTGGGCGTCCAGACTGAGCCTTACATAGCACCAAAGGTCATGAGTAGTGCGAGGGAGCAACTCTCAGGGACAAGAAAAAAATATCGCATGTGAGCCAATATGACAGTAACAATATGGGTCTTTTTCACCACATAGAAAGAGATGTGTTTTGTTTCCTCCAGCAAATCCCCTGGGCCTAATTCTTTGCTATTCTGCCTCCTCAATCCCCCAGGCCTGTGAACAGTAAGTGTTTGGCAAGCTGGTTTTCACAGTCACTAAATGGTTCTGCAATAAAGCTCAGGACCGTAATTAAGATGGAAATACTTTCCCTCCCGTGTGTCCTCATTTTAACAGCTAGTAAACTAATGGCAGTGCTCTAGCTCAGTGTACAGCTACAGAGTACACCTGAAGCAACAACACAAACAGTATTTTCTAAGCTTAAAGTTGTGTGATGGATAGAATCACAGAGTCATAGATTGCATAGGTTGGAAGGGACCTTTCAGATCATCTAGTCCAACCATCAACCTAACTCTGACGAAAACCATCACTAAACTATATCTCTAAGCTCTATGTCTACCCGTCTTTTAAATACCTCCAGGGACAGTGACTCAACCACTTCCCTGGGCAGTCTGTTCCAATGTTTGATAACCCTTTTGGTGAAGAAATTTTTCCTAATATCCAATCTAAACCTCCCCTGGTGCAACTTGGGGCTGTTTCCTCTTGTCCTATTGCCTGTTACTCCATAGAAGAGACTGACCCCCACCTCTCTACATCCTCCTTTCAGGCAGTTGTAGAGAGCTATAAGGTCTCCCCTCAGCCTCCTCTTCTCCAGGCTGAACGACCCCAGTTCCCTCAGCTGCTCCTCATAAGGCTTGTTCTCCAGAGCCCTCATCTGCCTTTTCCTACTCTTATTTGTGTGTGGCTTGTATATCACAGCATTTTTTTGTTGCAGAAGTAGTAGTAGTAACACAGATCTTGAATGGTTTAAATGAGAGACACAAGTATGCACTTAAGAGCTGGAAACATTTGCCCACCCACGGGTGCAGAGCCAATCTGGCTTCCCTTTAAAAAACCACAACTTCTCAGCCTTTTACAAGAGCCAGCCAAGGCGTTTCTCTCCACTTCAGCTCTTGAAATGCCGGGCAGGATTTACCCAGAGTGCTAATCAGCTATTGCATTATGCCCTAATAGTATCCACGTATTGATCATGGGCAGAAGATTTCTAATTGCACGTATTTCCGTGATTAAACCGTTCAGGCTGAAGTGCTGTTTATGTTATTCTCTTCTAAATCAGAAGCCCTTTCCTGTCCTACTGGGTCCAGGCGCTCCCTCCCCAGGACGAGGGTCCCGTGGGCAATGCAGGGTCCTGCATCCTCGGAGCTGCCCGATTGCTTCAGGTGTGCGGGGAATGTGGGGGGACGCGTGGCTGGGGCGGTGGGAGGCGGCCGGGACCCCCCAGCAAAAATGCCAGCCTTGCTTTCCCAGGCACCACGGAGCAGACAAGCATGGGTGGATCCTCTCCCACCTGCAAAGGAAGGTAATGTAATTATTCATCTTGTTTCCTCGGAGAGGACAAAGGGTGTTTTATTTGATATTTTACTCCTATAACGCCTTCAGCGCGCAAGTTACCCCTTCGATTTTGCTCCTTCCCCGCTGTAGCTGCGTTGCGCCACTGATACGTCTCCTCCTGGACACGAAGCAGAAGTGAGCGACCAGGAGCGAGAGGCTGGGACTGTCGATCAGCGCTGATTTGGAAAGCACGTCCCGGAGGCTGGTGCTCCCAAGGTGGAGGAAGAAGCCAGGGAATGCGGTGGGAATGAGCCCCAGGGAAAGCAGAGGGGCTGTGGGTCTGGGGAGGTGAGGGGGTCACTTCGCTGCGCTGGGCTTCGGCAGGCTCCTGCCAAGTGTGGGGAAAATACAGTCACTTGAAAAGTGATGCCAAGATTCATTTTTTTCTATTTGTCCTTGAAACTGTGGTTTCTTAGTGTATCTCCAAGGCCTTGTGATAAAAGTCCTCAATTTCTTCTGCCAGTGTGAGCAATGAATGGCCGGAAACTGGGACTTTTTCTGTACGTTGTTTAAAATTTGATGGAGAACTTTACTTATTGCATCCACTTTCTCAAAAATAAAGTTGATGGGATTTAAGTATCAGATCAGAGAAGCTTTGAGGTTCTGAGCTTAAGTCTCTCCTCTGAACAAAATTTTTGCAGTCTCTCAGTCTGTACAGGTTGAAAAACGATCAATGAAGTCAGTTTGCCCTGTTTTGAGCATTATCTACTGGTGAGATGCAATAAGGGCCAGCTGGATTATCTCCTGTTCATGGGTTGTGACCCATTTTCAGGGCTGAACAAAGGCCGTCACATGTGGGATTGTAGCAATTTAGAATTTTAGGAATATTATCTTGTTTTACAATGGATTTACAGATTTAAGTCAGTAAGATTCCTGGTTCTAAAATATAACAACTGGATTACAAGCAGAAATATGTGATAATTAAAATATTCCATGTAATGAAAGTGTAACCTGGGGAGAAGTGGAATTGGGAAGAGTGTGTCCCTTATAAATTTCTACTTTCACCATGGAAAAGATCTTGTTTCTCTCCGCTGTCTCCATTTCATTCCTTCCTCTCCCGCTGTCTCCCTGCTTTCATGAAACCTGTAGTAATTTGCTTGTCTGCCACTTTACTGAATAACTGCTTCGAGGTGGGTTCAATATTAGGGAATGGACAAATGCGCAAAAATATCATGGTCACATAAAATCAATTTTCTTGAGAAAGAACAACAATAAAGCTAACGAGCTCCCTTCCCTTTACTACTTTGTAAGCCTTAGAATAATTTAATAAATGCAAATGTATGCAAAGAGCCATGGAGGGATATAAATTTTACTTAACATTATTTTGAAGGTGACCTGTGCTACCGTACGTCTTTGGTTGGAGTAAGATGGCCATTTCCAGTTCACATTTGTATACGTGAAGGGGGCGTGTGTGCGTATAGAGATGCTCGTGCACACGTACATACACCCACCTGGCAGCGATTGTCAGTCCCGACAACAACCCCATGCCACAGCCGACATGTCAAAGGTCGAGGAGAAGTTTTTTTTGTAAACGTGGGGAAATCCTGCCTTGAATAACCAATCATTTGACCTTTGCCAGCTATTAGTCTAGTCGGTAGTAATTATCCAAAGGAGATTAAATTATGAGACTCTCAAGGCGAGGTACTTTGCATAGTGAATAAAACCAGGGATTAAACACGGATACTTTCCGAACGCCGAGGGAGCTGGCAGCGGGGTAACAGCTTTAGAGGAAAAGCAAGTAAATTGCGGTTTTCTCTCCAGGCTCCTTGCTCCCTTCCCTGAGCTTGCCAGCCCTGAGCGATCCTTGTCAAGGGCTGGTGACCGGGCACCTCTGGCTAATCGAACAGGCTGCAAGTGATACTGAAATAACAACGCTGCGTTTGTAAACGGCGCAGGTGGTGCCTGGGTCCTGCGACGGGAACACCTTCATAAACACCTGTATGCCAGGTGATGCTATTTTGAGGTTGGATGCTAGATTTCTAAGGCCTGATACCTGTTCCCGAAACACCATCCCAGCTCCCGAGGTGCCAACCATCTCCTCAGGCGCCCGTGAGCCGTTTCCCTGGTGGCACAGCCGACGGCCTCAGGATAAGTCCAGGCACATGCGGTGCTGCAGCTCGTGGCACCATGGTGTTGGTGGGGCTGGCACAGCGGGCTGGAAGGCAGGATCCAGCCACACTGGCTATTCCCACCGGCTTCCTTGCGTCCCTTGCCATGGGACAGCTGATGGAGTGCTTCCCATGGCCGCTGTCCCACCTGCTCCAGGTGGGACTGTCTGCGTGGGCTGAAGCACCTGGAGGTGGTGGTTTAAACTCACCCATCTGCTTTCACAGGAGGAGGCTGTAGAGATGCCGGGGCTTTACTGCCTCCACAGTGGCCAGGGTAACCAACACCCTAACCCTGACCAACAACTGGGAGCTCAAAACCTCTGTCCCACCACAGCTCCCGCTCATGTCACCACACGGCTCTGCAGCTGGCAGCCCAAAACCCACATCTGGCCCCCTTCCAAGCCAGCTGGAAGTCCCACCACCACCCCTCCTTCTGCCGCCTGGCCCCACACTGGTGGCTGCTGGGTCAGCTGGGCAGGGCCACAGGACACTTTGGTGACCGCAGGCTGCTCCAGCACCAGCGTAACGTCCTTCCATGGTTTCGGGCTGGTAATGGCTGCTCCCCTCAGGGAGGAAGCAGCAGCTGGCTGTGGAGATGCTGTGTGGTGGGAAGAAGGAAAACCAGGGGACCAACAGCCATGAGGAGAAAGCAATATTTCAGAGAAGAGATTTGTTGCAAGTATGACTTGAATCCTGGAGTGGCTGGAAATTCATGGGAGAGGAGAGCAAGCAAGGTAATGAGGTGGGTCCAAGGCCTAGGGCAAAAAAGGAAGAAGAAAGCCCTGTGCAATGGGAGAACCTGAGATATTTTAGAAAAAAAGGGTGATGCAAAAATCTGACGGTAAGAAGTATATTTTCAGACAGGAGCAATGCCAGGGCAGTGCAAAAAGCTGGCACCACCGCCTTCCTTACCCCCACGGGGAGCAGATGAGCTCGGGGCACCCATCAATCACTCCCCGCCTTGCGTGGGGTGGGCTCTGCCTCCAGCCTTGTCCTTGGCTAACCCGTGGGGGGAAAGAGTTGCAGGAGGACGGGGGACCGATGCCTCCGTCCCGGGCTGGCTCCAGGCTCCGAGCTGAACAATTCTTTGAATTGTCACAGGGGGATGAACTGTGGCCAGGCATGTTACAAAGCGGGGGTGATGCCGCTGCTGCTGATGTGCCTGAGGTGTCCTGCTGGCTGGTCACTGATCGGGACTGAAGCGTCAGCACTTGGATAAATCAGTTGCATGGGATTTACTGAGAGTCTTACAAAGAGCAAATCAACCTTTCGTCAGCCCTGTGCAAATCCTCAGGGGCTGTGGGGAGGGGTGAGGACCTGTGTGGGGGTAGGAAATACCTGCACCTGCCAGACCTCGGTTGTTCTAGAGAAACCTAAAACACCTGAGGGCTCGGGGGTGGAGTGAGAGCTGGCTTGTCCAGGTGTTTAGACCTTTTTCTTTTCGTTTTTCCCCTCTGGTGATTTGAAATAAGAGGCTAGGTCAGTGCTCCCAAAGCCTGCAGGATGTCGCTTGGACTGTGGTAACTCGGTGAACTGAATGACCAGGTCAGTGGTCTTAAAGTCAACCCTTTGACAGGCGCTAGGGAAGTAGCTATAGCGCTTCTGTGGTCCAGGGGAGCGGTTGGGTCATTTGCTCGTGTTGATTTTGGCCTTCAAATCTTTGCAGCAAGCCTTTGCTTGGTTTTTCAGCATGCCTTCACATGAATGAGCAAGCCCTCACATTTACAGCTAGTAAGTGTCCTTACAATGTGCGACCCAGCTTTGCCATATTTGCCCCCAAATCTGTACGTGAAAGTACAAGTTTACTTGAAGAATATTTGCTTGCCAATAAGTAGGACTTTGAGCATGTGGTGGGACTTTAGGACCTCCAGAGGTCCGCTCCATCCTGAGTGGTTCTGTGTAAACAGCGCGTTTAGTGGCAGCATCTGCACCAGATCTGAACGAATGGTATATGTGAATATGTAAAACCATTATAAAATAACTTTATTAGAACAAATACAGACTTCTAACCTGTTGAATCAATACTGGAACCCTTACCTATATTGAAAGTAACTTAAAAACTGAAAAATGCCTCCTCTATATACATTTTGGAACACTTTTGTCTTTTTGGGAATGTATAAGAGTGTTCCACTTATTAACAATTGAATAACATTTAATTACATAACTATAATATACAATAGGTAAAAATAGGTAAAAAGAACAATAGGTAAAATAAAATACTTGTTGACTTCATATCCAGCTGGAGAGGGAAAGCGACTAATTTTGTAGTAGTGAAACAGGTGATGTTTAGCTTGCTAATGTCTTTTCATCGGTGTTTCCTTAATGCATTAAGTACCTTACAGGGATATGTGCGGTGGTTACACAAACCTTGACTTTATTCACAACTGGTATATTGGGAGGCAAAGCCAGGCGGCCCTTGTTGACTGTTAGTGAACAAACTACTGACACTCGGGGATTCCCCCTGCCCACCCTCCCCACTCGCCACCTCAACCACGACAGGTTTCTGGCATGATTTCTACTTAGACATGAAGAAAAACCCAAGTGTAAATCTGATAATAGCTCGTACGGGGCTTAACAAAACAAAATTGCTGTGCTAACTCCTATTGGTACCTGGATGTTATAAATTCTGGTTGTCATCTATTTGCCTGTTGGGCACTGGCATTTAAACAAAGCATGCAGAATTTAAAATGTGTGCTTGATTTTTTTTGGAGTCCAGCATTTAAGTTTATAACTTTTGGGAGAGTTTTGTGGGGGATTTTTTGTGTTTGGTTTTCATTTCTTTCTTGTTTTTTTTTTTGTTTGTTTGTTTGTTTGTTTTTTTTTTTTTAAATCTGCCACGTGTGTCTCCACATACAAAGCATCCTCTGTCTTCAGCTGGTGGTGGGCTGGCGGGGAGCAGGGTTTGCCCTGTTTGTAGGGCGGGATGCTGTGGGGAGAATGATGCCCTGGCCAGCCCTGGGGCTCGGTGGCACTGTAGCATGACAGCAGAAGTCAGAAAACGTCTGTGGTGAGGGAGCTCCAGTCAAACTGGTTCCAGTGCCGATCTCGTCTGAACGGTCCCCAGACATCGGTTTCGAGATCCAGGCAAGGCTTTCTTTAATCTTGCTGCAGGGAATGGCTGTAAACGTTTCTGTAGCTGTTCAGGCTCAAGTCAAGCTGGTTAAGGCAATGTGAAATTCAAGGTCAAAAGGTGAAATGCTGCTAAATTTAAGATTTGCGTTTATGCACAGGAGTAAATGGTTACTTGGATCGTTTCCATTTCAGACGCAGTGAGTAAGGTATGGCTCTTCCAGCATCCGTCTCCCCCTGCCGCTGGGTACTGTAGTCATTTCACAGGAGTTATGAACCGAAAATGTCCTCCCTAAACGTGTTTTCCCAAAAGTATGCAAGCAGAACTGCTCTTGTGCATCCAGGCTTGTATCTATAAATGTCTGGACATGGCATGTGGCTCTGTAGGTTCACATCTTCCCTTATACAGGACTAAACAGTGTATTCTCCTGTCAGTTGGTTCCTACCACTTGTCTTCAAACAGTGGAAAAACTCGGGCATTAGAGATGCTTGGGATAAGAATCCATTCACAGATACACAAACACATTTGATGGGATCCTCTCAGTGGAAGAGAGTGAGGTTTTGGTGTGTTTTGTTTTGTTTTGTTATTTTTCTTGTGTTGGAGCTTAAAGGGACAAAACCAGAGTACTAGCAGAGAAGCAGTACTTTAGGGAACCTTTTTCCACATGACTACTTGTACTCTTTTTACTCTTCCCCCCCCCTCCAGCACAATGTTGGGATGGCGATGCTGTTGGTCCTTTCTGAAGGACTTGCAAAACAGACCATCTGTCTTTTAAACAGCTCGTGACATTCGTGGTTTGATAATTGCAGGTTGTCTATACAGCTCCCAGACGCGTTTAAATCATACGGTCGTGCCAGGTATAACTCTTCCATTTCTGCTTCCAAGCTGGCGCGTGGTTTGTTTGCTGCCGAGTAAATGCAGTCACGGGATAGAGGTGTCCGAATTTAGCGGAAAGCGAGGTTATCTGCTGCAGTGACCCACCGCAGAGGAGGCAGGTGTGAGGAGGGACTCTGTAAGTGCAGGACTGTGAGGCCGGTGCCTCCTCCACGGGAACTGTTGCCGCCCTGTCTGTCCCCTGCAGTTGCTATAGGTGATGCCAGGCGCCAGCTCAACATACGATCTTCCCCCATTCTCCGGGGATCTGGTAGCCAACACCGTGAGGAAGAATTGATGGGAAATAGCAATGCTGGCTGTGAATTAATTAAAGCATTGGCTCCGGGTGTTCTTCAGTAGTGTTAACTTTCCCTTGGAAGATATTTTAGATTTCTTTCTTTTTTTTTTTTTTTTTTTTTTAAATTGATGACATCTTTCACTGGCTGCTCATCTCTTTTTTCTGCTATTTCTTAGCACCATTGTGCTGATTTAGTGTCTCTCTTTAAAACCAAATTAAAAGTAAGCTTTCATGCTTCTGTGAGGGTATCTTCCCCCTTTTCAGTAGGAATTTGCAGATAAATGCACTTTTTTGGGTTTTTTTTACATAGCCTTCTTCAAAACTGTTGGTGGTATGTTATATAGCGTGCAATTTAAAGGAATTTTTCAAGTGATTTAGTGAAATAACCTCTCGAACTCATCTTGATTTACATCTGCTGCTTTCATACAATTCTGTCCCAAAAGAGCAAATTTGACACCTGTGCTTTGGTCCTTCATTCGCCATCTTCATTAGTTTTCTTCTTTTATTTATTCTTCTCCATTTTCCACTCACTGATAAGAACTAAGTAGCTTGCACACCCGGTTATTACTAACAAACTGGGCTCTAAAGTCTGTCTGACTTTCAGTAGTTCCAGAATTGGAATGTGATCCGGGTTTCATCCTGGATGAACAACAAGCTTTTGCCAGGCACTAATATCTGATACTGAGTTACAGTGGTTGAACTTACTAAACACAGGGGTGGAAAAAAAATAATAAATCAAGCACTGTATGGAACTGATGTGAAGGGCTGGGTGAATTAAACTGCTGCCTTCGGCTAATATAATAAAGACCAGATTGGAGTTAGGAGATATTGGGTTTGTTGCTGTCCCCAGAAACCTTCCTCCGGGGGAGTTCACTTACCTCCAACACCTGAAAAGACAGGTTGGCCAATACAGCTTTTTCAGACTGCAATGGAGACGCTAAGGTGATACAGGCTCCAGATGAGCTGGAGCTGGGTGGGAAGATGTGTAACAGCCAAGCTGTGAAACCAGCAAATACAGGGATGTTTTCTCCTTACAGAGACTTGGGCTCACCCAAAGCTGTGCAGGAGCCAGTCTGCTGCCACAGGTCAGACATGAGGCTTTCTTCTGCCCTCTTGGATTTCCCCTCGAGCCTTTTGTCAAAAAAGAAACTGGAATAAAATGTCCTAGAATTCATATAGTGGCATAGTTACACGTCACGTATGTAATACCCGTTTGGTACAAATACAGCCATAATTAAATTTTTCTGGAGAATAAATGTGAACATGCAGGTGCTATGTTACATGGACAACTAAAAGGCTGTGTCCTGAAAAGCTGAGAATCTTCTCTGGCATTAGGAATCTAACTTTGACCAGATGTTGATGGTAATTGAGTTGCAATACCATGATGGGAATTGCCCAGTGGGGAAACAACTTCGCTTTTAAAATGTCATAACTCAAAACTTGATTTAGTGTATTGCATAAAAGTCAGCATGGGTTGTATTTGATACATTCTCTTTTTATTAGTACTCTGCAAAGAAAAGGAAGAAAAGTTCTTACGGTCCCCATAGCGTGTGTGTATTCCAGCTCTGTGTGCTTGCCCAGTGCTAACTCTTTCCACTAGCGTTGTAGCTGGGAGGTGCGCAGAGCAGTTTGCCTTGGAAGGCACCTGGAGATCACCCAGTGCAGGGTTGACTTAAAGGTTCTTCAGGGTCTGGGCTGGTCGAGCCCATGCTAGCATGTAGCAGTCTAGCTCTTCCCAGACAGTACTCAAAGATTTAAGTTAAAAAAGTTTACTTGGGAAGCAAATATTGGAGATTTTTACATAAGAACTGCATGCCCAAATACATATGCTTTCATGCTTGTGTATATGTAATATATTACACTCAAGTGCACGGAGCAGGGAACTATTATTGTGACCACACTCGTGGAAATATTTGAATTTAGCTGCCTTTATGTAAACCCGCTGGCCTTAAGCCCACAGTGCAGGGTGACATGCGTAGCGCAGCAGTCCGTGTTCTCAGGCCAAATGCTCAAAGGGGCTTTCAGCGTTTCCATTTCAACCCTCTCAAGCAGGGGGTCCTAGCTTGGCCTACAAAATACTTCTCTGAAATATTTTTCTCAAAAAAAAAAAAAAAATTTCTATGAAAAACTTCACATTAAAAGGGGTGAAACTGGTTACCCTCTGTTGCCACCCCAATAATTCAGTGGAGGAGGGAGAGCCTCCCCTGCCTCCAGCGCTCGTGGTGGCTGGCTGGGTGGCCATCAGCAGGGCAGACCCAGCTACTGCTGGAGCGCAAACCTAGTGCTTGACATCTGTTACCTGGGGGTAAGTTCCTCACTGAAACGTTGTAGAGAAGCTGAAAAGCTGTTTAGAAATCCAGCCACGAGAAGCATGTTAAAAACCCAGTACTAACCCAAATCATATGGTTAAGACTTCATTTAGCTACTTGGAAAACAGGAGCAACGTCCAGTATGTGCCTGAAGCGCTTGATTTCTCCCCCTCTCCTGCTTCCCCATTTTATTTATTCCTGCTCCCGGGATGCTTTCTGCTGTGTTATGGTCCAGTTGGTGTAACACCCATAGTTCCCAAAGCTTTTGCATTGCTTGTATTTAAATCCCACCTCAAGAAGCTCACATGTGTCTGTTCTTGTACCTGACACTGCTTCACAGAAATCCAGCTGCTAACGGAGAAGTGGAAAGTGTCCAACTGACCCTTGTGTCTGATCCAGCCTTCCACACCAAGGACCAAAGGCAATAGCAAGATATTTTGGGACAAGGACAGGATGTTAGTCTGGTGTGTCCTTCCCTCCAAACACAAACCAGCTTTGAAAGGACTGTACTGGTGGAGAAGGTGCTGTGGACAACCCTCCTGTGTGTGGCCCCTTATGGCAACAGGCCGGGACCAAGCGCGTGAAGTGGCTTAAGAGAAAAGAATGGTCGCTAAACAGACAAGACAGTAGACAAAGAGAGAAAAATATTCCATAATGAATATACTTTATTAATGAATTCAGACTCGAGACAGGCACTGCTTTTGCAAACTGTATCTCAGCACACACATGCGCTTCACTTTCATGTTCGTGGCAACTGGCATTCTGGGATTCTGAAGTTTAAAATACAAACGAAGAAACCCGTTGTATGTAGCCTGATGTATCTCAATGTCACTAGCCTTCTATAGTGGAGCAATAGCAATAACAAAAATATTCAGTCGCTACAAAAAGCAGATGTTCTGATAATAAACAACGGTGGTTCTTAACACGCTTTAGCAAAGGCGGGGGTCAGCGCGGCAAGCCGCCTTAGAAAGCTGCCGTTCTGCCCAATCACAGAACCGCTGAGAGCAGACGCAAAGGCAGGAGTGCCTCACCTGCAACAGCATCTCCATAGCACCAAGTGACCTGTCTAGCAATAACACTTAACTTAAAAGGGTTTCATTTTAAACCCTTCTTGATGAAGGCGTTTGGCCTCAGAGCTAGGGTGGCCCAAGGGAATGTACCGTGGCAGTTCCTGCAGCTCAGGTGATGGACAACAACTCAGTCCCTTTGGATTATGAGGCAGAAGCTGCATGCTAATGTGGATTATTTTTATCAAATGTTCTACTGAAAATGAACTGAAAGAACCAAAAATGTAATAGCTCAAGGGATTTTGCAGATAGTTAACCAGATGGCGGGGGGGGTAAAAAGCTATGACAAAACATCAGAGGGTCATTCCAGCTTTCCTTGAATTATTGAAGCTATCAAAACAATATAACAAATCCTGCGCACGTGACGGTAGAAAAAAAAAATTACAGGATGTTTGTCAACTCTCAACTAACTGAGTTGGAATGGTGTTTTGGGGAAAGTCGGATAAACAGTCCCAGCACACGTGGCCTGAAGAGACAATACGGAGACTACAATGTAGAAAGCTTGCGGGTGTCAAGCCGTAGTTTGAAATTACTTATAAAACCTGTTGCTCAGACATCCATATCCCATATGGAAGCTTCACAGGCAGACAGCTAGTGCCACGTTTATTATCCCACGCTGCACCAAGACAGGTCCAACGCAACCGCAGTGACCGTAAGTAAGGCACGGTTATGGTTTTCCAAATTTCTCCAAGCAAGACGGAGGGAAAAACCTCATTTATTTTTCTTGAGAGAATGCTACTAGGAAAACCATGGCTGGAAACCACATTGATTTTCCTCTGTAAGTCTTTGGATTTTTCTAAGCTAGACAGCTCCGTGTGAGCCGGACCAAATTACAACACAGTTATGTATATGAATAACGTGGTTGTATTTTGGGGTACAAATTAATAGAAAATATCAGAAATCTCTCTCCCCAGTAGCTGTGAGAGCCACACCTGAATCTTGCTTTCTACTGATCGTGTTTGTCTTGCCCAGTGTAATTAAAGCATCCCCAGTCTAGGCCGTTATGAGCTGTCGTCTAATCAGGCTGAAATATCAACTAGCTCTATTTTTTGCGTTCATCTTCACAGCAATCCCCACAGTGCTGGGGGACCACGCTATGAATAGAACACTTCTGAAATGCAGTCAACAGACATTTCCGTGCTACTCCAGGGAAGGCACAGATAATTATTTTAATTGCCCCCAGTTTGCTCTTCTGTCCATAATTATAGTTTTGAGTTTATAAATAACAAAGCACGATTTTAAAAACCAAAACAAACCCCTCAATTACACCACAGTTCCTGAGATAATTAAGTCTCCAAATGTGGCTGTGTAGAAGGGAACGAAAACTACATTGCAGAAGCCCATAACATACAGATGTGCGTAAGCGGAGCAAAGCGACAGGATGGAAAACGTCACTAGGAAAATAAACTCTCTCATCATTATTTCACTGCTTTTTACCTAAAAAACCACAATGGCCTATTGTTTCGATTCAACCTATTGTTCTGTTGCATTTTTTGCTATTGAAGGAACCAACAGTCAGTCAGTGAGAGCTTCCTGAGGAGCAGCAGCCTGAAAAGCTAAATGCAGTATCCTGTACCTAAAGCTTGTTTTGCTGCAGATTTAGGAAAAAACGTACAAGGCAAGTTACTGAGGTAAATTAAAGCACACTGTTTAGGATTTAACTTGTCTGGATACCCCCTTCTACTGGAAAACACGCTCCTGTTTTACAAGTACGGTGGTTAAAACCTGCAAAACGAAGCAGAAGAAAGCTCTGCCCTGTCGCATCCTCACTTGGTGGACATTCCTCTGTTGTTACAGGGTGTTGCGTACTGCCAGGGACAGGACAAGAAAAACTCTGGGTCGGGAGCCAGCAGCACAGCAGGAGGCTTCATCAGCCACGAACAGGAGCAAAACAGGGCTTCAGAAGGAGCAGTGCCCTCGCTGAACAACCGGCTTCACCACAACAAACACAAAACCAGCTGGACAGCCTGTAACACACGCTTTGGATAAACAGAGACCTATGGATGCGAGACAGCTATAGCTTAAGTGTTTCAAAAGATCTTTGCCCAACAAGGAAACAAATTATATATTAAAAACCTTTTACAAAATACATGCTCTGGTCTTTCTCTGCTTAATATCTTCCTTGCTTGAAGCTTGGCTGTTGCCCAAACGCATCCAGAGCAACGCTCAGCGATAACTCAAAAATGTGCGGTTAATCTGTGTGTAGTCTCAGCTCCTGAATGCCAGGAGCAAAAGCGTATTTTTCAGCGAGGAAAAAATCACACAGTATCATCGTGTTAATGCAAGTTTTTAGATGGCTGAGATAAGGCAAATACTTCTGTAAACTCCTTTGAGAAAAGACAAAAACTCTAAGGTGAAGAATTCCTCTCTTTTTCAATGTCATTTTATCCACAAACAAGTATAAGGCCCAGTAGAGAGCTTCCGGCACTACAGCGAGAAAAACTTTAGCTTGCTTTTTTTTTTTCCCCCTTTTTTTTTTTTTGTTAAAACCTTACAGCTATATTTCATCATAAAAACTAGTTTGAAGAAAGAGTAAACTTTTGCTCTTTGCTCTATCTTGACACTCCTCCAGAGACACATAACAGAAATATTTCAGATTCATTTTTGTCTCCTACTTGCAGGAAACAGGAAAGTTGCAGTTCTTAATTTCCAGGCTTCTGAAATGAGAAAGATAAAGAATTTATATGTTGAAACAAGACATCTTTGCTTTCTTCAAAGAGAAAAAAAAAAGCATCACAACCTAAAAGCAGTGCTTTAGTGAAACTGGATATTTTTACCTTAACCATAATAAACAAAAACGTTGTTATGCCACATGCACATCCCATTTATTATCCGTGTAACCCTACTAGGTGAGAAACAAAAATCTGTACTCATATTCCAGTATGATATGGACTTTAGATTGTATATTATTGTAGTAATTGCTGCTGACTGAAACCCAGTACTGTGGAATGAGACTAAAAGAAGCCAGTTTTTTGTTTCATAGGCTCAATTTTGTGCATGCAAAGGAAAGGTCTTCAAACACCTTCTTATCTGTACCTGAATGAATTAAGATGAAAACAGCTAACAAAAAGTTTGCAATTTTAGGACACCAGTTGTGGTGTCCTCCCCTCATGAGGCTCCTTATGGCCCTGAAGATGCTCACAGTCAGAGCTCTGGGATGCCTCTCGCATTCAGAAAAGCTCTGAGGGTGGCAAAATACCCGTGCTGTGTATTACAATCATTCTGATGCTCTGCCAGTTTTGAAGGGGAGACGAGGGCAAGAATGCCTCTGCAACTGTGGACGGCCATGGCCTTACGAAGTCACAACCACCCGAGGAAAACCATCACCCCAGCTACCCAAATCAAGCTGGCACAGTAAGAGGAGGCACCTGCTGCTGCTGATTAAATTAGAGGGATCCTCAGAGCTCACAAGAGTCCCTAACAGACTTTACTTTTGCAGAGTGGGTCAGGTTCATCAATTTAAAAAAACACTTCTTCCTAATGGCAGACTTGTCTTCATGGAAGTAATTCTTATTCTGACTGGTGCTATGTAGAGATAGCTCCTGAGGAAACAATTTCAGCTTTCTTAGTGTACGAGCTGAGCAGCACAACTTAAATAGGGTTGTGGCCAGTGATGAAGAACTAGGCAGATTCCTTCGGGTTGATTTCCAGATATTAATATGTTTCAGCTTTTTAATAGAGCACGCTGCTCCTACAGAGAGACTGTATTATGTTGTGTTCCATGTATCAACTATTTGTCAACAGAAAAAAAACCACAGAGCTGACTTTTTTGACAAATTTTTTGCTTGTGTGACTTTTTAGAGTATATTCTAATGACTGGTATTCTGCAAACTTTTGTGAGAACCATCATCTGCTTCATTAACGCAGTGAAGGGGTGGAGAAAAATCAGAGAGGCTACTGACATCCGATGTTTCAGCTCAGTAAGAGCCCCACACAGCTACCCGCGCAGCAGGAACTTTTGCCTGTATCTCTTTCACAAGTCTCATGAAGCTATGTATTGCAGGGGAGGATGTAAACTGCACACCAAAACAACTGTTCTCAGCTCTGCGTGCATGTTTATAATGAAACATCTGCAGCTCTTCCACAAATCTCTAAATATTTTTCAATTACCACATCTTAAAGACTTGAATCAGTACTAATGAGTTGGCACAATATCATACTACTAGAAATTTTATGTTGTACACTAAAACCCTAAGAAAAGAGGTCAAACCAAGTGAAAACAAAATAAAAATCCCTTCATCTCCTGTCATAGAAACAAACCCACAAATACCTCATAACATAGTATCAACTAGAGTGTGGGTTCACATCAGTGAATGCGTGAAAGCAAAGAATAACGCTGAACTTCTCTACAGAAGGTTTGGAATGAAGATTATACAGGAATATTGTTTTTCTCTATCCAAAATGAGAAATGTACAAATCTAGCACATGACCTGAATGAATTTTAGAGCTGATGAACACTGACTACCTTGTGTGGTGCTCACCGGGTGTTACAGTCCTCTAAAGGCATTTATTTAGATTGTTAAAGGTAGGAACACAGGTGAATACGTGCCTATATTGATGAAAAATATATATGATCAAGCTGTTTTTTCTTTAAAAGGCTTAAACTTACCGAATCATCTATCTGTCTGATGCCACCAATACCTCCATAATGAAATTAAAATAATTTTTTAACAGTTGGATATATTCCTACCTGACTACTATGTTTTTGTGACTTTGTCAGCATTGCTTTTTACATCTGAGAAAACACCATCACTGACTAAAAGCCAAGTTTAACATTTTCATTTCATGCACAACTTCAAATGAAAGACCTCCACAGCTGGAATGGAGTATTTAATCTGCTTAATTATCATTGTTCTTCAAAACTCACCAACCCATGGTTTGGATGGATTTGTGTAAGATGAGGCAGTAAAAGCAGAGATTAAGCAGGCTATGTGAATCTGCATATAGATTTTACATTAGGATTCTACAGTCATTTCAAATGATTCAGAAGCAATTACATGACCGACACATGATGAATCAATACGTATGCGTGAAGCCATCAGACACATAATGCGTATCAGTAACAAAAAGGGGATGTATGCCAAGAAGCGGTATGGCCAACACTACCCAGCAACAGAACAGTCAGTGATGGTTTGCATATAAGCTAGTAATTACCTATGTGTGCTGGTTAACTTTCAAGTTAACTGCTTTTTACTTGTCTTGACGGGTGCACACGAAATGGCAGAATCTGCTCTCACCAGATGTTATGTGAATGCTGTGACATTCAAGTGTGGGCAAGTGAACGGTTCACGTGGTCTGAGCAGTAACCTCATTGGGTTGTGTCTCTCCTCCAAACAACCCGCCGAAACACGGAAAGAGAAAATGAAAGCCAGTTCTCTCAAACCAGAGGAGGAAGGGATTGCCAGAGCAGGGCTCAAGCGCCTGGGCACATCCACCTCAAAGCTGTGGCTGAGCTGGGGTCCCATCACAGTCCTATTAGCTCATAGAAATATTGTTGTTCTGTGTAAAAGTAACCATTTTACTCCCAGACCCATCCACTGGGGGAAGAGAGAGCGTTAAGCGATGAGAGGAGAGAGTCCTGTCACAGGCGCCGGTGGTTTGTTTCAGTCAGGGTAACATCCTTGCTTACTCCACTTACTTTGTTACAAAGTTAAGACGGAGTATCATGGAGTATTTTCACAACACCTGGGATTTTTAAGCAAGGAACACGTGCTACACAAAATGAAAACAGGACACCAAGAAGATATAAGTACTTAGAGAAGGGGAGGGGGTGGTGGCGGAACTGCAACCTTCAAGGAAAAGGGAGAGAATGCAGCATAAAAAACAGGCAGGCTAAGAGGACAGATTTGTGTTCCCGAAATGCTTATTACCATTCCCGAGAGATGACAGCAATCAGGAAAAAAAACATGAAAAAACAAAGCAAAGCTCATGAACAAGCTGAGCAACATCTCCCCCAACATCTAGGTAATGAGCAACATCTCCCCCAACATCTAGGTAATGACAGAAACACAATAGAGTAGTATCAAGGATGAACTAGACTATTTCTTTTGAGGCAACTAACATGACACGATTTCTTCCAACTGACTTTTTGCATAGCCAAGAGCGGTACAGTTGCAGAACCAGCTCCTCCACATGCCAAACTGACAGAGCCAGGAAATCCAAAACGCACCATCAATGTGCACCACCAGCGCGCATCAGCAAAGTGCTGGCCACTATTCAGCAAACAAGAAACCCATGTGATAAAGTGCACATCATGAAATTGTGTGAAGTCCTTAATGAAACTAGGGCCTAGTTAAACTCCTGACAACCTTTTTGATATACCTCCTAGAGGCAAACATCCTCCTCCAAGCTGGAACAGGAAAACAAAGGCTGTTGACCCACCTGAATTTGGACGTCACTCTCAAAACAATCCTTTCACTTGCTCGGTGACGGAGTCAAGGTCAATGTCATAGAAGCACGGCCTCGTGGGCAGTCCTGGCATGGTGCTCATCTGTGGGAACAATAAGATGAAGTTATACACCTGCACCTGTAACAGATAATCACTCCACCCGTGTAAACCTTAGATTAAGAGAAAGGCTGGATTGTTCATCATGGACTCAACTGCAGATGTGATCCTCACTACATTTTTTGTTTCTGTTAATAACGTCAAGCTTGGTACTTTTTCTATTCATTTTTAAGGGTAGCTTCTAAAAGACAGGAAAGACAAAATAAGAGCCAGAAAATACAGGCTGGCATAGCAACCTAAGAATAAACTCCTTAACAAAACGAAGACACTTTGGGATTTATTTGTTCCTTGGATTATTTATCCAGAACATTTATCCATTTATATCTACTAGGAAAAAAATCACACAGAAAAGGGCAAGGACATAATTGCCCGAATTCACCTGGTGATATGAACGTGCTGAACTCAGACCTCTCCCACAGAAAGCCAGAATATAGGAGCAGAATTAATGGCAACACTTTCATGACTGATTACTTAATGTATGGAACAAATTGGAATAGTTCAAGTAAATGCACATGGATTACAGTTGAATCCTAATTTAGTAGTTAGAATTAACAGGTTCAGATATGAAGCTAAAGCAACCCAATTATCTCAAACTATACATAATTAAGATCCTGATCTAGCATAAGACACCAGCATCTGCATACTTTTAAACATGTAAATAGTTTCATGGGCTTAAATAACACAGTTAACTACAGCTCTGCTCACGCTACTTGTACTATTACTTACAACTGGCATTTTGGCAGCAACTAAAGATACGTGGGTGGCATGGAAATCTTGAGGTGCTGGTCCATGATAGCTTAAGCCACTTTAAATCAGAGGTACCCCAACTTCTCACCTTCCCTGCCTCAGGACTCCCCTCTTCTTCCTCACAAAGGTGACGCCCGCACAGCAGGTTCAGCAGAATAATGCTATTTTTCAATCTGCTTCATCTTCTCCTGTTTTAGCAACTTGAGCCAGGAGGGGCCTCCCCAGCCCCACTGCCAGCGCTGGCACAGGGTAAAGGCTGCGACTGTGGGGCAGTTTTAAGGCAGGACGAGTTTCGATCAACCTGGACCACTTTGGCTTCACACCCTAAGTCTTCCTAAGATGACAGTTAGAAGCCACCAACCACATTCCCACTAATTCAAGGCACTCTGAAAATAGCATTTGGGCTTAAGGACTCCATAAACCGTTTCGATATCTTAACCTCAGAGGTGGCGGATGGCCCTGTTATATTAGGCTCTATATTAATACCCAAAGAGATGCAATCATGGAATCACGGAATTTTTCAGAGTTGGAAGGGACCTCTAGAGATCATCTGGTCCAACTCCCCTGCTAAAGCAGGATTGCCTAGAGCACATTACTCAGGTCTGCATCCAGGCGGGTCTTGAAAGTCTCCAGAGAAGGGAACTCCACAACCTCCCTGGGCAGCCTGTTCCAGTGCTCTGCCACCCTCACTGTAAAGAAGTTTTTTCTCATATTTGATCAGAACTTCCTATGTTCCAGCTTGTGCCTGTTACCCCTCGTCCTGTTAAAGACATGACAATCTCTGGAAAGCAACCTGGAGTTCAACTTAGCTCAACTGTTTGTTGGCTAAGAGCCTTTAAACATTAAAACCTATTGAACAGGTGCTAGATTTTGAGGAACAGAATTTTAGCTGGGACAAATCAGCGGAGCTTGTTAAAGTTGGTGGTTAATCTGACCCCATGAGGTAACCTTCAAATATGGCTGTGTAGAATAAAAAACAAATAAAAAAATAATTACACTGGCTTGAGTACCAGACACACTCCAAACACAATAACTTAAGGAAAGGGTCAGATTAGGGTATGTTTTCATGATGTGAGCTGAAACCCATTGCTGAAAGGGGACACTTTCACCCTGTGAGCCCCTGGGATGATTCCCCCTTGGAGCTGGCCCTGGCACTCATCTTACTGCAACCAACCTCATTCAACATACTGAACGGACAAAAATACACGTTTTTGTGGCCTGAACTGATGAAAATACAGGTTTTTGTGGCCAGGGTTGGTCAGCTGATGAATTAAATCTGCTTAGTGCATGATCAGATCACCACCAGGCCACCGGCTGCGGGGGTGCAGGCAGAGCACACCGTGGCCAGCCGTCACCTCCCCGCAGAGAGCACAGGGCTTGGGCGGCTTCCTCCCTCCGTTCTCCCAAATTCCCCAAGAAGAACAGCTCAGCTACAGTGTTTTCTCTGGCCAAAGGCAAGCTCTAACAGGCTAATTGGCCTCAGAAGACGAAAAATACACGACCACCATCCTAGCTCCTCCAGAGAGACAGATTTACAGGCCTGCCTCGGGCTGGAGCAGGATGTATTTCTTTGCAAATCAACCTGTTTTGCTGCACATTCAGTGATTGAGTTAGCGTCTCCCTTACGCTTCAGCTATGCTCCGAATGCTCGTGTGATGTTTCCATCGTGGGAATACAAGCAAATTGTAAGATCTCTCCACCACAGCCCCATTTACTCCAGAAAGCTCTGCTGCCATTTCAGAAGGGGGAAAGGAGCTCGGGGAGCTCAGTACCGGTGCAACCATCGTCTCAACCGAGAAAAAAACAACACAACAAGCTCTTCTAGTGGACTCAGTGCATTTCCTCTGTTTTTAAATACAGTCCTTCCTGATCTTTTGTTATTGCACACAGCAGGATTAAAAGGCAAAACTGTCAGTTTGCATCGACCAAGCCCTGCCACTGATTGCGTGGCATCGTTGTATTGGCTGACATTGTCTTGGCATCTTAGCTAAGCACTAAAACACCTTCTTACTATTATTTATCCATTGGCCACACTAGTTGGACTACTACATCATCAGCGTTACTGAATTATTTTCTGTCTCAGATTCCTCCCAGCTTATGAGTTAACGCTTGACAAGAAACTCCCTTAATGAATTACATTTTGCTAGGAGGGGAATGAACAAATTGCCAAAGACAACTTGCTGGTTACTTTGTGTATGACAGTTCTATATCCGAAAGTAAACTCCCAAATTCCAGGTTCCGCCCTCCTCCCCTTTTTTTTTTTTTAAATTTGTCTACAAGCTTGTCCATTTGCCCTGTATAATAAAACCAAGGATCAGTTTAGGGGAGTTTTTCCTTATTTTCTTTAAAATAAAAGTGTGTGTTTTGGGTTTGGTTTTTTTTTCATAGGCCCAGTTCTACACTGGTGTAACTCTGCTATATTAACTAATGGAAATCTATTACATCTATAAAACGTGAATATCAAACCAGCTTATTGCCAGTTCAGGGAATATAACTATTCTCATATTGAAAATTTAAGTCAACAAAAGGGAATGAGTTCATCTGAATCAAAATTACTGCTGTGTAAAATGAAGTACAAGGCAAAAAAATCCACAGAGGAAACACCTTGGGATGAATACCTATGTGAACTACAGAGCGAAAATAAAATACGTCCTGTCATTTTCCCCATGGCCCAGACTTCCAAACAGGCAATGCCGTGTAGATTTACAATCATTTCTCTCCGCTCTCATTATTTGGACACACAGAGTGCAGCAGAATCTATCCCTTTTTCATTACTTCAAGGTCAACAGGAGGAGACGGCTGGCTGGCTGAGGAGATTACTACCGATTATTCCCTCGCCAGCCCTCCATTTCTTTCCTGCAGCCAAAACCGCAGGAGAGAAAAGAGGGTTCAGTCGCGGCGAGGCTTAACTTAGGCTTTGGCTGGCTGGCTTTACACAGGGCTGGGGGTCCAGAACGACCCTCTTCCTTCTTGCTGTTTTCCACCACGCTGAATGAAGGCACCAAAGAGCGAGTTCACAGGCTGGCCTGAACCACAGCAGACACGACCCAGAAGCATCCCTTTCTCTGCCCTAAGTAGCTGGAGCCTAGATTTTTGGGCACAGAGGGGAGGATGCTAACCTGCCCCCCTGGCTGCAGCACAAACTGTACCTGCAGAGTGGCTGGCAGGCTACCTCCACCTCGCCGAGGCTTTCTGAGATGACTGCTTAGTAAAATGACTTCATTTCTAAAACTTGAAAAAAAGGATGATGAGCAACGAAAGAGAAAATATACCCAAACCATAAATCGCTTTGGTAATTAGCAGGTATGTACAGCCTGAAAAACCCCACAGGAACTCATAGCCACACCACAGCTTGCTAGGCATCTCATACAATAGACACCCACTATATATTGCACGGAGATCAGCACAACTCTCCACTGTAATATAACATTTGGATTATAGATTGGTAGCTACACAACATCATGCAGCGTGGCTGTGAGAAATGCGCAGGGTAAGAAGCAGTGAATGACAACACATTATCTGCTTAAGATCACAATCTGAATTTAGGTAGCTGAAATAATCAGTACTTTGTTTGACCAAAACTGTTACTATCACACTTCCCCTGGGAGAAGGAATACATAAGGCATAAACTTTGTACCTTGAGACTTAATGCAACTCATAAGAATGCAGGGGAATAAGAATCCAGCAGCTGCCCACGATATATCATTCAGGAATTAATAGGAACTAGTTTTGTAGGAACTCACTGGAATGAACTGTTTTCTTTGCAAACTGTGCAGCCGTCTACACAGCCATGAGAGCAAATCAACTGCAGAAAGACAATGTGAAAAATGCAATGCCTATTTATTATTATGGCACTCATGTTCAGGGGGCAAAAGCAGCAAGTCTTACAGTCAGCCATCCTGAGGATCATTTACACTGCTGGAAATGGACAACTGGTAGAAGATAATGATTCTAGTTAAGAAAGCCCGAAGGCTACTGTTATTTATACGTGTATGATCTTCCAGAAGTTTACTTACACGGCTAAACAAAAAAAACAATAAGGAGCTTTCTTACAAAAGGAGGATGCCAGTTATTTTTAAGGACGCTATATGAAAGTGCCATTCCACTCCCTCTCCAAGAACCAATCCACTGTCACTGGAAGAGTGACCAAGCTGAGCTTCCCTAGAGTTTCATTTACATTACAGTTACATGTTGACTTGTATTTTCAGTTGGCCGTAAGGTCTATGTAACAGTTGCACAGTCAAGCACTAAGACTCTGCTAGCCAGGTTTGTTATGGTCCCAAGAGGAACTATGCTGCTTAGCTTCCTTTTTTTATCATACAAACATCCACCAGTGGTTGACATATCCTGCCTTTTACTTCAAGCGTGTATACATACATTCATATATACCTCTATATATTTTTTTCATTTATCTGTATGAACAATCCTAATAGGACCTCAGATCACTTTAACTGGGTCAGCACAATGGCATGATGTGCAAAACAGAAGGTCCCGAGGTCTACATCCAACTCATGTTTAGTGTCTTTTTCACCTATGAGACAAGATGTGTCTGCTTTACAGGCATAGCATGGTTTCTAGATAGAGAAAGAAAGCCAGAGGGATCCGTAGTTACACAAAATAGGGAAACCAGATGATTAGAAGGTACCAAAAGAATCGGCAAACAGCTTATTGAGGAAACCTCCCTATTCTGTGGCTTAAGGAGTTAATGTTACATTTGACAAGAAGTGCAAGTAATTCACATTATCTAATTGTATCCTTTTAGTAATTAAGCAACTTAAGACAACCCACAACCACTTCAAACTTGAAATACTGCAGAAAACAGATGTTATTTCTCAAGGGAATCCAGCACACACATGACTGCGGATGACTCCTCAATAAAATCTGATGGGGTGAATCGCACACCCCATACTCCCTCAGCAAGAAACAATACAAGAGGAAACTCAAGAATAGCGCAATAAACCTGCATGCATCATGTTCAACGTGCCAGAATATGTTGGAATCCTGAGGCGCGGCACGAAGGAGCTACGTTTCAGGGTTTCAATAACGTTCCCTAGTGTGAGTTAGAGCTCTGAAAGACAGATCCACCACCAGAACTTTGCTTCCCTGCAGTGCATCTGTCAGTCTCAGCGCATGCCAAGCTGAAAGGAAAAGCTTTCCTCCCTTCTTCTGGAGAAATCCCTCCAGGCCTCCAACCTTGCCTGCTTTTAGGCACTCTTTATCTCCAGTGTCAGATAACTCCTGCTGACACCTGTGGTGCTGGCCATGCACTGGACGCTGGCACCAGGGGAATTGCAATCCATGGGGTGGGAGAGAGAGATTAACAGCCACCTCGCTGCACTGCATGACTGGAGGAGTGAGTGCAGGTCTTATTACCGGATGCCTCCAAGTCCCTGCACTCTCCATCTTAAACCTCTACTTGGAAATTTTTCATGAGACTACCCATGGAACGAGGGTAGCAGGTAGGCCTACAGCACTCTTAAGCACGCTTCCAGTGAGTGGTCACTTATTTCATCTTCACAGTGGACCGTCCTCCACTGCACAGAGGCACTCAGTCTGCACTGAAGAGGGAAGCTAGTGCACAAAAATTAGGCAGAATATCCTAAGTATCTCCAGGGTCAGCTCGTAGTTTGTTCCACAGAACTGGAAAATTTCCCCGCTCTGCGGCGCTGCAGAGCTCTGTCACTTCAGAGGTAGTTCATGTTTTGAATGACAGGTGAAAAAAAAAAATTACATTAAAATAACAGAAAAGAATAATTAGGAGAACAGTATTGTTCATCTTAGTTAACAGAAATACAACTGAATTAAATGGCCAAAACAAAATATGCACAATTTAGTCTAGACAAATACACCCCCCTACCTCCTCCCCTATGAGAGAGGGGAACAACGCCATACCCAAGACTGAACTGATGCTCAAGTGACCTTTCACCACCTCTTAAAAGCAAACAAACCTCAGACGCTCACATTAGGAAAAGCAGACGCATGACGGAGGGAAGTTGGGGCTTCCTTGGAAAAGTATCAACCTTTAAAAACAAACTAATAAATTAAGCCTTGGAAATGGCAATAATTTCTAAAAATCTACTTTAATAGCTACATAATGCTTAAGAAAATATTATCTCATTATTTCTCATTGCCTGAAAATAACAGGGATTTCTAAAAGCAGCTAAGCGATGATCTTTAGCCAGTGTTTAAATATCAGTTTACTTATAAGTTTTAATGAAAATTTGCCAAACCTGATGCTAGCCAGAGGAGGTAGGGAGAACGAAGATCATATTTTCCTTCTCAGGAAATCTAACAAAAAAGGATCTTGTTGCAATATATAAGAACAATCAGAGTAAGAAATTCAACACATTAGCAGCTTTCAAAATGATCAACATAATGTTTGAAAAGATGCTGATGCTACCCTGACACATGCTGTAGTATTCCTTGCAATAAATGGCTCTGTTTCACCAGCACGCTGACTGATATCAGGTGTAGAAGTCCATCTGGCATCAATTATTCTATTATCATTGTCTCTTACTTCAATGTTTCCACATTCTCTGGCAATTGTTCGATATTGTGAAAGGATTTACAACAACAAAATGCATGGACATTGCTCTTCCGCTATCAGCATCTGGATGAAGTTATGAAGGCACTAAATACTGGTTATGCAGTCCTAATTGACCTTGCTGCCAGGTGCTCAAGTGAGACAGAAGTGCCCTGTTACATTCTCTGAGGGATTTCCAGGACCCTACAATTTACCCATCTTGAGTGGAAATATTCTGAACCCGAAAGTGATCTCCTGGGATCACCCTAAGGAAAAAAACAAAACCCACACAACAGTCCACACCTGTCCAATACAGCTTTTGGAGGGATCTGTGGGTGCATATCTCCCAAAGGAAGCTGGGAACGAGAGGAATCGGTCAATGCTTCATTGGCCAAGTTCTTGGTGAACAAGTCAGTGTAATACCACTGGGACTCAAATGCTGCTGTTAGTGACGTGCTGAAGCACCGAAGACACAGAAACAGCATTTTGCTAGTTAGTAAATAAAATATTTAGTCATAGATGTAATCTGTAAAAGAATGAGCCATTTCCCTGATTAAGTAAAATATTTGTGACTCACATAATATGACTGCAGTTCCTCTCAGCAGAGGTGTCTCAACTCGTTTTCACCTTAGAATTTATAAATCCATACCTGAAGCAGAGGAAAACGATCCCCCTAATAACAGCACAATGGGATCAATATTTAGAATTTTACTCAAAAAATACACCTCTCTCTCTGAGGTAGCCTGTTAGATGGTGTTAGGTCAGTGTACTATTTTTTCATACCATCCACAACACAGCATGATGTCTGACAGGGTATTCAGAGCTGTTTCCTCCCTTAAATAGGTTAATTGTTAAACAAAATACTACACAAATGAAAGCTACAAAACCCAAACAAACCTCAAAAAAATCAAGCAACCCCCTACCCCACCCCCCTCAAAAAGAAACCCCAAACCACAACCACCAAAACCCAAAACAACTAACCACAGAGGAGAAAAAGGGGGGAGAGAAAAAACAGGACTACAAATTCCAGGTGTCTTGTTCCAAAACACCTCCCTTCATCCCAGCCCACTCAAATCCATTTCCAGGAGTAATTGCTCCCTTGGCCAAGGCCTACATCCTGACTTTCCTTTCCCTCTTGGGCTTTCGACAGAATCCCTGGCAGAGGATTCTCGCTTGCTGCCTCTTGTACAAAATCACCTCCTCAGCCAGAAAAAATCCTTCCCTCCAGCTCACTCCTGATGTCAGAGGCTCCCAGGACCATTCCCATTCTTGATGAGTGTCCAATATATCAGGCAGTGCTGGAAATGTGCCTCTTAGGGAATAAATCCAGAGGATAAAGGCTTTTCTCTCATATGCCTTTTCAGCAACAGGAATATCTGAAGTATCTGATGCTTGTGAGACATAATCCTCCTGCTTTGTCCAGTGCTCGGGTCTCCTGGTGAGCAGGAGGTGTCCAAGCTGTGCCAGCAGCTCAGGTTCTGCTGAAAGCAGAGCAGGTTTTGTGATATTTGGGGAGGAAAGGTCTCGGGTGGACCCATCCCAACTGCCTTAAATTTGCTCAGGGACCAGGCACCCTTCATTTGCTCTGAAATCTGTTTATTTTTCAGTAATTGTTTCTCTAGAAGGGTCATTCCTCAAACACTGGGAGCAAGTCCCACTTTGTGCTCTTGGTCTTCACTATGCCATTTTGTTTAAAAGCTTCATAACTTTCCTATGAGACTTGCCTTGCTGGTCAGACAGCCTGACATGTTAACAACGAGCCTCAAGTTACAGCCCAGAAACTGGAGATGGTGGCAGCGGCAGAATATGTAAAGCAAACACGTGTGCTCAACATGCAACAAACTGTATTCTTCCCGGTAAGAGCAGCAGGAGCGTCATCCAGCCATTTCAATGACAAATTAGAACACAGAGAAATCCCCAAAGATTGTACAACTATGGCAAATAAAAACGCATTTAACGTCTGCTGGCATAGTAGCCCTCTTGGTTACAACTAACTAGATCCACTGACATATGAGTAAGTAAAGTTCCCTAAGAAACACCGTATCAGGCAAAGATGATGTGTATATATGGGAAGAATCACTTGTAGAGGAAGTAAAGGGGTCATAGCAGAGGACCACTAAAAATCAGTTCTTTTTAATTGTTAAATGATCAAATTGGCTTGGCCTCATTACATGACTTATACTAAGTGCCAGTGCTGACCTTTACAATACCAAAGGGCGTGAGAATTTTGGAAATCACCTGAAACAAGAGGAGCTGAAAGAAGTGGAAGAAGAGGTGACCATACTTGGCTAATCCCATCTGAGCAGACACAATCAGTACTGGGAAACAATAAAACCTAGGCTATGCATTTCACAGGCGCAGTCCAACTACAGTTATCATGGCAGATGTCAGAAAGAAGAGCCCAGGGGCTTGTCTCTGAAGAATGATCAACTGCGCATAAGTTACTATCACTGTAGCACCACCCATGTAGCAACCCTGACCTGTGAGCATGTCTAATCTCCTTAGTTCAAGTTTCTGTACCTGCTTTCTCAAGTCACTTGTTGCTTGGATAAATGATTTAAATTATTTGCTCTTTGCAGCCCTTAACACGTGTTATTTTGTGACAAACTGAAGCAAACAGGAAACAGACAATTACAAACAAGCCCCATACATTATAATTCTGGATGCGGCTGCTTTCTAACCATATGCAATTTCGCCTCATCTCTCTCCAGGCAAACCACTGTTTTGATATGCTAGGTCAATGTTACCTTAGCTGCACTGAAGAATTAAAAACCTTTTCCTTTCTATTTGTTCCTAACCCAGAAGATCCAGAATGGATCCAGTCTGGCGGGCCACGAGGATGTCAGATTGTTACGCTGTCTCTGTAAATCAGTTATTCTCAGATGCAAGTCCATTGCAGACCTCTAGCAGTACCTATTACTCAATACAGTGCGTCCCCTAAAATAGTATCAGAATGTGCTGTGGTTCCCTTTGACAAGGAAGCAAATAAAAAATGAAGGATATTACTTAGACCAGCAATTTTCACCCTATAGTCTATTGACCTACTATTTTAAGAGGTCTCCAAAAGGCTGCTGAGAAAAGTGAGCCTCCTATGCTGGAGCTCGGACTTCCCCTGGAAAATGGAGGAGCTTAGAAATGCTTTGGAAAATGCATTTTTCAAATCACAAGCCCCTGACTTGTGATGCACTAGCGCCTTCAGGAGAGCCACCTTCTTTGCAAGTTGCCTGAACTGCACTAATAGCTGTAAGGAGAAAGGAAAAAATTCTAGCCTGGAACGTGTGACTTAACTCTCTTACGGCAACATTGGTTTTCAAAATTTCTCTAAGGAGATACCTAAACCCCTAACTTCTGTTCACTGAAAGAGACCCATGAGTTAACAAGCTGTCAGATAGGTTTAATTTTCAAAGGAAAAGACAATATTTTGTTAATTGATGGGCAGCACAATCTTTATCCTACAAACAAATCTATCCTACAAATCTTTACATAATATAATAAAGATTTCTATTTTCATATTTAGAAATAAAATTCTTTTCAAAGTCCTTGAAAATATGAATTAAATACATTAAATACGTCTGGGAAATACATGAAATAAGATCTCCATTTTAAAAGGTGAGTGCGATATAAGGCAGAAAAGGTTAAATGATTTGCCAAAAGTTACAAAAGGAGCTGAGGCGATGCCAGGAGAATGGAACTTGAAATTGGTAACTCTGATTCTCATCTTAGTCTCATATAACTGCAACTCAAAAATAACTATGCTAAATAGTTACATTGCATGAAACATCTTTTTCTATTACATAATGAAGCCTTTGTATCAGTATTTTTAAATGAAAAATACAGCTTTCTCCATTTCTCACACTTTGCTCAGCATGAACTTGCAGTAAGTCACTTTTCTAGCCACAGTCTCTGCAATATAACGAAGGATAACAATATATTCGTATGTGCAACAAAAATGTTGTTAAACTGTCCAATTAAAATCAACCATATTTGGAAACACACTTTTTTTTCGGTCTGAAAAACAAACCAACCCCTAACAGATGTTTTGTGGGTGGCATTCAGTATTTTTCCCTAATGAAGCATATGAAAGGACACAAAATGTGGAAGGCAATAACAAATTTCTGCATCACAAGACAAAACATAACCCTTTCTTGTATTTTGACAAATATCTAGTACAGGAACGATCTATGGGAACTTCTTCTCAAGCATTAAAAAATGCGTAAAAAATGTCGCAGGAAGTTCACTTCTGAACATACAGGGTAAATAATAAAAAGACTAAAATAAAGTGATAACAGAGAAATTAAAAGCCAGCTAGAATATAGTGTCTTTGATGCCAAAGTGAACAAACTAGCAGACAAAGCCATAAGCTTTATTTACTCTTACGGTATAGCCCCCAGGCTCCTCCTAATCAAAACAAGGCCAGTCTGTAATGAACTTTCATTTTTTTGGCAAACAAACCCTTTACAACTCTGCTGCTCAGCCAAAGGCATAACAAACACAACCCGCCGCGCATCCGCTAACGTTCAGCCTGCCTCCTTCCCTCCCGCTGACCCCAAGAATGAAGGCCTTCCGTGATGGCACGCTGACCTCGCCTGAAGAGCCACAGGAGCGTGTTCCTACCCACTGCCAGGGCGTCCTCCTTGAAGAGAAGCTGCTGGTGAGCAGGAGCGCTCTGCCTTGGGTGCAGCCACAGGCTGTGCTGCCGCCTCGTCATCAGCATCTCGACCAGCCATCGGGTGGTGAGACACTGGCACAGGTTGCCCAGAGAGGTGGTGGAGGCCCCATCCCTGGAGACATTCAAGGCCAGGCTTGATGAGGCTCTGAGCAACCTGATCTAGTTAAAGATGTCCCTGCTCACTGCAGGGGGGTTGGACTAGATGACCTTTAAGGGTCCCTTCCAACCCAACACATTCTATGATTCCTGTCGTTATTCTCGTATGAAAATTGCTTGTGGTTTATTTGTGGGAAAACTCTGCTTTATCTTTGCCTGCACATTACATTTCTGCTTTGTCAGGCTGCTTAAACACCGACCGTGAAGTTATTTTTAAATTTGATTCTTTTTGGTGAAAGTTACTAAGAAATTTAGTTTTTTATTTTTGCCAGAGAAAAGAAAAGAGACAAAGAGCTTCACAAACTCAGAGGGAGCTTATTTATGCTGTCACAAACATGCCTTGATCCCATTCTGGCCACATTACCTGCAGAGTGCTTGGTTTCCATGTCTACTCCCTGCATCACATCTTTGCTACAGGTGCCACGTACAATGGCATTGATGCTCTTTATTACAAACCAGATCAGAGCTCTACAGTCAGCGTGGCTCAAGTCAGGGTCTCAGGCACAAAAGCAAATCTGACATACGCTGTGCCAGCAGCATGATGTTGTCCCTCTCCGGTGCATAGGAAAAAAGCTTTACTCTACTCCCTGCGTGCCACTGCACGTTATCTCTCCCCTGTGCTCCTGCGGCTTTGTCACAACTGCGCATGGCACAACCTGGCCACAACCAAGAAATACGGGAGTGGGAAAAAAGTCATCAAAGGCTGAGGAACGTGGGAAGTATCCATAGCTACTTTGCTGCGTTTGTTTGTGAAACATCTTCTTTTATCTTCATTTGATTTAGTCAAGTAACAAAAGCTCTTAGTGCCTTTGCTTTCTATACGTACAGAGCAGCAGGGCGCTGTGTACGCACGGAAAACCGGTGCAGTGCGATCAATTAATACACAAGTTCCACACTTTAAATCAGGTAGAAGGCAGGCAGGGAGCATGCCATATCACATCAGAGCAAATGTGCGTGTTCCAGGGTTTTGTCTCTGACAGTGGCTGGTGCCAGATGCTTTACGGAGAAAAGCTAAAACTACAGAGGCTGACAAAGCAAGCTCTGAGAGCTGATAGCTGAAGACTGACCAAACCCTTGAATACCATGCTTAGCACTTTTTCCAAATTACTTACTTACACTAATTACAGCCCTGCATATTGATGGCCATAACCTTTTATAAATCTTATAAATCTTGGCCTTGATGGCTTTCCTGTGTTAATGACTTCCACGTTTTAATCACACGTGAGAAAGCATTTCCTTCTTTTATAGAGGAATTAATACAGATGCCTGGCAACGTCTATTCACAGACCAAAGAAATATTTCAAAGAAAAACTGGTTTCCAGGCAGTCTGGAGACAGCTTCATATAACCTCTAAATTCTGCATAACAGCACATGGATATAATACAGGTATAAATACAAGTCTATGAAATTCACAAGACTTCAGATGTTACAGATACAAAATTTATATGAATACAGAAACTTAAAAATTCTTGGCTTTCTCAGTATTTCAGGTATTAGAAACACATTAACCCGTCAAGAGTCCTGAAACTGTTTCTGTGTTAAAGAAACTGAGAATCATTCAATAAGATTTAATTAAAGAGAGAGAAACAAAACAGTAAAACTGCTAAAGAATATGAACGTATTACCACATTGATTTGGGGATAACAGCAGAGCTCAGGTAACAGCAATTAGCCCTGAGCACACATTTTAAATCAGCAAGCCTACAGAAAACACCACACTGCGTGCAAGCTGATCTTTAAAACCAACTTCAGCCCTCTGTTTTCAGAGAGGAATGCCTAAACATTAATGTGTGTCTGTATTATAGCCTCTGTAACATTCTTCTGCTTTTTAAGATTCCTGTCTAGTTACTTATCCACTAATTCAAATTTTAGCAGAGAAAGATACGTTACATGAATTTTCATTTTTGTGGGATCCAGGTTATAACGCAGAGGTAACCTGGATGATGTATGCCTAACAAATGCGATGACCTTCACAACTGAAAAACTTTCTTTTTCTTGTGAATAGCACATCATTGCTCCTCCAGTTATAACTTCTGAGCTTCAACAAGCCAGCTGAAGTGGCTGCAATGTCACATGAATAAGGATCTTTCCTTTTTTGTGGATCTGATGGGATTACTGGGGAGGGTGATGAGAAGCCTGGCAGAATACTGAAAAAAACAGCACAGGTCAGGAAGTCATTTCTGGGAGCAGATGTTTGCTCTAATTGCATTTACAGATGGATGCCATACAAGGGGAAGCTGGCATTTAACAGGTACTGTACTCAGATCCATTTTGCTGTCATTAAGGCTACTATTAAAAAAAAAAAAAGAGTCAGTGAGAGAGAAGGGAAAACGATGACATACTCAGGGCACAACTCCAAATAACCTAGGAGATGCTCTGCGACATCCTTATTACTCATTTTCTCTCATGGGATTTTGACCCTTGCCTAACTCATTCTGATATTTAAGGCTTACGGTTTCTTTGCTAGTGAAGACCCCTTCAAAAGCCGCAGCAAGCAGAAGGCAGCCCTTCACACCACTCTCCCCTCAGAGAGGGCTGCGGCAGGCAGGGCACAGGAGCCCAGGCTCCTCCCCAAGGCAGCGCAGATTTACAGCTTCCAGATCACCTGCACCCAAATAGCTGCAAAGAGGGGCATGGCTGCAACCCTGCCTGTCTGGCCATCCTCCAATTCACCGAGGGAGCGATTTAGGACTCTGATTAACCAGCAAGAACAGTGGGGCTTGGAGCAAAAGATGAGACAGACACTCCTGCCATCCCTCTTCCTCAGTTCTTGCTGCCCAAATCTCTCAGTTGCTGCTCATCCAGTTTCTGGACCACTACTTTTGTTCTGGAGTGATAAAAGGCAAACTGAAAATAACAGAGGCTTACCTACAAATACTAAATAGTAAACTATAACCCCTGTGGAGCTCCTTCACAAGCAGATGAGATGTCCCTGCACACAGGGCACCACCATCCCGCAGAGCGGCAGGGGCTGATACGGCTTCGGCAATATGATTTTCATTTGCAGACACATGTCTGTCAGAACCCTAAAACTCATACCGTATTACCTTTGTGACTGATATTAAACACATGCCTGGAAAGAATTAAAGGGCAGTCAGTTGTCTTGAATCTGGGAAAATTTAAGAATTTTTCTTACTCAACTGTCGAAAAATATTAACGTAACTTTGTACTTTATAAAGTGGAAAGACTCCAAAACAAGGCAGGGTTCCATGTACCTGCAGTGATAAGTAGAAGAATGGTTAGCTATAATATAGCCGCATAAAACAAAAACCAACTCCCCAGTAAATTTCTTTCCCATCTGGGAGAATACTGCATTTCCTTATGAGGAATGCCAGCAGCAAACTGTCATGCCGAATTTTCCTCTACAGTATGTATTCGGTTCTGAATCAATCCCAGAGAAGAAACCAGACAACATCAAAACAGAGGCCTTTAATTGCCCCATAAAATGAAGATGACTTTATCCCCTTAAAGCTGAATTTTTATGAATATATCACTGGAAAATGGTACCCCATGAAACCATTAGGCATTACACTGCAGTTATCTGGGATTCGCCTTGTATATCACTATTTTTTTTTTTTTACTGTACTGGAAATCATGTTGAAAGGCCTACAAGAAAGCATATTTTTGGATTATCATGGCTTTTGTACCTAGGAAACAGATTTCAGACCACATCTTTAATGAAATGGTCCATTTGGCCTAAACAACCCAAGGAAAAAAATAAGTTGCTATCCCTTTACAAAATGTCATTTTAAAGCGTATCAAATGTTTTCCAGTTGCAAGGTATACGTAGGCTTGGCTAACATTTCAGAGTGGATTCAGTTTACCCAGAAAAAAAGCACTTTTATCCAGGAATAAGAGCGCTCACAGCCAGATGTACTAGAACAGCCATTCTGCTTGAATTTCAACAGTACCTCGGTTCCAGCATGACACGTGTGCATGTGTGTGGCGGGCATTTGGGTATATATGCACCAATTCTCCCATCCCAGTTTCTCTCTTTTTGACGAGGGAGTAAAGTGAGTCTCCTAGTTGTGCCCATTTTGTAAAGTACATGTAAAGCATTAGGAAAAGGCGTTTAAATGATTGTAAATGATTGCCGACATTTCCTTTAGAAAATGGTGAAAGAATACATTCTTACTACAAATTTCTGCAGCAGCATGTTCGTCAGCAATATAAGGAAGTGTGGTCATTGACTATCACAGCATGCTCAGCGTTTCTTGTGCAGATGGCCTTTCTACATTCAAGTTAGGATATCTTGCTCTTAAAATACATTCATATAATACCATTAAAATCTTATCTTTCAGCAAACGTGGCCTGTCTTGAAGAGCTCCCATCCTTTGGCTTATTAGCTTATTTGTTCAAACTGGCAACTAAGGAACAGAAACAAAGCTCCAGCTCAGAGGAAATACAGTTATGGGACCTGATGACCCTTATGCAACAGGGGCATTCTGCATTACCAACCAACCTAAGCTATTAGAATCACGGAATCATAGAATGTGTTGGGTTCAAAGGGATCTTTAAAGGTCATCTAGTCCAACCCCCCTGCAGTGAGCAGGGACATCTTTAACTAGATCAGGTTGCTCAGAGCCTCATCAAGCCTGGCCTTGAATGTCTGCAGGGATGGGGCCTCCACCACCTCTCTGGGCAACCTGTTCCAGTGTCACCACCCTCACTGTAAAGAACTTCTTCCGAATGCCTAATTTAAACCTACCCTGCTCTAGTTTAAAACCATTGCCCCTCGTCCTATCGCTACCTGCCCTTGCAAACAGCCCCTCCCCATCTTTCCTGTAGGCCCCCTTCAGGTACTGGAAGGCCGCTATAAGGTCTCCCCGGAGCCTTCACTTCTCCAGGCTGAACAACCCCAACTCTCTCAGCCTGTCCTCACAGGAGAGGTGCTCCAGCCTTATTTGCTTGTGTGGACTTGTGGGCCGCACTTTTTTTATGCCTTGCCAGGGAGGAAAGACAAACTAGCACTTCAAAATGAGCTACCTAGGGCTTTTAATCACAGCTTCTCCTTCTACTCCTGAGTGACTTCAATTCAGCTGGCAAAATGGAGAGCTGCTTGCCCAGTGCTCGCGCTTCTGTCCAGCCTCAGTGGTGGAAGGCAAACCTTTGCCACCTCAGGGATGCCAGCTTGTGGGCTGCAATGCCACCTTGGCTCTTTCTCCTGAAATGATGGCCGGAGCACAGGCGTTAGGATAATTTTAATTTCCTTTTTGATTGAGCGCCTGGGAAAGGGAAGACTGGCCACTGCACTTCGGAGGCACTCATGTGATTTTATGTCTCTGAGACTTTTTTTTCTTTTCTTTTATACTGGCTTTGACCACTTCAATAAGCTTCAGTATCGCTCTGAATATCTTTCTCCCTCTTACGTCTAATCCTGTACAGATTACATGTCCCGTTCACCAGCAGGGGAATATCAAGTAATGCATCTATTTGTATAGCTGTGCCAGACATTCCTCCTAGGCACTTCCTGTGCTGTGTTTGTAATTGTATCTGTCTTTCAAAAATTCAATTAAGGGACAGTTAATGAAAATTAATTAATTTAGTCCTCTGACAACACAGCGCAGCACCACATAGATGACATATTAAAAGTTCATGATAGAGCCATGAGAAAGAATGAGGAAAGCACTGGTAAGACTCTTCTGCATCCCTCAAAACACTGAGGAAAGATGCTCTAAAGTTGCTTGTTGGAAAGGATGGGATGTGATATACAATGTGAAACAGCTAAATGACGCAAGAGGGAAGCTGAAAAAGAGAAAGCTGAAAGGTAAAATGGATGCAGGTGTTGAGTCCTGGAAGTCTTCTTTTTATTCCTAATGAAAATGACATCTCATCATTTTTTTGAGAAAAAAAGGGTGTAAAATATATCATAATTCTACAAATGAGGTTTAAAAAAGACTATGTTCCGTTGAGGACAGGCAAGAGAGGCTTCACATAAATAAATAAATAAATCTGCAATGTTTCATCAGAGGATAATTATCCTACTGTCCAAACTGTTTTGTTTTCCAGCAAAGATGCAAAAATCCTCAAACACATCACACTGTATATCAACGCAACTTTTGTATTTGATTCTATTCCAGCACATCCACTATATTGGTTGGGGGAAAACAGAAGAAAGGAGGAGGAAGGATGAAAAATACCCTAATGATCATGAAGGCAGCCACTATGAATTATGACAAACTTATTTGCCAATCAAAATGAATGTACGAATACGCACAGGAATTTTATCCCCATGAATGCTTACCAGTTGCTTCTTACTGTAGCCAAACCACACATATTCTTGACAATGTAACCTAGTTGTGAATGTTTCTGAAATCTGATTTAAATGACTTAATTTATCCTGAAAACACAAATCTAGAACTGGAAGCATCCTTAACTCTAATCTGCCACTAAGGGTGTGCAGGCAGGTAGGTACGCCCATACGCGTGGGTAGGTATTCCCACTATTCTGAGTGCCTATGAAGGAAATGTTTTCTTGTCAAAAGTAAACTATTTAAAGGTAATGTCTTGCAGTTTATATTCAAAATTTCCTGCAAAGTTTCCCCCCCTTGTGCGCATAAGCTCTCAGTTTATGATTTGAATTTATATGAAACTTTTCCTTTTTTTTTTTTCTTTATGGTATCAGCTACCTCAAAGCAAAATGATGACTGACAGGCCGTGTTGACAAGGTTGACTGTTGAAACGCTCCCACCATTTCTGGCTTGCTGTACCTGTGGTTCACAGCACATTCATCACAGTGTGTGCCGCAGAGTCCATGCATGCCCCACCTCAAGGTTCCAGCGCTATAAATTGAATTTGGGGATGCAGCCAAACAGCTTAAAACTTTCCCTCTGATACACAATGCCGCACTTTGTCTTGCTAGAACAGAAAGCTAGGATAAGCTTGCTCAGGCCCTCTGCAGAGGGTTAGCACCCAGAACGGTGCACGTGGGCTGAGTTTGCCTCAGCTTGCCTTCCTGAGACTTACAGCACGACTGTTTCAGCAGCCACATTTCCCTTTATGGCAGGGCCTTTCAGAGCATCCGACTGCAGTAATTTAACCTGCCTGGAAAGCGAGGCCGTGTCAAACACAGCCTTTCAGGGAAGCTGGGCTGCCCCTCTGGCACTCATCCTCTCATGAGCTGAAAATGACTTTATTTTACAGAATCCAATGGAAAAAAATAAAATCACAACGCTTCCACGCTGCTCTTCATATGGTCTATACAAACAAGAGGAAATTAACACGGAATATAAATGTGCCAAACCAATTACAGTTGATCACACTTTTCAGACAAGGACCACTTAGCATTAGCTGCCACCCGAACCGTCAGCCAAGACGGGCACGTTTCTGCTTAGCTAGAGAAGAGGAGTGTGCCCAGCACAGCACCCATTCACGCCTAACCCCAAGGGATGTAAAGGGCTGGAAGCAACACTGTACTTTGAGCTAATGCTCTTAAAATGCTTCGGAGCAAGAGGAGCTATGAACATTGGGGGTGGAGAGTGAAAAACCTCGTAAGTGGATATTCAAGGAAATGAGAATCAAATGATGCATTTAAACACAGTCCATTACAGTTATGTTGTAAGCAACCAATTAACCTTCTTTCAAGTATCAGAGGATCTAAGGACTCATTAAATCCTTTAATAATATGATATTTTATGCTAGTTCATCAGGTGCTATTAGTAGCACACTCTTCTTACAGTTACAGTAGTAACCCTTTTTTCCCACTTCACTATAAAGCAATATTGAGTATCAACATTTTTGCTGTTTGGGTTAAAAACAGGAAGTTTTTAACTTAAACTTAGTTTAACTTAACTTAGTTTTAAGTTAAATGAAGTTGTAACTTACTGTTATTAAAAAATGACTAAAAGTTACTGAAAGTAACAACTACAAAAAAATTGTAAAACAATTATAACCAAAGCAATTGTTACTAAAACTAACTTTTTTACAGCTGTTTTTTCCCTGAACTGCTTTGGATATAAGCAGATGAATTAATCTGAGCTCTAGTCGCACAGTTGCAGCTTGTTGGTTTGCTGTGGGCATCCAGCAATAAATTTATATGATCAAACACTGAGGCACTACTGAGATTGTTTGGATCATGTCAACTCCTCCTCCAGTGATACCCTGAAATCTTTGCTTTCTGGCCAGTCCATGATCACTTCCAGAATTCCTGGGCGACTGGGGTTTCCCATTCAAGCTCGCTGTGTAATCAGTGTGAGCCACTTACTCCACGTAGCATCAGTTGTGTGATGTGTAGCAGGGACCCTTTCTTTGAACATCCAGCCCAGCACCGGCGGTCGAGGTGCTAAGAGGAGCTGTGCTTCTGTACCAGCTACTTCTGAAGCAGCTGGAACCCCTTCATATGCTAACAATATCTCCTTTTCTGTTGGAGTGTAGTGGGCTTCGGATCCTCTGTATCCCTGACTCCAAAACCCTAGGGGTTGACCTCGCGTCTCCCCTGGTGTTTTCTGCCAGAGGCTCCGGGTAGGGCCATTCTCCCCAGCTGTGGTGTAGAGCATATTTTTAGCATCTTGTCCTGCCCAGACTGGCCCCAGGGCAACTGCATGGACTATTTCCTTGTCTGTTGCTCAGGGCCCCATTTAAAATTGTTCTTCTTCTGGGTCACTTGACATAGAGGGCTTACATCAGACTGTAATCTGGGATATGCATCCTCCAAAAACTCACAACGCCTAAAAAAGCTTGTGTATCCTTTTTACTAGTTGGTGGAGACATAGCTGCTATTTTGTTGATCACATCTCTTGGCATCTGATGGAATCCATCTTACCATTTTATTCCTAAAAACTGGATCTCCTGCACAGGTCCCTTGACCTTACTTCATTTTATGGCAAAACCAGCTTTCAGAAGGATTTGAACTGTTTTATTCCCTTTCTCAAAAACTCCTTCTGCTGTATTGCCCCATACAATGATGTTGTCAATGTATTCCAGATGTTCTGGAGCTTTACCCTGTTCCAGTGCAGTCTGGATCAGTCCATGGCAAACGGTGGGGCTGTGTGTCTACCCCTGGGGCAGTCAATTCCAAGTGTACTGGACAGTCCTCCAGCTGAAAGCAAACTCTGGCCTGCACCCTACTGCCAAAGGGATTGACAAAAACATATTAGCGATATCAATTGTGGCCTACAACTTGGATGCCTTTGACTCCAGTTCATATTGAAGTTCTAGCGTATCCTGCATGGCAGCACTCAGTAGCAGCATGACTTCAGGTCATGACAGTCCACTGCTAGCTTCCACTCTCCACTAGATTTATGCACTGGCCATATGGGTGAGTGACTCTTGCTGATGACTTGTTGGCTCTCTAGTTGAAGAATCAGCTTATGGATGGGAGTCAGAGAGTCTCGGTTGGTGCGATGCTGCTGCTGATGCACAGCTGTGGTAGTGATCAGCACCTATTGTTCTTTGACCCTCATCAACCCCACAACTGAAGGGTCCTCCAATAGACCAGGCAAGGTAGACAGCTGTTTAACTTCCTCTGTCTCTATGCCAAAAGCCCACCAGTACCCTTTTGGGTCCTTGAAAAACCCTCTCCTGAGGCAGTCTATGCCAAGGCTGCACAGAGCCTTTGGGCCAGTCACGATGGGGTGCTTTTGCCACTCTTTCCCAGTTAGGCTCACTTCAGTCTCCAGTACAATCAACTATTGGGATCCCCTTGTCACTCCAGAAATACAAATGGGTTCTCCACCTTTATAGCTTGATGGTATTAGGGTACATTGTGCACCGGTGTCCACTATTTTAACTAATATAATAAATGTGTACAACAAATTCTTTTAAATATGCCCTGGTCAGATCTGTTGTTATCTCAACCCTTCATACCCCACGTTGGACACCAAAAAGGACTGTGGGGGTTTAGCCCCAGCCAGCAAAAAAGAACCATGCGGTCGATGCTCACAGCCTTCCACCAACCCAGGGGCGGGAGGCGGGGAGAATCAGAAGAAAAAGGACAAACTCATGGGTTGAGATAAAGATAGTTCAACAGAACAGCAAAGGAAAGAGGAAAACAACAACAATAATACCGATACAGGAATATACAAAACACTATTAATGTACCACCGCTCACTGACTGAACCCGGGAAGCCCCCAGCCTGCACTGAGCAGCCATTCCTGCCCCCTCCCTAGGGCAGGTCCCCACCTATATACTGAGGATGGCACCACGCGGTATCCAATAACTATTTGGCTAGTTTGGGTCAGCGACCCAGCTGTGTCTCGTCCCAGCTCCCTGTGAAAATAAAGCCTATCCCCACCAGAACCAGGACAGTTTCACAGACCAGTCATATGAAACTAACAACTGATGATGAGACTGTTTATTAAGGAAGCTCCTTGCCAAAGTGAAGGAAGATCTACTAGCTCAGGAAACAATCATGGGGAAAAACCCTCCACTAAAAGCATGTTATGCCTGAGACAGGAAATAAATAAACTTCATCGCGTGATGTGAAAGCAGAAATAGCCATTCAGTAAGCAGAGTGTGTGAGTTGCCTTCTCAGCACCACAGCTAATATTCCCCAAATCAGAAGGACGACCTGTCCTAGGCTGTATGTGGGTCTAGGAGGCTGCCCCGTGTTGACACGGCACAGCTCAACATAAGCAACCCACAGTATCTTTGGAAGCAAAAGCTAGCTTTATATTCAGATGAACGCGCCATTGAGCCAAAGGGTATTCATTCAGGCACAATGCTCTGCTATTGTCCACCTTATCAACTTTGAAACCATAAGTAGTCCTTCCCATGCCCACTGTGCCATATAATGTACCATCACAGATCTCCATGCTGCACTGCCCAGTGTGTGATGGGTTCCTCCCACTCATGCTCCATAGACGAGAAAAGTGCTACCTTCAATGCTTCTCAAAAGCACCAAGAAGTTCATTGGTGAAAAGACTTAACTAAGCATAAACACAGAGCTGTGGAGAAATTTTTGGTTTTGCGCGAAGATTTTGGCCATCTCCTGTCAAAACATTAATGTTTCTCGCACTGAGTTATCGTGACGCTAATTTGACATAATTTGTCTTCAATTCTGCATTTCAAAATCAAGTGATATCGTAGCAGTGGCTATAAACCTCCTTTCCACATCATATGCTTGCAGCCCCGCTCCATGGGCTGGAAAGCCAAGTAAGAAACAAAACAGAAAACACTGCTTCGTTTCCGGATTGGGAGGTCACTAGTAAACAAATTGCTGAAACCACCACCTTAAAAACAGATTTTCAAAAGCCTTAAAAGCTTTGGGTCAGTGACTATGCTATAGATGCTAATCCAAAATTTGAGTTGCCTTTTGAGGCAACCAAAATATCTCTATCCCTACGCATACCTCCAGGACCACACTCCTTCCCCCTGTTCTCCCCATAAAGACACATACGCCTGCCCATTTTCATGTCTAATACCTTGGGCCCCTTCCCAGAGCAGTGTGATATCCCCCCCTCCCCGCCCCACTTTAAAGACATGACACAGAATCCAGCTGCAACTACACTGAGATTTGGCTAGGAATACCATGTGCAGCGTATCAGTTCCTGGAACTTCCATTTTGACATACAAAGCAGCGTGTTATTATTGCTGAATAAATAAAAGATTACAAGATAGCAAAAACAACCCACTTCCTTAAAAAATATTGCAAGCTTCAAATCAGTGCTGCGAAGTATTATGTAAAGGAGAACGATCATAGCAGTCGTAAGGAAAGAAAGTGGACTGGGATTGTGATGACAGGACCATTTCATTTGTCAAACTGTCCATAGTTTTAAGAACGAGGAAATAAAAAGGTCTGGTTTTGGTGGAAAAAAAAAATAAATTCAATAATGATAAAATTTTCAAAGCTCTGTGACATTCAGGCACCAGTTGCCCTCAAAAATAATAGGACATTTTTAGTCCCTAATTCCTATCTAGCTTTGTAAAACTTCACTCTATGCAGCTCATTATAGAATCAGTTCACCTATATGTTACCAAATCAAACTTCTGCAATTTCTACTTTAACTTCATTAGCCATTGAGGCTCCATGGAAAATATTTTAGCTACAAAGAAGGCAGAGGAAATCTTCCTATCTCCCAGTGTCAGCTATATCCCCCCAACAAAATGCCAAAATGCTTCTTGATTGTGCTGTGCAATTCCTTCCACTGGCAGCTCTGTCTCCTTCACTGTCATTTCAGCCCATCCCAAGAGAAAAATTCATACTTTTCCTGAAACAATCGTCCCATGGCACTCACTATAGGTTCGCAGCAGCAGTATGTGCACAGCTGTAAAACATCTGGTATACAGGTGTATGAAACTGCATTTGCTTGCTGTCTGGCTAGTCACCACACATTTTTTGGAAGGATAACAAACAGTTATCATGTAGAAAGACAGTACTGTTGTGCTCGCTGTTGTAAGTTACATTTATCTTCAACGTTGTAATCTCCAGAGTAAGGCAGAAGAGTAAATGTTCTAATTCATTTATTAAGAAAGAAAACTTTTATAGAAGACAAGCGTGGTCCTTCACTTTGGTACCGATAATTTAGCGCAGATCCTGGTTTATTTCCGAGGATGAAGTGGGTGGGGCTGCAAGGCGCACTTTAAATAAATCCTCCTACATGGTCTGAAATGGAATGGGACCAAATATTTTCATTCACCATCTTGAAACTTACAAGTTAATGCCAGCAACACTACAAACATTAATCTTAAATATAGTACCAAAGACAGACTAAACACAAAACTCTACAAAAGAAGTATAAACACGAAGTTGACATTTAAAAGGCAGCTTACACAGAGCACAGAAGAAAACATTGCTTTCAGCATAAGACATTAGATATTAGAAAAAATACGTAAAAAATTAAATCAATGCCACATTTGCCAAAGGCTTTGATTAGGCAAAACTGCTAATTCCAAAGCCATACTTAAAATAGTGCAAGTCAGACCTACATGGCAAAAAGTGTAACTCACGCCCAGCGCCCACTCATGGGCAAGTGTTAACTCATGGCCCCCGCCTACCACAAGCCCGGCAGGCATACACGGGTGAGCTTTAACACAACACCTGCAGCAGTAGCCACGAAGATTTCAGCGTGGACTAAGAAGCCACATACACGTTTTAGAATCCCTCAAGAGCTTGTATTGCAACTGCTAGCTGCATCTGCATCGCTACCACCACCCAGCTGTGCATTCTCTTAGTACAAATACCTTAGATTTCTGCATGTGTATCAGCAGCGGACAGTGGGTGGCCTGTGTTGTAGGTGAATGGAAGCAGCATTTGCTGTATGCCTGTTCATCCCCAGTAACTCATAAAAGACACCTGATGGGACAGTGGTGGCACTATGACTCTTGCTAGCCAAACCAAGTTCTCAAAGAGCAGCCTAAGAAACACATTTTCTGATTTATAGCCTATTAAATATATGTGACTCGGTCCACACGACAAGCCAACATGATAATTCAGCTTGCAAACTCAATATGCTTACCATCGCAAAACTCTGGATTTTCCTCTGCTTTTCTCCTCCTCTTTTTGTCAAGAGCACGGTCTACAGCAATACAGCACCAAACTCAAAACGTGGGCAATATACAGGAAAAACAACTGTGCAATCTAATCAAATTATTCAAGTGACGTTGAAATCAGGAAACACTGACCGATCTTCTCCAACCACTGACATACATACTCAATAATATGTTTGCTTTTTCTTTCTAAGTTAACTTCCTTCAGAAGGTTTTCTCCACGAAAGAAAAGGCTCGTTGCTTTACAGCTCTCAAAAGCCTCCTGTTATGAAATGAAACTGAACAAGAATGAAGGCTAAATGGATAGTCATGAAGACAGCAAGCATGGGGCAGGGATTTTAGAAGGAAAGGCAAGTCTTTGCTATAAAACAAAGCTTTCCAAATGTTTCCAGCACTGAAATGGATTGGCAGCATGAGGTGATAGGTACTTTGGCAGAGAGAAAACTGACAAAATAAAATGAAATATGGGTAGGTTATTAAAACAGAAAGCTTTGCTGGCACCTGGGGTTTGCTGAAATTCTAATCAAGTTTCCAAACGGAATTCCTATTTGGAATTAAAAAGGAATGTCTCACCTTTTGTCAGAAGCTTTAAGGTTCGTTTAATTAGTCCTGAAAACAAACAGGTGCAATATTTTCTTTAACTGATGTTATGCAAACACACACATGTTTCAGTTTACCTGTGTTTCTACAGACTTCATACTCCTCTATCTTTGTTGTTAAGGCAGCTGGAGTCAATCAGCAGATGTCTCTCATTTCGGTACTCAAACGGCAATTCAACGATATCCATAACTCTTCACACAGGCTCTGTTCTCCATTGAGTCGTCAGCACAAGACCAAGCCCTCTAAGCGTGTTACTCACAGCTTTTTGCTTCAAAAGTAAATGCTAGGAAGATTTACCAAGAGAACTGAATCTACTTTACCTCTCGCAAATACTCTGTAGCAAAGGTGGGAAAGGTGCCACTCCAAACACTTCCAAAACAGATGAAAAATAACATAAACCTTTCTTTTTGCTCAAGGTATAAGAACAACATTCAGAGACGTTACATCCATTTCTGAATCAGCAGCTACCTCTCCGCCTTGTGCTCGTCCACAAAGAACAATCTCCAACAGATGAAGCGAAGATCTAATAAAAAGTTAGTTTTCACTAAATAAGTGGCAAGGAGTCAGAGGTGATATTCCAACTAAAATAGTGAGCATCATTACGCCCTAATGCACCATCTCTGCCGGAGCAATGTTTCACAAATTATTGCAAAAACCAGCTGTGCAGCTGCCTGGCTGTATCTTTAGATCTGTACTCAAAGACGAAAGCAAAACAAATACCTCAGATGCTATTAAAAATTTCTGCCTGAAAATAAAGAGATTTTGCTTTCAATTTTTGTTAACAGACTGGCAGATCCCTCCAAGGAGTTGCAGAAAAGTAGCTAAACTTCAAATTACAAGCAATTTAAGGTGGGTTGTTTTTTTTGGTTTGTTATGGGGTTGCTTGACTGTATCAGAATTTTTTATTACTTTATTAAAAATAAGTAACCCAAACAAACTTTACACCATTCCTAGCACTTCAAAATTTAAGACCGTGTGGACGGCAGAGAGCGGGGAGGGTTGACCCATGTGTATTAACATGAACAGGCTGGAAACCAGTATTAAAGAATCCATTTCCAGTGCAAAAATTAACAGAACTCCGCATTCCGTGCTTTGCTCTCTCTCCTACCCTATACTTAACTCTCCACTCTGCCCAGGGGCTCCAGGTCCCATCTCCTCTCTGGAAGGAGAGGACTGCAGCCGGAAGGGGACGGGCCACCCCTAGGCAAAGGTACAGGTATTCACAGGCAGTCTGCAGCATCGCCCTGGAGGGAGCATTTCTCACCCACGGCCCAGCAGCTGGTCCTGTAGGACTGCAGGAGCCTTGTGTCAGCTCTCTGTAAGCTAGCTAGAGACCGGCAAATCTTTTCTCCGATGCAGTAAGCTTGAATTTGCATGCACTTCAGGTCAGTAACTTTCTAATATCTTCACATTTACGGCATCTGCCAGTTAACGCACGGGACGCTAAATGGAAGGGATGTGCTAATCCGGCACTATGCTTAAGGAAATGTTTTTGAATAAATACAACAAGCTTCAACATCTGAAGGGATTTCAAGACTCAGGTTGTACTATCATTCAAACCATGTCCCAAGCAGCACATACTACCGCTTGCAGTACCAGCCTGATTTCCAGGGAACTCGGGTAATTTCCCAGTTCTGTTGCTTGTGATGGACAATTTCCTTCTCATCTGAGTATACAGATTGTACCTCACTTGCGCCTCCTCTGCGACCCTTCAGAAAGTTACTGATGAAAAGAACTGTGTAACACATGGTGTGTTACTGCAAATAGATTATATGACACCCCATCAAACGGGAAGAATGGCACCGCAAATTGATTTTGAATAGTACATTTGGGAGTTGCTAAGGATGCCCATAGCGCAGTAAACATCTACTGCCTACCACACCTTGTTTGTCTGCCCACTGACAGCAGATTTTATATCAATTAATGAACAGCTTCCACAATACACTTTTGACACACTTTATCTAAGGGTATGTGAAGTAACTTGAGATACAAGTTAAATAAACTATTCAAAATACGCAAACCTCCCCAATCCTGTCTCCTCACTGTAAGGTTATTTACAACATACCTTATTTATATTTCATGAATGCCTCAAGGCATAAATAGGCACACTAAGAAATCAACAAGCACTTTTACAATTAGGTAATTGAGTCTGCAGATTGCAGTAAATATCCACAGTTTCTGGTTATCAGCTAAAGGCATTATTCAGAGAAGAATCTTAATCCAAAGGGAATGCATGAGGAAGACTGAAAAATGGCTAAGTGTGCCATTTGAATGAATACAAAAAATTATTTCAGGAGAGAAGTAAGATATTGCTTGGAAAACCATTATTGATTTTGGGGAGAGGTAAAGCAAAATTATTAAATAGAAGAATCAAAACATTTAAAGTCTAGCTGCTGGAAGAAAAAAAGGCATTGAGAAGAACAGTGCTTTGAAGACAGGACAGAAAATAATATTCCATATATGAAATGATACACAAAATGGGTAAGTAAGTAAGAGCTCCTTCACAGCAAGAGAAATAACTAGAAGCTGTGAATCCCAGTGACTCTCAGATGCCAACAGGACGGAGAGGCAAAAGACTATTTGCTGCCACCTGCCAAACGGTATATAACAGCACATCCAAAACCAACACATGGCGCCAACTAATGAAAGAGGTGATGAGATTTGTCACTGCAAGGAGGCCCCACCAGATCACCCAAGCACACCCGTCTTGATACCTGAATGCCGGAGGCAACCTGCACAGGCGTGTCTTGGTCCTTGGGAGGATGTGGCGATGACAGCCAGAATGACTGAAAATGATTTCTGTTTCCCCTCCTGACTTTGCATTAAGATTTGCTATACTCTTGCAACATTATTTGCTCAATATATAAAATCTATTTCTTCTCTGAAAGACAGCCAGGAAAACAGTACGGGGAGAAGAAACAAGGGAGAATGAGAGGGACTGGCGAGCCAAGGGGAAGATCGGTCCTGTGCAAACAGGAACAGTATTAAAGCCACTTTTAAAAAAGTAGCTGGCATAAGCAGAGGAAGGACTATAACAGACAAAAGGCATTTATTTAATCAGCAAAATGCAAAGAACAGAAGTACATGACTTCAAAAGACAACTGTTAAAAGATGGAAATAATGAAGCAGTGGTAATGATATTACACAGTCCTTATAAACACACCTCTCTGAGGCCTGAGAACACGTATCATCTCTAATGTGGTACAAGCAACATCCATCCCAGTAGCCTTTACTTCAGGAACAATTCTGCCATGGTGCCTCTGAATTAGGTAGCATTTCCATTCTGAAGACCTCAAAGTCTAAATAGCCAAAGCAAACAAGGAAACAATAGAATAGAATAGACTATTACAGTTGGAAGAGACCTACGACCGTCATCGAGTCCAACTGCCTGACCGCTTCAGGGCTGACCAAGTTAAAGCATGTTATTAAGGACATTGTCCAAAAGCCCCTTAAACACTGACAGCCTTGGGGCATTGACCGCCTCTCTAGGAAGCCTGTTCCAGTGTTTGACCACCCTCCTGGTAAAGAAATGCTTCCTAATGTCCATTCAGAACCTCCCCAGGCGCAGCTTTGAACCATTCCCATGTGTCCTGTCACTGGATCCCAGGGAGAAGAGCTCAGCACCTCCCTCTCCACTTCCCCTCCTCAGGAAGCTGCAGAGAGCGATGAGGTCGCCCCTCAGCCTCCTCTTCTCCAAACCAGACAAGTCCAAAGTCCTCATCCACTCCTCACAGGACATGCCTTCCAGCCCCTTCACCAGCTTTGTTGCCCTCATCTGGACGCGTTCAAGGACCTTCACATCCTTCTTAAACTGTGGGGCCCAGAACTCCACACAGCACTAGAGGCGCTGAATACAGCGGGATAATCCCCTCTTTTCTCCGGCTGGTTACGCTGGGTTTGATGCACCCCAGGATGCGGTTTGCCCTCTTGTCTGCTGGGCACACTGCTGACTCACGTTGAGCCTGCTCCATCCTAGGTGCAGAATCCAGAACTTAACAATACAACAAATACTAAGATGTTGAGATTTTCTGAGAAATACATGTTTAAAACAGGAGTATGGAACTAATTATTAAGAATTTATCATATGCATCTTAAAAATCATTTTCCGTGGAACTAGGAATCGATATGCCACCGCATCCAAAGCCAGATAATTTAAAATGCATTTAATCTTTTATTCCATGTAAATTATAGAGAGCTGTTGAATACTCCTCAGAGGCAGTGAAAAGGCAGAAATATTTAAACTTGATTTCCTTTTTAGGAAATGTTTTTTTCCATTATTTCTACAGATTTTCAAAACAATTTCATCAGCTGGTTTCCTCTATAAATCTAGTACTGCTACAGTTTCTTCTACACTTAGGCTCAAGTACATCATGAAATACACGAAACAGAAAAGGATGGGTCAAAGACGCATTTACATTAAAGGAATACATTCCTCTCCCTTTTATCTTTAAACAACAAAAAAGTCAATTAGATCTTGACTTGTTTTCCACAAAACTAAAACAACTGTTTGACTTTTGTTGTTTTTCTGTTGGATTATGGCAGCTCCTGCAACTGTGTTCATCATTTGTAAGAAAACTACCCTCGTATATGATCTGCTTTTAATCCTTCCTCAGTAGATTTATCTTCTGAAATTCTCACTGAAGTAAGCTGCAACAGACTTACTTAACACATGGAACAAAGCCAATATGAAGTACCTGGCAAGGCTTCCCCATGACTTGCATTAGTGCTCAACACTTCAGCTCATCTATTTAGAAAAGCAGACCTAATCACAACACCAAATGAGAACAGTCTTAGACTGCCTTTCTCTGAATGCCTGGTGGTTTTCTCCTCACTTTACAAATGAGCATTCCAATTTCAGTTTAATATGACCCTATAGATAATTTTACCTCATACAAGATGACATGCTAATGCAACACAACCAACAGGTCACTCACAGCATTGGCCCATACAAGAGAGGTCTTTGCACTTCAGTTGAAATTGTTTTAGGTGAAGGTTTGAATGAAGACATTAATTCTACAATTACAGTGAATGTCCTTTTTGCACTTGTCAACTTTTTCTCTGAATTTACCCATAATAAATTCCTTGAGGGTCCACACGAATTTCCCTCCTTGTTGTTTTTCACAAAACTACAGAATAAAGTTTACTGGAAGGAAAACTACATTTTAGATTAAAAAAAAAATAAAATATTAAATTAAAAAGTGGAAGCTCATTCCGTGGCAAGGGCTAAGTTAGGTTTTCCAGGGATCCCGTTTGGCAGGAGTCTAATACTGCAGACTGCCATGGTTTCTAGAGATTATGCCTATAGTTAATATGGAGTCAGCAACACCAACCCACAAACAGTAACACAAGATGGGAAGGAGCGCTAGGGAAGAGAGCTGAAGATCAGGAAGAGCTGGTGCTTTCTGAGATCGGATTTAGGATGTCAGGGCTGCTTACTGCTCAAGCAATAGCATTAAGAACACACCTTTCATTCAGTACATTCCCTGGCTCACTCCCCGCTTGGAAGAAGCCAGAAGGCCTCTAATCGACATCCCTCCCCACCCTCTGTCCTTCTTGGCAAGCCTGGAAGAACAAAACACGGTGACCCTCATGCAAAAGGATGTAACACTTCATAGTCAGGAAGTAAAAAGCGGGTTTGAGTGACAGAGAGATGGGGCCAGCAAGTCTCCCCTTTACAACTGCACAGGCAGAAGACAGGAGGTAACTACACACACGCTTTGGGGGTGTGCATAGTCCCACATTTCTGCACAGGCGTTGCAGGCACACAGAAACACCTACATACTTTGAATGAACTCGGGACAATTCATTGGCATGCTCATTTTGAAATTTTGACCACACAGTAAAACCCCGCATTTGGACGCATATGCCTTTCAGTCCCGGAATGATTCCCATAAGAGCAGATATGTGGTTATTGTTTTTTTTAATATACAACTTCCTCTTGGCTGGATCCCCGAAGTTGTAAGTTACACACTCTATTTTTAATACATGCCATAATCTGGTTTTCCATTTTGTTTCCATAAAATGTTAAGTTTTATGGTGCCAACAACATAGCTAAATTCTCTCCCTTTAAATAAAAAAAAAAGCCCTTAAATTGCAATTTATTCTCGTGTATATCCTGAGCTGAAACCAAAAACTGTTTCTACTTGATGGACCAGAAAGTACACTCTTGATTTCTATAATACAATGACGGATTCTTTTTTTTCCTCCACCAGCTTTTCCGCTTCCCAAACTGGACACATTCCATCCTTTATGTCAAACGTATCAAAATAAAAACTGCCTCTAGCTGCCAAAACAGCTTCAAGAAGGAAAAAGGAGGTGCAGGGGAAAAGAAGGGGGGGGGGGGGGGAGAAGGGGGAAGGAGGGGAGAAAAAAAGGAGGAAAAAAGAAAAAGGAGGGAAAAAATGGGGAAAAAAAGAGGAAAGAGGTTAGGCTTTTTACTGCTTTCATGAAGGGCTCATGGTCATCTATGCAATCATATCAATTTGTTGCAATAAAGTGTAATAAAATTGAACACAACTAAGACAAACAACGCATGGTTTAATTCAACGGGTAAATAAATGCATGTGTTTTCAGTGCAGTCCATAATCCAAACAAAATGGGGACGAACAATAGAATGACGATTCTTAATACTCTCAACAATCTGCAGAAATCTCTCTCATTCAGGTATAGTGAAATTTTCCACGAACACCTGATGATCAAACTAAAAGCATCCTTCTATCAATGAATTCGTTCTCACAATTTACATTTCCCTGTACTTAACGAGGAAATTCTTCTTACACCAAATGATGACTGCTCCATTCATTGCACTCCACCTCCAGTAATAACACTATGAATTGAGTCAAACACGTAAAAACTGACGGGTGGAAAAACTGCTCTTTCAACGTAAATACGCAGAAATTCTTAAAACAGTTTCAACAAGGAAGACAGACCACTCAAAATGCTGGTTAATGGCAAAGCTGAGCAGGAACTGAACTGTACAGCACAGACACTTCCTCTGGATACTGATACAGTGCACACAATGCTCCGCGGTGGGGCTGGATTTACGTGGGCAGTTACGAAAGAGTAAAAAGATAGGAGAGCAGAAGCGCTATGGAAGCGCTGCTTTCAAACAGGCACACACCCTGCCTACTAGTAACACTCTTGGGAAGCAGAAAGTGGATCTGGGCCAAAAGCATGGTGACAAAAATCTGCAGGGCAGCCTTCTGAACGCGCACCGGCTGAACGAAGCCTGGAGCTGCTTGCGAGGGAACTTCTCTGTGGCCAGGGACACAGGGCATTTGTAATCTTGTAAGATGAATGGTACTGCGTGTAAGGTACCCAACTCCACCAGCATTTTTTTCCCAGCATAATAACTACAGACACCTGTATTTCGGCTTATTTCATGGATCAGAGATGTAAAAGCCACAGGTTTTGTTGTACAGCTCTCTTGACAAACTCCCAGATTAACACTTCATTTCTGAGCACTGGCAGTTTTTGACAGTGGTGCAAATGCAGTAACTTCTGAGCAGCAAGAGGCAAGCGTTGCAAATGGAACTGGGGAAAAACAACTCAAGTCATACCACCTCTGTGATGTTACTGCTTCTTTTTTGGGCACATTTGGGACTGCATTTAACACACTGTGATATGTATAGTACAGTATTGCCTAAAACAAAAAAGAATAAGATTTTTCTTACACCACGTTGTCGTCATTTCTTGAAAATTCTCCTAAATTAACACCACCGAGATTCAACACTGTACTTCTGTGAAGCACCTTTCAGGTTACAGTTTGAGTACGACAGCCTCGGTGATGTCCCCGAGGACACTGCTCCAGCAGCACCCTTGCGCCTGACAGCATACTGAAAATAAGGAGCCGAGCATGAACTTCAAGTGGTGTTGAATTTCATGCGGTTTTGTGGAAAAGATAAATGAAGAGTAAAATGAGGTCAGGAGAGATTTATTTTCACTTATCTAAGAGAGTCTTAAAAAAGACTAGAAACGGTGCAACGGGTTTCTATAGGTGACACACTGTCACTGTTCTTCTGGCCTTGGTCTACTGATTGGTTTTATTAAGTGAGCAAGTCACAAAACCAGATTGCCTCAGCATTAGAGTTTATTGATGATTTACTAAAAGGCAAACACATTATCCACATTCCTCTGCTGCTTTCATTCACAGCATGCTTATTTGATTGCAACACTGAAACCAGAAGGCCATCTCAAACACACACCTCATACTCCGTATCGCAGGGTGTCAGCCTGCTAGGCAGCTTACTGCATAAAAAAGGTTTGCCACCTTTGTAAGAGCTGTTGTGAGATACATACATTCCCTTCACACGCATCAGTGCAGCTTCCTCATCAACACATCCTCAATGCTCCTTTTCATTATATGACCAGAATTTAAGGAGAATCAGAAAAAGATTTTCTGAAAATTGCAAGGGATATAAACGACATTTCTCTGACTATCACGAGCCTGCATACATTTAATAATTGACGTGTTGTTTGCTAAATGTTGATTAAAACAGAGTATTTTTAGGCTACTTTGCATATTTGTAGAATCAGTTGATTTGGACCCAACCATCTTTTTGAAACTGCTGATACAGACACATGGTCTCCAACTAAAAAAAGTTAAGTGAAAGCCTGTAAGAGTGACATAAAGAATAGCTCCTCATGAATTTAGGGCAGCTGTGCAGAAAAGGAAACCATGACCTGATTAACTAATTCTCACTAGTTTTCATGAAAGCATATACTCTGAGGTTAAGTTTAGACTCAAAGTCTTCAGAGCATTGCTAAGCTTTAAGTAGGACAGCACATGTAAATCTTTAACATTTTAAAAATATTTTCTCTCCAATTCTAACATTCCTATATATGATTGAATGGCTCATTCTGAAGTTCTTCTTGTCGCTAGCTTTTCTTATTAAGCTCAAAACCCAGCTCCTTATGTTGCCTAAAGAAACATGGTTATTAAAGAAAGATGCTGTGGTCAGGCACTCCAGCCTAAAATATCATGCAATTATAGGGTTTTATCTTCAGAAAATTCCAAGTCCCTGGAGAGAAACTGTTTAACCTACAACTAGCTCCAAACTTTGACACGTTATTAAAAGAACATTATTAAAAATGTGAATCTGGTTAAAGAGGATGTTCCATTTATATTAGGCATTTTTATGTGACTTCAAGCAAAAGGCGAATGTCCAGCTGGCAGGGACTAACCTCTAAAGTATCAAGCACCGGTATCGCTAGCGTGGCTTTATCATCCACTGTGTAGTTAGAGAGGTAAGAGTTTAAAATGTTCCAAACGAGCCCAACTTTGCTATAAAAACAAACACCTGCACTTCTTGTGCCGCATCTCACTCAGATTTCTTGGGACTGTCCCAGACTGCACCACTACCCAGCGCGCTGCGTTTCAGCCCTGGGAACACCCAAACGAAAGGACGGGTGCCACACGCAGCCCTGCACGTGGCAAACCCAGGGTTTCAGCACTGCATCAGATACTGACTTTTGGAGAGTCACCACAGCCAAGCCCGACTTCACACAGCCCCTCGTACTTCAGTTTGGGAATACCTCGCTAACATACCCCTTCCAAACATAGGAAAACCAGGCAGACTGTGGCTCGGGCTCCACGTCAGCCTAAGCCTTTCCATGCTGAGGCGGCTGCAGCTGCTGTTGAGTTCTGGGAGCTAAATAATGTTGACATAATTTTCCCCTATGACAAAAATATACCATAATGCAGCTGCTGCATCACAGTTAGCACTCACAAAGTTTTACTGCTGTTGGTAAGATGCCTCATACTCACACATTTTTTGCAGGTAACTGCAGTAACAAAACGGTGAGGAGAGATAATGTTACTTCTTACCTTACCTGTCCAAACGTTAGCTCAGGCCTGATCATATTTCTTCTTCACAGGCCTATGGAAAGCTCTGGTTTTAGGAGTTCAGCTCCAGGCCAAGAAATAATGTTCTTGGCTTTTACATTGTAAAAGAGAAGGCAGCATTAAACAGATTTTTCCCACAGCTGTGCTGAACAAGCATCGAAACGGAGGGGCTTAATCTTGGTGTAAAACTAAATATACTCTTATCCCAAAAAATATGAGAAGAAAATGGTAGGGAGAAAAGATGGGTCAAGCTGGCAGACATATCCACCATGGAGAAACAGGTGTGAAAGAGGGAAGTCACCATTCTGGACCAGCTGACGGGGTGTCCATGGCAGGGTTTTCCCCTCCAGACAAAGGAAACATTGTCAACTACTGCAACACTATTTCTGTTGAGAAACAGAATTTCCTCAAGCACACAGGGATACAAGTTTCAATCTTTCTTTCCTTCTATTACGAAAAAAAAAGAACAAAATCATCTTTTGACAAGCGAGGTCCACCAGTGTGCAGGAAGAGCAGATGGGAAGACAGATAACAGTCACAGGTCAGCATCAAGTAGTATCTCTGAGTACCAAAAATGCTGCATCTGTAGAAGCCTGTGGGTCACCGCTGTACCATGCTGAGAATACTTTTTTTAATGGACTTCTTCACCTGGGAGATGTCTCTTGATCTATGTGCTATCAAGGTGGTTTCATGCAACCCTCTCCTCAGCTACGGTCAAAAGGTAAAGCTCCAGTCATGACATTTCACAGTTTCAGAAGTGAAGAAAGTTTGGTCTTTTCAAAATAAACCCATTACCACTAACGGTGAAATACAGTATGCCAGGCTTTGTACCCTCTTTTTTCTTAAATAAGGACACATGAGGAATATCTCAGGAAATACTTCAGGATTTTCGAGTGGGTGGGTGGTGTAGAGGAGGAGTACCAGCAGCGTAACTTTCTTTTAGTGTTGTCCACAGAAGTTGGTCAGCCTACTTTGATGGATTCTTCACATTCTTAGACATAAATATATCATTATTTTGCAGGCCAGGAAATTGTGAATTTTATTGGTTGTCCTGCCCCTGATTTGTCAGGGGGCCTTACTGTTTGCATCTCCGTATTCCTTATTTTAAAAACTGTGTCAAAATTTTGCTTGCTTGCAAACTACTAATACAAAGTGATATTATGCAAATGTTAAGTATTGTAATTCCTATAAACCCCGTGCCACAATGTAATAAATTAGAGGAGCTCAGTTGGTCATTTCATGATAAATGCTATTTTATGTGCAGGATGTATTTATTTCCATATAAAACAATTTGGAAAATGCCCTTCCTTCCATATATAAGCTATTTTTAAACTAATAATAGACACATATTTTACTATGTAAAAGTATAACCTATTTTTAACCTCACGTTTTCAAGCAAAGTTTATGAAGAAAATACTTTAAAACAGGAAATCAGAGTCCATTTCCTGTTTTAACAAGGATAATCCCTTGACCAGTAGGCACAAATATTCATTCCTCTTTAATGTTAATTAGTGCACTATTCATCCTATATTTCACAATTTAATGAAAGCAAGCAAGTTGCTGGGGACTTTATTAAAGTTCAAAACATCTTTCACCTTATTTATCCGGAACTCAATAAAACTGTTCAGTCACAGACTTGCAGCCTCCAGCTAGGTTCCTGCTATTAGCCTTAAGTCACTTTTAGAGTTGCAATAACAGTAAGTTGCCAAACTCAAATATACAGCTATCTACATCTGCCAGATAGTTTGTCTTACTGGACAATCTGGAAGAATTTCAAACTGTGAAGTTGACCCAAACTGTAAAGCTTTTTGCTGCTTACCAAGGAATCAATACTTTTTAAATCTGCAAATTAGCATTCGAAAAATGTACCTGGAAGAATGTTGAAGGGCAATTTTTTTTTTCTTTAAGGGAGCATAAGATAGCCTCTCAAAAAATTGTATATAGACAGGAGTTTTGAAAGGTAAGTATTGCTTGTAAATGGCTGAATCTCTAAATTCCCAGTCTGAACCACGAGGCAGCTTTTCAGAAACTGTGATTTCTTCAACTGAAGAAGCTGATCAGGCTGAACAAACAAAAATAGGCAGTATGAAACATCGTTTCATTTCATCCCTGTGTGGAGGAACTGCAGAAGGCTGGAAGTGACAGAGCGTGCCTGCTGCTACCAAGCTGAACCCAGACAGGCAGCAGCGACACCCAGCCCGCCCCAATGCCATCAGACTCAGTGACCCCTGGGTCCGGCAGCATCGGCCTCCTCATGCAGCAAGTCATCCAAAATATCATGAATGGGAGAAGTAAATACCTGGTTGCCCTCTCTAACGCTCAGGTCTGTACATCTTCTGTATAGACAGCATAATCAAAATAAGAACCCTTAACACTGCTGTTTCAAGACGTTCCATAAACAGACTTTTGAGCTCTTCGCATTTGATCAAGGTGCACACATGCGAGGCTGATTAATTGGATGAGCTCTTAATGAAGCCCATTTACTTGCTCTGAATTGGCATGAATACACAACAGTAACCAGCAGAGTCAGAGCTGTAGGAGAGGATGGAGATGGGCAGGCAGCACTGCCACGAGCTGCGCAACTCAGCCACCTGCTTCCCCCTTTGCCCTGGAGAACGCCCGGCACGGCACTCACTGACTGCCCAAACTCGCACGTGCCTACGGTTCCCCTGCAAAGTCCCTATTTCATGTCTGAAGTCATGCGTAAAATCTAAGGGCAGTGGTCCAAAATTGCTGCTGGCTTCTGTCCAAGTTGCACTTCCCACTTTTAACTGGTATGTCTTTCTTTATAGCATGCCTCATGCAAATAGGCCAATGTATATCATTCAAAGAGCCCTTATCTCCATATGGCATAGCAGTCTCTTGACTTTCTCCTTTCTTAACTGATGCAGTTATATTCATTCTTGCCTGGGATCACGGACTGTAAATCAGAGACAAGGGAATAATGCAGACAGAAAGCATAACCACGCTCATGGTGAGGTCTCACTGGAACAGACAGCAAGGATCTTAATGACTCCCAGACTCTTTGAAGGCCTCGAGCAAACTATGCTTTCACAGAGGTGGCCCCTTTGGCTACACGCATGCTACACGTGATTCTCATTTTATTTGCCTGCACCAATGGCATGTGCAACCCTAAGACAGCTGCACTGAGTTCATTACATACAACTTCACAGGTCTGATGAGGGCAAGACATTAACAACCACACTGAAGAAAACTGTTTCAAAGTATGATGAGTTACCATTGTTCCAGCATTGCTCAAACTTGTCCACACTAGCCAGGCACTATCCTTGATCAATGAATCCATACTGCCCGAGCTGATGTGTCAAGTCAGCTAACCTTAACTGAAAACACGCGCTAAAGCACTTGTGATCCAGGCATACCAGTTTAAGAAATCCTCTCCAGCAGCTCTGACCTACCATACCTTCCATGGAGATAGCATGGCTGACCATGTCCTCTGCCCCTTTACATGCAAAGCAAAGGAGACCAGGTAAAATTCCCACTACAGGGGATGGGAGGCTAGCAAAATGCATTTTCAGGGTGTCACTAACTGACTAAAGTGAAACGTGAAAGTCATTTTTTGTACTTGTAAATAAGAATCTGTTTTAAGGGTCCTACTCAGAGAAACTATTTTAAGTTAACAGTGGCACACGTTTATTACTGAAGTCTAAGAGCTCGAACGTAACGTTACATTTCTATGGATGTATTTAATAAAAATATCTTTGGAAAAGACAACCAAGGAAACCTGATCAATAGAAGTAACACACTAGGTTAATTTTTGTCATGAAAAAGTTCATTTTCAAGTGTTCAGAGCCAAACGTAAACATTTGCATTAAAAAAATTATTCTCCGACAAGGCTTAAAATATGGTAAAATAGGAAAAGATATAATATGGGCACTGAATATAAAGAACTAATTTTACAATAGTCATACTGAAATTGATTGTAATGGAGGTTGTATTGAGAAAAATCTCATCTAATCTAAACATTAAATAGCTTACCAAACCACAGGATCTATTTTCTTCTGTGATACATTGTATAATGGTTTCATCCTGTCCCAAAACAAGTCCTCCTCCAACTATTCAGTTTGCTGAAAAAACACACATGCCTACACAACTCCTCTTTTCTTCTCAATAGAAAACAAAGCAAAATAATTTCTTTAGTTTTGCTAACTACAAGTGCTGGCCCTTGAGGAATGTAAGGCTAGGTTGAAGGAAGCTGTAATAAACTGCAAATTAATTTTGCCAATAGGGCCAGCAACGGGACCTGTTTTTTCATTCAGAAAAGGCAATACATTGTATTATATTATAATGTAGATTAAATAATGCTTACTAGCAAACAAACAGAGCAGTCAAGAGACACAGCATGAACTACGCAGAATCTAAGTGCCTTGCCTCCATTATCTGTCAAGATATTTCTAAATGCCCGAGGAGAAAGAGAGGCTGTTTGCGTTTTTTTCTTTTTTTGAGGATGTAAGAGGGTATTTTACCGTATGTCTGTGTCACAGCTATGGCAGAATGGCAAAGCAGCTGTCGCAGCTATGGCGAAGTATATTTACTCTATATTTCCAACAAGCACTGGCTGATCCATATCAGTTTAAAATAGTTGAAGTAAACAGCAAATCCTCAGAGCATATGGAAATATCTGAACTATCATTTAAATACATTCTTTTCGATGTACTTTCAAAACTTACAGAGACAATAATAAATTTTTTCGAGCCAGCTAAACTCTACTCTTTTTCTCTCCAATTTAAAAAAATCTTTAGTCATCAGCAAGGCATGTTCTGCTCTCCTGTAACTACAGTCATCAATTACTCCCATGACTTCTTCCTGGCCAGATCTTAGATCATGTCATTGTTTCACCTAATGCTTTTGGATCATGTTCAAATCTCTTTTACACTTGTGGCTTTTACTCCAGTGCCCTCTTCCAGTTCTCCCTGTACATCTTGGATTTGTCTTCAAATCATTTCACAGGTATCTCCTCCCACTGGTATAACTCTCAATTTAATTTCTTTTCCTTTCCAGCCAACCCCATCTTTCCAATCCTCCCCTCAATCTTCTACTCCCATCTTCTCACCAAAAATGGCCATAATCATCTTTGAATCTTAAGTGCCTCACAGTCCACACACCTGGGATGTTTCTAACGGCTACCACATACCCCTTTTCATGATAATTTACTTCTTCCTCATCCCTTCAGCTAAATCATTCACTTGGGCCTATTTTTGCCTCATCTACAGAGACCCTCTCTGGCCAACCCAATACTGCCACAACTGCATCATGCAATCCACCAAGAAACACAAGTGGATTTGCAGTTACTCAACGAAGCATCTCCCAGCCTCTAGCTTTTAAACACAATGAACCAAAGGTGACTGTCCTCACCTTCACTTCCAGCCACTGATCTTACCTAAGTGCTGACCCCCTGCCCTGACAACGCTACCCTGAATAATTCATCAGCCTTCCACCAAGTGTAACATCATTCAGCATTTCCATGTGTGCACACCTGGTCACTGAGCAGGAACGATGTGCCCTGCGTAATTCAAAGAAACCCTTTCCCTCCTTCCCGAGAGGGATTACACCTGCTGTAATAAATGCAAAGGCACATCATCTACCAGAGGAGAGCGTGGGCTTTTCTTTTCCTGTTAGCATTTTTCAATTCAGAACCACACAATTGTTAACCTACATTTCCCATGTGAGTTTAACTTCATAGCTTCCCTTTTCTGTTACTTTTTCCACACTTACTGCAGTTATCTCAAAACCAGCCTGCGGAGTCTATGAGCACCTAGTATTTTAGAGCTAGCTGCTTGGGGACTTCCAAGCGCTGCTACAACACAGCAACTATACAACACCAAAGGCAGGTGCCAAATGCCACATCACCAGGAATATATTTTGGACTGAGAGAGGTCAGAATACTTAGTGTAGCACCACTCCTTTGTAAACAATATAAAATTGCGTTGTAAGCTAAATGCTTTATACAAAGGAGATAAAAATCTCACTATCATTCCCGTTTTTGAAAAATCACCCTACGTGACACAAATCATCAGGATGAGCTGGGCAATTCACCAATAATTATTCAACTGTCCCATAAGAGAGCCTGAGAGAAGTGACAAAATGACAGTTTGGAGACAACTTGGGCCTCTTGCAGCACTGGGAAACTGCAAGTCACAGGTGGGCCTAGACTCCAGCTTATGTTCAAAGGACACCCTTAGAACTTGTTAAGCTCTTAACCACTACGAAAGAAGAAATTCATTCAACAGGGAACAATATCTTCCTTCTAGAAGTATTCATAAAAACATTTACTTTCAGGGTTTTTTCTCCCATCCAATATTCAGAAAATATTTTAGCAGGACAGTCCTGGCTCTCACTACAAGTTAATTAGGACTTTATGGCTCCCATAAACTTGTTTCAAACCACACTGGGTCGCCCCCAGAGTTCCTTCCGAGAGGATATAGTTTCAGAACTACTTCCAGAGACTTGAACTGCTTTCTCCACGGGGAGAAAAAGAATATTGCTGTAATAGACCAACCTTTCTTCAGATATGTCGATATCTGAAGGATGTCAGTTCATTGTGAGAATTTGGGAGCTGGCATGGCTCCAAAGGCTCCATATATTTTCAAAGGGACCTTGCCTGTAATTTTAACTCATTAAAACAAAAATGCATGACTGGAAAAGGGTAGTACATATTTAAAAATCTCGCTGTGATTCAAACACAGCTATATCACTCGCACCACTGATTTGGTAGCGTCGTTTCACAAAAGCAAGACAACAGGTTTTACTTCTACAACCAGCCTGCATTCTTTGCACACCACATGAAAGAGAAAGAACAATGGAAACGTGTCTGAATGTGAGAAAGGACCAAACTGCAAGGGCTTTTTGGGTGGGGGTGGAGAGAAACACACATACTACAAAAATCTAATAATTCTCCACCCAAGCATTGCTAGTGAATGACCTCACTGGTTTCCTACATATACTCCAGCAGCCTTCCTGCCATCACTCTGTTGAGCCAAGCGATGATGTCAACAGTCCACCTGTGTGAGTGATGTAGCCCTCTGGGTCATGGTCACAGAGAACTTGGATAAAAGCTATGCCAGTGTTAATTAAATGCACCTCTTGTTTCACTGCTGATTTCCTCCGATAAGGCCCAGCTCATTTTTCCTGGAAAGACTTCCATGCTGTAAGGGAACCAGAGCCAACCATAACACAAAACAAATATTGCTTAGAGAATACGAAGACAACTTTAAATATTTAGTTTTAGAAAGACAATGATTGCCTATCAGTGCTGGTGTAAATACAAATTTCATTAATTTACATGTGCTAATGACGAGGTTAAACTACAAATGTTAGTTACTGCAGACAGTTTATTAACTTTCAGCAGTACTTATCTCTTTCATTTGTGATGGTCTTCCCAATTAAATTGGAGCAGAATCCTAACAACCTGCTTTACCACTGGTAAGTTCTGCCAGGTTGGAGTGAGGGGAGCTCGTCCAGTAAAAAAATATACTGTGAGAATGGAGTTTGACATTTAATTAGCATCAGAATTACCACTGCAACTTGAATGAACGTGTTGTCCAATAGCATTTATTCTGTCATCAGAAAGGTCTTCGCTCTAAGAAGGCTCTAAGCAGCTTAGGTATTAAGGATCCTCTTCCATTAACACAATTAGCCAGCAAGTAATGAAAGGAAAAAAATATATACTGCTCTTTCTATTTCTCCTATATAAAGAAATCTAATCCACTGTCATGACTGGATGCTTTCACCATATGCTGTCACCAGGATTTCTGTAATCCCTCTACTCATAGCATCTGACCTCCAGCCACTTTAAGCCTTCAGGACATGCCCTTTTATACTTGCTTTGTTCTTGTAGACGTTTTCGGATAGCTTTATTAGTAAGACAATTGTCAAAGGAAGACTCGCAGTTTTGGAATCTGACATCCAATATATTCCTTCTTGCACAACTTAAAAAGTACTGCGAGCCCTAAGACTCAATTGCTGACAGCAACACACACTAAAAATCTGAAGACGTGGCAAAGTAGAAAAATGATCTCAAAAGCAGTGTTACAACTCTATTATAAGAGTTTGTTTCCTGATGATCACAGCTCTCAATTCTGAAAGGCAGCAAGTTGGACCTCTTGCCATAAATATAATTTTAGAGAAAGAATTGTATGGTAAACATGTTAGGAATACATTCATATTCATTCATTCATTCTGATTTGTAGCAATTGTGATAGTTCCAAGGAGTGTTCTGTCTCGCATTCCTGAGCATTAGCAGTATTTTCCAAACAACCAAGGATCGATGTCTGTCTATTTAGATTTTTAGTTCTTGGAGATCTTATGTTTATACAGTACCTTGGCCTACAAACTCTCTTGGAATACACAACACTACGAGAATACTGCCTACCCAGTTCCTGATATGGGAAAAGTTCCATGGCTATACTAGCTCTCACCAAAGTCAGGGTAACTAAATTGGACATATTTTTACAATATCCCCCAGTAAGAAATCCCATATATAAAATGTCCTTCAAGAACCATATTTTTCATTTCTAGGTGGAAACCGAAAAAGAGAGGTAATCCTTGAACTTGTTTGGTCTATACTGCTCCTGTGGACAGTTCCTGTGGACAGGATTTATGAGGCTGAACTGCAGCTAGTTTGTGTTGAAACGTGCAGAGTGTGACTCATTCAGAAAGCTCAACCCAAGAACATTTCACTCTGACATCCTACAGGATAGGTCCCTCATGGATTTGAGGTAGTTGCTGCCCATTCTTCACATTCAGTCCTTCTCACAACTTTATGACACACAACTTCCAGCTAGAACTTGTGACAAATTTTATTCCGTCACCAGTAATTGGAATTTGGTCTTACACGATTTAAATACGCAGCTGTGTTCCACTTCTGGTAGATGCATATAATGTGGCCATGCAGAAGGAAAGCACATCCCCAAGTCCAGTGAGTTAAAGTGACACAGCTTCCTGAACTCCAGGAACTCTCCTGGTCAGAAAGTACTTCCTTCCTTGTTTCAAACACTTGATTGTTCCAGAGGGAATTCAAAACAATAGATTAGAAACTTTCAACCTTTCCTAAGTGTACTGCTACACAAGGAAATCAGGCCGTGCTCTGGGAAGATGAGATAACATTGGGAGAGTCCTCTTTCCGGAAATGCAATGGCTTTTGCATCCCTTCTCTAGCACCATTCCATGAATCAGCTACATATAAGTAATAATTCATGCTACGAGATGTCAGACGCAGTTCAACTACTGTTTGCAATAAGATGTGTGTGGCTGTCAAAAGGCATGAGCTAACTAGCTTATCAGCAACTTTAATAATACCAGGAGCTTCCTAATCTAAGTCTGTACTTTTAAGGACAGGCAGGAAGAAAGGATGACAATTGCCTCTTTTGAGCACCCCATTGTTTAAATCTCTAAAAAGGAGAAAGAACGCACTGCTACCACTGCAGTTAGAAATCTGTCCCTTCCCACCATAACTTAGTTTTACAGAACCAGCAGGGATGTTCACAAGGACTGAGAGATCAGGCTCATCAGCTGAAAAGCAATAATTTTAATCATACACTTTTCCCTAACACAATTCCTTTCATCTAAATACATTACAGAATGCTTTGTAAATGACATATGAAAGATATAACATTTAGAATATAATCATGTAACTTCAGTTATTTACAGGCTGCAATTTGAATAAGGAAAGGCAACGGCCACGTAAATTCATTTCTCGGCAGCATTAGGATGCCAAAGTATCCTAGACTAACTGAAAATCATCAGAAAAAGAACCAATGGCAAGAATCATTCTCTCAGATCCAGTAGTCAAAGCTCTTACATATTACATTTTCCTAATTCTCTTTTCCCTTCAACGTAGAGCTACAAGAAGCGTGAGGATAAAATTATTATAAAAACCCAAGAACTCACCTGGTTCTACACATTATTTTTAGAGGCAAACAGGAAATGCACTTCCCTGTCAAGCTGGGTCAAAGGAAGGGGAGTGATCGAGTTGAATACTCTGCACTTACCGTTCCTACCAAAGGGTAGATGAATCCAGCTCCAATACTGGCTCGCACCTCACTAATTGGCAAAATGAAACCAGTGGGAACGCCCTTCCTCTCAGGCTGATGGGAGAGGGATAGGTGAGTTTTTGCCATACAAATGGGAAGATTTCCAAATCCCTAAAAAAAAGGGAAAGAAAATAAAAGAAAAATGTTTTTAAGATTACAGTAAAGACAGATTATAATTTCACTGTTATCAGTATCTTCTAGAAATCCTAAAATCCATATAGCAATAGTCAACCTCAGTTTCTTAACAGCTAATATTTCAGAAATGGACAGAACACCGTATTTTAAATGCTATTCTCTCTCAGCTCAGGCCTGTTGTCTCCAGAGACTTGGCTGTAGTGACATCCAGCTTCTAGAGTGTGTTCTCAATCTAGGGTTAGGTGTAACAGCTGCCCAGACAATGACTAGAGAGTGCTGTTTTCAGAAAGGGCACACATCAGGTACCACACTGAACAAGAAGCCTACACCAACTCAACAAAACCCCAGTATGGCACTTCCCTCTGGGCTCTAATGACCTAGTTAGATACCTACTTGAGACCAGGATTCACAGTCCAAAACTCTCTAAGGGTACTAATATCTTCTTGGGGGTAAACACAAATGGCTCATGATGCTTTGCTTTGTTTTTAAACACAACAAAAACTGTGTGAGGGGATGGCAGCCACTTCACTAATGACAATGCAGTAGTTACTCAAAAAGTGCGAGAAATCAGGGAAAGGCCCTCAGCAGCTCCCCCCACACTGTTTGTTTTCCAGGTTATTGATTAACCTTGAGTCAGGCACCTTCCATTATTCTGTTCAATTCCTTGACAAACAGGGATGCAATTCACAAGGCCAGGAGGAGAGGCGGCACTCCAGGGAATTGCCTCTGCAGCCCAGCCTAGACGACAATCCTTTAATGGCATTGTGAAAATATTTCCTAGTACTAGTACTAATGTTTAGACTGAAAAATGGATTAGAGAATCACAGCCGGAAAAGATAAAGACATGGATTATTTTGCTGCAAGTACACTAAGCAAGCTTCTTTTCCATCTAGAAAATCAAATCAATTCTCAGGAGATTTGCATTATAGAGAAGATGGCTATACTTCTGCCTGTCTCACCAGGCTGCTGAAGTATACTCAGAAATTTTTCCATGACTGCCATCCATAGTTTCTATTTTCTGACAGAAAGGCTCCAGCCACGTTTACGTGCAGAAGCCATTGCATTACATAAAATACATTCACCTCTCCACATGGTTTCAAAACTGTTTTCAAAATGTAATGAAGCCCACTCACACATGATTTAGGAACGGTGATCTATTTTACCTTCTAGCATTTATAACCCATTGAAAATAACGTGAACAGAAGGAAAACAGATTTTAAAAGTATTGCAAGCTTTGTTATTAAAGTGTATGGCTGCACGTATGTCTTTTTGTGTTTACAAACTCATTTTTTGCAGGTACAAACGAACGCTCATTTGGAAAATCAGGCATATTCACTAGCTGCTACTTTTGCAGATGTGCAGTTGTCACATTTAAGTCAGCAAGCCAAAATTACCACTCTGCATAGAAAGCACAGAGTTTCATCAGCAATCTCAGAATGACTCCAAACACCACACACATCTTATGGGAGATAGCTTTCAAGGTTAAAACCATTCTGTTCTATCTAATCTAATCTAAACCAATCCATACTGACCTCCACGGGTTAGCACCATGGGTAAGCTCACACCTTTCAGCAAAGCTTGACTAAACACTGCAATCTGAGAACCTTTTACACCCCGAGGCTTCCTAAAACTCTCATCCAGCAGGTACCTGATCGTGTAAATTCACTCGTGATCTTACCTGCTGGGTGTAACGATCAACTTGTGACTGCGCAGCAGGAGACAACTCTATATCCTGAGCTCCATACACCTTCTGAGCAATGATCCTTATTTTTTCAACAATAGGAAGCTGCAGAGACAAGGAAACAATACAAGGATGAACATTAGCCAAGACAAACTAGCAATAAGAATCTGTCATTTAGATTCATCCTTGTTAAGCAGGCTTGCTAAAGCATTAAACCTGATAAAGGGCACTGGTGATGGATATGATATTCAGCTACAGGTACATGGATTACAACTATGATTTCAGCTACTCCATCATTTAGAAGCTGCACAATTTGCACATTACAAAGTTGACAACATGAGCTTACACTCTTGCCTAAAAGTGGGAGAAGAAAATGACTGCCATGTAGTTTTAAGAATCAAGAGCTAACACACACTGCAGATACAAAGAAGCAAGCTCCACTGGGTTAACAGGGATCACTAGACAAATAAATTTAATTTCACAATAAAGATAACCTATACAATAAGTGATCAAGGCAAGGCAGCAGGCAGTCGGGAAAGGTTCCTCTAAGAAGCAAGGAACTGTAGCAGAAAATTCCTGACCCATCACTGCTCCTTTGATTGTAATTATTTATTTTTTTAATTTATGCTCACCTCCTGTAGCACTGATACTGTAAAGCACTTTGGACACTTAAGAAAAAAAAAAAGAATATGAAAGCATCCTAGGATACACTTTGAAATCACAAGTCACGAAGTTCAGCCTCAGTCTCCATGAGTATCCACATCCCACTATTCAGCTCAAACCGAATGCTTGTTGTGCCTTTATGGCTTCTATTTGAAGGCAGATGCAGACTCCCACATTCAGGCTGTTAGAAATCCTTTAGAAGATTTTCAGCAGAGTTTTTTGTGGTCAGACCAGGCATACTTTTTGTGCCATCATTTCTATCTATTTAGAGTAAACAACTCTTTCCTCTTTCTCCCTCCTTTTGTTTTGAATGACCTTGAAGAAAGCAATTATGACCCCTCTAGTCTATTTTAAACAAGCCATCCTCTTTGACTTCTTTCAATAGGAACAGCAGGATGGATGAAGGATCATACCACCAGTTCAGCTACTTCAGTGCTGCCCACAGATGGCCAGAGATGTGTGCAATACTCCGGGGAACACCCCAGCAGTAATTTGTAGTCTAGCATATGTAATCAACAACACATGTGGAAGGTGATGAACAAAATCTAAAGAGATACCACTTGGGGAAGAAGACTTTGTAATCTCAAGCAATACAAAAAACACCGGAATACAAAATAGAACTATTTCATTTTATTCCAAACAAGGCAACAAATTGGTTTGTGAGTAACAAACTTTATCTGGTGCATTTATAGGAATTTTCATAGTTAATCACATTTTTGCAATGCCTGTCTAGAAGCAATGGTTTTGCTGCAAAACCATTCAGTTGAAGGGTTTCTGTAGGACTGACCTTTGTATTTATGATTGAATTTTAGAAAAATTAAAGTAGTCAGCCATTACATTAATAAAGAACTCCAGTAACAAAGACATCACAAGAAACGAAGCTTGCCAGACTTTCAAATAGCTTAAATATAAGGCAGTTAAAAGCTACTAAGGCAGTTAAAAGTTACTAAGGCTCAAATAAAATCAGATACAAAATTTCAAACTGAAGTTTAAAGATGTTCCAAAAGACACCTTCTGAATGTGCTGACTGTATGATTATTGCACCTTAATTGGGTGAAATGATGTCATGTTCCTGACTTCAGGCTTTTTACAGGAATCCAAGAAGTTAAAAAAAATAAAATCTAATGAGGACTGGCGATAACACATTGCAAATATCCTGGATATAATTCCTGGCAGCACTAAGCTGAATAGAATACTTCAGTGACACAGATAGCCATCACGAGATGAAACTTCTTCCAGGTTGATTATTAAGTACCTTCATACCCACGGCAGTTTTGAAGACAATGGAAGAAATGCCGAATGTGTCGGTTAACTTGCCTTTTGAGTGCTGTTTGCTTGCAGTCAAGGTCTAACAGCAACAGCAAAAGCAAAAAGGAATGCCACTCCCCGTTGTCGGTAGGACAACACCAAAACCAACAGCTTTCTCCTTAAGCCTCAGTAAATTCATTGCAACGGGGATGTTCATTTAGATTCAACTTGCATTTGTGTCAAAATATTTCACACTAATTTGACAGCAGCATATAATTACTACGCCCGCAGCCCCCTTTCCAGCAACCATAGCTGTAGTTTCCAAACGAAACCCAGCAGGGCTCTGGCTAACAACAGAGCAGACTGCTTTAATGACAGTGGTGGCATTCTGCTCCTCCCGGGATGTGCTCAATATCTCGCATGACCGAGTCCGAGCTGGACAGTCAAACTGTATCCCTATGGATTTATGTTTGGATTTTTATTTTTTATTTTTTTTTAAACAGAATTTTAGATACTTTTCTCTCTTGGGTTTGCAAGGCATGCGCATAGGAACGGGTGAGGCAATGGGCATGGTGTCAGAGGAGAGTTTGAGCCTATTTAACCTCACAACACAGGCAGATGAGTCCTGGCTGACCCCAATTCGGACAGAAACCAGCAGGGAGGCACAGATGCTCTACACAGGTTAACACAGCCCACACGTACGCACACTCTCAGACACGCTTCCTTCCTGAAGCTTCAAGAATAGGGAAAGGAGTACATTATACCGTGCCAAGGATCCACCTGCTTCCTAGTATTTAGTGGGATTTTTAAGAGATTATCTATTTAGAATCGCAGTGTAACAGCATTTCAAGCTAAAAAGGTTTCTTGTGTTTCAGTTATCAAGTAATACTGCTAGGAAACTTCATTTTAATTTAACTTAAAGAAGTATTTTCCCAAGAAAGGCCATCTAGTACTTTAAATGAGAAATAAAAATTCATTTTACTTGAAAATAACATCATGGCATTTATCAGAAAAGAGGCTCTAGTAATTCAAGAGACTTTTCACATATATGCCTGGATGTTTGTTTACAAAGCACTTGTAGGAAAAATTTGTGCTTTTTCTTATCTGGTCTTTAAGGGAAAGTTTAGCTTTAGTTTTTCAACAAAACTGTTGATTATTCAGCATTTCACTATGGAAATACTCTCACTGATGGGTGCAGGCACCTACCATATGCAATAACGCTTCACAGTGCTAATTCATATGGAAAAGCGCCGAGCTGAATTCAAATGAGCTGAAAAAGAGGCATATTGCACAAGTAACTAAATCATTAAGGGATTTTAGGCCAGATTTTTGCTCCAGCTGATACCAGACTCTTCTAAAAAAAAAAAATCACGTGAGCTACCTATATGTACATTAAACATCTCAGTCAAGTATCTGCTAGCAGAAACCGCGTCTCTCAGAACCCTTAGAAAACATAAGTACTTTCATATCTCTTATTTCTTTTGTCTGAGAATTTTCTACAATGGCCCAGGATATTCTTGAATCAGCTGTTCATTCCCACTCACAAACTACAATGCGGCACCCTCAGCTACGCTGATGCAACTATTTGTAGGCCAGCAGTAAAACAATTTTAATGAAAGGAGGATGAAAAGTCTCATCCAGACAGCGAGAGCTGATGCACCCGCATGAACAGCAACTTGGTTCCACAGCACCTCTGCTATCTATCTGGATAACTATGGTGATAAAGATATTTATAAATATGTGCAGAGCGTCAAAAGCATGAAAGATTTAGGATCAGCAATAAAAGCTGTTCCTCTTCTTATTTCCCTTAGGTAAGGTTGTGAATGTTACACAACTAAGTACAGTTAGGCGGAGAACAGGTGACAGATACGCGATAGACAGTATGGATTTAGACAAAACCTGACTTTTAAAGATATTCAACTACGTATTAGTACTAATGCTGATGAAATTATGGCAGCTTCAGAGAATTCATTCCACATTCAGTTTTAGCTTTTTGAGAAAATGAAAGCATGAAATAACCAATGTAAAGTTATACCGAACGTGAGAAGGTGCTACAGGGCCACACGGTATGAGTATCTGCTGACAGTTAAGTAGCTTTGGTGTTTCTCTCAGATACAACCGATATCCCCAGCCCTGCCAGAGACAACGTTCATTTTTGAAATCTCACACATTCAGAGCTACCAAAGCCATATGCTTCTTCTGAGGCAAGCATAAACACATGTGCTTGCTGAGGTTGCCAAGCACCCGCACCATAAACAGGATTATCTCCTTGGCTAAAGCATAGCACGTGCTACAGCAAAAGTGCACAAACTGCTTTCACAAGAACAGTATCTGTGCAGCTGTACCTTTCATTACTTTATAAAGAACAATTAAACCAAGAAATCAGCACTGATAAAGAGGAGAGCCTGTCATTCCCAATTCTTGTAATTGATTACCCAAGATGAAATCACACCAGTGCTGTCGCCCAGCCATACTTGTACTTCCAGGCCATTCCCCTTGCAAGATGTGATATTAGTGCAAATAAATTGGTGCTGTTTATTACACAATCTTCTTTCTTCCTATACTATCAACAGCAAGGTTTTTACCAAAATGTAATTTAATAGAGTTTCATTTCTGCTAGCCTTTCCTCACATCTACTTCACTTTTCATCTCTTCCTTCAGCTGCAACTGCAGACTGTGGATTATCAATTTTCCGTGTGGGGCTTGATGAGGATTTCCATGGACAGCAGACCTGCTTCAACAAACCCTCTTCAGTCTGCACCTGGGTTGGGGCAACCCCCAGTATCAGTACAGGCTGGAGGAAGAAGGGATTTGAGAGCAGCCCTGCTGAGAAGGAGTTGGGGGTACTGGTAGATGAAAAGCTGGACTTGAGCCAGCAATATACACTCACAGCCCAGAAAGCCAACCATATCCTGGGCTGCATCCAAAGAAGCATGGCCAGCAGGTCAAGGGAGGTGATTCTGCCCCTCTGTTCTGCTCTGGTGAGATCCTACCTGGAGTACTGCGTCCCGCTCGGGAGCCCTCATCACAGGAAAGTCATGGACCTGTTGGAACAAGTCCAGAGGAGGGCCACAAAAATTATCAGAGGGCTGGAGCACTTCTATGAGGACAGGCTGAGAGAATTGGTGTTGTTCAGTCTGGAGAAGAGAAAGCTCCAGGGAGACCTTATTGTGGCCTTTCAGTACTTAAAGGGGGCTTATAAGAAAGACGGGGACAATCTTTTAAGCAGGGCCTGTAGTGACAGGACAAGGGGTAATGGCTTTAAACTGAAAGAGGGCAGATTCAGACTAGATCTGAATCTAGGAAGAAATTTTTACAATGAGGGTGATGAAAAACTGGCGCAGGTTGCTCAGAGAGGTGGTAGATGCCCCATCCCTGGAAACATTCAAGGTCAGGCTGGACGGGGCTCTGAGCAACCTGATCTATCTGAAGATGTCCCTGCTCATTGCAGGGGGGTAGGACTAGATGACCTTCAAAGGTCCCTTCCAACCCAACCCATTCTATGATCCTCTCTTCCTCTGCTGCTCACTCTCACCCATGTGCCAGTGCAACTGAGAGGGCAGCACCACTGTTTGTGCAGCTGCACATACCAGAGAAAGTGATCCAGGCTAAAACATAACCCAGGGGAAAAAAAAGGCTATTTTAACCCAGATCAGTTCACACATCCAGTTTACCATAAAGGCAAACCCAGAATAAAGCAGAGAGACAGAGACAGCTTAAGTGCCATCGCTACAGAAAGAATTGCTCAACTTGCTCAAATCTGAGCACTGAAATGTACCAGCAGAAACATCGAGTAGGGCAGGGACACGCAACTTGGGCTGGGATTCCTGAAATCAGTCTTGTTGCCAAAAGTCAGTATCACATGAAATGAAACATGCACATTACCAGGGACCTGGCTTGGGACTGTGCTCGGGATTCCTACCTTTTGCATCCTAATGTGGACACCTGACTTTGAGCTCTCTGGCGACTGTAGAAAGGAGTTAATCTTTTTAACACCCCATAGCCGATCCCTGGGACTGCCGAAAACAACCCTTGTTCCTTTCCCTTTTCCTTTCCTCGCCTTTTAAACATTCCCCCAACTTCTTCACCAAAACAGAGTCCAATAGAAAATGTCTCCGAACACCCAGAGTCAACAGCAGTTAAGTCCATAACCATACTTCATTCCACTAGGTTGCAGCTAAGCCACGCTACTATGAGAAGCACTGGTGTTATCTAGTGTAAATTGAATACCTTAAGTGAATGCCCACCAATGCAGCACTGTCTGAAAGGGTCTCTTCACAGTTACACAACATAAATTTTTAAAAGTACTTTATTCTCTGAGAAAACTTAAGATTCTGCTGAAAAAAAATGCATTTAACCAGAGGAAATACAAAAGCACTATTCACTCGTAACTTACACATGTAATACCTCAAGTTCTTTAAACACTAACTGTAGCCTCACTGCCTCATTTTAATCATGAGATCACCAGTTTAATTACGAGGTCACCAAACTCTGGGTTTATTGTTGCTAAGCTGCTTACGTTTTAACAGAAATTCTTAAAATACTTTAAAATTTAAGGCACTTTTTTTTTTAAATTTTAACTTATGCATTCACTGAAAGCAATAAAAAAGAATCGCTGGTTGGCTAACTGAAACAGTATGCAGACATCACCCATTCCTCTTCTTGGGAAGGCTGCCAAATGAAAACATATGATGGGAGCATGGCTGAAGGTGCTGTGTGTGGTGACACAGTGCAGTGCTAAAACAATAGCTGACTCTGCACATTGGAACTACTTCTAGCTTTTCCCCTGGATAAAATAAAAACATACTTATTAAAGGATCTTTATATTCTGGTTCCAGAAGATCTGTGGCTGACAAAAGGATTCCCAAGTCTTTAGCACTCCTCTTCCTTTGTTGGCACAGGACAAGAGTTTGTTTTTTAATTTGCAGAGAAGCATATTCAGTCAAGTTAAACAGCTTGCGAATCAACGCCTAAGCCTGTGGCCTTAGAGATTTATTTTCCATTTCCCCAACTTTGAAACCCCAGCCGCGCCTAAGAAAATTGCTTCATGCGAAGAATAGGAAAATAATGAAAACAAACATAAAAGTGCAGTGCCGTCAAGAGCCCACATCCACAAAAAGAGATGGAGTGGAAGAAAGATAGCTTCCAACCCTAGAACACCCAGTTCAGTGAAATAAGTGTCCAGACTCCACCAAGATCTCTTTGATGGGAGTGGGAGGAGAGGCTGGTACAGCCCTGTGTGGAATTCCTCTTTAATGTGGCTTCACTGGGAGCTGGTTTACTAGCAGTAGGGTGGGGGGAAATAGTTTAAAGACTAGCATACCCTGGAGGGCAGCACAGCCTGCTTTTCAAGATGAGAAGTGATTTCCATCATTTATTAGGAAAAGTTTCAGTAAAGAGCATATATAATTTTATTTATTCCTACTCCAGTAGTGCTTAAGGACCTTCCATTGGGTCCATACATGACTGAACTCTACGCTGTATAAAGAACAACACAGAAGTCATTTGCCTCCTAGGCAAAAGAACAGAAGTATGTTGGGCTGATGTGACAGCAGACACACGATGGATGGCTCTCATGGCTTAGCAGCTTCATCGTATTAGTGGAGGAAACAGAAAATACCCTGATGTCTCCCCGTTCCCGAATTCAATCACACTGGGACTGAAGAGATGGCCAGTTTACAATTGAAGAGAAACACTCTGCCTTAGGTCATTCCCCTGGAGGTCAGCGTCCTCAAACCCAGGCCCCAGGAGCTCTTCTTGACTCTGCCTTCCTCTTCAAGCCACCTCCTTTCTAGTACGTGTACCAAAGAGCCTTCTCCTCCACTGACTGGCCTTTTCCCTCCTTCATTACCCACAGCTCATTCTCGTTACTGGAGACCATGGTCAGCAGATGGAAGAGAGGTTAACACACAGAGAACCGCTGCCGGCAGACTTCTCTCTGTTTTGATGCTACCCTTAGATCCCTGTTGAGTGAACCATCGTCTCTGACAGCTGAAGCTAAGACTGTAAGAAATGAGTCGAGTGGCAGCCCACACCATTGCACAACAGAGGCAGGGGCAGCCAAAACTGTGGGCTCAGATGCTCCAGATTAGCCCAAGTTATTTATTATTATGCTCCCAGGAGGGTAAGAAAAATACCAGTGCTGAGGTTGCTACCTGCCTGAACGCCTCCCTGAGAAGTGCTGCTACTCACCCTCATTCCCAGTGGATGGCCCCAAGCTGAGAAAGCTCGCCTTTGTTCTGCAGGTTGGCCAGGCAATTCACTGCACTCAGCCAAAATATTTGTGCAGTCAGCTTCCAGAGTACAACCTGGAAATATTTTCATTTGTCATATTACCTAAAGGCAGAGCACTGGCAAAAATAGGTGTTATCTGACAAACTGGGAAGACTGGAACAACCCCTTCTCCTCCCTCCCTTTTGTGATCTTTACACTCTTCAATTTAGTTTTCCAATGTAGAATAAATCATGTGAGTTGAGGCTCAATCATATCTGTCAGGTTACCGTGTCAGTCTTTTAAGGGGACTAATGCTAACTTGCTGACTGGCCAGGTATGCCGATGCTGCCTCATGCCATACGCCTGCCCTTCTCCTCTTCTATCTCCTGGAGCGTTAGCCCACTGCGCTCCAGCTGCCTTGCAGGAAGGGGCAATGCACCTTTTAAAAAAAACTAGCGCCTGCCTTCATTCAGACCGGTGTTTCCTCCCTCAGGTTGAAGAGGGCTGCTGTAAGTCAAGGGAGAGTTCACCACAGAGGAAGAGAGGAGACCAGGACTGTGAAAGAAGGCAGGTTACTCAACAGGCATCCATTAGTGGGGAATATAGCTTCCCTCCCTGCCAAGAACAGGCACTGAAGCCAGAGAAATTTGGGAATGGGATGTGTATGTTTCCATCCTCTCCTATCCTCCCCCTAGTTATCTAAACTCACTTTTAATGGGGCAGTCAACTTTATTTTGAGTAATAGCTTTCTGCTGCAACTTAAAGACCCATACTTCAGGAAAAGTGAACCCAGAAAGGAAGTCAACAGTGATAAGAGAGCTGATATTTTGATATTTTCCATATGTAGCAAGAATATATATTAAAAGAAAAAAAAGGACAGATTATTTCTTAGAGAGTTCAGGAGGCCTTTAAAACAAACCCATCCTCCAAACACTAAAGAGAAATACTCGGCAAGAAACCAATTCAACAGTTAAATAAGAGAGGTTAGAGAGCAGTGGGGGCAAAAATCCATATTAAAACCACACACTACTATAGTATTTATTACAACTACTGCCAATAATCTTCTGAACTATGTTACAAACTCTGGAGCCTATCATTTAAAAACTCATCCATGCTCCTGATGCCCCTGCCCCATGCAATTCCTAATACTGTAAGCATTTCATGGTACACTGTATCTGTTTATGTCCTTTCCTTACAGTTTTAAAGCGACAACAGTGCTGGGGTTACCTGTCACAAGGTCACTGCTTGTACTTGATCCATGGAAAGATACTGGCACACATATCACTGCCAAAATCATATATGCAGCTATTCTTCGCACTGCCCTCAAAATATGCTTGAAGCATATTCTCATTTCAACTCTTGAAAAATATTTGTTCATCTAATACCAAATGTCAGGCAAACCTTTGCTAGAATCAAGAAGTATTAAAAAAAAGTAAAAAGAAAGTACAAGCATCAGCTATAGGATAAAATCAAAAGCTTGCCTGCTTAGAGAAATAAATAAAAAGAACCTTAAAAGCAATCTAAAAGTGGGACTACAGAACACTGTGTCATGTAGAGACACCCAAGGAAGTTTAAACAGACTGAACGAGATGCTTCAAGGAATATAACCACATTAGCAAAGTCTTCTAATTAGACTAGCTTGCTATGATACTCAACAGGACCACTTAGCTGAGCCCGAGTCCTGGACTGACACAACTGTGTTGCGTCCACTGTCTAAAATCGCTCACTCAGCACATGCTTGGGTATCACTGGACAAGATGGTATAAACGTATAAACTTATCTCAGGATTCAGGAAAAAAAACTAAGTCGCTAATCCTCAACTTTTTACTAGTATTTGACAGATCTAGAAAAGACTTTCATGTTCTTCTCACGTTATACACATTTGTAAACACCTTTCAAGGAAGTCTTTTTTTCCAGGTGTATGTTTGGAAATTACATAAAGCATTGCAGAGATGCACGCCATTTGGAAAAATCCCAAAGAGAGCCCAGCTGACCTTGACTATCCTGTAATTAGATGCCTGAACGTATACTAATAATATAGTTTGCTGCAAACTTTGGTCTAACTAGTAAAAAAAGATCTAAAACAGTTTTACATAATAGGGGTTTTGTGTTTTGTTTTTAAACCCCCAGGGTAATGCTTTCTAACAAAACATCAAAATGTTGAATGAATCTATTATGGCTACAGTGGTCTGTGCTGTTGTAAGTTGTTCTAATTATAGGCAGTTTTCAAAGTAAATTCTGATGAAGTTTTGCAGACTGAGGAAAGTAAGACGCACAGACATCAAAGGACTAAATGGAGACATAGAGTAAAGTAAAGAGTAGGGTAATATCATAAAGACGGAGATATGAATGAAGTGGTAGCGGTTTTATGCAGAATATTCCCCCCTTCGATGTTACAAAGCGGAAAGAAAAAAAAAAAACCACAACACCACAGCAAACCCTGTCAAACTTGAGGCAACCAGGACTTAATAGTATTCAAGTAACTGGACAAATCTGGCAGTCACTGGAAAGATGAGGGATAGAACTATGTCCTTTCACTTACATCCTCTTTAGGCACAATGATGGAGGGAAATCATCTGTCTAAATCCCATCTCTTTCTTAATTTTCTGTCACAGTTACCCCTTGGAACAGCAGAACTCAGTCCTCAAAACGGCTACATCAACAAACCCTATTACCATCTTAATTAATATCATTTGGAAGAGGTAGCTTTCCTTCGGATCTCTTTGAGCCCAGTGACCAAATGACCTACCATGCCATACAAGTGGCAGCTCTACTGTTTCACTTTCCTGCTTCCAACTGCTTCAGTCCCTGTCCTTTGCACAGTAGAAATGAAACAGAAGCCTGAACTTTATACTTTACTGTTTTTGTTGGCCTGAATTTACTTTTTTACAGTATTTTAAAATCTTTATATGTTTTTATAAAATCCCTTCAATGTATTTTTGAGGCTTATAATACCTGTGTTAAGTTATGGGATATTAAGTTGATGTAAAGATGTGATTCATTCCCTTTGTGCTTAAGATCATGCTGCTTATGTGACACCACAAAAAGATGTGTCTGGGAAAAACATTAAAGTAGAAATCAATCTCATTTTCTTCCTTCATAAAGGCAGAATCCACCCCTACCAATCCTTTCTACTCATCCATACCACAAGATTGTAAGCTACATAGAGTGTAGTAACACCAGAGCTTAAATATGGGACTTGTCAAACACTAATGTGCTATCTCTGTAAAACCAGTGTCCTATGGGGAAAACTCTTGCACATATTTCTGAAAGATATTTTTTTTTTCCATTTTATTATGCACAACCCTCAGTTTCCAGAGCATCTCATTAGAGACAAATTTAAAGAGGCAGATACGTTGTCCATTGCTTGGCTGTAAAAATGTTCCATGGGCAAAACGCCCTGAATAGATTCCGTGGCACTTATATTCCCAAGGTATTTCCACCTATTCTGTGAAGGCAGGGGTTAATACTAATAGGAGTTGGCTGAATTACTGACATTTTGGAAAACAGTGGGGGAGGTGGAAAGAAGAAATAAAATGGGTGCAACAGATATGAGGTACATATCAGGGAGGAGAGAAAATGAAAGACAACAGTAGGGCATATCTACCTCAGGCTGAACTTTTTCCTGGCAAGAAGAATCAAAACAGGAACTTTCAGCCATTTAAAAGAATGAAGCTGAGGTTCTGCTCTTAAAAAATAGCATTCAAACATTTTCTAAAGAAACTTAAGTAGCACTGGGGCACAGGATCTGAAATTTGACAAGGGCTTCCTTGGTGCCAGAGAAGTGTATTTTGCTGCCCAAATTTCAACCCACCCACATTTGGATAGTCAGGAAGGTCCTGAGAAATCATTTGTATAACCTTCCCAGCAATACGTCCCTCCCAATGCTCTGCCTGCGTGGTGGTACTCCAGCACTGTGCTTTCAGGGGCCCATGCAGCCCTTCTTTGAAGCTGCTCCTCTTGACAGCTCACGATGCTGTGATGTTACCTTGCAGACAACTGCAACAACAAAGCCTCCAAGACACGGAAAAAGCATCAGCATCTCTGGCAGACATAAGATTGAAACTCAGACCACACTATCCTCTGTTAGGTTATCTGACTAATTAAAATTGAAGCACATCAAACACAAAGCCCAAGCAAGGATCAAAGGAACAACGGAACCCTAGAAACAGAATCAGTGGAAAAAACAAATCGGTAAAAATTAGAGCATACTGAATTGGCCGCTTCCTAAGACCATCCAACGGGAAGGATGAGACCATTGTCCTTGGTGTGAAATGCACAAAGGTGAGCCAGTGGGAAAACTTTAACCAGAAAACTTTGCAAATAAAAGGGGGTGATTGCATGTGGGTGCTGGTGAAGGCAGTGGTTCTCTCTGAGGTGACCTGTCTGGCTGGGCAGCCGTGCAGCATGACGGTGCACGTGGTACCTCTCACATCCTTCTCATACAGAGAGTGAATGCTTGGTGCAATACCCACGACCGTGAGAGAGTAACTATATTTAATTTTAGCTGATTGTCAGAACAAATATGACTGTGAGATCTTTGTGGAGAAGTCTGCCACAATAATTTGTGAATGTTCCATCTACAGACGTATTTTTATGTTAAACAAGAAAGTATCAGAAACATCATTCAATGCACTGCACTAAATAACGAGCACTACCCACAAGTGTCCTGCTCCTCTGATTAGACAAGCCACAGATTGTTTGCTCTCTACAGCTTTTGTGATTTTAAGCCAAATCAATCCCCTTTCCAAGTATGCTGGATAGCTTTCGTTGCAATGTTCTTCTTGTTTTAAATCCAACACTGATGCAAGCATGCTTTCATTAAAAAAAAAAAAATTAAATAAAGTATCTTACCTCCAAGCTGTAGAGGTATTTGAAACTGTTTTTCTGACTGGCTGCCTTTTCCACAGCTTGAGCTAATTTTACTGCTCCTTTACCACCAGCCGACCAGTGGTTGCAGGGTACAGCATCAAATGCTCCAGATTGCTTTGCAATCTTACACACCAGATCAACCTCAGCAGGGGAGTCAGTTCTGCCAAGCAAACAGTTCCATCTCATTATTTTGTTTAATTAGTTGTCTTTTATAACCTTATATACTTAGCCTTAGTCTACCATCAGCAGTTGTAAAGCAGTCTATATAGAAATTGTGCCATATACATAACACATTTATATACAGCACACGTATTTACATGTTTCAAGAACACTTTTTGTAATTGTTATAGCTAATTAACATGGAAGATAAATATTTCCATAAAAGTATCTCCTTTATTGGCTGTTTTAAAACCTTAAAAACAAGCTAAGGATTTAAAGGTCTTTATATTCATGATGAAAAAAAGGAAATTCTTTAATAGCTTATTTTCTTCATGCCAAAACCGATTAATGTAAAAACCAAGAAAAGTGTGAAATTTGAACTGCGTATCTACTCACAAGAGTAATGAAAGAATAGACTTACTTGAAGACGTTTAGAGCAACCACAACAGGAACTCCAAAAAGCTGAGTAATTTGAATCTGTTTCTGTAGATTACAGCAGCCATCAGCTACCAGCTGGAGGTTCTGTGCAATTAAATAAAAATTAATGGAAGTGGGAAAATACATCAAGTCTTCTTCAGCCAAAGAATTTTCCATAAATGAAACCGAACATAAACAGTGCTGATCATGACAGCTACAGGCAAGTAAAACGCTTACAGAAAAAAATATTTTGGTGCTTATCTTATTAATTCTTATTTCAATTAATAAGTAACAGACATATTTAAGTAACTGAGCAGAGTAAAAAATTTGTACATGAATGTATTGCTCTTTTCTGGGACACAAGAAGACAATGCAGCTGATGACTGGTTGCCTGTCCTGACTGTGAAAGGGCTGTTAGTCTCTTGTTTGCAAAGTTTATAAACAAACTATAATAGTAGGGTGGGGGGTTGACATCCAGATGTGTTAGATGCATAGTCTAATCTATATATACATATGTATCCCAGATAAAAGCACATAACTGGATTTCCTTATTTACTCTTTTGCCTCACACTTCGTAGGCCTTGTCTTAATTGCAACAACACACATATCCTTAGCCTGATAAAACCAAAAGACCAGAATCTGTCTACAGCAAAAAGACAAAGAAAACAAACCTGTAGAATCCACTCTTGTTTGAAGAGTGACATCCAACACCAGATGTGAACCCCAAACCAAACAGATTAAACCTGCTGTTTAATGAACAGGTTAAGCTATCATTAATTTCAGGGAATGTCTTTGACTCCTGCACCACTCTGCTCTTGTGCTGCCATAAATGCCTGTATGATGGACTAGAATGAAGAGCTGATCAGTCTGAAAACTTAGTGGTCCTGGAAAAACTACTGAAAAAAAAAGTCGTTTTTCAGCTAGCTCAGTTCCTTAGTAGAATCTACCATGCAGTCACACCCATAGCACACACAAGAGGGATAACACCAAGTGGTTGGGGGAAGATGAGATGGCTTTACTTGTTGGCAACGCCTGTTAAAGGTGTTCATTGAATGTCAGCATTAGAGCATGCTGTTGTTAAACCTGAGGCTGCACACTATCCAGCCAGAACTATGAGAATTTCTGATACTCCATATACCACAGTATTTTGTCCCTTTAAACAAAACCTTCTCCTAAAGTTTTATAATAGTTCCTCTTACCTCTTCTGTGTATTCTTTCTTCAAGGGGGCACCAGCAGTTACCTGGAATAATAAACAATCAAAATCACCACAGATTGACGTTTGTCATAATCCTAACTGGTCAGAAGTGCACTTTTGCTTACTTTCTATACTGCCAGTCAGCACGCACGTTGCACACAACACCACAGCTCAACTGCAGCTTCTCTTTTATTCCAAGTTACACCAGTACACGGAGAATAGCAACACTTCCTGTTGGATTTGGGTAGCAAGATAAAGGTAGTGACTCCGCAACCAGTTGGAAAAGATTTATCAGAGAGGAGGTAACTGGATCCCATTCTACGTGCTTAGCAACGCACCCGCAGGGCAAAGACAATGGCCAGCAACCTCCAGCAGCTGAAGGAATAACAGTGACACAGAGGACCAGAAGAGGAACGTCATCTTTGGTGTCCTGTAATTACTGCCTGTGGCAAGGAACTGCATGCAAGTAATTCACTTTACTGGAAAGCACAAAGGTATAAAAAGAGTATCACTGGTATACTACAGTGAGTCTTCAAGGACTGGACTGGACTTAGTCACTTTTGTCTCAAGTATTGGTCTGGGTCCATTTTACAGTTAACCTCCCAGTGAAAGTATCTGGTACTCTACATGCCTCTATCATGCATTATGTAAACAAATGAAAGCTTTATACTTCTAAAGACACAGGTCAGACAGAAACACAGACAGTTATTAAAACATACTTAAGTCCTGTTTTTGCTAGATTGAATGATAATACACATGATACGCATGGAGGAATATCATTAAAAACAAAGAAAACCTGCATTAGAATTGGACTAAAATGATACAAAGTTATATAATTATGTCAACCTAAAAGACTGAAAAAGGACAGCTCAGCTATAGCTCTAAGAGACGATTTCGCTGTAAGGGAGACCGTGCATTCCAAAATCTTGTGGCTGTGGAAACAGCTCTGGTATTTTCACCCAGTGAGACTGTTTCCCTAGCAGCATCCTTCACTTGCCGGCTGCTGGGGAGATGAAAGTGTTTCTAGGAGTTAAGTGTCTGTCTGCTGGGCTAGCAGAGCCTGATCTGATTGCATGACTGAGGAGTACTTCTCCAATCAGTAATCCGTACAAGTCTCTTCATGGCTTAAATAGCAAAAAATGTATACACTGGTGACTTTTGGTACACTGGGAAAACACTTGCACAATTCTATCAGTTATGTTAGCATCCCTGAGGGAATTAACCTGAGCAGATTAAAAGGACAGAAGGGGTTCCCATTATTGCAGTGAAAGAAATCTCAAAACCTTCACTAATAACGTTCCCTACTTCCGCTCACATACTGCAACCTGAACTCTTCTCATTCCTCCTCAGCTGCCAGCTTTCCCAGACTGCGACTACTTCAGTGCTCTTATAAACGCTATTTCAAAAGGCAGGGAAAAGAATATATATACATATTATAGTTTTTTTTTTTTCATGCAAACAAACTTCCCTTCTTCAGCAAGATTTAGTACTACTTCAGCGCTCTTTCATTCCTCTTCTTTCATTTACGCCTCTCCATTCCTGCATCACCTTTGGAGGCAACAGCTATATAATGAGGTAACTCAGGAGGGATATCCAAACACTGCCCCATAAGTTACCTCCAATATTTCTTAAACCAAGATATTTTACTTATTTCAAATATTAGCAACAATTTTAATTTCCAAGAAAGGTGCGAAAACTTACATTTGGCCCACCTCCATGCATCTTCAAAGCCCTCACTGTAGCAACAAGTACAACCACACTGGGAACCAAGCCAGAGGCTCTGCATTTGATGTTGAAGAATTTCTCCATCCCAATGTCAGCACCAAAGCCAGCTTCAGTTACTGTTAAACATTAAAAAAACAAAACAAAACCACACATAAAACATGCTTTCGGTTAAACACTGGGGGATATTTCTGCTTTAGCATACAGCGCACTTAAATATACCCCAGTACTCGGTTTTGAATGAACTTTGAAATAGAGGTCTATTTACATTACTGAATCTGATTAAAAAACTATTCCCAACTCAGAAATAAATTATCTTATTCTTGATATGTACAACATGTCATCAAAAGTAGTCACATGGGAAAAAAAACCCCAAGCAATACAAATCAGTTGGAATCAAAGTCTTTTAAAAACATCTCACCCTCTAAAATAGCTATTTCTGTATAATTATATTTATTTAAAATGTTTAAAATTCTTACAGATCTAAGACTTCCCTACATTATTCCTCCTCCCTTTTATTTCACTAAAGATGTGCTTTCATCATAATTAGTGGACCTAAATTCTCCTAGCTTTGCAAAACTTCTGGTCATCTCTTGCTTTTGTGGAACAGATGTTTAATTAAAAACAAAACCCAGGATTTACAGTCATGTCTCAGTGTTGAAGATACCGTTAAACAGTGAATTCTGTAAAGGAACTTAGCACCGAAGAAGTCAAACATTAATGTAACATGACTCAGGAAGAAAATCTGTGCAGAATTAGGATACGGCAGGGAAAGTATTTTTAACAGAGCTATAAATGAAAAAGAAGACAGTCTGTATTAAATGATGTCAATCTCTTCAGACTCTGATTTGTCAAATATCAATTATTTCAATTGCCTCTTTTAAAATCCAAATAATTTCTTTTTATTAGACAAACACAAGTGCCCAGCAATTCAGAAATTCATGGGCTTAAGTTGGCTGAAAATTTGCCGATGTCACTATTTCCCACTGGATCACATTGAAGAGCTGGGACTAATGCGTGCTTCTGGAAGCTGTGACGGGACAAACCAGGGTGGGAGAACAGCTTGCTCCAGAGGCTCCTGGACCTGACTCCAGGCAGGCTGGTAATGTGTCCCCATAACCACAACCAACTTGCAAAAACTTGCCAGCATTTTTGCCCCTCATGCTTAGAAGGGAACCACAAACAGCTGATTGAACATCTCAGGGCTGGAACCTTCAGCCAGGGTCAAGGAGGAAGAGGCGCAGATCAGCTCTGCTGCTGTGGGAGAAAGCATCTTTCTGTTGGCAGCCGATGTGCTTTAGGAAGTCCCAGCCTTTGTGCATTTTTCCTCACCCCACTGGTCCTTTTCCACCCCTTCGTTTTGCACAGGCTGAAACAATTGCCTGCGTGGCTCTGCTCAGAGGGAGGAAACGGCTGCTGGGGCTGGGGGAGGAAGCAAGAGCTAGCAAACAAGGGGGTGGGCATGCGGGGGGTGAGCAGGGACCTCTTGAAATAGTAACATGGCAAGTGTCATGATTAACGTTCTCCAAAATCATTGTAATAAGTATATTATCTTTTTCAGAATAGCCCTGAGAAAACCAGACATACCGAACAAAACCATACAAAAAAACCCCACCCCCACCTCTCCCCCCCAAAAAAGAGGTTTACACAAACACAATAATTCACAGGAACAAAGCTAATGTTAGGAGAAGTTATATTAAAAGCAGCGGCAGGGATCACATGCCTACTTTCCAGTAAGCCCCATTCTTCTTCCCCAGTCTCCTATGTGGCACGGCGTGATTAATGAGAACTCTGAGTCAGGAATATATAACCACAATCAATCTTTAATATAAACAACAGATAAACTACCAAGTACTTGAGAGGGTGGGAAAATAATTTGTCTCTTACGGAGATTGCCAGCGTATACACATAGCAGTCTCCTAACATTTCCAAACAAAGTTTCCAGGGAGTTAATCCTCTTCATGCCAAGCCTTTTCAAGGGTCAGTTTTCCTTAGAGAAAAGGGGATTGCGAGTCTACCTTTCGGTGAGAGAAAAGCAGGGACTTCAGCCTCCCAGCAAGCACAGTAAGGGCACACACAGCACTTCAGGGCTCTCTGGGAGGAGCTCGACACCCTTCAGGCAGCCTCAGCAGCCAGGGCAAACACCCAGGAAAGCTGCGCAGGGGCTTACCCGGGGAGCTGTGCACATCCCTCTATTCTTTGTAATGATTTCCTTTGATACGGAGGGCGAAACGCACAAACAACCCAAATCCTCTATCAGCGTTTGAAAAGCTAGCAGAACACTACAACAGGGAGAATGGGGTTTCTTCATTCGAAGCGGAGGAAAGGGAGAGGAATGTCGGTGCTTTCTCCAGTGTGCGGAAGGAAACAGGATGTAGTAGAAAAGCTGCCTGGATGAAAGTTGCTAACTCCGTTTTATTTCCTCCGAGGAATAGTGAGGAGATAGAGTAATATGCCAAGCTATTATATTTTAAAATCTTCGTGCTGAAACACTTAATACAATTACTTTCAGATTGTTTCCTGCTTTCCAATGAAAGCGTCAATGGAAAACAAATACAGACTTTAAATGGGAAGTTTCAAGCTAGTCTACGTTTAGAGATTATGAGATAAAAGAGTTAATCACTTTAAATATACCAACAGAAATATAAAGGAATACATGGGTTCATTTATTTCGGCCATTATTTCTCATACATGGTTTGTCAGCAGAAGGCAATTACAGATTACATGTGAACTGACAAAGATTTTGGGAACAAACAACTACCTAAGCAGATACGGTCTGCTGCTGTACCTCAACTGAAGGAAAGTTGATGATGCAGCCACTTCTACCTGTCTACAAAGAGTCTTTACCCAGCTTCAGGTCCCCTCCTCGAAAGCCTCTTCATCCTGTCCCCTGCCAAGCGGCCATTTCCCAGCCCCCTGAGCCCCTGCAAGCAGGTAAAAGGTTTGTAAGAGATGGGATGATGCTGGCATGTTGTTAATGGTTTGCTTTCATTTCCCAGGCCACAAACACAGAGGTTCTAATGAAAGTAAAGAGGTAAGTGATTTGCCTTCAGCAAGCTCATAGAACACATACAGGTATTTGCACTTCCAGCCTGAGAACATAACAATGCTGATCCAGATCAGGGATTTTAGAGTCCCAGGCCTTGCTTTACATTCCGGATCCCCTTCTTGAGCTGACAAGGCTGGACAATGATCCAGACAAGTCCTAAAAGATTATTTTCTGGGTATTATTTTCAGTGAGTACAGCTCTCTGGACTCTCACTGTGTGGTCATATAAAGTGCAAAATCTAATTCAACAAATGCCCTCTTATTTGATCTTATGCTCCAATTTTATAGCCCAAGTATCACAAGGAACATTAGAATGAAGATTAAAAATTAAAATCTCATGTACCAGAACTGCGCTACCATTACATTACTTTTAATAGTGGGCCATAGGTCAAATACAGCAATTAATATAGACATATATGAGAAGTAAACTGCATCAAAATGCTCCAATAAGTTCAAATAATTTCTTCTCATAAAAGACCCATGTGAGGGTAACCAAAGGCTTGGCTCATTCTAGCACACCAGGGTCACTGGGGAATCTTGTTTTAAAACAACAGTAGGCAAAACACAACACAAAATGAGTATAGGTCTTTCTACAGGTCATTTACATAACATCTAGTTCACTCACTTCAGCTACCAAAATAACCAACTAACCATAGTTTTCATTCAGAGCAAGAACCTGAAATATCCAAATCAGGTACAAAAGGGGAAGGAAACGCTCATAAACGTGGAATTAAGCCATAGCGATGATGAGAAGTCTGTTGGGCAGTGTGAAGTCAGAACAATTGATACTCTTCACTGAAGTCTCTAATTGCACTTCAGCATTCAGGCAAATGAACAAATCCCTCTGATGGTTTTGTTTTGTTTATAATTACCGTAACCTCTTCATGGAATTACTGCCTTGCCAAGCACATCTGGGAATATTTTATCACCTACGCATGACAATAGCTTAAATAGTCAGTGTCATGGTTTAAGCAGCTAATCAGATTTCACCGTCATGCTTAGTACAAAATGTAATTTTTCTCCGCCTAAAATACATCTATCATGCTATAGCAGCATGAAGTGGTTCCACATTAGCCTCATATTTACATACTGCTTAAAAGCCTTACAGAAAGTGATGTTTAGATTTTTTTTTAAAAAAGATTATTTCACCCACAATTGAACTTCATGTAAACTGAGGGTAATTTCTAGTGAAAGTAACTTCTCCCTGCTCAGCCCTTTCTATCAACAAATCCATGTCAAAATAAAACATTTGTACTCTAAAGGGCCAAGTCAGATGCATACACATGAGGCGAAGCTTTAGGACACGAATTGTGAGCCTGGATTCCTGAACAATGTAAAAGGAAATGGAAACTCTGAGCTGCACGCTGCCTTTTACTCCCCACATGTAAACATATCTGTTCTGGTGCAGCTGTCTGCTGGTAAACTCAGGAAAAGAAGAGTTCAAAGTCACAGAAGCACATGAACTGTGAACCTGGAGCTGGAGGCATGCTAGCTGTAAAGTACTGATACGTTCTTGTTTAAGTGAAAAATACCAAGGTGCACAACCGCCAAGATAAACTGGGATGATCAGTGATTTATCTAACAGGATATCATATTTTTTGGTTAGTATAGCTAGGGATGAATAAACCAGATGTTTGTCCATTCTGACTCTAGCAATTTATCTGATGTGAACTTCCATTATTATGACTGATTTTGGAATGTAACAGATACTTTTTTTTCTTCTTTCTTTTTTTTTTTCCCTCCTAACAGAGGGAGTTTTCCTGTTCTTTTTTTTTTTTTTCTGACGCATTCTCAGATGGCATGCAACACACGCACTCGCTGCTACCACCACAGGACACAAAGTCCAGGAGAAAACTACACACGCACCTACAGAGGCTGACCATTTTTCGTGCCATGAAGAAAATAGCTAGCATCGGCTGTCAAAGTTTTTACCTCCTCATTGGAGGTAACAGGGACTTTTCACCCTTTGCTAAAGAAAGGTGCCAGGGCAGTATGTGCTCTGCAGAGGTACGGGCACTGGAGGTTTCTGACTGTTGACCACCAATCCATGCTTCTGACTGAACCAGCAGATATGGGAGTCCTGTCTTCTTCAGCCAAAAAGATCACACTTCTTTCTAACAGCTACTAATGAGTCTTATTCCACAAGAAGTCCTGACCACAAGAAAACTTTATTCTCAGAAAGCAGATTATATAAAGTTCTGTTCAATAGTAGATTATTATTCACTCGAGACTCTCTGCAGGGAAGTCTCTCCAAATGTAGCCAGAGAGCAGCCCACCTGCACGAGCACCCCCAGAGAGACACGCTATAAATGCCCGGATTCTGGTTCCACCAGCAAACCCTCCACGTCCCGATACTCTAGCACTTGAGACCTCTCTTAATATAAATTTCTTTGGAAGAAAAAAAAAAAAAAATCTCCTGGAAATTTTCAACTTCCCCACACAAACAAAATACGTCAGCTGAAAAAAAGGTTTACCTTCAAGTCCCCTGCCATCATACCCCATGACAGCAGCAGTTCAGTTCATGCTGCCTTCCTCCAAGGGAGACTTGTCTCCAGTGGCCCAGAGTCTCAGGCCTCAGCCGACTGTCACTGCCGCTGGCTGCCAGGAATACACCTCATCTACGCCCTGATTCCCTTGGGACCCCATAACAAGCTATTTCAACCTTTTGCTCAGAAACATTTCTGTTTCCCTAAGAAAGAGACGAATTTTACCACTGAAATGCAGAGCAGCTTTAAATGCGAAACTAAAGGTTACAGCATGACCTCTCACAGTAATTCACTTTAAATACCAATTGCTGTTAACTTTCCAAGAGCGTCCCATACATTAAACAAACGAATAGGCACAATGGCTCGTACAGATTATTCCCAGACACAAAAAAACTGTGCAGAAAAGTCATTTTATTTACTACAAGCCGGACAGCTGAAGATAACTCTTAAATCTTGATTCTCTCACAATTGAGGATACAATTCCTCTTTCAGGGGTTTTTACAGGCCTGCTTATATATGCATGCTGCCTATGTTGGATGTGAAATTCAGGGGAGGAATCAAACTGAAAACTCCGGGAGCTGACAGGAGTGGCACTGTGTGACAGAAAGCACGCTCTGCCCATCTCCACGGCTCTGCCCGCCTCCCCCTCTTGAAAATACACAGAAGTGCAACTGCAGTAATTCCTGCCTACAAAGCACCAATTTAGGGCATGGTTTTACACTGTGGCTGAACCAAATGAGCACCCTGCCTTGCTGAAAGAGCAATTCCTGTTCCCTCTTAATTCTTCCACCTTTCTCCCTCCCTCCCTGCTGACCAGACTTCCAGCAGGTTTTGGCACTCATCTAATTGGAAGGTAAACTGTTGGAATTTGCTAACCAGAAAACAAACAAAGAGAAAAACACAGGGGGGAAAAAAAAAATTTCCACTGGGTTAGATTTGAATCATCTGAAGTGAGACCAGACAAGCGTCTGAACATGTTCAAACAAGCAGCAAAAGCAGACAAGCAGAAGCAGGGGAAAGAACATTTCACATTTCAACAGTGGCAAACTGTTAATTTATCCCTAGCCACCCTGTCAAACCATACTCTGATATTTTAAATGTAAAATTTGACATCTTCTCACAGCTCACTAGTAATGAGCTCATTATTTAGATTTATTACTAGAGATTAAAACCCTGAAGACGTCTTACAAACCACAAACAATTCATTCTAATAGAAATAAAGAGAGCTGTATGTGGCTTCACGGGCTACATGTTTCTCTGAATCCCCCTGCTAAGCCTGCTGGGTTTTACAGCCACTTCTTAACTCCTGCGTCCTATACTCATGTAAAGACCCATAACTCATAGGCTAAGTGTTGGCCCCTCACATGAATTTTAACGCATAGCTGAATACCCTAACCAAATATGCACAGTTTCCCCTTTTCTAACCTCCTTCTGATACAATACAAACTAGAAAAATTCAAACAAAAGAACTGTGAATTTTAGGTTGCATCCTTTTACCATTCATAGCACGTTTCCTTTGAGGTAACAGAGTATCATTTGCTCATAAGACAGATAACCACATTTTTAAAATGGAGCACAATTAATGGCACAGGAATGAGGCAATTACGTTATCTCATACTTAAGAGATCATCATGGCCTTTGGCAAAGAATTATTAGCCTTCTGGTAATTACAATATTGAAACATCACCACTTTTTTATTTGGAGCTGCGTGGAAGGAATTATTAACAGCAGCACTGATGGATCTTCATTTAAGGCTCTTCTACAATTCTCCAACTGCAAGGAGTATATTAACTTATGGTACCCATAGTGTTATGCTAAATGTTTAAAATAAATTTCATCCCACCTGAACCATGTTTCTCTCTGGGTATCTCACTACCAGATTTTCATTTAGTTTCTGTTTTAAAAGATCCAGTTGGCTGAAGCTCCTACCACAAATACACCTTCCATCAAACTGAAGCTGCTCTCTGTTGAGCTCTCGGGTTTTGGCTCCTCCTACTCCCCTTGGAAGAGCTACGGAAAATGGACTTTGAACATGCTTTGAGAAGTCATCTTACAAGCACCTGGAAAACGCTGACTTCAAGAGGCAGGCAAGGAACCTGAAGATCTACCTCCCTGGAAAAGTTCTACCCATTTCATCAAACGGCCATTAAGTAACACCTGCCTTAGCGCCAATATTGCACTGATTCATGAAAAAGAAAAGAGAAGATGGAAAGGATCTTATTCTTGAGACAGAACACCACTTCAGCGTACGCCCTGGAAGATGACATACTTTCTAAAGAGCAGCAAAATAATCAGGCAATGAGTGACGATACAGGTAGTCAATGACGAATACATCATTTTTTGCAGCCATACAAGGTACCCTCAGAGACTATCACAACTCAGAGACAAAATCCATTTAACCAACTACCACTGCACACTGGGCGGTAGGTGTTCACGCACTCCCGCATACTTTCACAGATGGGCACGTCTGTGAGAGGCAGCCAGGCCAGGCAAATCACCACATGTGCTTCTCCTTGTTCGCATCACAAAACAAAAGCGCCAGTGCATGGACGGTGGGAGAGCGGTGTCTGCTGAGGCGACAGCGGCTGCCACACAACAAAGAGCCGCCGCTGAACCAGGATGATCAATGCTCCTGTCATTTGATGCAATCACCCGCGGCATGCCAGGCACCGAGTCATCAATCACTGCAGTGTAAGCCTACTCCATAATGCATGCAACTATTTGCCTTGGGCTGCCGCCTTGTTAAAACTCCCCCAGACCCTTTACCAAGGCACACATTTTGAAAGTATTCCCCACTCCGGCTTTCAAGAATCCTGGGGAGTGCTTCCTTAATTATGATGATGATTTTGCCCATGATTTAGGCACTGTCTTTTCAGTGTACACTGAAAGCGTACGCTGTAGTGAATCCTCCTTCTAGGAGGAGGAGCAGTTTCTGGTTTTATTTCATTCCATTTAGACTTTGCTAGAAGACAGAATGCCTTGCCTTCATGATTGGCCTGGGAGAGGACGCCAACACCACTATTCTTGTCAAAACTACTGAGCCATGTTTTAGAAATTCATGGAAGAAGGCATCTCCTGTTATGTATCCCCAGGAAGAATATTGCACTGCCTAGCAGTTTGTCTTGATGAAAAAATGGCCCAGTGAAACATCTGATGCAAAGGCTGTAAATTACTCTACAAGAACATCCCGAGAGCTTAGCTGGTGAGCTCGGTGCTGGTGGAAATTCTACAAAGAGTGCGAGACATGTTTTAAACACACACAGAATTAAAGATACCAATACACAGAATGACTTACCATAGACAGAGAAATCAGCAGATACTATCAATAGTATTTTGGGAGATGGGAAAAAACGACTAGTGGTGAGAACATGCATCAAAAGCCACAGAAGAGCAGACAAGGGCAGAAGAAGCAGGCACGTAAAGCTCACTGTGCTGCACAGACTTTATGCAATAGCCATGTGCATGGAGAAATACAGCAGGAGCAACTTTGGAAATCGTGGAAGCTTTTCAGATGTAAGCCCTCCAAAACCTTTTGCAGATAGGCATTAGCTTGGTTGTAATCGCCTATATTTCTAAAATAAACTCTACAAAGGCAGTATCCTCTACTCAAAGTGTAAGATTGATGGCTTGTGTCAAACTTATTAATATGTATTTACTGTTTTCCCTATAATTTTTGGATGAGGAAAAAGGACTCAGCTGGTTAAAATTGCTGTGGAAAATAACTGTGTCTGCTGAACCATATGTGTGTGCATACGTGTAATCTATCTTACAGAAAGAATTACAAACTGAGGAGAGTGAAGGTACTAAGGTCACACACCAACAAATCCCACATGGAGAAGGATTTTCCTACATGGATTTCCCAATTAAGAACACAACCAAAACCAAAACCAAACCAAACCATAATTCTGCTAGTTTACAAGCCAAATCCTTTCAACTGTTCATGGCTAAGCCAACTCTTTAATGCCTATTGCAAATTTATCCACTTAACCACAATTCATGTAATTAAGGCAACAGAATTGTCATTGCAAACTACCCATTACCATTTCTGAAATATTTCTGCATTATTAGTGGATCCCCCTTTACTACAGATTATAAATTATTAAATTTTTTTGTCAGTTCCTCTTCATAATTGCCTATCACGTTGTCATCTCAGCCACTCTTTCGTCCGTGTCCCTCCCTGGCATTTTTGTGCTTTCCCGCTCCTCGCGCAGCGGAGGACCCCAAGCCATACACTGAATTCCTAATTGGCTGCAGGAAAAGCTGAACCTGCAGCCCTTGATTTATGAAGCTGTTACTCAGCCTCTTGGGAGCCCTGTTTGAGATGCGGTAGATGGAGGCAGCAGATAGATGCAGCGTCTCCTCATGCATGTAAAGCATCTGCTCTGTCCCTGAAGCTTCATGCCCCCTCAGAGCTTGCAGCTGGGGCTAAGTTGAAGACACGTTACAAGCATGTGCCTTATTACTGCAGGAAGCAAAGTTGAAGAGCTTGAGATTGTCCGCTTCAATAAAGCTGCCAGCGTGGCACATCAAGGATAAAGGGACTGACAAAAAGACCCACCATGCAAAAGACAGATAGGCCACCCAAAATTTAAAAACAGTTGTAACCCACATTTTCTCTTACTGTATTTGAATCTAATCTGTTTTCTCAATCAAATCAAATTAATTACACAGCAGTTATATAAAACTGCACAAATAAAATGGCAAGGTCCGAGCAGCAAACTGACCCTGATATATACCATTTAGGATATTAATCTTTTAATGTATTATTTTATATAATCAGAGAACAGTCTCCGAACACTTTCAAATACTGTCAACATCTGACCTTCTAAGGCACTTTGGCTATTTGCCAGAGCAACACTCTTCCCATTAACAAATCATACTAGCCATACATAACCTAGTATTATTTGCAATCTAATTAACATGTTTAGAAATGGTTTAGAAACATATTTATAACCCTAGTCATGAATTCTTGATATTTTTCTTTAAAGCTAATCCCACTGGCCATAAGATTAGATATGTAAGTGAACCTAATTTCTGTTTTCAAAGAGAAGTAACTATTTTCTGTTAAAACAATTCAGAAGTTCCCAGAACAACGCATATGGTTTGTTGTTTGAAAATTTAAAAAAACCAAAAATTTGATGTCAGCATACATTTTGAGAAATCACTATATGTTTCTTCTATATTGTCTTATCAGAGTACTTAAAAAAATTTATGAGGCAAAACAAAGCACCTGCAAATAAAAATCTTAGGAATCCTCTGCATGTGTATTTTTCTTCCAAGAACATATAAAGACATACCTTAACTTTTTCCCCAGACCATGATATTATTTCAAATTGGTCTGGTAGACAGGGTAGAACAGGATGAGAAAAAAAAACATTTCGGAGTTCTGATCCCAAAGAAGACAACGTAGCTCTGAACAATTCTCCCTGAAATGCCTATTAACTGAACTCTCAGTATGCGTGTGTTCATGGAACACCAGTAGAAAACAGAAAATAAACTCTGCTACATACAAACTTCTACTAGATTATATTAAAACTCTGCCAACTGCAATTACCATAATCAAAAATGGAAATACATGTATTTACGTCTTTACCACATTTCACATTTGTATTAACTTCTCTGGAGCCTTGAAGTAGACCCAGTTCACAAAGTAAATACACACATAAACATAAGCACATAAATTACCCCCTCCATATTTGTACATTATTAACAATTTTAATTATAAAAGCTTTCAGAAAACAAAGCACTCCTCCCTGCAGATTCAGAACAATGACTCAGAAAATAAAAAGCAAAAAATGGTTTCTCCAACATGATGGAAACGTCTGAACAAACCTAATTCTTGTGCAAGTAGTCCACAAAAACAACATTAGATTTCAGTACCAAAAAAGCCAGTAACACAAACAAACAAAAAAAAATCATCTAATAAAGAGCTTTCATTTTCAAATGATATTAAAAATAAACCATCCACTAAAATTAAAATTCAGCCTTTGAAATGGGACTTGAACTCTTTATGTGTACTCTACCCTACTGACCCTTGCTAAAGGGTGTAAGTCAATATGAAATACTCACAAATGGAGAGAGGATGATGGATTTTCTGCCAAATAACCCTAAGCAAAAGTAACGCTGTTAGCTAGGGAGCCAGCTTTTATTTCCTCTGCCAAGTGATGAATTAAGAGAACTTCCTAGCATATACGCTTTACTGTTTGCATTTATTTAACCTCTGGTTCTTTCTTCTTATAAATAAAAACAATACAACCAGTAGGTAACAAAAGAACAAAAGGAACTGCTTATTTGCTTCTTATGAGTTGGGAGTTTTAAAACTAGTTAAGATTGCTAACTTGAGGAGGGAAGGAAAAACAAACAGGACAGAAGTTGCAATGTCATCAGTTTCTACTTGGTGGAACGGTATTTTATTTATCAGGAACTGGGCAGTGCCTCTACTTTCTGAATGAATGACAGATCCTTCCTATCTATTTTTACCTCTGGAGAACTGTCCTGAGACTGAGAATAATGGATAGCCCTTAACAGTTGTACACTCCATACTTTTAATTTATGAAAGTCATTGACAGAGGAAAGAATCATGTTAAGCTCTAACGTGTTGCAGAAGAGGTCAACATACAGAGCATTAGAATACCATGTCAGCTTGTCAGTGAATTCCTGATGCATGTTTAAGTACTGGCAGCTGCCATGGCTCTACAAGACCCCTGTTACCTTAAAATTCCTATTACTGTAGTGTTTGGCATCTCCCCATTTGCTATGGTGAGACAGTTCTCGCCCCTAAGAAAGTTTATAAACTGAATAAACAAATCGGGAAGAATGAGATTAAATATGCAGACCTGGAGGCTGAAATTACTTGCTTAAGGCCATGAAGCTAGTCAAGGATGGAGGTGGTAACATGGTGATGCCTCCTGACACGCATTACAGTGCCTCAGCCACTAGACCAGAGTTTTTATGGAACTTGCGCTGCTGGTGGCAAAGGACGGTCTCAGCAGCTCTGCCTCCTTGTCTTTTACTGGGCAAGAAAGAGGAGGAAGGACAGGGCTCCTCAAGACACAAGCTTCTCAGAAGCCAGCCAGCAGGAACATTCACGTTGCCCTTCCTGCCTCCCCATTGTCATCCCCCAGGCATACAATCCCAACCCAAACACTGTCTCACTATATTTCCCTTCTACTCTGAAAACCCATATGAAGAAAACAAAGCATGGCTCTCTCAGATAAGGTATGTATGTCCAGTTGCCGCTTGCTTCTGACCCAGACAGTTCAGTTCTGGTGTGACACTTCATTCAGCGCGTGACCGACACACACACGTGCCACTTCACAGCTCTTAGCCTGTGAGAAAACCATTTAATTCCTTTGCCAGTGAGGCACAGAGGAGCATCCACCCACCAGCAAAGTTTCAAAAAAACCCAAACTTAAAAACAACCATGCAAGGCCACGCTACCTCTTCATTATTTTCTATCATGTCATTGTTATGTTTTAAATTGCTTCACCCATGAATTCAAACTCCTTTAAATGTACTAATTAAAATGCTTGGTCTCTCACATGACATCTGGCCTGAGAACAGTGGTAACTGCTGGTCGCTAGGAGGAAAGGCAGTCAAATACACAGTTTTGTAATTCTGCAGGGTAGCCTTTCTGAGAAGATGGTACGTTACTATTAATTACACGAGTTCTAACAGAAAGGAAAAGACAGACAGAGTTGCTACACTAGAGAATGAGCATCAGAGCCTGCAAAGGAAATGAAAACAAATTGCAAGCGTCTTTAGCCACAGAAATTAAAAAGTAGAAGCTAATAAAGTGAGGTACTAAAGACGGAATTAAAAAAACCAAAACACATAAGAACAGAATGCACTACTCTTAACAAAGAGTGAATCAGGAATTTCAAAATTCTGGAAGAAAAAACCCCAAACATAAAGCTTGTATAAGCATTTTAAATAAGTTCCTTTTCTCCTGGTGCCTTGTATCTGAAAAGTATCAACCCCTGTATTTAAGTAATGTAAGAGGAGTGGGGGAAATCAGAGTGACTACAGGCTTAATGGTTTTCATGCACTTTTTAAGAAAAGAATAATTTTAAAAAAATGGAGATAAGAAAGAACTATAACCTTTGTCTACCAGAGGCAGGCTATGTCAGATACAACCCTTTATCCAGTAACAAAAATGTGACAACGTCTCATCAACGTGGCCTTCAGGAAAAAAAAACCCTGCTACAGCAATACACAGGAACATGTTAGCAAGGCTAGAAAATTATTATGATTGCATGATTAAGAGAGAAGAGAACAGGCAGCCTTGACAGGAGAACTGTGGGACAGGAGAGAGGACCAGCCTGAGGGCTCTCCTTTACTATCCACTAAACAACCTCAGCGGAAAGACTGAGGCGCGATGCTGGTGATGCCAAAATTTGAAAGCATCACCAAAGTGGAGAGGAACTAGGATATCACACAGGAAAAAGCTGCTGTGATGTTTAGGAAGAAATGAAGAGAAACAGAATGAAAGTTTTTAGTAAACAGCCATTGCCATTGGAGATTAATGACAAAAATCTGACCTACAATTTGGGAACTTCATACTTGCAAACATCAGAGAAGAGTCTGGGAGCCTGACAGTATTAAGTTGATCACAGAATGAATGATGTACAGAAAATGAGAATGAAAATGTGACTGACCTGAGGATAAACACCATCAAGGTAAAAGTGACTTTGCAGAGCTCTGTGCGTGTACCTATGTTGAATTAAGTGAATACTGTAACAGACGCAGAAACTAAAAAAGCAGATAGGCTATGCCATAGGAATGACAAACCTAGCATTAATTATAAAAGATTAGAAAAGCTGTGCTTGTTTAGTCACAGACAGTATAAAGATTATCACCTGAGAGAGAGAAGACTAAGCTGGAACACAGTATTAGAGAACAAGACCAAATGAGTCCCAGTTGTCCATGGAAACCCAGCTAGCTTACCAGCAGTAGCAGCAAGAGTTAAAAATCCTAGCTAGTTTCAAACTGGAGCTCAGTCAGTTTATGAAGATCATCTGATATGCTTGTCAAATAAAGCAGAGAATTCAGCTAAATGGCTGATGATTTATAATCACATGTTCTTTTATTCCTGCAAATTGCTCCTCATCATTCTGGATATCAACAACAGATTTGGGAATGTACATTTACAAATACATTTTGTAGCGAGGGAATGCCAAGTGAATTTCTAACACTTTGTAGATTTATTTTTTTTTTTTCAAAGGGAAAAAGGTAAAGTCTCACTACAAGACACTTCATAATTTGGGAGCTTTTCTCTTCAAAATAGCATCACCTCTCCTTATTGGGCAAAACACCACTTTTTTATGACAAGCGTAACATTATTTAGACATAATTCAATAGTTTGTATATAGTATTATCATACCAGCTTTCAGTTTTGAGTTTAGCTTTGCATAATTTACAAGCTTCCAAATTAATTCAACTCTGACATACAGTGACATATGATACCAAGGTCAATGCTAGAATTCTTCCTGACACACAAAACCATTCAGGACAGCTCTCTTCTACTCAATCTTCCTTCTGAAAAGCTTTAGTTTGCAATGTATCCTAAAGATCAGAACTGTCAGAAGAAAAAGTTTCAAGAGCTCTGCAGTGAAAACATGGAGTCGCTCAGAATTTTCTCAAGGACTCTGAATACACAAAGATATAAAAAGGGGTTTTGATTCTCATTTGGAATAATTCATAAATTATTTCAAGACTGTTTTAAGTATTTTCTGCAATAGAAAGTCATTTAAATCATTGTCACCTGACTTTCAGTGGCAGCAAGCCCTAAGCAAGGGATGCATGATTTGCACCCAGATTATCTGTGACAAGGCAGTACATCAGCTCAGCTTTCAGGAACTTTGACTTCCTGTCAGTAAAGGAAAATGTGCTGCACGACATCTCGTCTCTGAAGATTTTTCAGCTTACCGGTAAAGAAAATTTGCTAAGATTTTAAAAGCAAAGGGGAAACAGGAGAAGATTTTTTTGTTGCCACTCTACAACACGTGAAAGAAATGTGATTTACTGGATTTACTTTTACTGCACCCGGGATGTGAATGGCATCACCATTCACAAGTGAACGGCGGAGATTCACAGATCTTCTAGCAGTAATGGTACCTTATTTTGCAGTTTGTGGTACCACCGTGCCTTGTACTACTAAATCATGATTTTCAGAGCCTTGCAGCAATACTGACTAGCACAGTATCACCTTCCTCCCCAACACCCCGCCACCAGTTGTGCTAAGCGCAGCTGCTTGAGCAGCTGCACCATGAATGGGATCAGAGAAAACACTGTAAAGTTTTGAACATCCCTTATCTATTTTGTAGCACACACGTTTCAGAGTATGTCAGTTACACCTAAGCTGACAATGCTTGTACCATGAAACCTTAGCCTTGCTTTGACACTTAAAGCAAGAAAAAACCCACAGTGGTTCAAAGAGCAAAATATTGGAACGTAATCGCATTACATTTTGTTTCTTGTGAAAATAAGGACTGAAGACGTCAGAGTTGAACTAACACAAGGTAGAAAGACGCTGGACAGAATCTTAAAAACTGAAGCTCTCTGGAGGGTCACTGCATGGAACCCCTTTCTAGTGGTATCGAGCAACAAAAAGTATTAAAAAGAAATCATTGAACTCAACATTTAAATGTAATATAGTATCACATGTACTACTGGTGCCAAAAGAAGTTTAGCCAAAGTATTCGGACTTTATTTCCTTTTTTCGAAAAAGACTACTACTAGGAACATACTTTGGAGTGTCTTATGTTATTATTAAAAAATCTACTGAAGATTATTCACTTAGTGTATTAAACACACACAATTTTCATAAGGTGGTTTATAAACTTGTTATACAACGTCTGCTCTGAGAGTGTGTAAACTGGATACCCTTTGAAATGCAACTTTGTATGTACTAAACAGATAGAGCAGCGAGCATCACTAGTTTGTTCTAACGAGTACCAGCACAATAAAAAGAGTCAATTACTTAGCTTATGAAAATTTACTGCTTCTACGTGAGTTTATACCATTAAAATTGTGTGACAAAGCCTTTCCAATCACACCAAGTGGGCCATCTAAAGAAAGAAACAGAAAGTGAACCTTGTTTCAGGCACCAACAGTTCGCAATAACCCTCTTCTTGTCACCTGGTACGACACCAGGGAAGACAAAGTCACACTCGACCTTGACCAGCGCAGTGTGCTCTCAGTGTTGAATGGGATGTGCTTATTGGGTGTAGGAAAGAAAGCAACTGCCAAACATACAGTCCAAGCCTGAAAAACAAACTTCAGAAGGACTTTGTTTAAGATTCCAAAAACATATTCATGCTTCGCTTTTCTTCTGATTTACAACAACCCCTTTCCTAAGCTGAAACACCTTCAAGGGATTAAAAAGATGGATGGGGAAATCTGCTGAGTTGTTTATTGCAATAACTTCTGACACACTGACAAATATGATTCAGGAAAGCTCATTTCTCTTCCTCTTTCATCCTTTAAGTCTTCAAAACTCCTCTTGGGCAGCCTGCATTCACTGACTAAAAGACCTAATAGTTCATCCTTTCTATGTGCCTTATCAAGAAACAAACTGACCTGTGCAGAAAAGGAACTTGGATTTTTAGAAGGTATTTTTGTTGCTTTAAGCCAACACAGGAGGAGGAATGAGCAGCAGAGAGATGTCATGTAACAAGCTGTGACCATGTTAAATGTGTTAAGCATCAGAAATGATTACTTCTTCTTCAGCAGAGCACCAGACTCATCACATGGAGTAACTAGCTGCATTCTGTGTTGACAAAGTTACTAAAATTTCCCTGTCCTTTCTCTGGTTTATTGATATCTCCTTTCCCTTCTTACCAAGGCTGCCTGCATGCATGCCCACAGGAGTAAACAAAGATCGCAAACCACTTTGCCCTCATGGTATGCCTGAAAGGTGACAACTTAGTATGGGTTCTGTAGTCTAGGGCCCTCCATTTCTGGGTGCAAATCAAGGCACCTCTCTCTAAACAAACCTCTGTCCCTAGAGAGACATTTGAGACATCAGCAACCAGAATAAATTCCATCTCATTGACGCTTCCTTTGCACTCCTTCCTCTGCTTTCCCTGACACGTGACATGACTCCTGAAACCTACAGAACCTCTCACAATTTGCCTATTTGCAAACTACACCAAGAATTTTCCCCCCCCTTGGAAACTACCACAAAAAAAGAAAACTGCTGGGTGAGTGGGATGGCAATACTACTGTGATAAAGGCCCATTTTCCTGTGCTTTGCCAGCTGCCTGTCAGTAGGCACTTGTCACCTCTTGCCCTTTGAGTAACTAGCAAGTCTTTCTAGGACAAGGACTCTATTTTTTGTTCTGCATACGTGCAGTGCTTATGACTGGGACTCTTAATTGGCAGCAGTTATGGTGTGATTGAACCCATACACTATCTCCCAAAACCTTGAGAAGTGTATGTGTGTTTAAGAACACCCAAAACTATTTTGTGAAATGTTTCTTTCCTATATCGCAGCATCTCATGTGGCAAAATAGCATCAAGAACACTTGCCTCCTTAAATAGTGTAATCTTTGGAGTTAAAATCAAGCATTTTACATCTACATCATAGATTGTGTTGGTCCAGACATGGCACTTCTGCTGCCAGAGAAACAAATAAAACAATTCTTTGTTCACTTAAGACAATCACTCTAACCTATGCATCCAGAAAGCTGGTTAGTGTTCTTGTTTGCAAAAATTGCCATGACACTTCTGAAACAATGAAAATTTTCCTCAAAGCAATGGTGGGAAACTATGGAGAAAAGAAAGATGAGGCACAGAGGTCATTTCAGAAGAGGATTTCCAGCCAATCAAAGCACAATCCCCTGAAATATGAAAGAAGAACACAAGCACAAGGAGAAACTTGTGCAAAATTGAAGCTTTACAGAAGTGGCAAATTTATGCCCAGTGCTGTCAGTAACAACTTCAGTTGCAATTTACACCAGGTGTGGCCTTCAGTATTAACCAGCTTCTGTGGATCAGCCACAAGTTTGACGTTCCTACATCAGAGGAGGGCGATGAAGAACAAAAGGGGAATGAAAAAGGTTAACACCACAAAACAAAGCAAAAAATCCCCACAAAAGTAATTGGCTAAATACAGATAAAGATATATTTCCCCACTAAGTCACAGCACAAGACCCAGCCTAGACGCCAAGCTCCTTTCCGTGCCTCTGCTGAGATGTCAGCTGTCTTTGCTGTTTAACAGTTAAGGTGAACCAAAGCAAGTGCTGCAGAATTGGTTAAACAGGGCAGCTTAGGCAACCTTTCACACAAAAGGAAAATGAAATGTCAGAAACAGACGTCATGCTGCTGCCAGAGGGGCTAGAGAGACGTGTGAGAGACCGCAAAGCCCTGACAGCAACTGTGAAGATGGGCACAGTCAACGTGACGCAGTCCAAGACTTCCCTGGCCATCGGCGTGGTGGTGGCCCAGGTGGCCAGTGCAAGGGCTGCCTGCGGCACACAGCCATCCTCCTCAGCCGGCCATGGTTGCACATAGCAAGGATGGGGGGAATTTGGAAGGAAACGGGCCCGAAGCAGTAAAAGCCTGAGAAGACAAACAAGCGCAAAGCCACCCAGTGCTAGCCGAGACATCGCACTAAAAGTTCACTGGTAAAACTCGTACCGAGGGAACTCAAAATCAGAGCAAAAAGACTGAGCTGTCAGTACGCAGCAACAAGGCTCGGGGAAGAGGGAATGGACAAGCTGAGCTAAAAGGCTTAGGCTGTCTTGAATTTAATGAGGGCCTGTGATTCACTTGGATACCTGAAGCTGAAGCAGGGAATGCCTTCAATTAGTGAGAGTTCACAACAGGACTCAGCGGTTAAACTTTGTTTAGATTTTTTTTTTTTTTTAACACCAGACTGTCTACATCATTGTTAACCACCACTACTCAAAAGGCACAGCACGTTGCATTTTCCAGCTGCAGAGCACGCAGAGAAATGGGCAATGCAGGCCAGAGAGACAAAATAAGGTTTAAAAATAAATTTTAAAAGAACATTTTGCAAGGCTTTTTTTCTGGCCTTGGCCATGGCACGTGGTCACGCGAACAGTGGGATCTACACAACAGATTGGTTTTTTGCTGCTGGCTGTCCCAATTCACCCTCCCCTGCACCAGCTCCGGTGTTTTTGTGACTCTGGGCTGAACTGCTTCTCTGTTAAGTCAGCAGAAAACTAAGCCAACACAAAGTGCAATAGGTTTCTGCCGGGATGTCATGCAAAAACACTTGAGCACAGGCTGAGAAAGGAGACAGGCTTAGCTGCTCTGGCAATGCAGGCTCAGTCTGATTAGCTAGTGCATCCACAGTAGCTTTATTGGCACTTTAAAGCTTCAAATGAGGCTATAATATTATAAATATTTATTTCAGCAAAAGCGCCATCTTATGTGGCATTATCTCATCTTCCCCCTGTCGCACACATAACCGCTTGCCCAGCCACTGTCTGTGAGGGGAAGGAAGGGGATTTTTTTGTTCTAGTTGTTTTCAATCAGGACCAACTCTCCAGTTTAGTTTATCACGTGGCTCTATGAACAGGTGTGCTGGCCAGAGAGGGGTTGCATAGGACTGGAAACAAGCAGCTGGAGGAAGGAGGCTGCTTAAGTTGGGACAGAAAATAAAAAAAATCTGTATTTGTGAAACTGTGGTGCAAGCTCAGGCCATGCTATTCTCCTTAGTACTGTCTACACACTTAGCAGGAGATTCTGCTCTGAAACAACTACGGCTTAAGTAAAAATAAAGTAAGAAATAAGAAATATATAAAAATAAATTAAATATGTAAATAATAAATAGATAAATATATAAAGAATAAATATATAATTATATACATTATATGTATCATCATCCCATCTCACAGTGAGTGAGCTAGCATACGCATATTAAGATATTTATTCTACTATACAGGAAATTAATTTAATTGCAGACCCTGTCACAGATTTCTTATGTTCCAGCTTTGGAAGCAGCTGCACAAAGCTGAGAGCCAATCTCATAGCTCGCGGTCCCTATAATGCCTCTCCCGGCCATGCAGTTCTGCCACTTACCTTATGCCGTTTCCAGCACCTCTGAGACTCTTTCATGAGCTTATGCAACTAACCTACATGGCAAAACATGAACTCCAATTGCTCATACAAGAATCTAATGAGTGCCAGATCCAATGTGAGGAAAGGAGGAACTGCACGAGAACAGTGGCAAGAGAAATGTGGAGCAGTGAAAATTTTTACTTTTAAGCAAGAGGGAGTAACCAAAGTTGTTCAGCTAGTTACAGAACTGCGGCATGGCTGTCCTGCGTTCCTACCGTCTGAATTAACTACAGCTTTGCCCCAACGAGTTTCCACAGCTGTACGGGGTTCAGGCCCACGCCACACCGAGCAGAATGTGGTTGAGTTTCTTGCTAACTGCTTTGCTGTGTAGCTTGCCAGGCAACGGGCTCTCTGCCTGAACGGACATAACCTCAATGTCGACCAGGGCACACTTTGTAGCTGTCATTTTAGACCAGTTGTGTAGGGTAGGATAGGCAAGTATTTAATAAACCAGCAAGTGCTACATGTAGTCTCTGCTCTTGTGTTCTGACTAGTTACCAGAAAGAAGGTATTTTTTTTAAAACATAAAGCTTACGGTAATTACAACCGTTAGAACAACCATTTGCACTTGTGACTACCTGCAAAGTTTATTTAAGTAGGCCACTCTAGGAACTATTGCTTTTAATAATCTAACAAGGATCTAAAAATCATGCTGAAGTTCTCTGCTCAGCAGAGCAAAGGCAATCTCATTTTAAAGCCAGTTTCACGGGGATTTGTGTTCTGTAGAACAAAATCTGAACAAGAGCCTTTAGCTGGCAACACACAAAGGTTTTCCTCTGTTGCAGCTACGCCGCTTTGTCTCCCAGCAGAGAAACTGGGGCCAAAGACGAACAAAGCAAAAAAGACTGTTAAAGACAAACAGGTGGATAAGATCAAAAAAAAGCATAAAATACAAGGATATGCCCTCAGTGCGCTGAATGGAGGGGAATCCAAATCCAAGGTGATACTTTTTGGGCTCCAAAACCCGGATCAAGACTCAAGACTGCTGCCAACCTACTTCCATTCCGCTGATACAAGGCAAACTTCCCACTTGAAAAGATGGCTCACTGCAGAAACAAGGTCACTTCACCCAATGAAGATGAAAATGTTAGCTACCCTACACGCTTTTGCTCTTCATTCCACAAAGCCATATAACAACACACATGGCTCAATGAAACGCCAATTCTGTTATCATTAAATAAGCGTATTCAGAATGCAAAATGTTCCTACTTTGAATGGATGTTTGTTTATTAGAGGGAAATGAACAGACCCTTCAGCTGTACAATAGTAACACTGAAGAATACAACCTTTTTCCTTGACATGAGCATTTTAAAAAGGAAACACAAAACACCCAACACGTGCCCAGACTACCTTGAAAACCTCATGTTTCACCACCTTAAGTGCAATACTTTATTTCCTACACAGGTCAGCACTTCCCTAGTTACTCCTACCTAAGCGTAAGAAGTGAGAGCAGAATGCTGAATCAAACTTTCCCCAAAAATACTCTTCCTAACAAAATATTACATGCAAATGTCCAACAATCTTTGCAAATTATATTGAATCAGAAGGGCAGAGGTTAGCAAAACTGACTCTAGGAATTAACGTTGTTAACAATATCATAACAAGGATCTAAAAATCATTCTGGGCACTTTGCACATTTGAAAAAAAAAGATGGAGAACACTTCTAGGCACAGAATACTTAGGGAGATCAGAAACTTACTTCTACAAAGATGAACAAGCAAAAAAGAGAAAATAGAAAAATAATAAATATTAGTTAAAAAGAAGAAAGCCCTCAAGATAACGGAATACTCACAAATAGAATTTCTACCTGTTCAACCTTTTTGTTGTTACTCAGAGAATGTCAGCGTGATGTATTCCTTTAGGTTTTTTTGAAAGTCAATATGATCTACAACAGGTTTCAATCCTTTATTTTTTTATTGGTATTAATTTTTGTTACTTTTTAAGATTTCTGTAAGAAGATACCCATCTATCTTCCTGTTCACTAGCCAACAACTTTGTATAAGAAACCTTTCTATTCTCTATCTGTAAATATGCAGGTTGATTCACATCATAACAAAAAGCATAAGCATTCTATAACAATGCAAACAACTCCCCCCTTCTTTCTATGATTACCAGTGAATTTAAATAGAAACAGTACTTTCAAGTGATTTGGTTCCCTTTATATAATTTACAGCAATACATAAGCATGCCATAAGCATATACATAGATGTTTCTCTGCGAGTTTAAGGGTGCTAGCAGAAGAAACCTCATGTTTCACATCACTGCACCTCTTCAAGGGCATTGTTCCACAGGTACTCAAAGTTCAACTTTAGGACTAACGTAAGCCAACCTGTCTGTTCAGGACACAGAAGAGAATGGCTGCGCAGTGCAAAGGCATTACTACTGCAAAGTAGCAACACCCCTTTCATTTTATTCTGAAGTTTAAACACACACAACAATTTTTATAAATACTAGTTCACTGTAGAGCCACAAGTTTATTTTGCCTGTGACCATAACAGCAAGTTCTACGTGTCTATTGTTGCTTGTGCAGGCTGACTTCTTAATATGAGAAGAGTCTGCCCACCCACCCACATGCTTTCATGGGAACAGGAGGGCCTCACGGTGAGGTTTTACAATGCAGCTGGACCAATCTAATGGCTCACTGCCACCAAAATAAGGCAGTCTTACTCTGTCTTCTACCACCTTTCCTCTGCTGTTCCTCTGTACTGGCTCAGGGACATCTGAACCCTGATTTGCCTGAGTTTGCTGAATTGGCAGAGAAATATTTCAGCAGGAAAAGGGAATGGTTTCTGCCTGTTTACCAAGGAGGTCAGATGAATACTAATACAAGGAACTACAGGATACTTCTTTCAATGCAATCCAGTCATTTAACTGGTTCAGCCACCTTGTGGAATCTCAAACATAGTGACAGGAATGCTTGAGACAAAGGGCAAGGTGACAGAAGAAGCACTTTGGGTTTTTTTTACACATTCAATTAAAGATTATTTAAGATTATTATTAATATTAGTATAAAGTGAAGTAGCATTCTTACCTTTCACTGCTATTTCATCCGTTCACTTACATCATGGTTTGCCAACTTTCCAATAAACCATAATATAATAAACAAAATAATTACTTACCTACAAATCCTTTCTCTCCAACTAATTTAAGGGCAATTTTATCTGCCAAAACAGAAGAATTTCCATGTGCAATGTTAGCAAAAGGTCCAGCGTGAACAAATACTGGTGTTCCCTGAATGATAAAAAAAATATATCATTCATTTAATGGATAGGTAAGAACACAAGCTCAATATTCTTGCAGACTAATCAAAATTGTACATAAATCGAAAGTACATATAATGAGTAAGCACTGCTAGATAATTCGGGGGCAGGTAGGTACATCTCAGGTGCTTGAGACCCCATTTGTGTCAGAACTGGCTTCAATCACAGAAAGGTAACAGACCGCAGTGCAACCTGTAGGTAATTTACACAACTTCTCTCCCAATCCTGTACTACTGTTTCATATTTCCCATGCCCTAATGCTACGGCGTGCTATGGTACTACAGTCAGCACTGAGTGCGCGGCTGCAGACGGTACACAAATAGAGCCCAGCTCCTACCCGACTCCATCCCTTACTGCTCCTGTTTTCCTCGTTAACTGTAATTGCCATTCCTGGGCAGGCAAAGTAGCCATCGGAAGCAGTGAGGGATCAGAGTCAATGGTTAAAGAGCTGGAGAGGGAGAAGAGAAGGGACATGGCTGGGGGTGCAGTGGGGATGCCGATATACAACGGAAAAAGCATTCGCCGCTGGTGGCCCAGCACTTGGGAGCCCTGGGTTCAAAGCGGAATTCCCCTAAAATAGACACTGTACAAATACACAAGGAAAGTAGACTCTGTAGCAGGGAGCAATCTAAAACAGCAAAAGGATAGGCAAGGAGTTAATGAAGTAATGACATAGGAAAATTTGTCAGATAGTAAGCATATCTCAGCTTCCCTGTTACTTTTTTGGCATCACAAGGAAAGGAGAAATTAGAAAATTAGCATCTACAGAAAGGGATTAGGTGAGATATATTTACTGCTACCTTTTCTCCAAAGCAGAATACACAATCAGACGGAAGGATGTCATTTCAGTTGTCTTAATACAAAATACTTAAGGAAACAAATCCCCGTTGTTGTGTTAATGCTTTTAAAAATCCTCAGCTGGTTAAAGAAAAGGTAAGCAGACAACTTCAGATTATCTCCATCTCTTAACACATTCTGTACTAGGAGGCACTGCCAACCCTCAAAATTTCAGGCAACCTACTGGGCAATCTTCCTCCATTTTTGGCCAGAAATACCAATTAAGGAGGACAGTGTTGCGCAGATCAGCTGCAGGCCACATCCAACAGTCCCGTGAACCACAACTTGGAAACTATTAACCATTTAATACAAGCTGGTTGTTTCCCCCCCAAAGTGTCTTAAGAGAACAACCTACATACACAGAAATGTTCATGTTTTCCATAAAACACCGGAACAACTGGATTACAGTAGTGAAATACTTGCTACTATAGAAAACAGATTTTTATCTTTCAGCAATACTGAATACAAATCATATAAAATATACCAGCAACGAGCGTCTGTTTTATTGCTTCCTCTAGAACTAATTATACATTATTTTGTTCAGAGCAAAGACAAGTAACTTTTTATCCAGGGGCATGTCAAACTACAGGTTTGTTCTAATGGGATATTTTTATTTTTTTTAAATCAAGAGTTGAAAAAGGAGAATACGCATATATACGGGCAGGGCATATTCTCCAAAAAATGGACAATTAAGCTACAATCCAAAGACAATTTTGCCTCATACATGCTGGAGATGAAACAGTAGAACAGGAGCAGAAAAAGTAAATAAACCAGAAATCATGCCCTGTAACAAAAGGAATGATGCAGATTATTATCATCATAACACGATGACTTCATAGTGTATAATTAGGATTCTTTTTTCTTGTTTTCTATCTGCTAATGAGCACATACTGCAATATCAATTGAGGTTTTACATATTTATGCAAACAAATTAACTTGAACTATGTACACCTTTAAAGCTTCTTATAGTGTTTGGGCATCAATCTAATGGGAGGTGCTGTGCAAAATAAAAGATTAGCCCTATGCCAAAGAGCTTATAATTTATACAGAATAAAATGCAAGCCACTTCCACCAACTTAAGTTTTACTTCCTTAAATTTTACTTTTACTTTAACACAGTATTTACCTTTCTGGTATTCAAATAAGTAAGACTGCAGTTTTCAGCTACCAGATTGAAATCCACAAGATTAATTCTTATTTGTGTTTTATTACTCACTAAGTTAAATTTTACTTTTCCAAGCCCTTTATTTCTTGTGGCAAGCAACTATAGGGCTGCTCTCGTTAGAGCCCAGCACACAGATGGGCAGATGCGATGCACGGAAGCACAAACATGGATGATGAAAGGGCAGCCCAGCCCATACTGTGGCAGCTATGCAGAGAGGGGGCCAGAAGGGTCTCCCACAACATTCCCTGTGCAATTGTGCTTCCAAGAGTTTATCCACACAAGATGGAAGGAAATTTGGATTGCGGGGTCCAACAACCAGAATGTCAGCAGCCAAGAGGCCCCCTTGAAATCCAAACACAGTACTAAACTACTGGCATGGACAGATGCTCCCCTGGAGCTCTGAAATCCACCGGAAGAAAAGGAGGAGTTATTTGAATGGTCTTTTTACAAGGGTAATCCTGGAAGAAAAATACAGTCTAGGCACCGAAGGGAGTGAACTCCAGCAGGATCTCGGGAGCCTCAGGCACACCCTGGAACAGGGACAACAATGTCTTCTTGGGCCAGCTTCAGTAACTCTGTGTCAGCCCATCCATCCCACTCAGCGGGCTGCCACTTGTTTTTGTTACACTCTTAATAAACTATGTATATGGAGAAACAAACAGTGGCACAGGGATGCATTGTGCTGACTGTTTTCAGTACAGGAAATTTTATTTTCCAAGTTTTAATAAAAGAAAATAAACCCTGAACGCCAATAAATATCTGAAGCTATCTGGCTGCTAGAAGGATGTTTATAATACTTATTACCATCCTTCCCTCGTCTTTACTGTGAGTGGCACTTCAAATGTACCATGAGCAGACCATCCCAGAGCAGCCAGCCTGCAACTACGGAGTTGTCCCATAGAGCAGCTGCTCCCTTACGCATGGTCTAAACAAAGGCTAAACATCAAGGGATCAGCTCATGAGGGAACAAATCTCTCACGACAAACGTGGGTAAACACTATGAAATCATTATGTACATTTCAAACAAAGTCATCTCAATTCTACAGCACTGGATATAAGTTCTACTGAAGCCTACATTTATTGTAGGTGGCGTGCTCCACATTGCCCATTTTAAAATTTTAGTGTCATTCCTGCATATAAAACACTGTCAATCACTAACACCTTGAGACAGCACTTGTCGTGATAGAGTAGCACGGTTGTGATGGAAATCAACCCACCAAGAAACCTCTTAGGAAAACAGAAAATTAAAACACACGCATCAATTTGCGCATGAAGAAAAGCACTGACGCTAGTTGCCAGTTCAGTTCCACGCAGGACTGGCATTCGGTCATTTTTATGAACTTCTAAACCACTTCTCCAGTGCATGCAGATGCCCATATAAAGCTCGTGTAAATCTACCAATTAGGTCGTTCTTCTCCCCTTCCACAGACTCTTAGAAGCCACTCCTCAGACCTCCACAGCTTAATACAATACCAAAGTGATCTAGAAAACCTGCTTTGGTGAACAGTTTCATCCCTACTCGCAGGACAGGTCCATGACACAGTCTGAGCTGCATTTGTGTTCTCTGTAATCATATTATTCTGATTTTATACCATCTGTGTGCTGTAGGATCATTTCTGATGTTACTGTTGTCAAGTCATTGTGCTGTTGCTAAAGGTCTTTACACTTGTATTGAGAACTTGTTCTCCCTGAAGGGATTAGGATTATGTTGCTCAATTACAATTGGTAGCCTCTTTGGAAACTTGAGAGGTCCCTCTTCTTTTGGATGTTATTTATTAGGATTTTTTCAAGTGTAATTTAGGCTCCAGTTCTCCTCTTTTCTAGTTTGCGAGAAGAACGACTTGGAATTCACATACTCATTAGAAATACGTCATTCGCTATAGCAGAAATAACTTTATTGCATCCACCACCTCAGGGTACACTAGGATTAGCTTGTCTTAAAATCTGTCATGCTGGAAGGCTCTAAACTCACAAGTGGATCACTGACTACATTCACGTGTGCTGAGCAAAATGTCATCCTTGTTCCTCTCCCACCCTTTTTTTGGAAAAAACTGAAGCCATTAAAATTAGCACCCCTTAAAGCTATTAACATGAATAATTAAAAATAATGAAAGGTATTTATTCAGCAGATGGGATATGATGCAAGCTTGAGGCTCAAGAACAGCAACAACAGCACAGGCAGCAACAGAGCGGGCTGTTGCATCTCTGCACAAGAGCAATGACGTAGTCCAAGAGGCACACATCGGCCAAAGCACGGCACTATCTTGAGAAAGATTTAGATAAACTGGCGATTTCCATTCTTTGACAGGTGACTTATATTAGCCTGCAAGCCAACAGGTATTCAAAGGGTGACAAAAGTTTGTCTTTGAGACTCAAATGGCAGGAGTGGAGCATGAAGCAGTCTTTTGAGCTGCTTTAGTTTTAAAAATAACTTTGTAAGACGAATTTTTGGGAAAACTATCCTTGGGTACTGTAGTCAGGGTCTTCCTAACATGCAATAGTGTTTGATGAAAGCTGGCAGATGTTTCAGCCATAGCATAGATTAGACTAGAAAAGAATACCACATAAAAGGCAGGAATTTTATTGCATAGAAATGTGAATATAAAGAAATCCGGGCGGGGGGGGGCATGCAAGTCCCAGAACCAAATGCCTATCAACCAAAAGAAACTCTTCTGATGTTTGTAACTGTGTTTTAGAACACTACAACAAAACCATATTATTTTTCTAACATACGCAAATTGCAAATAGAGCAATGCAGACTAAACACTCAGAATCAAAGCTACCTTGTCACTGATGCTTAATGCACACATTGTTATCCAAGTGACGATTCAATACACAGTTCTGGCCATGACATTCTTGATTCTACGTGACCTCCAGTTTCTGCTATTGGATGTTATATTACATTCTGACACAGACATATATTCTTCATACAGCCACATGAAAGAACAGATGTTTTTTGCAGAAGAAAGTAATTAAGATGGCTAACATAGACTTAAATTCTATTTTTCTAATATTCCCTGAGAGTAGGAAGTTGTCCCTGTCCAAACACAAAAGCAAAAAGGAAACTATCACTTTGACATGCTGTAGAAAATAAAACATTTTTTACCAATCGGGGATTGCACTGGTGTGTTTCTGCATTCTTTTCACCATACCAGGAATTGTGAAATATTCCAGCTATGTAATTTTGATGGTCAAACTTTCAATAATATATATTAATTTTTCTCCAAATGCATTTATTTCCAAAACTGCTTCATTATTTCCCCATTTTTCTTCCTCCCTCTCCCCATGAATACTGCTCATCATTCAGCTTACTATTGAAAAGGCAATACTAGACTGCCCAGAAACAAAGGTAGGTTGTACTAATTCTGCGCTCTTTGAGCTCTTGGAAGAAAGCTCACTAGAGTTAAGTGTAAAACATTCCTCTCACGGGCCAGCAAATCTTCATTTAGTCCCTGAAGGCACTCTGGTAGGATAGGGTGGCTGGGAGACATCTTTTGAAAAAGCGTAAACAGGCAAAAGGACCCTTCTGTGTTTCTAAACAGCACAAACTATAATACGGAATAGAATGGCCTCAGCTAAGCACCTACTTTTCACCCAAAACGCTGAGCTGTGGGAATCATCACAGGAATATCCATGTAAAGGAATTACATAATAAGGAAACTTCCCCAGAAAAGCAAGATTAAACAGAAGGAAGTCTATTATTTGGAAGCCCAGCCTGCCTTCCAGCGTGCTCAGAAGCAGTTCAGCAGTGTGCTGCAGCTTGCTTGCAACGCCAGGCAAAATTATAACTAAAGCCAGAGTCTCAAAGAAAGGGAAAAAAAACCCAACCCACCAAAAAGGTATAAATGCAGATAGAGTTGATTATTTAACATACACAAATGAACACTTGCTAAAATGCCTCTATGGATTTGACCCTGGCTTGAACCTTGAAAGTTAAGCGTAGTCACCAGAGAGAAGCACGGCAAGTACAATACGGAATCTGAAAGCCAGAGAAAGGCAGGCATCGTAAGCCATACTCACCTCTAATGTCTGCATTAGCGTGGGCTTAATTGCGTCTTTCATCAGAACTGCCAAAGCACCTGTTACTCCCTAAAAAACAAGAGTCCACATTTTGAGGAAGTCAGTTCTAAGGTGCAACATTTCTGAGTTACATTTAAGCTTACAGTTAAAACAGGGTTACACTTCAAAGGAGAAAAAGAAAGTGTGCTCATAACCATAATGGATAAGCAGTGATACAGTGCTGCATAAAGAATTTATTTAGATGTTACCTCAAGACTTCTAACATACTGTATTTACAGCGTGCCAGAAATAGTAACAATTTTGCTCTGAATACACTTAAAAGGCAGTATGTAAATAGTCTTCCTATTTCATTAACAGACCAGAAACAGAGTATTAAGCGATCAGCACGAGGATGTCCATGGGAACAAAAGACGAAGCAGAAGTAAGGCCACTGAGACCTGAGACAGCAAGAAGGCAATAACTTGCTATAACCACCTAAAGAAATGACAGATGTATTTCTTTCATGAGAGAACCAATAGCATGAATCAATAGCTAGCAACTACCAGAAAGGGTATTTTTCAAGACTTGTACAAATATATATATGTAATAGACACAGGATGAAAGCAGACACAGAGTTGACTAGGGGTAGACCATGAAGACATCATGAGATTAAAAGTTAGAGGTGCCTTACTGTGATGATGAGAGGACAGAAGGAGCTGCGTGAATTTTAGTTGTAAAAAAAAAAAAATAATCTTACTCCTCCCTAAAAATTTTGCTGGATATTAAGTAGAAGTTTCACACTGACTTAATTTAAAATAAGAGAAAGTCATGACATCACTCTACACTAAAATCCAATGCCTATTTTTGAAAAAAATGGCTCTAGAGTATGCAGAGCACTATCAAACTATATGCAGAGTGCTATCTAGAAAACACAAGCATGTATTTCAATTTATTCCTAACGTACTTTGATTTTGAGAAGAGAATGTGTTTTGTTTTGAAAGAACTAGATCACGGATAGAAAAAAAAATGCAGTAGTACTATAAGCAGTGGCTTATTTGATTGTTTGAACAATCAAACTCTGTCTGAAAATCAGAACGACAAACAAATGAGGGACATACAAGTATGTGGTTGTTACATAAGTACAGTATTTTATACAAATTCAAGTTTCCCCTTTCTGAACATAACATCTGAACACAGACTTCAGAGGAAAATGAGGCAGAATATTTGGCCTTGGATAAAAATGCACTGAAACCAAAATAGTAGAACTGGTTTCTACTAAAGCACAGCAAGTATTTCCTTGGGGGAGAGTGAAGGGAAGGAGAGAGAAGAGGGAAAGATGTTCCTCTGTTCTTTGCATTTTGTAAACCTCCACTATCTACAAGCCCCAGTAGACCCACAAAGAGGTAATAAGAGAAACTGGTGGCAAAACAATACACTTTTCCCTCTTCTGCATTAGTACAGAATAAATTTCTGTTTCCTACTATGTTATTTTTTTTAGAAGTTAGGATCAAAACGCAAGGAAACACCAGCATGCCAGCTCTCTGTCAGAATGGCCAAAGGTCCATCATTTCCATGGAAGCAGCCTGGTGCTATGTTGTACCTGTATCCAACTACTCTCATTTGAACCCGAAGGGGACAGACTAAATACAAGGAAAAACAAAATATCTTAAAAAAATAAATGAAGTTATTATCGCTTTTCACTTCCCCAGGCTCCTTTATAACTACAGATTGGTTTAATTTTTAAGATTATAACCTCCTTATTTTAGATAAAGAAATTAAAAATGCAGAACAAATCTCAACAAACAATATTTCATAAAGGTTCATTTAACCAGTACCCCATAAAATTTTCTCCTTTTACAGTAAAGTGTAACTCCAATATTTTATCCATATATGAGTTTTCTTTTTAGGACCATGTAAAAATAACTGCCACTGTTACTGCCGTAGATTTCTTGTATTTTAGTAATTTGTAAAAGTCTTTCTAAAGTGGGTGTATTTCTTAGAATATTAAATTTTAAATTTGCTTTATAAAACTAATTTGATTCACTTCCAAATCTGAAGCACTTAACGAAAAAAAAAAGTGAATTCCCAGTCCCAACTCTAACAATTTAACATGAAATGGAACAGATTTCAATCCTAGCAATCTCTTCATTATACCCTAGTTTTTAATCCTACTAATTTATCACAACAAGTATGTTCTTTAAAAGAAAAAAAACGACACCGAAGTTTGCAATATAATATTGAATAGATCTATAAGCCTAGTTTTTTTCCTGCTGTTTGATCAATTGAGCAGCCAGCTAGGACAGAATTTCTCAGACCAGATGCACAGTTCTTCCGCTTCCACCCCCAGCTGAAGGAAATGATGCTTGTCACCAGTTGCTAGAAACACAAAAAACTGTAAGAGCTAAGCTAAGTTGTTTGTCTTTGGTCTCATGGAAAGCATAACCAGGTACACACACTAGTTCGGAGGCAATAAGTAATAGAAATATGCGAAGGAAAAGTTGCTTAATTTTACATTTTCTTCTGTATCTCAGTTTTTCCATCATCACGTAACATAAGCTATTCATCTTTACGCTAAAAGAGAAACAGCTGCTGATAATCTTGAGTGCAAAGACAGTTTACAGTCTGACCACGTACAAGGCAGTTGTAATATCTATTCAACTTTCTGGAGAAAAAAAGCCAAATGGAAAACTCTACATTGGATCTTCCAACCAGTTAATGGCAAGGTCGACTACCTGTGCAGCCACATATCAGCCCTAACGCTCTTCTTGGGAAACCTGCCCAAGGACTGACAAGGGTTAACTCATGCTGTAGCTACCTGATTAGGGGTTTCTGTTGTCTACTTCATGATGGATGAGAGCACCAGCTCAGTCAAAGCAAGCACACAAACAGCAATATGCTGACCCAAGCCCTGTTGACTGGAAAGAAGGCTTGGGGGGGGGAAGAAAAAAAAAAAAAACAAAACACAAAATCAGGACACCTTTTTCTCCCCTTCCCCTCCTAGACAATAATGGCTCAAATCCTGTCTCTTTTGCTTTCTGACAGTTCTTCATCAATCTGATAAGAATTGTGAAGCAAAACCTATGCATTTTAACTTTTTGGGAAACTCCGTCCATATTAGATATGCATTCTGGACACAACAACTCATTATATCTAAAGCTGAAAGCAAAGAAAAAAAAATGCAAGGACTCCAGTTAGCACACATCATGTCTATCTGCCTTCCATGGTTCTTAAACAGGTTTGGTGTCAACAACAATTCTTAAAAGCTAAACAGCCAATACAGTTTTCATATCTGACACGACTGTCAGAATAAAGTTTTCCTTCCTTCATAACCCCAATCCACCAAGCGGCTAGCAAACAGCTCCCACAGCTCACTCAAAGTCCTGGATCTGATTCTCAAAGCTGTTTAAGGAATCAGGTTCCCATTTCCAATTTAAAGAAGGTAGATAAATTTTTTTAAAAGAATTAGAGGCTTAGACGTTTACACACCAATTAAGTGTGTGAGAGCCCAAGGATCATTAGCTTTCCACTAACTCGCTGTCAGAAGAAAGAAGTGGGATTCTGAATCAAATGTATATGGACACCCAACTCTCCTGGGTTCCCTCCTGGAACTGATCCCAAGTACTTCTGAAAATAACAGCCCTTCCATCTATCCACCAGCCGTTGGGACAGGTATGCTCCCCAGGACAGCAAAGATCATAGAGCACAAAATAAATTGCACACGTGACACAGGAAAGGCAAACTTAGATGAAAACCCAAAATACTTTCAAAGCAACCTCCAGTGGAGCAGTCTCTGAAGTCTATCAAGAGTGGAAATGAAAGCCAGCATTAGATGACAAGGAAGGTGATTGAGAGTAACTACTGTGAAATGAATAAGGGTTATACAGACTGAAGGGCAGAGAAAAGGCCTTTTCTTCATAGGAAAAATAATGAAGTACTTGCAACTTCCCTTCATTTGAAACGACACTCTCTAACAAAACGATAATATTTTTCTGCAATATCAGTTCTGTAAAAAACTAAACCCTAAACCATAAACTGAGAACTGCAATGACTTGTGTTGAAAGTGAAGTATGTACACAATGTTTCTGATGAACCAGGGAACAAAATATATTCAGCTGACAGTTCACTTCTAAAATAAATATGAGGCTATTTTTTTTGGTCCCGGAATTATTGAAATCTAACAGCATGGCACAGAAAGTAAGCTAAGAAGAAATCTTATTTAGAAAAACAGTGACATATTTATTTAATATTTTTCATAGCTGCTGAAATACTGATCTAGGGCATGCATACCCATTTAATTTCACATACAGATATGGCATGTGTCCATCAAAATTCTACTACACTGTAAAAGCCAAAAAGCAATTCAGCCTTCAAAATGCTGTACAATGAGCACCACATTTTGGCAAAGACTTCTGTATGTTCCGTTACAGAGGATAGATATTTAATCCATTACTCTTGTGGAAGGAGTCTTCTCAATTCATGAAATATTCAATTTATCTTTTTTCTATTACTCCTAGCCTGCCTCTGCATCTGGTTTATATCTGCCAATGTGTATTTTAGCTTTTACTATTGTATTATTATAAATATATTGCATATAAAGTCAAAATTAAGAGCAATTGTGTTTCTGTGAAGTATATTGTGTGTACATCTGGAAACAAATCACAGAGAAGGGTTTAGTGGTTTTGGTTCACATAGATTCCAATGAACTAAAGACTACTGTCAAACATTTAAACTTGCATAAATTCAATTGGGGTAGCATATATAAAACATGAACCCCAGAACTTTTTTAAGTGACAGGTAGGACCGACCACCACCCATTATTTCAGGTTGTGTGGTATGATAAAGCCGCCTTTAAAATTTGTTAAAACTATATGCAATTGCAGTTCTTTGGGCAAAAATGTTCCATGTCAAGTGGCTATGAGCTATCAAGCTTTTAAGCTTGATTTTGTTTTATGAAAATTGAAGTCAAAATGATCAAACTGTTCTTGGATTGAGAGCATGCGAAAACCACATACATTGTTTTTGCTACATTCACTTGTCTTGAGATCTTTCCTTTCTGAGCTATAAAGCTTTACCTCCTCTCTGGCCCTGACTCGAAAGAAGAATGAGAATTCAGGAGGAAAATGGCTTCCCATCAAACCACATCTGAAAGTTTTCTCAAGATATAAACCTTGTGAAAACAAAAATTACAGTTCACAGAAACTCATTAGAGAATGCTTAGCCTTGCCCCATCCTGCCCCAAAAGCTTTAGTCGCAACGTGCGGTGTCCTTACAGCCGAGGGTGTAACAACTGTATCTACAGCCTGCACCAGGCTGGACCAGCTCTAGGTCTGGACACCTGGACCACAAGCAAAGATCTCTTCTCCTGGATCCTACAGGATCCTGGATCCTTTTCTAACACGTACAAGAAAGAGATACAACCTGCGTAGTCCAAATGAAGAGGGGTCAAAAGTTGGGATTTCAGAAGAATAGTAACAACATAGGCAGCACAAGCTGCAGGGGCAAGAGTAGATACAGCATTTAAAGTCTAGAAACAGTAGGTTTAGTTGAAAGCTGTTCAAACAGACTGACCACATGTGGGAGAAAACCAGGAACAGCGATGACATGCTACCCAATAGAACTGAAATTTATCTTCTTTGTACATATGAATTATGACATGGTATGATCTTTGATTATACACCTCCTGCTATTGTTTCCACAGGATTCAACTTTATACAGTACACTTTCACAAGTACAGTACGGTTATTCATAACCCTTGCACCAGTATTTAACTTGATAAAGAAATCTTACTAAGGAAACCCACTACGAATTTCCTTTTTAACATTTCTTAAATCCCAAGACCACAGCATCTGACTTCTTCACCAATATTAATAAGTTGGTGAAAATGAACAATTGTTCCAGTTTTCAGATGAGAAACTGGCACACACAAAGATCAAACTCAAAAGTATTCACCAATTTTCAAAGCTCAACTTGAGACAACATAAAATATTTTCTCCTGGTTCGAAGTCCTTGATGGTGTTTCACTCTTTTCATGGATTTCGTCTGTTTAGTTCCTGGCTATTAAGCCAGATTGAGTAATGTGCAACTCCTCTTGTATTTAAGAATCACTTTGTGATACAACATCACAAATAAACTTTGCGAAAAAGAGACAGGAACAGAATTCAACTCTCCAAAAAGGCATTTTTCTGCCTTAACCATGAAATCACCATCCTATTCTTCCCATAGTTCTCATCCTCATTTGTAACACACTCCACAACAAAGGAGACAGGAGTTTCTGCACTTCGCAATCATCATATGCACCCAAGTCCACCCTGTGCACGGTATGAAGAAGAGAACCTGCAGAAGAAAAAGAATGCAGCAGCACAGCTGCAGATGGTCATAATACATATCCCTGACACTGTGATGAATTTTTTTCCTGGGCAGTTCTTCTATTGTGTAATATAGAACAACGCTTTAAAGAAGAACTAGAAACATATGTTCCGCACAAGTGACACTATCAAATGACTGAGATGCTAAGCACAGGAAGTTTGTTAAAAAAAAAAAAAATAACGGGACAAAGAAAACTGAATTAGTAACAGATTTTGCTGAGCACTACTTTCATTCTAGGGACGCAGTGGAAAAATTTTTAAAATTATTTCTGCGCTGTTCATTAATTTCAGCCCAAACATTAAACATTATATTTCCACAAAGCAACAACAGACCACAGAAAAGCAACTGTTTTCACTCATCAAGCTGATTAGCATTAAGTGGTTGAAGACAGGTTAAATGCTTTGCAACATTAATAGATTAAAAGTACCTTCATACAAAAGTAGCATCGAAATTAAAATAATGTATTTCAAATGTAGTTTTAATTCTGACACTAAACTATTTGAAGTTTTTGCATATGCATTATAAGATAACTCATTCCCCATCCCCCTCCATTTGGCCAAGACAAAGTTATGCAATCGAAAAGGCACATCAAAACTTCAACAGCTAGAATATTAAATGCAGTTCTTCATGTCTTCTGCATAATTGGGAGTAAATGATTTGCTTTGAATTTTAATGATGACTGTACTTAGAAATTTTGGTACTCTTATCTTAATTTCAATCTTGAATCCAGGCAACCTAGATATTATGTTTTCATTTCCTTATTAAACTGGAATCCATTAAAGCCGTGAAGGTGTTCCTGGCTTCTGGATTTGCTATCTTTGCTGACAAGGCAGGATACTGGCTCCTTTGCTCATGCTACAAAATGCAGTAAGTTTGTGCAGATATCCACATAAAAGGAACAAACAGGAAAAAACACACACGGTCTGTGTGATACAGGCAGGCATTGCCAGCAGGGTGGCATGAAAGCATGGCTCCAAGACATATCACGGATGCTATGAGGATATATTTAGATGATAAAAAAAGCATAAAAGCAAAGCATTATCCTATTTATTGTGCTTAGGGTATGCTGTCAATCTGCTAAATACGAACTTAATTTAGCAATTAGGCTTCAGAATTCAAGTAATGTAATGTTACAGTAAACTAGTGCCAATCACAGTGAGCCTGCTCCTGGCATACAGTTGGATTGCAAGGCTTACTTGGTAGCTTCTAGCTGCACCAGGAACTGCCATACACAAACATGTGTGAGCTTCCAGCTGCTCTTTCCTGACTCACAGCCTGGCTGTAAGGGCTAGAATTTGATATAAAGGAAGAACATATTGACTTCTTTCAGAAGCTGAAGTAGGGAATGAGGGAACAGCAACCAAGAAAGGTAAGGAAGAAAAAGTCTTGAAGATGTGAAGAGATAAACCTGTCCCAGGCACTATCAGCAACCTATGAGTTCAGAATAGCTTGTTTCCATTATGCTTTAGTGGTATAATCATTCAAGTGGTAACTATCATTGTAACATCTGAGCTCACTTTACAAGTACAGTAGCAAACATTACCAGCTCTCTCAAATAGGAGCCCGCATGCTTGACTCCCTCCAGCACCAAATTTATTTGCCTCAAGAATCGCAGAAAACTATCCAAGTAGGTTATGGAGACTAGAGGCTTCCTGAACCAGATGTTACCAGAGCTGGAGAAACGAGTTCTACATCTTGTTCTCATTGCAAGGAAGTTTTGGCCCAGAAGACGATTTTTCTTCGATATCTCACTGTGCTGTTCAAAGCAAAATCCTTGGCACGCACCTGCCTTTCTAATGCTTCAAGAGGCAAAACAAATGCATCAGAGGTTATTCACAGGTCTACAGCACTGAACATACCAAATCCTCTGCTGTTACTGGTTCTCCTTTCTTGTCATTAGCCACCACCATTCTTCCCAGCCTCTCCTTCATATCTTGCAGGCTGGTGGTAAGCGCCAGAATGGCCATAATTTCACTTGCTACGGCGATATCAAACTGAGCCTGTAAAAGAGGAATGAGAATCATGAACCAAATCAAAGTCCGGTCCAATACTCACAGGGAATCATCAGGAATAGACTCAAGAAAGACAGATTTCACACTGGAATTCAAACAAGTTCTAAATTGTAACCCACAGCTTTTGAGATTACTCAGACTAGAGTAACTTCAAACACTTTGTTTATAGTCCCTCATTAATGTTCTCCGTTACACTTCATTTACTTGGGGATCAGAGTCTCGCAGAGCGCTTAGCCCCTTGGCTCACATTATCCTTAGCAGAAGCTCCCTGAAGGACCAAGATTTTTTTTCTATGGCAAAAAAGAAAATCACCAGATGTGTTCTGAGCTTTACTGGCATGAGCACAGCATTGTGGGTTTTTTTTTTCTGTAATGCTCTCCAAAGGTTTTTTATTCTGGTTTCAAAAACATTCTTGTTACATTTGATCATTCTTCTTCTACATAAACTCAAAATTTAGACTCTATGCTGATAGGTCTTGTGCTTGACCTATGATAATGTGAAATATATCTTTGACCCCCTTTTTTGCTTTAAATGAAAAAATATATAAGTTGAAAAAAACCCCAAGAACTGTATCTGGCATCAGTTCTATTGCTCTTGTAGAAATACGTTCATGCTATGCAGTATTTCAGTACAACGTAAACTGTGGTCCTTACTTTTCTTTAAGAGCTTGCAGTATACGTTAGCAGTATTTGTACTAATTTACTATTAGTAAAACCCAGGCCACGTGCTGTCAGAATGTAAACAGAGAAAAAAGGCAAGGTCACTGATGCATTATTATGGGATAGGAATGCGATGTTGGGGGTGAACAAGAACTACAGCTTCTTTAGTAATCTCTCTATCTCCAGCAATTAAAGTTTATACAGAAACTTAGTAATTGATATCCTACTGCTATCTATGTAAAAAAAGCCCTCAGGACTGTTTCTATGTCAGACCTCTACCAGATGTATGCCATACTGACTAATACCAGAAGAATCTGTTCTAATTGATGGCTTTGCCTGTTTTTAAGAAGCGTCTATGTAGAGAATTGTTCGACATATACCTTACCATTCCTACCCATCTGCCTAGTACTTTAACAGCTTCTGCCCTTTTTTAACCTATGTTCCTGGTTTTAAGTTCTGTCTTGACAGCTACAGCCCAGAGCAGCCCTTTTCAGGCTGACCTCTATGTACCTGCATGTTAGTCAAAACTTCTGAAGACACCCGAGCATTCTTCTGCAGGGAGAGATATATACCACAGAAAACAAAAAATAATCCTGTAATTGAGATTTTCCGCATAGGGATTCAAATGAAATGCTGAAGTTACAAAGCAGATTTTCTGTATTCCCTGGAAGCAGTTCTATACCTAACAGAACAGCTGGGTACACAATGAACACTGTTACCGTTGTGACGACGTGGATGCTTCTACCTTTTCTGAAGTTAAGAATGCCGCTGGTAAGTCATTGCAGCAGAGGTAAGATAGCAAATAAGCCTGAGAAATCTATGCTCAACCCTTATATTGGAATATTATCAAGCTTTATCAGGATATTTATCAGGAGACAAAAAAATTTTTTTTTTCATTATAATTGTTTCTATATAAACACAAAAAGATGGGAAAACCAATCCCAAGTAGATGCTCAGAGTGACATAATATTTAATTGAAAAAAACAGGCACAAAAGACTGTGGTAGCAGGTGCTATTTTAACTCTAATAACCTTTATACACCTATGAAGTGCTGACAGAAGCCTTAGCTGTAAAGTCAGTTCTCTATTGATGAAAGGATCCACCCACATGGATTCAATTGCAGGATCAAGGGCATCAGTCATGTAATACTCTTTAGAAACCACAGCATCCCTGTTCATTAAAATGCAGAGTTTTGTGCCTGCTGTGCTTTGCCATTTTACACAGGTGTCATTGATTTTAAGAGTGCTAGAACATCACTCCAAATATTTATAAAATGCATCTGTTAACTATGAAGTTCTGTTTTCTCTGGATCTCCGGCTAGGCTCTGAAATGAGTTTTCCTAACTGTTCTCTGTTTCTTGAGTCACCAAGTCCATGTTAAAATGTGAATGGATGTGCATCAGTCCAACACATCAAAACTGAATGCATCAAGGTCATTTCAGCCAAAACAGTACAGAAGCAATGTTTGACTGCCATATGTCAACTAATACTCCGTAATAAAACAACCTATATTTAACTCAGCAGTATAATTACAGTGGTAAAATGCTGCACAATAAGGCTGGCAGAACTTGGCTCAAAGCTAACAATCACATTGAGTCACTGAAACAAATCTAAACATAAGAAAACATTTCAAGTGTTGAGGGAACTTGTACCAAGTATAATATTTTGTACTTCCACCCCATTATCAAAGATGAATATTAGCTAATACTGAGTTTTCTGTAATTATAGATAGAAAAGTCTCTACCCTATGTGTTCAAAACCAAAACAAGTGAGCATTTCTAGTGGAAGATGCCCCTGCCCATGGTGGGGCAGGGTTGGAACTAGATGATCTTGAAGGTCCTTTCCAACCCAAATCATTCTATGATTCTATGACTTCTCTCTCAAGCTCTTCTTTCCAATTTAACTGTTTTCCCTGCTGAACTGAGCAAAAACATTAGCACTACTTTTTGGTCTCTTTATTTAGGCATGAAGCCTAGAAGAAGTCTGAAATGATAAAGAAAAATTAAAGACAGGATTTCCAAAAATGAATGAAAGCCTTATCTCTAGCACAATAGCTATTTACTTCACCTAAAAAATAGTCAGAACCTCATGAATTTCATGATCCAGAGTATTGGATTACAATATCTTCATCAAATCAGGAGCAACTCCACATCATCACAATGAGTTTGTTCCACCTGGCATTGCTGTTCCACACTGCATCGTTTCAGAAACGGATTTACCCACACGACGCCAGGAACACTTGTTCAGATAGTGTTGGAAAAGTCTGGCTTTCCATTTATCAGTAAGTTCTTTAATAAACTTCCAGAAGCTCTCATACAGTAATGTAGGTTAGCTTTTTACACTGCTGAAAAGTACATACGTGCTCATTTTCTGAACTATCTCTTCAAGCCCACATATGAAAATTAAGCAGATTCTCAAAGTTCTTACAGTTTAGATCCCAAAGCTGAGATGCATGGCAGGGAATGAAAACTCTGAATAAGAAGCTAATGGTCATTTTCAGTCCTCACCAATGAGGCCAACAATACATGATCCACTCCTCCCCCTAATTCTTTAACATTATCTTTAAATCACATTTAAATTACAGAAATACTACATAAATAGTTTGATGGACTTAAAAAAAGGAAAGTGATACAAATTACCCTTTAGAGGACATAGGGGTACCTTTTATACTCATAGGACAACAATGTGGAACCCCCAACATATGCAACTTTTTGAAGTGCTTTCAACACATTGTGCAATATGCATTGGTTTCTGTTTCTGAAACTTCAGACTCAGGTACTCATTGACACAATCAGTTTCACGGCAAGAACGGTATACAACAGCAACAGACGTTTGCATTGCCATTCAATGAAGTATGCTGAAAGAACTGCAGAAACCTCTCACAGCCTCTAAAGCAAAGTCTGTCCAGAATGCGATATATTAACTGCCTTTACATACCTGACGGACAAATCCTTTCTCTGTCTTTGCCTGCCCAACTGTTATTTTGCGCAGGAATCTGTCATTTGTATCCACCACTGAAATAAGGGAATAGCAAAAGCAAAACGTGTTAACAAGGACTCACGGATGTGGATGTTTTTCCAGGCATACCTGTCGTTATACCTGTAAGATTCAGCCACTTGAACAGCGTAACCAGACAACCACGTTCCTTCATGTTAGCATTACCACTGTCTTGTTTTCTCCCTTCTAGTTGATACCATTAGACAACAGGCAGAAATAATTCAAATACAATTTCTCTGAACAGTACTTGAAGCTAACAGATTCTTAATATTCTGACATACAAATTAGTATTTTACCTAAAAAAGAAAAATCTGTCTTAGTAGGCACAATGCACCTCAGACCTACCTCAAATCATTTACTTTGTTATTTGACTTGTTAAGAATTGATTTTAAGACTGCATGCTGCAGGTTAAAGTTGGTCTGTTTCTCTTTTAAAGGATGATTATGTTGTCAGATTGGTTCTTCCAGACAAGTCACTTTCTTGGCCATCACAGTAACTAACTCCACATTCAGCTGCATAGCATTCAAAGGAAGTTTTTTCCAACTGCCAAGACCAACCATCTGCTATTTAACACAACTTCAATTTCAGACAATTGTATTTCCAACCTGGAAACACTTTTGGTATTGCAAGGGCAAGTCCAAACCATCCTGTGGAATTGCTAACTTCACTAACAATCATCGCAAGCCAAGTTCTCCAATTCTGCACTGACAACACTCAACTTCAAATGTGCTTTTGTAGGAACCAAAAGGCAATACTGAGAATAACTGAAGAGCTCTCTCATCTGCTGAGAGCTAATCAAGATGTTTCTTAGGAAGAAACATCAGGATAATGTTTCTGTTTGTTAGAAAATGAGACCAAACTCCAAAACCTCTCCTTCCCAGGAATGGCGAACCCTACAGAATGCAAAAATCCCTCTTTCTTACAGGCTCTTTAGCCCTACAAATGTTTCAATTTGCACCAAACCTAAAAGAAAGGGTGGAAGGTACTCTTGATCAATTCAGCCTGTAGCTTGGCAATCAAGTCAATCTTCTGGTAGATGTAGATCTGAGTCCTGTTCATTTAGAGACAGAGAACCAATGAACCTCCAGAGAAGCTGTTTGTACTGGAAGTCAGTGAAATCACCTCCACCCACTTTTCCTGCTGCTTTTGGAGATTAACAAACTCGTCTGTACAGAAAAGGACAACATAATTACCCAAGAACAAGAGGGACTTTGAATCTCAGTACTACATAACCGTAGTTGAGGGTTGTGAGTGAGCTGGGAGAAAAGCAAGATTTAATCTACTTCCCCTTTTTGGGCATTTCTCATGGGCTGATGTACATACCATACGTGCCTTCTTCCCACTACGTGGTACTTAGGCCCCTAATTTCCTCAGGAATTCCATTTAAGGGATAGTGCAACACAGATTTGGTTAACTCATTTTGTTTTCTATTTGTATATGGTCATACTCTAAAATACTACAGTAGTGGCAGAAATTGCAGAACAGAGCCCGGTACGTGGAAGCAGTAGCCTCGTACCAAGCTGTGGTACCATATGCCACTGTGAAGCCATATGCCAAGCTGATCTCTCAAGCACAAACTTACCCCTTCTTCTCTCAAGTCTCATGAGCAGCCTTAAGCAGACCTAAATGTCTTTCGTGCCCACCCAGGCACTGCTGAGAGCAGGAATTAGCCTTCCTACTAGCCTGGGCAGCCAGTGGGCTGCTTTTTATCTAGCCTTCCTAGTGAAATCATGCAACCTGAACAAAGAAATTATAACTATCCCTGCAACTCTTTCTGGTCGCTGGGACACGCTGGTTTTCTCACCATGGTCAGAATTTGTTCCCCAGGAAGATTCCAATAGCTGCACTTAGAAGTAGTAAAATAAGAAAGAATTTGGTTTTGCCACAAATGCAATATTTCCTTCTCCTAATTTTTCCTCTTCCTTACCCAAAGTAAATGTTTCGGGAAAGTTTAGGTTCAACCAAATGTTAGGTTTAACGTATCTACCTCCTTATCCTCTAGAAATATAAACAGGATCTGAATACCAGGGGAAGGGTAAGTAGGGGGAAGCTTTCCTTCTTTTCAGTATGTTGTACCTGTCCAAGTTAGTGTAAGATGACAATGAACTTTAAGCTTGTGACACTTCTAAGGAAACTGGTCCTGACTAAAACTGATTTTCAGACAATCCGATAGCTTTCTCTTCCACCCTACAAATTCCCTGGTATGTAACAAGCTTCACAGACATATGGATTGTAGAAAAAGTCCCAAATAAGACATTTTCCAAGTTATCTGAAACAGTCCTAAAAAACATTTTTTTTCTGAAATGTTTAAGATACATACATCATATAGAGTTGTGTGGAATAAAAATTTCACTAACATTGTTTGAGATAAATGAAATAATTCACTTGAGGTTAACAGCAGTTGAGTAGTGTTGCCTCCTCCCAAACCCGTGCTGATAAAAAACGTGAGTCATATTACACTAAATATTTATATTATTCCTTCATCCTAATACAGGTCTCTTCCATGCAGACACACTGTGTGACTAATAAAAAACACCTTGTGCCACATCCCTCAGTATTACCTTGAGAAAAATATCCCAAGTCTGAGATGACATGCATGCAAAGGGCACAGCAAAACATGGCCAAGACTCCTCACTTCTCAATAAATTCACCTTATTCTTCTGAGCATCACAATACATTCCGTTTAACAATGATCTGAACTAATAACTTTGGTATTTGAGAATTTAGGAAGAAAATAAAATCCAATGAAATTTAGCTCAAAACTTTATGCAGAGTTTACTTTCTTAAAAAAAAAAAAAAAAAAAAAAAAAGAGATACAGAACTTGAGGTAAACACTGAAATTTAACCCGACACTAGAACTGGAAAGTGCAGAGGGGAGTTGCCGAAGGGTCTGAGAGTGGATTGGTTTGCTTGGCATACATAGTTGAAACCGTACCACGTCTTTCACTTCTTCCTAACAAAGCAAACAGCTCAAGACACTTAAAAAAAAAAAACCACAAAATCACTGCAGCATATTTAGTCTCTGAGCTACTTGGGCTGCTGAGCTGGGGCGAATGAGGGACCAAAATCAAGCAGAGTAAGTAGAAATAATCTAAAAGCATAATAGACACAGTTAAGAAAAGAGTGGGTAAGATTTGTAAGATGCACAGAAAAGCCGCTTTCATATGTCTTAAGATGTATTATCTAATGTAAGAGAGACAAGGATTGTACTTAAACTCTGAGAGCAACCTATCCTTCAGAATATTAGCAAAGTCTTTAGAGTTACTGCAGATATTTAAGCAAGTTTAGAGCAATATACTGCACCCAAATTTGTTACACACCCCCATTTCCCACTTGCAAATGGGCTGTTCTTACAGTCAGAGAACAGAAACAGCTCTGATTCAGGTAAAATTAAGCAAATTAGGAAATAACTTATAATTAAATCCAAGCTGAAGTAAGGCTTTCTGACTACGTACCTCTTTGCCATGTTATGGTAGACGGATCAATATCAAGGCGCGCAAATTTGCTGATCTCCTCTTCTGTTAAAGTCCCAGGATCAGTCTTGTTTATTCCCAGCCTCTATGCAAAAACAAGTTAAAGAAACACTATGAAGTGGCTTATTTGCTTCAAAAGGTATAGCTGCTCTGGCTTATCACTGCCACTTTCAGCAAGCATTTTGGAAAGAAGCATGTCAGGACCAAAACTATTTTAAAAAAAAAAAAAAAAGACACATAGGAAATCACCTGTAAGTAAAATTGGGACAAATGCAGACAAATGTAGGGAAATGAAACAAAAAAGGAAACACACTCACACACTATTAAATAAACAGTATCTTTCTTACACATACGAAACTCTTAATGTCAATCAAAGAGAAAATTCAACATTATCAGTTACTAATAAAAAAAATAATTAATCGCTTGGTCTAGCTTGTGAAAATCTTTGAAAGACCCATGCATTTTCTTGTGTGAATCATTTTTGAATGAAATAAAAACTTCAGTGTTAAGAGCCCATCATCCATAAACTCAGTCACTTATAATGAATGAGCCAATACCGCCTGGCTTTTACAGATTCACTATTTCAGCAACACCAAATCTTTTTTTAGGTGAATCTACATGAAGATCAGAAAACTGTGTTTAAGAACCGTAGTCTTAAAGAAATAATAAAAAATCTTTTTTTTCTCTGGCATTAGAAAGCACTCCTCAGGGAATTAACCAACATGCTTACACTTCTGGACTGAAAATAAAGGAAATCTAAAAGTCCAAAAATACTCAGTTTCCAGGAGCTACCACAGTTACTTCCGTATCTAAACCAGCAGTTATTTCTAGAAAGCTGGGGACATCATTTTGAGAGTATTAAAACTGTTTTCTTGACACTCCTTTTTGAGGATCGGTGTCTTAGACTGTGAGGGATGCTTTCAAATCCAGATGCTGACACCAGGGCATTTCCCACCATGCTGAGAAGGGCAAAAAGCTGTTGAGAACAGCTTGCAGGTTTTGACACTCGGTACCTTAAGATATTTCACCCCAGTTTTAATGAGGAAAAGCTTATGTCCTCAACTGCCAGTCCTGTATTAATATTTTTCTTATCTGTTGGCCAATTTTAATGCAATTTGACACAGTTAGGAGATGGTTTCTTAGAAGTTCTATGAAAACAGGCAGACTGAGAAAGGGGCAATATCCCACTAGCATCTCTACGGGGGGATGGCAGCCAGAGTTCAGTGCTCACCCCTCCTGCTTGGTGTATGAGGCCTTTGCCCAGATGGGTTTTTTGCCAGAGCATTTTGCCTGGAGCATTTTTCCGCAGAGGGTTGACAGCAAAATTTTCAGTCATTTTGATAACTTTCAACTGCTGCAAGGAGGGCTGGGCACTGGGACTGCAAAGGGAGCAGCCCATCCCTCCCAGGGTCCCAACAACGTCTATACTGGATCTAAGCAGCAAGGTGGTCTGGATGCAGATGGGAGGAAGTAAGACACAGAGCTGACGTGGAAAAGGAGACAAAGAAAAGACTGGGATAGAAGAAGTTAAAGAGAGGAGGTAAGGTAAGGAGGTCTTAGGCTAATAATTACTGGGAAAAAGAGCAAAAAGCTGAGGAGCAGGGGAACGAGAAAGGTAGCTTCTGATGCTAGACAAGGAGTTTGAAAAAAAAAAAAATAAATTGCACGGGATCTTCTGTAATTACAAGTCCAAACGACAGATGTAAGGGAAGAGTTTCAATCTTAATAATCGCTCTTTTGAAAAAAAAAATGTAACCCCATCCCATAAAGACTTTTTTTAAAGTTGATTTTTGATTTTTTTTATGTATAAGGAATCCTTATACTAAAAATAATTCACAGCAAAATAATTCAGTTACATTGGAGATTATGGTGCATGTATTTGAATGTTATAAAGCCAAACTTTTTTTTACTGCGTTGCAGCTCATGTGAAGAGAGCGAAATCCATTTCAACGGCAGAGATAGTTGGTATGTCGTGAATTACCTAAACGCTCTCCCTCTTCCCCTACCTGTTACCCTACACACAGCATAAACAAGGACAAAACGAAAGCACCCCAAAATTCTGATGGAAAATTCTGTGAGATCTGCTCTGCCACAGAGTCAAGCAGGCGTCGTCCACATTTTAGTTTACTGGCATTCAAGTGAGCAGCACGTTATGAGAAACAATTTTTCCAAAGCAGAAGCCGCTATTGCCTCTATCCTCCTTTCCACCCCCTAGTTCCAAGCGTGCACTTGGCAGCTATCCACTGCCATCCGGTGACTCTGAAACACCACCGGTCCGGACACAAAAGCCAACAACAAACATGGAACTGGACGCAGAAAGCTGAAGCTGTCCTTCAGGGTCATATTCAAGAGGCTCATATTCTCCTTCCCCTCTGCTAGTGGACTGTGTTGCTCCCTCATTATTTTATCAAAATGGCAGCCTTAAATCCAGATACCTTATTCATGCATGAGTTGCCTAGGAAGCTCTTCTGGAAGCATTCAGGAAGCAAGATGGGATGCAAAAATGTACTATGCACACAAATGTACTTCTACCCCTTGAAGGAAGAACACTGTCAATTTGCCATCAATAAAACCCCAGAAGTATATGCTATAATAAACTTTCAAAACCAGAAAATATTGCAAAACCAAAGAGCGTGAGCTTTCAAATGTGACTTGACCATAATAGGAAAAGTATTTTAAAAAACCTCTAACTTTAATATTTCATCAGAAAAGACACAGCATTTAAAAACATTATTGGTTTATTTCAGGAGAAAAGAATAGCAAAAATGTTAGTTATGAAAATAATATCAGACCCAGATCCTGATCCTATTACTTCAAGGACGATGCTTTCAGAAAAAAGTCTGGACTTGATAAATTCATGAGGGAGGTTTATACAAACTCGGTCCCATACCAAGAATTTTAAACTTGCACAAGAGAGTATGTTTTATGAAGAGTATGTTCTATAACTGAGGAGAGGCTACATTAACAACTTACTCTCAGGCGGGCAAGCTGAATAGCGGAAAATCCTCTCACGCCATTAACCGCTGGAACCAGTCTATTATACAAAGCCTAGAAAAAAACCCACGAGAAGTTAATGAAAGAAAAAGTTACAACCAGGAACGAGTTAAATAAAAAGATAATGTTTTTATTTTACTCAGATTAATTTCAGGAAGAATTTCCCAACCACATTGGTTGTGGACTTCCAGTTAGCGATTTAAAAAACAGTCCTGAGAAGGTGGTAGGCTTTTGAGCAATGCCTATGATTTAACAGTTTAAATCCAACTACCAAAATTACTGTGTTACTAAGTTTCACCAAAAAATACGTATTATTTTTGAAACTGGGAACCCTTTAAAACTTTAACCAAGGTCCAAATTATTCAAAACTACAACTACCACTTACAAACTGGCCTAAATGCACATTTATTTGTGTCATACCAAATAGACGGGATATGACAACCCTGCTGAGTCTTAACACTGTGGCCAGAAAAGAAGGCTCCTTCCTTTACTTTCTCCCTTCCCTTTACAGACTCGTTAGCATTTGTGTTAAGATCACAACAGATTTAGAGCACAGAAGAGAATCTAGTTTATTTCCCCACAACCCCTTCTTCTTAAGATACATCATACCCAGCTATACATCAGAAGTGTCATTTTTAACTTTAAAAGGAGTTTAGAAATTATTACAAAGAATAAGACTATATATAGAGAAAGAAATCTTCTATTAGACTATTTAGTACAGTGTGAAATAGTTGACAATGTACTGGGCATAAGATCCTTATCTTAAAGACTACCTTAGGACAGCTATTTGCCAGAAAAATATATTCTGTAAGAAAAATTTCCCAGCAGAGCATAGAATGGCTTCACCAACAGTTTCTGTTCACACCGTGAAAATATAAAAAGATATAATCAACTTATTTTGCTTTGAAATGCAGTTTATTGAAAAATCGAAAGGAAAAAAAATGTCATGTGGATATCAGAAAATAATTCTTACTTTATCAGATTGAGTGTTCTCGTGCAAGATCCTAGCATCAATAGCAGCAGCCAGCAAATTATTTGCAGCAGTTATAGCATGAATATCTCCAGTCAAATGAAGATTGAACTAGAAGGTGAAAACAACAAAATCTTTTTATGAGAAACCATTAATTCAGTTTATTAATCTCAGACAGATTAGCAGCAACAATCATTGCTATGTCCTTGAGGTTGCAGCTCCGATTAGTCACCTATCAGTGCAGATTGAAATATTATCAGGCTGAAAACACACTGAGCTATAGGAAGGACTTGTTTTCACCTCAGTACTTGGTAAACTACCCTTAGTTTAACCGAACAGAGACATGAAAGTCTTCATTCTTTGCTAAATGATCCAAGAATGAAAAGCTCAGGGCTACGGTTCCACATTATTCGTACTAAATCAGTTTACTGTCAGTATTTACTAACTGACCTGGACCAGAGGCGGGGACTGCTGTTGAATCCCCCGGAGCACACCGCCTGTGCTGGCTTTGGGGGTGTTTGCCAGCTTTCTGCCAGCCACGGGAGAGCAGCCTGTCGCTGATCAGGCATGAGCTTTGCTGATACAAAGTTTGTCCAACAAAGTTTTTTGGAAAAACCTGAAATCAGCAGTTTAGATTTAGTTTAGGACCTGTGTTACATAGGTGCTGTATTTTTTATGCATCTCTGACAGGAGGCAGCGGATGGTCAGTTTTGATCACACTGTGCCACTGACTGTAACCCACACAAGCCGCACTTTCAAGGTGGTACTTCATCAGTTTGGGCCATCAGTTTGGTTTTGTTGAGCTCTAAATTAGACTCTTTTGGGGTGAAACCATCGCGCATGTCCAAACGAGCACTGTGAATATACACATGCAGAAGCTTAGCTGTACTATCCTTACATGCCCCCTTGCCCAGACCATCTGCTTGCTGGAAACCAACACAAAACCCTGCTGTCAACTGCAGCGTGCTGAAGCCCCATGACACACAGCTAAGGATGAGGGAGGCGAAGGAAGGCACCCAGCTCAGATGGCAGCAGCCAATGACAAGAAAACACTACACACGATCTATATTTCATCTCTGTCCTTGACCCAGCCTGTCCATAACCACGTGGGTCACCTAGCTTTACATCGTGAATGTTGTGCTAGGCAAGGGTGCACACCTCAGCCAGAGTACTGATATTTTCCGTGAGAGTATTTGAAGGCGTGCACCCAGCCGGCTCCTTCCAAAGCCAGCACATGATTTTCAGAAGCCCTCAAAGAGAGCTAGGGATGATGCCACCTTCAACAGAAATCCATTTACCGGGTGGGTAGAGGAAAGATTCATTTAGAGGTAAGAATTCTTTCACTTACTGTGACAGTGCCAGGCCCCCGGGCACACCACTAGCCCCCACTGTCCCTGCCCAGCCCCCTGGGGCTCCCCCATGGCCCAGGACCCCACATCAGCCCCCGGGGCCATTAGCCCCTGCCCCAGCGATGCTCTAGCAGGGCTGGTCTCCAGGTCCTCAAAGCCCTGCCCGGCCATTGGCCCTGCCGAGCTTCTCAGGTAACATCTTGGCTATCCATCAGGTGCTTCAAACATGCACAGTATCCATGCAATGTTTTTGCACCCTGACTCCGCAGCCCCTCCCACATCACTCAACAGGCACATGGAAATGGCAAGGACCACATGGAGATGGCAAGTACAACTCCCATTCTCCAGGTAGACCATCATCACAAACCAAGTGCTTCAGCAGCCACCTGGACCTCCCCACCCCTCCCAGAGGGACAGGGACTTGCTGCCTCCCACGCTGTCTCACCTCCTCCATGGGAATCACTTGAGCGTATCCACCACCGGCTGCTCCACCTGCACAGGAAGGCATATGGTCACATTAGACTCGCACCGGTTTTGGGAAAAACCAACCACCCTTAAACACTCAAAGTGAAACACACAGTGTTGATGACACATTTTTCAGCATTTTAATTTCTATTAGGGGATCAGTGGTGCACCCAAAATAAACAGGATTTCCTTAAACCTTGCTGTCTTTCTTCAGCAGGCAGTAAAAAGGGAATTCTTGATCTGAAGTGAAAGTCTACACATCACGGCTGGCCCGGACTTTTGCTACGTAAGGGCAACCCTCCGCTCCTGCCCAGATTGAGGACATAGTCATGCACATGCAGCTGTTGGGTGGGAAGACGTAGCAGTCACGAGCAAGCACTGGTCTGAACGAAACCTTCACACCCCTGCCGGAGCGCTCCTTTCCCACTGCCTCTCAGGGCACAGGCAAAGGAGTTTGCTGTAACCTACCCACAAACTGAGTGGAGGGATTAAAGCACTCACATGCACCAGTCTTGGCTGAGAAGCACCAAGCACCAGGAGCCTTCCAGCTGAAATCAAACTTGTTAACTTAAACTTCAGCAAAGCAAAGTAGAGCAGATGGGGAGTGCTTGCCCAGTTAGGCACCAATCTCAGCTGAGAAATGGCAAAAAAAAGATTGCATTACTTCCTATCAGCATTGAAGACAGGCTTGAACTCTGGCTGGCTCTTACCTGGCCCTCAGGCTCTTAAAGGGTTTCTAGGCAAAAAGGCAGCAGCCCATGAATAGGGGTGACAACTCAGAAGAACAGAAAGAGGTTCAGACCTAGCCAAACGTATGATGCAGTCATAGCTGAACCATACGCATAACTGCCAACTTTCTTAGCTTGGACATTTCCAATCAATACGAGTGGATTTAGGACTCCTTCTCAAAGAAGAATTAAACAGTAACATTTAGAGACATCTTTAGAGATGGCAGAGGAGTAGCTGGAAGGGTGTGTACTCGCACAAAACTCCTCCTGGCTAACACAAGCTTTTCATTATGTTTGGGCTTTATCTGCCTTATCAATACACATTAAGTACATGAACACAGATATGAACCTTGCATGGGAAGATGCGTGCAAGAAACCTTTATCTATTAGCTATATACTTATTAAAAAAATCCATTGTGCTACCATTCAGACAATCCTCTGAGATACTGAAGTAACTAAGGAAATAAAAAAAGCAAAAAAAGCAAAACCCAAAAAGGAGTATTTCCTTTTAATCTGAAAGAGGTCATAGAGTCTGCAAATATTACATACCTTTAACTCCAAAAGTAGGTCCTTGGGAAGGTTGTCTCAGACAAGCAAAGGAATTAATGTTAAGGTGTGCAGTAAGAGCCTGAACGAGACCAATTGTGACTGTGCTCTTCCCCTCTCCTAGGGGGGTAGGGGTTATTCTAGCAAAACAAGAAAAAAGATTAATCAAATTCTTTGCTGATGTCAGCCTCGCTAAGGATATCAGAACTTACAGCTTTTGATTTCAATGAAGAATATTTATACAGCAAATTTCCATAAGATTACTTTATCTCCACAGAAATACAGCCACAATGTTAGCCGCTAGCTCAAGCTGGAATGCTAATATACATGTGTCTTCTATTTAAGCAATTTACTATGATAGCAGAAAAAGAGAAGATTATTTTGGCAAAAGTTCTAAAAAGAATATATTGAATTTAGACATTTTTATTACAGCACAAAAGTCTCACCAGTTTCATTAACAAACCATCCATCAAGATACTCTGAGCATGTATTAATAATTTTCTGTAGTAATGCATGAGATGTTTTATTCCCAATGCTCAAACTTTGAATGATATAATTTAATATTTAAAATTAAATAACCAACACTTTTGTTTGTAGAGCTCAGCTATCCTCCAGCTTCCATGTCATCGTAACCCTCAACAATGACAGATCAGCTGCTTTTTAAATAAAACAGGACACAAAAGTCAATACATTCAACTGAACATGATTTATTTTACACTTATGTTTCATGATATTTTTGCAGATTTAAGGGTGATGCGGGACAATTACAATCACAGTCCAACCTCCCATACAGAAGCTCAAAACCCTCATGCTACGACTCTCACATCGAGACCATGATTGAGCCAAGACTCTAACCTCCGGTTATCCCTTTAACAAAGGGACAATGACAGCTGATTTTGCAAGTAAAAAAACTTCGTCAGTCTTCTGTGGATGAGACACCTCAGCTAAAGTGATGTCCTCCCTCCCTACTTTCAAAATCAGCACATTTGTTTATGATCGATGTTAAAAGTGGGGGAGTCTTCAAGTTTTTTTTGCCTTTTTCTTTTTCTTTCTTAAACTACAAACACATCTCACATCTCCAAAATGCATTCAAATGATTCATTTGAGGCACGGCGTTTCTCCTTCTGACCCAGTCCTTTTTCCACTCACACCACTCTCACACAAGTCCTACTTCTTGGCAAAGTGCAACCATTCATATCTTTGCAGCCTTCACCACCTGCAGAGAAGTACGTACCTTAGCGAAGCTGACGTTAAGAACTAATGTTCCTTCCCAAAGAAATACAAGCATCCACACACCTCCTAGTCAAAGAGGAACCCTTATCCCATGACCTCTTCAAAACTTGAGCTAAAACATCTAGCTCTAATTAGAAACACTTCCTTTCCCAACTAGTAATTTTTCCAAGATATTGCTATCCTCAGATCACAATTCATATGGCATAAAAACATCAGTAAAATTGTCAAATGCAAGAAGACATCTGTGTTGTCTCCTTGCCTTTAAGATTCAGTTTAGTTCAGTTAGTTCACAGTCTGACAAAAGCCCTTCTTTGTAACACAAAATGTAAACACATGAAAAACATTAACTTGTCACAAATCTATCTTTTACATCATCATCATCGGATCCTGGACTCTTTGTTAAAAAAAAAAAAAAAAGCCTACATTAGATATGTCTAGAAAAATGTGGGCAATAGGAGGCAAGCCAAATTAACATCATCTATACTGTTCTAGGAAAGAGTTTTCTTTTTCAGATAAGTATTGTTTTAACTCAAGTTCCAGTGAAATCAATGGGTTTTAGTACATCTATAACAGATCCCCTGAACTGAGACTCTTCAGAAATCGTATTTTGTCTACGGATAGCTTTGAACTACTCTTGTATGACCATGTAGTACCTGGGTTACTTAATTTGGGCATTTGTTTTTAGTCATTTTTTCCCACTTTTGTAACACCATGTTTGCCAACCATCAGATTCTAAAGCACTGTCAATAACTTACTATGTGGACTATTTCATCATCCCACCTTCCTAGAATGCCCTCCCCTTGACTTAAAAGGGAATTCACAGATTTTTAGCAAAATATTCACATAGAGCCAAAAAAAAGCTGAGAGATTCAGAGCACATCCTGAGAAGAATCCACTTCATCTACTCTCAAAAGTGGTTTTGGTCCCTGTCATCTTTTTATCCGTACTATGCCTGCTTATTTCCTTCTGATCGACTGCAGGAGCACAGAATGTTACTTCATGTCTTTTACTTTCATCTTTGCAGCTCCTAGAAGAGTGCATTCTTATTAATATCTACACTGTCAAGTCTGTGCGTTCTCACTGTTTTACTGTTGCTACAATGACAGCTTCCATTTTTCCCACAATTATTTCTGCCCATCTCCCTTTTGTCCGAGGATCTTTACTTTTGTACAAAGATGCTTCTTTCAGAGCACCACAGCCAGGTTAACTCACTTTCACTAACAGTTTCACCCTCCTGACTACTGTTCTAACACTGGTTGCCCAAATCTCATTCAAATATTATCGCGGTTTCTCCTTGCCCCTGGTTCTTCTACTGTCTCATTCACTTTTGTCTATTGCCTTAATCTCATTTACTTGATCCTCTTATTCCTGAGCATTAAAGCCCAACTTAAAGAATATAGGAGTAATCTTAAGTCATCACTGCACTCATTCAAAGACTTAACAAGATAATAACTCTTTAAGCTATTAGTTATTTAAAAAACAACAACAAAACAAACACACACACCAAAAAGCAAGCTATAGACACCCATAACTCTTTACCAGAAGTCACCAGTAAAGGACTTCCCACAAACCCAGTGCACGCCGCAGTTGCACCGCTAACGGAACAATTTGTATTTGTGGTGCTTCCTGTTGGTGCCTGCCTCTATTTTTGAACATCGGACACACAAAGTTCACATTCGAGAGAATTCAGAGACACCACCATTAGGTTTTTTTACTCAAGTGCAGCTCCAAACACGGCAGAGGGCTGCCCTGGCATGCACAGTAGCACAGGGACTCTTTACAACTCTAATGAAACAAGTAAAAGTAAAGATGCAGCGTGTCGGTAGTTGCATGAAGAATGCTATCTACTTGTTGCAGAAGATACACACAACAAAGTGCCACATTACTAAAATACTCAAGTAACTCAGCTGGCCTATTCTAAAACGGCTATGTCCAATGAGCCAGAAAGCACTGGGAATTTTCTATAAGAAAGACCTTTTTCCAGAAAACAAAGAGAGAAACACACCATTGCTCACTCATCAAACCGGGAGGAACAGATCTTGCCTCTGCTGAATTTCCAGTACATTGATACTCTGCACCAGCCACATCCCTATGGAGAACGTGGCACTCTGGGAGAACCAGCCTCCACCCAAGCGGGGGTAAAAATGAACCACAACAAACTTATTTTCACCAGTGTACTCGTGCAAGCACACAGTGGTTTGCAGCAGTAAATGGACATGTCTTTGCAGACAGGACCTTGACTTTGTCAAATCTGCTTGACTTTAACAGCCTGCACTTTCAATGTGTTCCTCACGTGAGTTTGTTCAGTTTAATCTATTTTTTTCAATCTGAGAAGCCCTGTGATCCTTAGTTTTCCTGGTACTAGAGTTACTCGGATGAATATCTAAAGGCTCAAAATGTCTGAAGGCAGCTGTGGCGGAAGAAGAAAACCAGCAACCAGACTTCCATAGTCTACAGCACTTGGGTGACACTCTCCCAAGAAACCTCATCCACCGCAGCAGGTAGGAACAAGCACAAACCCCTGAGAATTCAAAACCAAGAACCTGACTTTTCAGTGTCTTTCCACGTAACAGAATTAGCAAAATGCGAGGACTCTGCAAACCACACTATTCAGTGAAGCCGGACTGGTCTGAACAATTCACTTACCTATCCTCAACTTCTCATCTTACATGAGACACCCTGGCAGGACACCTTTGATTCTCAGAGGCTCAGTAGCAGCCTAGAGACCAGAGGATAAATCTGAAGGGCTAAACAGTTATTTAATAGTTTCAATAGTTACCAGAACCTCAGCTTTAAATATTAGGTAAAAAAAGAAAAAAAGAAAAAAAAAGCAGCCTGAAATTAAAAGAAATTTCTATTCCAATAACTTCCTCAGAAAGGGTATTTTAAATATCTTTCCTTTTGTACCTGGCCTACTTTGATCAGTTTTTATAAATCAAATAATCCACTTAAGCTGTTTTGTGGACATTGAGATGTTTTTGCTGGCTACACTACTGAGGCTACACTCTTGCAACTTAGGTCACTCGCTCGCATGAGTATAAAATTACAACTGCTAACGGCTAACTTTAGCTCAATTGTGCAATGCTGTGTTTTGACCTTATGCAAATCTAGAAAAAAAAACTTCCTTTAAAATACAGTAAATTTTAAATTAACTTCAAGAGACTTTTACTTCCATTTGCATTATTCTTCAAATTTCTTTAATATGTTTTCAATCTAAACACAGAAATCCCACAGTCTTTTTCCTCCTTAAAACTTCTTACTTTGCCACCTACCGAGCAGTCACCAGCTCCTTGGCAGAGTAAGTTTTCCATAACGTTGGAAAGCCTTCTCTCTTTATGTATATCAAAACAGAGATAAGAATACGCAGACTTTTTGTTTGTTTGTTATACATCACATTAGCTTACAGTGGAGCTGTTTCTGTGGGAAAGCTACGTGAGGTCTCCCAAAGAGAAAATAAACAAACAGTGAGATGATACACTGCACCAGCTGTAACCTCCTCGCCGCTACCCCAGCCGCTGCGACTCCAGCAAGAACTTTACTGGATATGTGACAATTCTCCTCTTTCAAATTCCCTATCTTCAAAATCATCAGTATCAGCCTTTTCTACCATTTTAATGAGTTCACCATTCCCGTGATCCACATGGAAACCTGCGAAGTCTAGCTACGGAGGGCATGCCCATAAATGACAGCTTCCCGTACATACAACCCCCATCCAAGATTACCACAGTCAGAAATTTCTTTCTGAGCGAAGAATTGTGACTCCTGTCACTTCATCGAGGTGAGATTATGACAACATTGCAGTGGCGTCCTCAAAACGGGACCGGAGCTCCCAGATATGAAAGCAGAGTGATCACTATGAAGTTAAAATGACTGAACCAAGCCAGGAACAGACTGAGGAATTCACAACTAGAAGCTCTCAGAAGCTGAAAAAGGCCCATCCAAGACAATCCCAATCAGAAGCTGGGCCATGACATGATGAATACATGACAAACTGTCTCAGCCATGACTTTGCTTTGGACTGTCAGATGTTTTGGTGCATCAGCACGGTGGTATTTTCCCCACTTACTCTTCCCTCTTTTTTATTTCTACCATTTTTCTTTTCTTTTAAGCACCTTGTGGCCCGAGAAATACAGTGAGCAGAAATGCAATCCAGTGTGTACCCATTAGAAGTAAACAGCAATTCTAAATCTGAAAATTCTGTCCCTAAGATATTTACCATCATACTACTTGTACAAGCATTAAGTTAGTATTTACTTCCCTCCATTTTTAGCTCTCAGAAAAGATAGTTCATCACAAAACAATTTATTAAAGTTAGGTGAGAAGTACCGATTTTAAATTTTCCAGCATTCAAAATCCAACACAGTTCTTACTAAAAGCAGCATTATAGTTAATAATTTTTCCACATTCTTTTATTCCTCGGCTTGCATTTTTGAAGTGAACAAATTTCCAGAATTAACTGGCAAAAGCCACAGCACTTAAAAACAAAATGCCGGAACACACACAGAGTCTACCAGATTTTAGACGTAGTTTCATGTTGTGTTTACGAATATGCTATCTACATGCTTGAATGCATGACTTGAGTTACACTGGGCACCAAACTTAGCTACTGGCTCATGCACAAGCTTCGTTCGTTCGCATGCTCTCAGCTTGCAGTGAATGGGAGGCAGTTTGAGTTAACATATCCTGCAACTTAGAGGGGTTTTAGCACACGAAAAGCCCGTATAGAGGCAGCTGATGCCCAAGAGCTAATTATAACTCGTGGCTCTGACTCCAAGGTGTCTTAACATGAGCCCTACAACAGGGCGCACACACACACAAAAGTAAGAATGAAAAAAAAAGCGAAAAGAATGCTCTCCACACAGAAGAAAATGGAAGTTATGAATAAATTAAGTCTTCATCCTATTTTTGAGTGAGATGATCTGTTAATCAAATGCAATTTTTCAACATACAAAGTAAGTATTGGATGAGGCATTTCGGTGCATTTATGTGCATTCAGAAAGTGCAAAGAAGACTTTCCAGTTAGTAGCAACTTTTTAAAAAGTAATAAATATAGCTATCCATAGAGATAAAAAGGTACATTTGGTTGCATTCTGCTATTCAGAACAACAAGTTTGGGCTCTAGCACATCAGGAATAATTCCTAGACATCATGAAACATCCAAACTCAACTGTGGAATTACAGGCACAAACATCACTGGTTGCATCACGGGTAGAGGTTGGAGATTTAGCAGCTTGTTGAACACACACACACTTTTCACTCCTTTCCCATATGAAAAGTTCACATCATACATAATAAATATTTCCACCAGACCAAATACCCTGATGTACAGGCATATATGTTAAATGTTTCCTCTGAAGCATCAAAAACTTACTCTGAAGACCTATACTGCATCATTCTAAAGGAATTTTTAAATATCTTTGGTTATTGTGAACAAACATAATAATTCAAATGGCAGGTTTTGGTTGACCTTGCCTTGGCAGGGGGAGTATGAAGGCGGCAACTGAGGATACTATTTCACTCCCCAATTTCCACGCTTGAGTGGTATCCAGTTTTCATTGTACTGAACATTTCCCCACCAGATGCAGTTCCCCGCTTTTCTTAAAATCATTGTCTGCTACAGTCATTTCAGCAAGTGGAAACACATAAACGCAAGTTAGATATATATTTTATATGTACAATACTTCAAAGTCAAACTTTGAACTCCCTCAGAAGGGAACGTTCCCATTATTGTAGCCACCTCGCCCGAGCACTCCTTGCGCAGCAGATGTGGCTTTTTTACTCACCCCACCAAATGCAATAACTTCAGAGAAGTGACAAATAGCAACGTATCGCATAAACAAGTTGTGTAGGTACCAAACCCAGCCTTTTCTTTGTGAAACCCAGTTCAGCGTTTATACGTGTCACGTAAATTTAAGAAGTTACAATTTTTCTATTTGCTGCCAGCTTTTCACCTTGCTAGCCAAAACCTCCCCATTTCTTCCACGTGTATATACATTTCTGTCTGTGCCAACAAAGCAGCACCCAGACAATCGCTTGAGATACCTTCCTTGAAGAAGACTAGGAGCCAGAGTGGTGTGAAGAAACGTAAGCACTGGTGCATACAATCTGACACAGCTTAAGACCACCTGAAAGGGGCTTTGCATCAATGCTATCTTCCACCTCCAGATACTTTCAAATAACGTCTGCTTCTGCGAGACTCTGCTGCTGCTGAAGCCTGGCGCAGCCTGCAGCACAGTGCCCAGCTGGTGCCGCTGACAACACGACCCTGAAAATAAGTGATAGCAACCTTCTTCAAACTCAGCCAAATGCTGAACCTGCTTTCCCTTCTCCAAAGCAGCAAAATACAAAATAAATCTCCACCGAAGGAAACCAGGCTCAGCCACCTATTATTTCCTTTTCTTAAACAACTCCTCCAACGTCTTCCAGGAACATCTTTATACATCGCAGTTCTACGACATTGCTTTGAAGACAGCTTCATAACTTCCCTGCCTCAGCTTTGTAACATCAGGTCTCTCAGCCTACAACGGCTCCATCTCAGGGAGTGCCAGAAATCCAGGCTGTCTCCACAGGAAGGCAGTAAAGCAAACAGTTTGCAAAACACTACCTCGACTGAGGAACTGGTAGATCAAGGCAGTTAAGAACAGCCTTCTCCTTCTGGATCAGCCTAAAGCTATATTTTAAACCTGATGATAGGTTTTACTCACAAGGAAGCAACGATATAGATTAATTCAGAACATAAAGAACACACTGCAGCTTAAATAATAATGAAGACCTTCACATGTTTTTTTCACAATTAGAAGTTTCCACTTAGCTGGAATAAGATGAATGAAAAAATGTTGCGTCACTGAATGCAGAAAAAACTTGTAGCTTTTCAGAAGAGAAGAGCATAATTCCTGCTGAGCATAGCATTTGTTATAATCGTGGGAACAGAGAGCAGAATAAGCCTGCCTGGAGACATGTCTACATTTCAGAGAAAAAACATGGCTTTTTAAACATTGTAATCTGTTCTTCAATAAAAAAGTATTTATTGTTAATATCAACAGATTAGCATGTAGCTTCTGTTAAAGTTTGTTTATAAACAGCCACAATACACCCAGACTATTCAAGTTAAACATTTAAAATTCAGATAAAACAGTAAGAAAACCTCCACACACCAATAGATAATGTTTAAGAAGCTTAGAACAAACTACCTTTTATAAGATATACTTTACTTCAGCAATAACAGTTTGGAAGACAAGTTGTGTCTCTTCAAAAAAATTCCAAAACTGCTTGCTTTCAGAAAAGAGCAATATACAGCTGAAAACATTCAGGGTTCTTATTTGTGCAGTGTATTAAAGAAGATGTAAGCTGCGTGTTTATATTAATATGAGTGGAAAGGGTGGACATTAATGACATTACTGTGCATTCTTACCCAGCAACTAGAACATATTTTCCATCTGGTTGATCCTTTAACCTTTCCAGCAGGGACAAACGTACTTTGGCTTTGGTTTGGCCATAGATCTCAATTTCATCTGTAAGCAATCCTATCTCCTTGGCAAGTACATCAACAGCTTTTGGACTCTGCGCTCGGGAAATCTCAATATCACTGGAAAAGAAAACAAATAGGAGCCAGGAGATTTCTCTCAGCTTAGGTGGTCGACGACAGAGCACAAAACAACAGCAAATACTCCAACAATGGCGTTATTGTATTCAGTTTTTCAATCCTTTCTCACGTTTTATTAACCAAACCTAAATATTAGCTAACACCTAATACAATATTGAAAATCACGTGCAGTATTTGTTAATTGTTACAGTTTCACAGAGTTTTCTTATTTAATCAGATTCCAAATATTATGTAATGCTTTCATATTAAGCTAGAGACGTTTCTGCTGGATGCTCAAGCGTGTCCCACTGGAATGGATGTTTCTGGTTTTGTTTTTCTTCTCCTCCCTCCCAGTATATGTCAGCACATACACTTTACTCAAAAGCGCATACATTCCTTGGCCAACAGTCACATAAACACATTAGCTAAACCCGACGCTTGTGCATGTAGCGCCTTTCATCAGAGGGTACCACCAAGCACGCTAAGCCTCCCTACTCCCCCATGAGGGCACCAAAGGAAACAAGGCATTGGAAGAGCAACTCGTGCAACTTCTAAAACACAGCTACATTGAAAATGGCCACACAGCAGGACTTTAATGCACAGGGCTCAGGCCAGAAGTCCAGTGAGCTTATAAACTATTTCCAGCAAGGACGGCGAGTGGCAGCTGAGGCAAAAGAACAAGCATGGAGTAAGCGCACATGGTAGAATTGCCTGAGAGGAGGTGGCTGTAGGCTGGGGGGACACTATTGCATCTGCAATTCCTGACCTAGACCACCTGAGGTCTTTGGATTTAATACTCCTTCATGGATTTTTCATTTGTGAGCTTGACCTAGTTGCCCCTTATCATGTCCACTTAGTTGTTCAGCAGCTGCAAGCTCCCACGGCAGTGAAGTCCAGGGTCCGGCACGCAAGATGTGAGGAGTTGTCTCCTTTGGCTTTGAATTACTCACATCACCACAAAAGCAAGTTAAAAAATTACCAAGAGATTAATTACTTTCAGCCTAAGTAGGCTAAATTCCTTCCTGCAGTTTCAGTTGATTACAACATTTTTAAGACAGAATCTGGCAATGGCATCAAAGCTAATGTCCTGAACTTTCAAACAGTCTGCAAGACCTCAAATATCCACAGATGAACACAGAACTACTGCCAGATCTCAACTCTATGTGTGGACTTAGGCTGTTTTGCATCCACCAGCAAATGATCAGTTTATGCCACCTTAATTGCTTGCAATTTTTTGAGGAAATTCTAAACTGGGACCATTTTTCAATTCTAATTCTCAACTGTCCCACTTCTGCACCCTGCAGCAGCTAAGTGAAACCCAGAAATCATCCATCCATGCACTGACGTAATCCAGTACTACAGGACAAGAAGCTACTCAATCACAGCACTCGGTGGTTGAGCTGCAGAACGTTTCATTGCATATACTAACCTGGAATCTGCTTTCTTTCAAAGACATACGTCTTTGAAGACAACATACTAAGCACATCCTCTTGTGTAAAAGGATATACCTTTGGCTTTCTTACGCATTACTTCAAACACAACTATCCATAAAAATGTATGAAGAATACAAAAGGGAGTGGCTTACAAACATCACATGAGAAAGAATTATTTAAAGTTTTCATTCAGAACTCTCCCTATAAAAACAACTTGAGTCACAGAAAAACATCGGTAGGTTGATGACGGTGTGGTCCCTTTAAGCAAGGAAAATTTGTAAAGTGACTATTCTTCTATTAAAGCAATTGATGTATTCGGCAAGTGGAAAAGGATGTAGACTAATATGACAGAAAGTTCATCTGCCTATATTTTTTTTTTTCCTGCTGAATTTATCAGCCTCTTTACTAAAAGACAGAAGCTACTATTTCAAATCTCGGGCCAGACTATCAAGACTCCCTGCAGCAACCTCAGGCCTTCCTATTTTCCTCACCTCTTGGGCCACAAACGCCTCCTTCTCAGAGTTCCAGAAAAAACAATGAGGCTTTTCACACCCTGCAGGTACCACTACTGGCAAAAAGTGGAAGACGCAAAACTGACCAAGTCGTACACTTACAAATAAATTAAAAGGTAAAAAAATCCTAGATAAATAAATTACAGATAATTTTAGAAGTCAAGTAAAATTGACAGTGGATGCTAACATCACTGTTGTCATTTTCCCATCTGAAGTTCCCTCAAGAACCTTGAAGGCAATTAGCCTTTTAACAATTTAAAATCCTTTAATGACAGACTGCACACGGGTACATGCAATTAAGTGATAAAAGGCATAATTTCACAATAAATTGACAATTATACTCTTAACTACTACTGGGGCTAAACAACACACACAAAATGTTTTGTCTAGTCTATTATTTCTGGTAAAAGTATTTTCTAAACCACAGGAAATTAAAGACTTTATTATAACTAGCATTTAGAAGTCTACATTTGCAGCTAGCTCTTTTAGTTTGACAATACATTCTCTATGTTGGAAATACCAGAATTATTCAGTAAGCTACATTACTCAATGTTGCTGGAAATGTGCAACAGTGGTTCTTCTGCATGAAAGAGAATTGTTATTGTTAAGCAAAAAGTCCATCATTGGCAATGGTAAGTCATAATTTACAAAATACAGGAAAATTTAAAACATGGGGGAAGGCTCTACATCTACAATTCCTGCCTGTGTGCTGGAATTTTTTTTTTGCTGTATATTTTTAAGAAAATCTTCTGTTCCATTTCCAGTATCTTTGGAAATACTTCAATTAACACCCAGATCTCACAGAAATCAAAAAGCAGATGTTCCTAGTTTTAGTGCTTAAGCAGCTTTGCCCCGTTTTCAGTGAAAACTCCATGTGTTTCCACACAACATAGTGTATTACTGTAAGATTACATTTTATTGCAGGATGCTTTCCATCTGATGAGCTATTTTACCTTTAAAAGAAAAAAGACATAAAGCTATGGAGTTATCAAATAAATGGAAGTCCTGTTACTGGTTATATTACATGCCATTTTATATTAATTATGTAAATATCACTCTCATGACATCACATGCTTTAATCTACCTTTTAACTGTATTATTTAAGGATAGATTTTTCAGGCTCTAATTCTAGAAATGTTACACGCTGGCCCAGGAAATGCTCAAACATTTCTTTCCCCCTTATGCCCTCAGGTACAATAGAAAACTCATTCTTTTGGCATCTCTGTTTCAAATTACAATTGCGTCCATTCCCATTAAACTGTTGTAAGTGACAGTGAAAACCAAATCAAAGTGCTTAGAGAAGAAAACATTTTTTTACAGCTTTCCAGAAACACAGCAGTGGGATTCAGAATTACAGAATCGCAGAGTGGTTGAGGTTGGGAGGGGCCTCTGGAGATCATCTGGTCCAAGCTCCCTGCTCAAGCAGGGCCAAGTAGAACAGGCTGCCCAGGACCACGTCAAGACAGCTTTTGAGCATCTCCAAGGAAGGAGACTCTACAACCTCCCTGGACAACCTGTGCCAGTCACCCTCACAGTAAAAAAGTGTTTTCTGATGTTCGGATGGAGCCTCCTGTGTTCCAGTTTGTGCCCATTGCCCCTTCTCCTGTCACTGGGCACCACTGAAAAGAAGCCAGCTCCGTCCTCTTTGTATCCTTATATTTATATATGCCGTATTTATACACATTGATAAGATCGCCCTGAGTCTTCTCTTCTCCAGGCTGAGCAGCCCCAGCTCTCTCTACTTTTCTTCCTATGTGAGGTGTTCCAGTCCCTTCATCACCTGCGTGGCCCATAAGCATGCATACAAATACGCACACCAAAATTTCAGTTTTCTTACAGGGCAGAACCTCACTTCAAAGCCATTGGTTCCTCTCTCTGTCACCCAACACAACCAACACACAGGAAAGCACTTTAGCACAGCAAAGCCTCAGGCTGCTCTAAATGTCAGAGATGTCAGCAACCGTGCCAAGGCAGACCCAAAATCCCTCCAGCCCAGACACGGGCTTTGGGAGGTGAACGACAGGAACTGATTGAAAAGATTCTGGCTACGAGAATAAATATGCTTCTTGCTTTTCACATCAACACAGGAATTTAAAAGTCTAATGCAGAAGGAAGTACTTCTACTGTAGGAAGAAAATAAACACAAGACCAAATGCCATTGAAACCACTGGGCCTTAACTAGATCCATAAACACCTTCCTACATTAGAGTTCAGTGATTAAGAACTTCTTGTATTTTGTATTCCTGTTGACATTACACAAGGCTTCACCTCCCTCCCTCAATGAAACCTTCCAGTTTTAGGTCTTCATTAAATAAAGCTTGGCTTCAATGTACATCATAAAAGTAAAAATTGATGGGAAACAGAAGGACATGGTCACAATGAGGCACACAACAGAAAGGCACGACACGCAGTCCGCATAAGCAGATTAAAAATAATTAGGCACAGACCATTTTGGGGTTCATTGTCACATTTAACATTCGCCTACTTTTTTTTTTTAATTTAAAAAACCAAAACACTTATTACCTGGGCACTGGGGAGAGAGGCTGCAATTTCAAGCAGCGGAGGTCCCACTTCCTGTACTGCTGGGACTGGATCCATCGCTCCGTGTTTTTTACCATGTTCTGTTTTTAAACAAGAAAACAGCACACACCAGCTGCACCATAAATGCTGAACACTAATTTCAAACGATCTCACGAGTACGTTGAAATAATTTTCATGGCAAAGCCTTACAAAAAAACAAAATTAAAAATCTTTCCATTTCATAGTTTTAGAATGAAAGAAAAAATAATCACTGCACTATTACTGTCCTATTGTTTGTCCTCATTTCAGAAAGAGACAAGTCCATTAACATGTAAGTGGCAGAGAAAAGCCTCTAATCAGGCACTTACTTAGAGATTTTATTCTGGTAAAATGGAGAATAAATTTTATTCTCTCACACCTTAAAAATAATGGAAGATCTTACTTGTTCACTGACTGACTCATACTGCTCCAGCATAAAACAATCTTTCGGACCCTCTATCATCACGTCACAAAAACGTGCACAGATATAATTAATCTTCACTGCCTCACCAGAATAAGTAACATTAGTCTACTGATACAAGTGCTTCTACCAAGCTTTACTGTAATCATCAGAATTATGGCATGTTTGACTTCTAATTTACCTTTCTCTAACTAAATGTAACAGGCATGACTCACCCTAACTAGCTGATTAAAAATGGAAGGCAGGTAGAGATGTTCAAAAGAGCAGAACAAAAATTAACATCTAAACTGTGGAAGCAATTTCTACAATTCACAGAAAGAGCAACAAATTGACAATGTTTGAGGCTACACTAACCTGCATTCGCATTGCTATTGCAAGAGAACCAACAGCATTTTCAGCGGCGTGGTTGTTTTGCTGACCATAGTTGTGTTTCTCTGTAAAACAAAAGTATTGCACTAATAAATCACAAAGCTTTTGTGAGTGGGAGCATGTGTATTCGAAAGTTACGTCCAGACAAAAAATTTCTGAATGTTGACTTGAAATTTAACAGTGTCACTGGCAAAATTATAGGTGGCTCCTTTAATATTTCGAATGAAATCACCCAGGAGGATGGATATAGTGTGAAAACCAGAGAGCAACTGTATGCTCTGAAGCATATTACAAACACACAAATCCATATGATGAAACATCGGCATACTTGAAAAAGAAAATTAGGAAACACAGAGATTAATTCCAGGTTCCAAATAATTGCTTTTGGACAAAAAAAACCAACCCAACAACAAAAAAACAGACAGCTATGAGGATTTGAAAAGCTAGGTATACTTTTAAACTGAACGCCCAAATGAGGATGGTAAAGATTGTTCTTTTCCACACACCCATTACAGCAAGAGAGAACCATTAAACGATCACAGAATACTATATAGGATTATTGTCCAATGGGATTTATAACTTGGAATCAGAATATGCAAAATTTTTTGAGCAGCAAAAGTTATCTTTATCAATATGACATTGAGAGTAGATATTCTGAAGAGTCTACACAATTTTGAGTGACTCCAACTTTAGAGACAGTTATAATTGTTTCTAGTGGCAAAATTTCATATAATAATCATACATTAGCTACCCTAACTAAACACATTATTTTGTCATTTTCCTGTAATCCTTCTTTTGGCTTGTTCTTCTGGTGTTGCTTATTGACTTTTATCTAGACACAATTTCTCCAAAATTCACATCCTACTCTCTGTGGGCGTATCAAGGTCCCAGTCACATTCTGAAGGGCGTAGACATAACTGTAATAAAAAATAACAACTGCACGCTGACAGCTTTAACCTTTCGCCCACAGGGGAACCAAAGTGCAAACCCTGACCTGGTCAAGCTCTCGCTCTATCCATCCCATCTGTACCGACCATAAAATGCTCACGTTGCCTTGCACAATTACCTCTCCCGACAAGGGTCCCAGTGGTGGCAGGGGACAGAAACCTCGGGCTGGAGCCAGAGTGGCAGCCAGTGGCGTGCAGAGGTGCCAGCACAGCACCCACCACACGACAACCAGCTGCGGACCACTCTCTTGCACCCATCACCGAGACAGCAAGGAACGCTTTCTGCAGACACCCTCAGCCTCCTTGAGTATGTTTTCTAATCCTTTCTCAAACTTTCTTGTCACTAGACATCTGTACATCAGTGCCAAGCTAACCAAGCAGAGGGTGACAGTCCTGACACCGAACTCTAATTAAGAAAGCGTCTGGAAAGTCATTCTGCTTGTATTAACACTTGCCATTTAAAAAAAAATAAAATATAAATCTCCTGGAGATGCTCAGTTTTAGACTCAGACAGAGGAGTTTTACTGGAACAGTCTATCACAGTCATAAGCTGACTGTTGTTGCTTTGAGACCAGGCTGGGAGAGCTGCCAAAGAGACAAATGAAGTAGGAAGAATGAAGTTTTAAATCCCCTTTCAGACAGCTGTGCTTTACAGAAACATTTCAACTTTTTATGTTATTTGGCTTAATACAACTTCTTTATCAGGGCAGAGCTAGCATGTGTGTAAATATACATCAGAATTAGACATTTCCCTTCAATAACCTACTTCTCTCGGGCTGCCTATGCTACACACTCACCCCACAAATGACTAACTAGGCTTTTATAGGGGTGAAGGTGAAGCTAGAGGTGAAAGTCATGCACACATGAGCTAGCAAGGCAATCACAGTATTGCAACAGCTCTCTTTCTTAGGATAAATTTCCAGATGGGAGCCGGAATAGCACTCTCTGCTTTGGATTTTGGCCACAAGATCAGCTGAACATTGTGTTCCCTCCTCTGGCACACCCCAAGGAAGGCCCATCCGCTCATCTATTTGTACCCCGTTGCGCGGATGGGTGAGAGCTGCTGTCATGCTCTACCTGTCTGCTCAGGCGGTTTAGAATAGTGAAGAGGTGGGGAAATGGTTGAATTTCCCACTAACGTACTTAAACCATATGGGCTTCAGCTTTCAAGTGACCCCAAAGGAGCTGGGCATCAAATCCCAAATAATTCTGGCATCCTTAAGTTTTGTTCAGAAACTTGATTTGCCTTTCTGTACATTTACATATAAAGCATTTTCCTGCAGGACACTACCAGCACTCACTTGATTCCAAAATCATTAGTGCAGCACTAGTTTCACTGGTAGAAATTGCAGAACGTCTTAAAATTGTGATCACCTAACAGTCCTTGATCAGATTAAAAACATGCTTGAAAAAGAATTCTGTCACTTGGGAGGAAGCACTTTTATCTCTACTCTCCTGGCTTACATCATTACAGCTGCCCAACTCAACTATGTCCTTGCAAAATTTGAGTGCTTTTAAAACATGTGAATGTGTTAAACTCCATGTATACCTACATAAGATAGAAACCTACCCATCATCTAGCAAGAATAAAAGTAATTTCATGGCCATTGTTGCTTTCAGGCTTCATGTAGCTCCTGTGACCCCACAGATGTTAAGTTGGACATTTCTAAGGCAAGAAGAAAAACCAGAACAATTTCCAAGCACCTCAGCCAGAATCCACCACATACTGAAAGTGAAGAGTCAGTTGTTAACTCAGTTGTTTCTCCAAGGTCACGACTGCTCCACAATAGGCTTTTAATAAAAATCTTGCAATTAAACTAAGTGCATTCTTCCTGTCAAACAGACACCTGTGTTTCATGTACCTCTTCAGTAAGCCTTGAGGCCAGCATTTTTTAAAGCTGCTAAAATGCATTTCTGCTATTCTTTCGGAGTTTCTCCAAGATTCTGACAATCTCAAAAGCATAAGCATAAAGACAGATGGGCATTTGGTAGATAAGTTCTATTTAAATTATCTTGCTAAGAATCTCATGCTGCCTTTCCAAAGAAATGCTCTACTTAGCACAGCCCGCTGATACAACTTGAAAAATGCAAAGAAACCTATATGCTTATGCCAAATCTTACATTTCCTGCATTAAGAATGAATGTTGGTGTGGTACGTGAACACCACTCAGATGTTTTAATGCAGTTTTCCTAACAGCACTCCTTTAGGGAAGGGAAACGCTAATATTATCTATAGTTGTATATAGCAACTAAGACATGATGATACTTAAGTCTCAAGGCAACAGCATGCAGTTACACTGCATAACTTTTAGGTCTCTGAAGACCCAGGCTCCCTCTGCAATGGAGGGAGAGAATTAGGTATCTGAAAGTGGGGCTTGCACCAGGCAGAACACAGAGACGGGAGAGTTCAGTCATTAGCGGTGCCCACGCAGGCTACAAGGACTGGCTTACCCCGATCCTGCCTTTAGAGACCTGCACCTCTACCATGAGTCCAACATCTCAAGATGGTCCAAGAAACCAAGAGGTTTCTGCTTAGAAGGATTAAAATGAGGAGGGGCCATTCCTTTTCATACAGCTACTGCTGTACCACCATCCCCTCTCTTCTCTGCCCTTTTCTCCCCTGTTCCTCCTTCATGTAAGAGTATCTATAGTAGTAGGTTGGGTACCTGCTGAAGAGACCTGTGCTCCAAGCCCTGCCTCGCTAATACTTAACAATTATATCCAACAATCCCTAGACAAAATAAGTGGGCATCAAAGATGCAAATAGTCTCCTAGTCACTAGGCTAAGAAAAAGAAAACATGAATTATTTTTGAACAACTTGTGCAGCATCAGCAAGGGATAAAGCTTGGTACCCACCCCCGAGATCCTCATTAGGACCAGAGCCCTGTTCTGGGAGGTGGAAGATGAATGCCCCAATGCCTTCAGACAATTGAGTGGATAATAACCCATATCTCCCACACACGCAGAGTGTGTTCAAGTCAGGAAGATATCATGAAAGACAAGGAAAGGAACCTCTTGCTAAGGCCGTGCTTTGCATGGGAACAGCAGCTGCTCTATTATGAGCCTGATCTTGCACCAGCTCTGCATAGAGCATCTGCTTCATTTGCCCATATGGAATATATCTAGTTTAAGAACCATACAATTAGCTTTCCTTATGCCTATTTCCCCAGTTTTGTATCAATAGATGTCAATAAGCACACTTGCGATGGTTTTAGAAAAACCAATCACGCTCCTTCCTTATTTTCCTATTCATTTGCAGTATAATGCCACCTGGACACTGAACAGTCAAATTCATATACATACAAAAAAATCTAGAAAATATCTACAGATCTTCACAGGAGTTTAAGGAATTTTACAGGAAATGCAATTCTAGCAGTAGAATAGAATAACTTCTGGGAAGCTTTCTTAGTTTTATTCCTAATAAAATTCTGCAGCATTTTTCAACTGAGAAATTCATGAACATATACCCCCTCCCCAACCAGTCAGGGGAGAAGGAGGGAGGAGAATCCAAACTCTTTTTGTAGGAGTAATTACTGCAGGAGACATTCTGCCTGTCCTTAGCTACACGTGATTTCTCTACTCCCTCCCGCACCATTCTCTGCACACAGCTTCACAGAAGTTGCAGTTGACATTTTTGCTCCTCTTCTCTTTTTCCCATGTTCCAGGTGGGTCCACAGAAGTCACAGGGTAACACGTTGTACAAACGAGCACTAAATAATAGCTCATCTGATGACCCAAAAGTCTTCCCTCTGAATTCTTTGAATCCAAAGGATCATCACTTATTTAACAATCCTGGTACAAAGAATCTGTCCCAGCCTTTCTTCCCTCACCTGGCATCTTTTTCCTATTTATACATCAGAGACACACGTGCACATCCCCTGTGCATAAACACCCACTCTTAAAGGCTTTCTCCTGAAGACGCAGCTTTTAACCACACTGTGTTGTCACCAACGTGTCATATACTTATCTCATAAGACTTGCTGTATAACACTTTAAAGAACTTTTAGCGCCTCTTACCTGACAGCAAGTCAGGAGAACAACTGATAATGGTGGTTCCAGGCTTTATCCAGCTCACAGGAACATCATCCGGTTTTCTACTGCCAACTACCACCACATCCGCCTGATGAAGCTAGGGACAGTCCAAAACAAAACAAGCATTTAATGTTAGAAATACATTCTTGAATATGCATCCTATAATATTCAGATTTATACAGCAATAGTCTTTCGAGCAAAGTATTTGCAAACAACAACAAAAAAAACCCCAAACCGATGGCTTGATTCTTACCCTACATGAAATTTAAGAACAATAGCGTTTAAAATGCAGTCAGGTAAACAAACTGTGAAATCAGGCAAGTGGGGTCAGACTCGGCACCAATAATATTTAATGGGGATTCCATACTTTCAAAGAAAAAACCCTATCATTGTCCAAAGTCCTGTCCAACAAGATAACTTGGACAGACTTAAGAAAGAGAAGGGTTGAAAGACAGTAAATAGGCAATTATAAAGAGTACAGTCAGATTATCAGACAGTAAAAAACCAGGCCAGCTGACAGGAATGCAAGATGACCTGATCTGCAAACATCAATGCCTTTGAAGAACACCAATTAAAGCATTTTTTTCCTTCTCAGTTCATGTTTGCTAATCAGTGCCTCTGATTCAGTTCAACCTGACAGATGTTGCAGCAAAAATGGTTGCTACAAAAATTCTTATAATCAAAGACAGAAGCGTTTTCCTTTCCTGCCTCCTGTACAGGGACCTGTACCAATTATCGGAATCACCATGAGATAAGGGATGGCACCAGAGGCAGATGTATAAAAATCGACTAAAAAAGAAAAATACATGCACAGGACTGCCTCAAGCCTGAATTTAAAAATTATTTCAGAGATGCAGTGATTTGGGGAATATTTTGAAAAATGTAAATTAATACCAAGTGTCACAAACTCAGCGAGCCTCTCTATGAATTGATTTGTGACTGACAAGCGTTCCAGCTTCTTTTTTGGCCAAAAGTGCTCTGACGCAACCCTGCCCAACACTCCTGCCAAGAAAGCACAGCTACAACTCATATCAGGATAGCAGGTTTTTGGCACTGCTAAGCATCCAGGAGGGGAGAAGAGCATAACTGTGGCGGAAAAGGCAGAAAGCTAAAAAAGCTCCATCTTATCCTCAGAGGACACAAGGATGGCCTAACCCTCCTTGGAGATCCACATATGGAAACATAGCCAAAAGTGTGGGAGAAGATTTACTTGCTTGACAAATGACTAATGCAACGAGTTGATTCAGGCTTCAGTGAGAAGTCCTGCAACACTCCCCTGATTGCCTGCAAACGAACAGCCTCAACAGTCATTCAGCCTTATCCAGACTGCTTACACTCTTGCCTCTGGTGTGAATATCAGCTTACACGCCACTCCTAGAAGGCCACATAAATCATAATGCTTGACCAGTCAAACCCTACTGGGGAATCTGCAAGGAAATTTGGATAAAAAGATGCTGCGGTGACTTGTGTACCAGGAATAGCATGCTGAAGACACGCTTTCCCCTGCAAATGAAGGCAGCCCCTGCCATAACAGTCAACATCATCAACACAGAGAAAAACAGTGATTACTCTCAGTTAAATGAACACAGCTATTTTTTTTGTAACAAAAAAAATGATTCGTATTTTAGCAGTTATAACTCATATACTGTAAGTCAGGTATCTCATCCCATGCAAAGCCTCTGGGACGAGGACTAGGAGCTTTGCACACCGCTTAGCATCATGAAACTACGAACCAGTTGAGGGCTGTATGCAACAAGTAATAAGTTTGACAAACGTTCAGCCAACATACTTACGACAGAATTGATCCAATGTAACTATAATGCCAGAAAACGACTGACCTGACCAAATATTCATCTCTATGACTACCAATCATAATGTTCAAAAATGCTCTTAACAGCTGCACACAATCATTTTTCTAGCCAATGTTATCACTATTTCAGATGGCTAACATCACAGATAGCCATAAATGTATTGGAAAACCAGCTGAACCTTTCATCTCATCGCCCTGCCCCACCTCCTCCATGAAAAAAGTTGTATCAGATGGCAACAAACAGTTGCCCTGTGGGTCGAAGACACACTGATCTCAGAGCCTTCCCCACAATGATTTCCTTCTCTTTATTTCAAAAAGAAAGTAAATGTAAAGAGAAAGAAAACCCAGATACAGATACAATTCTAGCTCTCTTGCTATAAGCAAGTATTTTGTGTGAAATTATTGAAAAAGTTCCTGGAGACTCAATAAAGTATGCATCACAAATACTTTATAGAACTTTTTTCCCCTGTGAGTATTTTTAACAAATTGTATCCAGACACTTGTTTGACTGGGAGAGTGAGTCCATTGAAAGCAAAAAAAGCCGTTTATAGAATTTTGGGTGTCCTCAGATGAGATGTATGTGATCTCCATCAGGGCATTTTGGTTTCACTTGCAAGAAGTCGTGCCCATGCCTCCCCTGCTTTTTTTCCTCTCTTGCCATAGACTGCATTTTTGACTGCCTATAAATCACTAAAGCAATCCGCAAGCCTTGGGAGGCTTATTTCCTACATCAGAAACAAATCACAGCCGTTAGGGATGGAAAAGACCTATGAAATCATCACATCCAACCTCCCCAGCAAATGCACCGCACAGTCCCCGGGCAGAGGATGCATCTGAGAGGAACCAGATGCTACAGGCAGCCGTAGCCAAAAGGCCGAGGAGATACCCACAAGGGGGAACGTGTAGCCTCAGGGTGACCAACTGCCCAGTGCCCCAGGTGGCAAGGCTGCATCCCACCAGGCAGGCTAGAGGAAGGAACGACGAGCATTACGCCAAACCACCCCTAAAGCACTGGGCAATAGGCTGAAGACAAAGTAAGCTAATACTCTAGTAGTATCCTGCCTCCCGACTGGTAAATATTTTTTCAGTTGGGAAGAGCTGTGCCAATAAATAATCTGAAACCCTACCTCATAACAAAATATGACTCTCTCCACCACGATTTAAGTAGAATCAGATTAAGAAGCACCACCCATTCCCAAGACAGAACACCAAATGTTAAAACAACAATACAGACTTTCCAGCCAAGTATTTAATGATAATGGTACAAAGTAGCTGTATATTCCAGATTACTGAAAAACCATTTTGCCATGAAGCCTGCACAAATTTTCATTTCCCCATTGTTAAAACTGACTGCTACAAAAGCCATTTTTAAACACATGATCAAAGAAAAGTAATATTTGAAATTAATATTTGAAACGTAAACCCCCTCGGTTTCCTGGGTATGAAGTTAGGCCAGCTAAAATTTAAGAGATGGGATGAGGAACAGGAACTTGATTCAAAGTTTTTTCACAACTCTCCTTATGAAAAAAAAATCATTCTACACATCAGTTTACACTTCAACCACAGTAATTCGAATTACTTTCTGCAATCTTGAAATTTTTGTACGTCAATGACTAGTTTCAGGTCCTTTTTACGTGGTTTCTTCCAGCTCCATCACTACCTCGGGAAGTCCAATGTTTGCAGATCATTGTCAACCCAGCGGGACAGCTATTCATGGTCTGCTTTGATCCCTCTGCCCCAGCTGTGGTCCTCAGGGATGAGCCACAGCAAGCAGCCACCAGTTCCCTTCTACCACCTCCTTGCCCCGACACCGACAGCCCCTTCCCTACCACATCAGCCCAAATGCACTTGCCCTACACAGCGCACGTGAAAATTAGGTCTACGCATCTACTGCAGGCTCAAGCCTACCTCTACGATGTGTGCTTTAGCAACTGTTCCTCTAGCTCACAGGCAGGGAGATAAATTTCAAATTGTGAGGCACAGAGATGATACACATAAAATGCTGAAGCAGAAATACTATGTCTATAGAATCCTCAGTAGAAACTCTCACGAAGCCTCACTGTCCTCTCCTCTGCTTTTACAGGATCCGTACAGCAGGTCTCACGTTCTTTCATGCTTATTTACATGCTTACAATACGAAATATATTTTTCTGCCAGTACCAAGACTCTTGGTCCTATCAAGACAGCAAAAACATGACAGCAAAGGACTAAGAGATGTCTAATAGTCTGAAGTGTAAGTGTTGGCTCTAAGGAACAGCAGACCCTGGCCAAAAGAGGTTCTTATCCAACCTGAAAAGGAAGCTCTCATTCATGTGCTCCAGCTGAACGGCTCTCCTACTTCTCAACCAGGCTTTTACAAACAAGTGTTCCATTCCTAATTATACCTAGATAAAAGAACTGAAAGTTGGTCTACAACAAAATTGTAGGCTAGCAGCTCTCTTAAAACAGGCACGTTGTGGTTCACACACAGACTACATGTAAGATGATGTGCTGAAATCATGACTGACTGAATTTAGATGACTGAAATTCTATTTTCTCATAGGTACTAAGTATTATCCATGTCTTGGCAAGAAAATAATCTGTATTTTTTTAATTTAAATCTATTTGATAATGTCCTTTCAAACTAGAAAATCTAATTCTAACATAATAAAGGATTAAGCACGTCAGTTCCCATTCTTCACCTGTAATGTTGAACTGACTTTTGGGTAGTCCCATTTTTAAATGAAAAGTGGAATGTTCCTCAAAGTATGTCACTAGGTCATTCATCAGGCACTCTGCAGTGATTGCGCTTTGAAGAGTTATCCGCACAAAAGCTTAACAGAATGATAACATCTTACCTATTTCCACCAAAATGCTCAAGTCTTTAACTCTTACTTCATGATTTATTTTACATCCAACATAATGCAAAAAGAACAGCGTTTTTTCACAGCAGCTATGCACAGCTGTGCCAGAACCTTCTGAAATATACTGCTCTCTTTCATTTGTGATTTTATTTGGAAACCCAGGGAGCTCAAGAGTACTGAAGGACATGGCTCAGCGGTGCCATGACGATTATTTTTAATAACTGAAGTCAAGCAAACCCAAAATGAAACAAAAAGAAACATTAATAATCTGTTCACCTTAAAATACTAAGTGGGGAGCGAAAAGAACATGCAAAGTGTGCCCATTATCCATGCAGGTCAAAGCAAGGAAATTGAAATGTACCATTATTTATCTTATTCCCTTTTGCTGCCGTAGGACAGAAAAGACTTGCTTTAAAGGAGCACACTAAGTCAGATGGTAGATGGTATTATGATGTTTGTCAGCAGAGCTACCTCTACATTGTTAGACTTTTCCTAAGGTGGACTAAAACATACCTTCTTCTTGATCATTTTCAAAATATTTTTGCAAAAGTGCATGGGTAAAAGAAGCAATAACAAGTCCATAGCAATACAAAACCCGATCCAGAAAAACCTACAACCTTAGTATTGTGTCTCTCATTTAAATCGGTAGAATTTCTAAGGAAAACACTTGTTAATATGCTACCCTTTAAAAAGAAGAACAAATCAGCAGAGCTAGTCAAAGCTAATGTAGTACCCATTTAAGGCAGGCATTACCTCATTAAGTTCTGGATTAATGCTTCTGTGCAAATGCTAACAGATTAAGACAAATAAGGTACACCTACCCTTAAGCTTAATTTTTCTTTTCCTCGTATACTTTGCAAAACAAATGAATCCCAATGAAAAGTTCATACTCTTCGTAAGTTCATCCCTCACTTCGTAAATGAAGTTATTATGCTACCTTAGGCTATACTTCCAAACAACAGCACACAGACTATTACTGTAGAGGTATCCCATTCAGAGGAAGAACAAAAAGTGTACAGCCATGTCTAAAGTCAGTGTATTTTTCAGTAAAAACAGAGCGTGAATTAATTTTTCCAAGACTTGGAAAAATCTCGACATCAACTAACACATTTTCTTACTTGAAATTCAAATAAATAAGCCTCAAGAGAAGAAACCTTGTGAGCCTTTTTTGTGAACCGTTTTTACTTAACCAGTGCTTTGAACGAGTGAGAGAAAAATCAGTTATAATCCTGTTATCTAGCACCGTTGTACTTCAAATGCAGGTTGCCACAAAACAGCAGGGCCTTGCTGTCCAGTAGGAAACATGTGCTCGGTTTCTGACTCTCCAGCTTCTGGGAATATGATACCAGACAATTTTCCCTGCATGCATTAGATTTTACCTAGGAGCTAGAGTTAACTATGACAGAGTTACATCCAGCCAGGTTCAGCAGCCCTTTGAGGGTTACTGCTGCAGGCTTACAGGCGAGGAAGAGGAAGGTAGGTTTCCTCCGAGCTCTGCTGATTAGTCCTCCAGGAAATGCAGAAACTCCTTTACTGCCAAAAGTTAAAATGAACTTGGGAAGACTGATGTGCAAAGCCTCAAACTGCCTCCTGCTTAGGCCTCCTATTCTGTTTCCCATCAGTGACCTGCTGCGAGAGGTGAGCTACGGGGAATGCCAAAAAAGTAAAGCGCGATTATGGAAATGCATCTGGATGGAAGGAAACAGACCTCTCTACAGCCTATCGACAGCACTGCACAAGCAGCTCTGGCCCGGTCCAAGTCTTCTGCTGTGAAGCAGTGGAAACACCTCTGGCCACCCCATGACCCACCCCATCCAGCCCAAAGCAGTCCTCTAGCACAACCCCAAGCAATGAGACATAATTAAAGAATGAGACACGGCCAGTGTTAAGTTCACAGTGCTCCCATCTCCGAGAGGGGCATCTGTTTCCTAAGTGCCGTCAGTCACTTGAAGCACAGAGCTGCGACAAGCCTGACAAAAACATCCACAGCTGGCAAAAACAGAGGTTTGCCAGAGAACTTTCTAACTCTCACAGCTGCTTAAACTATGATTCTATGATTTCCTCCTCCTGTCCTCCTTGTCTGCAAAACCCAGAGGCTGGATGCTATCATTTTGCATTGGCTGCCACCTTGTGGCATGTCCTACCAAATATAACACAAGAGCTGTCCCCTTGCACCTCACCCCCACAGCGCCCGGCAAACAGCCCCTGGGGTACCCGCACCTCTTCTACAGCCAATATGCGAACCCCTCTGCACAGGCCCAAAGGTCAACACATCCCCGGTTTACTGTTCTATAAAATTTGGGACTACGGAACAAACCAAGAAGTTTGATGGGAAGTCAGACCAACTTCTACGTTGCTGCCAAAAGCTCTGCAAAAGACCATGTAAATTAAATCCTTCGGATTAAGGCTCCTGAATTTCTCTGAATCCTTTTACAGTTCTCTTCAAAGATAAAGACTGTGATCCTCCTTGTCCCAAAAGAGGCGGCATTTGCAAACCTTTACGGCACAAATTCAATGAAAGTCATTTCTTACAGATGACTATATCACAGGATGAGAAGAAAACAGGCGTCTCTCACTCACACTGAGGGAAAGAAAAAGGGAGACCTAACACACTTGTTTTAAACTGTACCCCTGCATTCTTTCTTTCCCAGCTACCGGTGTAAAATAATGAAGTTACAGCAGCTGCTGTTATATGTAATATTCCGGTAGAGGCCTCTGTTTACCTGAGCAACACTTCTGAGCGAGCAGGAAGGAGAGAAGATCCTAACCCATGCTGGCTACCAGCGAGCTCCAGTGTCCCAGTGCCGCCCGTGACTGCCAGGAGGAGTCTCCCTCTGGGGAACGGCAGTGAGGGGAAGCAGTGCCACAGAGACAGCTGGCAGGGACGCCCGGATGGTGGGGGAGGCAGGACAAGCCCCGGGCCCTGGGGAGGCAGAAGAGCGCTCACCTTGGTCCGCAGCTGAGGGGCTTTCCACCGGCAGCTCATGGTGGCCGCTCCCTCCCTCTGCAGCAGGCACTGCAAGGCGGCCCCCACCGCCCCACCGGCTCCCACCAGCAGCACCGTCTTTCCACCTGCGGGACACAAGGCAAGTTGTTCAGCCACCAGGACGCAGAGCTGGAGCGCCAGCATCACGTTGCCCCGCTTCAGCAGGCCACCCACTACCAAAGTCCTCCAGGAGAACCCGCAAAGCATCTCAGGAGAGGGCAGGACAGGGCTCTGCGCCTCCACAACCACCCCAGCCCGGGCAGCACGGGCAACTCTTTCAGAGCCTGTGCAGTAACACCAACCACAGGTTTTAAGTTGTTTACTGGTGACTCTCTAATTCGCGTAAGCAAATATCGCTCTTCTGGTTTTCTGGTATTTCATTTGCACAAGTCCTTTCATTCCTATTTGTTACAAAGTACATTTAACTTCCCGTTTACAATTCTGTTACAGAAATCCTTGTCTCAACAATTATGAATCACTGTAAGAGAGAATACTTCTGAAATGCTGCCTTAAACTAACAGCGTCTTCACACACTGTAAAGCCGCTTGTTTAAATCTGCCATTTCAATGCTAGCATTTACACAATACAACCCAAACCAAAAGATTTGCTCAGCGGTTATCCACGGGCAGACCTGGATTTCTCCAGTTCGTACTAAGTTCATTAGTTCATACTAATCAAAATTGCCACATGAAATCCCTAAACGATGTTTGTATTTTTGGTTTTGAAGATTTGGATGTCTCGGGTGGCTTCAGTGAGATTAAATCTGCTAATGGCAGGTAATCCCTGCCTAATCTCCAAAACCTGTAGGACTGAAACCCATTTCTGCAAATATTACATTCAGATCTCACTGAGGTTTCCTCACTTGCAGGAGACAAATATAGGTCAGGTGGGAAAAGAACACAAACCAGAAAACACAACAAGAAGAAATGATATTTGACTCTCAGTGAGGACTAAAACTGAGAAAATTAGTTAGGCTAAAAAAAATGTAATAATTATGATAGAAGGACTCACCTAAATCTTCAAGAAGCTCCATCACAGCAGACACTGCAGGAGGAACTAGACAGTCATAGGCATCGCCACGTACCAAGCGTCCTAGGTTTACATCGGATAATCTGCAATGGAAGAACATGGCAATTTGGAAAAAAAAAAAAAAAAAAGAGCTTGTGTAACATAAATCCACAGTAAAACATGGCTAACAGCTAATGTAACTGTTAGACATGTAACATGGCTAACAGCTAATCCCAAGGACAAACAAGTCTCATGAAAGTAAATCCTTTGATAGTGATGTTCTGCGACTCATTTGTATCATCCCACATCCCAGTTACACAAACACGGGACCTCAAGATGGGCCAAGAGAGGGATCTGTGAGTTCCAACAAGTAACATGAGCCCATGATACACAGGCAGCTCTTGACCGGTGGCGGTGGGCAACATTGCGCCAAAACACCCCCGTGGCCGCAGTGGAATCAGACCAGTGCTGCCAGAGCCAAGCTGAGCTGGAAGCAATCCGTCCTTCTGAGCACGGGCTGGATTCATGGGGAACTCCAGTCATTCCATGCTGTGCTGTGTTCTCTCTCATACACAAGAGCAGCAAAATGGTAACCCAGACACCTAAATTATGCCAGTGGTCTCTCTCTTTCCAGAGAGCAGCGCAACTCTAGACTGATTGAAAAGTTGTGCTAATGGGTCCAAACTATTATAGCCTACTCTCCCACTGCCAGAGAGTGCTGTAAGGAAGTTACAGCCTTCTCTGCAACTTTTCCATCAATCCTTCTTGTGAAAATTTTGGGGGTTGTGTTCAGTACTTTGTGACTGCCATTTGTATTACTGAAGTACTGAAATACCTTAAGTATCATCAGTAAATCAGAACTTTGCTTTTGATTTCTTTGAAAAGACCATGTCCTGAACACACAGTATATAAAGATTAAAAAGATGAACGATCACAATGACTTCAGCAAAAGACTTCTCATTGATTCAGCGGCATCTTTTATCACTGCTCAATAGCACAGCTAGACACGTTGACTGAGGAATCCATTAATGAAAAGCACAGGGGAAAATTGATTTTACAGAGCCATCAGCCTTGCATCTGCTAACATTATTTCTCAGTGCTTCACTTACCCATCCACGTCCTTCTCTGGTTTCACAGCATTTAATACCTTACTGCTATATAAGCTTTCAGGGAGGTCAAGGGCAAGGCCCTGCACATTAGGATCCTCATTAAGTCTCACGATTTCATCGACAATCTAGGAAGTTAATAAAAAGCATTAAAGATCAGAACAACAGACAAAAGAAGAATCCAACTAGAAGGGGATAAAACCTATATTTTAAAACTACCTTATGGCCTCCTTTGCTTCCCTCACATATTACTGCAACTTCTAAATGAAAAAGGAACAACCCGCTTTTCTTGGTTTATGTTTCCATGGCTTACCAAATTAAGACACCCTGACTCTATTCTAAACATTTTGCAAAGCCAACACATATTACGTGACACTACGCTGCCAAAAGCAGTTAGTCTTTCACCGTTCCAAATCTCAGCAAAAGTTTGACACTGTAATGGCTTCAGAAGATGCTGTTAGAAATAAGAAGCCTCAGTTAAAACATAGTTCAAAATAGCACCAGATCACGACCCAACACAGAACATGGACAAAAAGTTCTAACACTGGAAAAACCAGTTATACAAGAGAAAATTCATCTTATTAAGCCAGCATATATTGTTACCAATTTTCGTTCTCAAAACACCCTGACCCTAAGAGCTGACAGCCATCTTGTGAAGAATTGTTATTTTGAAAAGGCACTGCACAAAAGTTTATGAATTTCAAGTACTGAACCAGATGCAAGTTCAAATGGTTTATAACTGGTCATATTTGACATCCGAGACTGTACTATCTACCCTTGGTTGCTTCATCTGTAAGGTGCAACACTGATCCAGGGGGATATATGCTATTCTGCTGTGACTATTAAGAATACAACAGAATAAAACAAGCTGAAATTTTCTCATGTGAGAAATGCGAGCACATCTTTCCATCATGTAAATAAAATCAGTGGGCAATCACCACAAAGCTGCATAATTTAATTGGATTAATATGCAACAGAAAATTAATATAAGTTTTTTTTTTTTTCCCCCTTAGGTAATACTATGCCTTCCTAAAATGCTTTTCATGTAAACTATTCAATATACAATATAATAGTGAATTCTATTGCCCAAACACTTGATATGCATCAATATGAAGCGATGGGAATTTGGCAGGGGTTAGACTGTCTGCAACTCTGAACCAAGAGCATGTGCTCCTTTCATGTTAACAAAGATTATACAAGCTTGTCACCGCTCCTTTAGTTTGCTGACCCCTGAGACAGAAACGGGCATCTATATTAAGACCCTGTGCCATTTGACAGCAACAGGACTGGTACACATTCTAACAGAAAACAGGGACGAGTGTATACACGAGAATACGGACGTGAAAACTTTTTTGCTTAAAAAAAATCCTGAAATGCTACAAATGTTGGGGCCTACACAGTAACTAAAGGAAACAAACACAGTTCATAAATAGCCTGAATCTAATGAACTTTGAACTATACTCTTGCTTCCTGGGAAAATAATTCACTTTTCCATTTTCATTGCATTTTACTTTTAACTCAGCTTTCCATCATCGCAGCATTTAAAATACAACTCATGCAGGGTAAAGCAATCTTGTATGAACTTGCCTTTACTGCGTACAGGCAGTTATGGCAGAGCAAAAAAATGCACGGTACTGAAATCCCTCCCGCCTTCCCAAACCAGGGAATGCAAGCTAGCGTATGGATTTTAACAGATAAAAAAACCCACCTTTGTCATAGTAAGCAAGAAGGAGAGTAAACAAACCACTATGAACTTTACTGAAAGTAACTTTCTTCAAATAACAAAAATACCCCACTTTTCACATACACAGCTCAGCCACTTCCTAAGATATTGCTTCAAAGTAACAGCCACTACTGCTGCATACTCAGTATATTTTGCCTGTTTCCTACAGTGTTTTTAAGCAGATAAAAAGCATTTTCCAACAGCAAAGTGTATTTGATCTTTGTTTCAAAAGCCCACCCTTCTTAAACGGATAGCTGACTATTCATCACCCGCAAAACGGGACTTCCCAGTAAATTCCTCTCAGCATACCGGGAAGCTGTTCTTGAGATTACACTGCAAGCCACTAACATTTTAAATAAAAGCGTACCGGATACAAAACAGTACACAAAACCCACAAGCCTGCAGGATTATCAAACTCACCGAAAGCACAGGGACGCCAGCTGGGAACAGCAGCATCTTTTACTACACATTCCTTTGCTATTTTTACTTCCAGATGCCTCAGGACCACGTATATTTATATGGTTTGCTATATTTAAAACGTACTTGATACTAGCGCTGTGCTTCCAACCTAATGCCTTCAACAAGGTAAGAATTCAGCCCTCTAGTGATTTGGGGTGGATTTTTGTTTTTAATAGACACTTTAAACATTACAAGCTCAATAAACAGGCAAACAAATTCAACCCCCTCCTCCTCTAAATCAATTAATCTTTAATTTCCCTGAATAACTTGGGCAAGAATCAAGTACAGTCACATGAGCAACTGTAGGAGGTAGGATACCCATGTTGGTATGAGGGGATGCTGCAGTTAAATACGAGACATGAAACCAAGCCACCATCCTGCTGATTCTGCCTCAGCTTGCCAGGGGACAGCAGATAAGCCGGTTTTTTTCCACGCTTGCCAATAGGGGGATAATACTTGCTGCTTGAACTAAGGCAGTTCCAACCCTAACTTGAGTTAATCGAGATCAGTTCAAAGTGATACCGAATGTCAGCAATAAAGACAGGTTTATGATGAAAGCGAAAAAGGAGGAGTCCTTCAGGTACTGCAGTTACCTCATCCTTGCTGCTGCCTTCAGGGAGACAGATGTGAATAACACGTAGACCAACCTGCCAAAAGAAAATAGGTATAATTACCAAAGGCAAGTACCTCATGATTAATAACAAATGTACCGGTTAAAGCTTACCTCTTTGGCAAAGTTCTTGTTAATGTCTTGAATCGAGTGATCATTATGTGCCTTGGGGAGCAAAACAGAAACTGAGTTTTAAAATAATAAATTTACATTTAAAAAAGCAAGCGCACTAATGCACAGGTCTGTGCAAGAAACACAGTGAGGATGTTTGTGTCTACTAGCAGTCAAACAAATAAAAAGCCTAGCAATTTTCTAAAAAAGAAGCAGAAGGCCATCCAGTAAACTTATTTTGGCTTGATTAGTTTAAGCGTGCCTTAATATTACCCTGGCTTTTATAGACAAGAGTGGCCATTTCCTCAACGTAAGTTTACCGTCTAAGAAAGGTGCCAGTCTGTACCTGAAGACACCATTCTCCATTCAGCCACGTAACAAGGATGAAATGGGCAACAGCAAAACTAGCGTTTCCTGCGGTGTCCCCGTATCACCTAACAACACTGATTTGCCTTACCATCAAAAATGAGGCAAGTCATTATCATCATATCTCACAGTGAATTCTGTCAATAGAGAAGCAAAAGAAGTTATCAGTTCATTCCAATTGCCAGCAGGCATCTGCGCTAGGACAGAAGCGTCCCCTGGGTAGATTTACCTGGGAGACCATCTCACCCAGGAATCCTCCTCCCTGAGGTCTCTATACCTAAATGCACTGTATAGGTTATGATATTTAACCGTAATAATTACAATTGAATTGTACTCTTCAAGTTACTCTTGAATCTTTGGAGGCCTTTCAAATATTTTCATACATTGTAACAATAAAACTGAAAATTCAATATCCAGAATTAGAAACCTCCTACCAACATATCAGTGAGGGTTCCACCCTCAGAAACGTTAGCAGCTTCATAACAAAATGAATAAAACACTTCTCACAGCTATATGATTATGTATAAAACCTGTCCTCCAACCCAGACAACAGGAACGAAATAAATAATTTTAAAAGGGTTCAATACAATTTCATGAACACATTCTACAGAGCTTTTTCCACAAGACTCGGTGCCGGTTACTTCCCACCGGAGTCGAGCCGCTCATCTCACCTCGTGGCTAGCTGCCAGCACTGGCTTCGACTGTCACCGGCGTCACCCAAAATGATTTCGGTTCAAGCCCGTAACAATTTACCAACCTGTTAATCCCAAATGGCTCACGGCCAATGAAGAAACAGGCCATTTAAAAGGACAGGCTGCACCGAGAACAGCATCTCCTGAGCGGGGATGAGGGCTGGCCCTCCACCCCCCGGCTCCCTCCCCAGCCCAGCACTGCTGGCGCCATGCTACCGGTCTCCCACTCCCCAAATCTGGCAGCTGTGGGCCAGGGGCAGCACAGAGGCTGTTCCATTGAGGGCACGTGTGGAGCTCACACTGCAGTGAGGGAAGAAGAGATGGGAATAAGGACAGAATCAAGGAGAGTGTGGCCAGCAGGTGGAGGGAGGTCATCCTCCCCCTCTACTCTGCCCTGGTGAGGCCGCACCTGGAGTACTGTGTCCAGTTCTGGGCTCCCCGGTTCAAGAGGGACAGGGGACTGCTGGAGAGGGTACGGCAAAGGGCTACCAAGACGATTAGGGGACTTGAACACCTCTCTTATGAAGAAACCTGAGGGATTTGGGTCTCTTCAGTCTGGAAAAAAGATGACTGGGCGGGTGGTCTTGTCAATGCTTATAAATACGTAAAGAGTGGGTGTCAGGAGGATGGGGCCGGGATCTTTTCAGTGGTGCCCAGGGACAGGACAAGAGGTAATGGGCACAAACTTGAGCATAGGAAGTTCCACCTAAACATGAGGAGGAACTTCTTTGCTTTGAGGGTGGCAGAGCACTGGCACAGGCTGCCCAGAGAGGTGGTGGAGTCTCTGTCTCTGGAGACATTCAAAACCTGCCTGGACACGTTCCTGTGCAGCCTGCTCTAGGTGACCCTGCTGTGGCAGGGGGGTTGGACTAGATGATCTCCAGAGGTCCCTTCCAACCCCACCATTCTGTGATTCTGTGTGCTCCCCTATGCCAGTACATGGGGAACTGCATCCCCACACCGATGTGTAACCACCAGGTTTACTGCTCGAGAGGTTTAACTGGGACGGAGCCACCAGCAGTACCACACTGTCCTCTGCATTGTCCCCACTCCTGCAGCACCCTGGGGGAGGGCAGGGAGTGCAGTGGAGCTGGCAGCACTTTGCTGAGCTTTGCAGGCCAACAGCTTCACTGCTAAACAGGATCCTGCCACTGTGTCTCAGTTTTCAGCTTCAACAAAATTAAGAAGCAGACACCGACCATTTTTGCTGTTGCGCATCTCCAACCGAGGTTCAACAGATAATAAGCAACGTAGGTATCAATCTCGGTATCAGTTCAGGTCCAGATGGCTCGAGAGGAAAAAGAATGCATCTAAAAACCATTCCATCCTCATTCCCAGCACTGCTGCAGAGGTGATGCCACGTTACACTGACTGCTGTTACCCACGAGCGACTGGCAAAGGCGATCGTTTCACTGCCCTCCCTCTGCTCCCCTGGGTGCAACGCAGCACATGGGGAGCTGCACCAACCTTAAGGCTTTGTCCACGTTACCCAGCAGAGCAGTGCACTGCAAGAGCATTTGCTGACTAAAACAAGTCTTCTCTGTGCCAACAAATACATATTTAAGATGAGTTCTGCTTCAGTCCTTACAACCAGACTAGAGCTAGGGGTGACTGACAGCTGGAGAACATCGTCTGGGTGAATTTCATCCAGAGGATCTAGGCTACATGTTCCTACAGCCACCTCATGATGCAAACCAAGCGGGGTAAATGGGGACATGAGGGACATTCATTTAAAGCACAGCCATGATCAAAACCAAACCACTGATGTCGCTGCACCCCAATTGATGTTCAAAGTGAGCTGGAACCTCCCCCTCTTCACACAATGCTCTCTCCCACCCTAGCAACGTCCCTTCCCTCGCGCCAGCATAACACACTCATGTGGCCCTGCAGAAAACCAGACTCGGGGACTCATGTGGCTGAAAGGAAGCCTCTCCAGACCCCTCCAGCCCATGGTGGATTGGATCACTGCCCCAGTTCAGCTCAGGGTGCAACTGGATGGAGACAATACAGGAGTGAGAAACAACAGGTCACCGAGAAGTCGGGTCACTGTTTTTCTAGCATTCCTTAAACTTACATACAGCCTTACAGGGCTATTTGAAAACATTAACTGGAGTTACTTGTGGGGGATGTAAGAGATGGGGGAGCTTGTTCAGTCAGCCTCGCTAGACGACCTACCAAAATAAAGTTGGTGCTGCATTTCTTAGATTCAATATTACTACTTAAAAATAATTTATAGTTAGGTTTTAAAATTAAAACCTACTGGGTCAGAGATTCAGTGTGCACCTACTCAAAATCAATACTACACAAAATCAACACCACTGTCCTAGGAAACAGGACAAAAACATTTTTGCCTGCACGGCTCTGGGTCCCACTCTGAATGACAAAGATCCCTAGTTTCTTGGCCTTAAAACCTTAAGAAATACAAAGAGTAATATCTCTCAGCTTTGCAGGGAAAGGAATCCTCATCTATGTGTTTGATTGCCTATTCTCAAAGATGGCAGCGCCAGCAGGATGGGAAGGAAGGGTCTTCAAGGTGTTAGTAATACAACAGCTCTCAATTACTGTGAGATTGCTTTACTGTAGAAAGTGCTGCTATTTCTAAAGGATACCAACATTTTACACGGGGCATTTATTCCATACAGGCCCTTGCGAGCTGAATGGGATTTTTTTGTGTGGTTGTCCTCTCCTTAGGACAGCAGCAATGCAATCATAAGCTCCAGCTGCCCAAAAGCAACAAGGCTGGCAGGAAGCAGCAGGGTTTTTCCTTAACCCTGGCAATGTTATTTCAGGGGTGGGAAGTGAAGAGAGGCCCACATTTTCAGGCACGTAAACACTTTTTTCAGGACTGCAACAAAAGCTTCAAGCCAAATAAGGTTTAGAACAATTGCTTTGACTTTAACTTAAGCACATCAATCGACTCAGACAAGGCAATCTATACTTACGACAGGGAAGAGTGTGTTAGCAAAGGGAGGAAGGGATAAAATCGTTCCCTTCCTTTGCAAACCTTTCCCACAGCCTGAAGTTTGCTGTGGCTGTTTCAGGCCTGGAGAAGGGCTTATGAGACTGAGCTTCCTCCCCCAACCTACAGTCTGGTGGGATCACCTCCTCTATCACTTTGCTTGAATAAAAGTTACTTTCTGCATCCTATTCTTCTGAGGTTTCAGACAAGCAATGGTACTGACAGGGATCTCTGGCAGGCAGCAAGCATACAGACACACTTTACCTGAATAATGGCAAGTGTTGGCTCAAGCCGAGGGTTTTCTCTCTTAAGAGAGGCCAAGGATTTCTTTGCGTTCTCGGTGATTTTGCTGCAACACAATAATAACAGGAAAGTCTTTAGCAAAACAAACCTTTCTAACATCAGTCAGCAGAAAACTATGCTAGTCAGCAATACAGAATAACAGCTTAGGAGCACAGGCTTTTAATCACCAAAATTACTTCTGGATGCAAACCGTGAAGGCTGGCATCCAGCAGGCCAGTTGCAGAAAACCTTCACAGACCAAAAGATCTGTTTTACAGCTACGTGCGTCATTGCTCCGACATGCCCAAAACTTTAGAGCTAGCCTATGCCATTTCACGAGGTGGTTTGTCCAGCCCCACCACGGGAAGCGCAGCAGGGACCCACCACCCCGAGCCCGAGCCCTCGGGGGGGTCCTTCGTGTCCATACCATGCGGTGACAGAAGCAGAGGCATTTACACCTGGGGCCGCTACAGCTTAACACAGGCATCACCAGCCCTAGCAGCAGCAACCCCGCCGCTTCCCATGGATGCTATTTAAAACGGCGGGCAGCAGGGAGACAGAGCAGCCGTCTGCCGCGCCGCTTCCTGGAAAAACGGGCGGCAGCCAGCCACTGGAAAAATTTTCTGGCTGCCGGCTCTCCCGTTACCTTCTGCACGTACCGCTGATACTCACCCAGCAAAGGGAGGAGGAGGAGGAGCTCCCCTGAAAGATGCCCCTCTGCCTGTCCCCCACCAGAAGCCCAGACTAAGGGAGGCGAACGCAGCCGACGGCCGTTTTGTGGGTTTTTTTGGCACCTCGTAGCCTCCCCTCTCAGAAGCCAACGACCAAGTCAGGTCGTCGCCGTGGCAGGCGAACTGCCACCGCTGAGGTTGAACGGAGGGGGGGGGGGGGGGGCGGGTGGAAGGCGAGGAGAGAGGACACAGACGACACGTTGTCCGTGCACGCACGTCCGTGCGCAGCCTCACCTCAGCCTCCCCCCCGAAACGCCGTGACACCACAGACACGCCATGCGGGGAGGGAGGGGGGGGGTGACATGAGGGGGGGGACGTTTTAGCACGAAGTCGCCTCTCCTGCCCACTCGGGCATCGCACCCCCCCAAAAAACCCCAACCCAACGCGCCCACCGAGGAAACATCCCCCCCAAAATCCCCTTCCCCCCGGATTGCATCAGCCGGTGCCGCCCCTCAACGTGCGCCTCTTACCGCGCTGCCGCCGCCGCCGCGCCGCCCCCCGCCTGCCGCCCGCAGAACCCGCGGCTCGGCGGCAGCGCGACTCGCACCGGCGCCGGGGCCAGGCCCAGGCAGCGGCTCAGCACCACCGTCCTCATGCCGCCGGCGGGAGCCCAGGCCCTGGCAGCGCCGGGGGCGGGGACAGGCTCACGGAGCCCCGCCCCTCCCCTGGCCCCGCCCCCTCCCCGCCCCTCCCGCATCCGCTTGCCCGCAAGGGGAAAAAAAAAAAAAACAAAAGCACCCAAATCACCCCAAAACATCACCTCCCCCCCACCCCACCCCCGCACACACCACCAATGAACGGAACGGGAAGGTTTTGCATACTCAACGTTTATTAAAAATAGTATGAAATGGTCCCTGGGAGAAGTTACACGCTAGCAGAAGTCCCTTTTTCTGTTTGTTTGGGTTTGCGTACCCGCCCCCCCCCCCCCCCCCCCCAACTCCACTGGTTGCATGAGATACGAGTTAAACAACTTTCCCCTAGCCGTTTAAACAAATCTAGACGTGCGCGGGGGTAAAAGCACAGGTTTACCTTCTATTCAATATTTACAATACTTTACAAGCTATATTAAATAAATACGGGCTCCGCTACAGCATCTTAAATATGTACAACATTATTTCTCAGTCGGGTTTTACTAGATAGATGCGGGTCCTATCACAGTGGACTGTAACAAGTATCCCTGTGGTACGAGCTAGTAAGTACCATGACCAACCAGCCCCCCAAAATAACAATTGCTAGCCAATGTAAGATACGTGCGGTAAATAATTTAATCCATTCTAACAAATTCAAGTCCTTAACTCTTAGTCTACAAGTAATTAGCTGTACACTGATAACGTCAGGTTTTCTTCATGGTAACCAATGTAGTAAATAGTCGGCTGTGCTGGAAGTACAGTGCTCTGTAACTGAGGGAAGTGATATGTGATGAGTAAAAATAGTATTTTCAATATTTCAATTAAACTCCCTTAATTAGTGATATTTTTAACTTGGTACTGGCTTTATCCACGAAATCCAAAGAATATAAGCACCAAAAAAGAACAACAGTCACACAGGATGGGCAGTGTAGACATATTTAGGCTTTCCTCTAGGTACAATGTTTTCAAGTAACAGAATCCAAAGCCGTGCAACGAAGATGACAAAGGGGAGTAAATGTGCAGCATATTGGAAAGCCTGTTCTTGTTGTACATGTCAGCATTTATTCTAAACATTATTTGCAAAAGAACGGAATGTTTTCTCATTTTTAAGCTACTTTCATTGTACATATTGGATTCAATTCAGCCCTGGCTGGTTTAGAAAATACGTATTTTACCTCTCTGTGCCAGGAAAGATCATTTCCTACTACAGGAGATACACTCGCTGGGGAAGGCAGCTTGTCACACAACCAGCAGTATTGCTGAAGCACCTTATGGGCCAAACATGCCACATGATCGGTATTTCAAGCCAAGCCCCATTCTCTCTTGGGGTTACTGACTTTGGGACTTGAATGAACACATTGCAGGCCACTGCATGTAACACACAGCTACTTGACAAATTCACACCCAGTGGCTTTCCACTGCTGGGCTCTGAAGTTACAAGATGCCCAAATTTTGCCTGCTTTTCACAAACACCACCATCACCGGAGGTACCAAACTCACTCTAGCCATCTTCACAAGCAGCGGAGCTCCCCTGCTATTGCCCAAAACTTCCTCCAGGCAAGGACTGTGTCACATCCACAGATCCACATGAAAAGCTGCCGCTGCCCATCCTCTGCCTGTGATGCAGTTACAGAAAGTAGAAGAGGCTTCAGAGACAGAGCATCGGTCTGGCATCCCTCACAAGCACTAGATTTTGTCTAAAACAGAAGAAGTCTGTTCTAAAGTAATGTAGCGTATGCATTGGTCCCACGCACTCGGAATCTGTCTGCCAAAAAGTAACGTGCAAAAAAGTATGTGCAATTGCACACACAGCATGTTGGTGTAATTACCAGAACCCTGCTCAGAAATCTGCGCAGTCACAGGAGTGGCTGCTCAGCTAAATGCTCCCATAGGTAACCAGAGTAATCTTGTGGGTTTTGGATGCAGAACACCGGTCACCAACTCAAAAGTCCAAATAGTAAGGTTTCCACATGATAAAATGGTTTAAGAATCAAATGTCATTGCACCTGGTTTGATGGTAAGAATCAAAGGGTATCACGCCTAACAGGGGAAGAGATGCAAAGGTTAAAGGGGAGGTGAGAAGTCCACCTGCACTGTGGAGTGAGACCCCAGACACAGTGCACACGCGGCCTTCTTCACTTCCAGGATTCTAAACCATTAAAAAAAAAAAAAGAAGATACATTTCACATCTGTTTACATTATTACTGTGATACAATGCCTGATTGTGTAATATTACAGAAATACATGATGCCAGTACTGATTGTCCTAGTATATACTCTGTCACGGTAAGGCAGTACAGCTAGAAATTACTGAAAGCATCAAGCAAAGCTACTTGAACTGAGACACTGAAACTTTTCCCTTAAAGACTGGACAATATTCTGCTGATTAGGAGACGGCACTCTCCACAGGTAGTCGTTCAGTTTATCCGAATCACTATATGCAGTCAGATACGGGGTAAGCGCGTGTTTGCTGCTGGCGGGCTTTGCAGGAGTACAAGAGACAGTTTTGCCGCAGAGCGTTTCAGAAGGAGCAGCGTCTGCGTTACGCAGCTTAGGATCCAATTTCCTTGTTTGGTTCTGAGAGGTCTCCAAGTCAGATCCCTCATCTTCAGACTTTATTTCAACATAGTCGTCATCATCATCCCCTTCTCCTTCCTCAGTATCTTTGAAATTAGAAAAATAGTTCTGAGTGGCCATCTGTGCCGTCAGAGGGGAGGCCCTGTTCACTCTCAGGACCTTTTGAGAATCCTGCAGAATCATATCTGAACAGTTTTCAGGGATCTGCTTTCTCGTATCAGGCCCTGTACATCCCGAAGCAATACCTGGCATCTGATGGCTGTTGAATCGGAAGTTCCTATTCGAATGGAGCTTTTTCTTGTCCGTTTCATTGGGATACACAATTGCTTCTCCAGACCTGTTGACCACAATTGAGGAAGATGACTGTGACCTGCTGTACGCCTGGGGTTTTACGTTGCTTACTCTTCTCCCAAGGGAGTTATAGATGTGATCTTGATGTAAATTTTCTTTGTTCGGTTGGCTTATAATGGCGCTCCACCTCTGTGCCGGGACATGCAAACGGTTAGAAATCTGAAGGGAAGGCACCGAGCCAGCTGATGGCAACTGCCTCGAATTGCTTTTTGTACCAGGTTCTGTATACGAGCTCTTGGACTTTGGGTATTGGGACTCAGGCCATGGAGAGAAGTCAGCCAGCTCGCCGTTGCTGTAGGTAGAATGCAAAAGCCAGTCCTCTGCTCTCGAGCATTCACTGGCAGCCTGGGAACGGGGAGGAGACACAGCCATGGGTGTGGAAAACCTCCCGGCTGATGGCTCCTGAGGGGTGGCCCAGGCTTCCTTTTGGATCTTGGGTGAACTTTCTCTAAAGACGATTTGATCATAAAGCTGGGAATATTCAGCTATTCTGGCACCTAGAAAGGAGAGAGAATTAACTTAGCAGAGGTAAGCTATCCATTCAAACGAGTCATGTGAAGATTTAAAAATCCCAAAAAGCTTTGTATCGGTCAAGAGAAAAGTTTGCAGCTGTGTCTATACCTTCAGCCTCAACAAAGTAACATGAAACAACGGAGGCTGGAAGAGCCGTGCATCGCACTGCATTTCAGTACACTGCATTGAAAAAAAGAAGCATAAAATGTCCTGCAACAGTGAACAGTCATGCAGGACACGATGTAGCACACGGTTCAAATAATACACTGCTTATTTCATGTTCAAATGGAAAAGAACATTCTGAAAATGGCCTGGTAAATAAGATATTTAGAGACTTATTTATAAATAACACAAAAAGGGAAGAACAACACTCTACTGCATGGAGTCCACTGGCTCCACGTCTCCAATTTGTTTCAACTGACTGCGGACAAAAATAGTTCCAAAGCTGTTGCATATCCACAAATTTGCACGTTCATTAGAAAGAGCACGAAGACCAGCTCTTTCTTATCTGATCCCATTCCTTTTAAGTGTGATGTGGGTGATACCTGAACAAACCTACATGACTTGTTAGAAGGTGAACATACCTGAAGATACACCTTTTGAGTCAAACTTTGAAGATCAAACTATTAAAGGAAATAACTGCTTTTCTGTAGAGGCCAGTAGTGCTTCAGGCGCAAGTTCTATTTCCAGCCTAAGCTGAACCGATCTTTCTTGACACTATCCCACTATTTATTCCCAATTTTATCAAGTAACAACAAGAATTTATTGCGATATAAAGGACTATTCATGTTAGAAGCAGACACAGAAACCTCATTTCAGTGGTAACACAGAAAAAGCAATACTGATACTCAACTAGTAAGGTGGGGAAAATTCATAATCTTCCAATTCAGTACACAAACTTCACTGAAAGTTATTAAAGAAATGTATTTGTATAGAAATATTTTTGACATACCAATAGCAGGACCGCCTTGTTTCTTCTCCTCCAGAATGGCAGCAAGATCTTTGTGTTTCAGTTTTTGTTGTCTGCTAGCTGGCTGTTCCTGCTCTGGGCTTTTAACTTTCAAAAGCTGGTTAGCCTTCTTAATTTTTTGACTGTACTGCCTGGCCATCATAAAAACTCTGTTTTTCGTTTTATCCACAACAGCCAAGTCATTTTCCATGCCATCTGCATGCGCATTGGACAGAACACTATTGGCAGATTCATATGGGCTATCTACAAAAGGCATCTCGCTGGAGAAGGAAGATCTGTTCAGACTCATAAAAGAGTTCTCCTTGCACGGTGTAGTGTCTTCAAGCCTGAGATTAGCCTCGCCTAAGGTAGCAGCCCTGGGCTTCACAGTTTTAGGGAAAATAGGAGTTTCTGGCAGAGAGAGAGTAGATAGTGAGTACTCTACATCTTTACTCAGTTCAGGTGTACTACCAGCATGCAACCTTTCCTGCATATCATCTTTACAAACAGGAAAGGCTGCAAGGAGACGGTCTCTTGTCTTTTCTTCGTTCTTCTTGATATAGTTCTCCAGGTCATTCCAAATCTCATCTACTTCCTCTGAGAGTTTATCTGCTGCAGACTTATGGGAGAGTGAATCTGAGTTGGAGGAGCTATCTACTAAGCTCAAATAGTCATTGTCGACAGGAACACGATGGTAAGGACTTTCATCTTCACTGAACTGGAGACTCTCTTCAGAAACAAACTGCCGTAGATTGTCACAGCATGCAAAGTCTTTTTCCAAGCCCAGAAAACTCCGCCTTTTAGAGCATTTTAAGGAGTCACATTTAAAATTCAATAGTGGTGTTTCTGGAAGCACTATGGTGTCATAGATGTTGTCTTCAACAATCCTGAGCTCATCCAAACTTGAAGTAGGTGCTTCTCTACTGAGTAGGATCTCATCCCTACTTGCACGAATGGAGGCCCTGTTTTGATTTGCTGTCCTCTTTTTGGAGGGCGAATCTAAGCTGCTTTTGTTTTCAGCCTCGTAGAGAGAGTCTCTAGCAGACCTCTGGGGGCCACGGTCTGTCTCCTCCCTCCTTGTCAGACCCATCAGCTTTAAGTCTTCGTAGCTTATATTATCATAAACATGTTCGATGTCATCAATAGTCAGCTCCTCTGAAGATTCGGGATACGCATTCATGCTGCTCACCTCTGCTCTCTTCGCTTCCCTTCGAGAACTGCGCTCCCCAATTTTATACCTTGCGCTGGCTGGACACGTGTTACTTTCACCAGCACTACTAGCCCGCCTAACAATTTTGTGACGAGTGGGGCTGGAAGTCTCGTTTTGTTGCACTACCCCCAAGTGCCAGCTGCATGGACGCCCAGAAGAACCCCTCCTTTCTCCACTGACAGCTGAGCTAGCACTGGATGTAGACATCGATGGTACAAACATCTGGTAATCGTCTTCATCATCTTCATTCTCATAAGGTGGACGCCGGCTGGGAAACAATGCCTGCCTGATCTGATGGTCAGTCCAGATGTTTCTGACAGAGGTGCTTCCCCCCAGGATATTCATGATTAGTGAGTTGCTCTGGGGCGTGCTGAATTGTCTAGGCAACTGCGCCTGTCTGGCTGCGCAAGAAAATGGAAGATCGGTATTCAGCTGGGTTGACTCTTCATCTGAGGGGTCCTTGGAGCTCTGTGGAGATTTGAAATACGCAAGTAACGTTAGCCTATGCCCTGCAATGATACAGCGATTCCCTCCGTTCACAGAACTGCCGTAGCACCAGGGTGTCCCGCAGCACGGACTCGGGTGGAGATGGGCAGGGTCTGCCGGCTCCTGGCTACACAGCCAGGGAGCCAAGGTGTCAATGCCAGGCTACTTTGCCTCCTAATCCTTACCGTGGCTGAGAGTTTACTCTTGGCATTTAATAACATGCTACTTCAAATACAAGACACTGCCTCATGCTAACACCTGAGTAATTAAAGGCAAATTTGTTTGGCAGGGGTTAGATTAAACCTTTTATGCTAACTCTGCAGTTTCACAATTGGATTAAGCTAATCCAACTCTGGGCTTGTGCCAAAAATTTTGTTCTCCTCCCTTTCCCCTTGCCTATAACCCTAGCAGAAAGGTATGTTATGCTTTCTAGCACATGCCACTGAAAATTTCATTGTCTTTTTGGAGTAAGTTTTCATCCAGCTCAGCTGGCAGATATAATTTACAGCAAGGCCACACTCCTGCTAATGCTAACGTAAGGAACACTGCAAATGTTCCTTGACAGTGGTTGGGAAAGAGAGGGAAAGATAATTCCTTTTGGCTTAAGTTAATGCTGATTGGTTTGGTTGTTGTTTTTTTTTTTTCCCTGGCCCCCAAAAGAATATTTTTCCATCATACAGATGAATGTTTCAATGATATGAATATTAATACATGACATAAACAGATGACGACTTCTCTGTCTACCTAGGAAAAACACAGATTTCTTTGACATACCTATGATGCATAGCAGAACAGAAGTAAAAAAAATATATACCTGCGTTTCACACTTGTTGAGATTAACACTTCTCCGTTTTTCGACATTTTCTGCAGCTTGACTATTAAGTCTTTTTCTTCCCCCTTTTGATTTCTGCAGTGAGTTTTGCTGCACTCCCTGTAATTTAAACAAAAAGAGCAAGGGAGGGGTAATAAAATCTACAGTTCTTTGTACAGCCTTGTTCAGATGAATCACTAGCAGTTGGAACAGGACAGGTATCCACACCAGGAGGACAAAATGCTCTTGAGTAGTGAGAGCACTGCCACAAGCATGATTCAGAGCCTAGGAAACTTTCTTTACAAGAACCAATTAAGTGAAATCAATCCATACAGATTGTCAAAAGGGGCTGAAAGCAGAATCTGTGTATAAAAATATAGACATAAAAGAATACATAGAAATAGGGTGAGGGAAAGGCTTTAATCTTGTAGCCAAAGTTATAACAGAAGAAGGTGGTCACACAAAAATTCAATTTTCAAAGTTTTTTTTGGTTTTGAAATTGGGAAGGGATAGTCTTGCTATCACTTGTAGTCTTGAAAAGCAGAAAGAGGTCTAAACTAAAAAAGTTGCTGTTATCCAACTTCCCAGAAAAAAAACCAAAAAAACACAAACAAAAAAACCCACACGACCACAGAAGGCCAGAATGTTATATGTTGAGCAGTATCTAAATTAACTCAGAGTGAATGTCATGCACGGTGGGAACAGGGAGAATCTGAGAAGGTATTGTTGCCACACCTAGGATTAAACAGTAAGCTACTATTATACATTTTTATAGCGGTATTCTTCTGCACTTACTCATTCTTTTGTACTTACTCACGTCAGGAAGAGGGAGAATTAAAAGACACTGCACTACACTGATATGAGATACTATTTTATCAAAGATTTACAAAGCAAATACTGTAATTTCAAAGAGGAAATGCGCAGTAAGCTTCAAAAAGCATTCCAATAATAGGTTTTGGATAAATCACAAAATAAATGGACCACACAAGGATATGACTTCACCATCAACTAAACTAAACAAACTGAAAATCTACATTCTTTAATACAGTCACATTTGAAAACTAGGGTGTTAGTCTTTTAACAGTACTACACGTATGTGGAAATGTCACACAGAGCAGGAAAAACTACCACCTGTCAAATGACTGTGCAATAGTAACAGATAAAGGTTCTCACCTTCAGAAATCCTGCTCACAACACCTCATACTAAAGTTCACAAATTCCTATCTACTGCCAGCAGTTCGCAGTTCAAGAAACGCCACATCACATATAGCAGTGCCTGAACCTTAACTTAATATTCAAGTCCCTGCATCGGACACCTGAAGGTCCTGTCTCTGCATGCGGCCTAAAAAGGTTTCTGTCATGGCGTCAGATGGAGAATCAAGGAAAGGTGAGTTGTGTGCAACAGGTAAAAACAATAGCTTGCTGTCAAAACTAGGCTTGAGGACTTTAAAGGGCTAAGTAAAATCTCTTTCAAGCAGTGGGGATTTAATCTTCTGTATAGGGGCTAATTTTACAGATAATTTTAATCCCTCTTCCATCCTCCCCAGGAAAAAAGAATTTCATTTTTCCACCCCCTCTTCTTCCTACCTGTTCAGACTCTTCTTCGTCATCAGCATCAATCTGTTCCGTAGCAGAAGTCTGGAGATTTTCATCCTGATCGCTGCTGTAGGCTGGCTCAATGGACTCTTGAAATTGGCTCTCCAGCCCACTGGGCTCCAAGGAAGCCTTTTTCCTAGAATTCAGCAGGGCTTCATTTGACCCTAGTTTGGTGGCTTGAGATAGCAGGGCTCCTTCAATACTGATCCGCTTTAAAAAACAAAACAAAAACAAAAAACAAAACACCACCACAAAGCTTTGCTTAGAAGTTTATAGAGATATTTTAGTATGACACTGTTTTACATCAGTCTTACAGGCAATGTTTAAGCTATGTTCAGTTAGCTGCACTGAAATGACATTTATAAAGAAATAAGTAAAACAATCAGTATTTTTTCCATAGAATATTTAGAACTGAAAAAAATATATGCAAAACCCCCCACCCCAATCATGGGCTTCAGTGTTACGGCATCCCAGCGAAGTCATGTTCGTAAATCTTCCACACATCCCCACTTTAAATTCCATCCCAAATAAAAGCCTAAGATCTGAAATTCAACATGAGAACTTTCAAGCTGCGCTGGGAACGTCATTACAAGTTCTTACTGAAAATGTAAAAATTAGAAATGCTTGTTTCCATCTGCTTAAGCTGTATCAGCTCTGTTTGGTCATATATCATGATTCAAACATATGATATGTATCAGAATAAGCTAAAACTTTCCAGTTGTATTTAATGAATGCAAAGACATGCTTCAAAGAATAAACACTATCTTTATACACAGAACTTCCATGATTATAGTGGTATTTTTACGTACCCTATAGTATTATAAAGGTCAACCAATATAAGGATCAGTCTTTTTTTTCTTTATTAGATATTCCTGAAATAGTCAGCTGTACTTCTATTGCTTTCATTCCAATAATCTTACTGGAGATGCTAAACAACGTTTATGGTTTTGTTTCTGTTCTTAAAATCAACACAACCAAGATGATGCAGATTCTACAGTAAATACTGTGCTCTGAGTCATCTGAATGTGCTAAACTAAGAAATATAAGAAATGGCTTACCTTCTGCATATCTGGACTTATATCTGAAAACAGAAATATACACTTCATCATTAATGAATAATCAAACTGGTGTCAGTCTATATCCATTCCACTGCTACATTAATATCCCAATTATGAATTCCCAAAAGGGAATCAAATGCAGCAGCAATTGAGCAAACAGCCTATAGGGACCCTGATATAATAGAGACAGGATGAGCTGCACTCAAGGTAATGATTTTGCAACACTGATATGATACGGGCAGCTACTCACAATGGCCAAGACTCTGTGTGTTCAGCTGCCACTTCCTAGAATGTTTACAGGACCAGAACCAAAATGTGGAAAAAAGGGGTGTTAAACACTAACATTTTGTTTTCTTTGCATGCTTCCCCCCCACCCTGCAACGTGTTTAGGGAAAGTTATGGGAGAAAAGGATCCATCTTTACTTGTTCTAGAAGGTACAGAAGCATTGGGTCAATAAACAGTAGAGGAAGTAGCTCACCATTTGACTTCAAAACTTTATGGACTCTAGATGAGGGTTCTGAAAAAGACAACAACATGTTTAAGCACTCCAGGGGCCCAGAGAAAGTTATGGACGTCTTGGCCAACTTTCTATAACATGGATACCAAAGTTTAAGCTTCTGAGCCCATCCAGGGCTCAGAAGGGCTCCACATTTTCATTTCTTAATCGCCCAGTTTCATCACAAAAAAGTATTTGTTTTAAGTGTCAAACCTACAGCTGTTGCCAAAAAAAATAAATGTATGTTTCTTAATGCAGCTGCCCTCCATACAACAAGCCACATGTAAATTTTCATCCCATGTTAAGATTTCCGCTTTCAAAAGACTTGGTCATCTCTGCTATCGCTCTAAGTTGCTGGAGTTTTCCTATGAGAAATACGTATGAGGTACCAACAGCTTAGCAAGGCTTTAAAAGTCTAAGTAGCTGAATGTTACATAGGAGGCCATTTGATCAGTATTTTGTATTACTCCTTTTACAAGCAAAGCAACAAAATCGCAATCTTTCACCTCAGAAACAAAGGAAGATGCCTGAAAAGTAATTAAAATTTGCTTGTTTTTCAGACACAAATGCTGCTGTTGTATAATAAATCACTACATCAATACTCTCATGAACCTTGTTTAAGTCATTCCTAACAACATTACACACTCCAAGTTGGAAAGATCTTTAAATAGCTGGAGAGGGGAACACAGTGAGTCCAATATGAAGTCACCCAAATACACAGACATTTGTAGCGGCTTCAAGAGGAAACTAACAGTAATTTTGGATGGATGTTTGAGCTAGGAGGAAAACAAAACCCCAAAAGTCAGCATAACCACCTCTCAAATCTCTATTGAGATAAGGCAGACATGTCACTATGTCCATAAGGCAGACATTACAGCAAGTAAAGACAGTAATCATGTTTTGAAATAACAAGCCTATCACAATCGGGATGAAACCACTTGTGAGACAGAAGTTACTTGGGGGCGATGGGGGAGGAGAAATGTCAGATTTAAATAATGTGACTGGCTTTCCTGCATATGCATTCTTTTATCTATTAGAAAGTACCAACTGTTCTTTATGCATACATCATTAGGAATGTATATCCATGAAATGAAATGCAAGCAGTGAATAAAAAAAAAAAAAAAAAATCGCACAAACAACAAATGGTTAATAAGATACTCCACCTGTATCTGCCAGTTACTGTGCTGCATTAAATCTGCGTGGAGTACAGGCTAAAGACCAATTCCAAGTGCCTAGCCTCCCCCAACCCTAAACAACCCTGTCTGTTTTCCCTCGTGTCATCTTGGTGGTAAAGGAGTTTATTTACCTGATTTCCGTCTCACTCTGTTAGGAGCGCTGCCTTCTTTAGGCTGGTACGGTGATTTCGTTTCTCCCTCGGGGCTATAGTGGAAGCCGGGGTGATCTGCGGAACAAACAGAGGCACAAGGAGTAAGAGAGTGACAAGGGTGTCACTTCACACGCCTCCGCAGCTCTCTTTGGAGGCATCGCCATCACCCCTCTACGACTGACAAAGTGGCACTTCATCAGAGCCCGAAGCAACATGAGCAAGGCGGTGTGCTGCTGCAGGGCAGCTGTCAACCACCCAGCCATGGAAACGCCTTGCCCGTTTAGTTGTGCCTTGCTCCAGGCGGCTAACCCAGCAACATTTATGCACCATCATCGTGTTTAGTTGCTGGTTTTTCAGTCAGGGCCTTCCTGACCCATACAACTATGTAAGTAAATAACAAGCCCGCTCTACCCCAAGACTCCCTCAACATTTTTATCGCAGGACTATTGTTCTCATTTCCCTGCACTGCTAGGGATCGCTGCCAACACGAAGAGCTAACGCAGGCGGCACCAGCAGAGGCAGCAAGCAGAAGATGCAGCAGCAGGGGCGGTGCAGATGGGACCACACTCAGAGCGCAGACAGCAGCATCACATGCGTTCTCCAGCCTTGGCTCCTGGGACACACACGCAGGTAAACCCTTCAGACACAAGCACAAGCCTGCTACGTCCCAGCACGGAGTTTTCTTGGGGCTGTTCTGTGCTTTCTGCCATGGCAGCTGCTGTGCTAACTGGAGTGCAGGGTGACGGAGGACACCGGGAGCAGCCAGCCGTGCTGCCACCACAGGGACACTGGGCTCCCTCGTGTCCCTTCCAGAGAGGCCGTGCACAGCACGGTGAGCATCTGGCAGACTCCCTCGCTGTCCTCCAGCTGCAGGTTTGCCAGCACAAATAAGTCATAACACTGCTATGTACTTCAAGCTGCATTTGCTAATTGCTAGCCCTTCAGCGGGTCCTAGCCAGGAGGAGCTTATGCTACAAAACAGGAAAGATCATACATTTAGTCAGCATGGAATAAACAAAAGAGAGTGGCCAGAGTTTACAGAAGCTCTAATCTGCCTCATCCGTGCTCATCATACGACATAACTTGTTGGTTGCGGATCAGTCAGCCCAATGTCTACACAGCTTCACAGGATCTGCACCCAATTTTGTTTTTTTCCAGCAAGCTCATAACTGAAGGAACATAAGGCTGGCCGCCTTCGGTCTCAGATGAAACCAACAGTTAAAGCCAAACTTTTGAAGATGGTTTTATTCATTTTTACAAATGGAAGTGAAAAAGAACCAACTTACGTATGGCATCCATTTCTAGAATTGCTTGTTTGGCCTGAAAGAGAAAAAATAACAAATGAAAATGTTAAACTATAAGCTGCAAGGACAAATTACATCGCATATTACACATAGTAGTGAGTTTATATGTAAACAAAAGCAGGTTTAATTTTTGAACTAATAAATATGGTTAGCAGTATTGTTTTCTGTCTCTCTCTATGTGCTGGACACGTTACATATGCGCAGAAGAATTTTGTGAGGAGGAGTTTACCAGAGCTTATCTTCAGGGCTTCACACAAAGCCCTGCTGTTCACCGCACCGAGCAGCTCCACCTTGCGTACCCAGCTCCCCGCTGGCACAGCAAGAGAAGGAGCGCGTACCCATGGCAACACCAGCGTGAGATATTTTGGGGGGGATGCAGTGATGGCACATCTGACCGCAAAAACTACCTTGGCTTCAAAGACAGGGGCTGTGCTGCGCTGAGATCATGCTGTACACACTGGGTCTCCTCCACGGGGACACAAACCTCCAGAGACCTCTCTACAAGTCCCACAGTTTAGAGCCATTGACACACCTCTCCATATTGCTGGGATTGGCAGAAAACCGGCCCTAGTATCTGAGAATCACAAGTTTTTTTGTGATTCACAGAACATTTCCTCCCTAAAAATCAAATTGTTTTACTCCTTGATTATTTTTCAATTCTGAAGTTGTTAGCACAGAAAACACTATCAATCTGGCTTCTTTTAAGGGCTTCCTTGAGGAACAGCTATTAAAAAAAGGAATCTTAATTTGGTTTAAGTAAGATTGAACCCGGATAAAAAGCATCTCATGATTGTTTAAAGTTTGTCACGTTTTTTTTAATAGGAAAAATCACCTGGATGTTTTATCAAGCATATCAGCTAATAAGTGAGAAAATAAACCAAAATAAAAATAGCCTACGTAACCTGCTTGCCCTTCTATTAGGTGCAGTTCACTAATTTTCCACCAGGCGTCAGATATGGACTACTATTAAATCCTCTAAAATCCGTGCAGGGACACATCTCAAAACTAGCAACTACCGGTTTGTTAAAAACAAACAAAATTAAATAAAAAACATGCAGACAACCTCACAGATTTATTTGCTTAGACTTTTCCTTTCTAAAATGGCATTATATTTTTCGTTACATATTTTTTCCATAGATAAATAAAAAAATCCAATCAGTAGTAAGAAAAACATCTTGATACCAAAGCTGAGATCATGCTGCAGTATTTCTTTTTACAAGCTAATAAACTGCAATGAGTATTTACATTGTAAGCATGGATACCAGCATAAACATTATACCTTCAATAAACTTTGTCAACAAAAAGATAAGAGGAGAATCAGTAATAGCAACTGCTAGGGCTTTTTTCTCCCATAATTCTCTTTTTGTTGAAAAAGACAGTACAGCACTGTGTACCTCAGTCACAGGTAACATTTTTTAGCCATTACAGCATAAAACTCAGTGGAAAAAAAAAAGTCAGAGAAACTGATTAGTGAACCTAATACTGAAAAAAAAAAAAAAAACCCAGCAGTAAAACTCGGGGGGGGGGACGACACCAACAGAAAAAAATCCTGCTTCCACGTGAGTCAGTGGTTGCTGTGTCATGACAAGAGTTAACTAGGGTTTACACCCTTTGAGAGGTGCGACATGTTACACTGGGAAACACCACCTGGAGCTCTAAGACAGGATTTCACAAATAAAAGGACGAGGTTTCCCTTCTACAAGACATTACAGCTATGAGTATGATATCAGTGCCTCATTTTCTCTGGCGTAAAGCTTGCTAACTATCTCAGCAGAAAGGGCTCAGATGTCCCAGCTAGGGATGCAGGGTTTGCAATGGCTGGGTTGTTTCTGCAAAGTGAAGTGTCTCCTGCCAGTGGCTTCACTGCCATGACATCTAACCAAGACAGATTAAAATTAGCTTGGTAAGGTCTGCACATGCTGCAATTAGCGCACCTCAGTGTTGTGCAGACAGGCAATATCAAGCTAAGGTACACCTTTATATACTCAAGCTTTCTGACATCGCGTCTCTGTTACTCATGTCTTAGCAGGCAAATCCTAATATGGACAGCAATGCAGCTAATCCAGTTAAATTCTACTCATGTACCAAGCCCTGTAGATGCTTTTAGCGGAACTTTCCCATTAATTTGGAGGAACTTTTAAAGACATAAGGAAACAACATGTTCATCTCCTGGAGTCTAAAATTTCTGTCAATTACCACACATCTTGCAGCTAACAAGATGGCTCCAAGTTAAACGCATGTACAAGGAGGTGGTGAGGTGGTGGGGTTTTTTTAATTTTTACCTTGGCAGGAATTTTAGCAGGATGATTTTCTAGAATTAACCTCTTCAGGTGAAGAATCCAAAGGCGCTTGTCTTGCTGCGACTTTGCCTGATAAAAAAGAAATTGTAGCACCATGAGAAAATGCTTGACTGCACCATGCAGGCTAAGGAATAACATACGGTCATCAGTCAGGTTACCCAGTGGGCAGGGAGGTTTCCGTCATACCTGGACAGTATGTTGCATCTTGGGATTTTTGTAGTGGAAGACGCTAAAGCTAAGTGGTTCCTTTGGTATTACTTCAACAAGCATGAGATTCCCACACTGCAACAACAAGAGGCAACAATGTGAGTCACAGGGGAGTTTTGGGGAAACCCAGAGTCAGCGCATGACCACCTGCTCTCCAGCATACCAGTATGTGAGCTTTGTATACAAACATCTCGTCTCTCTTTTTTGTAATTAGCAGCAGCTTGTCGAAGAGGAACAACGTGCGCTCGTTTTTGGCTCTCTGAATGCGAAATGTTCCTTCTAACACCAGCTCCCCGTAACTCGTGAGGTCCGGCCCTTTCCAGTTAGTGAGCAAGCTCTGTATCTCCTGCAACAGACCAAAGAAGAACAGACACGTTCATTTCGGAGATCTCTCTTAAATAAAGACTCAAACAAAAACAGCTGAAGCCATTCCCACTCTCCTGTATGAGGTTCAGCATCCGACAGCGTAAAGTCACCATGCACCGTTACTGAGGTTGGTAGGTCACGTGCAACATTGCAGCCAGGCGCTCGGAGGCCTATTGCGAAGCCCAGACTAAAACCATAGAACCATAGAATGTGTTGGGTTGGAAGGGACCCTTAAAGGTCATCTAGTCCAACCCCCCTGCAGTGAGCAGGGACATCTTTAACTAGATCAGGTTGCTCAGAGCCTCATCAAGCCCGGCCTTGAATATCTCCAGGGATGGGGCCTCCGCCACCTCTCTGGGCAACCTGTTCCAGTGTCTCACCACCCTCATTGTAAAGAACTTCTTCCGAATGTCTAATCTAAACCTACCCTGCTCTAGTTTAAAACCATTGCCCTTTGTCCTATCACTACATGACCTTGCAAACGGTCCCTCCCCAGCTTTCTTATAGGCCCCCTTCAGGTCCTGGACGGCTGCTATAAGGTCTCTCTGGAGCCTTCTCTTCTCTAGGCTGAACAACCCCAGCTCTCTCGGGAGAGCTGTCCTCATGGGAGAGGTGCTCCATCTCTCTGATCATTTTTGTGGCTCTCCTCTGGACCCGCTCCAATAGGTCCATGCCTTTCTTGTGCTGAGGGCTCCAGAGCTGGACACAGTAAAATGTGCCCTCCTGAGTAGTGGTTTCCTCTGCGTGGACCCAGTGAAAAGCCCCAAGCTCCCCAGGACAGCCTGCTGTGAAAGAGCACGACCCCATCCGAATGGCAGTGTGATAGCCCACGGAAGACCTATCCTTATGGCTGCACAAACAGATTTTACTTTTTAAAAGCCTAGGTATGAACCTAAACATTTTCCACAACCCCATACATTTGCCAGCTGAGCTCAATAAATTAATAAAAATTAAAAAAATCACCACAAAACCACACCGCTTTTCCAAAAGCGTTTAACCCTCTTTATTGCCAAATATTGCTGGTTATCATTACTCAGATTCATAAAGGGCTGTTGGTAAGTCATTAGCATGCATTTCCAGCAATGTGTTGCAAAGGTTAGGATGCTATAGGCAAGACATCATCAAATGTAATTCTATTCTCCCAACGCAAACAACAGCAACAAAAAAAAAAAAACCCACAAAAATGAGAGCCAATAAGTACCGTTTATGTTAAAAAAAAGGGACAAAGAATAACATGACACAGATTCATGGAATGGTATAAGGCTATTACTCCCTTTTATAAACTAAAAAATCCCCCCAAATTTTCTTAAAGCAATATAAATACTGCTGATGAAAATGTAATGTAAAATCATGATTCACTAGGAAGTTTGAAACAGAACGACCGTTCTGTTTCCACCGAATAGTTTGCTCTTGATGACAAAAGTTACTGAGGGTGTAGCTTTTGTTTTCTCCTCAGAAATTCTTCACTTGAAGCGAAGTTAAACTTTTTCTAACTATCATATTTCTAGGTTTATACTTTTCATAAAGCAACTGACAATGAGTCTTCGGAAGCCCAAGAGGAAAGTACTTAAACAAGAAGCACAAGAAACGCCTCAAAACAAAACTAATCAGCACAAAGGGGAGAAATCGGAAACCACAGGATTTCTGAACAAAGCCATGCCCTAGGGTTGTACAGCAGTGCTGTACAATTGAGGGAAAGGAAGAAAGAAAAGTTATCTTAAGTTCCATATTACTGCAAAATAAATGCTTTACAGGATGCTGCTTGTAGGGCGGAGATGTCTGAGATTTTCCTGCAGCAGCTATGACCGTGGTCTCTAAGATCAAACAGCCACAGGCGTACTCAACAGGAGTCTAAATTATGACTGACAAAGATTAAAAGAAAAGATAAACTGAAAAACGTTAGTGGCATATAAATTGACAAAACCGGCTCACAAACACCCACAAAATCTCATTGGGAACTCACTTGGAGCCTGACGGCGTGTTCGTGTTTCCTCTTCATGTCATTTATATGCCATGCCACTCTCTGCATGGTATCTATGGCATCCAGCACCACATCATAGCCCTCAGTGTCCTTGTCAAGATGGTTTTCTATTTCCTAAGACAGGAGGGGAAAAAAACAGTCCTGTTATTTCTAAATTAATTTTCCCAGCAAGACGCAGTACTATGTTTTTATCTGCACTATTTTGTCTTTGCTTTGCAATCACCCAAACGCAACGTTCCTGCCTTTGTTACTATTGCCATGTTGTTATCAACTTGATTAACAGAAGATGACTGACAAAGCCAAGCCTTTACGGCCAGTTTAGCAGCAACAATACTTGCAGCAGCTGATGAGAGCAGAGAGGCACAGAAAGAGAACGCGGCACGCTGAGAGGAGGAGACTTTTTTCAGACAGCATTTAACGGCTTTCTTAAAACACGGAACATATCTACACCCTTATAAAACCCTGATGGAATTACACCACGCATTACTTTACAGTTGGAGAGAAGAAAAGCACCAGACATTTTAAATAAGGATCAGTGTCTTTACACTTCACTAGAACAGGACTCTCTAATAGGAAACATATGTGGAAAACGTTAACAATAAAGCAGGAATTTCCGAAACTTGCTTAACGCAATTCACTGAATATGGAAAGAGTTCCCACTTCCTCAGTCATTCCTCTCCACAAAAATCTTACCAATCGGGGTGTTTATATGTATTTATTCCTTCTTTCAACCACCCCCAGCATTGCAACATTTGGAAAAATGCTGGTTTTCCTTGGAACAATAAATTCATGTACAAAAGTGTTTAATGATGACAGGAATCTTACAAAGAACTTCAGAATTACAGAGAGTTTAAAAAAAAAAAAAAAGCAGCTAATTATTTGGACACACAGACTGATTCAATGTGTCCAAAACAATTACCATAAATTCCCCACCCCAAATATATGCACGTACTGTGAAATGACGAAGACAGAAAGAGTCTGCATACGTAGAAATCTAACACCCCCAAAAGAAAGAGGGTGTAAAGAAACCCACAACCTTTCTAAACATCAAATCTTGTACTAGAAGCAGGAACTTTGATGTGCAGTAGCCCTAAACAAAATACATTTCTAATGGGTGCTTACGTGCAAAAGCAGGTGGTACTTGAGGATGCGCTGGACAGGTTTCAAGAGATAAGAGCCCAGGGGCAGCGAATGCTGAAGCGCTTCTTGCCGCTCTCTGAAGAACTTGGCCAGTGTCTTGTTCCTCATGCATTCTGTCAACGCAGCCACCGACCTGGAAACATCAATACATAGCTTTAAAACACACTGTCTCCGTAAGTCTGTAGGTAAAGTCAAGAACCGTTTGTTTCTTTCCTTGTAAAAGGGGGCAGCAGGTTCCTAAACCAATCACTGCTGCTTGTTTTTCTGTTTTAAGTTATCTTATGCATTCGGTTATGTATTCCTTTGACATGCAACCATTCTGTCTTACTGGGAATTACATATTTGGAGCACTGCTGAACAAGGCAATCATTTCCTAAAGAAGGATAACAGCAATGAATGACAAGAATGGTCAAAATAAAACTTCAGATGAACATCCTTCATTTTTTGTTGGGTTTGGTTGTTTGGTGGGTTTTATTATTAAGTTAAGAAAAAAAGTAAACTCCTTGCCCCTGCCTCCGGTTGTGGAGTGTGAGAGGGCATGATTTTTTTGTTTGTTTGTTTGTTTTCTATGCAGTGTGTAACTTACATTACATAAACAGGCCAAGGGACAAAAGAAGAAAGGGAACCCAGTATTCCTACCTTGGGTAGTTGGTGCAGTACTGTGTATATATGTGGAAATCTTCACTCTGCATGGGGAGGAAAGGTTTACATATATTCACATTTTGCCAAAACTAGCATCTAACAGATCTGCAAGATCAAGATGATGACATTAAGACAATGCCTCCTCCAGTTCCTGATCAATGAATTCACTGTGATAGTCCTAACACTACCACAGCCCTACTAACTGAATTTCATTTTTCCTTTTTTGGAGATTTTTCCTTTACCTAAAGAGAAAAATTAGAAAACCTAAACAGAGATAAAGCAAGTAGCTTTGCAACAGAGCCTCCAAGGTCCTTTATGACAATCTATATATCCTAAAAAAACCCACCAAAACCACAAATAACACCAACACACATTCCCCCTTCAAACAACTGATGTGCACGTACCTAGTTTTTTGTGTGCGAAAGCACACACGTGCTTGCTGGGAGAAGTAAGTTTTGCAGGTTCTGCTCAGTGTGTGATTTTCAATCAACTATAATACTTTGACATTTGAGCACAGTCTAAGCATGAAAATTTGAAGCCACAAAAGTGATCTTTTTAAATTTATTTATTTTTTTTTTTAAAAAAGTAAATTATGACTTTGTGAAAGCAGGCAGTTATTACCCAAACAAGTTGTAACTAGATTTAGCTGGGTTTCCACACTTGCCTGTCACAGCGAAATTACCCACACTTAATGCTGACAAGCTTCTCAGAGCAAAAGCCTGAGTTTTGTTCTTTCCTCCTTGGCCTAAGATTTTTTTCTTAATCACCATTATTTAATTCAATGCAAGAACAGGTTCCTGTGTGCTTTAAATTCACATCTGCCGATCAACTTCTATCCCAAATAATGCGCCATTTTTGCAGCTTGCTGGAGTCCTGAAGACTGCAGAACTGTCATAAAGCACTGCAGAACTGCCAAGTGCTCCTAAAATAAATTTTCTTTCCTAAAATAAGTTTTCTTTCCTGAGCCCTCGATCGATAGAAAGCAATCCTCTGGTAGTAAACAAGACTCCAGTTTCCACTCGAAGCATCTTCAGAAGGGACTGTGGGGTTCTGCAGCACAACAGCTGTGCTCTCGAGGGGCAGCCTCCCACGGGTAGTCGCTGGTGAATGGCGAGACCAAGAACCTGCCTTCACAGAAGGCAACAGTGCTCTGAGGAGCAACACCATGTGGGGGGAGGGCTGATGCAGGCCATGCCTTATGCTTCTCATTGTTGGGTTTTGGGGGTTTTTTTGGCTATTCATCAGAAAGACCCAGCTAAGGCAGTACCCCTCTCCATTTCTAACAGCGCTGCTCCCTTCCCCCTCTCGCAGGAGTAAAGCGGGTCATGCCACTCATTTTTCCAGTGAGGACCCCATATAATGTAAGGTGCTACTCCACATGAATACAGGTCACTGCAATTCATTTCAGTATTTTTTACTGGATTTCAAAAATAACCATTCTGAAAAAATAACTAACTCCAGCAAACTTCTAATAAATGTTTCTCTAGGGGACTGCGATCCCCATTTAACTCACTAGTGGGCTGTAAGCTTATTAAACTGCTCTTTGTTTAGAGACCAAGAAACTAATTAAATGTAGTCTCGATACAAATACAGTTAAACGGTTCAGCTTGTTTTTTCACGCTTGGTCTAATTTTGCTGTCACAGCTAGTTTTTACGGTGGTGTACGAGTGCCCTGTGTCCGCACCCAGAGACAGCGAGTCTGTGTCAGAGCTTGTCCACGTCCAGGCATGGGACCCTGGCCGCAGCTCCAAACCCTCTCCGCTCAAAACAAAGAATTAAAAAACCTCAGAGCAGTACAGACATCGCACTCTGTCATTTTCTATGGCAGTCACTACCAAACTAGCTAGCACTTGTAATAAGTCAAGGTGCTTAAAAGTGAGCATTAGGAAGAAATTCAGTATGACAAAAAAAGGTGATTTACTTTATATATGCATATATTAATACAAGGCTTTCGTTCAGGGGCCTTTGGTATAAATTGTAATATATTCCCATGGCTACAATCACAGAATAATGGAATTTATAGGACTATTTCATAAGCAAAGTGCAGAACATTTTGTGGCAATTTATTTTTCATATATATTTTGCTTGTAAATATCATCATGTGATTGTTCTGCTTTTCAAACAAAAAGGAAAAGAATATCCGTTGTGAAATTCTAACAAATGAAAGTATTATCTGTAAAACAAAGAAGGCCAAACACTGCAGGGTTTCAGAGTGAACTGAGCGCACATTCCCCCACAAAATCAAAAGCAAGTGTGAAATCCCCAGGAGCCTTTTCACACTCTCCCTCTTGGTTTTGTGTTTTTGGTTTGGTTTTTACACAAGGTCAAAACTGCTTTCAATAGGATTTTTGGTTTTAAAGGAATTTTAGTCTAGCTATTAAATGGAACTAACTTATATTAAAAGAAAAAGGTGGTTTCTCATGCCCTCAACACCTCTAAAAACTTTAAGGATGGTTTCACAATCATCCCTGCTTTCTGAACAGACATGACGCCAGATTTCATGCTGCACTTACGCGCGTACTTGTTTCATTGCGCCACAGCTCATTTCATCACACGAAACCATCAGAGAGCATTTACTTTTACTGAGAGCATTTGTTTTTACCGAGCTATGTGAGCATAATGCCAGTAGAAAGACAATTACATGTATTTTGCCTCCAGAACGAGGCTGGTGATTCAAAAGCTGATTTGAATCAACATCATGCACCTTGCCCTCAGTGGGATTCACGTGAGCATGTCAGGAGAGCGGCCGAGAGAGCCACTTCCAAGAGAGGCTCTTCCCCAGCCTGAGGAAGCCGCGCTACTCAGGACGGTCGTTTTCCCACTGCCTGCCTGGTCACCCAGCACCTCAGCACGGCCAAAGAAGGGACATCTAGTTCACACACCCAGCTGGGTCTTCTCCGCGTCACAGCAGGCTCCCCAGAGCAAGCACTGTGTTACTGGGAGCGTACCAGGGCACAAGCCCTGCAGGGTAAAGCCAATGCTGTGAACTACGTTCAGAAGCAACAGAAAAAACAGGACTAAGATGGATTTAATATATTTCCATTAATACTTTCAACACTGTAAGCGAAGCACCAGCTATGCTCATCAGTATTTCTTTGGATGTTCTTAAACTTACTCAAGCTTGAAGGTAGGTTTTTTTCATCTCAAGCGTCTTCAAACCAGATTGAAAACCATCTCTGCAGGGAGGCTGGAGTGGCTCCAGAAATCATTTTTAATCTGGGGGCCCAAAACTGTTGTGGTAGAGGGTGCAAAAGCTGAGACCCAAGCCGAGAGTTCATCCGCACTGAGTACATGTCACCACACCGAGCAAAGCCAAGGGCAAGCAGATGCCAGCTATACTTAGCTTGTCCCCTGCTGCTGAATCAATTCACTGTGCGTCTCCTCCGCATGAAGTGAAGTGCCAAGCACGTGGCTGCGTCCCCGATCTCCTCTCAACTCCTGGTGCGCTGCGCTTTTTTATAGCCATAAAAGGCACTTTAAAAGAAAATGGAGACTGAGAAAATGAGCTGAGTCAGAGTGCGAGCTGAAGCCAATTGCCTGGATCTCCTCTTCATTGACGAGATGCTAGATTAGAGTAATTCTCCCTTTCCCCTTGGTTAAGCTCTTGGTGTGTCTTTCAGAAAACATATGTTCTGAATTTCTGGGGTGCTGAGTGAGAAAAGCGACATGCCAGAATTGTGCTCTCCTTTACAACTCACTTCAATGTAAACGTGTAGAATACTGTAGTCAATCTTCTAATTAACATTGGCATCATTACTATGAAAATGAAAGACTGAGTTGGCAAGAAGACTTACAAACAGTTTTTTATGTGAATAATTAAGCTATAGCTAAGCTTGCACTGGAACCTTTTTACAAGCCTCTGATTACAGTTACCAGCAAAATATCTCCAAGACATTTAAAGAATTAGAGTTAATAGAGTTCTAGAGGAAGAGGCAGGACCAGAGCTGGTAGAAACTAAACTAGTCCACCACTACCCTCACTGGCAGGTTATTTCTGTGCAGCAGCCATCCCACGCTGCTTAAACAAATACCCATCCACACCATCTGCAGTTCGGGGCAGAAAGGCACAAGCAGCAATTAATGACCAGACAGCAGGCTTTAAAAAAAAAAAAAAAAAACAAAACAAACACGTTTTTCTGCATTTGTACCTATTTGCGTGTGAGTTATTAATGAATTAAAATATGTGGAGGCAGAGGGATTTAATACAATGTTGTAAGTTGTTATTAAATATTTATACAAAGTCACAGCTTTGCACAGCTCTTTTATCCGTTAGTGAGTTTTATGTTACTGGCTAGTTTACACTGAAAACATCTTACTGAAGTCTGTTAACAAATAAAAGCTGCCATTTTAGAAGCTAATTACGTGGGGCACTCAGCACAACAGATGTTAAGATAAAGATTCAAATCCACAATGATGAGGTTTTTTTTCCAAAGTGATTTGATAATCCTTACTCTATTTCCCTTAAAAGTTGCAAGGCTGTTTACTACTCAAGCGTGAAAGTTACACACAGGAAACACAGTGATGTACGATTGTGCGAGGGAGGTATAATATGCTACACAACAAATCTTATTGAGCAAAACCAAATATCAAAGTCAAGTTCAAAAGAAAAAGTCTATCAAATTTAAGATCAAAACTAGATCTTAAAAAATTAAGCTCACTAGATGTTTTCACAAATATAAAACGTTTTAGTTCCAAACAGCTCCAACGTTACTTTAACCGTAACTGTTCTGTTACATTGCATAACCAACTTTGTGTCCTTCCGCGTGAACCCCGAAGGAAGAGATGGCTATTACTTTGTGCAGTTACTGAGCTTTGTGAAATGCAAGAAGTAAACGCAGTACCTACAGTGAAAACTTGATTGTTAGGTTTAAATTCCTAACAACTACAGTATCCACAGATGAACCAGTAGGGGCGGAAAAAATGGCACTAGGGCACCAGGTTACTAGCGTAACCTAAGCACGGTTCCCCTGGAAGCATTAAAGAAGCTCCAGCGCAGCTACATCCATTAGCTAAGGCTGTGAGCTATGACTTCAGCATGATATTATCCCCGTGCTTAAGTCACAGTGAAGATCTAGCACACTCGAAGCAAACAATAAATGTAAGTCCCGTAAGATTTGAAGGACTGCATACTGCCAAAAAAGGCAGTTTTATTTCCACTACTGAACGCTTGGAAGATACAAGCAACCAAGAATGGACAACCGGAGTCTGTTAAGACAGTCAGCAGTTGCTGTAATGACATTTTCATGGCAAAACCCAGAACTGTGGGGTATTTTGGTATTGTTTGATTTTGCTTTTAAGTGTTTGCACTTGTCTGGATGAAACTAAAAAGTGCTTGTTAGGACTGCAATCTCTAGCAATTTCTGAGCCATCAGGCAGCTGCCAGCCAATAATACAAACACTAAAAGCATTTGACAAGAGAACAAAAAGCACAGGCAATGATATGCAGATGGATTTTGGAACTAATGGCCAGAAAGTCTACCAGAAAACTACTTTTAGCTGGCCAATATGAATGAGAGCACAACTTTTTCCTGGACTTGCTATTATCACTTGCACCACCTCTGTTTCATGTCCCAGCCAGGAGTAGTCCCAGCGGTCCCAGCGATAAGCAGAATACAGCAGAAAGATCTACCAGGTCCAAACTCTGCTATCTGTAAATATCCTGAAGGCCTCACAATTGGCCTTCACTGCACGGGCACTCTGTTGACTAACACTCAACTTCTTGTCCGCCAGGACCCCAGATCCCTCTTTGCTAAGCTGTTTCCTAGTCAGCTGGACCCAGGGTGCGCATGGGGTTATTCCTTTGCGCTTGCCCTTATCCCATTCTCTCTCCTTCAATTCAATATAGGCTACTTGGAGCAATAACAACATGCCACAAACCCCATTGCAATGGGGCAAGAAAAGACATCCTACTTTTGTAGTAGTGGTGCCAACACTAAGACCTCTCGGTGCTTACAAAAGATCAATTACTAGATAAATAACAGCTTTCTCAAACTCAACTCAAGCAAGCGATCCGGTGAAAGAGCAGCACTAAGCTGGTACCATCACTCCCCTTTACAATAAAATCCCTTATGTCACAATAGCGCCAAACAAATCACTGGACCACCCCCTCATGGTGGTCCAGTTAATCCTAAATCCCTGTCTTAGATCTATTACATTGAATGCTTGGTGCTGGCAATACTGAGTCCAGGACAAAGTATAAAAGGCAACAGGGTTTGGCTTTTTTTGATGAAAAAAGGCAAACACATCTACAGAGACATTATCCAAATTTAAACAACTACATGCCCCTTCTTCCACTCCTCTTCCCCCAGAAATACCATGGAGCTGGCATTATTTCTTAACACATTTGGGTTCTACAGATTCACGGCATATCTCTGGTGAATTCTGCAGTGAACTAGAGTCACCTGTAGCCCAAATCACTTAATCACTTTTTGTCCTTCCCATTATAGCCATTCCCCTTCTCCCTGACTTGCTCTCTGGGTTTCCTACAATGAAAGATACCTACTTTGATTCCCTGTATTTCTCCTGCACCTAGCAACTTCTCCCTCCCCATATATTTGGCTCCAGAATTACCCAACAGAATAAAGATGTCAGATCAGTGTTGAGAAAATGCAAAGTATTTCAGAGAGAATGAGATTTGAATCTTAAGGCTAGACTTTGGGCCATCCCCTTTAAAAAGAAAATTAAAGATATGGTTGCTAGATTCAGGAAAAAAAATGCAACTCAGAGAACAATATGGCCACAAATACGTTAAGGTTATTGCCTGTTCTAAAAATGCAGCCAAGCTGTATCCTCTTGTTCTTTTTAAGCTGAGAAGGCGTAACTGGAGTATTACTTGATTACCTAATATTAAAAAAGGAGAAAAAAAAAGAATCCCTGTAATAGCCCACAAAAAAAAAAAAGAACTAAAAATGAACTCTGGATCAACAGCTCCACCAGTTCAGATGTACCTATTGAAGAAAATAACACTTTTTTCTTCATTTTTGAAAATGCGAATCTGAGGCTACGGATACCTACCATCACCACCTATCACCTCCTAAGTGAAATTCCTTCCCTTTCCATAAATTTGCTAACTTTTCTTGGTTGAAGTCACACAAGATGTCAGAATTAGGTCTCAAAAGCTAACAAATTAATCTTGTCCCAGCATATCACTCTGCATTCCCCCATATCACTCTGCAGCAAGTGGTGGTGTGCTGCAGACTCCTGCAGTAGCCACTTACCTTAGAAACAAAACAGTCTGCTATAGCCACAGGATCATTTTCGCAGTTTTCCAAATCTTGCAGAAGTTCACTAAAACAAAGAACAGGAAAAGGAAAGAAAATTATTGCACACCTTTGAATAGACACACCTGTACACTCAGAGCCAGACAGCGCCTCATCATTCATGGCACTGATAACAACACAGGGAGTCCTAAAAAGGGAACGAGAAGCCCTTTGGTGCACGTCTTCCCCCCTAGATGTATAGCTGCTGGGTTTTTTTTTGTTCTTTGTTTGGATGCAGAGGAGCACTTTAAGGAAATGGTATTCCCACATACCATTCCCACGTACATCACAATGACCATGGATTGCTGGTCTCCTAAGCAAAGCTGAGCCTCTTCCTTCAGACTGACAGCTCTTCTATGATACTCATAGCAGTGTAAGTCAGACAGTTCTTCAGCTCGTGTATCAACTAACACAATTTAAAACTAACAAAATTTAAAAGATACTGAAGCACATGCCCTGTCCTATTAATACTTCATATGTTCTAGGAGTTTTACTTGACTGAGGGAGATGAGAAGCTGGTCTGAAAAACACAGATGAGAATCAGGGATGGATTACACGTACAAGAAGAATGGTAATAAGCTCACTCAGGAAAATTTGTCTACCTTTAGTGGGTCTCTTCACTGAAGAAAAATGGTTAGCCTGGAAAAAGTTTTCTGGAAGGGAATATATAAATTCTACATGCATAAAAATAAAACCTTACTGAGAGGATTTTATAATTTTGACATGCCAAGCAGGAAATGAATTCATTCTAACAGGAGCAAAGCAATAAGGGAGCATGTTCACTGTTGTATGAAACTCAGTTCTCGAAAGCCAATTCAGTGAAAGAAAGAGCTCAGGCAGAAGAAAACCTCAAAGGTCTCTCCTTGATCCAAATAGGCTTTAGTCTTACTGAAAGATGTACTTGGAAAAACGAGAGGAGAAGATGAGTTTTCTGCCAAATTGTTCTTTGATAGAACTTTTCTTCCCACCCCCACCCCTACTTCCCATCAGATGATTTTCCGTTTTGGGCTGCTTTTCTCCCGGGTCACAGCTGGTTCCCTGAATGAGTTTTGCACAAGAGCTGCTAAGCCTATGCCTAGGGAACTACCCTTTTCCCCTCTAAGCTTGCACAATTTCCCTCTGTAAGAAAAGGAGCAAACCAGAAAATTTTCCTGACTTGTTCTTTGCTTCTCTAATTACTGGAGGAAGGAAGGGGAGAAATCAGCAGCCAGTCACAAGGAACAAAGACAGACAAAGACCTTCGGTTCAGTGGTCACTAAGCCAGTCCGTACAGCAACAATTTAACCTCCACACCTCAACTTCTCCCTTCAGCAAAACGCGAATAAAAATATGACCCTTGCTTGATACCCCACCCTCATGAAGCTCCTTTACATCAGCAAAAGTAGGAAGCTGTAGCAATGGTGACCATAACCATTAGTTATAATGGCTGACTGTGTTCCACAGATGAGCTTTGGAAATAATACTGAACACAGTGAACAGGCTCAGAGGACTCCTGCTGTCCGGCAGGCAGACGTCCTCCCAATGGCTTAGGGTATGTAGCACCTTGATGGCCATTTTATTCCTACTGGTCTCCTATAATACCACACTATTTCTCCTACAGGATACAGTAATGCAACACTTAAAGATGTTACATATTCATGCAATGAGTCCAAGTTTATGCAGTAAATATGCTAGTGGCTTGTATCTTTGGCACAAGCCCATAGTGTAAGGGCTGTGCTTTGAAAGATTTTGTTACCTGCACTGCACTCTCTCCTGTCTCACCCGGCTGGTAAGAACGGAATTGGTAAGAGCAGCCTGCCACTGTAAAAGTAACAAATCTGTCATGCTCAAGAATCCTGAAAAACTTAAATAAATTCCTATAGTACCGAGTTGTCATGCGAAAAAGCAGGGCTATTATTATAGGCTACATCTAAGTACCTGGCAGGTGGCAGAAGAGACAACAGAGAAAAGCATTAGTTCCCTTCACCTGAATATCCAGAGGTTTTAGGCTGTTCACAGGTGGTACCACCGCTCTCGGCCTCTGCGACTCGCTCCCGCCAACCGCCCAGAGGGAGGGAGCACGAGGGGGCACCGCTAGAGGAACCCCCTGCTCTTGCAGCCGAATCACTAACAAGACTCAGTTTGAAACATGCCATGAGTGCCAGTGCCATTTAAGACCCTGTACTGAGTTATACAGCTTAAATTATTATGGGCTGGAAAAAACTGCGTCTGTACGATCATCATCAATAGCTACTGCTAATTCCTTTGGGATGAGAAAGGTAAGCATAAAGAAACTGATAATTTTTCATGCAGTACATTCGTTACCTTTTCAAGTCAAATGAATAAAAGTCTCATTACAATGTCTTTTAGGATGCTTCGATTTTTTGGAGTATGAATTATTTTCAAGACAATACAATATCTTCCCTCCGTGGGTGAAGACTTTCAATAGGACAAAGTGCAGATTAGTATCAAGCTGTTGACTACAGGAGGTCAAGAGGAGCAAGATAATCACATTTATAGGTCTACAAATAATCACCATATTTGCACACACAATTCAGGCGAGGCATTTTTTAATTTTTTTTTATTTTATTCATTTTATATCATCACCAGACCATTTTAAAGCAAGACACAAGTATTTTTCTCCTCTGTTTCAATCCAAATTGGAGCGAGTGAGAGATAGTAATGACAGGGACATCGGACAGGCAATTTGCGTGGAATGGAAACACACAGGAAACAGCATGGTTTGTCCTGAATACACTACCAAAAAAACCCAGCTGATGACCAAGTACTGTGAAGTCTAGCCATAAATGCTAAAGCAACAGCATCTCTGAAAAACTTAATTCACTCAGTGCCTGACAGAGCATGGCATTTTAAACAAAAATGGACAAAGCAGGCACAATCCAGTCTTCCCGGTAGAATATCTTCCCCATATAAAGTTCTGGAAAATTAATCTGAAAAGTCCAGACTTTCAGTAAAAATTAAAAAGAAATCAAGAGAAATTTAGCCTTGATACAACTTCACTGTGGCCAAGACTAATTTCTTTCCACTCAGAAAAAAAAACAAACCACAAACCTCTTCCACTAAAGGTGAGTTCTTACAGGTTTTACGAAGGCTCCTCCTGACAACAAGGCAGCCCTTACCCCCGTGAAGCTCAGAGCACAGGAACTGCTGAACACGGCAGTTGCAGAAAACGGCCCTGCACCCTATTTGTTTGCTTCAGTAGTCACCGATGGACAAGGACCCTGCAGAATGATCTGTGTCAGCAGCAGAGGTTTCAGCTTGGCCTCTGCTAAGATCGTCTGAGTGTTGGTAGAAGCACTAAACTTGAGCACATTTCTCTGCAGACTTCCCATTTCAGAATCAAGTCATGGTAACAGGTAGAGAATTTATCCTAAACTGACACTGGGAAAAATCTCCAGGGAAGAACGGCAGCAAATGCTGACTTAGAGAACACTTTCCCCTTCTGAATAAATAAGTTAGTAGTGGGGGCACTTTTCCCAAGAGATGGAGCAGGACTAGTGGACCAGTATATAATCAGTGAGTCTGCTTTAAGAAATAGCTTTCCAGGAAGAGATCACAGTCACAGGACTAGCAGTTACCATCCTGACCATCACTTCTGCCACTTAATGCAACACCTAAAAATCCTGAGTAGCTTAGCTGAGAGAAATTCCCATTTACCGAAAGGAAATTTCTCAGACCTACACAAAGTCCAAAAAACCTGATCAAATGGTTTGAGAAAAACACGATCATTCTGAAACTGTAAAATGATGCTCACAAAAAGCATCTGAAACTACCAACACAGAACGGCCAAATGGACCTTTTTCAAAGATAAAAATAAATAAAAAGGCTCTATAGTATGGTTAGGACCCAGAAACTACATGCCAAGTTTCGCACAGGAGGGAACTTAATCCTGAAAGCTATATTGGGATCTACAATGAGTGTTCAGTCTGAAAAGCTCACAATTTCCATGTAGAATTTTAAATTAGAAGGCCTGAAGTACATTAGTAATTTACTAGAGGCTTTAGACAACTTTCCAGTGAGTTTTAACCATTGTAATATATCCATCTCTAAAATTGCCCCAAAACCGCTTTTTTTCTTTTTTTGCTTTTTAACCTCTGCAAATATTTTTTTTTTGCAAGTCAATTTTTCTGTATAGTGACTGATCATACTTGAAAGTACTTTTGTTAGGTAATATTTGCAATGATGCTGGTATAAATGTCTCCTAACTACCGAGCCTGCCATTCCTCTAGCTTTTGAAGGATCAGAAAATATAATGGCCAGGACTGTTTTTTTCCATCCTGTGACTGCTGGGAAGCTGTAAGCTTACAATCTGTGTCTCATGGCTCTAAAACACATGATCAGGCTACCACTGTGTATTTACTATCGTGTTAGCCATTCAGTCAAGTCAGCTGTAGCCGAAGCAGGACACAGCTGCTTTCTAGTTAAGTGTACTTCCATTACTCTGCAGTAGCTGTTTTAACTTTCAGGAAAAGATTTTTAGGTTTCATCTTTGTCCGTAAGTTCTGAACAGATCCGTCCCCACTCTTCCCTTTGACACTGATCAGCAATCCCAGCAGCTGAAGCACTTTACAGTAGCTTCCCATGATGATGGAAAAAACATTGAAGATGCTCTTTGACACTAGCCCTCCCCTTTTGATTCAATTAAATTATATGTTCTTCAGAAAACACTGTAGTTTGTGAGATGTTTTTTCGACTACAGCAGAGTTAAGAGAGCTTTTACAGGAGTAATGGGATATAAAAGACGTGGGAACTTTATGCCAATATATTTCTTACATCAATTGAATACTCAGGTTTTCCTTAAATGTTGAAGAAGTTAATTATTTTTATAGTAACAGAGGATTCAGACAGAAGTATCATTAGCATGCCCCTAAAAGTGCAGATACCACAGGTCCCACACAATGCAGCACTAGCTATACAAGCAAGAAATTTTACTTCAGGCTTCAAATATACACTAGAATCACATCTGCAGAGTTTTAGAGAAGGATGTAAAGATATTGAACAGAAGTCTTCAATAAATGGAAAGGTACTTGAACACAGTTTTGAGAAATTAATTGAGGGAGCCCCTAGTAGTATAAAACACTACAAAAACCAGATCTGGGTGATGTATAGCGGTACACAAAAGGACTCAATATAGCAGGAATAAAACGACACCTCTAGTAAGGTGAGAATTTCATTCACAGTGGTCTTGCATTAGGCTCAGTTAGGGAACAGAGCAGGCTAGGCTTATATTCATGGAAATACCCAGCATGAAAACAAAATCAGTAAACGGAGACCACATTTGAACTATAAAATAAACAGCTAAAAAAATCTGATCTCAGCAAACCAACCCTGCTGAGAATCAAAGAGTATTTCTTAATTTATATATCTTGGCTGTATTAAAGTGATTAAAGAGTATTTGCTTGGCTTGCTCCCTCCCCATTAATGCAGGCTATTGAACTGTTTTCATTTAGTTAAATACGAATTTACCTGTTGAAACGGTAGATATCCCGTATGTTTCCAAACAGGGCTGATCGCTCTTCTGTCCCCAGGGAGAGCTTGGTCTGGTCGGTGATACAGTCAAGGTAATCCTACAAGAGAAATGAGAAGCAGGCCTTCAGACATTTCCTCCTTTTCTAGATCAGTAAACGGAGCTATGTTTTATTGTACAAGATGAGTCTCTTCCTATCAGTTTCACCTTATTATTACAGCAAAGCCTTCAGCAGCCCCTCTGTGAACAGTCACTCTATTATGAAAGGTAACAGTGCTTATCTGTTCATTGAAACCAAGACAATAACAAAAGACTGAATGCTAAGTTATAGCCTTAGACAGGACAGCCGACATTTATCTTGCTACTGATATACAAATGTATTCGGATTTCATTCACAATGACAGTTTAATTGATCGTTTAACTGGCTCAAAGACAAAAAAACGTAAAAATAAGAGATGAAGAATGTCATTTAATGCAGTCTTAGTAACAGAAAACCTATATAACGAAGAACAGAAAGCATAGAAGCAACACAGGCTCAGAAAAGCAACCACTGCACTAACTATTTTTTCTTTAAATCATAGTTAAGAAAATAATCTGAGTTTGTAGAGGACAGATCTCAGTGTATATATGTGCACGTAATTTAACCACACATACAGTCACATTGCAAATTACATTGCTATATACCCTACCGAAGATTTCCTTTTGTACTTACAAGAGCGATAGCACCTCATCCGGGGACTTCAGTTGAAGAGGAACAAGACAGCTAGAAAGACCTCAGATCAGCAGTGTTCTGGGGGAACAACTTTTCCATCTCTTCCCTCACTTTGATAAGAGCTCAGCTCCTGCAGTGTCACCTTTCATTCTGTTGCTGCTACAGCATTAAAATTTCTCAGACAAAGGCAAACAAATCCAGCAGGCTATTAACTAACTACAACTCATAAACCAAGAAACCCAATGTGCTGCCACATTCATGAAGAAATTCTGCTGGAGGATGGAAATAAAGTAAAAGTGAAAACAGCTGAAACAATGTGAAATAAAAATAAATAAAATCCCTTAGCCTGGGGTAGACAACGTGGTGTGGCAACCTCCCAAAAGCAACACAGCATTCCACGGTGCTGCAAGGAAGGAGCCCTGCAAAACGTCAATGAGACCATGAAAACTTCTAAAATACAACTGTGTTCCAGAGTCGTAAAGAAAAAAGTATTATAGAACACATACATTTGCCAAGATTTATTCTCTGTGTAAATCCCGTGAAGACAAAAGGATTGGATCAACTATGGATCTGACTTCTGGATTTTAGATACCCTCATAAGGATGGTTAAGAATTGCAGCGCTTGACCCTCCGTTCCCTTATCCTTCTTTCCAACTGAAATAGTGTCAGCAGAGTCACTGGTGTAACCAAGATTCAGGTTTAGGTACCAGTAGACTTTCCTGTCCCCTCTCCCTATCCTAATGCTCAATAATCCACACTCTTTCATCACCTCCAGTTAAAAGTACCCCTCATCACAAGCAATACTCAGTATTTTTTGCCAAGGGAAAACAAGCAAGTCTATTCCAAGCCAACATCAGTGTCTTTAAGAAGAGCAACAAGCAGCAGTGGGCATGCAAGCAGGCAGGTCCCCGGAGAGCCACCTCATCTCTTCTGCGATGGCATCTGACCTGTACGCTACCTTCTCTCCTAGCTGACAGTAGCTGTCCTTGAAACATATGTGCGCAGTAAGTCATTGGAACCACATCCCTGAGACACCCCGAACTTGTCCTTGGCTTTTTATTTGTACTCAGAAGCTGCAGAAGAGTAAAAGGTTCAGGATGGTGAGGCAGACAGGACCGCAGCAAGCAACACGCAAGGTCAAAGGCAGAAGCAGATGATAAGATTCAGGGCTAATCCAGCAGTAGCTAAATAATCTTTTATGCCCACTAATACAAATCTGCATATAAAGGCAAAGAACAGAAATGCTCCAGTGGAATTGTAATCCTCTGAAAACATTTTTAGCACTGCGGGAACACTGCAGCACCCCGAGCTGGTATGACGGGGTGGGTTGCAGAGGAATGGAAATCTTACAAGGAGTAACTCCATAGAGCGTATTTACTGAATAAAGAGGAGTTCCTTTCAAATTCATTCATCTCAGCATAGCTGGAGCTTGAGTTTCTTCAAAATAACAAACAGTCCACAGTTATTTCCAGCATCGTGGACAGTACTATAAGCATGGCCTGGTTTGTGGTCCTTTTGTCCTCTTTATCCTGGTTTTTCTTCCACATACGCATACTCTTCCCAGTCTTTCACCGACCCTTAGTAAGAAAGAAGGAACCAAGTACTGCCTAATGCTCCTGCCAAGCAGCTGCCTGCAGGTGCTTTGGCAGTTTTCCAGCATCCACATAGCATATGCCAGTATCAGGTTATACCACACACCCGCAGCTTGTCCTCTCTTTTGCTAAAAGTTCCTCAAGACCGCGCTTCAGGCCCCCTTCTCCTCCCAGCGTCAGATCAGAAGCAAACCAGAAACTAACGGTTGGATTTGTGCTTACCTGGAGTAAAGGGGGACGGTCATTTGCTTAAAACGCTTGGGATTCAGAGGTACCTTGTATCCCACCTCGTACTGTTAGGGAATCACAGAGGATTTGGGGACTGCTTTCATGTTTTTACTTTCTATTTTTGTTAATATTGCTGACTTGAGGCTTGTGCAAGTCCGGCAGCTAGGGACACATTTACGTTGCTGTTACATCTGTAAAGTGGGTACCTGAGCTGGACATGAACGGCCTAATGCGGCACTGAGAGGAGGGTTAGCCACAGCAGCAAAAAAGCTTCAGATATACGTGTTTAGGTGAAAGAGGTGGACATTGGACAGTCTTGATGCAGTGGTCCGACCAAGGCCAGGCAGAGCGCAGCAGCGGACCACTGGTACCGGCACAGCAAGCGGGGACCCTTCTGGTTATAGTGCTTTATAGAGCATGTGTAAAGGTTTCATGAACTCATCCAGGAAACAGATGCAGTATTGGCATATAATGTCCTCTGCAAGGACACCACCACAGGCAGATCAAAGCTACCCAGCCATGGGGTTATTCCTAATTATTTCTTAGCAAATGGTACTTTACCCCTATGGCAGTCACTGCAACCTCCTGCAGCATATCAACAGCTGTTATCATCTGAAGCCATAATGAAAGGTTTGGAGCTACAAGATAACAGGGAAGGCTGCAACCGTAAAGACACGGCGCAGAAATCAATGAAATTTATCAGAACAGAGTACTTTATTTGTTTCTTGTCAGCATCTATGGACCCTCTGTCGGCACCAAATGATTTGTTTATAACCTTTGCCTTCACTAGCCTTTTATTGCTTCTCTGCAGTTATGGCAAAAACATTTAGCTTATTTTATAGGAGAAAAAAACTCCACAAATGCCATTCTCCTTAGATTGATTTATGGAGCAATGGTATTGCACACTTTTGCCATCCTATTTCCTGAAACTCTCAAAAAACTAGAGGAGTCTTGCCAGACTGCCCTGCCTTCCTTGCTGGGTTTGACGTTCTCCCCATTTGTCTTTCATCACTCCAAACCCATCAGGAGGAATGTCTGTTCAAAGCTGCGTATCTGACTACCGTCTCCTCCTCCATAATCACACAAGAAAGATCTCTGGAACAACGAAATGATGACAATACTAACCTCAGAGGCTAGAAAATAATTACACAAATTGGAAATGAGAGAAAACTGTCAAGAAAAGGATGAAATGAGCACAAATATCTTCATGTATTGATTAAACTATTTTTTTCTATGACCAAACTTTAGAAATTTAATGCAAATTAGTGGGATATTTTCATCTAGTTGCCCAGGTTTTCCTTCAAAAACAGACACACACTTAGCTTTAAAAACAGGCTACAGGCTGAACAATAGCAAATAATAAGTCAGCCGTTCACACGGGAATGTTAAAATTACATGTTAAAATTATTAGTGTTAATGGTAACGTCAACATGGTAACGCTTAAAAAAAAAAAAAAAAATGGGTAAAAGCCACATTGCCTTGTAAAACAAGAATCAGTTTTTATCCTGACCTGCAAGAAACATATATACTATAGAAGGTCTTAGCAACCCCTTTACAGAGCAGGACTGTGCATATATGAATATCACCAAAGATATGGAAAATTCGTGAGAGAGCAGCATTGTTGCATACAGAATCACAGAACAGCTTGGCTTGGAAGGGACCTTTAAAGGTCATCTACTCCAACCCCTTTGCATGCACACCTTTACCAAGAGGAAGGCAGACAAAACTCTGAGTATCTGATTAAATATCAATACCAAAAAAAAAAAAAGAAGAAAAAAAGAGAAGGATTCTACCCGCCAGGAAACGCTGCTTTCCAGTGCCTAAACACAGGCTGCAGGAGAAAGCAAAGCTGCTCTATGTCTCTGGACTTCAGCAACACCCACTTTGGCTCAAGCGCTGAGGATTTTCATCAAGAAAACTCAGTCGCTGACCAAAAAATGCTTAAAACCAGGTACTTATCAAAACTCCAATGACTTCTAGTGTTGCAGCATGAGGAAGAATACGTAATATTAAATCAAGCAGGACCTAAATGCAGACAGCACCATAATATCACTCAGACCCCCATTTTCTGATATTCCCTAGATCTTTGCTACGGATATGGCAGATTTTACTCCTAGATGCTATACCATACTCACAGGCATATTTTTGCCTGACTCCCCTCTACCCAGCACAGATGCACATGGCTCAAATCAGACGTCTGTGCAGAAGAGGAACCACTGAAACGGTTCAGCAGCCTGGGGCACCTAAGCACTATTTCCATACTATTTTGAGGAAAAGGCTGCAGGACAGAAGGAAAACATGCCACAAACCGGACCCTGTTTGTAGTCTGCCAGCTAGGCCCATGCTGACCAAACATCTACATACCTGTAACCAGAAAAAGCTGGAAAACAGTTGTTGTACAACAGAATAACTACTATAACATGCTCCCTATTGCCAATTCTGCTGATAACATACGTAATTATAATCTGTGTCAGTTCCCCTTTTGCCTGATTTTTTTTTTCTGTTCTTTTTTTCTTATTATTTATGGATTTATCAGGCAAGTACAGCAACATACTCTGAACGCCTTGTGGGTCAAAAAATAGCACTGACTGCCCACAACAGGTGGCCAAGGATGCTGAATTCTGGTCAGAGCAGCTCACTGCAGCTCTTTTCAGTTACTCAGAATACAACTGTACCCTGCAAAGTGAAGGTGCACTTGTAAACCATACATACATTGCTTTCTTGCTCTAGTTCCTTTGGGTATCTCAGTCCAAGGACTGACTGAGATCTAAATCAAATCCATCTCCTTCCCATATCAAACCCTTTTGTCAGGATTTCTCCTTAAAACACATCATTATCTCTATTGTCATCACCTTTCACGACGGAAGACGACAAAAGACTATTTTAGTGCAGGTCTCCTGTAATCTGCACAGCAGTTTACTTGGAGACACCTGTAACAAAACATTTCATGCAGCCAAACTTAACACGTTTGTGACTTCTTTCTTCCTCTCATCTTGTGTCTTCCATATTCTTCCTCTTTCAGCCTCTGTAACCAGTCAAAACTGGGTCACATATCTATAGGCAGTCTCATTTTGACTGAAACCATCCTTCCCTTCTGGGAGTGAAAATGCTTGCCCAATTGCTCTTACAACCGCTTCCCACCTGCCATCCCGTGTCAAAGCCCTTGTCGTTTTCAGGCCCCCAGAGACAGCCCGGCATGTTCCCACGTGGCAGGCAGAAATCCATGCCTGTCAAGATAATTAGCACCCTTAACCTCACACTTCTGAAACTCCTCTGAAGGAGGAGCAGAGGTGGCAGGAGCCCGGCTTCAGTGTCTTACCTGTATGGATTCAACAGGCAGAGGATGAACTTTTCAAACGCTCTTTCCTGCGATGGTGAGAATTTGCTACCTGACCGCCATCATCTCTTGTTCCCACATGAATAACACAACCACTAACCCAGGCTGCAAGTAACACAATAACATTGTCATACAGCAGGCTAATACAGCTTAATACTTATTATTTAACTAATAGGCATATTTTTAATTGTAGATACAGTTTGAGTGCCATAAAAAACAGAAACCTATTTTATTTCTGCTACAGATGTTGCACATTAATGATGCCAGTAAATCACACCTCAGAAAATGATTGTGCTGCCCACCATACAGCTTCTCCACATGTAACCCCAAAAACTTAAATAAAGAAGGAAATTTCTGCAAGCATGTCTTTCCACATTCTGATTTTCATAGAAAATGGGGCGGGAGTGGTGGTGGTATTTGGTGGGGTTTTTTTAAAGACATCTGAAGCAGGAAAACCCTCACATAAGCCAAAGCACGGACAGGTCCGAAAGATCAGCACCTGTCTGGGGCTATGCACGGCCCTGCCACCAACCGACAGCCAAAGCCAGGGTCTTTCTGAGGACAACACAGACTTGGAGACGTGACCTCCTCTGCTCACTTCAGCAATGGGAGCAGAAAGCTCCTGCGCTCCGTGCACTTCCTAACCCCTGTTTCCATTCACTTGACATCCCTCAGTGCCTCATGCATAAGACTGGCACTTGTCAGCGCTAGCAAAGCTCTGTGGGAAAGAGCCCCCTCAGGCCTCGCAGGTGGGCTCTGAAGCACCCACCTACATGCTGCCATCGAGGGTGAAGGGTGAGGAGAATACCTCCCACTACTGACAGTCAGCGAATGTCCCAATGGGAATGGCCAAAGTAATCTGTATGCTTTATACAATCTGTTACTAGATAAGGGTTGTGATTGATTTCTTTCCTGGCCAATGTCTGTGCAGAAGAGCGGAGTCTCTGACCTGGCAGGAGGGCACCTTGCTGGCATCAGACCCTGGGTGGAGGTGGTGGAGGATGCCATACCGCGCTCACCTGTGTTAATGACCAGCTTCCTCAGAACCAACCAATTTACACGTGCGGTCGGCTCACACGCAGCCTGTGAATAACAGCAATAAAGCAGATGTGATACAGTAAGACGATACTTCACTGACTTCGTGTAGAAAGGGCAAAGATTGATGGTAAGAGTCATGAGAATATGGTATGAAGGAAGACTAAAAATAGAGGACATTTAAGTTTTCTTTCCACTGTTTAGCATTGCAGAGTAAGGTGATCATGACAGACTTCTCCCAACACTTTCCACAGTGAGGGTTCTGCAAAAAAGTTAAAGTTAAGTTAAAGTTAACAGTATTAACTTACATTTTACCTACACAAGAGAAGGGGAAGAATTTTTTTTTTCCATGTAGCTATTCTTGAGTGACAGATTTTCTATAATCAGTGTGATTTCCTCACCTACATTACAGATGTTAAAACACTGGCCCATTACAGATACTAATGACTGGAAGCAGTGACCCCTAGTAGGTCCCTTTGACTTCATCCACATGCATGGAAAGCCACGGGGGGGCACGTGTCAGCCAAAATTAGCTGTGAGGAATTCCTGAGTCCTAACACTATGTTTTGCACCTCTAAACCGCAAGCTTTCTTTGGTTTAGGCTGCCTTTGAACAGTTGTGTCCATGCAGAAGATGAGCACAGGTGGGGTTGTATACAAAGTTAGAAATTTCTAGGGCACGTACATGTCAACAACGTAACACTCAGGAGATCGTATCACAGGAATTCAAGTTGTCAGAGTACAGCTAGTCCCAGGAACTGAACTGAAGCATTTGCTCTGGAAAACTTTGCAAGTGAGAGGTCCCTCAACACTCCCTATGTTGTTCCACCAAGTTCATCCGTAAGGTCCTCAGACTAGGACAACAGCCCCCCCACTAAGCATGGCTGTGAGGTACCACCATAGCTTCCTGCACCTGTGGGCAGGTGCCCACCGCTTTAGAGCCTAAGCCTCTAAAGCAGGCTCTGCACAGCCGCTTTACTGAGTCCCAGTGTCAGAGGATGCCCATGTCAGCTTCCAGCACTGCCCCACAGCTACCTCCTAGGACCGGGGTGGAAGGAGGCACACGTGCTATGATGCCTACTCCACCAGGGTAGGGGTTTATGGCCTTTCTTTTTGCCCAAGCCCTGATTTCTTCTTCTGTTGTCTTTGTCCCATGAGCCATTTTAGAAGGAATGATGCATCTATGAAGCTCTCTGGAGGGTCAAAGCCTGCCACCAGGTGAGCCAGCGTTGAACTGCCAGCCTGCTTGGATGGTCTGCTTCCATGGACTTTGCCTTTGCTGAAGTGAATGTTTCCTCTAATGAAACACAATCGAAGTTCAATAATATTCCCCTGTTCAACTGTGGAAATTTCAAGCTAAAGTCTCCCATCTTAAAAAGACACCTTGGAAGCCAGGCTGTCAATTAAATCAAACTGTAACTTGATCGAGATGCACTAAAAGCACTCATAAACTGAAACTGGGATTCATGAATTGAACGTAATTGTCCCTAAATTGTCCATCATCTGTAAAGACAGTATGGGTAAATCACTGGGAACAGAAACTCACATGTAACCCCACTCAGACACTTCAGAACTCTAACTTATTGAAGTTGTAACCCACTGATTAAAACCACATCCCATGCTTATCTTCAGATATCAGCCAGCACCCACTGCTAAATCACAGCTACAGGGATTTTTCCCAGAAGCTGGCACTCAGAATCGCTACTCAGACATGCAGTTAAGAGGCAAGTTCAGAGACCAGATGGAGATCATGGGACAATAACAGACAAAATGTTTACTGACATTTCACTGCAGAGCTATGTGAGGCCTCAATCCAACCGACTTCCTAAAGTTAAGAGGAAACACACAAGACATAAGCTACAGTAATGAGGACAGCCAAATGAAAATATTAAACAGTAATTAGGATGTCAAATAGTTTGAGGTTGCTAGGCAGATGAAGTAAGTGCTCTAGAGATTTCTGAAACTAAGGCTTCAATTGAGGCTTGACATCAGTGTCAATCAACATCATTATCATCATTCAGTAACCTAGAGCTTTTTAAAAAAGTACCAGCTGAAAATGTTTAATAATTCCAAATAAAAAAAATAAAAATAAATGAAGTTCATCAGGTATAATTTAATTCTCACAACGCTGCTTAGTTGGTCTGATTATGACCTTACTAAATGACAGTCAAGCAAAGCACAGAGAATTACTAAGGCATATTTAGCCTTTGAATGTGTGAATCACCCAGGAAAGGAACCTGAGTCTTGTGCAGTAGACCCTAACCCTGTTAAACAAACTTTCCCCAATTTGTACGGCAAATGAATGTTAACATTTTTTTAAAGGAAATCTTGATATGCGTACAAGTTAAATGAGACATTCCAGAAGAGAAATGTTTATTTTAAAACACAGGAAGGGAAACTGAAAGAGTCTGTTTTCCAAAGAATAAATATGTAAACCCAGCATAATGGAGAAAATCTGCACACCATCCTAAACACACATTTATTTTAACCTTAGGAACCACATGATTCCCAGAGACTTATGGATGGCTTTTATTATTGATGTATGAACAGCAATGAAAAGGAAGCTTGTAGTAGTGGGTGGTTTGCAAGTAAAAACTTTTAAAGAGTGGTTTATTTGCAAAACGGTCTTCTCATGAAACCACAAAAAATAGCAGCTACCTCCACACCTTAATCTGTGGGAGTGGTGAGAGCGGAAAAGAGGGAGACTGCTATGTGGTTTGTTAAGCCTTCAGGTTTAAAGGTCACGGATTACTAGAAGAACATTGTTCACTGACAAGTCGTATTTAATATCAACGATATAACAAATTAAAAAGTGGGCAAATATTTCCATGGATGAGAATGGAAATGGACACAATAAGCAAATAAAATTTCAGAAACTGTGGTCTGGCTGGAAATGCAGAAATTTGTTTGGCTTTAAGATATCACTTCCACATTTTGAAATTTCTTTACAGAAATCCCCGTTGTTCTGCAAAAAAACCGTATCAGCTTACCAAAACATTTCAATATTTACCAAAAATTTCACAGCATAAGCTGCACTTCTCCCCTGCCTCTCAGCTCTCACGACCTGTCCCTTCCAACTCTACCATTCTGTGATTCTGTGACCTATTCCTCCCAATTTTGCAGTCCGGCCTCGATAAACCTGCAACTTTCCCAGAGCTGCTGCTCTGCCACGTCGAGCTCCTGATCAACAGCGAGCCAGAGGGGCAGAGGTGAACAGATCTTGCTTTTGTTACTGTCTGAATTCCAGAAGGGCTCTATACATCCTACTAAGGAGGGACACAACCTCCCACTCCAGCCTCAGTGCAGTCCCAGGAGCAAAGTTTCACTCCCGGAGCCCCCTGCCCACCACCAGCACTCCGATACGGCACGCTCTGCATTTAACTGCATCTTCCTCTTGCCTCCCCCCTCCCAAAAGAATAGAGCTTTCCGGAACAGAAGATTAACTTTCACCCTTTTATCTATATTCATTCGCATTTAGAAAGCGGGTAGGAGGTTGCAAACAGCACGGTTGAACGATTTAACGCCCTGTTGCAATAAAAAGGGAGGACAAGAGCAGTGGCAGCCGGGCTTTTCGGTAATTCTGCAGCTCCCTGGAAGAGCAGCAGCTTCTCTCCCACCCAGAGCCTGAGAAAGGCTCACTGTACATTTATAGACAGCTCATTTATTACCACAGTATAACTCACTCTTTTGTGCTTTCCAAACACGGAGCTGACCTTAAAACAAACACAAAGTTATGGCTATATGTTTGTGCTGTCTTAATGTATGCAGTCCCCAGCCGTACGGGAAGCTCGGCAATCACCTGACAAAGGCAGTCCCTGTCCCAACAAGTTTCTACAATCTAGCTGCAAGATAAGAACTGGATGAAAAGCAAAGGCAGAGAAAACGCAAGGCAGCGATGACATTTTATTCAGTGTCTTTCAAATACTCGGGAACGTGCTGAATGAAAGACATTTATGAATGTTACCAGCAGAAATAAGACCCAGCAGTGATGATGCAGATAAGAAAAAACACGCATCGGTATATTTAACCCTGGCTTTGCATATTTCCTATGAGGTTAGCTTACAAACAGCACTCTGTTCATGCCACAACATAAGCAGCTGCCTTTACCATGTAACTGGTTGGTTAGGTTACTTCTGGTTGTTCACAATACAATACATTCCTACCGTACAGCTGTAAAACACCTTTTTCCAAAGCCCAGAATCCTTCTCATATGCCCAGCAAAACAAGGTTTGGGTTTTGATTTTGCTTTTGTTTTGGTTTCATTTAAGGGTACAGATGGTGAGAAGCTTAAAGCATACATAGCTGGCAAAATAGTTTTGTTCAAGATCTTGGAGTTTCAGAAATGACCTCATCTAAAACTACGTAAGACACAAACACTAACAACAGTTTGTGTACGCTTCCATCACTTCAGGTTGCTTTAGGATGTTTAACGTGGCTCACATCCAGGAAGCAAGAAGTCTGAAGGGAAAACTGAATAGTCCTACTGACTCAGAAGAAAAAAATCTTTAGGTATTTCTTTAAGGGTAGCCAGAACAGCTGTTTACACCTGCTTGGTAATATACCCAATGGTGTTCTTAGATACCTCACCTCTCAACAGTATCCACTGTAGATTATGGTCCTGATTTTTAAACAGCAACTCCAGAAACAAAACAAAACATTAACATTCTCCAATACAGCTGCTTCCAAATTTATTACAGATTTTTGTAAGGGGAACATTTTTCTGCTCCAATTTATACTGCTGTAACTCTGTTGAAACTTCACGAACTTCAGGAAGCCCTCTTAAGTCGGTACTGAGATCCCCAAGCACAATTTCATTTCAACTATCATATCTCAGTATTACTGGAGAAAGTTTTCTTTGCTTTTAATCCATGCTTTTCCTGAGGAGGTCAATCACAGCTCTTCCTTCATGGATGAAAAAAACCAAGCAGTGAGAAAGTTCATCAGCTCAAAAGCATACCAAATAACTGATCACCGTTAAACTTATCCCTGTCATGATCATAATATTTGTTTTGCCCGTAATTTAAATTGCTCATCCAAATTTTCTAAATGCATAAGGATCAATCCCTAGTCAGAAAGAATAGCATGTGTGCTAACCTGCTTTTAACTGCTTTTTAATGTCATTAGCAAGAGAAATTTCGACCAGGGAAGAATCTCGCTCTGAATATCACTGTTTAAATCTAAACTAAACGTCTTTTCTTTCTGTATAGGACAGGCTCTGCAGCTGGCCCCAGTGAGGAGAGCCTGTTTCTAAATCACCACTTTGTTCATAAGGAAATGAAAAGTAAATGCCTAAAACCCACGCACTCATCACCTGCATTCTCTCTTTTGTGGTGAAGATTTAAGACAAATAAATGAAGTAGGTCAGCAGCCTTTGTCAGACAGACAAGACTTGTAAACCTGCAGTGCCTGTAAGTGAAGCTGAGGTATTGCTCCATAGCTTTACAGACACTGATATGGTACGCTGACTTCTAGCCTTAATGCGCTAAAAAAAATACTAATTGTGAGACCACACATCACTGCTCCCTGAGTGAAATAAACGTAATGAAAAACCTCAGAAGAATGCCATCATTAGAGTCTGATGATTACAGCAGTGCCGTAAAATTCAGGATGCTTACACAGGAGGGACTGGTACATCCTCTCACATCACAGTTATCTTCTCAGTTACATTCAATAATCTTCCCATTAAAGCACCCTGTGAAATTTCTCATCTACAAAATGCTCACAAAGGGCAGCTCTGCTAATCAAACCCTTCCTTTTTGCTGGGTGCCGGAATTCTGTACTGCCCAACAGAGGTACTCTTCCAGAGTAACATCTTCATGTGCAACCTATGTCAGCAATCTAAAGGTATCTTCCTCAGGCATGCAGGTTAGCAGCCATAGAAAAAGACGCTGCAAATGGAAATTAAGTATAATGTGGGAACAAACATTCTGGGATGCCTTAGCTATACTGGAATTCCTACTTTTTGAACCTAGGAGGAATTAACTTTATTTTAGAGTTATGCTGTCCAAAACCCCAATGCCCAAGCAACTATGCTTTCACTAACATACTGCAAGAAGTGACAATGCGCACATGTAGTCTTCCGAGTTGTCTTTTTAACTAATTGCCTAAATGTAGAAAGAGACATCCTCTAACCACAGCACCAGAAGGCAGGAAACTGGGAACAATAAAACTCCGATACTGACTTCCTCTCAGTAGGGCTTTCCTTAATCATCGGTGCCACAACACGTATCTGCTGCAAATGTCCAATATTTCCCTTTACAAGGCATCCCCCCTTCCCCAAGGCATATATAACTTCAACAGACACACTCACCTTGGATGAAGCTTTCCATGCCAGAAACCTGCCTCCCTGCTGAGTTGTTTTAGGAGATTTCAGCAAAAGCATTCCCCCGGGCCTTTTTGAGAAAGAATGCCCTTTTTTGCTCATGTTGAAAAATTTTGGTGACCTTTCACCCTGAGAAGACAAGCACCCCCAGGCTGACTAGCAGGGACATGAACCATAGCCCAACATCTCAAAGAGGGTCAGTGGCAGACTGGAGCATAATGGAGACTTTGTTCCCAAGAGCATGCCTTTTGCTGTCTTTGTGCAAATCTCCCTATATTTGACCATACTCAGGGGAGGAGAAGCCCCTCAAATTCACATATTCCCAACAGGAACTTTTAGCAATGGTCCTTCGCATGTTTCGGCTCAGGCTTTACAAGGTCTTAACCCACAACTGCCATTCTTGGATGCTGCCAGTCGCATCAGGTTCAGATCTGCTCCTCTGAAGCAAGGGCAGGGAAGAGATTCTTCCTGTGCCTCAGTGACCCTCTGCAAACCTTATGCAGTGTGGAGAAATGTGATGTGCAGTTCCAGGGCAGAGGAGACACAAAGGAGTCCTACAGAAAGATGGGAAGGAGAAAACAGGAACAACCTTGATGGACACCAGAAGATGGTGACTGAATGTTATCAGAACTTAAGAGGGCAGAATGGTGATGAAATGAGAGGGAGGAATGGTGATGAAAACATTGTCAGATGAAAGACTAAATAAAAAGCTGAGGTATAGAGGGAAAACCACAATAGACCTGGCAAAAGACTGTGACAAGTTTTTTTAAGGGTGTCTTCAGACCCGCCAAGACAACTATGGAGAGGGATCTGGAGTCAGTAGACACTACGAACATAGGAAAGAGAAAGACTAAAAGTGATAAATCCCATGAGGAAATGAGACAATATGTATTGACAGGGAATAAGGATGGGATTTCCTGAGAGAAGACTTAGGACAGATGGGCAGGGAGATGATAGGCAGAAGATGGGGCTGAGGAGAACGGAACTCTCTAGGTAAAAAGGCTTGACTATAAAAAAAGAGGGGCAGGGGACAAAATATCTGCAGAACAGATAGGAGAGAGACTTCAACTAGTCCAGTAGAGATAGGTTAAAAATTGTCACGTTTGGAGTGAAAGGCTAGGGGTATTCATTCACATAAAAGAAGTCTCCCAGATTTCAGATGGAGTTCAAGATTCCTGAAGCTCAGCCTCCATTTGCATCAAATATTTGTGAAATGCACTGGCAACACATGCTCCACTCCCCTCTAGCTATTGTGTAGATGCCAACGACTTTTTACTGATATTATTTTACTGATAGGAGTTCTTATATCAAATGGCTGAGGTTCATGCAGTGAAGAATGGATTGAGAGCAGCCCTGAGGAGAAGGACTTGGGGGTACTGGTGGATGAGAAGCTCAATGTGAACCGGCAATGTGCACTCGCTGCCAAGAGAGCCAACCGCATCCTGGGCTGCATCAGAAGAACCGTGGCCAGCAGGTCGAGGGAGGTGATTCTGCCCCTCTACTCTGCATTGGTGAGACCCCACCTAGAGTACTGTGTCCAGCTCTGGGGACTCCAACATAAGAAGGACATGGACTCACTGGAGCAAGTCCAGCGGAGGGCCGCAAAAATGATCAGAGGGATGAAGCACCTCTCCTATGGGGGCAGGAAAGATGGGGAGTGACTCTTTACTGGGGATGTCATGATAGGACGAGGAGTAATGGTTTTAAACTGAAAGGGGGGAGATTTAGATTGGATATCAGGAAGAAATTCTTTACTGTGAGGGTGGTGAGACACTGGAACAGGTTGCCCAGGGAAGGTGTGGATGCCCCATCCCTGGAAGTGTTCAAGGCCAGGCTGGATGGGGCTTTGAGTAACCTGTCTTGTAGAAAGTGTCCCCACCCATGGAAGGGATTTGGGAACTAGATGATCTTGAAGGTCCCTTCCAACTCTAACCATTCTATGATCTAGATGTTTTCAAGGAGCTGATATCGCTCTGAGAGTGTACTTAATGTAGCATGACAGATGCAAGCACTATAAACAGCGCATTTGCATTGCTCCCTCATTTTGCAAAGGTGAAACACAAGCGTGGATGTCTTTTTCTAGAGTTACAAGCATTTGTACAAATTACGAATACGAACTTCTGACTCCTATGAACCATGAGAGCAAAACACATTTTTATTATAAACTCAGGGACAGCATTTTACTTAAGGGGGAAAAAAAAAAGTTATTTCAGTAAGCTATTCTAATCTATGTTTATGCCTATTATAACTAATTTGCTACTTGAAAAAGTCATGCTGGGTCCTGAAGAGAAGGTTTGCAGGTTCTGCCCTGGCCAGTACACCTGTCAGCGTGACACAAGCAGGAAGCAGAAGTATCCGATTTCTCATCTCAGACTTGCCCAAAACACGCTTCAAGCTGTACTAATTCAAAATTTTAATCATACTTAACAGATCATCTGATAAAACATACCAAACAATGGAAAAATTCGCTCTCTCTTTGTTACAATGCTTGCCTGTGCAAGAATCACAGCAGCATGCCTCAGAACTATCACAATTCAAGCGTTCTTTCAGGTCACAGACAAAATGGCTGTACTAGCTAGAAAAGCAGTTGTTTTTAAAGTGTATCTTGGGGCAAAGGGAGCCAAATGGTGCCTGCATGGCCCCCTCTCACTCATCCTGAGCCCATCAGCCCTTATCAGCTATTGAAAAGAAAGCTGGAGAACCTCAGCAGGTCTACAGTATCAGTTAAAGATCACATTAGCCATGTCCTGTGAAGTCAATTTCTACATCTGTCTAGCATTTTGGGGCTGTTAAGAACAAAGACCACCCAGATACTCAAAGGCCAACAGAAGTTATGCCTTTTTAGTTTATTTTTATTTATTTACTTATTAATGACCTAACAGCATTAGGTCAACAAAGGCATCAAAAAGGGTGAAATTCTATTTTCCCCCATTCACTCCATAGTCTTTTATGTCAAGCATGATAACTCTACATGTTCTAAGGATAACATAGGCTGAAAGGACACTGTCCAAACTACTATGCTAGTTTTAATGAGCTGACTTGGGATGGTACCAGGATCCTACATGCAACTTCACACCATCCATGTTAATGGGTCATCTGTGTACAGCTGTGTACGTTCTTTACATTTATGTGCAAAAATCTTGGAAACCAGCTGCAGGCACATGAAGGGCGAAACGGTAATCAAGAACAGTCAGCATGGATTCACCAAGTGGAAGTTCACCTCCCTGATAACTTTCTATGATGAAATCACTGGCTTGGTAGATGAATGGAGAGCAGTGGATATCGTCTACCTTGACTTCGGAAAGCCTTTTGATACTGTCCCATATAAGATCCTCACAGTCAAGCTGATAAAGGGTGGGTTGGAAAAGTAGACAGTAAGGCTGATTGAGTACTGTCTGAATGGACGGGCCCTGGGGGTGGTGATCAAAGGCACAAAATCTAGTTGGAGGCCAGTAACTAGCAGCATACCCCAGGGTTTAATACTGGGTCCAGTCCTGTTTAAGATATTCATCAATGATCTGGATGACAGGAAAGAGTGTGGATGTATCAAAACACAAACCAACCAAACAAACTCAACAACCCCTCCCCCCAATAAAAAAAAAAAAAAAAAAAAATCTCCCCAACTCCCCCAAAACCTAAACTCAAAAAAAAAAAAAAAAAAAAAAAAAAAGGCCCAACTCTCCCCCAAAGCTTGAGTGTCATCACAGGAAAATATGCTTTGCTTTACACCAGAAATTTAGAGAGTAGATTCATGGATGTGAGTTTTGACACCCTTTCAGTTCCAGCTCTAGAACCTGTTTCAAAGTGCTGAAAACAGTAAGAACATATTTTTACATATGTTTTCATTGTCATGAGAGGGTAGCATCAGCAAATCCCCACTACCAGGGGACAAAAAGCAACAGGCAGATCTGTACCGACAGTTCTCAGCTAGGGGTAGAGGGTGATTAAAATAGTACCTGTTCATTTTCCCCTTTTTGTTCTTATGCCATCCTCAGTCTGGCATCTCTTCAGGTTGCCCTGCTTCTCTTCCTCCTTTCCTCCCCCTGCCAAAAAACCCCACCCCAAAACAAAACAATCTTCTTACTATTTTTAGTCTGTGTACATGAGCTGCTGTATTGCAGTCAGCTGCAAAACTGGCTAGAGCGCTCCATTTCCAACCAATTTCATACTCCTCTCAACTTTCCACTTCCTGGGTTTTCTCTCATTTCCTCATATTGTTTTCCCTCTAATGATTTTTTCTCTCCACTTAGCACTGGTTCATTTGCTGATGTTTTCCTCCACCAGCTCCCACCTTCATGTGTCTCTTCAGTTCCCGCACACTTCTTGGGCAGCAACTGTCCTTTGACCCTTCCCCAGCTCCCCTTTTCCCATTCTCATCCCATTTCCTAAACAGCTGCCAAAATTTGACCCGTGTTTATCTGGAAAATAAGACAGACCAAGCTGCTTCCTTTCATCTTAGTTTGGCTCAGCAGCAGTCAGCTGGCTGCCAAACTAAATGGCCTTAAGTCACAGAGGCCCCGATAATCAAATCCTGTAAGGCTGTGACACTCTTGCAGATGTCTGTGGAGTCTTCCCATCCTTCTCATGACCACCACTCTTGTTTAGGTAAATCACTGCAGCATTGCTAAGGTAACCCATGGAGAAAGGAATCCTGAGAAACATATAAAATGGGCTCCTCTGTAACATGCTTCCAGTCACACCTCCCTCCCCTAAGACCAACCAAAGAACGTGCACAGCCTGAGGTAGCTGGTTCCCCACTGTCTTCACCATTTGGGAAGGAGCTCCTTTGAAGCCCTCAGATCCCCAATACCTACCTAAGAAAAGCCCCACTGCCAACCACTCCATCTCTCAAACAGGCTGTCAAGTGCCACGCAAAGCTTCATTATTTATTAGTTGCTGTAGGAAATAGGCTTGGGCATTTCACAGGTAAATTCCTCTAGTTCTTTCAAAACTTCAAGAGCATTTGACACATTTACACTACATCTACTGTAGCAATGCTTAAAGTATTTCTAGCAAGCATTTGTTGTCCCTCCTACTTGTAAATGGAAAATCTGTTTCAAGATTTTAATGATCGTTTTCAGTTTCTCAAGTTGTATAGTTTACTGCATAGAAGGATGAGCAAGAGCTAAGGTTTCCAAAACCATGAATGTCATGCCTAGTGAACGGTGACTGTGCACAGAAGTTGGCTTGCTTCTGCAACATATGACAAACTTAAACACTCCAAAGTGAAACTTAGGCAACAGTTGAACGTAGAGAAACAGCAGTAGCTACAGAAACCAATAAAGTCTGGCAGAAAAAGCCTTCTCTATGAGAACTCTGGGGGGTGGGGGTGTTTATTCATGACGTGCATTCGTGTTATCAAAGCCTTAGCATTTTTTCCCCCGCTCATTGCTTGGGGGACCAAGCAGGTTGGAACTGCAGATGGGTAGAGTGTCTCCAGCTGAGGGATACTTTCTTTAGCAGATGACCTATACTATATATATATATTTATATAGTGTGTGTAATATATATAGTATATATATATACCTAAAGCTATATATTCTATAAAGAGTGCATTCAGCATGCACCTCCCAAGAAATCCTTTGTGGGCAATCATACATACATCGGTTAAGTATGCAGACTACAAACAATAGCCAAGGGACTTAACTGTCCTCTTCAAAAACACAAAAGAACATGACTCTGATGGCACAGATACAAGTACATGGAATGAGCAGAACAGCCCACAGAAGAATTCATCCATATTTTTCCCTGTACTAGAAAGGGGAAATGATTGATTCTGTTCATCTGGGGATTGGACAAAAACTTCACTGCCGCTAATAAATGCTACACCTATTTATTAGCACCACCCATTCAGAATTAGTATTAAAGAAAACATAATTCCTTCATATAACAGCCAAACAATAGGGTTTTCCAGCAAATACACATGCCATATTAAGTACTACAGGCCAAAAACATGGAGTGAACAGACTGCAGCTGTTCACTGTGAGCTGCATGGAAGGGAAAGAGAAAAAGGCAGAAAAAAAACCATGTAGGACTAGGATTTGGGGGGGGGGGGGGGAGGGCAGGAAGAATCAATAAGCAAGACCCTTCAGATAAAGCATTTAAAGGGGCAAACACGCTGTCTGCTGTTTGCTTCCTGCTATACATTCTAGGATTGTACATTTTTTTCTGAATGAACATTACTGCAAAGAGTTACACTCTTTGTTCACTACTGCTGTCAAATGTAGAATGTTTTTTTTCTGTTATTCCTTCATGAACATGTACTAACAGCTTAGATTTATCTAATCAAATAAAAACTAGGAGCACACAAGAACAATGATGTTACACTAACTTATAAAGACCAGAAAATGTCAATTCCATTGTCAGGTCTATCTGTCCTGCCGTGAAATCAAACAACGTAAAAAATAGTATTATGGAACCTTTTACACCATCCTAACCAAGACTCCTACCTTCACAATGCTTTTTAGATCCTGCACATACATCCTCTCTGTCTCCAGAATCTCTTGGACGACTCTGTCTACGTAGAGGAGCTTGGGGCTGGTGGTCTCTGTGACCAGGGACATCGCACAGTTTTTGCTCGCTCCTTTTGCTTCTGCTTTCCTTGGCATGCTTAGTCTTTTTTCAAGACCTTCCTCAGGATCTTCTTGCTCCACAGGGGAGTTTTTGCGTGGCTTGTTGCTGGAAAACCGCCTGGCTGGGACCAGTTCTAGCTTGATGGCACCCGTTTCTTTATCCTGGTTGAACAAGCCCAAGTGGCTGTTTGAAACCAAGGTCATTCTGCTTCCAAAGGAGCAGTGGCTGTCCCTGGAAGAAGCAGAGGAGGAAGTGGAGCTAAAGCTGACAGGACGGTCACTGTCTGACAGGTCCATGGTTTTTTTTTCACAGTAGCGGAAAGGTCTGCTATCCTTGTGCAAATCTTCCCCTTTCGTCTTGGAGTCAAGGGCCTCCGTCACAGCCGGTAAAACATCAAGAGGTAAGTGGAAGCCATCTAAAAAAATAAACAGAAGTGGGTTTACTGTTGCTGCTCCACATAACACAAAAGTTGACAACAGATACTTTTAAAGCTTTTAGCATACAAAACTGCCACAACTCTATTTTAACCAAAAGACAACCAGAACAATGCAATTTGAGGGCCACTGTGGCTGTAATGCTTTTTAGGTGGTAGGGTTCCCCCACTGGGGGCTACTACACAGGCACCGCATACCTCCTGCTCAAATACATGTCTCTGGCATGTCCTCCTTCTGCCAGTGTGCTGGGCTTGGTGCTAGGGCATGCACTGCCCAGGCTCAACACAGGACAGAAATAAGACTCAAAAATGTTCCCTAAGGTTAAAAAAAAACCCTCTGTTGGGAGCAGTCCCTGCAACTCCAAGCTGAGCACTGACCCTGGTTTGGAGGCTTTGGAAAACTCAAGAATCACACAGTGATACCAGACTGCATCTTTTGTTTTTAATTCTGTAAGGCCAACCGTCAAACAAAAACTAAAAGCAGTTATCAATTACCAGCTCTGTGGCTTGTACAAAAACACTAAAACCGGAACGATTTCCCAATGAAAATAATGTAGCTTCTGAAAAAAGAGTCCCCATAGGAAAGAGTGCTGCCAAATAATTCAGCTTTCTACTGGGAAAATAAGTCATTCTAAAACTGTTCAGCTCAAACCAGAGTATTACTCCCTGCTGAACTGACCCAAAGCTGTTTTTCAAATCAATGCAACAACAAAATAAGACGTCTGTCTTCCTGTTGGCATTTCAATTCTACTTTCTTTTTATCGCCGAAATGCCCTGCAGGACACTGTGCACAATGCAACGCAGATTCCTCTCTGGCCAAGTTGTGTGTGGCGCACCATGAGAGTCTGCAAAAGCAGCTGCAGGTAAATTCAATACTTCAAGGTTTCATTTCAGTGAGATGTGTCCACCCAAAAAACGTTGCCTCAAACTCAAAGAATTTCAGAATGTCTGTCCTTTGAAAAAAGGGAACTTGTGACAATTTAGGAAGAAAAGCAATACCGAAGCTACCCACGCAGGGGTAGCTTAGTCCTTATTTTACTCCAGCAACAACCTCATTTTACTGGCAATTACAGCGCTAGACAGCAGTTTCAGTAAAGAAACCATAAAGCCAGTAAACTGCAAATTAAACCCGCCCAACCTTTAAGGTGGCCCTTCTTAAACTGAGGCAGACTTGCTATGCAATTCCAAGCAGAAACCTCCCGGACACCACTCCTGCTGCAGTCAGTCTAGGGAGGGGGGAGAGGCAGGAGGGAGGGAGAGAATTTCATTTAAAGCCCAAAGCCATTCCCTCATTTTTCAAAATCAAACACTACTATTTATTTAAAAATAAAAAACCACAAATTAAAAAAAAAAAAGCCCAGAGAAGAATGTTTGATTTATTTGGCCTATCATGAATGCATAAGATTTTATTCGTACAAGAGTAATTAATACTGCCATTTCAGTGATGATGGTGTTAGCTTTCTGTTAAGGAGAAGTATTGCCCTCGAGGTAACGCGTGGAATTATCACTGAGAGTAATTTGCTCATTACATGGGTCAGAAATTGGCCATTAGATTAAAAACCTAATTTGGCACCTCTGTACCCCTGGTTTTACCTTGAAGTCTGAAAATATATAGCCTTTCTTTGTGCCAGGTTCTTCTGGTTTTGCAGCATAGAAGCCTATTTTCTTACCCTTCCTGAATAAACCACATCAAGTACAAACTCCAAAATGAAATATAAAGCAATAAACCAGTAAAATATTTAAAACTGAAGAATGCAGTGAAGTTCTCTTATTTCTAAAGGAGTATGGACAAAGATGTTTGCCTTCTTATTGCTTGTGATAAGAAAGTATGCATTTTTGATAAGGAAGAATGTATTTTTGTTATCAGCTTTAGATCATTTTTCACGTTCAGGTAGAAAGCACAATGTTGCTGCGCAGATGTAAACCCCCTTGAAAAACACACAGGGTAAACAAGATAACAGGGATAGCCTTCCGCTAACTTACTCCCAAGATATTTTACTAAAATTACATGACAAAGAAACACCTGATTAGCCACATTTAGGTGGGAAATAAAGGGTTCCTGTGACATTCCATTATTCTATGCTCTTTTCTTCCTGTTTCACTGATACGCAGTCTGCCTCTCAGATAACCTGAAGGCATTAATATGTAATATTTGCTTCACAAACACTGTCAGGCTCATTAATATAAAAAACAAACAAAACACAATTCAGGTCAATGAAACGGGAGTTACAGTTTTTCATAAGACATACTTGTAGCCAGAAGCATTGAGAGATCTTGACATGTCTTAGAAAAACAAACCAACCCTCTTATTTTCTTGTTTAATGACAATGTCATTGCTTATAAAAAAAAACAACCAACAAGGATTAGTTGTAACAGTTAAAATGGGCTTGCTCTTTAACACCTGTATTCCCACTGACCTTGGCAAACCCCAGGCACCTCCTAGGCACAGCTAATTAATTGCATGCAACACAGTTAACTCAAGTTCCTCCATTTTTTTATACAAATGACTATTCCTGTATTTTTCTACATAAATGTAGAAAATGTGTACCAAGCAAACTACTTGCTACTTGAAAAATCTTGGGTCTGTTTTGTCCTCAAAGCCGCATCCTGACTGCTAGCCTCAAAAGTTACTTTTTACTTCATTCTTACTCCTTTCCCAGCCGGGTGTAAATTGGTCATTTGGCTTCTCTGTGGAGAGTTTTTGCTAAAACTTTTGCCCGTTACATCTCTGACCAGCGAAATGTGTTTCTCAGGGTCCACATCGGTGGCACCAGACCCCAGTGCAAGGCGGCAGCTGGGCACCCAGAGGCAGGACAGAGACGGGACCGGGGATTTCAGCGTGGCACAAGCCCAGGAAGCAGCTTCCTTTCCTCAGCTGGCAAATCCTGCACCAATGGCTTTGCTCCCTCTGCCCCTGGAAGTCAGGGCTTGGGGACAAGCCCTGGCTCTGCCCACCCTTCAATTTCTGCCTCAGCTACAGGTAGCTGTTACAAACCCACAGCCCTCCCCAATAGCACAGGATCTGTAAGTCTTCCAAGGCTTCACCATTTTATCTTCAGAAACTCCTTTGAGAGTAGGCAGGATCACCCCCACTGTTAAAACCAGGAACAGATATTTTTAGATGATTTCTGCAGTCACAAGTCCATGGGGAAAGGCAGCAGCTGAATCCACTTGATTGCCACAACATGCCCATCCTCTTTTCTCTTGTCAGGGTCCGCATTTGGCTTTTCAGAGGTCTGGTACAGTTTTACTCTGCAGTTTTCCCGCAAGGTATCTTCACTCTTGTGCCAGCTGCCTAAGGTCTGTACCGACTGCCCGGTGAAAAATTCACAAGAGAAGGGGGGCAGAGGGGAAACAGCCTCCCCCAAAATCATTCTCTATGTACCATAACAGAGACAGTGCCTTTGCAAACCCTGTAACCTCTTACAAATGTCTGTCTTTCATACAAATTTACTATAAAGTTAATTTCGCCCGCACCCTGTGGGACTGATTCACAAGTCCCCGTCCAGCCCAGTCACCAATTTCAGGAGCAGCCCCCGCAGGCAGGGACAGTCACCAAAACTCAGGCTGCAAACCGTGGGTGCAACTGGAGGCACCCCCAGGCCCCCGCAGAAGCCCACGGTCTGAGCAAGTCTCCCACGCCCTGACCCACATCTGGCCCGGTTCACTGCTTTTTTTTGTTAGGCATTCTTTTGTTTGCCAACCCTTTTCAATGACGAACCAAAATAATATTGAGAACTTTTGTGAGTTGTGAATAACGGTATTTAACTCAGTTGGGGGGGGGGGAGAAATCTTCAATTTGCATACTTTAATTAAGGAATAACAGTAATTACTTGTTCGTTCAGCACTGAAAGGAGGATAATTACTACTTGTCCCTACTCACAAGGAAACACGCTCCCCGAACAAGGTCATTTCTTGTTTGTGCCTTCGCGTGAATTCAGTTCGCCTCTCCCCCTCCCCAGCCCCTGCAGACCTCCCTGCTCCCCCGGAGCGCTCCCCAGCAAGAACAACAACGTGTCCCTGCTCTACAGCGGTGCAAGGGCAAGAAACACCCGCGCTTCACCCCAACAGGCAGCTGTAATATTAGTTACAACATTGGAGGCGCCTGCAAAGCAACTGTCTTAGCGCACCTCACGCTTTCAGCGTGCAGCCATAAACAAGTTCTCACCAAAAACGCATACATTTCTTCTGTCACTTACTTTTCTTTAACAAATACCTCCTTCCTGTAACTATATTCATGGTAATGATAAATGGTTTCCCATTATCTCTGCAGCTTTGGCTACTCTAGAACATTAGCATACAATGAGAGACAAAGTGCTGTAAGTCAATTTTATATTTAAACACAAAGATCCCCAAGCCCTATCTAAATATAGGTGTTTATTCCTCTGAGTTGTTTGCTGCACGTGACATTTTAAGACACACTGCATGACTAAAAACTCACAAGTCAATTTATATTCATAATTACTATTGTCGTTGCCTTTCTCCTGGCATGAAAAAGAGGACTTCAGATGTTATCTACAAAGCCAGCATTACCAGAAATTACAGGCTTCACATCCTCTGGAAGTTTAGCTACATAAAAGTGATGAGACTACAAGAAATCTTTCCTGTATTTTCCTTGAGATATTTTCATATTTCAAATAAAGCATTCATACTGTGGATACAATTAAGCAAGACTGTTTAGAACAATTTCTACATTCAGTATCAAATTCAAATGCAGCACTGGAATTGAGAAACATAAATGTTATACAGTTGCCTGACCAAGAAAAATTAAAACACATTCACTACAAGAATCCCAACGTGATCTTAAATACACTCCCCATATCGTCTGCTCTGAATATTGTCCAAGTGAAGGTCAGCAGATTTTTAATTACCAAATCTTGCATATGAACACGTATCATTTCTAAAACTAACACCCTTTGTGAACAAAATCACATTAGAGAGCTACGATACTTGCAGGATTAGATCTCCAGTCTGAACTGTCACAAACGATAAGCTGCCAAGTACTTTAACTGAACTTTGAGCAACAGAAATCCCATTTATTAGAAATCTTACGATGAGGGAAAAAAAGGCACCAACTAATGCGCCTCTGTCTGTCAAATTACTGCCCCCCCACTCCCTCCCTCCTGCAATATTTAAAGCCGAATAGCCTCTGTCACAAGCAAGCACGCTAATGTCTGAGAACGTTACTGCAAGGGAAAATCCTCTGCGACAGTATCTCACCACTGAGGAATGTCTCTGGCTCCTCGCACCCAGGACGACCAAGTCCTCTCTATTTTTCCAATCCTCTCTGAACAACCCAGGACCTACCTGCGCGGCAGAGGAGAGCCGCGGGCTCTGCCCTCAGCTGTTCCCGAATTACCTCATTGGGCACTCAGGTAAAATGAGAAGCTCTTACTAGTCTGTACAGCTCCTTCGCCAGAAATATTGCATGAGTCAGCTTTTATCTATCAAAACCCTAAACACAAAGGCTTTACAGAAACCTGATTCACAACTTTCTCACCGCCTTTTTCCCAGCGCACCGACAGTCCTCGGCATTGCTAAGAGCCTTAAATGAAACATGACATCATGCAATTCAGGGACAGGACAATGGGTATCACTGTGGGTAACTTTAAAATGCACACTTCACTGAGCAACACCCACTAGCTTCCATTTTTCCAGGGACAACGCTGTGAAAACATCAAATACAGCCCCCACTTCCACAGTGTTTATTACGCTTTGCTCCTTGATTTGCAGACAATATCAATAAGCATCTAAAGCAAATAAATCACCTGCTGGTACTGTGAAATTTCTGTTTATGTTAGAAACCCCCATGAACCTGCAATGCAAAAAGATGATCCTCAGCAATAGGATCGTCCTGGATCCTATTCTGCCCTAATGTAAACAAGAACAAGCTTTTGCAGGGTGCTTGCAAAGCTTCAGTGGTTTTTTTTGAAGAGGGAGAGGAAAGACTTTCAGAAGAAAATGTGAAACCCACACCATCAAGTGCTCTGTGCTAAATCACAATGAAGCAAAGTAAAAAGGGAATTAAAAAAAAAAAAAAGTTTTGGAGGGAAGGGGACAGTAAGAGGAGAAACAGGAGCAAAGATGAAAAAACAGAGAAAAGGAGAAAAATGGATATAGACTGGTGCTAACCGGTGGGAAAGCTGATGGCTGTCTTGGCCTGCGGAGGGGGTGATGGCATTTCTATCTTGGAGCTGAGAGGCAAAAGAAGTGAAAAGAGTTCCCAGCTGCTGGCACGGCTTTCCAGGTGTGCTCTCACAGATGCGTGCTCAATCCTAGCCCGCAAAGAGATACTCTATCTTTTAAATCATATTTGAAATTCACTCCCTCTCTCCTTATACCTAACATGGCTTCGGCTTCATTCTGAGTTTTCCTAAAGAGCATAGTCCTTGAGTAACGCCTTTCATCAGGAAGCTGGAGGTAGAAGAAGGAAGCGCAGACGGCCTTGAGACCATTCGCAGTGTGTGAAACACTTTGATCTGAACGTCGGGGCGAAAGTCCCTCTTACCCAGGCTAAAAGATCAGGTGTTTACAAACCTGTTGCCACGTCTGAGATGACTGAGACATGCTCTCTCTCAAACACATTCTCCTGCAGGTTTTTGAGGGTTTTTTTAATACTTACATATTTACATTAAAAGATATACATGCACACTTTTTGCAATATCTGCACAATACTTCAGACAGAGTCACTATGTATCTGTAAGTCCTGGACGCACTCACAGGCACAGGATGGCCAACATTGGTCCCAACGTCCTCAGCACATGCACGGTGCAGCATACAGGTACTCAAATAACCTGACTGTGGCAAATTTACCGTACATTTGCTATTCTCCATGTTCACACGTATTTCTGGACCTCTGCTTCCTCACACCTCGTGCCTACTTTTACCTATGGGATCTCTGAGGGAGGTTTTAACTAACTCCTGGGCAGACCTACAGAATGTCAGCCAGCCACGGGGCACTGCTTAGTCACTTCTGTGAAGTCCTATGACATAAAATCAACACCAGCAGCTTCGTCATTTAGTAGTGACGAACGTCCTGAACTCTGAAGGGCTGGATCAAGCCCGGTGACCGACCCAGGGGCAGCCAGGGTCAGAGGGCTTCCCGCATCTGCTTCAGTGGGCTAGGTATAAGCGACGCAGCGTGAGCTTCAGCCACCGGTCTGAACTGGCGCAGTGAGCTCTCATGAGCATTACAGTGGGTGGGGAGGAGAGGGGAACAGAGCCGAGGTCCTTACTCCGCTCTGCCTTGCTCTTTCATCTGTTCATACCCACACTTGACCTTAGCTCTCCCTTACATGCCCATGTACAAGTCAGCAGAAGCTTACCCCCTACACGAGGATTTCCCCAAGAACAACCCTTCACAGCCCCCATCACTTTAAACATGCGTAGCACTGAGAGCTGTCAGTGCAGAAGACTACAAACTCAAACCCCTACTGTTACTGTCTAACATGCATCGCCAACGAGAAAGAACGCAGATGTGCCAGAAAAATAGTGGTTTTGCCCCACTTCTCCTCATTTTCCTCATTGGCTTTTGTTTATCTGCATTACCTTTAAGGTGATGTATTCCTTTCTCTGCCTTGTCTCCTGCTCTCTCCCATTGTATGCACAGTGCCATAAGATCATATTATTAATGCATCAGAATTAAGAGTTGAGAAGGGTGACCTGGTTTTGGTTCGGAACAAAGCCTTGATTTTTCTAAACTTGAAAAATAAGTGGAGTTTATAGAGGTTAGGAATCATGTTATTCCATAATTCCCAACTGGCTAAGGATTTACTGAAGAAATAAGTTATCCTCAGCAAAATTAAAAAAAATAAAACAAGCAAACAAAAAAAAAAAACCCCACTGTAACTCAAGCACAGGGTACATTCAGGCTTAAGGACACACTGACATCTTCGCTGAAAGTGCAATGTAATGTATTAATAACTCTCTGCAATGCAGTAGCTATTTAATCTGTATACAGTACTGCAGAGACACCTAACAAAAGGAAAAAGCCATCACATGCTGCTGATGTACTGCAACATGAGTATATAGATCCGATGCTCCATTTATAGGCCTTTTAAAAGGATTATTTTCCATCCCCTTGTGAATTTTGAAGGTTTGCTTCTCTCTCCTTTTAAAAAAGATGGCCCTATTCCATTCTGTATCAGAGTAAATAAGAATTCAGTGAAGACATGTAGATATGAACGCACTGGAGAAATAATACCCTAGATGACAATGCAATCAAAGCTTTTACATCTTTTTCTTCTCGGCCCATACTGGCATTTAGTGAAGAACAGTAAACAGTAACTGTTCAACACGATGCTGCTTGAACGTTTTAGTATTTTTACATTCAAACTTCAGAGATGTGACCTGAATGAAAATCCACATGGATTCTTTTTTCTGCCCAGCACCCGACAGGATCAGGCCTTGCCGCTGGCACATTACTAGTGTCTTTCCATCCTATGCTACACCACCACAACAGCGCTTGGACATCAGGTCTGGTTTCTACCTCTTCCTGGACTAGTCTACTGCTCCGAGCAAATGTCCTGTCATGCCAACATACTGTTGCTAAGGCGAGCTTCCAACTTCATCTAACCCAGCTAAAAGTTGCTGCTGAAGTTCACCACCTTTCAAAGCCTATTGCAGCACAAGCACACTGGAGGTCTTGGCTAGGCATCCCCAACGTAGCACAAGATGCTCGTTGCTTTACCAAGAACATTGGCATGCTTTTAAGATTAAAAAATGTTAACTGTCTCATCGCTAGCAATGTAAAGTAAGCAAAACAAACTCTACAGAGGGAAGCACAGTTTCAGTAGAAGGAAACACAGCATCTAGGAATCATTCTCACTAGTTACAGTGAAAAATTTAGTTGTGTGGCCACAAAGAAGGCATCTATAGTACAACTCACCTCTTACACTTCAACAAAAACTCGTAACTACAATACCTAGCACAAATAGACTAGTTTTTTTTAAACTCATTTTAACACACTGTTATTCACTTCTGCCACTGAATTTTCTGTTAACTTCCAAATTTTTCCAGTTAAAATCCTTCCTGAAAAAAAACAGCACTTTGTAAAAGCCAGTTCTTTGCAGTAACTGACTTCATTAGATGCCAAATTGAAGTGAGTTTCAGAAGCTTTAAATAATTGATGTTTTTCTTTAAATCTAGCTAAATTATTTCTCCCATTTGCTTTTGGAGACATTTACTGGAACCTCCTCTGCACCTCAGGAAGTTTAGCAACTAGAATTTTGAAACAGAACTGAAATAACACCAGACTCATACTAACAGATGTTCGCATCTATAATAAAATAAAAGCTTTCTTCTGGGTTTCCTCTCTTGAATAAAAATAAAAGCTGCAGAAAGCAGTATTTACATCTTGGGGAGAAGAATTCTTAAATTCTGCTCAGGTTGCAACTAAGACATACTGATGGTCTGGCTCCACCACAGACTGGCTCTGGCATTTCAAGTCATCAGTCATTTTCTTATGCCCACCCTGCTAAAAGGGAACATTAGGTCTTCTTTTTAAGGTAGCATTTCAACAGTAAGCTAACAGCTTTTTCAAAATCGCAGTTCAACAGGAACTCATTCAATGACAGTTAAAGGACTCGGGACTTAATAAATGACTGCGACAGATTTTTGCAGCATACAATAATTAGTATTTTGAAATCTCACAGTGCTTTAAATGAAAATAAACAAAAAGAAACGAAGCAGGCATTCAAGTTCAAAGGAGTACAACATACCGCAGCTCTTCTCACATATTGCTTCTATAGCTAAGTATGGTATTTTACATAAATAAGGTCAAGAAGACTAAGACTGCTAAATGGTGACAAAATAACTGGTCAAAGCAGAAAATCAAGATGTCTTGTTGCTGCCACATAGAAGAGATCTGTAAAAATGCAGTCACCCCAAATCTTCATTTTTTGTTGTCTACTGATAATACTATCATATCCCGACTATTGTTTACCTTGATTTGGTCCTTCCCTACCTCCCCTTCCTTGTCATTAAGCTTTTAGGTATCTCTGTGAAGGCCACGCCAATAGCACCATGTTTGTGATGAAGAAGTGGCTTCACGATGCTTTCAAGGGTTGCTTTAAGGCCATTCTGCAGTGCACACAATACTTCCTACTACTTTTTAGCTGTTACTTCATGAAGGCAAACCATTGACAACAACAAAATTCCTGCCTCAAATGGGCAATACTTTACTCAGAGCTTTTGTATGCAAGAAGCAAAGCCGAACTGAGATTATTTGAGATCACTGCAGTGTCAGTGTACAGAGCAGTGTAGCATCTGCAAGCACGTACAAATGGTGTTAATGCCTGCAACACTTATCGACATATCAGTATTCAAGATTACCAGTGCCAAGAGTCACACTTCAGAAGCTACAAGGCAAGAAGCAAACAGATTAGAGGCTTGGACTTGCTTACAGTGAACATTTGGTACGTAATTCACAGCGACTGACTTACTGAGTCATCAGCCTTTCTCTGCACTTTCTTCTTATTAGAACAATAACATGCTTAATTTGAACCAGAAAGACAGTCATTCTATTAAAGTTACATGTATTGCAGAGCCCTTCCGCCTTCTTTACCAACAGCTACAGAAAAAATAATCCTATGGACTTAAAAGTATTAAAATTCTCTAACATCCTATTCAGAGGTATTTTGATTGAATTTTATACGCACATAACACCCTACAAAGAAAGTCAGTGATAAGGGATCTTCAGATTTCTAATGAACATTGGATTTATTATGCAATTTTTTGTCAATCCAGAGGAAAAAACCCCTGACAAATACAAACAAGAGAGGGGCATAAAATCTCATTCATAAAAATGTACCACTACATGTTTTACAGCAAGGTAGGAGAAATTTAAAACATTGATGAAACGACACCAGATAACAACTGTCTGCTACTGTCCTTCTGCTTTCCTGACTTTCACAGTCAGTACCATAATACTTCTCTTTTGCAGCCTTCAAACACTTTTACGTTGGCCAGTTTTCAGACTGCTTGTTAACTATAATAAACAACATCTAAATCTGTCCATGTGTCCCAAACAACTGCCGGTATTCAGTAAACAACTTGGATGAGCTTTCTCAGTGTTTAGATTAGAGACAGGGAAAACAGAAACTTAGACCCCTATTTAAACCCTGCTGGTACAGCTAAAGGAGTTACTTTTCTCAGATTTCTCCTTCATGCTGAATCTTTCTGCCAGATCCGGACATTCAATCCCACCATTTTTCTTGTTGTTTGGGTTTTCCACTTGCTTGTTTTCTGTTAGAAAGGAGTAGCAAATCCCTCCTTATTTAAATATTAGAGCTGAGATCCAAACCAAAATCTCAAACCCAAAACACACAGCCTGGACTTGGAGAAACTTGGCCAACTGCAAATACGTTGGTCTAAAATGACTGAGGGTGGGAGCTGAGGAAGGGAGGATGTGTTAACTCTGCAGGGTTTTCCCAACAAGCCATTCTAGAAAACAATTCCTTTTGTTGTTTCTGTTTTTAGAGAGAACATCAAAAGGTTTCTCAACTCCATACCCTATACACACGGGAACTTACAAGGTAATTCAGCGCATGGTTTAGCATTTAAGAGCCATTCTCACAGTTTACCCAGAGTCTCATTTTATTTTTAAAAAAACATCACACAGTAAAACATACATTTTCTTCCCAAACCTGTGATCAAATTAAGAACATTAAGCTGCAAAGCCTCGGTGAACTATCTTCTGTTATGCCCATGCTTTTCCTTAAATTCAAATGTCGCCTTCTGACTTTCCCCCAGGGAAAGCTCTCCCGTAACATTCAACCATGAAACTCATCCAACAAAGAGGCGAGGGGAAAAAAAATCCATCCCCCTCTCTCTTGCCTTTTCCCGTAGGTAGTCTGCTGAGCTGTTAGATCCCTGCAGGGGACTCACCACCTACATGCGTGAAGCTGGTACAGCAAAAGAGCTGGGAGGAATGGCTAACCACCCCTAGGCTTCTTCCAGCCCTGCTACAAGGAGGCTGGCTACATGCTGAAAATCGGTTTCCCTCGGTCTGCCCCGACATCCCAAGAGTTCCGAGACTTCATGGCCGAACAATGCTGAGCATTCACTATTGAGCTCTGAGGCGCAGAGACACACTGAGAGGCCACTACGTCGGTATTATTCCACTACGTTCAGCCTGTTACCACAGCTATTAGCTGGCGTGCTCACTTTTCAAATCCCCATCTCTTTGGAAACCCTGACTACCATTATTTTGTTACAAAGAGGCACAGGTTAAAAGAAGTTTAGCTGGGCATTTTCCTACTCTCCTCCTCTAGCATCACCTATGGTATATTACTCATGTAGGTGGAATTTCAGTAAGAAGCATCTCACTTTTACAGTTATTTAGAAATCCTGTAGCTATTGAAATGTTTTATTAGCAAAGATTCTGGCAAAATATTTATGATGTTTGTGTAATTTAAATCAGTAACGGAATGCAAAAGTGATCAGCCATAACTATTTAGTAAGAAACTTGAACCGAATTGGGGCTTGCAAATAATTTCATTAACTTTGTTCAGCAAAACAGAAAGATGGCAGTTCTCCTCTGTGTCACCAGTTTCTAGATACAGTCACAGATTAAATCAGTTATACTTATTTCTGCATCGAAAAGCATTTATCTCTCAATACAGTAAGCCGTAAGAGTGGCTATATTCTTCCCCAAGACAAGCGGCATGAGGAGAGTAAAACAGGTCCCTTTTGCAATTGATCAGCATCACTTAATAGAGCACCAGAAGATATCAAAATTACACTCCAATGATTTTTTCAGTGAATACATGTTCTTTATAATCTACAACTAAAAGTCTGGAAACAGTTTAAACCTTTAAACTATGCGCAGACCCTGCCAATTAAAAATTCATTGCAAAATATTTTGAAGGTTAGAAAAACAATCTGGGAGAAACATTCCCCTCCTGATGAAATTAGAGCAAAGTTCCTTGAAAACAATGACAAAGGCATCTGGCTCTGAAGGCCTGAACACTATATAGCAAGAAGAGTCAAACTGACTGTGGTTGTATTGCTGCCTTTTGCGTGGCAATTGCTACAGCTGGCCTCAACTCAGAAAAATGCAACATGAAAAACTGAAGGAGCTCCATGACTAAACCGTGACATTCATGTGTACATTGATGGACAGAAGAGAAGCTGCCAATGGATCACCACAGGTAAGAGACCTTCAATAGCAAAATTACCAGAGACAGTAGAGTCACAGCTCTAAGGATAAAAGCATTTCTCAACAAGCACAGCACAGATCCACTGGAATTATCAAGAAGGGGCTTCAACATCAATATTTCCCTTTGCCCTTTAGCGTACAATAATATAAAGCCACTTTTAGGACTTGATGAACAGCATTGACACAAGCTGCGTTTCTAGAAGTAAGACACCTAGCTTACCAGAAGATTGCACAAGTCTGATCCAGTTTAATCACTACAGTTAACATATGTTGTTTTTGTTATGTATGTGTTTTATTTATAACTTATTCATGCCTAGGGGAAGAAGGATTTCCTGTGTTAGAAGAATATTCAAGAGAAAGTCTTGATGCTGGGGATAATTTGTTGCTAATACTTTTGCATCTGCCAATAACTCTATCTTGGAAGAATACTGCACAGGGAGGAATGTGGGAGGATGAAGGCCTAGGAAAACTAGAATGGAAGTCCTACCCACTAAATACTCTTAACCAGTCACCACTGGTTACAGGATTTTGAGTTGTGGTCTTCCATTTTATGGATTTTCTCAGCAGTCACTTGCTAACATTGACATACAGGGATGGGAGCAAAACAAATATCATAGGGATTTTCCAGATTTCTTACTGGAGGGACCATGGAGGTTTTTGTTATCAGGTTCCATATACCCTGAACTCAAACCCTAAGTCCCACTATGTCAGCACTCTGTCTCTCACATCCAGAGGTGGCAAGAAGCATATTTAAGATAAAAGACCTGATAATCACCATTGGCAAACAGGAAAACAATTATGGAGTATGCACTGAGTGCGTTACACTGGAGCCCACCATTTTCCCCCTATATTGACATTCCTTTCTCTTATGTTTGCTTTTCTCTTTTCAAACTAACATAGTTGGTTTAGGAGCGTATCGCTGATACTGGTGTTCTGCTTTGAGCCTGTAATATTACTCTGCACATAGTGATGTAGCTAGGAATCCCTCCTTAGCACTCCCACTTGCCCCCTCTATTTATCCCCTTTGTTACAGAGATGAATGAACGTGGGAAGTGACAGCTTATAATGTTAGTTTAAATAAAGGTGATTCACTAGGCAACTGCACATTCTCATCTGAAATAGATTCATTTTAAGAAAAGAAAAAAAAAAAAAAAAAAAAAGAAAAACATCCTCGGACTTGCCAAAGCAGAACAGAAGGGATATGAAGGTGGCATGTTGGGGTTTTCAGATTTTCAAAATGCTTACCATGGCCTTTTCCCGTATGAGTTTTAAGAAAACATTTACTGTATTTAAATCAGAAACTAGAATAGCTATCCTACTAATATTAAAAAATAATAATCATACTTCTCATTACTAACTAGGTGTCGTGTAGCCCAAGAGAACAATTTTTTACCCACTTAAATGACAATCTGTTCTTCGTCACTGGGATGTATTGCATCAATCACATGCTAGGCCACCTAAAAAAATTTCAGTTGATATGCCATTACTATTTACATCTAAAGCTCCAAAATTAAATAAACAGTTCCTGAAAAAGGAGTTATATTCTAACCTGCCATAAAAGTTAAATGGCTTTGGCATATTTTCTTTATGCATGTAAATCCTGAGCCCTTAATGTGAATGATTTGCCCTTTCTCATCCTCAGAACAAGTGAGTTGATGCAAGAAGAGTATAAAGCCCTACACTACAGCTGCTACCCTGGGCTCCATCTCGTGAGTTTGGTTAGATGGAAAACAACCCACAGTGAAGGAAAAAAAATATTCACTGTCCTTCTCCAGATTATCTGATGCCACAACTTATATGTGCTCTTGACTAGGAAACTGATACTGATTGATGGCAGCCATACAGCTCACCAGAAGTTCTCCCCTGAAATGAAAAGCATTTAGTACCATTTTAAGAAATGGGAATAAAGCATCACAGCGAAGGCATAGAATGAAATTTTAGCACTGAAGTTAGTTTGATAACTTTGATGTACCTCTCACATAGAGCAATATGTCACGGCAAGGGAACTGGGTGCCAATTTTCAGAACAGGCATTTGCTGAGGGTTTCCAGATTTGATATCAATGCTAAGCACTCAGGGCTGAATTCAGGCAAGGGGAAGTTGAAGGAGAAGGTAACTTTAGAAAACAGGCCCTGGAGCTAGATAGTTAACTTGAGAAAACAGCCATAACTCATTGACTTTAACAGCCAACAAAAAAAAAATTAAATGGCTGCAACTTCCACCTGCCACAGGTCTTCATTTGCCACCATGAGGAACAACTCTAGGTGTAAGCCCTGCTAGGCAGAAGCCTAAAGAGGCCTGGATCCACTTCGCCATTGCAAAAGAAAGCTCCCCTATATGAGATGAGCTTCATTCCTTACACTGTTGGGACAAGTTTGTCTACTTGACACGCCAAACGGATTTAGACAGCCGGCCGTTCTCAACCTCCTGACTAGAGCGGTCACTCCATCACCGCAGCCCAGGGGTGACGCTACAGTTTCTGCCAGCGCTCCCGAGCTAAGGCACGGCCAGCTCTTCTCCAGCACGGTCCCTCTGGCAACAGAAGCCTCAGCTAGTGAGTCCATAGGGTCAGGAACAGGATTATGCCCATTCGGATACTTTTGCTGCAGTAAATAAACCTTATCTGTTCCTAAATTGAGTGTAGAAGCTACCTCACACATTTTTATATGACTTGTAATCACGGTGGTGTCCCCTGGCATTGCAACATACTCCGACACATTTTCAATGACATAAGGAGAGAGGGGATAAAAAAAAAAAAATAATCTTTCAACCTTATGCATATATTAACAACACATTCTGTTACCAGATGATAGAACTTACTTTGAGGGAGAAAAGGACGAAAACATGACCACATCACACTATTATAAACCGCCCCCACTTTTACTGGGAAAATACAGAAAAGGTTAAGTAGTTTTGCTATATTGTTATGCTTTCTAAGTGAGAATTGGTGTTAAGTTGCTGAAGCCTAAAGGTTTGGTGGATATAACGCCCCAAGTCAGAAGACAGATAAAACTACTTCTGTCTTCAGCACCTACATGCACCAGTGACTTGGGACGCTCCTGAGCTTGGGGTGAGAGACAGCAGGCCATCAGAAAACACTTAGCCTGCAGATCCTGTAAACTAGTTCCTCTCCTTTAAACTCCTGCATTTCCCTGCATATTACAACGGTCAGGGCATCTGAGGGTCGTCATACAGAGGTCGGCTGTTGTGACTTTTCAGACCTGCCTCCCTTGCTGCCATGAACAGAAGGAAAGGGCTAACCTAAAAGGCTCGAGTTTGCTGAGACTGCTTTTATAGTGAAAAACCAGCAGTTTAACTAATTGTGAGTCAATTCTACAGTAATATGCCTAGGATATGTGAATATAACTTTTTAAAAATCACCTTGTATTACAGCACATCAAAATTCAGTAGGCAATCTCATGAAGGAAGAGGAGGTCACTTTTGGGTTGTTTTTTTTCTGTGTGTGCAAAAATCTTTTATGTAGGCATAATCTCCCCTTGTTGCATGAGTGTCAGTTTACACTCTGATCATAACAAAAGGTGTTTCCTTCTGTAGTTGTTACTCTATACTTCAATCCTCCACCAAAAACAGCCAGGCTTGTAAAAACAGACATGTCAAAAGGTTAAGAAATGAACAAATAGATCTTCTCCAGCTGTAGAAAAGTAGCTAACAAACCCAACCCTCCGGATCACAGAGGAGAGGCATTACTAAACCAAATGTCTGGTATTGATTTAAAATGGAAATAAAGGAGTGGATTAAATTAATCTAGCAAAAAAAAGTAAGCAACTGCATGAAGGAATACTTTCAATTTGAGAAAACTGGATGATCTCTCTCTAAGTAGGAAGAAAAACATCTTAACAGGTACATGATTTAGTATATACACTATGAATACAAAGCAAAATCCATTATAATAAATACCCAGTTTAAGTAAGCATTATTGGAATAGTAAATAGAGTATATTAGAAATAATCATGTACCAGAATAAAGGTTGTTTGACATTTTATAAACCTGACACATTCATTTATTACAGAGGTTGTATCAAATTTGTAATGCTCCTAAATATTTGATACTTTGCTTTCAACATTTGGCTTTTATAAAGGATGCAAAATGATCTGTATTTTTTCCTCTGCTCCCACCCTTTAAACCCAAACAAGACTTACAAGGAAAGGTACCTTCTTTGGCAGGGTGGGGAAAGGGATTTCCTAAGGCCTTTCTTTTCTCCTCTTTCCTCCCCACCCTCCAGTAAATGAAATTAAAGGTCAGCAAGTATTCAATACAGTGGAAAGTCCAAGGTTATAAAAACAAATGAATTAGAAAAGCTGTCCAAGATTATAATAACTGGCCATGTACTCTCTAGACCATTCTCTAAATGCAGACATGGTTGTGGAAATACACTAGATATGCTGACATTGCTAGCAAACATGATTAAAGTATATTTATAAGCACTGTGAAAAAACACATCATACATAAGCAAAACACATCTCTCCAAATATTTGCGCTTGTCATTCAAGACATTAATCCCAGAAGGAAACAATCATATAACGCATTTTCCATCCACAGTTTTTCTCTCTACTCTAATGGCACTGGAAAAAAATATATTTTAAAAACAGAAATTACTTTAAAAATACTTTTTAAATATATTCTTACTCCTTTTGATAGCCTGTAATAACATAGTTACCTGTTTGATATGCTAGTCAAAACCTTTGCAAAAGGATTAAATCCTAATACGAAGATATCACAGACAGTGGGCAAAATATATTGAGGTTCTTAATTTTCAGACCAGTTCGGTCTCCGGGTACTGTTTCAGAGCCACTTTAAATCCCTGTTAAGCCCACCTGTGGGCTTGTCTCTCTCCTCGCTCTGGATCACATACTCGCAAAGCCCCATCAGTGCTCACAAGAGCAGTGGTGGTCCTCTGGGTACCCAGCTCAGTTTCCACCTGCATCAGGCTCCTGCTCAAACCGAGCAAGCAGCTGCACGGCTTTTCAGGCCAGAGGGAAGGAGTGGCAGGAGTGCACGGCCCAGGGAGAAGAGGGCTGTCCCCTCTCTCTCTGCACCAAGGTGTTTGGAAACCTCTGGGAGAACGAAGGTACCCACACTCTGGAGCTGCACAAACCATCAGGCACAGCTGTCCCCAAGACTGGACGCCCGGTTTTTAGAGGTTCAGCTAGAATACGTGCCTGTTCCCTTACCTATCAAAGGACCTTTGTGGAAGTGTTGTGGGTTATTAAAAAAAACATGAGAAAAAGAACTGGATGACAGACAAGCAGACTGAAGGACCATATCCTCTTTTTATCCTCATTTAAATATAGGCTTAGCTTCAGGTATGCAGTCTCACCAATTTAACTGGAATCATGAAATCTTACAACACACACGTGTGTGTGCCTAAGTGCACACACAACACAGTTTCTGGACAGATATCATTTCCTATCAGCTGCATCAAACAAAACCAAGTTGCAGTAAACCTCAGCAGCTTCAGAGGTACAGTTTGGGGATTTATATCTCCTGTTACAGCTAGTTTCTTTAGGCAGTGCTAAACGTATCCTTTTCATTCCTTCTCACTTTGTCCTACAACAAGTATAACTTCACTTCAATCCATCTTCTGTAAAGCACTTATATGGAGGCCAGGACATACAAATAAGTTAATTTGAACCATGGAAAGGCAAAGTATTGAACTCGGTTTTCCCCGAAAGCCAGCAATTTAAAGGGAGAATGCTTCTGCAAAGGTTTTAGAAAAATTAATCAATAACTTTTTTTTTTTCCTATAGCTAGCAGTTTTTAGAAAGAGAAAATCTTCCAATTCCAAAATGAAATGAGTGATATTTGAGACCATGATCTACTTGATCTTTGATTAAACAAGACAACCACTTACACTTTCACATGCCCCTGTGCAACACACTTCCACAGATCAATCCTTAGAGATAAAACAACATTAGCAGTGACAGGAATAAGGATGCTTCCTGTAAAAATCCAGAGTAAAGCATGTCTGAAACACTCAAACTCTGCAGTTTCTCTCTGTATCTTCCTCTTCCCCAACCCAATCTCAATGAGAAATGGCAAATGAAATACCAAGGAGTAACATCCTTGGTGTTGTAACATAGCTTTCCATTCTTATACAGCTGTGCCAGCCCCCACAAAACCAATTATGATGATGATCAAAAACAGCCCCACAGCGTTTAATATTTGTCGCTCAGGTGGTGAATTAAAGACATTTGGCTACATCACTGAGATGACAGAACACATGCATACTGAGATGAAAAAGCTGCAATGGCCAAAGGGACTGCTCATCCCAGCTATGCTAGACTCCATGATCAATTCAGGAAAAACCCTCCTCGGAAAGTTTCTGGCACCAAAATACATGGTATCAGTATTTGTTGTTCTTCTTGCCGCTTCATTCTTGGAAATTAAAGTTACCTTAGAAATTAAACGAAGTATCACAGTAAACTTCCAATTTTAAATTCCTCAACAGTCACAAAGTGCTTACTGTATTACATTATACAGCTGGCCCATGACAAAAAATGACAAACCAAAAAAATGCCATATATACTTTTAGAGAACAACATTACCTTTTTTTTTAATAAAAGATTCTCTATTTTTAAGGTCTTATAGGAACTCCAGATATTGGTAAAACTTTTAGAGGAAGCAGGCAAAAGTGAGAAAGAAGGAAAAGGTAAAAGAAAAGGAAAGGCTTACCCCAAAAATTTGTCCTACAGCAAACGCAGATTCATTTTCACTGGAGGCATAACTCTATATGCACTCTACTTCCCATGTAGCACAACAAATGACAGATAATTTGCTACTACTGTCTTCAGGCATTCTAGAAATGTTATTGTCCAAAAACATGCCTGCAGAGTAAGCCCCCCCTCTCCCGATTACTTCTGCACTTGCGAAGCTGTGTAACTGGTTACTCTCTCGGAGACATTCAGCCCAGGATTAACGAGTGGCTAAGAGCCATCCTCTCATTCCAATTTTAAAACCGCAGTTTTGATACCACAGCTGGACACCTGCCATCACTGCAGGCCTCAAAGAGGAATACGGCTTTAAAAAAAAAAAAAAAAAGAAACGAAAAAGAAAAGAAAAGAAAAAGCATCTTTCGGGAAAATTCTTTTTCCCCGTCTGCTGTTCTGCAGCATCTTCAGCCTCCTCGGAAAGTGTGTTTATTCCACTGCCAGTTCTGCATTCCAGTCCAGAGAGCTGCAGGCACACCAAGCAGTATCTTTCAATTATTTAAGTTTGGGAATCCTCCAGAATTGCTTGCCATAAGCTGTCCGGGAAATGCTGCTTGGCAAATCTGCACTACGGCTAGGACACAAACTCCCTGTACAGACTACATAACGGACTGATGAAAAAAACTTTCTTAAAATAGCAACATCCCCCCCCCCCCCCCCCCCCCCCCCCACATACTCTGCATCATTAACCTACACTGACATAATCTGGCAAGTGAAATGGGAAAAAAGATTATATTTTCTGCCAACAAAAGAGGAAATGAATTAGTTGGACATTAAATAAACTATAAGAATTTAACAACAACAAAAAAAACCCAACCACCTCTCAAACTTCTTTAATGCACATATTTACATATACAGCATGGACCTGTTGGAGCAGGTCCAGAGAAGGGCCACAAAGATGATCAGAGGGCTGGAGCACCTCTGCTATGAGGACAGGCTGAGAGAGTTGGGGTTGCTCAGCCTGGAGAAGAGAAGGCTCCAGGGAGACCTTATAGCAGCCTTCCAGTACCTGAAGGGGGCCTGCAGGAAAGATGGGGAGGGACTTTATACAAGGTCATGTAGTGATAGGACGAAGGGTAATGGCTTCAAACTAGAAGAGTGGAGATTTAGATTAGATATTAGTAAGAAATGTTTCAGTATGAGGGTGGTGAGACACTGGAACAGGTTGCCCAGAGAGGTGGTGGATGCCCCATCCCTGGAAGTGTTCAAGGCCAGGCTGGATGGGGCTTTGAGCAGCCTGGTCTAGTGGAAAGTGTCCCTGCCCGGGGCAGGGTGGTTGGAACTAGATGGTCTTTAAGATCCATTCCAACAGAAACTATTCTATGATTTATGATTCTCTCTTCTAGACACATGGTTAATTTACTGAAGTTACCAAGTAGCACCAGAGCCATAGAAGCCACATACATGGACATCTCTTTTGTAAAAGCAGAGTCAAATATACCAGCTTAACTTCTTTCTCCAAGGTATGTATGGACAATAGATATATATTTTTTTTTTTCAAATGCAGTTATGGAGGGACAGAGAGTTGTTTGGTGTGGTTAGTTTTTTTTGGGGGGGTGGGTGTTGTTTTGGTTTTTGTTTTTTTAATTATTATTCTTTTTAAAGTACTGTTTTTCCTAATCCAAAACTGAAAGCTTACAAATCCTTAGAAACAGCAGAAATGAGAGGAAAAGAAAGAAAACATTACTGCTGTGCAGCTACGTAAGCAAAAAAGTCTTTCTCTTTTTCCTAAGACTATTTTGAACAAAAGCACCCTTTTGAACAGACACAACACTAAATATGAGACTCAATCTGGAGCAAAAAGTTGACTCAAAAAGTAACAAAAGTGAGATCTAAAGTAACTGAGGAAATCCCAGTGGTAGACAGTACTCCTCACCAGCAAAGATAAGCTCGTGCTTATTGCAATGGGTCACTTTCACACATATATAATGTTAGTGGATAAGTTAAGGGTAGAGAGCCGTGTATAATAAGGAACCAGCCACTGGTATCTGCTAAACACGTGGTAATAATAAAGACTGACCTTTCTATTAAACAGAATTTAAAACTTTAAAGAGTACAAGAGTTTAGGTCCTAGAAGCACGAATTAGCTATGCAATGGGCAGGGTGCACCAGACGGTGCAATCACCACATATTCTAGAACACCTAGTATTGCTCATAATCACTGGTCGTGTTCTCTATGGCTTATATTATTGGTAGTACAACGCGTACCCGAGGAAAGTGCTCATAAAGTGTCAAAATATTACTTGAAATGATCCTAGCATTAAAAGAAAGTCCTAGCTGTATTGGAGGGCAATACATATACTGCCTGAGCACTAAACTGAATTACAGCTACAATTTATTGTTCCATCAAAGTTTATCAAACAGCAGCGATGTTGTTCTGTGCATGCCAAACAGTAAATTCAAAAGAAAGCTCCTGGAAAATACAGTGAACTAATAACTTCAGCAGTTACGAACGTCACCAGCAACACACTTCCCTGCATTTATTGAAACACCCCCCACAAACCTCAGTAAAACACTTCACGGGGAGGGAGGGGAGCACCCTGTTCATTTCAGCTTCAAGGAAACTACCTGTCCCTCCTTTCACGTGCTCTGACCAAAGTTTGCAACAAGGAAGCTGCAAATGGCAAAAGACTAATTAATGCAGGTTTTTCATTTAAACTTCAGAGCTGTGTGAATTAAAGATAAAGTAAGTTTACTCCCTAGAAATCATATTAAAGTATGAAGTGAGTCAGGGCCCTTAGAGAGATAATGGAAATCATGTCTTCAGATAGGCTTTGCAAAGCTCAATTTTAAATTGAAAAAACTGTCAAATCCTGAGGTTTAATTAGTCCTGGCAGGTCTGGACCACTGGGAACATTTCCATAATTTCAATCATCAAAGTAATTATTGAAGGTTTTAAGGCTGGATGGCAGGGAAAGGAGATGGGAAAGCAAAGGGGAAGGAGCAAAGGAGGCAGCTTGTTTCTCACCATCAGCATAGCAATTTTTAACTTCTCAGTTCTGCACCTAACTTTGATCAAAAAAGGAAAATAAACTTGACCCAGTGATAACACTCGAAGCCTCTGTACAAACAAACAGAAAACTAATTTAATCATCTTCCAGCTCCCTCCCTCAGGCAGCACTAAGTAAACGAGCTACGTCTTCCTGAACAAAAAATCACAGGTAAATACAAGGTTTGTGTTTTCAGCTCCTTCCTGCGTGAACAGGAAAAGATTTGCTCCTTTCATTACTGTAATCTGCATCCAAGAATTTGGACATTTTATAACAAACTTGTTCAAAAACAAGTTATTTGACATATTTCATGCACCTTTCTAATACACCTGAAGAATTTGGAGGAAGCAGGGTTTGAATTTCAGCTGCTTGTATCAAAAAAGAAACAACCTCCATCAGGTAATACTTGACCCAGTTCCAAGTCTCCCCCATTTTTAACAGCCTTGGATTTGGCCACCACATTCAAATATTGATAATGGCCCCAATTCAGCAAACAGCAATACACACTTTTATCTTTATCACACACGCTTAACTTTGTTCTTGTGAGCAAAGAATGAAGGTCAGAGCAATCTCACTGTTCTTCTTAAGCAGAGCTCCTCACTTTAATATTAAGTATATCGTACATGAGTTTACTTAGAAGTTTTATGTCCATTAATTCACTAGCAACACTTCTACTCTTTTCCTTTTTTTTTTTTTTTAGTTAAAAGATCTTCCATCACAATCACACAGCTCACCTAGACTGCGACAATATCACGGCTCTATTGTGGACTGTATTATCCTACAGAGAAATTTTACTTTTTTTTTTTTTTAAATAGGCATTTTTACTTGCTATATTGATGAGAAACACTTCATGTCACCCCATGAGTTATTCTTAATAGAGATCTAGCAAGTATAAATATATGAAAAATAGTCTGTGTTGTACGTGGACTGTAAGGACAGTCGTTATTACATTATATCAGGCTAATGCACACAGAAGCTTGCCAATTTTGTAAAAAAAAAAATAAAAAAAAAATGGGCAAGTCCTGAATTTTAAACATTTACAACATTTTCAATTTTCTTCAAGTTAAGCATGTATCTATCACTGTTTGCCTTATATAACCTAGAGGAGTGGAAGCAAATAGAAACTGCAGTAGATATATCCTTATAAATGATGTCTTTGTAATTTTAGATTAAAAACTAGTTCAGACTAATGACAGTAGCATAAAATAAAACATATTCCCCGACTTCCTCATAGCTGTTCTTTGCCAAAAGCAATTAAGAGTACTGCACCTTTGGGGAGTGCGGAGAAGGGAGGGAATGCTTGATGAAGTTATGACTCTTTCTCTGATAAAAAACAAAGATCTCCGACTCCATTCCACAAGAGACTGGATAGCAAAAACTATTACACTTCTGATTTTCCCCTGGAATTGGTTCATTCTTAAGTCTTACAGCAGCATCAGCATTACATTCAGATCTGTGGATTGTTACATTCTTTAAAAAAAACAAAAAAAAAAGTTGATCTCTCAAAATCTGAGCAAGCCTTTTGGTTGAGTTCCCTCTTTGATCTGAACAAGTCAACCCTGAATTCTGAGTTACATGCCTCTGCGCAGGCATATTTTGTACTACCGTTACATGTTAAACTCACAGCAGAAATAACATTTGGGCCTCTCACCACAAAAAAAAGACATGGAGGTGCTGGAGTGTGCCCAGAGAAGGGCAACGAAAGCTGGTGAGGGCTCTGGAGAATAAGTCTTAGGAAGAGTGGCTGAGGGAGCTGGGGTTGTTCAGCCTGGAGAAAAGGAGGCTGAGGGGAGACCTTATCACGCTCTACAACTACCTGAAAGGAGGGTGTAGAGAGGTGGGGGTCGGTCTCTTCTCCCAAGTAACAGGCAATAGGACAAGAGGAAACAGCCTCAAGTTGCACCAAGGGAGGTTTAGATTGGATATTAGGAAAAAATTTTTTACACTGAAACGGTTCTCAAGCATTGGAACAGGCTGCCCATGGAAGTGGTTGAGGCACCATCCCTGGAGGTATTTAAAAGACAGGTAGACATAGAGCTTAGAGATATAGTTTAGATTAGTGATGGTTTTTGTCAGAGTTAGGCTGATGGCTGAACTAGATGATCTGAAAGGTCCCTTCCAACCTAGGCGATTGTATGATTCTATGGTTCATATTCATGAGCACTTACTTTTATTGGGTCTAAACCAGCATCTTTCTGTCACTCTTCTGCCAGCTGGAGCCTGGGTGATCACTTTCAGTTAAAACATCTGTGGCCACGGCCATGACACCTCCCCGAGGGTCCATTCCTATCAGCCCCCCTAAAGCTTAAAAGAAATCTTCGAATATGGGCATACATAGGCCTTCCTTCAGACTCGGACTGCAAGAAGTATTGGAGGAAAAAAAGAAGCAATTATCCTCCATTGCACAAGGGAGATATGACATCTGAATCTAGCCGAGTTTTCTCCAATACATACTAACAGCAATATTGCTGCTGCAGTATCTTGGATAAGAAAAGCAAAACAAACTCAAACCAAATCAGAATTTTTTTTTTTTCTTGTAGTCAAGGCATACACCATGATCTAATCTGAAATGGCAAACCACCTGGTTCTTGGTGGGCCGGGGGGAAAGAATAGGAAGGCAGCTTTTTCAGATATGATGCCTACAAGCCTCTTTCACCACGCAGGGGTATAGCTAAGCCAAAATTATGATTTCTTTACTGCTGGCTGATTCAACTTCCCATCACTACTACCTTTAAAAAGCGTCAGATTGGATATTTTTTTTTCTCAATACAGGCAAGAAGAAAGCAGTAACTTCTGCCGTACTCCTCCTTCTCCTCCTATGATGGGATACTCTCAATTAACCAGTTGTCAGTGCAATCATATACTATTATAAAACCAGAAACATGAGAAACAGAACACAATGGTTTTACAGATTTTCCTTTTCAGCCACCTCTATCAGGATTCTCTAGGATTACCTTTAATCCTGTAATCATAAAATGGAAATAGGCTACTGTTTTGTTCACGCTGAATTGGAGAACACACTGTGATCTCAGCTTGCTTTAGAGGAAAAAAAATCTACCTGCCCACTAGGATTTCACATTGAGATTGCTATCGCAAATTAGCTATTGTGGTCTAACAGTTCCCTTCTTTTGAGCACTGAAAACAGCCTTGGACATTTGATTAACAAATTCAGTCCTCCCATGCATAAACACAAGAAAAGATTCCTTTGTAAAATGGTACAACAAAAGGTAACAAACCATATCACAGGAATAAGCACACCACTGGCACTCTTTCTGAGGTTAATCACAGGCATCCAACCTGCCACCAGTGAGAAGAAACTTATATTCATGTGTATTATTAATTTGCCTACCTGCAACGTCACTGTTTACCTGAGAGCCTGTTCACTTCCCATTGATACTGGCAGAGGTTACAAAAAGGCATTTCAAGGGAAATTCCAAAGCTCAACATAAATAAAGGATTAGTTGGTGGATACTACTTTCAAGATAAGGAGATATATACCAGCACTAAAGACACCTGAGGTAATTAAGCCCTTCTAACCACAAAATGCTTACTCTGTACAAAAATTGGCTTCAAATGCTTTCAACGCGACTGCTAGCTACAGAACAGCCAACAAAAGTACTACCTGTTTGCACAAAGTAAAAGGAAAACAGAATGACAAAAAAACCCCACCAACTTTCTCTGAGTTTGAAACTCAAGCTTGTTTGATTTCAGCGTTAAGTTACTAACTTATGAGTGCGGGATGAAACAATAGTAGCCAGACAGAACATGTTCAAGTAAGAAAAAAAAAACCCCACTTTTAAACAGGATTATACCAACCACTGAGCAAATACTGTTAAAAAATGAAAATCCACCAAGAATACACCTTAAAATCAGAGCTCCTGTTTGCTCTGTTTCAGGCACAACAGAGTAGATATTTGAAGAGCACAGATCATAATCACAGGTTTTATCATTGTACAAAGAATAAGCTAGTCTGGGCCCTGAATTCTAAATACAACCAAATGATTATACCAAATCATTGGTAAATATAGTCCTGGGATTTTGAGAAGTAGCACTTACTCCTGGAAAACTCACACATTTGTGGTGTATTTTATAGGCAAATCCGTTTCCCTACGTCATTTCCCAATCCTTAAAGTAAGGGCAAGGTCTGCTTTCTTCCACCCTTTATAGGTGCAGTTTCAGAGGAAACCCACACACACTTGTTCGTTTGGGTTTTGGTTTTTTTTTTTTTTCCTCTCCTTGGTGTGCATTTTGCACATTGATTTCTCCAAACCGGGACAGTTTAATCTGTCAATAGAATGACACTTGCTTTTCTCCTGCTCGTGATACTGAGATTTTTTTATTTTTTTTAAATAGTATGTTCCATGCTTTCCGTTTTGGATTGTAATCCGCAGTACAGCAGGTCCTCCTGAATTCTAGTACCACGATGCTACTTCCTTTAATTCCAGTGGAAGAGACCTATGAGGGCTTCAGCACTGTAATATCCAACTATTGTTGTAAAAATGTTTTTAAGATTATATTTATATATGTAGACCATCTTTTGTAAGTCCATAATCGAACAGCAACTATCATAGTAATTCAATCTCTCAACCAAAACTGTCAACATTTTGACAAACTCATTGTGTTACAGCGTGGGCAAAACTTCACCTGAAAAAGAGCCAGCCACCAAGCCTCACTTCTCCTAGTCAGAACTTACCTCCTTCCAGCTGCAAACCACCATCTCCTGTAACAATACTAGCAGTAGGCATTAAAGAGCCTTACGACAGCAGATAGTTACTACTTTGTAAAGATATGATTGGCAGCAGCTTCTTTTTATGCCTCAGGATAAGTTCTGGGACAATCAGAACAGAGAAGGGCGGTGGGCAGAGTCAAACATCATTAAATACTAACCATGGAGGAGAAAAAGAAAAAAGGAAATTCCCCCGAGATTGACAGGTTAAAATTCTTCCCTATGGGTTGCTTAGAACACCGTCAAGTTCCTGTCAGGTTCCTCAGGCAAGTCAGGGATGTGTTGAAGTATTACAGGCAAGGAAATAAACAGACCCAGATTTCAAAGCCTCCCCCCAGAGCAAACTAAAGCCGCACTTTCCCTCTGCAAGCTGTGCGTAAAGCTATCATTTACAGCCTTTCCCAACTCAGCATTAAAAGTATCATATTGCCCTGGCTGGAAGAGAAACAGGCCCTCATTTACTTCAGAGGCGAAGTATGTTTTTATTGCTTGAGTCCATAAGCTCCATTATTTCATTAGCACAGAGTTAACACCACGGAGGAGGGAAAATGAGCTACAGTCACTTCTCATAAAGTTGGGCAAATCATAAAGTATTATTTGCTCTGCAAAATATTTATAACCAACATGGATGATTATCAGCAAAGCTCCACAGTAAGTTGGCTCAGGGATGGCTAAACACTTCAGATGCAAAAAACAAGCAAACAACAACCAAAAAAAAAAGAAAACCACAACCAAGAAAAAAATTTACTTTCCTGCTGGTCTTGCTCCCAAAACATCGTGGTTTGCATGCCAGGTAAGAGCAAGCTGAGGTAGGTGAATACACAACAAGAGAGAGGACGGGACTGTTCCTTCTTATGGTACTAGTGATAAATCTGCTTAGCTGTATCATGAAGTCATAGCTCTCCTCCTGCAAGGTGGGAATTGTAACACACGCCCTTAGCCATGAGCGTGTCAGCCTCTCTAAACGTATGAACGCTTCATTCATTTATTTACTTGCTTAAATGCCTTGCTTTGAGAAATTTATAGTACTGAGTCCAAATATGCTGATGTCTGTTGCAGCAAGCACCTTGAAATTATATTTTCTCTATGCTAAGAGTAGAATTGCTGTTATTGGCAGTACAACTTACAGGTGTTTCAAAACTTTTTGTTTGGTTGGTTTGGTTTTCTTTGATTTGGTTTGTTTGTTTTTGTTGTGTTTGTTTGGGTTTTTTTAAACAAAGAAACAGCACCTATAGTACATATAAGTGTTCTAGACATTCCATTCCCACATCTCATTTAAATACAAATTATCACTGTAACGTATTCAAATGAAGATCTCAAAGTATCTTAAAAAACACTGAATAAACTTCAGAAGGCTAGTCTGTGACACCATCACAACTATACTGTAGATACAAGGACACAGCACAGCGATATTAAGCGATGTGCCAAGGTCACACACAAAGGTGGTAGCACTCGTGTGCCCAAACCAGCACGTGAGCCTCCCGGGTGCCAGGGCTGCGTGTGACTCAGCACCAGCTCAGATGTCTCCTCACACACAACGGTACCTCTGCAAGCTCCAGCTATGCCAGTGGAGCCTGTAACTGAATACAAGAAGGGGGGGGAACGCAATATGTACTAACGCAAGCACGATACATCATTTTAAACAGACTCCCAATCTTAAGCAGATACACACAGCAAAACCTTCCTTGCTCCACACAAAGCACCTTCAGCGTCCTCTATATAGTCTTTGAAAATCATAGAATCATAGAATCGCCTAGGTTGGAAGGGACCTTTCAGATCATCTAGCCCAACCATCAACCTAACTCTGACAAAAACCATCACTAAACCATATCTCTAAGCACTACGTCTACCTGTCTTTTAAATCCCTCCAGGCATGGTGCCTCAACCACTTCGCTGGGCAGCCTGTTCCAATGACCTAAATAAGACTGGAAATAGAACAGGGTCTACATACACATACATAGATGACCGTTTTCAACTGGCTTACCAATTGCTTAACCATTCTGTGGCTAATTAAGACAAAAAGCTAAGTTTCCAACGATTAATTTAGACCTTAGGCCTTGGGTAAGGAATCAGTGAGTTCAGAAACGCTGGCTGCCAGGAACTTGGACTGACTGTAGGCCAACCAAGTGTGACTCAAAATAGACAACAAATAGATTTTTGTGTGTGTGTATTTACTTCAGGACACAGTTTCTTCCGGGCTTTTTTTTGTTGTTCTCAAAGTTGGTGGTCCACCGATCAGTCTAAATTACTCAGCTTCCAGTGCAACATATTAGTCCTTTGAAAGGGACACATTTTAAGCAGAAAATTAGAGTTAAATGCTGTGTCCTTAGAACTTTTAATCAAAACCCGTGTATCCATTTATTTACCACAGTGGTAAATAAAGCCAGTGAATCACTGCATATTTCAACATTTATTGCATCAGACTGTTTACCACTGTACTGTTTTCAGCATTAAATATTGATAAAGAAGAATCTTGGCATTTTAGCATGAATAATCTCTTATTTCTTATTTGAGATTCTCTTCAGGGAGAATCTGAAGAGATGACAAGGGAACTTTCAGCAACAGAAGCTATAATTAGGACTGGGCCAACAAGCAAATTTCAAAGCTGTTAGTTTAACATATTATTTCGATCACTAAATCATATGCACAAGGTTAATGGACACAAAATTCAAAAACACACTTGAGCACTTTGAAGAAACAGATAATGCTATCTATATATACAGATAACTAAGCAACTATTCAACATTACAGAAGTGGTAGGGTTTTTTGTGTTTCTGAAAACAGAGTTCTCTTGTACAACTTTTAGGAATTCCTTCACTGATGAGTTCTAAGCCTAACTTTCAAAATCCCACTTAGTCTTAGACGAACCCATTTCACTTTTGAATGAGCTTTATAAGGTTCATGCTAGGGAAAAAAGAAAAAAAAAAAAAAGGAAAACCCACACTAAACAACATTCAAGGCTATATTGCACACAGGAACGAAACACATATTTCCCATTTGTTCAGTAAGTAGGCCACAGGTTTGTTTTTTTTCCTTCTGAAACCCCTCCAACTTAAAAATCTGAGCTCTTTTGCAAGCTTTGTTTGGTGTTTAGATTTCAGTGGTGTGTATACAAAACCACCCAAGAGCCCTCCCTTGCACTGTTATTAATATTTGCAATACAACGTATACGAAGAAAGAAAGATAGACATCTACTTAAATGAGAGATACCAGCCACTATCCTCCTGCCAGTCTGCTTGAGTAACACCTCTCAGCCAGGAGGCACTTCTTTGGTGGGGAGCTACAAAAAGCAAGGCAGAAACACTGAATCCTTCTCTCCTTTCTAACTCTCAGCCAATCTGATTATCAGGGTTTTCAAGTACTCTGCCAAGGTACTGAGAAAAGATCACAGGATAAAGTCTAACAGCTACAACTGCGTGATTTAAGAACGAAAGTGACTAAGTCATCAGGTTCAGTACTGTTTCCTCTAATTACTGGATCATTTCCTATCTGGACATTTATAGTTTTCGATTATACAGCTGCTAAAATACCTGTGATCACAGATGCCTGCTGTATTCAACCGCATCCAAAGTTCAAGGTAACAAAGTAAGCTCAAAGTAGCTTTTATCTTCCTTTCCCCTTAACCCTTCAAACACCCTGAGATAGAGCTATTATATAGTAATGCAAGATACCACTTGTCTGAAAAGTGCCAAAAACGAGGCGGGGGGGGGGGGGGGGGGGAGGGGGAAGGGAAACCCTACAAAAAATCCTCTGGATTTAAACATTGTCTGTAGAAAGGCCTCTGTTATTTAGTAGTTTAGCATAGTTTTACTCTGTAATCTGCATTCCATTCAAAACCTTTAGAATCACTTTGGATCAGCTCAGAGCTTTAAACCAGGGATTGCTCCCTTTTTCCTACCTAAGAGGAAAAAGAAAAGAAAAAAAAAAAGAAAAAAGAAAAAAAGAAAAAAAGAATGTGCATTAATTACAAGGTACTGACTGACCTGGATTAGCCTTTATTCCATGTCAGCAGAAAAGAATTCCTGACATCTGCATCAATTACAAGGACAGAATAGGCTGTTCCAAGTGGGTTTCTTGTGAGAAATAAATAAAAGAAAATGAACTTTTGGCTTATTTGGGTGCCTAAGTGTAACACTGTGTAATCTACTAATGAGATAGTACCTTTCTTATAAAGCCTTTCAAGTTATTTTAGGAACACAGCAATATTTAATCTCATCAAATTTCTACCTGTGATGTTTAATTCTAAATTATTGGGAGGCCAGCTTTCCCTTATTTACAAATAATCGTAAGCATTTTAATCAAGTGGGAGTAAGGAAACAATGCCTACTTTAGGCAAATAAGAAGAGGTGCAGGATTAGAATACAGTCAAGTCCTAGCACTTACACTTCAAAAAGAACACCAAAAAATTGTGAAGATTGCAAAATAAGGCATGAGAATCATTTACTGTCAAGAAACCCTGCATTATACCAACAGACAAAAGCAGCTCGATCTATTCAGCTTACAGAGTCCATAAGTACCTGTCTGAGGGTGACAAGCACTTCTTCAAGCAAACAAAAGTTAAATGTCGGAAACTAAGCACAGAGACATGTTCAGTCTAGAAACGGGACTGAACTGATGGCATAATTAGGGATAAGGTCTCTTCGTCACGGTTGATTCTCCAACCTAAGTTCTTGCTTTAAAGACTAAATCTCTTTTCAGAAAGTATGATATATCAGAAACCTTTGCACAATTTGGGTCTTCAGCTTCCAAAGACCCCATTACACACAGGATGGGGTTGAACACCTACTGTAGCACTTCCAGGCATTAGAAACTTCTAGTGACCTCTCCAATAGGCTCAGACTTAGCGTTTAGTCTTTCCATCAGGAAGTCCACAGATTTTCCTCAGCTAAACCAGAACGCTTTTAAAATCAAAAATCCCCACTTTTCTTCCCATGCACCAAATCCAATATGCAATACTTGTATGGACAAGCAGAATTACTGCTGTGGACATCAAAATCATTTGGAAGAAAGATCAATTAACATTTACCATCAAACCCATATAGTTTTGAGTAGGTTTACTTTTATAATTTTAAATTTTAGCTTTATAGAAGGGACAAAAGTATCAAAAGTATTCAAATAATCCCACTTACATACAGAATGTGTCATATGTAATGATTTTGCGGTTCTTCATAAAATCCAAGTTAAGACAACGAGGATGTCAGCTCCGCAAGGACAGACTGTGCATTAAAGTCTGATTAAATGCTTTGACTCCAAGACTTGGAAGACGTTGTTAATTTGAAAAACGGTAGAAAAAAGGTGACAACCTCTTGTTAGTGACTTAATAAATGTTTCTATACATTGTTGAGTAGAAAGAGCACATATTCTGTAAAACTTGGTGTTATGAAGTGTTTTAGATGAAATACATAGTAGCAGAACTAGACATTTAAGTGGAAAATCCACTTCCAGATACATAACGTACTGTAAGAAAAATTATATCCAATGTATAAAGTGAAGTATCAATTAGTTATGCTTCTTGACAGACTGTAAAAACAACTATAGGCTGAAATGTTTGAACTGGGATTTTCATATATCTTTACTTAGTAACAAACTAAGTCTGCCAAATACAGTACTTGAATACATCCAGACTTGAGGAAACTTGCCAGAATGTCTAACTTGGCAGAAAAAGATTAAGCAGGATCTAGTCTGGTCAACAGGCAGTATTTTCAGCTATGCGAGATTCAGGTTTTTCTGGGCTTTGGGGTTGTTTTTTCTTTTTCTTTTTTTGTTCTTTTTTTTTTCCTTCTTTTCCCTGTTTTTTTAATTTGTATTCAATTCTAGAAGAATTATAAAGGCTCAAACACGGAACCAAGGAGTCTCCCTGTGTAGCAGTGCTTACAAACACATTCGTTGGCTTATGTCTGAGACAACCCATCTTATATCATTTTTCTTCAAACTCAAAAGAAAAAAAAAGGTATAGAAGTAAAAGCAGTATTTTTTCCCTCTGTACATTACCTTCAGTATGATTTCCTCTGCCCCCCAAACTTCCCTCCCTCCTCACCCTGCCTTCCCCCCCGTGTTCTCTGTATTTTACATTAAAGATTTCCTGGTATGACATTATCAGTGTGGCCTTTCCAGCTGTTTTATTCACATGCAGAGAAGGGTGTGGGTAACTTATAAAAGTAGCTGTAAAGTAAATATGTCTGTAAACTTTGACAATTTTATAAAAGGCAGTTATTTGTCTGTATTCAGAAATGACAACAATACAGTGACATTTTCCCACCATAGATAAGTACAAACCTGGTTTTGGGTACCGTACACTTCAGTCACAGCAGCAACTCCATGGCTTTTAAATTCATGAACTTTAAAAGCTTGTACACCAATTTTTATTCTCAGCAAAACTTTGATTTCCCCACTTCTCAAGGAAGGGACCCATAGCTATCTTCCAAAAACGTGAAAATCTAAATACAGGCTCAGCACTCCCAAAGAGGAAGAGAAGTGAAAATACAAAGAAAAAAAAAAAACAAAAAAATATTTTTTCGGTTAAAAAAAAAAGTACATTCTCAAAACACCAAGAGAAATTAAAAAGCTGTGTGAGATCCTCCCCAGCAGGCGTCATAAAAAAAAAATAAAATCAAAAGCAATCAAGCTGGGGGAGAGCACAGGCAGGAAGAATTTACCTGCCTTCCAACAAAGTCTCAACCACCGTCTTCAGTCTGTTCACAAAAAGAAGGGCTCAGCACTGAAAAATACGTAGTAATTCTGGTGGTTTTGGCTCACTCTCCCGCGCCCCGGTTACACAACTCCAGCTGGGGCCGGAGCTGGCTCCGATAGGGTTGTACCGTTCCTCTCCCTGGCCAGGAGAGCTCAGCATAGCACAAGGCATAGGAACACACGGGCACAGTTGGATTTAAAGCGCAAAATGACTCCAAAGGCATGGTCTGAATCACATATCCACGTCTCTCCATCTGTCTGAAAGATGTGTGGCAAAATGGACTGGGGCTGCTGTATTAATAATATGGATTCCAGCCAGGCCTGAAGTGATGAGCAAGTCGCTGTCTGTGATAAATGCACAGGGAGTCCGTATATATTATAAAAGTTTAGGTCATGATAAGAGATTGTAGAGGCACAGCTATATTTAGCAACAATTGTTCTCAGTGAGAAAGCTAGACTCAACACACAAGTTTCTGGAAGTGGAGCCTTTTCCCCAGAAGCACCCGGCACTGTGAAGGATGCACTGTGAGTTCCCACTGCTGCTCCTCCAAACCAAATGAAGCTTTTGTCATGTCACCGTGAGACCCTTTAGCTTTGGGCATAGGGCAAAAAAATCAGTACTCTCCTTACACTTCCAAACTGGCAACCTTGCATAACAGACAAACTCTATTGTTAGAAGACAGTAGGTATAAACATAAGACCTGTTCAAAAGCCATCAGTCCCTGCTACCCTAGCTGTAGCCAGGTCTTGCAGTAAAAGTTGTAGAACTGCAACAAACACAAGAGCTCAAGTTCTCAATGCCATTAGACTTCTTAGCTATATGAAATGCAGGCATTATTTTTCCTTCAGCAGTTCTCTTACGCAACACTTTGCTTACAATACTTCTGAGCATGTCATTAAATGCACAACATTAACAAGAAATGTGCAACTAGCCAAATAATTATATTTGTATATCCCAAAATTAGCCTTTCGAGATGCAACCTAAAACCTCGGTCCTGCAACACAACACAACCATACAGCTCCTTGCACCCACCCAAGAACCCACCTCCTTTCAGGCTGGTAGCACAGTGCTCTGTTAACGCTCAAGTCTGGAGAAGTGGGTCCAAGTATATGAGAAGATGTGAGCATGAGGGGTTTTTTTCTTTCAAGAACTGGAAATGAGAGGGGATGAAAAGCAGCAGAACTAAACAGTTACCTTTAATAACAAATACGGTTTTATAATAGAATTAGGACATTCTTGATAAATATTTCTGAGGAGAGAAATGAGCAACAAGTTCATGGCAGATTTCACGTTCAAGAAAGTCTTCCTTCTGTCGTGCAGAAGGATTTCCTAGCTAGCAGGTGCTAGGGGACCAAGTCTTTAAATACTTTGCCTGTTTTAACAGGTCACAAAATATTTGTGTGGTCAGGTTGAGGAGGACAACTTTGGGGCACTTCAGCACCTTCAATTTCTCATCCGAGTGCGAGGTGTTAGAAGAGTAGACCAGTCCTTCTAGTTAATACTGCCACTTCTTTGAAAGTGGAAAGCGTATGGTTTCCTAAAAGTTTAGACAGTCTTTAAATAGCAATAATTTATTTTACTACTACTCAATTGTGAAAAAAAAATATTACTAAAGACATGAGACAAAAAAAATATCCTTTTATATATACATCTATATGTGCAGCCCTAAGGAAGGCTCTCCATGTTTCATTTTGAATGATGACAGAGCTCCCAGGGCTGGGATCTAACACCAAGACTGTCTCACAGGGTAGGGATCCTAATCAGGGACAAACCTTGAAATGCAGCCATTTTCTTTCTGGGAGACTTGTAGCATAGTTGTCTCTTCCTAAAGGATTTCCTGTTGCCTACGAACTGTATATTTAATTTAAAAAACATTCAAGACAGGACATCCCATCTTTAGAAATGCTGGCTTGCTTCAGACATGACCAGACAGAACCATCTCCTGGCCAGACATCAGGCAAAATTCCCTAATGATTAGCCTCATACATAACTTGATTATTCAACTATTGCTTTCCATTGTGAAAGATATACCCTCTCAAGAGATAAGATTTAGCCATCAACATGAAATTTTTATACAGTGAAAACTACAAATACATAAACTGATAGCCACCCTTCTTGCAAACACAGACCTTGAGAAGAAGCATGTGGTTCCTAACTATCTGAACAGAAACTAGACATAACAGAATCCAACTTGGATTGCCTGGCTTTTCTGAACCAGGAAAGTCCAGATTTGCTAAGAGAAAAGTTATATTCAAACTCTTACCACCTTAAACAATTTCTTAGTCCTTCCATCATCTGAAGCACAGACTACATTGTGTGCATATGGGAAGAAAATTGTGTAGCGCACCTGGAATTTGTGTCCATTTTTAATTATTCTATAAAATATATGTTGCAGGGACCACTGCCAAGACGTGTGTAATGGAATTTATATTAAGCTCTGCTCCACAAAACCCACAACTAAGAACAGCTACTATTTTCAAAGGATTTGGTAACTTTTAATGTCTTGAACTGCACGATCAGTTTTATAGCATGTCCTGACCAAAGAGGCTACCAGAACATAATGTGGCTTTAATTTAAAGAATAAAAGCCTCCTGCGTGCTAAATCCAACCTCTCCAAGGCTCCTTTGCCTCTACCGCTAATGGACCTGGATACAGCGCAACACAAGTAGCCTCCCGCCTTTCCCCCCTTCAACTCCTGCTTTCTTCAGCTTGCTGACTCTTCAAGAAGAGGACTTCAGTAGTTTGACAGATTGCTCCAAAATACGCAGAAAGTTTCTATTAATATTTTATCGCTCAGAAAACATCAAAGCTAGCTCCCCTTCTGGTTTATCAGCAATTTCCCCTTTTTTAAGCTAAACTAAACTACGGGGAGCCAATTAAAAAAGCAAAACCTAACAACTAAGCTTTCCCCTGTATTAATCTCTCCAAATTTAGGATATATCAAGGCCTCTCAGCCCACTTTTAATGTCAGTGGCATAGTCTGAAATTACTGCTAGACATATAATTAGGTGACTAAAAGACAAAAAAAACCAAATGCCACCACAACTCTTAAGGGGTCATTATTATTAGCAGGCTTGAATTTGCTAACTATATAGTACCTGTCAAAGTTCTTCAGAGTCAAGTGGCAAATAATTGGGAGGTACCTGTGCTGCTGCACACCTTGGCAACTCAAAGGGCAAAAAGTCTTGGGTTTTTTTTTGTTGTTGTTGTTGGGTTTTTTGTTTGTGGGGTTTTTTTGTTTTGGGTTTTTTTACCACTTTGGATCTCCCGAGTTTAAGCCTGTGGTCAGCCCAAGATGAAAGAATGTAGCCTTGACAACCTAATTTATCTGAAGAGCTGTAGCTTACTTGAGTAAGTAATCAATTTTTGCCTCTTATCCTTCGATGTCCTTTAAGTTGCTTTGGAAGAAATATGGCTGGGGAAGAGGGGAAAAATCAATGAATCTGAAAACAGATTTCTGGCATGTAACTTGAATAAAGCAGCAAGATAAAACATGGAGGAAATTTCAAAAGGGGGAAAAAGCACAGGTTTTGGGATGAAAGCTGATTTACATTTAAGAAACTGTTGACTTTACAGTACTTAAATGTATTTTACACCCTATTAGTGTAAATAAAATCCAATATTAACACTAACAGAAAGATTAACTGTTACTACTGCTCATTTTCTGTATATTAGCCCTGTGCGGCTGGCAGCAGTCTGGCGTTTTCTGAACAGTGTTTCTAATTCCACACAACAATATGGGGAGCAGTAAAAAGCCTCGAATATACGATAGTCAAAAAACCCCAAAAAACCCAAAAAACCACCACAACACACAAACCCACCCCCCAAACCCATGATGAAACTGGCAAAGGAAACTACTTTAAATCCTGATTTCTAACAAGACCACTTTCATGACAACTGCATCTTTTTAGGATATTCTAAGTACTGCAGATCAGTAATTTAATACATAGTAGTTCTTTAACAAAAATAAATGCTCTGTTTGGTGACAAAGTCTGCCCATAAAAAAACCTAAATCTCAGGAGAAGCAATGGCTACCATTCCTGACCTAGAAAGAGCAGATGTAAAGTATACTGCTAACATTTGTAATCACAGAATAGTACTTCTATATTTTCACTCCAGGTCTTGCATAGTTAAGACCGCAGTATTACAGAGACATGAGAGCGTACCCTCTGTCCGGGGTCTTCTCCAAGAACTATTATGGTACTCTATTTTTAAACAGGAAAAGATAATTTAAACCTGCAACAGTTCCTTTAGGATCAGCAGCACATTTCTGAGATGGTAAGGAAGACAAATGCTAAGCATGACACCAAAATAAAAATGCTATTTATGAAGGCGTAATTCAATCAATCATTTTCTTTAAAAGTATTTTATAAGCATAGCTAGCCTCAAATTAATTAATAAATTTAATAATTAGACACCATTTGTCATTCCTGATGAAGACAAGCTGAGCGAGCTGGGGTTGTTCAGCCTGGAGAAGAGAAGGCTCCGGGGAGACCTTATAGCAGCCTTCCAGTACCTAAAGGGGGCCTACAGGAAAGCTGGAAAGAGACTTTTTACAAGGGCATGTAGTGATAGGACAAGGGGAAATGGCTTCAAACTGGAAGAGGGGAGATTTAGATTAGATATCAGGAAGAAATTCTTTGCTGTGAGGGTGGTGAGAGACCAGAACAGGCTGCCCAGGGAAGTTATGGATGCCCCATCCCTTGAAGTGTTCAAGGCCAGGCTGGATGGGGCTTTGAGCAACCTGGTCTAGTGAAGGTGTCCCTGCCCATGGCTAGATGAACGTCCCTTCCAGCTCTAACCGTTCTATGATTTTATGACATCCACCATAAAGGGAAACATTCCCCGCTCTGATCCCACCCAGGAGCACTACAGGTAAGCCATCATAGCAGAATGCTGGGGCAGGAGCCGGGAAGGAGAGGGAGCGCTGGGTGCTCCCTGCTGTGCGTCACCACCCAGGTCTCATCACCCAGGCCCCACCGCAGCTGCCCTCTGCCTCCACTGGCAATTTCAAGCAATGCAAACCGACCACTAAAATTTTTGTTCCAATCAGAAAGGCACACACTGGGATCTCATTTATGGCACTGCTGTGTTTTACTTTCAGGCTCTGTTTGTGGAGCAGCTTGGAGGTGGGGTTGTTTCTTATATAAATGTAATAAAGTTGAGAATCATATCGTTAAAAATTCCCCTAGCAATATTTCACTCTGATTAAGCAATCTCAGCTCCAAGTCAGGCTGATGGTCAAATTACAGTTTGCAGCTTAAATGTAAGCAATTTAAAAAAAAAAAAAAAAAGCTCACAGTTAGGAGAGGGACATCTTCAACCAGTTTTAAACAGCATCTAATTGAGAGGAATATTTACACTAGAATACACAGAAAATTAGTACTGCACTTGTTTCTTTGCTTTAACAAGGAACCTTTGCTCCTTCAGGAACATTGGAATTGTTTTAGATTTCTCTCAACTTGGATCATGAATTTAGAAATAAATTAGACTGTTAGGATTCAGAAGTGCTTCAAAAGAAACAGTTTTTCATCACAACACATTTCTTTGCTTCATGCAAGCCGCATTTAGTCTTCCTATTTTGTACTACTCATAATTGGTTATTTAATATGTGCAAATTATTTATAAATCACGATACACATAATTTTGTATCATGTACAATTTATTTATACAAAGGCAAAAAAGGGCAAACTCAAGTGCTACACTTAATTCCTTGAGAGCTAAGAATTAATTATCATTGAGACAGAAAAGCAAAAGTAATTCTTTAAAAATAGGATCATCAATATAAAAAAAAAAAAAAACCACCATAGTTTTCCAAACCTCAAATTTAAGCATTTCAGGCCACATAAGCTTTCTATAACTTGCAGATGACTGGAACACTGATCTCTGGTGGCACACCAGCCAGGACACCAGAGAAAGTGCTTGGCATTGAAAAACAAGTTATTCTACCTGTTTATAGCCCAACCTTTGTAATCAGTGACTTAACCACCATTACATTACAGCAGCTGCATCTCCATTTCTGATGAGCATCGGGCCTTGCTGTACTCAAATGTTTCACAATGTCCAGAACAGTCTGCCTTTCACCGCCCTTCACTGCCCTGGATCAAGGGAGCCACCACCACCACCACCTCCTCCTCCTCTTCACTCCACTGGGCTGGTGAATTTTAAAATCCCATCCAGTTAACAGCCTGTTGGCAACCGAGAAAGAAAGCGGGACCCAACCAGCATGGGCCAGCGACTAAGGCAGTTCATCAAAATGCTTTCAGGAAAAAAGCAAATTGACTCAATGTTGTGGTTAAATGCATCGCAACACTATCGGAGAATACAAGCCGCGCTGCAGAGCACAGGGGCTGCACACAGCCCGGTTGCAGCAAAACAAGTGCCGTGCAAGTACTGCTTCACTGCTGCTAATACTCATCTTTGGCGGACTGGAGCCAGCCCAAATTTCTCAAGAGACTTATGACAAGAGTCATTACACGTTATGACAACAGTCTACAACCAGTGCTTCAAAGAAAGATGTGCCAGCCTCTCACAGCATGCAGAGACCAGCCAATAAGTTAGAGAGGAGTTAGAAACAGAGTATTCAATTTCATCACCCTTCCGCTTTGCTTTTCTCCCATTTCCAATCAGATTTCAAATCTGCTTTGGCTTCACCACCTCCTCTAATGAGCACTAGGGTTAAGAATTTCAGGTATCATCTTTATACAAACACTTCCTCCTCCTTCAAGATATGATTTTCGGGGAATTAAAAGCTGCTACAAAATGAAGATACGAATATTAAGTAAGGAAAGATAACCTGGCATGGGAAGATTATATTACTGGGGACAGTGAGAACACAGCAAGCGTGTACTATAGTTTTCCCAAGCATTCTTCTAGCTTCCAAGCATTTCCAGCTAAAGGGATTTCCTTGGTTTGCAGTGGCTCATTTATTTGGAGCTGTCTTCCAGAGACTTCTCTGGTCTACACTTCAACTCACGTGAATTTTTTACAATAACAGTATCCTTTGGCAGGGAAGTCCACAGCATCTAGCTACCTTCTGCACAAATAGACAAGAACTTTTATGTTGAATCTCACCAATGTAGTGTCACCTGATAGACAGAAGTTCTTGTCCACAAAATAGCACAGGTGGTATACACCCTTTATTCCAGACATCTCTTCCCTTCAGTTAAGCAGCACGAAGCTGCAGGAAACAGAGGGTGTAGCAAGGAACAAAAAAGAAACTAATTCCAAAGAACAGGATCAGGTAGATGAAGTATACAATCACCATCCCTCAGCACACGGATGTTTTTGCGCCCATCTCAGACCAGTAATATAACACTAAGCCTATGAGCGCGCTATTACTATGGTTATCTGTGACTTCACGAGCACTTAAGATCTAAAAAAGCTTTAGAAAAGATGCTTAATTTTCCTTTTTTTTACTTTTTTTTTTACTTTTGTATTTCTTTAGAGGGGGTGTAGCAATAAAGTGTAACAACAACTTTCTCCACAAACATGGCACAAGACAGCACATTGCTACGTGCCTGCCAAAAGCCCCCACAGCACTGCGCATCAGGCAGCATTTGCTAACCTGAACGACCGTACCCTGGCACTCCTGCCATGAAAGAATCAGTCTTAGCAAAATTTGGAGGTAGAAATACCGATGCCATTTTCTTCACTGCATTGGCGGGTGTCTACATTGGGCAGTCTACAGATTTACATGGCTGCGCTTGCATGTTCTTCCTGTGCGACGTTACGTACTACAGCAGAAATAGCATGCAAACATTAAGTCAGAGGAGTTATAAAACTAAATGAGTCTTACCATGAACACCAGTAACAGCTGGTAGGCTCCCACTAGTGCCATCAGGTACACAATGCAAGGAAAAACGCTGCTGTTACTATAGGATATTTTACAATGACATCAGCTTTTTGTCCAGTGGGATTTGTCAGGGGCTGTTTATAAAACCCAGGTGTAACATTCGTTTCCTTCAGGATGCGAGCGTGAAGCACAAAGTCAGTCAGGGAGGACCCAGCTGGGGGAAGTCATGGCTCTTGCTTAACGAAGGAAGATGGAGGGGAAAAGGGGAAAGGAAGAAGAGTCTAGGGGAGTTTAACTTCCTCACATCCTTCTCTTCAAAGATTTCTTCTTTTTAAGGCACAGAAAAAGCAAAAAAACCCAACCAGTCAAGCTGACTGGAGAAACCTAATAAAGGTTCCCACATCCATATACCTTTTCTAAGCATTTTGCATAAAGCTACTGCTAAGGTAGCACTTGACAGATACCCCAAACACTTTTGAGCATGGGAGTCTTCCAAATGGGTACTAAGGTAAGTATCATCTGGTTTCTTTCAACCAAGCCTAGCTGTGTTATGAACAGCTATTCAAAGGTATCAGGACAAAAAAAAAAAATAAAAAAAAAAATCAGCAATCCACAGGATGAAACACTTGGTTTTTATGAAAACCATTCAGTATCATCAAAATTTTGTTAAGCTGACAAAAAAAAAAAAAGTTGTTTTAATCCTATAAAATAGATAATTCATAATGAAAAAAAAATCTACAATCATTCCCCTAAATTTTTGCAAATGACGATAACATCACGAGCAGCCGCTGGGATCCACAGCAGCCTCCCTGCCAGTGAGAGGAGGACTTCGCGCAGCGGGTGGGGTCCTCCTGTCCCAGCCCCATTTCCAATGGTTAACTACGCTACGAGTTTCAGAGTGACTTTTCAGCAAACACGGGCAGAACAAATGCTAATTCCTTTGCAAGCTAAAACAGAAATACACTCAATCCACTTCCTGGTATTGACACAGTACATTGTTCTAAATGCATCCATTGTAAATAGAATATAATAGCCTTGTCGTAGGAAAGTAGTTAAGAAACAGTTATACATGGATCATGGTAGGGGTTTTTTGTTTCAGTTTGTTTGTCTACCACTCCTTGATAGCTACACAAGCTTCTTGAAAAATATTTTTCACGTGTGAGATACACGCACTTCCATCTTTGAGACAACCGAGTCTCCAGGTCCTGGGTTTTTCCCCGCTATAGCACAAAGCAAGCAGTGACATTTATAAATCTAACTGTTGACTCTAAAGGGTTTGACAGAAGAGGTGGCAGAAAAGCAAATAGTCTGCCCGCTCACTGGGGACCCTCGAGTCAAGGACTAAGTTACAGTAACTTAATTACAGGAAACTCATTTCTCAATTGTCTGCTTCTGTGTGCTCCATGGCTTAACTGGAGTATCTGGAGCAGTGGGTCAGTGGGTGAGGGGCAGGGAGGGGCACTGATAGGTTAAAGCAACACCGACTTTTTAGAAGTTTCCAGATAATCAGTTATCTTGCCAACACTTTGCTCAACCCAGCTTGACCCTTATAAACGATAAAGGTTAATTGTTAGAAGTTTGTAACAACAAATACACCTTTTTTTAAAAAGCCTAATGATATCAAGAATATTCCTTTGGGAAAAAAAAATAAGCAGCAATACGCTGTCTGGAAATAATTAGGAAAGTTCACATAAATGTTTATGCACATAAGTAGCAGTGATATTTTAAACATGAGAAATTAAACACTCACTTCCCAATTCTGGCTCAGTCTTACCAGTGAAACATTTCTACATACTAGGAAACTGTATAAATGCTAAGTAAATAGAGAGATGCATATGATCAAAGACTATGGAAGTTTATAAGTCAGTGCTAGAGCAGCCACTGGCACATGCCTGGCAATTCTTTTCAGTAAGCGTTATCATAACATTCTTTGAAAGTAAGAGTATTTGAGAGAATAAAACAACACAACCTCTCAAAGTTCTAACTTTCAGCATTGATGATTTAGCATCATTAGAAGACACTAGCATCATGTTTTGTCTTTAGTAAATTTTCATCAAGACGTTAGAACAGCTCTCTAAGTGAAGATTCATTTCTATTTGTTATTTCACTTTTTTTAATGTCTAAAAATTATTTTCAGAAAAGCGATTAAAAACAAAGCATACAGATTAAACCAAGTTTTGTTTTACTAAACATTGTACCTGTTAAAGCACGTTTTTATACAAACTGCTTGAAGAACTTCATAAGCGCTTATTGCAACAGAATACCATGATAACTGTAATTTGAAAATGAAGACTCAGCGTTATCTCATAATTTTAATTATCTCTATTGTATTGTTATGAATTTCTTACTTCGCCAACATCACTAGTAATCAATTTAGGTACCTGAGGATGTGTTACTACTATATATATATATAAAAAAAAAAAATCAAACCTGTTTCAAGTTGTTGGTAGTTATTCATCTTTTTTTCCCCTCATGCTAGTGGCTTATAAAACACAGAGCACCGTGAAAAGCACCACACTGCAGCAAGCTTCACTGACGTTGCCTGTTGCACTACAAAACCTACACAGCTCATTTCTACAGCCAAGGAGTTTATGGGTTTTTCAGGTTCCCCGTATCTGGGTCCAAACCCTGAGGTATTAGGTTAGGGAGGGAGGGAGGGAAGGTCAATGTTGTCTGGAAACAACAATAATGTGGGGAAGTTAGGCTATTTGTCGAAAGACGAAGCATGCAAGTTGAAGCGCAGTGTGCCAGGGAAGGCCCCGCCACATCCATGCCCACATCCCAGGAGGCTGGCACTCACCTTGCCATCCATGGGAACAGCTCCCACAGGATCTCATAGTTTAAGGCTACATATATGTCTACATGCACACATTACTATATATGTACATACATGTCTATATTGTATGTGTGAAAGAACACATAGACAGTTATACAACTTTATATGCGCAGTTTCTTAACGACCCAGACAATCATTTTTCACGCGTCTTCTGTGTATATGGGAGATTTCAAGTCACAGGAATCTTGTACTAAATCCCTCAAAATGTACAACAAAGCATACATGGAGAATATTTTTAGTTGTGGTATCCCAAAACACTCTCGTCAAATTTGGTGTCTAAAAGCTTTCCAGTTTTAGCTTTCCTTAATATAGCGTCCTGCACATTATCTTGTGTCTGCTTGATTAGATAGACATCAGAAGCTACTGAAAAATGCAAAAACCTTGAAGGTACTGAACAAGATCCTCAGGGCAGTTTCTAGATCCCTGTTTAACTACAAAAATGTTTCTGGAATGTTACGCATCTGTTGGCAGTTCCAGTGAAATGAACCCACATTTACTGAAACAGAGATGCTGAAGGCTGCATGAGTCTTCCAAAAATTAAATGAAACAAGCAGCTCCTTGCCTCCCTCTCCTGTACCTAGACGTGAGCAATCCTGTGTTCAGTTTCAGCCTTCTAATTTGGGGATGGAACTAGCAGGAAAATGGATGGAAACTGGCACCTGAGATGTCCTAACCTCAAAGACTGTTGCCTTTTTAGTCTCCAACAGACTAACACCCTAGCTCTCAGTCCTCACCCGTCCCTCTTCACAGGCAATCAATCTCTGACTGCCAGCGTAAGGAGGAGAATCAATCTTTGTTTGATGGCCACATGATGCCGTCAGTGACTCCATCATTAACGATGCTCTGCAGGATTCTTTCCATTCCCTCCCCTTCCTTCCCCCAGACCCCTGCTCCCAGCCCACCATCAGCTTTCTGCTATCACAAGTCCTACCCTTTCTAACTCCTGATGCAAAGCCAAAGCAAACCTTACAACTCATTCACTGGAAGTTGCTTACGTGGCAAATTAAAATGCAATAAGAGAAAATAAAGTTACCTTTTACAGACAGAGAGAATTTTCCCCAGATTTGATCTGAAAGTTTTACACCATCCCTATGTCTCACTTAATTTAGCCGAACTCCTCTCCAAGGCTGGAGGGCTGAAAAGCAGCAGTATCTGCCACCGTTCCACATCCAGAAAAGAAATTCAATATATAACATATATAATCGCTGTAATTTTAACACATTTAGACTTCATTAATACCTAGGAGAGCCACAGATCTGATCACATAGGCCATTTTTAGGGAAGCAATCAACAAGGTGCATGACGATTTGTTCCACATCCTAACTCAAGGCACAAGTGTAGGCTTTGGTTCTAACCGGACTTCATCACAGTGCTTCCAGCATAAGGATGTATTTATAAGGGGGCACACAACACGTGAATCAGAGCTCAGCCTTTGAAAGACTAGATGCAACTGTTTCTCCTCTTGTGTTGAGAGTTCTCATCGTAACGTGTTAAGCTTCACAGTAAATTTAAAAAAGAAATTAACAGAAAGGCCTTTTGCAGTTAAGCATAGCTTAATACCCTTTACGTGGAAAGAAATTTGTTTCTCTGCTGTTATTGATGCGGTTTTTGAAATTACTATTGCAGCATGTTCCTTGATGCCTTTCAGATGTCAAAACTGAGGTTCAAATGCAACAAAAATATTTACAGATCTCAAAATTTAGTTTTATCTTTAGGTTTAGAGAGAAAGCAGTATAAACCAGCCTGAGCTGCATGCTTTATTCAAAACAAAACACACCTTTGAATGAATACAGCCCTTGTGTGAGGACAGCAATGATCTAGAAAGCGAGAGGATACAAGAGCTACTACAAGCTTTGCCACAAAACTGTCAAAAGCACCTCACAGCCTTCATGTGAAATAGCAAATTTTTATAAAATATTTTAATGAAACATTCAGCCATGATTCTGAGGAGTGACTCAAATTGGCAGGATTGCAATTGTTTTTAAAGAACAAATTTTCCCCGAAACCAAGTACCAAACTTTCAGATGTGGGAATTTAAAGTTAATGGACCTTGAGAAGAAAGAAAAAAAAAAAAAGTCTGATTTGCAGAAAACCCAAGCATTTCAAGATGCCACTGACTTAGTGGAAATTACGCATATCCAGTTCCTCCTTGTATCAATCATTCCACGTCTTAAATGTTGGCTCTGGTTCTATGAGTCTTAAGTATCCCATATGAAAAACTGCCTTCAGTCAACAAGATCTCTTTACCAAAAGGGGACAAAACAACTTCTCCAAAGCTGAAATCCTAGCAGCCCACTGGTCCTCCCTCCTCATTATGTATTTTAGTACTATCATGGATGACGGGCCAAGGAGGGAGGGAAAGGTTACACAAAAATAAGTGAAAAGTTCCTGCTATTTAGATAAACATGCATACATAAAATTAATTCGGCTCTTCCTTAAGACCAGTAAAGGAAACATACTTTTTGACTTGAAAAGGTCTTCACAAAAATCACAATGCTTCTTTTCTTCAATAACTAGTCAAAAAAAATGAAAGAAAACTACTAACCTTCACTCCTGGGGACAGGTTCTGTACCACCTGGTGTTTTATCTGGCATCTCTGCAGACACAGGCTTAGTAAAACCTAATGGACACAAAGCAGAGAAAGCGTTCTCCATCAAAACCAGTACATTCCAGTAGGGCACTCCCCTGCCCCATGACCCCCGCAAAGGATGGATTTTCAGCTTTGATCACTTCCGTGTTTGTATGCAAGATATGTAAACGAGCAAAACTCCCTAGAGATTAACTGCAACACCATTCAGTAAGTACACTGTCACCTGGACATACTGCCAGGTAGGTGGGCACCAAAGGACCCTCTAATAAGTGGCAGGGGTAGGCTGAAAGGACTAATTACCTCTGGCGAACTTCTGTCTTTGAATTTGGATATTTTTCCCCCCCTTGCTGAATTTTTAGTGAGAGGCCTATGAACTGGGATGGAAGAGCTGCTAACACTCACGTACTGCTGAAGTTAATGAAAGAATGGCCACATGGAAGCTCACGTCAGCTTGCATTAAACATAAAATGCTGTTAACCTAAAGCTTTACTACATTGTAGAGTACGAATATTTATTCCATCCCCGAAGTGGGCAGAGAAGAAAAGGCTTCTCAGGAAGGCAGTGAGCCTGTCTCCTGTTACGGCAGTGTTACGTACCGTCTGTGGTAATGGCCGACAGTCACGGCCAACACATTCTGACTGGGGTTGGGTATCCTCCTTTTTAGCACCTTTGAGTATTTTCCCATCATCAGCTGGACTGACGCTCCATTTTACATAATGAAAGCCTCAAGATCAGATAGGATGCATCGAGAGAAGACAGTTCAAAAAGAGCAGGGTTCTCTGCCTGAAGGAGACCATGCGCCAAGTGGGGCAGGGACTTCACCTCAGCCGACAGTTCCCGTGGCACAGAGCTGTGTGCAGCACTACACAGAGCGCACAGCATTGGGAGGATTAGCAGTGCAGCCTTAATTCCCAATGAAGTCACTGAATCGTCCTGTTTCTAACAATGTTGAGGCAACAGAGCTGATTCAGCGTGCAGATTTCACGTGATCGTCAGATACAGAGAGGAAGACCTCCCTGGCTCACTCTGCAGCAGAATTCAGAAATGAACACAAATAAATGGCCTTCCCACCCACCCCCGCCTTTACATTATTTTGCTCTCAGATTCATATGGTATGGTTTGGTTTGGATCCTCTCACCAGACCTCAAATAAAAACATTTCTCTCCTAGCATCCAATAGAGGGCTTGGGTTTACATTAAAACTAAACTATACAAAATACGTAGGATTTCTTAAGCAATTTAAGTCACAAAAAGTAATCTATGTGTGCTATCCAGGGCAAGTATATTTGTCATATTTAATTCACATATATATGTAAAAGACTTAGAAATGTTTGACACATCTAAGGCTAAAATCCACTACTGCATCCGAAGGTACAAACTAATTCTTATTTAGCTGATGGAAACTCTACTACATATGATTTTCTACACCAGCCAGTTCATCTCTACTCAAGACAAAATTCCCCAGGTCTTACTCAGGAATTACTTTGTCCTTAACAGAGATGTTTCATTCACCCAACATTACACATGCTGAAGATTTGGAACTACCTGAAAATCTTCTTTCAACTCCCTAAAATTAATAGTGATAACATTTATCCACCTGAAGGTCTGTGCACATGAGTTCACAAACCCCAGCTGGACGGTGTCACAAACTGAATAAACACATATGCCCTCAACAGAGAATTTAAACAACTATAAATACCTAACAGTCTCCAATATCCTTTATACGTTTGCTGTAAAACAGAAATCTACTCTCCAGAAGACATTTTTAAAAATAATTTTTTTCTTCAACCAGATTACTCAAATTTGATTATCTATGCTTATCGTTATGAAACAGGTGGCTAGAATAAACACACCAACTCATTCTAAAGCTTGGCAAGCTCATGTCCAGCCCTCTGCATTCAATGATGTCCCTACATATTGTCTGTGAACACTGCACCAGTTTATAAATCAAATTCCAGTTACCCAGCGACTTACTAGCAAAGTTGATAGGAGCTAATTAATTACACGGTGCATTTGAACCAAGAAATCATATCAATAAATAGAATATTTACTTCTGTGATTCATTTCAAAATCCAAGAAAATGTTTTCTGTAGATTCTGCATTTCACATAAATCATTTCATATCAGAAATTTAGAGAACTGCATGTTTAAAATAATAAAACATGGATATCCATGTATTTGTTTTCTGGGTTTGGTTGGTTGGAGTTGCACAGAATTGAAATAAATATGTAAGTAAACTTTACCAAGAAAATGCTCACAGAATAACTCGCTGACACATTAAGGACATAAAACTGGTAGTCTCAGATATAGTTTTGAGCTTCTTTATTGACATTTTTGTAGAGGTCCTAAATACAAGAAAAAAACAAACACTTTTTTTTTGGCCTCTTCTGCCCCAATTTTTATTTATGCAAGTCCAATTTTCCTCATCTAAAGTAGGCCAATATTTCTTTCTACTTGACCTTCTAAAGAAGTGATAAGCTTGCTTTCGTGGCATCAAAACTCAGTACAAGAAAGTGTTACACTTTATGACAGACACCTACCAACAGTCACTTCTCTGGAATTTAACAGAGCGCCTGTGCTCATCCCTCTCCACAGAGCATGACCTATCATTTCCAGCACAAAACCAAGCAGGACTCAAACACGCGTTGAATGACCTTGGCAGTTTTAATAATGGAATGGTAAATTGAAAGCTGGATCCTTCAATTACTGCACGCAAACCAGGGTATTTATTGAAAAGATTCAGACTTTCCGCAGCTACAACAGCTCTCCGTTTCAAGAACTGATTTGGATAATCCAAGGCAATTTAGAAACTACTGTCCCACGAATGGTTTTGCACAGATTGACCAATTTAGCAGCTCTGCATTACAGTAAGGCATAGCACAGGAGGCCTAACACAGTTATAACACGTTGAAGAAAGTCAGCCTCTGTGCCTGGAAAAGCGCATCTTCACAGCACTGACTAGAAACACTTGCCACTCTGAAATGGTCTGTAGCAAGGAAAGTCTGTGAAATGTATTGCTGTTTTTTGGCTTTCTCTAAATCGCACGGGAGATTAATAGTACCAGAACAGTTCAACCAGGTGCAAACATGACAGGACCCTTCTAGAACCTTCAACATTTTCCTGTAGCATTGTCAATTTTAAAAGTTACACCTAAAAACTGAGGTCCAGTTATGTGACACAGAATAGTATTTTAAGTGACTTCTTTAAAGAGCATGAAAATCCATATATTTTAAAATCTAAGAAGTATGCTTCCCCCCTTCTCTCTCATTAATGCAAACCGGTTCCACACTGTTGCCAGAAGTTGCAGAATATACAAAACAACTTTTTTTTAAAAAAAAAAAAAAAAGCAACCACATTTTTAAATAAAAAGGCCCATTTCATCACTCCTAATCATATCACCAAGTAAACAAGATTTTTCTTCATGTAACCTAGATAAACTTAATTCTTGTAAGATTTATTTTGCTTGCCTTTTCCTCTCTGAGAGGTATAACAAAGCTAGTGGAAGGAGGAACGGTTTAAAGAAAAGCAATATATTACTCTGATCTTGTTTTCTGTAGCATACCAACTTTTGAATTACTCGAAAGCCAGACATCAATGTTCAGCATTATTTATTTATAAAGTTCCTAGTTTTAAATGTAGGAAGGAACTCTCTAACACATACTATTCATCACACTAGGAAAGTAAATCTCTCTCTCTGCAGTAAGGCCAAGCAGGACTCATGTAAAAACCAGCAGAGAAGCAGCACTTGAGTTATAAGCTTGCTAGTGAGATGTAAAAGAAAGTAATTCTTGCTCGCTTTCTGTACAAATAATCTCCACTTACCCAACCAATCTTATTGCAATCTTTGGGATACTACTACTAATAATTTCAAGATGATTCATATCAAGTACCTCATAAAAACAGTCCCATTAGACACTTCCAAATACTCTTAATTGTCTTAATGTCTCTGCATCTTAGGGTCAGCTATTCTAGTAGCCCACGGGGTAATTGCTATTTCTGAATTCATCACTCAAAGCTGCTACCTATTGCTTACTCCTCCAAGTGCTTTTTCACAGAACATCCCTGTAAGAAAACTTGAAATACATACGCATTCATAATTTATGAATAAACACAGCCATACTGTTCCCATTTCTTAATTAAGCAAAACTCTTTAACAGTAACCAAAAACACTCAGATGTATGACCATGCATTTTCACAAGCCATAATCAGCCAGGGCCACCCAAATGGGCCTACTGGGAGGTCCTAGCTCAAGAAATTTGTTGTTGCTTCTAGTAGATTGGTTTGCCTTTAAATCCTGAGCTGCTAAAAATTGCAGATCAGCTTTAATGTTATGAAAAAATAAGATTTCAGTTCCTTTAAACACAGGATCTACTCAATAGCATGCTATAGCTGAATTCATAGAAAAACATTCAAACTTACAGCACATCAGTGACTAAAACGTACGTTAAAAAAAAAAAGCATGCTCACAAAAAATATGGATTACCTGCATTTCACAGACAAATTAGTCCTCGTCTCTTAAATTAACTGTACCTTGCTGAAAATATATTAAGGGTTTCTAATTATTCAAAATAACTATTAATTGAAGCATCACAACTTTCAATTTTAAAGTTTCATAGAGAAATTTTCATTAGAGAGAAGACTTCTGTTTCATTTTTGTTCTCTCAGCAATTTATCACTGTACTCTAAAAAGGCCTCAAGCAGCTTGAAAGAAACTATTGTTCATCATAAGTCTGTTTGCAGTTGTAACTATGGAGTCCAAGTATGTATTTATGTTGAACAACGATCATCACTAACCAAAATCTAACCTGAACCTCCTCCTTTGTGTCAAATCCCTGGCCCCTAGTCTACATCTGTTCCAAATAGCTGGAAGTGATCATATTTAAGGAAGTTGGTTGGATTTCTTCAAAAATTTTTCAAATACAGTGCCTTAGACAGACACTGCGTTTCTTTCCCATCTTCAGAGGCACAGCCAGCGTTAATATTGAGATTCTGCTGTGTCCATTTTATTCACGATCAACACATGTGTTCCTTTAAAATACTGTATTACGTTTTTAAATGCAGCCTTTTACAGATTAAATGGTCAGCGCTTTATGAATACAGATCAATACATGTAAAACAACTGAAGCTCCACACTACACACCATGCTGTTAACAGTAAAGCCATCTGCTGGCTTATTTTTAAACAGTATTTGGATGAGTTCTTCCTGCTGTAATTAAAAAAAAAAATTGTAAAAGGGAGTGGGAAGAAAATGGATATTAGTAGGTTTTTTTGTCATGAAATATTTTGTAAACAAACACGGACACTTCGATGCCCACACACAGCCCAACCGAATTGCCGCCCTTCTCAGGTGAATGGTATGGGATGTTGGGTTTCTCTACACAGAACCACTCACAAATGCCCCAAACCAGCACACAAAGTCCCAGGTTGCAGGATGAACTCCAGACTCCAAGGAAGGCTATGGCAGAGTTCTCACCCGCATTAACTTGACCAGAACTTGACATTTGGTTGTTAAATACTGCATATATCTTTGTTAGAGAATAAGAACATCCGTCCCGGATCTAGTTTTGGCCATTTGTTTGCCTACAAAATCCCTTCTGGACCAGAAGAATTGCTGCTCTGAACCCCACGAGAATAGCTTTGATCCCAGGTCACATAAACCATAAAAGCAAGTTTATATACTAACACTAACACAATTCTTTCACATGAACTAAGACGTGACACTGAAAGAGACTCTAAATAAGACGGAGAGAAAGGACAGAAGTTACGAGGACACAAAGAACTGTATGCCATCGTGCCTCGTTGCTGTTCCTATTCACCACCACCCCTCACAGCCCTTCTAAGTAACATAGCAGTACCTGTGTAAGATTAAAGTGTTATTTCAAGTTAATATTTATTCCTTCAGAATCACACCGAATTCTAATGGCTCCTTTCATTCCCTTCCAGCAGAGCTCTGGATGTGGGTGTGAGTAACAGCTTCCTTTCTCCAACAGTCCTCTCCTTCAAAGTCTCACAAAAATCTCTCAGCCTTTTTTCCCCCCTGCATATCAACACATACCAAAACGTTAGAAGTTTTTTTTCTCTTTTTTTTTTTTGTGAGATGCTACACATTTTGCTGATTTTCCCAAACAAGGCCATCCTTGCACCTTCTTTACCACAGAGAGTACAGTAACAGTGGTACTTAAGACAACTGCACCAAGAGATAAGCTGGCCCAAACAAGACCATCTATGTTGACAAGAGCGAGCAAAACCTCCTTTGCACATTGTTTGCGCCATCAATGACAGTCACAGCAACATCAGTCTCCCTCGCCCCCTTCTTCCAAACAGCATAAACCTACAGCATCCTCTGTCTAGTTTCTGGAGCTAATAATCCATGTTGCAGCTGCAATTCAAAGAAAAACCTCACATTTTCCCAGCAAGTAAAGACCAAATCACAGAATCCCTTTGTCACTTTCATTCAGGTTTACTGTAATTCACTGTTTGAATGTGAAAAACATCACAAATGTTCTAGTATAAGGAATGAGCTGTCTGGCTCCTCTGTGGTCTAACTGTTACGCATACATCTTCTCCCTCCTCCAGTCTCTGCAATGGCTCTGAATCCGTTCCCAGTGCTATCCCAAGGCTTTGGTCATGGCCTTCCAAACCCACTGAAAGATCAAGTTCAGCAGCTAATCACTCTGTTTCAGTCTGCAAGTCAAGACAGCGTGTTTTTCAGAAAGTAACACAGGATATGAGGTCTAGGAGGGAATGTGACACGGTATCTCCTCCTTCAAACTTTGTATAGAATGAACTTCTTGAAAAGATGAGACATACTCAACATTTGGTCAGTGTCCAACCATGCTGCAAGACTTCTTACTCAACAACATATGCTGCTACTGTGCCAAGTGAAACAAAGAGGAAACAGTCCCCACAGGGTCTTCTGGGAGGAGGAAGAGGGATCAAAACCTTGACTGACACCCCCCAAATACCTTTGTGAAGCGTAAGTTCAAAGCCGAAGCAGAAAGACGTCAGTTTTAATTGGTGAAACGCATGTATTTACTTCTGATGCGTTAACTCTGTGTTGATCACAGCAGTTTATCAGCTCAGGAGAAGCAATAGCTTTCAAACTCAAGCCATTTCAGTGCAGGCTGTATGAAACTAACACCTGTAATTAATCACTGTTATTTTTCTTCCTGTAAAAATGAACTGTTAATGAGTATTTTTGAAAATACCCTCTGTCATACATGCAACTTCATTCAAGATCAGCCCTACACTGCATATAATCATGCCGTACTACAGAAAGCTGACGGAGAAGAGCCCAAGGCCTCTACTGCGGTGCTAGGAAATCGTGGCAGTGCTTTCCCACAATGATGCATCTCTGCCCTAGAAAGCCATCTGTTCCAGCAAAGCTCCCGCAGGTGGCACTAGCTGCTCCTCACAGTGTCACACGGTGCTCTACCTGCGGACAAAACCCAAATGCTTGCAGCAGAAGCTGCCTCTCCCTCCTGGTCAGCGTGCCAAGCAAGTGCTACAATTCCTTCTAACGTTCAGGTACCCGAATCGTCCTGCTTATCACTCAAGTCTGGATTTGGGGTTGGACAGCCTGACAGCTAAGCCACCATACCACCTTCTGCTTATTTCAAAGCTTCCTATCACCAGAATAAACGACGGTTCTTTCCTAAAGCACTAGGCATCGTTCAAAATATATACACGTATATTCCTTCCCTCACACCTTTATGCAGTGCAGTTAATCTCAGCAGCCCTCCCAGGTCTTCACAAAAGTTAGAAAAACCCCACACAAACAAACAAAAAAATCCATCAGAAGACCGTGTTTCACTTATACGCAGTCAGTCTGTCACTTTGAATGCTTTCTTTTGAACCTCAGCGTGAGAAAATGGACAGACTTGGGTAAGGCGGCTCGGCGCAGGACACACCTGACAGACACTCCGATGGAAAACAAGGAAGAGCAGGATAAGGAGGTCAGTCCCAAGATATTTAGGGACTTACAGGCAAGTCCTAGCACAGACTGTATGAGTACAGCAGTAGCAAGCCACAGATGCCAAGTACAGCTATCACAGCATCATAATAGAATCATAGAATTGTTGAGGTTGGAAGGGACCTTTAAGATCATCGAGTCCAACCTTTAGCCTACCCTGACAAGAGCCACTTCTGAACCATGTCCCTCAGTGCCCCATCTACCCTTTTTTTAAACACCTCCAGGGATGGTGAATCCACCACCTCCCTGGGCAGCCTATTCCAATGTTTAATAACCCTTTCAGTGAAAAAATGTTTCCTAATATCTAATCTAAACCTCCCCTGACGTAACTTGAACCCGTTTCCCCTCGTCCTATCACTTGTCACCAGGGAGAAGAGGTCAGCCCCCATCTCTCTACAACCTCCTTTCAGGTAGTTGTAGAGGGTGATAAGGTCTCCCCTCAGCCTCCTCTTCTCCAGGCTAAACAACCCCAGCTCCCTCAGTCGTTCCTCATAAGGTTTGTCCTCCAGGCCCCTCACCAGCTTTGTAGCCCTTCTCTGGACACGCTCCAACACCTCAATGTCCCTCTTGTAGCGAGGGGCCCAAAACTGAACGCAGTACTCGAGGTGGGGCCTCACCAGTGCTGAGTACAGGGGGATGATCACTTCCCTAGTCCGGCTCACCACACTATTCCTGATACAGGCTAGGATGCTGTTGGCCTTCTTGGCCACCTGGGCACACTGCTGGCTCATATTCAGCCGGCTGTCAACCAACACTCCCAAGTCCTTTTCTGTCGAGCTGCTTTCGAGCCACTCTGCCCCAATCCTGTAGCGCTGCATGGGGTTGTTGTGTCCCAAGTGCAGGACCTGGCATTTGGCCTTGTTGAACCTCATACCATTGGCCTCAGCCCATCGATCCAGCCTGTCCAGATCCCTCTGCAGAGCCAACCTACCCTCAAGCAGATCAACACGCCCGCCCAGTTTAGTGTTATCTGCGAATTTACTGAGGGTGCATTCGATCCCTTCATCCAGATCATTGATAAAGATATTAAAGAGAACCGGCCCCAGCACCGAGCCCTGGGGGACACCACTTGTGACTGGACACCAACTGGATTTAACTCCATTTACCACCACTCTCTGGGCACGGCCATCCAGCCAGTTTTTTACCCAGCGAAGAGTACACCTGTCCAGGCCATGAGCAGCCAGTTTCTCCAGGAGAATGCTGTGGGAAACAGTGTCAAAAGCTTTGCAAAAATCCAAGTAGATAACATCCACAGCTTTTCCCTCATCCACTAAGTGGGTCACCTTATCACAGAAGGATATTAGGTTTGATAGGCATGACCTGCCCTTCACAAACCCATGCTGACTGGGCCTGATCACCCTGTTCTCCTGCATGTGCCGTGTAATGGCACTGAGGAGGATCTGTTCCATGACCTTCCCAGGCACCGAGGTCAGACTGACTGGCCTGTAGTTCCCCGGATCCTCCTTCCGGCCCTTCTTGTGGATGGGTGTCACATTTGCTAACCTCCAGTCAGCTGGGACCTCCCCGGTTGTCCAGGACTGCTCATAAATGATACCAAGTGGCCTGGCGAGCACCTCCGCCAGCTCTTTCAATACCCTTGGGTGGATCCCATCCGGCCCCATAGATTTGTGCACCTCCAGGTGCTGAAGCAGGTCCCTCACCATTTCCCTTTGGATTACGGGGGCTTCATTCTGCTCCCTATCCCTGTCTTCTAGTTCAGGGGTCTGGGTGCTCAGGGAACAACTGGTCCTACTGCTGAAGACTGAGGCAAAGACTTCATTAAGTACCTCAGCCTTTTCCTCATCCTTGGTCACTATGTAGCCGGCCCTATCTACTAGAGGACAGAGATAATCCTTAGTCCTCTTCTTATTGCTAATATATTTATAGAAACTTTTTTTGTTGTCCTTGACAACAGAAGCCAGGTTTAGCTCTAGCTGGGCTTTGGCCCTCCTGATTTTTTCCCTACATAGCTTAACTACCTCTTTGTAGTCGTCTTGAGTGGCCTGCCCTTCCTTCCAGAGGCCATAGATCCTCTTTTTTTCCCTAAGTTGCAACACTAGCTCCCTGTTTAGCCAGGCCGGCCTTTTTCCCCGACGGCTTGTCTTCTGGCAATAATACCGCTGTCATCTACTCAAAAGAAATCTGCTACTCAACAAGCAAGTAATGTGCTCTAAACAAACCATCTTCTGAGTGATTTAAGCAGTAACACCATGTAATGCATCATGCCTGGTTACTCTGCAAAAAACAACTAACAGCATTATTGAAACTTATAAACATGGAGGTTACATATTTTAATTGAGCTACCATTACATTGTTTTCTGATTTCAATTTTTGAGGTAATACCAGTTCTACTGTTAAGTGCTAATTAGGGCCACACAAAGAAAACTGCATTTGAAATAAAACCATTTAAAAAGAAACCCAAATGCCTCAGCACAGACAAGAGCACACAGTTGAACATTTTCTTTACTAGTAGAGTTTATTTCTAGTACCATTAAATTGTGTCTCTTCAGCAGTGCCCATACCAAGTGCTGAAATAGGACAAAAAAAGCATTATGCATGTACACCAGCTACAGCACTAAAGAGACTAAAGGATTTTAGGGTACAAGTCTTCACATTGCAAGAACAGTCAAACCCATATCCAGAATCAAGACAGCTGCCAGAAAATACTACATGACTGTTTCCTCAACAAATTGCCCAATACTGTAAGAACTTACATAGTCACTTTATCATGTCACCCAAGAGAGTCAGAGCCAAAACCAGTCTCTAGTCATTAGCTCTACAGCTGCACTTCTGACTTGCCCACCATCCACCCCTCCAACACACACAGTCCAGGTAGATGTCTTGACTTGATTAAAAAAAAAAAAATTATTTATTTTTTTAAAAACTGCATTTGGTATTTTCACTGGTCACTAGCATCCCCTCTTCTTACAAGATGTTTTTCTTGAAACTTTTCTCATAAGAAAATACAACTGCAGGCGCATTAGGTCTTGGTTTCCAATAGATTTAATGCTAGTGAGGTGCACAGGATAAACCTCACTACTGGGCCAAAAACTCTAGTTTAATACATTAAAAACAAAAAAAAAAAAACATTCTACAGCTGGATATGAACCTGCCAAACTTCAGTAATAACAAAAGTTGCTTTATAGTGCATACGACTAAGGAAAAGAAACTGAAGAGGAAAGAATTCCATCAGTGTTGATCTCAGAATTACTCAAATTCCTTTTCAAAGCTCTGAACTTTGCTACAATTAGGAGAGATGCTGATTTGGCTAACAAACAATCATGCAGATGGACACACGCAAAGTTTCCCTCTAGTCTTTTCCACATTCAAGTCTCTGGTGCCCAGCAGCTGCAGCTTTAGATTCCTGATTAAAGGCAAGGGCTGCTGCTGCTCCCAGGCACTCTCGAACTTAAAAAAAAAAAAAGCATCAAAAAAACCAAACAAGAAACACCAACAAAACCCCAACAACAATTAAAAAAACAACCAAAGAAACAAGGGCAATAACCCAGCTAGCATTCTAACAGTCATTTTGTAATCCCATTTCTCTGCTAGACAGGAAAGAGCAAACAAAACCAGAAAGACTCCAGAGCAGTAAAGAGCCCCTGATACCTGCTTTCACAGGCTTTAAGTCTCCTCCAAATTGCTTTTCTATTACAGATGTTGTGTGGTAGCACTGTAAGAGATACTTCTCTTTTTGCTTGATGCCTGTGCTTAGGATATCACTACACTCTGTCTTGGAAATGACCACTGTTGTGCAAATTCATCATTTCACCACAGGCTCAAGCAATGCAGGAAATAAAACAGGCTGCGAGGAAGCAAAGCTGTTGTTGGAGCACAAAGAATCCAATCAGAGCAAGCAAGTCAAATAAGAGTAAGTAATAATATGCAAAGCTTTAAATGAATTTGAATCCAGTCCTACGTGCTGTATAAATATTACAGTGATGGATAACATACCAATGGATTCCAATTTATCTGAAGAATTTTGTTACTATAGGAGAAACATACTCACCGTGTCTGCCTGGATTTCACCTTCTGACACTTCCTTTTTGCATTTCCATTTCTGTTACGGGAAACTTCTTGACACCCAGCTGAAGTTCACTAACACCGTCACACTTACTTTACAGAGCAAGGGAAAGAGCCTTGCCATCCACTTAGTAAGGACATCAGACTGCGTACAGGACTCAGGGTAGCCTCTTCTGAAATCACAGGACTATGATAATAATAGGGTTTGTTTTGTTTTAAATGAAAGCTTTATAGCCCTCTTACAGAGAAACTCCTGATATTTTAAGGTCAGTTGAAAAGCTAATATCTGTGGGATTAACAAAATTCGTATGTATTTTAACTTTGTGTAGGGCCAGAGTCAAGGCACTGAGATAGGGAATGGCGTCTTTCTAAACTCATATAACCAGTATGTAACACAAACCTTGAAACCGCATTCATGGACAACTTGACAAAGAGATAAGGTGCATCCAAAAGCAAATACTCAAAGACCACAAAACAGCCCAATGCTTTTTAAGAGTATAAATATAGACAAGTCCATTTCAAAGTCAGCTGCTTTAAGGGTATTTCTTCTCTCCGCTTAAATACGTGTTTCTGAGAGCTCCCTAAAAAGAAAAGAAAAGCACAAAATGCTGCTCTGCGCCAAATCAAAATCACAAGTTTATTCTCTCATGTGCACTTTTTCAAAGTGCTGCTATTTTTCTTCCAATTTCACTAACAACAGAGCAGTTAGTATGCATCAACTCCAATTAGGCTGTTTTACCTTTTCTATAAAAGGCTTGTAATACGTTTGGCTTCACTATATATTTTCAAAGAAATAACTTCAGAACTCATTATAGAAAAAAAACACAGAACTTCCAAAAGATCATACCGATGAAAGGCAAAAATGTCAGTGCTGTCCAGAAGGTCCATTTACTTCATTAAAAATGTTCCTGAACAATGTTAATTCCAAGTAAACAACAGAGAAAGATAATTTTCCTCTCAACTGTAAACTCTTGGAGAGCTAGAGAGAGGGAGGGGGAAAAAACAAAAGATACAAAGGAATGTTTGGTTTGGCATTGCTGATGCCTGTTGATGAAGGGGGAGCCTACTTAAAACCAGGATAATGGATAATTATCACTTTACATATGGATCCTTCACTAGTTTTCTCTCCGTAACACGCGGCAACTCCATTACGTCTTGCAAGGAAAGGAATGGGCACAGATTCACCGTCAGGAGAAGGGCTCCTACAAAGCTCATTAGTGTTTCCTGCAACTGCAATTGCCCGAGCACAGCGTTACTGCTGAAATGAGAGGTTTAGACACGGGCTTTATAATTATTAGACAAGTAATACTCAAGTTAGCTTTTCCAGAAACTGACATTTGAACGGTGAGCCAAAGTACAGCCATGCATAACAAAGTTACTTACATACACCCTGCAAAACACATTTTTCACACACAGCTATCAGAAAAAGCCCATTTAACTTTTTGACTACAGTAAAGTGCGATTAATGACAATTTCTGGGGTTTTGTTCTCATCACAGAGTACGTAACATTAGCCCACCAACACAGCAAATAGCAGAAATGAGTCAATGGTTACAGCCTTCTGAGACCTGACACGTTCCAGTCGCCCTAACGCCGAGGCTGGCTGCCCCCTACACTCCAGGCCTGGCTCAGGCAGGTGGCTGCAGGACCAACTCATGCTCCTCCAGCGTTTCCTTCTCCCTGCTTTGAGGGATACGTACATCTCTGTGTACATATATATACACACACACATAGAAAGAAAAAAAAAAAAAAAAAGGAAATTTGTAAGAGACAAACTAACAGCGCTGTGCACATTCACGTGCAGTCTGTCCGAATGAAGGGCCTCATAACTCAGATGGGGACATTTCCTGTAAAAAGACTCCATTATTTATCAAGCCACTCCAGAGTGCAACTGTTGAAGCGTGGCTTGCAAAGAACGTTATTTTCTAGAGCCAAAGTTTGCAGTTATCTACAGAACACTCTGACTGATGATGATGAGGAAGCCAGGGCCCTCTCACTGTATATTATCTTTGAATAACGTGTCCCTAGTTCAGGAGAGTTCTGTAACTGCAAGCTTAGTCCTGTTAGCTTTTGTGGCATTGAAATGCCCGTGCGTACTGCAGAGCATAGAGAAACTGTAAAGTCTCAGATAACGTGCATGCTTAACCTCTGGCAAACCACAGTTTTTGTATATACATACATAAATATAAATACATGTGTATATATATATTCACTATAAGGAACATGGAATATTAAATTAAAATATGACTAGAAAGAGAAAGGAAGTGATTCACCCACCTAAAAATCAACAGAAGTAGAGAGCCCAGGAGACTAAAGCTGGCAAAAGGGAAACCACACACAGCAACAATCTTTAACCTGATGCAATTTCCAAAGGAATTTGAAGGAACATTTTGACAGAAACAGCTGACAAACTCCTGAATAAACATTTCTTTGGGGTTTAAATGCTGTATTCTCTAGACAGGGAAACTCCCTCTGTCATGCCATAAACATACAAAGCTTATCTCCAACAGCCTTTCTTAGAAAAGCTGGATTTATTACTAAATATTACATCACCAAATGCAGACTTCACTGGCCCCATGTGAGAACACTAGTTCCATTCAGAAAAAAAAACAGGGAAAAAAATAACATCACGTACAAATGTTATAGTTGGAAAGGTGATTTCCTTCAGCTGAATGTTGTTCTCCTTTCTGCATCAGTCTAAGAGACATGGTGTGAATAAATCAGTTGTTTATAAGTAATTCTCAACAACTGCATGGAGTCTGAACCATTGTGCATTTTGACAGGACTTCCATTCACCTTCTCGGAAAATAAAACAAATAAATAACTTAGACTTTGCTTTCAAACACAGAAATAAGGAAATACCTATTTTGTACTAAAATAATAGTCATCTGACATTACCTCATGGACAGCTTATAAAAGAGTATACAAATGTTGAGGGTCTTTTAGAGATTTGTGAGATTCTTGAAACTCTAGCAATTCATAGAAATTCATAGCTTGTGCAAAGACAGACCTTTTTACGGTGAACTGCATACTGTTCTGTAGCTTTCAGTAAGATAGGAGAAAAATCAGCCAAAATCCAAATTATCAACACTTATAAATACGTAAAGGGTGGGTGTCAGGAGGATGGGGCCAGGCTCTTTTCAGTGGTGCCCAGCGACAGGACAAGAGGCAATGGGCACAAACTTGAACATAGGAAGTTCCACCTAAACAGGAGGAGGAACTTCTTTACTTCGAGGGTGGCAGAGCACTGGCACAGGCTGCCCAGAGAGGTGGTGGAGTCTCCAACTCTGGAGACATTCAAAACCTGCCTGGACACGTTCCTGTGCAACCTGCTCTAGGTGACCCTGCTCTGGCAGGGGGGTTGGACTAGATGATCTCCAGAGGTCCCTTCCAACCCTATGATTCTATGATCCTTTAGTGCTTTAGATCAAAAGCTATTTCAAGGATTGCGATCATTAGGAAACATCATGTTTGAATCTAAGTTATTAAGGGGTAGTCAATAAAGTGCTTCCATTAACTTTACCCTACAGTATAGAAGGTGTTAACATTACAAAGCTTTCTTAATTTCTACACTAACAGATACTTTTTGCCTAGAAAAGGAGTCCAAATTCTCTTCACCTTTTCCACCCCAAAATGGTTTGCACCAGTGATGAAGGTGACCTTTCTTACCTTTCCATTTTAACCACGCTGAACAGCGAAGCTTTTTCTCCTTCTGTATAGTTAGTAGAGAATCACAAGCAAATCATGCATTCAGCAGTCAGCTTTCCCTGCTCTAGCTGGGATGCCAGAATTACTGATAAAGGGATGTCTCTCTTCCTATCTATTCATGGAATCATTTAGGTTGGAAAAGACCTTTAAGATCATCGAGTCCAGCCTTAAACCTAACACTGCCAAGTCTGCTACTAAACCATGTCCCTATTCCTGCCAAGTAAAACTCTACTAGAGCGAAAGATGCATCATGTCTACTTTAACAATACTAGAAGGCGGCACAAAGGGTAACAAAGTATTTCATTGCTATCCTGAAAAGAGAAGGTTATGAAAACCAGCGAAGAGCTATATAAAGGGTTTCCATTCTCCTTAATTAAGCAAGTTAAAACCAATATAATTCCTCAAATTAAGTCAAGAAGTTTCAAAAGACATGTAAATATTACACTTTGCATTAGAAGTGTGGAGGGATACAAACAAGTTAACTTCACAAACCACTGTATATGCAACACAGATGGGTATGTCTTTCCAGTTACTGCAATTTACGTAAAACACAGAACATAAAAATCAGGCCACAGGAATACGACCGACAACTCCCAAAGAACATATTTTTAAGAGGCAAAGCTTTGCATGTCATTGGTCATCTGATCTAGTACTGGAAATCAATGCAAATAAGGACAGGGTGGGAGGGGGATCTCTGTATAGGCTTGAGTAAAGCAAATATTCAAGGGGAATTATTACTTAAGCCAGTACCAAGAGCTTCAGCCAGTTTCCAAAGCCTTTTGAATTCTCAGAGCTAAGCCCAGTGAATTCAGATGAAAGTTCCTTTTCTTCCACTTTTAAGGGAAGAAATAACTTAAGCGAACCTTCTGCGGAACAGCCTCCCAAGTTCAGTAATTGGGGAACAAACCTAAAGCACTGCCAAGACACGCCACTATGCATTTATAAACCGTAACGGTTTATTCAAATATTAAGTACTGATGTACTGAACCAAAAGACACAAAGGTATTCCAATAATGCTGGTTTGAGTTATGCAATTTCATCCTTGGTAGGCAAAAATCCCGGTTCCTCCATTCTCGCTGCCTAGCCTGCATTTTGTGCCCAGAGGAACAGGGGCACACGGGACGCATACTAACGACATCGAGTTTCCGCTGAATCTGGCAGGAGGCACAGCGAGGCGAGGGCACCACCTGGCCCGGCCTTGCCTCTGAGATGATGTCAGCCTATTCAGCAGGGCAACAGGAAAGGAAAAAAAAAAAAAGTAGTCCCTGCTGTATTTCAAACACACACAAAGGGCCATGTATTTTACCACAAAAAGCAGGAAACCACTCTATCTCATCAGCAAATGAGGTTCTGCAGCCGTCCGAGCCTTACTGCAGCGTTTAGGCAAGAGGAGTAGGTGGAGGACGAAGCACTTGCTCCCTTTAGATTTGATGACAGTTACTCTGTCTCTCCGCCACCCCTGTCACTGTCCCCACAGTCTGTGCAGTATTCCCGGGGGTATCACCAAGCCACCATCACTTTTTGCCCAAGGGTCAGCATGTAGTGCTGTCAACTTAGCAAGTGCCAAGCCAGTTTCAAATTCTTCTGTTTCTTTCTGAAATTTTTTATCACCCTTCATTTTTCCCTACAAAACAACCCACAAATTAATTTTTAAAATATGTAACAACAACATTGCAGAGTGAGCTTATGCCATGCGAGGGACTAAGAAGTCTGCACAGCAGAGAAACGTTGACTGAGGAGCAAATGCGCTCAATCAAATAAAACGTGAACCTTGATTTTCCCCATAGTGAAGACATTCACAGGATCGCTGGACCAAGCTACAGAGCCTCTGATGCTGAATAAAGCCTGAGCTGACATCACAGAGCTTCATCAGTGGATCCACCAGTGGATGCCTCCTTCAGCTGTGTCAGGAGGTTTTTTGTGGTTTGGGGGCTTTTGTGGGGTTTGAGATTTTCTTTTTAAATCCAACTCCAGTACACTTCAAGCAAAAGCCATTAAAGTTTGGAAAGAAGCTGCAATGAATCATAATTATTACAAATTATTGTTTTCAAAACTGGTTAATCATTTTAGACCTAATTTGTGGAAAATAGGAACCCACCATATTTAACAAAAATAACTGCAGTGTAGGTTGAAGTAACTATCAAACTTCAAAACCACCTGTTATTTTTGAAAGTTTTGAGAGCCTTACACCTAAACATAATAAAAGTTTGATCTATTTTAAAACACGTATCCATGTGGTGCTTCTGTCAAGTCATTCTTATTATTTGGCTTTATTTGCAAAATAGATATGGGGAAAAAAATAATCAAACAAACAAAACCATGAGTTTTGCATTACATAAACCCTGGAGGGATAAATTAACATAACTTTTATACTGTGTCTAGAATTATTTTGTCTTTTTCCAAAGTTAATTGTCAGCAAAATTTACACACAAACTCAACTATTTGCTTAATTCATTTGTTATAAAAATTACTAGTTAAAACAGATTACCTGTAACTACTAGCTTCAAATCTCTGAAGCTGAAGATTCAGCACATTTCTCCAGGGAAGTAAGTGAACCGCTCCACTTTTCAGAGAAGTAATTACAAAAACATGATTTTCCTTTTCCAATTTAAGCATGTATTAAAACTGAAATAGATAATAAAGTCCATTTCAACCACATACATGATTTGTAGGGTTTTATTGCAGTTCTGTTCTTTTTTCCACCCTGGAAGGACTCTATCAAAGATCTACTTTAACTGATGCAGCAGAGTGCTTATTTGGCAAGATTATATGAAGATACCAAGTGAAATAAAGGTTCTCAACCTTTCAACTGTAATAAAGGGGAAAAAAAAGATGTATTAGGCAGAACACTAAAATGCCTTACAGACTCAGAACTGGAAGGAGATGGCACGTGGGTTCCCCCAGTGCCCGATTATCCATCGAGCAGCATTTTACGCCCCACTTTTCCTCTGGGCTGCCCCAGGAAGGCTGTGCTCCGCTTATTCCCAAGTGTGACCCCAGTGAAACCCTATGTCTGAACAGCATGAATTAAGCACTAACACTTTATATAGAGTATGAAATACACTTTGGAAATCTTCCACTTTTTAATTCATCCTATCATATCAAAACACCATGGACACTGGCATCTTCAAGACATCTAGCATGAACAGCATCTTTGGAAGTACAGGTTTGCAATCCTGGATTACCATATAAGAATCACCACAGCAAAACGATTTGTTTACTTTTAGTGGTAAAGATCAACGTCAGGAAGTACAATACTATAGAGATATTAAAATATTTGTATTGTATTAAGCCTATTTATAATTAAATGTATGTTTATCTTTTGCTTTCCACATAAACAGAATGAGGTATGCATTTTTCTATCAGTACTGCCAATTCATTTTAAGGAAAACCCCCAGGTACTAATCTCATTTCCAGCAAGGAGGCAGCAGGCTTGTGCCCCTCACCTTGAAGACCAATACCCAAACAAGCAGGGAAGGAAATTGCTCATGCAGGGGAATTTCACGCCTCCCTCACTGATACAGTTATTTACACTAAAGAATTTACTTAAGTATCTATATCCTTACGTCTGATAAGGGTACAGATAAGGCAAAATATGATATGACAATATCAAGAAATGTACACTACTCTCGGTGTTGAAAGGCTGTAAAATGGCTTTATGAGAATCACCGTTTCGGGCATTTAAACTACATCTCGGGTCGCAACCTTGGTCCGTGGGATGAGCAGCAAGAGGGATGAAGAGCTGAGGATCCACCTCATTATCACACGTGCCCTGTTGCACCACAGCAGATGAAACACAATGGCACTTGTGTGGGGCTCCTCCAGTCCCCACAGTAAAAAGCAATTGGTTTTTTTGCATCTCATCGCTCCTGGGGCATGGGGGAAACAAATCAAGCTGTTTTCAGGAATGGAGAATAACTGAAAACAGAAATTCACACTGAATGGTAAATTCGGTTGGTAGGGCTGCTTCTCACTCCACTGGTTGAGCAGTAAGCTTCCACCTATGGAAGACAGTCCTCTCACATATACAAAAAAAAAGAAAATAATTACATGAATTTTATAGTTTCATCCAGCTTTTGTTTCTCTGTTCTATGCATAGTAACAATACAGATATTAAGGTTAGCGCAAGCGTGTTACCACAGGCGTCACTACGTCTCGAAGTCTGCTGGACATTAACAACCCAGCAGATGGTCATTACTCCACACTCCCCACCCTCCATCATCATTAATTCAGGAGCAAACTCATTTCAATGGGCTAGCCCTAATTTATAAAGAACTCATTGTCCTGGCCAAATTAATAGCTTTAGATCTTGCATTACCAGATGTGCTTCAGAGAGACAACAACGTTTTAAATTATAATGTGCTGTTTAAAGTCCATTTCAGTGTCATTTCTCATAAATATTGGTGTATGAGGCAAACTTTAAAACTACAAAGCTATTCCCAAAATAAACACAGAAAACACAGTATTTTTGGGTTAGATTCTAGATAGATTTGGCACAAGCGTTCTCGATTATCCTGCAACCCACTTGATCAAAAGCTCTCTCCTCTGAGGCTAAGAAGTGGCATGTAGTCTTTTGAAAGGCTTCACTTCACCCTGAAGATTAATAAACCCTCAACATTGGCACATCCAATAAAGAGACAGGGAGTTAGGGTGCCTATTACATATGCCAGACAATAATAAGTAATAGGACAAATCAAATTTATAAGAATTTGGAACAGGTCTGAACTTCCTTGATACGTGATCAGTTAGAGTTTTAATACATGTCAAAGGGGGAACAAAAAGGAATAGAGGGAATCATTTGTCATAACTTGAGTCACATTGTGTCTGACATTTGTCAGACTGTTCGCATTAAAACAACGGAAGAAACTTTTCCATAGGAACATTTGCAAAAATGAACATCAATACACAAGAAGCAACTAGCAAGCTATCTTTCCAAGTTAGGGAAAAATAAAAAGTAGAATTTTGAAAATATCAATGTTCTTTCTGAGGAACTGGTAGAGACCGTTGAAGGATTGTAATGCAAATCAAAATAATAATTAAAAAAAAAAAAAAAAAAAAAAAGAGAGAGACAGAGCTTTCCAGAGAGACAGTATTCACTTCAGATTTAAGTTTTTCCATGTTATTTTTGCATGGAACTGAACCACATTTTCTCACAATCCTCTATCCCAAAAACTTCTCTTACTGATAGTTTAATTGAAAACTGTGTGAAGCGTTCCGTTTTCACTAGATTGCTATTTTCCAACAAAATATTTTTGGCTGAAAAATTCCTAATCAGGCTTCACTTTTAAAATCATTTATCAAGCATAACATTTCATAAAGCCCAATGCCTTTCCTTACTTAAAAGGCTACAGTGTGTATTTTGGAAGAGATCCACTCACTCTCATCCTGGCCCAAAACAAGTAACATTAGTGTTTAAACCTGTATGTATGGAGGGTATTTTTCCCAAGTAATCTGTTTCCACATGGAAGAAACAAAACATAACAATTATGATTTTAAGGTCTTTCTAGTCTACCTTGAAAGCAGGATTAGCAACTACATCTCCAATAATCTTTAACCTCCGTTTGATCACAGAAGACTGCTTATCCAGATACAAAAATATACAACTATCTTTACTAAGTAACTTCATACATCACAATTATGTAGTAAATAAACACAATCCAGGCTGGATTTACCCTTGAAGTACAGTTTACAGCCATACCTGAAGGAAAGAAGTTAGGGCTGAAATGTCTGCAGCGGTGACAAACACACTCTTGGTGACAAGAGAGCAAGGCAAAAAGAGGAATATTTTCTTTTAAAAAGAAAAACAAAGGAAGGAATCAAAATCATAGTTGTGTCTTCTATCAAATTCCATACTGGTATAATTTTTCGTTACAAAAGAAACTCACGAATCGAGAACAAAATAGCATTTGATGTACTGTAGTTATGCAACTGAAGCTAAGTATGCAGAGCAGGGGGTTTTCTTCGTGTATTAAAATTTTTTTTCAAATTCCTACATAACGTAACTAATAAAAATATTTACTTTTACAAAGGGTCAAGTAGACAGAAAATAATTCTCCCAGAAGGAAACCAGATGTTTAGTATCTTCAAAGTGATGTTTGTGCTGATAAAAGGAGTAGCTAATCTTTCTTCTAGAGGTTGAAGTTCTTGCTGAAGTTTCTTTTACTGAATAGCTATGTATCATGCTTTAATAATTATCTGCCTCAGCAGAACAAGTATTTTTACATTTTTAATAGGATTTTGGTTTGTGTGTATAGTCATCAATGCCTCAATACTCAGAGAGCCATCTTCGAAAATTGTGTAAAACAATCTATAGTCCTGCTCTAAGTCACGTATTGCACCTTTAGAAAGAAGTCACATCTGTTCCATAATAAAAACATTTCTATATAGCAATTTGAATACATTAAGTCACACAAATATTCAAGTGTTCCTCATGAGTCATGCAAGAGGTGCAGAATAATACATCAATGTAGTGCTCAGAACTGCAAAAATCTCAAGTTAACAATTTACTATCTTTCTTAAAACTTACCATAATGCATTAAGACAGACATAAAATAGGATTTACAAAGATCTGTGCAAATAGATTTCAACCAATTGTGTGGGTTTTCCCTGTATTACTTAGCTGGTACCATGACTAATATTTAGCTACAACATAAAGCTTGACAACAGATGCAAGGTAAGTCTGAAATCCTATGGGGATAGGCTAAATGCTTAAAAGATTTTGGAGGCACGAACAGAGTCTCTGCACATCTCACTCAGAAAGCAAAAGGATTATTTAGGTGCTTAAATTACCCTTAGACAAGCCTACCCGCCCTCCCCACCCCCCCAAAAAAAAGATGGACCAGCTTTATCCCTAGAAAGAAGGAAAAAAAAGCCCAAAACCTACCCAATTTAGATTTACTTTTTTTTTTTTTATGGCACCTGTTTTTCCATTTTCTGAAGTTTGATCTGATCAGGGAAAAGCAGCAATGACAGAAGCTTAATCTTGTCTATGCTGGATAATCATGCTGTTGATTACCCCGTATTGTCCGCAAATTTAACTGTGCAGGTAGAAATCAGATGAAAGGAAGGGTGACAGTTTTGACGCCCGTTTTGCCAACACCCATAAGGGTATCACTGGGGCATTACTTCCAGCATGATTCATTTAGGGTATCACGAATTTTGTATTGAGCCATGTTGACGTTCACCAACAGCGCAGTATATTCTTGCTCACTTTTCCCATCTCCAGTGGCCATGTGCATCTGTTATTTGAAAAACACATTTAGCTTAAGGAAGGCTGTAAGCTTCCAGCTAAACAGCGTGGTATGGATGCAAAGCTGTACATTTTCAACACCTGTTAAGTGATGGAGATCCTCTCTTAAGAGGGCAGGGACACAGCAGCTGTTGGCATCGCAAGTGACAAGAAAGGGATGGAAACATACACGATTTTATCTGACACGTATCAGAAACCCACAAGAAGGAGGGCAGCACTATCCAGTGCTCTAACTTTAATTAACCAGCTTCATCCAAGCTCAACATAAACCCTATCAGTTTAAGTACCAAAATATTTAATCTGTGCAAAAGCAGGGTACTGGCACCTTGCTCATGAGAAATGCTGCAGTTAAACACGATAAAAGCAAAAGAAGAAACAAAGGACAACAACGTAAGCGGTAAGGATTCAGATTTACACAGCTCTTACAATTAACAGTTTTTCAAGCATTTTGTGTGGCAAGAGAGAACACAAAGGTTCCCTGTAGAAATACTCAGTGTTTGCACGGAGAATGTCCCACTTTCACTCACTCCTTTGTACTACACACCTCAGAAAGAATGAAAATTGTGGAAAAACTGCGGCTGCTGTGATGAAGACGACAAGCTGTGATACACTCCACTACCATCCCATACCTCTTTCACCCAGCTGCTTTACTGGCCTCTCTCTACCATTTCTCCAGACATCTGCCTTCCCCACCTTCAACCTTCAAGTCCCCTTCTGCTCTCAGGCCAGACCCTTTCCCATGCATCTGTCCCCAAAGCTGCCCCCTCCACAGTCCATAAAGCCAGGTAAGGAGCTTCCCCTGGCTCCATCCCAGCCCCTCTCCAGGAGGGCAGAAGCCCCCCAGGGAGCTCCCCAGCACTCCCCAGAGTTACGCTGCAACACCTCAAGCAAAAGCTGCGCGAGCAGGAGATGGACAATGATGCCCCAGACTTAGAAACTGCACCCTAGAAATTGTAGCGAAAGCAGAGTGAATGTTTCAGCTTTCGGGTCCTTGGGTATGGATGCTATTTTGTCTCTCCCATTCCCCCGCGGAAGCCACCTTCAGCATGATTTTGGGGTGTTACACCTACAACACAGTGACTGTACTATGAAGACAGGACTCATTACTTATACCATGCAACCAAAACGCAGTACATCCCTGAAGTCTTTGCAAGATTTCTTTTTTTTTTTCTGTAAAATACACTCATTTAGAAGGTATAAACAAGTCATTCTATTCCAGCATGCAATTTGTTTTTCTGCTCTGGGTACACCTGTGACAAAGGAACAATACCGTCACATGTCACCCATAGCCCCTCTGTTAACTAGTCCTGAACAGGAAAAAAAAAAGTAGTCTTCAAGACAGTTTCACTGCTGTACAGGATGCTCACCAGAAAACAACAGATGTGCTATAATCACTGCTGCCCATTCATTTCCTTTCTGTCAGAAAGAAAGCAGCAGTCATCAATTAAGAACCCCTATCTACTGGACACAAAAGGAAGTATACACTTTTCCTTGGTCATTTGACCGTAACAATAGGAGATGGCAGCGGGAAAGGACGGACCACTCCGAGCAAGCATGGGGGGACGACAGGGGTGAGTGAGCTTGTCTTTTTGGATTTTTTTAAAAATAAAGATCAGAATTTTTACTCAACATCTTCATATGAAAGTGTTTAAAAATATATCACTTTGTGATTTATAAATAATAAAATCCTAATTATATGATTCCCGAATTTGTCCAGACAACTAATTTAATCTTTTTTACAGCAGAAAAATCCCAAACATGTGAACTGACAAGAGAATTAAGCAGCACCTGGAAAAGATGTTTTACCAATTAACAAAGCTTTTTTTAAATAGTTATCATGATTTTTATGAAACGGTTAGTCTAAATGTACTAAGTGTTTAGACTTTTGATATGGTACTGGCATAAATTATTTGGATTAAGTTTTGTCAGATCTGTAGATCCTTCTGTTAAAGACCACATTCACTGGTCAGCTTCATCACCGAAACAGAATGACAGCTTTCATAAAGCTGCCAACAACAGAAAACCCTAGAGACGCACTTCATATTATGTCTGTTTCAGTCTGACTATAATCAGCCACAAAGGGTTTTGGGGAAACTTATTAAAAATTGCTAGCCTTAATTAAGGTATTAGGCCCTAATCTAGCATGCTGAATTAAACCCCGAATATTCCCATGGATACCAATGCAACCGCTCTAAGAACCTGGTAGGAGCTTCCCGCAACAGGAGAGGTTTTACAGGCCTCCACATCGCAACTGACCCCCTACTTGTACCCTGTACCTCTGCCCCATCGCATACCGAAAATAGAACTGCCTTACAGAAAAGCTCACACGTGGGCACGCATCATTCCTCTCCACCCCCACACAGATTTGCAAGCCCTCAGACCATTAAAGACACAGCCTAAACAAAGCATTCAGTGATGCACAGATGCTCCAGGAACTTTTTTGTGTGGTGACTTTGAACATAAACACACTGCGTATTAAAACTCATCCGGAATTGTTAGAACAAAGTATATTGATCTGATGTTTCCTTCTCTGCTACAACAGATGTCATGATTTTAAGAGCTGATGAAGCCTATTTTCATTCTTTCCAAAGATTAGCATATTCTAAACACCAACTTACTGAAACAATTAAAAACACACAATATTGTTATACAAGTCAATGGATAATAGCAAAATATAAAAAAAGTTTCATAAAGTGTCTTTCCCACCACCCGCAAAAACACTTCAGAATGCAAATATTCTTAAAACCTCCAGGTTTAAGTCTGGCACATGAAGTAAATTTGGCAAAACTACTGGTGGTTATTTGGTACAGAGTTAACATCCATCCCTCAAAGCTGTATCTGCCCAAACCATTAAGCAATTCTTTTTACAGCACACCACTCCTCATGTTTTAGGTTTCCTCCTTTTTCCCATGAAATGAATTCCTTAATAAATGGACTTCATCTAGTCCTTGAATGCCTTATCCTGTTAGCTGATACATTCCCACACGCTCCAGGTTTTGTTGATACAACAATTTTCTGAAGCACTTCACAGTGAATGCTTGCCGGCCAGGGATCCCAGGGAATCTTAGCAAATCCTCTGCCTCTTAGGACACAAGCACAAGCCACATTATCTCAGCTTTCAGAAAATTCGAGTCTGATGGTCTGGTTTAGCTTTTCTATTCATCACGAAAAACACATTGAAATCACAGCAACTCAAAACCAAGGCCAAGCAGCACAGTTGAAATGAAATGGAAATCAGGGAGGGGGGGGCGGAACTTGTGCAAGTAATTAACTTTCTAAGGTCACTAGGCAAATACTTCACATCCATTTGGATATGCACAGATTTCAAGCTAAATAAATAAAATTATTTGCTGTGTGGACCCTGGGAATGTACAGCCCATCCACATATGTGGATAAAAAAAAACACTAGTAATTAACTATCCGCAAATAACACAGGCAACTAGTGTACTGAATTTAGGTCAAGCCAATTATTTTTCTCTAATGTATGTTAAAACATGCAACCTTATTCAAATCTTGCTATTTTTAGAAAATACTAAAGAAGAATTTCTGGTCTTTCCTCTCAGCCCCTGCAAAATGTTTTCCTACTTAGAGAGGCTGCTCTCCCTAGGATCCAAAGGAAAGTAAGATCTCGCTAATGTTGGTCAGATGCTACACTGGTTTCAGCATTAGCACTGGAAGGAGTGAAGTAGGTTATTTCTAAGTCAAGTTTTCCAAATACCAGTGTCTGTGCCGTTACCCACAAAGCCCACCACTGAATACCCACTTTCTTCAGAGAGAAGAAAAGATTCTTTTGGGTTGGCACCAGGACTGAGGAGGAAAGGAGGGAGAAAGGGACCTTGCCTAAAGCCATCTTCTTATTTAATATTTTCTGTAGAGTCTCCTGCCAGCCCTATCATGAAGATTCCTGGCATGTCAATTTGTTTCAGATAATCAAATGAGTGAAATCAGTTATCAGTTATTATCAGTTACATTTCCACGGCATCTAAATCATCTTTTCCTACGCTCTCAAGTTCCCCAGGTCCCCCAAGACTTTCAGGTAGTGAGAATACATAAACAAAATTAACCCCCTAAAAAAAAAAAACAATGAAAGATCAATTTCTTCTCAAAAGGACATATAGTAACATAGGAAATCTCAGGAGAACACAAAAGTCCCAGATCTCCCCAGCCCCATGGAGACACCATTGTTTCTCTATGAAAGTGGCACTTCTACCTCCAAAAGGAGGGAGTCAAGCAAACAAAGAAAACTTCAGCTACAGATCTTCAGCAAAACTTCAGTTACAGAAACAGGTGCTAAAACTGAAGTCTTAACCTCCCCTAGCTGCTTAGGTGCCCCAAAATTTTAATTTAATTAGCATAAAACCTTGATTAACCTGGTCTAGTGGGAGGTATCCCTGCCCACAACAGGGGGGTTGGAACTAGGTGATTTTTAAGGTCACTTCCAACCCAACCCATGCTATGATTCTGTGATTCTCTGAAAACTCCAGTAGCGTGCACATGGAAAAACCCCACCGTCTTGGCTAACCAACATTTCAGGCCTATACAGTACAGCGTCCTATTGGGAATTTGCATTCTAAGCAGTCTCATGGTTAACTTGAGGCATGTTCACTGAACACCAACAGTAATCACCTCAGCCAGAGGCACAACAAACATCATCTTTTATTTAAAAGAAAACTATTTAAAGTTAAATAATAATATATATATAAAAAAAAAGTTACCTGGTAGAGCACTTGCCAAATAAATCACTGTTAGATCAGGCAAACTGGAGTCGCTTTTCCTTTCCTCTGTTGAGTCTCTGGCATTCTGCAGGAAGGAAGGTAGAAATTACGGAATTGGAGAAAGAATAAAAGGGAGCACAACTCTGCAGCTCAGCGGGGGCCCTTGCTCGCCCCCGTTTATGCCCTCTGAGCCATGCTCACTGTACTGCCTGCCCATTCTGCCTTAAAGAGCAGCTGAATAAAACATAGCACGGGCTGAATCCGGTTCAGACAGGCTAAAGGGTCAGATTTTGAATAGGAATTAGACACTAATGTGATTCTGAAAATCCCATTAAGAGTCTTACCACCTCTCTGAGAGCCTACCTACATATCTTTAAAAATCTAGATCAGTCAGTTTGTCTCTGGTTGTGGTGCAAGTCTGCGGCAGAGCAGGGAAGTGCTGCCGGGTTCCCAAGCTCTACACCCTGAAAGCTTCAGGCCATGCTCCTTCTAGAAATCGTTAGCCTTGATTTTAAACTTAATTAATGCCTAGAAACCTCTATCCAAATGAACTCTCGCTTCCCTGGTGAGCAACAGAAGGACAAATCTCTAGCTGTTAAAGCAAAGCAGAGCCCTGGGTTTCTTTCTGAGATCTGTCTGGTACCTGCATCTGATCTAGGTATTTTCATGAGGTCAACAAAGAATGATAAATAGCCAAATGAAAATATTGTTTCTTCTACCACTTCACAAAAAGCAAGTATTTAGATACAGCTGTGGTGCAGCTTTTGCTAGCAAAATTTTTAGCCTACCTTGAAGCCTAAAAAATGCAAGATTCTTGATTTAACGAGGGAAAGAACTAATTTCCTTTGCTAAATTTGTAACCCTTTCCAGCTTCAGAACATCAACTGGAACATCAACCAGGAACTGAACAAGGATACCTTTTTTATTGTATTCATTTCTCTAAGCCATTGCTTTACGTTTGCCTCTTCCAGAGGACCCCAAGATTAATTTACCTCTCCTTCTTAGCTATTTCTGTGCTATGGACTCAGCCAAAGGTGACAGTGAAGAATCCACAGAAACTGAACATCAAGTGTTCTTGCTCTGAGCTTTCATTCTTGCTCTGAGCTTTCAAGAAGCTATTGAATGTAAGACTGGATTTTCTTTTTTTTTTTTTTATATCACCATAAGGCCTGTTTATATACTTGGAGTGGAAACAGTGCACATTCAGCTGCAATTGATTTCCTGTATGGCAAAATACCTCAGGCATTCAGCTGGCTGGGAACACTGCGGAGGCCTCTTACCATCACCAGTTTTTTGAGACCAGGAAGCTCTGCCCCATGCTTGTTCTTATGCCAGAATAAACAGAGTCCCTGCTGAGCATCCAAGTTAATTTGGTCTAGGAGAACCAAATCATAAACAGGCGAGATTTTATATTTCAAAAATCTATTTAAAAAAATATTGGTCTACTTTCAACTTCAACAGTAATACAATCAATTCAATCTTCCTAATGTGGCATAATGTTCATCTACAGATGTTTTTTAAATACAAAAACACCGCTCCATCTGAGACGTGTCTTTTTTTAAAAAATGAAATATTAATACGTTTTCCCTCATCCAGTTACCATATTTACAGCAATAAATCAACACTACAAGGCAATTTCACAAATTAAAAGACTATATTTTTCCCCTTTTGGTATCACTGAGTGACAATTATAATAACAATTTTATTTACTGCATTTAGTTTTTTTCCGTTCATAACAGAATACACAGAATAGCCTCCACTAACATGTCTATGAATCTGAAGAAGGAAATACGTGCGTAGTCTTACCAGGTTCCTGTGATTAGACTGTAACAGTTGTGACATTCAAATGCCCAACCACCTGACTGTACCTCAGATTGTAAATTAAGCGAAACGAAAATACAAAGTGAGCTGTAATTACCATCCTACTTTCCATTCAGTCCATGCAAGTTTCCTTAGTCTCAAATCCTCCAGAGGCAAAGGACTCCATTTCAACTGCTAGAGAAAGTCGTTTCTTCAAGAACCCTAGAAAGAGCCAGACTGGCAACACAACCACAGCCATTTAAATATACACACGTACAAGTGTACATATGTATGCGTGTGGATATAAATATATATATGTATATATATATATATATAAAAAAATAAATGAAAATCAGGAAACCAGACAGTCTTGAAGAAGCCTAAAATTTTTAGGGGGACATTCTTGTTTGATAGAAGCTTCACTAATAACAGCTTCTTAGTTTCAAAGTAAGATTATTGGCCTAAATCTGAGATCTTCTCTAACTCCCAGAGCACCCAAGGGCCTTTCAAATCCGCTGGATTGGTGACTTCAGACAGGGTCCTAGAGACACATCCAAATCAACTAAAGCACAAGCTATTGGATGCTACAGAGTGTTCTATCGACCTCCTTTAGCTTCTCCAAGAAATTTTTCTACAGATCTTGCTATTGTCATACTACATAACAGAACAATCCATAAGGAAAAAGAATTTTGCATCCTGTGAATTTTTTAACCAATTCAGCTGAATTAAACAGTTTATTTCTCAACCCTCAATGTAATATTGCACGTTTTGCACTAGAAACACTATCACAAAGAAAACACGTGCATGCCTACTTAAAGAAATTGATTAACTAATATACTGTCAATTGTCCTACAATTTCTATTTCATCTTAAAAATTCTTGCATGATTTAAAATAGCCTTAGTTAATCAATAATTGTCATATATTTCTAGACTAAGAATGCAAAGTTTTTTATTATTTTGAAAAAATACGTAGGATTAAAGCATCAAGTGAGTAGCAGTTTAAGAAGCAAAAACCCCAGAGAAACCTAGATTCAGATATTTAAATTGACTTTAACTGTAATGACTGACTGTCCTACGAGAAACATTCTGGTACCTGGAGATTCCACTGTAATGTTGAATGAAAAGACCAGAAACTTGAAAACTGTCTTTCAAAAATCATTCAGTAAAAATCAAGGTTCTCTTTCTCGGTATACTCTGCATGGGAGGCAATTAAAATGATTTTCAGTAAAAGGATGGGTGGTTTACATTATTCTTTTAGAAGTCTCTGAGATCATCTTCACCTCGGTTTTCCTAAAAAGTGTAAGTGACACACAACCCTTCTGTGCTACATACTAACGGTCCTGGACTGCGACGCTCAGCAAAAGGCTAACATTATCATTTTACTCCAATAAACTGGTTCCCTCAAACCATGGGTTTAAGTTTTGAAATCTCTGCTTTTTAAGAATTTCCCTACCCTGCTTCTGCTAGGGGAAAAGACCAAAATAAGTCAAAGCCACCCAACTACGCATAATTGTGTTCCACAAACTTACAAGTGGGAATCTGCTTAAATTACAAGTAGGGTATGAAGACGTTGTTCCATTCATTATCATCTCTGCTCTTATCTGGTCCCCAACCATACTAACTCACATCTCACATCTAGACAACTCCATCCTTGCAACTTGGATCATATTGTGTATTTGACATAATAAAATGGTGTCAACACATACTGTAGTATTTTGAAACAAATACTCTTGCAAAACAATTCCACATACTGATCCTCTAAAAAAAGCTGAGAATAAAATTATTAATATAAGTTCATGTGTGTTAGACAGCAAACCACTGTGCAGGTTTAATCATCAGTGACAAAGACTAAAGTAAGAATTTATTTGACATGATTTTTACCAAGTTATGTGCCAGTACATAAAGCCCAACTTTTCTGGCCAAGGAAAGCAGCTTGCCTATTACTGCATCAAGGGAAGGCCACATACTGTAGCACCGTCTCATTGCGTGATGTAACTGTGATGGACAGAAGATGTGCTACGTCCCAAGGAAATGGATTCATTCCATGTGCAATCAGCTGAATGCTTTCCCAGACGTATTAAGCTAATTTCACGGGCTAAGTATATGCAGTGCTCCTAGAGTTTCCTTCACTCTACCCATTCACAACAGTGAACAATACAAAGGCCGAGTTGAATGAGAATGTCAACAGCTAAGAGTGAATCTTCGCCAGAACTCCTCCAAACCATCCCTGGTATGACCTCAAATTGTCCCCAGGAAGGAAGTCAGTGTTGGGCAAGTATGGGCATAGACAAGTAACTCTGACCCAGGTACCAGAACTAATCACCCGATGATATGACTCAACGTTTATAATTAACAAATATGAGAAAACAACACGGTACATTTTTCTGAAATTGCCAGAAGACAGCCATCACCGATCCTCTGTTAAAAACAAAAAGGACTCTTCATGCAGAACAGGCATTGATTTAAAAAAAGAGCAAAAGGGGAAAAAAAAAAAAAAGACAAAAGAACCATATAGTGGGCAGACTCCTCATCACTACAACACAGTGGCAATGAAGAGGCACTCAAATGGCCCTGGCACCCACACCCCTCTGGAAGCTGGAATAGCTGCATGACGCACACAGCCAGAGTGGGCAGATGAATCTGTCGGGTATGTATGGAAGCACTGTCCCTTAGAGATGAAAGGGACTAGAAAGCAACCGATCTTCAGTGACAAAGGCTGATGACCACCTTTTCTTCTGAAGACAGCAAACCAGATAGTTGTGGTTGTTTTTTCAGAATTCTTCCTTGAAAAGCAGACACAGCTCCTATCCTATCCAAACAGCATGCAGTGGGGTGTGGAAAAAATCCCTTCTCCTCCATATCCTACCTGTGCATATCATAGGTTCCATCACATCGAAGCTTCACCAACAAAGGGCAGAAGAAAAATGCCTATTCTGTTTTGCTTTGACCTTGTGGGAATTTGAGTCAGTGCCTACACTGTGCTTTGGATGAACAAAGTGCTTTGGAGGGGCCTGCATGGTAGAGGAGCCAAATCAGTTGGGTGCTTTTGACAACAGGGGTGGTTTACTGACAGGACCCTCTGCTGCAGAGTTGCAGGAAGAACCTCTTCAATGTCACTTCTTTTGGTTCTGCACTGTGCATAGCAGCAGCAGGATGGCTTGGCTGTGAGACTGAAGAGCTCAAGGGACATTGTCAGCATGTACAGCCATGACCGAGGAAGCACTTCTGTGTTGGTAACAGGCCACGCTACCAGAAGAGAGTGACGCTGCAGATAAAGTGACAAAGTGCAAGCGGCAGTAATGGAGATCACCAGGCTGAGTCACGAAGCAAGAGATCAGCTCTAAACTCTGCTCAGCACAGCTTATGCCTTGGCAAACCACTCCGTCCTTCACACAAAAAAGAAAGATGGGGCTTTGTTGACATTCTAGTCTACGTTTCCCTGCTGGCAGACTTTACAAAAGAGGAAAGTGATTCCTGAAGGGAAGGTCTGCAGAAAGCCTGGTCCTTTTCAACTGAAAAATTTGCCTAGAACTGACTCTCCTAGCATACAGGCATCTCTGATACCAGTTTAGGAATAACGTCACCTAAAGGAATGGAGGAACAGAAGCAGGCAAAGATACTACCCTATAAATCAGAAAGAAACCTTGGAGATTAAATGGTCATTGATGCCCTCAGGAATTACTTGGTATCTTTCACTTAATAACAGATCACAAAATTCTACAGTGGCTTACCAAAAAGCCTACACTGTGCCTTAGAGAAGTTAACAGAGTTCCCTTAGAAATCTGGGGAAAAACTCACAAGGTTAAATGAGTTCAAGTACAGGAGAAGGAGATACTGGAGACGATACCCTCCTACCACAACAAGACATAGGAGACCTCACAGCGTAACCAACCTGACCAGGCAAGGATTGTAAAAGGTTACATCCAGTGAGGAGTGTGGCAAGTCAGCCTGACTGCCCGCAGGACAGAGACAGCAACTTCCTCAGGCAGCAGGAGCACAAAATGACCGAGACAGACCATATCTGAGATTTGTGACTTCAGACTGATCTAACATGAGAGAGACTGACAATTATCAAAGACTGACAGAAAGGAGAGATTACAAACTTCGGATGCTGGTAGCATATGAGAGAAGGCAAGCTGTCTCTTCAAATGCAATGATGATTCATTGTTAAATACATCTTTGTCTACCATTCAAATAGGCTAAGACTGCTGATTCTTAAGAGAAATTACTGTTTCTGCATCAGGCTGGAGTCTATGATGACATCACTCAGACACTAAACTATGACAGCTCTCTGAGCAACTGCACAAGGTATGTTATCAGGATAATGAGAAGGAATTGGAAAGTAAACAGTGACAAAGCTTCACAAACACTGGAGTGTGAAGCCTGCTAATCTCGGCAGCAGCAAACCTGCTTGCAAGCTAAAACGACGTTCCTGCTGATATTAACTTCATTGCAGTTTAAACAGCAAGTGGAAACCTTTGTGCACACTGAAGTGATAAGATTACAGACTTTCATAATAAGTAGTTCTTCATTTTGCCCATCTATTTTCAAAATTCTTCACAAAGAAGGGACTATAATTTTTCCTTCGTACCAGGTATCAAGGATACAAAACACGATGTTACTTTAGATTGAAGTACCACAGATCAGTGGCAGCAGCAGAAAGCAAGCAGTTCATCCACTGTATTTCTGAAATATATTGGGACCTCAACTATGAGCCTGAACCCACTGGGATAGACAACACAAATACAAAGAATAAAAAAAAAAAAAAACACAGCAAGTTAATACTGGCATGTAGAAATCACAACAAAGCTGCAGCAGACACTGTATCTAATCTTAGGGGACATGCAGGGGGGTAAACATTGGTAAATACTTGAACAAAGAAGAGTTTACAGGAGGTTAGCAGGGAAAACTTGCCTGTGTTTACAGATAACTCCACCTAACACAAGCAGAAGCATGGGAGAAAGTACAAGCGCTACAGCCTATGCACTAAATCTAGGAGATAAAGACTACTCATGGGGGCTGAGGAAAGGCAGAAGCTGACCTTGAAGCCCACACCCAGATGACACTGCTGAAAGATGTCAACCGTGACGGTGAAAGGAAGCTGGCTGTTACGCTGTCCCTGACAGTGCTCCTTAGGGCAATCCAAACAGCCTTCTCTTTCCTGAGCTAGGTATCAAGGTTTTATCTACAACAGCTCTGAGTAAGTAACTGGGCAGGTGATTCAATCGCTGTTCCCGTGACACCCTTTTTTACCTCTGCTCAATACTTCCTGTGAAAGGATGCATGCATCCTATCAGCAGAAAACACTATCTGCACGATACTAATGCCTGGGGCATGATCCCGAAACGTCTGAATGGATATGAACCTTCAAATAGCTCAGTGTTAACATCCATTAAGTTCTCTTTTAAAACATCTGGGCAGGGCTCACATGCAAGTTTCTACAGAACACATGCTTATGGGAAGAGGCTTGGCACCACTCGTACTCTGAAACTCAATGACAGAGCAGGCAAGCAAGACTTATAGGATTCAAAGATAATTAGCACTGCTTCAGAGTCACAAATTTGCATGGGGAACAGCTGCCAGCCCACGCTATACCTGTTCACTACACTTCTAAAACACGCATGCAGCTTCCACTAGCATAACCACCCATGATCCCACAGAGGACTAGGAAGCAGGACTAGTGGAGCTCACGCTGTGGAAGGACGGAAGAAAACAAGTGATATGCAACAAGTCTCTCTTTTAGATCAAACTTTAAACCAACACCGTGCTTTGTATTTTCACAGCAATGCTCTGTATCACGATTAATGAGAACACAGGCAGGAACCACCGTATTCAGGTCCTTCAGCAGCTGACAGTGGTTTTAAGCAGATTATAACTTTGCTTGGACAGCTGCTTCTTTCAGGCCTCCTCGATAAGCATCAGTAGCTTTTCCCTCCATTTCCTTCCCCGGTCCACCCTGACTAGGCCCCTTTCTTTTCCTGCACTTGCAATCAAATTTGCAGTTAGACCTATTTTAGGCCAAGTTCATATAAACTTGACTTGGTGAATCAGCCTAGACAGACCTATTTGACACAACAACCACAACGACAAAAAATATTCATATCCTTAAAGTGACTTGAGAAACTTTTAACACTGTAAGATAGTTTATCAAACACACTCTCCTTTGGAAATTGAATTAACACAAACAGCCTTTGCTGAAACTTTAAGTTATTATTTAATCAGCTCACATTCATCTCTCTTGTCTTCTTAACCTTACTTAAAAGGCTCCCGTTCTCCCAATCGTCGTGGTCACCACTGCACTGGTGATGTGCCTGAGACTGACTTTACCTCTTCACTCGCTCTGTTCCTGTTCCCCGCTCAGTTTTGTGGTTCTGTCTGCTCATTCTGATGTCCTTCTAAAGCCCCAAGTCCTGGAGCCACGACATCTCATGGGAATCTCAGCTCTCCTTTCAAAAAAGAAGTTGCTGTGCATTATAGTTAAAACAAAAGAACTGGAAAATATGACTTTAATAGGCTTAAAAACCAAAAGGAACTGAAAAATATTACAAGATTAATGGTTAATAAACCAAACACACAAGCTTGGGAAGTCTGAGCCATGACTGGCTTGGGGAGGACATTGGTTGGGATTGGTGATACAGCACAACTCTTTAGATGGTTTTGGTTCTCATTGGTTTTCATTCTCCCAGAATGAAAGGCATAATCAACTATTAAATGAGCAGCTATTAGAAATGCTTTGAAAAGCATCTTTAAAAAAGGAGGGGGGGAAAGGTTTCATGTCCTCTGCATTCTTAGTTTACAAGAATAACGCTTTCTTCCACTTTTTTCCCTCATGGCCAGTCCTGCAAACTAAAACTCTTTCTGTGTAACCACAGTAATGCAGGTTGGTTCTCAAAACAAAGCATTCAGCAACACCTCTACAAGTCTTTCTGCCACTCCAGACTTTGCTGAGGGCTGCAATAATTTTTTCCCCCCTCTTAACACTACAAAAGCAAAATGCTGCTTAGAGTAAGTAGCGGTAAAACATCTTCATTGTCCCCACAAGCAAAAATTCCAGCTCATTGTAAGAGGACCGCCATATATAATCACAACTACTCCAGATATCTTCAGTAGACATTATATTACTAACTTGCATTTTTTCATATGCCATCATTCTATCTTCTATGCTATATTCTAGCTAAATACCTGTGCACTACACTTGGCCTCTTAAGAAATTTATGGCAAAGTAACTTAAAGTTATAACCGATTTAATGTGTCAATAAAACGTGTTTCTTTAACAAAGCAATCATCCTTCTCAACACATTACTGAATACAAAAGGGAATGCACATCAGATTAATTCCTTTGTACTAATTTATAACTGCCACAACTTTATACACGTCTAATCTGAGAAAAGTTTCTAATCAGAGTCCTGCAAACGTCTCCCTTTATCATCAGATGGGATGTTTCAATTATTTCATGACCCAGTGGATCTGGTCCTATGGACTTGGGGTACGTGACAGGGCCATGCTGAGTGTCATCTCCAACTGCCACCCAGCAACATGGCACCTCTCCACGACCCCATCCTCCAAAGGCCAAGAACTGCAGCTCTGGCTTGTCTGGGGAGAGACTTAGTGGTGCCCAGCAATCGCTGGAGTGGCAACAGAGCATGAGGGAAACAAACAAACAAACAAACAAATAAATAAATAAAAATCAACAGCTGAATGAGTCTTTGGCATACTTTAATAAGTGTGCTAAGGAGCTGTTAAAAGATTTGTTATTTGGGATTTCTTTTAAAATAAATATTTAAGAGAGAAACCCAAAAAACCCATCCATTCTGAGTTTACGTATTTTGTAGCATGTTTCCCTAGGAATTGTTTTGGTTTGGGGTTGGTCTTTTTTAAAGACAAAGGGCACACTTAAATTTTAAAGACGATACTTCTGTACAAAACCTGTTTTTTAATAGTGGTATCTCAGGCTAGTCTGCAGAAGTATTCTTCAAAATTGCAGATTTTGTAACTGTGTTCTTGTTAGTCCTGTCTTTGGATTGATCTCAAAAGTACTCACCAGAGCCTAAAAGTTGTATGGGTGATGCTATCACAGAGCTTCAGCTACCTCTGTTACCAATACACTTTTTAGTGAGGTAAAATGACAGAAGCTGCTATCACAATGACAGTTCTGTTAGTGTTATATAGCTACAGAAAACAGATCACCTTTGCACGGCAGAGTTTGCATTCAAAAATAATAAAGCACTACTTCAAGTGTGTGCCTTCATCAGTTGCTATAACCCTATCTAGTTAGCAGGGCTTAAAAAGCCTTTCCTGAATTGGAGCCAAGAAATCACAAGTGTAGGAAAGACAGAAGACGACAGGTATATGGCAATCCAAACAAACGCACATGGGGAACCTTTCAAACAGGCACACTGCTCCAAATGACTTAGCAAAAATACTAATATCAGTGCCACATGAAAAATTGCATCAGTGAAAGGTTCAACCATACCAGCCTATACAGATAACAGTAGCAAAAAGTACCACAAACTCATGACTTGCCCAAATTACTTATTAAACAAGTAAGCAGTTATTTTTACTTCTCAGCTAGCTTTAACCTTTTAGGTAACAACAAAAGTTTAAAACAAAATAAAAAAAAAAACACCCAACACAACCTCACAAAAAAAAAAAAAAGAAAAACACCACAAGAAAAAAAACCCAAACCAACAAACGAATAAAAACTAACCCAAAAAAAAACACCACAAAAAAACCACACCACACAGGAAGGTGCCAAGAGCTCAGCTGGTTAACTCCAAACCTTTTCTACTGGGCAAAGTCTATACCAAGGCCTTGCAATCAACCCCTTTAAGCCCAAGGTATGTCTCTGGACAGTTAACTTGTATTCTCTCACATCCTGCCCAAGGAAGGAGGAGAACACATTTGCAGATGTCCTGAAATCATGAGAGCTGCCAACAAGCTAAGTTCACTACTTGAAGATTTCCAAAGCTGTGCATTCTTAACATCTACCCTCACTTAAAAAAAAATCAAGTCAATACCGTCTTTGCAAGATGTTATCAAGACTATAACTTACAAACCAATTTGACTACACACCAATTTTTTTCTTTTTTTTTTTTTTAAGTCATAACTAAAACAACAAGAAGAACGACACTTTGACACCTAGTGTTAGAATCATAACATGCCTTTGCAGGGATGCATGCAGTCATACAGCTACAGGTTGACATTGTTTACCTAGGGCCCTCCTAAGTTTATGAGAAAAAGCCAGCATTCCTGTAAATGAACGCATTTAAAACTGAAACTTTTATCGGAGTGCTTTGCATCATTCCTAGTTTACTAACTGAGAACAGAGGAGAAGCAGAGAGTCAAAAGTTTAACAGCTAAGCATCTGCACGGACCTGAGAACAATACCAATATTCATTAAGAGGCCGATCTCAAACTGCCATCTCATATTTTCAAGACAAGCGCACTATTAATACATTTTCTAACCTTAGCATAACTCTTATGTTTTCATCTCAAAGCACCCACACACACATTGGTAAAGAGTTCCCAAAATTACGACAACTACGTGCCACTCACACTAAAAAAAAAAAAAATTTAAAAATAAATCTCAAGGAAGCTATATATTGTGCCTTGCCAGCCACAGTGAATTGCACAGCCAGGAGTTGCTACAGCCAGATTTAGCTTTGTACAAGCTAACAGGATTCCTTTATAAATTTAGCTAGAGGCACGGGCAACAAACGCTTGTGGAAATTTGAACCGCAGTTCTCCAGCAGCAAAGATTGTTCCCTCCAAGAATGAAACAGTAGCAAAAGAAGACTATTAGTAGGCTCTTATTACGCAGCTTTCAAAACACCTATAAGTCATCAAGTTCTCTAGGCAGCATTATTAAATTGCTGAAGTACCAGCAACATTAAAAGAAAAAAGCCGGGCCACAGCTGTTTCAGAGCCTGCCAATTAATAATTAAAGGAGGAAAAAAGCCAACTAAAGAGAGACCTTATTGGAAGCCAGCTGAATGTACAGCTAAGTTTGTTTCAGGTCCTTCTCCCTCATACTTGGAGCGCCGTGGCTTGTGAAGAAAGAAGGAAATGAGCATCTCAGGTCTGTCACCGCCAACCGAAGGGTGAGCTCTGAAGGGCTTCTCCTTCAACAAGAGGGACAAGAACTGGGACACGCAACCCACAGAGCAGGGAAAAGGCAAGGGCCAGAGATGAGGAAACGCATCCAGGGTCCCACAGGACGGCAGGACATTGCTCTGCCCCGACTGCCTCTCCCTCATCTTCCCACCCCAGAAGAAGCGTTCTTGTGACTTAACAATAAGATCAATCATATTTTTAACCCTCTTTAGGCTACACTTACCACAAATCAATTAACGTTACTTTAAACCCCCCAAAATTGAGGGGCTCGTTTGGAAACGAGTTTTCCAGAAGACACAGGTTTGCTGAAGTATCTGCACAAAACCCGAAGCGCCGTGCAATTTTACCATGCGTTAATCAAAACACCTCCTCCCTCCCCAAAAAAAAGACTCGATGGAAGCTTCAAGACCTCGACCGAGCCCGGCGTGCAGCCCAGGCTGCCCCTTCGCTCCGGCCCAACACAAAGAGCTTCGGTGGGCAAAGCACGGAGCAGCCGTCTGCCGCCGGAGCCCCGCTGCAAGCCCGGCGCCGGGGAGCGGGGCGGGGGGCGCCGGGGCTGGCACAAAGGCTGGGGCCGCAGCACGCCCGCTCCCCGGCAGACCCCCGGGGGGGCGGCAGCTGGGGCCGCCGCGCCCCGCCCGGGTGGTTTCAGGGGTTTGCAGGGCACCCCGCGGTGCCTCACCGACCACCCACCCGGAACGCATAGCCCCCCACACCCCCAACCTCCACGGGCCGAGCCGGGAGCCGCCGCCGCCGCCCCCTCCCCGGCGCGAACAAAGCCCCCGCGCTCACCGGCGGCAGCGGCCTCTCGCCGTCCTCTGCCCTCGCACACCCGCTCCTCCTCCGTTCAAAATCCAGGTGCGGGACGGGGGGCGCGGGCGGTTACTCCCCCCCCGTCCCGTAACTCATTCAGCGGCGGCGCCGGGTGTCCCCCTCGCAGCGGCCGCGCCCCGGCTCCCTCCGTCCGCTCGGGCTCCGGGCAGCGGCTTAATCGCCAAACTTCCTCCTCCTCCCGTCCGGGCAGGGGAGTCTGTGAAACTCCCCTCCTCCATGCAGCTCCCGCAGCCGAGCCGCTGCCTCAGCCCCTCCCCAGGGAGGCCCGGCCCGGCCCCGGGCTGCAGCTGACTCCGCTCCCCATCTCCTCCTCCTCCTCCTCCCCCGGAGGCTGGGAAAGCGGGGAAGAGAGATTAACCACTCGGACTTGTCTCTGGAGCCGAGCCAAAGAGAGCAGTCGGATTACAGCCCCGGGAAGAAGGGAGGAAAAGAGAAAAAAACAAAAAAAAAAAATACAAAAAAAAAAATCAGCTACTGTTTTCAGGCAGGGAGCAAGCCCTCGGCTTTCCTGCCCTCCCTCTGCTGCCAGGGCACCGCCTCCCCGAGCTCTACACCGGCTCCTCTCCGCCACCGCGGGTTTTAAATTCAATGGTCCAACGCACGACGTTGTTATTAAATGGTGAGAACTTCTGTAAATGAGCACGAATTGATAAAACTTGAAGGGGGCAGGTCCACCCTGAAATACAGTCCGTAAAAAGCAAATTCAAAGAGGTTTTAGGGACTACACCTGCCTCCTGGCAGTCTGCCTGGCCATCTTCTTGGAAAAGGTGAATTTAAAGTTACTTTTAAATTTATTTATTTATTAATGTTGCATAAGATGCACAAAGAGAGAAACTGCTTAAATAAAGCTTGAGTTCTTCATGCATGTTCAGTGGTCCTTATTCTTCTGAGCCCTAACAAAATCCTTGGTTTCCTGTAAAAGCTTGTTCCGTACTTCGTATTCAGTAAAGCTCTATTGCTTTCGTGCTAAAACAGTTTCTCCCTCTACTCATGCTAATATAGAGCACGTGGAATATGAGGAAATGTGGGAAGTTAGAATAGCTCATAGTTTTAAGATGTCAAAACAAGTAATTACAGAAGTAATTCAGAAAAGCAGGAAGTTTCAGTGTTTGCCCTCATCCTACCTGTTCTCACTGGAATCCCTTTAAAAAAAAAAAAAAAAGCGCACTCTGGCAGGGTCTTTTCCTGTATCATTAATTCAAAAGCCCAGAGCTCTTTCCCAACATGCACATTGAGTATGCTTCAAACCAGTGCTGAATTTTAAGAGGTTAACACATTTATGAATTAATTTTGGCCACGTTTCAAACCAAAGATTTGCATTTAATAAGTGGGACTATATTAGCATGTCAACTAAAGAAAAAGACCCAAAACCTCAAGTGTTTTAATGATAGCCATTCTTACGCATAACATCTATTCACATTGCAGAATTAGAGCACAGTTATCACCAAGGGGTAAGTCCCACTTTGACCCTCCTTTCTTGCGAACCATCTCTGCCCTGTCTGTCAGGAAAGGCAGATGATGGAAGGCTGGACTCCAAGGTTAATGTTCTGGAATGGTGCTCTACAAGGCGTCTCGATGGGGGAAACGGGGAAAGGGCAAGTCTTCTCAGATGTGACTAGTAGCTCCACTAAATGCAGCCCACTGGTCATGACCTCCTACACTGCATGGCTGCTCCCCGTCTGAATTCAACATCCGACTGAGCACACATCCTATCCTCAGCACACTACACTCTGGTCTTGTGCTGGGGACAAAAATTTGGCCCTTGTTTGCATGCCAATTAAAAAAAAAAAAAAAAGAAAAAAGCATCAAAAACCTCGCTAATGGAACTACTGGGAGAGAAGCATTTGTAACTCTTTCCCATTGGGGGAATCAGGGAACGTTTTCCCTTTATGAATAGATCTTTCAAAGATGATAATAAAACAAACTACTAGTTGATGCATTTAACTCAGGCCAAATTAAAACAAATGAAAATGCATACACATCCCCAAATGGGAGAAACATAAGAACAAAACCCCCAAACCACAGAGTATTCCAAGTTCCTTTAAGAAACTGTACAGTCTCTGCAAATATGTTTTAAAGGCCTTACATGATCTGTTCCATATGGAGTTTGTTTTTCCTCAGTGCTGTGACTAACAGGAAAAATCTTCAAGAGGAGAAGTCTCTTCCTCTCTCTTCATCCTTCTACCTCCCTTCCCCAAAGGGCTGATCATGAGCCAGTCTGGTTTCTGTTTGCTTGTGCTAAAAATAGCCTTCCAGTGGACTGACCAAATACCTCCAGTTTTATGTCGACTGACTGATAGAGTACGAACATTGTTGCAGAAAGAATGATAGAAGTTTAAAGGTCAAGCTTTACAACACTGTAATACGAAACAGTGAATCTGAAGAAACACCCGTTTTTGGAGGAATTAGAGACACGGACACACCGTGGGAGCTCTTATCTCTGAAGATAATCCAGGTGACTATTGGTAAAAGGGCTTGAGTGACAAGGAGACTGCAGGCAGGCAAACCTTTCACCTGGGTATTGCCTGTGCACCAGAAGGCCCGTGGCACGGGTAGGAGCACCATGTGTTGTGGGAGTTCCCAAACAGCTTGCTCAGTCACCCTAGGCAGCATTCCCACACACAGGCAAGAGATGAGCCTCCGCTCCCCCCGTCTCCATCTTTTTCAGCATGCATCTTTTTCTACTCCCTCACACATAAGGTGGGATCCAGCTCCTTCCTGCTGCCCCTGCAGTCAGGAACTTGCACTACTGATGAGTTGGTATCTTCCACACAGGTGGTCAGGACTTGCCTTCGTGTACTACCTGAAAGTGGTTTGCTTACTTTGGTTGGGGATCTGTAACCTAACATTTTCCCGTTCGGGATTTTCCTTTCTTCTAAGAAGTCTGCTTATATTAACCAGTCTACCAATAGGTTTGTACATATACATATGGTCTCAAACATCATAGCATTTCTTTACATCACCAGGACTGAATTGCACCAGTCATCGTGTTAATGCTTTTCTCATTTTGGCTGTGACTCAGCAAAACTGTAAGCAACGCTTTTAAATGTACAGAAATCTGTGTCACTTTGTCAGTGAAATCTGTCAGTTTTACTGACTGATGATGAATTTCAGCATTCACTTGAGAAGAAGCACAAATGTATCCGTCCTGAGTTAGAATCTGGCTGTGGGGGGAAAAAATCTGTCCCTGCAATAGCAGAAAAGTGCTAACTGTAAAGACACCACACATACACACTTAAAAGACAAAAAGACACATCCCAGATTTGATTGGCTGGGGGGGCGGAATCTGTAGAAGCAAGCAGCTGCATCCATGCCATGCACAAGGGTGTAAGACAGGGAAAATGGATGTAATCTTAACCTGGGCACTCCCCAGTCAGCCTAAATTAAAAATAAATAAAAAAGAATAAATCTGCAATGTGCTCCTTGCCTAGCATCCAAATTAATTATTCCACCCACGATACAATTTAATTGGCAGGCACAGGTACACGCATTTGCTTTGCAAAGCAATATTATTAAGTGTGGGGTTTTTTAGAACTATGCCCCTGTTTAATAGCACACACTCTTTCATGTAGACTAGTGCCAAGGAGCATACAACCATTCCAGTAATTATATGCTCCAGTAAAATCATTAATATCAAATAAAATGCTATCTTACCTACTTTATGCCAGGGTCCTGTAGGTATTCAATTACCTCCAAGCTGATGAGATAGCTGTGTGAAAAAAAAGTTGGAAGCATATTTAAGTCTTTACAGCAACAGCTGCTAAAACTTTTAATCACAGACTACAAAGTTCAAAATATCTCACTCCCAATCTTACCACGAAGTTTAAGTGGAAGTACTTTAAATACAAGATGACTTTGCATGCCACTAGCCTTGGGAAAGAAATAATGCACATAAAGAACAGGAGTAAGATGATGAAGTTGAGTGGTTACAAGTATGAAGACCGTCAACTTAAGGAAAGAACAAGATATTGTTCAGAAGGAACTGACTGAACTTAGTCTTTCTAGGAAAAGGTTTGATTCCTTCTTTGTCTGGGAATGTTTCCATGCAGAAGTAAGTATCTTTGAGATCACTTGCTTTCCCACATAGCAGCATTGCTTGCATCCCCCACAAGTGCAACTGTATTTTACAGAAAAAGCACACAGACCAGCTGCAGTTTTCACAAAATAGACTTCTGGTAAATTCAAAAGCTAGCACAATTATGTTGTCAGCTCAGGTCTCAAATTCCTTGCAAGTCTTGGTCCGTAAGCAAAACCTCCCCTTCATTGTGCTTTTTTAAGCATTTTGGTGGATAATAGCCTTCTACATTTCCCATCCATTCTACTCCAGAAAGTTTTTCTGCTGCCTTATTCCTGAAAACATTTGCACCTACACCCTCACAAACAAAAAACATGTTTCAGTCTTACAAGGACTTATCTTCTCCCCGATTAAATTTTCCTGGGAGTATTTTAGGTTATAAGGCTAGAACTGAGCAGTTAATTTCAACCTTGTGGACAAAGGCAGCATTCAAGTCACCCTGCTCTGGAAGAAAGTCACCACTCTTTCCAGACTGCTCACATCAAAGCCACCAGATCAGAATGAACCATTACATCCCCTGCAGGATGCTTACCCCTTTTCTCTTAACAAGACACTCAAAGTAAGTCTGGAGTAGGATCCCGACCATTCCCTATTCTTTGTTCGGTTCCTCACACAGCAGATGGGTTACTGGGCACACAGGAGGTGCTTATTTCTCAAAACTCAGCTGCCTCTTTTTAGCTTAAGTTGATTACTCAGAAAAAGAGCATTAAGAGATGTCACAAGGAGGTCTTTGGTTTGTGTGTTTAATTTAGTGGCTGCAAGATCATGCCCTATAAAAGGTTTTTTTTCTTGCTGCGTGCTTTGTGGTGAGTCCACATGCACAAAAAAGCAGGATCAAATCTGAGGTCTAAGAACACAATAAAGAGTACGTTAGAATCGCTTTAAGGAGCAACTAGGAGTTAACTTTTCAATGCTGCTAATAGAGGTTGCTCAGGCGGCGGATGAGCTCATCTGATTATAGGAATCCACTTCAACTTAAAGGAAACTCCTTCAAACATATAACCACTGGTTTCTTCTGGCTCGTCTTGGTTATTAAAAGAACTTTTACCACTTAAATGAAAATCTTGTGGTTCTCTACTTTCAGCTGTTCCTTTTAAAGCACAATGCTTCATGATAATTAGACTAATTGTTTTAAACTACCATCTCAGTAATGAGTAATAACCATGCTTTTTTTTAAGCAATAAACTAAATTCAGCCCCTGGCTAACTGCTCCTAGATCACCAGCCAGTCCCTGGAGTATTTCTCTCAAGCATGACTGGCTCGAGATCCTCCCATGCATTTAGTCTGGTTTGCTGCCATCAGAGAGCGACAACCCTGGAGCAGGTGGTTTTGCAAGGGCAGTTCTCCGGGCGTGGATCGGAGAGGATCCCAAGGGGCAGATCTCAAGAGGGAGCTAAGAGGACTGTAATCTCCTTTGCTGTATCGCTGTCTAATGCAGCACGCGTTCCCAATCACCGATCGGATAACTGCTGTGCCACCATTCAGCCATCCCAATCCTCATCAAAGCTGCATCCCATGCTCTCCTAAGCCACTAGCACAGCAAAAACCTACCTGGAGGAAAGACTTCCCTATGTCTTACTGAATTCTGGGAGTGGCAAAAGCCAACCAGGTCACGGGCAGCAGGCATAATTTATCACAGCCCTCAGGCAACTTTAAATTACACTGAACAACTCACAGCCAGCCCCTGCAGACTGGTCAGGGGAAGGTGATATATCAGATGCTATCAAGCCAGAACAAAGATTTAACAAACCTGCTCCGATTTCATCCTGCACATGTCTACATGAGTGCAGACAAGGCAATGAAAACACAAGAAGGACATGGACCTGTTGGAACGGGTCCAGTGGAGGGCCACGAAGATGATCAGAGGGCTGGGGCACCTCTGTTATGAGGACAGGCTGAGAGAGTTGGGGTTGTTCAGCCTGGAGAAGAGAGGGCTCCAGGGAGACCTTATAGCAGCCTTCCAGTACCTAAAGGGGGCCTACAGGAGAGATGGGGAGAGGGACTCTTTATCAGGGAGTGTAATGATAGGACACGGGGTAATGGCCTCAAACTCAAAGAGGGTAGATGTAGATTGGATATCAGGAAGAAATTCTTTACTGCGAGGGTGGTGAGGTGGTGGAACAGGTTGCCCAGGGAAGTTGTGGATGCCCCATCCCTGGAAGTGTTCAAGGCCAGGCTGGATGAGACTTTGAGCAGCCTGGTCTAGTGGGAGGTGGAACTAAAATGATCTTGGAACTAAAGATTAGTTGGAACTAAATGATCTTCAAGGTCCCTTCCAACCCGAACCATTCTGTGATTCTGTGTGATTCTGTGAAAAAGGAAGTCCCAAAGCTGTATCAGGAGTTGTAACCATCAAGGCTGTTAACCCCCAAACGGGAACTCACGCTGACCTTGGTCAGTACCTATAGGGAAGAAGGATGTAAACCCTGAAATGAAGATCTGTCATTGACAAAAAGACAAGGAACCTCTTACAGTTTTTATAGATATTGCTACCTACAGTATGGATAGATGCGCTTTTGATTCTTTAATAGTTGCATACAACAAAGTAAGAATGCAAAGTACATTAAACAGAAGGGAGAAAAAAGGCAGTATGTCAACCTCAGATAAGGGGGTTTGAATGCAGAAGAGAGATCTCAGTGAAATAATGAAATAAGGAAGAAAAATAGAAGGAAAAAAAAGGAGGGGGGCAAAAACAACAACAAAAACCTGAAGTGTGTTAGTCAGTGGTTTGTTATAATATGTGCTGTTAATTCCTTTTATTTAATGTAGAAGGTTAGCATAGAAGGCTGGTACAGAAGAACAAGCCAAAATTAAAACCAGAAAACATAATGTATTGCAGCATCTTGTAAATACTTGTTAATATGACATGGCCTATATTGGTTATTCTATCTCTGGTCATAAAGCAATTATCTGTATAAAAAAGTATGAAATTTGAATGTTAATGTAACAAAAAGTTCACGATAATTCTGAGGCATGAGTGTTTTCAGTGTTTTGAAAGAAAAATTCCACCGGTCAAGCAGCCAGCACACTGTATTATTATTTTTGCAGATGCAAGAGTTACCAAATAAAGTCACATAAAAAAATGGAGTCTGGAAATAGCAGATCAGAGACTCCCAGAGTTTTCAGAGTGTCCCAGAGACAACGATGCCCAACTTTCACTGAATGCTGTTACTAGATTACCATTCTGTCTCAAGATATGGCAGATGAAATCACCTTCAGAATATCTTTTTCTTAGCCACAAACAAAGAATTGATGCAAGAAAGAGACAGAAGTCTGTTCCATTTCCTCAAGCCTTCAACTGTATGATACATCTGGGTCAGGACAGTGTCCCACTACACCACTTTGAACAACAAAGCCAACACTTACATCTGTTAACTGCCTGTAAATCTAAGCAGCTGTGTTGTGAGTCATTTCAGGACTGGCTAATAATTGAATAAACAATTGTAATTGTGCTCCGTGAAACTCCTGTGTTTTCTTTCAGTCTTGGCATCTCCTCTCATGAAAGCTGTACAAGTTAGGGTGCAACCACAAAAATTCAGTCAGCTATGACAGTGTTTACCTAATACCTCTAGTCTACCCACCATCACAAAGCATTTCCAAATATTCCAAATCCAGTGATCAGAAACTTACTTACAGAGTGATATTTTTGAAGGCCCTCAGATAACAGTGCCATTTATTATTTGTCCTGCAATAATGCTCCCAAAGCACAGTGACCAATGCACTGAATGTAGCACTTGTAGAATACGAAAAGGCGATCCCTACACCAGAGAATTTACAATCTAAGTGGTGTTGAGTGTGTCCTGAATCTTTGAGTAAATGTATCTTAAATTCCAACTGGAAAGGAGGTCTTTTTTTCTAGATCAGTGATCTTCAACCTGTGGTCTACTTTTAGGAGACCTTGAAAGATAACTCAGAAAGGGAGGTTTAGTTTCGTACACTTAAGATTCACTTTGCAGCGGTCCACAAATTTGAAAAGGATTGAAAATACTAATCTAGACAGATTTGTAAACTATGCCACGGATTCTTGTTCAATTATTTGATGGGATAATAACGACACAACTGGCTAAACGAGAGGCAGTCACCCTGGGAAGTGTACTGAGAGAGACACTGAAAGGAGGCAATATTCCTGAGCCCCACTGACTTCTGCTGCCTTCCAGCAAAGGCCACAGACTCATCCATGCAGACTGAACAGCTAGCAGCAGCAACTGGAAAAAAGCTACTAGAGAAGGGCCTGGGAGCCAGGAGATCACACCTTGGTTCTGCACAGCACTGGAAAGAGTAAAATCAAGCTCTAGGGTCTGTAAAAATCTATAGATTTTACTGGTAGATAAAGTAATTCCTGTTAAACCTCATGAGGGTTATAGAAAAAGTTTGTAATGTGAAGATCCTCTACTGGTGAGCAGATAGCTTTGCTGCTGTGACTAATTCAGCCTATGATAGCTTTGCCAAGGCTATAAACAAAGGTTCGGGCTGTTTTATTGACACCCCTCCAGCTGCACATTTCTTTTCACCTACAAGACACTGCTATATGTTGCACAAGACTTAGTTTATCTAAGCAAAAAAGCAAGAGTGCTTGTGCCTGGAGGCTAAATTTGTTTTCATAGAGAACAACTATCTGGTTTGCCATTCCTGAGGAAGGTCCTCGCAGCTGTGCTTCCCAAAAGGCAACCACGTCAGTGCTGCACACTGCCGCACAGAGCTCCCCTTAGTAAGAGTGTATGTTAATAAGGTTAGGAGATATCCTGGTAGACGAACAGGTCCAAAAGTGCAGGGACAGCCAGGGGCGAAACAGAGTCTCAGGGCTGACATAATAAAGAAAAAAAGCTAAACAAGGCTGGCAAGCCTGTAAATTTGTTTTTTACCTCCAGAGTGAAGGTCTGTTTTAACTACAACATGTTGTTATGGCCAACAGATACTACAATTACTTTTCTGAATCTTATGAACTGATATGACATAAAACTGATTCACTGGAAAGCAATACCTATAGATGTGAACACTGTTATTTGCTTCTTTGTATAAATACAAGTGAGTCACAGAGGTCTTTCTTTGTCTACCATACAGCTGATGTGCATGGCAGACAAAGAAACACTTCTTCAGCCTGTTTCTCAGAATGAAGTCCCTTTTGATAGTAGTTAACAAGCAAAGGAACGTCTTTATTTAAATCCTTATTAGAGGCAGAACATTTTTCTTTTCTACCTTCATCACTTTAACTATGTAAAACGGTCCTTTTTTTCTACCTTTTTTCTTTTCATTAACCCACACACACACTTTTATGCCGCCTTTCTTTAGGCCCAGGACCATGTGTTTTGACAGACTGAGTCTGTGGGCCTATTATATCCTTCCACAAAACAAATTAAGCCAAATGCTTGTTAAAGTCAATTGTTCCTGTCTGAGGAAAAAGATTTAACAAATGGGAAAAAAAGAAGAGGATTGTCCCAAAACACCAAATATCTTGAGCAATCTCTCTTGCCCTACAACCTACCCTTTTGCTGCCTTTCCATTTTTAAAGTTCTTTGTGGGGATCTTGGACTGATAATGACTATTCTACCACTGCATTTGTTGACACTTAGGGCCAAATTTGTTTGCATGGAAGCAGAATAGGATTTCAGAAGTAACCTAGAAAATGGAATAAATGTCCCCAGAAAGAAAGACACCTCAGATTTTACCTTACATTACACTTCTTGTTTCTTTTTACATATTAGCAAATGTATAGCACCACATATTACAAAAATAAAATACTCTGTCTAGAAAACACTGTGCTGCAAGCAGGTTTTGCTGTAAGGAGGTTTTCCATGTAGAACACATATAATGCATGAAGAAGGTCACTTCAGAATTATAGCAGGAAGGTACTGATGGAAGAAAAACAGCCTAAGAAAAGGGAGGAAAAGACCATGATTTCTGATCAGCCCCATATCCCTTTCTGGAAGGCCGTCCTTTCCACCTAGGGAGATACTCCACAGCAGAACACGCAGCACAAAAAAAAATACTCTCGAAAGGGCAATCAGAGAGCGAGCGTACACACATCCTTCCTTTTGAGTAGGCTTCCCTGAATATTGCCTCAGCTGTCTGCTGAGCCCTCATGGAAGTACTTTCCTTTTTATTAAAGCAAGTAATAAAAACCTTCCTCTTCATATTTCGGAGCCAGCAACTCTGCTCAGTGGCAGCAGTTTCCAAAACTTTTATCACACAAGCCCCTCCCTGCTCCATGCAGACTTTGCACGGAGCTCTGCTTTTGTTTCATGGCACCGAATCATCGGGGCCGCTGGGCGTCATGCAGCACTGGGGATGCTCATGTGCTGCATCCTGCACATTTGCCACCCAACATGTGGCAAATGTTCCCTCCCAGGACGCAGCTCCATGCAGGTTTTGTACCCACCTTGACTGGGATCTTACAGACGACAGCTTAGGCAGCGCTGTTCCACATAAAGCCCATCAGTAATTTACGTGCAGTCACTCATCAAGTCAATCTCTGCCTATAGACAGATATACTCCTTGTAGACATGCTGCATGTGTTTACTATAGTAGGCTAGTGCTAAATTATAAACATATATAGAATGAGGTTATTGAGAGGAAAATTCATATTCTTCCATTTGAAGAACACTTTGGTTTTGAACAATGCTGCTAAAACAAGTAGTAAAAGGAAATTAAAATTAGCCCTGGATATTTCTCTCAAGAAAAGAGGTTCCTTCCAAAATTCCAGTGAAAATTGGCTTTGACCTGGCAGATTTATGAGGCTTTGAAACTTTCAGTTGGAGCCTAAGCAATAGTTTGTTTTGTGTTTAGAATAATAATACTCCTTAACTGAGGCAAAGAGGGGCGGTGACACCACTATTTATGGCTTGTTGTCCCTCTCAGTTTCTGCACAGGGAATGCAGCTGGACTGGTTGTTGCTTTTACAATTACCGCACGCTTTTTGTATTAGCAACCCTCATGTACTAAAAAACCATGAAACTGCTCCTCCAGAGCAGAGGATTAATTAAAATGAAAAGCTTTTTAAAGACGATGTTTTCAGTTGCTGTTGCTTGTCTTGTTGTTTAAGTCATTTGTGCGCATTTGTTTCAAGTTTCCAAATTTTTCCTCCAAACCATGAACACTAGAAACTTTTAAGTCAAAGCTGAAATCTTCATACATTTTAGGATTCTGTCCTAAAGCGCTAGACATCACAGTGTTAGTGAGAAACTGCCAGTCACCAGCATAGAAAAAAAAAAAAAAGCATTCTCAAATGGCTTTCTACATGAAGTGCTGGCAGCCTAGAAAGTTGAAAATATCACAAAAAGTTTGTGCAACATTTTTGGCAGGTAGACATGTAAATATAGTTTAAAACTTAATGTTCATGCCTTCTTTTATGATTGCTCAAAGTTTGTATAACTCTAACCTGAGTTTTTGTTAATGTGCTGAAAGTACTTCTCTCTGTACAACCTCCTAAAAATTGGCTCAGTAATGTACTTTGGCTTTTCTAAGTGGCGATAGTGAATAAAATGGGATTTTTTTCCTATTGAAAACGCAAATAGCATTGTTTCTACTTTTGCACAAGAATTCAAGAGCTGCAGAATCAATAGGCTGTTTCATATCCCATCATCAGCAGATACTGGGCTGAAGGCCAGTTTCTTCAGGATGGCTTTGTTTAGCCTACAGTTTTGGTCGTACTGTAATTCTAGTTAATTGATTGCTGGTTTGTTTGAGTTAGCACAATTGAAAATGGTAATGTAGACATCCAAGAAATATTTGGGGCAGAACAGCTCATTAATCAAAGTTATAGCATGTCCAAAACTTTAAACCAGACCAGGTTAGGTTGAATATAACCCTTCCCACCTTTCTCTCACCTGACATTCAGGAACTCCACATCTCCCTGGGGTCTGCGGCACTGATGGAAGACATCAGGACCTATGGTATGGTATGTCAGTCTTTCGGTTATAGGTGAAAGCAAACAGAATCCCTACAGACAAAGCAAACCTTCCACCTAGTCCCCAACACCAAAGGGAGACAGAAAAATGCAACTCACTAAAAAAGCAAAAGCAGATGCACTCAAGCACCTTAGCCCCACCAGTGGAGACAGCTGAACCAGCAAAGGTCACTGCAACTAAACCTTTCCTTTTACCTCTACTTTACATTCAAGTGTGAAAGAAGCTGTTGTTTTCTGCTATTTTACACACACTGACCATGGTATAGTTGTGGATGGTTGCTCATACAGGACAGAACTGTGCAAAGCAGAACCATTCTTCCACCAAAAAAAAATCAAAAATACGAACAGACACGTACAGTTACACTTATGCATCCAAATGAAGAAGGATGATGGTCAAGGAAGAATGATGAATGTACCAAGCCAAAACGCTGTATTATTTAGCACTATCCTATAAAGAATAAGTGGATAAGAAAAAGCACAACAGATCTGGACACTCATTATGGTATTTTGGACTGACGTAATAAAATAAGATAAAAAACGGTACCATTCTTTAGGAGGTTCCTTTAAGAGGACTTGCAATTCAGCATCCCATGGTGTAGTTGCAGTCCCACTGGTGGACACTGCACCATAGATAGGATCTGGATGTGTTTACTGTTCCATTGTCTGACTTTACCCCCACGTAGCATCTTTCACTATGTGACACAATGGTTTGAGTCTTCACTGCTGTTCAGCTTTCACCACCCATAGAAGAGATTTAATGACAGAAAATTGTAACTTTGAATTTCAGAGTGTAATGAATCTGTAATAGCCAGGCTGGAATTTGAGCACTGGGCTCTTGGCTCCTAGCTATGTGTTTTAACCCCAGAACTACCCTGTTGCCCATTGATGAGCTTGCATACTATCTAATATTGCTGTTGTAAGGCCTGAACTTTGTGACAAAGTTTGCATTGGACTTCAGAAACCAGACAATACTATATGTACCTCTTCTGGAGAGTGGACGTCAGGATTGATTCTCTCTTATCTCTCTGGAATGGCTGACAGCAGCTCACTGCAAATGGTTTGGGAGAACTTACATTTCTTTTCTTTCCTCTTACACACATCAGTAAAAAATTTTAGTGTGCTTATGATGGACTGAACTCAAACAGAGCTGGTCCCCGCTGCCTAAGTTCTGCCCACCATAGAGAACCATAAGCAGTTTTCAAAGTGCAGAATGATTAATGACAGCTCAGTGTGGGGATGCTGAGAGACTCAGGCTCATGACTGATGCATGTGAAAGCACTTGTGAACAGGAGGTGGTCAGTTTTTAGAGAACAAATCCCATCACTGAAATCAGTGAAAGCTGCTGACAATTGTTTTTGCACACAGAGGCTGTTTCTAAATACGAGAAAACTTACTGCTACTAACCGTGCTTCTCTGTTTCCTCTTCCTCTTGTCACAACCACCATCTTCCTGCTGTGGTTATAAAGGAAATCTGGAAGTAGGAAACAAGCGGCAGCCCCACCTTTATGTGAGGACACTCCTATGTTCCATGGAAGCATCATTCTTAAAATAAGGAGAGTGTTTCTGGTTTTAATAATTTTTATTAAGAAATTGAACTTCACCAGTCAACCATTATATTGATCAATTTATTGTATTTTATATATTTGACCTCCTTGTCCTAGGAGATGAACACCCCAAAACCAGATATGATCCCCGAGAATTGATGTAACATGTGAGGACAGAGAGAGCAGATAGCTAGAGGTGAAATTAAAGAATCAGGGATGTCCTTTGAATGAACAGCCAAAGGTTTTAGACTATTTGTCCGTTATTCTACTGTCTTATTCATTTCTGTCACACAGGTTTCTCTCCTTGGAGTACACCAAAGAATATATCAAAAATAAAGAGCCAAAACCAATGCTGTAATAGCAGCAGATTGGCTAAAGGAAGTTAACACTCGTATAACCCCTTCCCCTAGAAGCCTCAGCCTCTTGATACTCTCCTCTTTCTTTTTATTTTTTTCTAACGTCAGTCTAACATTAGAAGGGGTGCCTTCATTACTTCTTTGACATATCAGACACTCCAAAATACGGAAAACTTTAAGGAACAACATCTCCGTAACAGACGCTATCCTTGCTAATCAAGTTAAAGAGATCTCTCCGTACTTTTGCAGTATAAAAACAAAACTGCGTGAGATGTACACCACCGTAGAGAAAAGACCAGGCAGAAGACCAAGATAGCAGTAGTTTTTTTCCCCACAGTGGGACGTGAGGGAGATGGTATGTTTGACACTCAGATTCACAGTTCACATGCCTTCATCGAGGTCTCCGTCCCATTTTCAGTCACTGAGGGGTCGTCAACTTTCTTGTTCCTGGCATATGCCAGGAATTTCCCCTGTATTCGTGGAAGCCACAATGAGCTTGTACTGAATACCCTGAGAAGAGCTTGTACTGTAAATGGGACATGGAAAAAAAACCACCTTGCACGGGAGCCAGCACAACATATCACTTGAAACAATGCTCAGTGGCCCAGCCAAGTGTATGCAGCATGGATGGGAAATCCCAGCCCTGAGACAGCAGCCTTCCTGGCCATTGAGAACAAATTTTCTGTTCCACTGTGCCTGGCAGTGCTTTGTCCTTCGTCCTTAAATCATGTCAAGAAAAACAGATTAATAAGAACCATATGTTAAGCCTGTTTGAGAAAGACCCTCTCCTTATTAGAAGATGCTACAGAGAGGGACCCACATGCTATATACTATGGAAATCATTATCATCCCTTTGAAGCTTCAGTTAATAGCAGTGTTTCTATTACATAGTGGAAGAAGAGTTGTCTATATTGAAAAAACACAGAACTCAACAGCAAAGTTAAGTACAATAGTGTTTTTTTCAGAAACATTTACAGAAGTGTTTCCACTTTAGTTAAATACGTGCAATTTTCTGTATAAGCAAGGGTTGAGAATAAGAAGTACAAAATTATTCTAAAAGAAAACATGCATAGTCTTCATAACATTTAAGTCATTCTTATTAAATAGATAGTGACTAAACCACCGTATATCAAGATGGGTGGAGTTTTCCTAGTGGAGGCTTTGAAATGGTTTCCTCATAACAGAACTTCAGAATCCTTTTGTCAGCACATATGATTTCCTGTGCTCTTTGCTGTATTCCAAAAGCCAAAATATGCATCCTATTGTAACAACACTCCTGGTTTACCAAGAAAAACAAACAAGCAAACAGATCCGCATGGTGTCAGTACTGCAGGCAGTTTTTTGTATTTGTTGGAAGATCTCATTGGATTATGGAATAGCAATTATTTGTAGGCATGCTCAAACATTTTCAACAGAGGCAGTGATGAAAAAAACAAATCTAAGTCCTTTCCTCTTGTAGCTGCAAGGTTGAAATCCCCAACAGTAAATTTAAAATTGACTATTAGTTCAACTTTGTCACATTGTATACAGCTATGCAAAACAAACTCTGTTGATAAAGTGAAGATCAGCGTCCTAGAATACCAAAATAGACTGCTCCCTCCCTACAGAAAACACTCATCAGTGCATCAGTGAAATGTGTTTGCTGCTCTGTGTCACTGTTAACAGGGATCTACTGGGGACAGAATGTTTGAAGTAAAGCCTCTAGTAAAAGCAGAAAGCAGACAGACTGCAAGAATTCAGACAGAAATTGGACCGACCTAGAGTTTTAGAAGCTTCTAGGCTCCAATTCCACAAGACATAATTGGAGATAATTTATTAAGTTTATTAAGCTGTGGTTCCATGGGCAACCAAGCAAACCTAGTGCCCTACAGTGGTCAACAAAGGGGAAGTCTCACTCTGCCTGGCCTCTCTTGTCCCCTGCCCTGCTCCAATGCTACACACTGGACCTCTGGACTCTTCTGAATGCTGCCCTAACCTAGTAGAAAATTGCCCAGCTCTCCTGCTGACTCTCCTGTCTACTATTTCTGCCCTGCTGGGCTAGTGGGTTAGCCTCCCCTCATCATGGAAATGAAGCAATAAGAAGGGACAGGGTGGCATGTCCATGGGCAAGGGCAAGACTCTTCCATCTTGGCAGCTGTGAGACACTAGGTTGTGCAGCTGCCTAAGGAACCACAGCTCAGTAACATCATGACAAGAGTCAAAGAGTGAGGGCTCCTGGAGTCACTCACTGCAGCTGCTAAAAAGGACGCTTGCTACTGACTTCAGCTAACAGTTTGATCTTACTGATTCCAAGAAATTACCAAGTGGGTAAAGATGTCCTGCAGGCAAGTTTAGGAAATCCCTGTGATATTTGGTTTGCAGCAGGGAATCTGACTAGCAGACATCCAAGAGAGAAGGAAGACTGCATTGTGCTAGATTACAAATACATAACAAAAATTGTCTTCTACAAATACATTACAGCTGAGGAAGCCAGATAAAATCAGGAGAAGTAAAAAAATGTCTGTGTCTCTATACAGGTCGACAGCAACATCAGAACTTAAATCCAGGTCCCTTGAGGCCCTCCTGGCTCATTGTCCACTAGATCTCTCTCGTTTTCCCAACGTCTTGGACCTAGTAAGAGCTCCACTAGCTTATATTGCAGCATCTGTAACTCTTACCAGTCAAAAGTCAAATTCCTCAAGGTTGCAGAAGAAACCATTCAAGTGAACTGAAAATGCACACTAGGCACTGGGCTTAAGAAAAAGATTTGGTTCAATGACTATTTTGATTCCAATGACATAGTGTTGTTCCATAAGTGTCAATTGCTAGAAAGACCCATGGGGTTTGCCATTTTTCTTGTTTAGGTTCTGTTACAGATTTGTGCAGGACTGAATGGACAATGGTTGTCTGCTACTGAGTTAAAACTGTGGAGAATATTAATGCTTCAGCAGAGGGAGGCTTCTCTAGAAGGCAGTTCATCTCTTAACTCTGTCTAAATAGCACACACAGTAGTTAGCATCAACTTAGGTAACTTAGATGTTTATTGACCTGTGTATCTACTCTGCTAGAGCAGACTGTATTCCACTGAAGCCTTTTGAACTCCTACTTGTGTTTGTGGTTTGCAGACCACACAAATTTCCCAGAATAAGGAGAACCTCCAATACATTTGAATTTATGAAACATCTGCAGCCCATATGAGAAGTGTATCCCAGAGGAATGGAAAATTATGGTGTGCACAATGCATGGATAAGGAGCAACTGGTGTTGAGGGTAATTAAATTTTGGCACTGATTAATTTCAACCCACAGTGTGCACTAATTAATCCACACAGTGCTCCTGTGAAAGAAATGCAGAAAGGTCTGAGATTGAGAGTTTGTTGATGGACGGGAAATTGCCATATAAAAGGATAGGGAGACAATTTTAAATAGATAGCTGCTTCGGATTGCCTCTATGAGTGGGCATTCCTATTCTGGAGCAAGTGTGACTTTTTCTAGCTTACTTAGTTCAAACGCAAAGCAGCTTGAACTCATTTAGAAGGAGAAAGGAAAAAATCCCACTTCTTTTCCAGATAAAACCATCCAAATTCCCCAATCAGTTATTCATTAAATCTATAGACAAGCCTCAAAACCTATTGTTTTGTGTCCTGGAGTCCTTCAGTTCTTGCATATTTTTCACATCTGACAACTGTGTTGGTATAATTCTGATGTCATTCCTTCCAAAGGACCAGTAGAAAGAGGAATATGGCAAAGGGGGAAAAGGATGACTGCAGGTACGGCTCAGAATCAGCCCATGGAAAGGCTAAGGCAGGCTAGCTTTCTTCAGCTCCGATGACTTGTGCGTGTGGGGAGAGGAGGTTTATAAAATCATGACTAGGACACAGAAGATGAATAAGGAACAATTGTTCATTATTTCTCACCATATAAACAAATTAATTTATCCAATGGCAGGTTTAAAAACAGATAAAAACAAAGGGAATATTTTTCCACACAACAAGAAATTGAGCTCTATGACTCACTGCTAAATTAAGTTTGGATCTGAAAAGTATTAACAGGTTCAAAATGTGATTAGGCAAGTCAATGGCAGAAAGGTCTATCAAGGATAACTAAACAATGGCCCTAATGTAATATCAAGGGGAGGAAATGCCTGCAGCACTGATTGCTAGAAGAAAGGAAAGACAAATGGATCATTGCACTGTTTCTTAAGCTCTTTCCCTGAGCTCTTCATACTGGCCATTGTCTGAGACAGGTCCACGGGATGGTCAACCAGCGTGGGACTTCTTAAGCTGATGTTTTTGTGAGTTTCCAGTGACTAAATTTGTGCTTAAATGGATTTCAAAGTTACGTTCAAAAGAAATAATGGTAACATGTTACACAGAGAGCGCAGAACTGGTTTTGATCTTGTTTTGGATCCAACCCTTTTGGGTTTCTTCTTTTTTGTAGTGAGTATGATGACCTGGGTCATGTGATTTCTATGTATTTTCTATCTAAGGTGCTCTGCAGCTGTATGGGAGGGATGGTGAGCACTATCACTATGAAATAAGAAGGTAACTATAAATAAGTCAGTTCCCTCCATGCCCTGTATTTATTGGACTCAAAAAAATCTCTTGCTATAATAACCCAGATGAGTGAATGATTTCTTTATGAGGGTCTTGACATTTTGGTCACATCTGACTAATTGAATGTTATGGACATTATTCCAGAGGCTGCATATTGAGAATGAATTTGCTTGTAATCTTCTGGCTCTAAATCTGGATGGAAATACACAAGGAAGTCTTTATGGTCTTTCTGGGCTCTGTCAATTCTACAGTAACCAAAAACAAAATGACAAGAAACTCCTCTTGCTTCTCTGTTTATTTCCACATTTCACGGTGCTTTTTTCACTTGATAATGCATTTTACAGATTAAAACTCTCTCCAACCTATTTTTGGTTCCAGTGCTATGTATTCCAGTATGTATTAAAAAGAGGTTTTCAGTTAAGGATGGACAAACTCATTTTGCCCAATTTTGGCCTCATCAACAAAAAAAAAAAAGGATCAAGAGTTCAGTTTGACCTTTTTATGGTATCCTTTATGTTTACTAATGAGAGAAGAACCAATGAAAAATAGATATCAGCAAAAAATAGAAAAGAATTCAGAAGAGAGAATATGTAATAAGGAAATGAATACTAAGGTCACCCACACATACTGGGCCAGTTTCTGCAGGACGGTGGAGAGTCTGCAATCCCCACTGTAGCACACAAGGTTCAATCTTTAAAAAAGCCCCAGGACCCCAAACAATATGGCCTGGAGAAAATAATGAGTTTAAATTGCAGGAAAAATGTAAATTTGTACTAATAATGTCAATAAAAAGGAGAGCAAAAAGGTGTGCAGTGGACCACACTTTTTGCCAAAACCCAGGATTTTAAAATTTTCTAGGTTTAGGTAAAGGAACCAACTGACAGATGGTTCCTATATCTATTCATATATTAAAAACAAATTTGTATTTTGAAAAAGGTTGTGAAGGGATTAAAAATACACCTATCAAAGGGACATCTATCCTAAGAAAAACTGCAAGCCAGAACAAAAAACCAGGGCATAGAATGATAAGCTATCAGTTAGCATTTTTTGTGTATATGTAGTATACATATAGCATATGTATTATACTACATATACATTAGCATACAATTACAGTATACCTCAGTCCTGTCCCCTCCTCTGCTTGAAACAACTTGAAGATTTATTTCTAACTTTCAAGAAAAGGCTCAGACCACAGATGTATATGGCACAGTTATCTGAATTTTTGGTCTATACTCTATCCAAAGTAAGAAGTGCAACTGGAACCTGACAGTCCCGCTTCCCAGGGGAGCAGGCAAAGCCTGAGGTCCCTCTCGCTCACACAACAATGTGGCAATTCCAGCAGGCAGGACCCAGGATTTTGCTACATCCTGGGAAGGACTCACATGTGTGCAACATTAGGAAGGGATGGCATCTCTGAGGAGGTGGGAGTCAAACCCCTTCAGTAGGAGGAGAAACATGAACTCGCATCCCAGAACAGTGTTCCAGCAGATGAGCTGTTAGATAAACAGGCAATCCTGCTGATGGACTTTTTAAAGCCAGACTTTCTATTCCTCTCCTCTTTCCCTCTGCTCTCTTCTGCCACTTCCTAAAATAAAATATCCCAAAGCGAAAAATTCATTCTACATTGAACACAGCAGCACTCCTCCGTATCTTTCCCTCATGGTCTGTACCACACAGAGCAATCTGAGATGGCTCTGCTGGAGTTTTTGTGTCTGCTAGCCACAATGATGAGCACATTTACATACAAAGCTGTATGAACAACAGTGGTCTGAGAAATACACTACTGCAAGAGATGCCAAAATCTCTTTTTCACCATTGTTTCTTGAACCAATGAAGAAATACAGAGAAGACAAAAAGAAGTGGCATTAATTTATGTCTCTGACTGCTTTACACACACCCACGTATCTCAGTGGGATTTCTGGAAATAATGCAAAGCCTCTCCAGCGCTTAAGATGCAGTGCCTCCAAATACAACAGAAGATCTCTACAGCCAATAAGCAGTAAAAATTTACATAAAAATGGAAACTAATTTACCTCACCATAAAGAAAATGTATCTGGCAAGCAGTACGAGCCTGGATTTGCATACACTTCTTTGCAAATAGTACTACAAGCACTGTCAGATGCATTCCGCTGCTACTGTGAAAAAAAGCAGACAGCATTTATCTCAACTGTTATTTATTGTTCAGTGAATGGGGTATTTTAGGACATACCTCAACAAAAGACACCTATCTTATCCAATTTTTTCTTAAGCATAAGCATGTGTAAGATATTATAAGAAAAAAAAGCATTTTTTGTCAACGTGTTTTTCCATTTGCTCATCAGCTTCTTGATTTTTTCTGTGGAACGGCAAAACAAAGCTATGCTATGTTCTCAGCAGGGCTGTTTTCATAGGGGAATAAGCTTCATAGTAGTCGCTTGTTACTCTTACACTATTAAAAACAGAAAAATAAAAAACTGATTCCTTGTCCTTCCTTCAAAGAGCTGGAAGACAGAATTTCCAGCGATATTCCCGGTATCTCTGTGAGCAAAAAACAACAGCAAAAGTTTAGCATACATAATAGAGGAAGGAAGAGACAATGATAGCAATGCTTGTGTTTATTTTATGCAGTGCATGCACTCAACTGTCACTGACATGAATGCAAATGCAACGCAAATTTTCCACAACATCAACAGTATGAGACTGACGCTGTAGGAGCCATACCCTAAAGTGGGAAGCAGGGTATAAAATTAGCCAGCCAAACAATCAGCAGTCTCCTTGGAAGCTACCACAGTGTGGGATGGCAACGTACAGACTCCTTTTGCCCAATCTGCCTTACTAGGTCTTTTCCCATATTCTCTCTTCTTCTCTCATTTTGCCTTTAAATATATGAAATAGCAATAGGAAAGCAATAGGGCCCCTAGCTACAGTAAACACAGGTGGACAAAACAGATTAAAAGTTCACTTCTTATGATCTTATATTCAAAGAAAATAAAAAGCTCATGCTGGGACTTGGTGTGGTGTTTTGGAACACAGCTTGCTTTCCCTGATTACTTGTCTGACCTTTGTACCGAATACCGCAAACTATCAATACAATATGCAGAAATGATGTCAGGCCTTTGATATGGAGGGTGAGGGATGGCTCATTTGGAATATTTGTTTTAATGACATCACAATCACACATTGTGTGGTTTGAATTAAATAGATGCTTTTGAGCTTAAAACAGCTCTATTGATCTCTCAAATGCTTCTTTTATTTTTGTCTGGCACTCCACTATGCTCCCTAGCACTGTTGCCACTTAAATGACTTCACAGCTGATGCAGTAAATACATTCAAAGATATAAAAACCTCAGGTTTATTTGAAAATTGAAACAAACATAACTATCTTGGTCTCAAAAAGCAACTGAGAATTAAAAATCAGTTCTTGGTAACTACAATGGAAAGCTAGAAGTGGCATGTGCAAGGTCTATGAAACAAATTCATATGGAATCAAATCTGTCAATGAGTCACTTGCCTCACAAAAACTGCACGTCCAAAAAATAATTTCCCAATTTGTGCCTCTGACCGTAGCAAAAACGAACGAGGTGCAAAAATAGAGTCTGTAACTTGAATGCACTAAACTGAATATCAGTGCAAATTCCACTTTCCATAGGCTTTACAAGTTGATGATGATGCTGTAGGATCCAGTATTACATATCATTAATGAGAGCTAGATGTGAAAATAAAATCTGAATTAATACAATAGCTTAAAATATATTACTGTAAATGGTCATCTCAAAAGTAAATAAAAATTTTCATTCTAATTTCAAGTTCTCACTATACTTACCTGGTTTATCATCCCTATTTTCAAGTTAATGAAGGCAAGATCTACACTAAAACTAGATTTTTGTTTTGAAATTGACTGCTATCATCCCTATTTTCAAGTTAATGAAGGCAAGATCTACACTAAAACTAGATTTTTGTTTTGAAATTGACTGCTAAACACCCAAATTATTCTCAGTTGTTTCCTTTCTCTCTTCTCTCCAGGCCCCCACTGAATTTCTTAACACATTTGAAGTATCCCAAACTGTTTTCCATCTACTGTGATAAAGTGCAGCATGGACAGGACCACAATTCATGCTGAAACCAATGTTATAAACAACCGGAGACAAAGAGCACGGCCAGAAGCATGAGGTGACTTGATCATTTTAGGCCAACAGTCTTAGTGTTCTGCATGGTTGTGAGTCAGGAAGGAATGAGAACTCTGTCATGTCCTGTTTTCTCTAACTGCTTTTCAGTAAGGACGGACTTGAATGTAGCCTAGATGGATTATTAGGACTTTGTATCTGCAAGTTATCAATAAAGGACATTAATAAATATCTAGAAGTCTCAAATATCGTAAAAAACATGAAAGACATTGCTAGAAACGTATCAGAGACATCAGTGGCCCTCAAATTTTCCTTGCTTCCTTGATGTACTCTCAGTTCCAGCCATCAATGTTACAATTAAGAGCATGAATTAGTTCAGGACATCCTTGTTCTGAAAAGGAGTAAAGAAAAAGATGAATGCAGATCACTACTACTTGTCAAATCAACACACAAAGAAATAAGCACAGAGGCAATATAGAAGAAGTTGAAACACTCACTTTCCTTTTGCAGGCAGTCTTTTTGCAAAGGAAACTACAGGAAAATCTACCATGGGTGATAACCTGGCATAGTTTTATAACAAATGGACTGTCCTAACACTGTGTTTAGGACAGATTTGTGATTTGTCCTACCCTCAGTGGTATAGGTATTGAATTTAGTTTGGTTTCTACTGATATACACATTGAGCTCTATATGCTTAGATGACATAAGTTTCTGAAGGCAAGACTTATTTTTATCATATATACTTCTGCTGTATTTACTGTGAACTGTAAGTATTACAACAATGCTTGCAGTATCCTGTGAAGTGTTGGTCTATATCTAGAAGGTGTACTGAGAAATAATTTTTCTTAGTAATAATTACATTTAATTAATGTAACTATAACTGTCCTTTGGTTACAAAAGTACAGTCAGATAACAGCAGTTCTTAATTTAAACCAAACTACTCTCTGCACATGTAGACAAGACCATCACTATGGCAGCAAAACACCTGGGTTAAACTCCTGGTCCATTGAAAGAACTAGTTTTGCCATTGACTTCAAGAGGACCGGTATTTAGTCTTCTACCATACAGAACAATAGATAATGAGGCTTTTGTTAAATACTTTGGCCTACCTCTGCTCTCTTGCGGATGTTTTCCCTGGTGAATTTGCCACCTGTCTCAGAAAAACCTAAGCTTATTCTTACTAAAATAAAAGAAGAAAAGACCCTATATCTTTACACCGCATGTTTCCTTTAAAAGAAGATAATGGGTTTACCATCTCTGTGCTTCCTCGTCTTGCTTGAACTTCATCACCTTGGCTTATCTCCCGTGCAACCTGGTATTTACAAGTTTAGTAGTTTACACTGAAAACAGTGTAGTCCAAGTATTTTCTTCATTACACAGACAGAATTTCACATGTGCTCTGTATTAATGTATTTTCCTGCAACCAGAAATAAGGGCATATGAACTTAAATCCTTTGGCACTCCACTGATATAAAAATATACCGTCCCACTTTTGAAAAACAGTTCAGTCAATTTTCTGAATGAGTTTCACACGAACGAGAGCATGTGCTCCCGATGTAAAACCCAGATGCACAAGCCATCCCTCACTGATGAGAATGTAACACTAGCCAAAGTCTAAACCTTAGGGAGCAGAACAGGACTGTGTAAAACATGGACAAATAATACAGGATTACAGTAACAATATTAATGCTAGAATAATACTAGCTACTTATGCCAGACAGACACAAAAATACTTGTAGAAGCTTAGGTGATTCACAAACACTTGGCCTAAAACCTGAGTAGCTATTAAAGCTTTGGCCATATTTCTAGTGTTGGTGAATACACTGATTCTAATTATGAAATTGTTAAAGGAGTGTTCTTCTCAGCAAAATAGATGCAAAGAAGCATAGCCTTCTGTAGTACCTGCTCTCTGCATTCAGGGCACCTGTGCCTTCTATAGGTAATCGTTCCAAAAAGCCCAGGATGATCAATACATTTAGGTTGCCGTTTCTCATACATCATCAGAACCTCAACTCTGCCCCACAGATGCCAGAGATAAAACTCCCATTAATCTAACGTGGGATCAAATTGTTCAAATTGAGAAAGTCACTCCTAGGAAAACCCGCTACAGGTGGAAGTGGTCACACTGTTACTGAGGAGGTGAGTTAAGGCAATCATGATGTGGATAGATGGCCTAGAGTGGATAATTTTAAGGTTATTAGCTGCTCAGGTGTCCCCCAGTGGACATACTGTCCTGCAGAATGTGCCTTACAAGACCTGAGAGACGACCACAGCTTCCTCTGTCTGGTCTTAGGCTGAATAGAGGATTGATAGTTTAAACACAACGCTCACAGCAATCTTAATAATAAAACAGGTGCTCAGGGGCAATAAGCACACACAGCTATCTTGTCCCATTATAGTCCTGTTTGCATGTTAGTAACTATTATTTCCATCTTTTGGCATTTTAGAAGCAAATGGCACTCTCATCCCATCTGTCCTCTGAATTACTACCTCTTCTGTCATTGCTGGAACAGCAATGCCGGTTTTCAAAGCTCCTAACTTAGACTGCCTCCTGCTCAGGAGCAGGCATTTCCCATACTGTTGCAAACTAAAACTTGAGTTCCAGGATCTCAGTCCATCCAGAAGTCAGATCCCAGACACCTCCAGCTAGAAGTTCCTTTTGAGTATGTGAATTATTAGTAAACCCTGTAGCAAAGTCACAGGCCTAAAACTTTTCTTTCAAAGAGGGTAAAAGGAGAAAAGGGAGGCAATTTTTCATTTTGATTATATTTTACTAGTGTGGCTGCAGGGAAGAGCAAACGCTACAGTTCTCCTAGCCAAGTTATTCTTCCTTTTTAGTTGTGAGGCAGTCTTTTTGGACAAAATGTTCGTCATCTTTCTCATCTCTGTTAACTTTCCACTAATGGTTTTTTATCAGTTAGCACAACAGAGAACCTGAGTAAATCCATCCCATAGATTCACTAATAGTAACCTTTAATTGATGCAACATTTGGGATTTACAGTTGCAGAGCATGCAAAGAAAGCACAAAATACCCAGGTAGGTGTGAGATACTAAGACATCCAATAAGTACAACACAAATTCTCAGGGACAAATATTGCAAATCCTACATAGATAACTTGCAGGCTCATTGAGGACCAGAAGAAAAAAGAATGCTTCTGACATAGGAGTGACAAGAGAGAGATCACCAACTCACCACTTTATGAAGACAACAGAAAGAGAGGATTACCCTAACAGGAATTTTCTTTTATAACTGCTGTCATAAAGGTACAATTAGCACAGAGATAATATGATACCAAAAAACCCTTATGCTACTGCTTTGGAAGAACTCCAACAACTTCACAATAAATAAATAAAAAATACAAAAGCTTATGCCAATCTTCATTTGCAGTTTTGTGAGCTTAAATATTTTTCCTAGAATACTAATCTCTATTTTATTTATTTGCATTAGAGCAATTTCAAAAATTCCTCCTCAGCCATGTCTCATCATGTCATAATTATTCATCTTCATGAAGGCTTCTAACAGCCTCTGGTTACAACACCACGACGTTTTCTAATAAATTATAAAGTGAAAGGATAATTTAGTCTCCATAACAAATTAATCTTTGGCTTCTTAACAAAACTTGGTTCCAAAAATAATATGTCCACTAGTCTAGAGAGAGCTGGACTCCAATAACCAGTTCACCTCACTCTTTCCCTGGAAATAATCAACATATTTGAATGCTTTCCAGTTCCAACCAAACAGGACAAGCCTTAAAGAGCTTTTGAAAAGGGAGTCTGCTGTAGCTTCTTTGAACTCTCTGTACTTCAGTGGAAGAGCAGGCCAAGGAATGCGTTAGCATCTTGACATGGAGGCAAAGGAAGGACTGCAATGAACATGCCTCAGGCTTGCTTTGGAGCAAAATCTTATGCATTTTCTATAGATCTTCAGCTAACATCCCCTGATATCAAGAGAAATAGTCCATTAACTTCATGGCTACTAGAGTGCATACTAAGGACGGGAGGCACCATGTTATTATACGAACAGCAAGAGCAATCAACACAAACTTCTGGACTCATTACAGTACAGTAATCAAGCTAACAGCTGTTGAATTGGAGGTATATGAGCACCAGGAGTAAGTATTCTTATGAAAAACACAGTTTTGTGGAGCCTAGTCTAATCTGAATCAACCTTTTATAAGAGCAAATGATTTTTGTTCATTTAAACTCAGGTGTCTGCAGTATCTACAAACATGTGTTCTGCCTTATGCAGACAAGGTCAGTGAGATGTTTTAGGTGTCAAGGGGGAAAGTTCTCACATTTCTGGAATGGTAGAGGGAAGATTTATAAAGTTTTTACTGGCCTGAAGGAAAGAAAGAAAGCAGAAACATCTGCCAGAGTCATGAGTGGATTGTTGGCTAAATTCATTCAGTGGAGGAGTCTGAAATAGATCATCTCTGCCTTCAGCAGTAGGCGTTAGTGGAGTCATCAAAAATAATTACTACAGAGGAGTCCAGGACATACCTACAGGGAATAAAACTAATCTGAAAATGTAAATTAATTCCATAAAGTATGGATAGAGAAGCCAGCAGTTCTTACACTCCTGGGCTCACACGATATACTAAGCTTTTATGAAACAAGAACAGAAATACTTTTTATTTGAGTCTGGAATAGTACTTAACGAACATGCTGTTAGAAGAGGGGGAAATCACAGACAACAGATACACCTATGATCACTCTGGGTAGTGCCAGAGCTTCTGTGGTAAAACATCCACCCACAAGCATACAAGCGTGGATTCCAAACATTGATACGGCCTGTGATGTTTCTAATGTGCTCTAGAAACTCACTGGTGCTGAGAGAAGCAAACATAAGCAGGGGAAAAAAGGGTTCAAGCAGCGGAATAGCAGTGACAGTAGTACAAAATTAAACAACTCTCTCCCTTTTAGGTTTTGAACAAGATCAAAAGGAGGCTCTGCAGTTCCCGAGATGAGCCATCACGAGTGTGTTTGTGCTCGCCACTTGGCACTAGCCTATAAACAAGGTACAGAACACCACAGGAACAGTGACGCGGCCATTTCCCACAGCAGCCCTTTCTCCCTCCTCGTAAACAAACTCAAGGCCGTGCATATTCTTTACCGCCGCCGTGGCCTCTCCTCAGGAGCTCACATGAAAGTGCTTTGACTGTGTTTTGCATTAGCTTGCTTTCAGTGCCAAACAGCCCCCGGACTCCCCAGGCGCGTACCGCAGAGCCCTGCTCTGGGAGGGTAGCCAGTGGGGTCACACGCAGCCCACAGCTTGGCCCTTGGCCGGGGCCTGCAGGCCCGCTGCACAGAGCCTGACCCTCCGGCTGTCTGCCAGGGCAGGGAAGACCCCTCTCCGACTGGCAAGCCCCTCTAAGGGTGTGCTTTCCTGGGGAACACTGACAGGTTCCGGCATTACCCGGAGGGCAGGCTCTGTACGCCTGCCTTCGAGTGGCCTGAGTACCGGGGAATGGCGGCGCTCGCAGCCAGAGCTGCTTGTTTGGAGCCTGGGTGTCAAAGCTCTGGCCTTCCCACTGCACCGACATGGTTCCGTGGTTAAACTGGCCAGGCCCCAGGCACGGGGAACTCTTCAGGGCTGTCGAAAATTGATTAATCCCATTTTGGCGATGGTCAAACTCTCAGATGAAACGTTGCATGGAAATTATTTTAATTCCTTCCTTTCTGAGGGGCGGCTCCTGTACTGCCCCTTCGTCACTCCTGCTGCAGGCGACTGTCCGACCCCCAAACAGACAGTCCGCGCTGGGTAGGCCTGTATAAAGGCAGTAGGAAAGGCATTCAAAACTATGTTTCTCAGTCTGTGCCTCCTCTCTTCCCATGGAGGCCAACTGTAAATACATGCAGAGATAATTAACATGTAAAATAAATAATAAAAAGAATGCCACGAGTTCACCCCAGCCATTTTTGCAAGATAAAACTTGTGGCAATTCTACTAACTTATATTGTGATTTTCCTCATCTGGTTTCAGCAAAACGTCCCACTTCGCCTTTCTTCTTTGAACAATAGTACCTTTCCCTAGAGTCCCAATACCATGTTGTATAAATTATGTGTATTCCAGACAGTAAATACTTTCATAGATTAAGCAAAAAGATGACCACATAAGAGATGACTAATTCTAACAAGCTATAGGTACTATCCCATAGTCTAGCCTTTTAGAGAAAATGACGCATGTTTTTTAAGTCAAAAGTCTTTCTAATTCCAAAGTCCATAGTCTCCCATTCGAGTATTCCAGCATGGAGACCACTTTGGACCTCTGGACATGTCACTGCGAAGAAGTGCCTTGTGCCCAGGTAGTTTGGCAGGAAACTAGAGTTGTAAATGCACACTTTCTTTACCTTATTCGCAAGGAATGATTTGATAAAACTTGAATTTAAAGGGCAGAGTAAGTGCTAAGCTACTGTACATCCAGGAAAACAGCCATACAAGGTTTCACACATGGGACAACAGAATTTACTGTTTGAGAGGAAACTAGGAAGAAAACAGTTTAGACAACATGTGTTTCTAGCTCATACTACATTTTGGTTTCTGATTCTAACAGACACTGACCTCAGACCTGATTCCATTGAAAAACTTACATACTTTTTGCTAAGAACAGGATTTGAAACTCCATTGTGCTAAGAATATGATAAAAAAATTACAAATTTGTTTTAAAAGCCTTCAGATGCATTTCCTTTCTGGCTTGAGCTAAAACTTGGAGGTAGAGGAGAGCAAAAATTATCTCCTGTAATTGGGCTCTTCAGGGTAGGACTTAAAACCATGTCCTGTGTACTCACAGTGGCTGGGTAGCGCAAGCTTTCATTGCCCCGCAGGGAAAGGAATATGCATGATCAGGAAGGCAGAAGGCATCCTGAATTACCAAGAAAAGTTGTTTTGGGGTGGGTCAGGGAGCACAGGGAAAGAAAGAAACTGGCTGGCCAGGTACAAAGAGATGCCCAACATCTGAAGGATAGAAAACCACTGCCATCTGTCACCACAAAAATTAAAAAAAAAAGAAGAAATCATAAAAAACTAATCAAGGATTTGAGAAAGGAAAAGGGTTAAATCACAAAGGGTAAACAGCTCTAGCAGAGAGGAGACCTCAAGGATGAGTCTCTCCGTCAGAGTGCTAGCAGATATGAACTGTGTGCAGAATCAAGCGCAGGCAGACAGATGTCAAAAGCAGGCTGGATTGCATAGTGTGTTTCAAACCCAGCTATCATCTGCAGGGTGGTGATGAAAAAAAGGCAGTCAAAATTCAGAGAATGGAGAGTAGCCCACAGATGTTGAGGAGAAAAAGGCCAATTAACTTAGCTTGTCTTTATCTCTGCCAGTCATGGCTATGAAGGGACAGACCCTCTTCACAGTGATGTCACCTTCCAGGTCTCAGCCTTCCATTCCTCCGTCCTGGAGGTTAGCTCCAAACAGAAACCCATTACAAAATAATCTATGTCTGTTAAGATCATCCAATGTAAATGCACAAATCCTTCTGTGTTAATAAACTAGCAAGGTGGCATGAGAAGCTATTCTAATTATGTGTGTCTAATATACAGAAAAAACACACCTGCTGTTAACTCTTTACATAAAACTGAGAGTCAAATGTCATATGTCTGACCTGGACATCCTTCTAGAAGGGATGGCTGAAAGCTTGCTGTGAAAGCTAAAATTGAAACACTATGGCGCGGTTCGACTGAAGAACTGAATCTCTTTGGAGATGCACAATTACAGGGGGAATATTCTGTCACTAAATGGGGAGGAAAGGATACTCCGATCTCTTCCCCCTGACAAATCAGGGAAAAAAGTCTATGAAATGAATGCAGGGCACAGAAGTTACTTTTTGCATTACAAAAGGTAACTTCAGAAGGTTAGGTCAATAAACCTGAAGTATGTCAATAATCCACTTTACATTTTAACAGCCCTTACCCAAACAAGACTATTTCATTTGGACAGTTTGCCATCAGAAGTCCAATAGTTTAATTGCATCACATAAACAGCAACCCAATTAAAGTTACCTCAGCAGTGCACAGATACTGTTCAAATAACTCTCCCAACATAAATGGTCTTAAAATGGCACCCTTTATAATCGCAAAGGAGATCCTTGGGTGACCACCAGAGAGATGAAAGGTGAAATACACAGCCCTTTACCCACAAGGTCTGCTTCCTTTCCCTTCAAAATGCAATTGTATTGCTTTTAATGCTCTGGCATGTTCTCAGTGTTTTTTTCTCCTGGCTCTGCAGTGAGATCAGGCTACAGGAAGAAAAGCAATGTGTTAACACCACAGTGTCTTTTAAGGACTATTTTTATTGTTCCTGATTTATTTCTGACCTCCTGATTTTTTTTCTGCTTGACCTTTTACATGAAGACAAGGAAAACAGTACATTTCATCTGCCAGTTCAGTGCATTTTCTTTTCTTCGCTCACAGAATTATAGGGTTTTAAGTGAACGTCAGCTATTCTGCCCACAGGCTTTCATTTCAGAGCAAGAGCATACCTGGCCTTTCGTTTCCTCGCTGGTAATAGCTTTGGTTAAGTAAGGAAATGTTTACCAAGCAAAACCAACTCAGCCTCTCAGAGTAGTCCTGAATGACAATGTTTTGGAAATGGGTTTCCCCTGGGAGTCAAAATTGGGGGCGTGTAGTCAGGTATTTTCGTAGTGTAATTGGCTTGTTTACCAAACCTGCACGTTTCTCATCACAGTTCCTTTGAACCATGATAATGAACAGCGCACAAGCACCTTCCCAATTGTGGGTTATCATATTGCCTTGTGCCCAGAAACTGCTGTTCTGCTTCACCTTCCCTTACCACTCTACAGATCTAAGTGTATGGTCCCAATGTTAATGCAGATACTTGTGTGCTAAACCCATGTACTGAACCAGAGAGCGACAGAAAGATATTAAGGTTTGAAAACCTCATTGTTTTATTAGCACCAGGGCTATGTTAGCATCCTTGTTTAGGGAAGCTGAGAGCGTGTCACCCTCCCCTCTCCTCCTTCCCCTTGTGCTCACATTTCCCTGAACTGTCAGCCCTCAACCCCGTCCTGTCCCCAGTCCTCCTGCTTCTTATCCTTGTTCCAGAGCTTCTGGAATGACAGGAGCACCAGGAAAGTCATAGGTTGGTCATTAAGCAGAGGTGGGTGTTCCACAGGAGCAAGTAGATTCAGGTCTGATCAGCTTCAAACAAGGCTGCTGCCTCTCGGTAGACTGAACACTGAACAGGTCATGGTACAGTCTTCTCCTTCTTATTCCCCTCCCATTCTAATAAGACACTTGAACTCCCTGTCTCAGTTATCACTGCTGCATTCGCAGCCTCCTTTCTGGCAGCTCCATTTATCTCTACTGCCTACACAAGTAGAAGAGGTCGAACCTTACTCTCACCATCCTGCTACAAAGAGGGACTAGCGACAGCACTGGCCTGAGACAGGGAGTCTTTTCTCTGTGGTTAGAAGTTGTTCCTTGGACATCGCGTCCTAGGATCTTGGCACTCAGGGGCCTTGGAGTCATTTATAGGAGCTTTTTAGAGAAGAGAGATGGAGGTACCAGGGAAGATACAGGGTGCAGGTTTGCCAATGGTGCTAGAGCTCCTCCTTAGGACTCCATGGGTTCCTTATCAGGACACAGGACACCCCAGCACCAGGTAGAGGGACAGCAAGGTGTTTGTGCAGGTCTTGGGCAAGAAGTATGGCGGACTCTAGAGCCCCAGGAGAACCTCCCTGGCTTCTTTCTCCCTGGCTGATTTATAGCATGGACATAGGTATTTGTGATAACCTGTCTTAGAAACTTCCTGTCTGCAGTTTACCTGTGTCCTGCTGCCCAGCCTGAAGGCAGATGTAGCAGGCAACTGACTCCACCCTAAAACAGCTACAAGGCCTTACCTGCCGCTTTTCTCATTTGCGTCACAACAGAGGACCCGAGAAGGTGAGTCTGAGCAGCTATCCTCTTTACCCTCTCCATGTGCGTAACAAATGGCCTGTAGCCCATTAACTATCAAAGAAAGGATAATACCTTACTTCATCCTAGTTACTCTGTGATTAAAATGATTGGGGGGCCTCCTCTTCTCTGTCTGCAAGCAGCTTCATCCAAGTTTCTTCCAGCTTGATGCATGCAGTGTGCAAACCATTAAGGCCTCCTGCCAAAACAATAACATTTCCAGTCAGTCTTTAGAAACAACAGTGTCATTTTCTTACTCACACAACTGTGACAACAGGAAATGAAGTCCCAGTTAAATTAACTTAGCTGGTATCTACAGACTAATAAAGATTTCCTTATAACAAATTGTAATGTCTCCATTTTTCCTCATGTATTCAAAATCCAAACAATGTTTTTCTTTACTCAAAACAAGTGTTTGAACTCTCAAAATGGCAATTCTGCCTATGAAGTATTCTTTGTCAACGGGACTTCAATCTTTAATAACAAAATAAAAATCTTATGTTTGTACTTAAAAATATTTCCCACTGCATTTCTGTTTTCAGAGCTTAGGTGGGACTGTTGATTCAGCCTGTTGCTCTATTCCCCACCCCACGTGCTGGTACTGGAATGCCTCTTGCAGCCTCATCCATACAGAAGAAACAGGTCCCTTTAACAGTAGTTAAAACATTATAAGATATTCCCATCTTCTCCCAGTATAGATGCAGTAGTACTGGTACAAATGTGCCATATAACAGCATGGTTAAGAGTATGAAAAAAGCCACAGTGGATCAAAAATGGCATTTAGGACCATGTCCTGTGCCTGACAATGGCCAGCAATGGATACCAGGGGGAGTAAAAGAACATGGAAAGCTCAGACTGACATTCTGCAAGATTTCGTGCCCAGTTTCCAGGGATTCGTGTATGACAGACACCTGGAACTGCAGCAGGTATCTTTGTGCCTGATAACTCTCAAAGCATTTTTCATCCATGAACCTTCACAGCCCATTTCTGAAGCTCTGAGAACTTCTGGACCCCATGATATGCTGCAGCCAAGGACTGCAGAGTTTAAACACGCTTGCCTGCTTTTGTAATGGAAGCAACAAAGAAAAACTCTTTCATGTTGACTTTTTTCTTCCTACTCTGAATTTTATTGCTACCTATTAAGCCTCCTCACCCATCTTCTTCTTCCACACTGCAAAACCATGCCCTACTGCTTCTGGTAAAGAAGACTCATAAGGAAGGGAACAGGCATCTTTCTACAAATATGGCACTGAAAAATACACTGAGTTAATTCTTTCACCAGAAAAGTCTTATTTCTCTGGTTATGAGTAAAGAAAACCTGGCAAAGCAGTGCCAGCTACTTTGCATTAACTGCTTATTTACATGCCACTTCTCTGTGGTAAACACGAGGTACATTATTCTTCAAGGAGAGTGAATCATCACTGAAACAGAGATAAAATTTATGACGTCTTAAGAACATGTACCCAGGCAGGTACTAAGGAGCAGCTGACACCCACGCTGTAAATTCATGTCTTACTTTATCAGGCAATACTCAGTCCAGCTGAAGGGCCCTCTCTTGGAGATGCTGTGGTATCCTTTGGTCAAACAGTCCACTGACATCCCAGCCACTGAAAACGCTTCAGTCTCTGCTGCCCCTTCTCCCCTGAGCTGTAGCACCTTGAGCTGCAGACTGGCAGGCAGCCCTTTCCCCGCCACAGGCCACACTCCACACCACCAAATCCCTGCCTGCCTCTGCCAGAGCCCGGTGTCCAGCCCCCCCCCAAAGCAGACCTTACTGAAAGACCAGAACTCCCTGTCAGTTGCTACAAACTCTATGGGAATGCTAGAGCCTAAGAAAAATCTTCACATTTATGTGTGGTTTGCCACCACATCAGCTATGACAGTCTGACCCTGCTAAAATGGAAGTGTTGCACTGTGCTGGCACAGAGAGGGTAATGGGGGGTATCACTCACAGTCCCTTAACCAGGACAGAAAATCTGGTACATGTGGACAGACACAAAGAAAACCTCCATTTGTAGTTAGGAAGGCAGGCTAACATGCTGACAACACTCTGGTCATAAGGAGAAAAAGAATATGGTGGAGCCTGCTCGAGGAAAGGAGAAGCCATGTTTCCTAAAATAAACAAAAATTTCTCAGGTAGCACCCAGACTGGTTTGCCAACAACCCAAGCTATGCAAATAAGGACAGTTTAGAGCTATCTACTAAAACCTTGACTGAGATCAGATAGAACCTTTCCTCCTAATCACAGTCTTCATCGAATAGTGGAGTAAACAGTTGCAGGATAAGTGCATGGCAAACAAAATCCACTGCCTGTTTTGCACACTGGATGTCTTGCTATTGAAATAGACATCTCTGTACAAAGGAGAGACCAGAATTGTCTCTGTTATTTACCCACTGGCGTTAATTAATTTACAAGAAATCACTGGCCCTCCTATTATATGCCTTTCAATTGATGACAGGTACATCTATCTAAAGCCTGTCCTGCCTATTTTCTGTTTGTTACAGTGACCTGACCATTCACATTCCCTTTCTGCCACTTACTTTTCTCTTTCACAGGAGACTGAAGTAAACCAGTTTTAGTCAGCTACAACACTACAAAAAAAGAGCATTACTGAATGAAAGCCAAGGTCAACTAATGTCATGAAATTCCTGCTAGAACGTAAACCCATATGATCTCTAAGTATGATTCCTGCCCATTTCTTCAGTGTAAATCAGCCCCCCCCCTTCCTTTTTCTGTCCTGACGAACACAAAATTCAGTGCTTTCAACAGTAACAGACCTCAGAAAGCACTTCCCTTGTTAATCCTAAATAAAGTGGACTTTACCAGTCATCCCGAAAGACAGGCATCCTCATGTTGGTCTTCTATGTTTTTTGGAGGTTTACTTAAATGATTAACTGCAACTATTAAAATGTTAAGCTAGATTATCCATCAGTGCTCAGCCATGTGGTCAAGAGTCTTCAGGTCATGTGGTAAATCAGGCCAAGCACTTCTTGTAGGAGTACACCTGTGTGCTAATTTTAAAATGAGGTCTCTGCAGTTCCCAATTTATGGACCTATGAGACACTTCCCATTAATGCTTTGCAAGCACAGCTTACCCACTGGATTGCTCAGCACCGATCAGTGCTGTCTTTTGCAAATAGAAATGATGTGGTGAGGGCAACTTACAACCTTAAATATGATTATCAGTGCACACCGGAAGGTAATTGAAGTTCTCTCACCTTTCCCATTTCTGAGTGTTGATACAGGATACCACCTGCTAAGCCACTACATAGTCATACAGTTTAGCGTCACCGAAACCCAGCAAGGGAGAGACTTTAAGAGATTGTACAGCCCAGGCCCCTGCGTAGAGGGAGGATCAATTTTATTTAGACTGCCCCAATCAATAAAAACCCTTCTGAGGGTTTTGCTAAGCTTGTTCTTTACCCCAAGATGACTAGATAAGTCAATCTGGTGTTCATCCTCATCTCATTTTACTAGCTCCTGAATAATACTTACATTATATACTTACAATTCTTTACTTACATAATTGTCCAAATCCTCCGCAATCTATACAAGCTTGAAGAATGTTTCAACCCTTTCTAGGAAATTCAGGGCCAGTCTATTCTACATTTCTTTCAGGTAATTACATCAATTCTTTGAAAACACTGACATCACTGCAGATTAATTGATCAGGCATACTGGAATAAGGAGAGACATTGAAGGAACTGGAAAAGGAATATCCTGCATTTGCCTTTGAGGCCGTAAAAACAGCAGCGGGAAGGAAGAGTGTCACATGAAAGCTCGTCTCCTCCAGACAGCATCTATCCAGATGACAAAAGAAATTTAAAATAAATGTTTATGACACAGGAAACAACAGGAAAACAGGAACTCTCCTGCATAGCGTCAGGGAAGCAAATGCATGTTTCAGAAGAAGGCTCTAATTACAGCTTTTTAGCTATTTCAAGTCTCCTTAAGCTTGTAATGTTTCAGAAGCAGAGGAGCACAGAATTGTCAGTCCACAAGTTACACTGCATCTTGGCTCTTTCCTTTTTTTGCTTTCTCTGCTTCTTCTTTAGAGTCTGCCAACAGCTACCCAGGATGTCTACAAATAAAGTAGTGTTTCCTGGCACCCTTATCCAAGTCAGGCATTTTGAATGGCTTTCAGATGCATAGCTTAGATGTGTTTTAAGTGCCAACAACCGTAGCCATACCCCAAATTTTTGCTGCTTCTTTAATGTTATCTTCTCACAGAATTTTCCACTTCCACTATGCTCATGACCAGAACCATACTCCTCTTTTATTACATCTCCTGCTGTATGCAACTACATTTACTGTATATTAGTTTTGATAAAGTCTGTCTAGTTGTTTGGGGTTTTTTAATATTGTCTTTGTCAGCACCATATCTGCACAGGCCATTTATTTTAATGTTCCCCAAAAGATAATCATGGCTCTTTTTTGTGGTATTTGGGCACTCGGAAAGCACCCTAGAGCCTAACTCCCATCAAAATGTATTTGAAGCAGGCACACATGTCTAGACAGCTTAAATGCCAATGTATTTTTTCCTATAAATTAAGCTTTTCTAAAGGCCTACAGACAAAGTTCCTGGGGGATCTCACTCCTTGCCTGTTCACTCCAGCTTTAACCATTGGTTTCCACCAACAGGTCCATGATTTCAGCATGGAGTAACTGCTGGATTGAGACAGTCTGGTAAGTATGACCAATGCTATTGATGCCAAAATTATGAAAAACCAAAATCTTTTGGTACTAGGAAGTTGGCTGATATTTTTAGGAGTAAGTGAAACCATTTGGATTTGAAAAAAAAAAAAGAGTAATCTTTAGGTATATTATGCTGCAACTACTGTCAAGCCAGGTTCAGATTTTTCTTAAAAAGGCTTGTCATATGGCCAGAACTTCAGAACTAGTCCTCAAGAAAGAGGACCAAGACAATGCAGACAGTTAGCAACAAATGACCAAGAATTCGAAGAGAATGAGAGAAACCACTTTGAACTAACCCTCTTAAAGCTTAGCCACTGAGCCAGCTTGCCTTCATCCAGACAGAAATGGTCTGAAGGCTGTCAGGAGGCAATGCTCCTTCTCCTACAAGCACAGAAAGCCATGTGTCACCTTCATACCCCTGCCATCTTGAATCCATGACAGCTTATGATTTCCTCTTCTAAGTCCCCAGGGGTGACAAACAGGATGCAAGAGTCTTGCTCCGTGTAGCCAGGGACATCCCGAGCATGTGCACCTGGAGCGTATACCGCTCTGAAAGTCAGGCTGCTTCTGTCAGCACATATTCAAAGTGAACAGATGAATCTGTGTGTGTCAGTATTTTATCCATTGAGGCAGGAAGCAGGAAATTCTGCCTCAGAAGTAGATCTGTCAATATTTCCTGAAATCTTTGGCTGTAATGAAGTCTTGTACACGCTCTGGTTTTTCAGAGGCCGCTGGTAATTTGTCCCTTTGAACTAAAAAGAAGGCAAGAATTACATTGTTAGACTTTAAATAGATATTTTTTTTCTGTTTGTTCTTTGAAAGTTTTATTACAGAACCTCTCTCCTCTTTTTCCATCTGACTGATAGGAAATCAAAGGATCATAAAATGGAAAACATCTGATTGTAGGAATGAAGCAATTAGTTGACATCAATAACAACAGCATATTATTACTGACAAAAGCATGTTTGCAAACTAGGATCCTTAAATAGAACATTGCAAAAAAAAAAAAAAAAAAAATATATATACCAACCAGGGCAAATATCCATGCCAGCTTGATGGAAGAAAGCAATAGCAAACTAACTGATACTAGCTTTACTTATTACACTAGCTTAACATATTTACTCTTCGCTCTTGGAACATTTTATTGCATTTGATAATTACATAACAAGTAAACACTTCAAAAGTGTTTTAAGAAAATGGAAATAATCAGGTAAAGTCTGTGCTATGTCTATTAGGCTTCATGTTCCTGCATTCATTCAATGGTACTGCATAACCAGGAGGCCACCCTGTCTTACACATAAAATACAAAACCATAACATTGTTATTCCTGGGCCACAGAACATAGTAAATATCTTACAACAAAGAAGCCATTAAAAGCCATTAAAATGGATTTTGAGAAACATTATTAGTGGTACATTTAATGAAACAGTTTGAAATTATGTCAGGGAGGGGGAGGTCATCAGAATTAAGGCTATTTTTAAAGACTTCTGCGGCAAGAGTCGGTGTCTCTGAGCCTCGTTTCTCCTCTCTGCACAAGGCTTCAAGGCTGCTGTTTCAGAGTCAATGCTGAAAAAAAAAGTTAAGTCTTGCCACGCTGATTCTTGTAAGTCTTTGGATAAGTCTTATGTGATCTTTGACATAGGAGTTAGGCTACAAAACCCTCTCACAGAAGCCAAGAATCAAAACTGTGTTTTGCTTGGAAGTGTTTTTCAGCTCCCAGGAATTCATAAGGGTTTGTATGTAACAGTAATAAAACAGCAATAAGAGTTCTGCAGTTAAATCACTTTCCTTAGCAAACCAGGAAGAAATAACAGAGTGGCCTTGGTCTTTGATGTTTAAATAGAAACACCAAGAGCAATCCCTCTAGCCATATTAAGTGGCCTTGGTATAATCAAGGCACCAGAATATCTGTTTGTTTAACCTACATTATGCGAGATCTCCATGTGACAGGCAAAAATGTGCCAGTCTGCTCAACTGAATTCATTACTGGAAATACATCACAACAGAGTTGAAGGTAATTTTTAAAACATACAGGGAAAAGGTATGAAAAAGAGAAGAGGTCATTTAATTCTTTGTTTTGATACAGCATCACTTACTACATCACTTATTTTTCTCATTTAATAGAGTAGCACCTCTGTTTTCCTAATGGAATAACTTAGGGCTCTCTCGTACCACAAGACAGGTGGCAAGAGAGAGCCCTAAGTTATTCCATTAGGAAAACATATCACCTATCACTCTGGAGTATATAATAATGTAATATATAAATACATATAATAATGTAGACTATAATACATACGTGTATAAAAGTAAAGTTTTCAGTCCTGTCTTATTATGATTTCATGCAAATCACTTGAGTGAGACCACTTTGCTGGGCACCACAGACATCCCACCCTCTCCCCCACCTAATAATTTCCTCTGAACTCACACTTGGTTTGTTTCTTCCAACTTGGCAGAAGTTGGCTGGCTCCTTTCCTTCAGACCAGCTTTCACCCCAGGCTTTCTTGCTCTCTGAAAGAGGAAGGGCCGGGAAAGCGACTGACAAAACCGGGCCAGACCTCTCCCATCTCCCCTGGTATCTGTAGGGGTGTGCACCAACAGCAACAGCTGTAGGAAAGGAAAAGGAAGAGAAAGGCGCTGAGGAAAGGGAGAGATAAGGAGAAGCTGTTGCGCAATGGATCTCAGGGCGTAAACATGCAGGTGTGTGAACTGCTGAAACAAAATGCTCGAAGGCGAGAGGACTAATAGGAGGCATTGGGATAAAACTGGGCCAGGCTGAGTGTCATCTCTACACAAAGAGGCCTAACTGAACAGCTCTGTATAAAAATAACAACCTGCCTTGCCAGCCACATTCTCCCTTTGGCCCCCAGCTGTTTCCACTTCCTTAACATATGTTGAACCAAATAAAGTGTTTACTAATTTCCCATCCAGCTTTTTCAAAAAAACACGAGAGCATGCACTGCCAAGGCCGGAAGAAGGTGAAAAAGAGCAGGCAAGAAGAACAGTAGAAGATAACTAAAGCGTTTAATCAGTGCATTTCTCTTGGGTTTTCTGTAGGTCTTGCTTAACTGCTTCATTACCAGAGCAGGCATCAAGATGACCCTCTACAGTTACCAGTTTAGTAGAAGCCAAGTGGATGTCCAGGGCAAAAGGTTTCAGAGGGGGATCCGTTCCCTCCACAAGGGAACTAGAAGCACATTTTGAGTGGCTAGCAATGACCGTGACAACAAATAATAACTACACCACATCTGCCGTTCACTCTCTAGAGGAGGTGCCCTGAACTGCAGCCCCACGCACAGTCCAGAGTCAGACAAGGAAAGCAGTTTTTTTCCACTTTGGCTCCTTTCAGCAATACTATTAATAACAAAACAATATTCAAAAGCTGTTGGTATATTTGCTGTTTCTCTATCATTCTTTCATCAGCAGAGCTCAAGGGTAATTAGTGCATGATTCCCTGGCACTGCTAATTCTGCTTATTCATGAACCCAAGTTAATAAACCAAACCAGTAATCCCAGACTGCCAATTCTCACCCACTTGTATCACATAAATAGCAACACTGTAGATTTATTCATTCACCAAGGAGAGAGGGAAAGGACTGAGACCACAGTGAAAGCCTTGTTCGTATTCAGATGCTCTGCTGCCGAACACGATGCAGCTGTGCGCAGCTGCTGTGCCTCTCTGCACGCTTCATAGTGACGCAGCTAGCTGTGAGAGCACATTGTACCTGTGAGAGCACCTCTGCATCTCCATAAGGATGTTCACATCCTAGTCTGTTCAGATGTAACTGTTTCGGTCCGGAGTCACACATTCAGAAGATACTTAAACCAGTGAGAAAGCTCTAGGCAGCAACCGCGCCACACCCTGAGACCACTGAAACAAATATCCCTTGGTTCCTTTTCTCATGTTTTTCCCTGTGAGGATGACTTTTATAGAGCGACAGGTAGCAGAACAGGTGAGTTAAAAATGGCAATTAAAAATTAATCCTGGGATTAGCATGTTTAATGAGTCCAAATACCTGGAGTTTATTGAAGTAAAAACCTGGAACAGTATCACGTGTCTCCAGTCTATGGAGAGGTTTGGGTTTGAAGCTTCAGCATTTATTACAACTGCTTGTTTCCCTCTATTCCTGAACTTAACTAAGATGATCCAGTTAATGAGGGAGGACAAAAGAGCCTTATATTGTATCACTTGTTGTCAGCAGGTTCCCAATCAGCATGCAACAACCACAAAGCGGAACAGGGAAGAATATTTTTTCAGTTGTGAAAGTGAGGATCTTTGTTACTCCCACATCTGCCGAGCAAGGCACGTAAAGGTAGCCTCATTCAAAATCTGTGTCAGACATCTCTTCACTCTAAATCTGTGGTATTCGGGTAAGTTACTTCCATCCACTGGGATACAAGGGCATACAATCTCATTTCCTTCTGTCAATGAGGGTGACTGCTGCTTGCAAAGAGCCCTGCCTCTCTGCCCTGGTGTGCTTCTTGAGGTCAGATTCCCTGGAATCAGAGGAAACCCCAACCAAAAGCAGAGATACTGGACTTTTTCCTTCCTCTTTCCAGTTACTGCTCTTTCAGTTGTCAGTAACTTCAGCACTGCAGACTGTGTAAGTGAGAAGGACGTGGGTAAAGGAAGCTTTCAGCCTCCTTATCCTTCTGTTTCCTGGTATCATTCAGAGCTGACTTGACTTCCAGTGCCATGCAAAGCAGTTTCGTGGCTGCTCTGATCCGTTCTCATGCGCTATCAGCCAGAACACAACACATCCCAGCCATGACCCCTCCATCCTCCTCTTGGCACTGTGGCTCTACAGGCACAGCAGAGTTTCATTAGGCAGGGGATATCCCCTGGGGCCTTCTTCAGTACCTCTTGTTCCCTCTCAAGTGTGGTAAAGGAGCCTGGACAATAAGCCCCAAAGAACTAATTCACAGTAGCTCGCTGGAGAAGGCAGAGTGATTAAAAAGAACTGAAAAGCTTACACAGCAGCTGCCAGCCCAGCAAACAGAAGTGTTCTCCATACTGAAAAACATGGAGCGCAGGTTTTAGAGCTCCTTGACAACACAGCCCTCTATGGAATATAACAAAACAAGGACAATACAAATATAAGCTAGTTCACTGCTATAGTTAAGACACTTGCCACAGCAGAGGCAAAGGAGAAATTAAAAAAAAAAGAAAAAAGAGAAAAAAAAAGAATGTATGCTATAGAAAAATGAACTACAGATCCCTGGTCACTATACATCCTCATATCCGTTCCTATTTAGCCCAGATATGTCCAGTCTTCATCTTTCCTCTGATCACCACAGCCTATCGTACTGGACCTTCTCCCATTCTTAACCTGGTCACAAAAATCTCCCCAAGAGATGGCATAAAGGAATACCATATTCCCTGCCTTATTTGACTCTGAATGAGTAAGTCTCTCACCAGTTGCACTTCTGATGTGGTTTATTCTTAATCAGTCTGACACCCCTTTGATTTTGCATCCACACCTGCCTGATCTTGTACTGGCTTGTCCTCCTGCGGCATTGGTGTTAAAGCCCGAGCCTTCAATCCCTTTTTAATTTATATGCTGTTAACTTGTTCTTAAAACACCTCCAGTCAAGGAAAGGTGATCTCTCTAAATCACCTAGGCTTACAGTCAGGAAATTTTCCTAGGGTCTGACATGAATCTCAATGGCTGCAGGTTAGGCCCATTTTTTAATTATCTTGTTTCTATTGGGGAAGTTGGAGAAGGAAAGCAGGATGAGTTTACAGAGGCAGGAAAACAAGTGCTATTACTTATTTACTCCAGCTTGGCAATGCCGTCACAGAGTTGCGTCAAGTTCACTGTGTTATAGAAGCAGCCTAAGGCTGTAAAACAATTTGCTTCTGTTTCAGAGGAAATCAGCTGCGTGTCAACCGAGGAGCACACACGGTGCCAATGGCTGACAAACTTTGAGCCTTTTCTCCCTGACAAGGGCTGGCGCCATCTCTGCATTCAGATGCAGCTTCTCCTTTGCATTCCACCAAGGACAGGTAGACTGTACTGCTGGGGGCAAGGGTGCAGGAAAACACCGCTGCAGTAAAGGAAAAGGAAGAAAATGCATTGCATGTTATAATGTATTCTGTATTTTTAAGTTGCCTACAGGTTATTGATAGGCTGGTATTTTAGTCATAGCCGTTTTCTAGAACCCCGTGTTACTTCTGCTGACACTGCATAATAATACGTGTGCGGTAGCTTATATGAACAAGTTTTTACCTGCTCAGGACTCAAAACCCAGCCTACAAGGACCATCACCATTCAGTCATGCCTTCATTTTTTTCCCTCTTGTTTTCTACCATGCTGCAGACATTGATGATGTTCTGCTTTTTCTCATTTTCCACTAAAATTGCCATAACCTCATCAACCACCATTTCTCTTCCTATCACCTTTTCTGTTTTCTTTTATCATGTTACTTTTCCCCGCTCATCCCAAGATCTTTCTTTCATGAAGTCAGTTCCACATATATGCTCCCTCATCTGGTATGTTGTCCTTCTCTTTAAATATTCTCATACTTTCTAGTTGATTTTCCCTTTGCCTTTTCCTTCCTTCTCCTTGTGGTCTAATCCTGCCTCAAGTCTCCAGCCTCGCTCTCTACCCAGCATCAACCCCTTCTATTTGTGTACTGCCCGCCCTCATTCGTGTCCAATTCCTTTTTCTCAGGCAGGTCACCCATGTTTTGCTTTATAACTTGCATACTTCCCTCTTCTCCTCATCTAGCTCTGCCATCATCATCTTTGTTTGTTTCATCCAACTGCTGACACGAATTCTATTTTTCCTCTTGGACACCTCAGCTCAATCTTTCCCAGGAGCTGAATGGATCATAACACAACCGTGCTACTTCCCAAACAGTCATTTACATTTCTACAGTGCCTTCTAGCTGTGCATTACAAAATGATCTGAAAAGATGAGCTAAATCAGTAACACTGCATTTCTGAAGACAAGACTACTAGCTTCTTTCCTAACTAGGTGAGATTGGCCGCAGAATGACAAACTGACATCTCCAAGATGGGCCATGCAATTTCATGGTCAGTCTTGCTCTGCAACCTACAGCCTTGCTGTAGTCCTGTGCTCTGTTCTGAACCCTCCTTTCACTTTTCTTTAGAATTACTGTGTGATCCTATGTTGTTTTTTTTTCTGTAATTTCATATAGTTCCATTTTAGAGCTGCTGATACCTAATTTTTTTGCGGTTGTCAGCTCAGAAGTGTCCCAGCATTTCAGAAACAACATAGGGTTCTATAGAGATATCTGAAAATATGAAGCTTTTGAGAAAACTTGAGAAATCCTACAGGTAAAAATCAGTGAAACCCACCAAGAGTATAAAAAACCCCAACCCTGTAGCCACTATAGTAGCTCCTCCAAAGGAAAGCGACGCACTGAAATTGTTGGATTACACGGTGTACTTGTTGCTCTCTTGCTGGGAAGACAGGTGACCTAAGTGTTTCATAGCAGCAGCGTGCTAATGCTCCAAGGGGAAGGAAATTAGTCATTCGTCGTTTCTCAGCTGACTTATGACTACCTTGGCAGTGATGTAAGCGAGGAAGCTTGTCAACCAGAGGGCGGAGGGAAAATAAAAGGGGATGGGGTGGCTAAGGGGGAAAACACACAAAAAAGTAAACTGTATTGCAGATCCAAGCTGCTATCCAGACAGCACTGCCGGAGAGGAACCATTTGTCCATCAACCCTGCTACCACAAAGCTCTCATGTCTTCCACATATCTTCATAAAGGACTTCTACCTCCCCATCCATCGTATTAACCAAAGCTCCCACTACACTGTCAGATTGCTGTTATGTCCCCCAAATCTCTTCCACTGTAATCACCCTAGTTTCTCATTATCCCATGTTCCCTGCACCTGCCCTGACTTTCACAATACTTACATTTCCCTCCCCTACGTGTTACCTGTTTGACTGGGAAAGAGGCATCACAGGTCACGGCTGATTCAGAACATGAGTGCTGACAGCAAAGCTTGCAGATCGTACAGGTGAGATAAGGACTGAACTCAAACTTTCCCTTTGTCTTCTTTCTCACAATTAATTTTCACGACATTTTTAAGAACTTACCATCTTTAAAACTTTTACTTCCAATGAATTTGGTTAAAATTTAAAATTTCTTGGTGAAATTGCAGAGATTGAAGGGCATAAGCCTTGTACTCCAGGAAGATGCCTGTTTCCATATCGCTTTTGATCTTGCATTGTTCCTAGATGAGTGATCCTTCACCTGTTTCTTTCTATAATGTGAACATGAAACAGCCAAACAGAAAACAGGACAGGGCAGAAAAAAGAAGGCAAGGTAAAGGAAAAGCAGCCACCTCCCATATCAGTCTTTAGTAATTTTGGCAGCCCATTAATTATTGTTTAGGGTCCTTTCCTGACACTTAGGAATGTCACTGATGTCAACATGTCAACAAACAGCACTGCAGTTACAGTAGGTCAGATGTAGACACCTCCTAAATAACAAAACCAAAGCCAATCCTGGAATGAGCCCAAAGACTCAAGAGCTGCTAAGTCATCAGTGTTTTTCTTCCACACATTTGGCAAGTTATTCAGACTGGTAGCTAATAACATTTTGTAAAGGTGAAAATCCGTACTCTTGTTAGCTTTCAAACTCAGAAAATAACTCTTCTTTGATGCTTTCTGTCCTCTCACCTCCTCTCAGGTTTGAAAGTCCATAGCTGCACAGTAATATGAAGGTTACTGCTCAGGCCTGTATTTTGCAGCTGGTCTGTAACTAAATAAAAAGCAGGATCTTCATCGGATCTTTCCACAATATTTTACTTTAAAAAAATAAATTAAAATCCTTTGTCTTAACTCAGAGTTCTTCAGTTGTGAAAAATTAGTATCTTAGAATACAGGACAAGAATGTTTCTTTAAATTTAGTTTGTAAAATAGTGACTCTTATAGCTATTCTAGCTGTAAAACTTCACATTCCTCTTAATGTTCTATATTCACAGCTTCTAAGTAAAAGCTGACAAAAATACAACTTGATGACAACCAGTTTGCTGCAACCTTGTGAGGATGAAGAAATGGAGACTTTAATGGTAGGGGAGTTACTGGGAGGCTTTATCACCTCTTGATTTTTCTAAGGGCAATAAAAATTGCTCATGAACAATGTCACCTGATGAACCTGCTTTCTTATTGACTGTCCTAAACCCAGAGATACAGCTGTCATCAAGGAGCTGATAAGCTACAACAGGAGAATTTCTGGACTGCTTCTTCAAATAAAACCAAGGTCTGTTACAGTGTAACATGTTTTTCATTTTTCATTGAGAAGTTTGAAATATTACTCCTCAGAGCATGGAACAGCCTTTTCACTTAATGAATAACGTTCTGGGAAAATGACATTTTGCCTAGAAACTGTAAGGAAACGTAATTTCTCCTGTTGTTCCTTTTTAACCTATCCTGTTGCCTCACTCATTCACACCATGAAATGTGCTGTACTGCAAGTAGATGTCAGGCCAACAACCTGAGGTTTAATACTCTCAGGAGTATTGTTGTTTACACGCGATAGATGATGTTCCCCTGACACGTGCCAGAATCAGTCCTATAGACACTATTTACAGCCAGTTTGATGGTGCATTGGGTATATGTTGCAGCCAGCTGTTTCTCGCCATCAGTGGCAGGGCTGCTGCTGGAACGCCACTACATACTCACTGGCTCCCCTTGGCTGTGGTATCAAACTGCTTACATTCATCAGCTGCAAATTCACTTCTCGACAGGATAAAAAAATTAAACCTCTTCAGCCTGATTTCTGCCCAGAGTTGATGAACTTTCTTTTCTGCTTGATTATGAGTAAATCAGGAAGTTTTAAGTATTTGCTGTTCAAATGTATCCAAATATATTTTTTTAAAAAAATCTTATTTTATGGAGTCAGAGGAGATGCTTGAAATTCAAGCTGCAGTGTTTCAATGTCGCTGGTCAAGTAAGTTTTACTTCTGCTCTTCATTTTCACCCCAGATTTGAAGAATACGTAAGCACTTCCAAAGCAAACACTTTGTGTATGTAACTGATATTTTTTGCCTGAAATACTTTTGGGGGGATATGTAAAAGGTGGCTTTGATAAACAGGGGCATCAGTAAATATTGGCCAATATTCCTGGTAGACAGACACAAAATGGGCACATCTATAGAACCAGCGATGTAGTCCAAAAAAAATAAATATTCAGATATGCATTTTTTGCATTATTCAACCTCGCATTAGTAATGTGTCTGCAAAGACAGATAAAACTGAGGAAGCTGAGATGACTTGTCATATAGATCTTGAGGTTTATGACAGGCTATTGGAGGGTTATTATGTGTCACTGAAAAGGAAATTATTTTTTTAAAAGAGCTATTTTTATGTTTCGTTCTGTGCACATGTAAATGATAATTTGCGATCAGCCAGCTTTGTTCACTCTGCTGCCAAAGAACATCCCATGTAATAGGCTCGGCAAAATCCTCAATTAAATCAGGTCAAAGGAGGTCAGGGCCCAGCAACCTTTCCAGTAAAGGCACACCAGAATTCTTTTTTCCCTTCTGAACTAGAGATAAACCACATTCTGCATCTCGAAGAAGAGAAAGGCTCCTGACTCCCATATGGACAACACTGTACATTGCCTCTGTGTGCCACAGGCACCTCCACTGAAGTCATAAGAGGGAGCAGAGGATCCCTGGGAGTCGCAGGCATTTCCCTGAGGGTGCAGCAGCTCCCGTCTTTTGACTCTGCCCAAACCCTGCTGAGCGGCAGTCAGAAGGCACCTGAAGTTTCTGGTTTCTGGAATAAAGAATTACTTAGAGGGACAACTGCTCTTGTAAAAAATATATAACTTTCACATCTAGCCTGTGGGGTGGGTGCTTCCCTTGGCATGTTCCATAGTCTTGATTTCCTGACTGTCTGACTGCAACACAGCAAAACCCCGTTCAGGCCTATGTGCTTGGGTTTCTTATTTCTAACAGCTTGGGAGCCTGAAGGTGGAAGATGGTTCATGAATAGAGTCAGGACACAGCTTGGGCACAGTTCCCTACACAAGGCCTGGGAATCACTCCCCAGTCCCCCAGTTGTGGTTTATCCTTAGCCTATACCATCACATAATCGTTACTTGGAAAATCCATTGTACCATGCACTGAGCAGAACAGAGATGTGGGGCAATCCGCATTACATAGATGCCTGCGGACTTTGTGACACATGAAGTCCATTTTAGCCTTGGCATCTTTTTCAGATGGTGCAGCCGTACACAATAAAACCCTCAAATGTCACCACAGGAGACAAACAGAACACTGCTAAGCCTTGGTTCAAAAAAAAAAGGCAGATACAAGTTTGCAGTCTGTTAATGTGGGCTATAATAGTGCTATACAGATCTAAAGGAAAACCTTTAAATGAGTCTAAACACACTAGGATTTCTGGCTCCTCATATTGTTTTCTAACACCCTTAGAAGTCTTCACAAAACTTGAGTGGAGACAGCGTTCATTTGGTGGCACTGCGTAACCCCTCTCCCTTCTCTCCGTTAAAAACTGGACTTAAACCCACTCTAAAAAAGGCAAAGTAGGAATGAAGCGGTCACTAGTCAGGGGGTAGACCTTCCTGCCTCGTGTTGGTTATTCAGCAGGGGAAGCATGTAACTGAATCACCTGATCCAAATCATGTTGGAAAAGATAGTGGAAGAGGTAAATGGGCAGCAGACGGGGGTGAAAGAGAAGCCTACACTTGAAAAACTTGGAGGAGAAGGAGACAAAAAACACAGATAGAACTTTCCATGTTTTTTGTTGCTCCATTCATTATTTCACACTGAAAGAACCTGCATTCATACAACACTTTCCCCAAAAGAGGTATTTTTGTTTGAGAAGTGCACAAGGAGGCATAACACTCGTGCACTGCAGGCCATTCACGAAAACTAAAATATTAGCAAAAGCTACTCACTTAAATGCTAGGAAAGGCATAGAATTTTATTGAAATTCACATTGAAACTGCACATTCCCAATTGTCTTCACTTTGCACTGCTGTCTTTAGCCTATTTTGCTCCTTTCCTACTCCCTTTCTGCCAGGATGGGTTGGTGAAGCAAACAAGCAGAATCATTGCTTGCGCAGGCTGAAAGAGAAGTTGGCCTCCATAGTTCTGTGCCAGGAAGGCAGGACCGAGTGCCAGTCATCTTACCTGAAGGGAGACAAGCCGTCCTTTTCCCCCGCAGTGAGATCGGCGGTCCCTGGGCAGGAGTAAAAGCAGGGATCTTGGCCAGCTTCCCCATGCCCCACGTGGCATGTCTTCTGCTAGTTCCGAAGCCCACATTCAGAAGTGCTTCAAATTCACAGTACTCTGCTCTCATGTCCCCACACACAAGACAAGTTTAAACCTACAGTGAGGAAGGGCAGAACCCCTTAAGGCAGGGCTGACACCAATTAATCCAGTACCAGCTAAACAAGATGAGTACAGGGAAGAAAACTACCCTTCAGTGAACATCTAGATAGTGAAGCAAAGGCTTTGCATAGAGAAGCAAAGGCTATCACCATTCCGTCTTGTGCCTTTGTCAGCATGAAACACTTCCTACAGAGTCCTTTAGGAAAGGGAGGAAGGAGGTCTGAACATCACCGCACCTCTGGCAAACACCACCTCATTCAGTTCTAAACCCTCTTTTTTCATGCCATCTGCTTTCCATGTCCTCCTGGTCCTTACTCCAGTGTTCAATGGAAGTTGCTAGCACACTCAGAAGCTGCTCGTTCACCTTCCTTTCTTCACAACCTGCAGCAGTGAGCTTCGAGTATCCTCAGGCAACTTCTGCCTCTGAAGAAGACAAAACTTTAACTCATTCATCCACCTAGCAATAGCACAGTGAAACCAGGTAAACTGAGACAAGTGTATTGAATATGACGGTATTATGTTGTTTTTCCAGAGTGAAAAAGGAAAAAAAAAAGTCAGAGATGTTATTCAGATGGAGAAGGAAAGAGGTGTAGAGCCACTACTTATGAAAATTACATGATGCAAGAAAGTTATAATTCTTGCTGACGTTACGTGCAGTATTCAGAACTTTGAAACGGAATGCACGCGGCTCAAATGCCAGTTTCTAGTTTAGTTTACAGACTGGACCCACAGAAGAAATTGCATTGTGAATGATTTAAATTACAGTATATCATGCTATAACAACACACCTTCATTCTCAAGCAAATGTTATCTCCTGCCAATACTAATCCTGACCGAGATATACTTCCTTTCACTACATTGGAAAAGAAGATTTTATCTCCAGCATCCTGTGCCAGAAAAGATACAGTTCAGACAGGAAAGGAGATGTCTGCTACCCCAAAATTCTCTGATGTTTGCTGAAGTCCAATGGCTGTTTAAAACAAAGAACCGTTTGAACCCCATCCTTGGGATACTTCAGTCCCTCCACTTCAGAAGCAAAATAACCTCAGGAGACCAAAACCAACTGCCTTGCTTAAACTTGGATAGCGTAAACAAGGAGGGGGGATGGATTTCCAGTAATATAACAGGCTACAGATACTGATTACCTCCTAGCTCCCGATCCTTAACAGCACAGACTTCAGAGCGGTACTAACAGCTATGTCACAATGCACTGGAACCACAGCCACTGGTGCAAGTCGGATTTATTCTTTAAAACGTACTTTCCCTAAAATCCCTTCTCAGAATTTCAGAAATAATCTGCATTGGTCCCAACTAATGAAAATGTCTGTGAGTTGCTGCAGTGATTGGATTCAGCAACACAACTGGACAAACACCACAAAGACTATTTCCACCAACAGACAGGGCAAATTGAAAATGGCATGTCTTTTCCTGCTTGCACTTCACTGACAGCCCGCTCAAATGCTGCCAGGTTGACTGCTTACCAAAGCTTATTTTAAAGGTACACACGTTATTTGCAGGTATTACGATCTAAGTGTGTGTTAGAAAGTTTATACATACCACCAAATAGGGCTTGAACAGCATAGTTTACCTAGTCCACTGCCACTCGACAAGAACTAAGCATTATGCTCAAAAAATATGGCTTTAATTTCAGGAGAAGAACTTGCCCTCAAAGAGGACACACACTAATTATTTAATATATTCAACTAACAATGAGATTCATGAAAATGAAATTTGTTCACCAAAATAGCTTTATATTCATTATACTGTTCATCAGAATATATTTATTCTCCCCTGTTCAAACAATCATAACAAATTTTAAACACAAAAAAGGAAGAAAACTTTATGGAGAATATACCAGAAAGCTGTGAGCCATCGGAAAAGCACTTAGATCATCGGTCACAAAGAAAGCCTGTGACACATTCCTGCAAGTAGCACATAGCTAGCTGGTTTGCACTACATTTTTTTAATGCTTACAAAAAGAGAATGACAGAAACATGGTTTAAACTGCCTAAATATTTCAATGTAATGGTATCCCATGCAATTCGGATTTACTGAACAGAGCCACATGAACATCCTCAAATCATTCAATTGGAAGCAGATTGATGGACTGTAGCCTGTGGCCTTATAAATTACATAATATGGAAAGCCTTTGCATGGCTTTGTCAGAGACCAAATACATTCTCCCCCTCCCCATGAGGGCCGAGCATTGAAACATAATCCCAGGAAATCCTGTTGTATTTACAAAAGATGCTGTCATCCCGACTTGCACTTCACAGCTGCCCCCAGGTGTGGCTGGGCACTTCCAGATGAAGTCACTGGAAGCACAGGCGTGTCTGCAGAGTGGCGAAGTGCTTTTCTGATATCAGACACCAAGAGGTAAAAGTAAAAAAAAATACATGGTCTTCATGGTCAACCTTTCTTATTAAGCAGCCAGCTCTTTGAGAAAAATTTCTGGCTGTCAGTGTTACTGAGCCCGACGTTTGCCTGCCCCACTGGAGCGCCCTCGTCTCGCACCCAACCAAGAGCGAGCCATGGAAGGGTGAGAGCTGTGGCAGCCTCGACAAGTTCTGCGCCTGGAGCTTCCCAAACCATGCTGCCTCACGGAGCTGAGGAGGGGCTCAGACAGCCCCACTGCTGGTCTCGTCTCCGAGAACCTCTGTGCCAAAAGCAGCACGTCTTTAAATCCAGAGGTTACCAGTATCAGGTGCCAGGGGGTGAAAAGGGGTGGAGGTTGTAGCTCTGCAGCCCATCCCATGGTACCAGCCTAGATCTGTGATAAAGCCTGGGATTTAGGGGAAGCAGTTTGCATGAACGCCCGGGAGGGAACTCCCCTTCTACTGAAACAGCAAATCTTTCCCACATAGCGTCCCAGCTCCTGCCCACACACGGCGTTGGTCTCAGACCTGGAGGGATCTGCCTTCCTCTATCTCTTCGGGCCTCCAGAAGTTTTCCTCCCCCACTTTTGGCACTGCTCCCGAAATGCAGCTGTTCCACAGTAATGAAACTGCTCCTCTTTCCCTGCTCCTCCTTTAGCGCAGGCTGATATCAGACGTCAGCGCGTGGATCCCTTCCCAGGAGGGAACAGCCAGAGTAATTAAGCTCTAGTTCTGCTTGCAGAGATCCCAGCTCCAAAGGCAGACGGTTCGGCGGTGCAGACACCAGCAGCCTGCATGAGCCAAGGCATGCACTCCACCAGTGGGTGCAAACAGAGATAATTAGAGCCCCCTTCTACACTCCGTGTATCCAAGCCAGACTACACAGTCTAAGTCTGGCTCAGTCTGATAATTCCCATATTTCTGTGAAAGCAACTAGCCTTTTCCCTTTCATCTCTCCTGCTTCTTCCATCTTTAAAATCCCAGGCTTTCCCTTAGGCATACAAAACCCCAAGGACATCTGTGACAGATTTGGAGATGCCTGTAATTGTATATATAATCTTTTAAAAGTTTGTTTGATTACTGGAAGGCAATTTACTGTACAAAAACACGAGGTTAAACTGAAAAACAGGCTGCCTGCATCAGGCAGGGAAGAACACAGTTGACTTTCATATAGGTCAGCCATTTACCTACCCCTACGGGAGAGGATTTTCACGGTTAGGACCACTGGGCCCTTCAGAGGCTCCAGAGGGGTCTCGTCTCACCTTTCCGATGATAAGTAGTTGTAGGAATACTCTAGGACAAAGCAAGAAATGTTTTCATGCAATTACATGAGAGCTTCCTGAGGTCAGGCTGATCTGCTACAAAAGAAGAAGGAAAAACTTGTGGAGGACAGACCATCCGAGTAGGTTTAAAGGAACTGTTCCTAAAATATTCAGAAAGACTGTTCAGGGAGACAGGCTTCAGCCCTACCTTGCCTTCATTCACAGCTGAGGGTCCCAGTGGCCTCCGTTCTTGAGCTGGTAGGCTTCTGAAGTCAACACATCTGTACATGCCTTTGTATTTCTTCTCTGTGTGTGTGTGTGTGTCCCTGCAAAGTTTAGTTCTTAGGAAATATATAGTGCTGTTTTATGGACAAGCTACCACTTATAGCCTCAAAGACCCTAAAAGCTAGAGGATCTGTAGGGCAATACAAAACCAGGGCATGGTCCCAGGACCAAAGAATCACGGGAGTCTTCTGCAAAGGACTGCCACATAAAAGACTGTCTTCTGTAAATGGCTGTGACCTAAACAATTGAACAGAAGGGCAGAAGAGAAGTGAGACTCAAACTGGGTCAGACCATAATTCCAGTCTCCGAGGATCCTTTCTCTCTCTGCAGGCCCCTCTCATATTTGTGCTCCTTCTCCAGATATCAAGAGCCAGCTTCTGTTGCCACAACACCTAGCTGGCTGAAGCTCCAGCTGCCCTTTCAAATACCTTCTTTCCCTGGGCAAACATACTCTCCCAGCCTTCTTTTCCTTCTGTCTGGAAGATAAATCACGCACCAAAGCCAGGGGATTAGCGAAAACATATCTGGCAAAGGGCAGCCTTGAATATTCTGTCCTGCCCAACCCACCCATGCCATCCCACAGCGACCAGACTGCTTTGAACAGTGTTTAGACGTGTTCTCCAAAAAGGGAGGTTAGACAGCACCTGGCCCAGCATGGATGAATCCCCCGGCAGCTGTGCAGCATCTTGTTTGCTGCAGCACGAGAGTGCTGCTGCTCACAGCCTGGATGCCTGGGAGGAAGCAGGGGGAACTAGAACAGCTCTCCCCGGCTGAGCAAGAGTAATGGGTCCAGAGAGCTTAGAAAAAGGGGAAAACATCCTCCCACTCTGTCTTCAGGCTCTTCTGGACACTTAGAAATATCAGCACCACTGCTGATATGGTGATATGCCAAGGGTGGTGAGAGAAGGCTGGAACATTTTGCCTCAGGATGATAAACAACTCTCAGAGGCTATCCTGGGGATTAACAGAAAGATATCAACATAAGAGAAGCTAATAAGGCAAAAGCAGTGACAGGAAGGAGAGATTCCATCACTAACTGCTACCGTTTCAGCTCTCCAAGCGCAGCTTTTCCCTCCTCCACATCCCACCCCCCTTTTTATTTCACATCAGGATGCAGGTGTGATGGAAAGGAAAGTGCTGCAGGAGAATTCTGGTCTGCTCCTAACAATGGTTCCATCTATTTGACAAGCCCTCCCCCTAGGCTCTCCCCTGCTAAAAATAATCAACGCTTCAGCCTTTCATGGGAGTTTAGCCTTAAGACTGTGGGATCGGTGTTTTATTTCCTCCTTCAGACGAACGCTTTTTCTTTCTTCAGGTGGCAGAACTCATTCCTTCTGCCTTGCGCCACCACTGGCCACCGCAAGCTCACCAAGAGCCACGGGCTGCTCTGGGTGAGGCAGTGGTCAGCCCTGCGTTCCTCAGCATCGCTCTGATTTCTCCTGCTTCATTTTCACCGCTTCAGGCATAGCCACGCAAGCCAAGATGGGCTCGGCAGCTGCCCCAAGGGCACAGCGAGGACACTGCTCCAAGAGGACACCCTGGTCATGGCACTGCGCTGGCCCTGGCTGATGTGAAGACACCCAGGGCCCCATGATCCCAGCTGGTTCAAGGCTTCCCGGAACCTACGAAATTCCCAACTGGAAGTTATTCACGTGGTGCTTCTGTATTGGGGCTGTGCAGCTAATAATTACATACTGCTGTGATTTACAAAAATGCCAAAGAGTAGCCGGTAAGATTGCTGTGGAACTGTTTTCTCTGAAGTAATGCAGATCTGCAAAACAGTAACTCCCACATCTGCCCTGTCTTATTCTCAGTGCTCCAATTTTTCCCTTCAGCAACTCCTTCAAGGTAAAAATGAAAGGTGTTTTACTCTTTGTGTAAGTCTCCATCAACTGTTCTGTATTGACTCTAGCGACAGAAGTGCAAAGCAGTGTACATTAGGTTACACAGCAAGGAAGTACAAATTAATCACATTAATGGGACAAACTTCAGTCATATTTATCTAAGCATTATACAAACAACAGAGTAAGCAGCCTTTCATTTAACAAGTATGAATCCACCTTTAAAAGAAAAACCACGCTGTATTCCATCTAGTGTTTGGTCTTTGTAAGGAGTTATTTTCTTCTTTGTGAATACAGGAGCACAGAATACAGACAGAAAACCCTGCCTGGGAACACTTTCTATTTTCAGCTAGACACCTGGCATCCTCCTCAGGAAGAACTGAAATGCTGAAAGCAGCAGCCAAGATGGATTTGAAGTTAAAGCCTACATTATTTGCTTCCCCAAGTGCACAAAGTTCACTGCTGCCAGTCTGTCCAGTGTTAAAATATTTCTGCAGTGTTTATCTATTCTTTCTTAGACTCCTACTTTCCCGGTATGCTTTCGGCATCCATGACTATTATGGGAAGAATACGTTCACGATTAATGATCAAATACAGATAATCACAGAGATTTAATCACAGAGAAGCTGAATATAAAATATGGAAAACTGATGTAGGCAGCAAATTTGAGACTACCAGATCAAGGTTATTGTGGGCTGCTCCAGAAATTTTTCCCCTTCATTTCCTTTGTGGATTATCATCTCACTGCTCATGCACTGCTAAAAAAAAAAAAAAAAAAAAGTTAAGTGATTTGTCCAATATTATAAGGGCAGGAGTGCCGGTCTTGTTGCCTTAACTACCTGGCTGACTCTTCGCTAAGGGGAAAGCATCAGATGCTCCTTCGTTTGATGTTGGCATCCGACTTGCTGCTTGGGCAGCCAAGTAACTCCTCTGCACCTGCAGGCCAGTTCAAGCCTACCTTCTCCCGGTATGCAATTTCTTTGTTCTAACACAAGAGTCGAGCTAGCCTGAACACAGCATTACAGACATGTCTTCAAACCTGTGTCTCACTCCCAGGCCTTTTTGCACTTCTAAGCTCCTACTAGGCTTCTAAGACCACCACAGTCCATATTATAAGGTGACTTGTACTTCCCAAGTTATTTAAAATGCCACACTTAATTCTCATGACCCTTATGGAAATAGAGAGAGTTCTAGCTTTTATACACAGCTTATTCCAAAATCTCTTGAGTAGAGAATAAAAAAAGATTTACTTCAGAGTCAAGATGGGGAAAGCAGGGGGAAAGCTTTTTCTCCACAGCTCTTCTCGGTCTTATGTTGCATAATTCACTCACGACTTATCAATGTCTGAAGAGAAAGAAAATCCTTTGGAGTGATCTTCCTCTTTGTGGCTACCTTGTCTCAGGCAAAGAGCAGAAATTAAACACCTAACACGTCTCACCCAGAGGAGAAACCATGCCTTATGCTTCACATGAGCCAGTAAGAGCCTCTGAGTGGACTGGAGTTGGATCAGCTCCTTGGGAGAAAAATGCCTGCGTGCCATGCCTCAGCTGCCGGCTAGCTGGGGTTGCAGAGGTCTGGGCGGGACTATGAAGACGCACAGCGGAGGAAGGGAAATACACGGAGAATTAATTCAATGAAAGGAAATGGCTGGAAGTTAGTGACCATTTTCTTATTTAAAGACACCTACTGAACATGACAGCAATGGATGACTAACGTGAAGCTTTTTGAGTCTGTATCACTAAAAGCATACGGCAATATGTGACTAGGTGACTAGATAAAGCTGAGACCCTTCTGCAGTGAAGGGAAACCCCACCTATCTAAGCCTAGCAGAGCTTGAATAAGGTGAATCTCGCCCTTTGCAATCAACTCTTAAGGTATTCAGCTGCATACCAAGTTCTGTGCTTTCTGTGCAGCCTCTTTTTGATCACAGACAAAACTCTAGGTTTTTATTCTCAGGTGCATATTCCTAGATCTGTGATTTGGGTAAGAGAATACGGTAAAACGTAACAGGAGTAAGTGGACTTAATGAGCCAACTCATTTCCAGGAGAAGTCCTCTGTGTTCCTGCATAGTGTTCCTATGCCATCTAGTGGTCCCCAGGAAACGGCAGTAAATGCGGTGGAGCGCTTCGTGTATTTTCTTGCCAACTAGAAGCAGCGGGAGGTGAAAAGGTTATTGTATCTACAAAAGCTCAAGGGAAATCCTACTCCATATAACTAGACTTACTCTGAGAAGCTAAATAATACAATTCAATTTTTTTTCTTCATTTACGTATTCAGTCCTTGGAGAGCGTAACAAACATGCCAGGGTAGTTACGCAGTTGATAAAGCAACCAAAGAAAAAAAATATTATTTAAAATATCAATTACTTTTTCTTACAAAAGGTATTTTAACTCTGGGCAGGGATACTGGCCTGCAGGCAACGCAGTCTCCTATTACATCAACTGACTATGAATAATCCGTGCAGAGAATATTGTTTCCCCAATCAGCAGCTCACAGGAGGACTCTGCTTTCCTACATCTAAGGGGCAGAAGGAAACACATGTCCATCCCACGAGACAGGTCTGCTGCGTGGTTATGTAGGTGAAAATACACAGCCTTCTGTCAAGAGGGACCTTCGTGCTCTGAAGGAACATCCCACAGACAATAAGCATTTGTTCAGAGGGTCTTCCACCCTTCGTGGCTACCCTCCACGATTTTCATACATCAAACACATTTAGTCCGCTCTGCCCTGACCCCCCAGTGAGATGTGAAACCACAAAGTGGGAACCCACATATGTCTGACATCAGCACAGACTTAAAAGGAAGCGAATTCTGAGGCAAATTTTGATCCAGGCCCGGTTGCAGGTCTTCCATGTTTGATTCCTGCATGTAGTCTTCTATTACAAGACATTTATTCAGTAGAACTTAGTTAGAAGTCAAGCTGCATTGGCTTTGTATTCTGGCTGGATAATTAGGTCTACCCAAATTTATAACTCTGCAGTCTCATTTGGAGTGAGCACTGTGCTAGCTAATTACAGCATCAATTACAAACTGTTTTCAGCTGCTAATCAAATGATCCACAGAATATCAATTATGTGCTAAAGAAATTCACTACCAATTCCAAATAATTACATTCTTGAACTTTGCAATTTGTTCATCAACAATTTACTACGTGAAACGAGAAGGTAATGTTCACAGAGTGATTCACTTAGATTTGGAGGTACCTGCCAGATTTCCTGCTGGCAGTTAAAATAGACAACCGATGACAGCAGCTTGCTTAACCTTTGTTTATTACCTCAGTCAGACTTCTACTTGTGTTTTGTCACCTAACTGTAAACAGATGATATAACAAATTCAACTGAAAGAAATACACAGACTTTGGGGTGAGGATTGCTTTTTGTTACCCATGTGAGTGGAGTCCAGGTGCTGTACTGACAGAGGAAAATCTCAGTAAAAATACGCACGCAAAAACTGAGAGCTTGCTACCGACCTGTGCTTGCTGTTTTCCTAGGTCTTCTGCCAACTCATCACACTTTGCGTAGTACTCCTACTTGTTTCTGTCAAATATTTTTGCACATGTACGTCAAGTATAAAGTCACATACCCTTTAAACAGAAGTATGTTACGTGTGGGAAACTTCTCAACTTATCAGCTTTGCTAATGGAGTTGATATAACCAGAAATGGCTTACACCTTGGTGCCATTAAGCAAGGGAAGGCCGAGTCATTTACCTCTGTGGGCTGACCATCGCCTGAAAAGTTGATATTTCTACTCTATTATTAAAACCACACACGGCAGACTGCTGCATAGTGAAGGCTGATAAGACATGGAGTGCTACCCTGTGTAACGCGAAAGGGCTAAGAACTGTGTCCAGAACCCGCAACACAAAACCTAAGAATTGTGTTATAACTCTGGTCCTCTTCACAGTACATGCTCCATCAGCTATTGTTCGATATTACAGAACAGCAGCAATGTAGAGAGACGCACACAGGCTTGAAGGTTAGAATGAGAACACTTACCCATATTGCTTACATATCAGCTCTTGTTCTTGAATCTAGTCAGTAAAAGGACAACATGAACTTCAGGCAGGGAAAAGTCAGGCCTGGAAGCATACAAACAACATGGATGCAACCAGATCAAGTTACTCGCTCTGGGATGTCAAGTTGAAATCCAGTTACTGAAGACAGGGTACAAGCAGCCTTAGAGCTTCTGAAACCTTGAAGTAATCGAACTAATGAGGAGTTCAGTACCATTTCGTTAGCATCTAATGCTACTGCAACATTTTGCATTTCTATTGAAGAAAAGGAACGCCATGCTCAAAGCTCAAAAAGTACCAGTAGTAAAAATATAGTACAAAATGAGAGATGAAAAATGAAGGACAGAAAAGAGATTGAGGTAGATAACATTAGAAAATGGGTAAACAAAAAGCAGCTATTATTTTCCACGGTTCATTCATCATGAGTGCACTCGGGGCCCACCAGCTAGCAAGGAGAATCAGTAGTTAAAGGTGACCTTATATAAAACATTCCTATCTTCTGGTAGGAAAAAAGACATTTTGTAGGATTCCTTCTTCCCTAGACTTAATTCTGTACCTTCCAAAAGCAGCAATGTTTTATGGTTGCCTAAGAATTCCTTCCCAGGAAGGTGGCAAAACTACAGCCGTTTATGAAGCACCGATCCTTATCACATGGGGCAAGAGTGATTCTGCTGTGCCATGTACTTCACCCATGCTCTATATGTATACATACACCTTTTACACATACATGTTTACACGTACTTGCACAGACGGAGTTAACAGTCACAAGAAATCTCCCTGTCTGGTACCGTCCATTGCTACAATAGCATCATAAATGAAAGGCGGTCAAAGCGAGACGTTCAAGACATCATGTATTTAAAGTTTGTGCATCTTGTTTGTCTCTCCATTTCACTGAGCTACAGAAATGAGCTACCGAGCCTTGTTCAACTCAGAACATACCCTTAAGCTGAAACACAATCTGGAATCCTACATACCGATGATCAGTTGTTGGCTTGACACCTTAGCTAGCAGACAGCTTGGTAATACAATTTCTCATTTCAAGGGCAGTCTGAAATACAGTTCAGCATGAAACAGATCCCAAACCTCTTTCAAGTGATTACACTTGCATACGCTGCTTTGGTCTCCAAAGCAGCAAAAGGAAATAATCACAATCCTTTTCATGCTTTCTGAAAAATGCAGTTAATCAAAATGAGTCAGTATCTCCAGTGGCTTTTTGATTTCTAAATAGTGTATTTATAAATATTTCAATGCTTCCTTTTGAAGTTTGTTTTTCTTCCCTTTGCAGGACCAGCTACTACTCAAGTTAATTGATAATTCACCCTAGTTTAAATTTGAGGATGCTCTTACTTTATACCAATTTGCAAGTGTGTGTAAAATACACTATTACTTAATATTTAAATTTATAAAGCCAGGCATAACTGTCTAACACTTTGCTTATTGATTATACTGCCTTTTTGCTTTGACCAATATTGGAATTTCAGTGAATTTAGGACGATTCTTCGCCCTCTGGATGCCTCATCTCCATTTTCCAGCAAAAAAGAGAAGTGGAGACCAAAATTAGAGAACAAGCTGCAGAGAAACAAACAAGAGTGGTGCCACAACTGTCCCGCTTGGCAGCAGCCAAGCCATCACTCATTAGTAACCTTTACATATTATCTCAGGAGTCACACAGATTTTTCAATAGCCACATAATCTCCTCAAATTAAGTCAGCTCTAAATTTAATGCATCCCAGTTCATAAACAGAAACAAACAGAATGGCCAATCTCAACCCCGTGCCACTACGGCAGTGTGTGAATGCTCCTCTTCTCAACTCTTTCACCCCTTTGTGAGCATACTTACGCATTGTCTAGTAGTTGCTGCTCATCTCTCTCTGTTTCTTTCTTCCTCAGTCATAAAACCCAAAGAATGAGTTTCCTGGTGCACAGAGGTTACACCGTTATTGAAAGCAACCCAAGATCTTCAGATTGGAAAAGGGGCGATCACAACAGTACAGAGTATTACTGATTACACAGAATGGTTTGGGTTGGGAGGGACCTTAAAGATCATCTCGTTCCAACCCCCCTGCCATGGGCAGGGACACCTCCCACTAGACCAGGCTGCTCAAAGTCTCATCCAGCCTGGCCTTGAACACTTCCAGGGATGGGGCATCCACAACTTCCCTGGGCAACCTGTTCCAGTGTCTCACCACCCTCACAGCAAAGATTTTCTTCCTGATATCCAATCTAAATTTACCCTCTTTGAGTTTGAGGCCATTACCCCGTGTCTTATCATTACACTCCCTGATAAAGAGTCCCTCCCCATCCTTCCCGCAGGCCCCCTTCAGGTACTGGAAGGCTGCTATAAGGTCTCCCTGGAGCCCTCTCTTCTCTAGGCTGAACAACCCCAACTCTCTCAGCCTGTCCTCATAGCAGCGGTGCTCCAGCCCTCTGGTCATCTTCGTGACCCTCCACAGGACCCGTTCCAACAGGTCCATGTCCTTCTTGTGTTGAGGACTCCAGAGCTGGACGCAGTACTCCAGGTGGGGTCTCACCAGAGCAGAGTAGAGGGGCAGAATCACCTCCCTTGACCATGTCAAAAGTACCCTTGCTAAAACCTTTCACTCCACTCCTCCAAACTCCTCTCCACCACAAAAAGCCTTCCACACTGAAGCAATTAGGCCCTCATTAACTTCATGTAGGCAGGTACTGTGCATCGTTAACCCTGGCTAGACCTTGGGATTGCAGTAAGGCACGTAAGTCTGCTGTAAGGACAGCACTCTCAGAGGCTCCTGCAGGTTTAACAAAACATAATTCAGTATTCCCCCCCCCCCTTTTTTCTGGTTACAAATCTACAGTTCTATCTTTCTAAAGCTATTCTTTTAGGTCGCCATGTCGGAGGAGAAGGAGCTCACGTGAACACTGAGTATGTTGCTTATACAAAACCAGAAGTCACAACCGCTTTATAGATTACCTTGCATCACCAGAAAGAGTTGCTGCATGAGATATCACATCTCATACTTATTTGTCACTGCAAGGCAAAACCAGAAAGTTTTTGTTACCCTTTCCACCCAGGAATACGACTTTCTCAGAGCTCTCTTTTACAGCAAGCTGCTAATGAACGCATTTCTCTTTATCAAAGAGTGGTGCCTTGGCGTTGGTCCCACAGAGAACTGGCTATGACAGCCTTCTGCAAGCTGCATGAATTATTGCCATGCTATGAGTAAGCTAAAGGAATGGTTTGAAAATGCTAAAAGCTTTGTGACATTTGGACCATTTGCACTACACAAACAACGACACAACAGTTTCATTAAAATCCAGTGCATAATCTACAGACCAGTATCCCTACTGCATATCCAACAGAAAATAAATCAGTCTGTTAAAACAGATCCTCTCTTTGAAGCACATCTGTGACTGTCACGAGTCTCCACAGCTGTGCTTGTGTCTACCCTACTCTCAATATACGTACTTTGACCTTGGTATTTGCAAGAGGTGTTCCTCAGCGCAACTCTGTCAACACTGTCCCATTCTAGGGCAGAACTGTCTGATTCTGGTCTCACCCTTTTAAGTTGCATCACTAGCAATCTCAGTTACAAGATCCTACTATCAGGCAAGAGACAAGAACTTGCCCTCAGGCTCAGGACAGCTCCTCATAAATAACTCCAAGTGCCTCATAGTTCTCCTCTTAAAAAATCCTTCCAACACCTCCTCTCTCAATGCTATGTCTCAAAAGACTCGGTAACCAATGCCTTGAGGCTCTGGTCATCACCCATCTCACTGATCAGCATTGTTTTCCCATGTCTTAGACTATGTTACCTGGGTCTTGGACTGCCTTTGTTGTCTGTGGTTCTACCAGAACTAGTTCAATGCAGTTCTGGCCTTGTAGCTAAAGTTTAACAGTGATTACAAACACTCGTACACACAACCTGCAACAGGATGTGATGTTAAACTGGTAACTTGCTGCTGTGCTGATTCAAGCTTCAAGGACTCTCTTCCATCTTAAATTTCAATGGACTTGTTGTCCAGCTTTCGTGCCAGTAAGTGTCCTCATTATTAACACTCCACAAGCAAAGGAGAATTCCATCTACATGGCCAAAGACTTGGCTGAGGGGTTATAGCTCTCTTAGATGTCTGATATAAGTAACGTTAGCCAAAAAAATAATGAAATGCCTTGAGAGTTATGAGTCATGAATACAATGTCTGTTCTGCAAAAGCAGAACAGATGACTAAGCTCAGGTGGGTGGAAATCTTCAAAAACAACACAGCAGCCAACCTCTTCCTAATGATGTCCACGGAGGTCTGATCAGTGACAGTAACGGGAGGCCAAGGCTGAGCCCTGTTAGAAAAAAAACTTCCTAGCACTTGTATGTGCTGGCAGAATTAGCTTCTGAGTTTTTATTTCTTTCAAGTGTTTTGGCGGGAGCAGTGGATTAGTACTGTGGATTCATGTTCTGTCAGTACCTGGCATTCAGGTACAGCTGATCCTGCCTTGGAGTGTGAGCTGGATGCTTTCTCAAGTTTTATTTTTCATGAGTCCATGAGATCTACGCAGCAAATAAAGGGGAAAAAAAAAAAAAATCAATCAGATACTGGCTGCACATCTACTTGCTTAAATGTCTCCAAAGTGCTGCAGCTTAGTCGGAGCAAAACCACAACCTGAGGTTATGGCTTGCATGCTTCTGTTCATGTGGGGTGCACAGCAGCACGTTAAGACTTCCCTACAGCCAGAAGTTTCTGTGCTTTTATTGTACTAGCAGAAATTCAAACACACGGCTGTTAAACTACATCTGCACTACAGCTTAGTACATCCCTGTGCACCAGCTCAGACCCAGTAGCTGTTCCGGGGCACAGTTATCTCCATCAAACACAAGATAGCAGCACTTAGCTTCAAACTATTTGCGAAGAAGTTAAATAGCGACAACCTGCTATTTTCTTCAAGCTGAGAGCAGTGCACGTAGATGGTTACTACAGCCCAGCTAGCTTATGGGAATCGTACACTCAATCACATAGGTGAATTCTAATCTACAGTGGAGATGGGCATATATACCTGCGTAACAGAGTCCTCTGACTGCAGATGAGGCGCAGCGAATTAACTGGAGCAACACACAAGGAAGGTTGACGCCAATTTGGCTGAATTTGCCTGAAGTTACATGCAGCAGAGAGCAGGGTGGGAAAGTATTTAACAGAATATAGGCAGCTTCAGGGAAGGACTTCTCTATTCCAGGGTTTTCATCTTGTGCTGTCGGTGAAGCCGGTGGGAACCGCAACCCCACGAGGGGGCTCTGCCAGCGCAGGCATCAGCAGCACCAGCCCTTCCAGTGAGCAGCTCCCGCTGGTGCCCACATACATCTTGCCCTGTGCACAAGGCTTTTAGTCGGGAGCGTTGGTTTTGTGGGAAGCAGCCTTTTTAAAATAAACCAAAACATGACGGATTTGGTGTGACATGAAAGCATCTCTCGCATGTCAGGGTCTCTAAGGCAGTATAAATTTCAGGGTGTTAAACTAGAATGGTGTAGGTATAAACAGGATAACCAGAACAGTAGCTCCCATTCGGGCTGCTTTCAGTGGAAGCAGCAAATATAGGGGGCATGATTGATAGCTGCCATATGATCTAACTGTGCCTGGAACATGTATAAATAAATGGTAACAAGAAAATTACTTGGATGCCATGTTCCTACTAGATCTCCCCCAGCCGAAGACACTTGTACCAGCAGTAGTTTAAGAAAGCCTGGTATGGACAAGGTTTTTGAGATCAATCAAGTAGGGGAAATGCTACTGTATATGAGAAAAATAGCTTCCCCTTTGCAGAGCCTAATACTGTGAAGGCGAAAGAGCATTTAAATAGCACACGCTGATCGAGATAAGACGTCTGAGTTTGACCTCTTTATATCTTTTAATATGACCTCCATTAAAATTCTGAAGTGAAAATAACCATGTAATGGTAATCACAAAAGTATAAAGAGCATATACATTCCAATTCAAGGAAAGATTTGTCCCTACAATGCGTAAGAAAAAAAAAAAAAAAAAAAAAATCGAGTGATGAAGGTCATTTAAATGCCATCGTATGTGTTCCCTGGAGCAACCGCCTGGGTGCATTGGTAATGGCACCTGTCAAACGCACAGTGCTTGGCTGCTTCCTGCTATTAGTAGAAGCAGCCACCGTGATTACCAGCACTCAGAGAAAACCAGGTGTAAACAGCCAGAGCGGCAGTGACGTAGGAGGACCATACACAGCAACAGCAGTGACAACTTCAGCAGGCTGCTGCTTTCTAGCTGGCAGCCAGGGATGTGCTCCTTCCTCGGGGTGCTGGGCTCACATGACCACCATGATGTCCTCCAGCGGCTTTCGGGTCAGCGCAGGCACCGTAGCATCTTTCTTGGGATAGCCAACGGGGAGCAGCAAGAGCAGCTTCTCATTTGCCGGGCGCTGGAGCAGCACCCGGAGCTGGGGGCCGCAGTTGAGGGGTGTGGAGGTCACTGTGTACAGACCCGCGTTCTGCAGCAAGACAGACAGCAGCAGGGTGAGACAGGGGTTTGCGCCCTGTGTTGGCACCCATTATTCATACCAGACCTGTACACATTCTCCTACTGACTAGCCCAGAAATGCTGCTTCCTTAGACTCTGCCGCAGGCTTTAGAACATCTGATTTACTAATAGCCTCAATGGTACCATAAAGGATGCCTGCTTTGCTTACCGAGAAGTACAGCAGTTTTCCAGTGCAGCAGCAGCGTATTTTGCCATTCGCATCCGTACGCTGCACAGCAGGAGCCTGCCTGCAGCGCTCGGTGTAGTGGGGGACCCACGGCCACAGTGAAGTTGAGAGGCAGTTGTGGGGATATCAATGGAATATCATTCCATGGGGTTCATCTGGCTCATACAAAGGAAATATTCCAGGTCTTGCCTCCACAGAGCTGGCAGGAAGATGCCTTACAGCTTTGTGAATATTTGTTCGTGCCCAAGGTCTGCACCTCATGGAGACAAAGGGCACAGTCTCTGCCTCAGAACTTGTCACAGGAGTCTGTTGCCATCTCTCACGGTGGGTAATGTTCTGGCTTACATCAGAACCCCAAAAGTAGTCTATGCATCACTCCTCCTTTCATATGAAGTCTCACAGAAAAGCTAAGCAGTCTGACAAACAGTAAAGAGCTGACATTATCCAAGATAAGACCAAACAGCTGAGATGTTTCCCAAGAGTTGCACATGTGGATTTCAATCTCTCCCTCTACGTAATGCAAGCATTTTGAGATGCTTTGAGACATAAAAGTCATCCAGGGAGAGGTGCTCAGCCCTCTCACGTCAAGTAACCTCTACGATCTTCTGAAGAAGAGAAGATCTAATAGTGGTGGTGGTGGTGAATGTTACGAGTCCATGGCAGTGTGTCCTTTAATGTTGTCAACTAATTTCTAGGAGCTGGGAAAGAGACAGCACTAGATGCCTAACAGTTGGTACGGAGCCTCAGAAATGCCACCTGATGGTGGGCTGGCTGAGGGGAAAGTGGAGCCTTGTCACGCCTACTGCTCCTGTGTAAGGCCTTAGTGACACCGTGCTGGTTCTGCCCCCTTCCCTGAACATCCCCTTTGCTCTCAGCTCCATGGAGGGACGATACAGAGCCCTGTGCAGCTGCAGAGCAGCAATACCCCAGCAATGTGCTTCTGCACTGCTCACTTCCCATACTTCCTACCCTGACGATCCTCCTGAGGAGCAGCAATGCGAGAAGGGAAGTATCACTCAAAACAGAACAGAGCAGAAATGGGAGCTCCTGGTAGGAAATTGGCCTAATATAAGAGGTGGCACCTTGCTGTTATCCCGCTGACAGGCCAAGTTAACTATCGGAATAGCTTCACTATTTAAACACTGGTTTGAGTACATCAGATACAACAAGCAGAACTGAACACTGAGAAACCACTGAGAAAAATCCAACTGGCTGGTGTCAAACAAGCTGAGCTTTAGAAATAAGTTCACTTTCATAAATGCCTTGGAAAGACTGTTCGAAATAAATAGTACAGCCTGTTCTGTGAAACATATCCCTCATTTATTTTCCAGCATCATGTACGAAAAATGATTTGGGGTCAAGCCAGTTTTTCAGGATTACTGAAAAGAAGGGACCGGCAAGGCACTGCACGGCCATGCTTGGCTAGCCTGCAGACCCTGTCAGCTCTGTTAGAATAAGGCAGAAACCACAGGGGCTGAAGCCTGTGCCGGGAGAAGAGTAAAAACTCTGGAAGTAAACTGCGTTATATTTTTCTTCTTGTTAACCAGCACTGTGGGTAGGAATCACCCTCTCAGATGCGGGCCTGTGCAGAATAACTTTAAAACTCAAAACTAAGACACATTGCCAGGAAATGGAGTAATCCAGAGGACTGATAATGTTAAAATCTAAATTGGGCTCCACCCTCATTTGGGCAGAATAGCCTTGGCATGTAAGCCAAACCAATATATTGACTTCCAGTGTGTCAGTTCTGTCAACGCACCTGCAGTGCAGCAAGCAGGATGCCACAGGCAATAGAAACACTGATTTCATTGTAGTAGTGGGTCTTCTTTTTGCCGTTTGGAAGCCGTCCATATACCTGCTTGAAAATGAGGATCAGATATGGAGCAGTGTCCAAGTACTCTTTGATCCAGTTTGTTCTGCAAAAGAATAATATTCAAGACATTTATTTTGCAAGCTTTTCACTTTCCCATAAGTCACATTTACTGTCTGCAAAGCGGCACTAAAGGTACATGACAATTAGAGCAGGAGACTAAAGCTTGGAACATTTGCTGCAAAGGATTAAGTATTATCAGCTTAAATAGAAACACTTCTGTGGAAAAAAAAAAAAAGCGTGATTAGACTTCTCAGTTTGAACAGATTCAGCTCAGGAGTTGATGCGCTCGGTCTGAAGAGTGCAATCACAAGGTAGTTCTTGACCTCTTATCCATGAACTGGCCCCATGAGCATTTGCCCTTGAGATTTATTTAATTCCTGGAATTTTGCAGACTTGCAGCTCCACCTGTTACCAGCAGTGCCAACTTGTTTTTGTGATTGCAGGGAAAACTGCTGGCAGAAAAGTTCAAAACTTCTTGGTCTATGGCGTAAACAGAAATATATTCTCACAGAAAAAAAAAGTTATTCTGCTCCTGGGTATTTCAGACCTGCTAGAATTCATATGCTTCCCGATTTTTTTAATGACAATATATACAATTGTGACATAGGATTTAGAGTAAAAAGAGTACTTTCTTCTGTTCTCACTCAAGAAAAATACTACATTTTAGTTGTTTACGTGGCACATAAATTTACATAGCACATAAGCACCTGAAAAATAACATTATAACAAATTATACCTATATATATTAAAAAAACTTTATAACAAAATAATAAGTAGGGCAAATCAACGCTATAAAGCTTTGTGCATACGCTTCATTTGACAAGCCAAGACTCAGTAGACGTCTTCCCATTGTGTGAAGTTAAGCAAGTCAGTCAGACTTTGGAGGGCATTTGGAACAATTAAATATTGCATAATTCAGTATTTGCATAGGACAAGACTTGGGGCTACCTCAGTCAGCAGCAAAATTCCCAATGGCTTCACTGTTTGGCAAACAACAGGAAAAAACTGGGACAAGGGTATGGCAAGAGAGGTTACATAGAATAAAAAAAAAAAAATAATGGTGGGCCCTAATGCTTGGAAAAGTTTCAAGATGGAGAGTATATAAGCCTTTTTACTGGAGTCAGTTTTATGAACCAGCCACCAAGGCACAAGTCTACACATTTTTTTAGAGTTTTTCTTTCCAAACATGAATCTTAGAAATATATTAAAAGCAAGAGGGAAGAAGAAAAGGATACCGGAAGAATACAAGACAAGCTTCTTTCAATACTTCAGTTTTCTAAACTGTGGTGCGTTCAGTAAGATTCCCATCATCTTGAGAATCAAGACAAAGCCATGCAACAGGAAAGGGTGTGCTGGACATCGGAGTGACTGATTCCATATTTATTCTGGTAAGATTGAAACACACAGTGTGAGTTTTTCTTTTGTGTGTATCAGTCCAGTTCATCTCCGCTGACCCTTAGAACCAGGTAGCTGGAATTAACATATACAGATAGTAATTATTTTTTTTCAGCTCCTCCAGGGTGAGAATTCCACTTCTCTCAGACAGAAGCTTCTTCTTTCCAGCTGTAAATTAGCAAGAGGACCACATTATAGTGACCCTGGCAACTCTCTGAGCGCACCTTCCTTCTTTTTCTGTGATCAGGAAGTAAGAAATATTTACAGCTGCCCTCCTGAGCAGCACCAGAAAACTGGGCAGAGTTTAAGGACCACAAAGACCATTTTTAAAAACAAGGTTTTGAGAATTGAGCTGAATGTTTTCAGTTTGGTTTCTTTCTTCCTGAAAATAAGGGGGGAAACGGAAAAAAAAAAAAGGGGGGGGGGGAATTAAAAAGAAGCATGACTAAAACTTCCCAATATACTCTTTCCTAGACCAAAGCACAGCTCCCATCAATCCCCTTAACCAAGTGAATTTTTCATACCTCAGTCTTTTCAGGTCATTAACCCATCTGTCTCCCATCCTTTTTTTGTAGTTGATTTCTTCTTCTTCTTCTACGATCTCACGGATCTTATGTTTTAAATATGGATCTTGCACTACCACAAAGGTCCAGGGCTCGGTGTGCGCTCCGCTGGGTGAGGTACCTTAGTACAAAACCAGGGAAAGATGAAAGCCCAGTTGGCACAATGCTGAGGGAGGGTGTGCAGTGAGAAGTATCAGCTCTTCCCTGAGGGCTTTCAGGCTGACCAGCAGAGCAATGGGAAAGCAAGTTGATGAGATGAGAAGAAAAGGACTGAGACAAATTCTGGCAGGCAATCCTGTTCATTACTTTCTCCAAGAATGTCCTATTCAATGACAGAAGTTAGTCCTTTCATACAGCCAACTTACAGGAAACCAGAGCTAGGGATTTGTAAAAATTCCTTTGTGGTTCTGATGATGAAGCAGTATTATGGTGCAATAAATGCACACGGTAATGTTAATGCAAAGCATTATACCCAAAGCAACACACTGCCTGAATAGGCAACCAGCTCTGAGACATAGTTTTAGCTGAAGGGCAAAGCTAATGGCTTTCAGGGAAACAAGGCGAAGCGAACACCTGCAGGAATCTGTCGCTGACTGACAAAGATGAGGAGCTGCACAATGCAGACATCTGCCACATAGCATACAAGTTGGAGTTTGTTGTCCCAAAGACAGCTGGTGGATGTAGGTGTGCACGTATTAAGTCTGCGTTTGCTTATTCAGCCTTGATTATTCCACACCAGCACCACTGGAGAATATTTTAACTGCCTAGCAGATGAAAGCCAGAAGGTGAAGAATATAGTTATGTGTACAACCTCACAGAGAAACAGCTCGAGAACACTGTTCAGGTCTCTCTAGTCCCTCACACACATTTTTAAAATATTTGAAGGTCTTGAACAGATACTGTATTTCCTTACCAAAGCAGTGATTTCAGTTTAGGAAACACTGAATAAGCACCTTGAAATATCTTTTATATTAAAACGTGTTTATACCGTGCACCTTGCTTCTCCTCAGGTTTGGGGAGGAACTGATGACATTTATGGTTTGCTTTGTTTTCTTTTCCTCCACACAGCCCAAAGCATTCAGGGTTACTAAGTACTTCATCTGCACTCCAGGCTTGTTCGCTTTGCTGCATTTGCCAAAACATGCTCAGTGTTTCAATGACTCCCAGCTAATTAGAGGAAGATGGAGACTTGTTATAGTGCAGTAACAAAGCTGCTTACAGCTTTTAAAGGGAAAACAATGCACATCAATTGCTCACAATCTCTATATTATTAATCCTGCTAGAGGCTACTGAACTTTTCTCTAAGGCAGCTTGTGAATATTTTCTATACTAACAGCAACTGGTTCATAGAGGAGAAATAACGAGGGTCAAAACCACTCCTGACTGAAGTCAATGTTACTAAAGCAGAGATGAGATCAGGCCGGGACATTACAGTAATGGTTTGAAACACAAGTTCTCCAAAAAAAAAAAAAAAAAAGGGGGGAGGGGGGGAGGAAATTATTTTCTGACACTCAGTCAAATAACCTTGATCAGCATAAGCCTCCAGTCATATACAATAGGGACCCAGTACTGATGCTGAAAGGACTGGAAAAGTTTTTTTTGTTCTAGACTGAAACCTTTTTCCCCATAATAAACCCCAACAATTAATGTCAACTGAAATATTTCACACGTCTGGGACAACTTCATCAATTTGTTTGGAGAAAAAAAATGACAAACAAAACGCCCACATGATAAATATCATCATAACAAATGAAATTATAAAGCGTGTGAGGTACACATGGTTTGACATTTCTGAGTGAAAAAACTTCAATATTTCTATTTTAAAGATGTTTCACTAAGCTGTACATCAATTTTATTTCAAATAACATCTTTTAAAGCTTAAAAATGAAATGTTTTGTTTCATGCTGTTGAAATGCTCTTTTTCCCTTTTGGGTGCATTGCAAGCACAGAGGAATTGGGAATGCTCCAAACCCATCCCTGACATACAGTTGTTCAAGCTGAGTAATTTCCAATCAATCAACGGGTGCTCAGTCATGATGGCTACTGGTGAATCTAGGAAAACCAAATGCCAATTCCTTTGGCTTTCCCACACCACTTTTACACAGTTGAACAGCAATGCTAATCCTTTTTTTTCTTTTTTTTTTTTTTTTTTTTTTTTTTCTCCAGCCCTTGACCCACTCCGAACCATACCTGCTGTTCTGATGACATTATCGATAACCTCCCTGGGGACCGGCTCATCACTGAGAAACCTGACAGACCGCCTCTTATTCAGAAGCTCATAAAACACCTTTGACCTTTTGATCATTTCGTCCTCAGGGTAGCGCTCCGCAAAGAAGGGGACATGGGCAACATTTTCTTCAAGTCCTTGCCACTCTTCTTCAGCCTCTGCAAGGAAATACAAGTGATTAGGGATTTTTTTTTTGCTGGAGAACATGGTTTATAATCTTTGGCATTCACCACCATAATGCACTTTGTCCTGCATTGGCATACACCGCGCTTCTATACCACTGGAAAGGCAAAGTCTGAGGTTCCAATTGACACAACTCATTGATCCCCAGCTCCAGCTACTGAATAAACATGTTGTTTAAACACTGAGAGGCAAGAGAGTCCTGGCTGGCTGTAGCAAGTGTGATCCATGAAGAAGTTATGGCTTTCTCCAGTCTGCAAGCCTGCCTGTAAAAATGGGTTACAAGCTGAACCAGCAGTTTAAAGGTGGTCAACCTTTCAGCTTACTTTTCTCAGTAAGTACGTGTGAACAAGCGTGTTCCTTCCTGAGCAGTCTAATAAGAAATATATCAATCAAACTATTGAAGTTAAGGAGAGGGCTTAACTACCAAGATGTGAAAAATCTCCTAAGGAGAGCTGAATGTCATTCTTCTTCTCATATTTTTCACGTTTCATAGAAAAAGCATTGCACTACACAGGGCTCTACACAAATGTGACTTTGTGGTTAAGTTCTTTGGTTTCACAATACTTTCAGCATAAGGGGAAATGGGTGACAGGCATCTATACCATATCAAATGTACGATATTATGTTTCTTGTCTTTAATTTAAGAACTCAAAATGGTTCCTCATTTCACTGAAATCTGTCTCTTTGGGGTTTTTTTGGGGTTTTTTTTTTTTGTTGGGTTGGTTTTTTTTTTTTTTTTTTTTTTTACACTAAAAAAATGCATCTTCTGTTGTCTCCGAGATCTCTTCTTTCTCTCCTACATTCCTAGAATCAGCAGGGATGGCATTTTTTGCAACTATGATGTGGAAGTTAAAGCCATTTAAATTTTGCGTTTTGACTAGTCAATAGTGTTGAGCAATCTGATACAGAAGGCTGAGTCGGGAAAAAATATTCCAGTTCTTTTCAGTCGCCATTAGGTTATTATTCCACAATCATAGCAATCTCCAGTACAAATTCAAACAGAAGTTATTTCTGTTTTAGTAGTATTCAGTTGCCTTAGAGACCAACCCGATTTTTGGTTTGTTTTATAAACGGCAGTGAAATATTCACAACCGTGGCTCAGCATGTGCAAGATGCCGCAATATATCCAGTTTCATATGTTGAATCTAAACAGAATCATTCTAGTCCCCAAACAACATGCATTTTCATTTTGCATACAAAAAAGTCACCCAGAAAGTTTGTTTAGTTTAGCATTTCATGCCTGTGTTAAGCACTCTCAGTCACAGTCTGCAAGGACCTGGCTCCAGGGTAATGGGAAGCAGTGACTCATAAAAATTATTTTTGCAGGCATCTTGCACACTCAAACTGAAAAAGGAAGAGGATGCCTCTTCCCAGTGTTCCCTTTGAGGTTTACACTTAGTACAGTACATTATTTACTATTCGATAGCAACCAGCTGACTAGAACTTGCCCTTTGCTGGGATTCTGGTGATGATCTCCTCCTGAAACTTTCACACCCCCTTTTTTGCCGTTCCTCCTCCACACTCAGTGAAGGGAATACCATGGGGTTACAAAGGCTAGGTTTACACTAACAAGTAGCGTGGTGCGATAGGATGTGGAGAGGAAGAGCTTCTGCTGGGGACCCGGTGTTCAACTCCCTCCGTGTTTTGGAGTGGTAGGGTAGCTGGGGAGGGGAGGCGGGGAGACCGTTAGAGCTCTGCATCCTTCCCACCTCTTCTACACTGTGCACGGTACCATAGGATGCCATTTCTCAAGGACCACTGTATTAAACTGGTAAAAGCCAATATGCAGCCTCTCCTCGAAGATTCACAGGGAGTGCAGTTGTGGAACAGTTTGCAGGATGCATATCTCTGCCTCTTGCGTCTCTGTCTGGTGATCTGGAAGAAGGTGTAACCCTCAGCCCAGGGGGTAGGGCCCATGCAATCAGAGGCACAGTGACCTTAGTTCAGTTTTACTGAGACAATTGCTGTGAAGATGTGAGAAAGAAAATGAGTTAAGCGATGCCAGATGAGAACTTGTTAAAAGTAAAAGTAAAAAATCCTTCCACAGACAGAAGCTGAGACAGTGGTGGCTGGCAGCCAAAGGATTTGAGAAAAAAAGTGATGACCCAAAAAGGAATAAAATCTAAGTGAAAAAACAGGGTGTTGGGGGATGGCAACTCAGCAACCCTTTCCGACTTGACCGACAACTTTCTGGCCAGTAGAGAAATTCAGAAAGTGACTATTGATATAGACAGGACAGAAAGTCATGCAAGCTTTGGGCACGTAACCTTTCCTGCAAGCTCCTCTCGAAGGACTTATAGGCCTGGAAGCTGGGATGACCTCCTGCAACTGTCTGGATTGGTCCAGTAAAATTAATTCTCCCTCTCCAAATCCACCTTGTGTGTAGCAGTACTGAAGCTACAACAAAGATATTCATTGCTGAACTGAGATTTAACAGTTACACAGAATGATGCACATCTTAATTTTATCTATAGGCACTCACGCAAGAGGAGTTTCTAATCGGAAGAAATATTTTCCTTGCGATAACAAAAAAACTTCCTGAAATCAGCTGAGGTTGTGCATTGTCTATCAGAAGGCAGAATCTGACCATAAAACTATACTGAAAGCAGGCATTGGATTAGTGTCTTGGTGAAAGTTTCAGCTCAGGCTATACTATTTGCGCTTACATCAATGTGCTGTAGTGATCATCCCTGCCCATTTCACAAGTTTACAATGTTGAGCGTCCTGGGAAATAGAAATAGATTATTTCTAGTCTAGAAACAGTCAAATAAAACTAGCTCCAGGACCCAAGAGTTCTTATGTGCTCTCACTATTTACTGTCTTATGATGAGGTTTCTATCAAAGTTCGGAAAGTAGGAAATAGCATATATTCAATGCACGACACCTTTTATTCAGACACTGGTGGAGCAGACTTGATGGTCTAACCTTGGCCTCTAAGCACATCAAAGCCCCGCTCGGTCATCTCTTTTTCTAGTATTATTGCAAAACTATCAACAAGCATTTTGAGTTGGATATAACGAGACTACTGAAAATCTTTACAAAGGACGTTTTTCGAATGGGAGCAAAGGCTGGAGGAAATTTGTGTAATCTCTGTACTTGGTTTTGAAACACAAGGAGAGGAAAGTCAGGTAGGTGATATACCGTCAATACATACATGAATGTTGAAGAACAGAAGGCTGAAGAGCAAACTTAAATTACTTATACAGATGAGGACAGTGGTCAGAGAGCTGACTCAGGTGATGTGCTTAATCTAAAGAGGACGTTGCTTCTGGCCAGTTGAGTGAAGAGGCCTGGGCAGCAAACTGGACGAGCAATCAGTGTCTGTACAGGACATGAAAGAAAACATGACAGGGAGGGTAGAATGAAGGTGCAATAACAGCAGCAGTACCTGCTTTGACTTGTACAGGAAGCATATTTAAAAAAATAGGTAATAATTGATGTTGTGGTGGATTGTAAAGAAATGAAAAAGTAGCATCGCTACAAAAAGGGTTTCTTTTTGGGATGCACTGTTTTCTGGGATACTGTGAAGCCTGCAAATGCCCCAAGGTCACTTCTAGATCAGGACACATCTTTAAGAGAGAGTCATGTTACCTCAGCCACATCATTGTTATGAAGTACGTGGCAGAAGCATAGCTTTCCAGGTGAAGACCGAAGTGGGAATATGATAATACTAGGAAACAGACTTCCCAGCTGAAGCACCCAATACCTTAATAAAATGACCCATTCTTCTCTGGTACAGTAACTCTCTCGGCTTTGGTTTCAGTGAGAGGGGAGGATGTTACCAAAGAAAAAAAATGTATTTCTAAACTCAGATCATCAGTTCATCTGATCTAATTGACTAAATGAAAGGGTAAGGAGTGTTAGGTCTATAATTGTGGCTCTCAATTTTTAAGGGAACAAACTTGCGGTAAATAAGGGATTAAGAAAAATTAAGTCGGAGAACTCAGATTGAAGAATTCAGGGATCAGGAAGCAGAGAGATTTGGCATTTCTTTAAATCAGAGGTATAAAAATCATCTTAGATGTAACTGGTTGAATAAATATCTCAATTCAATGATCTATAGGCAACTAGAAATGGAAGAAAAGGATTAGTTAGCACAGAGACCTAGGCCTTGTAAGTCAGAAAGTGTAAAACTTGCAGTATTACCTAAGGCCAAGCTGCATTAAATTTTCTGAGGTTTGCTTGTCTGGGGCTTTTTCTCCATGAAATTAGAAGCGAAGGAAAGAAATGAAGCTGCTGTGTGGTCTGGATGGTTCAACTTAATAATAACATGATGAAACAAGAAATGTACTTCCAAAGAAGTTGAACATGGGACAAAGATGGGGTGACTAGTGAGAATGAAAGTATGAGAATCACCATATCTGAGCTTCAGTTTTGTATGAAAAACTTAAAAACTTTAATGCACTCAAAATAGGAATACTGGCTGAGGCAGAACCACCCAGAAGTGAGAGAACTGACACACAAACCCAAAACTCTCCTAGCAATTTTTTTTTTGTATAATAAATTCATTTATTATTTATTCTTTTCCACCATGTGTCTTAGCAGTTAACATTATCCATATGCTAAGCTAAAATCATTATCAGCACCATCTGTTTAGTGCATGCTCTCTATATCTTTAATTGCTGTGTTTGGACATACTCCTGTTCGTACAGCCATGTTATAGAATACTACAAACGTCTTGTTTACATCTCTGTGTATTCCATCATTTGATGGACAACAGACATCCTGACAGTCAGTCTATTATCTTGTTAGCCACATTCTCAAGATTGCCATCAATTCTGTTGTACGTTTGCAATAGTCATCAGGCTTCCTCCTTTTTAAGCAAATCTGAAATGGTTTGGCTCAGATATCCCAAGTGAAATCTCATTTTGAAAGTATGTTTCTCAAACTCTATCAGAAATATCTCTCTGGATACATCTTAGGATAATGTGTTCTTCACAGCAGTTCATATGGGAGGTTATAATCAGCCAACAAATCATGTAATAAATTTTGCCTCAGTTTGTAGAAAAAATTCTTACCATAAGTTCCTAATAATACACTCCCACTGAGTACAATGACTTGTCATTTCCTTTCTGTTGGCTGTTCATTTTACCTACACTGATACTTCCCTGTGTTGTTGGTTCCCAGTTTTAAGTCATTAAAATAGAAATATTTCACTTATTCACTCCTCGGTTTTATGGATAGAAGACAATATAATATTAACAATTGGTCCTGAGACTGACCCTCACAAGTAACCTCAGTCTAGACCAATGCATTTGCTTTCCAAACCAGCTCTTCCAGTTTCTTTTCTAAGGAATTGCTTTCTAAGCACAGAATGCTTCTCCAATCCTCTTTTCCAGTGTAAAGATGCAATGCATAGGAAAACAATTAAATGTATATAAAGAGAGCTTTCAAATCTTTGGACTTAAAATGCTGGGCAACTGACCTTGTGCTTTTTGCTTGATTAATGGTAGACTGATACATAATCTGCCGCTACAGGAATCCCAGTAGTGAATCCAATCCTGAACTGGATGTGTGGCAAATAGGGAACTAAAAGAGATGGAGTGCTTTACTGGTGGGTTATAAACAGTGGTTAGCAGGCTGAAACCTCAAGACTTGGTTAGGGATCCTTAAGCAAAAGAATTATTAAGTGGGAGAGGCAGACCCTGGGAGAAAGAAGGCAGCATCAAAATATTGTGAAAGTTACCTCAAACTGGAACGTAGTAGCAGAAGGTTTCTTAAGATCTTCAGAAGAATGGATTGGCTGTTTTATAACGAGATTTGCTGGTTTAGCTATTAAAAGGAAAGCTGGGAGGTAATCTGATTGCTGTCTGTAAACCACAGGAAGGTATAAGACCAGGGCTGGAAAAAGTATCCTTTAAACTAACATGAGGATGGAACAGGAAAAATTAGTATAAACTATCATTAGCATTAAATAAATTTAGGCAGGCAGAGGAAGATTTTTTTTAACCCATAGCAGAAAGTTCTGGTGGCTTGCCTGCCAGCAAGGTTAAAGGAACAGGGTCAAAAAAGGCCATTTTTCAAGTTCATTCAGCTGCTGACAAAGGCTGGAGGTGTCTGCAACAGCAAGTAGATAAACACAATGATGCACCACGTCCATGTAAATCCTGTGTTCCTAAATGACACATAATATGAACTGTCACTGAATTAGAATATTAAACTACTATGCCTCATTCATGTCAGTATTATTATTAAAAGATCCAGGAAGCCTTTGAACTTGGGTAGAGAAGAAATACACCTAAGTGGGAGAGGTTTATTATAAGAAGTATCACAAGCAATGACCACTGTATTTTCAGAAAAGATGGAATTGCACATTGCTTTATAATCCTTAAATAAAGTACATCACCAAATAAAGTCCCCACGATTAAATATGTAGTAATAAAATGTCCTTGCTAATAACCTCTGCAACCAATCCCCAAAGTAACAAGAATGCAGATAAAATTCATTCTCCTCTTCCATACCACTGTAAACTGGGTCTGTATTTACCTTATCCATCAACTGTACTGATCTGAATATAAAACCAAGAAAGCATCTTATATTTGTTCTCGATTTGAGCCTAACAGGTGTAATTACCTGGGGAAGGACACGATGTCAGTACCAATATACACTAAGTTCCCTGAATCATTTGCCAGAAATTGTCTTTGCAAGATCTGACTGTGTAAACCTGAAGCAGTGGGAGACGAGGTACCACCGTTTGGGGATCAGATGCCCAGCACTAGTAGAGAGCCCTTGTGACTCACCGTTCAAGACATGGCTGCAGAAACGTCTTTTTCTTCTGTATTAAATTGGTAGTCACACACGGCCAGACATACACACATACAGACCATTTTTGCCAATCCACGGCACAACAATCTCTCCTTCCGTATCTCATAAACGCAAGGAAAAGTTACAAGAGGACAGATGGGTACGCGAACAAATCTGAAGTACTGCCAGCTCAGGCCTTAAACAAATGGACTGAGTGAATGCTTTCCACTTAACCAAAGCGGGTTTCTGGCTGCTCTGAGAAACATCCTTCTCTTCAGCTGCTGAAAGCATAACACAGACAAGCTTGGGAGCACCTGGCCCTCCCCCTTCTGCCCTTCACTGCCAATATGTGACTCTACTGAGCCTGCCCAAGCAGTTCAGCTAATTACACTGAATGCTCTGCTGCTCGTAAGTATGGCCCTCTCAGGGGAAACATCCCTGCCGGTGCCACTTCAGGGCTGATGTTGCCCCAGTAAGTTCAGTGCTGCTCTGAGAGAGAGCTTCACTTTCTTGGCAAAGCCCCCTCACTTTGGTCCTGGCCAAGTATTGAAAGACATGGTCTTCAGCTGCCCCTTCCTGGCAGGGGAGCACTCAAAATTCAGCAGCCCTAGATTCCAGCTTTAGGCAAGGCCTTAAAAAATATTTTGTCTCACCTAAACTCAAATTTTCTTGAGAGGAACTTTGTCTTTAAACACAAGCCAACTCGAGACATTTAAGCAGAAATGAGCTTTCCTTACGAAGTAAGACACATTGGTAAAGTAGCAGAATTCACACAGCAAGTAGAACATTCTTCACCATTGAGAAAATCTCTGTTTATATCCACCTTTCCCTTTCAGCATCTACTGCAGTCAGTGAGAATTTTAACACTGACAACAAGGTGAATATGTTGTGATCCTTAATTGCAGCATTAGCAGAGTAGCAGATCCTTACCAAGCTGGCCATATTCTCTTCTCACTTAGGCTGGGCTTTCCCCCGATGACGAAAAGCTTCCCTATGCATGATGCAATTATTTTAATTTTCCTGGAGGTGAGAGACATGCCTGGTTTGCAGAGGTGTTAGTTTTTATCACACTTCATTAAGGGGAAGATGATTATTCGTTGTTAAAAGCCACATAGCAAGAAAACCTAATTTAATGTTGGATGACATGGTACATTGAGAGAGGTTTTGTTTAAAAATAAATAAATATCCTTTTAGCAAGATCACAAATGTGTCTACCTGTCAACTTTTTGTAAGTAATTTAAACTAGTACAGTTTTGAATTTAACACCTGAATAAAAGGGAAAACAACCATGACTTAAAAGGATAACATTTTGTATATGGAGCTGTGGCAGCAAGGCTCCTTGTTAAGATCTAATAGGTTTTGTTTATTTAGAGGATCTAAATTTTTAAACTGATAGAAACAGCTGTAGTCACAGATGTCACTGATAATTCATAGATTATCATTTGAACTACCCACAGGAATTTTAATTTGCAGCAATTAAACTGAACTAGTAAGCCATTAGTGACAAAGGAAATTTATACAGAATCTATTTTGCATCGAACAAAGGAAGATACAACACATTAACTAATTTTTAAAGAAGTTTTGTGTATTTGGGAAATAGTCAACATGGTTTAAAATGTTCCATGTATCAACTATTTCTGGAAACTGATACACAATATTAAGTCAAAGTGCATTGAACACTGAGAAGTAAAGAGAAATAATGGTTCTTAGAAATAGGTATATGTGAAGAAAAGCAATTTAAGTTTCAAGATTCCTAGAAACCGACTCAGGGAATGTGTCATTATGTGACAAAACACATACAAAAAGCCTCCACAATCAGTTTGAGGAAAAAAAAAAAAAGCTGTATTAACTGCAACTTTAAAAACTTCATAGGAACAAAACTCTGCACATTTTTATTAGACAAGGAGATGAAGGGAGCTCATGGAGGATAGTCAGGAAGCAAAAAGAAGGAAGGGCACATTTTGTGCTCAGACCTTTGTCCAAACTATGTATCAGAAACCGCTACTGGAAAAAAAAAAGGGGGGGCATTCTGTACAGGTTAAAATATGCAATTGAGTGAAGAGAGATTAGCACCATCACCACGTTTGGTTCTTAAATATTTGATCAACATACTTCCCAAATGATCCCAGTGCTAAGCCAGCTAAAGTTCTCATAGACATTCCCAGAAGTCACAAATGGAGGACTTCTGTAATAACTAACTGCAATAAAATTATTTCCAACTTTTCTGGGGGTGCTGCTACAAAATATGTAGCGCTAGGTAGTAAGAAGTGGGCTGATACGTCTACAAAATCAGCTTAAAATTCAAACAAAAGTGCTCAGATGGATAAGAGTTTTCTTACCTTCTTCCTCTAAGTGGTGGTCAGTGCCATCTTTTAAATCTTCATCCACCCACGGGCGAGACAGAGGCTTGCTTTTAGTCTCACGTTTTTCCTTCTCTCCATTAGTCTTCTTCAATATTACCCCAATCAAAACACATATAACGGCTATAAAGACTGGGGTTAGGGAAGAAAAGAGTGCCATGACTATCAAAACGTGGAGCCTTCCTTCAAGTTCAGTAGTTTCTCCTGAAAAGGAGAGGAAAAAAAGGGAAGAGCAGAACGGCAGTGCGCAGAAAGGGGTGGACCCAAGGGTCAGTCCTCGACCCTATCCCGCTTCTACTTTTCAGCCACCGCCCCCACAATCTCATCTGTGATGTGCTCCTCCTGTTAATCAGTCCCAGGTTTGTATATTTTCTGGAGAGAAACTGCTTATAAACAGCAAGTAGAGACACTGACTGTATACAAATGCATAAATGCTGTCCGGTGTAAAATAAATTTAAAAAAAAAAATCTTCCAAAACCCCAGACTAAGGCAAAACGCTTCCCCCCATTTATTTTTAATGTTATGGTGATCCCAGTAATCTTGCTTGTAACAACAATTATGAGAAAGAGCCAAGTGGGTATGTGACTTTTAAAAACTAGTGGCATCTCTTCAATGTTTAACTCATAAAATTAGTCATATTGTACGTATCCCAGGAAATCAGAATATCACCAATTGAATATCAGCTTGCAGCACCACCCTTGCCTGTGTAAATGGGTCAATAAAACAGATAAGTAAAGTGGCAGCATTACCTCCATGTGAAGCATGACTGAGATGATTCACAGAACCCTGTATTCATTCCGCATGTTCTGGGGGAAGAAAAAAGAATTCAGGAAATCAAAGTAAGAAATATTTGAGGGCTGAATATCTACACTGTGCTGAATTTTAAAACTGTGGTTAAATTACCTTATCAAAAGAAAGATTAAAAAGTGATCGGATCCTAGTCTAATCCAAGAATGGTCAACGTCCAAATGCTTAACCCATTCTTTTACCCCAGCCAGTTGCTTGGGAACCGAATCAGCACAGCAGCACTGAATTGATGTCTTTACCTGGGACTGTCAGGACATACTGGATAACAAAATGCCGGATGGCAGTGGGTGCCGAGGGGTGTGCTGGAGAGCAGGGCACTGAATGTTTGCAGTCACCAGCACCCATCAGCCCTTTTTAGCGCTGGCTACGCACCAGCCCTGCCAAGCCTCATCTCATGTTGCACAGGGCCAGTTTGGAAGTCTCTGCATCCAGGGCAAGTTAATCTGCATTTTGGATGAGCCCACACAAGATCAGTGGGAGCAGTCGTGGCTGCAACCATTCTAGGAGATGGTATGTCCCAGGGCCCTGGCACATCACACACTGTGACAGGCATGTGCCGGGGGGCATCTCAGGTCCTGCCTAGGGCACCCTCCGTTTCCTTAACGTGGAACCAGGGCACACAACAGAGAGAGACGTCGGGGCGTGCAGAGGTTTCATCCTGACGGGTTCTGACTCCGTACCCTCACCACTTGCCTCTCTCACCCCACTGGTTTTGCAGCACTAGGCACACCCTTGCTGGTCCCATTTGAGACTGCCACTCCAAAGGTTCCATGCCTTCCTGTGCTTCAGCAAATACAGCTGGCTGCCTTGAGGAAGGGTCTGTGTGTCGGGAAGCACAGATTAATGACCAGATTGCTGCACAGGAAGAGGAAGGTGTGGCCACAGTGGTTGGCCACGAACCACGATAGTCTGGCTGACCGTCTGGTCATGTGTCCTCTTTTGATACAAGCTCCTTGTGTTAAAAGGGACAAGGCCAAGCAAATTGCTCAGCTGTGCACACATTGTCTAGATGCGCCTACAGGCAAAATGAAACCGCCTGACAGCTTGTACCCAGGCTGGGCTTTCTCAGCTGCCCAGCTCAGGTACAGAATAAGTACGTCACTGCTGTTGCAGTACATCCTACTCCAACACACAGTCCCCAGGTCCCCATAGGTCCTAGTCCTTCCAGGCAATGCATGGGATCCGTATAAGAATGGTACTCCCAGGGCCAACCAAATGCCTTCAGAAGTCCATAAGAAGAGAAGAAATAAAGAGGACATGCAAAAATTGTTCTTAGGTTTCTAATCTAATCCAGTCAGGTTAGCAATAGACAAGCACCTACCTCTGGCTAAGAGGGCAACCTGCTTGAAAACCAGAGATGTGAATCTTGTCTTCCCTAATCCCCAGTCAAGTTGTGACCTGGGACACCGGCTTGGGTCGTTGATAATGGGCTGGGTTTAAAAAAGCCCCCAAACCCATGCACTGTATGGGAATAGAAAAGACAACAATTATCATGTAGGAAAGAGTTAAATTTATCCTCTCTCTCCTCAATCCCAATTAGATACATTAAATTTGTTCATGCGCTCATGCAGTTTCAACAGACATTTTCAACAGCCTACTCTATGGCAAGGAAGGAAAAAAGGAATGCTGTCTGAATGGCACTGACTGTTTCTCCCCCAGGGAATATATTCTTGTTAACCTTGAATATTCACATACGCATAAAGTAGGATCTGGATGCTTTGCAGCCGAGAATCCATCCTACAGAGAGACGAGTGTGTGCTGAAAGAGCGAGAGAAGCAATATAGAAGGTTCAATGCTATTGTTTAAAATAACTACCTCTATTTGCGATGCTGGGAACTTTGTAATCTCTCACTCTTCTGGAATAACTTTGACTTTCTTAGAGGTGATGAGACATTAATTTTTCTCTAGTAGAGCAGAGAAAGAAAGCAAGCTAAATAAAAGTCCCTTTGGTATTAACTTAAGCAAAATCTATATTTGGTGTTATATATTCAAGACTGTTAGCTTGAACTTCAGCCCCACAGAAATCCCACAATACCTTGTTTTATTAAAACCTGATTTAGTTTCAATAACTCCTTACCATAGACATTCAAAATAAACACACAGTGATGCTCAGAGGAACTGTGGGAAGGAGTGGGTGGAAGCAGTCAATTTTTATATGATAGATTTTAATCAGTTTTTCTGCTGGATTTTCTTCAATCTAAGCTTTATAGAAATGTTGTTATTATTATTATCATGACAAGTTCAAGCAAATTTATTGCCATTATTTCCTCTGTTCTACTGTAAAACTTAAAGCTTAGCAGCTGGATTTATTTTTATTTCTTTTTAGTTTTAAAAAAGTCTAGAGAAACATTACAAATAACCCTACTTCTAGGAATTAATGTAGCTTTTCTGACAGATGTGGAAAGAAGTTGGAAAATTTTGATAGAAATACAACTATTGAGAACACCAAAGTACTGAAGTATTGCTGCATGAAATACACGTAGACACTCTTAAAAGATACAGACCATCATACTGAAAGCTTTTGGACAAAAACTTCCTTAATATTTCCCATTAAATTATGTGCGTAGTTGTTGTTCTGAAGGAAAAAAAAATGTACTTAAGTATCAAATATAGCCCTTTATTTTTCTCAAAGCAAAAGTATGTGATCAGCAAGTGTCATTTATAGGCTACAAGGACTTATCTAGATGGTACCATGCAGTGCGTTAGCTCTACACTAAGCTCACGTGACTCTGCTGCTGAGGGTTGTGGGACTGACCTACTACCACTCCTGGTTTACCATCCTACTGTAGATGCACTGCGTGAAAGCAAAGCCACCTTTCCACACCCAGCCATGAGCTTTAAGTTATGCAGCGCCATCTCTGCTTTAGATATTCCGCACTGGTTCTTCCCATCATCCCCATGACCTCAGCACACCCCTCATCCTGCTTGGAGGAGTCTGACGGCCTTACTATGAGATTGCCTCATGGCTGATGAGTTCTTACGTGCATATGGGGGTCTAACAGAAGAATTACACAAAAGATGTAAATGACAGGAGAGCCTCCAAATGCACAAATTATCAATGAACATATTATCTGCATAGGGTGAATATGAGCTACATAAATGCACAGAGGTAGAAGGGAAAGAGACTGGATGGCTGGGCGGAACCAAAACCATCAGCCCCTCCAGTCTTTCCTACCTTTGTTTTTCCAACAGTACTTTACTGGTGAACTCCTAAGACTTAATATTGGATGCTATAGGAAACCAATAATGTCTAGACATTCAAAAGGGGATTCAATACACCTACTCAGATTGGATTAGCTATCAAATGCACAGTATGGTAGTTAAAACACCTAATTAGGAAGTCTCTGAGACTTGGGAAGATATAAGGAAGGAGGGACCCTTTCATGCAGTCCTTAGCCTTCTTGTTTTTCCTAGTCATCTACCCTTGGCCATGTACAGACACAGGCTATAGCACTAGATGGCCTCAGATGGCTAGGACTTTGTATGAGAATTCTTACTTTAGTCAAAAGCAGATCTGCATAAAGGAGAGCAGTAGCAGAAAAAGAAGAATGCTGACAGGGAACGTACAAAAGATCCGAGTGGGATGAAGTAGGTAATTGCAATAAATATAGCACAAGTCTGTGAGATAATACACATTTTTGGGTGCTGATTACAGTTACCCATTGAACATGTCTGTTGCTGAACACTATCAGTTACACAGCTACAAGGAACACGTGCAATATTTCTGCTATGAGTCGGTTCATAACCCACTGTCGGGACCCTCAAGCAATACACTAATATGTGGTGGTGAAAATGTCTACACAGAAAACTTGTTGTGTTTATACTTAGAAGCAGGGAAAAGTCGCCATTGGGTATTGTCTAGGGGGGCAATAAAATATTACATTGACATCAGGGTCAGAACTGAATTTCAGATTGGAGTTGGTGTTTACTGAAAAACAACAAAGTCTACTCCAATGCCACCTGTGATCAGCCCCCAGATCAGCATGTGCCTGTTATGAGCAAGGCAGAAGCATACATGAACAGCTTAATCCGATTTCCCAATCAGCACAGAGACAAATGTATGAGATCAGCTGAAACTTATACATCATCAGGTATTGGCATTACTAAAAATATCATTAGCTTGGTAAGTGTCTTCATCTCTCCGATACATCTAGCACATACCCTCCTGCCTCTGCCAGTGACCAGCACGCAGTGGTTCTGAGCAAGGTGACCCTCACTTTTCTGCTGTCTCTTGCCTCTTCCACAGTCCACACATACAACCACCTCCTTCCCTTCCCCTGAGTCAGCTCTATGATCTCTTTATGACCCCTGGAGATATCAGATATCTTGCCCTGTAGCACTAGATTTGATTATCTTTTTCATTAACTTAGCTCAGATTGCCACAAATGTTATTACTGCTTATGAACTAGCCTTCTGAAATCTAACAGTACAGTGGGTAATACAATTACATCCCATCGCAATGAAAGCACGAGACAACAACGCACAACGCAATACAATAATTCTTTCCATTTGTCCTCAGTATACCGCCCTTCAGTTGTATTTTTATATTACAGGGCAGAAGAAATAACCTAGCAATAGACAACACGATTCATTAATATCTTTCTAAATAGAATAATCCATTTATTAGGATCTGTGGTACTAGATAAACCATCACTAGTGCTCAACGTGACAATAGTTGTCCTAAAAATATTTCTGATTTCAGAAAACACTTAAATTTTAACCCAGAAACTAATTTACCCCCACCCAGATTCATACCAGAAGGAGCAATTTGCTACTGCTGTACCAATGTAACCACCATGGACACGTAGGAGCAAGTTTCCCCATGGCCAGAGTCTGGTAGATGTTAACAGTAACATTGAGGTAAAGCCGCATGGATGAGTTTGCAGAAATTCACTAAAACTTTCATCTCTCTAAACAGAGATCCTGAAAACATCACTGAACATAAATGAAGAACCACCAAGGGTCCACAGATAACACAAACCTTGAAAGTTATCTGCCCAAACGATGGGGATACATAAAGACAAAATATTATTTTTCCATAATCACTTTTAGGCATAGACTCACAATGGGCTATGTTAAAACCTGTTTTATTCTATGAATGCTGCTGGATTACCTTTGATACCAGCCCACAGGGAAAAGCAAAAAGACAACAACAAAAAAACCCCAAACGGCCATTTCTGAAAGTTTCTGAATATCCATGGGGTAGGTGGGAGAGCACAGCCTAAAACAGGCTGTTGTAACCTCTTCAGAGTAGGGGTGTTTAGGGAAGAGGAAGGAGGGGTAACAATGGACTCCTCCCAGTAGCCAGCAAGTTGAGAGAGTAACTTCTTTCAGATAAAGTATCACAGCAAATTAATTCTCTGCGTATCAGGCCAAAGAGGGGAAGGCAAAGGCAAAATGCAGAGATGGAAATTCACAAGGCAGACTATGTGGGGCCAAAGCATGTGTATGGATAGACCTGAACCAGCTCCGTTATCAGACCCACACAGCTATCACGATGCCAAAGGACTGAGGTACCAGCTTAGCCGTGACCCTGGGCAGATACTCGAGCAGCTTCCCGTGGCAGCACCCCTGCAGCTCTCCAGCCTCCGCTCCCAGGTAACACCGAGCCTACACGTGGCTCTGCCTGGGCTTCTGATTGCAGCACAGGCATCAGCCCAGATCTCTCTTCCTCATCAGTTCGTGGCACAGGAGAATGAGTGTTTACAGTGAATTTATAGCACTGCCCCATTTGATCAGACTTTTCAAACCGTGGTGTGAAGTCAAGTAACTGTTAGCAGCAGAGAAATGATAACTGGATATCCTTTGTAGCCGACGTAAAAAACATTGCTGTCGTCTTTTTGATGTAAAGAAGAAATACAGGGGGAAAAAGAATTAAAAAATAAAATAGAAAGTAAAAAAAAAAAATAAAAAACCCTACTTTTCAGGGGTGGATTTTTATTTCCAATTGTTAATATACTTTTTTTGTGTGCTTACAGAGAGGGAAATTGTCCTTCATTCCATACTGTTATGACAGGACAGCTGAATGGCAGCATGCAGCATTTAAAATCAGCATTTCAAAGCCTCAGCTATTCCTAGAATAGCTATTTCTATTACTTCACTTCTTATTTGCACCAAATCAAAACACGGCCAACTTATTTGAAGAGTTTCTTAGCTGATTACATCTGAGCCTCTAAAAACTTCATCTAGGAAAACAGTTTCTAGCTATGAATGTGAAAGGGAGCCTTGAATTGCTATGTAATCATAAACAGCAGTGTTCAAAGGGTTTGGGCTTTTTTGTGGATTTTTTTTTTCTTCTTTTTCTTCTTTTTTTTTTCCTTCTTCTTTACATGCTTTGAATGAGTTTCATCTTCCAGCCTCCTGAGGAAATCCATCACAAGGCTGAAGCCTTGTCCTCACCATGGAGGGCGTCCACAGCCTCCTGTCTTCCATGGGGTGGGTCTGCCCATCCCTAGCTTCCCTAGTTCCAATCCCCCTCCAACGTGTCTCCTTCACAGGGGCTACCTTGCTGTCTACAGTGTTGCTTGGACAGTGGATTGGCCACACAGTCCTCGCCCAGCCCAGCTGTGAGCATGTCCCCTTCTTTGCTCTCTTGAAGGGGTCTTCGCAGCCCCCAGGAAATGCCTCAAAGCAAAATCCTTCCTCCCTTCTGATCAGTAGCCAAGCATTAATTGTCACTGTGATTCTGGTTCAGCTGCATCAAGGATGATGCTGTTCCAGTATTTCCCTCTCTCCCTCGATCCAACATTTGTTGCTTGCAAAGGGAAGCTGGGAAATGAAGATGACCGTGACCATGCATATAGAGTCCAGATCAGCACATACGCTGACCCACCTCTCAGGAAAACCACAGGGGCATCAGACAATGTGGGAGACATTCTTTGAGCGTTTGATAACATGAAATATGTTGGTGTCTGGGGAGGGTGAGATAGCTGGGTGGTCGGGTCAGCATGTTCCACAGGGGCCCCGAGGCTGGGAAGCCACATGCCAGGGGCCCCAGGATTACAGATCTCCTTCCCATCTCGTGTCAAGAGCAATCCCAGGCACACACAGAATTTAAAGGACCACCACAAAGAACCTGACAAAGACATTGTTACCCTTTTCCCTAAGGCCAGAAAGGAAAACATTCCCCCCACCCGAACCACTGATCCAAGACTTCAAGAGACACAGATCTCTTGTCCAACTCTACTGTTACCCTGTGTGTAAATATTTATTTCATAACCTGTCACATCAGCTAATCAGCAAATCGCTCCTCTCAGGTTAGAGTTCCACCACCTGACAGGTTGCCAAGGGGTGATTAATATTTACCATCTTCCTCTCGGAGAAAAAAGCTGCAGCTTTCCCCGGCTGGTCCACAAAAAGGTAACATTTCTCACAATGACAGTTCAAAAATCCCTGTACTGTTCAAACAATTCACTTTATCCACCTAACACTTCATTATAGACAGTCACTCTCTGAAATGAAACTGGATATTTGTGGACTGTTTGAAAAATACAACTACGTGGCACAATTAAACCATTTGAGGTTTGCTACTCTGCCAGCCGGTGGACTTTACGTGTGGTTTCTCCAGTGGGCTTAGATCTGGTTTAACCATACAGAGCTTGGAAATGGGCATGGCTGAAATTTTTCCTTGGGATTTAAATTCTTTTAAAAGTTCAGACTAATTACATAGGCAAAATCCACTCTGCATCCCACTGTGAAACTCTTCCCTTTGTTGTCTCATTAAAACAATATAAAAGCTCAGGCCATGACAGCTGTTTGAAAAGATCTGTTTTCTGATGAAAAATATTCTCTCATTCCTTCTAAAATGGGAACATGGTCCTTGACACCAGATGAAAAGTTCACAAAGGAAAATAATGACCATCGTTGTCTGAAAGATCTGGAGAATCTCATGTTGTCCCACTGCAGATGTATTATGGCTGTAGCCACTGGTACGAGGAAGAGGAGGCTCAGACTCTACAGAGGTTATTTTACTTAAAAATTTATGAATGGATATTTCTAAAAAATACGATGCATACCATGATTGAGTGAACTCAGAGATCCAGGCATTCTGCCAACAGCCTTACCCTCACCTTGCCGTGTCATTGACACAGTGACAGAACAGGCTGCTGCCCTCCCTGGTGCTCCCAGATTATCTTGAGCAACAGAGTCCCTGTTTACTGCACAGTAAGTCCAGTTTGGGACGGCTCTTCACATATGGCTGATGCTCTTTTAAAGATCATCAAGGTGCTGCCCCAAGACCAAGTGTCTTCCCACCAGCGATCAATCCTATCTTACCTTGCAATCAGTGCACTGCAGTCCATTACAGTTAATCAATGCTGGAGCATCTTCTGTGTCCAAAAAAATAAGTAAGCTCGTTTTTCAATATTGACTGCAACTGTTTATCAGCATGATTTCACTCCAAAATTAAAAAAGAATTAGGACCTGTATACTCCTATTTCTGTGTTACAGATTCCCCCCACCCCTGCTAACCGTGAGGCAGTCTGTCATCGCGTAACGTGCTTTGCTATCAGGCACACACACACAGAGGATCCTGCTTTACTGGTTTGCCCGTGGATTTTTGCAGTTTAAGAACCCAATTGCTCATTTAAGTCAGGTTCTTCTCAGTAAATGAAAAAGGAGCAGAGCTTTATCTTTGAAGCTAGGCAGGGGCTCTGTCCTAACCCTGCTGTTAATTGAAGTGACCCCTGAGTAGCTTTACCTTGCACCCAGTGTCAGCTGCCTTTGAGGTTGTGCTGACAGCAAAAATAGAGCTGGTATGTGACCGGCACTTGGTTATTTCCCCTTCCTCAACTGATGCCTTATTATACAAGGCTCTGAGGGATGTGGATGTACAAACAACAATCTGTGAAAGCATATTTCCCCAGCGGTTCCTTCCAAGCAGCACAGAAGTGTCAGATGAGGACAGAAGCTGGCATTATGCTACTGGCATGACTGAATCACAACAGGAGCTCTGTTGTTAACCATTTAACAGTCTAAACGTATTGTACAGCACTGTCCTGTCTGGTTTCTGCCCAGCATTATTCCTATTAAAGAAGGATCAGGAAGCTAATTGTCCAGCAAAACTGTGTGATGAGCTTCTGAACAGATACTAGACTGACAGATCCAAGCAATACTCATCTCCTTCAAAACCAGGTCCTTTCAAGGCAGTGGTTCCACCAGGTAACTCTGATCTCTGAAAATACATCAGTCTTCCCTTCAGAAAGTAAAGACTTGAATTACCATGACCCTTTCATTGATGAGCTTCTTGTGCTAATAGGTGGCATAAGAAAACATTTCTTTTCCACACTGTTCATTTCACTAGTGTCAAACCTGTTCATTTCACTAGTGTCAAACCCTCCCGGGGATACACTGACAACACACTGACACAAGTGGACAACAGCACTCGTAGCCCAGGGGAAGGCAGTAAGTTCAGGCCTCCCAGAGACAAGTTTCTCTTCCCCAGTGTCATCTCCTGAGAGCTGCTTGGCAGCAAGCAGCTCTGCTCATTTACTGTCTGCCTGCTCATGTGCTCCACCCTCCCATGCTGTCCTGCTTCTCCATCTACCTCTTGCCTCAGTCCCCCGCCTCTCCCCTCTCCTTTTATTCTCTGCCATCCAACTCTATAACACATTTTCCTTTTCAGCCTCCATCACACATCCAAAAACTCTTTAACAGCACAAATAGTGCCTTCCCTTCCAATTAGGATACGAGAGTCAGTGAGATCCTAACCTGAGCTGTCTGGGTGCTGGCAGAGGAGCTTTGCCTTCAGCAGTCACCACTCACGCCACACCACAGATGCCTTCCAGGAACCAGCTGGCAGGAGACCTTCTTTGAGCAAAAGAAGGAAGACAGCACTAATGAAATGCCTCTCCTGTCATCATTCCCCCATTAAACCCATCCCATAACTCAATAGGGTAAATTAACAGTGACATTCAGGGTGTGATGAGGCAAACTTCAGGCAAATTCTCTTGTTGCTGTTAATTTGGGGACCTCTATTGGTTTCAGGAGGGATTGTTCTAACATTATGCTAACATTCTGCCAATAAAACTGACAAGAAACATGTCGTGTTCTCCTTTGTCCAGCCCCCTGGTTTACAATTATGTTGTTCTCATTATTTCCACAGTATTACTGCTTAGTGCATTGCACTACCTCCAGACTGGTACCACAGCAAGACTAAAGGTAACAGGAATCTTAACCTTATATTTCATTGCTCTTGTTGGTTCAAACTAACTGCACAATGTCATCGTATTTTTATATAATACAGAACAAGTTGTTCTCTTACTATTTCTTTTAAGTAAATCCATTCTTTCTCTAGGCAACAGATAGATAGTAAAATTAATGTCTGTTCTCATAACATTTTATGATGTTGAACATCAAATATTCCCTGGTCGCTGAATCAATCAGGATTCATTGGCTCCTATTAACTGTTAACAGGGCATTGTGGTCTTCAAGCAGACATTCATAATAAGGCTTTGACTCTGTGAAATCATGCTAGATAGCCAGGAAGTCATTTAAGTAGCATACAAGATCTGTTTTGTAGGAGCTAAGAAACGTGAATGCATTTTTTTTTTCCACTGTGGAATACCAGACAAAGTGCCTATAGCGTAACTTTAAAATATAATGTCCTTAGCTTCATCACTTTCATATAATACCTTTTATTATTTGGTTGTGTTTCAGGTAGACAGACAGACAGACAATCTCTCTCTGATCATCCTCTGACACAAAACATGAGGAAATTCAGGGTCTCTAAATTTTCGGATAATATTTTTAGGAAATACAATTCTACAATACAAGTGGAACATTCCCATTGGCAATTTAAATGGATGCTATAAGTGACAATAGGGACACCTTCATTTACAGTTAAGTTCACAGTTGCACATACAATTATACAGCCTATCATGAAAAAAAAACCCTTAACCACATCGCTGGATACTTTAAAACCAAAACCAACTCTGTTCAGAAGCCCATACAACTGTTGTTGGAATATGGCAGTAATACATGACATTTTATGTTCTTCTACTCGTAAAGTTTAAGAAGCAAATTAATTTGTCTCACATGCGAGAGCAGCATCACCAGCTCCAGCGGTAGTTAGCAGCGCAAAGCAAATAAGGTAAGGATCCCTGCACACACCGTGCTCCTCAGAATATGCATTTCAGAAATAATTGCTCTCTTGAAAGAGTTAAAAGCCTCTGCCCCTTTCTAAATGCAGCGCAGTAAAAACATTGCGCTCTCTCTCACTAACAAGTATGGTTCAGTAATTGTAAAGTCATTTTAAATTCTAATTCAACGTAATTTGATTTGCAGGAAATGACAGTTAATTATTCATGCAAATGCCTCTGTTAGGTGTGGCTGGACTAATGCACAATCCACACAGTAGGCGAGAGCACATACTCCAGTGTTCCTCAGTCTGTGATATCTTTCGTAGTACTAAAACAGGTTTGTTTTTTTCTGCAAATCACTACCTGCTGAAAGTAATTTCCATGTGGAAGCTGAAATTAGAGGTGTAGTTCAACATAAGGAATAATTGTACTCCAGACAATTTTAAGTACTGTTTACAGGCTTGCGGCCAAAGTGCACCTCTGTGACAGTCCAGACCTGCTGGTCTGCGTTTCACAAGGCTTGACCACAAAGAACTTCCTTCTAATGACCGATGTGTCTGAAGGTATGGGTTTACGGTCCTAAGCAGGGCCCAAAAGTTCACATACAAGGGGTCAAGTCAGACAAAAGTCGGCCCCGTTTGAGAAGTACTGCCTAAGGCAATGTTTTGACAAGGGAAACCAGGGCCTTTTGCATGAGGAGAGGCTGACCCTGCCGTGCTCAGCCAGCACTTTCCGACTCCATCCCTGCAACACATTCCTCACGCGTTAGCCCTTGCTCCGTCACACACAGTTAGCGACGCTTCACTGGTGCTGTATGCACACTCTCACACCTATTTTTGGCTCTACTATGGCACCCATTCCCGTAGTAAATAACGTCCTCACTGTCTGCAGTCTATTTATCCAAGGCTAACACTGTGAGCTAGGAAAATGCCACTACGCCCACAGCACATGCAAGGGAGAGAGACGAGACCGGGCTGCGGCACAGTAGGGACCTGAACACCTCTCCTCCCCTGCAAACACCCAGCCTATCTTCCTGTCTGTTTTTTGAGATAAAAGATGCTGCACAATGTCCCTGTAAAACTCTTCCCTCTGAGCACAGTTTTTTCACTTGAGAACAGCGTGATGTGTCCCCGTAGACCAGCCAGAGAAAGGACCGGGACACAGGGTCCTGTGCGGGTACCTGGCAGGGTACTGAGCTCCTGGAAACCATCTCCTCAGCTTCAGGATGCATTGCAACATTCAGTCATGGCTATGGGTGCAAGTGACACCAATTTTTAGAAAAGCACCAGAAGAGATATGGGAAAGGTAGCCTGACTTTTGAACCAAGACAATTAGGGGAAGCTGTAATAAAAAATAAAAATTAGTGGGCATCCAGAGGAGTACAATCTACTTGGGACGATCACTCCAGGAAGACTTAGTGTGGCTTTCACAACAAGAAGGTCTGCCTTGCTTTCGCTGGAGATCTGCAAAGAGATCAAGAAACCTGTGGATAAGGGTGACCTGGTAGACACAGACTGCCTTGATGATCAAAAATGTCCGCCAAAGGTAGACCAAGCATCCATGGAAGGTCCTAGCACAGCTGGAAAATACAGCAGCAGCATTTTCTCGATGAAGAGTAAGCAACAGTTCAAGAGGGGTCTGTGCTGGGACCTGGGCTGTTCAATGTATTTACAGGCGATTTAGAAAAGGGTGAAGTGAGAAAGCTTACCAAGAATACAAAATTATTCAGGGTAGAAAGGACTAGCACAAACCATGAAGAACTGCAGAGGAATCATATGCGACTGAGCAAGAAAATCCCTCAAAAGATTTATAGCAGAACTGGCAAATGTTCAGGGAAAGGCAGGACAGAAGATCAAAGGTAGAGAAAGCTGCTGTAGGAGGAACAAATCAGCAAGGTAGAACAGAGCAGTCTGTGAAAGAGGTGACTTCTGGGTATGTGAAAAAGGCCTGCAAAACTGTGACTGAGGGTAGGGAGGTTGGGTAAAGATTGGTTGTGCACATCTCTAACAGTACCAGCACTAGGGGACATCAACTGAAGCTCGTAGGAGCCAAGTTCAAAACAACAATGAAAGGGCAGCAGGAACTCCTCAACAACAGGCATTGCAGATGATATAAGTTCCCGGTGGCTTCAAAGGAAGGCTGGACATATTCTCACAGAGGGCAATTCCCCAGGGACCACATCTGGCCATGAAGTGTCTGAGCTCAGAAAAGTGAAAGCTGGGAGAACATTAGGTATCACACAGACTTATCCTGCTCAGACTCTTCTCTAGGTCTTCACCTATGGACATTTTTAGGAGAAACATCTCTGGGCTAGCTCTACATCACTGAGATTACCTCCTAAAAGCACTAAGATCTCTCCTACAATAAGCTTTCAACATTTTTCTGGATTAACTCACCTCTGGGGTTCTGTGTTAAATCTGCCATTTTCCTTAGCTCCTTCCTCCAAAATTTTATAATTCCATCTGAAATGCACATTTTTAAAACATTCACAGCTCTCTTCATAGCAGAGGCAAGCTTGACTGCACCTCCCAGGTTCACAAATAAGAGCACAAACACAAAAGAGCACAACCACAATTTTAACCTAACTCACAAGTTCTAGGCTACTCTCCTGGTGATTTTAAGGCATGGCAGCAGCAATAAAGATCCATGCACAGTTCGTTTAAATTAAAAAAAGGCCTTACAACCGGAAAATCCTGGCACTGCGACATGTTGTCTCAAGGATGCAAAAATGCTCTGAGAAAGAACTGTGTGGCACACATAAGGACAAGGGAGATCTCAAAGACATCCAAGAAATGATTTGTGAGCTCTATTTCAGTCATTCTCCTCTGCTAAATATTGAAAAGAGGAAGAAACACTGTTGAAATGTGACACTATTTTACACAAGAAGTGGTTCGAGATCTGTGGGGGAGGGGAAAAAAAAAAAAAGAAATTAAGTGGTAGTAGGAGTCCAGTCATGATATAGCGCTGAGCAAGGCCTCCTTGTACTTAATGATTTTTCCCACTGAATGCTGCCTGGATTCTCCAGCAAATCAGTATGCCAGGCAGGGGAGAAACTGTACTGCAGCAAGAAAAGAAGAAAAGGAAAAGGCTGTCATTTTCTATTTGCGCATTTCTGCTGCAAAAGGAGAGATACCATAGAGGTTATCCCTTAAAGCAGAGCTCACTTGGTATTTTTGGTTCCCTTCTCACAACCTTCACGGGGAAGATAACAAACAAAACAGCACTGGGCAGATCTTCTGCAGGAAGACATATTGCTCCTGCTGAGCAGCAGCATCCCACCTTCTTACCCTGGAAAAAAAAAAAAAGAAAAAAGAAAAAAGAAAAGAGATTTAATGAAATCCTGAGGCACTTACAGGTCATGGTTGTGGGACAGCTGGCCCCTGTAACCAGATTACAACCCTGGTGTCAGCCATGGGGCCAGCACGGCACAGGCACAGTGTCTGAGGAGCATCGTGCCGAGATGCAGGAGAGCCACAGTGCCCAGACCTTCCCAGGGTGCCCCCTGCACAGTCCCTGTCCTGCTTTTCCAGCCCTGCCTGCTCTGCTCTAACATCCCCCTTTCTTCCTCGTGTGCCTTATTAGCAGAACCAGGGGAAGAGGGTGAGGGGGGCCAAGGTATTTTTTCGCATTCCTCAGTGTTGAACCACACATTAAAATTGTCTACATAAATGCACAGAGATTCATTCCCCATCTCCTTTCCTTCACGCAGCACCGACAAGTTGTCCAGTTCCCAAGATTAACAAAGCTGTTTTCCTCCTGGCTGATGTCTACAGCCCTAGCGACCTCCTGGTCCCAGTGCACCACCTCCAGCCTGTGGTCCCCTACCATGGCGTCCCCCTGGAGCCTCCACACACCCTTCTGGCAGTCTCCACATCCCCCCACCTCACCCTGCTCCCCTCAGGCAGCTGAGCCAAGGGCAGAACCGGCTGCGAGGGGTTTGGGCCCTGTGTGCTGCACGGGGAAGCCACTGTGCTCCTGCAGAGCCCCTTTTTTTCCTCCCCTACAGCCCACCACCTTCAAAAATTCAGAACTACTCCGTGTCTTTTGAAACACTGTGCCTCCATCGGATTTGCTCAAGTGAGCAGTGGGCTCAAAAATTGCACCTGGGGGAGGGGGGATAGGCAGCCTAGAAAGACAGAGTAGCTGTGCAACCTTCTTTTCCTTTGGGAAGTTTGGCTGATGTTCCCACCCTCTGGGTCTGGAGATTTCATTCAGCCGATCATCTAATATTTAGCACACTGAATTTTTTAAGGCTATTATTCCACCAACTTGAATACTTTCTGCTTCCCTGACACTTGAATATACTCTGACTGCTGAGTTCAGACAAGGTTAGAGTTTGGTGAGCAAGAGGAAATAAAATAGTTCTCCCTGGTTTCCCATTTATTTCCCTTTTAAAAAAAATCCCAGTAAAAATAGAATTCCCTCAAGGAGGCTTCAAGAAGTACTTGAGGTCCTTTATTATGAATTGAAAGGACCTACAGGAAAAAAAAAGACGGACATTTTCATTTAGAAAAATGACACTTAATAGAGAGAAACATGCAAAGCTGTAAGCAATCAAGCCACATGCCCTTAAGGCCATGATTACACTGCACCTCACTTCAGCTGGAGGCCACTTTACTGGGGTGTCTCATTTACTCCAATGACTACTGCTTAACTTGAGTAGTATTAGTAGAAGTCCCATGTAACTGGGCACAAATTTAGCTGGAGCCAATGAAATGGATAATGTTTAACCAAGTATTAAGCAAGCGAGGAAGCTTCATCTCTTTTTGATTGATAGAGGAAGAAAAGATCCACAAAATAAACACAGGCAAAATGCAACGAATTCCACTTTTACTCTTAGTTTCCTTTAAGCTCATTTATATTATTTTCATGACTTTCAGGCTTACTTTATAGGAGTAAGCCTGAGGTATGGGAGGTCAGACTAGATGGTCACATCCAGCCCTGTTGAAATTGAAGTCTGCAAAGTCCCAGAAGACACAATTCTTACCAAAACCCAGGCAGCGGTGGGAAGGATTTGCATTCATGTGCAACTCAGACAACAGGCTGGAACACCCACCCTTCAGCATGAAAGCGCAAGCACCTGCCACCTTCACCAGCAACCAGGGGCTTGTTTTGAAAAGCCCGGAGGCCAGGTCCATGCCTACCTCCCACACAAAACCTCCATGTCTGCTGAGCAGATAACTGCCTCTTAAACCTCAAAGGGCCCCTCCCTCTATATCCTAAAGAAAGTGATTCGTAAACTTGGGTAGATCACCAACAAAAGCAGTGACATAACCCTGAGGGTAGGGGCTAAAAAGAGTCAAACCGGGCTGAGGTATAAATTTACCTTATCACTGTAACAGACAGTGCAACTAGCAGCCAAGAAAATAAAAAAAAAAAAAAAGAAAGCCAAATGGGAGCTTTTTGCAGATTCAGCACAAGAAGTCGGAACGTCACTATACAGTAAAAGCACAGCCCGCTTCAACCCACTTTGTAGAAACCTTCTTTTGTAGAAACCTTCTTTTCCCAGGCTAACCTCCAGTCACCTAGGGTGCATCCATGTCCACATCTATTTTTCCTGAAATGGCTCCTTCTGGCCCTGCAGCCGCCTCCAGTGGAGCAGGGCCCACAGCCGTTCCTGCTGGCCACAGACAAGGAGCAGAGCCAGCACCTACCCCTGCAGCACAGCCGGTGGCAGGCAGATAGGCAACACCATTGACTGTGTGGAAACAGGGAACACAACAGGCAGTATCAAAGAAAGAGAGAAAATTTGCCGTGAAATAGAGAAGACTTTATGCGTCGTTTTTAGAGAGTTCTTGCCTGTGCTATCTCAGTAAATGTGAATGGGATGGGAATGCCACCAAGAGCTTCAGGTGTAGAGGAAAAAGGCGTCCAGAAGGCAGAATTACCTCTATTACTTACTAGACACTTGGAGTTACCCTGAATTAGTGGTAGTCCTGCAGTCCTCATCCACTGAAGAAAAAAAAGGGGGGGGTGGGAAAAGCTTAACAAGGTAACCATTAATACACTGTACATTGCCTCTGGAAAAGGCAGTGTGAATGCAGTGTATGTAGTGAGCAAGGCTAGACCGGCACCCAAGAAAGCTTTACACAAACATACAGATCAGGCTTGCTCCTGCCCAGCCATCTGTAAAGGTCTCTCCCTTAAGCTGCCCTTTGCATGCTCCTGAGCAATCGCACTCACATGGGGGGGTTTGTTGTAATGAACGAGGAAATGAGGTGGTATATTTTTGCTGCTGAAAGATCATATGTACACTGAGGCAACGCGTCATTTTCTATTTCTACCCTATAAAGCCACAAGATGTGAAAAACAGTACACAGATGTTCACATTGCACTGGAGTTCTTAATATGTGAATAGCTGATAAACAACATAACTTTTGAGGTAAGCAGAGCTTAACTAGTTGCTGACATTAGAGTCCAGCCTGGACACACAAAATGAAGGAAACATTTGGTGGGTTCAAAATATGCATTTCCTTCTGTGTCTGCAATGATTATAAGCACTAAGGCAAACTTCCACAAGATAGATATAATCGTGGCCTTCAAGGCCCATCCAGATATCTGCACGGGGCTAAACATCAATATTAAATTCAATGTTGAGAGGTACCAGCTCCATTCCCAGGGTACAAGCTGGACTGAGGAGAAGGGAGGTCAGCGAACAGCAGCAGTTCTCTGTAACAAATCTTTTGAGGCACATGCAAATCATTGTCAGATGTAGTCTGAGCATTCTTGGAGAAAAAGAAAAAAGTTCTGCTGAACAAGGTGCAGAAACCTTAATATTACCTGTCTCAGCTGATGTTTCATTTCAGATTGGATTCACTCTTTTATTGCCTGATTTTAAGATTTGTTATCTTTTCTAATGCTTTTTCTTTTTTCAGCCTTGTTTCAGCTCTTCCCTCTTCCTCTATCAAGTGTGCACACAGGGCTGTATATCTACCAGCCGTGCTTCCCTCCAGAACTTCTCTTCAGCTTCTCTTCTGCTTTCAGTACATTTTTCTTTATCCCTCTTGCTCCATCTCTTCTTCCCAGCTTCTTACCTTCTTTGTTCCAGTCCTCTCCTTTGATGGATCACTTCCCTCTTCTCTCCACTCACTATATTTTTCTCTCATAGCCTAAGATTTTACTTAGTTTTCCTTTTCATTTTCTAACCTTTCCTGCCTTAATGTTTCCATCTCCCACCCCCAGTATCGCCCACAGAGCACCACAGGAACAGCCTTCACCCTGACAGTCTCCCTCACGATAAAAATTGTGAGGTTTGGACTGACTCAATTTACAAAGTGTCTTCAGAAGAAAGGGAGCGGGCTTTTTTTTTTTTTTTTTTAAATGAAATCCCTTGTTCCTTCATCTTCATTCTCCTTAGCCTTATCATCCATCAAAGCAGTCAGCCCTTTATAAAATGAGCTGTGAGGGGAGTCTGTTGGCAGGGAATCTGCTCTGGCTGGGAAGCTGCCAAAGGCTGCAAAAGCACTGACAAACATCACGGGAGAGAGAGAGAGAGAGAAGGAAGCTGTGCCCAGTCTCTCAGAAATGGGTTAGTATTACAAAAGGGAAAAAAGGCAGAGAGATGTTTCAGAAAGAGTTAGTGTCTCTAATGCAAAGCCATCACATTTTGGAAAAAGAGTGATTTAGAAATGATTGCTTTTCTCAGCAGTTCCCAGTCCAGAGCTAGCACTGCTCCTCTCCCCTCCCTTCCAGCCTCAAATACAACCAACAGCTGCTGTTCAAGTCCCCACAATGTTGACAAAGCAAGAACTCGGCATCAACAAAATTCTCTCCACTTGGAAAACAGCCTTCTGTCAATAAGTATTTGTGAAAACACATGTAAAGAGTCTCCCAGGGGTAACCAAATTATAATATTTAACTCTGCCGAAGCCCTTCTATGCAAAATTCCACTTGAGTGTCCATCCAATGTGCCACATGCTGACATCCAGAGAGAAAGTGAGTAAAGCAAGTTAGAGAAATAATATTTGTATGCAAGTACTACAAATCATTCAAAGCCACTTAGTTACATTTGCTTCTGGCCTGGAAGCGAACATCTGTTCCCATGGCTACTTTTTCCATTCGTGCTTCTCATTTCTTTTCAGTAGTTTGCTCTGTCCATTCATAGTATCTTGGCTTCATTAGGCTATAAACAATTTGGCATCCACCACCCAGCACCTGGCAGACTGGGACTTCAGCACTGACAGAAGCCTGGGGTGCTATAACTGTGTAGACAACTGGTGAAATAGCATGACATTCACTAATGAAAAAGATGTATTTAAACAATAGAATATGAAAGTAGAACACCATTTGACCCCACACCCTTTCTTTTTCCTCTCCCTTTATCAGCGTGAAGGAAGAGGCTCAGGTGAAGCACATTTTTAGCCTGCACCTTGGGAATTGTCTGTGCTCTTTATCCCAGTGTCAAATCAGCGTGAAGTGCTTCTCGGTCAAAATGGTCTGCTCGTTACCACTAGAAGCTTCAAATCACTTTGCCCCAGAGGAAGGGATTACACGAGATGAAGGTTGGGACATTTACTTACTGGAAAGAAAACTCATAGTAAGTCTGGGGCTTCCAGGTTCTCAGGAAGCTGGTGTGAACAAGCCCAGCATGCACAGAGGTTACCCAAAGGACTCTAAGGCTGATCTGGCCTTAAATAGGAGCAACTTAAAGTGGGGTTTGGAAGCCAATAGGACTTGAGCTCACTTTCCTCTCTACAAATAAACTCAAGAATCGTCCGCAAGCATGCAAAGCAAAATAGGGGAAACTTGTAGGTCTTTTGCCTCCTCCAGCAGTTCACAGAGATAATATCACCATGTCACCCAGGTCCAGAGAACTGAAATAGCATACTAATGAGGGCAGCACCTCAGGTAGGGGTCTCTGGATCAGCTGATGACTAATTAACAGGATGTACCTGCTATGTATAAATGTAAAGATGGTCTGTCAGTAAATCTACGTTCACGTGCCACATTCCTGTGGTGCTAAATATTTTCCCTTTCAAGTTTGAAGGGTAGAAGTCAGGACTCAATATGCCACTTGTGTCAGGTGTTGCTATGGTTGTGGAGCCTCCAGCCAAAGCCAGCAGTCTTTGGCTGCAGAAGTTGAGGACTGAGTAGATATTCACAGGGCACTTGAATCCCAAACCCGGCTGTTACACTTAAGTAGTTGCACTCTTTGTTATAGCATACTTATTTATGACTGGGCATATGGTATTTCTTTCTATCCCTTAGTAATTCCCAAATGATCCTTAATTTCCTGAAAATCGTCATGCATCATATTGGCTGTCCTCTCCAGGCAAATGTTTCTTCAACATGGGGACTGTTCACCAAGACAGACATAACCTACTTTAAATTTTTCAATGGCAAATCCCTTGCTGTTTAACTCAGAAATATGGGGTTTGCCCTTTTATAAAATACGCTGAATCTTTTTAAAGATCTCCTAACATAAGTTTCTGAACAAATAACTCGTGACACCATCTAACAACATTTCCCTTGTACAAAGACTAACATTCAAGCTGATTTGTACAATATTTAGACTTTTTCCCTCAAATTTAGTTTGTATTTAAAACAGATCATGTGTGTTTCTACATATTTAATGACTGTGACTCATATAACCTATTTCATCTGAGTTTGGGGGGAGGGGGCTGTTTTTTGTTATTATTTTTACTACCAAACAAGCCTATTTTGGTGAGGAGAGAAACCCTGGATCTTCTGGACCGCACAAACATTTTAAGAAAAGTTAGTGTTCATCCAGGTACACATGAATAATTCATAACGCAGCCTCATTTTTAGCACCATAATAAAGTCAGCCCATTAATTTGCAAATCCATTTTTGCATTATTCATTTTCTTCTAATTGCAGAAATTCTTAAATAAAGTGGGGAAACACGGCAGTGCTAGGAATTGTTAGAAGTTAGAAACAAACATTTTCCCATTTAGAACTAAGCCATGAACAGAGGCTCATTTTCCAGTCTGTGATGTTTGACCCCAGGGCTAAACACAGCTTGACCTTCTTAGCTCAGTTTTTGTGGAAACATGGCTAGTGCAATCACACTCTGTGTGGTTGAATTGTGTGTGTGCGCTAGAGGTTTCTTAAACCCACAGGCCAAATTCAACAAAAGAGCAAAGTGCCCTTAAGCAGGTTCAGTAATTTTCAGTTATTTCAAGTTGCTTGAAAAGAGATAGCCACACTAGGTAGCCACAAAGAAAAGGACACATTTTCTTGCTCTAGCTGGCTATGCATTTGATTAGAAACCAGGGTAGCCCTCTGGAACAGAGCTAAAAAATGCCCCACTTACAAGAAAAGCTCATTCAGCTCTCTCTTTAATTTCAGAGGCTGCTGTCTAGATCAGAAGAGAACATATATATTGGCAAGCATCAACTTTGAAATATAGTCAAACATCTGGGTTTATGCTACGATACATCCATATTCTCTGGAATAAAGCAAGGTACGACATGTAAAAGTAATGCCAATGAGAGAGACCTACCCTAGCGATCCTCACTCTGTGACTTCAGTTGCAAGTATTTCTGTCTAAAATACAGCGACCAGTCAAGCAGTTCATATTTTTCTTCCAATGTCCTGACCCAATAAAGCTGGATGTTCCAGCCAACTGCTGCTGATGGGAAGGTTAGACAGGCCAATAATTCCTGATAGTTCTCTCTTGTTTGCCATCTACCTTAAGTCCAGATAATGTCCATTTATCATGGCATTAAAAAAAAAAACAACACACAAAAATAACCCCAAAAAAACCCAAAACACCTCACACCATTGAAGTGCAGCTTTGCAATCAAAGCAGTGCTTCTACTATAAAATGTTTTGTGAAGATACTTGTCTCTCACAGCACTACCTCATAATTCCACTGTGTAGAGATTTTTCTGCCCCCCTGCAAAAACATGTCATAAAGAAGCCCTACAGAAAACCCACAAGAAGCATGCTGGGAAGTCTTGAAGAACTCCAAGCATTGCTTTCAAGAGGGTAGATAAATACCAGTTTGACTGTTGCAATTGCTCATTGCTTATTTAGCAGCGTCTCAGAGGAGTCAAGGCGTGTGTTCAAATTCAAACAGGGCTATAGCTGTATTCAGCAATTTTGGCAGCCAGCCAGAGTTACCAGAAAGGATTGATATACATGTACTCACATGCCAGCTGTGAAAACTTGTTGAAGGCATTGGGTTAGGTATCAACTGCTTTCTATATCTGACAAAAATAATGCCCAACAACAATTTTAACAGATGCTGAAAGCTACACCTCAGCTCCACAACTTTGTCCGCACTGGCATTAATGGCAAGATTGCCATGAACCTGAACAGGATCTTAACTTTGTGCCAGTCACAGGTAATTTTCCCACACAGGTTGTGCGGTGGAGTCAGACTAAGTACAGCCCCTGCCTGTGAAAGGAGGCCAGGTTTCTGTTAAGACCAAAACATTCATTATTTGTAGAGGTTTTGCATCTCATGCTAACAGTTAACATTTTGGATTTTCTCATTTTCGTGAAGAATAGCATATAATAAAGATGTGTAGTAAGAGAGCCTGCAATGTAAGTGATCCATATGGGTGTATATCTAATAAGAAGTTGTACATTACTTGGAATCTCGCCCTATAGGTCTCTGCTTTAAAGAAATATTTAGGCTGGAAGAATTCTAGGAGGTAACGGAGTTGCTACTTGTACTGTGTTGCTGCAATGGTACAAGCACAAAGCAAATAACTTGCCTTTTGTTCTCTTCAGGGAGGCTGGAGCCAAGAAGTAGCACTAAGTGCTCGCAGTCCTGGGCTAAACGCCCCTTCCCTGCAGCCTCGTCTCTTCCAGTTAAAAATATCTCTGGTTTTCCTCCAATTAAATATTAAGCTTTTGCTTTGAGAAAGCATTTGCAAGAAGCTAAATGCAGTTCCAGCATTAGGATTTTGAGGATTAGCCACTACATTTTTTTGAAGAGGACTGTCAATTCTCTCCCTCACTCTGCACAGCTCCCACCAAGGAGCATTAAGCCTCAAGAGACATTTCTGAGGATGCTCCTAAAGCGGTGCTGGAAACCCAGCTTCAGCTACTACAAGGTAGTAGGAAGGCCACGCTGTAGAGATTTCCAAATAAAAACTTTTGGGATACACTTCAAACACAGAGCATATCATCCACACAATCCTGTTGCTTTCCCCTCGTGGACATCAGTAGGAGTAACAAACTCTGAGACCAGCCCCAGCGTGAAGAACACTGTCCACCAAAATGACTTGGAGGGCACCCAGGACATACCGTGTGCACACACGTGTGAAGAACTGGGTCACCACTACTCCTTCCTCCCTTTTTTCTTCTGCAGGCACTCTGCAGCATGAGGTAAAATCCTGCAACTAGATCAGCAGGATAACAGCATTACAAAACCCATCAATAGATCAAGTGCTCAGGGACACAGAGGTCTAAAACACATTGCGAGAGCCCTTTCTTAGCCAGCAGTTCCCCATTCATCTTATCTGCAGTTCAGTGAAGCAAAGTATTCAATCAGAATTAATTCTTACTGTATAAAAAAAATGAAAGATGGTACATTTAGAAAACCTTAGCGGAGCTTTGTATCAATAAGAGGCAAGCAAAAGGAAGTTTCTCTGCATTAGATGCAATTAAAAAACAAGCAAACAAAAAGACAAACAAAAACCCAAAACCAAAAAAACCCCAAGCAACAAAACCCACAGACGTGTCATAGCTCTTTTGAAAGAGCCCTTCAAACTAGCTACATTTGGGCAAAGCTGGGGTCATAAAAGTACTCATGCCTCAGAATATGTTCCATCACCATCCACACTAAAAAAAACACCCACCGAGAGCAACTTTTCTCCTCCAACTATAAAAGGGGCAGATGAACTATTTCTTCAAGATCTTAGTGCTTTGGGATGACTTTCTTTGGATGAGAAAATTCCCTGTGCTGACCTGCAGTTGCAAACTTTCACCAAAAGACTGGGGAAGGGGAACTGCTCATGTATAATACAAGGATGATTTGGGTTAGCTGTCATGAAAGTCAGGTTTCTTTTTATTAGTAGAAAATGAGACACGGGGTCTGGGCTATGCTCACTCCACACGAATAGAGTGGGCTTTTATCTCCAAAGGTCTGAATCTCACTGCAGTCTCCAAACCCCTGAGAGGCCCTAGGTGGACCCCAGGGCATAGCTGAGGAGGACTCATCCTGCACCAGTGAACATGGCCACAGCAGTAATGCTGCAGCACCAGCTGCCAGGGACCCCTGAGAAAGCAGACAGATTGACAGATTGAGAACAGAGTTTTCCACCTGGAAACTCTGCCCTTCAAATTTCTCTCTGCTCAAGTCTTCCCAACTTCCCAAACCTTTGCTCCGTGTTTTCTTAACAGACCATTGACCGTTCCCCTTCTTTCAAAATGCAGCCTCTTTTCTTTGATCCTGTAGACAGCTGGTTTCAGCAAAGCTTGGATTCCTTCCTGCACACAAGGAGAGGCAAGCCCACACCTTTTATATCCCAGAAGACCATCATCACTGCAGGGGTTTCCAGGAGGACAGGACTCTAACTTTATCTTTTGCTTTAGTTTTCAGGAAGCAGTTGGGTATTCCCTGTGCCAGAGGCAGAGCGGGGCTGTCTTTCACTTGCCCAGGAGCTCCTCGGGCTCCTCCAGCCTCCTGCTCCCCATGGTGGTGAACCTGGGCTTTCAGGCTGGACTGCTCTCCGATGCAACTTGGTTAGTCGTCATCCCCCACACAGTCTGGCCTGTGGAGCTTTGTCTTCACTACGTGTTGAACTGGGTAACAGCTTTTTGCATGACTTCCAACTTTTCGTCCCTGGTTAGTCTGAGGAGGAAAAGGCACTCCATGTTGCCTTAATCATCTACATGCGATGCAAGTGACAGAAAGAGGCAGGATAAAGGTGAAGGATTCAAGGAGATATAAAACCCCTGTTAAAACCTAAATGCCAACTCGGGAAAGGTCAGCAAGAAGAAATCCTATGTAGAAGTGAAACAGGGCTGAGCAGGAAAGCTTACATACATTTTCTGCTTGGCTGGAAAAGAACAGGGTTCTAAATCACAGTTTTTGGTACCAGTATTATATGGGGGTGGGGAGGAAGATTTTTGTACAAATTCCTTCCATCCACCATCCCTTCTCTGTGTACGTGTATTTTCTGGGAGATGTTGGGGGGGATACTTTTTTAGCTATGTAGGTAGCATCTGCAGAATTTAGACCAGAAACACACATCTAAGGCATCCCAAGGGAAAGCTGAAGGTTGAACCTGAATACTTCAAAGCATGCCCCTTTTCCTCCTCCTCACGCACGCACTCCTCACCTCTGCAGACACTAAACCTGTACCATATTTCAAAATAAATGCTCAAACCTGAACAAACTTGGCACCAAGACAGAGGACGGTACTTAACCTTGCTTCATGGCTGTGTGGCACAGCTCTGCAGGAGGCAGGCAAGCTGCAGAGCCACGTCCCCTCCTCTTCAGCACATCACACAGGGTGACCCAGGTGGTGGCTACGTGGAAGCCACAGTCCTTAGGAGAGTTACAGGCAGAGCCAGCCAAATACCAAAACTTCAGTGCTGAGCTGTTCTGAAAACTCATCCTAGTACTTTCTTCACGCTATTTAATTTGCCTTCTATAGTAAAACCACCACCTAGGAAGAAAATCTTATGCGTCAATCAAAAGTGGAAGTTTCACACTTGAAATCTCTTTCAATCATCTGCAACTTCTACTTTAAAACAAATATTCAGATTTCTGAACGGCTGCCTGGTGCCGTTCAGTGAGTGTCCTCCACGTAAAGAGCAGTTGACACCACACTGGAGGGATGTGTTGGGAATCTGTCTCTTGCCTTGCTTCAGGCCAAAACAAGTCATTGGTTAAGGTCTGAATATGCTTGGGAAGAGGGATATATAGTATCGGGCTGGTTCTGTTCAAAGGTTTTTGTTTGTAGTGTGAGAAACTTGCTTAAAATACTACTATTCAGTTGCCCGAATCTCTTTGAAGTTTAGTAGGATTTGTTAGCGTACCCTAAAAATGCCAGCCATGGCTAATTAAATAACATATATGCATTTTCCAAGTATTTGAATCTGAGGTAAAATGTGATTTTATATACAAATCCCTCTACTATATGGCATCCAGCACATGGAAACAAAAGTACTAGAACAGTTTTTTTATGTTGCCAGTCAGATATACTGAAGGCAAGAACAACACTCCACATACATACCGTTTACAAGCTGTTCACACAACAATCCTCACTTATATATCCATCTTTCAGGAGCCTAGATATTCAATGCATAACACGAACATAACATTTGAAATGATTTCGTATTGTATTTGAGGAAAGCACCGATTTTTCTCCCATTAGCAGTTCCCATAGTAACTAACATCAGCGAAGGAGGGAGAAATCCAATGCCACAGGAATCCGATGTTTTCACATAAATAGGCAAAAGGGATGAAGAGGAGGCAGAGACGCAGAGCTTCCATTCAAAGCTGTTTGGGAGAGCCCATACAGCTCACTGCCAGTGAATAAAAGTTTGTCAGGAGAGTTTAGCAGGGGAAAAAACCTGGTCACATAGTCGTGTAACCAGTCCTGCAGCCAGCACAAAGTTGCTCACCGAGGGGATTTGGCAGAGCTTTGCCTGAAGGAGCCTCCAGTGCCTTTCCCACTACCCAGGGTGCAGCACCCCGTTCCAGTCACACTGTGTGACTCCTGCCTATTGCTTTAACTGAAGTCTCGAAATGCAGTAGGTGACCTTATGCAAGGATCATTTAAAAATAGAGCGATAATGATTGCTTTAGAATATACACACTTGCATAACACACTCTACAACTAGCCATATTGAGAAACCCAGTGTTGTGGATGGCCTTCGCTGCAGAGCCTAGTTATTCCTACCAGAAAAGCTAATCTCCATCTCAGGTCCCTGAAGCAGGCAAGGAAAGAGACTGTACAAAAGCAGACAGAGGATTTGACTGGGATGCAATCGAATGTAGGAGCTAGTGAATTCCAGGGCACAGGTCCATGAAACAACTGCATGCTCACTTTTCAACAGGTATATTTTTCAAGTACCCACAGAGAGCACAAGCCATCTCCAGGAACCTTCACGCAAGTCTTCCTTCCTTTCCATTTAAGCCTCATGCTCACACACACAGCATCTGATACAAATTGGCGGATGAAAAGAAAACAAAAACCTAACAGCCAAGCAAGCTAAATAACGGAGCGTCTTCGAGTGGCCTGTCAGAGACCTGCAGCACAGGAGTTGTGGAGCTCGTCCCATGGCTCCAGTCAATGGTGGTTCCACATGTCAAAACAGAAAATGCTAATAGGAACCTATAAATCTGGCATCTGAGCAGGGCTCTGCCACAGGCATTTTCCTGTTTTGCAGCACTGAGTTCAAGAACTGCAAGAAGCTAGGAAGGGTTATCACACAGACATTTCCATTCAAAAAAAATTCACTAGTTTCTTAAAAGCAGCCAGCCACCGTAATTAAGCTGACAGCCTATTACTAGAATTTAACTCGTCTTACAATACTATTGTTTATCAAACATATTCTGCACTAAAGTCAGCTTGAAGCCCAGCATACACTTGTGAAGGGAACTACAGCCTCAATTATTTAGCAGTCATCAACTCGATATATAGCTCACATTAATTCAGTGCAGACATTTAAGTCTAAAGCACTGTTCTCGCGGTCAAGAAAAATGCACTGAACAACACAGTTGCAAAATGCCGCATCACATTTAACACAGAAACAAGTTAGATACAGGAACTTAAACGGGAGAAGCAAAAGGCCACTAACAAAGTGATACAAACTCTGTATCATTTCTTGTGGATTAAGCTGGCAGCAGTTGCTGCAGAGGTTTGAGCACACCTCACCCGATCACCTGTCTGAATGCGATGAAATATATACAGCGAGCATACTGCTCCTTTATTTGGCTGTGTTATCTCTTCTGAAGCAAAAGCCTCCAGACTTTCCCGCGCCTCTCAAGGTCAACGTACGGCAAGTTCTGAATATGCATCAGTCCTCGAACAAAATCACTGGCTGTCCTTGTTTCCTACACGTTCACCCGCATGCGCACACTCGCACCCCCTCCCCATCCCTCCTGCATCCCAGCAGCAGCCCGCTGCTTGCCCCAGAGCTCTGCCTTACCATGCAGGCTGAGCCCCACACCCTGCACCAGCCCCTTTCTCTCTCGAGATCGAAATCTGAACCCTGACACCTGGTTTCTTTTCTAACACAAAGAGAAGCGAGCCTTGCAAGGGAGGCAGAGCTGGTTAAATCCCCCCGGATGGCATCAGTAGCAGGAGGGATTATGCCTGGAATTGTAATGGGTCACCCAGAAGAGAGCGTTGCAAAGTGCCAGTCCCGTGGTTTTATGAATGCGGTCCACAGAGTCCCCTGACTTCTGGCTTTTTCTAAGGCAGGCTGTAAATCACTGCCATCTAGTTCAATGCACACACTGAGAGAAAAGGTCCATTTCTTTCTCACAGCACTGCCTGAGCACTCCCGAGGGCTAAAGGAAAATATGATGCATTCATGCACAGAAGTATTGTAATGGGTGCTAATCAAAGCAAAACCACAGAATGGGGGCACTCGCTTGCCTGAAATCATTGAATGGACATTTTGTTATAACACATGAATGACCTGGGGTATTTCCCCTCTCAAGAAAAAAAAAAGTATGAGAGAAACGGCTGACTTCAGTGCTAAAGAGTTCACAGAATGGTTTCTCAAGTTAATTTAAATCATATTTAATAATGAATGTTAGAGGGGAAAATGCCTTGACATGCTTCTTGTATGGTAAAATGCTATCTATAAAAGAAGACCCATTCATTGAGAAATAGGATTGTGTGGAGGGAAATGTTATGTTAAAATGATGCTGTTTGAAGTGGGGGGGAGGTCTTGTCTATTTTTAGGATGTAAGGAAGTAAACTCCCTGTCGCAAAGAACTAAGCAACACAGAAATAATTTTCATTTCCCCAAGCTCAGACATTTTGATGCCAGCTGTGATCTCTATAAGAATTTCAGCCTCAGAATTCATGTCAAATGCTGCTTTGCTATGCCAGGTTGTAGTAATTTAATTTCTGCTGCCTCTGGCTGCCATCCTCCTCCCCAGAGCCAGAAAAAGTCAGAAGAGTTGACCCACAGAAAAGAGGTGCTCAAAAATCCCTTTCTCCAGAAAAGGTTATACTAATTTGGCTTCTGTGCTCCCATCTTGCCAGCACAATCACTGTTCTTACCACATCCTGGCCCCACACCATGGTTCTCCGTTCCCACCAGCAACAACCTGGGTGCTCATGTTCTCTCTACAACCCGTTTTCTGCATACTCTGGGGTGCAAGGGTACAAGTCCTTTCCTTTGGTAGCTGTTAGTTTGCCTTTGGATGAGGAATACAATTGATTTGCATTTACTAAGGAAACTAAAGGTCACTACCCATCAAGGTCTATCATCTATCTTTCATACTTCTCTCTACAGCAGAATCTTAATAGGTAAGCACTGATTCCTCCTTTATTACTGAAATCATTGATCAAAACTATCAATAAGGAGGGCATCAGTGTTAACGCTCTCTCCGAGACAACAGCATCTGCTGAGCTGGTTTGTGCTCCCTGATGAACATTACCACTGCGGCATGAAGACTAAACAGATGCAACCATACATCTACACCAGAGCCCTTTCTCCATTCAAAGCCACTCTGCTGATTCTGTTGTTGGTCTGCCTTCTGCATAGCTGTGCAACAGACTGAGCAGAGAATAAAACCCCTTTCCAGCCCACGTGCACCTTTTTAAAAAGCTATCTCACCAGGACAACAGTGGCAAGTCTGACCAGTCACTCCAAACCAAAGGGCAAAGGTTGCCTGCAACGGCCACAGAGGAGAGATTTACCGGCGATCAGGCAACTTTCTGGTGAATTTAACATTCAGGACAGAGGTGAGATTTTTCATGGCCTTCAGCAGTTCAAAAATTGCTTCTGGCTATACTATGACAAGCTGCCTGCTCATTCTCCCTTGGAGCTGCTGCCCCTGCGCTGGAAGGCTACAGAGAGCATGAGGTGACTTAACCCTCAACTCACTCTCACAAACAAGTCGTGCCCAATCTCATAAGGACTTCCCCACTTGCTTCCAGAGGCCACAAACCCCAACAGAAGGGCAAAGCAAATTATTTGGGACTATCATCTCTTCATCTGACCTGCAGCAAACTTATTTTGTCTTCTATAGTCCTCATCAGCACAGAGGTGCAAGCTGGAGTCAGCCACCCTCAAGGCTGCCAAAGTGACCAGAGGTAGCAGCAACTCAGATCTCACCCACACTGCAACACCTGTACAAGCATCCAGGCATGTAGCTGTGCTGTCTGGGGTGCAGATGTGGTGAGATACCCTCCCATGGCTTTTTAATAGTCTATTTTGAACAGGTGGTTCTAACATAAGTTCCCTGTGTCTCACAGCTGAAAGCTTTTTTTGTAAGTCCCAGCAAATGGCTGAACAGATTTGTAAGCAACTCTTCCAGGCAAAATTTCTAGGTTATGGTGATGAAAAAAAGCTACAGAACCTACAGAAGCCTTGTGGAAAGCTCAATACTGACCCACAGAAGACAAAAACATGTTGACTCACTGCTCTGTCTGCTCCTAATAAGAGGGACAGGGAGAGCAGGTAGGCACATGCTGTTTAGCAAAGGAAAAATATTACCTTGGGAGTAAAAGGATGCACACAGGAGACCAAACAGCGGCCTTTTATCCATCTAACTTTCCTTCTGCTCAGACATAAATATGGCAAACACCTAAGTTAGCCTCGGTTACTAATGTCATAAAGATCTCTTCAGCTTCACCGAATAAATACATGGGGTCCCTCCATTACTCAGCCCAGGCAACACCGAGGGAAGCAGCATGCTTACAGAGAGGCAACAGGACTGTGCAAGTATAGAAAATGAGAATTTCCTTGCTAATAAACTTACTGGCTTTGGAGAACAGAATACAACAGGATTAGGTAGAAGAGATGAAGAATAAAATACATGAAGGGTAGAATACTAAAAAAAAGTCCAGGGGTACTCAGAAAACAAACATTGAAAAGTATTCCTAATTCCTTAACTGTTTGCTGAGCTTTTCATCGAGGCAATTGTGCACCTCAGTGATTATTACATCAAGTATCAGATTGTTTTTTCAAACTAGGAATAAGTGTCATGCAAACAATTTCTAAGATTTTCAAATGGGGTAAAACAGATTAACAGAAAAGTATCAGCGGCACTATTCAAAGAAAGTATTACATCAAAGAGAACACAAAATAGAGCACAGGAGAAGGGAAAACAGTTCAGGAAAGGTTTTGAATTTAAAAATACCAAGTCAGAACAACAGAAGATAGGAAGAAAATGGAGTCTCAATAATTTTGTTCCACAGCAGAATCACCTTGTATCTCTATCTTTTCCAGGACAGATTTGGCTAACCTGTCCTAAACCCTTCTAGTGATTAACCACCATCAATATTGCAACTCTGGAATCTATTCCAGTCCTTTGCTATGCTTATTTTAGAAACATTTACTTAGTGTCTAATTTGAATCATCCCTGCTGCACTTCCAGTAGGGTCAAAACCACTACCTCTCACCCTAGCTACCATAACTATGGAAATATTTTATACTCCCGCTCCTCCTCACAGCAACCTTTCACATGTTCAAAGACTGCTCCTTTGGTCCCCCTCCATCCCCCTCCTTCAGATTAATCGACCTCATTCTTTCATCCCAGTAGGTGATGTTTTCGAGCCCTCTAATCATTCTCACAGTTTCTTCACATTCATCCTCCCAGGCAGTTCTTATTTTTCCTTTAAGATTACTGCCCAAAATGAGGTGCAAAGCTCCAGCCTTGGCCCTACTTATTCAGAAAAAGCAGGAGGTATCTGGCTGATCCTGGTGTTTCACCTTCCCTTCTCCCACCAGCTGCAAGGTTGGCCTTCTTCACATGGAGCTGCTGACCCCCTTCAGCCTGTGCTTCCCTGTAAGCCTCAGACCTTCTTCCGCAAGGCTGCTACCTTGGCACTCGCCTCCCTTCTCATACCTGCATCGACTACTGCACGTGTTGCCTCTGGGCAAATATTGACCACTTCCACTTATTAACTACCACTGGGTAGTACCTTGCACTTGTTCCTATTGAACTGTCTCCTTTTGTTTCCCAGCAATTTCTTCAATTTATCAAAATGATTTTGGATCCTAAAAGGAAGAAAACCCAATGTATACTACCCAAATCCCCACTTGATCTGTCCCTTTCACTTTGCCTACAAACCTTTGACACCACCTGAGAGAACAGGTACTCAATAAGATTTGATCCTACACTACAACAATTTCATTTTGACCATTTTTCCATAGCTTGCTTACAATGACATGTGAAATAGCGTCAAATGCCAGCTCCTGCTGATTCTTCCCTACCTGTAAAATGCGCTACCATTTTGTAAAAAGAATTAGACTAGCTTAACACACTTTGGTCTTGACAAATTCATAATGAATACTACTTACGTTCTTGTTACCTCGAGTGCCTACAAAATACTGCTTAACTATTTGTTTCAGAATTTTTCAGAGAACTGATCAGTTAAAAATAATTCTCCTCCTGCTTCCTCTTTCTTTAATTATCAGTATCACCTTTGTCACTTTCTAGTTGCCCAGGACCCTGACTGTTTGTCACCTCTTCTTCTCTTCCAGAGGACAATGGACCCCTATAAGTTTCTCTCCAACAAAATTCTCAACTCTTCCTGCTAGTAAGAAATAAGTCTTTAAGGACTTTCCCCTCCCAGTTGCTTTCACCACCATCTGTATCAAAACTCTCCACCAGCACACTAAAAACCTCAATGAGCCATCTGTGTCCTCCCATCTTTTGTTGTCAACAAATGCCTAGGCTGTTAAACCCCCATTAACAACACTTCCTGCTCTGAAGGATTCTGTGAGTTCGTTTTGCTGGCACGTCTCTGCTGATCCTTACCAGCAAGCAAATTATATTTGGTGATTTTTCAGTCAGGGGCAATTAGCTGTAAATTATCAGGGATCCGATCTAGTTTTCCCTCTGTCCAGCGTCCAGACAAAATAGGAGAAAGGAAGGATAATCACTTATCTGCGTTATGAGCTACCAGACTCCAAGAAGACAAAAACTGCAGTGTCATATCACCAACCCACAGCAGCTCTTCACTCTGCACACCACCTTGAATCATAGAACTCATTCTGTCTGCAAAAGATTCACACGAAATTAAATCTTGTGTCTGAGAACATAAGAAATGCCCTGTTGAGATAGAGCAATGGTCCATCTTTGTCAGCATGCCGAGTCTGGAAGATCCAAGCCACAGTGTGACAGCTAGAGCTTCCTCATTCATGTTTTTTGATGCATGTATAAAACTTGAGCAGAAGAGCAAGGCAGGATCTCACTAGAGCAATGGAGACTTTCCAAGCCAGCTGTGTTTATCCACACTTTCAGTGACCTTGCTCTTTCTCACACTAACTGGCCAATGGCAGAAATCAGACTCACTACTCTACATCCCTGCATCCTCTCCAGCCCCATTTCATAGGTTACATGGGTGATGCACCAGTCTGCTGCCACAGTGGCTACTTGTAACAGTGCTTTGCACAGGCAGAAGTCCAGCAACTTCACCTTGGACATCCTTCTAAACTCCAGGCTAGATGCCCGGACTAGATGCCGTCTAGTCCCAGGGACTTATTAACTTACCTGCTTGGACAAACCTGATCTGTCTCCTATGACCTTCCTGATGGGAAGGAAATGTTGGGTGCAGGAATCTCTCCAGCAGCAAAGACCAACATGAATACACTGAGCTTCTCAGCCACAATGCACTGAGCTCACAGTTGCACTGAGAGCATCTTTCACCTTTGGCTAGCAAGTTGTCTCAACAGCTCCATGTTTGCCTTCCCAGTTCTAACACATTCGAAGAAATCTTCACAAGCATCTGAAGCCCCCTTTGCAAGGCTCTCCAAGTTTTAGGGTTGGTTTTTTTTTAGTTCTCCTAATTGCCTATTGACCTGTCATAATTTATGGGCTTCTCTTCATTTGGGCAATTTTCCCATTTTTTAATATTGATCCTCTCTTTGTGATAACCTCAACTTCTCTATTAAGCCTTAAAGGGACTTTGCTGGATTTATGTTTTCTTTTTAATTGCAACACAAAATCTACCTAAACTTCTAATACAGTAATTTTGAGAATCCTCCAGTTTTCTCACTTCCTGGAGTACTGCTGTCAAGGTTGCTTTGTTCTGTTTTTTGACAAATTGCCTCATTTTTCACACAGTTTCCTTTCTTGAAATTGAATATTCATGTTCTACATTCATTTGGCTTGCTTCTGCTGAAATCTAATCATGCTGAGACACCTGTTACAGAGCAGGTCTCTCATGGCTACCTCTTGAAGCACAACTTGGGACGAAACACAGATCAGCATCTTCTGTTGCAGGTTGCTCTAGGAAGCAGTCACACAGCATGTCAAGTTTTTTCACCTCTACACCTCACCCTGACAAGAGATCAATCCAGTCTATAGATGGATGTTGCAACTACCGACTTCACTGTCTGCTTTACTACTGCATCTCCTCTCACCTCATGTAATGTTTCCTAGTCATATCATGACAATCAGTCACCATCCCAAGCTGTGGAGTGTCATTATGTTCCTACTGTGACACCTTATTATTAGGGTTTCCACTGCACACATCTTTTCCTTGGAACATTTTTCTGCCATTACACTTACTATCCTTCAAATACAACATCACTCCCCCGCCAATATGTCCTGCTTTCTCATCCTGCAAGGTTGGTAGCCTGGCAACACCATATCCCACTGATCATCCTCCTCCCACCATGCCCCTGGGATGACTGCTCCATCAGGATTGCCATTTGAGCCCAGGAATTCTCATTTCTTCATCCCATTTTTTTTTTTAAACACCAAGTACTCTTATAAAAGCAGGGGTTTGTTTTGCCCTAGCCCCGTCGCTCAGCATTGGTGGCCACGGGGGCCTGCAGGCAGTCTCATTTTCCTTGTTCATTACAATTGGGCTTTTTATTTCCCTCCCAACTTTTTCAGAGGCGCACAGCCTGGCCTCATTTTAACCATAGTCACAACAGGCCCCTCTTGTCCCAGAAGCTTCCTTATTTCCCAAAATGCCTTAATCCTAGCTTTCTGCCACATTGCCTCCTCTGTGCAGGCTCTTTACCTGCCTCCTAAGGCTTCTTTATAGCCCTGGCAATACTTGACACAATGCTACAGCAAAGGTCTGAGATACCAGTCTCCTGGGTCCCAGCCTGAAGACAGCCCCCAGAACAACCCTTTATCGGTACCAACAGGGACCACAACCACTAGCTTCTCCCAGTACCCTCAAGTGAACAATTCAAGCCTCTCAAGAGGTTCTCTACCTCTCTGCACAGCAGTCAGGTTCTGATGCACTTCACTCAGACGTCACAGATCTAGTTGTTCATTTTGCCTAATATTAGAGTCTTTCTCTCCATCGCCTGCCTCTTCCTAGCCTTAGAGGCCTCCTGGGTTACAGGAGCACATTGTGATGCCAGCCAGAGGGCTGGTCTTCTCTATAGGGTTAGACCTCAGCTAGGAAGTTCCCTGGTACTCCCCGCTGCTCCAGTCCAGACTTTGGAGAATGAAACTGCTCTCCCAGGGCCATGGGCTCCCCACAATGACAAAAGCTGCCCCAAGAAGCAATCACCCATAGCAGAGCCTGTGCAACCCCATGGGAAGCCACCACTCTCCTTCTGGCCCTTTTCCTGCACCTTGAGCAGGAAGGTCTGCTTGGTTTTGAACATTTGTAGAAATTTAGCTTCTCCCCTTCGATTAATGGACTCTGCCTGTACCTTACAATGCCCATACCCCTTACAATGCCTGTTGCTAGGTAGCAACAGGCAAAACACACCTGAGTATGAGGGTCCACAATAACCTGAGAAAGTCAAAACCTCACCAGCACCAACTGCACTCCCCAGGCTGCTTGGCTACTGTTTTTACCTTCTCTGGGCCCAGGTGCTGCCTTCCTTTTTCAACACCCAAGGGACTGCTTTCCAGGGCCTGCTCACCCCTGCACGGAGCATCCACCCAGCACAGCCCTCAGTGGCTCAGCACCCCGCCATATACCCACCTGGAGCTCACAGCCACTCCCAAGGGACACCCACCAATCACACAAGGCAGAAACTCAACAAGCTTGTTTGCTTTCCAGGACCCAACCACCCTTTTCCTCTTCCTCCTCCCTCCCTTCCCAAGCAAAACCGCCCCACGAGCAGCCCTGTTTGCTCTCCCCTGTTCATTACCCAGGCAGGGAAGGACAGCAAGACCTCTTGCCTATGGAAATTGCAAGGTGAGAATAGTGATAAAAGTCTAAGCCTTATCCATCTGTCTGGTGTTCACTTTCACACCTGCACAGTTGGATACACCAGGATAGCTTGGGTCCAGTTCTGCTGTCTAAGCATAGGAGTCTCAGGCCGCCTGAGATAGCTGAGTTTACCCCCCTGGCTCCAGCTGCCCCTCGGTAGGATACAGGCCACTGGTGGTCTCCACATCACATCTGCTGATGTTGCGAGACCTTTTCAGAAACCCCAAAGCACTCTAACAGCACTAGATGGCTGTTGTTTAGGTAACAGAGCTGAGCTTCTTGTGAATGTGAGATTTGCCCTGGAACAGCAGAGAAAGGATCCCAAACTGGAAACACAGAGATGTTTTGGCACAGCTAGTTATAGTATACAATAGATGTTACTTCCTCTGGGGAAAGCAAGGAAGAATAAGAAAGAATTAAAGATCCTTTTTTCAGAGCAGAGGTATTCAACTTGATTCTATACACAGCTGCTAAAAAAAAAATAAGATAAAATTGTCCTATAATTTCACAATAGCAGTGAAAACGTAAACAGCAGTGAAAAAGCAGCCAGAAGTTCTGGGCTTGGTGCTTTCTTTCGGATTGCCCAGGGTACAGACCTCCTGGCAGGAATCAGCTTTTCTAAGCAGGGCAGCAAAGCAGGGAAAAGGTCCCCAAACTCTAGGTAAAGCCAAGAATGCTCTGGGGTTTGACAACAGAGTTCTAATGATTGCTTTCCAGCAGGTTTTATATCCCTGAGATCAAGGATGTTATATGCTACACATTTTGTTATTAGCCACAAATTCTTTGCCATGAGATTTGTAGTCACTTTTGCATCATATATTTAAGCATGAAATAAGGGAACTCAAATAGAATATCAGCAATAACTATTTTGAACTTCATAATTGAATGTCCTTCAAACCCTTAAATTTCAGTGTACAAGTGATTGAGGGCTTTGTAGGATAACTTCTATGTTTTTGGAGGCATTCAACATCTACACAAAAGCATCAAAAGAAGGCAATCTTGCTGAAGAATGTGTAATGTAATTTGCTTTGCTTTTTCACACAGCTACAGTTTCTGCACGTCCCTTCCAAATACAATATAAATTAAAAAATGTGTCGGTTTTCGCCCCTACAAAAATGCTTTTCTGCATGACCAAGGACATTCTCTAGTGCCACAGTACATCGCGCCATACTTTCATATATTGTATAATTCTCTTTCCACTTAACCATTGCACGTGCTTTTTCTTTGAAGTCTAGCTCCAAGGCCAGTGCGAGCAGTAGACAGGTCCTGCTGGGATTTCTCACAGAATTTCATGGAACATTCACTTTACATTTCACTGATTTAAGACATCATTCATTGATGTCTTCTGCGGGTGTCTGTACAAAGAAACATGTACTTCTTGCTCATGAAATAGCCCCTTTATGGGATATTCAGAGCTACACATTGCAAAATATAGGACAACTAAAAGAAAAGTTTTCCTTCAAATGATGTAATACCACAGAGTACAGGGCAATTCACGCTTAAATACAGGTTAATAAAAATGACCTTAAATATGGACTAAATACTAAGTACTTCTGCTTTGAATATCACTGAGTTCACAAGTTCTCCAGGGACAAAATATAAATTGCACAGCCACCTCTGGAAAGTCAATCTGGCAATGAAGCAATGACTCACTGCACATTTTACTGACTAAGTTATATTCTTCTCAAGCATAAATTACTAAAATAATGCACAAGACGACTAAGTCCTCTTTGGGACTGTTTTGTGTTGTCAGTCTTTTGCCTTCTGTGAAATTATTCCTGATCAACATCAATTAAATAAGAATCCAGCTAAGGGTGGGCCCTGTACTGTATGAGAACAAATGTAGCAGAGAATAGTTTCAACAAATGAGCTCCAGCCTCAATAGGAGGTTGCAGCAGTAGCTATCCAATTTAAACAATACATATTCATGCACTGAGCAAGAACTATTAGAGAAGCCTAGGAAATATCATTTTTGCCCTAATCTAACACCCAAAGAAGTCATTGACTATTTTTTCATCAGTCCTTCATTTCACGGGTGTATTTCTCATTAGCAAGGACAAAGAAATTGCAGGTACTGCAATAAAACCTAGTGTTAGTAGTTCAGTAGCAACCTTCCCTCCTCATCTATGCTGAACCAAAGCCATGACACTTGGCCAGGAAGATCTCTTGTCTGTTGTCCTCCGTGATGAGAGAAGTTAACCCTGGGGCCTTGGGAAAATTGCAGCTTGAGTCGTTAACATTCAGCCCACTCAAATCCTCACTGTTACACTCAGGCATTGTACTCCCTTCACCGCATCCCATAAACTCCCGTGCAATGTTGCAGCCCAACATTAAGCACTGGCCACATCCCTTTCAAAAAGAATAGTTGTATTTCAATAGCAGATGAAACAATTATTTAATATGAAATCTTCAGCACAAAAATATATATTTGACCTTTTCAGAGTAAAGATGCATGCGATAGCAGTAATGAAATGCAAAGCTGACCAGCTAAAACTCGGAAGGGTTGGATTGCATTTTACTTTTTTGTTGCACTAACCAAAATAAGCCTATTTCAGCACATAGGGACACTTCCTTTTTATTTTTAAATGGTGAATAGCCTTGTTTACAAACCAAAAACTAAATAAATCCTACTTTCAAGCCAAAGAGATTTTTTTTTTTTTATTAAAAGCATAAAGGAAAAAGAAGGTTGTGGGTTTTCTCTCCAAGTTACATGAAATGTGGTAACCAGAAGCTGCACAATGTGAGATTAAAAAACCATATGAAGTGGTGAAAGTATGTCTATAAAACTTCATTTTGCACAGCTCCACCAAGGATAAAAGTGCAACTTCAGTGAAAGATATTATTAGAATTTGTAATGCTCTTGCCATGGAAATAGCTGTCATGTCACCCACCAGGATTATGGCTGGGTGGACAAATAGGAAGAGCAGATGATACACGAAAGCAGTAGAGATGGAAGCATTTCTCAGAATTAGACAGCAATGACAAGGGAAATGAAAACGACATGTAAGGTCTAATTGGAATTCCTTTAGTCACTTGGAAAGGATATTAAAAAGCCTTTCTCAAAAGCACTCTTATCAACATTTTCTTCAGGAATTAGAGTACAGAATAATTTAGACAGTGCATAAGCATATTAATTTTTCATTCTGTGAGCAGGTGGCAGAAAGCTTGCAGATATTAACGCCAGCCCATGAGCTCTTGTTTGAGCCACAGCAGAGAGCAAAGCTGGGGAGCAGCAGGCTGCACCCCGTGCCCACCTTCCCGGGACACCGTCCTGCCACAGCCCTCAGCCACAGGTCATCCACGGCCATGACTTTGCCGTACAAGCTCACTGGCCTGTTAATGCTCGGGATCATAAGACCAGGGCTCTCCAGCAAGAAGGTGCAGGAACACAGCTGGGAGGCTGACCTGGGAGACTAGGAAGGTCACAAACAGGGTACTTGGATTTCATTTGTGCTTCTTCACCCTGCTCAAACCCCCATGCAGAAAGCACCCAAAAGAAGTATTTAAGATACAATCGTGTGTCTACTGTCTTTGAACACCCATTCGATTGCCCCATGCACACTGTCTCTCTCACCCAAGGCAAACATATCCTTGAAGCAGTCGCCACCACAACAGCAATGGAGGCTGACAATAAATGACAAAAGCTGGCTTTCCTGACCCAGTAAGAAGTTTCACCCACAGCCCACATACTGATCCACTTCTTTGGGAGACAGGAAGGTCCCGAGGTTATGTCTATCTGTTAAGATGCTTTCAAGGCAACCAGACTAAAATGCTCAAGACAGACAGTCTGGATCCAATCAGGGTCCTCACTCCATCCAATGGTTGAGAAAGAACTAGCTCGCATGGGCAGGAAAAGCTGCTAATTTTCCTCAGCCCTGTACAGTATACATGAGGGTCAGTCTTACCCAATCATTTCTCTGTCAGGACAGGCTCAAGTGTCAGAAATACTCTGCTTGTAGCACGTATTTGCCATTGACTCTCTCAGCTCAGGCAGCTTAATTGTCCTTTTATCCTAATGTCCTGCGTAAACTGCCAACATCACAGCACCAATGAAAAGCAGGTAACATGACTGGATACAAGAAAAAAAAATATCTAACCTTGCAAGATTCATTACTTCTTCACAACCTTGACCAAGACATAGTGATCCACACAGTGATCATTGCACTAGGACAAGCCTACTGCCGAGTGCCAGAAGAGAAACTGCACAAAGCAGACACTGAATCACAAATAGGCCCTGACCAACCTGGTCTGAAGTTGAGGCTAACTCTGCTGTTGGAAAGTGGTTAGATTAAAATGACCTCCAACTATTCCTTGCAGTACAGCTATTCAGCTCTATTCTTCCAATAACTCCTTACTGCAGCTAACCATTTCTAGACGTCCCACATGAGATATATGTCCATCACAAAAACTTACTGAAGATTCTCACTCTTTTCTAAGCTCACCCCGAGGTCAGTTCTCATCTGTATTGACCTTAATGCAATTAACAGGAATCCTGACAGTACTTGGGGTGAGACAAACTTGAGTAGGGACTGTTGAGTTCCCCATCACGGCGGTTATTGGAGGGCTCATGTTGTTCTTTCGCACAGTGCAAAATTGGCCTCTTTTGACAGAGGAACAAGTTCTTCTCCATATCAAAGGAAATTTGATAGGACATACTGGGGCAAGAAACCCCTCCTTTATTAGCCCTCCCCATTCTCGCTCTCAGACCAGGGAATGACAAAAGAGCTGTGCACAATCATCATCCAGACCCCAAGAAAAAGCCTTGGAAATCTGTCTAGTGAAGGTTACAGCAGAAAGTGTTGTTTTACCAAAACTAGTGTTTGCTGTAAAAGTACCGTATTTGCTGCCTACGTAACACTGGCGTGAGGGCCGTGCAGCTTGATTTGTCATGAAATGAGTGTTCAACACAGATGTGCTTTTAAACGAGTCAGGAACATTTGGAGCTAGTTAAGACATTTCAAAATAGCTAAAATATAATTATAAAAATACTTAGTTTAATTCTTTAACATGTTTATCGGTTTGCATGAGAAACTCGTACACTCCACTGAGATGGCAAGTGGGAACAAGCCTAGGGTCTGCCCCTTGAACCGCTCTCTCCAGGAGGTAAGATCAGACCAACAGCCACCTGGCCCAGGAAACCCTCCCCAAGAAGTCAGCATAAGCAAATGTCTAGGGAAAAATAGGAATAAGACAAGCTTGTATGATTCTTCTCCCTAAGACTGTCCACCTTTTCCCTGGTTCCAGCTTAGGCTTGCCCTGAATCAGATATGTATGAGGGCTTATCTTTTTATAGTAACCAACGGCTCTCTCCTTCCTACTAATCATTCAATCTCCCTTGAACTTTTGGCACCGACAACATCCTGTGGTAAAGACTTGGCTCTTCAGGCCAGACACTTGTTGTTTAGAGAACCCTATGTTTTTGTTTGTTCTGAATCTGGGTTGATTATCTTGATTTGATGCCTCTCAGTACTCATATTAGCTGAGTTCTGTCCCTATCTACCCTCCTCATGATTTTGTACACTTCTAGCCTATCCACCCTTACGCACCTCTTCTGTAGTCCAGCATCTTCCTTCCTGTACAAAAGGCTTGTCACACCTTGGATCGCCCTTGTTTCCCTTTTTTGAACCTTGTCTGGATCCACCATAACCTGTTTGAGATAAGAGGATCAGAACTGCACAGAAAATTCAAAAATATAGAGTGGTGCAATGGTCTGTTTTGTTCCCCATCACATTACTAGCTCCTACATTTGATATGTTGGGGTTTTTTTAACCATCACAGAGTATTGACCAGTACCAATGTTTTCAGGTATTTGATATAACCCCAGATCAAGCTCCTGCATTATATTGTCCTGCTCCCTCAACTCTTGTCTGGGCTATTATTTTATATGTGGAGTTATATTATAATTTTTTATTATATTATATATTATAACTTTTAACCATTTATAACTGGTTTGTTCTTATGTGCATCCCTTAACATTCATCTGTACTGAATTTCACGCGTAATTTTTTTGCCCTGTCACCCAGTCTTATGAGGTTCTTCTACAGGTCTTCACAGCTGGTCCTGCTCCTTACTAATTTGAACAATTTAATGCCATCAGCGGTTCCTGGCAGCTTACAGATGACCCCCTTTGCCAGGTCACATCTAAATCCGCTGAACTGCACAGACCCCCAGCAGCTCCTGTGGTGATTTCTCTCCGCTGCAAGAACGGCACATTTTCTCCTGCCCTAGTTCCTGACTTTAAATCCACGTAATTATTTTCCCTCCTGTGGGATGGCCAGGAATGATATTCCAGGAGGCAGCAAGTGAATATCCCCTATTCTGAGCAAAGCTTCGTCTCTTCAGCTTGTTCAGCTGGGCTCTGCCTCTCACACGCTACGTTCAAAACTACATCTCTGAATTCCTGTAACTACACCAGTAACATGTCTGCCCTGCAGACAGCAGATACACAGATACACTGCCTGTTTGCCTACGCACATTCCTCACGTACCAACTGCCTGCTAAGTTAAAAGGGGGGTTTACAAATTCACCAGTGCATTTTTAGCAAGATGGTTTTGGGACAAACCAGAGCCTGGTGTGAAAGACTGCTACAGACGTCTTGCCTGCTTACACCTGACTGCGTGACCCTAAGCACTGCGCAGGTCATCGAAACCTGAGAAAAGAGACGTCACTTCTGCCAGTTTTCATCTACTGTACAGTCTTCATGATGTGACCCCATCTTTTTTCCACAGGACTCTTCCCTTATTTACTGCACAAGATAGTTGTGTTTCACTTAGCAGTTACTCAATATTTTGTTTTTCCCTTTATTTTTCTCCATGAGGCACAGTTTAATCCCTGCACTGGAGAAAGAATTAGTCACTTCCTCCTGTGTTTTTCAAGGCTGTCATCCCTATCAGATCTCCAAGTATGTCAGAAACATTCAGATGTCAAATAGGGAAAAATATGTGCAAACCCTGCCAGAGTTTAGACGTGCAGCTGACTGCTGCCACTCAAAAGAGAAGCACAACTGAGAGCCAAACCTGGTTTGCTTCTTTTATCATCTGCGGCACTGGGGAAGATGCAACATTTTGCCCAAGGCTTTCCCACATGCCGCCTGACAAGAGAAGAAGAGTAAAAGAAAAAGTTGGGTTGTCATTATGGACTTCGGAATAAAGGCTGCTTTGGCAGACAGAGCTTTGAGTCCTCTACCCATGATCTAAAAAACCTGACCTCTTTTGCCTCTCAAAGCTAAAATAGTGAGACACTAAAGCTTCTCAAATAAAAAGTCACCGGACCTTTTTCCAGCATAGTCACAGCAAAGTTTTCCAGCGCAGCATCACAGCGTCAAGGAGATGCTGGTTGGGAGGCAGTCCATCCCCCACTCACAGCAGGGCTATCAGCAAAGCCACACCAAGTCAGTCACAGCTTTGTCTCGCTCAGTCCCAAAAAGCTCTAAGGGCCCTCTGGATACCTTCTTCCATGCAGCATCACTCTCCTTTTTCCTCAGGTCCAACCCAAACACCTCATGGCGCAGTCTGTGAGCATCGCCCCTTGATATACTGCCTGGCACTATTGAGGGGAAATCGGGTCCTTTATCTTTGTGACTATTCTTCACGTACTTGAGCACCTCAGCCTTTTCTGCATCAACCATTGCTGGGCTGCCTGCCCCACGTGTGAGCAGATCTATATGTACCCTGAATTTCTTTTAGCAGCTAGTATACCTGCAGGATTCCTCCTCATTACCCTTAAGGTCTGTCTCAAGTCTTTGCTCCAGCTGGGCTTTTGTCTTCTTGATTTTGTCCTTAGGCACACTGAGTGATGCTTTTATACTCCTCTTCTATTGTCTGTCTCTGCTTCCACCTCCTGCACGCTTCCAGTCTCATCCCAGTTGTCTTGGAATGCTGTTTTTCAAAGATAGTCAGCCTGAGGCAGATAGCTGGTGTGGAAAGTTACAGCCCAGTCATAGTTTCTTAGAGTTATAAGTAACTGAATGATGATCTTGTAATGAGCAGGGTCAGGAAATTTTAATAATTAGTAACTCTAGCCTTCCCACCTATAATTATTTACTGTCACATATTACAGACAGCGCTTACTACGCTCTTGCCAGAGCCATGTAATCCTTTTAAGCAACCCTGAAGTGTACTTGTGTTACCCAAATAAATACAGTATTGGTTTATCCTAGTAAATGAGTGCACACTTGCTCTGTTTAATGTTATTGTATTATCTTCCACTATTTCTACAGCCCTAGCGATTTTTACTGTATTTCCATGGTTTTAATCTTCTCCCCCAGCCACACCGCATTCTATGCACTCTGGCCCTTGCTGAGTTTTCTGTTTGGATTTTTATTACATCTAATATCACTTGCCTGTACTCTGTTCCACTTTTTCTCATTTGACCTCAAGCTGTTCCCTGCCTCTCAAGCTCCCTCTCGCTTTATTTCCCCTCCTCTACCTCGCACGCATGCTGCTCCCCTGCATCTCTCTCACACACAATCAGTTCCTATCTTCTTCTCAGACATAGCTTCTCTGACTTGAAACAAGCTCTCATCCATCATACCCATTTTATTCCAGCCCAATTCAGTGTTGCACGTTATCTTCCCTCCTGCCAGGAGGAGAGGCCAGGCTCGAGTTCAGCATTTCCCTCGGGCAAGTTCACTCCCTCCACATCTTCACTAACCTGACCCCTCGTCCCCACAGCCAGCAGCTGTCCCAGACAACCTGCACTTGGCAGTCCAGCCCCACGTGCAGACACGTCCTCAGTCCACCCACAGAGCCACCAGCCTTTTGGGGCTCTGGGGGAGCTATTCCTGCCCCTTGGCTTCAGTAGACAGATAAGAGATGCTCTAAGCAGAGCTGCTCCTGCATCCAGGCCTGAGACGGGTGTTGGATTTGGGGTTTTTTTTTCCCTTCTTCTTCTTAGCAATGACTCAAGATTAGTGTTTTACCTGCTACAAAAGTCATCAGCTTTTCCAGAAGGATTGAGGTCAGTAAGTCATACCCACTCCTCCCACCCAGCTGCTGTAAGTCAGCGCAAGCACCTGCCCCTAGCTGCTTCTGCATGCCACCAGTGACAGCGGGAGGCATGTCACAGAATCACGGAATGATAGGGCTTGGAAGAGACCTCTGGAGATCATCTAGTCCAACCCCCACCCTGCCAAAGCAGGTTCACCTAGAGCAGGTTGCAGAGGAAGGCATCCAGGCTCCTGCAGAAGCAGCCAGGGAGAACAATTAACACAGCAACCTTGGAGGCAAAGCCCCTGCCCTGTACTTTCTGCATGGTCTTGGGCAAGTTGTTCAGTTGCTTCGCAATTCCTAACAAGAACAGTGCTTTCTGTTCTGTTTCTGTTTCAAGAACAGCCTGCTTTGTCTCCCACTGGCCTGTAAGATACCCTGAAAATATAGAGAGCACCATGAATATTGATAAGATAAACAGGGCTTTGGAATAAGGAATCAAGAAAGCTGCTGGGGAATGTTTTCTATTTTCTTCGCCTGGGGGAAGTGTGATTGCTATCCACTCGCTTTGGCAACATCCACCCACGCAGAAGGGAAAATAGAGGGAAGCTGGCAGAGCAAGAGCTCCAGCTCAGGTCTACAAGGACATACCACAGCGAGATTTGCCCACAGCAGATGCATCTCTAGAAAGGAAAGCACCTAGTTCTTTGGTGGCTGACCAAAAAGATAAATCCAGGAACTGCCGAGCAGCTGAGTCTACAGGATCATTGTTCTAACAGCACTGTCCATTGAACTGCTCCATCAGCCCCACATGGAAATCCAGATCAGCCAGATGGTCTCCTGTCGCTGTGCAGATCGCTCAGTACGAGGCAAGTGGCCTTTGTGCACTTGTCTTCTGAAGTGTTGCCTAACTTCTTTTTAGCTGTTTAAAAATTAAGTGCATCCTCAACCCTTTAGCTACTCGTGTTTGTTTGCTTCATTCTGTTAGTAAGTACTAAATATTTTAAAAGGTCTTATGAGGTACCATCTAACAGCAGGTTCAGTTGTTGCTGTACTGCACATTAATAATTTAACCCTCCCGGAATAAAAATTAAGCCTGAAATAGTGCACTGGTATAACCTATATATTACACCTCTGCGCGCAGCCACACGGGACACTGCAGCAAGGGGCTTCTGAAACTGCAGTGAGACAGCTTGACACGTAAGGACCTCCTCGTTCACACCTCCCTCCTCTCCCTCTCACACCTTCTACCCCCGTGGAGTTCAGTCAGACCTGCGGCCATGACCCTGAAAATGAGCTGCCTCCTTCCCTCTTCAGCTCTCCCCCTTCCTTCTTTGCTCCACGCACCTGGGAAGGCTGCTTGTCACTCCGGGAACACAGCAGCAGTCGTGTCGCCTCCAGGTAAGCAATGCTTTATCTGCCTGGCATCAGACAGGCGGGCATCTCCCTGCACATTGAAGGGGTAAGAGACAGAGTTACCGCAGAGAACAAGCCGTGGCTTGACCTTCCCCGCTCCTGCAGAAAATTTCCTTTCTTTTAAGGGAATTCTCATGAACGTTTCCGCTTTCATTGCAAATAAGCGTCTTGTTTGCTCCTTCAGCAGCTCTCCTTGCACAGGCACCCTCACCGTTGTCGATGGGTACCACTGGTGCCCTTGCAAGGGAGCCAGATTCCCCAGACAGCTCCACCAGCAGTGCAGAGGCTTCGCCAAGCCCCACAGCATCCAGGGGGGCTCACAGCCTCCCCGTGAGCTTCCGCCAGGGATCAGGGCAGGCGTGCAAAAAGGAGCTTTCTGCCTATAATTATTTGACCTGTCAGCTCGCCTGTACATGTTCAGTGGTGTTTGCACAAACAAGCTGACTAGGAAAGCACCGAGCCATCAGGCAAAAAAAAAAAAAAAAAAAAAAAACAACAAAAAACAACAAAACAAGCCAATAAAATAAAATCACAGAAGCCATTTTGTGTACCCACAGCTAAAGTCACAAAGGCAGGCAGAGGGTGCTGGGACTCTGCAAATACAACTCTGAGTATTTGAACCAGACAATAGAAGCTTTGTGAAATTCAAGTTTTGGCAACTAATAATCCTATTGTTACTTTTTTTTTTATGTACGAGACCATAAGACTATAATGTAAGTAAAAGGCGGGGGGGGAGGCAAATAAAAATTAATAGAAAATTAATACAGACTTCAGTGGAAACACCGACTTTGCCTCAAGTAACCTGGCGTCAGGAGGCACTGCTGGGTAACAACAGCACAAACAACACAGGCAGAACTTTAAAAATAGTAACATGGGAATTATTAGCACACCAGCTTGCTATTCCCCTTCAGCTCCGTAACCTGAGAGGGTTCTACTTCTGTTGAACAAAATGCAAGGCACATACCGTGGGGAGCATTAGCCTTGTAAGTACAGCACTTCCCACATTGTTAAAAATAACCTTTCTTGTCTGTATACACTGGACTTTCAGGTTGCTTTGTTTTCTGCTTTAAAATATCAATACAGTTTTGGGGCAAGCTAAGAAAAATTACTTAAGGTGAAACTACATGGGTGAGTTACGCATCCTGTTTATTGCATTGGATACAAGATGGTCAAGCGGCTCCTGTCACCACAATGCTGTCCTGCCTCAGCTTCGTTTATCCTGTTAGTAGCCCCATGACACAACCAGACCTGGACCATTACTGCAAGGGGGTCTGATGTGCTGAAGGGACTTTCTCAAGGCCACACCGGAGGCTGCTAGCAGAACAGGAGGCTTAAATCCCAGTTTGCGGAGCTGAAATGATCCCTTATTGAATGCAATTTTTTTCCATTGCAGCCAAGCTCGTTTGTATTGCAACTGCCTCCCTTACAAACAGGCAAAACACTCGGAAGAAAACCCAAGCACATCACAGATGCAATAGCTTGTGAGATCCCTGTAACTTCTCGCGGGGTGATGCTGTGCAGCCTCTTGGCTGTGAGCACCAGCCCTCAGCTCCACCTGGGACCTGCACACCTTCCTTGCACTGTTGAACATCACTGAGATGCTACAGCTGAACAGAGCCCTGGGGCAGAGGAGGGGGTTTGGAGGCAGGTCAAGCTGCCCTCCCCTCTGGAGCAGAGAAGAGCTGCCAAAGCAGGAGGGATTGGTGTGTAGGCAAGGGAAGGCAAGGACAGCCTCCAGAGCCTTTGGAGGAAAGAGGGCAAGCAGAGGGGAGTGCTCTGAGGGGACAAGCACAGCAGGACCAACACAGGGCTTGTTCTAGACCAGGCCAGGGGTATATTTCATCTGACCTTTCTACTGACCTGGATCAAGCCCTGGTCCAATGTAGACTGGCAACATCTGAAAGGAAATGTGCTAAGGCAGCATTACATAGCCAGAGCAGCCAGCTTAAAAAAAAAAAAAAGAAAGAAAAAAAGCTACACATGAAACTAAAAACAGATCAAGCACCCAAGAAACCCCACACGTGCTACTTCCTTCCCAGAGCAGCTGTAGTGTTTTAATAGTGCATTTGAATCATAGAGCTCTTTTCAGGCTGCCCACTGGGCTGGAAACCTTGCAGTCAGGCACTCAGGTTTCTTTTTCCTTCACAGCTGGGTCAGAAAGAGCCCCCCCCCTCCTAGGTTTTCTGCCATCTCCCAAGCCAGACAAAACTAATGGGGCTACAAAACCAAGAGTTAATGGCTTCATACACAAAACCCTTTAACAACACTCAAGGTCCAACGTTTCTTATTTCATTCAAGTCCATTAAAGCCGTCTCACACAGCAACTCACCTATTGCACTTGTCAGCAAACATTGTTTGAAGCTGACCTTCACTCGGGCCACAGCATCCCAAGATCCGATAACTCCGGCTTCCTCTGAGCCTCACCCCAAGCTTAGAAATGCACCATTTGGCTTGAGGATTTCAAGCTCTGTTTGCTGACAGTGAACATTGCATATCCAAGCCCTTCTCTTTATCCTTAGCCAGTTACCAGTGACTGCCTTTGCTTGGTTCATTGATTTATTCCCTTCCTCAGCCTGCTGCAGATGACCTTGCTCTGCTCCACACACTGGAAGTAAAGAATTGCATGTGCCCTGAACTGAGGCATGCAAACACACCGAAACGCCTCTCCTCACTTCAAATAGCAGAAAGTGCTGCATACACATTAGGGACAAAGGAGGAAGCAGTGGTCAGTGTCAAACGAATACATAATGTTACCTACTGCATTTTAAAGAGAGTTGTTGGGGTAATAGAAGGTGGTTTGGGAGGGTTTGGGGTTTTTTTAATCTAACTGATTATTTGTATAATACTGCCTGTTATACAAATCAGATGTTAACATTATCCTGTCAGAAAAGGGCAGTTTATGTAAGCATAAAGCCTGGGGTTGTATTTTTTTTATTTATTGCTACAGCACCAAGCAGTCACAGGCACTGCCTAAATAGGTGTACGCTATTCATTTATCTTGTCAATATCCAGGAGATTTTCAAGAATGGCCAGTGAGTTTAGGAGCCTCAAATCCATAGTGCTCCAGGTGAGAAACATTGTGAAGAGTCATTATTTTTTACATAAAGATCCTTTCAAAGTGCCCCGTATTGGAACACTGAGAAATCAAGGCCCTTCAAATCAGCAGTTAATTATGAATGTCTCAGCCACTGGCCTTAACAAGCTTGCAGTAGAATAAAAGAGGTGTGTGCTGCTAGTAAGAAAATCCTCAGTTAGGCTGTGTAAGCTTCAAGCTAGACTATTTAGACTACAGGAACTTTATATTTGCCCATAGAGGAGTACTCTGTGGCATAAGAAGTGGCACATCTCTGAAGTTCTGAAGGGATAAAGATTATTTTCCCTTTAATAATAATAAATACCTTGATCCTATTTAAACCTTTGAAATAAACCCAAACAACAACAGTCCCTCACAGCAGGATTCACACTTTTTACATCTGCCGTATTTCCTCACAGGCAATCTTATATTACACAGTTCACATCAATTATTTTAATTTTTTTCAAAGGTATTTTAAGACACTACATTATGACTCCTGCCAGTGAGGAACTGAGAGGTGATGGAGGAGAGAAAGAGACAGAGAAGCACGAGCAAGGCTCCTCAGCATTCACTTAGGTGTTCACCTTAAACAGTAAAATGCATTAATCCTCAGAAATTAAAGAGGTCAGTGTGCTGCTTCTGCCTCTGATGTGTTCAACCTAGACAAGGCCTTAGCTGCCAAGAGGCAGGTCCAGCTGGTAGGGAAAAATGTTAGAAAGCCACTGAATCAGCCAAGAGACTCCCTGCAGATTTGCTTCATTTTTCCAAGTCACTGCCAGCTTCCTGTAGTCTCGTCCTGGGTGCTTTTGACATATCAGCTGCTAAAAGGACTGACTCCACTCTTTTAGGAAACTAGAAATAAGAGAATAAAGAAGGAAAAATACTGATATACCATTAGATACTAACAGCATCTTGTTTATGAAACCGCTGTCCTGAGAAGCTCCGCTGTCAAAGCTATGAAGGGCATAGGAACTGAGATGAAGACTTTTCCTTTCCTTCTTCAGAGAGAATCACCACAATCTGCTTTGACAATGTGACCCAACATTAGATGCAGAAGAGTTCACGTTTGTTTTCCTACAGGCAACAGACTGTCTAACATACAAAGCTTTCGGTAAATTGACTGTTAAGAGCTCCATGAAGAGGAGAGGAAGTGGTGCTCCTTGCTTTTTGACACTGCTGTTGACTAAGCACTGGTGATGTGCCTATCTGAGATGTGTACAAGGAGGGAGCACTACCCACGTCTGGGCTTTCAGCTGTGGGACTTGCTGACACCGCTTTAGGCAGCCTCTGCGTGAGCATGTGATGATCTGTGTGTTTTACCCGAGTCCCAACAGGAACACATAGGCAGGTTGTACTCACTGGAGCCCTTCTCTTTCCCTAAACAGCGATGGATAGTACACCGTGATGATCCAAGTAGGGATACTGCAAAAGGTGGGAATTAACAGCCAGTTTCTGTCATGTCACTGGGTTAATGCAAAGTGCTATCTTATACCCTCTTGTGGAAAACATTTCTCCAAGATCTGCAGAAGACAGTCAGAGAACAAAACAGCAGACAGTAAGAGATATTTAGGTCAGAACAGGATGTACGGGACAGAAAACTCAGGCTGTGACAAGCTGAGTGGGCACCAGAACAATAGATGAAGTAGAGAACTCAGTTCTATTTAATTAATGCCAACAAATAGGGGGAAAAATATTCTGCGGTACTTATTTTGAATACAAGAGTTCACTCATTTGCTATCCCTAAGTGAGTTCAAGTCTTCTGCACGCTCCCAGAGAGATGAGTTACACTTACCTCTGCTCAGCTCCAAGTTGCCTGACACCACAAGCGGGTGGGACCACCTGCCCTTCCACACAGCCCTGTTCCTTTTCCGGGAACCTTTCTGATTCCCTACGTCCCCCTGAAGCAGGGAGTACCATGCACTGGTGAATAAGATACTGTTTCTTTTTAATAACTCCCAGTGGCAGTCGCATACTTGTTTTGCAAGATAACCCATGTCATAAAATAACCCACGTCCAAAGCTCTGCACAGAAAGCAACCACTGGTTATCTGTCTTTTCCCTCAGCAGTAGAACAGTCACAGACTGTGTGGGAAAGATGTGTGGGTAACTGAACCGCACACCTAATCTATCATTCACAGAAAAAGGATATCGCGAAAATGGCATTTCAGTTTGCTCCCCCTAGCCTACGAACAAGTCACCTAGAAAGCTGCAGGTCCATCTCCCAAATGCTATTACACAGCTCTGAAGCCTCCTGCCAAGTTTTGAGCATCAACTACTGTTCATTTATTAGAGTTGTTTGCTCTCAGTAAGTGACCCTTTTAACAATGAGAACTCAAAGCCACAATTTGCAAACAGCCCAGCATTTAACAGCCTTTTCCTATCCCCAAAGGGCAAAATTCAGAAGACTAAGTGGTTAGGGTGTTAGCTAGGCTCCACTGCAACACACTTTCAATCCAAACACATTTTAAAAACCAGCTTGCTTCTCTCTGTGCTCAACTATTTGTTAAAAAAAAAAAAAAAAACAAAGCTGTTTGTTTCTAGCACCCACCCAACAACTGAACTTTGGTTATTTTGATCATGGATTGATATACAGGACACCAGGCATGCTGGCAACAAGTGGGGAAAGCCTAACCCAAAGGGGAAGAAAGATTCTGGGACAGGAGTGAGCAGGACTCATTGATAGGGCTCTAAACCAGTTTTGAAGGGGGATGGGGATGTAACCAGAGTGACTAAAGTGGTGTCTGGGAGCAGCATGCCAGTGCTGGCAGCTAAAAGTGCTAGCAAGGTCTTGCAGCCTGTTGTCACAGTGGAGGTGGGAGATGATGACCCATGTGCTAGCAAAGCCATGAGGAGTAGTGATGGGTTGGCAAATGCAGAAATGTCTGAGCACGGTCAGGTGGGAAATAAGGGCTTCTCCCCCCAATAAAGTTGCAAGGCAATTAGCCCAGCTGAAGTGCATCTACACAAATGCACACAGCATGGGGAACAAACAGGAAGACTTGAAGGCCATTGTACAGCAGGGAAACTGTGATATAGTTGCCATCACAGAAACATGGTGGGAAGGCACGCACAACTGGAGTGCGGTGATTGACAGCTACCAACTCTTCAGAAGGGATAGGCAAGGAAGGAGAGGTGGTGAGGTGGCCCTCTATGTCGCAGACAGTTTCGAATGCCAAGAGCTTAGCAATGTACATGACGACATTGTTGGGTGTTTATGGATAAGAATCAAGGGGAAGGCAAATAAGCCAGACATCGTGGTGGGAGTTTGTTATAGACCCCCCAACCAGGATGCAGAGGCTGATGAAGTATTCTATAAGCAGCTGGCCGAGGTCTCATGATCGCTCACCCTTATTCTTGTGGGGGACTTCAACTTCCCAGATGTCTGCTGGAAATATAACACAGCAGAGAGGAAACAGTCCCTGAGGTTCCTGGAGTGTGTGGAAGACAAATTCCTGACACAGCTGGTGAGGGAGCCAACTAGGGAAAGTGCCCTAGTGGACCTGCTGCTTGTTAACAGGGAAGGTCTTGTAGGGGATGTAAAGATTGGAGGTCATCTTGGGCAGAGTGATCATGAAATTACAGAATTTTTGATTCTTGGTGAAGCAAGGCAGAGAGCCAGCAGAACTGCCACCTTAGATTTCCAAAGGGTGAACTTTGGCCTGCTCAGGAGCATGGTCAACAGCGTCCCTTGGGGGACAGACCTGAAGGGCAAAGGTGCCCAGGAAGGCTGGTCTTACTTCAAGGAGGAACTCTTAAAAGCAGAGAAGGCCATCCCCAAATCCCAAAAAACAAGCAGAGAGGGAAGAAGACCAGCCTGGTTAAATAGAGAGCTTTAGCTGGACTTCAAGAAAAAGAATGAAAGTTTATGATCTTTGGAAAAGGGGGTTGGCTACTTATGAAAAATACCAAGATGTAGTGAAGCTGTGCAGGGCGAAAATTAGAAGGGCCAAAGCTCAAGCAGAACTCATCTTGGCCACCACGGTTAAAGGTAACAAGAAGAGGTTCTTTCAGTATATCAATAGAAAAAGGAAGACTAGGGAAAATGTAGGCCCACTAACAAATGAGATGGGTGCCCTAGGGGTGGAAGACACAGAGAAGGCAGAGCTACTGAATGCCTTCTTTGCTTCACTCTTCACTGCTAAAGCTGTCCCTCATGAATCCCAGGCCATGGAGGCAAGGGGGAAGGTCTGGAGAGAGGAAGTTTTCCCCAGTGAAGGAAGATCAGGTTAGAGACTACTTGGCCAAACTAGTCATCCATAAATCCATGGGCCCTGATGAAATGCACCCGCGAGTGCTGAGAGAGCTGGCAGATGTTATTGCTTGGCCACTCTCTATCATCTTTGAAAGGTCATGGAGAACAGGAGAGGTGCCTGAGGACTGGAGGAAGGCAAATATCACTCCAGTCTTCAAAAAGGGCAAGAAGGAGGATCCAGGGAACTACAGACCGGTTGGTCTCACCTCCATCCCTGGGAAGGTAATGGAGCGACTCATTCTGGATGTTATCTCCAAGCACGTTCAGGAGGAGGAAGTTACTGCAAGTGGTCAGCATGGATTTACCAAGAGTAAATCATGCTTGACCAACCTCATAGCCTTCTATGATGTTATAACTGGTTGGCTGGATGAGGGCAGAGCAGCAGATGCCATCTACCTTGACTTCATCAAGGCTTTTGACACTGTCTCCCATAACATCCTCATTAGGAAACTGAGGAAGTGTGGACTAGATGAGGGGACAGTGAGGTGGATTGAGAGCTGGCTGTGTGACAGGTCTCAGAGGGTTGTGATTAATGGAGCAGGGTCAAGTTGGAGGCCTGTAACCGGTGGTGTCCCCCAGGGGTCAATACTTGGACCAGTATTGTTTAACATATTCATCAATGACCTGGACGAGGGGACAGAGTGTGTCCTCAGCAAGTTCGCTGATGATACCAAACTGGGTGGGGTGGCTGACACCCCAGAGGTCCATGCTGCCATCCAGCGTGACCTAGACAGGCTGGAGAGCTGGGCAGAGAAGAACCTAATGAGGTTCACCAAGGATAAGTGTAGGGTCCTGCACCTGGGGAGGAAGAATGTCACACACCAGTATAGGTTAGGGGTGGACCTGCTGGAAAGCAGTTCTGAAGAAAAGGATCTGCGGGTTTTGGTAAACAGTAAATTATCCATGAGCAAGCAATGTGCCCTTGTCGCCAAGAAGGCCAATGGAATTCTGGGCTGTGTAGGGAAGAGCATGGCCAGCAGGTCAAGGGAGGTCATTCTCCCCCTCCACTCTGCACTGTTGAGGCCACAACTGGAATGCCGTGCCCAGTTCTGAGCTCCCCAGTTCAAGAGGGACAGGGAACTACTGGAGAGAGTCCAGCATAGGGCAGCAAAGAGGATTGAGGGACTGGAGCATCTCCCTCATGAGGAAAGGCTGAGAGAGCTGGGACTCTTTAGCCTCGAGAAGAGAAGGCTGAGGGGAGACCTTGTTAATGTTTACAAGTATCTAAAGGGTGGGTCTAAGGAGGATGGAGCCAGACTCTTTTTCAGTGGTTCCCAATAACAGGACGAGGGGTAACGGGCACAAGCTGGAACACAGGAAGTTCCGATCAAATATGAGAAAAAACTTCTTTACAGTAAGGCTGGCACAGAGCACTGGAACAGGCTGCCCAGGGAGGTTGTGGAGTCCCCTTCTCTGGAGACTTTCAAGACCCACCTGGATGCAGCCCTGAGTAATGTGCTCTAGGCAATCCTGCTTTAGCAGGGGAGTTGGACTATGTGATCTCTAGAGGTCCCTTCCAACTCTGAAATTCCATGAACTGTTTTTTCTACCAGGGTCCCTATGTACTACAGCAAAGCACAGAAGTGATATATGAAAGCCTCCTACTACTAACCCAATTTAAAGGAAGGTTGCTTTCTAGTCAATGAAATAAGTAGCCTGCATTTAACTTGATAGAGGGCAAACTACATCAGCTCTAAACCCAACCGATACCAGCATATTTCAATTTTATCTAGCTTGTCTACCTCATGGGTTTCTGTGCACAAGCAGACCTAAGGTCCTACCAGCACAGGAGGGAGCTCCACAGGCTACATGGGATGCACCAAGAAGGGCACCAAAGCAGATCAGGAGCACGGTCAGCTCCAGCATCTACAAGTGTTATTTTCCTGATTGTTCCTGACCTTAATGTTTTTATCACAAGCCCATCATCCTTCCTAGGATTTCTGTTCCTGAAATTGTTGGAGATGGGAAAGGAAGTTTTAGACCTCCACCAACAGAGCAAACAACTTAAAAGTGGCCCCTGAGAAAGCATCTCAAGAAACAATCAAACAATCCAATACGCATTACATAATTATAATTATATGCATTATATATATATTCAGGACTCCGTAGTCTCGGACTGCCTACATTAGCTTACCTCATGATTTTTGAGCATTTGAGATTAGCAGTGTTCAGACAGGGAGGAAACTTAGAAAGAAGTGGAAGGTCAGCATATTCTTGTACCATACCTGCTGTTTGATCTGTGTTCCCAGCCCTGCTGCATGTTTCACAGCTGCTCCTCAATTTCTAGTGAACAAGAATCAGTGGTTGGATACAAAGGCTCTGAACAGAGAGTGTGAAACTCAGGACTGGGGCTGGGCATGACAGCCTGTCTTTCTTCAGCAGAGAAAACACAGCAATACTGTGGGTTAATCAGATTTATTTGATCTATCTTGAATCCCTGCCTAGTTATCTTTGCTGGTGCTGCAGAGGTGGCATAATTTTTATATACTTGAATTTCTGTTGCAAAAGGGATGAGAGCACTAGAGAAGAATTCTGAGGGAGGAGGAACAGTTGTTAGAGCAGATACCAACTGCAACCATAAATAAAAACTGTGAGAAATACAAGGAATTAGGAAGCAGCTAACAAGATCAGAACTGAAAAAGTCATACTAATTTCAAGAAGTGCTCAGATTTTCACATGTGAGAGGTAACCTGAAGGGGAAAAGTTAAACAATTATCACTTCACTCAACCCTAGCATTAAAACTTCTAGTTTTTGAAGAGTTGACGTATATTTTTAAACACATTGGCCTTGTGTCAAGGACAGAAAATCCAGCCTCAGAGTGATTAAGTGCTGAGCTGAATGTACAGCTTCATAGACGAAGAAATAATCAATACAATATGCTAAGTGTCAGTTCTTGACCAAGGCACACTAGAGGACAAAAGATAGAGCAGGCACTTCAGGTAGACTATTAAAATTCCAAGGATTTACCATTATAAAACACACACTACTGTGGTACGTTGTTGATATGGGAACAGAAATACCTTCGAGACAAGTATGAAGAGGGGCATCTTGCAAAGAAGTTATAGCTTACATAGCCTTTTTCCAATATGGGATCATTTTGTGCCTGTTTTAAGCCTAAACCAGCACCAGAAAAATTCCCCAAAGAAATACGTTGAAGTATTTCTGATGACTGTGAAAGTTATATTAAAAGGACAGCTGGAGTTTAGGAGGCATGAATTAAATGGATCCAGATAAAAGAACGTTAAACAGCTTCATTTTCTCTCAGAAACAGACGTTGTCAGTTGGTAATAGCATATGTACAGCTATACTCATTTGAAAGACTTGCTTTTTAGGTACATATTTCAGAGGAACAGAGTTATTCTTATGTTCGGGTTGGCAACAAACTCCTGTCCTTCCCAAATGAAAAACATGCTTTTCCTAATTTCAAGGCTGAAAAGCTGCAGTATTACTTACTGGCAGCGGTAGCAGAGACTACACACATCACAGCCACTGCAAAATGGAAAAGGGTGATCCTACCAGTGCTCTGCCGAACACACTCACTCATTATCAGCCCAAACATTGGACTCAGGCTTGAGCAAGTTAGCGGATACATGATTACACAGGCGTGCTAATATCTGCATTACTCCTGAAGAACCTGTACTCACCTCTCCACAGGGACACTGCCTGGACCCAGCGCAAAGCCCAGCGGAGCCTGAGGGAAGAAAGTTAATCTCATATGGGTTTGGTTTTTTTTGCAAAGGACACAAAGATCTCTATTGGTCAAGTTGTGCATCTGCCACCAGTTGCTCCTTGTTTTGTTACTTGTAGTACGCCCTCAGGTTTCTGAACAAGAACGTTTCTGCAGCCCTGCAAACACTATTGGAGTGTCTTCCAGGTACTGGGGAAAAAAATTTAAGGGCCACTTTTTTCTTTTTTTTTTCCCCCCTAGAATGCAAGAGAAAACATTTGATTAGCTCCAGGAGCTTTCTCCTCTCCTTATAGCATGTGGCTGAGTTGCATTCATACACTGATGAAGACTTACTTGGGAAAGAAAAAGTAAAGAAATAAGGCAAAAAGTGAGCAAGCTCCAGCAGTATCAGGCCATAATTCAGCAGACACTAAGATTTACAGCATCCTTTCTAGTCTTTTGGATTGATTTGGTATTGGCAGCAGAGCCTCTATGGCAGAAATAGCACCAGATGACACATTCCCATTTCCACTTAGAAAGAGGTCCTTACGAAAAATAATCAAGCTGTTAAAGTGACAGAATGGGGAAAATTAATGCAGACTGTAGACAAATGCACCATGACAGTACTGGAGGCAATGGATACCAAAACTGATTTAGTAGCTACTGCTTTGGTAGGCTTGAAATTGAGACTGGACAGACACAATGAATTGTATGCTTTCTGTTGAAGATCATTAGTTGCAAGAACAAGGCTTGAAACTGCCCAAGGCCCACATTAGCATAGGTTAAGTCCAACTCCATTTTTGGTATGGTGTGGTAGTCAACCAAGACACATGATCCATTACATTTCTACAAGCATTAAGCAGTGCACTGTCCCCCCTCTGCCCACAGCTCTGCCCAGGTAGAGTGGAAGCAACCCTCAAGCAGCATCCAGAAGTCCTCTCTGTTGTGGCAACTCTTAGGTCACACCTGAAGCCTACCTATCTAGCCTACCACAGTGGTAGTTCACTAAGTCAATTCTAGTGCCTTTGCCTCAAGCACCATCATGGCACACTGTTTGTAGCCTTGACATGGCTCTGAGTGGGTACTGGTTGCTGGACAAGCCTGAGGCATCTATTGAATCCTTTTTGTTTGCTTCATGAAGGTACCTGCTACTCACTGCAGTAGTAGAGGCTGCACAAATAGGAAGGCAGGCCCTGACCCAAAGCCAGGTTCAGACAGAGCTGTGGGGAGACCTGCCTGCAGGGTCAGCACAGCAACCACTGTCACAAATTGGCTTCTCTTATTGGGAAACAGCAGATATTGATGGGAGTTTCAATGTTATCCTTATTGGGATTCCCTCTTTGCTATAGATTAATATATTAAATAAGGGGGCTTCCAGCCTGTTTTTGCCTCAGGTCAAGCAACACGAAGGGGAATCCTGGATAAGTACAATCCTGTCGTAGCCTGCATGATCCAGTTCTTCATGCATCTGATAGTACTGACTGCTCCATGTCCCACAAGCCCCAGTATGACTGTGGGCTACAAGAGGGCACACAGATCCATCCGCAAAGCCAGAGCAAGAGTCAAAGCCTTGCTGACACTGATAAAGGATCCTCCTTTAGGAGGCAGGGAAGTTTCTTCTGCTTTTGTCTCTCCCTGTCCCCTAAAAGGGGTGGTCAGACAAGTCTCTGTCTTGAAGTGGATTGGATCCTATATGTTTTGGTAATTAGTTACATGCTTCAAGTCCAACATGATATTACACGGTTAGTCAATCAGACTGAAACCCCTGCGCTAAGGGCTATCCCAGGAGATTTTTGATTTTGAACTTAGAGGAAAAAGTTCAACTAAAATACCAATGCAGCGAGAGAAGACATTTGAGTTTACCATGAAACAAAACCTGTTAACTGCACCTCCAATAGAAGTTTCCATCTTGACCACATTTTAAAAAATAAGTTTTTAAATAGCTCAGTTTCTTTAATTTTAAATAGCTAATGGCAAATATTGTTGGAAAACAGAAAAGTCTGTAAGTAGTGTAAGCTAATACCTCAGAGAATTTGGTGATTAGTTCTACTGAAAAAAATAATGCAAATAAAACCCCATCAGCACTAAGTAAGATTATTATAAATAGCCATTTCAAAACTTCAGAAACACTCTACTTATACTGATGGCAGAATCCTACAGTGGCAAGAGCAGTTTTGCCACACTAGGTATTTTCAAGGCACAATTTCTCTTCTTCAGTTTCTCTCTAGTTATCAATAGCAACTTCAATTACATTCACACTTACTATTCACTTACTGACAGAAAAAAAGAACGAGAAGTAACATGGAAGTCAAGTAAAAAGTAGTAGAGTTGTATATATATAGCTGGTACTGGTAATCTGATTTGACCACTTCATAGGCATCTAGTGACATGGCCACAATACATAAATATACAAATCAGTTTCTTGTTTCTTCTGCTTTACAAAATTCTAAAAAAATAAAAAATAAAAAAAATTGAATATGATGTCTAGAGTTTTAAGGTCTTTGATTATCTTGACTGAACTGAGTAATTCATCTAATGAGAACTTATCTAGAAAAGCATCCAAATTCAATTTGGGGATACTAATAGACCGTGATCTCACCTACTCCCTCAGTAGCAGACTCAAATGGCTTCTCACCCTCACGATCGAGGTGCTTTATGTTCTTCCACACTTCAAGTTTCCTTCCTTTATCTTCCAGGCATTCTTCTTCCTTATGCTTTTCTCCAATACAATCTCATTTTCTTCCCACACAGAAATATGCGCAGCAAAGCAAGACTCTTCTCAGTTTTCTTAATTGCTAAACATGTCACAGGTAATTTTCTTAGTGATTTTTTCCTAGACTTCCCAGCACTTGATTTCTTTTCTGCCTGCCTCCCTCCCTAAATCCCAGCCATCCTTTTAAAAAGCAATGCATGCAGTTATTCAGTACCTGCTTAACATCTGTGCATGACGCTGGCAATGACAAGCCTTATGTAGCCAAGGAGCAATTAATCCTTTTGTTAGAGCACTTCACCAAGAGTTCAAGTTCAACTGTTTGTTCAGAATGAGACCTGTGTCTTCTAGTTTCCAAGCAACAGGCTCTCTGTTGATGCAGCCCACATGGCTTTTTTTTTTTTTACCCTGAAGGTGCATGTTTACATTAAGGCTGTCTTAAATCAGCAAAAACATCATAGAAATAGATTGCTGAGTAATTCCAGTTTCACATACGCTATTATACCTACCAGGGTAAAGCGCTAAAGACTCTTACCAAGACTCAGTGTCAAAGAGTTCGAAGTTCACAAAAGGAGCAGCTGTTTTGCTCCTGCTTTTCTTGGTCATGTTCTCAGAGAACAAGAAAAGCTTCCCTCCCACGTTTCCCCCACATGTTCCCTGCATGAATGGCAACTTTAGGAGTAAAACCCATCATAGGAATAATGGGGGGTAGGGGCAAAAACAAGGCTGGCCGAAGAATGGCTCATCTCCTTTCTTTTGTGCCACAGGAACATACTATCTTATCACCGCAGCCTAATATGATCACAAGCACTTTCCTCCTCTTTCTAAGCCAACTGGAAGAACAACCACAGGAGACGACATACTGTCAGCTCCTGCTGTAAAACATGCAAAGGCTAATTATACCATGAAGGAGACCCCAGAAACACACACTCTTGCAGACAATCTTTGTACACTGGAGAGGCACTTGAATACCAAAACAAAAACCTCAGCTATATTTGTAAGAGGGAACTTCAGTTCCTTTCATTAGCCACTTAAAAACCCCAGAGGAAGCTCTCATTGCAGACAGAGTTGGCCCTTCTCATGAACGCAGTCCAAGCCAAGGCAGTGAAGAGCCTGGGCTGTAAGATTTCATTTCAAAGTTGTTTCAGTAACAGTGTGCTATTGATAGGCCCCTTGAATATTGCCCAGAGCCAAGAACACCCACACAGTATAAAGACATAGAGCGCAATGAAATCTTAAGTGAATGGGTTGATTCTACCCTCACTTACACCAAGGCCAAGAGTATCTCCATTAATAAAATGTACCAATAATGAGACCCTGTAAGTTTCCAGTAAAATCAGTCCAGCTGCAAATAAAAGCTATTTAGAGTTTAGGTTTGCTCACTCACACTTGTAAGATAGCAAAACATGTAGAGCTAGAGGAGAGGAAGCCCTTTCACAGAAGTGACTGTCCCACAAAAAAATCAGTAAGGACTGTCCCAAACTTCATTGTTTCTAAGAGTGCCACCAAACCAATTGGTTTTAAACGGGGACAGACTGCTATTTTCCACAGCTACTTCAGTGCAAGATGAATAGGACAAATGATGCAAATGTGCAATGCGCACAGTTGGGTGGGCATTTTTTAGACAAGTAACATAAGGGGAAAAATATTTGTGGAATAGCATTTTGCTGCAGGAGGTAAGACAACTGGTGCAGTTGCTGTTACTTGACATTTCTGATTTTGCATATCATTATTATAAAGGAAGAAAAAATTATATTTGAAAGCGTAAGTGAAGTCAAAATGCATCTGTAGATGTGGAAATTACTAGAACATTTGATGTTCAGACTTGGGGTTGTTTCTAAATATCACCTGCAAGATGTAAGGCACCTGTAACTACCTCAGCAGGTGAAAAGGTGTATTGCATGCTCTCAGTTGTTTCAGTCCACATGTAAATGCACGTGAATAAATTTACGAGTCAGGGAACAGTACCCATGAGCAAACAGCATTTCAGACACCAGCTCAAAAAACTCTAAACGTTGCTAACAAGTCTCAAATCATAAGGTTTTTTTACATTTTGGACATATAAATTTTGTGCTCACAAAAGGCTATCAATGGTTTTACAACCCAACAGGCTTTTTAAGGCCTGTGAAAGTACCTGCCCAGTCAAACATCAGAAGTTTGCTAGTAATTAAGACTTCTTTACTAACACCACTGATTTCTGCCTCCAGACTTGAGTGAAAAATCTAACCAAAGGCCTCTTACCTCAGGAGTTAAGGAAGCTTTTCTTGCAACTCTCTCTCCTTCAAAGGTTGATAATATAAACTTGGTTATTTAGATATAACTACATCAGTTCCTCTGTAAGGAACACAGATCACGGAGAGACAATCTCCTTGTGGCAAGACAGGTCATTCACATGGGCCTCTTCCAGAACCAAAGACGTCCCACAGATAATGCTGACAACAATAGTGGGACATCCCAAGACAGAAACAGATGAAATCACAAGCTCCCCATGATTTCCCTGGAGCACAGATTTCACTTCACAATTTAAAAAAAAAAAAAATTGCTGGAAGACACCTTAGGAAACCTGAGCTGAATTGCAACTTCAGCAAGGTACAATATTTAAGTTTAAGACGCTGCAGGCAAACAACTCAAGTCTTTTCTTAGGGCTGCTGGAATTTCTTGAAGAGAATTCAGAGAGATGCAGAAGGGAAGAATGGTAGAGTGCCTCCTGCTGAAAGACCCCCTTTCTGCCACAACTTCAGAAGAGAACAGAGTTACCTGGTGTAAGTCCTCCCCTACTCTCATCTCTTGTGGAAGAAAAAGAAGGAAGTAGCAGCTTTTACCTGAAGAATTTCCAGGCTTTTTTTCTTCATTTTTAAATCCCCCAGGGCACAGGGAAGGAAGGCCTCATATGCAAAAGACTTTCCCAAACGACCCTTTTGAGTGCACCAGGTTACAGGAGATCAGCTGAGCAATATTAGGCAAGGGCTGAGTGACACTGGGCACACTAAAAGCTGATTAAGGTCTATACAGCTGGGTTCTCACATACTTACCACCTCACAGGCTTCTCTTTTTGACAAGGGAGTCCATTTACCAACCTACTCAGCAACAGTAGTCTTGTAAAGTGTACATGTAACAAGTCACAAGTTGTTCCATTTATTTGAGTAAATATCTGGTAAATAAAATCATCGGTAAACATTACAAAATTAAATACATTAAAAAAGCTTGCCAGTATACATAAAATTCACAAACATGTACTTCTTTTGAAAAATAAAATATGTTCAGAGCACCCTTGATATAAAATGCCTGACTAGTGTCACCTACCAGCATATGGTAGCTTATTGAACATTTCAGTGAGGACATTTTCTAGGAGGGAGCAGGGATCTCTCTTCTGTTCTTGCTTTTACAAGTAAGAGAGCCCAAGTTAAGAAGTCCCCCACTTCTCAGGGCAGAGCCATAAACAAAGATTATAATATTCTTTGCCTACCTTAATAGGAGAGGAATCTGCATTCAATTAAGACCACATCGCTAAATGCAAGACAGTGCTTGTAATTCATTTTGGAAGCACTGCATTTCCTCCACTGTGTAGCAGCTTTTAAATGGTGACGGACATTTCTCTAGATATTACTGCAGGCCCTTATTCAGTATAGGTTAGCACAGTTCCAAGACACCATGAGGTGGAGAGGAAATGACCTGGCAAAGCATCAAAGTCAATCAAATAACTTTAGGTCTACAAATTAAGCCCTTAAAATTCCCAATTCTCATATGCTGCAGTCTAAACAAGAAGATATGATTAAATTCTTCACTGGGCTGCTTTAAGGGTATTTAGAAAAATGGCAGCACTCATTTTAGTAATCTAAATTGGTACCTTCTGGTAGCAAATTTGCTATAACCACCATTTAAATAATTTACTGTAACAAACTTTCCCTTCCATCCATGTGAAACAGTATTCGCAACCCACTTTATAATTTATGTACAGACAAGCACAAGAAACTTGACATCCATGAGTTAAATGTACAACCAACTTAAAAAACGTTATCCAACTAGTTGCAAGGAGAAGTCTCCTAGCTCTGTAAATTTACAAGATCTTCTGGTTCACCACGTAGGCTTGCTGCCCCTCATCACTAACTCTTGGATTCTTCACTTGCTTCAGTAATCCTCTCAAGTGAAAGTTGAGCAGCATCCAAATTGTTGATATTCTTGATTTAAAAAAATTGACACTTAAAAAAGAACCCTTAAAACACACAAAAGAAATTCCTTGAGTCAAAACTGAATGAAATCAAAAGAGTTGTGGAGAAAGACAACTATTTTAATAGAGGTCTTGTATTCAAAGTCCCATTTCCCTTGACATGTCTTTTACAGAGTGCTACTACTTCAAGTTATTTATATACTCTTCTTTTGAGGGGGACTGAGTTTCCTCATTCCTCTTATCCGAGTTAGCAGCTCTTTGATAAATTCCTAGGAAAAAAGATTAGAAAATATGAGTAATTCGTATGATCCCATAATACCATGATTGAGTTTTTAAAAAAAAAAATCAAAGTAAACCATACATTTTTATTTAAGCTTTTACTGCTAAACTGGAATTTCTCTGGCCTGATCCCCAGGAACCTTGTATGCATATTCTCATGACACAGTGGAGGTGTGAACAACTAGCTTTTCCTCTGCATGAGTGTTCAGTCTCCGTTGCTAGCTGTCCTTCAAGCTTTTACTACACAGGGCCTTCTACCAACTGTTGGATCAAGCAAAATCTACGGCTGGATACAATGCAGATAGTCAGACTTTCACGGTTTAAGCCTGCACAGAAATCAGCAATCCTGCCAAAAGAGGTGTTTCTTTCACCACTCTCCACACCAGCACTTGCATTTTGGTTGGCTGCATACTCAGCTGGAACAGAAAGCTGATCTGGCTAAAAACTCAGCTGTTTTTCCTCTTGCCCTGCTACTTTCCAAGCTGGCTCAGCTCTCCAACCAGGCTCACCACTCAGCCCCACACCAACATTCATGAGACAAGGCAGGAACAAGGAGCTTATGCTGGGTGAAACTGGTTGTGGAGCTCAGTGAATGACACTGTTCTGAGGGAAAAAAAAAAAAATATTAATGGACCAAGTCTTTATTCATATTTTCCCCAGTTTCAGCACATGCTTTCTTTTTAAATTGTGAGAGAACTGAAGCTTACAGAGTTGCAACATTATCTGAAATCCTTTTGGTATATGATTTCTTATAATAACTGCAGATGCATTAAAAGCTAAATCAACCCCTTACTGTCATATTGGGAGAATAATGTTTACCCACAGTACTATGTATACACCTAAAAAAAGGTTCTTATCATTAGATCATTTAGCTATAAACAGGAAATGCAATTATGAATTTAGTCAGTCAGGTTGATGTGAAAGGACAAAATGCATGACTTCCTAGATGAATGCTTGAGGCTAAAAATTCCAGTGAACAAGGTCAACACCTAAATGACAACACAGTACCTTTCAAAAAAAAGTCACATTGAAACATATATTACCCAGGTGCTACACTGTGCAGGAAAGTCTCTGTAAATGTGTATTTTAACTTAAGAAAGATGTTAGATCTTTCTGGTGGGACCACAGTGCTGGCAGGTATCACCCCAACAGAGCATTTTCCTTTCCTGACAGTTTATGCATGTCTATACTGTACTGCATGTACTGTTGCACCGTGGTTACTACTGCACCAACACTAGCTGTGGCTTCAACTAACAGCAGCAAAGACAGTGCAGCACACACATCAGCGTGGGCTACAAACACTCACCAAGAAACCTTTTATGTTCTGGCCTCCACTACTGAACTAACTAGATCAAGGCCAGTACAGGAATACATCTATACATACCAGTATTGCGCTTCTCATTTGGGTAGACAGATAGTCTAAAGAGATGATCAGAAAAACAGATTTGTTAAGACCCCAAATCCTCCACCCTCCATCCTTCAGAAGCTGTCTTTTTCCGCATAGGCACAAGCCACTACAACAATATCTACTCTAAACTTGTCAGAGTACAGTACTTATCCATTCTGAGGTCAGAAAAAGGAAAATTCACAGCTTTCAATGCACTATGCATTGGTTCTGTGTTATCGTTTCATCATTGTAAAGACCTGCTAGATAATGCAAAACTAATATGGCATGGTGCTGTTTAAAACATAAATACACTTTAGGATTTTTCACTATCAAACTTAAATGAAGCCCTGCAGTGAAATCATAGAATCATAGAATCATAGAATCATAGGGTTGGAAGGGACCTCTGGAGATCATCTAGTCCAACCCCCCTGCCAGAGCAGGGTCACCTAGAGCAGCTTACACAGGAACACGTCCAGGTGGGTTTTGAATGTCTCCAGAGATGGAGACTCCACCACCTCTCTGGGCAGCCTGTTCCAGTGCTCTGCCACCCTCAGGGTAAAGAAGTTCCTCCTCATGTTTAGGTGGAACTTCCTATGTTCCAGTTTGTGCCCATTGCCTCTTGTCCTGTCCCCGGGCACCACTGAAAAGAGCCTCGCCCCATCGTCCTGACACCCACCCTTTAAGTATTTATAAGCGTTGATAAGGTCACCCCTCAGACGTCTTTTTTCCAGACTGAAGAGACCCAAATCCCTCAGCCTTTCCTCATAAGAGAGGTGTTCCAGTCCCCTAATCATCCTCGTAGCCCTCCGCTGCACCCTTTCCAGCAGTTCCCTGTCCCTCTTGAACCGGGGAGCCCAGAACTGGACACAGTACTCCAGGTGCGGTCTCACCAAGGCAGAGTAGAGGGGGAGGATGACCTCCCTTGACCTGCTGGCCACGCTCCTCTTGATGCACCCCAGGATGCCATTGGCCTTCTTGGCCACAAGGGCACATTGTGACTCATGGTCATCCTGTTGTCCACCAGGACTCCCAGGTCTCTTTCCACAGAGCTGCTCTCCAGCAGGTCAGCACCCAACCTGTACTGGTGCATGGGGTTGTTCCTCCCCAGGTGCAGCACCCTACACTTGCCCTTGTTGAACTTCATAAGGTTTCTCTCTGCCCAGATCTCCAACCTGTCCAGGTCTCTCTGTATGGCGGCACAGCCTTCCGGTGTGTCAGCCACCCCTCCCAGCTTGGTGTCATCAGCAAACTTGCTGAGGGTGCACTCTATCCCCTCATCCAGGTCATTGATGAATATGTTGAACAGGACTGGACCCAGTACTGACCCCTGGGGAACACCACTCGTCACTGGTCTCCAACTAGACTCTGTGCCCCTAATCACAACCCTCTGAGCTCTATCTTTCAACCAGTTTTCTATCCACCCCACTGTCCATTCATCTAACCCACACTTCCTAAGCTTCCCTATGAGGATGCTGTGGGAGACCGTGTCAAACGCCTTGCTTAAGTCAAGGTAGACCACATCTACCGCCCTCCCCTCATCTATCCATCTAGTCATGCCATCGTAGAAGGCTATCAGGTTAGTCAGACATGATTTCCCCCTGGTGAATCCATGCTGAGTACTTCTGATAGCTTTCCTTTCCTCCACGCGCCTTGAGATGACACCCAGAACGAGCTGTTCCATCATCTTTCCAGGGATGGAGGTGAGGCTGACCGGCCTGTAGTTCCCCGGCTCCTCCTTCTTGCCTTTCTTGAAGACTGGAGTGACATTGGCTTTCCTCCAGTCCGCAGGCACCTCGCCTGTTCTCCAGGACTTTTCAAAGATGATGGAGAGCGGCCCAGCAATGACTTCCGCCAGCTCCCTCAGCACTCTCGGGTGCATCCCATCAGGGCCCATGGACTTGTGAATATCTAGATGATCTAATTGGTCCCTCACTCGCTCCTCCTCAACCCAAGGGAAGTCGTCTTCTTTCCCTGTTACTTTATTCAATGCCTGGGACTCCTGAGGGCTGGGCCGAGCAGAAAAGACCGAAGCAAAGAAGGCATTCAGTAACTCTGCCTTCTCCACATCCTCCGTCACCATGACTCCTGCCTCATTCAGCAGTGGGCCTACAACTTCCCTGGTCTTCCTTTTGCTTCCAATATACTTGTAGAAGCTCTTTTTGTTTTGCTTGATGTCCCTAGCCAGGTCTAATTCCAAGGCGGCCTTGGCTTTCCTTGTTTCATCCCTGCACGCTCTGGTGGCATTCTTGTAATCCTCCCAAGGGGTCAGTCCCTTCTTCCACTTATTATAAACTTCCTTCTTCCACTTGAGCTTTTTCTGAAGCTCCCTGCTCAACCATGCAGGTCTCCTGCGTCCCTTGGCCGATTTCTTTCTCTTAGGGATGCACCGATCCTGAGCTTGGAGGAAGTGGTCTTTGAATATCAACCAGCTTTCTTGAGCCCCTTTGCCTTCCAGAGCCCTAGCCCACGGGATCTCTCCAAGCAGTTTCTTAAAGAGGTCGAAGTTAGCCCTCCTGAAATCCAAGGTTGTAATTTTACTTCTTGTTGTTGTTTTGTGGATAGTACCCATGATCCTGAACTCAATCATTTCATGATCACTACAACCTAGGGTGCCCCCAACCTTAATGTCCTCCACCAATCCCTCTGTGTTTGTCAGTACCAGGTCCAGGAGTGCTCCTCTCCTTGTCGGCTCCTGTACCACCTGTGTCAAAAAGTTGTCATCAATGCACTGGAGGAGCCTCCTGGACTGTGCATGCCTGGCTGTGTGGTCTTCCCAGCAGATATCGGGGTGATTGAAGTCCCCCATGAGAACCAGGGCCTGCGCTTGCGAGGCTACCTTCAGTTGTCTGTAGAAAGCCTCATCAGTCTCCCCATCCTGATCAGGTGGCCTGTAATAAACACCCACAACAGTGTCCCTCATATTTGCCTGTCCCTTAATCCTCACCCATAAGCTCTCAACCCGCTCTTCATCCGCCCCTAGTGAGAGCTCGATGCATTCCAAATGCTCTCTCACATAGAGTGCAATTCCACCACCACGCCTCGCTGGTCTGTCTTTCCTGAAAAGGACATAGCCATCCATGACAGCATTCCAGTCATGCGAGTTGTCCCACCACGTCTCAGTAATTGCAATGAGATCATGGCCCCGCAACCGCACACAGACCTCCAGCTCTTCCTGCTTATTCCCCATGCTGCGTGCATTGGTGTATAAGCATTTCAGAGAGGGAGTTGTGTGTGTAGTTTTGACCCTTGAGATGTGGTGTGCCTTCTGGCTTTCAGAAATACTGGCACACTGGCCCACGAGCGCTGAGCAACTACACCCTGGCACCTCACCAGCAAGCCCAGTACCATCCCCACCCCCCTTCAGATCTAGTTTAAAGCCCTCTCAATGAGCCCCGATAACTCTTGTCCTAGAACCCTTTTTCCCCTGGAGGTCAAGGTATTCCTGCCTGCTACCAGCAGGCCAGGCGTTTTGTAGATCAGGCCATGATCAAAGAACCCAAAGTCCTGCTGGCAGCACCAAGCTCGAAGCCAGGCATTGATCTGCTGGGTCCTTCTATTTAGCCCCTCATCATTCCCCGCAACTGGGGGAATAGACGAGAACACAACTTGCGCTCCCGATCCCTTGACCAGCCGTCCCAGGGTCTTGAAATCTTTCTTCATTGCCCTTGGACTTCTTCTCGTTACCTCGTCGCTGCCTACCTGAAAGAGCAAAAGCGGATAGTAGTCTGAGGGCCGTACCAGGGAAGGAAGCATCCTCTTCACGTCCTTGACCCGGGCCCCAGGGAGGCAGCAGACCTCCCTATGTACCGGGTCCGGCCTGCATATTGGGCCTTCTGTTCCCTTCAGTAATGAGTCACCTATGACAAGGACCCGTCTTTTCTTCTTTACCGCAGAGGTTTTGATGCAGGGGGAGGTCTGACTAGACCTTGCTGACGGCTCCAGGGTAGGAGAAATAGGAGAAGTATTGTGCTCGTCATCATCCAGGTTCCTCTGTAGAGCACTGTACCTGTTAAGTAATGGCACCTGGGAAGATGGGGTAGTCATCGGGCAGTCTCGAGTGCAGCGCCTGTTGCGCCGCGCAGGAACTTCCTGCCATTGCCCCCTGTCCTCCAGGTTACCGCCTTCAGTTGAGGTGAGAGAGGATATGGAGCTCTCTGTTGCAGGGGTTCTATCTGCCTGCTGGGTTTCTGTCATGGGATGCAGGATTCTGCTCCAGGAATCTATCTCCCTCTCGCATTCCCTGATGCTCCTCAACCTACTTACCTCCTCCCTGAGCTCCATGACTACTCGGAGAAGATCCTCTACCTGAGCACATCTCCTACAGGTATGCCCATCATTGCCATCTGACACTGGCGTAAGAGCAGGGCATACCCTACAGCCCGATGTCTGTGTGGTAGCATGTTCCCACAAGAGCTCCGTCTGAGAGGCGGCATCAGACCTGGTGGTTGTGGAGCTCATGGACACCACAGTCATCTTGCGAGTAGTTACCATCACTACCTAGCCGGGTTAGCAGTCTTTCAGCTCTGTCCTGCACGAACTGCTGTGCAGACCGCTGTGATTGGACTGGTGTGTCACACCCTGCTTGGCCGCCCCCTTCTCCAGCCCAGGAAGTACACTCTCGTTGTGGTGCACCTGGGTGATACCTCGGGTCACACCCAGGGAACGCCCACTTGCAGCTCGCTTGCTCAGTGTTTGCTCGCTGCGCTCCCAAGGGGTTTCTTTTATGAGGGGAGAGAGTGGTCCCACCCTCTGCTCGTTAACACCTGCCGCCGGGGGTGGTGGCTCCGCCCTCGGCTCCTCAGCTGCCCCCGCCTCCAGAAGGGCCGGGTACCGGCTCGGGCTGGTCCCTTTTCCTGGCTTTAAAAGCCTCAAAAACGAGCCCCTGGCTGTTTCTTTGCCGCGATTTCCTTCCCCAGCACAGACTTACCTGCACTGGAGCTGATCTCCTCGGCAAAATCATTATAGAAGTAAACTCTCTAAAGTGATCTTAAAAGGTTTTTACTTGGGATTAATGCAATTAGTATTGCTTTTCAACAGCTCTTTCCATAAAAAGCTATACCCCCATGCCAAAACATCAGATTAAGACAGCTTTGGGAAGGAACGGACTGAGTTCAGTTCTTCCCTTTGGAAGACTTTATTAGCTGTCTGTTAAAGCCACAGATACTCTACACTATCTTCACTCACCATCAAGGCAGCAACAGGACACTGCAACTGGAAACTGTCCAACTACTTCACAGAAGTTGAAAGTAAGAGCCTTACAGGAAGAAGGGGCATTTGCAGAGTGGGCAGGAAAATCTATGGCAATCTGACTGTGCCCATTTGGGATACCCCTGTTTGAGAGGCACCTCTGCCATTTCTCTGTCTGTTTTCTCCCGCAACTCAGAAGAGTTTGGAGCAAGTTTCCCTTGGACATGAAACAGATAGGGGTCAGTTGCTTTTTAACAGAACATCACAGTAAGGGAGGGGAGCTCCTCTCCTTATACTCTGAAGCAGTACCACAAGCACCTTCTTTTGCAAAACAAAATATTTGCCTGAAGTTTCCAAGCAAGTTTCACACCACCTAGAAACTTCTTAGTACTGCCAAAATAATCCAAAATGTAGGGGCAACCCCCTAAGCAGACCTGAAGTAATTGAGGCTATTCTATAAGGAAGAGGAAGGAAGCTGTATTCACTTGAAGTACGTATAATAATTGAAAATGCTTTACTTGGGAACTATTTTTTGTGAAATAAGGGTTTGCAGTACCAAACAGTAAAACCCAATGAGCATTTTATACATGACAGACATTTTCCACAATGCAGTAGGGTTGTTGTGCACATCCCATGGGTGTACGAACCACAGCATTGGTTCAGTACCTTTCTGATTTAAGTACCATTTTGCATCTGACACTTGCATGGAGCCAGCTGTGCTCTGGTGCTTGTGCCTTTCTTGTTTTGCAGCTCCCCATCAAGGAAAGGCAGCATTCTAGCAAAGACACACATTTTCCCTCTTGGAGGCAGGAAAGGAGACTTCGCAGCATTTCAATAAGCCTTCACTTTATAACTAACCAACTCAGCTTTATGACAGTAATACCCGTTTGTTTTCTCTAAACATCACTCAAAAATCGCAGTTTTATTCCTTGTGGACATTTGAGTCAAGGCTTAATATAAGGCTTAATATCCACATCTATCTCAACCTCATACACAAACATTTTACACAGCGCATTTTACTGAAATCCCCTCTAGGAGATATGATGAAGTTTAGCATCATGCATTTGAAAGCTGATCATGTACCAATCTATGTTAAAAGTAGTTCTGTAACACAGGTTGGATTATCTACTTATATATACTTACATAATACTTATTTAACTCAGAGAGCTGGAAGACATTTAACAATAATTCAGCTAAATATTCAAGAACTTAGGAATTATTCCTTGGAGGGCTACAGCCAGAAATACACAGGACAGATCTACTTTCAGTAGAAGAAAAATCTTGTACCAGCGCTTTGGGCCTTGGTAAGTGGAAAAAAAAAAAGGGGCAAAAATGTACACAAACTCAGTTTAAATTCTTTTTAGATTTTCTGCAAGACGACCACCTTTAAATACAGTTTTGTAACAAATATTGAGAGTCCTGTTGATTTATAATACAGAATCATTGTTTCTAGAATATGTCTTTCTAATCCTAAAGGCAAATTTGAATGAGAGACAGACTAAATCTATAGTTCATTTGAACTTATCTATAGTCAGCCTTAGCCATTTGCCTTCTCCCTTCTGTAACACTTCCCCTTGAATCAAAGGCATTCAGTTTAGCAAAAGCATTCATCTAATGTAGAATAAGAAAAATAAAGACTGCAAACAAAAATGCTAATTCAGGAACAGGATGGAAATCACTTTACCTCTCTGCTTTGGAGGTGTGATTCATTGTTTTAATGAGGTCATTTGACAGACAATGAATTCCAGGCTCCCTATTCAAGTCTTCCAATTAATTCTAGAAGCTAATTAGACTGTCTCTCCAGATTTCCCTTCCACAAGCAGTACACATGTAGTAAGACTAATTCTTAAACGAAAGTTTAAGGTTTCTAGTCCTCCTGCTTCACTAGAGCATGAAATGAATCCTAAACCAGCTTTCCTTCACGCCTTACTTCCCTGCAGCCAAGTCAAAAATCAAGATTTCCTTGACTGTGTGCCCAAGACTATTTCCTGGAGAGAGCCTGATTGGCTGGATGTAAAAAGTAAAGTCAGCCTGGAGAGCAATCCCCACAGCTACTTGGGGAAGAAACTAAGCAATAGCTCAAAAATGCTATCTGAATGGGAAGGAAAAAAAATAAGGAAAACCAAGAAAGACAGAGAGGGAACCCTACTGCTAAACATCTTCCCTTCCACACAGGCTCAAACCTGAAACCAGTCGCACAGGAAGAAAGGAACTGACGAGGCTTTGGGAGAACGGGGCCAGAAGCTGCCTTCTATTAGCAAGAACTGGTGCAGCATCTCTGCAGCCTCCCATCAGCACAGCCTCTTCAGTGAGGCCAACGCACCATCAGTGCCCAGAGGAGGACAAGACACAGCAATTTAGCTTCTTGGTGAGCCCTGTACATACTACAAAGCTTAGCTATGATCAAGACATGCAGTCCAGTTATTCTCCAATTCGGCAGCACGTAAACAAGCACAGCTTATTCTCATCAAATAAGTGTTTGTTCCTCCATTCTTACAGTATTGCTATTGGTATTTGTAAGTCGTATTTGTCAGTACCCACAGAAATGAAAACATGCAAGCTTAATTTCCTTCAACACTGTAGTACAATATAGGGCAGATCTCAGCAGGCATATAAACAGTTTTAGTTCACTGAATTCAGAGTGGTCAAATGGATGAACAAGAAATCATGTTTTTCTAGAAATGCCTCTGTCTGCATTGCTTTTAAATATGCATGTTTCTTAACTTTTTTCTTTACAAAATGTTATATTTTATTTCAAGTAATGTGGACACATAATACAGTTACTGTGGCTTAATAATTTACCACCCATCAGCTGAGCTGCAATAAATGTCTATGAGCTCCTAGGCTTGCCCAGATGTGAGGCAGTACACTGCACTGAGGCTTTACAACACATCTTTAGTTACTCTTGCTTCATATGGGTATCCTGTGCCTTGCAACTATATTTAAAAAAAAAACATAGTAACATTACCTTGAAATAGTTCATGACACAGTAGGACAAAAAAAATATATGATCCTTCAAAAGTTCAGAAGTTTCATTTCAGAAGGACTGAGCTTTCTATTTATGTCTGCATACTAAATACATACATTATCTGAAGACATACCCAAAATAGTTTTTAGTTTTAAAAACCACAGTGCCTGGACCACTCTAAAAAGCTGCATCACAAGCCTATCACTTGCTCCAACTAGGAATGAAACTTGGGGAAACATACAGCTAAGCAAATGCATATCTGCCTTTCTCAAAATTAAGTGTTAAGAGCTGCTGAAATAGTCCAGCCACTGAAGTAACCAAGTAGTCAGTGACTTAAATATCTGCCAAAATTCTCCAGAGAATATGCACAACAATTTAACATAGTTTGTTTGGAAACTATATTAAAAGTTAAAAGTTCCCAGCAAAACAGCTTTCTTTTATGATGTAACTTCATCTCCTTTTTCTCCCATTTTGCACCGAGTGAAGAATTATACCAACAAGATGGTCTAGATAGATTTAGTCCTGAGTGGGAGAGATCTCAAGTCCATTTGCCTGAAGCTTTGTATATTCCTATGAGAAAAGAAAGAAGCTACGAAACCCGAAATCCAATTTATCCAGTTTTCTTCAAAGATTAGTTATCTACAGGCATTGTGTAGTTCAACTGCATCTTTCCAAGTCAGTAAACATAAGAATTGCGCACTCATTGGATTTCTCTCCCATAGCAGTTGAAGAGTCTCCTTGTCATTTCTCCTGTCATCACTTTGGCAGTTCCACCAGCAGAAGCTCTAACTCCCATCAGACACAAATATTTCAGATTTTCTCCAAAGCCCAGTCAAAATGGGTGGTCTTGCTGCTACCAATAGCAGAGATACAATAACAGATTTAGCCAGCCTCCTTCAAAGTGGATATCTTGACAAAACCTCATTGATTTCATGTCCACAGCAGTCTTCCTATTCTAAATAAGAGTCTATTGTCAAGTATCAAACCCCCTATCATCAAGATTACAGATTATATTTCAGTTTCTTTGTTAGCATCACTGCTAACATGAGACTCAAAATTCCCTGTGACCTACATTAAGATTCTCCATCCTATAGACAGAACTGAGACAGCAACTTGACAAAGGTCTGAGTGGGATTTTCCATAGGTGACACATGGCTTTTAGTGAAGCACTGGCTGCTCTTGCACATGAGTGATGCAGGAAGATGCTGCTGCTCCCTGTTCCTTTTCAAGCACAAAAGTTCAGATCCAAGGTTTGACCAAGGCACTGATTTTGCAGATAGTATACCCCTTTAAGTTTGTGCAGTCCTAAAAATGAGTTGCTGTTCTCTCAAGTCAAGCCTTGTCTTATGGCAAGACAACATGACATGTACTTTTTTTGAACTAGGTATGATAGTAACAGAAAAGAAAAGGGGAAGCAGAGAAAGCATAAACTGTTTGAAGAATAATTCTAGCACTGTTTAATTTTGCATGGTGGGAAGACGATCACCATGTGTCAAAGCACTGTCTACATTTGAGATCCCAAAGCCTACTATGGCTTGAGTCAGGCAGCTACTCAACTTCTCTTCAACGAGTGAAACTTCACTTCATAGAGCAAGGAGACTGTGGCTCAAGTAAAAGGATGTAAAGTATAAATACGAGTCACATATTGCAGTGATTAATACAAATAAAAATGTATACTTTACAGTTTGCTAGTTACCAACTGTATCTCTTAGCCACTGTGGTTTGTTTTGTTGTTTTTTTTTTTTTTAATTTTCATGTTTGTAGAAACAGCCCAGTTGGAAAATTGTGCCCAGAAATTATTTTTAGTTTCTGACACACTTTACAAAACTAACTTTTAATGACTGAATGACACATCAGCCACATTGCATATGAATCTTGATTAGCAAATCAACATTTTAATTTAAGGATCATTAATGTAAACTCAAATAGCACCCAAAAAATCATACTGACACTTTGCTGATTAACCTTTAGTTGTCTTGTTTGAGTAAACCACATGACTCTTTACAACAAGATGCCCACGTTAAGCATATTTCCATACAAATTAAAACAGCTGTAACTGCTACATTTTAAAATTTTAGAGCCCATTAGCTTTATTTCTCTTAGAAGAAAGGTTTCATAGCAGTTCCTTGTAAGTTACTGTCAGCTACTATCTTTAGCCAATTTATTGAAGAGGCTAAGAATTCCTTCCAACTTTCAAGTGACCTGGATAACTCTGCTTCTTCTGATGAAAAGTCAATCCATAATACATGCCAAAAAAAAAAAAAAAAAATCGGTCTTTCCTTAACCTTTAGTCTAAATAGAAGACACTAAGAAGACCGACTTAAGATATACTTTTGGGATTTTGTTGTTGGTTTTTTGCTTGTTTTTAAACAGATGGGATAAGAGCTTCAAGTTATTAACCTTTCTGCCTGTATTATTTCTCCTTATGTTCTGAACAGTGGAGACATCACATTACATAATTTTTTCCCCAGTTAGGGATTACTGCCTTTTGCAAACTGTATAACTCTTCATGCTAAAATCCTAGTGCACTTGATTGGCTGTATTTGATTGGTCATGAGAAATGCCATCAGCTCGCATCCATTCTCCACAAATCTTCTAGAAATCCTTTCACAAAGCAATTACCTCAATAGTTTTGAGGTCTGCAAATATGAAAGGATTGCAGATTTTCTAGACAAGGTATGGATCCTCATATAGCAAGTTTAAGCCAACTTAAAGGATCTTCTTAGTCCACAAATGACAGGTTACAAATCACTGTTTTTAAGTGGCCTAAGTTAGCAGTCGTGCAGTATTACTGGGCTTATCATGCTACAGATGAAGAAAAGCTGCTGTTACGAAAAACAGTCCTGGGAAGCGACTCTCATTTTGGCAACTATCCTCACAGATGAGAGGAGCACTTAATCCACTCCATTTGGCTATCTCAAAAGATTTGTCAAGGAAGATGGATATTCTCCCAGGTAAAGGAGCTGCCTCCATCCCATCAACAGAGGGCTGAAGAGGCAGGTCACAAGTTCAGTGTTAAAACCTCACCTTGATTCAAGTGCCTCGAGGGCAGTCAAGCACACACATCCAGGACATTGTTTCCTGTGAACTGCCATACCTACTCGATTTACCAGTATTTCCTGCAGTTCTAAGACCCAGGTTTCCAGTGGAAAACTCACTAACATCTGTTATGTACCTTCATAAGAGCTCTGAAATTTGTCCTTGCATTAAGGATCAAGCTTCAGAGCTAAGAAAAAGAATTTATATTTCATGTTCAATGAAGGAGGAAGAAGGGTAATTATTTAATTCTCTGCCTTCATCATCCACCTTCAGATAACACAGAGATAAGAAGTCAGCACAGAAGTGGCTGCTAAACTCTTGGCAACCTGTTCCTCTCACCCACTCATGACCCCACTTTGTCTCGCCAGCCTGTGACAAGAACCACGTCAGGCTCCACATGCCATAGCAGTCTTCGCACCTATCTTACAAAGAACAACTAAGGTTCAACAGCACTTGCTGAGAGACGCCTGGAGGAGGCTGACAGGGGTCATCTGTAGCATAGTATTACTACGTTGATACATCTGAAGACTTGATTTTTTGCCCTGGCATCTCCATAATGGGAGATGCGTGTTATCTGCTGTAAAGAAACCAAGGCACAACATAGACCAAGCTATACAAATGTTACCATGCAAGTCTTTCTGGGTCAATTCCCTGCACTGTCAAAAAGTTAGTACCAGCAATTGCAATAGCAGCTCTGGAGCATTTTCCCAATCTACGACAGGAATCAATAAAAATGGGAAAGCCCTGAAAAAAAGTCTGACGGACAGGGAAGCATCTATTTAACCACACCAGCGGTTCTTCCTGACAGCCTGACTATCCTTAAGCCCCAGTAGTGTAAGTGGCTACAGCTGCAGATGTTACAGAGGAACCAAGCTATATGCAGCCTTGTTTCAAAAAGCAAATGCCTGGTTTCTAGTCATGCACAGCTGAAAGGTCCCTGACTAGCGGAATCCTGTAAGCCGCCCAACTCTACTAAATACCACACAGCAGCCACTGGTGGGAAAGCACTGACTCTATAAATTGAACCAAGAAACTGACCCACAACCTAGACTTTTTTTTTTCCCCCACAATGAGTTCAAGGTTTTGTTACAATATTTATTCTTCCTAATTAGCACACATTACTATATAAGAAGTAGGCCATATTGGCACTGGGCACAATAATAGATATTCAAATTGAAAGTTGAGTACTCTTAAAATCCTGCTTGTTCAGGTTATCCCACAGTTGTATTCAAGTCCATTCACAAAAACAATTAGCTGAGCTGCATATCTACATAACAGTTCTCAGAATAAACAATTTTACTGTCAGAGGTAAAATTAAATGGCTTCACATTGAGGAGCACGGTCTGTCTCTCAAGTTGACATTTCATGCAAATATAGTAGAGTTTTAACCATCTGATGAGAATTACATTTAGTTCTCTTGTAACATGCCAGCTTTAAGCATCAGTAAAGTCAATAAGGACATTATGGAAGACAATATTGATACTTCAGCTGGAATGAACAGCAGTTCCTCTACAGGGCCCCATCCTGTTCCTACTGTAGTCAAGTGACAGACCCAAACATTCCCAGGATGTAAATCCCCAAGCCCATCAGCTCCTCATTAACATTCCCATATCTACTTTATCATAAGTATAAAAAAAATTTACTTTAGCTTCAACATAGCTACACTTTCAACACACGAGTAGTATTTAAGAAAAGTCTTTTTACCTCTGTTGGTTTGTAGCAATCTACAAGAGTTTCCTAGAAGCAAAATATGAAAGTGTCAGTTCCAATACAGAATAACAGTGAACATAAACAAGTCTACAGTATGAAACCTGGCAAGGGAATGGGGAAAGAAAAAGGACCAAGAACCAAGAATCACTGGATGAAGATGCTACTGAAAAACAAGCATTACAGCAAGTCACCTTTGCTCCTAGGTGGATCACAATGATTTTTAACAGGACAGAAATTATGGCTTCTTCCTCCAGGTTGGAAGTTACAAAATTCCCCTCTCCAAGAAAAACTGAGGAGAATCCAAGAACATTTGTCCCAGCAATGCACATGTGAAAGATAGCTTTCTGTGAGGGCACCACAGTCTTCGCAACACAGAAATACAGACATTAGCTAGGTGGGCCTTCCTAGCAGGGCAGCTGCAGCAGCTAGTTTAGGTATAAGCAGCAAAGCTATTTACAAATGTTGAGTGAACAGCCTGGGGCCATGCCCCATGTCTCTGTTGCTGGGCAGTGGGCACTAAGAGAAGGGTGCCGAGAGGCACTGCAAGCCAGATGCAGTGCATCTAAGCACCACTTTAGTCAACTCCCAGAAGTGAACTGAGGGCAAATGCCTGCTCTGGGACAGGTTTCCTTCCTTTAGCACATCTGAAAAGATTATAAAGAGAGACCCTTATATTGGTTTTATATCTTGATTTAGATATATGTATCTCTTAAGACAATGATGTTTCTTTTCTTCTCATCCTCATTCTTCCATTCATTAATTTTTACCTCAAGCAGGATTCAGAGAATTAGAGAACTGGTTTGAATTGTATAATTTCAGCAGACAGCTTCTGAATTTCCCTACTAAATCCTGCTGATGATGATCTTATCTTTTTGTTGAGCTTTTAGACAACTTACTCCATGGGTTCCGATTTCTAGCTAGTATAGACAGAGAAACAATTTCCAACAATCTTAAGGACAAAGGAGGATTTCTGGTCTGTATATGAACATATGTATATTTCTGCTGCAGTGATATCTGGTCATCATAAGTGACTCTCAGCCACATAATTTTTCTATGTGACTTATTTTTCTGTTCTTTATTTTATATACCTGTAAAAATTAGAATGAGTCTAATCTGTCTCAGCATATCTTTGAGCTTTTATTTACTCCTGTTACCACCTACCTTCCAGAAATTGTTCATCCTAAAGGATTTTGATTAACTTTGTACAGACCAGTAGATTATGCTAAACTCAGGCTTAGGAACCCTCCTCTCAGTTCTACTTCTACACTTACAGTTGATTCAGTCAAACACAAGGTATGGACCCAGATACCTTAGTTCAGCCACATTCCAATTTAAAATTAGAAAATAACATTACCTGTAATTTGAGAGCTCTCTCCTCTTCATTGGCTGCATCAAGAAGGTCATCAATGTCAATTTCTACATCTGGCATCTCTTCTTCCTGAAAAGCAAAAAATTCCCCACTCGGTTCATAGAGACATCCTTTTACTAACTCAAAATAAGCCCACTGATAACACAGATAACCCCAGACAAGAAGGAAATCAGTAAGGGGTGGTGGCTTGATTCCTTGATCCCAGGCCAGCAGAAGGCCAAGTCCCAGCCACATAGGAGGCTGCAGCTCTCAAGCAACTTTCCCTCACAGTTGGGAGTTCTGTTACAAACCCATGCCCAGCAGCACAAGTCATGTTATTCTCACAGTACTGAGCAAGAGGATGAAGAAGAGGAAGTAGATAAGAGCTGCAGCAAGCCACAAAATTGCTTCAGAAACATTATTGATTGGACTGCATATTTTGTTACACTACAGAAGATCTCCCTTGCTTAAAGTTAGCTTACAAGAATGACATACATGCCCCACCAGAAGAGCTCAAATTTCCAGTGCCTGCAGTGAAGCAAAAAGTCTAAGGCATAGAGTATTTTAGAGAAATTTGTTTTTAAACCTCCTCCACCCATACACTTCTCCCTTTGCATCACCAGCACGTCAGACACGTTGTTCCCTGAGTCAGAGCAGCAGTCCACACATTTTGAAGGACCCCTGAGCTCTGGAATCCCAATGAGAATTCACTATCCACAGGTATCACCATTTATTCCACTTACAATTATGCAGAAAAATATTCTGCTGGACATTTTTTGCATTTTCTCATCATAAAAGGCACTTCACAAAGGTAAAGTAGCACTTCACTGCACATACAAAACACCCTGGTCTCAGCCTCTCCCCAACACCAAGTCCCACCCTCACAGTGGCCTCAAGGTGACAGAATACAGCCCCTGCTGCATCCAAGCCAATGCATGGGTGCTGCGAGTCTGTCCCCTCCCACAAGTACACTGTCATCGATCAGCTCACTGGTGCTGCATCACCTTGGCACCTCCTGAATGAAAGCAGGGACCTGAAAGTGTCCAAAGGGAAGGGTGGATTTGAGAGTCAGGATGAAGCAACAAGACCACTATCCCCAGCAGCAGCTGTCTTGTACCTCAACACTTTTCAGATCCTTTAGTGTGAAATAAATCACCAGCTCCAATAGCAACTGCCACAGGGAACACCAAAATTCTACTGGACAAATGAAGGGTCCAAATATTAGCAGAGACAACAAGTTAGCTCAAGTTAACCTAATGAAAGTTAAGTACTTAAGTGCCAAACAACTATGTCAGAAGCTCCAGCCAAAGTGTCAACTGTTCAACATTTATTTGGGTATGAGGAGGAAGGACACAAGTAGGTTGATTAAATTCCCCATTCCTCACCTCTGAAGGAAAGCATGCAGGAGGAGCACAATAGCACAGCCACACAGGCTATTAGACCCAGTCAAAAATACACAAAGCCCGTCCTTTGCCCAATTAGCAGGTTCACTCTTGCAGCATGCATTTTAGTCAGAAAGGAAGTGTAGGCATTTGCCAAGATGAATCATAAAAATACTAGTTACTGTAACACAATCTGACAATAAGGGACTTTCTAACCTAATGCTATAGACTCATTAGCAATTTAAATAACGGGAGGAAGAGGAGAGAAAACAGTCTTCCACAGACTATAATGATATTCAGTAAGCGCCAGCAGAATTGGAAAGGATAAAGATTAATCCATAACATATACTCACTTAGTAGCTTACTATCCCAACTCTACACTAAGAACCAGAAATTCCCCAAATAGACAGTAAGCCTCCTGAACATTTTATCTAAGCAGCTCGTTACAAATACTGTTAAGATGGGGTGCCTGGAGTTACCATTAATACTGTAAACTTATCAAAATACGTATCCATGGATCTGCATAAATGCCAATTCTGCATCTGTCTGCGCTCAGAAGTACTGTTCAGCACACTGAATATTTTGTCGGGTACACATTTTGCATTCTTGCCTGTCAGAGTGGCATTCTGGCAAACTGAAACAATGTTGAAAGGTGACAGTGAGGGGGAATTCCCTAGAAGGTAGCTAATGCTTTTTGTGATCACACTTCATTGAAGCTGAGCACTCCTGAAAGGTTAGTTTTACTCTGATTGGTACCAGTCATGTGGGAGAAATCCTTGCTTCTACCCCTCTTCACTCTTACTTACTTGAAATCAACTTTCTCCTACATCTTCAAGGCTCACACCACCAGTCCAGAGGGCAACTGTACCACTAATTCACTGAAGCTTGGGTATACGAGGTAACACAGCTCTTCTACATCAAGGAAAGCCATAACAAAAAATAAACCAGGAATACTTCAGAAACAAGGGACTAGAGTTGTGTCTGACATACTGGCATTCAATTAAGTTACATTTTCTGTAAAAAAAAAAAATCATGTGTATCTTCATCACTTGACAGCAGATTTGAACTCTGACACACAACACAAATGGAGGGGGGCAGCCCTACTGTGCCTGTATGATCTCAAGAGTTTTATGTTAGGCATGAAAAACGTGCCTGGGTCAGCAGACCAACCACTCCAGTTGCAACCCCAGGGGAGGAAGAAACAGTCGTGTCTTCTGTTTGGTTTTATTGGTGGGAGAAGTGTGATTGATCCTGCTACAACGAAGCAGCTAGATCCAGATTAGCGTGGGGCAAGCCTGAAAGGTGCTGTGCACAGCTCAAGGGTGGTATTTCAAGAGTCTGGTTAGTGCCATGAGGCTGTGCGAGAAAACCAAAGCACTGCCATGTTCTGCTCCAGTGAGAGGGAGACAAGGTGCTGCAAACAGCAGATGACAGGACAAGGGGGGGGAAGAGAAAAGAAGCCACAAGAAGGGAACACCCCCCAGAAAAGCTAAAATAGAAAAGGTGAGGGGGTTGCAGGTGCAAAAACCCATCAATTGAAACAGTTGAGGGAGGGGAGGATGGACACTCCTTTTAAGCACCCTCTCCAGTTTGCATTAACAATGTAGGCAGGGCATTAGCTGATTTCTGCTTGAGTATATAAAAGTCCAAAAATATCACCAAAGTTTGCTTCTGTGCTTTTTAATGCAGCTTAAATTCAACCTTGGAAGATAGCCCCATGGTTATTTAGGTTGCATAAATTCTTTGCAGGCTACTGGCAAGAGACCTTGGGACACAGTCATGCATTTAGTAGTAAATAGCTGTAGCACTTTAAGACATTACAACCTCTCCAACTGTTTGCTATTTAGCCTCTGGCAGAAGTGATCACAGCCCCAACAGCTAATGGAACAGAAACAGGTGAGCATCCCTTAGTGAGACCAGGGAAAAGGTCTGACAGCCTCTGAAAAAACATCCCCACAGCAGCTTAAGCCAAAGGGCTGGATTTTGCGGGGACAGCTGAAGAACACCTGCACACTCCAGTCTGCAGACCCTGAGGACAGCACCTCCAGCACAGCAAGAACAGGTCTGACATCATTACAAGTATTTACTAATTAAACATTTATCTGAGACTTTAAAATTTAAAGGGCAATAGTTGCCCTACGGATAATCTTCCCACCATAAACCCAGCTCTCAAATTAGTCTGCTATCCCTCATCCTCACTGCCCATTCACTGTGCAACACTTCATTTGCAGTGCCAGGAAATAATGAAAATAGGTTTGTTTGGTTTTTACTTTAGATTTTAAGTTTGGGAGAGAAAGGAGAAGTTAAGTGCAGCAAGAAAAGTTAAGGCCATCATTCATATAGTGAGTTTGGAAGCAACCAGAAAGAATGTAAACGACTACGTCATAGAGTCATTCTCTATGACAGCAAGAGAAAGGCGAAGGAAAAGGAGGGAAAGATGACCATACAGTTCAGATGCATTAAGGTTTCAGACTGTATGAATCAGGGATTTCCCTCAAAGTCCTGGAACATGACCGGTGTATGTGATCAAAACCAAACTAGAATATAGAACCAGCTCTTCTGGAAGTATCCATTTCATATATGAAAATATTTATTTCTTAAAAGAGACATAGGCTGGACATCTAATACAGTTAGCTCTAAACAAGTTCATCTGCAGATATGGATGGCAGTGCCCCAATGCAAGACAATTACCATAAGTTACCAGGACTAGAAGACATTAGTGGCATATGTAACCTGGTGGGATTATGAATGGATTGCACTTAGTTTGGGTAAAAGAATACTACCCAATAGTCATTTGTATGAAACACAAAGGGAAAACCCATGTGTTCCTCCTTTCAAAGCATTCAGTTGTTTTGGGGGACTTATGGGCCAGGTCAAAAGTAATAAGAATGAGAATAAAAGGAACAGTTTAAGTATTATGAATCCAGAATCAAAGAAAGCTCTTTTCAACTTAAAGCTAACCCTAGTTAAGTGGAGAGTCAAAATACAACAGCTAAAATAAAGTTGTTTGCAACACAAAAAGGCTGTGAGTGTCTGTTGATTGGTATGAGGAATAAAAGAATAGGAAAGGATGTCACAGACAGCAAGAAAAGACTCCTAAGTACCAGGGCTGGGGACACTTGCAGTAGGAACAAGAATCCAAAGTGGTACAACTCAATTACTACATGACCATATGTTTTGTCCAATCCTAAAATATTAACAACAGTAATGCCATAGGAGCCATGATAATCTAACATTAGACATGCAAAAAATTCTCATTTCTGTTGGTCCAGGTGAAGTGCTTCGTGCAATGGAATATTAGTTTGCACAGTTAATAATCAGCGAACACCTTTAGAATGCTGCTCCCAGTATGATACAATCCTTATCATGCAGTTGCATATCATTTTCTCCCCCATCAGACACTTATCTCATTAGCAACCAGTCAGTTGAATGAAATCTCAAAGGCAACACAGAGTGCGACACTCCACACACCTGAGCACGTGCCATCCAGTCTTGGCTCCAACTAAGAGTTAGAAAGCCTGCATGGCACCCAGCTGTTCCAACCAGAGCAGCAGCCTCTTCCACCAACACCAAGTCTATCTTTCTTCACTCTTGCTCATTAAATAAAAGCGCAGAGACATTAATGGCAAAGCTACCAGATTTGCCCACTCATTTTGAGTCAATGATCCTACTGTTTCTGAATAATCATACTTTATCTGTGGCACAGTGGCTATTTACAGAAACCTCCTGTACTGAGCCTGTCTTCAAACCTCATCTCATGTGGATCCAGTTAAATACCCAGAAAGGGAGGGCCACCAAGTGTCCACCTGTCAACAGAATGGCGTACGCAAATTGCCCAGTATCTCACAGGAGCACCAACTGCATCTATGTCTACATAGCATGGTATGAATGGCTGGATAAAAGTCAAGGACCCTGCATTTTATCTAGATCTGATCTACCCTCTCCACTGGCGCTAGCAGGGGACTATGCCCTTGCACAAACACCACTAGAGGGAGGTAACACTTTACAAACACAGCATGGGCCCCTGAAGTTGCTGGTAGAGCATGGAAAGGTCTTTGAGACCTACCTACATTGAGTTCTCAGGTCTGTAGAACAGCAGTCTAACTTTTGTCCCCAACTTCCCATTTTCCTCTGCTCACATTCTTAAAAATTTAGTCCTCAGCTTTTACTCTCACAGTTTGGTTCCTGCAAAATCCTACCTTCTCTGATCCTACTATTTGGGATATTGTTTCTATCTCCTTCCTGAGGGCCAGAGGAAGGACCACTGCAAGCAAAGACAGGAGTGACTCTTGGCTCCCAGGCACTGTGACCAAGGCTCCCTACCAAGACGAACTGCAAGAGCCCAGTCCCTCCTACTTCCTTATAGAGGAAGCTTGTTCACATAAGACAATCTTCAGCCTTATTACCAAACTATAACAAGTTTGGACACAGGATAAGCACAAGTGAAAGAGAAGGGGAAATGCTTGATTAAACTGAGAACGCTTCCATAAACTGGCCACAGGCATCTCTGACACAAAGCAAGACTTCTCCCTCCCAAATTTCCAAGATCAGACATACTAGAGTTTCAACTAAACTGTTGAAAGTCCTCATACAATGTGGAAAATTATTTTTTTCCTCATGATTTTAGTTTCAACATCAGAAATAACTGAACTCTTATCTAAAAATCTTTCCAAGATATTCCAGCTAAAACAGGCACCTACTGCAAATCTCTTCAGCTCAGATTATTTCAATTTGGACAAGTTTAACATTTAAAAAGTGTTTTTAAGTCAAGGGTAATGCCAAGAACAATGATTATGGGGCTCTGCATGGAGGAATACACATCTTGTTGTGAAGCAGAGTGGGAGCTTCCCTAGGAATCATCAGTGCCTGGCAATAAAGGGGATGTAACAAAGCTGTGGCAAAAGATTATGAAGCTAGATGAGGAAGATGGGACAGACAGTCATACACAGTGATAGTGTCTACACAGGCAGGTACAGCTGGACCTTAGCTTGCTCAGCCAGTGTGCACAAACTGCATGGTCCAGAAGCTATAGCTGCATGAGTGCTGCTTTCAGACCAAGAGAACAAACCCTGCTGGCAGAGCATTTACATTCAGGTGCCATAGTTTATTAATACAGCAATCAGATTTCCAGACCAAAGCTTACCCACATCCACCTGGCTCTCAGAGAAGAAAGAGCTAGCTAAAGCCTGTCTGCATCTGCCAATTCACACTATGTTGGTTAGTAGATAAGTGGTCAAATAGCCTGAAGTTTACATTAGGAAGAGCACATCTTACTCCAAGGAAATCCCAAAGAGGAGACCTGTTGGAGATTCATGTCTGAACCCAGGGATCACTCTCAAGCTCCCAGGTCTAAAGCATAACCTAACAGCATCCAGATCCGTATCAGTATGCAACTTATGTGTGTGTTGCCCCCAACCAGAGACACATTATAAGAAAAAGCACAGGATTACATGTTAAAAAGGATACCACCATACTTCTTGGAAAATTGGAAGGGCATGTCCATCCCACCACCTAGCCAGCCTTCACTGAAACGGCATGGTTAGGAATATGCCATCTCCTTCCTCCACTTATCCCAGCACAAGCAAACACACCCTTCCTAACACACCCACTTCAAAATACAGAAACAGATTTGCAGAAATAACATTATTTAAATATTAAGTCAGTAAAGTCTGGAAGGACAACACTGACTGGGTGGAGGATATGACAGTGACTAGATCCGTTTGCATTTTCCAGGCTGGTACTTTCTATGTAAGACATACTTTCAATGTATCAGTAAGTCCATACATACACGTCACTTTAAGCAGCTGATCAACAAATGACTCATGAAAACATGAACCCTGTGAGCTAAAGTTTCAAAGAGCAGGAAGCTCACTCTTGACCACTAATGAGAAAGTTAAAAAGAGAAGACTAAAGCTCCTTCTTTAGTTTAGATCAACAGCTCATTCATTATTCCTGGTGAAGAGCTACATAGCTTTCACAGTATCGTCAACTGCAGATATCTGAAACAAGCACATAGGGCTGCAAAACCCTGTTGGTCTAACACACTCATCTAGACGAACAAACTACAGTATGCTCTCCAACAGACAGCAATGTGGAGTCAAATGGAAGAGGAGACTAGATGTGAGATGGGCTTTTACTCACATTTCATATAGTCTATTTGCAAGTGTTCTGGTGAAAAGTACAATTCCTTTTTATAGGCTTGGTAAGATGTCCTAAAGTTAACCCTACTTAAAAAAAACACCAGCCCATGCTGCATCTGAAGCAAATGGTTTCCTTGGCCAAAACACAGAAACCAGACAGAAGAGGGGGATCCTGTGAGAATGCCTCCTTAATGGCTGGGACTCTTATGAGTTCTGAATATTCAGGATCACTTATTCCTTTCTGCAGACTATAAAAGGGGGTGAAGATAGCCAAGAGACACACACAGGAAGAGACGTACAGCTGAAGTATAAGGGCAGCCTCTAAGTAGCTTGGCTTCCTCCATATCCACCACCATCACCATTATCATTTCCTGTTATACAGGTAGCAGACCAGTTCGAACAATACAGGCAAGGGAGGGACCCAAAGCTTGGATTTAACCAGCCCCCACAGTGACAAGTTTGGAGAATTTTAAAGCTTAAAAGGGATGCAGTCAAATAACAGGGACTTGCTCCCTCTGAGTCACATTATCTGACAACATAACTGGTCAACCAGTACTCTTGCAAGCTCCCTGGAACACATAAATCACGAGAATCACAGGTTTCAGGTGGTAGGAGGGAGGGAGGAATTCAGGACAATGAATGACATCAGAATGATGTCAAGCAGGACAATTCCTGTATAAGGCATCACCCTAGGTAAACTGGGACACTAATCCTGTAAGTTAGTGTTATTTATCAATAGCCAAGAACAGCTCAAACTTCCTTACTCAGAAACGATTATGAAGAAAAAACATGGTACAAAACAAATTTGAATCAACTTCTGTGAATCACTTAAGTATAAGGGCATCTTAATGTCCCTGTATGTGCCAGGAGTTAGGTGCAGCTGTAGCTTCAGAATTCTAATGGAAGTGAAAAATACACTAACAGGGCAACGACTATACAGCACACACAAAACACTTAAAATTCTAGTTATGAACCTCATTAAAGCAATTAACAACTGATATTTTCAATAAGCAGGGGAGGAGCACCCACTCAAGTCAAGTTCTTCCATCTCATTACCCAAGCTGGCTCCTTCTCTTGCTCAGTCACTATAAACCATTGTTTGTTTCAAGCTGGCACTGCCACAGATTGGCCTCTCCTCTTGGCTCTCAAGCGACTCCAGAGCAGATGAAGTGGACAGATGCTATTCCAATTACAAGTTCCATTCAAAGAGTCAGCCCCTCTTAAAGCAGTAAAACGCAACCCAAATTTTTATTATAAAATAGCGCACAAGTATACCAAAACAGCAACAGCACAATCCTGGCACTTCAGTGATTCAAAAAGAAGCAACTCTATCGTGCCCTTACTTCAGTTGGGGTCCCTCTGTCAGCATGGGGGGATCAGGATTACAGGCAGAGATAAGAATATCATCCTTCAACGCAATTTTTGTGACAGGTCCCTTTATGGGCAAGCCTTTGTGAAAGAGGATAGGGAAAGGACATCCACATCCAGAGCAAGGGTCCCCACTCAGCTTCCCTGAATATCATCTTCACCCTCCCCAGAACACAAGTGTGCCTGCACTGACACTCAACACAGAGGCAGCTGCTGTCTTTGCAGATGCCACTAGAGTTTTGCCTTTCCTTCAATCAGAAGGCTAAAGTGCAGAAAGACGATGGCAACACACCATGATTTCCTCTGGACAGACTCCTTACAACTACAGGCTGCCCAAATGCTAAATTTAAGCCAGCTGCTTAGTTCCTACATCAGAACATGGTTAGCACATATAACATTTTACCCTGTGCAAGGGGTAGGGGAAAGGTAAGACAGACAACTGTATCAAAAGTCAGCTGAAAGAGGAGAAAGGGAAGGTTAAGTTAAAGCACAGAGAGACAGGTACAAGTACTGCCAAACCATTCACTGAAGTAAAGTTACTCAGGGAAAGGGAGGCAGGGCCAATTTCAGAGAACAGCTCAATATGCAGCTAAAAGTTTTTGGAATTAGAGCAATAGAAAACATGGACCGCTCTCCTGCTGCTGTGTTCTGATGCATATCACATCTAAACTGCCTTTTTGCCACACACTTGTTCCAACATGAGGCTTGGAATAAAACACTTAGCATACAACGAAAGAGCAAGTAGTCGAAAAACTGTTGACATATTTACTTGAAGCTAGCACTTTATAGCAGTACTAGCTTGTAACAGACAAAGCATAAAAATTTCCATGAGCTGTTTTCAATGTACATTCTTGGCCCACCTACACCCAAGAGTGATGGCAATGGAATTTTCAAATGGAGATCAGGGGCTCTCTTTAATCAGTAAAGACTAACCAGACATTATATACTTCTGCATCAGTGTGACCACTACTGTCAGAGACACCTCTGTGTTCATATAGACCATGCCACGGTGACCTCAATCAAATGCTCTAAAACTGGCTCTGCAGAAGAGGAAACCTTGGTCCTCTCTTTCCACAGTACTCTGTTGTGCTTGCTAGCAGGGCCACAAAGCTGTTATTGAAAGAATAATATGTTAGGAGAGTTAAACTGGAGTTTTACTGCACTTTAAACTCCGCCAACTCAGTTGAGGCTGGGCTTGCCTAGCAAACACACTACCTACTGTTGGTCACCAACACACCCATCAAGTTTCCTTGGCTGGAAGGAAGACTTTCTGTGCTTTTTCAAAAAAGCATGGCCTTCTATTTAGATGCCCTTAGAGCCAGCATGGGCTGGCTGCCACATTTCACTGGCTGCATTCTCCCATCAGCAGCAGGGAGGTCACTCTGCACATGTGGATGGAGCCTGCAACTCCATAAACAGCACTGGAGGCTTGTGCAGGCACCTTGGCCAAAAAAGATAAATAACAGATCCTTTTACTTTTCTTCTCCCCATTTCTGTTCAAGAATTTTTCCCCCCTTGTCTTTCCTTTTTTTTTTTTATATAATTATATGTGAGCTAAGGAAGTAATTTGCAAAGAATCAACAGGAGTATTTTTTCCTCTAATTAGCGTTAAATAAGCTTTTGTAAAAGTAAAAAAAAACCATGCATACACACACTACTTAACTTAGGAGGTTGTTTTTGTTTGTTTTTTCTAGAAAACTTATTTCTTGGTATCCTGTGTTTTAACAAGTTTTCAAAAGAGCCTATTATGTAGGTGACTGAAAATTCTTATCCTTGGCCCTGGACTTAACTATTTTTAGTTTGGCATTTATCTGTTGCTTGAATGGGTGACTGAAACACTAGTCAGCGGTCACACACTTGCACTGCCGACTCTGGTCTGTCCATACACAGTAGTTCTTGTATGAGCAGCTGTTTAGGAAGCACTTGCTCAGATCTCTTGCCACAAAGCATCCAACACTGAGAAACCAAAATAGGCTCTGACTTGAAACAGAACAGCTTCTAGGAATCCCATGCTGGCCAAAAAGCACAGTTTGGCAAGCCTTGCTTGGTTCATGGCCCTGTTGTTTATTTAAATACTTCCACTGGTTAATTTGGGAAATGGACGTTGAGAGCCAGATACAATTTGTTATTTGCTCTTATTTTACCATGTAGATATTTGATAACTTCAGAAAAACTGTGACAGCCCTTAAAAATCAGATTGTTTTTAACTATGCCACTGATGCAGCTGCCTAGTACAACAGAAACAAGGCCACTTCTCTTGAATAGGCAGAATACTTCTTTGTGCTTTCCTCTCCTGGCTGGGAAATCCTGCCTAATCTACACGGAAAAGTCATCATGATGCCAATGCAGATGTAGCTGCTAAGTTAGAAAAAGGCATTGTCCTAGTTTCAGCTGGGAAAGAGTTAGTTTTCTTCCTAGTGATTGCTGTGAAAGGAATGCCAATAACGTATATTGTTTTAGTTGTCACTAAGTGATGTTTCTACTTTTCAAGGACTCTTTTCAGCTTCCCACAGAATCTGAGAAGGAGCACAGACAGCAAGCAGAATGGCCAATGGAATATTCTGTACCATAGAGGACATGCTCAGTATATAAATGGGGTTGGCTGGGGCTGGGGGGAAATCCACAATCAGTGCTCAGGAAGGTACCAATTCACCAGGTGGTGAGAGTGACTTCTGTCATTATTATTACTTTCCTTTTCTGTTATCCTTCTATTAAACTGTCTTTACCTCAATCCATGAGGCTTTTTTTCTTTCTTTCGTTCTTTCTTTCCCGTTCCCCTCCTTTTCTCTCTCTTCTCCCTGCTCTCTGGGCGGAAGGGAGAGAACTGTGCAAGGGGCTGTGTGGTCCTAGCTGCCAGCTGGGGTTAACACACAACAGACATCTTTCCCCAAGATTTCTCAGGCAAAATAGCAGAAGCCAGTAAGAAATACACAAGGAAAGGTCCCTTTCTCTGCACTTGACAATTTCATAAATGTCACATCTGAAAAGTTTGTATCAATGGAAGATAGAACAAATGAATAAGTGCTGGAAGGTAGAAGTTGAACACAGAGTTCAGATTATATTCTCTCTGCCATTGGTATGGGTGTGTTAATTCCTTTCAAAATGGGGATTTTCAATGGAAGCATTCAGTTCTTTCTTGCATTGATGCGTTGTCTTAACAAACCAGCTGGTTTGTTAACTGGGGTTTCTGTCTTGCAGCATCACCCCTTGTAAAAGCACCATTCACACTTTCAAAAGCACCATTTCACTACCTGACATATGTGCTCACACGTCCTATATGTTATCTCATCCCATTTTAGTTAACGTCTAATTCCCCGTAAGTTTTAGCCCACTCTTTCCTCCAAAATCGTTTTATTATATCCAAATGTATATGTATCCATATTTGAAAGGAATTTAGACTTTAGGCTTCATTTTAGGATACCTCCATTTAAATTCTCTAAGAAGTCTGGCAAAAATGTCTTCCCATTCATTTAATTTCAAGTATACACATTCACTCTTTCCTGAGAGTCTCTGAAAACAGATTGTAAGGAGGCACTACATGCAAAAGAGTTCATTGCAAAGAAGTCCAAAGCACCAGTAAAAGAAAAGCTTCCAGCAAACCCTTCTGAGTCACAACTCCTCCCACATCCTTCCACCCATTTCACTATGAAGCCCCCTATACCCCTATGGGCACATTTACCTATCCCAAGAGAGCAGAACCTTTGCTCACTGCCAAAGAATCGCACTCTAAAGAGCCAGCCAATCTTATAAAGGGTGTTTCCATCTTGAAAACACAAACTGTGCAAGTACCATTTGACAGAGTCTGCAGATGATCTGCAACAACTGTTTTAAGAACATATACCAGCCTAACTGCCTTCCAAGGTAGTCTGCAGCTTCAGGACTTCCCGTTTCAGCTCCCAGGATCCTTAAACCGTGCACTTTTCCAACTGAATTCTCATTTTGCTGTGATCAGCCTAAAATTTGTTCTCCTACTCCTGCTTGAACTTCAAGATTTATCTTTCTTAAGCAGATGTCATAAATATACATTAAAATATTTTCCTCCATCTTTTACAGAAACACAAACATGCAAAGCTGGGACTAGTCAGTGATCTCTAATCATCTGCATTGCTGGAAATGGTCACGAGCTGAAGAAAAATGTGTGTTTCTCTTCCCAGTGGCATTCCAGAAGAATTAGAGAGTTATGGATGATATGGATATATTCTTTTTTTTTTTAAAGGAATAAAAGCTTTGTGGTTCCATAACCATAGAGTCATGTAAGACATATTGAAGGAGAAAAGTATAACATAAGGCAAAATATTTGTTGTTTTGGCTTAGTATAAAAGTAAAAAAAAAAAATGAAGCCATTCTGAAGCATCTAATTTACACACAGCTTTACTTTTTAAATGCTAGAGAGGCCATCATCTTCCAGGACATACTATCTCACTGTCAGCAAACATGTGGCAGACCTTTTTGCATGGTATACCAAAAACTTGTCGTGGGCTATATGATCACAAAAGCATCAGCAAGCCCAAAACAGAATGAGGCCAAAGCACTGAGGTGTCCCTCTGCTCCTTATATATGCAATATATAAGCTTATATAAGCAGTATTTTCCAGCACGATCGTAAAAATTTCAGATACTCATGCAACAGCTGGTGGCCCTCACAAATCACTGTAGCTGAAAGATGATGCAGGCAAACAGGGCAAGTCCAGGACTGATGAGGGCCCTTAAATGAGATGAACTTACAGACTGGCAGTATCAAGAACAGAGAAACCACAACTGGGTTGATCTAGAAGGAAAGAACCCCAACAACCTGCTGAAGGATGAACACTAACTTTTTTCCCCTGCACTTCTTAACAGCACAACTCCCATCTACATGCTAAAGAAAACAACTTCTTAAACTTGTTTCCTATGAATGAAATACAGCTCTGGGAAAGAGCTACTTTTGAAAAGCTACATCAAGCCCTTCATTACCAGGTTGGAGCCCTGGCAAAAGGGCTATAACCCTGTTAGCAAGAGAGTGATAGAGTACTCTTAAGTATGTTAATTAACACAGGCCAAAAAAAAAGGTGGGGAGGGGAAGAAGATTTTAAGGGGAGTGTAATTTTCTCAAGTATCCCTTAAATGCCGGAAGGAGCCACCTTTAATTATCAGGGATACCAAAGTTTCCCAGAAAGTACAGAACTCGCATCCTATTTCTTAAATAGTTTCCTGGTTCTGTAGGACAGCACACACCAGGACTACCTGTGATCCAGAGCACTTTGGTGTAAATTAGAGATCCTCTGCAACTCCTGGAAGACCAGAACACAAGCAGAGCAATGCTTCTGGTTAACACTGAGTTTCCAGAGGCCAAAACAAGGAGGTGTTAGCAGGGACTTTGTCTGCAGCCACCTAGACACAGCTTTTCAGACAGAACCCAAATGAGTACAGCAGTCTTTCAGTTTTCTTTTGAAGTTATTTACCTACTATGCAAAGCATTTCCAGCAGCTTAGGTATATTAAAAATAGAGCCAAACAGTAGCTTCATTCAGTTTGATGTTATACTGAATTGCAATACTATTTCATATTACGCCATCCAATAGCATACTATATACGCAGTGTATACATATATATACACTAACCCTTCAGAAGCATGTTAACAGACCACAAATATGCACCTACATACACATGTGCATGAACAGTTACCTGTTGTTATAGAAAGTTACCAGAAGAAAAAGAAGCTGCGTGCAGATTTCTGCAATGAAAGTATAGGCAGCAAGGCCTCGAAAAGCATAGCTTGCTGTTGCACAGCAGAGCATATTAACAAGCCATCTGTTCATCATAACAAGCTCAACAGGATTCAGCTTCTAGCTGCAGAGATGCTACCTACAGCATGTCCCTTGATCAAGCAGACAGTTGTTGGATATTGCCAAAGTCTTGCCACATCCCTTTCAGAGAACATGTTATATGTATCCGCCACCAGCACAGTCTGGATTTAAAAACTGCTTTCCCAGGAGGCTGTGCCTTTGAGCAGAATTAGTCACACCAACAGGCAGCCCAGAGTCAGGTTCCTCCAGCTAGAGATATGCAGCCATAACCAATGCTATTTGCTTAAAGCTCTCAACTTCTCCTCTCACCGTAGAGAAAGACACATCGTATTTCCAGGAACACCAACACGAAAGAACATGAATTCTGTTCTCAGAATAGATACTGGCTCTAGAAAGGGACAAGAACAACATTTCTCTCCAGTCCTTTGTAAGCAAGATGACTAGTCTTTCAGTCTCTCCCTCCCTCCCCTTGCTATGTTTCTCCCTTCAAACCGAGAAATTATGAAACAGCTGTTGCTTTTGCCAGCTTTGTGAGAGGAAAGAGCAGCAGTCAGAAGTAGCAGCAGGGGAACAAGACTGTAATATACTCCGGGTCCCATCTGTTGAGAATGGGTAACAGAAGACAGAGGGCAAGGAGACAAGGACTCCAACATACAGTGGAACAGCTCCTTCCTCACCACCTATCTTACATTCTTTGCCTCGATATCCAGCAACTTCAGCAAAGGAAAGGAAAAAACTCTTCAAGTCAAATGTACATCAATCAATCAATTTAGTATCCTGATAGCATTCACAAGCAAGTCATTTAATTAATACACTGTACAGCCAGTATTTTGGCTCAGTTGTTACTCTGCCATGTGGCAAACTAGACAAAGCAGATGGTCAATAAGCTCTGTTAAACTGTCAGGGCCAGTGAGACAAAGAAGAGACAAAACAGCTCTCTGCTAGTTCCGAAATTTTTAAGCTGAGTCTCAGCAACCTCAGTTCAGTCCCTCCTCCTAAAAAAACTGGCATCAAAAGACTGAAGACTAAACTAATAACTTTCCCAAGGCTCCAATCGTGAAGTTTAGATCATGCCAGGCCCCATCTTAGAGACACTCAACTTCATTAAAAAGCACAAAAGTGTGAGAATAGCCATTATCATCTGCACTACTCTAACTACACTGACTTGTGAAATCAGCTATTTTGCATCTTAAAAAAATAGTAAGTGTAGCACTTAAGTCAGGAGAGCTAGGATTGGTATCAACTCCTCAGCCTTTTAATTCCAAACAGGGAAGCCAGCACAGCATAAGTCTTACTTAAAAGGATGAATTAGTTAACAAGTCAAACATTTTCTGCTTTTCACCAAAGAAGTTGTTGTCACACTTAAACTCTGAAACAATGTCAGACACTTTACCTCGCACGTACCAAGATAGTACTTTGATCCTCAGACCAGACGCTCTCAACAAATAGCCAAGCAGAGTTGAAGTCTGGTTCAACAAACAGCACAAGCTTTGCCAGGTTAGAGGAGAAGGTTTCTGGCAGGGTGCACAGCTACACCTTGTTTTGTTCTGCTACAGTCCACCTCTTCCCACTACAGTAGCCTCTCTGCCTGCTCACCAAGAGACATTCATGCAGAGACAAGTGTTCACATTTTGACAAAAACATGGCTCTGCCTCCCCTACCACCTCCCATGACAGCAGGCTTTCCTTCAAGCCCTTCAGGTGGTACAGTTTAATTTCTGTGTTTCACCCAAGGAAAAGCACATCATGCTGTTTTAGAGCAGAGCACTGTTATGACAGCCCTAATCCCAGCTGCAGCAAACTCAGCCAGCAAAACACAACACACATGCAGCCCTGGGGCTCCACAGAACTCTTCTGAAATGAAGCATCAAATAAGGACACTGGCATTTCTACAGGGCCCAGGCAAGGTATGTTGCAGTTTACCTGAAGAAGATGGGAAGTTCTGCTTTCCCAAATAAAAACAGCTGAACCTCTACAACAGGAGACTAAGAACAACTAACTTTTATTCATCTCTAGTACAATAGACCAATACCTAAAACAGAGACAACCAAGTAATGAATGTGTTTCCTTAGCAAAAGGTACTAAGTACAAGTGAAGTTTTATCATATTTTAAGGCAAACTTTGACCACTCAGACTCATGCATCTGCATCCATAGGTGTCAGTCCCGCGTGACATGCCTTCTGCTTTAGCACTAAATCTAGCTAGAGTAGCTAAAGTTTGCTTAGGATTTAAAAGTTTTGAGCCCAGTTCTCTGTAAACCCCCATGAGGAGGGTCTAGAAGCTTAAACAAGTCTTTCAGGCCCCAGAACACATGGAATAGTGTCTCAAAAAATACTACAGTTAGAAGTCGGTTTGATGATGCCACTTCTTACTGCATTTTAACATTTATATTTACAGTAACTGAAAGAGTCCCTTAACAGACAAACTGTGAACTTTACTAGAGTCTTGAGAGGGTGTCCAATGAGCTGACGCCCCCATCTCTGTAAGCTCATGAAAGGCAAGTTCCTGAAGTGTCCTTCTAGAAAGCCACCTTTGTGTTCACAAGCACAACATTCAAAACCTTAAATAACCTTCTGACACCCAGGACCTTTCCAGGGTTCAAAACAGCCCTCATCTTTAGCATGCTACTTTGAGGCCAGCCACCTCAGATGACAGCTTTAGACTACCAACAGCTTTTGGATGGATCCTATACCAGCTCACTTGGGTGCATTACAGTCACCATCACCTCAGCACCACATTTTTCAGGCAGTATTATCTCTCATTTGTGTTTGCAAATAAGTGCCTATCACAGTAGGGCTCTAATCTTAGTTGCCTGGCCTAGCAAAAGCTTCTGCAACAGCCATCAAAATCATTTTAATCTAAGTTCACTTGCATCATTCAAAAGCTGCTGGCAAGAGAAATTTAAGAAGTCAAGAGACAGATCAAAGTTGCTTGCCTAAATTATCTCATTATTTGTGTAATATGGGCTCAAAATTCCTAAGTCTTGAACTCAACCAATACAATATATTCACAGCAAGGATGCAGACCAGCTTGAGCAAGCATCATCTGAGGCTGTCTCCTTATGGACAACATTGGCTAGTTTTTAGCCTCTGGCAGACTTTCAAGGAACCACTCAAAGAATTTATCTGGATTCACACTTCAGTTACTCATTCCTGTGAGTTTCACTTTCCTTCCACTATCTTGCGTATTGGAAGAACCTGGAGGTTAGCTTTCTCCTTCCTTCATCTTCCCTGCTTTCAAACACATTGAACACAGGACAACCAAAATTCACGCACATGAAACTGCTTGGTATGTAAACAGTCACACCTAACTCAAAAGCAGCCATCTTCCCGAATGAGACCTTTATCTGATCAAAATCATTTGTGTTGAGCAACGTTTTAAAGCAAAGCTACAAAAGTTACATTGTTTTATACCAAGGTCCAGGACTCGCAAGTTGGGATTTCTCTCACCTGACTTTCCACATCTACCATCCAACTACAGTAAACAACAGGAGACTACAAAGGTAGCATCAAGCAATTATAGCTTAGAGGTCTGTCTCACAGCAGATGAATCTTACTAATGGTATCTCTCATACGTGCATAGAAGACCTGTATCCTCCTGTTACGGAAATAGATGAAGTTCACTGCTACTGTTTTTGATGCTGAAGGCAACATACAGCATTATCCTAGTCCAGGACAGCTGGAGCCAACGCCCTTCTTCAGATCTTGATAAAGTTAACCAGTGTACCTTGGTAAAGGTTGAGTCAGGACTTGAGACTAAGGACAGACTGTCTTAAAATCTGGCTAATTGTGTTACTCATACTGCTTCGCCAAAAGAGACATGTTACAAATTACAATTAATGCCATTTAGTTTTTCCATCTGTTACACTGTATTTTAAGACTAAACTTTTTACTACCAGATCAAATGAAACACATCAGAAGTTTTATAGATGGGCATTACCAGCTGGGTACTCTGACCACCCAACAAATGTTGTTTCACTGCCAAAAAAGCCCCAAACAAACCCTAGCCTGCCTCAAGTTAAACATTTAACTTGAACAGCTTTTAATTAAATTTACTCAATATAGAGCAGTAGTCTTTTCTGTAGAAAATTATTTTCTATTTCCAGATACCAAGAAAAGGAAGTAACACAATCTGAGCATCCTTTCACCTCCAGTTCTTAAACATCATTTAGCTTTTTCTCATTAATACACCTTAGTCAAAGAGATGACTATTTTGAATTCTTCTCACACTACTCCACCTTTGAAATCAAAGATAGGATTGGAAATACAGGAGAAGAAAGTTTCAAGCAGTTAACCAATACAACTTAAAATAAAGTGGTATACGATGCAAAGTCATTATCCCAGTCTACTCCGCTCTTGTCAGGCCACACCTGGAACGCTATGTTCATTTTTGGTGCCCACTATACAAAAAAAGATGTGGATAGGCTAGAAAGGGTCCAGAGAAGGGACATAAACATGATCAAAGGACTGAGAAGCCTGCCATATGAGGAAAGGCTGAGAGAATTACGTTTGGTCAGCCTTGAGAAAAGAAGGCTTAGGGGAGACCTTATAACCATGTTCCAGTATTTAAAGGATAGCTACAAAGAAAATGGAGACTTCCTTTTTACAAGGAATCACATGGAAAAGACAAGAGAGAATGGGTACAAGTTACTCCTGGGGAGATTCTGATTGCACACAAGAAGGAAATTTTTCACAATGAGAACAATCAGCCCCTGGAACACTCTCCCTAGGGAAGTGGTGGATTCCCCAACATGGGACATTTAAGGTTCAGCTGGACAGGGTGCTGGGCCGTCTTGTCTAGATTGTGTTTTTGCCAGGAAAGGTTGGACCAGATGATCCTCGAGGTCCCTTCCAACCAGATACTCTATGATTCTATGTAAAGGACAGCAGTGTTCTCACTGACACACTGTACTTAGTATGTAGATTCAAATCCAGAGTTTTTGTGTGGCAGCGAAGTTCATGTCAGGAACATAACCTCATCATCCCATAGGGCACAGATAAGGTACTAACTCCAAGGAATCCAAAATAAAGGCCTTCAGTGAAGCTCCTTCTCAAATGACGCACGCTTCTGAAACCTGAATACAAACCAAATACCTGCCGCAGCCTATTTCCATTCTAGGGACAAAAACCAGAAGTCCCATTGAGACTGATCTCACAGTCACAGTACAGAACTGATGCCATCAAGAGGAATCCAGAAGCACTCCTCTACATCTTTAAAGTACCAGGTTTGTGCTAGTCTGTTTAATACAGAACAGCCAATTCAAAAGGAAATTTGAATTCAAGTATGATACTGTATTAAAAAAACAATCAAATTATTTTTAACTGGTTATTTTTCTTACGAACATCCAAAGTGTAACATTTGAGGCCCTTGTAGAGATCAGCCTGGACACAAACAAGTTCATGAGGAAGGCTCCTATAATCTTTGCTCCTCCAGATTATCACAGGTCTGTTTCTATTTCCACCTACAGATTTTCTCAAACAGAAGATATTTCAGGAACACCAGAGACAATAATCAAGTCTTCAGACATGAAAATGCATGAATGTGCACGCAGAAGCAGGTGGAAGGAAGGGAATAAGATCAAAGTCAGGCACTCCCTTTCCCTTCCTGGGAAGGAAAAAAAAAAACCACACATAAAGAGAAGCAGCTCCATGCTGCTCCTGTCTTATATTTCTATCGTTTCTCTGCTTTAAAAGATTTCAGTCATCAATAGTTTTCAGCCAGCAGTGGGCACTCGCAGCCCAGGTGGCCAACTGCATCCTGGGCTGCAATAAAAGCAGCATGGCCAGCAGGTCAAGGGAGGTGATTCTGTCCCTCTACTCCACTCTTATGAGACCCCACTTAGAGTACTGCATCCAGCCCTGGGGCCCCCAACATAGGAAGGGCACAGACCTGTCATAACTAGTCCAGAGGAGGGCCATGGAGATGATTAGAGGGGTGGAACACTTCTATGAAGACAGGCTGAGAGAGTTGGGGTTGTTCAGCCTGGAGAAGAGAAGGCTCTGGGCAGACCTTATAGCAGCCTTCCAGTACCTAAAGGGGGCCTGCAGGAAAGACGGGGAAAGACTCTTTATCAGGGACTGTTGGGATAGGATGAGGGGTAGCGATTTTGAACTGAAAGAGGAGCGATTTAGATCGGATTTCAGGAAGAAATTCTTTACGGTGAGTGTGGTGAGACACTGGAACAGGTTGCCCAGAGAAGTTGTGAATGCCCCATCCCTGGAGACGTTCAAGGCTAAGCTGGATGGGGCTTTGAGTAACTTGGTCTAGTGGGAGGTGTCCCTGCCTATGGCAGGGGGGTTGGAACTAGATGATCTTTAATGTCCCTTCCAACCCAAACCATGCTATGATTCTGCAACAGCTTACTTGTGTGGATTCACTACAAGGATATTCATGGGATGAAAATCTTCCCTTAAGTGAAGACATTCATAGGATCTTTAAGTTCTGTGAAAATGGGCAGCTAAATCCTACAGTTATCATAATGCTATGATATCATTATCCCTCCAGCCAATTTCAAGGTAGTGTTACAAGAGTTAGCGCAGAAGATGACACACATACACATGGATTTTCTACCAAACACTTTTGGATTGCCATTTTAGCTTAATAATGGAAACAAATACACCCAGTGTCTTTAAAATACAGCCAACCCTGTTCTAGTGGCAGTCTAAACTAATATTGGCCAGAGAAGCAGCTTTCAGGATTTGTATTCGAATGGGTTCAGCAAGCTGTTCCAAGATTGGAAAGAAGTATTTATGCCCATAAAAAAAACCTAATCTTGTTCAGCTTTTAAGTACCTTGTAGCACCACCTCAGAATACTTTATGCAGTGGAAGAGGACCCTCTTAAAATTGGTAGTGGTGAATCAGTGCTCAGGTAGCCCCAAAGTCTTCTTTTTTCCCCCCAAATTGTAAGCCTGAGCTTTAGAGGACTCCCCATGTGGCATCACGATTGCATGCAATTGCTCTTTGTTCAACCTATATTACCAGATTTCTTTAAAGCTCTCTTTTTAGGCATTCTAAAAACATGTTAGCATACCACATTAGCCACAAGCTGCAAGGTATGCACATTTCTTTAATATTTTCTCTTATCAATGAACAAGGAAACAAAACAAGGAAACATTCAGCATAATCAAAGTGACAGGTGGATTTTGAAAATCACTTCAGGCTACAGCTAATAAACAGAATACTCCATTTCAAATTAAAAGTTTGGATGAGTAGTCTGACACCCTCAAATGCTAAAGAAACACTAGTGCTTTTCCAAGAGCTGGTCAGGGAGAGGGAGCATGCCAAAATACAGGAGCAGTGTGAGAATTTTCTCATGCAGTAATTGGCCTGAATCCAAGCTCCTGGACAGACTTTTTCCTCCGACTAAGGGGAGCTAGGCTGCACACATATGCAACCTCCAAAGGCAAGTTTTGCTCCAGCAAACTCAAGTCAAAGCATTCTCAACCCATCTCAGAAGAGGTATTGGCTGGCACAGGGTCATACCAGTCAGCACAAGGTGGTATCATCAGCTCCTTTCCACTGGACTTCACTTGGTGCTAGCCTTCTTAGTCATTCAAATGGACAGCGAATGCAGAGTTTAAAGTCCAGCTCACCACTTTAAGGATGTCTCCAGAATGAGCACGTGGTTAGACATTACATATTCCTCCAGGAACAGGAGCAACTGCACTTTCTACACCTGCACGCCCCTGTTTACTGAACTTCACTGTCAGAGCAGCAGCTTAAGAAATGTCTGACTCCTTCCTGCGACAGGGGCCTTGGACTGCTTGGGACATTTAAGAGGTCTCTATCTGCTAGCTCAAAGACAACATAAAGGATTGGTGGAGAGAGAACTGTTTTTTGAAAATAAAGATGAGAAAAATGTTGAGACATTTCTAAAGTAACTACATCTGGACACTGTTTGAGGACCCCACTTCCTCATTATTGCCCAAAGCTAACAAATAGCTACTTTTAATCCTCCTCAAATTCTTCCAAACCCAGATGGTTCGGAAGAGAGAAGATGGAGCAACTCTCTCAAACCCATCTTCACAGCTCATAGAAGGTATGTGTAAAGGACACTGTAGCCATATTCCTCCCACAGGCAGGCAACTTGAATAAGGCGCAAAGGGTCCAGTTCTGCACACATGGTGCCAGGCACAGAAGTCAGGACCCGAATAAATCCTACATTCATAATAAGCAGTGCTACCTTCCATAACAAGAGTTCACAGGTTAAAAAGCTGGAATATGGAACAGATGCAGCAGCCATTGTCGGGTCATTTCAGCACAGCAGAATACAGGCATCCAGGGAGCATTTTATGATCACGAAACAGAACTACCCTATGGAATAGAGAGTTAAGAGAAGGTGGCAGGATCCACTGTCACTCACTAAAATCAAGCATATTCAATTATTCCTTTGTTTAAAATCCCCATTACCTACAGCTGCAAGCAGGAGATGAGCTGTGCCAAGAGTACTCTTATGTGTATTCCACTTTAAAAATACTGAACATCCTTCATACAATGCCTTTGGCATCTACCACTGAATAAAGACAAGCCAAGTCATACGACACTTTGTAACACAAAAATATTCAAAACCAAATACAAACTTGCAATGCCATTTTCTAATCCAAAGGGATTAAACAATTATGTACTTAATTAGGAAAAATTAGGACATAAATTTCACCTTGTTTCTATGCAGACCAGAACTCATTTACTGCTGTAGTTTCAGATATAGCTCTGGATGACTACTTACGCAAAGACAGTAAGGAAAGCAGCTTAATTTTTAAGAACACCACCACGTAAGGTACTTAACAAATAAACAAAAAGTACACACAGAGGGGAAAAAAACCTACTTTTTATAATTGAAGGGAATCCAGGATGTATGAACTCAAATAGGGAATGTTCATGTTAAATACAGAAATGCTTCAGATAGAGCCAAAGGAGAAATAACAGCTGGTTGAGCTTCCAATCTACAAGGAAGATGCCAAATATACGGAGGAACAAGTGAAGGTAAACTAAAATTGCAGTTAAAAATTACTCATCCCTTGGTAAGTGCAGCTCAGTGGCTTATGCTATACACAAGTTCAACCTGGCAATCTGGCTCAGGTGATAAGACTTGTTTTGAGCACTGGGCCAAAACTTTACATCAAAGCATCTTCACATTGCCTTAGCAGCCAAGGCAAAGGTATCTGTCTTGTCTGACTTTTCTTTATTCATAAGAAACTACTGTGGCTTATTTTAACACTTTGTTTTACAGCAAGTCAGCTTTGGCCTTTACTCATGCACTGCTCCTAATGAGCTCCTACCCACACAAGTAGTCCACCATGTATTCGGTGCTCCACTCCCAGCCGCCCTGGCCTACTCAGAGCTCCAGGCAAAAGCCCCACTGCTGCTTACTTGTGGGCTGGTGCTCTTCCACCTTTTGATGATTACAGCCCTTTGATTACAGCCCTAAAGCAATTTCTGTCATTTGATACTTTCCCACAATATCTTCGTCCCTTCCCCCACAAAACATGCCTCAAGGACAGACAAGTTCCCACAATTCACTGGGAAATAAAGAACAGCTCGGTTTACTGCAGCAAAAAAATGTATGGGAATAAGACACCAGCAGTCCTAGCAATGGACATATGGGACTGAAGTGCCTAGGTACACAGTGATGCATTCAGTTTACATGTCCACCTGGCCTGTGAGCCCAAGTTAGTCCACCTGCTCCGCATCTGGCTGTGTTTTACATGCAAGGCTATCTTGCACACAGAAGAAACATGCCAACTGAACACCAAACTCATTTGTACACTACAAGACTGCTATCCAGGACTTGCAGAAGTTTACGATTCACAAGGAAGTGTGTTCTCACAGAATGAGGCGCTCCACATCTAGGAAACAGGAATTACAGATAGCAAATGAAGGTAGTCCTGCAGTTAAACTAGATGAATGAGTCCAACAACCTTACTGTAGGATCTTACCATGAAGAAGTGTGTATGACATTGGGCAAGCCATAAAGTGATTGTTCCCGTCTCTGACGTGGAGGAAATACTTAGCTAGCCCGTAGTTCTGAAGCTTTGTTCATTAACCTTTGAGCACTTGAGACTGACTGTGCTTCAGAATTAAAGCAACGTAAATATTTACCTGGGAAATGGGAAGAATAAAATTCTGTGAGTAGGAGTCAAATTAAAACTAACCTCAGTTTTAAAAATCTGTCTTCCAGTTGCTTGACTGTCCTTAATCGCACAGCTTCAGTGTTACAGTAACAGGCTTCTTCCTTTTTAAATGCATATAATTTTTCTTGAGATGTGTGTTTAATGCTAGCAGTTAAATGGATCATTAGGATTGGAAATGTTCATCTCTTTGGAGATGAATTGGATGGAGGAGGGTAAGTTCCTGTTTTCAAAGCTGCCATTAGCCTGCTGAGTTTTCTTTAAGGCACCATTAACACAGCAGCAGCCAAGACTGGCTTACATTGCTGGAAAGAAACTATTAACCAATAACTTTAGTCCTTCTTCCCTTACCTACATAAATCTTTGCAGAAATCTTTGCAGTCAGGCAATACTCCGAATTTTATGAAGATACATCCAGAAGTCATCAGCTTCTGTACTTCCTTTTATCGTGTGTTATCTGCCACTGCACTTCCATGACAAAGTGATAGGAGGGGGTTGCATGGCTGACTTCTGGAAGAATACTGGATCAGAAATAGTACTCGGGCTCTTACCATCTTTCCTCCTTTTAACACCTCCAGCCAGCCCCCATTCCCCAACAGGGCACACAGCATTCATGGGCTCTGGGCCTAGCCTGCCCCCTCCTCTCCCTTCCCTTCCCCTGCTCTGCCTTGTACGGCTATTTCAGCCTCAGCACTGAGAGGCTGTGGCAAGCAGAATCTTTCAGCTTATCAAACTTGCGGTATGAGGAAATTACAGTAAGAAACATTGTTCCAGAAATTGACATTTAAATGGGTTTCATGGCTGAACAGAAGCGCTTCAAAAAAACTAGTCTTCACATAAAAACTAAATTGATGGTGCAACACACAGCCTCTCATCAGGGTCCATACAGCTGCTCTGGTTAAGATAACACAGCAGGGTCTGCACTGACATCTTCAAATGCTCAGTCTGCGAGGCACACGTTAACACACCTCACACCCCACGTCACAGCCTGTTTTCCAGACCTGGAGCTCTCCCTGCAAGGCCAAACTTCCCACATTTGCCCTGACAGCCTTAAGAAACACCCAGGACTAAAGGCATTTATAAGAATGTATCCTAAAGCGAGCTCTGCTCACAGTCAAGCCAGTCCCAGAAGACACAGTCAACTCGAGTGTCAGGGCCCTGGGGGCATCGCCAGCCCTGACTGTCCCTGCCCGGCCTGCCGGGACTCCCCCATGGCCCAGGACCCCACCTCAGTCCCCAACCCACCAACGCCACAGCAGGGACAGTCTCCAGCTCCCCACAGCCCTGCCCGGCCATGGGCCCCACCGAGCCAGGCCCACATCCCCGGCCTGGCCTCAGCCCGTCCCCAACGAGGTGCCCGATGCCTGGGCTGGGGCTGCCTGGCCCAGGCAATCTGCTGCAGTATGAACTCCCTGCACAACCACACCTGAGCCCCCACAGGCCCCGCACAGCAAGATAAGACAACTGCATAAAATGGCTGGTGAAAAGCAAGATCTCTCACCAAATACTCTTTTTGCAGCCAGCGGCAGAGGCAACCCCAGCTGAGCTCAAGCACGGAATGCCTCCCACCTACACCGGGGAGCCAGCAGCAGGGCTGCTGAGGCTACCCTTGCTCCTTTCTCCACAGGTGCTCAGGTTTTCTCTCCTTCCTTCACTGCCCGCCAGCCTTGTCAGCAGTACCACTGCTCTGCAGCCACGCTTGGACCAGAAGTCAACTTCAGCATGGCTGCTGCTCTGCACCAAGCAATACAAGGTTTGAGAGGGGAGGGATTGTAAGTTAGGAGAGAGAAGAGATCACGCTCCTTTTCCCCCTGCTTCCACTCCATGTCTCATTTCCTGCAGCATCTCAAGCACTAAGTCAGAGTAATGCCAAACAGGCATGTCTTTGCATATATTAATTCCCCTTCTGTAACACACACCCTCTGCTTGCTCTTATTCTTTCCCTTCTCCTTACCCTACAGCAAGCAAAGACTCCCCATCTGGAGCAGAGCTGAAGCCAACTGCTCTGTATCCAGCTCCTCTGCAAGCCGGTCTTTGCAAACTCACGGATGGCTTCCCTTCTTTTTGCCTTGTCTGTGTGTTTTTGTCTTGCAGGGCAAGAAAGTCCCAGGCTAGGGTTAATACAGCTTAATACAGCATTCTTCATGTTGATTTGCCAACTGATCACTTGAAAAGCAAAAAAAAAAAAAAGAAATAATCAGAAATCTGGTTGACTGCTAAAAGAAACAATCGTACAGGATGGAGTCGATATGAAAAACAAGCCTGTGTGGGAGGATAGAGTCAGACATACTCTAACTTCACTGCTTTTATGCTTAACACTGCAGCTGTGAAAATCAGAAGGGAAGAAACCTGCTTTTTCAAGGCATAGCCAGCCTGTCTGCCGCAGTGTTTCAGAAGCATGTCCGCAGTGCTCCTGTTCAGCACTGTGGAAATAATTGCATGTATAGTTCAGGTTTTGCCTTTTTGTAAAGATTTAAAAAAAAAGTCAAAAGGATGAGAAAATAGTGCTAGTCCTGAATAACAGCAGATGCCACAATGTGACAGGGTGAATAGGTCACTTTGAAACTAATGTTGAAAGACCATCATTTTCTAACACTAACTGTACCATAGCTGGAGTACTAAAATTAAATAAGTGTTAAGCTGGGCTTGGTGAGTGGAAAACTGCCTCTATTAAAAATTTGCCTCATTACATGCCTCTAAGAGGCACAGAGTGCAGAAAACCAGCTCAAAACTGTCTATTATTTCATTTTTGCTATAGCCTGTACCTCAGACATTTGGACCTGGTGGTTCCTGTTCCATGAGACACTCCTTATGGCTGTCAACAACTTATCTTACTGAACACCTGTCAGCCCTGAAAAGTCTGAGGAAAAGCCATTTACAAAGACCAATTCACCCATTAGTGATAGGCTTGGAGTGAAGTGACAACTGCACAAGCGTACTGGAAGGCATTTGCCCAGATCGATCTGATGCACAAGTTACAAAAGAATGGACAAACTTTTTAGAAGCATTTGTGTACATCATTTGCCATCAGAGCTAAATGTACAGACCTCGCTTCAATGTGGAAACATCAGTAGGTGTTGATAGTGATCATATTACTTCTCCCTCTAATCCATTTCCAGTGGACTCTCCAATACTGGCATTGCTTTAAACACTATTTAAACAAGTTTTCCTAAAATACAAAATCCCAGTACCCAAAAGCAGCCTCTAGAGCAAAAGAGGATGACTTACAACATAGCTACTACCAATCTCATTGTCCCTAAAACCCCTGACTTCTGAAGTTCTTTCCTCCACTACTGTGAATATTTCTGTGAGTCTTCAAAGTCTAATGAAGAAGAGAAAGACAGAAGTGGACAAGCTGAATCAGCGACTGGGAGGCAAAGGAAGAGAGCAGGCTACTGCATAATTACTTACATTTATCAAATTGGCACCTTCTACTGCCCATACTCCTGCTGCTAGAAGCAAGCCAGCAGAGCTTAAGCAAGGAGACATATACCCACATACCTGGATCAGAAGTACCCACTAGTGAAAGAAATAACATGGAAAAACAGACACAAGGCAGGCAGCCTGCCATAGGCTTTGTATATGTATTCTACTATCTCTACCTTGCTTCTGCCTCTCCAGGTCCATCCAGCTTTCCATTTTCTCCTTTGCTTCCCCAATATCTTCCTACCTGGCCCTGATAACCTAACACTTGCCATTGGTTCAGAGGCAGTAGATATCCTTCTACTGCCTATTACAGAGATTGACAGAAACAAGCTCTAGAGGAGAGGAGTATTTGTTCTCCACTAATCAAATACATGGTGTTTAGGACAGCACAGAACTTGCTGGCAGTGGGGAAATGGGTAGACGAAGGGTGGGAAAATCCTCGTCTCCTCAGAGCCATGTCAACAATTGCAGCTTTTGCACTTTCTAGGAAAAGGGTTCCCAAAAAGAGTTCCTAACCACTCCATTCTCAAGCACTTAAATTTCAGAGCAGTTCTCAAGGCAGAAGATGTGTCCTTGTGGTATGAATCTTAAGAGGGTAAATTACCTTAGAGCCACAGGCAGTAAAAGCAGGGATGTAGCCAGCAGGTGGAGGTGTGGGCAAGACACAAGGTGGAGCAGCAAGTTGTCTGGGATTCATGTCATTGCTACTAAATGATGGAAAACAAGCACCATAAGAAATACAAGACCAAATGCCATGAGATTCTGAAGTCTGAGAACTCTACAGCTCATCGTGTCCACAACTTCAGTAATAAAAGTCAATCCCCTGTTACAATGGCTGCAGCTCTCTATCGTCTTTATCACAACACAAAATAAAGTCAATTGGTGGGAACATGTGATTACAGGAAAAATTTTAGAACACCAAAATACTTGTTTCCCAAAGAACTGTCAGTAATAATACAGCACATCAGGCATTCCGTTCAGCCATAAGGTTAATTTAAAAAAAAAACCACACACCTCTGCTCATTATGTAGAGAAAGTAAAGAATCTTGCACTCTGCAACTGCCTTGTCATTAGTACACATAGAAGAGGAACTGACATCCAGTCACAGTAAGGTTTAGCCTTCATTTAGCCTTCGTTAGTACTAACACTGGTATTTTACTGTTTTCATAACTGAACTGTCAAAACAACTTCAGCTCATCCTAAAATATCCATAACATGCTGGTTAAAGAATTGTTGTCTAATTTGTGCATCTCTACACAAGTCTAAAGGAATCACTAGAGTGTGAAATTGCTAAATGAAGAAGAGGCATTGATCAAACTACACTGAGTAGAGGAAGAGAGAAGCATTCAGCATTTCCTAACCATACCCATGACATGGATACAATTTCAGCAAAACATTTGTTAAAAATCAAGTGCTGTCTCCAAAGCAAATGCTTTGTGTTCTCAATATAAAAATAGGACATGCTAAGTCTATGCTTGGTTGTCACTTCTGTTAAACAAAACACTCCAAAGCAGATAGGGAGGACACATCATGGGTTTTTGTCATCATCCACTTTCACACAGGGCAGAAATAGTTTGGCATTAGCAAATACACATTGTGCGCTAGATCACACAGTCATCCTCGAGAGGCACGTGAAGTTAAGCCATCAGGAGCTTTCTAAATGGTGGTACTTTGAGGATTACACCAGTGGAATGACTTTCTACATAGCAGTCACTGGACATCCCTACCTCTGCCTGACTCACAGTAGCAGGTCACTCTCTAACTGCAAATAACAGAAGCCCAGATGACTGCTTTCCTGCAATTTGTACATAGTTCTGCACCTGCGAAAAATGCAATAGTTTGACAACAGCTAAGCCCATACTGGGGTGTTCCACCACATGGAGGGCAATGGGGAACCAGAGAAGCTGTATAAAAGACTTCTTTGTCTAAGAAAATAAGTGCTTGTGAGAAACAAGCTGCACTATGTGGAAGCAAAGTTTGAGTGTGCTCCGAGTTTCACAGATGGACAACACAGGAGGAACATGCAGGTCATTTTCTACAGTTATAGGTTACCACACTTCATCCTTGCACTTCCATGCTGATACGGCTTTACTTGGAAAGCGCATACCATGCTTGGAACTGACTTTCTAGCCTCTGGAGAGATCTATTTCCCTTTCAGAAAGGAATAAAACTCATACAGCTCTAGCTTAAGATTCCTAAGTGCTGACCTAGCACTTCAGAGGAGCCCTGAGATTCATCAGTTTTCTCCTTCACTCACACCACTGTGATATCACATTGTCCTAGTGTGACCCCTGACAACTAGGACCATTCCATGCTAGGTCAAATATGACACATTGACTGGTTTCTTTTAGGAGTGGAGGTGAAAAAGACCCAAGGAATATACTTTAAGAAAACATTTCAACTAAACAGGATAAACACCAGGTCCTCTGCACTCTGGGAATTTAGGCTAAACAGCAGTGCAATTAAGTGGGTTCGCCTCTTGGGGCACTTCAAGGATTAATTACTCCATCAGAACACTTGAAAGAACACAAGGAAAGAGCATATAAGATAATGAGGCCTCTAAACAGCTCTCCTCACCTCTGCTTCAGCAGCTCCGTAAAAATAATCTGTTAGTCTCCAGTATTGATTTCCTTTATGCTGAGCAGCTGTGTGTAAATTGACTTGTGCAATAAGAGTCATACAGTGTGGGTACCTCAAGTGTCTGACACACTCATGGTCTTCTCACTGTATTTTTGTCTTACCAGGCGATTAAGGAGTTGTTGGTTGGAATAACAGAGTTTTCTAATGCCAATATTTCTTTAGTCAGAAGTATTAGGTCCTGTCAGATTTAACATGGGAGATGGCGGGGGTGGGGGGGGGAAGGAATGTTTTGTTCAGTGGTACCAAAACAAGTGCTCTTGCATCCTGTAGAATCTAGGAGCATTGCAATCTTCTTGTTGAAGAAAATTAGTCTGTAAGATCTGGAGAATCCATAGTTTGTAGCAAGTAATTTCTTCAAGTGGTGCCTGGGTACAGCCCTGTGCTCTGCACAGTGATGACTGCTAGACCCCTCCCTCCCCCAAGATGCTAATTTTGAGCAGCAGGCAGGCCAGGGACTGCAGTCAATGCATTTTGGCTCTGGTCCACTGGTGTCAAGAAATATCAGCAGGAGTTCTAACACGCTTTAAAGCAGACACTCCTCTTTCCCAGGTGCCAGAGGCACCACTTCACTCCCCAGGCAAGTCCCCAGACTGTGAAAGATAGAAGACTGCCTGAGGGATCTTTAAAATGAATTTGCCAAACAGCTTCAGATCTAGGAAGTGGGGTAATCTGCTATGACTATCCACTGAGGACAACAAAACCTGGGGGAAGGGAGCTAAAGATTGTATGGGACCCCTGTTTGATTCCAATGCTTCTTTTCACTGTCATACTATGAAAAATTTATGTTGGCACACAGTCCTACCTCATTCCACTTGCTACATCCAATGCACTGCAAACTACTAACCCAGAGTACGAGCTAATGATTCTAATATCAAATGTAGTCATTACATATTTTAAGGTGAAATGGATATAAACTTAAAAAAAACCAAACATGAAAAAGTGTTCAGAGACCTCCTGAAAAAGAAGACAAAGGGGAGAAGTGGTTTAGGTGTTTGCTGTCACAGAGGTAGAGTCCTGGAAGGCTCCGTTGCAGGCAACCAGAGACAAGAGAGCCTCCACATTATGAAGTGAAGGATCGATATCTTGCTTCGTCATAAAAATGCATTCTTTGGTTATCAGAATTTCTTCAAGACTCTAAAGCAAACCTTCTGTGTAAGAGTTTGGTCTTGATAAACAAATAGCAGCAGGATACTTATAAGCAAGTTGATTATATCTTCAGCTAAGCAGACTAGTAAACTAGTACCACAGCGACAGCTTAAGTAAGAGCTGAAATGCTTCTGGCTGCCAGTGAGCTAGTTCCCCCCAGCGCTCCTCCCCATATTAGTTTCTGCACTCAGAGACCCTTCAGTTTTCAATATTAAGAGTAGGAATTCAACCATAATCCAAGTTTAGGGAGTTTTGTTAAATTTCTTAGAAGACTAAGCAGTTTTGTCTCAGTGCACCTGAAACAGGAATACAGAGTTAGACAGTAAGCTTAAAATGGCATAATCACTACCAGCATAACCAAAAAGACACAAGAATTCATTCCAGAACATCCGGACTTATTTTCTGACCAAAAAAATTCAATACATGCTTCAAGTATTATCTTTTAAAATGTAAAGCAACCAATCATAAAAGCTCAAGGCATGCTTTGTGTTTAAAGTAAATGTGTCAAAATGTTACGTATCAATCACCTAAAGTAGATCAAATCATTTGTACCACGCTAGAGTTAATTTAGATATCTACTTCAAAGAAGTTATCATTCAAGTGCTAAAATAAGTTATGAACTTGAACAGCTAACATCATATATTTTCCAAGTACTGCTAAATTAATTCCATGAAATATTAGTAAGTACATTTCTCCCAGAGTCTGCAGGCATCTACTCAAAAGACAGATTTTGTTACAAGGTAGTAAGTGACCTACAGCAGAATCACTGCCTTGATACTTCTGTCCCTCTACTGTGGCCTTCACTTGAGCCTAATGATGACCAGAGTAAGGGCAGAGAGTAAAGTGCATTTACAGTCTATTTAAACTTCAACCCAGAGTGAAAGTCTAGGCAAGCCCACCCCAAGCCCTTTTGTCTACGTCTATGTTTTATGAACCAGGTGGGAAAGAGCCTAGTGCCTAAAAAGTATATTTAAATCAATGAAATAATGTGGAAAGAAACATCATATAACTGAGTCACTCCATTAAAAAGTGATATCAAATGCAAAGAGCTTTTCTGCAAATGAGAAAGCAGACCCTGTGACCTAGGAGATCCTTCCCAATTCCGTGTTCTGGAAAGTAATCCTATTAAGACGGTCTGATAAGAGGATTTTCATTAGGCATTGATTGTGCCATTATTTGCATTTATGAAGTCCAATACACAGGACCAACGTGTGTGATCCCATTGTTGGCAGAACACTCCGAATGGTGAACTCTCCTCAGCCACCACTGCACAAGCTGGCCATCTACTGACTTACCATTACGCCATTTTAAACTAATGCTATCTTTTGTACTAGCTTTGCTCCGCATGCAGAATAGCATTACACTGAATTAATTAAACTATCAGCACTCTAATAATTAAAGACCTACAATACATGTTATGATTTTTCTCTAGGTTCAGATCCACTAGATCTGCACTATTGATAACTACCACGTGGATTAAAAAGATACAAGATGCCTTCTGGGGCTGTGATCTGCGTGTTCCCCAAAAATAGTTTAAGATACCATGTTGAACTGGTTCCTAGAATTGATATCATGCTCCCTAGGGGAGAAAAAAAAAAAAGGCAACAGTTCTGCTATTCAGATGTGATCCTCAGAATTAAATACTTATCACTTCAAAGAAGATTTGGTTTGCTTCAGTGTGTACCTCTGCCCAAATGATTCCTTCTTCCAAGAAGATCTTTAGCAGGCTAAATTTATTCTACCTTTGAAATAGAGTCATGCTGCTGCTGTATGGACTGCATACAATTAAGATTTTATCCTTCCCTCACCCTTCTACAACATTAATAACTTTTCTAGAAGTCTTGACTTCCATAATTCCATGTGTCACATGAGGGGACAGCAAAAGAAACTGCCAATGTTTTACGACAGGCAGCCAAAATTTGCAGTGACACAGATGGATGGCCATGTCTAACCTACTCAATTTGTGCTGTCAAATAGAAGTTTCTGGAGTTAGATGGAGAGAAGGCAAATAAAAAGGGAAGGGGAAAATGAGAATTTAGCTTTCTTATACTGCAGGCAAGACACAAGGCTGCTGGAAGAATGGATTGATATTGCTGCTGCTGCTCTATCACCTGTGGTGACAAGAGACACAGGGATCATAATTCAGACTGAATCAGGTTAGAGACAGGATAGCATACTTTTTTCATCAGCATCTCTTGTACTCGTAGAGAGCTGCTTCACACACATATACCGTAGTATGCACTACAAAATTGTTCAGGTGGTTTTGGTTGGACCTGGGGCCCTTTTCAGTGGCTGGACATGAGCTAATCCAATGGGAGAGCTACAAGAATGCAAACATGGGTCAACAGAGAATTAGTTCAGGGTTATCACAAGACTAAACTATCACAATACTTGTGAAATGAAGTCTTACTTCAAGTAGAGCATCTTTTTATTTAGATACAACACCTATTTAGAAACATTCCCCATGCCTTTTAAGAGGAGGCAGATGTGCCATGAAATACACACTTTTCCTCATTTAAACAGGGTTATTTTTGTTTCGGGCATTTGCTTACATAGACTCCATAGTTTAGATCAGCTAATGCAAAGCTATGAGAATAAAGAGAGAGACCCCACTCTGACTTACCCTGTCAGAATACAGGGGGACAAGGGACCGACAGTGCACAAGTCAGCCCGGTGTCTTCAACATAACACAACATAAGCACAACATAACCAGCCCTCAGCTATCTGTGGATAGATCATGCCTGTTGCAGTTTAACTGTCCTACAAGCACAGACACATCCAAGCTAGACTCAAGTCCAAAAGCAATGTAGATGAGTTTGTGTGATGAACTGGAGTCAAAGGGGTAGATTAATGATCCCCTCTTGTCCCTTCAGCTGGATGTTCACTGCATGATTTGCAGCATAGTTTACGGTTATTATTTTTTAATCCACTTTTTTCTCTCTCCATTTCTCCCTTCCACCCCCTCCTCACCCTTGCTATCCTGAGTAATCAAGCACTGACTCTACATAAAGCAATTTGCCTAAAGGCAGAGGAGACTTTGTAGCCACAACGGTTGAAAGCTACTGTTTATAAGAAGTACAATTATAAAAAATTAAGTGATGTAAGCAATCAATTATTTCTTTGCCTTGTTATAAAACAACCACACCTACCACTTCAGCAAAGAGACCAGTTGAATCTTGAACGGAGAGGGAAAGGACAAAATATTTGCCATGGAATAGCTGATGGAAGATGAAGATTCATGTTGCAAAGCTTCTAAATTAGAAGACAAGAATATTGTTGCTACTTAAGATAAAACCATGAACCACGAAGAGTGCAGAAATGACATCCAGACTATACAAAGCTCAAGTAACAGAAAAATTATTTTCTTGAACTCCTTTGAGATGTAGTGCAAATTTTGCATTTAAAAAGGAGGAAAGTAGTAGAATGGTGGTACATTTCCTACTAGATCAAGGTCTTTAGAACCTAAGATCAGAGTTTAAGCAGTGCATTTAGAGACAAAAGGCTCTAGCCTCATCGCCATCAGGTGCTTGGCACCTTCACAGGTACTTAACCCCACTTCTTCTCTGAAAGCAGCAACATGCATTTTACAAGGGTTGTTTTATAGCAACATGCATGTTATAGGTCATTTTGGGCTTCCTATTTTCTACTCGTGGGACTGAAATGCCTTTCTTTGGTTGCTACATGATATAGGAAGCCTTAGCTACACCAGTGTTGTCTGTGTTCTTTGTAGGTCTCTGATCACAGCAACCCTTCAACTGATATGGGTATATTGAGCAGCACCCCTGCAATCAAGAGTGCTCTAAAGTTCATGCCGTACAACATAGAGATCTGACATCAGTAATAGTTGTCCAAAAGAAATAACCCAAATACATTTCTAAGCAATTTGATAGGCCTCCAAGTACTTTACTGCAATGCATCTAGTCTGTAATACTCGATTTCCTAAAGAAATCCTTTGTTACACTTCCTACTGACTTGCATCCTTTTAAGGAGTGACACACTAATTCTCAGACCACTCTCAGTCTCTTTCCACCTTTGATCCATTTAGAAAGGAATCCACACGCTATCACCATTTGTGAGATCTTTGTCCAAGTTAGAGGAAGTCTACTCAAAGAGTCACGCAGTCAGCAAAAGTTGGTGTCTGTAGTGTTTTATTCAGTGGACTTCCTTACCAAACATCCTTCTGAGAAACAAATAATGAATTTCAAATATTACCTTACCATAGCCTAAGGAATAAGTAGTACCTGATGATACCTGATGCCTTCACAGCATGCTGACCAGGCTTTTTCAGAAAGGACGGGATGTTTGGGGGTGTGCAGGAAGTGTTTGGCACTGAAGTCCTTGCACCATTTTATTCTGCGTTCTTCCAAACCCAGAGCAAAACAGATCACTGGTAACCATGGCAACCGCCTCACACAAAGATCTGCAGGGCGTGCAGAGCCACTGACCCATGAGCGTGTGGGCTAGAGAAGGTGGTCCATACTGTGCATAAGGTCAGTGCCCCATATAGTTCTGAATAGTAGGGAGAGAAGCAGCTGCAACCAAGTCCATCAAATCACAAGACGTGCCTGATTGGATGCAAAAGCACAGAGGAACCGATACCTTGTACAGCATATAGTTATTCAACATACACGGCACTGCTCTTGGTATACCATCAGTGCCCATCAGTCTGCAACTGGATTCAGTATTGAGAAAATATTTTGAAAATACAGTCAAGGCAGCTTATTTGTTCAGAGCTTCCTCACAACCCTCAGTCCACTTTTTCCACCTTGTCACTACCTTTACCACCACAGCCAGCACAGTTGTGCAGCAAGGGCCAACAGGCACAAACTGGAACACAGGAAGTTCCACCTCAACAAGAGGAAAACCTTCTTTACTTTGAGGGTGACAGAGCACTGGAACAGGCCACCCAAAGAGGTTGTAGAGTCTCCTTCTCCGGAGATATTAAAAACCCGCCTGGATGCGTTCCTGTCCAACCTGCTCTAGGTGAACCTGCTTTGGCAGGGGGTTGGACTAGATGATCTCCAGAGGTCCCTTCCAACCCCCACCATTTTGTGATTCTGTGAAAGGGAGGGCTAGGAAGTTTTTACTTTTGAGACCTAGCTCTCCAGCCTAGATAAGGGCATTCCTCTTGTCTCCTGTCTAGCGCCAACCAGGTCAAACTGAAGTGTGTACAAACCAACAGACTCTCTGATACTATATTAGTGAGAAGCTGTCACTGTTAGCATATCCCATCAGCTTCAGTAAGACAGCCAAAAAGAGTGTTCTCCAACACTGCAGTCGCAGAGCACCCAACTCAATCCAGGCAGGACCAACTTAAATTGCTCCCTTCCTTCCCATACCCCGCCAATTTTATTTTTTTTTTAAACTAATGGCCACAGATTGGCCTTGCCAACATGAAATCCCTTATCCATGTCAGAGCTTCGTGCCATTCTTGTCATTGCAGTACCCATATCAGGAGGTGAAAGAGAATCCTACATATGACAATTGTCAGTCTGGCATGGCTTTGTACTCTTAAAGAAAATGCTTGAGGGGCTTTTATGGGCAGCTCTTTCAGTTACATTTTCTTGTACATTGAATTTTTAAACAGAATTCCAGGGTATTTTGCCTTGCAATGGAAAAGGGGTAAGCCTGGACATAATTCCCTCTTACTTCCGGACTAACATCATATTCTTTGCCGAGCACTGATTTGCATACATGATTAGTTATACTCTAATAGAATAGTTGACTATCCAAATAAGCTCATCAATATCTCATATTAGAAGGTAAGTCTTGTATTCAACTTTTAAAATGCAAAATCTAAGGGTTCATTTGATCTGTACATGCATGTCTCTACATTAAAAAAAAAAACAACAAAACATTCAGCAACAAACCCACAGCCCAAGCAAAATCTTTCTTCATTTTTTACTAATGCTGTGCAAAATCTGTGTGCCCTCAATGCCCTTATTCCATCAGCATTCTGCCATTTATAGCAAATGTTGTAATTATGGGTAGACAGGACCCCTGAGCACAGTAATTTGCCTGGAAAGTTGCATGGTTTCTGGGGACAAATCCAGTGGCCTTTTTTTTTTTCCACCACATAAGAAGTTGTACAAGTTTGGCAGGTGCACACAATGTAGATCATACATCTGGAAAACTAGATTGTCATCACTTTCATGACGAACTATAAGTTGCAAACCATTAGGGAATCAATAATGATGATGTAAGTTGTTCTGTGCAGCATTATTTAGCAATTCTTAACCAATAATGGATTTAGCCCAAACCATGAAACATCTGTGGAGAAACTATGTTGAGAAACCAGATACCTAGTAAAGATCAACACTGAAATCAGTTCAAGTCCTGCAGTTAAGATACTGCATTTTCAATATACTAATCTGTGACCACAACCTCAGCTTCAGCATTCATAAAAACCAATACAAGCAGGTTATAAAATTTTATTTTTTTTAATGAAGCAGCTCCAGGAGCAGTCAGACTGATGCTCAACTGAGGCACTTGACCTGACTGCATTAGCCTGACGGGTTCTGGTGCCAAACAAATCCTGTTTAAGAGTCCCATGTCCTACTAAAGTTTTTCTACCTTGGTAAACCTTTACCATTCAGATCAGTTTTTTATCCCTACAGTCTGCATCGTGTGGAAGTAACCTTTCTAAAGCTGATCTTTGTATCATGGATCCGTGGTCAGCATTAAAAATAGTCTCAAGGAGCTCTTTCTAAACCACTTCCCCTCAACTCCATTATCCTACTTGGCATCCAGTTTTTAAAACTAAAACTGTACTGCTAAAGACAAGATCCACTAGAAAGAACACAAAGCTGCCTCCTTATTTCCCAATCTCATCTCCTAAACTTTGTCACCAAGCCAAAACAAGCTTTTAGCTGACTTAACTTGCAAGTACTTGAGAGACTATGAATATATGTTTAGCTTTGAATAACGGGAGTCTTTCTGCAAGTGCTCACTTACTGACAAATCTCAGCATAATTTAATAGAAAACTTTATTTAAATGGAAAACAGTGTTGTCCTGGTTTCAGCTGGGACAGAGTTAATTTTATTCCTAGTAGCTGGTATGGTGTTGTGCTTTGGGTTTAGTATGAGAATAATGTTGATAACACAATGATGTTTTTATTTGTTGCTAAGTAATGCTTCTACTAAATCAAAGACTTTTCAGCTTCCCATGCTCTGCTAGTGAGGAGGCGCACAAGATGATGGGAGGGAGCAGAGCCAGGACAGCTGATCGAAACTGTCCAAAGGGGTATTCCATGCGTCATGCTCAGTATATAAACTGGGGGAGTTGGGTGGAGGGTGGCAATTGCTGCTCGGGAATGGGCTGGGCATCAGTCAGCAGGTGGTGAACAACTGCATTGCGCATCACTTGTTTTGTATATTATTTTATCATTATTTTTATTATTTTCTCTTCCTTCCCTGTCCTAGAAAAATGGTTTTTTATCTCAACCCATGAATTTTTCTTTTTTTTTTTTCTGATTCTCCCCCCGATTCCACTGGTTGGGGGGGAAGGGTAGTGAGCAAGCAGCTGTGTGGTGTTTGGCTGTCTGCTGGGTTAAACCACAAGAACTAGGCAGGCACTACATTTTGCAATCCCACAAAGAGACACCCAGGTCTTCTTGCAGACTTTCAGCGCAGCACGCCACAAGCACCCTCTACTTGCTTATTTCTGCTCTTCCCAGGAACAGAGTGCACTGCCCCTTAGAAACAGAGCTCCCAATCAGAATAGAGACGAAACACTGACACTGGTTAGCACTTCCAGCATCAGCAATTCGATGGCTATTTCTGACATTCGGGAAGATTTCGGGTTGTTTCAGACCTTAAGTATCATTGCATCAAGGAGCTACGATAGATGTTCCATAGAAGTTAAAGCAAGCAATTCCCAACCCCCGTAACCTGCCTTCAGACAGGGTTATTAACTGTCTGCATAGGTGATTAAGTTCCAGCCTGAGCACTACATCTGTAAGCCTAAAAGTAATTCAAGCAGATTCAAGCAAAGCATCTTGCGTTAAATCGCTATTGTCTTTAATCACTACACTCATCGTGCATCTTCCACTTTATTCTGATAGCATATTAAGTGCTTGACCTTTTCACTACTGTCATCTGTGCTGACACGGGATAGAGTTCATGTGTAACAGCAAAGAAGAGCAGAAGAATTAAATATTTTGCCCTCGATCTTCAAAGCTAAAAACATTTTCATCTGTTGTGTCAAACCGGTTTTTTTTTTACCCTAAAAGTTACCCTAGAAACTGAATTGTCAAAACAGTTCTTTTTATGCAGCCATATATGGTCCCCACCTTAATGGGGAGTCCTCCTTCTAATGCAGTCTATTTCAGTCAGAGGTAAAACCACAAGAAGGAAAACAATGAAAGATATTTTTTTTCCCTCCAGCAAGCCCGCTATTTGAATACTGCAAAAAGCAGCAATAATTCCTCTGGACCTTGGGTTTGGGCCCATGTATTACATCCTTTCTTACATACAGAGCAACTACGCCTGTATGTCAAAAGCACAAACAGGCCTGGTGTTTTTGAACAACGAGAATCAAACCAGAGGCAACAGACCCAGTAGGCCAGCTACTAACTACATTATCAGCTCACGCAGACACAAAATCATCAGGTCACACAAACAGTTACAAGTACTTCTGACCTCCAAGAAACCCTTGGAGCCTACAGGCTATGTGGCCTAACAAATCATGAGGCTGGAGAGGCAAGTCACACCAAGACAGAGAGTAACAACTTTTCCATTTACACCTTTCCTTCCCTTAGTTCACAGATGTGAAGAGTTAAGGAGGTTTACCTTGTCACATGCACATTTTTTATGAGGGCAAGTCCTTCTGACAAATTTGCTGATAAACTGGTTTTGAGATGAAAGGAAGTTTCTTTAAACATTTGTCTTAAGTAGGTGCTAGATATTCAGGCCTGGTTATTTAGGCCCTCACATGCACACCTCAGTTACTGTCAGGCTCTTGCCTCCCTAGCTCCTGAATGTCCAGGAGCCCTGGGGTGCGATGTTGGCTCCCGCGATGCTAGCTGCAAAACTCACAACTGGCTTCAACGAATCTCACTTCAGAAGTCTCTAATAAAAGTGAGTTAGGCCACTGATGGGAAAAGTATGTGCAAACCTCAGTTTAGAATTAACATTTTTGATCCTTTATAACAGTAAATACTCAGGGTGGCCCAGAGGTAGGATACCCTTGAGGACTAGAAAGTCTATATTTCTAACGAAGCTTTGACAAAGCAAAGTACTGGTACCTTCTTCACTTACAACATTGTCATCTCTATATGGAAGATAACAGTCAGTCTGTACAACACTGAAAAATCCTTCTGTTCACCTGACCACTACAGAAGAAAATACATTCCAGCAACACTCACTTTTTGCACAGATTAACAGAAAAAAAAAAGGTTTGATACCTACAAATTAGATACAACCCCCCCCCCCCCCATTCCCCAGTATTTTCGATTCTTATCCTAATGATCTTCTAACCGCTTACTGAAATCTCCTGGCTGCTATCTACCGCGCTCCTGGAGGCCGAGGTAATACAAAACCACGGTCTAGCGGGGACCGTCCCCGCGCCGGAGTCCCTCCTCCACAACAGCCGCCTCCCCACAGCCCCCTCCTCCTCCTCCCCCCGCCCCAGCGTCACACCGCTCTCCCCCGCGGCCCGGCGGGCGCCCCGCCGCACGGCCAGCTCGCCCCTAACGGGGACCGACACCCCCACCCCGAACCGGGGGAAGGCGCCTCCGCGTCCCGGCCCGCCCTGCCCGGGGGCGCTGCAGGGACAGCGGCTCCCGGCCGAACAGCGCCCCGGGGGGCACAGCCGGCACCCCCGGACCTGACACTGCCGCCGGCCCACCCCCCCCATAAGGAGAGGGGCCGCTCCGTGGCATCCGCCGCCTGTCCCCAAAGGGCGGTCCCCTCCCATTCACCTCGGGGGCTGGGGACGGGGCGGGGGGACACCCTTTCTGCGGGACGGGGGACACCTTCCCCGCGGCGGGGCGGCGGCAGGGAGGGGGCGTCGGGCCGGGAATGTCATTTGGAGGTGGCGGTGACAGCTCCCCCTTGCCCGCAGCCGAAACGCGACTCGGGGCGGGAGGAGGATGCCGGGGGCGAGGGAGGCAGCGTCACCCGCCACCCCGTCCCCGTACCTCGCAGCCGTAGAGCTGCCCCAGCTGCTCCACGATCCACTCCTCCAGCACCAGCCGCTTCCGCAGCTCCTTCCGATCGTATTTCACCGTCACTTTCCCCTGCTGCTGCCGCCGCTGCTGCTGAACCTGCACCACCGCCGCCGCCGCCGACACCGCGTCCTCCCGGGAGGAGCCGCCGGAGGAGCCGCCGCCGGCGCTCCCGCCGCGGGGGCTCTGGAAGAAAACGCGGTTCCCGCCGCCGCCTCCCGCTGCCGCCGCCGCCGCCTCGCTGCCCCCGGTCGCCACCGACATGCTCCGCTCCGCCGCGGCTCCCGCTGAGCCGAAAGGCGACCGCCCGCCGCTACCGCCGGGCCGCCGCAGCCGCCGGTTGCACGTCTGCCTCCCTCCCCCGCACCTGCCGTTTAAAGCCTCGCATGGCACAGCGGCGCAGGCGGCCCCGCCGCCGGGAGGGACGGGCCCAAACCGGCGTGGGGCGGGGACAGACGGGGGGTGGCACCGGCACGGCACGGCACGGTCCGCCCCTCCGCCCAGGCCCCCGCGTCCCGGCCCCGCAGCGGCTCCTCGGCGGCTCCCCGCGGCTCCCCGAGGGCTTTGGGCTTGTTGGGTGGTTTGCGGCTTCTTATTTTTTTAAGGAAGCGCAGTATCGCCCCGTCATGCCCGCTACGTTTATAAATATTGTATATCTGCAACATTAAAGGGCTGAATGCGATCGTTTTCATCTCTCCGGGGGATGATGAATGATCTCAGGGCAGTGAACTCAAATAGAAAGCAAATATTTCGAGCTGTCAGCAGTTAGTGTAACAATTAGCCATTTGGAGATGGCTGGCTTTCTAAAGGCACCAGTTAGCATCAGCAGCTTTGTGTCTCTCGGGAGGCACCAACTGAAATCACCAATGGTCCATCACACGCACCAAAATGCGCCCATGACTGCAAGCAAGCAGCCAACATAAGGCAGGTGCTGGTTAGGGGACCCGGACCACCCCCGTTAGCGGAGAGGTTTGCCTGTGACAAGAGGCAGAAGACAACCTCCTGAGCATGCAGACCTGGCACTGGAAGTGCCCGTTGTCCCAAAGGTTGGGTAACAGCTGCGGGGACCATCCCCTGCACACGCAACCTGGGGCAGGATGTCTTAACTCGGCAAGGGGCAGAGGGGAAGGGGGCATGGATCGCCAGCCATAATTACCTGGGCATATCTGCTTCAGTCAAATCCTTGATGCTGTTTGGGTGCCCGTGTGCTCGAGGTGGCATCTCAGCCTCTTCTGCTCTCTGCATTTGACACACCACTGAACAAGATGCTAGCATGAGGCATTTGAGCCTCATCAAGCTATTTAGGTAAAAGTGAGCTTGTGCAGCTAAAAAGATCATAATCTAATACGATCAAGAGATAAAATCTTATTATTGGTCTTAAATGCTGTAGTATCTTTTAGATTTTCATCTTAAAAAGCGCCAGTTCTTCAAAGCAAAGCATATAAAGTTAGGCCCCTTATCTGTAGGTAGGGACCACATGATTTTCAGAGATACCAAGCAACTGCGACTAGGCATCAGTCCAGATCACACTTGGAGCCGGGCAGCAGGCAGAGCTTGAGGGAAAGCCACATCCCACAAGTGTGAGTTTATGCAAGGAGCCTGTCCTGTCCACTGGGCAGTCTTCTCTGCCATCACCCAGCAAATCTCGACTTCCAGCTGCAGCCGAGTAGTGCTGCCTGCCTGGCTTTTATAAATCTGGGCTTGAGTAAATACAGTCAGAAGATACCATCGTCAACAACTTGTTCTTAGAGAAACCAAAAAGATGCAGAGGAGTTTTTTGAAAGAGGGGAGTGGCTGTCTTTTAAATTTTTATGTTTGGAGTGGCCTATAATTTGGGTCTTCGGCTCTGCGTGTCATGTTGGAAGTCTGGTGCTGACGTTCTCAACCACAAAACTTGAAACTTTCTTGTTTAGAGCAGGAAAATTTTCATCTTTATAGACTGGTTTTCTTTTCGTTTGCTGAGAAAAAAATGGATTAATGCAAAAGAAGGTAAATATTGCACAAGAGGCTTTTTAAAGCCATACTAAGCATCATACTCGCTGTTACATGGGATATAAAGCAGGAATACCCAAACTGTCACCATAATAGGATATTTTCTGGAGCCAAAAGAACACTGACGCGTTCCACACTGGATCTAAGATGGCTGAAAAATACTGAGATTTTTGTTCCCTGCTGTAGGAAATATCAGGTGTACAGATGGCTAAAATATTCTCATTGACTCTGAGTGCGAGAATCCAAAAAGTCTCAGCTGAAGGACTTTTTCAATGCTGTTATTAATAGGATACTAAAATCGCTGCAGACTTTTAAAAGCTGGCACCCGCTATTCAAATAGCACTTCTGCAACACTCTTAAAGTACAAAATGAGGCACAGGGAATTAAAAAGCATGTCCTCAGAGGTTATCATTTCAAAGTTACAATTCTAACATAATGCATAGTGGTTGGTAAACGTGGGTGGATGAGAAACTGGTAGAACTGCCAGCATTGTCATAAGGCAGTTTTATGTGCCATTGGTTTTTCATTCAGTTTTTAAAACAAGTGCATTCCTTAGGAAGCCAGGGCAAAAAGTGCTGCCAAGAATCTTTCCTGCAACAATTTTGCTTCATTTGAAAGAAAGATCTAGTTGTTTAAAAGTCAAAGTTGAGTAAAAACGTTTAGATCTCCTAACATCCTGGGAATGAGCAATGCAGCCTGTGTGGGCACAATCTGTACTTTACTCCTGAGTGGCTGGAGGCGGACAAGAGCGTTTCTTGGAGTGAGAAGTTTCCTTGGAAATAATTTTCCATACCACAATGGAACCGTTAATGGTTACACCCATAACAAAGGCAAGACTTAACACGGCGGAAGGAGGAACAATACTTCCCAACCCTTCAGCCCCAGTTTCAGGCCTACCTTGAGGAATGAATTCAGGGCATAAGAGATCAGGCTTCATAGGTGAGCTAAATCGAAATCACTGTGCTGCATTTCATCTAAAGCTAATGGTCGATCAATAAAACCAAAGGGGAGATAAAATACAGCACCACTTAAATACTGTACTCAGTGTGATCGTGTCCAGCTCTCTCTTACAAGAACATTGTATTGGATGACAGGATAAGTAAAGAAGAGACAACATTAATTAGGAAACACCAAAGGCAGAGGAATGCTTGCATCACCTGCAGTTCCCTGTGTTTCTTTCCCAAACAGTGGATGCGGGAATCTCTCATGAATGTAAGCAACATGAAGCTGTATGCACTTCTCATGCACGTATAGTGTGGTCCTAACTGTTTTCCAGTCAAAGAAAATATTAAAGAGCATCTGGACTAATTTTTCAGAAGGCTTACGGAATGACCCTTGAGGGTTCAAGGCCCTGAGCGTTAATTGCCTCCTCACCTTTAGTTAACCCCGTTCGACAGCAGGTATATTCTCTTCCTAAACAATTGACAGTTCTGTCAGTGCTGACCACAAATGTCAGTGTTGACTCATCACTGTGGCCAAAAGGTTCTTCTCTAGGCAAGCTTGCTATTTAGGAAACAAAGTTCAGGCTTGTTATCCTCAGTGATAGTCTAAATCCCCATTTTCCTATGCTGTCAAATACCACACTGGCCAAAATAAAGACCCCTTTCTTATGTCGTTCTCCACAAGTTTTCCTTGCCTGGAGACTGCTCGAAGGAAGGACCCCTGCAGCTTGCCTCTTCTCCATGGCCTTCCACTGTTTCATAGCAGCTTCTCTTAGATGTTTCCATGTTCTTTTCTGAACAACTTTGGAAACAAGAAGTTGCTGGACTTTGAAATAAACCAGTGTGTGTCACAAAATTTCATTCAGTTTGGTATCTGTTGTTTTCCTGAAGCATTTGCTCTTTAAGGGATTCACGTGTATGTAATTTTGGTGGTTTCTGCTTCACATGATGATGTGCTCAGGAAGAAATTAGAGTCGAGTGGGAGACTCATAGATGGAGATTGTTTAAAATTGTTTAAAACTGCAAAGTACACTTCAGTTGGTGATTTTATTTCCTTATTGAAGTGCGCGTTAGCCTTTACGCGTTCTCAGAATCTTAGGAGTTGTTTCATGCTTGTATTCCTTGGCTTACTAACAAAATACTTGAGTTAGGAGTTGCCAGGGAATCTCCTACGTGTGGAATGATAGACTCCATTATTTTTGCAATGCTAGACAGTCTTTGTCTACTGTCTGCCCTGTTTTTTAAGAGCCATGCATGGCATCTTGGTGAGCTGTGAGACTTCACTCCAGGCACACTCGCGAAATTCACTGTTGCAGGGCTTCTCTTTTGCACAATTATTGGAAACTTCCATCAACCAGATTGTCTTGTGCCTGATGACTGCATCTGAGGAGTGTGATGACACTGTCCTGAGTTATTTCATGTTATTTCTGTGCAAGAAAAGTGTTTCATCAACAATGAGCCTTGACAGCCTATGCAGCTCGGAGGAGCTTTGCCCCCTGTGGTCTGGGTACTGGGGTCACGCTTGTGCATTGCCTTGCCTGGTTGAGCGTTGCCATCCTCCCCGTCAAGAAGTAAAAGCAGTTTGGGGGGATGCTGCCATAGTTCACAAACCACTGCAGAACTGAGCTTTGCTGTCATCACGGTGGTAGCCCCTGTGTGTCAGACAGTGTGTAAGTGCCATTTTTGTGTCTCCTATTTCAATTTAGCTTGGGGATATGAGCTGTTAATGGGTTTTGTGTCTCTAAGTGATTTTCTACTTTGCATGTCCTAATTAATGCCCCTCCCTCTAACTGGTAACTTCCTTGTCTCCCCACACGTATTATCATTTTGTTTTCATTTTTAATCTGCTTTTCATCTGTTTGTGATATTGATGTTCCATACCCCAAAGACGCTGTGTTTGTGTCGATCTATGATTCTCAGCACTGCCAACTTTCTGTTCTTGCAGCCATCCTTTTGACGCTCTGAAACCCTACTTTTTTAGTTTGCTTTGCCTTTACTAAAAAGCTCCTCAGAATTTGGCTCTTGCAAGTGTTTATCACCAAAGGCTGCCTTTTCGTCTTTGTCCTTTCTTGTAAAGGAGAGACTGCTGGCTCATTGCTCAACGCCCAGTTGTAATACCTGTGGTAATTCTAATACTAATCGTTGATAAACTAATGACACAAAGCAAATATTTGTTATATTGGAGTGTTTGCTCTCGTCCCGCTTGGGTATGATATAATCTGTTTATAGCTTGAGATTCTCTGATAAATAAACTTTGGAAGACTCTTGCATTTCAGGAGGAGATGATCAGGTAGTTGTGAGTTACACAGGCCAAGCTACATTTCAGGCACAAGATAAACACTCCATGAGGAGGGAGAAAAAATAGAAGGAAACATGAATTTGTATGCATGCAACCATTGTTTCCTACAAAGTAAGCGTGCACAATGACAACCTCTGTCTTGGAGCAGAGATCCAAGCATGGGATATGACTATAGCTTCATTCCTCCCTTACACCAGTAGTGGCTGGAGGTTGCAATGCCCTAAAGTCTGCCAGCGGTGGCCATTCCTCTGTGGTGGAATTCCTCCAAACTCCCACCTTACACGTATGGTGTAGGACCACACGATACATCTATGTAGCCACTCCCAGACAAGAAGGTTAATTAGGACGCCTCTATACTATCTGTCCATAGGAGACCCCTCTCCTTCGTCCAGTCCTGCCTCTGGCTGCCCAGCCAGCGTCCTCAGGGAGAAACCTGCCCTTTGGGCTCCTCCTGGGTGCACATCTTGGTAGTTTGCATGGGACCCTGGTGCCATTTGGCTCTGTCTCTCTCAGCTGCTCTTGCAGCAGCAGGGGTGAGAGGGGATGCCAGGTCCTTTAAAGCATGAGGTCTCTCTGGAAGGGCTCCAGTTTGCAAAGGTAGGCAGTCTGGGTGCCCACTACTAGGTCTCAGAAAGCAGCCAGGAATTCAGAGCACTCCCAAGTATCAAATACAACATCTCTGAGCACCCACTTTGAGGGTGGCAGAGCACTGGCACAGGCTGCCCAGGGACATGGTGGAGTCTCTGTCTCCGGAGACATTCAAAACCTGCCTGGACGCGTTCCTGTCCAGCCTGCTCTAGGTGACCCTGCTCTGGCAGGGGGGTTGGACTAGATGATCTCCAGAGGTCCCTTCCAACCCCCACCATTCTGTGATTCTGTGATTCTGTGATCTCTGGTACGTGTTGTTCAGTCATGTTAGGATACACAGGCTGTGCTGCCGTGGTACTTTGTGTTAAGGGTAGCCAGCAACTAAAGAAGTAGGTAACCCCTGTTTACTTGCACTTGCCCTCAATAACATCAGCTATTCCCGGTACAAATAACCTATGATTGTTCATCAGCACTACCACCCAAGCTGTCACTTTTATTTAGAAAGATGTGGACAGCCTTCCTTTTTTCTGGAAGGGATTAGTAGAGAGGTAGGGAATCAATAAAGGAAAAGATTTGAAAAACCCAACAGCAAAACAAACCATGAAGCAGGGCTGGGCAATTAACATCCTACAGCCTCTAGTAATATTGATTGTTGTTTTGCCCTTGAATCCCACTCTGCTTACATAGAAATATTAACCCTTTGGTAAAATATAAAGGGAGAAAATGAGTGACACAGATAAAGTATTTGTATTAGTCCATACAAATAGACAGAAACAGTAAAAGAAAGTATGTGTTAGAGAGTGAGACACTCACAATATCTAGATTAATATCAGTCATCTCCCAGACTGGTACCTGTCACCTGTGCTCCACAGTCCATTTCACTTGCACTCAAGAAATAATGAAGAATGATAATAAGTTATTCTGCATAGATTGGACAGCCTGTAGAGGAGGAACATAATGTGTTTTACCCATTTTACTTGGCAATTAGCGGCAGGTGATGGCATTCAGGTGCTTGGATCTGGGAAAAAAAGCTGAAAAATCTGAAAGCTAGACAGAAAGCAATCACTTAGCAATTTGGGTGCTAATTCCTTTGGGAATTGGGACTATTCCTTTGCCTCATGTCCTGTCATCCCTGCACCTCAAAGCATTCTGCAGAATGATGTACGCAGGGTGAGCCCAAGGCTGCCTAGAAAACCAGCATGGATCTGTAGCTAAAACCTGGTGCTGTTCTTCGTTGTTGTACGAGAAAAATATGCTAAACTTCCCAAGTTCTTAGTTACTTCTTTTGGGAAAGCAGGAACGATATTGGGCTGTTTAGCACAGAAAGAGTCTGTGGTCTCTCTGGCTATAACAAGAAACGGCACAGAATTGTTAAAAGCATTGATGCCATCCCAGTGCATATTCTTTCAAGCTAAAAGCTATTTTGATGGAGGAAACATAAACAATCAAGAGGGCTGGTTGGTGAAAGCTATCCGCTATGGTTTGAATAGAGAGGAAAATGAGGAGCAGAAGTAGAATAAGCTCTACTGCTCAGGTGCCTTTTCAGAAGATTTTTACGAGAGTGCTGAACATACTTTTCAAACCTTAAGGATATTCCAAGTTGCCACTCAAAATCTAGTAAATGAAGAACATGGAGGATGCAGGCATTGAAGAAAGGAGATCAGCAAAATGTAGAGCAGCAAAAAAAAAAACCAAACAGTTCATCAGTTTTATATGTATATCAGAGGATGCAATTCAATAAAAGAAATGCAAACACTCCATATTCAACTGGAGTAGTCAGCTGTGCAAATACATGATCGGAAAGTGTTTGACAGCAGTTCTACCAACAAGGACGAAGGGGATCTGAATCACAGACTAAACATGAGTCAGAAACATGCTGTGGTGAAAAAAGTTACATTGCAGGGGGATGTATATGCATATGAGACATTGAGTAACTTTACTGTGTGAGATTCTGTGGGTAAGGCCCGGGTTATGAGTGTGAGACTGCAGAAGAGATTGGGCCAATTTGGCAAAAATTGGAGAGAAGCAACTGGAATGATTTGAGATCTAAAAGATATGCCCTTTCTGTAATAACCTACAGGGAAAGACTAAAGGAAGCAGAAATATTTAGTTTATAAAATGCAGAAGTGTCAAGAAAGCTGAGGGATATAATGGGCTCTCGGTCTCACGAGAGCTTAAACTGAAGCAAAGGAGATTTTGATTAAACGTGATGAAAAAATTTCCAGCGGTAGAGAGAGAGAAACGGCAAAATACGCTGCCTCGGGAGGCTGTACAATCCACCCCTTCAGAGTTTTTTTCAGAAAGAAAAAGGCAAATATTTGTTATTTATTTCTTTCTCTACAGGGAGAGTTTATCCAGCCCGAAGGCAAGGAGATGAACCAGGAGCCCCTCAGGCTACACCTGCCCCCATAAGCTCTCCGGGGCCAGGAGCAGGCTCAAGCACTGGTACCCAACTACTCGCTAAGCTACCAGTGCATCCCCATCAGAGCTCAGCCCTGCACTGGTCACTGTTCTAACCTCCAACAGCCACTATGGACAAGGATATCACATTCAGGGGGAAAAGTATTCCACTGCACCATGGTATTTGACCTTAGGGCAAAAGAAGAAGTCATGGCCCTTTTTCTTGTAAAGACATAGCTTAAAAGTGCCCTCCAGTCCTAATTTCTGTGAGTATTTCTGTACCAAGCTATTTTTAACAAGGAGAATCCAAAAGCCCTCTCTAAACATGTGCAATTTAAATGAATAAGCTTTTATGTGTACAACAACCATCCAGCTCTGGGGCATTCATGCAATTTTGCTGCGCTTAGCAGCTCTGTATAAATAACATATGAAAAGAAATAGTCCATATGTAAGCATAAGATGTTCATAAATACAAAATAGTTATAATAATTTATTGCAATATTACCAAGATGAAAGTCCAATTATCCTAAATACTTTTACAAATCCATAGCAAGAGACACTCCCTGTCCCAAACATTGCACAGTACGGTTTGAGGCAACAGAGCAGAGCTTAAAAACATATGGTGACGTAAGACATTTGTTCGCATAAAGGACATGTTTTTAAGTGTAAAAATGAGATTGTCTGTAGTAATTTTCAGTATAAGGCACAAGTTAGCATTTCCTCCCCCACTTAGGTTTAAGTCATCTTCCAGGAGGTTCAGCTCAGTAAGGTTTATACAGTGGCACGATTGCTTCAAAATTTAATTTTCTTGTACGAATATACATATTAGTTAATCTGTTAAATGCCTGTCTAGATTGCCTCCATTTAATAAGCTTCAAAGAACTGGATAGTACAGAGATGATTTGGGAGCTTTTATCTACAGGTATTGTCCCATATTTAACTTTCGACTTGTAATGGGAAGAGAGTGAAACACTGTCAGGTTCAATAAACACGAGTTACTCTTTTTCAGCTGTAGTCAACTTCAAAGCTATTCTGTCATTCAGGCCATGCGCGTTTCTAAGCACCACTGAGAGTCAGGGTATCGGTACTTCATAAAACTGCCTCCTAAAGTGAAATTCAGAGAAGCGTTGCAAAATGGGCCTGTGTATTTCTCGCAGTAGTGAAAACACCATCTACATCAGGGTAATTTTCTTCTCCTTTCAAACCACTGTAAGAAAGAGACCAGAGGCATCAGCTAGTTAGTAACCTCTTAGCGTGCTGGCCTGTTTGATGTTCACAGGAGGGTTAGTCAATATATTAACCTTAGAAACAGTACCATTAGTAATTTATGCATGAATTTTATTACATAGTTCAATCTCTGTCTGCCCTATAGCCTGCAAATGCCCCTGCAACACACTGCTACATAAAAAGGTGAGTTATGAAAACACAAAGTTATTAATTCTGTTTATATTTTGGTCCTACGCAATGTGAAAGGCATGGTATTGAGGTATGTTTGCGATATTTTGCAATTAAAAAGTGGTAGTATGTTACTAGTTTATAATATGGTATCCTGGCTAATGTTAAATTAATCATTAATCATTTAAGGCATTTCTAACGATTTGTATTCCTAAGCCCCTCCCCAAAAACTCACTAGATTGACTTCAAAAAGAACCCTTGTGATTTGAAGAAATCAAACGTAGTTATATGCTAGCTTCCGTGTTAGTACATTGGTAATTCACCTTTCAAGAACAGGCAATAAAATATCCCTAGTATGTTGCAAATGGGAAAAGATTGCAATCTGCCATGGATCATCCTGAGAATGGGAGAAGGAGCTTAATGAATCGAAGAAAAACTAGGCAGAAATTGAATTTGATAAGATACACCTGAAACATTGTGTGTTTTCTGATGATGAGGCTGGATGTAAAGCAGCTGTGTAAGGTGACTCTGAAAAAAATAGAGAGTCAGAGCATATGAAAAGGATTGAACAAATGTTTGGAGCTATGCAGAATGGTCCTTCAGCTCAGGCACGCTGTTGTTGAGTTATCTATCTGGGCCTATTTTTTTGATATACAAGTGCACTTCACACACACTTTTTTTTTCTAGCAACAGCGTGTTTGTATTCATCCATCTAAATTACTCCTGGAAAGATATATAGTACAGCTCTATAGCACTAGGAAACGAGGCAATTATAGGTAGAGTTAATAAATCCACTTTGACTGCCCTCCCCTTCCAGAGCTGACTCTCAAGCCCATGGCTAAGTAGCTCCATTTCTACATGGTGCAGGAGGCACCTCAGAAGAGCATTCCAAGAAACCTCCTGCTTTTGCAGCAGGTGCCTGAATCGAGTCCAAAGCGGTGACCCTCGTTCAGAACTGCCTTGGCTGATTCTGAACGGGAGCTAGAAGCAGCATAGCGGCGTCATTACAGCGCTTTATTTGGGTTTATAGACCCCGCTTCTCACGGCGTGACTTCAGCCGAGGCTGGGGGGGCTGCACTGGCAAGCACTGGGGTGGCTACAGCAGTATCCTGGGGGGAGGCATTTTTTTAGGGTGACTCTGAAGCGATCCTAGAATCAACCTCTCCAGCTTTCTGCGTGAGTTCTCTAACTGTGATTGCTATTTAGCAACTGTGGTTGCTATTTGTATGGCAGAAAGCAAAGATTTACTCACTACATCTCCTTAGCAATTGGTACCCCTCCCCCCATCACACCCTAAAACACTTCTTTCTGCCAACAATTATCTGAACAATACTATTGAACAGCCTTTCTACAGGTTTTTAGATGAATAGAAGTATCGCACCCTTTCATGGCTGGAGCCAGTGTCTCTTGCCAGGCTTTCTTGGTTCTCCGCCCTAGGATTTTGGACCATAGGATTTGGCCTTAGGATTTTGGTCTATGGTCTGTTAATGAAGAAAAAAAAAAAAAAGGATGCTTCCTTGAAAAGACACATGCCTGACTTCATCTCTAGTCTGACATACCTGCTAGCAGAAGCACATTCCTACATCATTCAAAATAAGGCAGCCCAGTGCTTATCCAAGTTACGTTTTTATGAATCTCTCTTAAAAAAAGACAAAAAGAAAAAACAGATGTTCCTTATTGGCTGAAGGGAGGTGGTGAAATTAATTCTGAATTTATTCTTAATTGATAGTACTCTGCATTGCACCATGCCTCGATGAATATATTAGACTGTACAGTATTATTATTATAAGAGATATGATATTAATGGCAGTAATGATTTTACCATTAAGTAATGCAGCAATAACCAGCTGTTTGTTTAATAGTGTTTTTACCTGGCTGATCTCCATCTTTCCTGTATTAGCTATGGGATTGGTGAATCCTCTAGGTTCATAGATTAACATGACACGACATGTTTCTTTTTATGTCAAAACATTTACATTATATTTATCAAATTAATAGAAGGTTTTAAATAAGCCCCTCTCCTCATAGCATGGCTAGGTTGTTTATTTCTAATTCTCTTATGAGTACTGCCGTTGAATTTTGTTCCTCATAGCGGAGTCCTCCGTATTTTCAGTAAAGTCAGCCGAAGTGTTTTCTCCATTAGCGTTCCCATTAGCCACAACAAGTCTTTCTCTTGCTGCCCGTGCCTGCCCTGCCTGCCGTTTCAACACTGACTCATGACTGAGAAGAGATTAAGACTTTGACTCGACAGGTTATAATCCTCTGCCTGCAATGGGAATGCCTGCTGCCCAGGGAGCAAAGCCGGGCTCTGCTGCCCTACAACCGCTGGTCCCCGCCTAAGGATGGCCCCAGCTGAGGTAATTCAGCTTGTCCTTATTAGATAGGGAGGCAGGGGGGAATACACACATATCTAATTGAAGCATGGGAATAATTTTTTTGGATTACTAATGCAGCTGGAAAATCTATGGTCACATTTATTAAATAAGCGTTTGGTCACACGTGTAACCTGGCTCACTTCATTACCCAGGGTGAAGGTTGGAAACTGCACCCTGTGAAGTGGTCGGAGCTTTTCTTGATTGCGGAACAGGCAGCAATTTTCATGTTCTTTCCAAACCATCTTTATGATTCACAACGGTCTTCTCTCTCTTTCTGAAGCTTTATATTATTGCACAAATGCTAAGAATGCCACCTGTTCTACAGAGCATTGCCAGTGCTTTAACATGTATTCCGGTACATTCATACATTGAAAAAAACCTAAAATGTAGCAATAGAGTTACACAAAACACACCTCTCTTGTATTTTCTTATGTGCTTGGTATCCTACCATCTGCTTTGCACATAATACTCATGCTTGTGGAGCAGCTTCCAGGATTTTGGCATTTCTATTGCAGATGCCATGCTTCTTCCCTGTTACAATGCCAAGCTTTTCTTTAATGTGAAAAACAACATACACAGGTTATACAATAGCTGACAAAGCTGAACCAGTGTAATTAAAGAATAATGATTTCTGTAGGAAACCGCTTAAAAAGGCTGCTAGGGCTACATCATATCTAGTTGGCAGATAGATACTAATTCTCAACTTATATTTAACTGTCATTAATTGCCATACTGAGGTAACGTACCCATCCAATTTAGAAAAATGCCAAAAAAGTCCCGAGGATCATTATAAAAGCACAGTTTTCATTAATACGCTTCCGAGTTTGGAACTGACACTGTGTTTGGCTTCCCAGAGGGCATAGCAGGGGGGAAGACAAAAGCAGATTTAGGGCATTGATGCAACAGGAGTACCCTACCTGGTGTGGGGGGACACCCCGAAGCCACTACACAACCCAGGCCACGCTGGGTACAGGGCATGGGCCGTGTCTTCTCTCAGCACAATGTCTAAGGACCTGCGTCTCTGGTCCAGGCTGATGTTATTTCAGTAAAAACAGCAAAGTATTATTACCATTATTACTATAATTATTGTTATTATTTTCTAATTTTACCTCCTGAGTGGGAAAAATACTGATTTCATAATTTTTGTGATTATTGCTAGGACTTTTTCTCCCACACTCCTTTCCCCACACAGAGCTTTGTTTGTGTGTTTCTGAGCCTTTTGCAGTGCTGAGCTGCTTCAGAGAACCACAGAGCTATCTTCATTTAGCAGGGGACTTTAAATTAGGCAATTAAACTGGACTGCTGCGGTTTGCCTTGCAGACTGGCCATTTTCTCTTACTACTTTTTTTTGGCAACCTTCACGATGATTTTGTGGCAGAAGTTCTTGCGGAGTTCATCCATGTCTGTGCTTGTCACCTGCCTTTGCATCTAACAGTACAATTCTGCCTCTTAGAAGGCTTTTTCCTGATCTTCCCCTCAGCAGAGGTGACCTTACTGCAGGGGAAAGGCTGCATCATCACCCGTTTGACCTGGAGGTTGCCCCAAGCTGAGTCTGGAGAGAATGGGGCAAAAAGTCAAGCTAAAAACGGGTGAAAGGAAAAAAACCCACAACCCCAGACTAGAAAGAGGCCCTGAAATTTGAGAAATAATCCCAGGGCAGCTCTGTTTATAACTCATTCCTGATTAGTTTTTGCAGAGGTCCAAAAGGTCCTGCTCTCCCAGCACAGATTTGGGAAGGCTCAGAGTAGAGCTGTGCTGGGACAGGTCATTCCGGTGCCATCTGCAGAACCACATGGCAGCTTCGGATGTGCAAACCACGTCTTTTTCCTCACGATGCTACACCCATGCCCACCACATGCTGGCATTCCTGGAAGCCGTGAGGACACAGGCAGGCCGCAGCGTGGCTGGCAGGAGTAATTCTGCTGCCTGTTCTTCAGATGTCCATCCTAATCCCGCTCCTCTTCTCCATGCCCAGTATAAAGCCTCAGGATGAAAGCCAGCCCCACCGAAGTCAAAAGTAAAACTCCACTTGAGTGGATGACGCTCAGCCAGTGCTGTTCGCACTACTGGACCTCACCAAAATGAGGTTATAGATCATACTGTAATATATCATTAGCCAACAATACCAATTCCAGTACTCATATACCAGATTCACTATGAAATTCACAAGGGTAATGAGGTATTCAAATTGATTGCTACAAGGAAGTGGAGCATCTCCCTTTGTCACCATTTAAGAACAGATCAAACATGGACGAAGTGCCTTGCTGCTTCCCAGATCCCCTTTTCTATGATTCCACACAAAAAAAACATTGTGAAGGTATTCTAAAATAATTTCAAAACCCAAATACATTCAAATACGTCACATGCGTCTCAGCCAAAAAAAGCATCAAATCCATCAATATGTTCTTCAATAGCTACAGCTTTGTCCCCATGCTTCACTGGGGACATCCAGCATGTTCAAGGCCTGGCCAGCATTGAGCACCGTGTAGAGCCAAAGCAGCTACTTAGTCCCACCTACCTAGCACCAGTAAAAACCTAAAATCATTGTTCTTTCTCTCCTAACACTTAACATTTACTGAAATCTCTAACTGAGTCCCCAGTGTAAGGGCAGCTTTAGGGTAAGTTCATCATCACTGCTCCATCTGTGGCCGTACAGTCCCTCGGCGAGTCCATCACTCACGTCTTCCCTTGCGCACCACGACCTCTGGCAACCACTGGAAACAAATGTTTGAATTTCCATAACATTTGTTTACTTCTCAAGCCTGCTTCACCTGCTCTCGCTAATAACGGAAGAGGTTTGATTTGGAGCAAATTTAGCCCTTATAGCCAGCTCGGTCAAGGAAGTATCAGGTCCTTACTGACCATCCTTTTGAGATTATTTTTTCCCTGTTTATTTAACTGGGAACCATTTCACATGTGCAGGGCTTTTCTTACATTTTCTGGGCACCAGAAATCAATCAGAGTGCGGGAAACAAAAATCTTGATGGATCATCAATATGTCAGGCTCCACCAACAAAGCATTCAATTTTATTCCGAAAGGGAGTAGGACATTTTGCTCAGTTTGCGGCTTTGGAGCGGAGCCAGCCCCGTTCAGCAAAACCGGAGCCTGGAGGAGGACACGGTGCCAGATGCTCCCGCTGCCCCTCGCTGCCACCCAGCCCACCAGCCCTGTGTACAATGTCACACCTCATGTGGCAAAGGGCCCTGCCAGCGTGGAAGGATGGAGGGAGCCAGTGATTTCAGCTTCTCTGAGATTTGGGCCAAGGCTGTTGCCCTTCTGCCCTCGCCCTGCTTACAGGGGGCACTGACCATCAGCAGAGCAAAAATTCAGAGTCTTTACTGGGAGTCCCTCCTTTCCTCAGGGCTGGCTTTTATGTTGCTGATTTATTTTTCACCTCGAAGACACAAAACATTATCCATAGAAATGGACGTCATTTTCAGAAAAGACAAAGGCAGCAGTAAGTCAGGCGTAACAGACTCACAGACATTTAGAAGGATATGAAAACTTATTTCTTTGCAAGAGTGCTACAGCTTTCAATTCTTTCTTTATTCTTCTTTGTTCTTTTCTTTGCAAGATTATTGTAGCTTTATCTTTGCTTAATAAATAAATTGTAGGCATTTCAGTGACTTGGCCTACAGTAGCATTTTTAGGGCCTTTAAGGCAGACCCCAACAGCATCATATCTTGTCCTCATGTTTTCTTCTCTGCAGAAGTTTAATTTTCCAAAACTAAGCTCCCCAGTTTCTCTCTGTATTTTCTTCGTGACTGTTCCACTTAAGGCTCAACAGTCTTCTACCCACTGGAAGTGCACCGGATTGACTAATGGAACAAACATCACGATTCTGGAAAAGTATTTCCAAAGCATGTATATTCTTGTTCGGCTCACGGTGTTTCTCTCGGTGGGAGAGTTACTATGCTTATAGGAACACGTTATGTACCAGTTAGTCAGGTGATTACACGTAGCTTTTTAAAGGAACGTCATGCCTTTTTGTGCAGTTTTGACTTGCTTTTATGGACTTTTTTGGCAGCTTGGTCTTTGTAGTTGTTCCCCCCCCCCCGCCCCCAACCGCACCATTGTTTTCAAGAATCTTAGAAAATGAGATATGAATGTTTTGATTTTATTCTTCCTGTTCAATAATTATGCACTTCACTCTCTCTTTTTGCTTTCCTCCCATTCCAACGGGACAGAAGCACAAAAATAAATCTTGCAATTACTGAAAACGCAGTTCTGGGCTACAGTTTCCAGAGATCAAAAAAAAAAAAAAGAATAACCCACAAAGAAACGGAGGTTTGATTTTTACGTTCTGGCAGGCAAGCCAACACGCAGAGTCAAACATATAATTAGGAGCTAGCCAAGATGGTAAGCCGCAGCCTTCAAGAAGAGGCTGCGTGGACTTGAACTGCCCAGCAAAATCCCGGGGAGGGATGCTTCCCGGGGTGACCGCAGGGAAACCCCGGACTCTGATGCCCTGACAAAGACAGGATACGACGTGTTTTTTCCACCGTGGCTGTTTCACACAGATGGGCAGGGGTGCAGGCTGCTCCCCCGCTTTCTACATGCCTGCTGTGACTTTCTCTGCCTGCACCTGCACTGGGGACCCCTCTGTCAGCTGCGGGGGGTGGGCTCGGCAGTGACCCCACGCCGTGGCTCCCACCGTCCCCCCTCGCTCAGGCACAGCCTGGCCTCTGAGCCCGTAAAGCTGCGGATGTTAGAAAAGCCTTTTGCGCTTTTTTTTGCCCTCCTTGGGATAAACAAGGATCCCGAACAGCGGGCAGGCTGCCCAGAAAGGCAGGCAGGCTTGGAAAGGGAGACTAGGGCTTTGTCTTTAACACTTCCCAAGGAAAAAAGATGTTTTCTTTACTTTGGAGCAAATAATGGGCATGTGATAAATTCGCAGGAGAGACTGGGCATGGCAGTTTTACTGCAAGAAAGACTCAGTAGCTAAGGCACTAAACTGCCTCTTCCCGTCCTCTCCAAACACCCTTTCAGGCTAAACTCATTTATTCTGTACTAAAGCCTAATATGCTGTAGGTATTATCCACATATTGATTTTTGTTTTTTTAACCTCAGGAGACTTCATTCATGTGAGGTACCCCAAGGTGTAAAATACACCACTTTTAAGCAAAAAAAACCAAACAGCCAAACAAACAAGCCCTGTGTCGGACTGGATGTTGCTCATTTTAAACTCTTCCATCCCAGATTACTCTTGTTTTCTATGAAGCCTGCATACCGAAAAGCACTCCTTCCCTCCTTTAGATCATGAAACACTGAGAAGAAACTCCCTCACCAGGGAAAAGCCTGGGGGTGTGGAGGGGGCCTGAGCTTCTCCATTTGCGATAGCACTGGGGAGATGGCTGGTGGATCAAGGCAGTCATAGGAGAGGACAAAGAGGAAGACTCACCAGGGAATGCTGAAGGTACTTTACATGACATATGCAGGTAGCTGCACAGACTTTTGAGGGTTAACTCCACACCCTGAAATTCCCTTATAATAACAGTAAGTATCACACACAGATAAAATCTGCTGTGCTACATCATTCTTTCCATCCCCGCCGGGAAGAGAGTATGAAAGCTGTCAGGGCTGCCATCCACGCAGTCCAAAGGCTGGTTCCCCCTTCCGCATCCGCAGGCTCGTCATGCACACACCTTCCTAATGGACTAGAATTGGCTTAATTTGATCCTGACAAAATAAAATTAAGTAAGCGCAAAACCACTGAAGCTATTGTACAGAATGTCTTTCTGAATCATACTTAGCTTCATGCCCTGCCAGGAGATAATCTCCAGCTAAATCCAGCCTCAGCTGGAAAGAAATATGGAACCGATTCAGCTCAGTATACTTCAGATCTCAACAGCGCAGTAACTACAACTGCTAACCACTCTTAAAACCTTCTCCTTTCCCAGGCTGTTTTAGAAAGCTAATCTGAATGATCACCCTGAAAATTGATTTCAATTTCTGGGTGCAGCTGACTTATTGGTAACATTAAAAAAAAAATCTGTTCCAGAGGTCTCTCATCTACCAAAGGTTTAGATTGTCTAAACATGACCATCCTGCCATATTTAGGCTGCCTGTTCAACCGCTTGTTCCACTGCTTTCCCAGTTTGTTGTTCAAGTCGATCATACAGAGATGGAAAACAGTTTTGTCTTTGTTGCAGAACAACGAGATATAAGGATATTCAACTGACAGCAGTTGTGATTAAATTGTGATTAAAATAAATTCACATTCAGATGTCAGATCAAATCCTGAGTAAGTGTAAAATCATTATAACCCTGTTGAATTCATTGAATTTCTGCCCATTTTCATCAGCTGTGGCTGTGACTAGAACTGGGCTCTCCTGAGTAATCTTCAGCTCTCTGTTACTAACAAAATTAGTAATTTGCTTTTCCAAACACCTTGCAATGTTTCTGTCCATTCATTTACGTAGAGTTCCTCTTCGGGGTTTCTTGTAGCTTGAACAAGAAGCAGAGGGATCCTGCACCAATTCTTGCTGAATCAGGGCTCAGTGCATATACTACCAATCACTTTTCTCACAAGGGTGCTTAAAATAGCAGCGTCAGCCCATCCAAGCTCACTGGGAAATCTGTCAGCAAATTTCATGTTTCTATTATTACAAGACCAATTTTAGAACCGGGAAAAAATCATAGCAGTGATAAAGCTCCAGAGTGTTTTAAAGGAATCCAGGTGGAGATGGGTCACCACTGCGAATACTTTCACAACGAAGTGCTGAAATTTCAGGGTGAATTCACTTTTAGCATGCTCCTATCATCTTGAATTGGCTTTCCACAAACATTTGGGCCATTAAAATGTTGATTGACAGCCGTGTTTACGCCTCATTTCTTATGAAGCTGCATATGCAAGTATTCATGATTAATCAGCTTTGCATTAGCATTAGCAATTATTCTTGCCAGAAATGCTAGCACATTTCCAAGTTTAGGAGAGCAGGTAGGAGTCTGCCTAGATCCATCCTTATTGTGGGCAGTATGGAAGCGTCTGCTTACATCCCAAAGATTTCCCCCAGGCACAGTTCTAAATTCCTCTGTTGACATGCGGGACCCCAGAACTGAAGCTCTAATGAGACTGGGGGAGGTGGAGACTGGGTGCCGTATGATTTACCAACTAGTAAGCTTAAGTAGCTAACACCTTGCTATCGCCCAGAAACTTTAAAAAAACATACATACGACTGGTTTAAAAATTTCTAATAATACATCTTGAGAGAAATCACAAGTGCTTGTAGATAATGCTCCCATAATGAAGGAACATCCATTATTTAGTCATTTCTGTCAAACATCACTTTAGAATCAGACCAGTCTAGCACTTTTCTTTGTCATGTGATCAAGCTCTTTTAGACCAGACTGCAGGCACTCTGGTTAACAGCAGAATATAAAGGAGTTCTGACATGTTCCTAAAAGAGAAAAGCGGAGAAAATTCCTCAACATCTATGAGCCCTGCGTAGTAGTAGTAACAAACTAGGTAACTCCTGATGCCTTGGCTAGTTGTGTTGAAGGGAAAGTCCGATTTAAATGCACACACACCCCTCCTGGAAGAGCCTTCTGGGCTCTGTAGCCCTATTTCAACCGCATTCCGAAGGGTGTCCTAAAGTCCCTGGCGGTGCAGCCCAGCACTGAGGCGGTCACAGCGCTGCTGCTGAACTGACTCACTCTTGAGAGGGCAGTGGGAAACCAGACAGCATCTGAAGAAATTTAAAGTAACGTGGAGAGGTGGCTGATTTCAGTTGGGAACCGAAGTATAAAAATAGAATTAAACTCTAATAACTTGTCGTGCCTGTGAAACTTGAAGAATGAACCATGCATTGCAGATAATGTCATTATGAAATACGACTTCATGGTTCTTCGTGGATGGATCCCTCAGGGTCCAAACACAACTGTGCATAGATTGTTTCACACTTGGTTGACTTTGGGCAAACCTGTAACATCTATTACTGTTGCCACAGTCAGTGTAAGAAATACGGATCTCGAAGTATGTATTTTAATCCTAATTATCTTCCTCTTATTTTTTTCAGGCTATAAAAAGCAAGGTGATTTACATTTACAGGCAGATTTTTGGTGTAAGTTTGTGTTCCAGTCTTAGGGACAGGCATGAGGACACAGATTTATACATCATAATTTTGGAGTACTCATAACAAACATGCATAAATTATTTTAAAAATGCAACAGTAATTAGGATCCTGAACACCAGATGCTGTTATAAAACAACCAACCTCTCCTAGGCCATAAAGAACTTCCTTTACCCACATGCTTGATCAAAGAAAATGGAATTTATAGTCTCTAGGTATTGCTTTGAAAAATTGGTGTCAATAAAGGAGTAATACCTGAAGACAGGAAGGATTTGGAAAGAAAATTTATGAAAAAACCCCAACCTAAAGACTCTGGCTGGAATCTGAATGTTCTGCTAATAAGCAAAAGAATTGCTAACTGGTGCTGCTGCCTTGTGCTGTTCCTGCTGCATCTGCCACCATATTATTATTATTTTGCCTCAAGCATTGCTGTGGAGCTCACTTTAGCTAATGATCACGCAACTAACAGTCTGTCAGCCTTAGTATCTGCGGGAAACAAAATGGAATTTGTCCCTACACTATTAGCCATGCTTTCTAAACACACTTCCTTTGGCCATATGTATTGAACATTACATTTAATGGCTGCTCTACTATATGCCTACTGGATATGCGCAATAAAGACAAAGATTATAGGGCAGTAGGTAGAACTCTACATAAACTTCTTTGGCATACCCTTGAAATACAAAACCGCTTACATCCTTGCTTAGTTTTTGGCATAAATGCAAGAGATGAGAAGCGGCGGGTCAGTAGACCGGCGGCCAATAGCAGTGCCAATTTATTGTAAGACTCGGTTTTTGCCTGAGGTCGTCTAATTACATGTATTGTAACCGCAATGAGATGCAACACAAGGACAATTAAAGCTTCCATTTTGAGGAGGTAAAACGTGTAACTCCAGTGTGAATGAAAGGGGAGCACAGGCAGCTGGAGTAAAATCAGAAAGGGCTCCTGATCTGTGAGACACTTAAACACAGGGAGGGGTTAATCTCTCTAGCAACAGTCACCCTAACCGCCGCTGCCCCCAAAGCCGTGGGTACCGAGCTGTGTCAGGAGAAAAGCTGGCTGCCCGTTGCTGCCCGGAGCGAGCTGGGAAGGCTCCGAAGCCCGAGTCCTCGCTCTCCTCCACTGCATTTCCTGTGGTGCTGCTGAGATGACCCATATGCTACGGTGCTGCTGAGATGACCCATTTCTCATGGCAGTGAACTCATCTGTGAACCATCAGGAAAGCATGAGAGAAGGGAACTGGGGAAAGCAAGTAGCGGATTCCTTTCGGGCAAACTATTGCTGCGTCAGAGTCTGTCCCTCTAGACTATGTTTCCCTCTTCCACAAATAGCTTTGCGTTAAAGAAATCAGGAAAAGTGAAATGACTACATCTTGCTTTTACCAATGTTTTTCCCTTTCTGAATGCCATTATCACTTTTTCTCTCTCTCTGGTCACTTGTTTAACTCCTCAAATTTCACCCCCTTGGCTAAGAAGAGAAGTGCTTGAGATTTACTGGTTCTTTTCAAGTGTTTAGTGACCGAGGCAGGAATCTGTCCTCCTACCTTGGACTCTGGAAAGCTTGAGTTTAGGACCACCTAGCATACGTCCAAATGAAGTGCAAGGAAGCACTTGAACCCATAGGGATCTCTCCACTTATTCTAAAACACGACAAAAGGAATAAACACTCACCACAAGGCAATATAAGGCTTATTCTCTACATCTCAGCTCTGTTATTTTCCATAACCAAGGTCGGGGTCCTGAGTATTTAGGTATTACCACTTTGAAGAAAGTGAAAATACAGCCAGTGCACTGATACCTGTTTTAGTGTTGTTTAGAATAGACTAAAGGATTTAATTCTTCATGCTGTAGGGTGTAATCACCAGAAGTGCTCTGAAAGGGTTGAGTACTAAAAAGGTAGGCATATTAATTCTCCAGGTCTTTTAATTAGCTTCATTTCCATTTCCCAATCAGATTCTACTTCCTTACACCTACCCCAGGGTCTTCCAAAACACATTATAACCCTTCCCACATGCTGCCACATGCTTTTGCTCAGTACCACCTGTCCACCAAAGCCAGTTTGTACCTTTCACCTTTTCTATACACATCATCAATTTCCATACATCTCATCAGTTACCAACATCTTTGCTTAACTGGAAGAATCTCCGTTGTGTATACACACTCCCTTAAAAAAATCAACTAAAAAAACCCTCCAAAGAAGATTCCTAGGGAAACTTACTTTGTTGTCCTATGTATATTTTGTGATGTACTCTATATTATGCCATGTAGGTCATGTCTGTTACTGACGTAGCTTCAGAGCTGAATACGTCAGGAATAAAGACGGTCTCATAGAGACAGGGGTGGCGTATTTAAGCGCTCAACAGGAGTACTGTGTACAGCTGTGCGTATCACAGGCGTTAGCAAAGATGGAGATCACCTGGAGTAAGTCAAAGGAAGGCAAGAGGAGGAGTTATGAGAAGAATGGGAAAATTGGGTTGGTTAGTCTAGAAAATGGGGGCTATGAGAAGTCTTTCAATATTTAAAACGTTACTGCAAAATACCTGAATTAATTAATTTCCATGTGACTGAAGACAGGGGAAAAATGTAATGGATTTATGCTACTTCATGAGAGATTTAAGATGACCTTTAGGAAAACCTTTCTAATGGTTACTGGTAGTTAAACACCGGAGTATCCACTGGGGAGGGAGTGGAGTACTTACCTGAAGTAATAGGGGATAAACCCACTGCTTTTACAGTGGTCTTGACATAACATTATTAAAAGTTTAAACGTGTTTCTCTAGAACATCCATCTCTTGCCACTCAGAAAGGCAACTGGCTGTAGATGGCAACTTCCTAGGGAGAAGCAGGAGCGTATCCTCATCACAGCGGAATGTTGCTACTGCACTCTGCTTTGCTGCAACGTGTGAGGCTGTCTTTCCATTTACTGGCTGATAAAAATTGTGCACGACAAAACTATGTCTCCCTCACTTTTTCTCTTAAGTGGAAAAACAGTCATTCCAGTATTCACGTGGCAAGTGACTTGCTCAGCTGGTTAGTAAACACTGCTAATTACGCTGTGGTTTTGAAGTCTTGAAACCATAAATTTGCACTACTATGCTTGCGACACCACAACAGAGGCTTGAGGAAATTAAAACAAAAATTAAAAGCAAGTTTTTGCTTTATAAATCACATGCAAAATCACTGGAGTCTTCAGAAGTCCTTTTGGGTTTTCAGAGAAGTTATCTCAAGTTAGATCTTTATCTTCAAGAGTTTCATAAAAATTGAAATAAGAAAAAAGTTTAATGTGATAAGCATTCTGGCAGAGCACCCAAGAGTTATACTACCTGAATGCTCTCCTTGGTCCCAAACCACCTGTGCTAACTTCGCAGAAGCCTGATACACCGTAGTCTTTTATTCATTGAAAACGTCCTTTAGTTTAAGCAACACAGTAGGTTACAAGTGTCACCTGGAGGTAAAATCATTCAGCATCTCTACACTAGAAATCTCAGAAAAGGAAAAGGCACAGGAGCCAATCCTGCCACAGTGGAAACCAGGGCAGGGGCATTTGGTCAATGAGTGAAGGTCCTAGAGAAAGCTTAATTGTGTACAAGCTTTATAAGGCACAGAAGATATTCATTTTTAACAGTAAGTGGCAAAGTAAACACAAGACTAAATATAAGGCCTCATAAATAACTACATTTGCAACTTTATATTTTATATTATAAAAATAAAATGATTGCTAAATTGTGTCAATCTTTGTTAGTATACAAATTCGAGTTGGTAATTTAATATTCTCACCGGTGGTTAGGTTCTACACGCACACACTTTTATTGTAGCAAGAATTGCTGTTTTCATGACCATCAATTGCTAGGATTATAAATGTTTGCACTTATTACATCCTTTTCTCTGGAAAATTAGCTGGAAGTGGCAGACATACACATTTTGACACTGAACAAAATCTGCTTAAGCTTAGCGAAGCATCTCCATTGTACAGGAAAGGATATACATTTACCTGTTAGGACAAGACTAATAAGGAAAAATGCATTTGCATTTTATAGGAATAGCGTATACTGAAAAAGGGGAAATCTGAGTCTGCCCAATATTTTTGTCTTTATGGTAACTGTGCTGCATGGGTAGTTCTTCCAAACAAAAAACAAATTGGGTTTATAGTGGAATAGGGCACTTAGAGCATGAAAGAATATTAGAATCTTGCTCTGTATTTCAGTTAAAAAAAAAAAGGAGTTTAAAATGAATAGCTCTTACTTGACATCTAAAATTTAAAGCAAAAAGCATTTAAGAGTTAACTGTGGGTGCATATAAGGATATTGACTAATACTGGAAATAAAAGAGTTAAATTTTCTGCTGGTCAGAATAAGGTAGGTATATCCTTTCTGACATTCCCTAGCCATCTCACTGGTCCCTGCTATGCTCTGACTTATAATCAGTATAATTTATGGAGCAATCAATACCTCCATTTTTATGACAAAATGACATCTTGTGTCCAAATGAAAGATCTCAAAACATCTGTATCAGCATGGCAGTAATCAGATTGCTTGGTTGCTCCGTATCACAAGCAGGGAACGCATCATAAGAATAAAGAGGGACGGTCACACACAGGTGCAATCTGCTAGTCGGGGAATAGCCACAGTAACAAGGCTATGTGAAATATACACTGTTCAATTTTCTGCTCCCAGGGACCCGGTTAGTTTCGTATACTTAGATGCTCAGCATCTCCGCTTGTCAGTCAAGCCACCATCTGCTCCCACTCACTGTAACCCCTTCCAGGTTGCCTGTGTACTACCACGTATCTTCAAATCTGTTCTCCTTCAAAGACTTTGAGACAACCTCTGATCCTTTCCCTCCTGCTTTGAGCGTGTCCCAGCTCCACATCACGCAGGCTGAGAAGCGCTGGCCTGTTAGAAGGTTACGTCCACATCATATTTGGAAGACAGACGCAAGTTTGCTTCAAGCTGGTAGGAAGGGAGCCGGTTCGGATGCAGAAGCCACGTGACTGCATTATCAGCACAATGCTGAGCTTGATGCAATGAGCCTGACGGAGAAACAGAATATATTAGCTGAGCTTCAGTCAGTGCAAAGCACGGGCAAAGCAAGCTTACATCTGCCTGCAATCTGTCAGGCAGCTCCATATTGTGCCTGAATCTCATAATTCCCCCTTCGGTCTTATTAGCCCCCACACAAACTGAAGCAGGGACAGAAAGCTATTCTGTTTGCTTTCTACAGATGAATTTGCTGATACTGGGCTTCTGTCAGAGACGGCACACCTGCGTGGATGGAGTTCAGCTCTGCTCTGCTGTGCCGCCATTTCGATCACAGCTACCAGGTCTACATTTGCCAGAAACCCTTTATACTCCGCATCTGCATTTACATTTGTTCATTTCACCAGCAAGAGATTATTTTATGCACTGCTACCTGTTTCCACCCACTGAGAATCAGCTTGCAGAGCCCTGAAACAATTATTACAAAAACAAAGAAAATTTGCAATTCTCATTCATTTTTGGTCTGTCCAAAAGCAGAAAAGTGCTGATAACGTAAGACTTGCAAAAGCACTGCTTGCTTTCAGTGGTCTACCATCACTAAGGATGAAACCCAGTTAGCCATTTTGAAGCACGTAAACATCATTAGACAAGAAAGATACTTTATTAACCCTTAGGAGGATATCCTCCTGGGAGACTTTACATGCAAACTTTCCCAAAGGCTATTTGCAGTGTTACATCTACTGAATATAAAGGCTGCATACTCCTGGCGAGGCCAACTGCCAGATGCTCTGGCCATTGAGGGCCCTTCTTTAATAAAACTTTGAGAACCCCTGGCTTAGAGTTCTCTGTCCACAGGCATTTTCTCTTTTTTTTTTCCCCCCAAAGAATCCCTGATATATAAAAAAATGTCTTCCTCAAGGAGACACAAGCCTGCAATCCCTGAATTGGCAGCCTAATGCTTAGGTTGCAGCACTGATCGTAAGCCTTGATCCCTTTTTGCACATTGTTATCCAACGTGTCTGTAAATTTCTCTCTCAAATCACAGAATTCATGCCGGAGGGGTACTCGCCATCCGTGCTGCTTTCTTCTTCAGGAAGTGAGGGTGTGTTATTCAATAAAAAGTGTCTAGCTTCTCAATGGGACAATAACTCTCAAATGGCATCCAAATTCAATGAAATTAAGGAAATAAGAAGATGCAAACAGGTTTCCAAGAGCAAGTACCCATTGCAAAATCAATACAGGTTTCCTCCCCACCACCCCCATGCTCCCAGAAACATCCAGTGGCTGTTGGTCAGGGCTAGAGCAAACTGTAGGACCATCTCCAGGCTAAAGGAGAGTGCAACAGGATCAGCATGCCCAGGGCTCAGTGATACCTCGTTGTCTTTTGTGAATCCTGACCTCATTTATCCCTGCAACACAGGTTTCATCACGTCTCTTGCAGGCACATGCATCTGGCTTGACTGAATTTCCACTGTGTCAATCTGCTTCTCAAATCCTTTCAAGCCAGCGAGGAACACCGGTGATACCTGAGCAGGAACAGACAAAGCTGACAAAAAGTGCTCAGGGCCATTTTGCAGTGGGAAATTATTTCATACTGTGTTTTGCTCAGAAAGGTCTGACAAAAAGCCTACCCCAAGAAACTTCTCTGCCTGCTGTCTTACACAGCTTGCTAGCTAACCAAAGGGACACAAATATTTTAAGTGTGAAATAATTGCAAATATTTTTATTCGAGAGGTTTTATTCAGCCTTAGATGAAAGACTTAGACATCTGAACACCTGTCTTTTTATTGACAAAAAATTCTGTTCAGTCTAGTATTTGTACTGGAGACAGTCAGCTGTTAGATTGCTCTTGAAGTATCGTCCTGCAACTGTACTCCAGTGTCTTGCAGTCAGCTCCTCAGGCTGGAGCACCTCTCCTGCACTGTTATCCCCGCTCCATAGTCTCTAGGAGAGCTCTGCAGCTTTGCCTGCACAACATACAGATATCGGGGATGGCTGCTTCTTCCTGCAGCGCTTGCAGAGTGAGATGGCACCTTGTGTATCCCCATGACTCCCCACCAGCACCTACCAAACTCCTCAGGCCTGGAGCCACCAGCACTCACCAGACGGGAGACGTGGTGGGGAGGGGAGCAGGAAGGGTCCTCCTCAGGGGCAACAGGGAGATGAGAACAAGGGTGCAGCCATATGCTTTCACGCTGGCAGGTGGTTGTAGAGAGTGATAAGGTCTCCCCTCAGCCTCCTTTTCTCCAGGCTGAACAACCCCAGCTCCCTCAGCCGCTCCTCATAAGACTTGTTCTCCAGAGCCCTCACACGTTTTGCTCCCTTTCTGCACAGTCACCCAGCCCTGCCCTTGGAGAGGAGGGTGATGCAGTGTGGCTGCGTCACGCCCGACAGCAGCTCCAGTAAGAGGAATTCCCCACCTTCTCCCCTCCCCAGGTTTCCAGCTTTCTTCTGACTACCTCCCATGTCACCCGCAGACTCTCTGAATCAAAAAAATCCCCATTTCCTGGGCTCAGAAGAAGTAGTCACTGCTCCGCCTCTCAGGGTTGCCCCCGAGGGACCATTTCCGTGTCTCCTCGTCTACCCGCTACAATCTCAGCTACAGCCGTCCCTGAGCTTCCATGCCCCGGGAGGCTATTTCACACCCATGCCGTGGCTTCCTGCCTCGGCGCTGGCGGTGTCTCTGCTTTACAAGCCACCTTTCAGGCATGGAAGTTTTATTCGAAGCTTTCTACTACAGGTTACGACGGCTCCTTGCCAGACGCCCACTCATTTACGACTAATGGGTTAGCCTTCACCTGCCTTACTCACGGCTAACTCTCACTGACTCTACGTGCCAGTTCAGGGAGTTCAGTCCTGTTGTGCTCTGGTGACATTTTATTCTAAATGCGTCAATATTTTCGGCAGAGTGACCTACTTTTAAGTTAGACAGAAAGAGAGGTGGAACTAAGGTTCTTCCCTGCAAAAAGGCCAACTTTGGTAAACCCAGGGAACTAGGAGATTAAGCCCGTTCAGCTGAGGATCTCAAAGAACTGAATGCCCACAATGCTCCACAGTTTTTAAAGTAAAAGATGAAAACTTACATAGGACTTTTTTTTTTCTCAAGAAAAAGAAAAAAAGCCACCAGAAAGGGATATAGACTTCAGTGGATGAACAGGCATATCAAAAAGGATATTAGGACCAGGCAGGGAGACACGGGGGATGGATGGGAATGATCACTAGATAAAGCTGTTTCGCAACATCAGTAGCAGAGTTGAAAAAACAGACCTGTCACCAGGCAAGCTGATTTAGCCCACGCTAAATCTGAGCTCTGCTGAAATCGTCATTTCAGCAATATCTTGTAACAATGAATCCTATGTGACAGTTACGAATTTACCCTTTAGTTTCACAATTCAGTATCTTTAAATATCTTTTGTTGCCATTAGTTTGACCGCCCCTAACATTAAATCACCGCTGCTCTGGTATTCAGCGCAGAACTGCCTTGTGAAATGTCTCACTTAGTAATTGCCTCCACTGCCCTTTCTTCCCAAGGCCATCGTTACTGTTTTCCTCCCAGGTTTGCAAATCTGCCAGCGGCTGCCACTGTTGTCTCCCAACCACACATCTCAGTGACCTCATCTCTGCAGGCCACAGTCTCCCTCTCACTTGACATTAACTCAGATCAACAAATCCACTCCCAAAGAACAGCTAATTATATTCCTCTACTGCCAGGAAGCTCCAGTAGGTCCCAGTGAATCCCAAATCAAATGTGGAGCAAACCTAGATCTTTGCCACCAGGTGCGCTCTTTGTTACCAACTGAAGATGTCGTGTGAATCTTCAGTTTGAATATGGACATCCCTGGGGCGTGCTTGTACAGCCGCAGTTCGTCTCAGGCATCCTTTCATAATTCTTGGGAGAGACGGCATTTTTTGAATCGCAACAAAAAAGAGTCTGTTTGGTCCTATCTCTATAGCATCCCACTCGGTTGCTTTCAGATGCAAGCAATATTCACGTTCCTCTCAAAGTCATTAAGCTGCATTTTCAGTGGGACAAAGCTGACCTGAAGCTAAAGAAGCTAAACCGCAATGGGATATAAAGAAGGTACCCTCACAGAGAAATAAATGGTTAAAAGATAGGACATAAAGGATAAAAGCCAGTGGAGGAAGATCGCCAGTGGAGTTCCACAGGAATACACTGATTGATCTAGTTCTAAGTGACCTGGAAAGCAGGACAAGATGAAGTAACAGAGTTTGCTGACAATACTAAGTTATTCAAAGAAGTAAATTTGAAGCCAACTGCTGAGAGCTGCAGAGGGATGTTATAATACAGAATGACTTGGAAATAAAAAGGCACCTGAATTCAATATTGATAAATGTAAAGTAATGCACATGGGAAAAAAAAAAAAGCCCAACTATACATATGCAATGATAGGCTCCAAAATAGCTGTTACCACTGTGAAAACCAATCTTGAGGTTATTACAGAGAGGTCTGTGAAAATGTCAGTTCAGTGCTCAGTAGCATTTAAAAAAGCAAATCAAACGTTAGGAAAGAAATGAAGACCAAACCAGAAAATACCATGATGTCACTGTACAGATTCACAGTGTGACTGCATTTGAATAGCGTGTGCTGTTCTCACAGCAAATCCTCACAGATTTTGATCCTCACAGATCACAAAAGTGGGTGGGAAAAACCAAAGATGCTCCAAAGTCCAGAACAGTTTTGAAATGGTCAACAAGACCAGGAGCCTTTGTCTGAAACAAGAGAAAACCAAGGAGAGCACACAATAAAAGTCTAAACAATCTTAGGTGGCTGGAAGGATGCAAATGGTGAATATCTTTTTGTTGTCTTCCAATATAACACCAAATGAAATCAACAGTGGTAGTTTCAAGGAGAGCAAAAGGAGATAATCCTTCAAACCACAGTTCAGCTGTGTAACTCCTTGCCACAGGAGGCTGTGGGTACAAAAAGTCTCTGTGGGTTTGAAAGGTTCATGGAAAGGGAATCCATTTGATAGTTACTAGCTACAAAGACCCAGAGTTTCCCAAAGATGCAGATCTTGGGAGTGTGAGAGAGGGCTCTGGCAGCGCAGCTGTGTCCTAGCTCTCTTTTTGCATCCTTTTTCCCACTGGGCATCCATTATTGCCCAGTGCTGATGGGTTGTGGTGGGACCCACAACAAAAGCTCTGGTATTTTAAGGTTGTCCCCTTGGGGGACCAGAGTCAGCCCCAAAGCTTACCCTCTCCTCCACGGAAGTGAGTGAGGAAAACTTAGCTCTGATATCTATTTTATGCTGGGATAAAAAAGAGTTTGGTCTAAGTCAAAAGGGAGGTGTAAGCTGTGTGACTTGGATTAATTTGGCATTCAGTGGGTGTGCGAATGATGACATACCCACCAATGGAACAGATGGTCTGGGCAGCAAAAAAAATAACTAGATAGCTATAAAATAAAGCAAGCTCCCTCCAGGCAAGTTCTGATCTTCATTTCACTGGGATAATCCTGAAACAATTTCATTGAAGGGACTGCGCTGTTTACCTCTTTCACTTGAGGTATATCTTAGATCTTTGCCTAATTTGGCCCCTTGGTGGAATTTACTTGCTGGAAATTCATATCCTTCCTCCAGGCTGAGTTTGGCTCCTTACGTTATTAACTCTCTTGTTGAATCTCTTATACAGTGTCTATGGAGCAGCATTTACACTGGTCTCTGGAAAGGTGAAATCAGTCTTACACACACCTCTCCTTGGGGGTGGCAGCTGGGGTGAAGGGGTCCTGAGGCCAACGAGGCAGGAGTGATACGCACGTCTCTGCAGGCATTGCTCGGCACCATGGGCAAGCAAAAAACCCTGAAACCTCTTTCACTTGAGCTAAAACAATCTTGAAGTTGTTGAAAGCCAGTTAAGGTATCGGTCCTTAAATAAAACCACAACACTAGACTGCAGTAAAAATATATCTCTAACAGATACATCCACCGTCCCTCCTTTTCTTCTCTTGCTCTTTCCACACACCCCAGGTAGCTCTTCGTGCTGTGACTGCTTTGGTGTCAGAGGTGGTGACAGGAGCGCACAGGTGACACCCAGTATTGCACATGGAATTTATCCCCAAAGCAAAAAACTTTTTACGTCCCTTAAAGTGACAGCAAGATAAATAATGACAATGTGATAAACAAAAGTATCCAGATTTTAAACGTAATACTAAAATGGAGAGCTCGGTGACAGAGCTTTATCCTAGAATCATATTTTCCACATTGTAGAATGCAGTTTTCTCTATTTTTGTGTAATCTGATAAACACAGGTTTTGTTACCCTAAGCATGAATGTTTGTCAATACCAACTTTAAGTAATAAGAGGCTTATTTGGTTGCAGGGAAAAAAAAAGAATGACTCATCCGGCTGCACATAAAACACTGCATTCTTGTAAATGTATCCCGTATATCTGTATACTTAAACAAGCCTAAGATATGATGAGGCTATATTGTTTCCAAGTAGAAACAGCATCCAGATCTCTGTGTGGGTGGATAGGCAGTGGGTGGATATAATAAAAACCTCTATGATGTATTGTACATATCCCTCTGTTGTTTTCAAATATGGTTCTGAATTATTAATACCTAAAAATGGAATTGTCCAGTTCTGCCCTTATGCATCATATTCTTTACTCCAATAAACCTAAATTTAGCAGGAAATGTTGAATATTTAATTGTGCAGCATAAGTAAAAAAGACTCCCAACCATTCTGGCAAGTCCCTGTTTCAGAGATGGCAACAGTCTTGGAGTGAAGTGCTTAGTTTTATTTTTTATTGCTATAATCTGCTGCTAAAGTCTTCTGATTCATGACTCAGCCACTTGATATGCTGTGATTAACTCCTCACTTTCACAAACCAGGGGGAGAAAACAGGGGGGTCTCTGACTTCATCCTTCATATCCAGGGCATCATTTACCAAGCAGATGAGAACAAATGCCCATCTGCATCAGGCATCCTAATTTAACTTTGCCTTACCTTTTCCTTTGGGACCCACAAGTGGAAGATGCTGAGTCTTTTGCTCATTGTTTCCTTGGCTGGTTTTTGCAAACCAGGCCTTGCTGCCTGCCCCATCTGCGTTTTTCCCTTTGGGCGCTGCCTGGAAGGAAAGCCGTGTGCCTGTCCATGGCGGGGTCCCATGTGTTTTTGCCTGGCAGCCCAGACGGTGGAGACACAGCTGCCTGTGCTGGGTGGGGAAGCACCCTCAGACCAGACATGAAGCGCCTGAGGTAGTCTGTAGAGCAGGATCTGCCCAGCTTGTGATGGCAGGTACTGATAGGAAGTGCACTAACAGAGGCGATGTTGATCTCCTTCAGTTTTGTCTGTAATTCTTACACGGTCTTTCTTCCCCTTTGTCTTGGCACTGGCACATGTCTAGTGCCTCTTCACTGCTGCCTTTGATCTACACCTGAGTGTTTTGCAGTTATGAAAAGTCTGTGGTTAAGGCATAATTGGGCTGTTTCCTTACCCTAGATCTCCAGGAAGTCCATGTCCTCTTCAACAATCCAAGGGGGATTCGTAAGACTAGATAACTCAAGAAAAAACGTACAAATGGGGTGCATCTTGCTGTGGGCCAGCATGCAAATGTACAGCTGTACGCAGCGGGGCTGTGCTGGGGGCAATTACATTTGTTAAAATCACAGCAGCATCCTGGAAGAGTTGGTAGGCACCTCCAGCAAGCTCTGCTCGCCCCTGCACCATGGCAGCCCTGCCCATCCCTGACACAGGGGTGTTCTGGGCTGGTCGGAGGCTGCACGGCCCCTGCCTGTCCCCACATGCTCCCCTAAAAACAACAGGATCCCTTGTCACCTGCTCACGCAGGAACCAGTGCCGTGCCTGCCCCTTCGGTGCACGCAGCCTAAACCCTGCTCTGCACACTCAGGGCCTCTCCCCCTGTACACACACACGTGCCGGGGGGTGGGGGGACAGTGCCACCTGATACCACACAATCATGGCCACCCATTTAAATAAAACAGGATGCTGAAGTCGGCCTCAAACCCCGGCGTGCCACTGCCCAGTCTGGAACGCTAAACAAAACCTGTATTTTGTGTGTCTGAGTTGATCCATCCCTATGTATGAAAGGGCTTCACCACTCATCTGTTCCCTATTCCGTATACACACCCATCTCACCCTCAAGAGCATGGCCAGCAGGTCGAGGGAGGTCATCTTCTACTCTGCCCTTCTGTGTGAGGCCACACCTGGAGTACTGTGTCCAGTTCTGGGCTCCCCAGTTCAAGAAGGACAAAGAACTACTGGAGAGAGTCCAGCAGAGGGCTACGAAGATGATCAAGGGACTGGAGCACCTCTCTTATGACGAAAAGCTGAGAGACATGGGTCTGTTCAGCCTGGAGAAGAGAAGACTGAGAGGGGATCTCATCAATGCTTATAAATATCTAAAGGGCGGGTGTCAAGAGGATGGGGCCAGACTCTTTGCAGAGGTGCCCAGTGACAGGACAAGGGGCAACAGGTACAAAAAGGAACACAGGAAGTTTTGCCTGAAGATAAGGAAAAACTTCTTTACTTTGAGGGCAACAGCACACTGGAACAGGCTGCCCAGAGAGGTTGTGGAGTCTCCTTCTCTGGAGATAGTCAAAACCCGCCTGGATGCATTCCTGTGCAACCTGCTCTAGGTGACCCTGCTCTGGCAGGGGGCTGGACTAGATGATCTCCAAAGGTACCTTCCAACCCCCACTATTCTGTGATTCTCTGATTCTGTGATCTACCTTGATGACTTTAGTCCTTTATTCACTACCATACAGCTTGTCTTCACTAGCAATGGATAGGTAAAATCAGAAAAACCTGCACATTCATTATAGTTTTTTAAAAAGTTATCTGTGTGTCATTGTATAAGTCAGCCAGCTGGCTCTGGCTGCAACCTCCCCTTCCCGAAACCCGTCAACAACAGGGCAGTGTGGAGTTTGACAACACGTTCACGTGGAGCTTGTGAGCGTGGCTTGGGATATTAGGGAGGCAGTATCAGGAAAAGGATTCTACAGAAGGACAGACAAGCAGATACAAATGCACACTGCATGTTTCTTACATACCAGATTATATCTTAATTCCTACTAAAACTGAGTATCTAGGCAATGGTGACACTCCTTCAAGCTAGCAGAGCTTTCTGCATATCATTTCTCTCTAGAACTTTGGAGATGTACAGATGCCACCTTTTGCTTTTCATTCACTTGTCCAAAACACAGTATACAAAATGTCTTACCTAAAAGTATTTCGAAAGCATATTTCTTACCCATAAAGGAAAAAAACCCTATTGATTATTTATCATTACACTTGCACCCACTTTATATGTACTTCCAGTGTCATGCAAATTATGAAGCCTGTAATTCACACTTCCATTTGTAGATAACAATAAGCAATTTCAACATTATAGTTAGTGCATGCAGTCTGGGACAGATCTGCAGCTTCATCTCCAGTGGAGGCAATAATGTTACATGTACATATTGTATCCCCGAATCATACGCACACAATATAACTTCCAGAGGGAGTGGATTGAAAGCAGCGCTCAAGTCAGGAGTTAAGAAAAGGTCTCTGAGCGTGATTGCAAAGTTAGAGATTGACAGAGAAAAAACCTGGAAATTAATAAGAAGCGTTATTAATACCAGAAGATGCAAGGACTACTATACGATTTGGAAGGCACTTTCTAGGACCCATTCAATCTTTTCCTATAAAAAGAAAGGGAGCAAGGAGTGTTTGCTAACCTGGTAACAAGGCATATTATTGTGCTGAAGAAGTGTGAAGCACTAATAAATGAAACTTGTTTGAATTATTCTTGCAAAGCCCACTGAGGAACCAGCGGTCACAGAGGTAATCCAGAGTACAGTAAAGATAGTTTACAGCGGTATATTGCAATTACAGATCACACTGTTGTTTAAAATGAAGGGCTTTAAAGTCTGTCCTTAGAGGTGCTGCACTGGGTGCTGCATGACTGCTTGTAAAGTAGGTAAGTTGCCCACTCTACAAATAGCTTGGATGCTCTCCACTCATTTATAATACATAGTTCTGGCTTCATACAGGTTAATTACAATATCTGAGGGCAGACAGGAAACAATTCTTTTAAAAATGTTACAGTAATCTTTTCTCACTCTCAGGTAGCTTACTCTTCAAATGCAAATCTGCTTTGTTTTTCAGGAACTCATTCAACTGATATTGAAGTCAAAAGTCAGTCTACTGATGGAGCTAGCTGATAACTTTTTGACCACTGGCAGCATCCCAGCTGACCACAGCTATCAAAAGCCTAGACTTTTTAACAATAATTCTGGGGGTTTTGTTATTCTTTAAAAGCAGGTGGGAGGGATAGCACGGTTTCTCATGCATTTATATAAGACATAAAGCTCCATTCCTGAGATAAAGTGACAATTTCCACTCTAGGGATAAAGCCCACCTGTTAATATTGTTGCCAGGACAGAGCTTGAGACTAAAGAATGAACTCTTGCAGCCACCAAGAACCACCTTAAATATTACTATCCTCCACCTTTCGAAAAAGACATTCCTCTTGAGCCTTGCCTTCTCTGAAAAAAAAAGTAAGTACATTTACATAGATTTATACGTACAAATATATGTATGTTTGTTTTATATATATATAAAACAAAACCAAGACCCTATTAAAGAAAAAACAAAGCCCTATTAAAACAAAGCATTGCTCCAAACACACAATTTTCCCCAAGAGAGTGATGAGGCTGAGCTGTTTAGTGGCAAATAGATCCATCACTTCAGGCTCATGCTTGGATATTACTATGGAGAAAGTAAAATGAAAAGCCACATCCAGCATAATGGAGCACTCACTCTCCGTGTGCCAGAACTACCGGCTGTGGAGAGGAGGACACCCTCCTAAGAAGGGACAGGTTGGCACAACTCCGAGCTGGACTTCCAGGCTGCCTGCGGGCTTCAGGTAAGCATGGGCTGGGGTAACAATTATGAGGTCCTTAACCCTGTCCCAAACCTGTAGGTTTTTTGCAGCACCCAAACTGAAGAGGAAGCAAGGGGACCACACGATTTTGCCCACCAATACAGAGTCCACTCATTTCCCTCAGCTTCAGAGCACAGAAGGGCAGCTTCTCTCTGTGTCTCTAATACGGCCCTCTACCTGCTCTTCACCCAGCAAGGACCTGATTGCTTTGTAAAATGCCACAGTCACATCCAGCCTTCAAATCCAGCTCTACTTTAACTCAAGCCAACACAACTGTGCTGTGCAGACAACCATAACCCTGCCCCGGCTCTTGGAGTGTTCTGAGTGCCTGGAGGACAGGGTGGCTTTGTGCAGAGGTAGTGCTAGGTGGCATCTGGGGAGACAATATGCAGGTTTCCACATAGAAGTTTGCTGGTGGGGCTGCGTGCATTTTTAGGGGACTGTGAAGTGCAGGCTAATGGGCAGAGCTGAGGTAACCTGTGTGGTGCAAATGGGTTGGTGCAAGAAAGGCAATTTGGGGTGCAAAGACTCAAGACCTGGCTAGCTGCTTCAGCCCCTTTCCTTCTGCTTGACTGACCTGAGGATGGTCAGGCTTAACCGAAGTCGTCTCACCTCCCCACACCATGGCAAGCATGACCCACATGCAATTCAGAAGGGATGCAGAAAACTCTGGTCTCAAACTACAATGTCTGTCAAGCAGATCGTGAGTTTCCCACTCTCCGGAGCAGACCAGGATAAAAATGTTGCGTTGTCCTTCCCCAAATGAATCACAAGGTTATAGATAGAATAGTACAGAAGGTATCACAAATTATCAAAATAAATTACTAAATTCTTATCCCATTATTTTAATGCAAACAAAGTTCAGAAGGATGCAGTACCTTTTCTTAGCTAAACAACAAGTAATGCAACCTTGCAACACCCCTGGAACGTTGGTGGGGAAAGCAGGCAAAAAATCAGCCTTTTCAGGACATCGGTGAGTACGTTAATGCACCCCCTTACCTACCACTGTACGGTATATAATAAAGGCTTCACATTCAGAAAGTCTCTCTCCTCTTTTTGCATAACCAGAATAAATCAAATCAGATTTAAAAAAAAAAAAAGAATTAAACCCAGATTGCATTTAGCTGGGAGACAGACGTGGGCTTGAAAGGGGGAGCAGGGGCACACAGGTATGGTTGTCTGGTTGAGAGAGCTGGTCTCAATATGCAGGGGAAGGCAGAGGAAAAGGGGCGCAAGGGCTCCATCCTGCTTGGCAGAGGTAGGGTGTGCTGTCGGAGGTAGTGGAAGGCAGGGCAGGGTGAAAAGGGAATTAAATGGTTGTGTCCTGCTTGGGAGAGGTGAGGTGTGATATTGCCCAGGGTAGGAAAGGAGAGAAGATGCAGAAGGGCTCTGTCCTGTTTAAGAGAGATAGGCCGTGCATCTAGGCAGGGGGAAAAGAATACAACGATTGTGCAATATGCGGACTTGGGGTGTGAGGATTGCAAATTTATTTCTAGTATAAATTAAAGCTACATCTCGAAGCGCAGGGACAGACTCTTCCAACTGATCAGGCTCCACTTACACAGAGCCCTGATCTGGAACTGGGATATCCTAGGGGAATAATTGCAACTGCACTGAGGATTTCATTCAGGGTGTGAAAGATATCCAGGAAGTCACTTAGAGAAAAAGTCATGTCATTAAACTACTGAATGTGGAAGCCGTTTAAGCAGATGTTTCCTTTATGTTTATTGTCTCGTAAGTGCAAAATCCTGTAACTGGAAAAAAAAAATCAGATAAATAACCAAAAAACCAATATGCTATTTCTCAAATTCTAAAACTGAAGGGCTGTGCAGGTGTTTACCCGGTGTCTCTGGGTTTGGAAATGCAACCTGGATTAGCGTGGCTGGCTGGATGGGGAAAGGCCACGAGCTAGCTGGGGCACCGCAGGGTGTCGGTTGGGCAATCTATTGCAAGGATTTGGCAGCTTTGTTACAGGAGAAAATTATACTGGGTATTCACGCAGGCTATTGCTAAGCTGTTTAAAGCACTACAGAGATTAATAAATAATTTAAGTGGCTTAAAGGAATAGGAGGATAAATTTATTGTAATCAAGTAACAAATGATGCAAAATACGGCAGGATCCCAAACTCCATTAAGAATAGGTGTGTGACTAAGTGGCATCTTGATCAAATGCAATGCCAGCCTACGGATAGGTGGGCTATTTTTATTGAACAGCCTACAGACGCTTAAGCAATACTTAAACGTATAATACATCTGCCATTCCTTTCTGTGTCAGACCACCGGAGAGTCAAAGGGCAAATATCCGGAGCGCTGCAGGAGGCCATGGAAGACCCAGACATCATGGAGTCAAATACCAAATTTTAAAAAGACTTTACCTTGAGACAATATTCAGTCTCAGGACATACTGAATAGTGAGTAATACCAGTGAAATGATCCTCAGACGTGAAATTTCAGCAACAGCTCGTGAAGAGTGAGTAAGCAAAGCTGAAATGCCCTATTAATATCATAGCTGCCAAAACAACAGTAAAGTCTTTCCCTCCTTGCCATGCATGCTGTAACTAAAACATCAACAGGCTAATGGCACAATTCTTGAAAAAATATTGCATTAGTATTTTCCTGGAGGATGCCCACTCATAAAAATGGTATTTCCGCTAAGAAGAGGACAGTTTTCCTGCAGGAGCTGAGAGAATTTTCAACAAAGTATGGAAATTACCTTAATATATTCCACCTATTTTCCTCCTGAAAATAGGAACTGATTAAAAATTGTACGAATAAAATGTTATTATAATATAGTTAAATTACTAATTCATATAAGCATTAAGTTACATGATTCTCCTGCCCCTTTTCTTGGGAAAAAGAGAGGGTAAACACATTCTTGCTTCCTCTGGAATAAAAAAGTTGCTGGCAGAAACGAAAAAGCTGAGGAATGAGAGGAGAAAACTTTTTAACAACATTAAACAAAGCACATAAGCTTTACTGAGAGCGTTTCAAAGACACCAGAAAACCCTATAGCACACACCATTATCACTTATAATCTACCTCTCAAGTAAACTGTCAATCCCACGCACTATCCAAACTTTCCATACCATCTGGCAGGAAGTTTACACAGAACCCGAGAAAATTTCTCTGATTCCAGCCTGGATGGACCTAATGGTGCGATTTGTGAGGCTGATGTAACTAAGCATTGGATATTTGTCCCACGCATAGACAAATCTCTTGGCTCTTGGAGAAGACATTCATTTTTTATTGACAGAATGGAGAAGGGTAAACAAAAAGTATGCAATCAAGTATTGATTCAAGTATTAGGAACCTGAATACTTGCAGACTATATATCGGCAGAAAGCAAGAGGTTGAAGTCTGGCCCTGCTGGAAGAGATCCAGAGATCTCCACTACAAGACTTACTTAGATTAAAAGAACAAATAAATTCAGTAGGTTTATCGAAATGAGCTATTGCACTGTACGCCTGCTACATAATCAAGCAAAACCAATAATAATGTTCTACAATCAGGTAGCTCCATAATATCCTATAGCAACACCTCAGTAACTCTTCTGGATATGATCTGACTTCCAGTCAGGATATATGATTTACCAGCCACACACATCTCACTCGGAGAGCTAACTTATGACACTGGCGATATGGTCTCAGGATTAGTCCTTTGGCTTTTCTGTGGCCGCTGGAGGTGTAAAAATACAAGCAGGCTTTCAACTCCAGAAGTGCCAAGCACGTACGCACCACGCAATAACCTGACTGTGCAGGGAAAGCCTTTTAAAATGGCTTCATGATATGAATCGAATACACTGTTACCGTAAATCGCACTGCTTCTTAGCACGGTTTCCAAATTGCACATATAAATAACTTCTCTGCAATATTAGCAACAAGAAAACCACCTGAGTGAAAAGTATACTGCGTCATGCATATGAACTGCATTCACTCACAGCCCCTTACACTGACTGAAGCACTATATGGTTAAGTGGGAATATAGTGTCTTGATCAAATATATATATATACATACAAAAAGTCAGTACTGCTCAAGTCTAAGTATTTTCTTTTTCTCTCTCTAAAACAGAGACAAACTGGTTTGGTCAAACCATGAATCTGCTGGAATCTTCACCTCCTGCCGGAACTGAGCTTCAGGGGAGTTGCTTCTGAGGGTCTGAAATAAATGGGTTTTCACTGCTAGTTGCCAGATTAGCCCAGATAAGAATTGCAGAAGCACCAAGAAAATGGTTGTGATCACAATATTTCCAGGCCACATCTGAAGCAAGAAAAAAAATATCTCTCATTTTAAAAGTATTTTTTAAGAATTTTACTAGCCAATTCTGGAAATTCGTAATATGCAATGTCTCAGATATGTATTCAAACTCTGGGTGCTTATTAAATAATGATGCGATCTGAAGTGCTGGGAAAAATTGGAAACTTACAGTCCCTGAAACAAAGTTGGTATCATATTTAGGACCTTTTTTGGTTAATGCAACCAGTGCATCTTCATTGTCAAGGTTACCCTGGGTAATCTGTATCTCAGCCTAACCAAAATGCAGATATTCTCCCATCACAATTTATATACTGTGACAGTATTTAAATTGTAGGTGACTGAGGCACCATGGCTGTGGTTCTTTTTGCTCACACCCCCTGTGGTATCTGCTTAGCCAAGTTTGTCACCTGTGAGGAAACATATGCGTCCTCTGAGACACGTATGGGAGAACGCTGGGAAGAACATTGGAGGACTATCTGCATTCAAGTCATTTTGCCTCAAGCTTCACTACAAAATGTGTGATTTGCAGCCCAACTTAAAGAAAATCCCGCTCTCTCATCCATCTAAGTTAATTTAACAGCCCTCCTGCTTTGACGTTCAGACAGACTTTTTTAATGAGAATAGAAGTAAAATGCTCGGGATAAAACTCATACGAGAGCTCCAATTAACAGGCCAGTTACGGCACACCTAAACCCCATTTCTCCACCATTAGCAAAGCAGGGACACCACTAAACCACACCACTGATTTCACACAGAGAGATTTGTGTGTGTGACCTACGATGCAATAGTGACAGCAGTTCTAATGTGACAGCGGCCAGAAATAGCAGGGGACTGCTAGAATGGTATAGTCAGGGTGCTTAAAAAAAAAAATAAAACAAAACCCATACAAATGCAAATATAGTAATCCAAGGCAAACACAGCTTAATGTGCAGAGGAGTAAGTGGATTGTGTCAGGTGAAAAACCAGGCAAGAATATTTTTAATTGCACCATTTAATTATTCAATGCAATGACCTCAAAGTGTGTTATTAACATGAATTAACTTTTCTATTGCAGCTCTCCTTTTGTAGGTATTGATTAGTATTTCCAATTTGCAAATAAGAGATGCAGATTATGAATCTGACTCAAAGCCTACTAAAGCCAGCAGAAGTCTTTTCTCCAAGCTGAAAGGGCAAGCTATGTGATCTGTTCTGCAAGACAGAGAGAGGATATACCGATCTTGTTTGTACACCTTCAGACTAAGAAAAAATGTTGTGCTTCCAGCTATCAAGGGTTCATTTTTTACGCCTGCAGCAGCAAAATACATCAGGTCCTACTTCTTTGACAAGATAATAGCGAGGCAAACCAATGCGGCAAGGCCATAAGCTATCACTTTTATTATTAAAAAGTACGTGAAGACCTAAGAACAGCCTTTGACTATTTTTGAACATCGAGATTCAGAATTAAAATGATTCTTTACATGAATCTTATTGTCTTTCCACCTAAGTATGGCTGCATGCACTTAAGACAGTAGAAGAACATGAAAGCAGCAACTCAGGCGGCTGACTGAACTAAACTGAAATGCACATTTTCCCCACGCTGGCTGCTTTATTAAACTAGCCAATGCATTCTCAGCATCAAGAGACAAAGCTTTATCAAAGAAATCACTTAGAAAAATCACTAGGAGATCTATCGGCTGTAACACAATGGGTTAAAATTATCCATAATTTCTATTGTTTAACATCCCCAGGAAGAGAAACAGAGAACAGAAGGGTCTGGGAAGCAAATGGAAGTAGAACTGAGTTTACAATGAGTTCCGTGTTTTGCGATGGAGGTTAAAAGGAAGCCCTAAAAAGAACACAGTGAAGAAGGCTGATGTCTTCCACTGCAGACCAAGCTGTCCAGTCAGCTCATGATTTCTACTGTTGTCAGGAAGTTAAACATTATCATCATTATATTTCTGTTTTCCTGCGGAATCAGTAAAGATGTGAAGGGCCTGCTGCCCTTGCAAACATTGCCAAAGCCCTGTATTTTCTGAAGAGTTTGGAAACTGCCAAAAAGAAAGGAGAAGTGCCGAGAAGTTCAAAACTGTTCATTTAAGAGCAGCATACTAAATTCAGAGTGTATAAATGAAGAATTCCGTATAAAACTGCTCACTGTGACCAACTAATTGGCATCTTTTTGCCCTTTGTATGAACAATCACGAGGGATACTGACAGAAAAAGGAGTGGTGGTGGTCACGGCCAGCTGATTCGCTAATTCAGCCGCATCTGCAGAGCCTGCTATTATTTTGTAAACTGTTACAAAATCTTGACATTATTGATCAACACCAAGGCTGCCACCAGCTTCCATTGACTCACTATTCATGAGCTTATTACCCCATTGATTTTTATCAACATACCATAACACAGATGAACGCACAGCTGAAATAGCAATGAGTAAATTGTTCAGCTAGATATTTTCCTTCTGGGAAGTGATCCTTTGTAGTCTTACGCATAATATCAAAGCTTTGCGTATTTCAAAAAACCCCAAGCATAAAGGATTTAGGCTGTCAGTTATATACTTTCAGCCAGTACATGAAATAGTTTTCCATGTTTTCAATATGCAGAAGGAAATTTTTTCATTGACTGGTGGACGCAGATTATACAAATCTTTGCTTAGCTAACACCTTGGAGCACAAGTTGTTCTGCTCCGGTACAAATATAGGCAGAGTTGGTGTCTTCAAAGGTTATATTCTTCTGACTGTTAAAAAATGCATAGTATTGACCCACCTTCATTCTCTCAACCATTCCCCTATTAACGGTGCTCTTTGCAAGCAAAATGACTTTTTCTACTCCTAGCTTAACCTGGGCTCTGGCTGTTCAATTAGGTTTTTACTGTTTGTAAATCAGAGGTAACTTATCTATACAGAACTGGCTGAATTCCAGTTACACATCCACTGCTCTTAATATCGTCTTTCCCAGAGAAGTATTTTAATCTTTTTTTTTTTTTTTTTTAAATAAAATCACAACTGTCCTTCAACTCTCAGACTGCAGCTTTACAGCCTTCTTGCCCAAAAAAAAGCAGCTGTCGGTACCATCGCACTGACCAGAAGGATGCTGAAGGAGCGCTGAAGGAGCATCAACATTTTCCAAGTTGAAAAGAAACGTTGCGTTTTTTCCGAGATCCAACCAAGAAATGTGGTAAGAGTGGTGCTATTCTGTCAGCAATATTAGGATTTCTTTGCTGAGCCTTACCCTACCCCTCTTTTTTCCCCGCTCACATCCATGCATGATTTTGATGAAACAATCAGTTCACGCTAGTAGTGCCTATACCTTAGCAGCGATGAGCACGATCGTTACGCGACCTCTCCTCTCACGGTGAATTTCACCTTACACCAGCTAATAAACATAATTAATAAATTCACTTTATAGAAATGGCTCCCCCTTTCTTACCCCTACCCATCCTTATTCTTTACAAGGAGGGTTTTGGGTTTTTTTAAATTATCTCAGTATCAGCGCCCTGCTGCTTCTTCTGCCAGAGTATCTGTTCTCGTACCACGTGGTGCCTGGCTAATGCCGTGCAGTCAATTATGCAGTATCTGGGCAGAGAAGCAATCACGGCACGTATGAACGCAATGTTAAAGTAATCACCTGATTTCTCTTTCTTAGCCTGATCCTTACCACTGCTGCTAGTGGGAAAGGGTCTCTAAAAAACAATCATCTCATGCCTTTTTTTCATTCTCTCTCTCCTTCCCTATTTTAGTAAAATACCGGGTTTGTGTTAGGCACAATTATAGTCAGGCACACAGAAAGCAGAGGGGTTTCTTCATGATATTCCACTTCATCAAGTAGTAGAGCTCTCAATTTTTGTACACAGATATTTAATATAGCAGTAGAAATACAAGCAAAATTATATGTACTCACACACACTGCCAAGATTGGGCTTGGCTATTTTTCTCTACTTAAAGAGGGCACGGAAAACTGTTTACCATACTTGGACTAAAACCATCTCAAGCTGTAACTGGTCGTACCTTTTTAACTTGCCTCACGGTGGGATGTACATATAATCAATATGATACGAACCATTTTCATGATTACATTACATTTTTCATTTAGGAGTTTGAAAAATGCTTCCTCCTACTGTTTTTGTAACATCAGCGCCATAGCATTGCACAATTTTGCTTGGGAGGGCAGGGAAATATTAAAAAATGGCAAAACACGAAAGCTGAGTTATAGACCTGCAACTCCTCCACTGCCATTGCTAGCATTTACCACCTGACCCTCTGTAATTTCTGCCGAACGCCTCGGCTCTCACTCTCACGGTCAGAAACCTGAATCTTCAAGGTGCAAAGAAAAGGTTATCACTTCAATTCATTCGTGGGCAAATTGCTTAAACTCAGCTGTCAATCGACAGTCCACTCCAGCATCCAAGCTGATTTGTACCTATCATGGGTGTTTTCTCGACAGATTCTCACAAGAAGGCTGGAGCAGAGAAAACGTGTTTAATGACACCATCATGCTGATGACACGTTTTCTGCAGATAACACTTGCATGATGTGTTTACCGTTTGCAGAGCATCTGGAAGATATCAAGTGAAAAGGAAGACATATTTCTTTTTCTGAAGACATATTCCAACAGAAACGAGAACACGAGTCCAGAGGAAAACACTTCAGATGGGGAAGCCTGGATTAACTTTGACTTTTCTTCCTGCTCCCTTCCTACCTTCTCCATTTCTTTCCATCTTACTCCATTATCTTTCTGTCCCGTGATTTTTTTATCCCTGTTCTTCTCTTACTTCGGGAAAAATATATCCAAAGGAAGAGAAAAGCAGATGCACTCATATCTTACTCCCATAGATTCAGTGTTTTATGGATTTTGAATATGAATAGAGATTGAAACTAATCAACAGATGGTTGGAAACATGAATATTCATGAATTCTGAAATCCTGTATTATTCTGCCAGGTATTGCTTAGGTGTAAAGAATACACACGTAGTCTAATCACCACCTTTGGAAAAGACAACTAGCAGTCTCTTTAACTGTCCCACGTCTTATGAAGTGCATATTTTGGACAATAAACTGTGGTACACCTGTGTGTCCTTTGAAAAGGGAAAAAGAACTAAGACCTGATAAATATCTTTATGAATCTCTAATGCCCCCTGCTTGAAAAAAATCACGCTATCCCAAAATTTCACGTTGATGATAGGCAGGAATAAAGTATTTTAAGTGTTGCTATAAACTAAATATTAATTTAGATTTGCAACTCCACAACCTAAAGAAAATCTAAGGCACTCACAACAATGAACCAGTAAAGAAATGCGACATTAAGTGTAAGTATTTATTTACACTTAGGCAGACATTAACATTTAGCAGAATCTATTGTATATAAGTAATAAGCTGCTGCCACCTTCTGAAAAAAGCGCAGCATGACTACGAATGGCATCTTTCACAAGGCCAAAGTAACATAAGATACGTGTTCTGAGACAAGAAAACTCGGCAACAAGCCAAGTTCTGCTCCAGCACCAATACAAAAAAAAAAAAAATCTGCTGCACTTACACATTCTTGGTCAAGAAGCTAATCTGAGGGTGGCCTCAACACTTCCAAGGACAAATGTAAAAGTATGTCGTCCTTATCCCAACTCAGCAAAACACTCTGACATCTACTAACCATCAAACAGGCAAAAGTAAGTGCCACTGAAGCAAACCAGCAGCACAGTTACTTCTCTTTAGCCATACCCTTCTTTACATGCCCACCTGCTTGAAGAGAGTCTGCTCACCCTGGGGACACCTTCCAACCATGACTTCCTCATCATAAAGCAAGAGAAAGTCAACATTTTTCTCAGTGGTTTCTGCAAGAACAACCTGCCTCTCCAGAGGTGCTGTCACCATCACTGACAACCAGGGGCCACCATCACCCCCAACCAGGGCTTCTTTCTGGTAGAACTGGATAGACCAAGAATGGTGGCATGAGCAACCCTCTATGCCCTGTAAACGGGCCGCCGCTAATCAACACTGGCTATGTGCTGCTCCAGAACTGGGACCCTCTGCCCAAGAAGCGGAGCCCCAAATCTTTGGTGACTATGAGGATGTGTTGGCCTGGTGCATTTGCTCCCTCTGCCAACTTCAGCTGCCATAATGGTGGCACGAGCTTTATTTATTTTTTACATTCTGGCAGCACAAGTAGTATGAGAGGGTACAATGGCAGAGCAGTCGCAAACCAGTGTCACTGCTGGCAAATCAGTGCTTCACAGACAGTATCTCTGTTATGAATAGGTTGATTACCTCTCCAAAATTTTCCCAAACAATAGAATCATGGCAGTTCGGCCTGATGATTATCAAAGGAAGTGAGGATTATATCATCTTACTGTCCAGCTGCTCCATCCTCCTATAACCTTTGACTGCATCATCTCAATTTGATAGGAAATGGAAAGTCTCAAAAACATAATTCTAGAAATTTAGAGAACCCACAGAGCACATAGCCAGAGAAAAGCAATTTTCAGAAGCTTCACTGCTGATGGGCCAACTGCTTCAAAGAATCACTGAACTACAGTGATTTGGAGGAGGAAGAGGTAAAATCATAATCCAAACTGTAAGCTGCATGCAAATTTCCTAGGCAACACCTATGGGCCTGTGATGGCAGAACGTTAAAGCAGATTTGTTTTGGAGGCAATTCTGAGTTATGCTGGGAACATGGCCTAAAACAACCCCAAAAATACGAAGGATATTCAAAATATCCTGCTGTAATGATCATTTTTTGATGCAGCTATTAAAACTTTTCCAGTAACTCAAGAAATGTAGGAGCCTGCACTTAAAGAGGCTTGCAAGAATGAAACCAATCAATATGAAAACACAGAATTACCACCAGACGTCTCATTACTAAAGAAAAAATACATGCACCACCCCTTCGTATGCCCTGCAAAGCCCCTCACCAGCTCTACACACTCACTGCCATGTTTATCTTTCCTAATGCCATTAGATAGTTCTCAGTGTGCCATTCCAGGGCTTCCAGGTTCCATCCATCTGACAATAAAAGAACGAGGCAGATGTTCTGGGGCTTGCTGATTTTCAGGGAAGCCATTCTGTTATTAATTTGTGTCACAGAATCAGCCTTAATTTCATAAGAAAATTAAAACAAAAGTTGTGACAGATGTAAAGCTGATATTTTTTTTAACATGGAGCATTTCTCTAAAACTCATTTAGCCTTTACTTCAAAAACTTGCATGAGCAGTTCTTCACCACCATCTTGGGTGGTTAAGACCCCATCTGGAATTTTTTTGCTAAAACTGAAGAAGTCACAGCTTTGCTCGTTACGTTACTATTGAGTGCTTTTTTTCTTTTTTTTTTGTTTAATTTCTGAGCAGAAACACTACACCTGGCATGGAGCCCTCCCCAGTTTGGGGAGTTTTTTTGTTTGTTTGCTCATGTTCACGCAACTGATGTACTTTAGAAACCACCAGCGTTTTCAGTGGGCACTTACCCCAATGCTCCGTAGGTGCCACCTCGCTGCGTGGACTCCCTTATTTGTAAACGAGTATTTACGCCCGGTGGCTTGCGCAAGCGGCTAAACGACGTGCGCGGAAGTTTCCGTGATGCGTTTGCCAAGGGACCGAGGCGCATTTAGAGCACTTTTTTCAGAGAAAACCGCTTCTTTTAGAGGCTGGGAAGGGCCGGCGCGGAGGGGACCGGCCCCCTGGCCCGGAGGCTCGGCCCGCGGGGGGGCGTGGGGTGGTCGGGGGGCGTGGCGGGGGGCGTGGCCGGGGCAGCCCCGCCCGGCGGAGCTGTTCAGGGCGGCGGGTGCTGAGCGCCGCCGCGCCGCCCTCGCGGGTGCCGGCGGGGGGAGCCGCTCCCGCCGCCCCTCCCGCCTGTGCGCCGCCGCCGCCGCCGCCGCCTGGGGCCATGGCGGCGCTGGTGCTGGTGCTGCTGGCGGCGCTGGGCGGGCGGGCCGTGCTGCCGGGCGGGCGGTGCGCGGCGCCGCTGGCCGACCTGCGCTCACAGATCTCGGGCGTGGAGTCGCTGCTGGAGGAGTTTCGCCGGCAGCTGCAGCAGGAGGAGCCGGGGACGCCGGCGGTGGCGGGCGGCGGCGGCGGCGGGGGGGAGCGGTGCGGCGGCAGCAGCAGCTTCTCCGCCAGGCCCGACTCCATCATCCGCACCAAGGACTCCATCGCGGCCGGCGCCACCTTCCTGCGGGCCCCCGCCGGCGTGGCGGGCTGGCGGCAGTGCCTGGACGCCTGCTGCGCCGATCCGCGCTGCACGCTGGCCGTGGTGCAGGGGCCCGGCCGGCCGCGGGCGGCGGCGGCGGCGGCGGCGGCCGGGGGGGAGCTGGGCTGCTACCTGTTCAACTGCACCCACCGCGGCCGTCCTGTCTGCCGCTTCGCCCCGCACCGCGGCTACAGCACCTACAGCCGCCGGCCCGCCGGACTGGCCCCGCCGCCGGGTAAGAGCCGCCGCCTTGGGCGTCGGGGTGGCCCAAGATGGGTTCGCGCGGGGAGGGCTGGCACCGGCCGGGGCCGCGCCTGGACCGGGGAGCGGCGGCCCCGCGGCGGGAGGGAAATGGCGGCAGCGGGGGCGGGCAGGGCCGGCGGTCGGGCCCGTTCGCCGCCGCGGCGCCGCCGCCATTTGCCGCCCGGCGCCGCGGGGGAGCGGGCCGGGGCGGGGGGAGACCATCCGTGCCCCTGCCCCGACGCCGGGAAGGGGCGCCCGTGTCGTGAGGCATCGCCTCCGCGGTGGGGAAGGACGAGGAAGTCCGGGCAGGACCCCCCCCTCCCCGAGCCGGGAGAGGCGGCTCAGCCGTGCCCCGGGGTGCGGGGGCTCCGCGGGGTGCGAGCTGGGACAGCCCGGCCCTCGTACCTCTGCCTCTGCCGAGGCGGTGGGAGCCGGGCGGGGGCTGGGAGCCGGGCGGTGGGGTGAGCGTGTTCAGGGGCCCCGCACCCCCCTGGGGATCAGAGGGGTCCCGGCTGCAGGGTCCGGTTGCCCGGGGGAGCTGCGGGTGCTGGGCATCCCGGAGGGAGCGAACGGCGAGTGCCAGCCACGCCAGAACCTGGTGCAGTAGCTTGAGGGCAAGTACGTACCCTTCCTTCTTCTGGGGGATCCTGGCCAAGTGTTACCACCTGAGTGGGTTTCTCATTCGGTGAATTTAGAATTTTCTCTGCCTAAGAACTCGGGAGCTAGGCTGAAGAAGAGAAGGATGTCTCACAGGTAGCCCAAAAGCAGCATGGAGGCTCCGTATCGCTGCAGCTGGAGTCTGGGCCACATCAAAAAGCAGCAGTTTGTTCAGCCCTGGAGCGTGTTTTAGAACAACATAATCCAGAGCAAACAGCTGCGGATGAAAACAAGTCTGGATTTCTAAATTTGGAGTCTGTTTCCCAGCATCTGATCCAAAGAACTTCCTTGCGCTCCCCCACCTCCTGTTGTTAAAACAGTTGCATCTTAATTCATTTTGTCTTAATTTCACTACCTTCCTTCGACTTTCCTAAATGTCCTCTTCTTCATCTTCTTCAGCGATATATCTCAACTGAAGTAAATTAGCCACTGCACTCAACGTGAAGAAAACCTAGTGGTGGTGTGAACAAAAGCAGTGTGTCCAGATGGCACCTGCTATTACTGCTCCCTTGGCAGGGGAGACCTCAGGCTTGATCCTCCGTCCAGTCCTGCCTGTTTTATGAGAATGCCAGTGGGAATCCCCTGGAGACAAGAGAGAAAAATTTTTACAGGAGTTACGATGCTTAAGTATTTTTTGCCAAGTGGGTGGACAGGTAAACTAGAGGGCTACAGGGAGGAACTTGTGGCAGTAATGATCTTAAGATGCCAGAAAAACCCAAGGTATGATTTTGACATTTTCAATGGGGGAAGTATTAGATCCACAGTACTATTTGCGAGATAGAAGGCTTAAGACTAGATTTTGCATCACATTCACAGAGAATTAGGCTTCTTTGAAAACCTTGGAAAATATCTTCAAATATCCTTCATAATTTTGAACTGCCTTAATTCCATTAAAATCTGGCCCTAATGTAGAGTGCAGTTGTGGCACAATATGAACAATACTACTGTTCAAATGATACTCTGTCTATTAGAAACCTGGAATTCCTTGAATTCTTGAATGCCTTGCCTTTTAGGTAGCTTTCATGACTATCAGCACTGGGCTTGCAAGGCCATTTCAGTTCCTAATCTGCAAATTGCTTTGTGTCCTGTTGGGTTTATTTAAAAGTCTGTCTTGTGGGTGATGGTGGTATCGGAAACAGGGGATTATGACTTCTTAATGCAATTACACTGGAGCTGACACAGAGCCACGAAGGAGAATGAACTTTTATTCAAACATCTGTCAGCCGTGACATAGACCAGGCGACATAAAATTAAGATTGAATTATTTTGCTTTCTGATGTTATGTTACCACTGCGTTCTTGAACTACATTGAAAAATAACCTGGACAACAGCGCATCATCACAGGACGATGAAGACACATCTGTCTTCCCTTGTATCACCCCACGACTGAATTTAGGAAATTTAGGAGAGAGCTTTGCGTTTTGAGGTTTTCTTTTGTAAGGGGATCATATTTTACCTGCTGGTTTCAGCTTCTTTTGTGGAGTACTGGGGTGTTGAGTCTTCTGCTGTTTTCTTTTTGATAATCCCGAACCAACATTTATCCATAAACACAGTGTCCTTATAATTCCAAAATATTTCTGAGCATTAGTATACAGGGATCTCCAGGGTGTTGTGGTTTCATTTCTGTTAAGGATCTTCAGTAAACAAACCCCAATTTCATATTTAATTCTGGGAGCAATTAATGACAGATCTGTATTCTTCAGATCAAATGTATCTCTGTGTACTTCCAGAACAGTCAGTGGTGGGATGAGTTTTTGAGACCAAACATTTCAGTGTAAATCCCAGTCCTCCACTTTACACCCAGTTTGTGCTGGTTTGGCCGTGGATTTACTTTGCGCTTCCAGGCAGTTGGTGCCGTGTTAACAATGAAACCCCTTGTGCTGCACTGAAAGAAGAGGCAGTTGGTTTTGCCTTTGTTAGGCAAATTTTTAAATATTTGGTGTAGAAAGTAAGAGGACTTGAGTGCCTCACCAGAAATGTCTGACTTTCCTTCTGTGCTACTCACTAGCGGTGAGCAATGGGAGGATTCAACACTAAGGTAAACTGATATCAAAGACATTCAGGAATTGGCAGTGAAATAACCTTTTGTAACAAAGCCTTCATTCAGACAGCCCACTGGCAGCTTCATTATCAGCAGGCCAAGTCTATATAAAGGATGGAGGAAGCAGAATAAATTAAGCCTGGCCTGTTCCCCCCCTAAGAAAAAAGTGTTGCTTGTAAAGATGCAGCCCCTTTTCTGGAAAGCAGCCAGCATCTCAGAGTGTTCATCTGGTATCTGAGTTTCGTATTGCTTTTTTACATTCAACCTAAAGAAAAGTTAGAAACAAAAGTTAAAAGAGCTTGATTTTTCTGCTAACCTGTGGCTGATAGTCCTTTACTCCCATGAGCAGTGATTGTAAGTGGTTCCTGACTATGCCTCCTTGCTTTTTTATGCTGACTTCTTAGAAGCATGTGTTCCCCAGATTTGGAGGTCTTTCACTCGCTAAGGATAAAGTATTCCATTGCTTAAAACTTCTCTGTAGCTCCACAGGCTCTCTCCTCCCATACCAGATGTCTCTCTCGGGCCAGTTTTTTTTCTTTACTAGAGCAAAAGAGGAGCTGATTTGCCATTGATTTGCCTTTCTGAAGATGTTCTGGTGGCTTCCAAGCAAAGGCATCGTGCCTCCATCCTTTGGGACCAGAGGCCTGAGTGTAGTCCCTCACTCATCTTTAGCAAAGAGCTGACGTGAATTTCTGTGACCTGCCCCAACGTGAAGTGGTCCTGCCATTGCAACTCAGGCTGTTGGAGTATAAAGTTAGTCTGGGAAAAGAATACCCTTATTGCTTAGGGCCCAGGAGAAGTGGGGCTTCTCTCTGCCTCTGCGGGGCATTGATCAAGTCATTTAAACCAGACAGGTGACATGAAACCTCTCTGCAAGGTAGAAGTGGAAGAATGGGCTGTGCTGGTTTCAGTTATTTGTATGTTTCCCTAATGTAAGGCACTTACCTTGAAGTTTTCTATGCCTTACCTACTCCTGAGAAAAACAAGAAATACAAAGTTTGCCATTTAGTCAGTGATAAAAAATTATCTTATTGTTCCGATGAGCTCAGCGTCTTCGAGCGAGTTCTTGAAACCAGAGCAGAGCACAAGCAAGGGAGAATCCCTGCACTGATGGGGAAGCTCCTTTTCTTCCCTTGTGCAGCTCTGCCCACAATGAGTGAAGCTACAGCCTTGTGTTCAATGGGTGCTTTTCTGAGCTTGACATCGATATCCTTTACAGGGAATCCTTTGCAGAGGTGGAAGAGCAGAAAGCACCTTGGCATTTCAGGGGGCCGGACATCTCATGCCCAGAGAAGGAATGAAGCTTGGGCAGGGAACTGCAGAAAGATGCGATCTTGTGGCTAACGCAGTCAAATGCTGACTTGTAGAACTAGATTTTATCCCTCTCTCTTCCCGAGGGTGCCTGAAGGTTGCAGAGCAAATGACTTAAACCACTTCTCACAGGCCATGTCACTTAACATAGAATCATAGAGTCATTTACAGAATCACGGAATTTCAGAGTTGGAAGGGACCTCTAGAGATCATCTGGTCCAACTCCCCTGCCAGAGCAGGATTGCCTAGAGCACATCCCTCAGGGCTGCATCCAGGCGGGTCTTGAAAGTCTCCAGAGAAGGGGACTCCACAACCTCCCTGGGCAGCCTGTTCCAGTGCTCTGTCACCCTCACCGTAAAGAAGTTTTTTCTCATATTTAGGTTGGAAAAGACCCTTAAGATCATCGAGTCCAACCGTTAACCTAACATTGCCAAGTCTACCACTAAACCATGGCCCTCAGCACCATGTCTACATGTCTTTTAAGTACCTCCAGGGTTGGTCGGATTGGCGAAAGTACTTAGTATTCACAATTTTAATCAAAAGGAATTGTACTTTGCATATAGCAAAATGCTACAAATCCTAAATAGTCTGAAAATCAAGCTTTGAATGTCTTAAATTAGGCACTTAAAATCAGTGGTCGTTTCTGATTATTTTTAATCATTATGTTACTGTGCACTGCTGCACCAGGATGCCGGCTTATGTTAAATAAATCTTTCACTCCTGTACTGATGTATTATAAAAAGACACTAAAAGAGTATTAAGTTATGCAGAGTGCTAAAAAGATGTGCAGTAACTGCCACCTGAATATGTATGTAATTCATATTTAAATCCATTTTCCTTAGTTCAGATTAAAAAAACCGCGCTGACGCTAACAATCCTGTTGCGTTAGTGAAACATCCGTGCATAGAAAGAGAGGCTTTCTATGCCATGTGCTTCTCATGTAGCAGTTACTTCCTGAAGACATGGCACAGTTAACTAAAATTTAAGTGGATACTATTTTGCTTAACAAAATATGCATTAATAAACATATCCTATCTTTCAGGAAGTTGCACAGTGGTGATTCAATACCTTAACCAAGAAAAAATATGTTTTATATAAATAGTCACTCAGCTTCCCCTGATAAATAACTGAGATTCTCTATTTTTTTATTGAAGAAGAATACGACGAGCCTCCGCGGTGCAAGGCGGGACAAGATATTGTGCTGCAGTCACCTGTCGACTGGGTGCTTTTGGATGGCCGAGAAAGCTCAGATGACCATGGAATTGTGCAGTATGAGTGGACGCTGCTGCAGGGTGACTCATCGGTTGAAATGAAGGTACACACGCAGCTTTGCACGTGGACAGTCATCCACAGATTGTTGTGTTCATTATAGCACAGTTTTACATGTAGCAGTAAAAATATTAAATGTATTCCAATGGATATGGCTACCGGGTGCCAAAATTAAGATGACTGTACAACTTGAGCATGTATTTCATAGAACCATAGAGCAGCCCAGGTTGGAACGGATCTCAAAAGATCATCTGGTCCAACCTTTTGTGGGTCAGGGAGCCTAGATGAGATTATCTAGTGCCCGGTCCAGTCGCATTTTGAAAACCTCCAGTGATGGGGACTCTACCATGTCCCTGGGGAGGTTGTTCCAGTGATTATTTCTGGTGTTTTATACAGTCCATCTGTATCCAGGATGGCGTGAGACAGCCAGTAGCAAACCAGTGGATGCTACTACTCTATTGTATTTCAGCTCTGCTCTATTTCACCCTTGTATGTGCTCACTGCACTTGGATTTTGGCTTCTGTGATCCAGGTTAGAGACACCTTAGTAATTCAGTTACTAAAGATAATAAGATATTTTCACCAACAAGTCTTCTGTCAATACTTATGGAGACACTGCAAAGAAATGTGTGATGTAGACCTTATGAGATATCTTGAAATACTGGTTTTTGCATCTGTATAATTTCTGTGCATCTCTGCAATTTGGGTTCAACTTAAAATAAACCATCAAGAGAGGGATTCTCCATCCTGCTCTTCTTTGTGAATGCTCTAGGAGTGGGAGAAAAGGAAAGGAAAAATGTCTCAAATCAATAGAGTGTACTTGCAGTCTGTTCATAGCCCACAGTATTCAGGGCTCAGCAGGGACTCCACCTACAGCAGGAGGGACATGTAAAGGGACGAGGGTGTGGACCATAGACCTTGCTGTTGCTGAGATGCTGCTGATGGATGGGAAGAGTTTAAATAGGACACAGGACGAGCAACGGAAACAGTCCAAAACCCAAGAGGCCGTGTGGGGCAGTGCCACCATGAGCGGTACCTGACGGTCACTGCTTATGTCCGCTCAGCTCAGCAACGTCAAAGACAAGTTGGACAAACTACCAGTATCAGCAAAGTTACTCAAGAATTGTAATGGTGGAGCAAACCAGAGTTTTGCCCAACATAGAGAGTTAGCTAACTGCATTGAAGCCTAAAAATGTCATCCATGGAAGAAGTCAACGGAGCAATTAGTTATTCCTTAGTCTCCTGGAGGGCAGTGTAGGTGGTGTGTAGGTAATTGAAAATCACCATGTGATGGTTAGGAAACATGCTGCTGGATGAACCCTTAGAAGACAGTGGGTTTCTCTGGTGAATAGTTCCCGAAATTTACGCACAAGTAATTTTTTATAACCATATGCCTTGCAGAAAACACAGCAGGGGTGTGCAAAAGTGTGAGTTCAGACAGTGCTACGTACTTTCACGAGTTTTATCTTATACTGCAAGATCCACATCTGTGGAAGGGTGACTATGGTCAGCCAGTCCTGAATTAGTGGAGGCTGTATTGCAATTTGAAACTATGTCAAAAACCACTGTGAGTTTTGTTTATCTTCATTTATTATTTTATTGGCTTGAAAATTAAAAAGTCAAAAGGCTTTCATAAGGAGTGCAAACAGCATAATACACAGAAAAAACCTGAATGAAGCTTTAAGAATAGTTGCTAGATACTGTCTGGATAAAATGAACATTTTATTATCAAGAATTGTTAATCTGGCCCTATGTAGCACTATTTTCTGTAAATAGCAATCAAACACTCTTTAAATGTATCTGTGATGTAGTAATATACCTAGAGTAACACAAAAATTAGAAATTAGTTAAAAAAAATTAAAGTTCATGTTTTTACTTTTACTCAGAGTCACTCCATAAAACAGGCACCAGTCATATTTATTTAAACCTGCAAAATTAACATTAATCTTGGTGATTTCTTTGTATTTGATAAATGAAAACAATCTTGACACAGGTTTATGTTTAGATAGATATTTTTCCATTGTGTTCAAATGGGTGGGGTTTTCTCTCACAGATAGGTACCCTGATGATTATCCACGATAATTTAATTTTTAGAGCTGAATTAGTATTTGATTATTTGTACAATCTTCAGTTGCTATCTTTAGTGCTTTAGTTGCTATCCTGAAGTTACTGGATTTCATGTCATCTATTCTTAGAAAAATATATACGAATCCATAGCTACGAGTGTTTAAATAAGATAAAAGGCAGCTGTTGCACTGCATTTATGTACCAAAGAATAAATAGAAGGCACAGGAGGGGGAAGGACTGCTATAAAGAGATCTTATCATATTGTAGAAGGAAGCCAGTGGAAATTTTTTTCTATTGTGACTGATTATTGCTTCTTAGATAATTTGCTTCTCAGATTGCTACCCACATGCTGTAGCTGCACAGCTCTGTGACACTTGTGGGCAATTCTTGGGCTTTTTAAATGCTGATTATCTGGAAATTTACTGTCTAGTTTGAGACAGAGTTTGTAAGAAAGAAGGTACAGTCAGGCATTCTTCAGGGCAGGACGGAGAAAGCACAGAGGTCACCAGGAGGAGTGGCGATGTATTCAAGAGTCAGTGGTATTTCTCTGCACTGGGAAGAGAGTTGGGCTCCACGGCTCACGAGTTTTAAATACCATACTTGCTCTCCCAGAAGTCATCTCTGACTAAACAGCAGCAGATGTTTTTTAGAATGCAAATACAACTGGGCAGAGAATGGCTTGAGAGCAGCCCTGAGAAGAAGGACTTGGGGGTGTTGGTGGATGAGAAGCTCAACATGAACCAGCAAAGTGCGCTCGCAGCCCAGAGAGCCAACCACATCCTGGGCCGCATCAGAAGCGTGGCCAGCAGGTCGAGGGAGGGGATTCTGCCCCTCTGCTCTGCTCTGGTGAGACCCCACCTAGAGTACTGTGTCCAGCCCTGGGGTCTCCAACATAAGAAGGACATGGACCTGTTGGAACGGGTCCAGCAGAGGGCCACAAAAATGATCAGAGGGCTGGAGCACCTCTCCTATGAGGATAGGCTGAGACAGTTGGGGTTGTTCAGCCCGGAGAAGACAAGGCTCTGGGGAGACCTTATAGTGGCCTTCCAGTACCTGAAGGGGGCCTACAGAAAAGACAGGGAGGGACTCTCTATCAGTGTAGCAATAGGACGAGGGGTAACGGTTTCAAGCTGACAGAGGGGAGATTTAGATTAAATGTTAGGAACAAATTCTTTACTCTTAGGTAGTGAGACACTGGAACATGTTGCCCAGAGAAGCTGTGGATGCCCCATTCCTGGAAGTGTTGAAGGCTGGATGGGGCTTTGAGCAGCCTGGTCTAGTGGGAGGTGTCCCTGCCCATGGCAGGGGGGGTGGAACTAGGTGGTCTTTAAGGTCCCTTCCAACTCTAACCATTCTATGATTTTATGATTCATATTAACTTCTGTAATACAATAAAGAATAGAGTTCTAAGGTGTCACATACTCCATCAGGAGGTAATCAACAGCAAGATCAGATAACTGAGTGCATTAGAATAAATAGAAAAGAAAAGAAGTTTCAGTTAGGAAATTCACTTACCAGATGAGAAAAATGAATTTGTCAGTACACCGTGCTATAAAGATAGGTCTAGGACTGTATTATTTATTGAAAATTCCTGTCTCTTCTAGGTATGAAAACCAACTATAAATAAGCAAAACCAGATGTCTTTCTTGAATTCTGGTTTTAATATTAAAGGTAGTCACAGAGGCTTTTAATGTACCTTTCAGTTACTTAGAAAGATAGCCCTGTATGCTTCATTTGTAAAAATACACTACGCGTTCAATAAACCTGCAGGGCTTCTTTGTAGTTACTGAAGTATGTATTACCGAATTCTCGGACGGCTGGAGTTATTTGTGAGTAGTAATTGTCACAAGGTTAGAAAAAGTTCAGCATTTGATACAAATACCACAGTCATTTTATAAAAACTTATTTCTAAGTAACAGTTGTAATGCCAGTTTGGCACCCGTTTTAAATTAGCATAAAATAAGTTACTTTACTAATTTTTTAATGATCTAATACAATTTAAATTGGTTTTCTATATATTTCTAGTGAGTGATCTAAATATTAGGTTTCAGAAAGTCACGTGAGAAATGATTTGCAGTTCAGAGCAAGGCATGGAAATTCAGCGTGAGGTGTGGAAAAATTCAGTCTGGCAATTTGTAAAAGTTGCAAGTGACTACCTGAAATGTCAGACTGAACAGAGGTGGGCAGTCTTATTAATAAAACAATGCTATCGGTCACCTTTTCATAAATCAATGTATAGCAAAAGTAACTTCTGTGAATACATGTATATTGTCTAAAGACTAACTCGATAGAGAGCAAAATATTTTACTGCCTACCCTCTAAAATTACATTTCTAACTATCGAAAAATTGACTTAAATTTATGGTTCTGTTTATTCTCCAGTGCTAAGATCCACAGCTCCAGGTAATTGAGTGTACCACAAAAACAGTGCCTACATGTCAAGCGTGTTTATTTATTTTTACAAATTGATGCAAAAAAAAAAAAGGCCAAAACATTACAGGTTGATACACATGCTTGATTGGGCTGGCTAGACTTAAGAGAAGTATTTAACCTGTGTGAAAAGCATTGTGCAGAAATGAGCTCCCTATTCCTAGAAGTTTACGGACGGATCCTTTATACCAATATTTTTTCGCTGTGTTTCTTTTATCAGGTCCCACAGCCAGGAACACTGAAACTGTCTCACGTCCAGGAAGGCGGGTATATTTTCCAGCTAACCGTGACAGACACCGCAGGTCAGCGGAGCTCTGACAACGTCTCTGTGACCGTTCTGCCCATGGTTCATTCTGCAGTAGGTGAGAAAATGACTGGAGCCGTTGTCTGTGTGTGACACCCGGGCTGTGACACTCAGAGCAAGGGTCTGGATGGAGGCAGAAGTCTTATTCTCCGTTTCTAGTGTGTTATTTTGCCCTTATTCATTACATAATGACATCTCCCTCAGGTTTGAATTGCTGTTTCGAACGGAGGAAGCAAGCAAGCATCAATTGTTTGTTACAGCAGTAATACTTTCAAGCATTTAAATGTTCACCCTTGTATTGCTAATAAGCGTGCAGGGTTGGAAAAATCAGAACCATAGGGTTGGAAGGGACCTCTGGAGATCATCTAGTCCAACCCCCGAACGAGATATTGCCACATGTATCAGGCACATCGTCACAGTTCATTGTATAGTCGGACAGCGTGTGGGATGTGACAAGGCTTGTGTGATAAGGAAAACACAGCTCAACCCAGTTAATAGTAGGTGTGGCACACAATCGTACAGTAATATTGGCCTGCATCTGCAGTCGAAAAGATGGGATGGTCCCTTGTTTTCATGCATTTCAGCTTTTCCGTGTAATGGTTGTTATCAAAGCCTTATGTTACTGGGGAAAGTAAAACTGGAATTGACCCATCATTTTAAAAATCTGAGCTCCAGAAACATGTAAGAAGCATAAAAGGTAGAGAGTAAGTTAGATTTCACTGGCTGTCAATTCTGCACTCTTGAATGTAATAACGTCTAATTACATTGTAATTAGCAAGTTGCTAATACGGATCTGCCACTCTGGCACACGGTAAAGGTTAAACTGGCATCACAACTACATTCAGCTGAACCAGTAAAAACTTTGCTCTTGCACCAGAGCGATATCTCTATGTGGGAGGGTAGTCCCAGTGGCAATAAATCGGTGTTACAAAAAAATTAGTTATGAGTCTGTTTAATAATGCCTGTATTCTAGTAATGGGTGATAGAGTCGCATTTGTTAATGTTTAGTCCAGCTAAAGCAGCCAGAGAGATTTGCTGATTTCTCTGTTTGCTGCGGTGGGTTTCTGTGGTCTCTCCTGGGAGGAGCACACAGAGGATTTGCTGCCTTTTTTCCTCTTCTAATTCCCCAAGCCCGTTTGCAATTCAAGTGCTACTGCTGTAGTTAAACCAGTCCACAGTGCCTTAATGCACACAAGACCGGGGCTATTATTAGTGCTGAAGTTCGAGAGATGCATTTTCTAAGTATGATTTTAGGGGTTTTAAATAGGCACCTGTGTTCCTGCCATACGATGGTCGGCATCGCGCAGCTTTTTGGTACATTGCAGGATAATAACCAAAGGCCGTGGCTTCCTTATGCAAATCGATTTGCCGTTACAGCATTAACCAACGACTGAATTTGATAGTGCTTTACAAAGCAATGAACTACACCACTGTTGGAAAGACAAAAGCATGGATATAAACTAAACACTTGATAATTACAAGGTGAGAATGGTTTTCCGGAGAGCTTTGAGCGTGCAAAATTAAATGTCCAGGGACACTCTCCATTTCCAGGGGAATCTAAATATTAAAGCAGGCAGCAATTAGTTCTTTCTGGTGAAGGTCACTTGTGAGACCTTGTGTTTAGTCCTGTTCTGGTGCGTGCCGCGTCGGATTTACATTATTGATGTAAATAAATGACAAGCATTCTTTTAGTATTTTAATTAGGTTGCAGAAAACATGCCATAAAAGATCCCATATAGTCCATATGCACGCATGTAAAATAACATATTGTCAGAAATACAGGATGGGTATGTAGTAGGAATTACGTGTTGGAGAGATGCAGTTACAGCCATAGAGATTTCATTTATTTATTTTTAGGACTGTCTTAGGTTTTTAAAGCCAGGGAAGGTCTCCTTTCGGCTTAAGCCAGCAGAGTTTAAAGTGCCGTAGGGGCGCTGCACAAGGTGCAGGGTGCAACAGCCTCCAGGTTGAGTATTCCTGTAGTAAAACAAGGTTGACAGAATAGTGGTGAGGGTGCCAGGAACAGCTATTAGCTGTATTAGCTTGTGTGTCAAAATAGCGTCATATAGCTGAGCCTGGCCTTTCTTCAGCTTTCTGCCGTGTTCGTGGTCCTTCTGGACACAGCATCATTTTGCTTTTTGCTTGGTGCTGCAGCTTTTAGTCACTGACTCAGTATTTACTGCTTGGATGTCTCTTTTGGTAATTTGGGAACCGTTTCTCAACAGCCTGTGTCGGGGTTTGCTCTCGCTACCAGTTTATCTGTGACGATGGCTGCTGCATTGACATCACGTTTGCTTGCGATGGCGTGAGACAGTGCCCTGATGGATCGGATGAAACCTTCTGCCAGAACCGTAAGTGCACCGGGCCACAGCCTAGATTGTGAAGAGTACCTGTAGCCTGAGTGACCGGAGGGAAATGATGCCCCTTCTGTGGCCTCTCTGCCCGTGACAAGCGGCTTGTGCCCACCGTAGAGCCTTTCATCGGAAATAGCGCACGGGAAGGTGTAACGTCCGCATACAGCAGATGCTCAGAAATTAAATCCCTTTTCTTCAAAGCGTATCAAAACTAACAAACGTCCCCAAACGACAGATTGCGTTAGAGTTCTCAACATGTAAAAGATGGGGTTCTTTACTTTCACGATGATTCTGGAGACAAGGACCCTGGTCTTGACCTGAAAGGGTGTCTCAGAGGTTCCCTTCCAAGTGCGGTTACGCACCTGGCAAGACTCTGAAACACTGGGAGTGTGAGCACGCCGGGGAACCAGTTGATTCACCGTTGCTCTCTTCGCTTTCATTAGTCATCCTCAGTATGTGCCCACACTCGGCTAAGTGAAGAAAAATCATCAGAGGGTGAATTGGCACGATGGCTAGCCACTCTTTCCTTGATACTTCAGTTGCTGGATTTTACTTGAGGGTTCACGTGCATACTCTTGCTTAAGAACGGACAGCGGGCAATTGTTAACTTGCTATGTGCCTGGAACTCACGTTTCATCATATGTCTGGGCCTGATGAACTTGTTTAGCCTGCCTCAAAGCCCATATCGCAGGGTCTTCCATCAGAACACTCCCATTCCCATCAATTCTATATAAAAATTATGATTTTTGTTTCTGTTAACACAGTCAGCCCAGGCCGGAAGACGGTGACTCACGCGGCCCTTGGCGCTACCCAGCAAAGGACTGTGGGACTGACAGAAAACACGGATGAAAACTTCTCTGCAGAAAACACCCTGAAAGCCACTGCCAGAAATCAGCCGCTTCTCTCAGTGGATGCAGACATGTCTAACCAATCGCTTTCTCAGGGACCAAAGAAACAAATCAGTGGATTTGTGCCAGGTAAGAATTGAAACGAATTGGTTTCAATAAATCATTCTCTTTAAAGAGAGAAAATGTCTTCCACCTTAAATTTCATTAAATTGTCTTTTGGTGCCTGGCTAAGGGTAAAAATTTGCAAATCTACAGAATAAAAAAGAAGCTTGTAACAATTAAGTTACAACTAGGTATTGCTTTATAAAGTCAAGTCTGGTTCTTACCAGGTGCAAAAAGAAAGTTAAAATGTAGAAATGCCGGGAGAAGTATATAATATTAAGGAACAAAATGTGCAGCAAGCTAAATAAAACTTCTGCCACAGGTTCAGCTGTGTAAGCTGATGTATACGGCTCTTTAAATCTGTAGGGGGTTAGCTTCAGGAGAACATAACAAAATACTGTTCAACTTGGGTGGTAGTAATTGCATCTCTCCTGGTGCTAATCAATGACTTTTTTTTTTGTCCCCTGAAGTAATAGTAATATCTTGATTATTATTGGCACTTTTTTTCTGAACTGTATCTCCAGGGCAGGAGAAATCTTTTATCGCTATAGACTAGTCGCAGTCTTTGGTAACAAGCAACCCCGGGTCCCCAGTAGTATTCTCCCTAGTGGCTGCAAGCCTGTCGGGAGTCAGCGTGTGGTGATGTTACCGGCGGAGTCACCAACCCTGGCCTTGGGAAAACTCCAGAAGCTGCAATGAAACTGGGATGTCTTTTAAGGTTCTTGCTGGTGAATTAGAATTATCTGAAATGGCAAGGGAATGAAAGCAAAACTGCGTGTACAGAGCCTAAAATGAGTGCGAGACCTCCCACTTTTATTTCTTCAGAGTTCAGACTGATTGTTGCTGCCCAAGAATCAGCTAATTATAAACAGCTTAACTTTCTCCTTAGAACAGAGTAGTGCTCAGTGCCCTCTGCTGCTGACTCTTGTAAAGGGCACCTCCCTGGTTAGCACTTTGACATTTCTTCAGATGCTTGTATTTTATCTGTGAAGACCCCAAAGGCAGTGAAAACAACCTTCTTCAAGAATTTGACTGCCTTAGTGAATGTGTGGGAACTGGTAGCAAAATCCTTTCTCAGATGACTCCCCCTTCTCTGGCTGTGTAGATGACCTCAGTGCTCCTTACGTGAATGACTTACAATTTTGAGGTCTGCCCCAAACCCTTCTCAGTGGCATAGACCTGAGTGACACCTGATACGGGGCCACCCAAACTAAACATCAAATTGCCAGAGGGCATTGCAAGCTCCAGTGGAAAGTCAGCTGCTAAGTAGGTTTCAAAAACCATCGGGCTTGTGAATCCAGGAGTAGAACCAGGATTGAGGTCACCAACTTTGGCAACCTGTAATCAGAGGTTATAATTGGAAATGCATGTAAAAGCGTGGCACTTTTGCATAGTCTGTTTACCCATTGCATAGTGACTTCCTTGCACCAGTTTTACTCTCAAGGTAGCCTTTTGCACAGCAGTAGACAATAAAAGAAAAAAATTAGTGTAAAACATAAAAAATGTGATGGGGGTTGAGTGATTAGTGTACTGCCAGAAGCTGCTGTAATCTTTTTAATTTTAAACAGGCAAGATTTCCAGCTGCCCATGTCGGGGTTTAATTCTTGTGGTTTTAATATTACTCTTTTGACAAGGCTCAGTCAGAATTTATTTTCAGTTAAATGATACTTAAGGATTTCCTTGTGGAATAGAAGGACCCAGTCCTTACTGACCCAGGAGCCCAATAATTTAAACCAAAAAAGAAGCAAACAGCTCAGCGAGTTTTTTAATCACCTACGGATCAGTTCCAAAGAAGGTGTATGTGGTGGGACATGAAGAGGTTTTAGGTACCTGGGTCCAAAAGGCAACTGCCAAAATCTGCTCTGAGTTGCCGTCTTCTCATGCAGACTTAAACTCCATTAAGAGAAGAGAAGGCTCCAGGGAGACCTTATAGCGGCCTTCCAGTACCTGAAGGGGGCCTACAGGAAAGCTGGGGAGGGGCTGTTTGCAAGGTCATGTATCGATAGGACGAGGGGCAATGGTTTTAAACTAGAGCAGGGTAGGTTTAGATTAGACATTAGGAAGAAGTTCTTTATAGTGAGGGTGGTGAGACACTGGAACAGGTTGCCCCCAGAGGTGGTGGAGGTCCCATCCCTGCAGACATTCAAGGCCAGGCTTGATGAGGCTCTGAGCAACCTGATCTAGTTGAAGATGCCCCTGCTCACTGCAGGGGGGTTGGACTAGATGAACTTTAAAGGTCCCTTCCAACCCAACACATTCTATGATTCTAAGGGTCACATGCTGTATGTTAATGATTCCCAGAGGTCCAGAGAGGTTCAAGTCCTGCCCCACTGGCAAGCACCACAGTCGTTATTGAGTTGAGGAGACATGCATCTAACCTGTTCCTAAAAATCCACCCAGATCCATTAATTAGATTTCTCTCCATCACTGCCATCCCAAGGAGGTTACAGACCAAATCTAATAATTAGGTGCTACAAAAATGAGGGACACAGAAACACTGGAGCAGCTCCGTGAAGCCTGTCTGGAAAAGTGTTCAGGAGGGCAATAATTGCCAGAGGCATTTTTGAGGAGAGGAAAGCAGCACTGAACAGAAATCATATCAGCAGCCTCAAAAGTTCAGTGACTCCGCTGGCAGAAATCCTGTTCTGGGACGGACTCTCTCCTGAGACAGTGCTGGACCCAGTGCTGGTGCCAAGGCAGAGCCTGTGCCTCTGAGTCACACTGTAAAGGTCATTGTTGGACCAATAACGAAGCTTGCTGGCCTAGAGTTGACTTTGCAAGCATCCAGGCTCCTGATATACTATTTTAAATAAATAAAGCTTTAATGACTTTAATGTCAACATGGTGAAAAGCTGTTTACTTAAGATACATATTAAGGGATATTGCTTTACAGCGGCAGCACAGGTTCCATCTTTTCACTTGAGAGCGCTCCATTCAGGGCTACATTTGTCTTATTTCTTAGTTGACATTTGCAGATCACATGGCAATATAAGCCAGGAAGGAAAACGTGATGCTCTTAGATCCAGTGACTGCAAGGCAGAGCAAGAGAAGGTGTTAATATCAAGGGTAATTTACCTACCAGAGACAACATGTGGCACACTCTAGGTGGCGGCTAGACACAGTGGAGCTTTCAGCTGACTTGTAAAAAACAGAAGTTTTTCCCAAGAAGTTGCAGGATGGGGGAGTTGCTTTGTTGGGTTTTTTACATTTGTTTTTATTACAGTGGTGGTTACCGTGCCAATAAAGACGGGTCCCTTCTGCTACTTACCACCCCATAAGCAGCTTTCATCTCTGAGAATAATCCAATAAAGATGTCCAATAAAGGGACCTCCTAGTCAAGGACCATCTTTTCGCCGTTTTAAAAGGAGCTGGGCAAAGCTGCAGTGTTTTGGGCTGTGGGATAGTTCCTCACAGCAGGAACATGAGCTTTCTGCCTATGAAGATAATACTAGGGGAAATTTGTCCTAGAATCCATTTTCTCCTAAGAGTTTCTCTGTTCCCAATTTCCCTTAACTTGTGTTCTTTACTCCAGTAGCCCCTCATGTTTGGCTCTGACTTTATACAAGCTTTTTAAGGATTTACGCTTAAGTATGAAAATGTCAAAATATGCAAGTCCAATGTACTTAAGGACTGTTTAAAACTTCTGCCTGACCTAGCAGGGGATCTAGTCACAGTAAAGGTGGGGAAAAGAAAAAAAAAAACAAACCCAAAAAACCCAAAAATCATTCATTGTTGATAATGGGTGAATCTTGTTCCGCACTGCTGCCTTTCCAGCAGGATTCTTCTACAGCAGGGTGACTCCAGGGAACACCGAGTCCAACTTACAGAAGGGTAGGGGTTGGAAGGGGAGATCGTCTAGTCCAACCCCTCTGCCAGAGCAGGGTCACCTAGAGCAGGTTGGACAGGAACGCGTCCAGGCATCTCCAACTTAGAGATAACCTCCTCAGGCACTCAGGGCGTGGAGTCTTCTGAAAAAGGCTCATGGTTTACTTTTGCCCAAGCTGGAAGGCCAAACATTTTCTTCCATAGTTGGGAGCAGATGCAGGAAGAGACATTTGATGTCAATAAAGGAGTCCTTTCCCTTTGCAGACATATCTCTGGAGTGAAGCAACTCAGACCGCAGCTCCTCCCAAGGCCAGCACAGCCCTTCTGCATGGCTGTCCTCGAAGTGCCCCACCGTCCCTTTCCAGGGAAGCCTTCAAGCCCAGCTGCATATTCTCACACTGCTGCGCTTGTAAATGAATATAGCAAAAATATAGTTGCAGCAAAGCACGCTGGAGTCAGCAACGGGCTGGTTTCTAAGCAGCAGCAGCCAGTTTAGCAACCGCGGTCATGCAGAGGGGTTGACTTCACAAGCAGCCTGAAGATTTGCGCTCCCCAGCATAGCCAACCCGAGTGTATGAATCACCATGAGAGCTTTGCATTGCCCTGGCATGGGGTCTCTACCTCTCCCTCCCCAGGCTGCCTGCGCCAGCTGTTGTTCGGTGTTGTTCCAGGCTGGGATTATGGGGTTTGACTGCCTGCCCAAGCCCGAGTCATGTTTTTGCTGGGGAGGCATCAACAGCAATGGCCATTACCTACATCTCTAATTTAGGGTAACTGGAAAGGGCTATAAATTAATAAATTGCTATTTCCCAGGCACAGACTAGAAAATGAAGAGCAAGTGAAAATAAAACTAAACCCATATAACACGTTTTATGTCGGACTCCTAAACCTGTTTGGGGAAATCCCTCTGTTTTCCAGTGGATAACATAAAAAATGTTGAGCAGTATTGACTCTGATGGCCTCCCCAGTCCTGTAAGAACAGCCACAAGTATTAACAAAAAGAATAACAAGTCTGTTATTCTTCTACCCTTCCAAAACTTTCCTGCTAAACTGCTCTCCATATTCAGATATACTTGCCAAATGTCTTTACAAGCAGTTGACTTAAATATTGCCTTTACTCAAATGTCAGGAAAACAGGCCTTTAGATCCAGCCTTGTCATATGGGCTGGAGCAGCTCTAAGACGAGCCGATGTCCTTTGGGTATTTCCAAAATAAAGACAAATATTCATTTAATTTCATTTGGGGCAGACAGAAGCAGAAGACAGCTGCTGGTTTTGGTCTCAGCTACATTCAGGTTATTTTGCACAGCTCTGATACATGCAGGTGCCTTAAAGCCAGCAGAGTTTACACTTAGGGTTGCCTGAAGTCCCCTTTGCATGCCAGAACGACTTAAAGAGCCCGGATGAGACAGAGGGCTGCGGCTTCTTTCCAAGGCATTTCCTAGCAGGTGAAGTTTGTGTTTACGCACCCCAAGCCATACCGGCAGGGCAGTAAAGCCAGAGCTTGGAAGGCTGTATTGTGCCTTAGAGTGGGGACCTTAGCGCGAACCTCACACCAGTATCGATGAAGCAATTTAAGCTTTAATTAATGCTCGTGTGTATTTGCTGCTGGCACTGACAGGGACGCGTTGTGTGGCACATCGGAGCTGGCGGTGGCGGATGGGGGTTGCTCGTGCTGCCTGTTCCAAGCTAATTGACTCAAACACTTCCTTAACGCCCACCACTACATGTAATTCCAATTACAATGTTTCACAGTCATATTTTTACAGATCTTGCGGCATAGTATGTTTCCACTGGCATTGTCACAGTTCTGAGGGCTGCCAGCAAATATATCACAGCACAGTCAAAGTGCTCTTCAATATTTATCAGTAGAAAACAAATACAGCCATTACAGTTAAAAACATAGGCGTATTTCTGACTTTTGCAAGGGTGTGTTGGTGGATTAAGCTGTCACTCTCGCACAAAGTGTCCCCATAGCTATTGGTGTAGGACTTCAGCGGGAGGGCAGGAGGAGGGAGTCCCAGCGGAGTTTCTCTTGGCTCCCGTGAAGCAAAAGCTGCCGCCGCCTGCACTCCCAAGCTGAACGCTTCCTGCCAGCAAACTACGCGTTGCCTCTTCTTGCGTAGTTACGGTGCTCTGCTTTATCTGCTGTACTACACAAAGCTGAAGTGACTCCCAGTCATCCTCTTTGGAATGTTCTCCCCACGTATTTTTGTGTCTTCCAAGTATATAAGTTCTGCGTCTGTATGTGTCGGGTAACAGGGAAAACGAAGGTAATTTTTGTAGCCAACCTATGCGTTTCCTGCTTTACAAGATCCAAGGGTGGAGATCGACATAACTTGAAATGGGCCTATTTTCACCTATATATAGCTAACTGCTTCAGTAATGTTTTAGCTCAGATTGGTCAATACCCCATTATGGAAGTTTGTGAAAGAGAATTTATAGCCATCTTTTTTTCCGGGGGAAATGGCACACTTGGCTTTGGTTGAGATGCGCTGTGGTTTGCGATGCAAAATGGAATTTACATTTTAGCTTTAGTTTCACATTATTTCAAAAATTCAAGTTACACAATAGGAGTCAGAAGTCCTTAAACTGTGGGTTTTTTTCCCTAAATTTAAGCGCTTTCCCATTATTTAATTCTAGTGTCCTGTGGATAAGTCTTCCCGAGTCACTGAACTTAATTGTGCATTTATCTTGCTTGACTTTGTGCAGACAACAGTTCCTCAGGGAAAAGAACGGATGATAAAAATGGGAATGGCATAATTGCGCCAAAGAGAGATCAGCTTGGAGGTGGTCGTCCAGTCCCAGAAACAGGTAAGACCAGACACGTGAATTCATTTTGGATTATGTTAGTTTTTCAGTCAGGTGTATACATCCAGATACTACAGTCAATAATCGAATAATGTACTTCCCTATTCTGAACTGATCCTAACTTGTATGATCATACAGTTTTGTTTCTCAGCAGGAGTTGCTCCACATGTTAGCACCTAAATGATAGACTAGCTGTATTTTTAAAGAAAAGTTTTGTGTTTTCTCTACTGATTTCACACTGTATTAAATAAAGCGTAATTTCTCTTAACCTCGTTGTAGGTGCTGTGTTACCCTTAGCCTTAGGCTTGGCCATCACTGCTTTGCTGCTGCTTATGGTTGCTTGCAGACTGCGTTTAGTGAGACAGAAGCTTAAAAAAGCTCGACCCATTACATCTGAAGAGTCCGATTACCTCATCAATGGGATGTATCTCTAAAAATTGGATTTAGGTCAGTTGTTTTCTCCCCTTCGTCCTGTGTCCATGAACCTCTGCCTCTATAAAAGGGCCAAAACCTGTAGTTAAGTTTCAAGCGTAGAAGAAGCCTGTGAGATGAGGAACATGCGTTCTTCCCCTTTGCTGACAAAATAAAAAAGTGGGTAGATGCCCGTGCTCAGAAAATAAGAAGCGTCCGGGCTCCAGAGAGTAGCTCCACTTGGCTCTTGCGCAGAAGACACTGCGAGGTGGGGACAGCCCAAACTGGATGTGGGGTGCCCTTGCCCTCCCCGCGGCAGTCGGGGTCCCGGCCACGGCAGAGCTCGCCCCGGGGCCACCGCAGCGGCCGAGGCGCGGAGGGCAGCCTGTGCCACCCAGCTCTTCTCAGCGCTGCCACTGCTCTGGGGACCGGGATGCTCCAGACTTCACTTACTTCACTGTCCAGCGGAGAGCGATTGTGTACCTTCCACCTGATGCCCTGGGAGTATTTTCATGAAAGAATTCGTCTTGCTTTGTTTTTTAATTAAAAGCAATCGCTATCTAAGCACCAGCTTTTGTAATGAAATTCAGGATTTTAGGAACAAAGCATCTTGTTTCCATTTGTAGTTTAAACCTCTGTGCAGCTACAGCAGAGAGTCACGCTTAACCAAATGCTGAAACGAAGGAAAACAAAAAAAGCTGAAATGAAAAAAGATACAAGTCCTCTGCGGAGGAGCTGGGACTTACCAGTGCTCGACAGCAGCCCTGTGCCATCCCAGAGCTTGGGGATCCTCTCCCTGGAGCTCGGGCCGCGTTCAGCCTCCTCCACCCCTCGTCTCCGCACCTTCCGCAGCGGGAGAGGGCAGCATGCAGCGGCTTGTACCCGAGGCGCCGGAGCGCAGGATTCCCACTGGTTATCCCGTAGCTCCCTGCAAAGCCTGAAAGCTTCGGCAACCTGCCCCCCTTCCCCCCCCGCCCCCCGGCAAAATTCTCATAGAATTAGAGCAAGTAATTGATAATGTGTGAGTGAACTTCAGGTGTGTTAACAGTAAAATGTGTACAGTACATGTTATATATACATATATATGCACACAGCGTGCTGTCTATCTTGTCTGACTGTCCAAGGATGTCGCGTTCATCTCGGGTCCCAATAAAAACCAGAGGCAGATGAGGCATGCATCTTTTTGTATGTCGTCTTTTGTACTTCAGTAAGTTCAAGTCAGCGAGAATATTGCCATGGTATACAAATAGTTCTTCAAGTTGCTCAGTCTTGATTACTTTATGCAAAATAGCTCTAATAAACCTATTTTATTCTTATATTTCTTGCATTGCCTTGATTTTCAGCTACCAGCTAAGTTTTGTGCTACGAGACCATAGCACGAGAGCAGACAGAAGTACATTTCTCCTGTCTGTGAAACAGCCTTAAAAGAAGCTGGAATGTGTACGGTGGGGGGAGTTGAGGTATTTTGTTGTGGGAAGATGGAGAAGAACAGGGCCTCTCCCTCCATGACCCGTGTGTCGAGGAGCACTGGAGCTGAGCAGGACAGCAGTGGCAGAGCTGCCTGTGCCAACCTCTCAGGGAATCTGGTTGCCAGTGCTGCTTGCTCAGGGCCCTCCTGCTGCGTTAAGCAAACTCCGGTGGTTCGTACTTCAGCATTACATTGGGTGCTTCTGCCGCTGCTGCCCATTTCTAATTTGGGAGCACGGACTCTCTTCCATCCCAGCCCACAGCAGGCATGGCAAATAGCACAAGACCCGAAAGGCCACATTTTAAATGCGGCCTTCTAGGAAAGATGTGCTGCCCGTCTGGTTGAGGTATTATTTCCCATCCCTGAAATTTGTTTGGGGTTTTAATTAAATATCTAATTCTCCTTGTCATGGTTTGGTAATTCTGCTTTGCTGTGTCAAACCGGGACACTCCTTCACCATCTTACCATAGCAGCAAGAAATGTGATCTTTTCTCACCGTGCCCATAGTGCTGCTCTTACCGAAACCCATTACTCTGGTACGCAGCCAGCAGGAGAACAAAAGGTTTGGTTTCGTTCTTCTGGGCAGGACAACAGGGAGATGCCGCACGGAGCACAATCCAGCCCGTACAGCCATGGTGTGAGAAGCCACCCAGCTTTGCAGTGGCTTTGCCCCACGGCAGGCTGTGTTGCTGTGCTGCTGCGAGTGGAATCAACCTTCATGGATTTCACGTGCGACGGCCAAGAATAAACACCTCCAAGCAGAGCTGGAGGCAGAGCAGCAGACAGCGAGCGTAGCGCAGGCGGCAAGCTGTCGCTGTGTTGTAGTTGCCACAGTCTTCTCAGGGACTCTTTCTTCTAGGAGGGGAGATGGTGACAGTTGCTGCTGTGCAGACCACCAGCCTGAGGCCTGGTATTTCTCGGGTAATTGCAAACTCCGCAGCCGGACTGAAATTTAAAAAAGTTTCCACCTTACCAGGAAGCCTGGGCTGCTTTCAGCTAGATGAAGGGCGAGACAAAGTTAGCAAAATAACAGATTGGCCTGGCAGCTCCTGCAATTAAGAAACAGTGGTCTCGATAACACGTGTTTTCAATTAATAGCTTTAATGCTATTTGACTTTAAAGAAGTGATCCTGAACTACTGAGCCAGAGCACCTCTGAGCACTGCAGAAAAAGCTATGGCAAGACACCCTTGTCAACAGACATGCTGGGGGTGCTGCCCCAGTCTCCCCCAGCGGCTCCCAGCCATCGTCTCCTGCTGACGCCACTTCAGTAGCCCCTTCCCAGCAGCTCCCAGGGCTGGGGCTCTCCCGTCGATCACGAAGGAGCACTCAGAGCAGGCACCGCTTCTACCCCATCTTCCTGGCTGCATTGCTAACTGCTTTCAAGGCTTCTCACACAAACTTCAGGAGCTCGGGAGTTTTACACAGTGTTTATACTGCAGCAGAAGTCAGACAGTCTGTGTGACAACCAAAACTACGTCACCATCACTAGTCTGTCAGATCAGTTTTTCCTATCCTAAACGCTGATGTGTCTGTCCACACATCTCAGAGTATGCTCAGTCCATCTATTTTTACTACCAGCGCGCTTTAGACAGGTAAAGCAGAAAATATTGATTGCTCTAATAGCATATACCTGTGGATATTACTCCTCTGCATATTAGGAGAGGTCATTACAATTTGTTTTGTCAGTGTATTTTAATGTTGATCAGGGTATGTATTTTGGTTAGATCGCTTTTTATGTTTTCAATTGTTTTGCCCTTCAGACGAACTTCCATAGACTTAAGGGTACAAGTAACAGGCAATACTTACCTGCGTTTTATCCAAAATTAGAAGTCAGGGGTTTTTTTCCATAATGTGGGTTGTTTGCTGCCCCCTTATGCTGCAAGATCCTAGAATGAACATCCCGGCAGTAGGCACGATTATAGCAGGGGCAGTTCCAAAAGCCCATTTGCAAAACAAAAAGGCTGAAATAGGTCAGTGTGATGCTCCATTTGCTTTTTAAATCCTAGATAAAGCGTTAAGGGTTTCGATCCCAAACTCCCCAGAGCGAGTCAGCAGCAGGGACCCATAGCAACCCGAACAGGCCACCCCAAACAAAGAGAGAAGCCCTCCTAGTAAGCCCCAGCAGAATTCAGAGTCATGCATCGCTGAGGTCTGCGCTTGGCTGCTTTCATGGACATCAGGAATTGGGATTTTTTCAGTTTCTAATGGCACAAGCCAAAAGAGTAAAAGCAACGGGAAAAGCTAGAAAAGTTTCGGAGAGAGCTGATGGACATAAAGACCAGACAGAGGCAATAAACACGCATTAATTAGTACTAAAGAAAAGAGCCCAAGGAACAATGGGCTTGAGCTGAGTAAGAAAAGAAAAACACGCTGTACACAGGGACTATCTAGAGGGGAAAAAAAACCGTGGAGAAGTACCTTTGCTATATATTTTTCAACTAATAGTTACTTAAAACAAGTCAGAAAGTGAGAATGTAGGGCTACAAATACATTTGTAATACAACAGAAACACTTGCTGAACACTGCACTCCGCACTGGAGCTCTGAAACACAAACAAAGGAAAGTCGAGGAGGACTGAATCAACACCAAAAGCCAGTTCAGAAACAAGTTTTTAAAGCTACCTGCTAAAATTTTCAGTTTTGCATTTGTAAGGCTCCTGGCTGAGTGTTATAAACCACTCATAAATCAACGGGAAGCCTATTTTGAGCAGGCTGAGGAACAACAGACAAGGCAGAAAGGTTCAGTGCTGTGAAGGACTGAGAGTCCCAGCTTGCAAGGATGTCCTCAGCTGTTCGGCCAACAGAAACATTTAATCCCATTTTAAAGAGGGCAGAGCAAGAAATTTTAACATAGTTCTTCACAACGACCAGCTCCTAATGCATAAAAGAGGCTCATTAAAGATACCTAAACTCCAAATAAATGACTGAACAAGACAGATACAGAGGGAGCAGGAATCTTGAACAGATGCAGGACTGAAAAGAACTTGAAAGCAGGCAGCACAATGGAAAGCAGGGACTACAGGGAAAGCATCCCTGAAAGCTAATTCCATGCAGGAGAGAGGACTTTCCTGAAGCTGCCTTTATAGCCAGAGGAGAGGAGCTTCTCTAGAGCTCTGATCAGAGCTTTGGCCTGGACAGATGCTGTGAATCTCCCATTTCCCTAAACAAAGGCCTTTGAGAGTGTCCTCCTAGTCCATAAGGCACCTGAAAAAAAAGTTACTCATTAACCTCAGACGTCCCTTCTCCATTACAGCAAAAAAAAAAGGATTTGGCAGAACATAGTAAAAAGATACTTAATCTGTTCATCGTAAAGACACGTAAGGTGCAAACATATACCTAAACACGGCTAAAAAATGGACTTCAGCTTCTCAGTAGCATCAGAGTATCTATCAGGTCAGGTCCTCAGAAGCGCATGACGAAAATGGCTGGACTACAAAGAAATGTTAAAAGATTGAAGTGAGATTTCAGAGAAACTCTGTCAACAGTCGTCATGAAAATAATCTGTTGTTGATAAAACAGAGCTTTGTTAAAAAGGCATAGGATTAAATCTTTCCAGTTTTCAAGTTTGGTGTGATGAGACATGAAGTGAGTTCTTTCCATTTCTCCTTCCTGAAGCATTCAGGCAATTTTCAACAGGCAGCTGGAGATCCTCCATACATATTTTGGCAACAGCTACAGACATTCAATTCATAATTTAAAGAAATAGGATTTTAGTTCCTGAGCACATTCTGCTGAGCATCTCATTAACACCCTGCCCAAGCGCATGAGAGAACAGTAACAGCCTTTCATAGGAAAACTGGGGACGCATCAGCTGCCTGAGGAATTTGTGCTGCGTGTAAAACAACCACCTGGGGCAGAAAGCAGCCCTGCCTGTGAAGGATGGAGTGTGGGAGGTAAACAGGGCAGGTAGAGGAAAGCTTACAGCCTCTCCGCCTGCATAAGGCTGAGTTTTAGTCCAAGGTGATTTCCTCATGCCTGGCTGAGGCATGGAAACCCAACTCTCGCCATCGGCTGCTCTGAGCACACAAGTGCGTATCGATTACAGTAAAGGCAAAAGGGGTTTATGATACCTGGAGGGTGTCCGTGCACTTCGCACAACCACTCTCCAACCTTTCACAATTATAAGCAGACAGACAAAAAACTCAAAGTGGAGCCAACAAAGGCAAATTGTATGAGCCGGCAAAACCAACTTAAACCCCTGCTTGAATCCATCTATTGTATACCACAGCATTTAAACTCTAATTTACACTTCCTGACGTCTAAAGTCTGGACATCCTGAAATGCAAAAGACCAGTTTCAGACTTCATTATCTCCTGCCCCTCACCCCACCCCCGCGCACACGCTGCCTTTTGGGCACCACTTCCCCCATGTTTTTTTGTTTGGCTGTTATCGTTTTGTTTGGCTCAACATCCTCACAGGACCTCATCGTGCCTTTGTGCTGAGCCAGGACCACTGCTCATTCCCTTCAGCAGAACACCTCTTCCACAGTGTTTGGGACAAAGAACAAGGGTTCCATAAAGGTAATTATTATTATTGAACTTTCCTACTGCATCATAGTTTGTTAAGAATCAGCTAAAAGGAAGCAGAGATACAAATCACAAGCTCAGTTTGCACTACTCATCCTTTGCATCATGTCAAAAATCAAGAAGGAATTGCAATCATATAATGATATCTTCTTTCTGTGAGCTGCATTTAAATCAAACGCAGCATGTCCTAGGGTACAGTAACAAGTAAAACAAAGAAAACCCTGCTGTTATAAGAATGGGTTAACACCCTTTTCTGGCAGGAATGACAGTTCAGTTTTCCTCTGGGCATTTTAGTTTACCTCATTGTGCTGACGGTTAATTCCACAGTCCCTCCACACTCAAAAACCCTGGAGCTTGTCACCCTGTCACAAAGACACTGCACACGCGGAGAGAACCGCTGCCAGCTGGATGCTCCAGAGCTAACCATGTAAAGCCTCCCTGCTCTAGGCCTTATTGCCCGCTTCGAACAACGCTGACTACGAAACATTTCGGGAATCATCCAGGTGGCTTCAGTCAGCAGTGTTTGTGCACTAGTTTCCCTCAAAAAAGTCATGTCATGGTCTCTATGCCCGCAAGTTAGCTGGGTGGTTTGAATGGAAGTAGTAAACAGAAAGTACCCACACAGCATGCCAAACTGCTCTTCTCTGTGGAGCACCCACAGCTGTTTGTGGGTTTGAGATACAGGTGTGGGCTCTTGGTTCCTCCACTCAGGCTCAGGAGGTCTTCTACTGCCTGAGCCCTGGAAAAAACAGGACAAGTGACTGTCACTGGTTCAGCCCATCTGTTATCCCAAGCTGTTCTGTAACAACACAGTGAAACATCACTGCACCTCTTATAAAAAAAATAAACTTTAATCCTTGCAAGTGGCAGATCATACACTCCTAGGCAGCTGGATTCAACCACGGACAGCTGGCAGAATTCATACGCTGTGCCCATAGTCTGTTCTGCAAAATACATAGTTGTGAACTAAAAGAAATTCCAAACAGCCAAGTAAAACTCCCCTTATATTCCATACGGTATTACCAGGCTTGGTAACTGCTGCAATATATTAACTGAAAATGGGCACACAGATCTGGTAATTTAGTAAGCCAGTATTTGTATGTGCTTGCTTTCTTTTTGGATACGTGAAGTCCTGTGAAGGTCAAAAAAACCCACAAAACCAAACAGACACCTAGCTACAGCTTCCTCTCAATTTGTTTTATTTGGCAAAGTAGCAATTCAGACAGTTCACACAGCACTTATTCAAGCTCTTCATATCTTCTGCATTTCAACTTGTCCTCTTCTCCAAGAAGTTTTTACTTCAGAACCATTGCTCCATCATGGCAGGGTTTTCATTTTCCAATTCCTAAATGCTACTCCTGGATACTCCTTTCTGTCCGAGTACCTCGGCTATCACCAACCCCTTCAGTGGAATGGGTGCACTAATGCCAACAGCCTTGGTCCCTGAAGTCTTACACCTCCTGAAGTGGTTCTCCCCAGAAAAGTTGTCGCCGGGTCTCAGCTTTATCATTTCTTCCAAGTTCGGCTAGCTTATTACACTGTGTCCAGAGACAAAGAATTTGGATACAGTTGAGCTCATATCTTTCATTTAACTGATTAAATTAGTGAGAAGATGTAAATAAAGCTGAACTCAAACCAAATGATACAGTGACCAAAAGGTTGAACATTAGCATGCATCATTTAAGATATTTCACTTCAACACCAAGAACTAGATTCACAGTTGATTGTGGGTTAATACAAATTTGTCAGACGCAAGTGGGTTTTTCTGAATTGTATTTTCTAGAATACACACTATATTAATTCCTTTATGAGATTATTCTTTGTGTATGTGCTCCCAGGCTGCAGTCAGATCATGAGGTGGTACATTAACTCCCAAACATCTAAATAAATTAAGTGATACATATCTCTTATGTAGGAATAGGATGGGGCTGACCCTCAAAAGGAAGGTTATTTAAAATGCTCCTCTTTCAGATTCAGAGGCCTTTGAATTTTAACTTTTATGCTTTCAGGGGTCAATCCTATCACAAAATTATTGCTGTTCCAGCATAAAAAGTCAAATATATTTTGCAGTGATCACTATGGGTTGGTTTTATGCAAGTTATTTTATTTTATAATCCTTTTTGCCATAAAAGAGAAAGTAATGATAACATGCTGTTTACTTTAATTCCTTGTTGCTCAAATCTGAGCAAGATGACTCAAGACACACTTCCTCCCTTTCACAAAGCAGCTCACCTTACTGTACAGCTTTGCAGTTTGTTGTTATTTCCAGTACCAAAACAGAAAACATGGGGCAGAAAAAAAGGTTTACAGCCTTCCAACTACTCTTCTATATGAAAATTTAACAATTGCATCTCTAACTGTACTTAGAGGAGTCCAGGATTCATTATTCCTTCCGCATGCATCATGTTCTCCTTGTATAGCAATGAAGAATTCACTTTCTAAAAAGCCAGAATTTTTCCTGGGTACCCACAATTAGAAGAATTAGGATATTAATACAGCAAGTGGCTTTGCCAAAAGCAACTTCCTTTTAGAACCAAATTGGACTATTTTTTTTAAAGAATCTAGCAATCTGTATCTCAGCAGTCTACTACACACTGATCTGTATCTTCCACACAAGCCCCCTTTTGATTTTAATGTTATTTGGCAAAGCAGCATTGCATAAACTGTTCAGTGATTGGGACATAGCTAACATCATCTTTACGGAGTTAAATCCATGTGTATCACATCAGTAGTGAGCTATAAACCCAAACGGAATTTCAAGACACTGTTAATTAATTTTAGAAGGAAAGGGAAAATCATGTCTGTTATGTCCAACTTGAACAGCGATGTTTGATAAGAGCGGCCACCCACCTCTGATGTCTTGAAGTTTAATATATACAAATGCCTGGTTTTAAGGTAGTAAAGCAGCTGATTGTATCTACTACATGCTAGTCTATGACACCATGTCAAAAGCTTAAAAAGGAAGTTCATCTCCTTTTAGTAGCATCTAGCAGACATCGGAACACAGAAAACCTGGTAGTACCTACGTAGTGTCGTGAGGTGCACAGAAGCAGTTTTACCAAGGGAAACAGGAGCCAAGAGAAGTGAGTGTTCAAGTACCCCCATCAAAATTAGAGTTCACAAGCTATAGGTCTTCATCTGCAGTTTTGCAGAAATTCACTTTGAACAGATGAAAGTAAAATAAAGGCATGTTAAATAAAACAGTGCCCACATAAAACTTTCCACCATTTCTTTATCAGATTTGCCTTGAGCATCTAAAAAATAAAACAAACACCACGCTTTTCCATGCTGATAACAACAGTATAACGAAGTCCAAAACAAGCTGCAATGCTGTTGGTTTTCAAAAAGCTTTTAGAACTGGAGATGAGCAGTCCACTGTAACACTATGTTTGGGTCAAGATGATGTAGCTTTTACAATTCATCCCTGTAGAAAGAAAAACACATGCAGTTATGTTTCTTCTCCCCTTGAAAATCATATTTGAAAAGTTTGATACAGAATCAGATTACATTTAAGTGCTTGAGCACTTCAGAAAACTCTTTAAGCATTTAAGAAAAAAAAAAAACCAACACAAAACAAAGACAACAGCAATCCCATATCATCTCATACTATCATGTGATGTATTGTGAAATATGGGTCCCTCTATTTTACGTTTAATGGATCATTTCATTCAATGAACATCCCCCGCACCACACAGCTAGTTAACATAGCTACCTGTCATCCAAACTCCGTTGGCTACAGGCTGGCAAGAAACTGAGCCAGCTTACTAGACAGACTATTGGCAAAAAAACATTCTCTGTAGCTGACAAAAAGGCAAGTTTAGCTTCAGCTGCAGTCTCAAGAAAGCTAGGAACACAATCTCACCTCAACGTCATGCAGTTTGTACCACCTATTTTATTTGTTTTGCAGAGGAGCTCAATTAGCTCCTGAAGGAACTATGCTAAATCAGGTTATGGAAAGGGCGAGAAGGTGTGTGTTAAAAGGAGATTCAGGTAGGAGGAAAGGATTAATCAACAAGTTTCTCTAAATCACTGCGAGGAATGTAGAAAATGCAGGGTTTGGTTCCTGCAGGACACTTAAGACACATTGGAACAGGAAACCCATAGAACCCATATTCCAACAGTGAAATTATCATATATTAGTGATTTGTTTAAATATTTCTAAAGCATTAACTTTAATGCAGAATGTCCATCAAATCTGAAAGCTGTGCACTGTGCCATTATGCATGTTGGAAAACTCAAACAGAAGTGTTTGCTTCCCCCCGCCCCTCAAGGCACAAGTGATCTATAAACTCATGACGAGTTTGCTGCAATTTTTCTTTTAGTAGGTGCATCACCCTCATTAGCCAAAGCAAACACTGTCTGAATTAAGAAAAACTTCACTAATGTGGTTGCTGGCTCAATACACAGTAGTATTTCCAGCTATCATGCAAACTAACCCACAAAAATATAGTGCTACATGCACGCAAGCAAAAGCTTTGAAGTTACAAAAGCATTATCCTTCAGCAATCACACAGCATGGAGTGATAGCACGCAAAACATTTAAAAAGCAACTGAAAAGGCTGTTGCAACTAGTGCTTAAATTACTAGTTTTCTATCTAATGCAGCTGGGAAGGCAAACCGTGTGATTTGTCAGTGATAAATATTTGCATTCTTTGCACTTTGCACTGCCTTCTAATAGTGAGGTACTAATCATACAGCTTCAGAATGTTGCAGTAATTACAGAAAGCAGAAAAAAGCAGAAGGGGGAAGAACACATCTTGGCAGGGGTAAAGAGTATGTTTATATATGTTTATAAGCAAAAGTTTGGAAGTTCTCCATATCTGCCTATTTCCAGAATGGGTATTTGCTTACTTTAAACAGATAAAAATAAATGAACATCTGATACTCAGTCTAAAATGCAGTGCTGGTAAATTTAGGACAAGGACTTAATTCATTCTTAATGATTCTAGGAGCTGCATTATCAGTTAATATTTACAACTTCAAAAAGCATACGTAAGTAACAACTACTGCTATTGCTGGTTTAGTCTCGTATGCCTAATTGCTGATGTGATTTCCATCCCAATTCCTACCATATACTCACACATTTGCAAGAGCCTGGCCTTTTACTGTGACTAGTAATTCTTAATCCTTTAAACCCAAGCTAGATCTTTAAGAAATTGTAAGCCTAAGAAAAACGCCATATTTATTCTGAAACTATTAAACATGATAATTTTACCCAGCCACAGACGCTGGCAAGGTTTTTGGATAGTGTTGTTGAGGCACTTAATGTATTTGAAGTGTGGGTTGGTTTTTTTTTTCGTTTAACAAAATGGTATTTGTACTTAAGAATTCAAATAAAAGATACTAACATGCCAATATTTTAATTGTTGGTATATTGCATTGCTTTAAGCTATTCCTGAACAAATAATAATGTTCCTGTAAGTTATGTATATCCTAGATGTTACTTTCAAAATAAAGATTTTCATATTCTGATTATTAGAACATTTACTGTATTAAGGGGATCAGCTTCCCTCAAGAGATTTTTCACTCACTCTTCACTACTCATTAATCTAACAGCTGCATGCCCGGCCTAATGATCTCTGATGTATGTGTTAAAATTACACAGTATTTATTTTCTACTGTCATGAGAAGCTGAGCTGATATGTGCACTATTGGATTATATATATATTAGGAAGTTACAGAAAAGTCTTCAATAAACCATCAAGTAGGTAACACTTCTCAGCTTTCCACCTAATGCGAACAGCTTGCAGACTTAAATACACGGTACAAAACAGCATCAGTTGATCTGAACTTTAGTTGTATGGATCAGAAGCTGCCAAGCTACATGATCCACCGGGTTTCACTTGCTGGTAAAACCCAGGATACTTGCCTGTTCTCCCAGAGGTAAGAGATCTGTGCTGCTACAAAGCTTAAAAGCAGACTCAAAGACAACTGCTATTTCCTTGTTAAAAATACGTATCCTGTTGTCCTCTAGAGCCATAGGAAAGACCTACTAATTAATTTGTATTTTTCTCCCCTTTTCTGGCCACAACTATTTTCTGTTGATTCTTACACAAGTCACGTAATTTTCCTCCACCTTCATAAATGCACTCCTTCCAATCTACTTACTAGCTCCTGCTTAGTAAGCAATATATATATTTAGGTTTTAAGTCATCACAATAGTCCCTCTCAAGCCCTTGTAATTCTAGCAAGAGAATCACTCATCTAATAATGTCAATTGAGGCATCAAAGCAACTCTATAAGCTCAAGTTAAAGCAAATGTCAGAAGTCATTAGCTCAAAATTACTCGTCTAAAAATAAATTTAAGAAAGCTAGAAAAATTTTGCCTTACTATTAGGGAAAACATATTCCACATTTCACATTGGGAATATCCAACAACAAACTAAGAAACATTCTCTGAAAAATCTAATAGGTAACATTTCAGGTAAATTTCAGAGTTGATTATTGGGAGGAAAAAAATAAAATCACAAATCTTATCAACAATAAGAAATAACAAAAGTTTGGGATACAGGTAAGTCATGAAGTTTTGCGATCTGTCTCCACCTCATTGGTGGAAGGCATTCAAATTAAGTATTTGAACAAGCATTTATAAATTTATCTCGAATCTGTAACTCACTCTTTTTGATCCACTTCAATTTTCTTGTCACTAGGCAGCATTTGGCTCCCTTTTTGATACATCATTCATCTATGAAAAATATGCTGTCATTACTGATACTGTATTTCTAATTCATATTAGGCTTCACTCTGAATTTCAGTATCTACTCAGTGTTTCAGGAGCCAATTATTTCTCCCTTTGTAATTTTATATGTAACTAGACCAAGTATTTGGAGTTGTAGCATTTTAATCTGGAAAGGTGCTGTTAGAAAGCATTTATTATTTGCTATGATCAATCATCAAATTGAGAGAGTAGGTTGAAACGACGAAGAGAAGGAACTTTTTCTGCAACCTATTGTTATCAGTTACATGACATGCATTTTTGCATAATACAAAAATTTTAAATTTAACCTAAAATATTTTATGCAGAGATTCTTTTTGACAAAGTAAAATAAAAACTTTAACCATAATCATTAGGCTGCATAGCCTAAAGAATTCTGGGCAAACAATTCCTGCTTATTTCAACCGAAATTAGACAACTAGCTTGTCAGGGGCATTTGAAACACTGAATAAGAGTTCATAAGCAGAAACATACTAAAATATTTCCTAATAAATACTTTCTCCAAAAAGGTGCTTAATCATGATGTACAGAGAAGTGGGATAACAGCCCCAGCCTAGTCACTGCAGTTTTTGCTCAGAAACGTTATACTGTCATTGTAATTTTGTATTTCATCAGCACATATGAGTTTAGCATGACATTTATAAAGAATTTCTACTAATGCAGTATTTTAAGTTAAAAAAAATAATTTGTTAACTTTGTAGAACAGCTACCTGTATGGAAATAAAATGCATGATTGCAAGAGACTTATTGCTAAGCGTTCCTTACATTGTTACACTCTTTAAATTGCCTCTCCATAAGTAAGGTGAGCTCTCCCAGAGAAGTAAAACCAGAGAGATCCTATTTACACAAGAACTGCCAATGAAGTAGCCAAAGAGCTGTGTTCTCAATTGTGCAGCACAAGAGGTCTTCTCTCCTCCCTACTTATCAGGAAGAGAAAAAAAAACAATTAAAAATTGGGAAGTTTTATGGGAAAAGATGAACATCTTTATCTCTGGTACACTAATGCATTTCATTTTGTGCCAGAGATAGGGTTCCTCTGTATATTCTCCTTCCCAATGTCCCATGGAATCACATTTAGAGAAGACTGCCACTGATATTTGGAGCTTAAAGATACTAGTGCAGCTGAACCCAAACTAGAAAATTATTGACTAAATTTAAAGAAATCCATCAATATTCACAAAATAAGATTCTTTATTTAGCACCACAATACTAATTTATCAAAATCCAAGGAATCTTTTCCTTCCAGCTAGCCCAGATTTTCTTTTGCTAGAAGTTCCAGTTTTACACAGTGAAGAATGGTGCAAAGCATCTGAAGGTAGGTTTGACCTCAAATACCACTTAAAGATTAAGTCACTGTTGCGCTGCTTTGTAAAGAACACTTTGCAGCCCTAGTAAGGAACTATACTAACTTCTCCAATATGTAAATGGCTAAGCAAAAATTTAAGTGGCTTCTTTCTTGCCAACTGGAAGGTATGCTAGCCTAAGAAAATGCTGCTGGCCTATCGATTGTATTTTGTGAAGGGATGCCAATTCTTAACGTGATGAAACAGTTACCTGCATTAGGAATGAAACTGCATAACAATGTAAACTAAGAGAACGACAAGCTAAACACACAGGATTCTTGAGCTGCTCTAAAAAAAGATGACTGCCCAATGAATGGTTTACAACAACAGAGTTTCTCATACACTACAGCTCTTTATTGGAGAAAGACTTAAAGATGCTCTTTCAGAGAAGCCTCTAATTGATCTCTGCTCACAAGTCTTCAACAATTTAGGAAAGATAAACTGAAATGTAGGAAGTGCAGAAAAAAAATATATCTCTTTCATCTTTGATGCCAGCATAGATAACAAATGCTGATTTCTAATTAGGAGTTTCCTTAGCAGCAGCTGGCTGACCATAGACTTTGGAATCACCAATAAGGAAAAACAACAAAGACAGATGCAACCTCCTGTAAGGTCAGCAGTCCACTGGCAATTATCCTTGAGAAGGGAATGGGAGTTTTCTTCAGCTCACAAAAAGGACAATTAAAGAAAAAACAAACATTACAAGAAGTGGACTTCTGAGATTTCCTTTAACAGATTTACAAGTCTGAACGACATTTAAATGTATATAGCAAGAAACAGCCTCTATGCCACTGTAGTGATCAAGGTAACCCTTCAGGCTAAACACTTACCTTTTCTGATAATACCACTCTATAGTCTTAACACCTAAATTAAAACTAAATAAGTAAAATCACAAAGTATTTCAGAAAAGAACAGAAACTGCTAATAAAATCTAGGGAAGAGAACCCCACAATACTCATGACTGCAGAAGGCACAAAGGCAATCTATTACTTCTTCCTGAGCTAGCAGAGAAAAGAGAATACAAAACTGCACAGAAGCAATGCAAAGACCTTAGAATTCTAGTCCTTAATACACTGTGCCACCTTCACTAGCAGCAAAAGATAACAACAGTCATTCCAGAAAGCCTTCAATAAACACTATAAGATGACACATTGCTGCTACAAAAAACCACAATTGCTACTATAATCAGATCAGGTGAAAATGCACAAAAATCTATAAATCTTCTTTGGAAAAAGGAAGGCTTTAGAAGAATACTTCTCTTTTCTAGAGTAAGCGAAGCATGGACTCCAAACCTGAATGAAGTCCACCACATTTGCCAGAGGAGGAAACCAACCACAAAGCAAGACTTCCAAAGCCTTACAAGAGGCAGGAAACTCCCAAGTACCACACTGAGGGGAGATTGGCAATATTCGAGAACAAAGTATTCATTTGCATAACAAATACAAAACATCCGAATAGTAAGCAGGCTTCACAAGCTTTGAACTAAGCAGTAACTCATTAAAGTTGTACTAAGAGTAATCTGTACATGGTGGCTATACAGTAATCCAAGAAACACTGAAATGAGGTTTCAGTAAGCAGCAGTTAACGCAAATGGCTTTATTTGTACTTTTTATGGACATTTTATTAGCTTAAATTCTAAGTGTTCATGTATCCAAATCACAAGCTATACTCCAGAATATCAAGGGAAAAAAAAAATAAAAATCTAAATTTAGGAGTTTTAAAGCTCAAAAGTTGTTTTCAGAACTCAATACACATCTATGCACTTCATTAATGCAGTTAACACATTCACAAGCACTTTCTGCCAGGAAGCAAAACAGGATGGCTGCTTTGTTCAGTGGCATATTAATGCCTAACATGGTTTAAGCTGACAGCTGTGTTACGTCTATGTTACTGGCCATTCAATTCAGCAAACTGGAAGGTTTACTACCTCTAAAAAAGGCTTTTAGAGTTTGCTGTGTTGGCAAACACAAATATGTCCCCATCAGAGACAGATGCCAGACTTTTAATAACACGACTGAGAATTTTCTGAACGCTACTCAACTACATTTATACTTTAGGCACGAAGGGATTCCTTTTCTCCACTTTCTGCTACTCGGAGGCTGAGAGAAACGTGCTTGCAAGATTATATTTCCCACAAAGGATTTTACAAAGATTTTTCTTCATTTGTGACATTTCAGAAAGATAAAAAATGAACACCCAATTACCACTAACTTACAGGACAAAACAATATTTATTCTTAAGTAGTATTTTACACTTTACCCTAATTACTGGGCAAGCTAATTATAGAAGGTTCATTGTAAGGGAAGTTTAAATTTAGAAAATACTGTGTTCAAAGCAACAAATAAGAAACTTCAACACACTAAAGACTAAAGAAAACATATCCGAATAAGACAAAGTGCAACCCATGCAATATTTTTCTTCTGCTTTTAAATTAACTCAAACTTAGCATAACCTCCTTTTGGTGATGCAGTAATGCAGACTGAGTCACTTTTCATGGTATGGAGGAGCAGAAAGCAATGACAGCAGCAAAGGCAGGCCTTGCAGTCTATCTGCTTAAAATTCACACCCTTTCACCTTGCGTGTGTGTGGAAGAAGTAAGTGGAACACAAAATCACTTCCACCTGGACCACTGCTTCTCTTTATCTGTTAAAGGCACATATATCACTCCCATCAGAGGCTTCATTTTGACACTGCCATCTTCTAGTTTGTCATACTGTTCGAGCATCTGGTTTCCCCCTGCAGGGCCAACTGGTAATATCAATCTTCCGCCAGGTTTTAACTGATCTATAAGCTAGAACACAACACAGAAATTAGAATGTAACCAGCCACTTCAGACAAGCTGGATCCAAAGTTTGTTACGTTAGATTAATAGCTTTGCCACAATTTATCTACTTACTATTATGGAGTAGATAACCAATTAGGAAAAATAAAAAATGCACTGAAAATAAGAGTATCACAACAACATGGTACAACAATGGGTATTACAGAAACATTCATGATAATTTTACATAATTCCAAAAGAAGGTAAAATAGTAATTGGATTAATTAGGTTGGCTGCAGTTTTAGTTTCTACATAAGAGGGGAAAAACACATAAATCACGGATTTTTTTTTTTTTATTTTTTTTTTAACAGCAGATTCAATCTTTTTAAACTGCCAGTTTTAACTGTTTAATGCTTATTATGCATCAGTACAGGCCCATTGTCTAACATTTTTGGGGTAACTCTCCCCTAGAGCCTTCAAGATAAAATTTGAGATTTGTGACTTTTTTGATTTATCTTCCTGGAATAATTTTAAGTTGTCTACAATACATTCACTACCCAACAGCTCCTCTTTCATTCTGTGAATGGAACAGCATTTTATGAAACTAGCCTAAAATATATGAACATGAATAAGATAAGTGATAAGTAACAGAGTATGTGAGACAAATGCTTGGATTTTTTTTTTTTTGCTTTCATAGATGAAGGTGGCGACTAATCACAGTAGTCTGAACCCCATGAAAATAATCTTAAGCCCTGTTACTGTTATAATTAAGAAACGTTTCGCTCATTAATAAGCTTCAAATTACCTTTTAATTGTCATCTGTCAATACTTTGCTGGGAACACACACACCCCCCACATCAAAATAAAGTAAAAAAAACCAAAAACAAAAAACAAAACCCACAATGGCCAGTGTCTGGAAATGTCTAGAGGTTTGAGGTGCTATAGACAAGTTAGACCTCAAAATTCAGATTTTAAAAAAACTTAACTGGTATCCAGCATATCAAAATTATGCTATATATTCCCATTCACCTGATGAAAGGAAGAGAAAAAAAATAAATCTTATCTGCAAAAAATGAACTTCATGTATGCGCAGTCTAAAGTCCCTCATTACTCTCTCAGCTTCTCTAGCAAGAACTGCCCTGTATCCACTCTCAAAGCTACGAACACATGGCATTGTCTGTATTTCCAGCTGAACATATCACTTTTTCAACAGGCTCAACACCTTGGAAACTGGGAAACAAATACTTAAATTTTGTAATTCAATGTTTGATGAAACCAAATTCATTTATTAAATAAAATGCTCCAGTTCATTGTTGAAGGAAAGCGTTATGCACAAGTCATTTTAATAAATGACTTTAATAAAAGACATTTTAATAAACATATTTTAATATGTTTATTTAGAGGAGAGTTACTGGAACATATAACTTTTGAAAACCAACAGGAAGCCCAGTTATAACAGAAACAAAAATCCCCACACCATAGAGTAATACCACCCTGCCCACTGATACTCCCAGCAGTGCAAGTCTACATATGTATGTATGTAAAATGTTCTTTACAGCTAAGAGATCACTGAATCACACACATAAAACATAGAGGCTTACTGCTTGGGGCACAACTGGTGCTGCAGCTCCTACATGAATCGCATCATAGGGAGCTTCTTCTGCATAGCCCATTCTTCCATCTCCCACTGCAAGAAAACACTTTTTTTTTTTATACATTTCCAAAAGGAGTGGAGAAAACAGCTGATCTGCTATATCTATAGGTAGATAAAAGGCTATCCTCAAATTTCAACTAAAATTCTGCTGAGCAGTAATAGCATGATGAAGTCAGTTTAAAAATATTAACACAACTGTAAAATAGATGCAATGAAACACCCTCAGAGGTACATACACACACTTATAAAAGATACAAAATAGCATTGAAGCACCTGAAATTACAAAGCATGGATTTATAACAAAAGTTCTTGGAGACACGTGGTCCACCCAGAAAAGATACTTAAGTAATTATGTGCCCTGCCATTCCAATTCAGGTGACTTTCCCCCTCATTTACCCTGTTGGAACATACGTTTTGCTTTGCCTTGCCTTCATGCACACCATTCCTAGGTATAATGCAAATCATAAGTCTAAAGCATTACATCTCAGAAATACATATCAGAAGACTCCAAAGGTAAGGAAAAGACAAAGCAAGTATTCACATAGACTATACACCTATCACTGTACTACCGGTTGGAATGACAGTACGTACCTACATTCATACATTAATGCAGTACCACACTGATCCCCACACATCCCCCTTTGCCAGCAGATCGGTGTCTCACTACCCTTCCTGCAGACAATTGCTGGAATAACACTGGTAATCAGGTCAGACCTGTGGCTAAAGCTCCAGGTGGCTGCTTGGAAGATATTAGGACTAATTAAGTTCTTCAGAGGGCTACCAATGCAGCTTCAGCTTTGCTGGAGAACTCATGGAGAAGCACCCTATCACTGATGTCTCACACCATTCCAGTTATGCAGGATGAAACGTGAACAGATTGAGGTTTCTAAGCCACTGAAGTGTCGCAAACTAAACTAGACCTTGAGATAAGTTTTGAAAGACAATGATGTGAATGTGGCATCCACAGTGTTTACAGGAAACCAATGGGAAATTCGGAGCAAGTTATGCAAGGGCTCTCTGGAGTTATTTAGGAACAAAAGTAGCGAATGGGGCTAAACCATCTATAAATCATAACTCACTGAGTGCAGAAGTCCCAGTGATCAGTCACGAAGAAAAAGCAAGGAGGCTAAAGAACATAGTCTTCTGCTCAGCACAAGTACTCATATGAGGTTTCCTATCTTCAGACTGAGCTTCAACTTCTGCGCAATCACTATTATCATAGGTTAATTAAAAGGCTGAATGAGTCAAAAGAAGTTTAAGCCATTGACAGAGGCTGAAAGATTGTCAACTTTTTGCTTTCCAACAACTCACAAGGCAGGAAAAATACATGGTGGCTACAGCAGGTTTCATTTTGACCCCAGTAACAGGGAGGGCCGCTTGGACAGTAACACTGCCCCTAAGTATCCAAGAGTGTATAGAAAGATCGGGACAGCTCCTTGAAACCATTAAAATTGGGGAGTTTGTCATCTTTCATATTAGGTCCTGAAATAAGACCCTGCAAGGACCTTCTACACCCAAAGCTTATGGACTATAAGAGAGCACATTTCCCCACTAGCTGAGAAGCCCCTTAAAACTCAGTGACTTCTTTCCTCATATCATCTGACCAGATGCCCAAACCACGACACCAGGACAAGCTCCAACCAAGGGCCACAGGCAGAAGCTGCCAAGCAAGAACTACCAATGCTTCAAGAGAACCCATGCCTATCGATCACCGATTCCACTAAGTCAGCTTTTATTACTGTTGTCAGTAATGAAGATGAAAGTTCCAGTATTTCCAGGACTTAATCTCTCTGACTCTGCCAAAGTGGGTTCTACTGGAACAACCATCTCAATGCAGTCAAGTATATAATTTATATTTGCTTATATCTTAGTAGCACTATAGACCTCCTTTAAAGAGGAAATAGTGATGTATTACTGTATCAAGCCACTGTTCCATCAGAGAAGGCAATGGAGAAAGACTTTATCTCAAACGTACAGATACTGCTTTTAATGATGTTAGTTACACAAGGTGACAGACCCTCATTCCCTAAGATGCAGTAGTAGGCATTAGAAGCAGTGATCTCCAGTACTGCTGGCAAAAGAAGAAGAGGTTGCTAAACCAAAGAAACAGCTGTGAAGGAAACTGCTGTTGTCTTCTGAAGAACACATGTATTCTGAGACTTAAATGCACCTTCTGCACTGTCTAGAGAAGTCTGAATGTGACTTCTGTGTATCTTATCACTTCACTGACAGTAGTAAAAAGGACATAAAACATCTAAATCTTTTGCTCTTAAAATCAACAGTCCAAGCCAAAGCTACCATCTTCAGAATCAGCATACCTCCACAAAACAGAACAAAACAAAAAAACCCAACAAAAAAAAAATCATGCTCCTTTACATGCATCAAGGACATCATGGCTCTTCCCTTTTAATATCCACAAAAATTCTCCTGGCTATAGCAGGCAGGTATATATCCACTCACAATGGGAACACACTTTTAAATATCCAGAAGACTTTAAAAAAAGTCAAGTCAGCATTCATACATTTAATGTGACACAAGTTATTATATTATTCAATGTCCAAGGGGAAACAGCAGCCCAAATTTTGAGCTTGTGCTTACATCCTGAATAACATCACCCATCCTACTCAGGTCTCCAGTTACATGCAGCCTGTTAACGAAGTAATCCTGGTGGTGGGTGGTGATGAGGCAGAAAGTAGCGTCAAGCCTTTCTGACACAAAAGCTTTTTTTGTAGCTTGTTTTTGAACCTAGACCTGATCTGCTGATCATGGTACTCAAGCCTTCAGCGTGTCTAGGCAGATCTGTTTCACACAGAGTTGTAGCATGAGCACAGAAACGGAAGAAAACTAGTTCACTGTGATTAGAATACCCTCATCCCCTCTGGCTATGCCTGCATCAGCAAATGATGCAGTACAATAGAAGTAGATCTGTACAGCAAAAGAGTTTTTGCTGAGAACCTGATGTCCATGCAACATATGCATTTCAAAATGATCACACTGGTCTAGTTCTAGTCTTTTTGGCTTAATATCCATTAACATATCAAACACATTTGGCTGCTTCTCAGAGCACATAATCCAGTCTAGTTTAACCCAAAAGGAATCAAAGTGTGTGCTCTCCAGGAGTACGCTCATGTGAGCCAAAATGTGGTAAGTGGAAGCGGTTGAGAGATTGACCTCAAAGGCCCCCTCCTGATTTAAAGAAAAAACAAAACAAAAAACAAACCACACACACACACAGAGCGACCCCCCCCAACAAACTAATATAGACATAGCCTTAGTATACCTACTCCCAAGTTCTCGGTGCAGCTCTATTACTAAGACACCCTAAAATAATGCTGATGCTTCTGAAATGCAGTTATGGCATATCTGAGGCATGACAAAGCAATGGAGAATGTTTGAAGCATACTTGTGAAAAGCCAGCAACTGTCATACAGTCCCCATCACCAATCAGCCCTGGGGTTTCAGGGTTTTTCTTGTTTGTGTGTTGGGGAGGGGGGTGTTTGGGGTTTTTTTTTTGTTTGTTTTGTTTTAAAAAATAGCTCTGTCGGGATTCTAGCTCCACATCGAAAAGCTCCCAGGAATCCAGCACAGTTGAAACATTCTTCTTCTCCACCTAATTCACAAAAGTGCTGCTCATCCATCTGTACTTTTTTAAGATGTACCTCACAACAAAACTATTCAGAAGCCTCTTAGTCACTCTGCTACACAGTCAAACATAATAGAGATTATGATGTTTACTCAGAATTCTAGACACCCAAGAGCATCAGAGTTTGTTTCAGGTATAACCAGAAGCATAAGTCCAAATTGCTCTCATACAGCAACAGTGGAAATTATTGCCCTCTCCAGCCCCAACAGTCTCGGTATAACTCCTTTTCCAGCAAAGCTTAAGGCCTAAGTGTTCTCAGTGAGTGACACTGCATTTTATACACTTGTACAAGTACATTGTGTTGATTGGCTTATTTTAAAAAGATTTAGAAAACTCCCTCATTCACAAAAAAAGCTGAAGAATCAAAATGGTGATTAAGGTAAGAGTCAGACATCACATAACAATAATTTTTCGAAGCGCTATTGTTAGAAGCCTCAAAATAATCCAGACTTTCAACTTCTTTTTGAACTTAACGAATAGAATGATAGTGAAGGGAATGTCTTCCCTCTTGCCAGCTTTGCAACTCTAACAAACAAAAAACAAAAACCCCAAACTTTTTGTTTTCAGTCAGAAAACCCAATTCATTGTCCTAGTATAATTTTTGCATTATTTCCTCTCAGTAACTCTGACTGAATGAAAGTAGTCTGGTGTCAGTTAATCCCTTCCCTAACATACAAATACTGTTAATTTTAAAAACAAGTGAAATAAACTTCAGTGATGCATACTGCCAATCTAGTACTTTTTCCACTCAACTCTTTGTGTGCAGCTTTCTCAATTACTCTATCAGAAGCATGAAGGCTTTGTTAAGATGCACAAGTTTAGATGACAGTACATTTAATTCAAGAAAAGTTGTGCATTCAAACACAATTTTAAATAGCAAATTTAACATGACAGACCTTCAGCACGTAAAATATTTTCACCGGAAAACACTTCCCTATTAAGCTTCTCAAACAGAATTATTACATATTCCTTAAGATTACCGGAAGTCATATTCTCAAAACTGTGTGAAGACTATATTTTTCAAAGGTCTAAAGCCGACTTGGATTTTAAAAATTTCATTTGGCTCTCTTTCTTTGGTTTAACTTCTTAAATCAGAATTTTTAATCACATCCAATTCCAGTCATTTTCAACCAGCTGCTAGAAAGAATATCAGTTTAATTAGTAAGTATATCAGTCTGATGCTCACCAATCAGTTTCACTCTTCCTGAAGACAGCAATGTGGGATCATCTTTTTTGACATTATTTATTGAGTCATCTACTAGTTCTTTGATATGATCAATTCCTACAACTTGTCCTTTGGGACCAACCTGGAATAAAAATATACAGTTGAATAATTTCTGCTAGTTTTGATTTATTTATAGAATGAGTATTTCTATCTCCTGAGCCCATTTCTCTAAAATAAAAACAAAACCAGTAAAGTGGTAGTATATTTTCCCAATGTTATTAAAACTACTGCTTGGAATGACACATCCTGACTGCTAGAAGCAACTGGTAATTCAAGTTTGTCAGTACAGTCTTATGAACGCTTGTTACAGCCATCTTTTTGAGATGTGATTCAGTTAAGTTATACTATTAGTGGAGATTTCTTCCCTGAATTTTTAGAAGTTGAATTTGATCATAGGTGTTTGCGTTTCCTGCAATAAAAAGTAACTTCAAGGACAAATACTAGAACTAATCTCCTTTCATGTTGAATAAACTTACTTAAAGATTAAGGGCTTTCTAGAGAAGACCTTACTTCAAGGAAAACAGTAAATAAAGCATTTTATGCTAAGCATCTCAAGAGTCCTATTCTTTCAGAAATAAATGCAGCAATTAACAGTCAAGGACAAAACACCTTCCACCTACCCTTGCAATCATTAATCTACTTTCAGGTTCACAGCTCTCTTCCACAGGAAGAGTGGAACTTTTGAGGGCTCATAACTCACAAAAGGTCACAAGAGATCTGTGTATTCTGAGGGGAAAAAAGGGCTACTGTATCTTATATTTCAATGTTGCTAAGACATGGAAAATTAATAACTGGTTATTGATACCACGGCGATTTTTTTTTCTGTTTTATTATGGACAAGTCCTATGTTAAAAATCATCAAAAGAGCAGTGTTATTTCTTCTTTTTCAAGTGGAAGACCACAAGTCTAGTCTTTGAAATAGAGCAAGACACATGCCAAGTTTTCACTACGACAATCACAGGTTGCTATTTGGAGGAATGCCCAACAGTCAGTTGTACCAGAAGCCGGCAAGAGATCCACTGTAGTCCAACAAAGGGTAACGTCACAGAAATTAAAATTTAGCAAAATGGACATAGCATGAAATAGCCTGATATAAAAGTAAGTGAACCTCCTGCTGCATGTCACAGTCCCTTAGGCTACTTCTGAGTCCCCAATTACCTCTGTCTATTACTCTGGAACTTTGAAGTGTGTGCAATTGAAACAATAGCAAAATTACACAGTTTTTGGTATCTCCATGATCTGTTTGGAATAAAAAAAAATATACCCCGCTCTTTTTATAATTCCAGTACCTACAGGATGAAAACTACAATTCATTTAACTTGCCAGCAATCTTTAAAAGCGAATAAATTTATTTAAGTTTGTATGCTATGTAGATAAGTTTATCACAACAGTTTAACACAAAAACACAAACAAAACAAAACAAAAAATCTAAAGATGCTTTACTAGTCTAAGTAAACATAGAGCTATCCCAGAAGTACCACAAATGAGATTATCATCATAGGAGTAACGCTGTCATGGCATCAACGTGCACTCAGGCACTCGTGCCACAAATGGGAGCTATTCATTCTAGATCTCAAGTAGACTGAGAAACAATATCCACATGATCCAGTAAGCACGTCCCCAACTGAATTTTGATAGCAAAACACTTTACCATCATTCCCCATAATACTTTCTTTCAAGCTTTTGTTACTGTTAGAAATAACTTTACAAAGAAAGGAAGTCAGAGCAGTACATGTTGTGGTATCTGTATTCATTCAAGTGGATGAAGCAAGATCGATATTGCACAGAAGTAATGCTATCAAACAGAACAAAAGCAGTTATCCAACATTTCACAAAACACATGTCTGTAAGGCATTCCACAGCATAGCACCAAGGAGAATTCAGAAGAGGAACTTGACATTCATATGGCAATAAAAAGATAGTGTGATGAACCTCAGCAAAATTGGAAAGAGATTTCCTTTTTTGTGGTAATTCTGACTTTTCTGCAGATGTTTTCAGCTTTTCTTATATAGCTGTTTTAAAAGAAAAAAGGGCACAACCACATCTTATCAAAAATGGCTATTCCTCTATGCATTCATAACTTTTTAGTGAGAAATATGCTTAACTTTGACCAAAGTTTTAGTGTTTGTAGGACTGGAGTTCCCACACATGCTACCAGTACTTGATTATTGACTACAAAGTTAGGCTAAAAACTAAAAATAGGGAGAATGTTGAATAAGTGACATTTAAGATTTCCTCTAAACTGCAGTTTGGTTAACTTAAACTATAATTTTTAATTTTTTTTTTAATTTTGCAGCTAGCACTTAAAAAATCTAAATACTTTTGCTAGTGCATTGCCTAATCCTAAATGTTCTTTTCTTAACACAGGAAACCAGAAGTGATTGCAGACTTGACAGATCCATACTTGAAAACAGAAAACTAAGTAGCAAAACACCCATGTGAGAATTTATCATACGCATCACCATATTCCAAATTCACTTCGCAGAAAGACAAAAAAAAAATAAAATCTAGTTGGCAGTTTAATGAAGCTCTCTGATAGTTATAAAGCAATGATAAAGCCCTGGAATAGAGAAGGAAGAACTGATTATGTTCCACTCCACAAATTAGTCTAATGGTACTGTAGTTACAACCATCATAAAACAAGTTTTTTCGTCTTCTTTTTTCCTGATGTAAGATATGGCGGAACCACAGGGAATTCCCTACATACAGGCTGAACAACTCAGAGATTAAATTACTTGGAGAAGATGTAAAAAGGATATAAATTAGTATCTAACTTAGAAAAGATTAAATGGATACTTATAGTGATGCTCATGCAATACAGTAACAAGAAAATAAGGTTAAATTCAAAGACAATTTATATAAATACAATATATTTTCCTGTGGAAGCAGGATTCTTTTAGGTCTTACTAAGCTGTTGTCATAACATGAAGACATGACAATTGATCACAATGAGAACATTCATAGCCACACAAGATAATGTAAAAATTGGGCTGGACAAACACACACCTCCTTCCTTCAAGCTAAAAAGCAACCACCAAAATGAAATCAAGGAAAAAAAAACAAACTTCCCCTCTAGGCAGTTTCTTCACCATCACATGATTTCCTGGACCCTTTAACTCATCCATCTAGTATCATCTAGGGTAAGAAACGGGTACTAATCACACCCAGGAGAGTAAATTATTTTCTGTATAACCTACATCAGTCCAGTGTACGAAGGATGCTTCCCCCCCAACTTTAATTCAGAGTTACTCTGCTACAGTTCAAACACTTCTGATGGTCAAGTGATTAAACTAAGTATCTCACCATTCGCGAAAAGCATGCTGTAAGGATTCCACTTCCAGATCCTACATCAAGTGCTTTGGCTCCTTCATATAACTGCTCAGACAGAAGTTCAAGAGCATATGCATGCTAAGAGAAGACAGACATAAAATTTCAAAATATTTTAAGTGTTTATTTTACCCAATATATGTTCGTTTCTTCAGTGAATTTTGGCAATGCACTGAGGATTCGTATAAGAAGTTTCAGAATTATTTTCTGTGTTGTGGTTACAAAAAAAAGCAGGGGGGTTGGAAAGGTTCTCTGGAAATCCTGTGGTCCAACCCTTTTTCAACACAGACGCAATTTAAATTAGGCTCCTTAGAATCCTGTCCAGTCAGCTGCTTTGCACATCAAAGAATAGAATTTCAACAATCTGTGAAACATGTTCCAGTGCTTAACTACCCTCAACGGGATTTTTTTTTCACCCTAGCAACTAATTAGAATTTCCCTTGTTGCATTCTTTTGTCCACTACCCCTCATCCTATGACTGTACATCTCCAAGAAAAGTCTGGCTCAATCTTCTCTGTGCCCTCACACTAGGCAGTTCACAACAGCATCACTGCTATCAACTGTTAATTAGATTTGCTAGAATAAATATTTTATTTCAGAAGGATTTGGATTTTTACTAAATCACCTATACTAATCACGTAAGTTTAAAGCTTACCATATGCGGAGCACTGATTGTTGCTTGGAAACCTGTAAAACAAGAGAATGGAAGAACATGTTGATCGTTGTTTAGACAGCAACCTTATGATATTTATTACCTTGACTGTATAATGCGACACCTTAACTGTCACCCTCATTCAGGGCACTACACCCACCCACCCCAATGGTTACATAGGTACTCTTCCTGCAGAAGTGCATTGAGGTACATCATCTGAAAGTTATGCCATGTCAGGTCTGGACAGGAAAAAAAACAAACAAAAAATTCTATCCTTGACCTTAGTTACAACCTCCATTTTGCCACTATATTGCCTTAACTTGATTAAGTATGTTGAATTCAGAAGAGTAATGTCTCCCAGAATAACAAAAAGCCTTTTTCACTCGGTCCCTATGTAAAAACCTGGATTTGTTGAGTTTGATGTGGTGGGGACCACAGAACTTCTGGAGACAATAACCTCATCTATTTTGCAAACAGCACACACCTATGAGAAAACATGGAAGAACACTCACCAATCTTTGTTTCTGTGGAGATACGTAAGCTTTTGAGTATGCATCTTAAAAGATTTTTGAATTTTCCTATACAACTAATAAAATACCACTACAATTCATAGTTCTCACCACCCACTATTAAAGAAAAAAAAAAATCAAGAAAAAAATAAATTAGCACTTTTACGTAATTCATTCTCCTGCCTTGGAAAGATAAAACTGGGATCTGGATGGGAAACAAATGTCCTATCAGCGGAGGTTCCCATTTAAAGCCTATTTTCATATTAAAAAAAAAAAACTCACATAAAAGTTTAAGGAACTCTGCATCGATCAACTGAATAATTTCTGTAGAGAAAGACTGCTTCTGACATAAACCGGATACAAATGATTTTTCAGTATTTAAACATCAGCTGCACCACCATAAATCACTGTGGTTTAATAAATACATATCTACATGTATTAATAAGGACTAAAAGACAACCATCTACTTGACGTATCCAAATATGCCAATTGCATTCCATACAAATTGAAGCTTAGTTAAAAGGTGTTGAATAAACTGATAAAGAACTAATCACACTTCCAAATTTTAAAAATTATGTTTACATTCTTGACATATGACAAAGGCAGTCACAGTTATGCAAATTAGAACAATCTCAATCATTTTTACAAGATGCTCTTACCTATAGACTGTGGAGAATCCATATAAGGGTTGTATTTTGCATAGTGGCAACGGTCTGTAGCCAGCATTACTTCAAATACCTTGTCTGATTTGATTATTCCATTTTCTGTAAATAAACAAATAAATAAATAAAATTGAACGCATTGTTTCTCTTCTGCAATGCAAAAGCACGTGAAATACATTAATATATTCCTAATATTATGAGAAATCATGCTACTTACCCTAACACACTAACCCTCATCATGCTAGAATTTCAGCTGTCGTCACAGATCAAACAATGCTTAAGCCACTGAACTTTGAACAAGACTTTTTCAGCAATTACAGATGCTTTTCTGAAACAATAGATACCATTTGCAAAGATCTATCCCCTAGAAAAACTCAACTTCATGTACACCTTTGATATTTCTGAAAATATAGTCAGTAAGAAACTGATATTACTCTACACACCAAACAAGATATACTTCACATTTCTATGAAGCTATAGAAGTGAGTAATTATTGAAAAATATACAAAAGCAGGTTAGAAATGTGAAGCTGCAACATCCTTGCTCAGTACTTTATTTTCAAGATCTGTTTCTTTCTCATGTTGGCAAAGGAAAAAAATCCTTTTGTAAAGAAACTCCTACAGAATCAGAATTCCTATGCTGGAGCAGACTGTGGTCAAAGAGTTTTTATTTCAAAACACTTTGAATCTCTGCTCACTTTTCAAAATAAAACGTAAATGCCCATGCATGTAAAACATCAGAAGCACTGTGCAGTGCAGCCATTTTTTCTTGCAATTGTATTGAAGTTTAACATTGATAATCCTTTTTTTAAAGTTCTGAAGAGACATTTATAAGTAACAGAAAACTTTATAAAACAAATGGAAGAAACTAATTAGTCACTTGCTTTAAAAGATACAGTATAAACTACAAATAATTGAAATTCCAACAATGGATCGCTTCATTGAACTACTTTAAACAAGGAGAATTTATTTGGAAAATTATACTTAAAAGGAAAAAAAAACCCACATATAATTTGACTAGTTTCAAAATTTAACCCAAAATGCAGTAACATAAAAATCAGATTAAGAAGTTTTTGTAAGATTGTCCTAACTGAAGTCGCACCACTGTTTTTTTTAAAATACTACCAACATTAACACACCTGGGCTAACTTCTGCAGAGGCTTCCCTGACTCTTTACAGTGTGCTCCCAACTACTCTTATCAATCATAGGATTCTCTTTCTTTTTTTTCCTTATCTACTATCTGTTTCCAGGATTTAATTATCTTATATAACAGAAGCTTGAATTCAGAGAGCAAAATAACCCCTCCAAAACATTTTGCTTTTTGGTCTGAAGATAAAGTATCAAATAGAACTGCAATGGGAATACACTAGCAAATTATTATGGAAAAGAAAAAAGAATATTTTTTAAAAAGAATTGTTTAGAATTATTTCCACACCTGATAAGTCCCAGAAAAACGCATACTCCCCTCACAGACCACACACATTACATGTATCCTGTGCTTTGACTTCATTTGGAATTGTATAGTACAGTCACAGTTAGAGGAAACTCCTCATTTCAATGCAAGTTTTTTTCTGAGACAGCAGGCATTTGTAGCAGTTCCTAAGTTAACTTACTGAGCAATATAAGATAGTAAAAGGGAAAAAAAGAAAAAAAAGATTGTTTTCCCTGACCACTTGGAATTAGTGGTATATCAGTTCCATGAAGAAACCATAGAAACAAACAAACGGTCAAAAAAAACAACCCCAAAATTTTCCTGTTAGATTCTCATTAGGTATCACTAAGAAATTAGTATCTCTAAAATAAATGTACTTAAAAAAAAAAAGGAGAGGCAGAAGAATAAGCAAAGCTGATTATAACAGGAGTGAAAAGATAAAGGTTCTGAGTGACAGAAGGGAGGTCAAAAAGCAGCAGCTGAGAAGTACTCAGGAAAGATCTAAAATAGTGATTTATTCCTTAAGACTGTGTATTGTGCAGATAGATGGATACATTGTAGAAGCTATAGGCAGCCATCTGCTCTTTCCTTTTGTGCCTTAGGGAAAAAAGCACGCAGAGAATACACAGATCAAGCTTCCAGTTTGAAAGAGCAACTGCAGGGCCCTATGGTAAGGCCGAGAACCTCCCCTAGTTTTCAGGGGACCTCCTCTGTACTGCTGTGACTGCAGGCTTCTTTCAAACCTCTTCTTTCACACTACTCTACTCCTGTCATCTATCTACTTGGAGTACCAGTAAGTAGATTCACCTCCCAGCATTTACAAGTTTTATTCTGTCTTCATTCTATTACTTTACTTATATATTTTACCCACTCTTCCCCCAACTTGTTTAATCAGAGTGTAAGAACACCATGGCAGAGATTATTTGTGGATGTCTGTGCAAAACAAAGCACAAAACTTTGTTTCAGCCAAAGCACCTGTAACTTTATCAAGTATGATGCTTACACTGACAGGCAAATGACCCCCAAAAATTGGAAACAATAGCTACTAATATTCTATGTATCCTGAGCAATCAGGATGCTCTCATTCAGCAGACACTCCTGAGATTTGCTGAATGCTGTACTCTTTGATCAGTGTCATCTTTTTAATCAGTAAATGAGAAGTTAAGCAAGTTACTCGTATTCAGTCCCCAGCGGAACCAGTGGGAGAAGCTGGATCTTATGTCTCAGCCATGTACTTCAATTATTGAATAATGCTCCTACTTCATAAAAAATACACCTCTCAGCTATGAATGTGGAATTACAGGGCATCACATTATCCCCCCATAGATTAAGTCTGCTTTCCAAATTTGCTTATTATACAATGGAGAAAACCAGAGTCAAAAAAAGAAAAAAAAAAAAAGGAACTCTTAGAATACTAGTGCTATAGTGGTCCTAAGTAAAATCAACAAATTTTACGTGGGAATTAAGAAAGGCAATCAAGCCCTAAACATAAAGTCAACATTGACTTTGTAGTAATTTTTTCTGCATTAGTAACAGAATTGTTCTCAGTCTCATGATTGAAAGTAGAGAAACACAGCAACTGCAAGGTACCGAACTCCAATTAAAGTCCTTTCCTTCCTGCAGCCATCAGTCCCAAGATGACCAACTGCCAGGATCTTAATTCTGTCTCAAACAAGTCTCTGTCAGATTCTGAACTGAAGTCCAGAGAACAATTATATCCCCTGAAAGAGACAATAATAAGAGTTTATATTGCAAAGATGACATTCTAATTTCATGCCATCTCTAAGTGCCGAAGAAATAATTTATTGTTGATTGTCGTGTTAATAAAATGCTAATGAAAACATTTTCTAAAAAGGAAGCTATATATCACAAGAAAATAATTCACAACTAAATATATATAAGTCAGTTATCTTTTCCAAAGATAACCTGCACAGAAGACTCTCCTTGAGAAGACTGATGGGTTTCAAGATTCTGATAATCAGTAGTGCAAACAAATCAGATATTAAATTATGAAGTGTTTACAAGCAAAAGCTAATACACAAACACACTAGCTTACAGCTTAAAAATCAAAAGTAAACTCTGTTTATTAGAGTTACATCAGCACAATTCCTAAGCTTCAAAGGGCTGAAGCTGAAAAGTAACCACTTAAGAGTAGAACATGGCCTGAGGAGTTCAAGAGTTACTCTGTGCAGAGGCTGTGGCAACGACAACTTGACATAATTGGAGCATGTTTTGAAAACTCACTCTGGTCTGCTTCTTTTCCACAAATAACACCATGAAAACAGGAAAAGAGCTCACAGAACAGTCCTTGGATTTGAAGGTGGAAATATACCACTGTTAAATGCAACCTGGGAAACCGGGCAGTTGGCTGTCAGAGCAAGGAAAAAAGAGCTAAAGTAAGGAAAAAGAGCTAAAGTCTGAAAAGACACCATGGACTCACAACAAGTAAACAACCTATCTTTTTATTTAACAATAAATACATTACTGAAGTGCTTATCTTTCAAAGAACTGCCTACAACACTGATGGTATCCTGACTGTTGATGTAACAAGTTTCCAACCAAACCATAAAATACTAGCAGTCAACACTTACACCAACACTAGCTTCCAGATCAGAAAAAGGATGTCTCATTGCCACATGACAAAATTCAGCACACAAGCTTACTATACAAACTATAAACAGCTACTCAAACACCTCCTGTTGCTGGCTTCACATAAACAAAATGCTCATGCAGATCCCAAAGCCATTTACTGTGGGACTGTTTCAGCATCCACATAGTTCTGTTTCTCACCAGAGTACTTTCTCCATAATCAACCACTGCAGAGTACTTCACTTATGGAAATGACTTTTCAGTAAAACAGTGATATTTTTACATCATACAGAGGTCTTAAAGCATGATGCACAGCACGTACAACAGCTCTATATTACAAAAGATTAAATCAAGTAGACTAAAATTGCTTAAATGACAAGTAACACTTGCCAGATGACTCCATCTGACCCACACAAACCAGCTAGAAACTTTCAAGAGGAAAGTGGGCTGGAACAGAACCACATCTTGATTTTCAAGCAATGTGAAGTCAGTTGGTTTTAAGCAGCTGATCAACTGATGTTTTTAAGGTCAGGGTCTTTTTGTGTGGGGAGAGGAAGGAAAAAAGATGGGAAAGAAAGCAATCCAGTTAATAGAATTTTATTTAAGTAACAAGCATAGTAAGACTTCACTGTAAACTGTGAACACAAAGAAAGTCCTTTGAACAAGAAGTGGTGGATCAGCATCCCAAGATCCAATAAAGGACACTTGACCCCAAAACATACAAAGTTCTTTGTGCTAAAGAAACTGAAAGTAGGTGTTGGCAAACAAGTGATTTTTAAACAACTCATACATACAAACCTCGTGTGCTTTCCTGATAATTTAAGAGTATCTGCCTCAAACATTCAGCTGCATGCCTGTTATCGCTATGATTTTGATTCACAGTAATACGTTATTCAAAAAGAACGTTGCATACAGCTAACTGGAAGGGATCGGTTGACAGTCTGTCATTTAGACACATGACAGAAAGACTGAGGAAAGTAAGGTCCATCAGAACTAATCTTAGAGACCAGAAATTAAACACAAAGATTGAATCCCATGAAAATCCCAGAGAGGCAGAAATTAAAAAAAAAAAATAGTATCTTAAAATATTAAATTAGCATCTGAATGCTACTCAAAACATGCAGAGGTAAGCCCACATGGAACCAAAAAGCCAGGTTCAACATAACAAACTAGTATACAGTTAAATACAAACTTACCTTCCAAAATTTTACTTCTACTTTATGGGAGTACTCCTTCCCTATTTAATAACGACCACCTTCACAAACAACCTGTCCATTTTCATATAAGAGATAAGAGCACTCTATTCATCTTCATGGATCTGCAAGTCTGCAGATAACTAATTTAGACCTATTTAACCACAGCTGTATAGCTCCCTCATACTGTAGGCCAGTACTGCAAAGTTGGTATTAACCATTTTCTTCTCCGGGGGTGGAGAAAGGTATACTAGTTCTTTGCTCATAGTCCTATAGTGCATTATCTTTATCACAAAAGCTGTCCATAACACACTCACATTTATTGAAACGGTTATGATGATTTTGTCTAAATTCGTATCAGCAGCTGACCAAAGAAACTTTGCAGAGTACATGAAAGAAGAAAGTGACTTTAAGGTTGGCTTCATCCTGCAAGAACACAGAACTGCACTGTCCAATAAACTTTAATGCCTGTGTACAGATGAGGAAGACTTCACCTCTGAGCACACCTTGATTCCTCTACATTTGAGAGGACTGAGCTTCACTTAAAAAAATCACACTGCATGTCAAAACTTATGAGTTCAATGGAGGTAAGAGTTCAAGTGACAACAACCACCAGTAATAACTAAAAAACATTGCAGAGGGTAAGATAAACTTAGCTGAATAGGAGACAGAGATAAGCAACTCTCCTCACAGTAAGGCTTGAGGCAAGACTACTTCAATAGCTTTAGCAGATCTTTAAAGAAAAGCAGATGCTGCGCATCTTACACCTTACTGAGCAGATCCCATGCAACCACTTTGCTGCTCTGTTTTTCAGAAAAGCCAATGCAAGACCAGCAGCCAGACCACATGAACAGTCTGTTACGAAGAAGGTTTCATTAAAACGGGTGCTAGTACTATGCGAAAGCTGAGGAAGATCTAAAGATCAGTGAACATGACCCTGACTCTTAGGATAAAATGACAGAAAGCTGTCATACTAGCAGAAATAAGGAAGGATTTCTAAAGTTATATTTGACTGTCCATTTCTTTTAGATTTTGACAGTGCAAGCATTTAAAACTATCTCATGCTCAAGTCCAATGTTGCAGTATTCAGATTCTGAAGTCTTAAAACGTAACTCACAAGTCAACCAATCCAGGAAAGACATCATTCCAAAAACTTACTGATCTCAAGCTCTGAAAGAGTTTACTCCATTTTTGCCAAAATTTGTTTAATTTAAATTAAATTTTTAAAAATGAGTAAAATGGACCTCATCTTACAACAGTCTTCAGAATTTTTTTTCCTTAAAAAAAGTATTATCATAAATTATAATCATAAAACAAAAACATGACTTTGAGGTATTACATTCATAGAAACATTCATTCATTTCTTTCCAAGCTTACCAATAGCTCTTAATACTACATCAGAATATGGTACAGAAAGAAACAGTAGCATTAAAAGAAAAGCTTGGAGATACATTGAAACTAAAACATAGAGAGTCCCTCTTTCTAACATGCCCACAAGCAACAGTAATCACCTGTAAGGGACAGCTTTGCAAAATTATTTCCATGTTACTATGGATTATTAGGCAGCTTCAGACTACCAGAAAAAAAAAAATAGTATTATGCCATTAAACCCCATCAGAGACACAAAAGAAAAAAAAAAAAGAAGAAACATTTTTAAATTAAAATGACTGATTATAAAGTGCTGTGATATAAATAAGCAGCTAAAAACACGGTCTCTTTTTCTTCCTGGATGACTGAGGACATGGACTTTGTCGCATTGAATTTTGGGGTTGATGTGGGTAAGAATAAATATATTTCTAATGTTACGTTGACACCTTGTCTAACATTAAGTGAAAAAAATCAATGCCAAAAACAAAGAACCAAGTTAAGAACACAATCCTAATTTACACACAGATAAAATGTGCTGAATGTTTTTAAAGTTATTTTTATTTTCTGTTAACATTTGTTATTTTCTGGGATGTTAAGTTGTCTTGATTTACTTGAAAGCCTCCCTCTTAGAAGGTCAAGGGTATAGAAATTCCTTCAAAGCATTTCACCGACATGGGGAAATCACCAATATTTAAATCACTAACAAAAAGAAAAGTCTTGTGGCAACTTTTTTAGCCAGTTATTCAAATTACTTGCTAACAAATTAAAAAAAAACCTCAATGCTCCCAAAAAAATAGCATCACAGATTTCAGCTCTATGCCACCTGAGACATTACCTAAGTTTTAGGAAATTCAGATGTTCTTAAACTAACCTATCACTGGATGTGTTAATTTTTAATTAAAAAGTATAGTTCAATTTTCAACTGTTTCACTATCCAGCCATGAGTTACAGCACTTAGTCACTCAAGCTTCAATACAACATACATGTTGAAAAGTGTGTTCACTGAATGCAGACAACAGGCAGCATAACTGCTTGTATAGTGGAGGTACTAAATTTGGGTTAAGTGGTTTTTATTGATGTGATTTTCCATTGCTATTTCCCTTCTTCATGTTCATCCAAGTTACATTACTTTTCCTTGAGCAAAATTAGCCAGATGTAGAAGCGATTTGGATAAACCAAGGAAAGTGAGACAGCAGGAAGAAAAACAAAACCCATGTTTAGTTCTTGCTGAACCTAGCTTGGGTTTAGCAAAGCCATATTCAATGCCTTCATATTCATGGCAGTTCCCAGAGAGATTTGTCCTCAGCAACGAGAAACCCGCAATAAAGGCACGGATTCATTGTAGATAAGCCTTCACCATGATGAAACTTGCCAAGATGTCATTTTTAATTATTTAACATCTAAATAATAAAACGCTCAGAGAAATATCTTTAGCGTGTCTACGAACAGAATCCACAAAGCCTGACAATACTTGAATATATACTGATTTGGAACACCATTCGCACTGAAAAATTAGGAATCTGGTCTCAAGTGAGGCACAAAATTCTATGGAATTTGTGGTACCTCATAAATTACAATTGCTAACTTTTGTGATACAAGTTTATTAGATGAGGAAGAGAAAAGAGCGTAGCAGCAAACAAGCCCACAGATGGTTAACAACATTATGCAGCACTTTAGCCACAGTCCAGTTAATTCACCTTCACTTTCACCTGGAAACATGGTTTCAAATGCATGTATACATGGTTGTAACACCATTGGCACAACATGATCAGAGAAATAAGCAAAGATAGATTGTCATACAGCAGCATACCATATCGACTGGAGGAGACAGGGAGAGGTGCGATAAGGAAACTTAATTAACTTTGATGAACTGTGAATTGGATAGGGACCAATTTTTCAGTTCTGCAGGTGGGGAAGCAAAGCTGATTTCTAAGATGCTGGTGTGTAAAGTAACAGGACTTGGCAAGAGCCCAAGTATGAAAGACAGAAGGAGATCAAAATGACCCAATTGTGAGATGAGAGAACAGTGGATAACTGAAGATAAAGACAGGGGAAAAAAAGCTGCAGACTTAGAATCCAAAGATCTTAAACCAGGCAAGATAACAGTAAATAAACAGCCAATTACCCAGTCTTTTCCTGCTTTCTCAGCATCCCTATACAGTAAGTTATAAGAAAAAGAAATTCCAGTCACAGTTATGTATTTAAACTTCGTCAATTATTTCTACAGCTAGTATGATTTCTAACCTGCATCTAGATAGCTTCCTAGAAGTGTTGTCTGCTAAAAGATCTTCATTTAAATATTTTTAAGGGGAAAGTTTGATCAAGTAAGTTTTAAGGCACGTGTTCAACTATTTTCAGTTAGGAAGAAGTGAAAATTGAAATAATTACTCTGTAAAGATGAAAAGCATTTTTTTAAATAGCTCTAATGCTGCAAGAATCAAACATTCAAAGAAAAAAACAAACTTTTTTTTTAAAAATGAGAAGTAGTTTTCAAGAATCGCTGGAAAACAAAGCAGCTGAATACCTCATGGAAACAGCACATTCAAGGACAGCATTTTTGTTATGAAGAGTGGATTTTAAGCAAGTTTATTTTGTATACGTCACAAATCATGCATCTATGATGCCTCAAATTAATGGTGCAAGAACATGTTTACAATGCAACAAGCAGCTAAAAATCAAAACAACCAAAGAGTCATGTAACATTCTTCAGTCACTTGTCTCTTAAGTATGCACTGAAAGATATGCAGAGTTCCAGGGCCCTCTTCGTTAGTTGTCCCTTTTAAGACACAAAGTAAAGATAAGACTTGTAAAGAATACTTGCCTAAATCCGCATGCAAATACACAAAAGTGCTTACCACTGCTCTAACACAATGATTGTTTCCTTTATAGAAGCTTAATTCTATAGTTAAGGCAACAATGAAATGAGAATATGTTAATATAGTTTCATGAAATTAGAGCACTTTATTGCCACAAAACAGGGGCGTAACTGTCAATAACAACTTATAATGAAGAATAGCCTTTTTAGCTGTTTTACAGGAAAAGAATACGTAGCCTACAGGAGTTTTCCATTGATGTTTTTATTTGGAAGCAAAACCAGTTTAAGAAGCTCACATTCTCCCCAGCCCACTTACACTCATAACAAAGTTCGCTGCTTCTCTAACCACAATAGTACAACAGTTTACAGATACTTAGGAGTTTAAACCCCGGTGTTTCCTAAGAGGAGTAACGAGAAAATGATCCAGTCTTACAATACAGCCTCCCTCACAGCAGTTCTATAAGCACAGTGAAAAGAAGACTTGTGGCACAAAGGCAGGAGCAAGAACCTCTCGACCAGGCTTTGCTGCAGAAGAAAACATACTATGTCACTACAACCTGCATTATTTCCTTTAAGTTATGAAAATTACACACTAAATAACATACTCAGTTACTAAGTTACACACAAGATAAACACTCAGACTACATCAAATTAACCTCATCTCCCTTGCATTCTTTCTTCTAGCATAAAAATGCTAGAAATGCTATGCTATGCTTTTTAAGGGGAAAAAAAACACATTGAGGGATTCTACTACTCAAAAGGAATTCTCTAGAACATTTTAGTCTTTCTGCAACCAATGATTTTTAAGTTTGTTAAAACATATCCAAGAGAATTATATATCATATAAAACAGGACTTTCTTCTAAACTTGTTCCCAACTTTAGCAACCAGCTATCATCTTACCTGGAGAACTCTTAATTAAGAGTTATGGTCTTAATCCTGCAACTGCTCTGCACTGATAAAGCCTTATGCCATCACTGGTGTCCCACTGAGGTCAACAACACAATCTTGCTGCAATATCAAAAGCCTCCATGCCTTCGCAACATTTTGTTTCTAATCCACTATTTAACACCCCTCAAAATATTTTGGCATACATATACAGAACAAGGGGGGAGGGGGGAAATTACAGACTGTATTTTTCCAGGTAATTACCATCACTGTGTATTTGGAGATTACAATATTGAACACTTCCAGTTTACTTTCCTCTTCCTATTCTACTATTGTTATGTACTAACTATAAGGGGTTTCAGCTTTTTCATTATTATTATTATTTGCAAAGCCCTCAACAGTTTCCATGTGTTGAAAAACACTGTCATTGTTTTCTTCAACAAAGAAATCAGTTTTGCCTTCAGGTTCTGAAAGCCATAGACAATTCTGGCAATAATCACTTTTTGGACATATTTTGGAGCTTGACGTTCATTTTTATGTCAGAAAGTTTTCCCCTGCTGTGTAACGGAACAGAATTTCACTAAAACAGTATTTCTAGCCCTTACAGTTGCAAAACAAAACAAAAAAAAATTGCACTGCAACTCTCATAACTAGATAAGTTGTTATTTATTTGTTAAACAGGTAGTTTTTAAAGTGAATGTGAAAATCACTTCAGCATGCATTGCTCTACTGGATAGAAGTGTTCTCAAAAGAGTGGCAAAATACTGGAACAGTGTTAGTATCAGAGGATCTAACATAAGCAGACCGGAGAAAAAAAACAAGGATGATTCTCCTATGTTTCCAAAATAACAATGAGGCCAAACAGGTGAAGTTATCTGTAGTCTTGCAGCATCACTGAAATAGGAGACAACTGCCATAACACAGGCTCCAAATCTACATCCTTTTACGTCTAGGACACGGACTCGAGGAGAGGAAGGGAAAGACTGGGTGTAAAGAAAAGAGTCACTACAAGCATACCTAATACGAATTAATCCGAGGCTAACAGGAAAAACGGAAGCTCTGAATAGGGAAGGTGTTATCACCCTGTGCTCTCAGCCTGGATCAGGTGTAAATGACCCTGCAGACTTGGGCTGAAGTACACCAGTGAAGAGCAGCCGCCCAACACCTTGCACACGCAGCACGGGGACAGCGCAAGCCTTCGGCAGGGACAAGGAACGCCAAGTGCCGGGCGGTCCCCGCAAAGTTCGGCGACAGCACGAGTCCGTAGCCTCGGCAGCTCCTCTCCTCTCCCAGCCGTCCCACACCACCACTTCGAGAGGAGCAAGGCAGGACTGGGGCCAAAAGCCAGCATTTCGGACCTCACGCGTGGACTGCTGCCCCACGCTCCTTCCACCCAACGCAAACAACCTCGGGCCTTCTTCGGCGCGTTTCCCGAACCCGGGCAGCTCCTGCTGCGTTTAGCCGGGGCCTCAAGGACCGGAGGACGGTCGCTGGGCGCCCGCCGACACCACCGTTCCCCCCGCCCGCCCTGCGAGGGGCCTCGGGGGGCGGCTCCCCCCCGACCCGGCAGAGGCGGCCGGAGCCAAGCCAGAGGGACGCGGAGCCCGCTGCCTGCGGAGGATCACGGGCCCTCCGGGGCTGCTGCCGCCGCGGCGGCCCCGCCTCAGCTCGCACTAAGAGCGCTACGGCCAGGCGGCGGGAAGGGGGCCGGGAAAAGGGGAGGGGGGGAGGTGGCGGGCTGACAACAGCCACGGCCGCCGCGCAGCGCTTCCCCTCCGGGACCGCCATCGGCACCGCCCCTCCCGCCGCATCTCCTCCCGCAACAACAGCCCAGGCCCGCCCTGCGCCAGCGGCCACCGCCCTCCCTCAGCCCGCCTGCGGGACGACGGCGGAGCTGCTACACCGCTCCCTCCCGGGAGGGACCCGGACGGACACCCAGACACACACCCCCCCGGCTGGGCACCGCCTTCGCCTCCTCCCCCCGCCGGCACCGCTCCTTGACAGTTGTCGGCTGGGCGGGCGCCGCGGGAACGCCAAGTGCGTGCGGCCGGTAACGGTCCGTCCGTCCCCCGCTCCCGCCGCAGCTGAGGCGAGAGCGGTGGCCCCCCCGCCCCACCAGGGACTCACTGCGGAGGTTGTGGATGAGCTCGGAGTGACTGGCGCCGCCCGACTTCCAGGCCATGGCTAGACACGCTCTGCGGAGCAGGTACAGAGCCGCCTTCAGCGCCGCGACTGCGCACAGCAGCTTCCCCAGGAAGGACACAACCTCCAGCGCCGACACAGGCGCCGCCTCCTCGCCGCCGCCGCCACCTCCCCCTCCCGCCGCCGCCGCGGCCGCCGCGCGCCCGCCGAGGGGAGGGGCCACGCGCCCACCGCCCCGCGCGCCCGACATCCTCCCACCGCTGCCGCCGCCGCCGCTGCCGGCCCGCGCTGCCCCCCGCGCATGCGCCCCCGCGGGCGCGCGTGGGGAAATCCGCGGGGGCGGCGGTTGCTCTGCCGTCCCCCCTCCCGCCCCGCCCGGTGCCCAGGGGCTGCGGGTTTTGTGTCAACTGAAGAGCTCCGTTAATGAATGGGGCTAAGGTAAACGGTACCCCCCCAGCTTTGGCCTGTCGTGAAAGGAGCCGGCAGCCGCCGTGTACTGACAAAGCGGGGCGGGGGGGTGTGTGATGGCGGCACGACCCTTACGGACAGGCCAGGCCCGGCCTGCCGGTAACGGCGGCGCCACCACCTCCCCCCCCGCCCCGCGCCGCCGCGGCGGTCCAGCGCGCGCCCTTGCGACGGAGCCAATTACCGCCGTCCCGCCGCGCGGCATTATGCATGGGGCGCGCCTATTGGCCGTCGCGAGCCCGCGCGGGCCAGGCCTACGTGTCGGAGGCTGCCATTGGTCAGTCTCCGAGGACGGCCGCCGCGCCTCCGCCCCGCAGGCGGCAGTCAGTGGGGGGGGGGGGGGGGGGGGAAGTGGCGAAGGGAGGATGTGACCGAGCCCATGGAAAACAACACCCCCTTCACCCCACCCCCCCCCAAAAAGAATGGGGAGGGATGGGGGCGGTTATGAGAGTTGGCACACCTGTCCGTACGGCTAAAGGCTGCCAGGGGCACCGACGGCCTGCTACGAGCGCGATGCTGTCGTAGGACGAAGTTACGACTTAAAATTCCTTTTAAAAGGCGCCGAGGTCATAACATCAGTGACTCGGAATTTAATAAAACGCCGAACTGACGCTCTGTCCCAGCGTAGGCGCACCATGAAGTAGCGATCTTAAGGGAAAAGTTGCACCTCCGGTTCCTCCCGCAGCATAATGCAGAAAACCACAGAATTAATTTCCTACAGTCATGTGGTATTCCTGGGTACTCCTGAACCCCTCAATGATCAATTTACCCACCAATCTTCGTTTGCCACCTGTTATTTATATGTGTTTCTATTGTTCGGTTGTTTGTTTTTGTTTTTTTTTAAGGGAAAGCAAATTCCATTATTGCAGACAGTTTTGGGGAACCTGCTGTCAGACTTCTACATTTGTGCCCCCTTCTGGTCCCTGCGAACGAGCTTCCACACATAATTCTGCAGCACTTCCTCTCTTAACCAGGCACAACGGCGCAGGGATGTCATCTGCTTGGTGCCAGACAGCACGGTTTTCGTATCGTTTCTTTTGAAACATGGGAATAGCGATACATAACTATGAATGGATAGGCCCTATCAATAGTAGGTTGTGTAAACATTAGAGAAAACAAGGCATCATCCAGCAGATATAAATTCAAATATTATATTGTTTCTTAAAAGCGTTCCTGATACAAGGACACACATAGCCTAACATACCACCATGGGAGACACAGATAACATCATCTTCTGTGCAAGAACCCATGCTGGGAGGGATGAGCCTGTTCCAGTTCCACGCAACACATATACTCCATCCCATCATTGCTGGCTCGGGTGAAGGAAATGAGCTGAAGGTGGGCATCTGTTTTTCTGGCTAGCAGTCAATCCAGGGCAAATCTGGCAGTTGCCCGATGCATACACCAGGTCCCATCCATAGACTGCCCAGACCTTTCCCATCTGAGTCTTTTAATCCTGGAGACAGAGCCACTGCTTCATTCTGTATTCTCCATCTGACTTCTCCTAAGCATGATCTGGCAGCTGCTCTACAGTCCGTGAGAGACTCCCAGCCTGCCCCAGAACATAAAAGGTCTCCCTATTGTATCCAGTGGGCTGGGAGAGAAGGAAAGAAGCCGTGGAGTTAGAGGAATTCCCAAAGGGCAGCAAATACAGTGAACAGACAGACATTGTAAAAATACACACACAAAAATACTTCATTGTTTTAAATGCAAAAGGCGTTTTCTGTTGTCAGATGCAAGCAAACTGCATTGCTCTCACATAGAGAGGCTGTTGGCAAGAAACTAGCTGGCCCATGTTTAAAAGCATTCCAGGGATACTTACCCCCTTGGGAGACCAGAAACACAAGAGAAACCATTTACATGGGAACTGACGCTGCTGACCAGCACCAGCCTGAATTAGGGTTCAGCTCGTCACAGCGCACAGAGAAAGAGCCCACCTTTATCTCCCAGGAACTCGCAGGCTTGCCCAGGCACTTTCGGACTGAATGTACCTATTGTCCATCTCTTGGCTACATTCTTGGCATGACTGTTCAGAGAATGACAAGAACATAAGCGTGAGCCTTCCTAAGCAATATCTGAGGTGTCTTGGATGGATACCAGGCATGTGTGAAGGAAACAGCATTCGTCTCTGCAAGTTTCTGAGAGCCAAGTTGCCTCAAAGGGCCCTGAGAAACTAACATGCACCAATAGCGACAGGATGCACCCAGTTGTGCAGTAAACAAACTTGAGGGTCCCTAGCTCTTTCTGCTTTATAGGCCCAGGCCATGAGTGCATTTATGTAAACTTATTAAGAGCATATCCATTACGATAAAACTAAAAGGAATGTAGACATTCTACGCTAAAGACAAGCAGAAATTAAAAAAAATAAATTAAAATGTTTCCTGCCCATCAGCATTCACGTGGAAACATTCCATCTGCTCTGACACTCAGCATTCCTGTATCCTCTTCCCCCTCACTTGTCCAAACCAGCATGAGCACCTTGGTCCCTGGGTGTCCACTGCCAGTTGCAGGTAGAGCCATCTTCTACATCTTCCACAGGTAGAGCCATCTCCCTTGACTCTCCAGGTCCATGCTGGTGCACGGACAGCCCTGTTAGGGAGGAGGCATGGGAATGCCAGCAGCCAGAGTGGGCCATCATTTGATTGTTCTGACATGGAGATCCCACTAATTTTAAGCACATGACGGATCTCTCTCCTTTTCCGCACATTCACCCACATCTCAATCTCTTAGCAGTACTTATATACATTTATATATAAACCCCTCCACGCTACTATTTCTGTTTCATCCCTTCCCTCCCACCTCATGAACCCATTAGATTTTTAAAATTCTTTGAATTTAAAAAGCGTATGAAAAGTTGATCATCACTGTCTGATCCCATCTGCTTCTGCATATACATACTACAAGCAGAAATTTCCGTGTGAAATGTTCCTGCTGAACATTTCCGCAGTTATGTCCCATACCCCACACTAATTGGCTTCTACACCTACAGTCACTCCTCTCCTTGCCTCCATTCTGGCTTTAATTAATCACTCTCTTTCATCTAATTTCTTTCCCTGCAGTCTCAAGCCAGTTTGGTGTGTACTTTGATTTTGTATTTCCATTTCATAAACTCACATTATTTTGAACTCCGCATCCCTCTTTTCACAGCCCTGCACTCAAAGAGGAGATGAGAAGGACCCACGCACATCAGTGACTCTCCGTGTTAGGGAGCAGCAGGACTGGGACCCCTCTGTGAGAGAAGGTGAGCCTGGAGCCAGGGATGACAATGCCACACAGCAGGACACCATCCCACGGTGTCCAAGCGAGGCAAGCAGAGCAGGGCTGGGGACGGTAATGGTTTTGCCATCAAGTAAAAGCAAAGTGACAAGTCAGGCCCCACGTCAAGCCAGCCACCAGGGCAGGGATGTGGCTGGGCACGGGCCCTCCTACAACACAGCTGAAGCCAGCAGTGCGTGCCCCAGCCCAGATGGGAGCCCCGGGGTGGGGCAAGTAAGGCTTATGAACGCCCCCGGGGCCCTGGCACTCTGCTCTTCAATCTGCTCGGCAGTACCCTGCATAGCGACTGCGCTTCTTCAAGGCATGGAACTGGGCACGAGTCCAGGAGTTACGACCAACAGTAAATATGGTGTCTCCAAATAAATTTCTTAAAATATTGTTCAATGATAATTGGAGGAAAGCAGATTATAAGCAAATAGGGTTCAGAATTAGCTTTATCCTCCCCTATTACACCCACTGATTTAGTAAGTGCCTTCATTCCCAGGCCCCCTAACCTCTGGCAGAGGGAGAGGCATACTTTCCATTTTCTTCCCTTTCACTCACACTCCTAGCTTTAGCCACATTTAAGGATAATCAATAGATGCTCCTTGTTGTCTTAGCTAATAAGTTTGGACCCAATGCCCAGAGTCAGCTTTGTCTAGAATTTAACATCCTTTTTGACAACCTCAGAAATATTTGATGAGGCGTATTTTCTCCCCGTGTTTGTTTCCTCCTTTTATTTGTTTATTTAAATCTGCTATCACACTGAAACAACACACTAACACAGTAAACATCTTTCATAGTGATCAAACACAGAGAATATATTTATAGCTTTACAGAGCAGCCCTACATCCATCACAGCTCTCACCTCCATCACATCAGACGCTGCCAACATTTTCTTAAAAAAAAGTGTAAGACAGGGAAGAAAAATTGTGATTCTTCTTTCCCTTTTAATGAAAATAAGCCTCTATGACCAATCTACTCCCCTTAATACTTCCCAAGTGCTTTTGAACAAGCAATCCTGAGTAAAGAAGGAAACCATCCAGGAGCACAAGAGAAAATATACACAGAGAAATAATAAAGTAACAAAAAAAAAAGAAGTTTGCCTAATAAAGCATTTAAATAATCCTAAAGTGTTATCTCTTCCACTTTTAGCTATCTGGTCTGTAGCTGAGCTGTATTCTGAGGCTGCCTATTGACCTTTCTCACGAGTGTTATGAGAGTTAGCTGAAAATACCCTTGGAGTTGACAGTGACTTGCAGGATTGCTGTTAGCAGCTTAATACAGGGCACCAGAGGTATTGGCTATTGTACAACAATAATGCTACTGCAGCATGCAACAAAGCGGTTTTAAGGCTTGCAGTACGGCAGGCTACAATAGCATCCAGCTTGTTGAATACGTTCAGTGTTGTATTCTGTTGTACATGAAAATAAAAGTTCCTCACGACTGAAGTTCAAATGATGCATAAAGCATATAAAATACCACTGATTTGGTACCACATCTGAATTATTACAAGACGGCACAGCGGACTTGATGGGGAACTCAAGAATGCTGTATAGAAAAAAACTGACAGATGGCTCTGGCAGGCAAACTGCAATAACACAGCTGGAAGTTTGACCAAGCCACTGCCACTAATGCCGGTAAATCCACCTGACAGAGCGCTAGCAGTGGCAGCTTTGAAAAAAAATGCAGCAGAAAATCAGGTTGTAAAAGTAGGATGGTGCTTGCGAGAAAGTCCCTTACTGCACTGCAGTGACTGAATCCTCTGAAATGACAATGTAGCAATGTCAGCCTTTGGCTCGTTTTACAAGAAACCTCTGATTTTTTTATTGCAGTTGTTTATGTCTCACGTGAAATACGGTAAAGAAAGTACATGTGTGCCTTTGTTTGGTTTAATGTGCTATTCGGAAGAAAATAAATTATTGTTGTACTTCTTTCTGTACAGTCAGGAATCTGACAGAGGGAGAAGAGTATCACTCCCAGATATTTAAAAGCAAACCCCGACCACAGATTATTAGTTGCTTTAAAAGTCATTGATTTGGAGAAAATAAAAGTTGGCGACCTTGCGAAGATGACACAGACACGTAACGTTCTCGGGGGGAAGGCGGCCCAGCTGAGCAGCCGGTAAATATACACCGGAAAATTCAATTATTTCTTTATTTCTTCCTCTCCCGGACCCGATTCGGCAAGTAGTGCCTGGGCGATGCGCGCCGGTGCAGCGGCTTTGCTGCCCGTGATGGCGAGGCCCGAGCTCGCAGCGGCAGGGCCGGGCAGGGCCGGGCAGGGCCGGGCAGGGCCGCGGCAGCACCCCCCCCGCCCCTCGTGGCCTTACCGGTGAGCGAACGGTCGGGGCTGCCGGTAAGCGCCGGCAGCTGGCGCTGCGCGGCTGCTACATAGGGCGGTGCCGTTCAGGCTGCCACCCTGCTCCCCGCCATGCCCGGCGCTGGCCCACCCGGGCGCGCTCACGCTCTCCGCCCCCGCGCCCTAACCTTGTCCCTCCGCGCCCGCCGTCGCGCCGCAGCCAATCAGCAGGCGCGGCGCGGGGCGGGCGGGAGCCGGCGCGCGGCGGGGGCGGCCATGGAGGAGGTGTGCGCCAAGTTCGTGTCGCAGAAGATCAGCAAGACCCGCTGGCGGCCCCTGCCCGCCGCCGCCCTCCACCCCCCCGACGTCTTCGCCACCGGCTCCTGGGACAACGAGGTAGCGGGCCGGCGGGCGGGTGCGGAGGCGCGGCGCGTCCTTCCCGCCGGGGCGTGGGACCGGCGGCGGCGCCCCCCGCCCCCTCGGCCCCCTCAGCCTGGCGCGGGAGAGCGGCGCCGGAGCCCCCTGTTAGCACCCCCAGCCCAGGCGGTCCCGGTTTTCGCTTGGCTGAGCCTTGCTCGCGTCCCGGTGGAAGGCGGGGTCCCGCCCCACTGCTCGGCAGGGTTATCCCGCTTCCCCCCACTCCTCCGGCCGGCGGAGGCTTCCTCCGGAGCGGTGCGCGGCCTGCAGCCCGTTGCTTTCCCTGGCTGTAGAGAGAAGGCGGTGACACCCGGGCTGCCTTGTTGTTAGATACTTTCAAAAGCGTCTTCGAGTAAAACTGGTGGTGTCGTTCCTGTACAGGACAACAGGATCTCCATTTGGTCTATTGGAGACCTTGGCAATGCGGGCATCAATGGTGAATATCAAGGAGAGCCTCAGCTGCTGTGTGACATCAGGCACAACGGTGATGTTATGGACATGCAGGTAAAATAGCTGTGTTGAACAGATCTGTACTAGAAGAAATTAAGTGATAGTGAGCTGTCAAAATGCTGAGATTGACCAAGAAAAATTCTTATGAAGAGAAAAAAACAACCAGTATCGGTTTGTGGGTTGTTGGCTGGTTTTTTTTGGTTTGGTTTTTTTTTACTATACCTAGCAATAATTTAGGTTACTCTAAAATCAAAATGGTACTGATATCAACTAATAGTATGCTTCTTATCTCTCTTTAGTTTTTGGATCAAGAGAGAATAGTGGTTGCCTCATCAACAGGAACTGTAACTGTATTCCGTCATCATCAAAATAACCAGGTAAGTAACTTGCCCTGGCTTTAAGCTGCTATTCTGTGTAACACAAGTCACTTTGATCTCAGCGTAAGATTTCTCAAAAGTACCAGAGCAAGAAACATCTGCATACCAAAATCACTTTTTTGAAGTCTGTTAGAAAAAGCATTGGCTTTATACATACAAGGAAACAAAAAAGCATTTTGCACACATACTACATAAATTAGATTCCAGAGCCAGATAGACTGGGTTATCTGCTAGTATGTATCTGTAACCAAATTGTCCACTCACTGAAAACATAGTTTAAGAGTTTAGATTGGTTTTGGGGGAGTTGCTATTAATGGACTTGTGTCTGCCTTATTAGAGTTTTTGCATTTTTGAACTAAATGACTCATGTTGAATTTCTTCTCACAATTGTCATGTGAGGGAAGAAACGTAAACTTTGAATTCTTTTGCTTTGGTGTTAAATCATGGAAAATAAATGTGTAATGGCTTTTTAATGCATTCATAATGACGCAGCAAAGGCTAATTGTTAATAGTTTGATATGGTACCTAAAATAAACCGAATTCCTTGCAATCAAAATGTAAATCTGACCTTATATTTTGTAAAAGCCTCAGCTCTTTTCTCTTGTCCTGGGGAAAGACCAAAGGGATAAGTCTAGTGAAAGATGTTTCACAGTTTATAAATAGAGTGTGTTCTTTCTGATTTTTAGCTCATATGAGAAAACTGGTTCAGAGAAGAAATAATCAATGTTTCATTGAAGGGTTGTGTGCTCAAGAGTTGAGGAAAATGTAGATCTCTTGATTCTTATTTGTGTAGGAGATTCTCATTCTTGTGAGGTAGTGTGGCTTTCCTGGAGCTTGTTTGTGGTTTCGTGAGTATTCTGGAAGCTTTGGTCTATCAGGATCATTATTTAACAGCAGAATTTAATGTCCGGTTACTATTTAGACTTTATCCGCCAACCATCGGTGGGAGAAAGCCCATTATCATGTGGATCAAGACACGTCTTGTGGTGGAGCAGCATGTACTGGAGTCATTTGCAACAACCCAGAAATTGTCACTGTTGGAGAAGATGGTAGAATAAATCTCTTCAGAGCTGACCAAAAGGATGCAGTAAGAACTATAGGTATGTGAAATAACTGTTCAAACTATTTTAATTTGGAGTAGCTTGTTTGGTTTTTAGCTTCTCAAACAATAACCAAAAAAAAAAGTAGGAAGTCAATTGAGAATTGAATTAAATATTCCAAGTTGAATGTATTTGCTCCAGATATTCCTGTATTCCTACAGACTTTGTGTACCTGAATTGTATTTCAAATGTATTTCTATATTCATTCAGATATTTGCAAGTTAATGTTTTAACCGATGGAGAATTTTTGAGCCAAACATTCTCTGTAGGCTTCTGTTTCATCTAGAATTGTTAAATGCTATGAAAGTATACGAGAAATATGGTTAGACTTCAAGTAGTATTGTGTCCCAAGTTCTTCATAACTGGAGGTCAGTGAAATGGTCATTTCAATTCACTCTTTGTATTAAGATTAACCTGCCTGGTGTCCATATTCAGAAACATCTAGTTCGCTGTGTCTAAAGGAACACCATTGTTCTTCTGCCAGATATCATGGCTTACAGTGATCACTTCTCCCTTAGTGAAAAAGCTCCATATTTCCTAGACTAACAGATCATGCGAAAGTTGTCAAAACCTGGTAATTCTCAACTCTTCTGTTATGCTAGTCTCATGAAAATAGAATACGAGTTTGTAGCATCTGTTGAAAATGAAACTTAAAAGCAGAAATAATTTGAAGGACAGTAATGCTATGTTTGATACTGGCATTATTAAACTGGGACTTTCTCCTTGAAACTACAGTTTGACACAGTGCCTGTGTTTCTCCTCAAGCGAAATCATGCCTCTAACAGATGAAGGAATTTACACAGTGGTAAGCCAATTAAGGAAGGAAGTACTCTGGGATTTCTAGAGGGAGTACTTATGTGTGGATGGCTGTATACACACACACACAAGATAAATCCTATTAATTGCTTACAGTTCTTTACTGAAGCTCCTTGAGAATTCAGGTAGAAAACCTTTCTATGCCTTTAAAAAAAAAAAAAGGTAGCAAAACATGAGGCAGAATTTATTAGCATGTGCCCCCAAAACACAGCCACTTTCCCTTTGAGGGGCGAGAACATTAACTGGTTTAAGAAGGATAATTTTATTGTAACATTTTAACTTGTACCAGAATACTCTGTGTTAGTATCTGTATATAAGTTTAATAGAGTAGAATGTTTTGCTGACTCACAGGAAGCAGATGTCCACAAAAAAAAAATGTATTTTTCTTTGGGCAATTGGTCAGATGCTTACACATGCAAGTTGTTTAGTTTTTTTTTTAGTGCTCCCTTGACAGTACTATGTAAAAATGTGTGCTTTGTAGTGGTAGCATCAGCCAGTGTTATGCTGCAGTAAGACTTTGCATTGAGATTTGGTGGTGCATAAACACTTAAGAAATCACATGTGAATTAATTGAGACATTTCCTTTTGGAAATGGGAAGGGAAATGTTACAATAGGAATGGTCCATAAATAAATCAATCACCCCTATGACTTAGTAAGTGAAGTTTACCTGGAGTTGTGTGGAAGGGACTAGCATGAACTCATTGACTAGAGATTACTTTACAGTAAAAGTTGGAGGAGGGGAGTGAACATCTTGGAAGATGCTTTCAATTTCTCGAAGTTCTTTCAAGTGCTTCCAACTTCAGGATGGAGTTCTGTGGTGTAAGCAATTCTTTGTACTGGTTCCCAATTCAATGCACCTTCACATTTCCCATGCGCTGAGCTGAACCCTCAACATGTTTTAAGAATTCTTGTACCTCATGAAATATTTGTAAAGGACTACCTTGCTATTTTTGTTATTGTTTCATGGATTTAAGAGTATAACACAAAATCGATATGTTTATAGTCAGTTGTGGTAGGAAAAAATCTCCAAAGTTAGAGGTGATGTAAAAATCTTTTTGAGCCAAAAGATGTATCGTTGCTAAATCACTTACTGTTATTCTGTCACAAAATTGTAAATCATTTAGAACTTTAGTATTCGGCAAGCTAACACTTCTGGTTTTTTGTTCCCCTCAGCTTTCAGGCAGAAAAGAAAACTCATTCAAATATCTATAACCAGGCGTCAATGTAAATCGTCTGTCTTAATATCAGAAAAGGTTTGCATCTTATGCAGAAAAAAGTCACCTGTATTTTCAGTATGGACTTACACAAGGAATTTTAAAATGCTTGAGGTGAAAGTAAACTTAACAATGTTACCCCATCATAATCAAGATGAAAAGTTTATATATAGTAACAATCAAAACAGAAGAGTATGGTGTGTATGTTATTCTTTCCTAAAGCCTCAAAAGTTTCACCTCAATGCTTTGAAGTGTTTGACATTGTAAATTATTCTGACCAAAAGAAGCACTAGAGAAAAGGACCTGAAAGAAGAGCTTTGCCATTGAGTTATTAAGATTAACAAGCAAAGCGTAATTCTGGTTTGAGGTAAAACAGAACCAACTATGAGAGGCTTCTGGGACAGGGATGGATATCACATTGACAGTTCTTAGAAAAGGTCTAAAGAAAGTTGGTGAATTAAGTGCTTCTGTATACAACTGCTTAATGTTCTCAGCCAGAATTACCATTTCTTGTGTTCAAAAGAACTGCACCATGGCAAGCTCCATAGCTTGCCTCACATCAGTAGATGCAGAGCATATAAAGAAAACTCTTACAAAAACCACGGACCTGGCTAAATTGTTTCCTCCTCTTAGGAACTATAGAAAGAAATCTTATATATCAACAGGTAGTTCTGTAAGCACCAGAGCTAATTAAATATAGCTTCTTACAGATTTGTCTCAGTAGTGTTTGATATAGGAAGCAAGGGCTTCTTTTTCACCGGGTACCTTGCAACGCTTAAAATTTCACATTTCATTGGTCTGTCTCTGCCCCAGAAATGCAGAAAGGTTGTAACCATGTTTAAGCAGCTGTGTTCTGTTTTCTAAAAAAGAGATATTTTGTTGTAAATAAATAGAGACTAGCATTCTGTAGGGTTTTCTGAATGCTTTCCTCATCTCTCTTGCAGACAATGCAGACAGCAGTACACTCCATGCAGTGACTTTCCTTCGCACAACTGAGATCTTGACAGTAAATTCAATTGGACAGTTAAAAATATGGGACCTCAGACAGCAAAGAAATGAGCCATCTCAAATATTTTCTTTGTAAGACCTTCTTTGTTTTGCATATTTACTGAGAAGCATGTGCTGCTTTATATAATCTGATTTAGGTCTTTCCTGTTACTGTCTTGACAATGAATGGGATGATAAATGATTGATTTTTTTTTTTTAGAAGGTTTTTAACTTCTGTGATATTTAAATAATCAAAAGCAGACTCTGCTTAATGGCTGAATTACTATTGTGGCTGAGCATTTTATTTAGGTGATCTGTTTTATGACTTAACTCTTGAAGGACTATTGCACCTGTACACTTGCTCCTTTTTAAGAAAAAAACAAAACAACACCACAAAAACCAGCCCTCAGCCCAGAACTCTGTCTCTTTCCCTAATTAAATATACTTTACATCTGTTTTTCTCCACAGGCCTAATATAGAGTTTATGGCATTTGAATGATAGTTTTGTGCCTTATGCGGTATTGTGAGAAAACAAACTGAGCTAGGTTCAAACCCTGTTGTCTGTGGAATAATTTCTATTGCTGTTAATAAGCTGTGGTTGAGGTACCTGGTTTTGTTAGTGTCCAGTCTCCCTTTGTAATTCTTCGTAGATGTTGAAACTGTAACTATAATATGAATTTCAGAGTAACCTTCTTATTATTGTAGGTGTACTTAGAGCATTATCTGTATGCAACATTTTCTTGCTCCTGTAAAGCTGTCAGATATGGCATAGATGCCTGTATACCATAGGGCACAGAACCTGATGCTCATCCAAGTGCAGCTTCGTGTTATTGCCATACCTCTAATTTCCAGTAGATGTCATGCGGCTTCAGCCTGTAGTGATGCGGAATTGAAGCTGCAGTCGATACCGTTACCGTGTTTGTCAACACTGCTACTCATTAAGGAGGAGAAAATAGAAGCTGAATAAAGAATTCATGTCTGGGTTTTTTCTTTTTTTTCCTTCTCCTTTGCAGGACAGGTGACAGAGTTCCACTGCACTGTGTGGACAGGCACCCCAATCAGCAGCATATTGTGGCCACGGGGGGCCAGGATGGGATGCTGAGTATATGGGACATCAGGCAAGGTACTATACCAGTGTCCCTGCTGAACGCTCATGAAGCAGAAAGTAAGTATCTGAAATGGAGGGGGGAGAAGAAAGTGGCATTATAGACACTTCTAATTTCTGTAAAAAAAAAAAAAAAAAAAAAAAAAAAAAAATTAGGTGGTGTAACTACGATAGAAAGCAGTCACATAATTGCTACTGAATGTGTTTTCAGTTGGCTTCAGTTTGTTCCTTCTCTGTATATGAGGCTGTTTATATCTAAAAGCCAACTTTATGTACACTAAAACTAGACTTAGTAAGCAGCTCTTTAATGAGTCATTAGGTGCATTTAATCAGAATGACTATGTTTCTAGAAGGGTAAGTATAGAAATAGAAATTGATGCCGTGGTATGCATGTGTAGTAAAGCAAGAATGCAGTTACTAGCAAACTTGGAAACATGAAGAAGGAGGGGAAACTGAAGATAATATAGATCCATTTGGTGCTTCCACAATGCTGGAAAAAGCTCCCTTTCCTGGTAACTTTATATGAACAAGATGGCAACTCATTTTGTGATGAAAATTTCTTGACTTGATGCCACAATTATATTTAGAGAGTAAAAATATTTCTTGAGATGTTGAGTTTTACAGACTTAAATATCTTTTCCACAGTTGTGGTATTTAGACACAAAATAATAATGTGTGTGCTGGGAAAGAATGCATGCTGTGTGCAGATTTCAACTTAACAGTAGGGAAGATGGGATGAAAAAGTATTCAGAATGCCTAAATTCAGATAAGATTTTAACCTTTGGCAATTTTCACAGTACTGAAAACGCAACAAAAGAGAGTCCTCTTCTCTCCCACGGGAGGGAAAACTGCAGTGAACAAGTACGGGCTGGGTTTTGTCTCCTACCCACATATGCCTAAGAACAGAAGGTTTTGGTGGGGGCCCTGGGTTCTTCTAAGTGCACGTCCACATCATACTAGCCAAAGTGCAGTGTGCCAAGTACTTGATACTTGTTCTGAAGTGGTTTTATTTGGTTTTGGTTTGATACTTCCAGTGTGGGAAGTTCACTTCCATCCCTCCAACCCCGATCACTTATTTACGTGTTCTGAAGATGGATCTCTTTGGCACTGGGATACTTCCACAGACGTGTCTGAAAAACCGTCTTTTCTTCATCAAGGTAAGGATGTTTGAAGTCAATCTGTACTGAATTTGTCAGTTGACAACATAATTGAAGTTGATGTTCTCACATGACCCAATTAATAACACAATTCTAATACAGAAAATTAAAAGTTGGTGTCTTTGCTTAGAAAGAAGGCCCAGATAGACATGTCAGGAAAACTACTTATGAGGTTAATAGTCGTGTGAGTGTTTTGTGGTCTGTTTTGTGGGTTTTTTAATCCACTGTACTCTGTCCAGCATGTGAAGGGGCACATCTAGTATTTCAAAGATAGATCGTGTTCACTTAAAAAATCACCTGTATAAAGAAAAGACATGAGGGCAGCCTAAATGACACACTGTTATATGAGTCTCTGAGGGAGGTATACAAAATGTTATAATAATGCAATAACTTATACATCAATCGGATACTGGAATTATGAATTTATTCTTCAAGGTCATAATTGGAACTTTCAATTAATGAAACTGGATCCCTTTGTATCGTGGTAGGATTTTAATTAAAGATAAGATACTGACTTAATATAAACGCTCATTTTCACATTCTAGTCACAAAGACTGTTTAATTACTTGTCACTTCAGACCATAAACAGTGGGGAAACTTTCATATGATCTGCTGCCTTTGGCCTCAAAGTTGCCATTCAAAGCTCAGCCCTATGTAGGGAAACAACAGGACAACCAATTCAAGTTCCCCTCTGTGTGTTTTCTGGTATATTAAATATAAACCCTTTAGCACCACTTCAGCCACTTGTTAATTTTGTACTGAATGATAGTTCCGAAACTGAGACTTCACTTTGAATGTAAAATGTTACATGGAAAAAAATTTCAAAAATCCAGGTATATCGCTTGCTGCCGAGTAAGCAGGGAGAAGGGACGGTAGGGAATAAGCAAAGCTGATGCCCCAAATATAGCAAGACACTGTATAAACAGACTTTTGTTCTTAGGTCTGTCATTGCTTTAGTCTCTGCCTAGAAAAACTTGTAGATACTTAGACTGTTTGTTCAGCGAGATGAGTTCTTAGCTGTGCTGACCTGTTTGTCTTAACCGAGGACAGAGCTGGTAGCAGGTTTCTGTAATCATTTCAGGTACTTGATTATTTTTTTAAGCTATTTTTTCCTTCATTTACCAAAGAGACAACAACATCTGTTAAGTAATCTGAAAACTGGCTTAAATGTAAAATGATATTCCCATTATGTCTGTCCCATACCTACTACGCATCTCCAAATTCTGAGAATATGTAAACTAAATTGGAACTTATTTCCCTCTTTCCCTCTCCTTCTTTCAGGAGGAAGAAGTACTACCTATTTTTCCCACAATACCATTAACCATTCTGTAGTAAGTGCCTGGCTAAGCAACGATCCTACCAAAGACCGCATGGAAATCACCAACTTAATTCCAAATCAGACTTTGTCTGTGAATAGTTTAGATATTTTAGGACCATGCCTAGTATATGGTACCGATGCAGAGGCTATTTACGTGAACAGACAACTTTTCGCATGAAAACCACTCCAGTATCCTTTTGAAGTACTGATCACCTTGAACTCCTGGGAAATGTCAGATTCATCCTTAATGGCTCATTATTCTGTTATCAGCGTGTGGGGGAGAGGCCTACGGCTTGGTGCTGGTACTGCAGAAGAAATGTAAGGTGCCTCAGGTTCTGACAGCTGTCACTTATTATTGATGTTGTTATTGATGCTCTGGGATGGGTAACAAAACAAGCGTATGTCTAAGGTTGCTCTTATTTCTTCCTCAGTACCTGTTTGGTTTTGGTAAGCAGGATGGTAGTCACTAGGGCAAGAATTTTTTTGCTGTAAACTGATGTCTATAATACATACACACGCATGCCAAGTGAAGAGAAGGTAACCCCCTGATTTTTATTATTTTCTCCTGCTGCTCCAAAGATATTTTTCAAGTATTAATTCCAAGGCCAAACTATGGGGTTCTTCTGAAATTCTTTTTATGTCATCTGAGAGAGATGGGTTTTTTTAAGCTGAGTTTTTTTATAAATTTAGGGGAACATAAACTTTTTACGTTAGTTCATGAGAATTGGAAAGGAAAACTGCTGAAGCTGTGAAATGTGGAAGGTTCTGTAGGAATCTTAGCATTTTAGTAACACTATTTTGGATTATATACAGCTTCATCATCGACGCTGCATGTTAAAACTTGACAATGTGCTGGTAACTCCCAAAAGAAAAGTGGGGTTTTTTTATAGTTGAGGTTGTAATTGACAGGTGTGTTGGCTGTGTTTTCAGGTGTGAGAATAACTTTCTGAACTTGAGACATAGTCTTTGTCACAATCAAAATTTCACATCTGGTCTCTTGCAATCTTTGAAAAGTTAAATTTCATGACTAGTGTTGTATCTTCTTTTTGTGCAGAGAACCCTTTCTCTTTTTAATAAAAAGTTTTGCACAAGAATGCTGGTCTGACTTTACTAAGTTAGTTCAAACAGATGTAGTCATCGTTGCAGGAAGGTAAATAACCCAAAGTTACTTGGACTGATCCTGGGGATACAATCTGAAGGATGGAGGGAAACCTCAGGATTTGGGCAGCAGCAGATTAAGTTATAAGGTTTTTACCTGACATTTTCCATCAAAACCGCTTTAGAGTGTATTTTACTTTTATGTTGGTGAGAAGAACCTTCTTGCTGTGTTGTGGTAAGAATCCCGTACCTCATCGCAATGTCTTGTGTGTCTGGCTGGAGGAGACGGATGGGGATATATCCCTTTGTATAACAACGTACAGAGTGTCCAAGAAGCTCCTTAGAGCTGCTTTAATTTCATTTCCCAAGTTGTTTGGAACACAGTGCCCTGCCAGACAAGAAATGCTGGACATGTATCTCTGAGCAGTAACTGATGGGGCTGCCTTCCTGGCGACTTGCATACCTTGGTCCGTAACAAGTCCTTCGTTGGGGCACTAACTGGACCACGGAGGCTCACCAAAACTCCTTTCCCCGTTAGACGCTCGCTATTTATCGGTCGAGTTCGGTACTGCCACGGAAGGGAAAAGCAGCACCTGAAACCTGGCGGCGGAGGAGGGGGGGTCTCTGTATTCTCCGCCCGGGGCAAGGGCCTGGCCCGGCCGCCCGAGCACCCCCCGCCCCAGGCCGGGGGCCGGGGCTGCCCGAGCTTCCCCCCCGGGCGGGGGCGGTCGGCGGCCGCCGGGCTGCATCCGGGTCGGGGCGGCGGGGGGAGCGCCGGGCGCGCGGGGCAGGCCGGGAGCTGCCCATATCCGGGAAGCCCTCCGCGGCGGAGACACCGACAAAATGGCGGCGCCGAACTGAGAGGCCCCTGGCGGCAGGGGCGGGCGCTGGCGGAGGCACCGAGGACCGAGGAGCCGCTGCCGGTATCGCGGAGGGCCGCGGCGGTCGTCGTCGTCGCCGCGCGGGCGGGGCCGAGCTCCGGGCGCCAACGCCCGGGCCCGGGGCGCTGCCGCCGCTGCCACCGCCTTCTCGCCGCAGGTAGGTCCGCTGTGCCGCGGTGGCGGAGGGGGGGGCGGTGAGAGGCCGAGGCGCGGCCGCGGCGTGGGGACGGTAACGAGCTCTCTCCTTCACGGCTGACCGGGGAGTCCTGGGCCCTTCTCGCCCCGCCGTGAGCGGGTGGGACGCGGCCGCGTAAGACAGTGCCGGCTCCGGTTCCCCCGCCGGAGGTTGGCGCCTCCCAAGGCGTCTTCTCGCTCGCCGGGGAACGGTTCCCCGGGGAGAAGCGGCGGGGCCGGTTGGGCTCTTGCGCCGCCGCCGGGCGAGGGTCCCGCCGCCCCCGCGGTGGTGCTCGGCCGCCATCGTCCCGCCGGCCGGCGCGGGGGGAGCCGGTAGCGCAGCACAAGGCCGAGCTCGGGTCGGGGCCTGGGGCTGGCCGGCCACAGCTGCGCAGGTGTCCCGGTGTGGCGGGATGGAGTCGGGACGGTCGTGGCTGTCGTGTGCCCAGCACTCATCCCGGCGCTGAAACCCTCCGGGTCCCGCCGTGCTGTAGGACCTGTCGGTGCTGGGACAGGTTACACTCTGGTCCTGAGCGGCTGTCCTGCTTGTAGCCATAACGATGTCTCTTCTGTGCACTGGAAATACTTACTGCTGCTACCGAGAATAACCGAGAATACGTTTGTGCGTAAGAAGAGCTGTATCCCGTTGAAGGAGATCGCAGAGCGTAAGAACGGAAACAAGTGGAGTGAATGCACAATGGTCCCAGTTTTCAGCTAGCCTCTGGTCATTTCCAGCTCAGTCTTCCCCGACCCTATGTAGTTGTGTTTATATACTAATTTCAGGGTCCGGTTTTCTCCTCGTGCTATGGAAACTTTTAGCACTGGAAATGCATCCTCTCCCAGACTGCTTTGCAGCTCAATGACTTGTTATCTGAAGAACAGCTTCCTTTTGTTGGTTTGAACCATGCCCCATCAAACTTAATTTTATGTCTCCCAAATTCTTGATTGTTTTGTTGTTTTTTTTTTTTTTTGCTAGTGATAAAGTGTTGTGATTATGTGTAAAATAAGTTATTAGAATAGGTGCATGAGAGAGGGAGTCAAAATAGATTAATATGTAGCGTTCAATACTTAATGGGTAATACAAGTATTTAAAAGTATGTTCAAAACTTTGGGAGATAAGAAGTGTTACATATCTATTAAAAGGCTGTGTGGTTTTTTGCCCAGAAAAACTTGGAAGTCATTGACAGTTGCATGCAACCATTCTGCATTCTCATTCAAATGCCTGTTTTTAAGTCAGATCTTTCACGATTGTACTGTAGAAAGACAAGTATTTTTTTTTTCTTACAGTTTGACCTGTAGAGGAAAATACTCTCCATATTTTGAAAAGAAATTAAAAACTATTTTTTTAACTCCTTTAGGGAAGTGGAGAACTTCATCAGCAGAAACAGCTGCATTAACGGACAGATATATCATTTACATTTAATGACAGAAAACTGCAAGGAGGAATAGATGCCAGTTCCCATGGATACAGTTGGTGTTTGCTAGTTAGAAGTACAAAACTGAGATAGGTTTCTTACTGAACAGTCAAAAGTTTCTTGCTTTAAAATGTGTACAAATGTCTATACGAGGAGGTGACTTCTAAATTTTGAGATTCATATGTAAAGCAAGGTGAATTGTAGTAATGCTTGCTTTCTTGTACTTCATTAAACTGGAGAACCAATTGAATTCGGTTTCTGAGCAATTAAGACTGTAGTTTCACATACACATCAAACTGCTGGTACCCATCACTGCTGCCAAAAGAAACAACCCACCAAAAAAAGTTACTGTTTATTTGGGTAAGTTCCTTAGCTTGATTTGCTCTGTGTGGCCTTGCAAACAATTATGCTGGTGCTAGTAAGTGGTGGCAGATAAGTAGACTGGCTGGTTTACACTGGTAAAGCTCTGCTTCTGCTGCAAATTTATGTGAAAGTCTGGCTTTATTTTCCAAGACTGATTAGTCCATATCCTGTTATGCTGCAGTTGCCAGCAAATACAATTATCTCAGTTTTGCACCTAAGAAATGGGAGCACCAGCTGCTTTCCCCCCCTTCCTCCTCAGGTGGTAGACTCTAGGTCTCCTGATTTATGGTTTAAGTGTCCTGTTAATTTAACCTTGATTTCTCTTGGGGCTGTTACCTTTGTTTATCTCAGATACCCGTGGTGTAACCATAAAGTGAAATGCCAGATTAAATTATTGTAAAATACATAGGTGCAAAACAACTGTTTTCTCCAGAATTCCAGGCCTTTGGAACTTCTTAAAAAGAATAGCTCACGTATGGACATTTTTTTCTTCTGTCATTGGTATATGTGTGACACAAGATCAATACCAACTGTTTTATCTAGATTACCCTGCCAGTGCTGAACTAGTCATTACTCCTAATTTTGATTGAATTTGAACAAGTAATCTAGATTACTAAGACTGTAAGATATTTAGCCTTGTTGTCCTACGTTTTGGGATGAGTTTCTGCTAGAGGTTTCACTTTTCCGGAGGAGGTGATTCTTTCAAGTGTTATTAGCATATATCCTCGCACTTGGGTATCCAGCACATGTGGTTTTTGAAGCAGGTCCCTTGGAAAGAAGGGGGACATCTGTAGCAAAACCAGTAAAATGGTCTAAATATAGTAACTCCATTTTCTTTGGAAAGAGTGTTTTTAACAAAGTATTTTGGTCTTAAATATGGCATGTTTTGAAAAAGATTTTGAAAGTGGCTAAAATTAAATTATGTTTTAATTGCTCTCATGCTGTACTTTCTGCTGAATCTAGATTTCTTAATACTTTGAGCAGAACTTCACTGTTTATTATTAAAATTCACCTACAAGTCTGATGATCTTTCCCTTATTCAGTGAGCACTGAAGAATTGTATACTATCAGACTGCAGGAAAAAGCTTTAATATAACTACCAAATTACATTTATTTAAGGTTTCAAACCTATCTCAGGGCAAAGAAAACTGGTGAGTGCAGTTATAGTACCTGAGATTTAGATAGTTTCATTAGAGAAATTACATTATTTCTTAAGTGGTTCTCCAAGGAGAATGGGATTAAGTGGGTGTCCCTTGTGTTTCTTTTCACAGTCCTTATTTACGTATTACTTCAAGCTTTCAGGTTTTATTCATATATGGGTAGCATGTGTATTTAATTCATATAATTTGCATGTGTATTAGAGGGTTCTTTTTCCTATTAACTTTTTGTTCTATTCTTCCTCAATAACTGAATTGTTAATTGGTTTATGACAGTGCAAATACTGTAGAAGTGAAGCCTGGATGAAGAAGAGTGAGTTTTATGTATACTGTGTAAAGCTTAAACACCTGTTTAATTCATCTCTAATACAAGAAACGCTTATCAACACACTCCTTATTTAAGAGACAAAAGATGGTTACAGACATCTGAATCCTCAAAAATAATCCTTCATAAAACTAGAAATGCAAATTTTTAACATTTTGTGAAACAGAAACAAGAATAAGAACATTTTAGTATAGCTACTGTTAGACATTGCATTATAGTAAAGGAACAGTGTGAGTTGAGCTTTACCATCCTTCTAGTTGCCTCTAAAGAAAAGACAGTGCTAAAATATGGAATTTTTGTATCTTGTGCTATCTTTGTAACTGATCTTCCTCTGTGGAGCAGTAGAGGCTGCAAGAGTTATATTTCATGATACTGTAAAGAGGTGAATGCTCTGTAACTTCTTCAATGTTTCACTTTAGTTGCTATATCCTTTACCGTACCAGTGACAGTAGTTACAGTGCTAACTAGTGCGCAGCACGAATGCAGGGATTTGAGTTCTCTGCAGATACAGGGTTCTTCTCTGATGAGTCAGCTCCTTCAAAATGCAAATGTTATTTATTTGTTTTTGGCAGAAAGTTCTGTTTCCCTTACCAAATGTCACAGCTATGCTTTCGGTGAATTTGATGCTTGAGTTGTTAAACAATTTTACAGTAAAAAAGTTTGGTTAAATTTTCTTTGCTTTCTTTTCCCCCCTGCTCTCATCCTCCCTTATATAAAATAAACTTAAAACTCACTTAACTATTGACAAAGACTGGTTCAAGGCGACTTGAGCTAAGAGACTGTGACAGCCTTGGAAAACTGAACCCTTAAATGGGATTAAATGACAGATGGTACAAGAAATCATAGTGTTGCATACGATGATCTAGGCAAGTGTTTATTTTTTACGTGTGTGACTGCTAAAGAATGGATAAAATCATGGTAATTATATACTCTCACTGGTGTACTTTGTACTTCTCACTTCCATCTGTTTGTGGAGCTTGATGTCAGAATTTTATCTGGTCCATATCCTAGCTAACCGGAGAGTTGAGTCAGCACCTTCAGCTAAAACTGTGTTGATGGACAGAAGGTGGGTGGTGAAGGGAGGTAGCACCTAGCAGAGAGGGAAGGCGAAGAAGCTGTGATGGGGTAGCGCACACAGCAGTTCATATCTGCTCTTGGAAGCTTTGTCCACCACGCTGAGTTCCTCTTTACTCTGTCCACATCCTTTGCAATTCAGGGCTATTCGGACCTGAGGCACCTAAAACATTTTTGTTAACAGACTGTTAGAAGCCCAGCATGGTTTATAATTTAGATTGGGTAAAGACTGCCTGAAGAAGTTGCTTAGTGTGCTTTTAATAACTGTGAAGGCAGTGCTGCATGTGAACATTTCACTGCCACCGATGCTGCATTGTGAACTTTTTTTTACTGCTGTATGTATAATGAGATCTTTTTTTGTTGTTAACAGGATAGCTGTTTTGGGTTGTGGCAAGCTCCAGCACTACAGGAACCCCAGTTTCACAGTGAAGACACACTGCTTTCGCAAGTTCTGAAACTACCAGCCAGTCTTCCTTGAATTTTGGTGTGCGCGAGTCCTTGGTGGAGGTTGCATATATACATGTTTTCATGAAGAGAAGTGAGAAGCCAGAAGGTTATAGACAGATGAGGCCTAAGACGTTTCCTGCCAGTAACTATACTGGCAGCAGCCAGCAGATGCTACAGGAAATACGAGAAAGCCTCAGGAATTTACCTAAACCCTCAGATGCTGCTAAAGCTGATCACAGCATGGGCAAAATGTTATCTGAAGATCCTAGGCAAGGCCGAAATCCCCCCAAATTCGTAACATATCATAAAGTTTTGCAGGAGATAAGAAACTCCCTTCTGCCTTTTGCAAATGAAACAACCTCAGCTGTCAAAGGAACATCAGAAGTTAATCGACAAATGCTGCAAGACTTACAAGCTGCTGGCTTTGATGAGGTGAAATGTTTTATTTTCAAGATTTGGTGTTCTGCTAACTATAAACTATTAGTGCATGTTGGAGGGGGTGTTGATCATGGAATGTTTGAACAGCATATGATAAGCAAAATAGATTTTTCAATATCTGGTAAGTTTCTAATTACGACGTGAAACTGGTAATAGTGTGGAATGAAGAGGAGGAATAGGAGGATTTAGAGATGCTTGGCTTTTTTTGGTTTTTGTTTTTTTCTTTTTTAAGCATATTGTGTGGTTTATTCTTATGTGGTAAGGGCAGGTTGTTTTAATTATGTAATTTTAGGCAGAGAGAACTGGGCACTCTAGAACATGGATTTTGCCTCTGATATGCAACGGAATTTTGGATTGTGCTCAATTAAAATATGGCCATTTTAAATTGAAAGGCAGTACCAAATATTTCAGAATTTAATTTTAATGAGCTGTTTACATATCTGGCTAGTAGAAACTCAAACTTCGTGGAGAAAGAAATTTGGCTATCCTTATTTATGGTCTTTGTCAAATACAGATAAAATAACGAAATACCTGACAAAACTAGTTGCGGGGTGTCTTCTCTGTGGTATATTCTCAAGACAAAAATGTCAAGTCTCTTGAAAATCTTCGTCATAAGTAATTAATTCCGCTGTTGTTTTCATTATAAAAACAGGGAACTAAATAATTGTTTGATTTACTTATTTTTAAATTATTGACTAAACTTATTTCCATTCGTTCATTTTAATAAGTGAAGGGAGTCTAAAATGTGGTTTTCAGGAATAAAAAATGCATACAGTTACAGCTCCCGTGTTTTTACTGGGACTTGCATGTCAAAGTAAATTACACCTGTTTTCATGCCTTCTCTGTAAACCTGAGTACAAAAGCAGCTTTAAATAAAAGGTAGCAAACCACTCATCTTTCCAAAGGAAAAAGGCGCAGAAGGACAACAGGGGTTGCCTTTACAGGAGTGGACTGGTTGCAGTAGTGACCAGCTCACGAGCTCTGCTGGCTGTGAAGCTTCGGTATTTACAGAAGCTCACCTCTACCAAGAGTGGGTTTTTTGTGTCCATTTCACTTGCTCAGATACACAGTCCAGGCTGTCTTTTCAGTAAGAGTGGAAGGCTTTTATAATGATAAATGATTTTGTAACAATTTGCTCCTGCTCTGTGGTTTGTTGCTGAGGTTCATTTTTTTGTTGTTTTTTTTTTTTCTTTTCTTTTATTTAAAGTAGATCAGTTCTCAGATGCATTTTTCCAGATTGAACCCGCAGTCACTTTTTGTAAGCTGAATGATAGTATGTGGCTGGCTAATAAAGTAAAAAGGTATCTTGAATTTGGTATTTTTGTTGTATCCTTTGTATGTTCAAGCCTTTTACTCCTACCTTTTGTTCTTGGATACAACACTAAGAATTCCCAGGACACTTGTGATTATATGGACCTTTTTTCAGGCAGAATGCCAGTGTCAGCCGTTTCTGCCATGTGTTAAGCCACAGCTGGGTTGCCACAATAGTCCATATGGCTTTGGCCTGTGAACGCCACCAGGAACAGATACAGCTGAAGTAGGAAGGCATTTTCCTTGGTAGGGGTATTCGAGTAGCAAGTAGGAATGAAATCAGAATGTGTTTTGAGCTGGGATTGTTTTATGGGCTGGATCATAGCTGGGGTGTGTTGGCCAGGTGTAAGCGGCTGGTCTGGGCTGTTTCCAACTTCCATTAGGCATGTTTGTGATTTACCAGATCATGTGTAGAACTTTTTAATTTCGTGATCTCGGGTGCATTACTTGCTTTCTGTAGAGATTAACCTACCTAGTAATGTCTGTAGTAGAGTCTGACTATAACTGCTAGGTACCAAGTCCATTTTTTGTTTTAATTTGCTCTGATTGCGACCTAGTTATATGAGCAGTGTTTCCTCATCTCAGCTTTTAATGACATTTCATTAAGTTGTTGAAAATGGATTTAAAGTAACAATACAAATTTGTCTCTTTGCCATATTGACAAGTTGTTGCTTGGTGACTCAGTCACTGCTTGAAGTTTGGAAACATAATGAATTTATTTTTAACTTTTCGGGTTTTTTTAAAATATATTGAATGTCACAAACATTCTGGTTATTTCCCCCCTCCTTCAGGGAGTAGGTAGTATCACGGTTAAAGCTGAACATATAGATAGATATCAATCAGTATCAGGTGTGTGTATATATATACTCTGTATATAGATAGTAATATGTATGTATAGTAATTATGGGACAATGCAGTTCATTGTGCTTGTTGCTTTTTGTTTTTTAAAAAAATCCTAAATAGCTTACAGGGGAGATCTCTTGCTTATTAGGATTCAAGTTCAGTCCTCACGTTCTGTGTAAGGTGATACTCTTCAAGACATTGAATACTTCATGTCACATAGGTGACCAAGTATTTTGTTCTTCAGCTACAGGGGAGAGAGATCCTTTGGCTCTTACTCGGGTCGTCCAGTAGTGGAGAGGGAACTAAACTTCATCTCTTAAAAATATTGCTTGTTCTGTACTTTGAGATTCTATGTGTCTTTATGGCTTGGTGATGTGAACTTGTAGAATTAGGTTTCTGTATTGTAGAATTACTTGCCTAAAAAGACAGTAAAATTGGTTTTGAAACCGATTAAGAAGAAAATTAAAGTCCACAGGTAAAAACGAATCCTATGGTCCTATAAAAGTATATTCAAATTGGAAATTAAATACTCTGGACAACTTAACCTTCTGCTTACACGATGATCAAATAGCATACTGGTGCTGAGAATGTAGGTCTTTGTAACAGGTCAGTCTTGTCTATAACAGTAGAAGTGTTGCAGACAGAACTGTCTCATGAAAGAGCTACGAGATCACAAGTTGTGTCTGCTTTTTCCAACAATGTCAGCTGGTCTGTAAAGGTTGTGATGATGTCGTTATATGTATTTTTTATTTATTTTAAAATTCTTTTTTAGGATTCTGCTTTGTTCACTGAATTTATTATTGTGTCTGAAGGCTGTATGTAGTTTTGTATGTTTGTGGTGTTAAAAACGTACACAGGCATGGTCAAAGTATAAAAGTGGGTTTAAATTTGAAATTGATATGGACTGCTTCCCCTCTAAGCCCTCTTTGTTGTGCCATGTTGATTTTAGTAGGAGGTGAATGCTGCTATATGTAGGTAACCTGTTCAAACGTAATGCGAACTGAAAGAATTGCTTCAGTATGACAAAGTATGGCCATAAAAAATCACTAAAGACAGTGTGCTTAATTATAGGGAGTTACGCTGTTGATTTGTTTCAAACTTGTTGAGTCAGCTGCATAAATTCCATCAATATAACTGGGAGAGCAGTGCCTGACTTTTAACCATCTCTGGAATTCTGCTTCTGTTGCTTGACCTTAATCTCATCCAAGTCAGTGGAAAAAAACCTGGTCCATCATACATTTTCCGTTGACAGAGCTGGGATTGGCCATCGGATCAAAACTTGTGTTTGGATCGCTAAGAACACAGAGCCTAAATCTACCACAAAAATAATAGAATTTCTGACAATAATGTGTTTATCAGGAAGAATTCCTAGGGAGAAACTAATGGATATTTGTTGACAAAAAGTCATGCTGAGTTGAAGGAAAATGAGCAAAAACCGCAGTTCTGCATTTCACATTAGGATATCTTTCACAGAATAACTTCGGTTGGAAGGGACCTCTGGTCGTCATGTAACAAGCTGTTACGTGGGGAGTGTGTATCAGTAATAAATGCTTATATAAGCAAACTGTTTGTACAAATAGCAAGATGATGCAATTTACATCAAACTACCGTGCTTCAACAAGTTAACTTTTTTTCCTGAAGATCCAAACTGTATTAGTGTTTCAGAGGATCTGTTGTGGAGAAAACATTTTAAAATTAGTTTTAAATAGATTGACAGCAATCAGTTATGTACTTTGGTAAAATTACTGGTGGGTATTTGGCTAAATAACCATGACTTTTGTTAGTTTTGCCATTTTCTTGTAAATTATTTTTTGTATATGATTTTTCTCTTTAGGATATGGTTATACAAGCTCTTAGACAAACTAACAACCGGAGTATAGAAGCTGCCATTGAATTTATCAGTAAAATGAGCTACCAGGATCCTCGTCGGGAGCAGATGGTTGCAGCAGCAGCAAGACCTGTAAACGCAGGTATGAAACCACCAGGTAGGTGTATCCATGGTAACTCGGTAACTCAACGAGTGCATTCTTACAGGTGAAAAATACAAAACAGCAAACTCCTCCGTCATGTGCTCACAATAGAACAGAGGAGATGGTGAGATACAGGTTTTTTTTTTTTGCTTTTAAAAATAGCATGTAAAGTATATAATGTAATTTTTCTGAAAGATAGGTGCATTTGACATGGATTTCTTAAATGTTTATTTTTATAATGCATGGGTTTAGTATTGTATGTAAGCATTTTATACAAGGAATGGCACTTGGATCTTATTTTAGTAATTTTTGTCCCTTATTGGTGTGTAATGCCCATATTTTATTCTTGGTGTCGGGTGCCATTTAGAAGTCATCCATGAGCACTGAATTCTTATTTGATTTTTTGTCTGTCTTTGCACACTGTCCCACACAGCAGCACTATGTATGTGTGTGTATTTTTGTGTGTATATATATTATATGTATGTGTGTGTATATATATTCATATGTCGTATGGCTACAGTATCTGTATTTTATGATGTCCTGTTTAAGGATCCCTCTCTCTGCTTAATTTCTTGCTTGGTTCCAGATTTTGTTTGTACAGTTTTTAAGGCAGACTTCCTGGTTTTCATAGATGTTGAGGGCCAGACTATACCTTTAGTAGCAACAGAGTCACAATTTTGCCACTTGCTATTATTGGTCTCTTAACACATGCAAGTACATTTTTTAATACATCTTGATGCTTTTCTTTTTTTAACAGGTTTTAGTAGCATAGACCTAAACAAACGGTACCTTTCAAACGCAGCAAAAATACTGAACTCTCATTTGACCAAAGTTGAGTGCTGAGCTGCTAGCACTGTAAAGTTACATTTTAAATTGACCAGATAGGTATGAGGAGAAGTTAGTAGTTAGGAGTAGCAAAGTACAGTATTCTTTTCATTTAGTCTCTGAAGCAGGCTTAGTCAGTGCTTGTATGAAGCTGCTAGCTAAATGCCACCATTTAGCCATGATTTTCATTGTTACTTACAAAGATATAAAAATTAACACGTTCTTTTACTGAAGATACAGTAACTTTCAGCAGTTACAGTATTGTATGTGTTTACAAGTATCTCAGTAATAACATTGTAGAAACCCCAAGACTACATGCATTATCAGTTCCTTGCATGTTACCTTGTTTATATGATGCAAAATAATGTCTATGAAGTAAATATACTGTAGAGTTTGGCTCTATAAGTTTTGCTTTCATACAGTTTTAATTCTTACCTCTATGCAACACTTCTACTCATAAATACATAACTTTTAAAATTAAAGTACTTAATCAAATGTTGCATGCAAGGAATATAACAAGTTTGGATGAACTGTATGCATACAGGGGCGTAAGCAGGCTCTTTGATTTTACAGCATTCAGTTAAATTTTGGTTTAAGAACACTAAGTGTTTTGTAAGTGTTAAACTGGAAGGAATAGCAACGTGACTAAACGCAGTTTTCTGTGCTGTTGCTTTTTTGCATTTGTACTGAACATCTCTGCTGAGAGTTGTTTGTGTGCATGATTTAAAATACATGGTGTGCCTAATAATTTTGCATATTACCCTTTTTTTAATTACTAGTCGAGTGCATCAGTAATTGAAGCAAAATGCGTCTTCAGAGAAGTGATTTCAAAAAACTGTGATACTATAGTTTCATTGCATTTTTTTGCTCTTAGGCTGTGTACTGAGCATATTGTCATAGCATGCTGTGTATTAATAGTTACAGATAATTTTTTCATGTGAAGTACAGTGGATTATGCTATGTCAGAGAATTCCTGTCCTATTTCTGTAGTAATTAATGCAGAAGAATAAAATATTCGAAGCAGTAAATAGAAATAATTTCTAATACTATAAATGCTGTGTTTTCTTGTTGTAAAACCAGGGACTGTACAGCAATCGGTTAACCGCAAGCAGAGCTGGAAGGGTTCTAAGGAGTCCTTGGTTCCTCAGCGGCATGGCCCTTCCCTGGGAGATGGTGTAGTTTATCGCTCAGAAAGTCCCAGCTCTCAGCCTGATGTAGGAAGGCCGTTATCTGGATCTGGCATTGCGGCGTTTGCTCAGGCTCATCCTGGCAATGGACAAAGAGTGAATCCCCCACCTCTACCACAGATAAGGAGTGTCACTCCTCCTCCTCCACCTCCTCGAGGACAGACACCCCCTCCAAGGGGAACTACTCCTCCACCTCCTTCCTGGGAACCAAACTCTCAAACAAAGCGTTACTCTGGAAACATGGAATATGTGATCTCCCGTATTTCTCCAGTGCCACCAGGAGCATGGCAGGATGGTTACCCACCTCCACCTATGAATCCCCCACCCATAAATTCTTCCACACAGGGTCAGAGAGGTATGAGCGCTGTCCCCATTGGCAGGCAACCAATAATCATGCAGAGTTCTGCCAACAGCAAATTTAGCTTTCCCTCAGGAAGAGCTGGAATGCAGAATGGCAATTGTCAGACAGAATTCATAGTTCACCAGAATGTGGTGTCTGGGAACTCAGTGAGTCGCCAGCCACCCCCATACCCCATGAATCCAACTAACAGGCAAAGTCCCACAGCACTACAGATGCAGGCAGGAGGATCTGCTCCTCCTTCAGCGTACACTAATGGGAATCTTCCTCAGGCAATGATGGTGCCAAATAGAAATAGTCACAACATGGAACTTTATAATACAAATGTAGCTGGAATACCAGCGTCCTGGTCACAGCCCTCCCCTGTGCAACCACAGTCATCACCTGGCAATGGGCACGACATGCCTACATGGCAACCCAATGTTCCCGTACGGTCAAATTCTTTCAACAGCCATCATGGAAACAGGCAGAGTCACTCTAGCAGCTCTCAGCCTTCGGCTACGACAGTAACAGCTATAACGCCAGCTCCCATTCAGCAACCGGTAAAAAGTATGCGTGTGTTAAAACCAGAGCTACAGACTGCCTTAGCGCCCACTCACCCTTCCTGGATGCCACAGCCAGTGCAAACCGTTCAGACCATTCCCTTCTCTGAGAGTCCATCTACAAATATGGCAGTTATGTCTCCTGTTTCAGAGGCTCCAAATTACCAGGGTCCACCACCACCTTACCCAAAACACCTGTTACACCAGAATGCCTCTGTCAATCTGTATGAGACGGGACCCAAGATCAACAAGGAGGAATTACCTATTTTATCCAAGGAGGATGAGAATGAAAAGAATTATGAATGTGTTGATTCAACAGATAAAGAAAAGAAACAAATTACAACATCACCTGTTCCTGTTAGAAAAAACAAGAAAGACGAAGAAAGAAGAGAGTCTCGCATTCAAAGCTATTCCCCTCAGGCCTTTAAATTCTTCATGGAGCAGCACGTGGAGAATATACTTAAGTCACATCAGCAGCGTTTGCATCGGAAAAAACAACTAGAGAATGAAATGATGCGGGTAAACTTTCTTCTTTCTAAATCTATGACTAGAACATTTCCTGTATTAATTTTAAGAAATATGTTTAAATAGTACAGATAATTAGAACATTGTGGTATATTGTGGTATTGAAGTCTATTTTTAGTTTTTGTGTTTGAGATGTGGCAAAGTCTTCATTGCTTTGTTTATGTATTCCATTGTCTTCTTAGATATTAATTTTTTCTAAGTAAGATTTTGCGTGTAGTTCATCTGGCTCATGTATGATAAGGCAGGAGAAACAAAATCATTGTTGCATGAACTGAGATTTAACTACATGGCTCATAGGTTTTTGTTATGGGTTCTATTTTATCCTGATTTTTGCGTGAGTAATATGCAATATTTTAATGATTTAAAAATATTTTTAGTTTTTTAAAATAAACACTGCAGGTACAAGTAGCAAAGCAGGGACAAGAGGTAGTCTGGTTAGTGCGTTTTTTATACTCACCCAAGCAGCAATACCTTTTACATTCTGCACTTCATTTCCAGCAGTGATAGGGTTTTTTAAGTTCACATAAAAAAAAATATTTAAAAGTTACATTTTTAGCATGAAAGAGACGTGGTACCCTTTGCCTAAGTACTTTATAATCCAGGCTGTAAGAGTATTCCTTTAAACAAGGGGTAATTGAAAGGGATAATAAAAAACATACATCAACAAAAACATGTAAAATCAACTTCTTTGTGCCCTCATGAAGTCAGTGGTCTATTTCTGGGATTTCAGTGTTCTACTAAACAAAAAAAGGTAAAAACTGGGGCTGATGTATACATATGTCATTTCAGAAGAGAAAATAGTGAGAAGTAGTGGAATTAAGATTTGCAGAAATGGAAATTCGAGATGTATTACTTATATATATTTCTTAATTGTTGCAAATTTGACATGTACCTCTTAATATATTCTATGGAAGAATGTATTTGGTTTATGCCACTTTCTTGAAGTGCTGTTTCATAAATCCATGTTTTCTTACTCTTTGAAAATTCTTACTGTAAGCTGTAGTGTTTTGTAAGTGTTTGCTTAATCATGAATAAGTAAATGTTAGCAAGATTTCTTCCTGGAACTCTTTCTAGATCTTTATTCTTAGTCTTCTCTCTTTCCTTTTCACTTCCACTAACAGCTGATTTAAACTGTTAAGGTGTGGGAAGCTTTCCTGAACTCTGTAATCTCCATCCCTGTGTAGACACGTAAGATTTTGGAGCAACAGTATTTATTAAGAATAGCATGATCCCTTTTTAGAGGGCTTTGCATGCAATCCTGCATCAAAATTAAGCATGAATTTATTTTTACTGTTTTTGAGTACTTAAATGTATTATAATTAATGTTGATTTGCAAACTTCACTTTCCCTTCCTACTGTGTTGTGTTCCATAGTGTCGCAAGCATAAGTATTACTGATATGAAAGCACTGATACAACTTTTCTTGATATTTTTCTTGTGCATCTGAAGGACCCTAGTAAATGTCTTTTCTTACATGAAATGCAATTTACAATATTTATACTAGATTTAAAGCTGGGATGTTTAATTACAGGCTGAAGGGTGGAAAATGGGCTGTCGTGCTGCAGCAGACCTCTCCTTTTTCATCAGGGTATAGGAGAGGAATCTCACAATACTGAAGTATATTTTGGGTCTTCATGAGAAGGAGAAAGGGAAATTAGCTCATTACTTATGGTAGTCAGGTCTTCAGATGTCTTCTTGGCATTTGTAAGTCTTAAAAAAATCCCCCCTTCTGCATTGAAGTGTGCCTTAAGCATGTTCATTCACAGAAAAATTAAGATGTTTCTGTCCTGGAAGACAGTGCCTGGGTATTCCTGCAGTAATGTGTTGAGAAAAACAATTTCTTGATTCAGAATAGGGGGTTGAACCTATTTCCCACATCTAGTTTTGAAGCTACTGCTACCCAGTCCTAGATATTGCCTGTCTGATGTAGACAAAATTTTTTTCTCAAATTTGAGACAGTCTTCCCCATTTAAATCTTACTGAATTGATATTCCTTGTGAAGTTTGTCTGAGTAGGTGAGCATTTTGTATGCATTTTCCTAATTGCATCTCTTTTGGATCCATTTTTGTTATGATGCCTGTAAGAAATTTTCTGTGTTCTAACGGTATTTTCTTCAATAGGTAACGTGTAGTATCCTGAAAGCATTTTTAAGATACTGAATGATATCTAATTAATCTTTTATCTCGCCCTTTTTCTCAGTCACATCTGTTATATTTTGTTTCAAGTTATGTTGTTAAGTTGGGCGAAGTAGAAATCATCTAGTGACATGCAGTTTATACAGGCCTTGACTAGTCGTTACCTAAGCCTGATGATGGTCCTGAGTACTGTTATGCGGACAGTATCTTAAACATTTGAAAAATTAAGGAGGTGGAAGCAGCAGGATTTGGTATCAAGAATTGATAAGATGTAACAGTAAGAAATTGAAAACTTCTAGAATGGTGCTTTAGTAACAGTTGTGATGTTTGCAGGTGTTCGATTTGGCTATGTTCAATTTTATGATCAGAACATCCAGGAAAAAGTAAGGAAATGTACTCTAGGTTGAACTTGGAAATCATTGCTGTAGGATGGTGATTTCAAGCCGGGTAGGCAGATAAAATAATTGAGATGCTACGAAACAGGGAACATAGAAGATTTTGAAAATGCTGACAGAAAACAAAAGAAAGAATGTACATAAAGCTATGTGGGTGTAGCATCACAGAGAAAACAATACAAAAAAATTGAAGAAAGATCCTGCTCACATTAAAACCAAAAAGAAGGGATATTCAGATTCCAGGACCTGAAATTTGCCAAGAAGGATGGCACAGGAATTGAATGACACTTTAAAGGGATTGAAGCCAGCAGAAATACACTAGGAGGAGCCCAGGTTGGAATACTATGAGAATGCTCTGTGTGGTTCTTGTAGATAAGGGTTTCCACGCTGTAGGTGATGAGTTATGTGTGGCCTGTGAGTGTTTCAGCTGTCAGAATGCTAGTGGTGTTGGCCAGAATACCAGGGATGTTCGTTCAAGATAGGGATATGTACACAGATGGGAGCCAAGAACTGATACCGTGGGGAGGAGTGAGGCACTTCAATGAAATTGCTCTGCTCAACTTGTTGGTATGTAGAGCAGAGAGCAGTAGAGAGAGTGTGACTGAAGTCCTGTTAGGAAGGCGGGTTATGTGGTAAGAGGGAAGATCAGGTCTTGGCTTGTGGCAGAGGCAGGTGCTTGGTGTGGGTGGACAGTGGGAAGCAGCGCCATGTGGATCTGGTTTGTGTAGCTACACAGGGAAGTGCAAGATAGTCGTGTACTCCCTTCTGTAACTGAAATTCCAGTGTTGTGGTCAGGAAGCATAGTGACTTCTGCTCTAGCTAGTCTAGAAAGTGGGAGCCTTTCCCACTGTAGCTCCTTAGTTTAGCCCTCGGCGACTAGGCACATCTTGGCTTCCTTTAGCTCTGCAAAGAGACTGAGGGAGAGAGTTGATGCACGCTGTTGCTCAGATAGGTATTATTTGCAGTGGGTTTTATCAGTAGTTTGTAAATTACCCTTTCTGTCCTTGAGAACATACTCCCTTCTCAAGAACCTTCTGGTGCATGGCACCTCGTGCATTTTGCTGTTGAAAGTGATCACGTTTTGTTTTGTATCACTCCTATATGTTTTCGTAGAGTCCTAATGTGTAAATTTAAAAAAAGGCAAAACAAAAACCTTTTCCCATGCTGTAGATAAATATTTGGTTTGCTTTACCTAAGCCTTGTAATTATAAGATCACCAAAAATTAAGAGTACTATTCACTCTTCGTATTTAATTCTGTTTGCTGCACAGGTTGGATTGTCACCTGAAGCCCGAGATCAAATGAGGAAAATGTTGTGCCAGAAAGAGTCTAATTATATTCGGCTAAGAAGAGCTAAAATGGACAAGTCGATGTTTGTAAAAATTAAAACCCTGGGAGTTGGTGCATTTGGAGAAGTTTGCCTAGCAAGAAAAGTGGATACTAATGCTTTATATGCAACAAAAACTCTGAGGAAAAAAGATGTATTGCTTAGAAATCAAGTTGCTCATGTTAAAGCTGAGCGGGATATCCTTGCAGAAGCTGATAATGAATGGGTGGTTCGCCTGTACTATTCATTCCAAGATAAGGACAATTTGTACTTTGTAATGGACTACATTCCAGGAGGTGATATGATGAGTCTCCTAATTAGAATGGGTGTCTTTCCAGAAAATCTGGCACGGTTCTACACAGCAGAACTGACCTGTGCAGTTGAAAGTGTTCATAAAATGGGCTTCATCCACAGAGATATTAAACCTGATAATATCTTGATAGACCGTGATGGTCATATTAAATTGACTGACTTCGGGCTCTGTACAGGTTTTCGATGGACCCACGATTCAAAATACTACCAGAGTGGTAAGAGAAATATAAAAGATTTCTTTTTTATTTTGTTGATGTGTCATTTTTTGTAAGGAATTAAATAATAAATGAGTGTAAAGATGACTGTGCTGTCTTCCTTTCTGAATAATAACGCATCTAACAGTATGCCTGCACATCACTCAAATTTTAGAAAGCAGCGTTTAGTTAGACTTTGTAAGTGTGAGCATTGATGATGAGCTATGCTGCTGTAAGTTTGTCACATTAGTGGCTTCTGAAATTTGGAGAGAAAATCACAGCAGTAGCAAGATAGACAACAGCCCTAACTCTATTTTGAAGATAGGACTGATATTTTAAATTTAATTGTTCTTGAAAACCTCGCCCCAAGTTCTGAGTGTCTCGTGTGCTTCCTTTTAGTGTAGCCTGTTGATTTCTGAGAAAGATTTAAGTAGGCTTTTAAAAATCTTACTTGATTGCTCAAAGCAGCAGCAAAAAAAGAGCAAAATAAAATTTCACAGCTGAGTGATAAAATACAGATTTTGTAATAATGTATTTTTAATTTGCAGAAAGAAAAATGTATCTTCAAAAACAATTTTTAAATTACTTTTGACTTGTTTTTGTCAAAATATCATGTTTCTTAGGCCAGACTGTTACACAGTCTCTGAAGAGAAGTTGAAGATTTAAAATTTTATCTTCTTTTTTGATGCTTTAAATATTGGGGGGTTTCCTGTTTACATAAGAGCAAGAACAATATACACCCTGTATCCCCAATGTGTCTGTGTTAAGGAAAAACTCAGAAAAGGTCAAACTCAATACTTTCTTGTAGTTATGTCAAAAATTAACTTAAAAAAACAATGTCCTCAAAAGTTGGTATTTGGTATCATAAGCAAAAAGTCAAAATCTTGATATTGATGACCTTATCTCTCAAACTGAGTGTTAAAATTGAAACAGATTCTGTCTTATAACAACAAATGTTAACAGATAAAATCTCGTACTAGTTAAGAACTAAAGTAATCTTCCTCATTTTTGGCATCTTTCTCACTTGATTATAGGTGATCATGCACGTCAAGACAGTATGGATTTCAGCAATGAATGGGGAGACCCAGCAAATTGCAGGTGTGGGGATCGGCTGAAGCCACTTGAGCGAAGGGCTGCACGTCAGCATCAACGCTGTCTGGCCCATTCCCTTGTGGGCACACCCAATTATATTGCGCCAGAAGTATTGTTACGAACAGGTAATTCATTCTTAGCACTGTAATCTCGCTGCAGAGTGACTGATATTCAGGTAGCTTGCTTCACCTTCCTTACACTGCCACTTTCCCCAAGTATGTAATATTGTGACAAAAAAATTAATGGTTATTAATATGGAAATCTTAAACAAATATTGAATAGAATTCTCTTGTGAACCTGTTTTATTCTTAGAAGTACAAGATTAAAATTGTACTAAGGCTTTGACTACCTTGTTTTGACTTCATTTCAGGTTACACACAGTTGTGTGACTGGTGGAGCGTTGGAGTAATTCTCTTTGAAATGTTAGTGGGGCAGCCTCCATTCCTGGCACAAACACCACTGGAAACACAAATGAAGGTAACTTTAAAAGTATCGTATTAACAGTCTGAAAAAGCAGGCTTGAAGTTTACATAGTCTTTCTAATTTGTAAAGGCATCGGAGGAGATTTTTGAGAATACTGCTTTATTCAGACATGTTATATAAATTAACAAGATTTTAAACTTTACATTACTGTGGCCATGCACTTAATTTGTAAAGGGACTTCAAGGGTCACGTTCATATCTTTTAGCTGGTCATACAATAAACATGCCAACTGAAAATCACATTTCAGATCTCAGCTATAAAGTTTCGCTTCCTGCACCTGTGCAGTTATTATTTCGCTTTCTTTTCTTCTCCTCTTCCAGCATCTGGGTATTCTTTTTCCACCACTTGGTTTCTATGCCTGCTTCCCTGCAGAGGATTTCCTTTGGTGATGTGTCTGCAGGTGGACCTGCAGGTGCATGCAAAGGTGGAGGAGCAGCAGATGACCATGGCTGCTCAGGGTCACTGGTGGCTCAGAGCCACTGGTCCCTTTCTTCCTGAGCCCCAGCTGTTTCAGGGAAACCATGGGGCAGTCAATGGCAGGTGCCACTTTTACAAAACTGCATTCAGCCTGCAAGATACTAGTTGGCTCAAACGTAGTGCAGTATTGATTTTTTTTTTTAATTATTCTTCCCAGCGCATCACATAAATCAAAATTTGTTTGCCTTACCCTCTTTTTTAAAGTTGTAAACAATGTGCCTAATCTCAATTTTCAGGCACTGTTTTTCATGCTTTCTTTGTTGGTTGAGAGCAGAGGTATTCAGTGCCAGACTCTAGTTTAGATCTGGAATGTGAATAAACTTTACCTGGATCTTTCCAGATTTCCAGACAAAATATTCCTTGTATTTGCTGAAAGAGCAGCTTCACATTTTCCCCTCTCTAGTGTGAAAACACTTACACGTGTTGAGTGGTTGCTTTGTGGCTGCTGGGGTTTTTTGTTTGTTTGTTTTGTTCTTTTAATTTTCACTGTTTTTTTTCCTTTTTATGAAACTGTAAATAAAATAACACCTCTTTTTGCTTTAAAGGTTATCAACTGGCAAACTGCACTTCATATTCCACCTCAAGCTAAATTGACTCCAGAGGCCTCCGACCTTATTATTAAACTCTGCCGAGGGCCAGAAGATCGTTTAGGCAAAAACGGTGCAGATGAAATAAAAGCTCATCCATTTTTTAAAACCATTGATTTTTCAAGCGATCTACGACGACAGTCTGCTTTCTACATTCCCAAAATTGCTCATCCTACGGACACATCAAACTTTGATCCAGTTGATCCAGATAAATTGTGGAGTGATGATGATAAGGAAGGGAACAGAAATGATACACTTAATGGGTGGTACAAAAATGGAAAACATCCTGAACATGCCTTTTATGAGTTCACCTTCCGAAGGTTTTTTGATGACAATGGCTACCCATACAACAATCCAAAGCCCATTGAGTATGAGTATGGTAGTTCCCAAAACTCAGAACAGCAGTCAGATGATGATGATGATGATGACCAGGCAGGCAGAGGGATCCAAAATCGTGACCTGGTTTATGTTTAGTAGGGGAATAAAGATTAAAAACTAAATAAACTTATTTGCAGCTGCAATTTTTGAAAGTCTCTTCTCTTGAAAACCGAGAGAAGATTGCTAGGGTAAATGCGTGCACGCTTTTTTTTTTTTTTTAAACACTAAGGAAATTGTGTCTTCTCTTTCCCTCTCTGTACATTTTGTTTCCCCAGAATATTGGGAAATCCTTCTTAAATATTAATTTATTCCAGCATTGTTAATTGTTTAATTTAGAAGAGATTTGATGTTAGGTGAAAAAAAAAATCACTTGAATTTTATTATCAGTTCTTTGTACTCTAAGTACTCAAAATAGGAAATAGTGATTTTTTATTTTTTTTTCCTGAGATGATGCCTGGTATCTATTTGTACATATACTGAATAATTTTAGAAAACAGCGCTCTGCTCCAGAATTTTTAATGACAGTTTTTCCTTGCATTGACCAAATATAAAATCTACTTTACAGTAATAAAGCTCTCTGATACATTTCTGAAGAGGAAAAAAAAAAAAAAGAAAAAGGCTGCTGTACCCTCACTTCTCACTGTATTTAGCCTAATTATTCATAGTATTGGAAAAGCTGAACCGTCTGTCTGGTGAAATGTTTCCAGCTGCTGTGATATTGGCATAGTTCTCAGCTTTGGAATAAGAAAGTGTCAATCTTGGCTATTGTATGACTGTAAAATGATAAAGCATTATGATGAGTATTTTATTAAATAGTAATTGAATTTGACATTAGTAATGCTGTAGCATGCGACTGGTACTCTCAAAGCAGAAGGACTGCTTGCTCAGAAACAACTTGATGGTCTTAGAAGGAGAGGAAAAGAGCTTTAGGAAAAACACTTTCTGAAATCTAGTTTAATTTTCTGACTACAACCAAACTGTAAAGTGTGTACAGTTCTGCTTTAGTTGGAATTTTTAGTTTGAAAAATAAATTTTAGAATAGTTTATTATATGTTTGAGGTAGTAATGGGGAAAGATTATAAATTATGTCTTTTGAGATTGTTGTTGTGGAGACCAGTTTCACTTGGCTTTAACAGTTTTCCTCCTAGTTACACACACAGGCAGTGAGGAGCAAGGTCATGCCCAGTCCATCTGAGCCATCAATACAGTTTCAGTGGTCCGTTTCTCACAGCCCAGTTCAGAACAGAATTGGGAACTTATGTCTGTGTCTGCTGCCTTCTGCATGACCATTCTCATAATTTCCCGCAGCAGGTGAGCAGGCATCCCCTTGGGTCTCGTGGCGGGAGGGTGCTGAGCCTGTTGAGGTTACTGGCAGCAGGGAGGGGGGCAGCCCTCTAAGTAGCTTCCCTGAGACAAGACCAGGAGTTACAGGTGAGAGGCAGGAAGAATTACGGTTTTTGTGTCTCTGCTCCTTTCTCCTGAAGCTAACGCAATGGTAAAGAAAATGCACTATTTTTAGTAAACTTCATGTCTTTTAAAACACTTCCTCCTTCTTGGAATTGAATTCCAATGGCTAATCTAACAATGTGCCTGTAAGTATTACTGTTTTCTTAAATTATTATTTGTGCCATTGTGCTGGCATTGTTGACTATCTAAGCATCATGAAATTGGTGTTCATAGCTGTTCTTGCAGTAAACAAGAGTTATTAGTTTGCTTTTCTCATCAAGATGGTTAAGAAATTCTTGTGCACTTCTGACCATTCCTTTCCGTTCTGTGCTCCAGTTCAGTGTCTCTCTGTGTGCCAGTGCAACTGTTTATAGTACTGGGATAAATACTGGATCAGTGAAAAAAATGCTTGGTGTTCAGCATTTGGAGGTCTTTCTTGTAAGCGTGTCCGTTTGAGTGATCTAGTTTCTAATGTGGTCCAAAAAATTATTGGCATAACTGAGGAAGGAGTGAACTGCAGTAAAGAGGGTTGGCAGCGCAGAAACTTCTTAAACAGAGTTTTTCATAGAAGAAAACATTTGTGGAAGTTCACCCCTCTACTGTGAAGTGCTTACCATGGTTAGAGGATGATTATGAAAATTGTTTTCTCAAGCAGGTAGTTACTTTCTATAATGAAATTGGGCTTGTAGCTTAATTAAACAGTTCATGTTCCGTCTGCTTGTTCCACAGCTGTTGAAATAGAATAGCTCAAGATTCATTTCATTTAGCTTAAATATTATAAAATGGCTGCAGTGTATAACTACTCCATTTTATATATTATGTAAAAAGGATTGTTTTCCATGTAAATAAACCTTTAAAGATTATCCTCCTTAATAGTAAGTATCCCAGTAAAACTGGTCTACTTGTCTTGGAGTAAAGTATAATATATTACTGGTTACAGGTAATTTAATCAAGCCTGCCTTACCATTTGTGAAGTGTGCAGAGAAAATAATGTCAATTCTTCATTAAATTGACTGTTAAAATTGCCTTTTTATCTGAGTATATTTCTCCTCTGCCTGCATTGTATTATGTTATATTCCTGCCTAACACTGTAAAAAAATTAATAATAATAAAAGTCCTGTAAAGGCACCACGGTTCTATACAGGCAAAACCAGTTGCTTTTATTAAAAGAAATTATTGAGTCTTCTAAGCACATGTGCAAGTACTAAAATATTAAATATTATTTTACCATTTTGAAACCAATGTAGGAAGGGCTCACATCTTCAGAATTTGGTAGATGCTTCTTGCATCTTGTGTTAGAAGCTGTAATATACCTTGTTTGAATTTTGCCACCTATATGCTGCAGTATTATATATTTCCTTGCAAAAATGCGATGTCCAAGTTATCTGAGAAAGTTAGTTGTACGTAAGCGTTGTCACAGCGCTCCAACATGCTCTGCCTTACCTGTGTTTTGAAACTTCATGTTTCATACCTAGATTCAGAGTCTATTGAGGTTCTTCATAGCTGCTGCTTCAAATGTGGGCGTTTCACTGGTGGCTGGTGGTAGGGATTGGTTTGTACTGGCGGTTGAGCAGAGGAGCTCCTAGCCAGCAGCTGTGGAATTCTGCAGGAAGTCTTAGTCCAGGTTACTTTCACTTTGTCAAGCATGAAAATAAATTTCTCTTGTATGTGCCCTTGTACGCGTATGAATGGTATTTATAAAATGTTCTCTAATCCTATAGCTGTACTGTAAATACTATTTGATATTCAGTGGCATTCTGTCCTAGGGCAGGCCCTCCAGCTGTATCTTTTCTATCCTCAACTTGTAATAGAATCTATAGAATATACAGCTAGAAAGTTGCTACGAGATTGACTGATCTGCTGTTGCGAAGCTGTGAGTGGGAATGATTTAAATGATTTATTTAGACTCCTCTTAACATTATTCAGCTAATAGGCAGTGCAGGGGCTGGGTTCTCAGGTGATGCTGCTGTCACCCAAGATGGGCTTTGGTTTCTGATGTCTTTGGTGTTTCATTTGCTTTAATTCAGCTGAAACAAAAAGATAATAAATTTGGTCAATGTCGTAGTAAAATGTTTGAATGCCTTAAGATGCTCTTGATAAAGGCACTATTCAAGTTTACTGATTTACATATATCTATTTAGATATATAGAGATCTGTTCTGTGTGTGTATATATATATATATAATGTCTTTTTTTTTTTTTTTTGTATGATAAATAGTCTTCTGGCTGTCGGTTCTTTTTGGCTCCTCTGATTAAATCACGCAGACGGCCGCGCCCTTCCGCTGAAGCAAATTAAACAGTTCATTTATTACGCGCCCGCTTACTCGCCTTCACCATCTCTCCTTTCCTCACGACCGTGATAAGCCCCTCACCCGCCTCTGTCGCGACAGGCCGGGGGGGGGGGGTTGCTACGTGCTGGGCATCCCCTCAACCGCCGCCGCGGGCTTTCAAACGGTCGCGGCGGGGCGGGCTCACCCCGCCGCGACCGTTTGAAAGCCCGCGGCGGCGCACGCGCAGTGCGTCCACCTCAGCTTCGAGGGACGGAGCCGCAGATTTTGCAACGTACGCGCATTGGTGGTTCAGTGGTAGAATTCTCGCCTGCCACGCGGGAGGCCCGGGTTCGATTCCCGGCCAATGCAAGCGTTTGTTTTTTTCCTTTTTCTCTCTCCGTCCACCCTCCGCCATATTTTATTTTGGGTTTTTTTTTTTTTTCCTCCTTTAAAAATTAAAAAAAAAAAAAAAAGCTCAGCGCTGTCAGTAATAACGCCAAAACGGACGTCAAGGTGTTGATGGGCGGACTTTGACCCTTCGCCGGGCTGGAAGTGACGCAGCCGGATTTGCCTTTAAACTGCGGGCGGCGGTGGCGGCGGGAGGGAGGTTGGGCGGGAGATGCCGGGGGTGGGGTTAGCGCCGCTGGAGGAGGAAGGGGGAGGAAGAAAGCGGAGGGGTTGTGGCTGCTGCGAGGTGCTGCTGCCGCGGCGGGGCCGAGCTCTGGAGAGGAGTAAGTGAGAGAGAGACGCGCGCTGTCTTCCCGCCTTATGGCGGCCAGGCTGCGTCCTGTCGTGACTCCCCACCCCGGCCCCGATACGGCCGTTGTGGGGTTCCCCCCCGCGCCTCGGCCTGAGGCGAGGGACGACGGCGGCGCCCCGCGTGGCGTGGGCCGGCCTGAGGGGAGCCGGGCTCCCCTCCGCCCCGGCGGGAGTCGGGGGTCGTGTTCGGCTCCTCCGTCCGCTCGCCGCTTCGGAGGGGGAGCAGTCGCTTGTCGCGACACCCGCGACCCTTGCACCGTCGGTCGTAATGTCGCTGCGGTAGCTTGCACGTGCCGGGAGTCGCCCGAGGCATCGCCGCGGCGTCCCTAAAGTCATGGAAAGGCCGGGGCGGGGGGGGGAGACGCGCTTCGGCTGCTCTCGGAGGAGCCGGGCCGGGGGTTTGCTCCCTTCAAGCACCAGCCCCTCCGGACACTGAGCTATGGGCTGTGCTCCTCCCTCCCGCACACCTGTTGCTTTTTTTAATTTTTTTCTTAATAAAGTAAGCTTTTCGCAATTACATTAGTTTTCTCTGCAGGGAGAAGGGGTAGGCATCAATTCTAGACACCCGTTCTGCTGCAGACCCTTTCTAAGTTTTCTGAGCAGCTCGCTAAAGTAGCAGTGACCATCTGTAAGAACGCCAGCCCCGCTGAAATGGGGAGCAGGCAACACGATTTATGGTTTTTTAAGTCTTTTGAAAAGCTTAGCCTTGAAAACATAAAATCCTTTGCCAACAGTGTATCCAATGATTTTTTTAATTTTTTTTTTTTGCACAGACATCTAAGTATGCTTGTGTTCGTGGTTGCTGGTGATTTTTCTTTCCCTACGGTTACTGTTAGATACAACGAGTGGATGAGAACCAGTTTGTTCAGCATCCAATAAGTCTGGCAACTCTGCTGTTTCCCGAGTAATTAGCACAATCGCTCATCAATACCAAATGTTGCTAGGAGTGGATGTTATGAAGTAGGATATTAAAGCTGGAGGGGAACTCAGAGATATGATGCAGTCTAATCGCAGGCCACTATGTCATCTGTAAAAATTGATTCCTGAAAGATATTACTTTGGCGGGTTTTTTTCCTCTCTTCTGGCCTGCTGAGAGAACTTCCTAAATTTTGCATGATTGCTTTGATGTCAGAGCCTGCATAGCAGGCTGAAATAATGGAAACGTGTCTGCTTTGCCAGAATTCAGGCTCTGGCATAGTCCAAGCATTAAGGTTGGACTGAAGGACTCTTTGGAGGTATTTTCCCTTTGTGGCTTGTGCAGTTCTCTGAGTCAGCAGAGTAGTTGATGGATCCCCAGAGTAGCTGATAGACCCCAACTTTAATCTTCTCTCCCAACATCTGCTTGTTGATCTCATCTTTTATTTTTTTAAAGTTGTGGGGGATTTTCGTGTGAAACAGGATTGAAACAGTGTTAGGTTTTGGCTTCCCAAATTCTAATGTATGAACGCGAGCAGAAATTACTTATAGTCGTTCCTTATGATAATTTCTTACATCCACGATGTACTCTATCCACAACGACTTTATTCCCACTGTTTTCTTGACGATAGTTGGGATCTTATATTTAACATAAAATATAAAAATAAGTTACAAAGCCTTATTCTCAAAAGTTGTAGGTATCTTTGAACCTTTGTTAGGTTTCAGCCCATGCTACTGTTGGCTGTTCCGAACTCTGACAGTATTTTAGGGGCTTGGAGCAAATGATAAAATGTATTCTGTTACTAGAAATGGGTTGATTTGATGGGTTTCTATTGTGTTAATTTCAGGGAACTGTAAATACTCACAGTTAATGTAGAGAGTGAGCATTTGTGTTGTGAAGTGTGTTTTTACACAGTGTAAAATTAAACTTGCAAGACAAAGTGCTTAGGTTATTTGTCTTATATCCTGTTTGTTGTAAACTTTACAAGCTCCTTCAGTTGCTGTTGGAACAGAGATAACTTCACTGGGCATGATTCATGGAAGGGTCATAGCTGATAAGTGCAGCCTTGCTGCTTTGACATCCTGTTACATGATAGTACGAGGTTTTTGTAAACGCTTTAAAAATTATTATGTGGTGCAGGATTAGTTGCTTTTGTGTTTTTATTTTTTAATTCCTTCAGGTCTGGTTTAACTCTGGATTTGTACGTACTCACGCCTTTCTCATGTGTTATGTGTCTTACACCCTACTCTGAGCTGCCAGTCTACTATAACTTTCTGCTGCAATCTGGTTTCAGATTGGCACTCTAACTGCAGGGTTTACCTCCCCACCACCACCATTTTACAGCTGCTTCATCATCTTCAGTTACAGGTGCAGGATGCCTGCAGCCTCATGGTAACGTATCAGCTCTGACACTGCCTGTATTCAAGTGGCAGCAGCAGTGGCATGTCCAGACATATAAGCAGAATCAGCAGCTTTTTCTGCCCCATTTGTGTACAAGAGCTTTGTATTTGGAAGCCGCTTCAAGCTCTTCTGCTGTTATGACTCAGTGTGAAGCAACAACTTAAATTGGTTTTCTAGTTTAAACTAAATTCTCTTGCCTTCTCAATACCACTGATGAAACAGACAGATTCTTAGGTTTTCGTTGGAATTACTACTTTTGGTTATGTTGGAAGCATTCTAAATTTAAGTGAGCACCTTCTTTTTTTTTCCCTTTTCTTTCCTTCCCCCCCTCCCCATATGGGATGTTAGCTCATTCTTCTTCTCTGTCTGTTTCTCCTTTCTCTTCTTCCTTTCTGTCTTCTCTCACCTGAAAAATCATGTGCACTCTTCTGTTATGTGCAGTACTGTCATTTTGGTCCCAAACTTTCGTACCTTTCGGACTTAACCTCTTTAGATAATTTTTTTTTTTTATTCATGCTATTTTCACATTTCCAGATGAAAACTGCTCTTACAAGCTTTTTTTTTTTTCCTGAATATTTAAACAGAGTTTCTGTTTTGCTTGGATTGCTCTACAGCATTAAGTGTAAAAAAAAAAAAGTTATCTATGACTTGTCCCTGTGTTTGAAAGTCTAGTTTGGCTTTAGTAACTTGCTATTACTTGATTTTTTAAAAATGTTTATTAGCAACTTGCTCAACTTGTGATTTCAGTAGTGTTAGTCATCGGTTTGAATTCTCAGGACAGGCAAACAGGTGTATCTGGTAGGATGAGCAGGAGTGGAAAAGCTTGCTCCTAAATATAGCAGGGAAAACTTTGGTAATATCTGCGTGATGATCCATACAGCAGTTGACAAACATCCTGAGGTAAAAACCAACAAAACTCCCAAGTCAAACAGTGTCTCCAAAGCCTAATTAGCCTGGCATATGGTAGTCTTTGTAGTTGCTGGTCACATTAGCTATCAGCTTGTAGACATCGTTGTGGCCAGCTCAGCGAGCCTCTGGCCAGAGTGAGATTATATAGTGTAGCTTCTTATGACAGCAGGTTTTCAGGCTCAACTCCACGGGTCCCTTCTGCGTGGATGGGTGTGGGCTGTCAGAGATTTGCTCTTCGGGCTGAAACTTTTCACAGCAGCTATCTGCTGCAAGGGAAACTGGGGAAGGAAGAGCAAGGCAGAAAAAAGAAGAGGATGTTGGCTCAGGAATGGATCAGCCATGTGTCCGTGCATAAAGCTACTTGGGAAGGGGACAGAAAAAGGAGTGGAAGTCTTAAAATGTTTGATTTGTACTTAGCAGCCCCTCTTTACAACGGGGAGCTGATATTTTAACAATCAAAATGTGTCCTCTGAAACCTCTGATAACGTGTCCAAATTTGACCATGACCTGGTCTTGAAATGTGTTCAGTCTTAAGTCTGTTTATTGCGCATGTGAGTTTAGTACCTCTTACATTCTTTAAATAGTTGATCTGTATCAAGCATGCTTCATCCCAGGGCTTAGCTGTAATTGCTTGTCTGCAATTGCTTCTTACTGGTATTGGATACAGGTACCGAAAGGAGAGCAAGACGACAGCAGGCATGTTTTTTTGCTTATTTTAACGTTTTCTGTGCTTGGTTCTAGGAAATTAGGAGAAGAACGGGGAAATTCGTGGGGTGCAAGAGACAGGAAAAGTGGAGACAGTGCAGGTATCTTAGAGAAGAAGGGGATGGGATGTATAAGTAATGGATAAGAACATAGAGATGACTGTTATATGGACAGTGGGTGTACTGTAAAGAGTAAGTCTACTGCTTCTGATTATTGCTGTATTTGTGTAAATAATAATTCTGTGCCATTCTAATCTAAAAGCACAGATTCTACTAGTGGTACAGAGTGGAAATGGTCACAGTCCATGTTTGTTCAAAAAAACTCCAACCTGCTAGTGGGGAAGAGTAGCATGGTTTGAACAAAATGTTAAATAAAGTGGGTAGCTACACACTAAACATTTAATTGTGGCGTTTCCTTACTTTTCAGCGATAAATTAACAGCCTCAACATTTTTCAAGAGTCTCTTTTTAAGTGCAAAAATGAAGGTGATAGGAAGGTGCAGGCTGGGTATGGAAGGTGGATATTTGTTTCGAAGAAACATTAAATAAAACTGAAAAATTGTAAAATTAAACAAATGGGAAAATAGTGTTCTCAACAAGGCAAAATCAGACAGTTAAACTTGTATGCGTGGAAAGTTAAGGCAAAAAAATTAACCAAACCTAATGCATCTGGAGGAAGGGCTTTGGTTTATTGTTTGTTGGTTTTTTTTTAAACCACAAGCCATGATAGTATGGGTGATGTTGTAGTGCTAAAAATAAAATACCAAGAGGGAAGGAGTGTATGCAGTTGTGGCTTGCAACGGTACGTTTAAATCTGCATATCTTGCATATGCTTTTCAATGAAGTTTTGTGAAGAGTTTCATTTCTAGTAATACAGAAACAATTACCTTTTTATGTGGATGACATTTGTTCTAGGGCCTTTTTCTAACCAGTGTATTTCCAGCTTCTACATTTCGATATGCCAAATGTGGTAATGAGCGTATGAAAATACTTGCAAAAATTTGTTCTAGTCCTGGGATTATTTTCTTTTTTCCTTAATATTGCCTATTTTTTTCAGTTTCATGTTGAACATGAGCCTTGTTATGATCAGTGAGAATGTAAAGCTGGCCCGTGAATATGCCTTACTGGGAAATTATGACTCTGCGATGGTCTACTACCAGGGAGTTCTCGACCAAATGAATAAGTACCTCTACTCTGTCAGAGATACGTATCTGCAACAGAAATGGCAACAGGTAAATAGTACCTTTCTGGGACGTTTTGAGCGAAAAGCACTGAAGTAGCAAAAATTGCGTGTCTTATGGTAAGCAAAAGTATAAAAATACACCATTCTCTGATAAACTGTAGTGCTGTTATAGATGGGCTTTTTTTGTTATTACACAGACTTATTTAAGTCTTCTTTATGATTTCTTGCTCTGATAATGACAAAACAGGCAATGGAACACAGCCCTGTGCAGCCAGTGCACTGTCTGGCTTGTCGGCTTCTTGCTGATGAGTGCCCCTGTTATGCTGAAGTTTTTTAGGCTGGTATCATTCTGAATAGTTTTATTTCCCTCTCAGTGTTTTTCTAGTGGGCCTTATAGATCCTTAATAGAAACTGAGTTGTGGCTACCATGTTAATTTATCCTTAACACAAATGATCATTTTTTTCATTGGCATTCAGTCTATTAGGTTGCACTCTCTTCTGTCATGCTCGTTTAATATGCAAAATTTATCAAAAGTCTCTTTGGTGTTAAATCCAAAAATCTATTTGTTTATTCTTTAAATGTGCTGAGGAAGGCAGAAAAACCTTCTTAATATCTCACGTGCGTTATTCTTGTCTATTAAAGTAAAATCAGGTAGCTTGTGAAACCTTGTGGAATCCATCCAAGCATTACATGAGCTCGAACAGAGGACTCTTACAAACTTATTTGCAATGTGCTTAATCTACCTTTTTTTTTGTTTATCAGGTTTGGCAGGAGATAAGTGTGGAAGCTAAGCATGTGAAAGATATAATGAAAACTCTAGAGAGTTTTAAACTAGACAGTACTCCTTTGAAAGCTTCACAGCAAGAATTACCAGCTCATGATGCAGAAGTCTGGTCTTTGCCAGTACCTGCTGAACGTAGGTAAGAGGAAAACCGAAGACCTAAATTAACATTTATCAGGGCAAAGTGTGCTTTCACGTCAGCCTACTCCCGTGTAATTTTCGTTCTAGAACTTAGATGTGTAACACTTACACATTCTGGGGCTTTTATCTTATATAGGCTTGACTAATGTCGAGCCTTTTTTTTTTTCTCCTTTTCTTTTTTTTTTCTCCTTCTCTGACTTAAGATAAACTTGCCATTCCATGGAAGCTCAATTCCCAAATTGATCTTCTCATCAACTTTAAACTGATTCTGCATGGAGCTGATATGAATAAGATGAAGAAGTATTATCAGAGTAACAGTGAAATCTAGAAATGTCCAAGCTCAGTTCCTTTTGTGTAGCAAGGTGGTTCCCTGATCTGCCTCGTGAACTGGTCAGTTAGGCTAGCATAAGCCCAAGGGAAGGGGTGGGAACAAGCAGCTGCAGGCAAGCCTGCTTATTTCAGAAGTAGTTTTAAATGATGCTGGGTTAGTGTCTGTGAAACCAAGGCCTTGTGGTGTGGTTTGACAGCATAGCTGCTGCTGAAAGGACAGTCCTACCCTCCACAGTTGCCTGAGGTTTATTTCACTTTTGCCTTTGTTGGGGCTGTTTAGCTGGTTCAGGATGCTAAACTGGTAAAAATACAGTGTTTTGTGGGGCTAGTATTTTTTTGTTTGTCTCTTAGTTGGTTTTGTTGTGTTTTTCTTCCTGAGATTAGCTATCTGAACTAGTTAATTGGAGGTTCTAACACATGCCAGTGGTAGCGTGAAGGAACGAACCAGGAGTGCATGCAAAGCAGGCATGGAACTGTGCGTTTTGACAGAAAGTGATTATTTAGATCGGCTTAGCTGTACTGTCAAGCTGTTCTTTGAGGCCTTGAATTTACAAGCTATTTCTCACAGATGGATAACTTCAGTGTTCATAGATGCATTTTTCATTTTTATTTTAAGCCTGCTTTCTGAAAGAAATGGGTTTTGTGTGATCACACTGTCTCTGTTTTTCTCATTTAATAACTTTGGAACACTGCTAGACAGTTTCATTCAAACCTTCTGGAAAAATGGAGTCTAGGAGGTAGAACTTTCCTAATATTTTGAAGCTTTCTAGAGAAAAGATACACAAATTCATGTTTCCAAAAAGGAAAAGATGTGAGAGTGTGTTTCTGTTCCATTTCTATTGTTAGCTGGTAAAGTATTGAGTTGTGGTAATATGAAAAAGCCGAAGTGAAAACTTGGACCATGTAAATTCCTATACTGAGATAGCAGAACTCACAAATTTATGTGGAAATTAGATGTATAGTCACACTTTTCCTTTATTTTGAGCTTTGGGGTGGAATTCAGAGGTGGCTAGGTGCTCATAAATAAAAGTGTAGGTTGGTAGATACTCCATTTGGAGAATGAAAAGACTTTAACACATAGGGTCTTACATTAGCATATTCATGCGCCCAGTATGCGTTTTGCCCTGAAGAGGTACGTACAGTTCTGACCAGCTTGCTGCTGTGAATCAATTAAAGGCAACTTTTGTGAAGGTACTGGATCCTGATATATCTTGAATGATATGTCGAAACACATCTATTAGTCCAAGTAAATGTTCTCCAAATCTTCCGTTTTCTGTTCTCTAGAAATATTCCCTAAACTTAAACTTGACTGATAGCTTATTAATGCTGGAATTTTAGGAAGGCCCGTGGAAAAACTGTATCTGTGAGAGTAATGGATTTGTATGCAGATGAACCTGAATTTTAAAAAAGAAATCCATAACACCAATTACAATACTGGTTTATTCATATGTGCCTGTAGAAGAACTCCAGTTTCAAACAGCTGGAGGCCTCACACACACATTGTCTTTCCTAAGAAGTGAAAATAAAAGGAAGTGAAAATAAAACTGTCACTCTGAATAAACATTTACATTTCTTTGGGTAGGACAGTGAGGACCATTGTGATAAGGAGAAAATATATTGTGTTGTTTTTTGGGGGTGGGGTGGTTTTTCTTGGTGGTTTTTTGTTGCTTTTTTTCCTAAGCTCTATAATACTATGTTTACTTCTGTTTATTTATACAAAGCAAGGAGGTCATTTTAAGCAAATGAGCCCTGAGTTTGTGGCAAAGGGAAAATGGATTTTTAGTGACTGTCTAAAAACGTCTGTCTTGTTTCTGACATACAGATTTTTATCTTGAGCAAAATGGCTTTTTGGTTTGTAACCACTTGATTTGGTTATATAGTGCTCACCAATGACTTTACACTGAGGCTTTTTGCATATGTTACAACTAATTAGACCTTCGCCAGGACCCAGAAAACGTCAGTCTGCTCCGTGCAGTGATTGCAGAGGTCACAATAATCGTATAAGCGCAGCTGTCAGAGGCCCTCACCGTCCATCGTCTCGAAATCCCAATGATAAAGGGAAGGCAGTCCGCAGCCGGGAAAAAAAGGATCAGCAAAATAAAGGAAAAGAGGAAAAGGTAAGCTTGCATGTTTTCTTAATATTGAGTGTATTTGTAAAATTAGATGCCTATAAAATATTGCTTCTGTTCAAGTCAGCATGCTGATTTGACTCTCACCTTGGAAGGTATCTTTGCTTTATGGACAGTCTTGGTTACAGATTAATTAAAAAAAAAAAAAAACAACAAAAACAAACCCTCATCTGGAGGAAGTGATCTGGTAAATGTGGGCTTGTTTACTGCAACTTGGAGATAGTTGTTAAAATATACCACTGAATTACTGAAACCAAGCCTGATGGAACTCATTCAAATGGGATGTCCTTGTGGTTTCTTTAATTGCTTTCCTATATTGTAGACTGAGATTGACTCAGCTGTTCCAAAACATTTCAAGACTTATTTAATCTTAAAGGGAGACCTTTACTTATTTTTTCTTTTTTTGTTCGGATCTGGTATTAACTCCAGATAGACTCTCTTCAGTTAAAAACAAACACAAACCCAACATAATTTATGAGAGAGAATGATACGGTTTTTTTGCTTGTACTCTGGTCTCCATAAATTTAGCTGATTGCCAGAGTAAGAGATCGTACTGAAGACACTAAATTCATAGTTTTCCAGAGTCTTATAAATCAAATATCCATGTAATAGTTTGTTAGCTTCAGCAAACTTATGTTGTGGCAAGGTGTTGTGGCCTGTGGAAACAGTATAAACTACAAGGGTGGAATTGTTTAGCTATGTAAGCTACTACTTTTATTAGGAGCTAAATTACTTTGTCTTTGACTGATAATCCTCTCTCACTAAGGATATACACACACACAGAGACAGGATAGGTCTCTCTCCTTTTTCACAGTTATTCTGTCATCACCAGTGCTTGCTGTTAAGTGTATAAAAAAACGGGGTACATCTAGTGCATTTTATGTCCTTTCAGTTGCATGATCTCTGCTGTTTGAGCCCTTTCAACTGTGTATCATCTTTGCTTCTGCTCTACTGCAGAGCTGCTTCTCTGCTGTTCTTGTCCAAGCTTCTGTATCATCAATTAATTAGCTCTCTTTTACTTCTGTGGTCTTCTTGCAGATGACCTTTGCTCATCCTACATAAGGAAGTCCTGCTTAATTGTTTTTGTGTCTCATATATATGGCATATTTGTGACACAGGATTTGAGATACTCTAGCTCAATGTGACGCTTTCTGATCCAGTCTCACACATAAATCCCCCTACCCTCACAGCTACTGTCTCGGATAGTTTTTGATTTCCCTGGGAGAAGAGGTGGACACTGTTACACTGGGATAAGTGTATGCAGTTCTAATTACCTACTAAAGCAAAGAAGCTGCATGAGTACAATGTACTGGCTTTGGGGAGAAGGAGACGGGACCAGGGCAGTCCAAAACTCTGGGTGAACCACATAGATCCTGTAGTGCAGCAGGATGCTTCATAATTTTCATGCTGGTTTATGTTGCTGCCTTCTAGAAATATGATGCTATGGTGGGCTTGTTATAAAAAAATCCACCGGTAGCATAACCATTGTTATGTACTTGTGTTGTTATGTCCTCTATATGTAGAACAAATCCACATCTGAGATTTCAGAGTCTGAACCAAAGAAATTTGATAGCACTGGATATGATAAAGATTTAGTGGAAGCTTTGGAAAGAGATATAATTTCTCAGAATCCCAACATTCGATGGTAAGTTTGAACACTGCTGCCAGTCTTTCTGACTTGTTTCTTTTTCCTCTTATACAATATGACAAGAATTAAGTCTTTCAGCATATGCTTACGTATAAAAAGTACCTACAGTTTTTCTTTACTCGTTAAATAGGCAACTAAACTTCCTGTGTAGTTGAATATTTTTAGAACTTTTTTTCCACCCGTAGATTCATAGAATAATTTGGGTTGGATCTTTAAAGATCATCCGGTCCAACCCCCTGCCGTGGGCAGGGACATCTTTCCCTAGATCAGGTTGCTGAAAGCCCCATCCAACCTGGCCATACAAAGCTTCTCAAACTTTTAGAAACGTTTGAGTCCTGAAATCATTTTTTGAGATACTCTTTTGCAATGGATAAGATTCTAGTGTCTGCTAGTGTCTCTTCATTTTAAAACCTGTTTTGCTACCCAGGGGCGTACCAAGATAAAAAACTAATTAACAAAGAAGTTATGTCAATATAGGAACCCTTTGAAATCTTACTGGATGTGATGTGTCTGCCAGTATAAAATACAACCACGTGCCAGTACCTTTACATAAATGTGTTAAATATTAAACCTTATACAAAGGTTGTTTTGTGTTCCAAATGTTTCCAAGCTTAGGCGGTTTTGTGAGGATTAAATGAGCAAAAATCTCCTGGCAAACAAAGTAGGCTTTAAAAAAAACTTGAACAATCCCACAAACAACTTTGTATGCATGCAACTGTCATGTATTTCATTTTAGTATGTAAATACATGTTTCAGTTGTTATATTGAATCTTAAATTACAGCTTCAGATTTGAAACTACTTCTCCATATAGATATGTTTCAAAACTAAAATATTAGTTGGGCACGTGCTGATAAACAGAAGGCCCTGAAAGTTACCCTCAAGAAAATAAGACCAGCCTATAAAGTATCTAAGAATTAATATATTTGTAACTCTGAAAAAGAATTCTAACAATTCTTTTAATTCAGCTCCATTTCCTAGTCTTCAGTAAATTGTTCTCGTAACGATGAAAGATGGTATTCAAATTTCAGGGACGGACAACCTCTTGGCAAAAAAGTGTTATCTGTAACTAGCATAAGTTTAACTAACCTGCCTTATTCTGCCTATTCTTTCTGTGAATTGGAACAACGGTGCTCTAGTGAAATAGTTAATGCGTCTCTCTGCTTTTGCATCCAGCTGGAGTCTGCTGTAGCTGGATGTCTACTATAGTTGTTGTAGGCTTTTGCCACTAGAACATAAAGAAATCCAACTCATCTTCCTGAGTTATGGAAGAGCCGTTACATAACAAGTTTAATTGCATATTGGTTTGAGCTGCGGACTGATTCTTTTGCAGCCTGTCTGAATCTGTCAAACAACTTTCTCCTTTTTTTTTGTCAGGGATGACATTGCTGATTTAGTAGAAGCTAAAAAGCTCCTTAAGGAAGCTGTAGTTTTACCCATGTGGATGCCGGAATTTTTTAAGGGAATTAGAAGACCATGGAAGGTATGAAAAAATCTGATCCTGTGATCATAAGTAGGATTCTGAGATTGGATCTTGGTGGAACAAGAAATTTCAGGTGTTTCACAGTTTATAAATTCTTTCCACTTTTTAGTAACAAAATTTATGGTAAATAGTACTAACGAAATAAAATATGTCAGCCAGGTAACTATACTACCTTCAGCTGTATAATTGCAAGTAAGCAATAGTAATTAATTACCTAACTTTGAATAACTTTTCAAGGGAAAGTTTACATCTAGTATTTTAATATTACGCTGTTAAACAAACTGTGAAATTGCCTGTGTTTTGAGTCTTGTCCTAAAAGTGATCCTTTTTCATTTTAATAGGGTGTATTGATGGTCGGTCCTCCTGGTACTGGAAAGACCCTCCTGGCAAAAGCTGTAGCCACTGAATGCAAGACTACCTTTTTCAATGTTTCTTCTTCCACGCTTACCTCAAAATACAGAGGAGAATCCGAGAAACTTGTTCGTCTGCTGTTTGAAATGGTGATTGAAGTTTCTGAATATAAATAGTGAGATAATGAAGTAGAATTACTTCTGTAACAGTGAAACCTTGCCAAGATTTAGAACTCATAGCATACATAAACAGCTCTCCAAGTTTCAAACACTTTAGGACCTTCTGATTTGGCTGTGTACATTCAAGATCTGGGTATTCCTAAATAGCTTTATAAAAAATGAAAAATGAGGTCATCTTTATTTTCAGGGATAGCTTGTTACATTAGAGGTAGCTCTGTATAAGCTGATGAGTGCTGTAGAACATACTTGAATGTAAAACTGGAGATGGAATCCAATTGTTTTCTGGGTGACATCCCTGCTCAGATGGTGCATGTTTTGATGTTGTTGTGGGTGGTTTTTTTGTTTGTTTGTGCTTAAAATAGGCAAGTTTCCGAACTGTAGTTGGCTTCAAAGCACATAACACATGAAATTGGCTCAGAATATTTAGTCTTTTTTTTTTTTTTTCGTGTGTTACCAGGTTTGCATGTAGTGTTTGCTAGGGTGCCCAGTACTGAAGGGGGCAGCAAAGTAGCAATACGGTAGTCAGAAAAGTCAAGTAAAAGATACTTTACAATATAGTTTGATCATATTAAATGAGTTGATATCATGCCTGTCAATGAAAAATGCATATACACAATGGACAGCATCTCAACTGCTGTAGGACAATAGCTTTTATTATTGCAGGTCCTTGTCTTTGACTTCTCTTGTTTTCAGAAAGGTTAGAGTTATTTTGCAGTTGACCTGTATGTTGGACAGATTCCATATCGTGGTGTCCTAGCTTAATGTTTGTCCTAGCTTTAACTGAGTTCTTATTCAAGCATTCTGTGATGACTTTCACAATTATAAATGTTATTCCTAATGTGTAAAACTGCCTTTAGCCTATTAAACACTTGTTTATAGCCCTAACAAATATAGGACTTTGCCAAAAACTGTTGTGCTCAGATGTTATTAATGAATGCACAGCCGCTCTGTCGTTGTGTGCAATGGTCAAGGAGAGGGAGGGAAGATTTGGTATTGTTTGATACTTACAAGCTGATTCATTGGGGTAAATGTGTCATTACCCAGCTCTGAATATACTGCTATTTCTTATGTGTGAGTGGACTGCCATTTCAGTTTCTGCTTTATCTTTTGCTTTCTTTAGGCTCGATTTTATGCGCCAACAACTATATTTATTGATGAGATCGACTCTATCTGTAGTCGCAGGGGAACTTCAGAGGAGCATGAAGCTAGCCGACGTGTGAAGGCAGAACTGCTAGTTCAAATGGATGGTAAATAACCTGATCGCTGGGAAGTACTGGACTGGAGGAAACTTGAGGGAGAAAAACAATAATCAAAACTTCATTCTCAAGAAGCAATTTGTTTGAAAGCCTTACATAAGATTGTGGTAAAAAGATACAAATGCACTATTCTGACTATCAGTGTGGAAGGAAAAAAGATACCAATTAATTTAGAATTTTTAGCATCTGAGCAATGACCTTATATGATGGACCTCAGAGGAGAATATGAGATGTCAAAACTGCAGAAGAAAAAGAAGTATTAGTTGCTCCTCTCAATCTTTACCTAGCATATCACATCTTCTCCAAAACGAAGCAAAAAGTGGTTCAAAAGTACTGTCACCTGTTCCAATTTAAACTTCAAAGGCAATCACTACACTTAGCTTCTTTGGGATCTCTTTTTCTCCTAAAGATCACAGAATCACAGAAACTTCAGAGTTGGAAGGGACCTCTAGAGATCATCTGGTCCAACTCCCCTGCTAGAGCAGGATTGCCTAGAGCACATCACTCAGGTCTGCATCCAGGCGGGTCTTGAAAATCTCCAGAGAAGGGGACTCCACAACCTCCCTGGGCAGCCTGTTCCAGTGCTCTGCCACCCCCACCGTAAAGAAGTTTTTCCGTGTATTTGAACGGAACTTCCTATGTTCTAACTTGTGCCCGATATAAATAAAAAATAAAGGCAATTTTTTTTTTTTTTATAGAGGCGGATGGGAGAGTTTTCTTTTTAAAACACTGAGTTCACTACGGCTATTTGGTTAATATTTTGCAAATCAACAAAGTTTAAAAGTGGGTAATGCTGTGCAAAGTTGCTATAGAGGCATCCTTTTTATACTCTTTTGGTGAGCAGGGAGAAGGAAAGGAGCAACTGAAAAGTGCTAATCTGTGGAGTAATTTGTGATAGAATTCCAGGAGTCGGAAGATTTGTATATTTATTTCTGGTTCTCTGATGTTGATAGCCTTTTATGTTTGACTTTAAATAGTAGCAGAGCTGTTTGTAATGCTGCTCTCATAACTCAAGTATGTACATAAGCTAATTTTATTAGTAACGACTATTTGAAGTCCTTTTGCTTGAGCGTTCATAAATGGTGTTTTATATGCAAATTTTCAGGCAGAGTAGGTACAGTGACTATTCTACACCGCGATCCTATGATTATAAGCAAAAACAGTAAATGCAGAGGGTAGCAAGTTTAATGAAATTAACTTCTTCCTATAGCAGCAGTTTCACAGTGCTTTAGAGACTGAGGTGTTCTCTCTGCCTCTGAGAAATTGTGAGTCCATCCACCAAATGTAAACATTCAGTTCAGCAGTTTGTAAGAAGCCACCTGAGTATATGAAACATTTGGCCTGAATTCCTAAGTGAAGAAACTTTGTAGGGGAGTAATGCCACTTTTGTATGGCTGTTACTGAGTACTTTTGGGAAACGGGGGGCATCTGATTTTTGGTGTAGTGATGGCTTTGGGGTGGTTGTTTTGTTTTTCCTCATGTGCTGTTCAGGACATTGATATGAAAATTCAAACACTGTAATGGCAGAAATGCAAACAATTCTGCTGTAAAAACGTTCCAGCCATGGTAGAGAGAAACTTCCTGATCTGAGCAGTGGCCTTTGCCACTGCTGCTAATTGAACAGTCTCCATTTATGCTTGCAGCCTGTCATGTAGACGAAAAACTGAACTCTGTTGCACTTAATGGTTCTATTGCACTTTGTCTTGCTAAAGTGCAATAGAGTAGCTCCTTTAATGTTATAGAATTGGGGATGTTGTTCTCTCTCTACATGCAAATTCATAAAGCATATGTACATTTTACTTCTTCCTTTTCCCATTGCAGGTGTTGGAGGGGCTACTGAAAATGATGATCCGTCTAAGATGGTCATGGTACTTGCTGCTACTAATTTTCCTTGGGATATTGATGAAGCCCTAAGACGGAGACTGGAAAAAAGAATTTACATTCCTTTACCATCAGGTATGAAGACGTAGGGATAAGAGTGGTTGAAAAGACTAAATCTAAACTTTGTCAATATTCCTTTAATTTTGATCACCCGCTTTAAAAATCTAATTAATACATGTATGCAAATTCATTTATGAATTCAGGACTGGGTTAAATCTAAACATTGACCATTTACCTTTGTAGCAAATACAATATCCTTTTCTCGTTCTTCCCTCTTATCCTTCTTCAATTCATTATTTATCTTTAGAAAGCAAATTGTATAGACTCAATTTTCTGTTCTTTGATTAGCAAAAGGTAGAGAGGAACTCCTAAAAATCAATCTGCGAGAGCTGGAACTGGCTGATGATGTCGACCTTGCAAATATAGCTGAGAAAATGGAGGGTTATTCAGGTGCAGACATTACCAACGTATGCAGGTATGTTAATATTGCGTCATTTGTGTTGCTGCTGCTACAAACTCTGAGAAAACTGTTTGTAAAGTAACTAATTTACATGATTAAAGTTCCTGGATAAAAACAGACTGTAACTTGTCTTTTATGTGTGGCTAAAAGGTGAAATATTGCATTAATATTTGCCTAGATTTCCATTTCATATTTTCATATAATAATGATAAAGAGCAGTTGCAACATAGTAATCTAAACAAGCTATGATTTAGGTAAAATTCCATGTTCTTTCATGTACACCAAATTCCTAGCATGAAGAATATCCGAGGGATGGTAGACTTTAACTTGTAGAGTTGCAGTCATTCCACTGAGGTTCAGCTACTTAACAAAACACCCATGCCTAAGAAGTGATAGTGGCAGAGACCAGAATAACTAAAGTAAAAATGCGGTGTGTTCTTCCTTCATGACACAGAAAAGGTGTTGTGTGACAATAAAAGAGCTGTGTACTCAGCACATTGGCTTTAGTGATGAGGCTGACTTTTCGTCTACCTCCTCTATCTCCCCTTCTCCTCAGTACTCTTTACATACAATCATTTGTAGGCTTATTCTATAAACTAGATTCCTGAAATAATTGACTAAGAATACCTTCTCATCCTTTCCCAGTCTTTTCTTTCAAAAATTAAAAAGGGAAGGAAAGGATTGATTTTTTTTTTTTTTTTTAAGAGATTAATATCAGTCATCTGGTTTACCTTTAAAGATTTGCACTGTCACAGTTGCAGTGGTGGCAAATTATGGAATCATCAGTATGGGACAAAACTGAAACTTGTTAAGACGCTGTTGTCATCTAATAAGCGCCTGTGTAACTATGCTTTCAGGCTTTGGAGGTCGCACTGAAGTGTGGCAGTGCAAGGTTTCAGCTCCAAGTTGTGCCAACACAACTGTTGTGGGGCTGTACTTTGGAACAGGGTAAGAGAGAACTGTTCTGGATTAAAAACATCTCCTCATTACTTTCCCCAAACGCAGATCCATTTCTTGCCTTGATTCTTAATACCTCTCTGCAAACACTTGTCAGCACAACTGAGAGGACAATATGCTTTGCCGCAGGGATGAATGCGAGTGGCCTGTACGCAAAACTGCCACCGAAGGCTCTGTCAGCAGGGTCGCTTAAGGCTGAAGTAAGAGTTTTGGAGGCTCAGTACTATTTCCTGAACAAACCTTACACAGTGTCTGGGAAAAGAATGGTATGTTAGTTGCGCTGAATCAGTGTTGTGCAGATTTGTTCCGTTTGTAGGTTTGTGAGGTGAATTTGTGGTGTTCTTTTGCTCAGTCCTAGTGCTTTGAGAGGAGTTTGTGCCTAATAGGTTCATGTTATATGAAAGAGAGTTTATTTGGCCTGCTTCTTTGTGCATTTTAGACACAGTTTGTCTCCTCCGGACCGTTCAGTGTTCGTTATTTGTAATTAATTTTATACTGGCTACCAATACTCTTGTTTAAAAGTCAGAATACTTGTAATGTTTTTGAGTGAATTTCATATATATATATACACACACATATACACACGCTGTTGCTTTTTATTTTTAATCAAAGTCCATTTGTACAAATGCTATTAAAAAGACAATGCAAAAGCAAACAAACAAACAAACAAAAACCCACAAAAGAAACGCGCCAGTCTTTCATTTGTGGCAGTCTTTCTTAGAGATGACTGAGTTGGCAGCAACCAGAAATCCAGACAAGCTGGGGTTTGGATGTGCATGATTTGAAATAAGTAAGAAAGTACTCATACTAGCCTGTGTACTTACACTGTGTTAATGGTCTCAGGAAAAACAGATCTTAAACATGATTGTTTCATTTACATTGAGACAAAAAGACATACGGCTGATTTAAAAGTGCTGTTGTGTGGTTCAGAGATACTGTATGTAAGCACAGTAAAGTTCCAACTTGTAGACTATAACAGTCCTTGCTAGTGACACAAGCAAAACTTAAGAAAAAGTGAGCCAAAAACTCCGGTTTGCTCAAATTATTCTCCTGCCTTAAAGAATTTGAGGTGAAATCCAAAGTTTGCTGAGCCAGAGTGAAGACTGGTCAGAGATAACAGTACAGTTGCTAACAGTCAGCATTTAACTATGGAAAATCAAGGTGAAACTTTATTTTAAAAAGACATTCAGGAAATGTAAAATGTGTCTAAATTGCATGTTAGATGTGAGGATGAACTGGCCTTGAGTCGTTGTTTTGAGAGGGCCATGAAGGTTGAAAGGCCTTTGGAACGGAACTGAGCCCCGCTGCGTGTTCCAGTGGGTGGCTGCTTATTTTTTGAACGTAGCTCTGGTGCTTCGCCAGGCACTAAGGCTGCATCTGAGAAAGCACTAAGAGTTGACCTTGGAATGTCTGTCACCAAAATTCTTTACAGAAGAAAGTCGTAGCAGCGGGACTTGAATTTTGTGGGTGTGTTGCGCTATGCTGGGTGGGTTTTGGTTGTTTGGTTGCGTTGGTTTTGTTGTTCTTTGTGTTTTGTTTTGTTTTTTTTTTAACTGCCGTCTGGAGGCAAATTAGATGGATGGGATGCTTCCCCCTCGTCCCTGGTCCCCCACCCCCAATTGTGTGACACTGGCTTTTAGTTCACAAAGGATGATATAACAGCAAAGCGTGGTGATATTTGAGTAAGATGGAGTTCAACAAGGCAACTTTTTGGAATTGTTCTGAAACTTATTATTGTTGGTTTTGTATTATGCATTCTAATTGCTAACAATTATTTAGCAAATCCATGAAGTCTGTCAGTTATAGTTTCTTTTTGGGGGAGGTGGTGGAACTGAAGCAGAATATGCTGAAACTGTCTTCATAAATCCTCCTAGAAGACAATGTATAAGTTTTTCTCTTTGGATTCTCATCTACTAATATGATATGATACTGTTGTGATATTGCCAGGATTACCCTTCCATCTTTTTTACTCCTAGACAAAATAAGTAGCATTTTCTTCTTATTCTAAGCTATACGACGATGAATTAGCAGGAACTTTAGTCTTTCAGTGTTATCCATTTATCACCTCACCAGCTCATCACCTGCTGCTACTGATAGTACTATCAGTAATAGTTGGAAATCCAAATGCAGTCAACCTTAATGCAGCAAGAAAAGACACGCCTGTAAAGGCACTTAATACTTACTAAGTTTGAGGACCCACAGGCTGAACCGATTTTGTAGTTTAACATTTAGCTGTGAATGTATAGGTTGGAGGTAGATACTGTTGATGCCTCTGTCTTTGAAGTGGGATTCCTATTTAGACCAGGAAATACTCAAAACATTCCAGTCACTTCTCCTTATACATTGGAGGAGTGAAACCATTACTTTGTCTTGTTCCTCTTTAGAAATACTATAAACAGCAGCTACATCATAGGTGTGCGCTGGCATTGGATAAATCAGTTAATCTTCACCTCTTTTGACTAGCTTGTGGATAGTCGCTATTCAAAGAGGCAGTGAGGACAAATCCGTGTTTGAAAAATATGGATAGCATGGTATTGTATGTTGTGCAAGCACTTGGAGATCTTCCCGCAAAAGTTCACAATTCCTTGTTGTATCTTGGAATGCAAGAGCTTAACTGGAACGCTCTGTTGAGCCTTTCAGGCAACTGAACTCGCCATTCTGTATTAAGTAACTTTTTTTCTTTTTCATCCTTAATAGAGATGCTTCGTTGATGGCTATGAGAAGGCGTATTGAAGGCTTGACACCAGAAGAAATAAGAAATCTTTCCCGAGACGAAATGCACATGCCAACAACTATGGAAGACTTTGAAATAGCTTTGAAGAAAGTTTCTAAATCAGTATCTGCTGCGGACATTGAGAAATATGAGAAATGGATAGTTGAATTTGGGTCATGCTGAGTTGTCTTATCTTGAAGAAGCCACCTTACGTCTTAAAACAGCTTTAGAAGTAATAAGTAGTGTGTCAGTGCACTGCGTGCTCTTTTTAACTTTTGTAATTTAAGAGCAACAGATGTCTAAATAAATTTTTTTTTAAAATGCAAATTCTGTCTAGCTCTCTGAACTAGTTCAAAAGTTACCCATCTTTCTCAAATGTGAAAGATGCTGTTGGGATCTGCTGTCATTGTCAATATTTTAAAATTACTTAAATTTAATACTAGAATTCTTGCATCAGAGGGTTTACTCTTGAAAAATAGCTGTTACACCAGAAAAACACCAAACTTGCCCTGCTAATGAGTAAGGGATGTTGAGAAGTAGAAAATGCAACTGCAACAAGATGCAGTTGAATAGATGTTTTTGCTAGCTGATCCTAGAGAATCCTGCCCTTAAGCTATTCCTAAGGTGTTAATAAAGAGCCGGTACAAAGGCTGAGATTTAGAACAGCAGCCCTTGTGCCACCACCAGTCAGTAAGTTCAACTGAAGTTTAAGCAAAGGCTAGGATTAGGATCAGCACTGGCTTACAGTCTCTATTAAGTAATACTAAAATATATCCAAGCAGTGTAAACTAATGCCGTGCAGCCAGCAGCGATGCAGCGTCACAGGCGTAGTCTCCTTGTAAGTCTGAGAGAAACCAAAAGCTTTCTGGCATTAGTGCTGAAACGTGTTTGTCTCCCTTGACTGTACGGTAGTGTGAGCTTCAAAACTCCCGAGTGGTAGGTTGGGTCCTGGTTCACACGGTTTGTTCTGGCAAGGCTGTTTTGTGAAGGCGATGTGCGTGTTATACTTGTGCGCATTTGATTTCTGTTCATAACCCTGACTTCACAATTGATGTAAAATCCAAATTCTCTTTTTGCATTACTTGGTAAGTGCAGTGTAGAAGCAGTTCTCTGAGAATGGTTCTGTAGTGACCAATTTAGGTCATCATTTTAGATTTTGCCCAACGGTGGTCATTTTGACTAAAACATCTGTTGTTTCTGTCTGTCTCCTAGTATTTTGGAAACACCTTCGTGCTAGCTCTCCTCAGAGCAGCCGGCTGTAGTTCTGCTTACAGCTAAACTTCATGCTTTTTCATGAATCACGCGCGTCTAGACTTGTTTCAGCTGGTAGGTACATGCTGTATGAAACTGGCTGTGGAATTCCTGCTCGTGTGTCTCTTCAGATGCTGGAAGGCAGATGGGAAGGACAAATGAGAATGAAAAGTTGCAGTCTGAGTAAAAGGCAAATGTCTCCCAAGTACACAGCTGTGTAGATGCCATTATTGTGAACATCTTGTTTATGTACTTAAAATTCACCACTCTGTCATGGGTGACAGCTGGACACACTGAAAAGGGACTTTCAGCAGTGTCGGTGATGAGACGCTCTGGGGAGGCACTGAGATGCAGATATTGTGGAGAGCTCCTGAATCCCTGGGTGGACCTGGCACGATGAACCCAGGAACAAAGGGAAGAAGTTCAGGTGGGTGTACAAGTGTGTGCATTTAAAGACCTCCATCTCCAAAATGGAAAACAAATTTGCCTCTTTCTTTTCAAAAGGATAGCTGTATGTGTCAGAGTTAAGAAAGAGATGCAGTATTTTGAAGAAGTGGGTTCTCTTTGTACTTATTTTTCTGTTTGTATGTTAGGATGAGTGTACCGCTGTCAGCTGTGTTGCAGGAAGAGATTGTTTCTCATAAATCACTTCATCGCAAGCAAACCAAAATATTCAGTCACCTGAGTAAGAAGGGAAAGTAGGTAAGCACTAGGCCTTGGAAGCAGTAAGGGGCTGCTTAGACTGAAAGCGTGATGTATTGTGAGAACTTCTAAAGTAAACCTCGCTTTAAAAGCAGTAGTTGAGTCCTACAGCTCAGCCAGCCCCGGCTGAAGGAAATGAACACCTGCGTAATACATGGTAGAGGGAGGGGGAAAGTGACAGATGCTGAATTGGTAGCTGAGAGGTTCAGCTTGTTTTGGAAGGCAGGACATGATGCTACCAATTCCTGCACGGAGGGAAGGGCCAGCGCTGCTTAACTGCCTGTGTTTAAAGGGCAGAGAGACATTCCGAGGGCAAGATGGAACAAGAGGGTTGCAGCAAGAGCCGCAGTTCATGAAGAGGTAGGAGATGTCGCCTTTCCTAAAAACCTACTGCCATCCTCCAGAGAGGGATTTTTTTGGGGTCATTGGTGGGGTTTTTTTGGTGATTTTGTCATCTTCGCCCCTTTCTTTTTCCCGAGCTGGCACCTGTATCTTTGTCAGCTCATCTCCTGGGGAAACGAGACCTGCCATGACAGTTGCCCTTTCCTAACTGTAGTAGTCACAGTAAGGAGTTTTTAAACTGGTTTACAAAGTCACAGTAAGGTGTTTTTAAACTAGTTTTTAAATTGGTCCCAGCTCAAAGCAGCACTCCTCTGAAAGGTGTCAGACTTTTACGACTCGGGAAAACCACATGCACCCCAAAGCACAACGGTGGCGCTTGAACTTCTTAAGGCTTGATAGCTCCAGCTCCATAGCACAGCAAATGTCTGGCAGTTGGTGTGGTCAAGAGTTAGTTACACTGGTTTTTTTTAAATTTAATTTCAGGAACCTGATGGTAGCATTTCTTTCCTTGGGCTTTGTAACTTTGTAGAACACAACACAATAGAGAAGAGGATCACTTGGCTCGTGGAAACCGGCCACGCTGTGAAGCAGTACCAGGGCTTTTTCAGGCTGAACCTCTCATTTCTGTTGCAGCTGTTTGTTCAGAATGGAGTTACATCTCCTTGGGGCTGTGCAGGTGCTGGGGTTACAGTTTCACAAGTGGGGATGCAAAGAGCAGAAGCCAACAGCTGCCGAATTTCCATCTGCAGTGCGATTCATACTGTGCTTGTGCAGTAAGGAAGAGTTGTTGTGTTTCACGTCCATCCTATTCTTTTATCTTTTTTTTCCTTTCTCTTCCCCCCGGTTTTTCCCTTAGAAGCTAAACTTCAGCCTTATACACCACTTCTGTTTGAACTATGTCAATGAAGGGGCCAGGGCTCTGTTCATGAAGTGGAAAGAACGTTAATTTCCACATAAAGAGGAGTTTGTCTAGAACTGTTTGGAGATTTGCTCTTGCCTGTGCGGTCCCCCTTTCCTGTGCTAGAGTCTTAGCAGTTTCCCGTTTAGCCATGGATGATAACCACCCCTTTGCCATGTGTTTTTTCTTTCACTAAACTGCATTCTTAATTCAGGTGACGCTGTAGCTCTAGTGTCACCTCGGTCTTACACGGTTACGGTAGCTCAGCTGTGGTGGCATCCTGGCAAGCCCTGCGTGGGGCTCGGGGATGTCAGTCACTGCCCCTCGCTCATTCCTCATCAGCGGAGGAGCTGCCCCTCGAGCGTTTCATGGCTCCACACCTGCCCGAAGCTCCCTGCCAGATGTGACACATCCCTGCTCCCGTCAGCCTGACTCAGCTGGGTGTCACCAAATGTCTGGGATCCTATGCTCTAATGACACTGAGCTTGAGGAAGTAAATGCAAAGTACAAACCCACAAGGTGCTAGAACAAAAAATAAAATTTAAAAAAAAAAGGGGGGGGGCAGTTTGAGCAGTGTCCCTGTTATCTTGGGCTGACACATACCACACCGTGCTGCTGGGGGGTGGGGTTTGGGTTGGGTTTTTTTGCAGGGCAAGTCAGTGTTTGAAATGTTTCTTTTACTGCTGCAGCGTCGCCAGTTTAGTGAGAGCTCCAGTTGTTCCTGTCATAGACAGGACAAGTATCTGAGTAACTTAGAGATCTCATTAAACTTAAAATAATCTTAAGGGGGAGAGGTGTGTGTGTGTGGGGAAATCCTAGCTTTTCTCCCTCGCTATAACAACTTAACCTGAACACGGATAACTGATTACTCAAATGATAACTGTGCTCAGTCTAATGCCAGGTAGTTAAGGTTCCTTTTTTTTTTTCCCTAGTCATTCTCCTGACTGACAACTTTTGTAAGAACGAACAATGAAAAGCTAAAAAAAAAAAAAAAAAAAATACCCTGCATTTAACACACTGCTACTTTATGTAACTGAACATAGATGCACACATGAACACAGTCTAATAAACAATTAAATGTTTATTTGAAAAATGTTAACAGTACAAATCGGCATGGGCAGACTGGGCCTACTTAGCAATAGTATGCCAGTACTTTTGTGGAATTTTGTAGAATTTTCTTTTTTCTTTTAAGACTTCACATAGTCCGGCTGTCACAGATACAAAAAGCACATTGTTTACAAGTGCCAAAAATTTTTGAGTGGAAGGGGTCATAAAAGTGTAAAGTGCTTGAAATATAAATCTGCCTTTTTAATTTTTGTTTTGCATATATAAAATGTCAAATTGCTTGAGTAACACAAATGTTTGGTAGTGACATTTTCCTTGCAAGGCACACGCGACCCTAAGAGACCTGAAACCAGGTTGGGCAGCTCTGTTCAGGCTTGCAGGCACAGCTGATGTTTGCGATACTCCTTCGTCCTTTTCTGAAGAACGCTCTCTGGAGACTCCAGGACACCCTGAATTTCATCACCTCGCTGTTCAGGATAGCTGACCTGGTTTATCTAAGGGCGTGAAGGCAGCCAGCATCCTGTCCGAGGTGCGGAAAAGTGACTTCACAGAAGTTAAAACCAATGGTAGCCCTCAGGGTGGAAAGCTGCTTTATTTTGAAGCTTCTGAAAAGGCTGCACGTTTACGCAGAGGCACAGGAAAGCCAGCTTTGGGCCTCGGCCTGACTGTCCCTTTACCAATTCATCAACTGACTTAGTTTTCTTAGTAGGAAACAAACAAGGTATTAAGATCAAGTGCCAAATTTCAGGTCAACTAAAAATTTGTTTTCAAAAAAACAGGAACTCCAAAGTAAACGCGGCATTAAGTACATGCTTTCTCATCTAAATTATTTTTCCTGTCTGGAAGATCTGAAGGCAAGCTGATGGTAATCACAGGTACAAAGCTGACTTGATCCAGGAAAAGGATGCCTCTGAAAGGTAAGATTACCTGCCATTAGAAAACAATATACAAAACAATTCCGTGTTCTAACAATTAGATTTATTCTTAAACTCCCCAAACTTTGTTTAAATAAATGCAGCAAGTGAGTATTACCCGCATAATACCTCTTTTATGAAGCTAGAATGAAAACTTGATGGAAAACTGCTTCCAAAATGTACTAGCTGTGGTCTCAGAGGGGTCCCTTCCCCCAGTTTCTACATCTGATGCGTCAGCAGCGTAGGCTCTATATGCTCAATTTTGTAGTAGCCTAAACCTGTCTGCCGGCAGGAGCTACTTTGTCAGTCTCTCGCACCTAACTCTCTAAAACTAGCTAAAGCCTCTAGTTTATCAGTGTGCAGTAGAATGACACTAAACACTTGGGACGAGGTCCTGACTCACACCTGCAACTCTGTCTTTCACCAGATGAGACCTCCTACTCCTTCTTAGTGGTTTACAATCAAATTAAATGAACTAAACATTTACTGCTTTTTACAGGTAGTAAGAAAATTACTGTGTGGTTTTGGGTTTGTGCTTTGTTGGGGGTTTTTTAAAGCGGGGGCAGGGAGAACCATCCTTCTAGTGTTACAATTTTTTTTTAAATGCTCTGGCAAGCTGTGCACAAGCCCCATGTTCTCCCACTGGAAGAGAAATTACCGCAGGCTGGTTCCTCTGCTCTGTACTGAGCTCTGCCACGGACAGGCCATCAGACACCTTGAACAGTTCATGGGGATTAGAGTTTCTTTTCCTAGCTCTACTGAGTTCAAAGTTTCACATGTGGCCCTCTTAATCTACTTAACTGCTGTGGGGGATACAAAGTATTTCTTCATTTTTTCTGCTCCAACAAGTTAGTTACAAGAAGTACTCCAACCTGACAGCAGGCTTTGTGACGTGGCAGGGGGAAGAATGGTCTCTCTTGTCACTGCCGTTTCCAACCTGCCTGATTTTCCAATTCTCCATTTTCCTAGCTCTGTCAGAAGGACTAAGGCCACCCCTATCCCTGGGTGGATACATAAATTAACGGCACTCAGGGCCATTCAAAAGCACAGCTGGTCAGTTGCATTTGAAGACGTCAGCTGTGCTTGTAGGCGATGCAGCATGCTACGCTGTCAGTCGCTCGTCTTCAAAGAACGTATGGTTCCAAGGGTTAGGTCTTCTAGAATTGACTTGGGTTGCTTTAATATCTACCTGCTTGCCCATTCCAGCACTAAATCTACCCTGATTTCTTAGCCTGCTTCTCTGAAAAATATTAGTGTTGCTGTTAACACACCAGCTGAGAGAATAAAGTCATCCGCAGTCAATCAACTTCTGACCTTCTGCCACCAGTGCTAGCACCAATCGCTATGGCTTGTAAGTTGCCCACGTAGGTAGCTCCTCATGGAGAATTCCCATTCCAATTTGCAAAGCCAAACTTGAGGCCTTTCATAAGTACCGTAACAACTCCAACACAGTAGGAATACTAAAAGATTTAGAGTTGTCGGAATTGTTTAGTTCTAGCTTCTACCCTCCTCTCTTGGAGCTATGTTAATGGCATCTCACAATGTAGTCCTTAGAAGACTTAATAAAAGTTTGGCAGTATGACAGCCAAGCTAAAGACGTTTCCAATGAAAGATCTGCCCATGTCCCTCTGAAATGCCTATGTGTCAAAAAGTCACTTGGAACGGAAAGTTACCAGCAGCCATTTCATTGAATTGCTGCCATCATCTTCCTACAGAATGGGGCCGTTTCTTGAAAGATCTTTTTAGCTAATGTTTTGCCTTAGAGAAAAAAAAAATAGCAAAATTTACTTACTTGTTTTCACAGGAAGGGAAAATCACCTTTAAGACTTTGAGAATAAGAGCTGCGCCGACAACTCCAACTACAATGACTTCCATCAAACTAAAGAAGATGGGTAAAGATCGAAACCAGAATCTGCACAACCCTTTTCTCAAGTCTTCCACCCACTGGCACATCACCTATAAGCAAACAGGTAAAAATAAAAAGACAGGTTGCAAACCATAACAAATGCAGTTTTTGTAGCTACTGGTGAATCACATTAGTTAGTTTTAAATTTATGTGTGCTTAAACATACATAAAAGCAGGATGGAATTGATTGCCGACTCAGACCTCTTTCTTTTTGCGAAATCTGGAACAGGGTGAAGGTTTAGTTCTCTGCTCATCCTGGCAGAGTTCCCTGAAAGGAAAGGCCACTTTGGAAACTAAAGGACACTTGAACAGAGCAGGTGAGGGGTGAGCCTAGGCACAGAGAAGCTACGACACCATGGCAGTGTACAGCAGGGAAAGGGTTACTGACAGCCCAGGAGAGGGGCAGCACCTTCTCTAGCCCATCTGTAACTTTCAGCCCACTATTTTGGCCCTCCTGCCTCAGCTGAGGGTTATAAACTCTTTAGGCCACAGAGGAAGCCATCAAGCCCACCCCTGCCCAATCTGGAACTGAAACTTCTCAAGCTGTTACTGTGTTTCTTACGGCGGCAGAGACCCATGGCCCATCTCCCAGATGGGTAAGCACCTGCTTCTGAGCAGTTGGAAAAAAATCTCATGTAATTTAAAGCTAAACAAAATTTGAGAATTGTTATAAATGCTTAGCTTGGTATAATGTAAACATCACAGCTCACTCTCATGAACTATCTGTGAAGTCCGAACATTGCAGGATTTAGAAACCCATTTGATTCCTACTGGAGTTAAAAAAACACTCCATCAGTTTCTGTTAGGGGTAATTTAGGAAGGTTTTGTTTGGTTTTTTTTAAGTTTCCTAGAGTATGTCTGCAAAAGTCTGTTCTTCTCAGTGGTTGGCTGTGGGGATTTCTTGGACTTCTGTGGAAGTCAGTTATTGTCAGATTCCTCACACAATATAAAATCCTGGTCTTTAACGAACAGGAAACAGCCAAACAGCACTCTGAGAAGTCAATACTAGGTCAAGTAGGAATGGCAATTCTCTCTTCCAGAAATGAGTTATGACATATTATGTTGCTTTTTTTTCAAATCAACCATAAAGAAACAAAGAAAAAGGTCTAGGAATGTTATATACCTTCTTACCATCTTTAAATGGAAGTTGTGTTTGGTCTTTACATGAGGAAAACCCACTATCTAAATCCTAATAATCCTGTGTTTGTTTGCTTTGTTCTGTAAACATCCACAAAGAAGGAAAACATAACATTTGTATGTGTTTCTGTAGACAATACTAAAAACGTGGAAGGAAGTGTATTCTTTCAAACTGTAATACTGAACAACATTCAGCTCTATCTGCAGCATGTTACTACAACTTTTCCTCCTAAAATGTCACCAAGCTGTATGCATTTCATCTCTGGGGAAACAGGGAAAAGGACAGAGGGAGGGGAAAAAACCTGCTTCTCCTTCTTAGACCTGTTCTGAAGGTATATACTAATAATTAAAAAATGCCAAACAACAAAACTACCTTGTAAGAAGATGGAGGTTCTATCCTAAGAGGAGTCTCTGGTAACTTTCCAGGTAATGTCTCTTCATCTACTGTAGTTTCTACTTGCCGGATGAGGTACTGACTGGTAGTTTGCAGTGGATCTTGAATATCTGAAGAAGAAAAGACAGATTTAGTGGGGGGCTTGCTTTTTATTTAACTCACTATTCGGGAAAACAAAGATATGCTGCATTTCTGTACTTATGGTACAGTTCTCACACATTTACAGCAAGAACACAGAAGTCTGACTTTTCTTTTTTTTACTTGCGTAGTGAACTTGATAAGAAGCAGAGGCAGTACTGCACTGCAGCCTTTAGCTGTGCCCCTAGCTGTGAATTTCAGCTGTTGCCAGATTAAAAGGTGGTAAACTAGATCAAAACATTCATCTCCTATGAAATCCTTGAGAGTTTTTGATTAAACAAAACTGAAAGAAGATTAAGGCATCAAATAACATCTCTTGCTTTTAAGTTATTCAAGTTTAATAACATAAAACTATTCTCTGGTTTGGAAGTGACCCAGACAGGTATTTCCTCTCCAGTTTTCTCTTTCAGTCTCAGGAAAAAGGGGAAGCTTTAGAGAAATTTCTATCACACAGCACTGAGAGAGAAACTTATTCCTGTGAGATGTCTGGGTTGCAGATTTACAAGTACCAAGTGCTTCAAAGGAGAACAGATTTGAAAACAAAGTACCTAGAAGAGTTGAACTTAGGTGTTTAAAAAAAAAAAAAAAAACAAAAACCAAAACAGATAAAACAAAACATTTTCCTGTTAATGAAGAAACTGTTTCACTATGTAAATCACAGGCATAATGATGTTCTTTTACCCTTGTAAAGCAGTACATCAACTATGGATAAAAATATTACGTAACAGCTAAGAGAGATACCTTTTCCTGAGAGGTTGGGAAGTGTAAATAACATGTCGTTGTCCCTTGGGATGGAATACAGCATGCTCTCTTTCAAAGGGACAGTGTAGTTTGAATGTCTAAGTACTCTCAGGTCCTTTACTAAAATATCTATTTCTGTCACTTCTTCCTGCTGAACCTACAAGAGACGCAAACTGAGTTTAAAGTAAGAGTGAGGTAGGCTGGCAGAGAAAACCAATACATCGCAGAAAACTCCAAGCCATTAAGATTTAGACATAAGGATGTTATAACATTAATTATTATTTTTTGGTTTTACTTACCACACTTCTATAGACTATACCACATTAGAAAATATGCTGAACAAACTGAGTCCCTCTCTCCCTGCAAAAGCATATGGTCGTCACTCCATGGGCTTTTAACTAAGTCTTACATAGGTCATTACCATCCTCCTTCAGGGAGGCATTTTAGGGCATGGAAAACTCAAGTATGTAGTGAAAAAGCACTTGCAAACATTGAAAGTGTTGCTGAGGCAAGACTGACACCTCTGTTTTTACAGTAACATTGCTTTTTTTCAAAAACTGAAAGAATAGTTTTCTTCCTCCTCTTCCAGTGATGCACTGGACCCATTTCATTTAATAATCACCGCAGGTAGTGCTTATATAGAACACACTCAGCATAACTCCTGTCAATAACACATCAATAACTGCATTGTGAGGCCAAGAACTGACTGAAATCCAGACCGTTTGTGTCCATAATCCTAACTGCTACAAGGAAATATAACTACAAAAGAGGACTGCAGCATGTGATACAGTTTCACTCCTGCTTTCAGAGCCATAGGCCAACCATCGGCCTCCTTTTGCTTCAAACATGCACAGAAGAATGCAATGAAACAGATCATTACCGTCAGCTGATAGCTAATGAGAAAGATTGAAAGCTTTTGACTTAAAGGAACAAGTAAGGCAACGGCATTAGCCTTCTGTTTGTCCTTACCAGGTCCCTATGAAAACCTGACACGCATTGTGATGTCTAGTTTGAGATCTGAAATGCAACAATACTATTGGGTGACAACTGAATCAAACCAGGACATATTAGCCTACTAACAGTGGGATAAACACCTCATTAGAAACTAAGCTTCAGACCTCTCAGTGGGATTTTTCATTAACAGAGTAAAATCTTGACACGATGCAGATCCTTGTAGAAAACACTGCATGCTGAGCATGCAATTAATTAAGGATCAATGGTATTATTATCATCATTTTCCTTTAAAAAAAAATAAAGGCATCAGAACAGAAGGCAGCTTGAAAAGAGCCTGGCTACATGTAAGATGCAGACCTGTACTGAAACAAAAATTTGACAATTTTGCTAGCTTCAGCAGCTGTATCTTCTCTCCAGAACCTCTCTGGTTGGAAAAATAACTATACCTTATAGGTGATTTTGAGAACTCAGTTCTGCACTTTTCAGTCTCAGCTAGAATTGTAACCTCTCACATTCACTGGCATTTGCGCAAATACAGTTAAAATTTGGGGTTTATTTCTGTTCATCTCCAAATCCATGTGCATATTATATATTAATTAAGTATCTTACATGCAGAATATTCTAAGGCTAAGCTCTCAGGTGTCGTGGCTTTTTGCAACAAGCCCACCTGCTGTAAGACTTTGCTGCTGCAAGCTGTTCCCCATGCTATATGCTTGAAATGCTTTGTTAGCTTGGAATAAACAATGGGGGAAACCTCAGGACAAGCCCACGCCCCTTTTATTAATTTTGTACATTATTTTGTAAATGAAGTACTGCTTGTGAGTCTGAGTTTGCTTGCATAAATGAATGTGTTGAAAAAGCATGTGACAGAGTTAATGATGTTCTAACAAGCTTAAGGGAAAGTCATCCAACACTAATTATTAAAATAAGAATAGAAGCATTAAAATTTGAAGTCTCCTCATGAAAAAGCCCCGCCACTATATGGCCAACTTAGATTGGTATTACTTCCCTCAGTACTATGCTAGCTTGCATTACATTACATACTTTGTGCTCTAACCACCAGCAAGATACATGTAGACCTTTTGATCCTTGGTAACTACTTGCCTCTCCTAAATTAAAACCAAGCAGAGTGTTTGGGTTTTTTTGGTTGGGTTTTTTTTTTTTTTTACCTGTTTTCCATCAATTTCTGTCACTTCTTCCTGAATGACAATCAACTGCAAATCAGAACTGGATGCCAAAGGCCACTCATGAACCATGATGCGAACACTGACAATTCCCAGGCGCTGCTGATCGGGTGAGTTATCCAAGTTTCCGTTCTCCACTGTTAACACACAACATCACAGTTTTCAAAGAGAAACGACCCCAACCAGAAAGCAGCATACAGCCACGGGGCAAACAGTTGCAGCTCTGACACAGAAGCCCTTGCACACATAGCATCTGAATGGAAAAGTCATTACAACTACAGAGGACTGCTAGCATCAAACCAGAGATGCCTGAGCAGTTGTACGAAAATCTGTATGATGCTGATGTCCTTAATAGTTCCAGTAACTGCTGTTATAAGCAACAGGTAAAACAGATACCGTGATTTTTTTTACCAGTATATCCCCAACTCAAACTCAGAGCAGGTCTCATGATATAACACAGAAGACAACAGCAGCACTGTGTGATACCCAGATTGAGGGAGCTTGCAAACAATATTGCATCCCTACCTTTGTGGTTTGCATTTAAGCACTCTGAGCAGCACTCTTTGGCTTCAATATTGCTGCATTCTTATTTTAGTTGTCCAAAGGATTCATAAGAGTAATGCCACAGCCCAGCCAGCCACCTGTGTAAACATCTTGATTCGCACAACATTCCCCTTCCTCTCAATACAGAAACAAATATGCTCTTTTCCAGGCACGCTGCACACACTACTCAAGATGAGTGTCAGTTCCCTCACACGTGTTTTCTCTGCCCCCTTGTCCTGTTTTCGTATGTGACCATCATGCCTCAAACTCTCTTCCTACCGAAAAGCTTTCAGCTATTTCAACAACCTAATATTCCACAAGTACACAGAAAACTGCCTTTCCACCCTCGGTGTTTTTGCATAGTGTCAGTATCCTTTTCCCAGCTACCATGCCTCTACTACAGGTGAGGGCATGCTAGTACTGAAGTGCTGCAGAAGTGCAGGAGTGGAGGTGACAGATCTCTCCAGCATGCAGGACAGCAAGGCACATGAACTGAGACTGAACTGGCCCCGTTTGTAAGCCACCGTTGCTGTGTCACTTGCAGGGCCAAGCCTAACAGGAAATGTGGGGCAATGTCGGGCTAGTGTCTTCATTTACACAGTAACAACTCAGTGTGTTCATTACTTTTATGCTAGACACCTTTCTTCATAAAGCTATTTTTCTTATTTTAAATATAGAAAAATACTTTTTGTCATCATTTAGCAATATCTTCCATTGCAAAAATAAGTGGCAGAAGGAGAGGAAGAGGTTAAAGAGCAAGAGCAAGGTTCCCTATAGGTGTGAGCCAGAGCACTAACCTGGCTGCCAAATGTCTTCTGACTTACAGCAGCAAGCGTGCATTAAAGGACCAAAGCCTGAAAGATGCCAAGTAGCTGAAGCTGCCTCTGGTCCCAACCTTTCATGTGTCAGGTTGCTTAATCCCCACCACGTTCAACAGGGGTGAGAAACACCCATGCTTCCAAAATTGACATTTGTGGGAACTGCAAGTGGGGATATAGGTGCCAGGCATGATCTGACAACAGTGTCAAAATAATACCATTCAGGAGACTTTGTCTCTGTCTCTACTCTAATATTCAAGAATATTTGGCTCAAGTTTGTTTTTTACATACATTCATCAGTACCTTTTCCCTCTGTTAAGAGGTAACAAGCATCTCAATATTCCTTTAGCATTTCACAAACATTACCTGAATCTATTGTCAATGATATAGTAAGTAAATAGTACAAACATTAGTTTACAGATAAGAGAGAGGTACTGTGCTGAGGACTCAGACCCAAACACAGAGACAGAGAGTTCCAGGTTCCTAGCTCCCAGATCAAATCAGTATTTTCCTCTCCCTTTCAGATTCATGTTCATAATTGTAGTCAATGCAAGCTATACAACTATGATCTGTAAAATTAATAGGAACTACAGTGGAGTGCTCAGTATCTCTCAGAATTAGTCAATAAAATCACATCTATTTTTCTGGAGTCAATCATCTTGCAGGTAAATGACATTTTGCCATGTTTTTCTACCTGAGGATAGAAAAAATAGAAGCAATAGGAACATAATTGTCCCAGAAAGAGAGAAATTAATTACTGCTCTCCCTCTCCAGAAAAGAAATAGTGTCAAATTAATAATTGATTATGCTTGGGGAGGAAAAGTTCAAGAAACAAGGTCATGGCTCAGAGAAGCGATTTAGAAAAAGCATTAGTACTTTCTAAGTAAATGCCTTATTGTAAGCAGAGCATGACCTCAGAAACCAAGCTGGAGACTGACTGCACCTGATCCATCAAGAGACCACTCTGAACGCAACAGAAGCTTAAATCAAATGAGCATAATGGCCCTGGTTTAACTAATTATACAGTATTCTCTGTGTATCTCAAAAAAGTCACAGTACTTTCTGTTCTTTTACAAAAGGTGTAGCATTGAATCAGTGGAAAAAATAGCAGTTTCAAGATAATTCGAAATCATTAACCACTGCAGGACACTAGCAAAATGGCAGTATTCGTGGTACAATAATCTATCCTCCAGAAACTTGTCTGTCCAGTAGGTGCAAAAATTAGATAATTAAAAGATCTTCCTAACAATAATTCATACTTTTGTTACTGAATCTCTTTTTGGATATATGCCAACCAACGTAGGGACACAGCCATTAGCAGGGTGGAGTTGCATCCTTCTGTTTACATTGTCTAGCCTGTAGTGCAAAACATTCTTTTGAAAGGACAGGCATAGTCTGGATTTCAGATTAGACCATTTACATATAAGCATGTGAATGTGACTTGAGAACAAGGCAGTAAGATTTGTTTTTCCACCCATTTTAGTAGCAAAATTATCCTACCTTGGGAAATTATTTGCTTCTACAATGCTCAGGTTTGCAGGGTGAGAGAACATTGTAAACTTTGGTTACTAGATAACAGGGAAGCCAAATACCCCAGGGGGAAACACAAAAGAAGGAAAAAAAAGAAAGAGAATACTCACATATTACTGTTTGACATGTTATGTGGGCAACCCCGCTTTTCATAGGAAAATCATTCAGATATACCTGTCCATTAACATAGGTGATATTAAAAACAACCTGAGAGAGAGACAGACAGACAGAGTGAGTGCATGGTTCCTGGCCCTATGCTACAATTCTCTTCTCAGAGGACCACACTTCATACCGACTGACATCAGACAAAACAACATATTTGCATCCACATGCAGACTTTGTTTTACTGCATATTGATTCACTGAATAAATAGAAAAGCTGGACAAACCTGTCCTTTGTGAAATTCTCCACTGGTTTTCAGCATCATAACATTGACTCGGATCGTTTCCTGGAAAACAAAAGTGAGAAGAGGTGTAGGTTTCTGAGGAAACACGTAAGCCACTTCAGGCCACAGGCAGCTTTCACACACTGTCCTGACAGAATGACAACGTACAATTCCCAGAGCACATTCCCAGGCTTTCCACCCAGCAGACAGAAGAGGAATATGCTTACTTGTTTAATATAAGGGTTGGGGTTTTTTTTCCCCCCTTTTTTTAATAAAGAGGATTGATGAAAAAGAAAGACAACTGCATCCCCTTATGGATAAAGTTTGGGGTTTTTTAAAATAAGATAAAATAATAATCAAGCTAAATTCTCAGAACTTGTTTCACATGGATATAATGGAAAACAAGTCTCTCATATTAGCTGAAAAATAATAGACAACACAAGGTAAAAATCAGATCAGCTGGAAATGTTTTTTTAAGTGCTCCACTTAGTCTTCAAGGTGAAGTATAATTTAATACATGTTAGCCTATGCTAAAGAACACTTGGTTTTGTCAGTGTCAGCAGTAATCCTATTTCTTTTCTTTGGTTATCATTCCCACATTATGCCACACGGGATACCTCCAAACTCACAGCTAATGGGGATTTGCTTCCGTCTTCAAAATGCTAATTGCTGTAATTTATTGGCTCACTCATTCTGTTTTCTCCTTTCACTCTTGTAATTTCAAGGGCTCTTTTGCAGATGGGACCTTAAATCTCCCAGGCCAGCGCCCAACAAAACCTAGATAAAAAAACCAAACCTCTTTTGGACATAGCCAAAAGTAATGATTGCCACACTGTTTTTCTGAGTCTCCGCTTCAAAAATAACATTAAGCTCCCCATTTGCCTTTTGGGAGCCTTGAATGATTCTAATCCGTTTCATTTTGCCCTGGAAAATTTCTCCATACCTTCAGCATGTTCTTTAGCTCTGTGTTTGAGACGTGGTTTCACAACTAACAGCTAAAAAGTGAGTTATGTCTCAATAAAAAGTTGAACTTGCTCAGAATTTAAAATAAATAAATAAAAATTTAAATACATAAGAAATATTTTTGTTTGGGATTTTTATAAAACACTAAGTTTTTGGACAGGAAATACCTGAAATGTATATTAGCTAGCATAATATAGTCCCAATTCATGAACAGACAGCTTATGAAGTGCAACTATAATGTAAAAATAATCCTTAAACCAGCAGGTGTTAATTAGTATATGCAGGTAGCCAGAGCTGCCAGAAACTGAAAAACAACATCCAAATCTGATTCAACAGAAAATCGGGCATCTTGAGAAGCATGGTTTAAAATCTAATACAGATAACCTTTTGGTTGGAAATGACTTGTCACTGATGCTTCAGATGCATTTGTCAAATCAGTAGGAAAACTCTCTGGCCACTGAGACCAAACAGAAATCCCTTTCTCGATGCCCCTTGTAGGAAACAGATGTTTATACTGACTTTTCTTCAAAACTTAAATCCCAGCTATTCAAAGTAAATGAAAATTACCTATTTAGTTAGAGAACTGGAAGCCTATAACTGAAAATATAAACCCAATTAATAATATGATCATAGAATACAATCTATTCTGTCATCCTGTAATTTCCTCAAAATGTCTTACTTTCTTCTCTGCCAAACTTTTAGATCTTTTAGCTCTAGCATTCAGAGCTGTACCCTCAGGCCTTTTACACACTCAAACTGTTTAACAGATTACCAAAACCTTGTGTCATTACTTCCTACGTTCTTCTGTTTTCTGGGAATTCAAAAGGGACAAAAAATGGGTTTTCCAGGCAGTCTTAATAGTCCTTCAGTTTTTAAGCCTCAAATGAAATCTGAGTTCTTTTACACAGTAAGTATTTTGCAATCTTTTCTCAACATCTACAAAGTGACTCACTGAGATTACAAGAAAAAGGAAATGACTGATAGCCTCTGACTACTGAAAAATGGAAAATCCCCCCTACAGTTTCTTGGTTTTTTTTTAAAATCAAATGCCTTATTTGAAAATGAAGGGCATGGGGCAAGATAGGCATGCTCAGCAATTGAGTATTATATCTACAAAATGAGATATATATGCAATGATTAATTTTCTTCAAAACAGCTGTCAATTCTGTTGACGTAGTATCCACAAGCACTGTCATGAATTCCAGTACATACTTAAAAATTCCACACGAAGAGCACACTACGTGCTTAAGAAATTAAAATATTTCAGTGGATCACTTCTGTGCTGCCAAAGTTACAAAAAATAGATCATAGCTTGCAGACAAATAAGACAGGGTAACCGCTTGCTGCCTCTGCCACTTAAAAAGCGTGGATCTCTCCCGCACATCATCCTTCCCTCTCATTTATGCCAAGTCAGTGAGCCAATGTAGCTCATTAAATTGGCAGGAAAACTTTCCCTTTTTTTGCCAGACTATTCTTCTGCCAGTTGAACAAGCAAGGAAGAGCCAGACAAGCATGAGATGCAAGAATGCAGCTGGGAGGCAGGAGCCGGGCTACGTGTTCTGATGGCCACCGGCTGTTGGATTTGCTCTGCTGCACGGTCTGCCTGTCCTCGCAGCGTCTCCTTAGGAGATGCCCATCCTCACCATCGTCTCAGGAGATGGTGGTGCATCTCCTGAGCAGCACAGGTTCATAAAGCTACTCAATAACTAGCTGATGTAGCCACTCCACTACATCAGCTATACCTTTGCAATTTTGTGTTCACAAGCAACGAATATTCTTGCCATTCCCATGACCGGTCTGTTCCCATCAGGATCCAACAAATTCTACTGATAACCTCCCATGTTCTGTACATCCATTCTCCTGAGTTGCCATATGTTCTTGTTTTGCCTCTTCACTAAGCAGTCTCACAAGACTTGATGACAGTCTTGCTAAGAAACATTTCAACCAGATCTCAAAGTTTTGGTGCTAAAAAATAATCAGTTTTCAATTGTTCTTGCTTCAAATGTTCCTGAACTGATAAAGAAACATCCCAAGGACCAGAGGAAGATCAGCTTTTCCAGAGTCTGAATCAACTATTTTAATGTCATTCCTGACAGACTTATTTTTACAGCTCTCCAGTGACGTCCAAAAATTTCACACTCTCCTCTACTATTTACTCTAGTACTCAGCTACCTTTGACATTAAAAGTTTTCCTAATGTCTAACCTGAAGCTTCCTTGATGCAATTTATGAACAGCCCGTTTATTACTCTTCACAATATCTTCCCACGGAACATAGCAGTCCTCCAACTCAGTCTTCCTGATTTTATGCTAATGCTCCCAGTTCACGTAATCCTTCCTTGGAGGCGAGTTCCTCACTGTTGTCTTCCCGTGGCTTCCCACTGCTCTTTCCTGCAGTGCCGCACCCAAAATTCAACGGGTTCTGCTGTGGCCAACCTTCCTGACCCTACGCACCCCACGCCAAAATCTACATGAGGGCAAGAACCACAAGATTACACGCCAAACACAATAAAAAGCTGGGCAGGGGGGCTGGGTGAAGAGGAAGGGACTATTGCTCACAGGAGAGCAGAGCTCCATCCCAGCTGACCCACCTTCATCCACAGCAGGGAATGGGTGATGCACAGCATTCCCCCTGTGAACACAACCCCACTTGGTACCCCCTTGATATCCACTCATGAATAAGTGCTTGAGAGCCATACGTTGTTATTGCTTCTTAAACTGGGAGGAAAACAGACTGGGCAGGCCAACAGCTCTTGTACCATGCTTTCACGATGAAACGCCTGGCCTGACAAGCCACACTTGCTAGAAAGTCCTCCAGCGATAACTCAAATACCCATCTTTCCAATCTTAGGGGTGAAGATTCACAGACTGAAGATTCACAGGCTCTTTCAACAGAGAAAATACTTTGTTATTTTACCATAATAAAACTCACTACTTAGGGGAAAAAAAAAAAAAAGGCATCTTATGGATATATCTTATGGCTATACACATCAGTACTAAGAAAAGTAAATAATCCCACATGATTTATTTTGTGTATCAAAAGCATAGTAAGCCAATCCTGTAGTAATGACGTCACTGAGTGCAGGACATGGGTCTTATGCAGTAATCAATAATATTACACAGTCAGGTTCTGGATAAGCCTGAACTGTGAGTATAAAACTTGTTTGTATAACTTAAAACACACTTTTCAGTATTAACAATATAATGAAAGTTCACGTACATTTCAGACAGTCATGTAATTGAAAAGGTCCCGAATTCATCGGAATATTTGAGAAAGCTGCACTTTGACAGAGTCATAATCAAAGGACAGCCCCAAGAAGCAATTCAGGTCCCTAGGAATCAGGTCATGCTTCCAGCTTACCACTGACACCCATTCCATCATTCACAGCACATTATGCCTTCCTGTGCTGGCACATGCCTTCACACAAAACTCTCCAATTTACACTAAAAATGGCCGCATCATTCTTAACACTGTTGTAGGATGCAGGTGTCTCTCCTGAGATTTCCTATGATTTCTCATCACAGTTTTAGTGCTTCAGCAGTGATATTTACAGTGCTAATGGCCACAGTACTTGTAAAGAGGACAGCACTTCTACCACAAATGTATGTCGTTCTATTCTAGGACAGCTAGGCAACAGCTGTAACAGTTTGGTGACATACATTACAGTGAACTACTGAACTTTTGTGAATTTGGATCAATAGAGATAAGCAGGTAGTGATCATTTTCTAATACTTTCTCTTTTACCATGTGCTGCAACAGAACCCAGGAGCGTTCACTGGGGCAGTATAATCGCAGTAGTAGCAGAAGAGCAAGATGGGGAAAAGATGGCACCAAAGAATACAAAGCAACTGGCATAAGTTAAAAAGGAATATTAATTAATTTTTAAAGACTCCCCATACCAGTGCCACACAAAGCTACAGAGAACATTTCGCCCCATCTTCGTCTTTTATGAAAAATGCCGCACAGGACAAAGCTGCTGGGTGTAATCACACAGGAACTTCAAACAGACCTGATGACAGAATCACAGAAAAACTTCTTCCGTGGGCAGTGGGTCCTTGACGGGGTGCACCACACAGGTTCTCCCAGTACAGGGTAACTGTTATGTCCTACACAACTGCATTAGTCACAAAAACCCCATCTAGATTCAGCCGCTAGCAGCCAACCCACTTAAAACACAGCTGTTCTCTATTGAGGCTCTCCAAACAAGGCTCTTTCTGCACTAGAAGGCCTGTGGGAAGCGGAGCAGGCAGCCTGAGGAACAGATGGCATAGTGCCTTGCAAGATGGCCAGCTGTACGGAGACCTGGAAGACAGACAATCCCCTCACAGCAATTACGCAGGCGCTTTTGGGATATTCTGTTTGCGACAGGAAAATATAAAGTCCAATGAAGGCTGCCAAACAGATAAGAAACAAACAAAACTAATAACTTGTTTCTAAATCTGAAAAGAGATTATGGGGAAAAAGTGTTTGATAAGACAAACAAAACTACCACTCAAACTCATAGCATTTGAGTCTTGGCAGTTCCATGGACAACTGGCTCTGAGTAGTGTAACTGTATATTTTCAATCCAGGGCTCTGATCTGAGCTTCTCACAATTCTTTCATCAGACTCAAAACAGAACTATGTTGCAGGATGAATCTTAACTGCATTCAGGCATAACTGAGTTAAGAAATAATCGTGGTACGTTTGACATGACAAGATTGACTTGACAAGTTTTTCAGGATGATAATTAGTCCCTCACATTTTACAAAATTTTAGTACAAAATCTGCTCCAATAAGGTTTGGCATTATTAAACTGCATGACAATATTTGGTGTAAGATAATGAAATCCAGTATTTGCTTAAGTAAATAAAGATGAACTGTCTTTATCTAACACAATGCCTTTGCTTTACTTTTTCTTTTCTGAACAAGCACGCTTATATTCCTTCCTTGCTTTGTGATGATTCTTAGTATAATATTGCTTATCCTTTAATTTGCCCTACATATGTTGCTAGAATTAATCACCTTTGCTTTCTCCCTATTAAACCAACTCATACTATGAATATTTTATCAGGAGTTTTAAAGGTGAATACTTAGTCTCACATCACCGGGACATGGTTGCATCATACTGCTTTAATTTAATCAAATATACATGGAAAGATGATGTCAGATCTTTCAAGCATAAAGTTCAGAACATGTGCCAGGCTGTTAATAGAGAAACTGGCATACAGCAGTGAAAGAAACATTTCAGCATGTCACTACTGACAAGTTCCTTCTTTGATTAAAATACATTGCACCCACTGCATACATACTCAAATGGCTGACATAGCGAAGATTACTTTCTTCTGTTGTGAAACAATCCATCCATACAGAGGTTTCTTGCAGCCAACAAATAATCTGAAAACAACGTTTTTCGGGCAACTAAACTAAAATTAAAAAAAGTCCGATAGGCAAGTGTGCCATTTAGAAAGAACACTGCTAAACCTAAATTATCAAGAGGCAAACAGAGTAAGCAAACAACAGAGCATTAGCATTCGGCCCACTGTGCTTTTAGCCAGCTCCTATCAGCACATTAAAAAAAAACCAAACAAACTCCGAAACACAAAACCTAGTTCTTGACCTTGCACCAGAAAAACACATTACTTTAGTGCGTAGGCCAGTTGTCTTATTGCATCATTCCCTGCCTTTTTTTTTTTTTTTTTTTTACTTTTTAAACTTTGTCTAATATCAATCAGTCTGTAATCCAGTTTTGCTCATCCAAATTTCAGGAAGAGAAAGAAAAATCAACACACACATGCAAATGTTTTTAAAAAAAAAAAAAAAATAGTCCAGATTTCAAAACAGCTTATTTAAGAAACTCCAAGTATTGCACAACAATGGAGGCGTACACGTTCTGGAGCTGAACAAAAGCATTTCAGCCTTATGAAACGTTATTCCAGTCTTTCAAGGTTTTTCCTCAGTCCTTCCATTATGGTTTCTGGAACATCATGGCCATCAACTTGGACGTAAACTTCAATACCACGTACAAGAATTACAAAATGTGAAGCTATCAGTTGTATGCTGCCAGTGGGCTCACAGAATTGTAGAGTGCACAGCAGTATCCCGTCAAAGAAAAGCTGAACACGTTGATGCTGCCTGCTCCCAGCCAGTCTGCAGTCCCAAGCCATTCTGAGGAAAGACCACGATTATTCTGACCCCATCGCCCACTGTCATAAAGCTTGTGGCTTCTGAAGCCAACCTGACAGCGCAGCATTCCCACTCTGCCTATTCCAGATGCCTAGGCACTTCTGTTCCTATCAGGTTACCATAAACCAGCTCATGCTCAAAACCCAGCAATTCTTCTACTCAAAACTTTCTCGAGATGCATTGTTCCTTCTACATCAAAAATTATCCCGTATGGACAAAAAGTAGTAGTGCAGGAGGAAACACAAGTTTTTACCTTTTTGAGATTTAAAAAGAAAGACTACTGAAGTAAAAATGTGTATGTTCCCTTTTTGACTCTTAAAAGAGCTTTTCTGCATATACTTATGCCACCACACCAGTATAAAGCTAAAAAAAGTGCTGACACTTCCAACTAGCAAAAACTGAGCTGACGGACCACCAGAAGTACGGCACAAATGGACAAACTCAACCCCACAAACGGCACAGCTATGCCCATGAGGCATTACATCCCAATAACTAAGTCAAGCCCTACTAGCACTCTAGAACATACCTATTCTGTTTCTGACCCCAAGCTGGTTTCCACGGGACCGCTCCGGCACCCCGTGCTGTGCTCACTCACGCTTTCAGATCCAGAGATAGCACGCGCAGATGTGCCACTGTATCTTGTACAATTGCCAGCTGTGACAACCTTAACACTATTAAGTTGAAGTTCTGGTGTGAAAGTGCGATAGTTTCTGAGTGGGAGGTAAGCAAGAGCATAGGTCTATATTCCATTGCCACTTCATGTGTCTTTTTGGCAAATTCAAGCTAGCGCTCCCTTTCTCAGAGCAATATGCAAAGAGGACTGAGCTCTCTCTGCTCTCTTTAGTGCACCTGACTTCAAGCATTCATGCGCTTTCATAGGTGTCTGAAGATCTAGATCCCCGCTTTGATATCAGAGCTAAGCAGATCTCTCTTCAAGTGTTCATATAGAAAAGCAGAAGCCAGGAAGTAAGCCCAGGAATCCCGCTGTGCAACACAGGATGTGCCAGTGCGGGGCCTCTGTCAGGCTTTCTTGGAAAGGTTTTACTTAAATGAAAAAAAAAAAAAAAACCAAAAAAACAAACCACCAAACCCTCTGGAGGAAAAAAGCCATAATGAATTTACTCATGTGACAGCAACTTCACATTGGCTAGACAAGCGACTACAAACCCAACACAGCTCTTCCCTCTTTGCCATCTCACACTTCGGAGTTCATGGTTATAACAATTAGAGGATGTGTTTAGCACAGACAGAAGTACCCAGTTCTCTTCTGTAGTTCCAGAGGTCAAAGCTCACCAGTGCCACAGCACATCTCCTTATTCCCACTGAGAAGATCTCCTAAGTAGTAGGCAAAAAATTCATTCCGCTCTTTTAAAAAGCCACCAAATTTAACTTGAAACTAATCTCACCAAGATACAGCACAGGTACTGGAATGGAAAAATGGACAGCATGATGCCCTGGAACATACCAATACATCAAAACCCTTTTCTTGGTTCGATTCAAGAGTACAGAAATCACTTGGAGCAAATGCGGACCTGAGGCACTGCGTACTTCTACAGCGCTGAACTGCCAAGATGCGGGTAGACAAGCATAAAAATACAATATAAATACATCTACACTGCATGGAAGTAGCTTTCTCCCCACTCAACCTGTCAGATATTTATTTCAGCATATCAAATCCTATATAAATGAACTATTGGGGCGGGGGGGGGGGACACTACGCAGCCGGTAACGAGTTTGTGGCCGATGCATAATTTTATCCCTCTATACCATTTTTGTACCTTTCGGACCGAAGCGCAGTCGAGCAGCGGGACCGGCGCTCTCAGTCGGGGCGATTCGCCTCGGGCTGCCAAGCGCTGCGGCCGGGACACCCGCCCTCACACCCGCCACACCGCCCGCCGCGGCCACCGGCCCCGCCAGCCTGCGGCCCAGCCCGTGGCGGCCGCCCCGCCGGCCCTGCGGCCCGGACAACCCGCCCCGGCGGGGTCCGGCTGCCCCCGCGGAGGCAGGGGGAGAGGGACCGGCTCCGCCGCGCCCCGGCCCGGCCCGGCCCCGTCGGTACCTGTCCCAGCGGCAGCGGCGCGGCCGAGCCCGGCGGCGCGGCGGCCAGCAGCGGCGGCAGCAGCACCAACAGCAGCAGCTCTCGCCGTCCCAGCGCCGCCTCCATCTTGCGACCGGGGAATTAAAACAAAGTGAAACATCAACAAGCGGCAGCGGCGGCAGGGGCGGGGCCGGGAGGAAGCGGGGGAGGGCGGAGGGAGGGGGCCGGGCCGAGGAGCCCCCGGCGGTCTGCGGCAGGGGGCCGGCCCCGGCACCGCTGCCTCTGGGAGATGCCGGTTCAGGCCTTGCAGAATAACGCTACCGTTAACAGGCGATTACGGCCTTTGGAAGCACTTTGAGTAACAAGAGAGTTACCCGCATAGCTAATGCTAATAATTACTGCGCTGTATGAAATGGCCAACACGCCCTCGTCAAACCGAGCTGCTTCCTTGGCCGCGGGCCGCCTGCACGGCCAAGCCAAGGGCAAGGGCCGCCTGAGCCGGGGTGGCACCGAAAGGGTTGTCAAACACCGGCACAGGCTTGCCCAGGGAAGTGGTGGAACCTCCATCCCTGGAGGTATTTAAAAGATGGCAGACGTGGTGCCGACGGACACGGCTCAGTGGTGGACTTAGCAGCGTCAGGCTGATGGTTGGACTCGATGATCTGAAAGGTCCCTTCCAACCCAGACGATTCTGTGATTCTATATGACATGGGCTGAGCTGCGGGCGCCCCACGTCGGGAAAGGCTTCTTGAAGGCCAAAGCTGGCAGCTTTGGGGAGGGAAAGAGTCATCAGAAGGGGAGAAAGCAGAAGATGAAATGTTAAAGAGCTAGAGGTCTTCAGCACAGAGAAGAGCTAACAGAGGAAAACTTAACAGCGGCAGTCAAAACCACAGAAGTCTCGGGCAAAGAGAAAGGAAACAACCTGTATCTCCAAGTCCTCGGTGGATATGAAAATTAAAAGTGCTTTATTTGCAACAAGAAAGATTAGCAAAAACCTTTCTAACAGTAAGGGTGGCAAACATCTCAACGGCTTGTCCAGGGAGGTTTTAACAGAGCCAGGGCAGGGCAATAAATTAGCTGTCCTGCTGAAATGATTTGTAGCCCGATTTTATATTGCTCCATGACTCCCACTTGGTTGATAGCGAACATAAATCCTAAAACCCACAGAAACTCAGTATTTTATATGCAGTTTGCATTCATGAGGCACTGGTATAAGCACAAGATACAAGGCACTGGAAAATGACGCCTGAGAGAGTCATATATTGTGAAGTATATTTCATACGTATTATGTGAAAACCTCAAATATTTCATCACTAAATACATTTATTAACAGTAGTTACTACTATTTTAGAGATTAGAAAAACTAAAGTTGATTAACTGAATTCTCCGTAATCACACGAGTCAGTAATGGAAAAAGGGATAAAAACACTGACATCTTAATTTTTACCACCTCTCTTGACCATCACCTAGTTTACCTAGTTTTTCTTAGACCTGTCCTTGAGCTGTATTTTTTTTAATCCGTTGTATTTGGTAAACGAAATGAAATAGGTGAAGAGTCTGTTGACTGTGCAGTCTCACGATGCAGAAAACTACACGTTAAGTCAGCTCCCCAGCAAGACATTTTGCTGAATCTCGTAAAGGGCACATAAGAGTCTTCGGGGATATGATGGCAGCTACAAGAATGCAGCTCTTGTTGGTACTTGCAGTCATTTGCATGTGCTGGTGGGAGGAAGTTTAAATTACCTGAATTCCTAAACATGAGTTGCACTCTGTGGGTAAATAAGAGTGGGGGTTACCTCCCAATAGGACTGGTGAACCCTAGACGAGCAAAAGCAAACTATGATAGTACAGTGTTTTGTGTATTAGATTAGTGATTAAAACTTTCAGAAAATGTACTAGAGGCATAATAATTAATGGTACCAGGGTATATAAAAATACAGGGAAGCAAGGATCACTGACCTGCAGAATTTATACATTCTGTAAAGTTCAGGCTGGGTTCTCAGCTGACCTTGAGGAATTCAGAGTCTCACTGAAAAAGAACAGGAGATGAATTCCTGTTCCTTTTTGACTGTCCCCTTTTGCAAGTTTCCTGGTAAACTACCTATCAAGTCATCCTTTTCTTCCATTTTCATGTCCTTTGTTCTTTCCTTTTTCCCCCCAATCTTTTGCACTCCCTTTTCTTCAGTTGTCTTTCTTTCTTTGTTTTTATTCTCCTGAAACTTAATTAAAACTGCAAAAATTAAGTGCTAATAATGCTTTCAACATACTTGTGTTTTCCCCAAATTTCAAAGCTTTTATTAGTCTCACAGCACAACGGATATCATAACAGTTTTATTTAACACAAGTGGTTAAAATTCATAGCAATAACTAAAAAACTAGTGATCTAGTTTCAGAAGTGATCCGTCCTTGGGCAAGTCAATTACTACTTGGTGCTGGGACAGGCTGGGAGCATGAGAGGGCTTTCCCTTTTGGCCCAGACACACACCTTCTAGGCTCCTCTAGTCTACTGGTTAATGTGTCCTGACATTTGTAACTATTAAAATGGGTAACTTTTAAAAGTATTTTGTGCTAAGACTAAGACTACTGCCTGAGCTGCTGAGTGTGCCAGAAGTGCTGTATTTTGGTGGGTTTGTGTTCAAGTTGGAACTGATGTTTCTGACTTTTTAAACTCATCACAAAAAGCCATTTTTTCCTTCGAAACTGTGGGCTATTAGAAGACAAAAGGCGGTATAAAGAATAAAGAAATTATTATTTCTTTTTCTTTTTGACTACAAAGAGTGATAAAAGCCTGGCCTAAGTAAGTGGGATGCTTTCTCGCTGAAGTGCAAAGTACGAGTGCTCGAAGTAGCAAGTGAATAGTTAAAACTTCAGTCAGCACAGGCTTGCATAAAACTGATGTACTGTTTGCATCCCTCTTAAAGTTTCAGAGTAATAAATGTAAAGTGTGCCATAGTGCTTTCTTCTATCAATAACTGCCATACAGAATGGCTTAAAAACAGCTTTGAATCATTTCAGGATTGATGTACAGACTGGGAATAAGCTCACAAAACCAATACAACCCTGAGAAATGCTTGATGATAGCATAAACAGCTTTGAAAACTAGCACACTGTGGGGGCAGAATAAAACTTCCTGCAGTGCAGATCTCGGTCACAGAAGCAGCCCAGTGTCTCCAGAACCATCATGCATCAGGATAGGGATGAACAGAAAAGTAGGTAAATTCCGTGTTTGGCTCTTTATAAAGGTGCTGTTGTATAATGTGGTGATCTGGTATTACTTTTGCTGCTTCTTAAAGGGGAGATCCTGCTCTTACCAACCTTGATGCACCTCTTTGTCCTGCTCAGCTGTGCATTCCCGCTCCCCGCCTTCCCCGGTTCCCTTTTACTGTGTGGCGAGTCAATTCCGGTCAATAATCTGGCAGAAAACAAATTCCGCAATAAAAAAAAAGAAATCCTTTTCCAACAGATTACTGACTTGAGTCGACTCATTGTGCGACGAGTAGTGGAGCGTGATCTGAGAAGAGGTGAAGATGGCGCAGATGTCCCTGCGCAGGGGAGCGGGGGTCCCTTGCTGTGAAGGTGATGAGGCGTGTTCAGCTGTGACACCGTAAGCCCAAGAACACGCTATGGCATCAGCTGGGAGGGAATAAAATTGTGTTTGCTTATCTGTCCTTTCAGCGTCACCCACAGCGCTACAGGTTGTGTTGTGACCCTGTACTCAAATATTGGGACTGTTAAATCGCTTTAAAACCCTCCAATGAATATCTGTGCGGTAAACCTGGTTTTCTTTGACTGTGTAGAACAAGCACAACTCCCCCCCACAGCGAGCACCACGCTCAAAAACCGCATCATCAGCCTCAAAACGTGTACTTTGCCAGAGCAGGTCTCTTCTGGGGGCGGCTCCATTTCCCCCCATCCCCTTCAGGAAGGGCTCCCTGGACGCTGACCCCCGCTGCCTCCCGCCCTGTCCCCGCCGGAGGGGACCGGGCCGGGGGCGCCGCCCTGTGGTTCGCCCCTTGCACCTCCGGGGCGCCTGGCAGGGGCAGCTCCGGGCCGCCCTCCGGCCCTCCCCACGGCCCCGGCCTTCCTCGGCGCCGGCTCCTCCTCCGCGCCGGCAGAGGGCGGCCGAGCGAGGGCGGGCAGCGCCGCGCCGCCGTGCGCAGGCTGGTGGCAACCATGGCCGTCCTGCTGGAGACCACGCTGGGCGACATAGTGATCGACCTGTACACGGAGGAGCGGCCCCGCGGTAGGAGCGCGGCGGGCCGGGGCCGGGGGAGCTGGGAAGCCCCGAATAAAAGAGCAGGCGGGGCTGGGGTGGCCGGCTGCAGGTGGCGCTTGCAGCCGCGCCCGGACGGATGGCGCCCGGCTCGGCGGGGAAGTGCCGGGTTGTGGCCGCCGCTGTGGCCCGGCGGGGAAGAGGACGCGCGGCCGGCTGCCCTGGCTGCTGCCGAGCTGCCCGGGGTTTTCCGCCGCTCGGGGAAGGAGCAGGGGCCGTTGGGCCGCTCCGCACCCCACGCCGTGCCGGCCGCTCGGCTCCCCTCAGCCGCGCCTGGTAGCGAGGCGGGCCCGTCCCTCCGGCTGTCGCGGCTTGGGCCTTCAGCTGCCGGCGCCGCCTCCTGAGGGCTTCAAAGCCGGCAGCGCGCCTCCTCCCGCCCGCTGTTCTGTCGCGACAGGTCGAGCCCCCTCCGGGGGTTAGAGCCAGGCGGGTGCCGGGCTTTCTGCTGTCGCAGCCCTCCCCGGGTGCAGCCCGTGTGGGGGTGCGTTTGAGATGCTTACAGGCGTCAGTTGCTCTTGGGAAGCTTGGGTATTTTCTTTTGTTATGCTTTTATTATACCTGTATTGCGTATTTATTCATAACGTTAAGGAAACGTAATATATTCTAAATAGAAAGGCAACTGTGATCTTCTTTCCTGTGTGTTTGGAAAGAAACTGGGGAGAAACGTGCATTTCTGTACAAGTAGCTGCATTTAGGGTCCTCTGAATCACTAGAGGCAGGCTTTAGGAGGGGAGGAAATGTTACCTCTCCTTAGGGCATTTCTCACAGCGCTTATAGGTTGTACGCTGATAAGTCTTAGCACAGTCTGCTCCAAAAACACTCTTCGACACATTGAATATATATACTTATGCCTGTAATATCTATACTTACTGTATCTGGGATTTTCTCTAATGTTGGTACAATTTCTTACAGCTTGTCTGAATTTTCTGAAGCTCTGCAAAGTCAAGTACTACAACTATTGTCTTATTTATAATGTACAGGTGAGTATTGTCAGTTCCTTTTTTTTTTTTTTGTTGGTTTAAATTTGCAAACGTGAAAGCAATATCTTATGTATTCTGCTTTGTGATAGAGGGATTTTATTATACAAACTGGTGACCCCATGGGAACTGGCCGTGGAGGGGAATCCATCTTTTGGTAAGCAAAAGTTTAACAATTTGACATATTATATGCATCTCAAATTACTGTGTGTGGTCCTGTCTGTATGATGAACTAAGTTTGCACATAGATTTAGTGGCTTTCCATTTATCTTGGAAGAGAAATTTGTGACATAAATTATTACAGTGTGGATTAATTTATTTTTACAGAACAGACTTATCAAAATGCATATTCACTTTATGCCTTAGAAATATGTTATCTGCTCCATGTAAGAGCATACAAACAAACTCACCCGTGCCAAAAAAGAGCCTCTCTGAAATGCCTCAGAGAAAAATCTTTTGTTCCCTGAAATATAAAGTGAATAATGGAAGTGTACAGGTCCATAAAAATGTGCACGGATGCAGTGTAAATTCTGGTTTTATTTGAATGCCAATATAAATTTTTTTAAGGTGTTTTATTTACTGTTTTACAGCATTTCTTTATCTCACTTCTAAAAATTTATTTGCCTTTTAACATATTTATTATATATATTTTCAGTCAACTGTATGGCGATCAAGCTAGATTTTTCGAGGCAGAAAAAGTGCCGAGAATTAAGCACAAGAAAAAGGGAACCGTGTCAATGGTGAACAATGGTAATGATCAGCATGGATCACAGGTCAGCATACAGTGTTGGAAAGCCTTAGTACACGTCTAAGTAACTAAAATGAAAATTTCTTGAATTCACAAAGAAGCATAACAATGACAGTGTCATCTCAGTAGCATCATCTTGTAATATGGTCAAAAAGCATATAAAAAAACAGCCATAAATAAGTATTTTGCATAGTGTTCCAGGTGCCAATAGTTATTTAATTACAGACAAGAAAGAAGATTGAAATGCTCAGATTCAAATCCTGTCCTAGATTAATTTTATAAATTATGTTTTTTAGCATTCAGTCCTCTTTATCTTTTTCCTTCTGTTTATTCGCTTCTGTTAATACCTAGATGGGATTTTGCTAGTGTATAGAATGGGCAGGAAAAAAATTCTTTAGTTAAATGGAAGTAAGGGGGGAAAAAAAAAAGTAAGGAAGCTGGGTTTTGAAATAATCTTAAAACTTTCTGGTTGTAATTTCATGTTAGTTTGAAAACTGAAATCATATCACAGTTTCCTCTGTATGGTTACATAAAGGTGTGCATTAGTAATATAATGTAAGTTTACAGTTTTATACCAACCAGTGGTGTTGTAAAACAATTTTTGAAAGTGGTGGTGTTCCCTGTTCACAGAGTTTTTGCTGTAGGTATATTGGAAACTCTAGTCTCATAGAATGATATTATTTCAAAATTTTGATTTTAGATGTATTGTCATTTTTATATATTAAAATGCCTAACTTGTAGTATTCATATGTTTTAATTTAAAAAAGAGCGGTTTTTTAATAATCAAAGAGCAGTTTAAAAAAACTACAGTTTTATTCCAGCTAGAGCTTGTAATATGTGGAGTTAACTTTGCTGCTTCCCTGCATTGTATGTATAAAATTGTTGGGGGGCGGGGGAGAAATCTTAGGAGAAAGAGATGACATTTGTATTTACATTTAAGAATGCAGCTTGTTAGCACATATATAGGCATATGGGAATGTATGCAATTCCCAAGAACGTTATTGCAGCTTTTTCCTCGGAAAATAAAAATTCCAGTAAAGAATTATGTGGGGTTGGCTTACAGATATAATGTAGCTTACTGTAACCAGGACCAAATACTAACCAGTCTCAACTGTGTTGCAGAGAATGAGTGAGGTGTTACCAGTCAGATTGTAAAGAGTGGATGTAATAGTTGTGTTCTGTTATTTGTGCATATCTGCTTCTTCCTCCTTTGTTCATTACTAAGAGTCCTCTGGCTTTAATTTGTTACCAAGTGTTCAGTAGGTGTCAATTTTCGTAGTTTCAGTTTTGCCCTGAAGCAAAACACCTGATTTGTGTTAGGATCCATTTCAGTGCCTGTTCAAGCTGATCTAAGTCAATGCTACTGTGTTCTAGTTCTCTCAATGCTACTGCATCCTAGTTTTTGGGAGAGAAGGGTTTGGAGCTGTGAGCTTGTGCAGAGGGAGATTTGTGTGAGAGAGCCTCTCTTCTTCAGGCAGTGGCTGTGAGCTGTAGCTTGGCTCACTGTGTTCTCAGACCTGATGAAAGAAGACTAATCTTCTCCCTCAGAAGTCAGGAATAATTTTTTTCCCCACGCTGATTTCAGTGAGAGCTGTACCTCTCCTAAGGTAAAACTCGAGCCCTGAATTTTTCTGTTTACTGGTTTTGTATCTTTTGTAGTTTCTTATTACTACAGGGGAAAACCTGGATTACCTTGACGGTGTGCATACAGTATTTGGAGAAGTGACAGAAGGCATGGATGTATTGAAGACGATTAATGAAACTTTTGTAGATAAGGATTTTATCCCGTATCAAGATATCAGGTGTGACTGTTTTAACTTTCCTTTTTGAGGAATATGTTATAATTAAACAAATTAATCTTTTTTTGGAAACTAGATTAATATAGCAATGTCAGGTGACCTGTACATGGTATCTTAAATACTCTTTTATTGCAGTATTATTGGTAAAATAAGCAGGTACTAAAATAAACAACTGTATAAGAAAATGCGCAACTATATTGCCTTTACAAAAGCGTCAGTACTAGTATTTACAAGCATACAGTATGTTTGGCTGTTTAAGATGTAACTGAGAATCAGTGGGGATGGTTTTCTGTTACTTGGGTAAAGAGAGTTTTATTTGCATGTGACTGATGCAGGTCTTGATTTTGTTTTCTATAAGGATAAATCACACAGTAATTTTAGATGATCCATTTGAAGATCCACCTGGCTTGTCTGTTCCTGATCGCTCACCAGAACCTACTAAGGAACAGCTAGATGTGAGTGTTTGTGACAGCGTCTTGGGGAAAAGTTGGAAGAAATAATTAAATAAATTTATCCCTATTAGTGGCCATCACAGACGTGGTCAAAATAAGAATTCTGTCTTTAAGACTTTGTCAGTCAAATCTATATCCTAGACGTACTACACATTTTTAGCATAGGAAGATAAGAGATGTTCTTCTACTACGCAAGCTTGAGTTCTGGTATGTCAAATGCTTGTCTGTTATATGAGGCTATTACTGTGTTTAATGAAATACAGCTGCTTAATCTTTCAAGAAAAGGATAAAAGGGTGACTTGGGTGCTTTCCCCAATGACTTATGGTGGAGTTAGATTGGAAAACCATATTTTAGATTTCTAATTACAGTGTAGATAAGCAAAATATTAATTTTTGGCATTACTGTTTTTTTTATACTTTGCTAGAAGACATAATATAACTAATTTTTATTAGTATTAAAGTGCTTACTGCTGTTTCCCTTTTAAGTGTGAAATGGTCTGTTTCAGTGGAAGTAATCTTGGTAATTCTTTGAGTTATATCTGCAAGCATGCATACTATTGTGGTGAATTTGTTCAAACAAGGGATTTGATAAAAACATAATTGTGTTTATTGATAACTTACTCATAGCATGCAGTTACGGAAGTTGCTATGTGAGATTATCTCCTTGTAGGGAAGGGGTTGCTTGAAACAATAAATAAATTGACTGGAGAGAGTATTGTTTATTTTTAAGCTTAATAGGTGCAATTACAAGGTTGGAATTAGGCTTTTGTAGTACATCTGCACTGTGGTTAATCCCTAATGTACCTTTAGATGTGTTAAATGGTATAAGGAGTTTAATAGCTCACTGCCAGCTGCGTAAAGATTTGAAAACTTACACTTCCCCTATAGTCTATCTGTAAATACAGCTTTTGGTGTAGAAATGCCTGTAAGAAGGGCAGCATTCTAGAGATGCTGATGCGGAGAAAAAAATTAAGCCTCAAATTCTGCGTAGATTGTAGGCAGGATGTAGGTGTGTGTGGGGAAAAAAGAATAATTGTTGTGATATACTATATTTAATGTTCGAGTCTTATTAGACACCACAGATATTTGCAGTGTTCCTTATCTTAATTTCTGATAGGAACTATCTAGATTAGAAATGAGTTGACGCTTGTGGTGAGATGTCAAATATGAGATGGGAGTATAAAAGAATTTAGAATATCTAACTGAATATGTTTCAAATTGTGCCTGAAAGTTCATACATAGTTCATAGTGCCTGAAACACAATACGATAACATTTTTTCTCTCTCTTTTTTTTTTTTGTTGTTTTTTTTTTTTTAATCTAAGTGGAAAGACCTGTTCTGCAGAGGTGCAATGCTTCAGCTTTTTTCATGTTTTGGGGCGTGAGGGGGGAGGTCATGCAAGTAATATTTAGAAAGTGGGAAAGACTTTTTGGCCATGGCATGGTAATAAATAGCTTTTTTCTTCATTTTTCAGAGTGGCAGAATAGGAGCAGATGAAGAAATTGATGACTTGAAAGGACGATCTGCAGATGAAATCGAAGAAGTTCAGGCAGAAAAAGAAGCAAAAACTCGTGCCATTCTTCTGGAAATGGTGAACATCTCTCTGTGTTTACCTTTTAGATGCTATTCCTCTGTGTGTGCATGTTATGTTAAGTCTAGGAGGATGTGGTACAATGAAAAGGATTGACCATGAGCACTGGAGGTGGTTTTCTGATAAAACTGATGATATTTCATTCTTAGAGACACAATTAAAAGCGGGCCAGTGGAGGCTTTATTAAAACTTGCTGGAAATGGATTCAACTAAAAAACGTAACATACGTAATAACACTGCTGACTATCTTTAATTTTGGAAAAGGTTTAGTATATGTGGGAGAGAGCTTTGCTAATTTGAGATAATCTCTTCCCAATACATATATGTCATTGAGATTGCTTTATTCATATATGTAATGGCTGTCTTCCATCTGTGGAGTTAGTTGAATTCACCATTGCTTAACTTTATGTTCTTCCTTCTTAAATATAATATTTGGTAACTGCTGGCTGTTGTAAACTCCATATGGTAACAAAAACATTTCAATAGGCTTTGAAGTCCCTTTTGTTTTAAAATTTTTTTAACAAAAAAAAAAAGAAAAAACCACACACACTGCTGAAGGATGGGTGAATTCATGGGGATTGCAATGGGGAAAGCAAGTAGTAAGTATTTGTGACTTTCATAAAGTCCCAGTGGCGGAATTGCAAATAGATAAGCATTTTTAGGTGCTAGGGAAAACAATTTTTAGTGACATTGAGTAGGAAAAATATTTTATTAATTTTTGATTTTGTGGTAGGAACATGTCTGAGATCATCCAAAAGATGTGTTGCCAGTGTGCTTGTAACAATAAAATGTAGAGAGCTTTAGGCAGAAGTGATGGAAGTCGTCTTCTGTATGCCACAGGTGGGAGACTTACCAGATGCAGAAGTCAAGCCACCAGAAAATGTGCTGTTTGTTTGTAAACTGAATCCTGTGACCACAGATGAAGACCTAGAGATAATATTTTCACGATTTGGTCCTATTAAAAGGTAATTATTGTAAGATAAAAAAGAAGACCTTTTTTGCTGAAACTGAACTTGATTCCTACCAGTCTGTTTAGATTTGGGTGTTAAGTAGTATTCTGGTGTCTCCAGAGATTTATCCTGTGCCTGTATGTATTTGGATAGAGACCACAACAATAGTGATACAAAGTCAGATCTAGCTAGATGAGCATCCTGTCCCAGCAGTGGTTTTAAGTGAAAGCCTAGGGAAGTGTAGGAATGAGGAAAGCATATTCTTTCCATTTCCCCCATCCTCTCCCTCCTTTCATCAGTTTTTAATCTCAGATGCTACGTAAGCTAGATACAGTCTCTGGGTTTTTCTTTTGCATGGAAGTATGTATGGTTTGGGATAAAGCGACAAACGTTTCTGGCATCCGATATACTTCCTGTTAAGGTGTTCTTCGTACCTGCTGCTTTTTTCAGTTTTGAACTTGGGTCTTAGTAATTTCAGTTGATTCCTCCTAATACTGGTATTAAAAGACATGATGGGCGGTGAAACCTTCTTTTCTACACCTCTCTATCCCATACCCCAAAGGCATCTTTTTTTCTTGCTAAGAGTGCTAGCTTACACACTCGTGCTTTGTAGAGGAATTTTCCTTACCTTGATTCCCCTTTCTCAACCTTTTTCTGTTCTTTTGTTTTCCTGTGGTGATGAGAGGATGAGAACAAATTCCTTTTCTAGTTAATGCTGAAGCTTTTTTTTTCCCTCAATGCACAATTAGGATTCCCCCCAGTGCTTATCTTGTTGTGCTTACCGACATTGAATATCATTTGCTGTCTTGTTCAGTTGGTCTCCTGAGAACTTTCTGCAACTCTTTCAGTCTGAGTTTTTGCCTCCTTTAGCAATTCAGTATCGTAAGCAAGCTCCACTGGTGACCTCTGTACTTTCTTGGCGAGAAGTGACTGTTTACTCTTACCTGGTCTTTCACATGTTTATCAACGCAAAGGTGTTTCTTATGCCATTGCTGCTTAGTTTCCCAAAAGCCTTTGGTGTAGGAGTTTATAAGAATTTCCAGAGGGATTTTGAAAGACTGCATCAAATCGTCATCACGCATAAACATACTAACTCTTTCGGAGAACTTCACTTCGGTTTATTCAGATGGCCCTGAGTACGTCCTATTTATTCAGATGTGCTTTCACTCTGTTCTGCATTGAGTTTCTGCCAGTTTGTGCAGTAGCAGCATACAGGCCTGCGGACTCCCAGATCCATCAATAGTGATGGATCATGTGTGAGTGAAATCAGCGTTGGGTTTGCCACTCTTAGGAATTTCTTATACTTTTTTTTCCTCTATCAGTTTATTCAGTACCTCTTCCGCAATCCTTCTGCGTTCAGGTAGATTCTTTGAATAATCCAGAGGAGGGTTCTGGCACAAGACTGTTCTACCTTCTTCCTCACTGATGAATACTGCAAAGAATTCATATAGCTTGTCTGAATGGCCTTGTCGTCTTCTTTTTTTTCTTTTATTTGTTCCTTTGGGTTTTTTTTTTGATCTTGATCATCTTTTGGATTGTGTATCCTAATCCTGATTTGTCGCTTTCTCAGTACACATGGGGGAGGTCTCACTTAAGTCTCACCTTAATACCACATTTCTTGCCCTTGTTGCTTGTCTGAACTCCTTCAACATCCTGTAGTCAGAGCTCTCATGTCATATACAAGAGTTTGGTAATGCTGATGCAATACTGTATTGTATTGTTCTCATTTTGCATCTACTGATTCAATATGTCAGGTTTCTTATTTTGGCCAGTGAACTGCCTGATAAGGTGGCTGCTAAAGAGGTACTTGCTAAGAAGAGAAAGTTTGTCACATGATGTCTCTTTAAGCTTTCCTTAAAATGACTGAGAAAACAGAATGTGACATTTCTTGTCTTGCGTTAGTGAAATGCAAGAAGTCAATAACAAACAGTGATGTTGGAAAATAGGTTTTGTTTCATTAATCAGAAATTCATCCCTAGTTCTACACTTCATGTTAACCACTTTTGAGTTAAGTGTAGTAATTACTCAAGTAATGTCACATGCATTTTTTTTTTTCTGTGCAGACACCCCCACATCACTAGGTGTCTCAGAATCAAGAGTTATAATACCTTCAAGGGGTTTTTGGTTTTGTGGTTTTTTTAACTGTTACTCTCCTTTTTAAGTAGTGCCTGCTTATCCTATTTTTTTTTGCTCCAACAGTATTGACTACTTATTTTCCTATCAATTTTTCAGCTGTGAAGTGATTCGAGACTGGAAGACCGGTGAATCTCTTTGTTATGCTTTCATTGAGTTTGAAAAGGTACGTTTTTTAGGTATACTGTGTGTGTATTCTGCTTATAAAAGTTCATTTATGGTATACTTCCATTAAGGAAAAACAATGAAATCTTTAAGTGTGGGATAGCTAATATTTTTTGCTTACTGACTGAATTACAGAAGTTGTAGGCTCTAAATGAGGCAAACGTTTAAGTCTTTCTCTATTCTGTTCTCTAGAAAAAATAGAGAATTTTCTCCATTCTCTATTGCTCAACCAAGCAATAACAATATGTTGTGCTTGGGTTGTCTTGAAACCAGCGGGAGGGGAGCAGGTCCCTTTTTTTCCTCCTGAGCACATTAGGAATCTGAAGAGTTAAAAAAAGGGAATGCTAGGAGAGAAAAGAGGCATGCTGCATAAAGAGAGGAGGGTGTGTGAAAGAAGATAGATTGGTGTGTACATGAGTGTCCTGTAGTGGACTTGTAAATGATGCTCGCTTTTATCAGCGTGCTGCTCGTGCTGTGAGATTGATAGTAAAAGTTCTCTTGATGGTGCATAGCTTCTTGTTTGTATCTGCTAATCTCTCTAATCTGTGAGGGAAAACTGGAAAACACTGGAGAAGCGTTCTCGCTTTTCTTAAGCGAGAACTACTTAGGTTCTTAAAATGGAGCTTTTATTAGTTGTTGTCCTTTATTTCCCTGTTTTTCTGAGTTTACATGTGCCAAACATGTAGCTGGATTGGTGAATTTTTAAAACAGTGAAATGAACTGAAGAACTGGGATTTGAAATGCTTACATTCAGACAAAGACTAACAATTTCTTTTGAAATGGCACAACGCAAGAACTATGCTTTAGGCAATTTTAGGAAAAAAAAGTGTGCTATTAAGCAGTGGAATTTGTGTTTGAGCTCTTCAGTGAATATTGCTATGAAATAATCGTGACTCAAAATTTTCTGGAAACATTAATATCAGGAGGAAGACTGTGAGAAAGCCTACTTCAAAATGGACAATGTGCTGATAGATGACAGGCGGATACATGTGGATTTTAGCCAGTCTGTTGCAAAGATTAAGTGGAAGGGAAAAGGTTGGTACACTTGTGATTCTTTGATCCTCATAACTTCTAAACTGTAAGTTTTATGTAAAGAGAAGCGATTGTTATGTGCTTAAATCATCTCATCTTCAGGGATATACATTTTCCTGATGTTGTAATAAATTGAGCAGCACAGTTGCTGGCTCTTCTCTTTACTTGTTCCATAAGAAAAAGTAGAAGGGCTTACTACTATTATATTAACATTACATTGCCATGGATTACACTCTTATCAGATGTATTTTTGCCACTAAATCATTTGTTCCTCTTAAGCTGTAAGAGTGATTTTTTTTTTTTTGTATTACTTATTAGCAAAATAATATGGCAGTACACTGTTACTTTCCAGTTTCTTTTCTTTATTCAGTGTATGACAGTTGGGTGTATACAAGAAAAATTCACTGTGCAGGCCAGGGGTTTCCCTTCTTCACCTCCTGTAGGTCAAGCATATTACACATCAGACTGTATGCTATAGAACCCAATTCCAGATGTTTGAGGATGTTTCAGGAGGAAAGAGATTGCGGGAGAGGTGGATACAGTGGTTATTTGGTTGTTGGGGACTTGGGGAAAACACTGGACTTGGAGATGTGACTGTGTATTGCACTGGTTATCTTCTTGTGTGTCTTCGCCTAAAAATGCAGTCAGCCCTCAACGGTTGGCATACTGTTTTTCCCACACTGGGGACTAGTCACGGGCACTGAGGTACTAGAACTTGTCCTGCACAGAGCTGAGATGACTGTAATCTATACTGCGCTCTGCAGTGCATCCTGTGGCTAACTAACCGACTATGTGGAAAACTTTCTTTACCTGGATAACTTACGTCTAAATTGTCCTAAATATTGGAAAGCTAGCTATATTGTCATCTTGTGCTTCTGTGGTACCCCAAAAAAATGACCTAGGGGATGCATTCCACCTTCAGTAGCCATTTCTTGGAGCTTGACCCCTACAAATCAATGAGCCCTGACGATATCCACCCAAGGATTTAAGAGAGCTGGCTGACATCATTGCGAGGCTGCTCTCCATAATCTTTGAGAAGTTGTGGAGGTCAGGGGACGTCCCAGAAGACTGGAAGAAGTCTGATGTAACCCCCATCTGTAAGAAGGGCTTAAAGGAGGATTCAGGAAATTATAGGCCCATTGATCTAACTTGGGGAAGTTATGGAATTAATCCTCCTGGGGAATATCACAAGTCAAATGAAGTTTGTGATTGGGAAAAGCCACCATGGATTCACCAAGGGCAAATCGTGCTTGACAAACCTGATCACCTTCTATGACAAAGTAACCTGCTCAGTTAATGAAGGGCAAGTGGTGGACACTGTCTATTTGGATTTCTCCAGGGCTTTCAACATGGTTCCCCACAGCCTCCTCCTAGAGAAACTGATGTGTTAAGGTCTAGACAAGCGGTCTGTGTGGTGGGTGGGTAACTGGTTGACTGGCTGCACCCAGAGGGTGGTGGTGAATAGCTCCTTTTCAAACTGGCAACTTGTCACAAGTGGGTCCCTCAGGGATCGATACTGGGCCCAGCGCTGTTTAATGTCTTCATAAGTGATCTAGGTGATGGGATCAAGTATACCCTGATGAAATTTGCTGATGACACCAAACTGAGTGGGGAAGTGGACGCTTTGTAAGGGAGAGGCACTGTCCAGGAAGACCTGGATAGGCTGGAAGAGTGGTCTAACAAGAACCTTATGAAGTTTAACAAGGACAGGTGTGAGGTCTTGCATCTGGGAAAACGTAAGCCAGTGCAGTATGGGCTGAGATCTACCTGGCTGGGGAGCAGCCCTGTGGAAAGGGACGCGGGGGTCTTGGTGGACAAAAAGCTCAATAGGAGTCAACAGTGTGCTGCTGCGGCAAAGAAAGCCAATAGGATGCTGGGTTGCATCTACAAGGGCATCACCAGCAGAGATAAAGAAGGCATTATCCCAGTCTACTTGGCGCTTGTCAGGCCACGCCTGGATCGGTGTGTTCAGTTTTGGTCCCGGCTATACAAAAGAAGATGTGGGCAGGCTGGAGAGGGTCCAGAGGAGGGCCACCAACATGATCAAAGGACTGAGAAGCCTGCCATATGAGGAAAGGCTGAGAGAACTGGGTTTGTTCAGCCTTGAGACAAGAAGGCTTAATGGAGGCCTTGTCACCATGTTCCAGTGTTTAAAGGGTGGCTACAAAGAAGATGGAGAGTCCCTTTTTACAAGGAGTCACAAGGAAAAGATGAGGGGTTGAGGGGTAATGGGTACAAGTTACTCCTGGGGAGATTGTGATTGCACACAAAAAAAGTTTTTCACAAAGAGAACAATGAGCCATTGGAATAATCTCCCCAGGGAAGTCGTGGATTCACCAACACTGGACACTTTTAAGGTTCAGCTGGACAGGGTTGGACCAGATGATCCTTGAGGTCCGTTCCAACCTGGTGTTCTGCGATTCTGACCTAGCCAGTTAATAGTGCAGTTTTAAGTATGACCGTGAGGTGGCAGCACGTTGCTGTAGAATAGTTTAATCTCTGAGCTGGTACTTTCAAGTGAATGGATGGAAAATGAAATCTGTCGTCCCCCTCTGAATCAAGATAGGACAATATTTTTTTTTTAAATAACTTTCTCTTTGAATTCTTATAATGTAGCTGTCTCAGAGGTTTCCTTTTGTGCAGCCCAGAACAAAAAGTCATTTAATAATGAGAATATTCTTTAGGCTTTTATGGTAACAGAATTTTCAGTAGTGTGACATAGGACCTGTAGTCAGTGGGACAGAACCAGTTGCTAAATCCTCCTTTGTGATTCTGTTCATGTGTTGCCTCCACTGGACAAGAGTGAGGAGAAAGCCATATGTTGTCTAATGGGGATCTGCAAGCAAGAGAAGGACAGAAAATCACAACTTGTCTTGCTCTCTTCTACTCTGTTACCCAGATGTCAGTGTTGTTTCTGGAACTGTACCCTGCTATGAATCTCGGTATGGTTATGAAGAGCCCTTAAATTCATAAGCAGAATTTAGCGATAGGTGCAGGTCTCGGTTGTTTTTCTTAGCTGGAGTGAATTGAATATATTTTTGTACGGACAGGTGGGCGGTATACCAAGGACGATTTCAAAGAATACGAAAAGGAACGTGACAAACCTTCAAAACTGGCTCTGAAAGAGAAGGTAAAACCAAAGCAGGAGTATCCTTTTCTGGTCAAAGGTATTTTTTGAACTAAGTACAGTTCATGAAAACAGCCTGGAAAAGACTTCTTATTCCTAAAGCTTGCCAAATGGGTGGTTTGATGACGCTTCATGTAACCATTGGGTGTTTGAGGTGGAAGTAAGTATTTTTCATTTTTCATTTGGTGACTTCAATTAATTTAGTAAAATCAGAACATGCTGTTTCACTTCCATGTTGTGTGCAGGTAAATAATGTTCCCAGCCTAGACCCCTGGAATGACGTATGGCATAACAGAGTTTTTTAAGTAGTTTCACAGGGGACCTGCTGCATCCAAAAAGAGATCGTAATGGTAACTAATCATGCTCTGTGATTATACTTTGCTTGTGGCGAGCATGAGAGAAAAGAAGACCATAGCTTGTTCAGATATTCCATAGGTAGAAAAGAAAGGAGAACTGGGAGCTGGCTGTACTGTTTGATACGACATAATTCGGTCATTTTAACACAGCTGACTTTTCTCAGTGTGTGTGATCCTATTCTGACTTGAAATACAGTCTTAGTGAAACCTGGTCTGATAAAAAGGGATTTGTTTGCTTCATGAGCTTTTATGTTCTGCTGTTTATTGATATTAAGTAACAGATCTGTCCTTAACCAACGCCATCAGTGCCAAGTATGATCTGGTGCTGGATGAGGATATAGAAGAGTCTCAAACAAGTCATTCGCACTTGTCTAAAAAACAAAAGAAGAAAAAGCACCACCACTCTGAAGATGAAGAGGATGACAAGAGGGCAAAAAAATCTAAGGTACTTACCTCTTCATGCATTAACTTTATACACGTTTATTGTTCTCCTAATAGGAGAAGTCAGGAAAAAAAAAAAAAGGTCTGGTACTGAACTGAGGACATGGTGTGCGAAGTCCTGTAAAATACAGCAGTTGTAAATGTACAGAAGGCTGTACTATATGTACTGTACAGATACTAATGTATCTGTGAAAGAGGCTTTCCAAATCTTTCTGGACTTTTGAAGCTTGGCATGTTTGAATGGCTTTTTGCAGAAACATCCTGAAGAGGCAGTGTAGCCTCTCATAAAGTAGGAGATCTTCAGCACTTTGAACCTGTTGTTTCCATATTCTCAGTCATAAATTAGTAGTGAGTCATATTTCGTGAATGCAAACCATTTCTTATTTTCTTGCCAGACCAGCATGTGTTGGTTTTTTCCCCCTATGGAATCAGAAACACATTCTCTTTGTGTTATATTTTTTTTATTCTTCCATAACTGTTTTGCGAGCATTTGTGTAAAATCTATATGCAGGTTTGCTAGCATCTGTATTGTGGACACGTATGGTGCTGTAAGACTTGGTCTGTGGAAGAGATCATCAGGAGACAGTAGTTCTGTCATTCATTAGTTCCACTGCAGCCTGTCAGGTCAGCGCTTGGAATAGTGTCAAGATGCTGATGTTTCATGGAAACAATGTCTTCAAAGATAAAGTGGAGGGTTAACCACCACTGAAGCATGAGCATTAGGGAGAATTGAGCTAAGCTGAAAAACAAAAAACCCAAACCCCAGTATTTTAACAATGCAAGCTTTATGAGTGAGAACAAAGCTGTCTTCTAGCAACTGCATCAAGTGATGAAGTTCCAGCTGCAGTAAATAAAGCCATTGAGTACTGCTTTAAGTTGTGTGTACAGAGGGTATACATGATCCTGTTGTTTCATTGCATCCCTTCTTGCTGTGATGTTAAAAATAGCTTTTGTCATGAACGTTAGCAATTAAATTTTTTCAGTGCCACCAGTGAGCCCTGTCATTCGTTCGTGGTACAAGTCTTTTTGTCACTGTCTGTATACTAATTTGGTCGGGACCCTTTGGGTGGAGGGCAGGGACCTGTTCAGATAATTAAAATCTAGATTGGAGCATATACATACAAGAGGTATGGACTAAGGTTGGTTTAGACTTCTGTTTTTTTGGCTGATTGACATTGTCGTTTTAACATTCTTGAAACAGATATTCCTGGAAGTTTTCTTTGTTCTTGATGGTTCAGAAATTACATGTGTGGAACTGTCTGGTCACGTGTTATCGCGGAGAAGGTTTTAAAATCATTCAGATGTCTCCACCCCAGCAGGTGGTACAACAAGTACTGGCAGCAACAGACTTTTAACCTCTGTGTGTTATAATTGTTACAAGGGGACTGCAACACACATTAGCAGTAGATTTCGTAGCACAAAAATGTGAGGATGGAGGGATTCCTGGTGCTGTTTCCAGGTTCTAGAAAAGACTGTTTTCTAGTGTTTGTGATCTCTTCTGTGTCTCTGTATATCTTTGTGATTTAGTCCCATTTCTGTTGTGGTTCATTCACGTAGTCTACTGCTGCTGTATTCTGGTATATGCTCCTTTCGCACTGCGTTCCTCTCTGTTGTTCACCTTTACCCATTTCAGTGTAAAGAGCTTAGCCTTCTTATGCCCAAAATCACAGGTGGAGGCTTACCTCCATTCTCTGATGGCAAGCACCATAGTACCCTCTTGGAGCTGTGAAAATTAATATGTGGGAAGAATTTTTCTCTGTCTGCACTTGCGTGTTCTTGTTAGGGTGTATAGTGTGTATAGTATGCATGTACTGAGCAGTATGTTCTCAGTCTAATATAGAGATTCAGTAAGTATCTTGCACATGGCCCTTTCCAGATGAAATCTGCAGGCAGCTTTGCTGACAAATCCTGTTTAGCATATACAAAATGTATTCATCTTTTAAAAAAATTTTTTAGATTTATAATATGGGCATAATTTGGGGAACTCGTACAAGAACAGGGAAAGGAGGCATGCTCTTGAGGCAGAGTATGTTCAGTGTGAATGCTGAAGCCAGCACAAAGCATAACAGTATGGAAACTTTTTTGATGAATGGCAGCATTTTTAGTATAGGCAAAAAAAGCATTTTCCCTTAACCCTATTTTGGAAATACTAGAATATATTTGAGGTAAGACAAAACAACAGCAGACCTTTCACAACTAATTGGCCAGTGACATAAGCTTCCACCCTGAGCCCCTAGTGTGGCAGAGATTTTAATTAACAGAGAACAGGGTCTTATAATGGGAAGTTCTGGCAACTGAAACTGCAGTCTGTGCTACCAGCTCCAGGTATGACTGAAGGGGTTTTATTTTCCAAATAGTTTCCATGATGTTGAGTCATTTTTCTGTTTTCTTGCTGTTTCCTTTTTTCTTTAGTATATTTTGACTCATCCTTTTCTTCATTTGACACCTGTTTCCTGAATATTCAGCCTCTGTGTTGATATTTTAAAAGTATGTTTTTGAATCTTGTGCTGTTTGACTTGATTCCAGAGGGTAGAAGAGGTAGGGTGTTGTGGCTTGCCTTTAGTAGGTAACAGGATGTGGGTATGGAGCAGGAGGCTGCACTACCATGTGGGTGTTTGATTAGGATTTGTTAAAGTTTTTTTGAATACAGGTCATGCTTCGGCTTGAGATCTATATTATGACTTTGTTCTCTTCCTGGTTTTCTCTGTGTTTTTTGGTTACTTGGATATTATTTTTTTTTTTAAGATAACTGGATCTGTGGAGGAATATAGCCTATCCAGTGGATTTTTGTGAGACACAGGGCTTCCTGACTTTCAGGTTTCTCTAGCGCATGGTTTTGGCAGAGATACTGATTTTTCTGCTTTTAATTTCCTGCCTTTACTGCTTATTGGACACTCTTCTATTTATACTCAGGGTCAAGTTTGATCAAAATCTGCCTCCTGAAAAGGCTGTCTCTATTTGTTTGGCCCTTTTAACTAATGTGCTTAATATACATAGAGGTGGCACATTTATTCTACTTTGTGGTCATGATATTTCCAGCTGATTTACCTGCAAGTGCTGTTTGGCAAGTTACTACTTCTGGCAAAGACAGCCATGAACTTCCAGAGAGGTGTCTTTCCCGCTTTTCGTATTTCCTTCCTTGTGTGTGTTCACCACCGCAGTGCTGGATTAAGAATTGGGGTGATCATTGCTTACTCACTGACTGATAAGAGGCTGTGATCCTGGATTGAGAAATCTGGACTTCAGCAGTAAGAGGCAGTCTGTTTTTAATTAGGAGTCTTTTTCTTCCTTTTCCAATGGGAAAACAACATCTTTCTGACATGGATAGGGCATAAAAGATTTGATTTCAAAATACTGTTATTTTTGGTAACTTAGAGTGTTTAAAAAAAAAAAATGACCTTTTTCTGTGCCAAAGACTTTAAAAAGGTAAACTCTTATTTAAGGAGAAACGTAACCAATTTTTTTTAGGGTAACTAAGATGCAATTTATTCTATTAATTCAAATTACTAGACTCTTTTCTTTACACTGCTAGCTACTGTGATGACCTTTTTGTGGCACTTTCAGACTTGCCCTGTGTTCCTGTACCATAGGTGCTTCTGTGGATGTCATTGTGCTTAGCTGGCTCCATTCTCATATGACTTTTTTTAATCCTTTCAGCAAATTGCCCTTTTCTGTGGCATTCAACATGGGCTAATTGTATTTGCTCTGAAGTCTTCATTAACCTGTTCCCTGCCCTGACTTGGCTAGTAGCCCGTCTCCAGTGTTGGCTTGCTAGAATTTTTAACTGAGTGCTGTTCTGCTTTTCTCCTGTTTCTCCCATGTGCTGGGAGGAAACTTGAGCAACAAAACAGCTAGAAGGCAGCAGTTTGTCTTTCTGGCCACTGTTTTTGTCTTGTTCCTCTCTATTCCACCACCACTGTGTCCATTTTCTGATGTTTACTCAGACCCTGCTTCAAAGGGGCTTGGAACCTGTCGTCTTGTTCAAATGTATGGAGACTGAGGCTTTTAGGTAGAAGAGTAACATGGCTGTGCATCATTCTGAAGATGGACAGACCAAGCTTTTATAAATAGCTGGAAGCACCACTCCTTTTTGGTGGATTCAGATTTTAAAATCTGTACTGAAATAAAGTTTGACAGTAAAGATGGGGAATAAGCATTTGGCCACCAGTGAGTTTACTGTACATGGCAGTAGCAGAAATTTTTGGTTATGTAGATAAGGATCAAATCTGTGATTACTGATGTGCGTGTTGATCCATGGTGTTTATGTTGCTTATCGTAACTCTAGTATTTCAGCATTATCTAAATAATTCTAAAGGTGGTGTTTGCTCTGGGAACCATCCTAATCACTGCCTTTCTAGATAAAAGCTCTGTTTGGAGTAGGTTTTTTTTTTTCAGTATTCTTTTAAATAAAGTTTGCTTGTTTGTACATGCAGTGTAGGTTTTAGCCATACAATTGTGCATGCTACTGTCACGAGTACATAATTAGAAAAATGAAAATTGTATCTGAAATGAAGAATGAAGTACTGTATAATTTAATGCAGACATTGTCATAGTTCATAATGATCTGTGTTTAAGTGTTGTTATTAAAATTCCATAAAATGGTAGCTGTCTACTGGAGCATATAGTGATACTAAACATTCAGGTGATCATACCTTCAAAATGAAAGTGCCTACCGCTTTCTTAATAGCAAGTCGTGCATGTATCTTTCTGCAGGATTCTGAAGCTCCCTCTTGTATTTTGTTTGCCTGTATGTCTTAGTTGAATAATAAGAGCAAAAGATTTCAAAACTCAGTGTGGTATATTAAGAAAAATCTTTAGTTCCTTGAAATGAAATGGCAACTTTCTAAGTGATCTTTATCTTTTTACTTTTAAAACTGCTATGATGCTGTGGCCTGTATGGGTGTTGGTGTCTCCACGTAGTCGTTCTAGTGTGTTGTGATCTTGTTAGTGTGATGTTTCACCATCTGAGAATTAAGCCATCTTTCCTTCATTTACTAATAGCCTGTCTCAGTGGCTTTGTATTATCTGTCTAGTGAAACAAGCAAAGCAGGTGTTCTACTGACAGCAATTCCTCCTTTGTTACATAAACCTCATTTCTCTCCAGAGCAAATCTGTTCTGTGCACTGGGCCGCTCAGTCAGCATTCTCAGTGACGATATGCAGAAAGCCAGGGAAATTCAAAATTTCCTGGGTTTTTTGGCTACCTGAATTTGCAGCATTTTTCTTAAAGATTTTTTGTGTGTGTACTCGGACACCATTACTACTTGTAGTACATACTGTTGGTCTCTTCTTTTTGGGCCATTTTAAATTAGGTAGACTCGTACCCCTTAGAGTTTACTATGTCTCTGTATGAGCATATCCGAATGTGTTTTCTATATGAGTTGTACCCATCAGCCTGCAAAATACAACTGTTTCATTACCTAGTTATTGTTTGACTGTACATTTAAAAGGATTGGATTCTCCATGCTGCCTTTTCTTGTGGACTGCTAGCTTCAAGGAAGTGAAGTTTGCTTGTGTGTGCGCGCGCATAGTTTTGGTCTTTGTAGTGCTGCTGTTTGTTTTTCCAAAGCCTAGAATTGCGGACATTAAGGATTATTACAGGCAGGTCTTAAAAAGTGTTCTGCATCTTCATAGCACTGGAGTGCCTGTGAGGCTTGAACCAGAGCCTATGATTGGGATACTTCTATTACTTAGATAAGAAACCGAAATCCAAATCTAGCTTAGAAGCTTTTGTGATTCTTATGAAGAGTTTGATAATATCCATCGGAGTGGAATCCCTGATATAATCAGTTTTTGCTACAGCTCCTTAGGAAATACAAGCAGCAGCATGCCTGGCAGATGTGCTTTTTTTTCGTAAGTGCTGCCAAAACCTGTAGACTAATCTTTGTGTAGTTACAGTGGGTTTTTTTTTTTCTTTGTTACCTTTTTCAAATAATCATGTGTGTGACTCTGTTTCAGGTAGTACCAGGATTAGCTAAGGAACCAACTGTGCTTGACTCTTTTCTAATTCTCTTCATGCCTTTGTGTATTTTTCCCTTTTGTCTATAACTGCATATCTGTCCAATTCCTTTAACAGGATTCCGATCGAAAACATGAAGGAGAACGCTGTAGAGAGAGGATAAAGAGTGAGAAGAAAGACAGGCATCGGAGTCGCAGCCGGTCTCAAGAGAGAGAGTGCACTTACAGCAAACAAAGAGACAAATACAAAGATGACTTCCGAATAAGAGACTGGGATAAAAAAGCAGACAGAAGCAGAAGTCCTAAGAAATCAAAAGACAAAGAGAGGTCCAAGTACAGATGAAGGATAAGGAAAAGAGAGAGGAGAACTAAAATATGGCTTCTTCCAGCATTTCCAACATTCTCTCAAATGGATGTGCACTTACTGGGTAAAAGCAGTTACCTTCTGTTGGCAGCTTGGCTTTATAATTCTGTGACTGCCAGAGTAAGCCTTGATTCCAAAAAGGTGTTTCAATAAAGTATTTCACATTAGTGAAATGGTTTGGGTCTCCGATAAGGAATGTTGTCTAAAGCTTTTTGGAAACATAATCACGCACCAACAAGTGAATTTCCCTTCTCCACTGTGACAAGATGTGCGGGACATTCCTCCTTTCTACAAGGAGGTTGTATTTATCTTTCAGCATTTTCAGATGCTTTGGCAATGAGTGCGATAGAAGACCTGGGGAGACAGAAATGTTCTGTGCACGCTCTTTCCAGAAAGAGGGCAGATACCCACTTGTATATGAATACGCAAAGCTCTTTGTTTCTTTCCTTTAAAATTAAATAGATTGGTTGGCTTCCCGTTGGCTTAGTCTTGTCAGCTCTGTTTGCTGACACCACTGTGCAGCAGTGGTTAAAGTCGCTGAAGTTATTGCTGTACCGCTTGCAAGGGTGAAGGAAGTGCTACACCGTACAAAATCAATTGCACGTACTTGCTCGCTTATTTACACAGATCACTTGGCTGTGTGGCATTGCTGGAGGATATCTCTAAAAACTGAGATTCGCTTGATACTTGGCCCATCTGTACTCACTGTTAAAGATCTGGCCTCTAGTTTCGGGGGGTCCAGCTGCTATGATGTCAGGCAAGTAATGTGGGTAAGAAAGAATAGTCATTACCAGAATTAGCAGAAAAGCAGAATTTGTACCTTGCCTTGTATTTGCTAAAGCCTAGATGGGATTAATTTTCAGGTTTCCTGGCAGAAGTAGATCGGATAATAACTCTTCATCCGCAAAGGAATGCAGGTGGTGTGATCAGAGACTGGGTTCTAGTGGAAGTTGGCAAGCTCTTAAATGTCTGGCTTGCTCCGATAAACAAGACCTCACCATTTAAATAGTGTTATCCAGTATGCATACATTTTAAGAACATGTATGTCCTCCTCTTACTCTCTGGAGGAGGAGAGATCTTGCATAGTCAGGAAGGGAGGGAGAGACATGGGGAATAGTATTTGTCTTTCCTTCCTCTCCATGGAATGCGTGATGGCTCAGAGGCAGCCTGCTTTGATGAATAAATTCAACTTTTCTTTTTATGATTGTGGTTTTTCTGTAATATATGCTGTAGTGTCTGTAATATGTAATAAGATTTTATAGCTTGATGGCCCTCATTGAGATGTGATTTGCAGGACAAAGACTAAATCTAAAATTCAAGGCAGCCAAGAAGAGAGAAGAGTTGCTGCAAATTACTGTGCCCTGGAGGGCCAGTAGCTGTGCCTGGCTAGAGTATTTGAATGGACTGTATGCAGAAAGTGAAGTTCTGATTAAGATGCATCTATGGAAAGGCTTGTACTAAAGGAACAAAAGCTGCTGTTTAACCCATGCAGAAAAATCTGACTAAGCAGGCCAGGCCCAATGCCTGGAATATCCAGACCCAAGCTGATGGAAGATAGTGAGGGTATTGTATACAGGAATGTGCTTTCCAGAGGCAGCTAGCCTGTCCTCCGTTTGTTAAACATTGTGTTTGGCTAAGAAGCTGCCTTTTGCTGAATCCTTTCTAACTTCTGTGTGCTTCAAAGCATGGGAATAGAAATCCAGGGGTTTCATAACTGTCTCCTGACAAAATTTTTCGAAGCATTCACTGGGGACCTGCAGGGGCCTGTGCCATCCTTGCAGAGTCTGAGCAAGAGAGCAGGGCCTGCCGTCCCAGAGGAGCAATAAAAAGAAAGCCTGCTCTTGGGAGTCTGTCGGGGGGAACCTGGGGCTGAGGACTGCTCGCTGTTCCCGCCAAGAAAGTTTCTGTCTTCAGTCTGGGCATAAGAAGACTTGCAAGGAACTCTACTAGGCCAGGATATGATGCATTGGGGGTAGTGCTGCTGAGGCAGTAGGTTTTCTCTAGCTCAGCCTGCTTTGTTAAAGAAACAAGATTTCCACTGTTGTACTGCCCTCAGTTCTTTTCCACAGCATGTTTTTGACATGCAAAAAACACTGGCCAAATTTGACAAGCATGTGGAGACGGTGAAGCAATTGTGGTTTTGCTGCTTTTAGGAAATGGCAATAATAGAGGGGAAAAAAGCGTCCACGCTGAGAAAAAGTGGGATTCTTGCTGAACACCAGAGAGCCTCGTAGGGGAGAGATGACAAAATTGACTTAACAGCATGAAGAGTTTCAGCAGGCATTCCTAGGCTTCTGCTAGCCCCCAACTACTGGGGGACGTACACAATTTCTTGTTTAGAAACAAATGTCCTATATGAGGTGAATGTGCTCTCTTCTCTGCAGCAGAAACAACTGTTTGTTTTTTTTTTTTTCTCACAACAGATAAATGCTTCAGAACTGAAAGTTTACGTGAGTAGTGTATGGAAGTAAATAGTCAATTTGTGTTAGTGGTCAAAGAGTCTTCAGAATAAAAGGTTAAAAAATAAATACATCCAAAAGGTGTATGCCTTAGTGCTTTAAAAAACATACCCAGTATCTTCCGATTGACGCAGTTACCTCTTAATATTTTTAAGATGAAACTTTCAAATGTGGATGTTTCAAAAATTAGGTGATGGTGTAAAAGCTCACGATTTGGAGGCATGTACTTAATTTTAGGTACTACTAAATAAGACGGCCTTTCTGGGTTACTCTGCTAACACTATGGAGAGATCGCAGTTCACCTGGTACATATGGATGGCCAAGCCATCCATGGGATTTACTGCGACGGTCATCAGAAGTTATGGTTGTGTACATGTGGTTCTTCTGGAACTGACACAGATGAGCTGCATGGTCAGTTGAAACCACAAACGTTTCCTGCTCTTCCTGTCCTGCCAGAGGTACTAGAGCGGGCAGGACTTTTTATTATCCGGGAGTTGAAGAGTTGACTTGTTTTATTCTAATGAAAATTCACACTTCCCTGTCCTTGTTTCCTTTTCGTCAGTGCTATCTCCAGCCTTGGTTTCAGTATTGGCCTTGGTTGTTAAAAAGCAGAACAGAACAAAAAACTACCTTCCTTTATAATGTTGAGGATAACGTTGAAAATGTTGCAGCAGAAGCATCAGCTTCTTCACTTTGGGTTAGCTGAGGCCTGTTTGATGGGGAACTCTTCATGCTTTAGGCTCTGTTCAGAGGTTAAAGGCTTAAAAACCATCTCCTTAGAGTTTTCTGTTGGATTCCCTTATTTGTAACGACTTAAAAATACGATGTAGACTCTGTAAACCCTTGTATTCCATGGATAAGAGGAAGTTAGAGCCCTATTTTGTAGTCATACATTGCTGTTCCTTTATTTCTCTGTGGACTTGACCAAAATGGTGTATGAATGGGGTCTGGTCTTAAAGCACCGAAGGCAAGAGAGAAGCCAGGGTTTTGCAACAGAGATCCCGTGGGCATCACACAAGTGAGTAGAAACAGCATAGGGATTGTATGTGAGCGGTGGTTGTTCCAGGATGGGTGTCTTGGTGAGCAGTTACCCAGAAACATTCATGGTACCCTGCGTTCATCCTGGTGTGTCCTCTGCCTGATGGCTGTCGGCCGTCTTGCTGGTGGCTCCGTGTTTCTTTTCTCAAAGATCAGGAGCGGGTTTATGAAACTCCCTGAGCATAGCCCCGGGTTGTGCTGTGGGCGGGTTAGGGAGCTGGCAACACCTAAGCCTTTGTCAAAATCCCCTTTTGGCACAGTGACTCGGTGTGTTTGCTCTTCCTTTGGGATGTGCGCCAAAAGAGTTCTGCGCAGCCCCATGCGTGGACGGCAGAGCGTGCCATGCGTCCCCGGTTCTGGGCTACCAAAACTCTTTACTCTCTGTAGGTAAAGCTGTACCCCCTTCCTTCCACTTGTCAAAAACCCTAACCACCACCCAAACAAAAAAAACCCAAAACAAAGCACAGTCTGTGTCCCCCAAATTATTAACTATTTGGACAAGCATTTTAATTGCACATTTAAGAAGTTTCATTCTAACTTTTCAAGAAGTTCAGAAGCATTTCTGAATCTGTTGCTGCTCTTATCTTTGTTCATCTCACCCGCCTATAGCCTGATTTTTTTCATATAAAACTTGTGTGTTACAACAGGATTACATGTTTTGCTTGTTAGCTTCCTAGAGCGTGGATAATATTCTGTCAGTCACCTGTTGCATCCGTAGGGATAGCACAAGCAATTTGGAAAATGTTAAATTACCCCAAGGTTTATGTAATTACTTGCTCCAGGGCAGTATTTTTGTGTAAAACTTTTGGTCTGGTTACTGACAGAAGGTGCTTTTTCACACTGGGTGAGCCGGTAGCAGCTTGGTTTAAAAGGCATCAGTAAAACCATATTAAGGTTTAGGTCTTCCAAGCATACAGTAAATCATGAAAACTGAAAGATGGTTCCAAGAAGTTTCTGAACTCTTAAGCCAAACAGCAGTAAACTTTTGAACTTGAAACTTGTTTGGGACTTTCTGATTGTAAAAGGTACTTTTTACTATAACCCCAGTGGAATACACTTGTGTAATAGCAGTATATTTTTATATAAAAGGCAGAGGAACGATAGATATTTTAGGCAACAACAAGTTGAGGTCCTGCTACATCACATCTTAAAATGGGATTGTAATTTTCTAAGAAGTACAAGAAGTCACTGTTGGCTGTGCTATTGAGACCAGTCCTCCTCTGTTCTCCCTGTTCCATGCTCAGACGGAGTGCTCGCTACTGTTGGGTAGTTCTGGGGAGGGAGGAAAGGTGGTCGTTTCGGCAAGCATGTGAAAATACCTCTTCCAAAGGTACTGGCGCTTTACCAGCCTCAATACGGGATTGCCAGTCAGTAACTGATCCAGTGCTCTAGAAGGACCTTCACTACGGCCACCTACGCTTGTTTTGTTTTCCCAGCAGGTGAACTTTTTCAGATGAGGAAGACACTAATAGTGCTTTTCTCTGGTGCTGATGCAATAAATGACTGTTTCCTTTAGCAAAGCAAATAGCTCACCGGGGTGTGTAGACCAAAACACCTGTGGTGTTCCACACTACCAGTTTCAAGAGAAGAATGTTTTTTTTCCATACGAAAGTCTAACACCATCAGGAAAGTGGTTTTGTGCAGGAAGCCTCCTTAAACGTCATGCTTGGTCCTCTCCGTAGCCTCCAGGAGCTGCTATAACGAGGGTGTCTTCCTTTGAGGTTGGTAATGATTCTTTCGGGTGAAGGTCGGGTTGTTTCACTCCTCAGTCTGCAGCTCAACACAGGAACACCCATTAGTGGGGTCGTCTTCCCCTCCAAAAACCTCTCCCGCTGTAGCCCTTTCCCTCTTGAACATAGTACCGTTGGGCGGCAATAAATCTTCGCCCGGTGAAAACTCGTCGTGCTCGTCAGCGCCGGGGAGCACGGCAGAGAAAGGAAACGTCTCTGCTTCATGGTTTAACCCCAGCCAGCAACCAGGACCACGCAGCAGCTTGCTCACTTCCCCTGCCCCTCCGTGCCCCAGCAGCGTGGGGAGAAAAGGAGAGTTGAGATGAAGACGGTGTAACAGAACAGTAACAGCAGAGCAAAATAATAATCATAGAATGGTTTGGGTTGGAAAGGACCTTAAAGATCGTCTAGTTCCAACCCCCTGCCAAGGGCAGGGACACCTCCCACTAGACCAGGCTGCTCAAAGCCCCATCCAGCCTGGCCTTGAACACCTCCAGGGAAGGGGCATAATAATGATGATGATGATAATGGTAAAAGAATGTACAAAATAAAATTATACAAGTTTCTCGCACCACCTGATGATCAATTGCCCATCCCATCCCAAGCGGCAATCATGGATCCCTTCCCCCCCCACTCCCCTGGCCAACCCCCGTTTATATACTGTGCATGTCCTCTATGGTATGGAATTTTCCTTAGGCCAGCTTGTCCTGTCCGTGCTCCCTCTCGGCTTCTATGGGAAGCTGAAAAAGTCCTTGACTAATATAAACATCACTCAGCAAGAACTAAGACAATATGTGTTAGCAACATTATCCTCATACTAACTTCAAAACACAACAGCTACTAGGAAAAAAAAAATATTCTCTCTCTCCCAGCTGAAACCAGGACACTATGAAACCACAGCCTTGGGTGCTCAAATGTTTATCTACCTGCACTGGTGAGAGAAAGGGTTTGAGACATCTGAAAAATTAAATACGGTCCTTTATTTCGCATGGTCTTCTGTCTCTCAACCAGAAACCACCTAGGTAAAGGCCCTTAGCAGATTTCAGGAGTTGGGTGAGGGTCTTCCTGGCTGACTGTGATTGGAATGACGTTGAAGTTTTTTGCTTGTGGCTTTTCTTTTTACAGTAGGTGGGTTTAGTCATTTCATTACAAATGAAAGAGGAGGGCAAAATTCTCTTATCTGATTTTCTTCTTGTTTCTTTTTATAAGCTCTGGTTTGCTCTTACTTATATAGTAAAAATACCATTTTGCTGAGAAGTATGAGTTAAAACTATACTGTGCAATGTCGTATGCTTTGCTCTGTTGCCTTCCTGGATTATAAATAACGCAGCGGCTTTCTCTTTCCTTTCCAATAACAGTGCTCCCTGGTGGTCTTGCGATGAGGTATTCGGCATTCTGCAAGTTTAAACGGAGAAAAGAAGATCCTTCTTCTCCAGGGATGTGCAAAGGCTGCGATGATAACTGTTCTGGGTAGCCAAAAACTAACATGTGTGTATAGTTTAGGAACACTTCCCTATTTCTGCAGCTGGTGACCTGCCCAGCCAGACCTGTGTGGATCAGAGGAAGTTTTGTGCCGCTGGAAGTAGCGGGTTTTCTGCGGCCCTTTCACCCTGTGGCTGCCCAGGCACGGCTCTGCACAGCAGCCCGGGTCCCACAGGGTTCCCAGGAGCCTGGGAGCGATGCAAAAAGGCAAAAGCCATCGATGGGAACCAGCTGGGAAGCAGTGGCGAGGCTCGCTCACCAGCCACCAGTCACTGGATTAAACAGGATGCCACTACCAAGGGTTTGGGCCGCCCTGCTTCCTCCCACAAAGTACGCAAGCAGGGGGGAATTTCTGGCTGGGAAGGGGCAGCCCTGCTCTGGTGTGTCACCGTGTGGCAGTGGCAGAGGTGCTCTCCTTCTGCAGCGGGGGATCCCCCTCCTCCCTGGCCCTGTGGGCAGAGGGCACCCCGCCTGCAGAGCACTCTGCAGCATCCAAAGGGTCCTACAGGTCACCCCTCCTCGAGTCTCCAACCCTCCCCTCTGCCTAAAAGTGGGTTTGGGGCATGTTTATTTGCAGCAAGGTAAGGAAAGAGCAGAGGAAAACCTCAGGTTTCTATCGGGAAGTGCCTGTTGGCCTTTGTTGTGGATGGGCTGCATGTCTCTGCTGTGGTCTTCCAATGGAGGCACCAGTTGGTTAGGAGCTTTGGTTTGATTTTTGACATTTTACTGTACTCTCGCAGAGCAGGTTCCCTCAGATGTAGAGGCGTTTGAACGAGGCTTTGCAATACCAGGTGCTAAGCACAATGGTGATTTTTTTAAAAATATTTTTTCCATGTGTCCCTGAGGGTCAGAAATTTGCCAGATGCAGGGGAAGGAGGCTAAAATAAGCATCCCTGGTGGAAAACTTCACTTGCCCCAGAATTCATATGCTATTTTCTTAATGCCCGGTGTTGGGGTTCCCTGCCAGAGTGGGTTTGACTAATCTTTGCCTGTGACTCAGAACCGACACGTGTTGGGAATCTCTTTTTTTTTTCTTCTTCTTCTTTTTTTTTTTTTTAATTTCCTTTTGAAAAATGAAGTGAAAGTTTATCAACCTGTACAGTGAAATGAGACCTCTGCCAGCCAAATGAGGAAGTAAAACCTTCCTATAGAACGAGCTCCAACCTGCTCACTGCACTTGTTTGCTCGCAGTTGACATCAGCCTTGCCATAAAGCCTTTAAATACGGACCGATGACTTCCTTGTGAGCCTGGTACTGCCCTGAATCCAGCTTCTGGCTCGTGGATGGTGGGACAGGACCGGCGGGAGGCAGAAATCGCAGCTGCCAGGTAAGGGGCAGAGCAAGTGGGTCTACCTGCAAGTAGGGCTCGCTCTCTGGGGTGTTTGCTTTTGTAGGTTTTGGCAAATGCAGCAGGAAAGGTGGGGAAGAAAAAAAAAGGCAAATCTTTTCTTAGTCATCAAGACCACAAATGTCTGGTCTTGTCATTACGAGTTTATGTGCATCCCTCATTTACAAAAGTAAGAATTCTGATTTTTTTGAAGGCAGAGCAGCCCTTCTCTCAGAGAAAGAGCTCATGGATGGGCTCGAATGGGCTGGTGGGCTCAAGTGGTTTGCGGTGTCATTCTCAGGGACAGAGGAGGAAGAAGAGGCGTCCCAGACCGAAGGTGTGAGGGGGAACACTGTCGTGGCAGGGAGCTGTGGCTGCGCTCCTGGTGTTACGCAGCGTGGACACCTCTAGTTTAGAGAAGATCCAAACCTGCTCTGCCTCAACCAGTGCCGAGTCCAGCCGGGGCCATGTTCCCCTCTGTGCCTGCTGCCACCCGTCGGGCAGGACGGGGCTTTGGCGGGGGCTTTGGGGAGCCCCCGTTCCCCCTGAGTCCAACTCGGTCCTTATTGTGGTTCTGTGGAGCCAGGCTGCGGGAGATGATGCTTAAACACACATCTGCGCGGCACCAGGTCCTGCTCTCGCTCTTCGCCAGTGGAGCAAACACCCGGGGGGAGGACTAGCCAAAATTATTCTTTAAAGCCATTCAAGATGAGGAATTAGAAGATAACCACTATTTTTTTGGAAAGTTTTTACAAAAAGTTCAAATTATTATTTTCTAATCTTCCAAATCTGTCAAAATACAAAAAATACAGAAGACCTTGACAGGTCTCTCAATTTTTTGGTCAAAAGTAATTTTTTTTTTAATAGTTAAAACATTAAGATTAAAATAGCATTTTGGAAGCATGACTAAAGCCACTCCCTCTGTGTGTGTGTGTATGCAAGAGGGGACACAGCGCCGCAGATACAGAGGGCTGCTTTTTAACCTAGAACGGGGGATGGGCACACCATTACCTGTGGGGAGATTTAGCCAAGAAATGAGAAGACTTTGGCTCTTGGAGGAGGGAAAACAAGAGCAGCTTCCCAACAGGATCTGCTGAGGTGAGGGAGAGGAAGGTGGCAGGAGGAAATCTAAAAGTAGTTCGAAAACGAAGGCCATGAAATTTATAAATGGGATTTCACAACCTGTTTGGCTGTGATAGCAAAACCCGGACTCTGTAATAAACAATTTCTCCTCTTGTCATATGCTTTTGTGCTGGTTATAAGCAACCGACTGACCTGTTGGACTTGGGCACGCTACTGACTGTTTAATAACGTGTAAGCTAGTGATTTTATTATCCTTTAATTCTCCCTTCAGATGGGTGTTGACCTCAGTGTTGGCTGAGGCTTTTATCTCCGGGTTTCAAACTTTTCCTCTCTGTGGTGAAAACCCTGCAGTCACAGCATCACTCGCTTTTAATATTTGGCCCAAACTGCAGCAGAAATCCAGCGCTTAACTCTGCAGAAGTAGCGCAGAGTTTGCTGGTGACGGCTGATACCGCACGGCATCAACCCCCCCGCCCCCGTCAGCCACCCGGAGCCCAGCATTTCCCGAGCGTTGCCCCGGCTCACCAAGGGCTTCATCGCTTGTACAAGAAGGGCAAAATGCAAAGGCTGCAGCTGTGGACCACGGGCTTGGGGCTTCCAGGGATGGGGTTGGAAAAGTGATGCGGTGAGCAGCCTTCATCCTGCACATGCTCCTGTGTGCTGCTGCTGCCGGGGGCTGCGAGGCGCGCGCGCTGCGAGACGGACGTGGCCTCTGCAGCCTCTGCAGATGGAAAAGGGCCTGGTTAAATGGTGAAGGAGTGAACTGAGCCCATTTTCTGATGAAATCCAGGAGAAACATACACACAACGCAATGTGATGCTAACGTGGGAAATTGCTCTGATATTAAAAAAAAAAAGGAAAGAAAAGGAAAGGCATCAGGATAGACAGAAGAACAGGTTTAAAAATAATAGAGCGAGCTATTAAAATACGTATTAAATATTTTCTTTTCAACCTGAGGACAGATAACAACTAAGTTTTGTCATTTATAATGAATTATTAAAATAACCTAGACTTAAAAAAAAAAAAATCATCAATTAGTACATATTAAGTGTTTGGAGCCCCTGACTGGACACCTGGAAGCAGGGTTTGCTACATCGCCAGCCCAGCTGGGACAGCTTCAGCTATATTCAGGTACAAAGATAGGTTAAGGTATTTCAGTAGTTATTTAAAAGCTGAGAAACCATTGCAGTAGTGAAAAAGCAGGCAAATTCCTTTTCATCTTCAGGCCATGAGTTAAAAACAAGGATTAGATGTAAAAACTGCGACACTTGTGGAGCGCGCTGTGAGGAAAACCAGTCAAGCCCACTGCTAAAATAAGAAACATTTTGTTTAGATAGAAAAATACACGTGGTAACTGCTTTCCCCTTATGTATGTGACATACTTAAGGTGTTTTTTGTTTCACCGATGCTATTTGTCACTTTTAATAAAGTGACAGATTGCTTCCCCCGAAGAATACCTGAAAGTTATAAGGCTATTGTAGAAAAATAAAGGTAAAGGTTGTATGAGGTGGGGTTATCAACTAATTATCAGGTTTTCCTGCTGAACGGGTTGGTTTTAAATTAACTGAACCCAAGGCACATTTCTTCTCCATAGTCCGGGGAGACCTTTAATGGCTCTGGGAGGAGCTGCACTCAGGCTCCTCTCCCGTTCCCTGTCTCCAGTCCCTCCCTGCCTTCCTCCACATGGTTTTGGTTTCTGAGCTCCTGGGGCATCCCACTGCTGGGCGGGGAGTGGCCGGCGGCGTGTGGGGGTGCTGGGAAGGGGAGCCGGTGGGTGCAATGTGGTTACGGCTCTGGGCTCATCATGGAGGCAGTTGTTTGGTCAGGTAATTCTGTGTCATTTGCTGTCTGCAATCAGAGAAAGGAAGAGGGTTGCCCTTACGTCCTACACATGGGTAGATGAACCAGCCACGGCTTTTATCAAGGTAGCACCAGTAATTGCAGAGATGTGGCAAGAGAAGCTTCCGTGCGAGCATGCCAATGGTGACCAGCGACAAGCCAAACAGTGACATGTTTGGCTTGATGGATGAGCGGTCACCCTGCATGTCCTGCTCTTGTCACTCTTGGGCTGAAGCAGCTCTGGGTATGTCTGTGTCCGCTGCCCAACACCTTCAGTTACTCGGTAGACCAGAAGCATAAATAGCGCAGTTCGGGAGAAGCTTGAAGTAGCTTTCTGCTACTTCTGCACACTCATTTCTGAATTTCCAGTTTCTCTTGACACTAAATCTAAGCGAAATTGAAACGCTTTTCAGATTGCCTGCTTCCAACCACTGCCCCAGCAGCTTTCAAAAAACAAGCCACTTCTCTGAATACCAAAGCCCTCACTGAAATAGCAAATAACAGGAAGAGAGTAAGTCAGGCATCATCGGAACAGATGAGTGACAGAATTTCATAAGGTATGCCTGTGTGTACACACGTGGACACATACTAGGAAAAACAAAACTAAAAAAAAAATTCAGAGTTCCCAGCTACTTTGCAAACAACTTGTTTCCTTAAATCACTCAATGAAATGTGCTGTACTTGTTAAGTTGCTATGGCATCAGAGCTCATCCAGCAGCATTCGACAGATTTTTATCTGCGGCTTACAAACCACACTGAGCAAATTGAAAATCCCCCGTTACACCGTCCTTTATATCATTTCCTGTGCTGATAAGTTTGAAGAACAGACTTACGCATACGGCGTGTCTGTGTACAGACAGGCTTGCATAGCTCATGAAGTAGGATGACACCTGCCTGACATAACTCCTGGAGAGTGACAAACATTGCATGGGACGCTCCAGTGCTTTTATAAATAAGAGTGGACCAGAAAAATGCTGAAATGTTGAGAGAAGACCGGACAGTCTCTTCAGGGAGAAGCCAGGTGATCAGATAGTCTCTTTGCTGTGCACTAGGCAAATAACTGAGATTGCAACTTCTTCCTTAACACTTGCGTTTCCTTGTTTCTAATCTTTCCCCCACCTAAAGCTGATGCCTGTTGGACGAGGCTGGGAAGACAGGAGCACTGGGTTTAAAGGAACGTAAATGCCTGCTAGGATGGCACTGGCCAGTTCACTTTCTAGCAAGCCAGTGCCACCACGCTCCAGAAAAGTTTCTACGACAGGGGTGGAAGCGCATCAGAGCAAGCTGGATTTTTTCTGCAAGCTGGGCTATGGTAAGCAGGACATCTGCAAAGTGCTGGAGAACCTGGGCCAAGAGGCCCTGGAGGATGATGTGCTGAAAGAGCTGATTCGGATGGGGAGCAAACCTCAAGCCCTGCAGAACCAGGCTCAACCTTCCCCGCTAAAACTTGTTGCCCGCGGATCGTGTAGCACTTCACCGGGGTCGAAGTGGCTTGGAGAAGATGACAGTGACTCTTCCGATCACTTGAGACCCATTGTGATCGATGGCAGCAATGTGGCAATGAGGTAAGCTCTGTTTCCTAAAAGGGAGTTCCCTTCCCCTGAAGCTTTTGAATTTTAAAGCTGATGGCTTGAGGTATGTTTTTTTTTCTTCAGGTGAGAGGTGCATTGATGTATTTGGTGTATTTGATGTATGATGCATGAAGCACTGCTTACTCTCGTTCTTTGGCTGAGGCACGGCTTCTAGGGACCTGCTGTCTCTATGCCCATAAATACGTACGCTGAATGCAATCGCTGGCTCGCTCTGCATTTTGACCTTTTATAAGCCAACAGCTAGCTAACCACTACTGTTTATGGCAGTATGATTCAGCAGCTCTCCCTCCCTTTTACTTCACCACTGGTGTTTCCCTGCCTTTTCAAATGGGTACCTACGATTTCTGAATCTATGTGCTGAGGTGTTTGCAGGAAAAACTGATGACCAGCTAGACAAAACAGACCGGCTAATCTAAGGAGGAGAGGGAAAATAAAGATGGGTGGCTGTGGTTCCTAACAACAGCACAGTTTTGTACTGTTTTGACTTGCAAGTAAACCCCAGCAATGTTCCTGACTTGTATATTTTTCTTGGTTTTTGGTTTGGCTTCATTTTGATGGAAATATCAGGAAATCAATAGTTGGCTTTTGTACTAAATAGTCTTGTTTTTTTCTTAATTGACACCGTTTCTGGGAAAGGTCACAGCAACCCATCCCGGCCAATTACATTTCCTAAGCAGTGTCCTGACACTGTGAAAGCACTCTCACTGATGGGGAGCCTGGCACGTCTGCGTGGATGGGAACTCCAAAGGCAGCAGGGGGTTGGCCTCTGCTTACCCAAGCAATAGGAAGAGCCAAAAGCCCCGGCAGTCGAGAGCCTGGGACACACTGTCATTCCACTGTCTTTCCCTGTTAACTTCCCTTTCCGCTCGGCATGGCCAAGCCTGTCCTCGCAGGGTGGGACAGGGCGGAGAAGGCTGGCTTCGGTTGGCTTTGGTGTGAGGTGAGATGAGACAACATCCCTTTTGGTCAGAGGACAAAGGGAACAAGCACTTGCAGACCAACTGAAGACTAAGCAGATTATGCCATCTTCTGGATGAAGAGAGAAATCCCATTTGAAAACAAGGGTTTAGGGCAGCTCACAAGGAATGAGAAATACACAAGGGTGGTATGCTGAGGGTGGTGAAACACTGGAACAGGTTGCCCAGAGAGGTGGTAGATGCTCCATCCCTGGAAACATTCAAGGTCAGGTTGGACGGGGCTCTGGGGAACCTGATCTAATTGAAGGTGTCCCTGCTCATTGCAGGGGGGGGTAGGACTAGATGACCTTTAGAGGTCCCTTCCAACCCAAACTATTCTATGATTCCATAAACACAGAAAAATTGCTTAGCCTTGGCTGAGCCATAAGCCTGGTAGCCAGGTATCAGGATCTCCTGTCCCCATTTGTATTTTCACCCTAGGCCCTCCTTAGGGTGTCCTTCTTGCCTCTGTGCAATAGAAATGAGCACCCGTTCAGGCCGAGTGGCTGAGCTGAGCACCTACCCTGTCATTGCTTTAGGGGCTGGCCATGTGCTCCATTCTCCTGGCACAACCTTGTCCTAACCAATTTACCAGGGCTCTCTTAGAGCAGACAGAGGTGGACAAGGCAGAGAACAGCATTGTTTCCAAGGTGGCAGAAGATGCAGCAGGAGACCCAGAGGAGGTTGGTGGCTAATGAGCTTGTAGTACACTGGAAAAACTCCGAGATCATTGGAGCACCAGCTGGGCACCAGCCCACGCATGGGAGCTTGCTAGACAGAGATTATTCAAAATAAATGTCGTTACAGGTATGTGCAGCAGATGGCTTGAGCTACCATGTTGTACTGCTTTCCTAGAGCACATGCCCACCTAAATGGGTTTTCAAGAAACCACCCATGCTTCTGGCATGTAAAAATCTAAATATTTTTGTAGAATAATTTCCAAAAAGTTACACTGAGAGATATTTGCCTGCTAGATTATTGAAGGCTGGTGTTCTGCCATGGATTCCTCATCTTTCACCTGAAAGGAATCAGAGGAATGTGAAGTACTTGTTTCAGAGTTTGAGAAAGGCAAAGGTTTTACAGCTCCTCTCAGACATCCCCCAGCCTCTGTCTTGATAAAGTTACAGACCACTTGGCATGATGGAGAAGAGTTTTGAGCTTGTTAGTTCATGCTGAACCAACACAGCCTGGAAGGAACTTGCTTTCCTCTCCTGGATGCTTTTCCAAAGAGGTGCTGAATGACATTTACTTTGGCTAACGGGATGGGCAAGTGCTTCTGATATCCTCAATTTGATTTTTCTGGTTTGCTGCTGTCAGATGGAGAAGGGCTGTTTGCAGCATAGCCAGGGAAAAGGGATGTTAGGTTTCCTTGATGTGAAAAAAATCATCATCAGCAGCACCAACAATTGTGAAAGTACAGGAGAAGCAGCAGTTTAGGGATGAAGCTGTGAAAAAATGGAAGCTTGGAGAGGCAGTTGCCTGGGTGGAGAAAAGCATCTCGAGCATTTGTATTTCTGTCTCAGGACTGGTGTTTCCGGAACATCTCAGAGCTAGTGTGGAGGGCCTATTGCGGGGTGCAGGGTTTTGAAAAGGACGTGTGTGCCCCAGGGTAGTAAAGCAAGTGGGTGGTCTCCAATCGTCAATCAGCCTCTCCACAGGAACCAAATGGAAAATAACCTTGCCTTCAGCCAGTCTCACTAGCCAGATGTCTCTGTGCACTTTGCATTTCCATCAGATGTAATAATGAGAAACTTACCTGTCTGCCAGCCCGTCCATGGGAAGAGGTTGGAAAAAAATGGAAAAAAATAAATCAAGTTAAGTTGATATGAAAAGGAAACTGTTGTAACCCTATTCGCTGCACACCAAAGAGTCTATCTTGTGCTTGCATTTAATTTTTAAGCTGTGATAGGTAAGGAGGCCTTTTCCTAGGCCAGCGGAGTCCTGCATCAGGCTCTCTGCCTTCTGCCAAAGCTGTGGCTGGTGCTGTGTCACGACCAGGTGGAGACGGGGCCATTCGCAGTTTTCAAAAGGAGTTGTTTTGAATAAACTTCTCAAAGGGGTTGGAATCGCACCATTTAAAAAGGATCCACTTCATGCTAATTATGGATTAATTGCCAGAGTCAGAGCCAGAGCCAGACCAAATTGCTGCTTCGGTTTCTGAGAGACGGGCCCTGCTGCTCTGTGACCCAATGGGTCCTGTTGCTGAGAGGAGGGAGAGCGATGGGACTGAGCTACGACAGATCTGTCGTCAGGCAACACAAATTCACCCCGCAGGGGAATGAAAAGTTTTAAAGGCCCTGCTCCGTTTCACGGCAGACGTGCTGTTCCCGTGTGTCGGCGCTGCAGCGCACCATGGTGTGTACAGACTCTCTTAGAAACACGTTCCCCAGGTTTGGCTGCAGCAATGCAGCAGCAACTGGATTAAGTGATAACACTGAGAAACAACTCCAGGTGCCTCTTCTCGCTTGTTCTGCTTGGCGTTTTGGCCGAATCCCTTGTGCTTGAGTGCTTTACCTTCTGCACTGGGCATACATCCAGAATTACTTTCCTAAAGCTGACAAGGTTATATATATGAGTGAGTAGTCAATGTTAAAGCAGGCTTTTGTTGAACTTCCTTTGAGTCATGGCATTAAAGATGTACCTAGACTCCCTTTCAAAGGCAGTTATCTGAAAAAGTGACCTGCACTTCCATTTCACCTGTCCAGGTAACTTTATACCTATCCTGGGTAGAACTTATCCTTTAAAACCAAAGAGAACAGTTGCTCTAGAGTATACATTAGATGTGCCAAACACTTCTGACCATTTATTATTGCTGGGGTTTACTTTTAAAGACTTTCTATTGCCTGGGTAGCTGTTAATAAACAACCGGGTTTCTTCCTCCAGACTGCACTGTTTTCCATTTGTGGCCCCCATTCCAGCACTGAAACTTTTATTAGGTGTATGATGGAGCCTCGATTGTGAGGCTGATGTAGGCAGAACCTAGATTTGAATTCCTGGAAGACGGTGGGGAGAGAGGCATTTAAGACAGCAGCATTGTCCTCAATTGGTCCATCACTGCAGGCTGGTGTAGTAACCCAGAGAATCATTTACAAGTATGTTTTGCAGAGGCTGAGTGAGACTGTGGTGATACTATCCAGAAAGCTCAAGGTACAAGGATGAGGTTTCTGTAGATGCTATGAGGGTGTTTATCCATTTTAGGACTTTGTGTAGAGTTGTTTCCTTGTGCGGAGGTAGTTAAAAAATTACCTTCCTTTACATGTGCACTGCACTGTAGTAACATTTTTAGATAAGAGAATGACAAGGAGTAAGAATTTTCAATGTGTCTGTGGGAGAAACTCAGGAAGGATATCATCCCTAATTGTTTTTCTTGAGGTTGTTTTCTGTGTCTTGCTCTGAGTGTTGATGATTCTCCAGAACCCGCCTTGCCTGCGTCCTCTACGGCTCCTGTCCTAGGGCTTTCCTACTTCTCTGTGCAATGAAGACAAAATCCACCAACTAGGGCAAGGTAAAGATGGCACTGAGGTGCCTGTGGCCATCTCCACTGAGGTCTCATCCCTGTTTTGGTGTCCGGGGTTAGATTGTCCATATTTCCCATCCTCCCTCTAACAGTTTTCCCTCCCCCATAGCTTGACTCCTGCTTCTGACAGAGATCAGGAGCTGCATGACCCGCCACCACACTTGCAGCCACTTCAGACATTAAAATCCCTAATGTCACTGTTACCACAGCAGAAAATTCCCAAATTTTATTTCTCACAGGAGAGCCTCACGGGTTTCTGCTTGTGCTGGAAGAAACTCTTACTCCTCAAACCGTTGTCAGACAAGGCATGTGAAGGGTCTGACACAGCCCAAGATCTTGGTGGTACTTTAGCACCCACGTCCATCCAGATACAGATGGAAGCAACAGGCTTGGGTAGCAGGCAGGTCATAGAAATGGGGGATAGGATACCTCTGTTTTTAAGTATCCAAACTGCTTCAGACAACAAGTTTCTGGTTCCGCTGGAGAAGGCGTTTGGATCTGTCCAACCAGGACACCCTGCCAGGTAGTTTTCTTGGAAACTGGTGAATGACACAAAAGCTGTTTGTTTTGCCTTTTCGTTACTGGCTCAGTTAAAGAGAACTCTAAGTTTCTTGAAAGCTTTGCCTCACTATCCTCCATCCTCCTCCTTTTTTCTTTTTTTTTTTTTTTTTATAGTCATGGAAACAAAGAGGTATTCTCCTGCTGGGGGATCCAGCTGGCAGTGGATTGGTTTCGTGAAAGGGGGCACACGTACATCAAGGTTTTTGTCCCACTCTGGAGAAAGGAGCCCCCTCGACAAGACAGTCCAATTGCAGGTAGGTCACCATCCTGGACATAATTTGGCAACCATTAGGTGCAGTTTGGAGGCAAGGGGTGTGAAGAGTCCAGTATGGGTTTTCCCTACAAAGACACACAGAGTGCAAGTTGTGTATTGTGTTTCCATCACTTAAATTAGTCATTAATTTATTGCCGCATGCTCCTGGCTGGCAGCTAAAACTGCCTACAGAGCTTTGCTGCGCTGCTTTGAGCCTTCTGCTTTAGAAGCACGAGTTGCTGCCAGCTGAGCCAAAGAAAGAGTGAGTTTGTCCGCTCTCAATGAGTCTGCAGAGCTTTTAAGGCCAGCCAGGAGACAACGACATCGTTTCACACATTATCCAAAGGTGGCAATATCCAAAGTGTTCACTGCTGCATGACTATTACCTGTTAGCCTACCACCCCCATCCAGGAGCTACATGGGTTCCTCTTCCAGGAGAAGGAAACGTACCACCTAAAGTCTGTGGAGGGGGTGGCGAGATTTTTATATATGTATTTTTATAGATATGTATATATATATTTGTATATCTATATAGTTTGTATGGAAATAAATCTGCCACATTTGTGCCAGCAGCTTGATATCTGTGGCTGCAGATGAGGTGGCTGGGCATCCGCATTTCTTTGTAGCAGGAATGACAAGAAGCCGTAGTGTCCTTAACAACAGCAAAATAAGTTTGTTTTTTTATTTATTTATTCTATCAATCAGGCACATTTTCTCTGCCAGCAACACTCATGCCAATGATGGTTATGAGCCTTCTAGCATCTAGTGGGGTAAAAAAGGAACTACAGGGGTTCAGTGTATCTCTGGTGTAGAATTCAAGGCATCCTTCTCTGGATAAGACTTAAAAATTAAAAAACGTATCTCAAGTTTTAAGATCAGCTGTTTTTGTAAAAGACCTTATTTTCAAATTTCCAAACTACCACCAGATATCAGTGCCTCTGAAAAATCACACTGCTTTAAGTTGCCTAAAGTGCTGGAACATCTTTAGATTCTTGTAGGTTTCTAGCACATGACTGAGACCTGGTCTTTACCAATTGATATTTTTTTTTATTTTTATTTTTTTTCCTTCTGTCTCTGCCAACCACCCCACCAGATCAGCACATTCTTGAAGAGCTTGAAAAGCAATCGATCCTTGTGTACACCCCATCCCGGAAGGTGAAAGGCAAGAGGGTGGTTTGCTACGATGATCGCTATATAGTGAAAGTTGCTTATGAGAAAGACGGAGTCATTGTTTCCAATGACCATTACCGGGATCTCCAGAATGAAAACCCCGAGTGGAAATGGTTTATTGAGCAGCGACTACTCATGTACTCTTTTGTCAGCAACAGGTAAGAGACAGTTGTTTTTCAACAAGCTCGAATTTAAACATTATGGGCCAAGTCAGCTCCAACATCAATGCACCTCCCACCGGTAGCAGAGTACCCCAACCTTTTTTTCTGAAAGGAATTTACCGCAACTGTTCTTATTTCTGTAGTTTCTGCTCCCTCAATTTTGGTCTTAACCTCCCCATGTCACTTTTCAATGAACTTCTCTATTTGAACGGCAGCATTAGTGACCAGCTTTGCTTCTTGCCAATCCACCCAGGGCTTGGTATCTTTTAATTTCTATTTCCTATGAGAAACAGAATTAAATCCATGGGAGGAGCCTGTCTCTCTGGCGGTATTTTCAATTTGCATACAAGGCCAAACAACACTTTTTCCTATGCTTTTGTAATCATAACTTTCTAGAAGAAGAGAGACAAGAAGCTGGTCTCTCTGGCCCTTTACCATCCCCTTTGGGGAAGGCTTCCATTAAGGCACTTGCACCGTGCCTGCGAGGCTGAGCCTTTCCTGAATCCTTGAAACAGGCTGGGCTTGTTTATCACACCACATGCATGACCGGCTGTAGCCCTGAATTAACTGCTGGCTTTTTAATCCTCGTTCTCCTGAGTATTTAGTAAGAAAAGGGAAGGGAGCTGATGGTGAGTATTGCAGTGCTGGTACCACAGAAGAGTTTGCGGCTGCTCCTTCAGAGAAAAAGGAAGCGATGCTGCAATGGCTGGGACCTCTGGCCGGCCGTGCCTTTACAGTTGTTTTAAGTTACCAGGAAAAAACAACAACCACATGAAGCTGAGGCATCGTTGGCTTTGCAGGCAGGAGGGCACTGTGTCTACTAACACAGCCTGACTCACGAAGGCCAGGCCACGAAAGGATCACAAGGATTTTCTGACCTAAGCTTGTGCCACAAGCTGTGACAGTACCTTAGCTTCAAAAGCGCGAGGTACTTTTGTTACCCCCCCGTGACTTTTTGCTTTTCCAGGTTTATGCCTCCCGACGATCCGTTAGGCCGGCATGGACCCACTCTGAGTAACTTCCTCAGCAAAAAGCCAGTGCTTCCGGAACCAAAATGGCAGCCTTGTCCCTATGGTGGGTTTCTCTCCGTGCTGTGAACTGACACCCCTCTTCCTCCTGCCCCTTGCTTCCCAGCGGCTCGTTCCTTCAGCTAAGGGCTAGTGCCCTTTGCCATGTCCTCTCCTGCTTCCTGCGGCAGGGCTTGGGTCTGGGCTGCTCACACGTGTGATGCTTTTTTTCCTCTCCTGCTTAAGCGGCTTCAGCCTCAACAAAGGCAGCGGCCATTTCTGGCTCCTCCATCCTCCCCTTCGGGCAGCACCCAAACCAGGCACCCTGGCCATGCTGACCACCCCCAAAGCCTGCACACGCTTGTCACTTTGCGGCCTGGACGTGGGTTGTAGCACTTGGGAAAGGCCATCCAAACACTCCCCCCGCTCCCCTCCCCACCCATGGCCTTCCAGTAACGCGGGGGTTTCTCAGAGGTAAATCCCTCATACCGTTTTTTAGAGCAACCCTTCGTGGCAGCAGCTCTCCCAGCCCACTGAGGGTAGCGACCGGAACATAAATGAATTTCAGACGCTTCCAAAATAGCAGAGACTTCCTTTCACTGCTGCTTCACCCTGCTATTTAGGTCAGCAGTATTTAAATCTGGGGTCAAAAGTACTGAACTGGAAAAGAGCACTTCCCCTCTTTGCTGTTTGTGCGCCCCACGCCCCTGCAAAAGCACAGTGCTGGGGAGAAGTGATGAGGCGGTTAAATGACGTGGGTGCTAGAGACAAGCTCCTGTTTGATTTTTTTTTTTTTTTTTTATTCTTTCAGGTAAAAAATGCACCTATGGCAATAAATGCAAATTTTACCACCCAGAGAGACCACAGCAAGCTCAGCTCTCAGTTGCCGATGAGCTCAGGGCTAAAATAGGGGTCCCATTAAGCCTGGGGAAAGAGGAGGAGAAGCGTAACTGCCCGCCGTACAGGACGGGAGGAGATCCCACACCGCCTGACGCCTGCACAGAGACGCTGCCAGAAGCCAGCGGCTGCGCAGGGGCTTCCTGCTACCCAGGGTGGTCACAGGGAAGCTGTCCTGGGCAGCCCCCTGGCACCTGGGCTGGTGGCCCTGGCTCTGACCTGGGGCTGGACCAGCGGTTGCTACAGACAGAGCTGCCACGAGACCAGGTGCTCCTGGAGAAGATGTCAGGGCTATCCATCGGTGACGGCACCTACAGCTACAACCGGTTCATACATACCTCTCAGGACAGAGAGGTGACGGACAGCCCTCATCGCTGCGGTGACCTCAGGCACAACCCGTACCCACTTCATCAACCCCACAGCTTGGACCACTCCTGCCCACTGGGAGGCTCTTTCCAGCAAAGGGTGCTCCCGCCTGCGCGGGGCGGGATGTGCCCAGACCTCAGCTGGCCCCAGGAGTCCCACAGCATGCCTGGCATGGGACAGAGGAGCCACTGCGTCCCTGGTGGTGCTCAGCACAAACAGGCCCTGGAGACTCAGCACCGTGTTTTGCCACCGTCCGTGGCTCTTCACCCTCACCCTGACCCACTTCACTTGTACAGCGAGCAACGGCCGCAGCAGCAGCACTGCTTCCCCAGCCGGCCCCCAGGGCAGCCCTTTCTGTTAGACTCCAGCAACGGGCTGGGCTTCTTCCAGAAAGCCCTTGCTTACCCTGATGCCTCCTACAGTGACTACTGGCCCACCCCAGCTGCGAGGCCACCCTCTGCCCAGCAAGCAAATGTACACAGGGAGCTGTGCTCCCTCTTCCCTTACGGCGAGGTGAACCGCATCATGGCTTTGTACCCCGATATCAAGGATGTTGCTAGCTTGACTTTACTGATTCAGAGACACAGAAACTTGTGAAGCCTCCAGACCAACCCTTTCCCAACAAGCACTCCTCCTGGGGCAAAACAGATGCTACTCTGGGGCTTAACTAAGTGTTATTAAAGGGCTTTATGGCAAGGATTATAGCTGTTCCAGGAGCACAAGTCTAAGCATCAACCAGCTATGTCACATTGGGGCATTAAGTCAAGGCAAACGCTGCCGTTCACTGCGGTGGGGTCTCATTCACCTCCCATGGAAGTGGGGGGGGGGGCTCAGGGTAACTGGGCTGTCAGCATTTGAGCCACACTGGTGACTGGTTTCAGCATGGCATAGATCTTAGATCTTCATTAACGCCTTGAGACACTAGACATGTTTTTATAGTCCTAACATATTGTTCAGCTAGCCTAAAAGAACCATACTCCACAGTCCCCAGTGAAGGGTTCTCCACAGACCCCCCCCACCATGACTACTTGCTCAGCTAACATAAAAAGTAATTTGGCCTATTTCCCCTAACACACGTCTTAGGGTCCATATTATTGCCTGATACAGGCCCAGCCTTTTATCAATGAGCTTTCAAAGATACATCTTGTGTTTGTAAACCGATGCTGTGAACACAGAAGCACTAGCAGAGGTGGTGGAGGTATCCCAGAGCAGCTGAAGTTAGCCTCAGGTACATTTCTCACACACAACGGGATCACGCACAATGCAAGTCAAATCAGGGAAGTCATCTTCAGTGTAAGTCCTGATGAGGATTGAGGGCTCAGGGTGGTTAATTCCAAAAAGAAGAAACCCAGATGAGGCCAAGAGAGAAAAAGGAAAAAAAAAAAAAAAAAAGCTTTAAAGCATCTCTGTTGTATCAAACAAGAAAACTATTGTTGACTTAACCCTTAACAACAAAATGTGCTCCCATAATGCAATTATAGAGCTGATTTACGATTACAAACATTTAAACTGTGTTCTGTTGGGACATGTTTGATTTTCAGTAAGCTGTAAAGCTGCTAATCTCTGCATTAGTCCACTGAATTCCTCAGGTTGTAACTCAAATATTAAGGTTGATCTTGAAGGTTTTTGGCATTATACCAAAGTCTAAGTATGTCAGTATGACATGTTTTAAAAATGTTTTAACACATTATAAAACGGTCATCTAAACCACTTTGTTCTGAATAATGTCGTCTTTTTTCTTTTTTTTCTTTTTTCTTTTTTTCCTTTCTTCTTTTTCCCCCCATTCTTCTTAGCACTGATGCTTCGTCAAGTCCAACATTCAGTTGGGATTTACAAACTCTCTGTCCCTGCACTATCTCTGTTAGATTCTTCACTGAAGGGCAGTCATTGATGTTGGTTCCAGAGAGGAATTTTCCACGGCCCTCACTGAAAACTCTGAAGTCTCTTGCTTTCGAAAAGGTGGCTAAGGAGTAGTAATTCACCTTTTGTGACATTGTCACGTGGTGCATTTTGTGAAAGTAGTGATAGTTTGACCTGTTTCCCTCCGGAAACCACCAGCAGATTTTTTTTGGTGGTAGTGATTAAAGAATTTTCAGGAAATAAATATAATGTATCAGTTCAATCTCTTACAGCCATGTGGTTGTCTCCAAGAAATTCTAACTTGAAGTTTGGAGGTATGATTTACCTTCACGGAACATGACAGTTTTTCCCATCTGTCATGAATTTTCCACTATATATTACAACTGGATCACCAGAATGGCTGGTGCGTATCGCCAATATGCAATACCCCCTGCATATTACATAAAGATTAGAAATGACATTGGAACAAAACTATGGAATAAATGCCCTGTGAAACGCTTTGAAAAGTAATTGGGTTCTACAGCCATCGTTTTAGTTGCACTGAAATATGCCACGCACCGCACTGAACACACTGGAACAACCTGAGATACTTCATGGATTAAATGCTTATATATTGTGCCTATGCAAGGCCCGGCTCATTGGCTTGCCTAACAACCTGTACCGGAGCTTTCCCAGCTACTGCTGTACACATATATACTGCCGTACACATATATACTGCCGTACACATATATACTTGCAGAGAAAGCGCGATGCAGAGTGGAAAAAACACCTTCCACATACTCAAACAGAGCAAGTCCCACATGACAGCGTTCAGAAAACACACACATGGCAACGGAGCAGGATATAAGCATACATGTCAACATTTATTTTTATGCCTGGAATGTATGTTACATATTTCCACACAGAAAGCATTTAAAATCAATAGGAAGATTGGCACGCAGCCTTTACCTAGTGCCCTTGGCTTGCTGGAGACATGCACATAAGCTTTTCCCCTTTTCCTTTGACGTTGCACAGGAATTTGGTGGTTGTTCAAAACCCTCTCTTGATGTTTAACTTTATTTTCTTCTTTCATTTCTGCTTTATTTACTGGGGAATCTTTCAGTAAAATACATAGAACGTGCATTCTGCTGAGAAAGTGTCTGAGAGAATAAATCAGACTTTGGCGCTAAACTCAACTTAGTTTCTCTTGGCTCTTCTGCTCTCCGGAGGGTTTTTTTCTCACGGAGCGTTTGTTCAAAGGGCAGTTCAGCAGCAGAGCTGTGTCACCGCCTGCTTGAGAGGAGCTCTGCTGCTGGCCAAGAGCCCGCGGGAAACACAGGCTCTTCCGTTATTTCACCACGGCACAAGCATCTGGGACTCCGGAGTTTCTGCTGCGGAGCCTTTTACACTTTCCAAGACAGGAGGGATTGCTTTTTGGCTTTGTCAGCTGCCGAGGAGAGGGAAGGGGGTGCTTTTGCACAGACAGGGCAGGAGGCTGTTGCTTTTTGGTATCTCTGCTGAGATACATTCAAGTCCAGCTCTCGCTGCCAAGTTGAAAACGAATCCATAAATCCCAGCAGGCTCAGAAAGCTCTTAATGTTCTTTACTTTTTAGTCGTCAAGACTCTTTTAGGAGAAGCTGGAAGCAGTGGGAGCAATCCTCCAGGAGATGGGCTGCTTTCCTAAGGGAGATTTACAGATTGCCAAACTCATTTTAAGACTAAAAAAAAAAGTCATAAAAGAGAATGCTCTTCCCTTCTCTGCTTTTGCCCTTTCCCAAAGTTAGGAAGCCACAGATACCCTCCTCTGTGAGGGTCTAGGGAAACTAGATACAAATATTTTACTGAAAAGTCTTGGGTGCAAGTCACCGCTGCAACAGCTCCTCAGCATAAAAATGGGGAAAGAGGGTGGTTCTCTGCCCCCGAAGCAGTCCCGGGCAGCCCACTGTGCCTCCCTCCCACCTCTTCTTAAATATAGAATTTCTCCCTGGAAGAACATTGATGACAAGTCTACTGATTTGGTGAGCTTAGATACCATAAAAATTAATGCCATAAGACACTCTGTGAAGTAGATAATAACCTTGCTCTGTATCTAACACTTACATTTGCCAATTATTCTGAGAAGTTTTGCTAATGTTTTAACTCACTTCCCATAAGAGCCGGCACGATTTATAAGCATTTGAACTAATCATAAACAACTAAATAGAGCAAGACAATTTTCATGGCTGCTCTCCTCCTTAAAAAAGTTGGATTGCTAGGGAAGAAGCAGCAAGCCCTGTACTTCACCAACTGTGACAGACCACCTCTGCAAGTCAAAAAACCCCCGAAGCCTCTGGCGAAAGCCTTTAACAGACAGACTCCTACGTTGGACACAGGTACTTTACATACATATCTCTAAGATAACAATTCAGATACTGTCTTTCATCTTTTGCATGGACTTTTCCCAAGCCCGGAATTGGAACATCTCAGTTTCACTCCTGGAGCTGTAACCCCTTCACCCTGCCACCGTAAGCCCTTTGCTTCTCTGCCCCAGGGTAGGTCTGCTCTGCATTCGCTCACATATACACAGCATACATATACATTCTGGTATTTACCTCCTACGTGCTGGTGGGACAGGGATACTTTGAACTCTCGAGAAGAATAGTTTAACATTACAGCACCACTTGTCATTAGCATTATTAAGAAAGTGTTATGACTTGCAATCGATAGCGAAGGGACTTTTCTAGCGTTTTAGCCACATCTCCACCCCTTCTCCACCCTTCTCCACCCCAAGTTGGGCTCACTGCCTTGAGGTCTCACAGCAGGCTCAGAGGAACTCTTTAGTAAGATGTACAGATGTGTTGACTTGACAAATGCAATAAAAATGGACATGCAAATGGAGCAAAACTGTGAATACAGTGACTTGTGGGGTCAGCACAGGCAAGGCGGCAAGCCAGAAATTAGGACAACACATGCAGGGCTGGCAGGCATTTGAACGCAGTAAGAAAATTAGATGATGTGCCTCTGTGGATGAACGGCAGCATCAAAATTGCTCACCATAACTGCACTGCCTGCTCATCTTCTTTGGCTTCCCCTCTGTCACACCATTTCCTCGGCTTCCCTAGTTTTTCCACATTTTTTTTTTCTCCCGTTCTCATTGGGCTCCATTGCACTCGTTGTGGAGTGGGTCACAAGTTACAAAATGCTTCCCCATCCCAAGTCCTCTCCTCCTGCTTCCAGAAAACCACACGTCCCCACCCACTGCCCCCCCAAACCCTTGTTTCGTGCTCCCTTCCTTCCCCTACTCCCACCCCCCGGGTGCTCACCTCCTTCCTTGCTGTACCATGTACTCCCCCTACTCAAGTCCAGGTTGTGTCCCATCTCTCTCTTCACCCCTGCTCTCCAGCTGAAGGGTTTGCTAGGGGGTTCTTTGTTTACTTTTTTTTTTTTTTTAAATATTTATTGGTTTTGGGGGTTTTTTTGTTGTTAAAGCCACGACATTTAGCCTGGCAGAGATCCGATACTCTCAGGCTGTTTTCCCATCACGCCTTAAAAGCAGTCTTCCTCGCAAAAGCTTTTTGGGGAAGGAAACGGAGGCAAAGTTACATTCACAGGTGCTCGTGCTGACTTTGTACACATTTCTCTCCTCTAAGGATCAAAGGGGATGCTAGCAGAAACTCAGCCACCATCTGCTCTTAACTACCTGATATCTTACTGTAAAAGCAACATTCATTTTTCACCTACTATCACCAAGATTGTCCATTTGAGGGAGTTACTAACACTACTGGTTTCATGCAGAAGACAAATGGGCATTAGGGCAGATGGCAGAACAAAACCCTAAACTAGAAGCAGGCAGCAAAGCATGGATGGCATAAAAAACCCCAGTCAAACTGTACAAATGGAAATAAATTTTCTCATCAAAGACCAAGGAGGTATTAAATAAAAGTAAAGAACTGTATGTTGTGTACAGTATGATAAACCTCGGAAAGGTACTGCTGTGCAAAGTAAGGTTGAGAAGGGTGGCTGCCATCCGCCTGCAGCCTTGCAACACTGACCAAAGCGGGGTCCGGCTCTCCTGGGCCTGTCAGCTTGCTGAATTTAATACCCATAATTTAATACCTGCAGAGGCTCCAAACAACTGAGAAACCAGGTAAATAAGAAGCGGTATCAACTACAGTAACTGAACGAACTACAACATTGAACACAAAGACAAGACAAAGATACTATCACCATCCGGCGATTTAGTTTCCAGATTAGACCTAGTTTTACTACGGGAACAATGTTCTATTGCTAGAACTGCCTAACAGGACTAAAGAGCAACTGGCAGTAACGAAGGGGGGTAGCAGGAGAAGCAGAGGGGAATGTCATGGCTTTTACCACTTGAAATGGCAAACGGCAAGAAGCACTTCATAAATAAAACCACGCTCTGCAGCTCCAGGGAAACAGAATGCCTGAGTGCCACGAGAGCCTGGCAAAGGCTGCAGTCCATCCCAGCACCGCTGCAAAAAGAGATGCTGAAGAAATTCTTAGCAGGGAAGCAAAACTTGACGGTGATTTGTTACTGCCAAAAAATACACAGCCGTTGGCAGACAATTATAAATGTTACTCAAAGCTATCATCGGAATGAGAAGTACCGAGTTCTCCCCACAGGAGGTCCTGTTAGGAAGAGACTGAAGGGAATACAGAAGCTTGTAAAAATGTTATTTCCAGCAGGGCAACATTCTCAGAGAAGAACTTCAGCATCTGAATATCCTTTTGCTCATAACGTAATACATGACATGTGGCGGATTTGGAGCCCTGGCTTCACTTAAAGCAGCAGATGGAAGATGTTTAAACTTTTAGAGCATCTCTTTTAGGTTACATCGATCATATTTAAGCCTTGCAGAAAGGAGGGGGGGGGGGGAAGGTGAGTATCAGCCTAAGCTGAAGTCAAAATAACAATATTAGGGGAAAAAAGGGGGAGAAAATCCCAGTTCTAGGTGAGTAGAAAAGTAGGAAAAACACTCTCCAGTGGTTATTTCTCTTCATCTTTTATGGCATTGATATGCAACTAGGGATGGTATTTGGGAGACACTGGTTTAAGTCAGCCTCTGCACTTTGCTCTTTGATGTTCTAATGTTTGTACTTGCCCAAGGGAGCTTAAGTAGAGCTGTTGAAAGAAGAAGTCTGGACAGCCGAGCGGAACGGCTCTAGGAAACGTCCAGCGATCGACACCAGCAGGACACGCACCAGTAACGTGTTTTTAAAACGCACGATGGCCGAGTCCACCACAAGGTGTCGGTGCGGTAGCACCAGACACGGCCTTTGCCGCCGCAGGGCTGATCACTTGGGCCGGGCGGCCCCTCCGCGGGGGCTGCGCCCGCTCCCCCACGCGTGTGGGGCAGAGCCGGCAGGAAACTCAACGAGGGCAAGTGTCGGGTGCAGCACCTGGGGAGGAACAACCCCCTGCACCAGGACAGGCTGGGGGCTGAGCTGCTGGAGAGCAGCTCAGCTGAAAGAGACCTGGGAGTCCTGGTGGACAACAGGATGACCATGAGCCAGCAATGTGCCCTTGTGGCCAGAAAGGCCAATGGCATCCTGGGGTGCATCAAGAAGAGTGTGGCCAGCAGGTCGAGGGAGGTCATCCTCCCCCTCTACTCTGCCTTGGTGAGGCCGTACCTGGAGTACTGTGTCCAGTTTTGGGCTCCTCGGTTCAAGAGGGACAGGGAACTGCTGGAGAGGGTGCGGCAAAGGGCTACCAAGATGATTAGGGGACTGGAACACCTCTCTTATGAAGAAACCTGAGGGATTTGGGTCCCTTCAGTCTGGAAAAAAGACGGCTGAGGGGGGATCTTATCAACACTTATAAATCCTTAAAGGGTGGGTGTCAGGAGGATGGGGCCAGGCTCTTCTCAGTGGTGCCCAGCGACAGGACAAGAGGTAACGGGCACAAACTTGAGCATAGGAAGTTCCACCTGAACATGAGGAGGAACTTCTTTCCTTTGAGGGTGGCAGAGCACTGGCACAGGCTGCCCAGAGAGGTGGTGGAGCCTCCGTCTCTGGAGACATTCAAAACCCGCCTGGACACGTTCCTGTGCAACCTGCTCTAGGTGACCCTGCTGTGGCAGGGGGGTTGGACTAGATGGTCTCTGGAGGTCCCTTCCAACCCTGTGATTCTATGATTCTATGACCATAGGCGGAGAGCGCACTGTGGTGGGTTCCGGTGCTGCTGGGTGCGAAGGCAGCTTCGCCCAGGCCTCCCTGGCCACGGAGGCTCACGCAGGTTGGAAGAAATTCATGTACCCACAAGGCGAGGTTTGGTCACACCGGCTGAACTGATTCCGCTGCCTTCTCCCAGCTGCTGCTTCCTACATGGAGCTGGAACACACCACGTTGTGAAGCATTTATCCCGCAGCTGAACTTCAGGCTGTGCTTCACGTTTAAGCGGCTCTGAAAGTACCCATGGCAGCTCAGATGGTCTTAGAAGCCACAGCACCATGTCAGACCCTGGAGCAGCGAGAGCCAGTCGCTGCATGACTTGAACAACAGAGTTTTAGAAAGGGGGCATTTTACAAAATACCCCCATTATCCCGTCATTTTATTCTCCCCTCACCTACAGCTGCCCTGACATCGGCGGCGCAGGATTTATCTTGGCGGGGGCCCAGGCGCTGGTGCCAGGCTTCCCTTTCAGGGCAGCGGCCCTGGGAAAGTCACTCGGGGTTAAGTTTAGAGTTCCAGGTTGGCACATTCTTAATGCAAGCCAAAAATAAGTGTGAATGGGGATCAATTTTATGAATTTGCTGAGCTGCCAATTATATTTTAAAGCTGAAATCTGAAACTAGGTTTGCCAATTGGATAAGTGTCACAGCCAACCCTTAGAAATTAATTGGAAAAACACTTTCTCTTCAAGTCCGGAGAGCATTGCTTTACAAATGTTATCTCTAAAGTATTGCTAGATGTACTTTGGACATTATTGGTGAATCTGAACACAGACGATTTTAACTAATTAAGTTTATTCTCTTGCATACATGTCGATCAGGAGTTAGGCAGATACACACCAAGTGTTCCAGGCATGCAACTGTAAGGCAGCATGGAGGGGGAAAAAGAAAAGAAAGCTTCTTGAAAGTAACTCAAAACACCACAATTTCCTTTTGCCTTCCTTTTACACCCACCTTCCTTTTATTTTTGGGGAGCGGGGTCACCACAGCTGTACAGTTGCCCAAAGCCAGGTCGCTTGTGCACCCACATCTCCATAAAACCGAAAATAAAACTGCCCGCAGCCAGGCGGAGGCTGGATGTCCAACACCACACACGAACTTGAGCTCGCAGCTATCTGAAACCTGCTTGCGGCCTTGTTTCTAAGCTCCTTGCCAGAGGCACAAATAACCCTCTCGGGTCGTGCTACTGCATCCCTGGCACAGCAGCAAGGCTGGCTTGGAGGCAGGATTTCCTGAGCGTCTTGATGGAGCCCGCATTTGCCCACGGGCCGGCAGCTGATTCCCCATGCCGTGCCATCCTCCCTTTCACTTATTCAGGCCCTCTTTAAATACTGCATCTGCAGTACCCAGCAGAACTCAAAACTGTAGCCTTCTTTATGTTCTGAAAAACGCAATTCCTGTCCCATTTCAAGGCAGAATTGCATCATAGTAAGAATATTAGAAAAATTTGTAATTTTCTGACTTGCTTTCCTGACTTTATCGTCTATACAAGAATCTGTAAAAGCAAAAGACACCCCCACCCTTTTTGCACACATCTGATTAACAGGAAACTTTCACGCTTACATATTTTTAGTAAATTTGCTCTCAAGAAATTGCCATGGTGAAAGCAAAGACCACAAGAGGAGTAAGAAAAAAATGTCTCAATTATAACTGAGCTCTTAAACACTTAAGTTGAAAAACTACTGATTTGTTCAGGGTATTAAATTCTAAGCTATATAAATCCACCGGGAAACTTCCAGAGCAAATCTTCTAGAGGACATAGGTGATGTCCTGTACAAAGTCAGGTTACATCGCACCAACACAGAGCTGGGACCCGAAAGGACCCACAAGGCAGGCTGCACGCAGGGTTTCGCAGGAGTGTCCCCAGGGGACCTGCTGTGGCCCTGCCTGGAAATGCCGCATCTGAAGAAGCGCAGAGTCGTCTGCGCCGCAAGCTGCACGCCCCTGGCAGCAAAGGTTCCCACAGGCCGGCGTGATTCTAAATGAACCAGGAAACACCTGCTCCTCTCCTTCCCGCTCAGGGACCAGACAGCTCTATACGGGGTTAATAGTACAATAAAACATTGCCAGCTCAGGGTTGACACAGCAGCTCCTGTGCGTTACATCAAGCCCTGCACCATCACACACGCTAGCAAGAAGGTCCAGAAAAAAAATGACAAAATACACCACTTGGGAGCTCTTCGCGACCATACCATAACCCCTCTCAACACTGCAGCAGGCTTACCTGCTCCAGGCTGGAATGGGCTAAAAAGGCAGGAAAAAGCAAACTCCAACCCAGATATTGGAGGCTGATGAAAAAACACCTGGAAAAGGTCAGCAAGTGTGCTGGCTCGCATTGCTGCTTGAGGACGCGCAGAGAGAACTAACCGTGCCTGTGTCCTGACAGCTGGCAGGCACCCTCACAAACCACCAAATAAAACACACCCAGAAAAAGCCAACAGAAACAGCAGGTACGGGGCTGCTTTTGTAGATAAATACAATCCAGCCGTGTTTCAGGGCAGGGAATACCACAAACGCAGCCTCCTTCAGACAGCAGCGACAGCTGTTGCTTTAGAGGGTCACGCGGGAGTTGCTAACAGATGACTAACACCGACAAAACAAGCCTCTGGGCAGCCCAGTTTATGCCACCTACCTCAGGCCCTTGTCCACCACTTCTTCACTGGTGGGCTTTACTCATCAGTCTTTTTTAAGTTTGGAATTAAATGCTTTTACTCTTAAAAAAATGAGAAGGAAAACAATTAGGTTATGGCAGCAACAACAGAATCCAATTGCGCCGTGAGATGAGCTGTGTCACCTTTCTGAGACCTGGCTGGAGTCATACAATTAAAATTCAGAAAAAAAAAATATTATTTTAATCAACACTTGGTAACACCTTCCTTTAGGCCTCAAAGGCCCTTCCACATTAGTCAGAAACCAGCTGCTGTGACCAAACAATGGGCAATGCTGAGATTAGCTATTTCTTGTCATCCCTAGGGAGGTTGTGCCATTCTCATGCTGGAACACAGGCTTCGTAGCACATTAATAGCTCCACAGAGAACGGGAGCCCACGGAGTACAACCCTGGAAACTAGTATAAAGAGGACACTTCCAGCTAGTGGTGGTGGTGGGGTAATGCAATCCCTGCTCCCAAGCACTACTAATGCATTTTGTCTTAAAAGTCTCATGAGATGAATTTCACATGTGAAATCAAAAGATATTAAGTGAGTTGAAATCACCACGTAGCAGCCTACCACTTTCTGGGCAGGGAAAACTAGTAAAAGTGTTTTAAAAACCAAGAGAAAAGCATGGTTGCCGTGGGGTGACAGACTGATGTTCAAGTGAGATCTAGATGCGCATTCAAGTCTTGAACTGAATTACTGACGCGATCAAAAAACAGCATGTTCAAACGTGACATCAGGATATAGATATTGGTCCAGGAAAATAGGAAGAAGAGATAGGAGAGTATCAAATAAGTGAAAGAAAATGAAAACCAACACGTAGCAATAGATGAGGGAGTGGACGATATGCTTTTCAACAAAACTACGTAAGACATACCTTTGCATGGTGCTTATCTTATATCCACTTTGAACACATCCGGGCTCTTGAAGTGGGAAGGACGTTTCCAAGCACAGCGTGACATGGCACAGCTACGCCTGGCAGCTGTTTGGGGTGCAATTGTAAATCCTGTGAATAGTAAAGTATTTCTCTCTATCACCCAAATCTACTGTTGCTTTAGGAAGCCCTGAGACCTGGAACGCATCACAGTTGCCTTGAAAAATGGTAAAGTCTGTTTTTCAGAGCAAAACTACTGATAAGTTTGGAGGATGGAGCTTGATGGCCAGAGCTGTGAGGCTGGCAGAAAAGTTCTCCCCGGTGAGATCCACTGGGACAGCTGTAGGGTCCATTAACAAAAGGGAATTTAGTCTCAGCCTTTGCTAGCTGGCTGTTCCGTTTCACGTCATCCAGAGCCCCAGGGCCAGAAATGAAGCTTGCAGGGGCAGAACACTGGCCAGGCAGCACAGCACTTGGTTTCCTTAGGGGTTCAAAAAGCCTAAGCAATTTAAAAGTTTCAAGCTCAGCAGAAAAAAACAAACCATTACTAACTATTATTAAAGAGGGAAACCTTTTGTCATGTCCTTCAGCTCAAAAACACTAACATGTACTTATGTACAGGGCAGCTGTGCCAAGGATTGGGATTCTAAAGCCAAGACTTATGCTGCCTTTTCACTTTTTTTTTTTTTTTTTTTTTTTTACACTTAAGTACAGCAGCAGGTTATTTGCACGGGCATAGTATGAACCTCTAGTACACAGCAGTCCCACTTCTTGAAAACCTTAACATCCAGGAACGCGGATAGAAGACATGAAGAGAGAGACACGTGTCCAAATACTTCCACAATCGCAGGGAAACTGCACAAGAAACACTGCAAAAGTGAGGAAGGTCACACTGCTGCCACGGAACGGTTAGACAAGGACCCAGGCAACTTTCTCCAAACCACCAAACGAGTCTGTGACACGGCATCAAGCCACAGTCAGACTTCAAGCTGGATGCCCGATGACAGCATCCAACATTCTCTCTATGACAGCAATTTTAATGTGTAGACTTTGTCTACCAAAGTGATTTTTTGCAGAGAGAAAAGGTGCCTCATGACAATCTCTTCATAGTTGTGTCAGGTGTCTCTGTCAAAGACAGTATTTTCTTTCCTAAGGTTATATTCAAATTTGATTTCTGGCCCCAGAACACAGAGGGAAAGAAAAGGCTCATGAAAGAAAACAGAAGACGCATCCCAGTTTTAATCCAAATTTTCACTGTAGCTCCTGGATAGCTCCAACAAAATGTAAGAAATTTGGCTTACGTGGTTCTCAAGTCTCTAATTAGAGAGGGTAAAAAGGAAAGCTGAAAAGACAGAGCAGGGACAGAGATGAATGAAGGCACAGGAATAGCAAAATCGTGGGTCCACATTGTGCACAGTGCTCGGAGCAGAGCTGCCCGTCACCAGAGCAGAGTATCTTTCAGAAAGTGAGCCAGCGACACAGTAACGCCGCTGAGAGAAACCACCGCTGTGCTGGTACTGGCACCTCTGGTATCTTTAAAATTTTGATTTAGTACCTTCTGTGGTGCTTTAACTATTTCCCTGCCCCATTCTGCTCCCATTAGCAGCAAAAAACGCTATCGCAACATAAAGACTGTGAGAAAACACCTATTATCTTTAGGATGTCTTTACAGGTTATACATGAGAGGAAGCGTACAAACCATAAAGTGGTGTCACAAATGCTCCAGCAGAAAGAAGCTCTGCACCCGCTGCTGCTTCAAGTGCCGCACAAGAAGGTGGTTCTCACAACTTTCCTGACTTGCCTTCCCTGTCCTCTCTCTCTGACAGGCCCCCTTAGACGAACTTAGTTTTGGCCAAATGACTTTTGCGTGGCACTTCACACTCTTTCACTGCTGTCCACAGGATCCCCGTCAGCTCCAGCCCCCAAGTTACCGGGGGACTGGGAAGGGGCGCAACACAATGTACCTTCTGCATCTTTCTTCCAAACAGCAGCTCCCCAGACCGGGCCACAGTAAACCTCCAGTACAATGCTGTAAGACACTAAGCAAATCATTCTGGAAATTTGACTTACACAAAACAAAAACAAGCAACAAAACCAACTGAGAAAGGATTTTATAAAAAATAAATCCATCCATCCAATTACGTACCACCCAGAATATAATACATTGTGGAATAATTACTAAATTGGCCAAGAATACAAAAATACAGCATTGTTCACACATTAAGGAAAGTCATAAAATCGAGAGGCTTCTGAGGTAGAATACAGCCGCAGCTAGCACACGAAGAATGCAAAATCTGTGATTCCCTGTACAAGGTTGTTTGCGAAACTACACGAGGGATGGAACGGAACACGCTTGTTCCGTGGCCTTCCCTTGTGACGAATAGCAGATATGGGGATGAGATGGTACTACGGAACTGATAAGCGGCCTACACGCTACCCGAGCCAACATTTCATCAAATGTTGATGAAATGCTGTCCTTTTGTGCGAACTTTGCTCACCACAATGTACCAAAACACACCTCCATCCCGGAGGCTATCCGCCCCCGAGGCGTGAACACTCCTCCTTGAATACATTAATCATAATAAAAATACGTATGACTAAAGTCACTCAAACTCCACTTTGAAGATAAAAAAATAATATAAAAATAGCCCAAGAGAGAGGGGATGTCAGGGAAGACACCATCGCGAAGAATTCCACCGCTGATTTCTGGGATCAGTCGACGGGCTGAGCCTCTCTTCCCCCCCATAGGGACGCCTTTGGGTAAGACTTCGATTACACCGAGCGCTTTCTCGGGGACTTAGAAATTTCTCTAGAGAATCTCTACCCTACATTTATAGCCAGGCTGTATCGTTTATAATTTTGTCGCGCGTTTGTATACTTAGCAATATCTTTATTTGCACGTGCTTTGCAGACAGTGCATTTATCACCGGCAATCCAAAAGAACCTGTATATCTGTTGTTTAAATAAACTGCACTGTTTAAGTAGCTAGCCGTTTCGCTTTCTCACTGAACGCGACCAAAACTTGAGAGAGGCCGTGCTAGTTCAGGAGTACGACTAGACTGAAGGTGCAGTCCACTATTAGTGTATCCAAATCGTAATAGTTTAATACACATTAAACGCGATTGGACTGATAGTGCTGAATTGGGCATCACTCAGAATTTAAACCTAGCCGCACCTAGCCTCCCACCTCGGTGAGGAGTGTTAGAACGCAAGGGGGTTTATCTTCTGCCAAAACCGCTTGGCCCCGTTTCACGCGACAGAATTTGGCGTAGTCCGGCGGGATTGCCATGGATAAACTGCTGCAAAAATACGATTGTGCCCCTTCCCAGGCTGGGAAGGAGTGGGCCCAAAAATTTTGGAAGGATGAAGAGAAAGTGGTGGAACGTATTGAAGAGTGTCGGGTTTCACAGAAGCTCAGAGCGGGGAAAGGCAAGGGTGTGATTTGTGCTGTGTTAGGCGCCTGTTTATCTTGTGCACAACAAGAAGCTAGAGAAACCCCTGCTCCTAATCTGATTTCAGCTGTAGACTATGCAACCCTGAAATCGGAGAATGAGGTGCTGAAGTCATCATTAGCCTTGCAAAAGGAGACAGGAGAAAAATTAAGAACTCAAGTTGATAAGCTTGTGAGTGAGAATGAATGTTTAGGAAACCGGAATGCTCAACTTGGGAGTGAAAATCTCCAACTTAAAATGTTATTGGAAAGGGTGACTGGGCTCTTAGATAAAATGCAGCCCTCCACCCAGGTCCAACAGATTCGTAAGTTAATGTGTTATCCAAATTCCGGAACCCAGACCGGAGATTTTTTGTCTAATAGTGAGGATGACGAAGAAGATGAGGAGGAAAGGACTTTTACTTTGAAATCCCAAGTTTTTCCTTTACGTCCTCTGGTTAAAACTGAAACTGCGGTTGATGACGATGATGAAATTCACACCACTGTGCGTACCGTTCCATGGACACCAACCGAGTTAACAAAAATAAGGGAGAAATATTCGAGGCGACCAGAAGAGTCAGCTGTTGAGTACGTGTGGCGAGTTTCTTCTGAAGGGGGGGACAGAATTATGCTGAGTGAGGAAGAAGCAGGAGATTCCTGGGGACCAGGAGTGTTTTTAACAACTATTCCTGGTGGACCTCGCTGTCTTTTTAACCCCGTCGGTCAAGTAAGACCGAGCAGATTCCCTTTTCTTTTGTGTCTTACAGGATGGTCAGCATGGTTAGGCCGGCGAACTGTTGCCACCTCACAACGACTGAAGAGAGAGGTGACTGGAATCTTAGGAACAGGACTGGGAGTCTTAAATAGTATAGATGCTGAGATACTTGCAAACAAACTAGTCACAACTACTAGTGATCTAGACAAATTAAAACATCCTCTACAGTCCTCTCTATCAGCACTGGGAAATCACCAATGGCTTTTATCGAATATATTGCCTCAGTGGGAGGAAACAGGTGAAAAAGACCATCAGCTGATCACAAATGCACTTGGTACAACCCAAAACAATGTTTCCTTGGCCCTTAGTTGTATCCAAGCCCAACTGTGGATGCAATCTATGACAGCCGCAATTATAAGGGAAGGTGAAGAAGGCACCTTGCCCACCGAAATTCGAAAAGTAATATGGGATAATGCAATTGAGTTTGAGAGAAAATTTCAATCCTGGTGGTATCTGGTTAATTTCACCTATGATCCCACTGAGAGCAAAGCCACAGCTTTTGTCTTAACGATACGCAATGCCTCAGTATACACCATATACCCAATCATCGCACTGGGGTTGAATCACCATGGAGCTATACTCCATCCGGTAGAGCATAGAGTGTGGGCACAACAAAATGAGAATAAATGGCAAACTGTTGATGTTGAAGCATGCATTTCACGAGATCAACAAGGATTCATTTGTGAGAGTAATACTCTCAAGGCACAAGACATTTGTCTTGACACCAACCAGAATGTTTGTCATTTCGAGATACAACCTGATGAAACCCCAGAAACTGTGCTTGTGTACATTGGGAAAGGGTGTGTTTGCATGAGGTCTCCCTGTACTTTTGTATTCGTAGATGACATAGCAGTAGATATAAGTAATAACTCAAATCTTTGTGTTTGTAACTTTACTAACATCATTGGATGTGACTTTAGTTATTCAGCTCCTGTTACGTCTTTTCAATTGCTACAATCTAATTACAAATTGATTCGAGATTTGCTGCCTACCCCTATCGGAATGAATCTCTCACTAGTGAAGAAGTTGCTACAACACGATGAATTGAAGCGATTGTTGAAAGAGGCCCAAGAAAATGGACAAAGAACTCTGATTACTGTCCATCATGATGTTGAAGAAATACACCATGTACTGGAAAGGGTCAAGAGAGACGGAGGACATGAATGGTGGGACACCCTCTTTGGATGGTCACCAACAGCTACAGGACTTTTTAACAAGATGCTCCATCCTGTTGTTGTTTTACTAGTACTCACTGTATTGTGCTTTGCTTTGACAATTGTTTTGTATGTTAGACTTTGGATTATGATGAAACGCTTAACTCGCTTAATCACCCCACAAGAAGTATTTGCACTTGATATCCCTCGCCATAAGAGGACATGTGATATTCCCCATCAGTATTGATTATCGTGGAGCTTGAGTGACTGTAGTCACGGGGTGGATTATGTGGAATAATTACTAAATTGGCCAAGAATACAAAAATACAGCATTGTTCACACATTAAGGAAAGTCATAAAATCGAGAGGCTTCTGAGGTAGAATACAGCCGCAGCTAGCACACGAAGAATGCAAAATCTGTGATTCCCTGTACAAGGTTGTTTGCGAAACTACACGAGGGATGGAACGGAACACGCTTGTTCCGTGGCCTTCCCTTGTGACGAATAGCAGATATGGGGATGAGATGGTACTACGGAACTGATAAGCGGCCTACACGCTACCCGAGCCAACATTTCATCAAATGTTGATGAAATGCTGTCCTTTTGTGCGAACTTTGCTCACCACAATGTACCAAAACACACCTCCATCCCGGAGGCTATCCGCCCCCGAGGCGTGAACACTCCTCCTTGAATACATTAATCATAATAAAAATACGTATGACTAAAGTCACTCAAACTCCACTTTGAAGATAAAAAAATAATATAAAAATAGCCCAAGAGAGAGGGGATGTCAGGGAAGACACCATCGCGAAGAATTCCACCGCTGATTTCTGGGATCAGTCGACGGGCTGAGCCTCTCTTCCCCCCCATAGGGACGCCTTTGGGTAAGACTTCGATTACACCGAGCGCTTTCTCGGGGACTTAGAAATTTCTCTAGAGAATCTCTACCCTACATTTATAGCCAGGCTGTATCGTTTATAATTTTGTCGCGCGTTTGTATACTTAGCAATATCTTTATTTGCACGTGCTTTGCAGACAGTGTATTTATCACCGGCAATCCAAAAGAACCTGTATATCTGTTGTTTAAATAAACTGCACTGTTTAAGTAGCTAGCCGTTTCGCTTTCTCACTGAACGCGACCAAAACTTGAGAGAGGCCGTGCTAGTTCAGGAGTACGACTAGACTGAAGGTGCAGTCCACTATTAGTGTATCCAAATCGTAATAGTTTAATACACATTAAACGCGATTGGACTGATAGTGCTGAATTGGGCATCACTCAGAATTTAAACCTAGCCGCACCTAGCCTCCCACCTCGGTGAGGAGTGTTAGAACGCAAGGGGGTTTATCTTCTGCCAAAACCGCTTGGCCCCGTTTCACGCGACATACATGAAATGCCAAATATTAAAAATAATAAATAAAACCCAAACAGACTCCCCAGTTCACACCTAACTATGAAGTACAGAGTTGCTGCTATGAGTAGTGCTTGTAAATGAAGGTTTGGTTTTTTTATAATAGAAGCTGATAAGAGACATTCCATACATACAAACATTGCTTTGCTTATAATCTTAGATCAACACAAATATAAAGCCACTATAGAACTAATTCTTTATTTGAAGTTTTTGGGCTGATAATTTTCATAATCAAGATTTTGTTCCAAACAAACTTTGATCCTCTCATCTGAAACATTTCCCATCACATCAGAATATTCACCAACCTGTTTTAAACTCACTTCTAGATTTACCACCTTAATTAGAAAACACCACTCTTAAGAGTTTGTTATTGAAGCATGATGGTAAAAAGCTAATCCAGAATTACTGATGCATTGGCCTTCCTTTTGAGGTTCTAAAGTATCTATTTTAAGGAATAGGTGCCCAACCTCCGAAACGATAGAGGCAGAATAACCCATTTTACCTGCCGGCACCTCCCCTCCGCATTGGGCCAGCCCCTGCCCACCAGCCAGATGAGGCACCCCAGGGACTCGCTTCCTGCTGTCCTTTTCTTAGGGGACCTTGCACACCTTTCCTTGGACCAGAACTAAACCTGCCACGCGCAAGACCCTGGCACGTGGTGGAGAGACAGCTGCCATGTGAGCAGATACACAGCCGTGACACCCGCATTTCTCTCGTGTAACGGGAAATGAGTTTTGTGTCGAGTTTTTGTGTTTGTTTTTGGGTACCTCCTACACAGACTGTGCCTCCCGCTGCCTCTGAAGCAAGCTTGACGTGCCAGCCATCCTTTCCTGTCAAAACACATGTAAATTCAACACTCTGATGCTGCTGTTCCCTAACCTTGCTGTTCTTTGCCGACCTTACTTAGCACCGTATCGTACAGGTCTGCAAAGAAATCATGGGATAGAAACACATTTGGTCAGTGTGCCCAGGAACACAACACATCAATCAACTCAATCAACGACCACAAAAACAAGGAATCCCCCTAACGACTGTCTACATGATGCGATAAATGCGTTTACTTGTACCAACAAACTTCTAAGGTACCACAGAGCAAGCACATGCTGGGTCTTCATGGCCAGGCATGCTACGGATGCTGCATTTTAAGCTCCCAATTTACAGCCTTTTCAGCTTGGAGGCCTTACGTTTGCCACATTTTAGTTCGCACCATACAGTGGGGTGCACAGGTAGCAACACCGGTTGCTTCTGCACCTAAAGAACAAAGCACGGAGTATTCCTTAGTCCCTTTCCCCCATGTCACCATCATGGCAGTTCTTAGCCCTGGAGCTCAATCACTTGCAATAGGAACTTGAATTTTGGTAAAGCTTATCAGTCATAGGCTGGATGTGGTCTGCTGATATCTACTAAGACAAAACCACATTAAAAATGCTTAATACACATTTCTTCCGTTCATTTGTTACCAAATCAACTACGTTAAAATTGTATTGGCACTGTGCTCCTATAAACAGTGTGGAAAAATAGCACACAGTTGCACAATTTAAAGCCATAACACAACGCACATCCATAAAAAAAATGGAATTAGGTCTACACAAGCATCTCAAATTACTGATTTGAGTAGTAGCCAAATTGATATGTGACTTTTCTCCTTCAAATTCTGTACTCACATGCAATGTGATAGTGTTTTACTATTTAAAATAAACTTGCAAATAATAGTCAGTCAATTATTTGCAACTTAAAATGATGAAGAGAATGGGACACTGGGAAAAGTAGTCAGCTAACCTCACGCCTCCAGCAGTATCTCCAGCACTGGCTGGAGATTGCTACGTTTTGGTTAAATATTGAGAATATATGCGTATTTGATTAAAACATAATTATATCCACCTGCACTGCTGCCTCTGAAGGCGGCACTATTTGAAAAGCTCTACCGTAGAAGCCAGCATATCACCGATACAGAACTGCTCAAAGAAAAACAAATAAAAAACGTTGTGAATTGTTTCAAAAAGAAAAAAAAAGTCAAAATTTAGTCTGATCGCATCATTCTTAATGGTTACCATCATTCCCAAGTGTTCCTATAGCACTTAAACTCATCGTGGACCCTGAGGCCCTCAAACATTTTCTGCTAACTCTTCCTGTTCTTTCAGTCTCCAGTAATTTTTTTAAGTAGTTTACACAAAACATGAGCCTCACAAGGCATTTTGGACTACATAAAATCAAAGACTGTTCCTCAAACTTAGCAACAGCAGAGCTATTCAAGCAGTCAGGCGTGAAAAAGAAATGCACTGCGATCATTCAACTCCGTACCAAAGAAAGGAATCGAAAATTTAAAACTAATTTGTATTTTCTGCTCAAATTATAAAGATTTTTTTTTAAAAAAATAAGAGATCAATAAAATAAATAAAGTATGTCAAAGCATTTATTTGCTATTTAAAAGTTAGAACTAAACTTTAGAAAGAGTCACCATGGATTCACAAGCTGTACTACAGAAACTGTTAGTTAGCTGCACTGAAAAGTTTCTGACACTGTTTTATAGCAATACTCCCAATTTTAGACCACCAAAGTAGTAGTATTGAACAGGGTAAATACTCAGTAGATTTCAATACTTGGCACTTTTTTTTTTTTTTAAGCCGCTTGTTCAACATCTTTACAAGTCTTCCTTTAATTTGTGTCCAGGCTCCAATGTATACGCTGAAGGTAGAGGAATCTGACTGAAGAGATGCAGTACTGATGAGGATACTTTTCTTAAAATGAAAAATGTATTCTCCCTGGGCATCTACAAAATATGCTGAAGGTAGACCTTTCAAGATCATAAAGTTGATTAAGCACGCAGAAATAAAACAAATACACATAGACACAGGCACAAATACTGACCATGTGGTTTTAAAATCAATCTATCATTAGCTTGAGACTGAACATATCAAATCTCACAGTTAATCTGAATTTCAGGGGTGCCACACATAACCATAATCCTGGGCAACAGAATAGCTCGACTGATCAGAGACTGCAGAAGAGAAATGTTTTTCTAATTTATCTAGCAACGTGAACTGAAGTCAGTTCCGCAGAGCTGATGTGACACAGCACCTGGTTACCAGCGCTATGTCTCAGTTTTGCTGCCTGCATTTTTAAAGTTATCCCAATTCTGAAGCTTGACCAAGTGAGCATCTCTAAAAGCCAAGGAGCGTAGTTCTCCCTGCTAAAGAGAGAATTACTTTTTTTTTTTTTTTACAATTATAGAGATCCCTGACAAAGACAATACAAAAATGTGAAGTCATAAATCAGCATCCAAGATAAAATACTGATGGTCACAAAGTTTAACCTTACTGCAAATGTTTCATTTTTTATACTTATCTCCTATAAGGAAAAAAAATTCAGTAGTGAAAATTAGTTCTATTTCATCCTTTCATCACTGTCTATGCCATTGATGAAGATGCTAGGACCGGTGCTGTTCAACATCTTCATCAATGACATAGACAGTGGGATCAAGTGCACCCTCAGCAAGTTTGCCAACGACACTAAGCCGAGTGGTGCAGTCGACGTGCCAGAGGGACAGGATGTCATCCAGAGGGACCTGAATGAGTTAGAGAGGAAGGCCCGAGCAAACCTTATGAAGTTCAACAAGGCCTACAAGGTCCTACACTTGGGTCGGGACAACCCTCCTTATCAATACAGGCTGGGGGATGATGTGATAGAGAGCAAGCCCGTGGAAAAGGACTTGGGGGTACTCATGGATGAAAAGCTGGACATGAGCCAACAGTGTACACTTGCAGCCCAGGCAGCCAATCGCATCCTGGGCTGCATCAAAAGAAGCATGGCCAGCAGATCCAGAGGGGTGATTCTCCCCCTCTACTCTGCTCTCATGAGACCCCATCTGGAGTAGTGTCCAGCTCTGGAGCCCTCAGCACAAGAAGGACATGGACCTGTTGGAGCAGGTCCAGAGGAGGGCCACAAAGATGATGAGAGGGGCTGGAGCACCTCTGCTATGAGGACAGGCTGAGAGAGCTGGGGTTGTTCAGCCTGGAGAAGAGAAGGCTCCGGGGAGACCTTATAGCGGCCTTCCAGTACCTGAAGGGGGCCTGCAGGAAAGATGGGGAGGGGCTGTTTGCAAGGGCATGTAGCAATAGGACGAGGGACAATGGTTTTAAATTGGAGCCGGGTAGGTTTAAATTAGGCATTAGGAAGAAGTTCTTTAAAATGAGGGTGGTGAGACACTGGAACAGGTTGCCCAGAGAAGTTGTGGAGGCCCCATCTCTGGAGATATTCAAGGCTGGGTTTGATGAGGCTCTGAGCAGCCTGATTTAGTTGAAGATGTCCCTGCTCACTGCAGGGGGGTTGGACTAGATGACCTTTAAAGGTCCCTTCCAACCCAACACATTCTATGATCCTTCAAATTTTAAACCCTTAAAAACCTACCCTTTAAAAGCACACAATAATGATATGCCAAGATACCGGTATCAACTTGAAGGAAGGGCTAATGATATACATGACCTGAAATGCAGGAAGAATATAAATCCTCTGAAGGTAAAAGTCTGTGGAACAGACAACACTGGAGATGTCATTTCTCTCGTCCCACTGTTCCAGGATCAGTTATTGAAAATAATAATCGATACACTCTCATACTAGTGTGTTGATGGCTCTGCACAGCCAGATGGAGCTAGGATGTAAATATTCATTTTATTTTTCCCCTTCAGGAAATAAACACTCAAATAAACGCAGGGAAAAGATCAATTATGCATTTGATAGGATAAGCAGAATTCCATTTCACCTGTTTCCCTGAACATGCTTTTTCCACCCCACAGCTGACTGGAATTTATGACTTGATTTTTTAAGTACAGCCACCCTCCTCACTCTAAACTCTTAATTTTTCAGACAGCAGATTAAAGCACTCCAGTTGATCAATCTGTGCTAAGGCATGTTTTTTGCTAGATCTGAAGTTAACATGTTTATAGATGCCTCCTGAAGGGCTTTTACACTGTGTCCCAGGAAAGCCCAACTCCACACACCAAACGTCTGTCTAGACAGGGTCCAAGTGGGAAAGACATGTCCGGGAACACTCCATGCCTCATAGCACTACAATACACAGAGCACCAAAATACAGTTTAACCATATTAATCCTTAAACTATGCTTGTATTAACAGTACACAAAGTACATAATCTATTACCCTTGGAAAAAGTGGCTGCCCATTTTGAATTAGAAGAATATTTTTAAAATTATAAACTCTTAAAGCATGAAGTAAGAAGAGCCTGTATCTAGCTTATTACTTTATGAATAAGTGAACGGTTCTTTGGTCAGTACACAATCCTGTCAATGCAACTTCATGGAATACATTCCTTACACCCACTGAATTAGAATTTACCAAAATAATGCACAGGAGGAAAGACACAAGATTCAACACAACAGAAACATAAATAAAATCCCTGGTCGGTCATAAGAAATCAGCCTACTTTTAATACTGTTAATGCTTATTGTTCCGTCAAGTATTCTGTTGCTCCACAGCGTGGAAAAAGCAAACAAATCACAAACCCAAACATTAGAATATAATTTTTTTTTTAATTTTTATAAATAACTTATCTGTTACAAAGGCAGTTTACCCAGCTAAATCACAAAACCATCAACTCAAGATATCCAAATTAGGTTTTATTAATAAACAGGTAAAAACTGATTTGTCAATCTTCACATAGAACTGCAGATGAAGCTGAAAAACAAGGCCTCATATTATAAACAAAACGCATTGAATGCAAGTGCTTTGGGTCTACTGCCTAATTACCTGGGATTGGCATTTTCTTCCCACATAAAAAAAATGCAAAGCCTTCAAAAGAAAGGCCTCTGTGCATTCACATAGATCACTTGTAAAACTCCTAATAAGTGTCCACTGGCAAATGTTTACAGTGGGTGACAGTCTACTTTGTCTCTTGCTACATTGTTAGCACTCCCTCCAGCCTCACACTAAGTGCTGCTACATAATTCTTTGCGTGCCGTCTTTCATGCATACTGTACTGGAATTCCATTTTCTTGATCTCGGTTACATACATCCCCGATCATGTGAATATTTTCCTTAAAAAAATAGATCATCAAAATAAAGAGATGCTTGAGGTTGCTTCAGTGTTCAAGTCTGTTTGATTTCTCTTTTCCAGCCTTTATTTCAGTTGTCCTAAATATTGCTATCCTTGTTTTCTATAAATATGAGACTTCACCACAAAGTCAGGTTTAGAAACTGGCTGCCAAAACAGGAAAGCATTTAGAGTCCTTGAACAAAGCTGTACGATGCTGCTGCTGTTGATTTTGGCACTGTATGTACTTCCCCAATGAATCTCTCTTCAGGAGTCTGCAAGATACCCAGCAGATGAAGCAAGCTTAAATCGGATGCTGATCTGTTGGTGGGTTGAAAGTTTCTTAGAATAAAGTTTCCTCATGCCAGACAAAACGCTACCTTGTGTCACCCACCGTAAAACTCAGTGTACAGAGTGAACTATATGCATAACTCTTCCAACTTTTCCTGCAATTTTACCACGCTGCATCTGCAGGTCTTCACAGATCATCAGCATTTACAAGAGCAATGTACAGAACGAGCAGAGGAACGCTATTTTGTGCATAGTTTCTTATTAATGCTCTTATTTTAAGGCATTGCTTCTCTCAGATAAAAGCTTAAAAAAAGGGACATGATCGTGCTTAATCACTTAAAGGGAAAAAAGGAAAGTTAACAAAAAGACTATTAAACTATACATACAGAAGTACAAGAAAATAATAAAGGTGAAGAAAAGAAATCACTTAAAGCAGGCTCTAGAGCTATGTACAGTAGGAAAAGCTTTGGGGTATTTCACTGTGTGTATTGTACAGACAACGCATGCAGTTTTTCCTTTTCATCTTTAGATGTGATTGTCCTGATTTCTGGCTTCACAGAGATATTTTCAGGGAAGACAAGGCAAAGAGTACCACTGATTCGTGAAGTTCTTCCCTTTATCGAAGGCACTATGTGGCAGCAAACAGTTTAACTATTTAAACCTTGTTCCTTTTAGATCTCCTCTGTGCATGTAGTGTTTCACTGAAAGCTCCAAAAACAAAAACGCTAGCACTCTATTCCTTTCCCCTGTCAAAATTCAGTAGTGACACTGAGGCAGAGAAGAGGACGGGCAACACCCAAGCACTGAACATGGTGTGTGTTACTGGGATACTGGTAATACTGTACATGGTTTAGGCAGCTGGCAACTGAGTCTTTCAGCAGATGACCTTCCAGCCGATCAATTTCAACTGCCTGTGACACAACACTGAGGTATTACTAGCTCTGTGGGCTGACATTTAACATTAGCAGAATACCATCTCATCACACCTTCAATTTTACAAAATCTTACGCATAAATGCTTTTTTTGCCCCCCTATGACTGGATAGTTCCTTGTACGTTTGCTGTGGTTTTACAAAAGGTAACAGGCCTGTTGGCTCAGAAATGTCTGGGCATTTCACACTGTTCACAGCGATTTAAGGCCGGATGATTTAAAAAAGTACAGGCAGTACAACTCCACTGAGCTCCCTCATCTTCATCTGTGTCTGGAACAGTCTTTGGTGTTTTCACAATGGACCTCTGATCTGTGACATGAACGAGATAAGATAAGCAGTTAGTAACCAAAACCAGCATGGAAAGAATTTTGAGATGATTTTTTTTTTCAGTATCTGAGAACTATCTTGTTCCTCTGAGAACAGCACAGTTATTACAAGTGAGAGAGGCAGCTTTTTACCACCCCCTTGACTACAGCTTGATTGTAAGTCAGCCAAATGGCACAAGGTGAAACTATAAAAAGCATGTTTCCCATCCCTTCACTCTGCTTTCTTCCCTTTTGGTCTCAGTTTAAAGCTCTTGCATGAAAAGGAGATAAAATTTAGAAATTAATCAGCACAGGAAACATGCACAAGATTTAGAAGTCTGAGGTCTACGGAGCAGTCTAAAATTCATTAAGACAAGAAATTAGTGCTCTGCAACCTTTTGACATATTTAAGGTGTTGATCCTAGAATGAGTATCAGCAGTTCTTCCTCAAACCAGATAGCAGTCAGATACACCAAAAAAATCAGTGCCTAGCTCTCCCATGCTATAGAGTAATCCTCCCAAGCATACAAGTGCATCTTTTTGCATGATGTGTTAGACAACAACCTTCAACTATTTTAAAAGAGAAAAGATGAAAAGAGAAAAGAGATGAAAAAGATGAAAAGAGAGAAAAGAGAGACATGTCAGGTTAAGGGCGTCCAGTTTAGGCAACTGCAGCAAAGTCTTTCAGCCAATTATGTCAACTGGAGAACATCTCATTAGTGACTAGCCAATTGCAACTGCTGCAAAATGACAGCCACAGCTTCAGGAAATACAATGCTACTGATCACAACTGCAAAAAGAACTATTTTTCGTTCTTTTGTGAACAGTGGTAATTCTGGTTTAAGTCACCGCCTACATCACAGTTATACTGAAACTTGAAATGAATATTAAAGTTAATGAAGGACTAAGATACAGTAGAGATACTTTTTTTTTTAAAAGAAAGAAAAAGAAAGGATAAGAGGTACTTCACAGGTTTATAAACCAGAGTTAACTTTGCATTTTCAAGATAGGTTGTATCGAATCGGTGAACGCTTAAATTTGTGAGTTGATGCAAATATTAACAACTAGTCACAGAAAATTAATTTTAATTTTCTTCTTGGATGGGTTACTTTTTATTTATTGTAAAGGGAACTATGTAATTGACAGAACTCCTGATAAATTCTTCACGGTTCAGCTGTAAAATGTACCTAATAGGACTGCATATGGATTCAACTTTACTAACTTCGTGAACAGCTTGGATAATGAAGGATAAAAAAAAAAAGGTTATACAGCATGAAGAACAGTATCAGTTTGGAAGAGTCACAAACAGTGTGGAGGACAAAAAAAAATAATCTAATTTATCTAGACCATTTTGAAATATAGAATGTCAGAAATCCGTAAGATGAGATTCTGTAACAACAGTTACTGCACACTACAAGGACCAATCACACACACACACATATATTATGTGGAGACCTTCCTGGACAAGGAAGCTGCACAGAAACATTAGTGGATCATCTGTTTCATTTGGTGGTCTGCCTATAGGTCACAGTACTATGCTGTTGCAAATAAGTTAATTTCATTCTCTGCTTTATGTAACACACAGAGGTAATTATTCTGTTTTGACATTCCACTAGGGCAAAAAAAAAAAAAAGTAATGTACAAAACTTAATGACAAGCAAAATGTTCGACTACTAAATTCGGCAATACTGACTGCCCTATTGGACAACATTTTTCTCCTCTCCAACTATCTACAACTATACTTAACAATAGTCAGAAGAGGCTTTTATGTATATTGTTAATACAAATTCTACGGTAGCCAGGAAGTCCAGTCAGGGTAAACAAATGAAGTTACTGTAACATGTAAATAAATCCGCTCTTCACCAAGGACAATAATGAAGTCATCTAAGTGAATTTTACTCGTCCCTAAGCAATGTGTCTCATACTCATTTTTAGAGAGAGACAGATGCTGTCATTTACTTAAACCACCTACCAACATATCATCCAACTTTAAACATCATTATTGAATGTACTTCTCTTTCCTGAATGTATGAATAGAAACAGAAGCATATTTACTGCCAATACAACTAAAATGCAAGGTTTGTATGCTTTTGAAGTAATCTGTTCCATAATGAACATTTAAACTAGATTCATAGAATAGCACTTGATATTAAATGCATACCAGATATTAGCACTAAATCCAAATTTTACCAGTACAGTACCTTTGGGTTTTGGTGGCACTGGACCAAGAAATCCAATATTATCATAAAAATTATGAATAGCGCTGGGATTAAAATGTGGTCCTAAAAATAAAAAGAAAAGAAAGTGCAGCAGTGTTAAAAATAAACTTGTGTAGGAAAGCATATCAGGGTTTTTTTGACAGTAATTCTGAAACAGTACTATTATTCACTTACCACCTTTTATATCAAAGTGTCAATATAGACCCAAGTGAGATATTAGTGATGTCAACGATACACTTGAAGAAAGTTATCGTCCAAAACATGCAATATAAAGTCAGAAACAGAATCCAGCAGATGAAGGTCCTTAAATATATTTTTTCTTCTGCCACTCTTATTTTATTAGTAAGTTTTACCTGAAACTTCTTCTAAATTGCAACTACACTGAAAGAGATGTGCTATCTACTATCCAGTATTTTATATATGCTTAGATTTAATACTTAGAGGAACTCCTAATTCCAATTTACTGTAACAAACAAACATAAAGCCACATGCAATTTGAATATTCTATTTGAGGTCAAGTCTTTAGTGCAGCATTACATTCAGTACACCTGTTTACTTTCTCCTTATCTGCAGGTACATTGTCTGAAAGAGAACTTCCGTGGCTCATGACTGAACTGATCTAGCAGCTCGCTGCTGCTGAAAGTGGAAAGCATTTAGTCCCTTCCCTCTCACTCAGTTCTCCCTTCCCGTGCCTCTCCCTCACATCAGCTGTAGCAAGCTTTTCCAGCAATGCAACATTTTTTTGCTTGGCTAGTGAGCAGAATCAGCTCTGCAAAGGGTCTAAAAAGCTAGTACAGAGCCAGAGCACAGTAAGTGGCAAGAGACAGTATGAGAGAAGGACCTCTTGTTGGCAGCTTTAGAATTGGCTCAGCTGTCTCATAATTTCACCCTCATGACCAAAAGCTGTGTCCCTGCAGACAAGGAAAGTGGAAGGAGGAGCGGCACACTGGAACTTACAACTGTACTTTGTATTTGCTGACTCAAGAGGCTGAATACAAGACAGAACCAGTGCAAGACAAGAGAGGGAGACGAATGCATACATATGGCTGTATCATTTAGAAAACTCTTCTCCCTCTTTGATACTCAAATAACGAGATTTCCTCCCCCCAGCGTTTATTAAATAAATGTCATCACAAATTTCTCTTCTGAGCCAAGTATGAGATGGGAATGACCGTGGGATTAGGAAAACCATAAAGCCAACAAAACCAACAGGCTTAGAAGACAATTACTTCCATGGTTTCACTCAAACTAATGTGATGATTTTGCAAATACTGTTTATACCCATCATTTATAACAGCCGCTTTTGATACATGCAGACAGTGAAAGAAGAAAGGAAAAAAAAATAAAAATCAACATTTACAGTTGCTGTTGTACTAAGACATACTGTACCTCTTGCTTGAAAAAGATCAATCTCTTTGGTTAGGCAGTCTATGTCTATCTGCAGCTGTCTGTTACAACTTCTTAACTGTTGCATTTCTTCCAGCTGAAAAAATAAACCTGCCCGTTAGACTAAGTTTTCCCATTTTATTATCAGTTATCATTCACGCATAGGTAGACAGCATTTAGTTATTTCAGAAGTGAAGATAAAAGAATCTTCCCTTATAATGGCCTTTCTTTTAATCCAAGCATAATCTTACAAAGAGCTTTCAGACCCACTGAATTCTTCTCTCTCATCAGACTTCAGAGATGACCGAACAACTCCAGACTGTGGTCAGAACACAACCAATGGTCCACCAGATCAACGGCTGATACCCTAGCACTGAAAACTGGTGTGTCAATCAGTTTCTTTGAGACTGGTATACGCACGAAGACCAAAAAATACTTTGTGTGGAAAGCAATATGAGTATGAAGTTGTAGTCTGAAACGTTAGATGACCATACCTTTAAGAACATCTGGAAGGATTACCAGGTCAAACCTTTTGTGACTGCCTTTAAAAGCAACACTTCACAAAGCAATTAGTGAAATGAAAGGTTGTGGTTAAACAATGCATATTTAGTCTTTACTCTAAACTACACTGTTTACCAGTTTAACTCTGGCTGTATTGCCTGTCACTCGTATATTGTCAATATATGAGCAACAGTTCCTTTAATTTATTGTGGCAGACCACACTTGTGGTTTAGGTTCATAGCCTACAGATATTTCAACTTACTGATGGAATTTGGGAAACAGAATTCGATCTTTTCAGGCGCCTTCGTGTTAGATTATTCTCCATTTCATTGACCTCTGATTTTAGTTTATCCAACTTTTTCTTTTGAATCTCAAGTTCTCGTTGAAGTCGCTCCATCCTGGCCTTCTGGTGTACCAGTAAAGCTGCAATACATAAAGTCCCATTTTATCTTCTTTATTATCCTTCACATGGCAACATCAGATAAAGATGAAAGTTAGTATTCTTTTGGGAAAATACAGACAAAAAACATTGCTACAAATTGCTTTTCCATTCTCCTCACAAGAAAATCTCTGCCATAGGACAGAAACTGTCATATTTTTAAAAACAGCACAAATCAATCACAGACAACAAGCAAATACAATGAGAAAGTCATACAACATATGATGACCATGCGAAATTTAGCTGTCATCTGTAAAAACATTTTTCAAGAACCCAACTAATCCACAAGAATGACTACCAGAAACCAACAACAAACGTTGCCTTGCATCACATCCAGCTCAACCATTGTAAAACAGGTAATACGAAGAGGATTTCGGAGAGATGGCTGCAATACAGAGCATTATATATGCTAGATAAGCATCTAGATTTTGATTTTTATTGCTATTTGCATTGCAACATAATCCAGTGTTCTTGTCATAGCAGGAGACCCCAGAAGAAACTAAACTAGAAAGTACTACAAGCAATACCACTGACAAACATCAGTTATATTTATCACAGAGGCTGCGTTGTATGCCATTTTATCCCTAAGTTATGGTGTAGAACCGTTAGCTCAGCTTCTAACTTCTAACACTGCTTACTATTTGTAAAGAAAATGGCACGAGGAGACCTAATTTAGAAACAATGAAGTTAGCATTTAAAATACAGTTTTTTAAAGCGATAAAGAACATAAGTAGTAGAACACGCAATCAAATTCATACAATTTAAGGAGTTTATTTCATTAAAGGTAGGTATACTATTAAATATCACCAGATGAGCAGGTAACACTGGTCAAAGCAATAATCACCTTATATAAAAATGAAAGTGTATTTCATTAAATAAACCCAACAATCTTTTCAACTTCTGCACAGCCATTCATTCATCCATTAAATTACTAATTCATATAAACTGGGATCACTTTCACAGACTATGGATGCCTTTATAGCACTGTGGAAATTATAAAAAGAGTAGCAATAACAAGGTTTTTTAAAAAGATTGAATTTGCCTCACAAAGCATTTAAACAAAACTCCAGCTGGAACATGATGTTTAATTCACCACAATTTCTTCAGGTACCAAAAAATTAGAGGCACTCAGATTTGGTTGGTTATGTTTCCTGAGCAGTAGCAGAGGGGAAAAAAAAAAAATAAAAATAACGCAACTTTACACATCTTCATCAAGCAGAACTGCCCTCTGCTGCAGTTCCTGCCCTGTCATTCATTCACACATTCTATTTTGTCTTCCAGAGGTTCTTCAAAAGGAGGAACCATGCCAAACTATTTTTGTACAGTGTTACAGAACTGCAAGGCCTTACTGAGATTCAGCCTAGGCTTTTGAGTCACATGTGTTCAAAAGATACTGAAACGAAAAAGCTGCTTGGGCTTCTGCTTGATTTTCTTCAAGTTAGAGATGTTTACATAAATAGGCACCTTTATTTTGTGCCTACTTACACTAGTAACTAGTCACTACACTAACCACACTAAAGTTGAAGTTGCTGTGCTCATATGTAATATAAAACATAATAACTGCAATCCCAAGGTAAAGATTTTTGTTGAAGACTTGGAATCATCAGGTAAGTAGTCTCAAAAGACAGCCTCCCATCTTATTTCAAGCCTTTCCAAAGGCTTGAAAAGCCTTTTAGAAACAGCTGAAGGAACTTTTTCCCATTTAGGAACTCCAGGAGTTATAAATGTAGCTGCAACTATAAAAGAATGGAAATGACTCCTTTGCCTTTACTCTTGCAGGGAGCGTACAAGCCCTTTTTCCTCTTCTATTTTCATTGCCTTGGTATTACTGCTGAGGCAACTCCTCAAAGCCCAGGTTATTGGTACTTGACCTGCAGTTACATGCTATGCTCTACTGATCAAGCTCAGAACTCTTCATACTTGTCAAACCATGGATGCAGGCTGCTGGTGAGCAGCCAGTACGCTGGACATGGTAAACAACGAAGAGTGCTACAGGAGAATCTCCAGGATGCATGGTATGGCCTCAAGAGTAAAGACTATGAGCACAACTGCATCTCTGGAGGACTTCACCCCCCACCCTCGGCTTTTTAAAGCTACTCTTATAAAGGGAAAAAACCCGACAGCTTCTCATTTCAATGTTCTCCCATGTCCGTGGTTTAAAAATTAAGCCATCATTATGGAACTGCACAGGGAGAGGAAGGCACTGATGGATGCCCACAGCACTATTACATGTTCTTCATTTTCACATCACTTTCAGACATGATCCAATTTTCTCCTAGCAGCTTTGGGACTACTTCACTGTTTTCTAATTTCAAATCCCAACAGATTTCAAACACACTCATTGCAGAACTACCATCATAATTAAAGAAGAAGAGTCATTTGATATTGCTATGCGAAACTTCTATTAGAAATAACTTGGATAAGGGACTAGCAAGACATTGGTTTAAGTGGTGGCTTTCACACAGAATTTGGTAATTTTCTAAATACCAATTTGGCAGCTGTAGGAAAAAATGCGGTGGGGAAGACAAGGTCTCCCCAAATCCCACTGCAGTGTTTAATAATGAAAAGAGCAATTTAAGTATTCAGCTCCCTCTAGTGTTGATCAGATCAAATGAAAACGTTAAGAAAAAAATGCAGTGCATCTCCGAATCTAATGCAATTCAGCTACTAGATCTAGTTTACACTGTCCATAAGGAGACACCTAACAGCCTTTTTGACAATCCTGTGCTTCTTGTAGGAAGGGGATTCCACCTATGCAGGCAGCACAGGCACACCCAAGCTTATGCTACATAGACTGAACTAACTTGGAGTACAAGCCAGAAAGTGTCAGGCTTGCACTTGTTCTTTCAGACATCCTTAAATAGAAGCTATTTACTATAATCATCCTAGAAAAACAAGCACAAAAATTGTCACCTTGGCTCTTCATTTTTGTACCGGAACCAGAATAGATTTCATGTTCAACTTTTCAACTATGTGCAAACAGGGTACCACGCACATACAATTTTTTCAACTTCTGCATGTTCACATTCAGCAGACTGGCAAGAACAGCACACTTCAATGCTCTGGCAGATGCCACTACTTCCTTTGACATTCCAAGTGCACATTTTCCACAAAAAGGCTGTAAATCATTATAGTTACAGGGAACATGAAACTCTGGAGGACAAAAGTTCACTTTTCCTTTCCTTAGGGACCTACTCAAACAGGTACTGAACATACTTTTACGTCTGAACGTGTATACATAATTGTTTTCTCAAAGTCTCTGTGAATCTGAGTTTTAAACAATTACTGCTTTAGAGTGCCTTTTGTTATTGTAAACGTTTCTAAGAATAAAGCTAACCTAGGAACACAATGATTTCACCCTATTCTACAGACCTATGAATTTCTGATATTTCTTAGTTTAATAAATATGGAGGACAGGGGAATTCTGGCAATACAATTACTTGGTGGCAGTAGATTCATGAAATTCTCAGGACACGTTTGTGCACATTTTCAAAACGTGTATCTGAAGCCGCATAAAATTCAGTCATTTAATATGCAATTTCAACATGTCACATTGATTTTTTATTATTTTTTTGTTTTGTTCTCTCTTTCCAATAGTCTTGGCATTTAATTTTTTAAAGAGACCACCACTCAAGAGTGGGGCCTGATAGGCAGAGATAAGGTTATACTATTTTCTTAAATCACATGATGTAATGGTCTAAAAGCCCCTTGGAACATGGGGCACAGCTGTAATTCATTCAAGTCTCCCCCCCCACCTCACCAAGGACCAGTTAGGATTTTAAGAAATTTTCCTGCAATTTTTTTCTTTTTGAAAATTTTAAAAAGCTCCAAGAAATGAAAGCAGGAACTGTGCAAAATGTCAAGTTACTACACTAGTTTATCAATTAACGTATTTACATTAAAGACACAGTGACAAGGATTGCTACGTAAACATACATCCACATACATACCTACAGCTGGTATCAATGATTAACTCTATGTGTACCATCCCCTCCCCAAGGTAAAGAAAATATGAAAAAGTCAGTCAGTCAAAAGCCAAGTAGTACTGAACTACAGGACTTAAGCTCCCTAGTATGAAGACACCAACCTAAAGATTTATTACACAATTATGTATCTTCTTAATAGGATGCCTGCCCATTATACAGATGGATAGCACAGAATACACAGAATGAGCAACTATAAATGTTTAGCCTCGCTATTCAACATAAGACTGCATAGTGAGTGTACATCACAAGAACATTTCCAAGTACAGAATTTTCAGTTTCTAACAGGATTTCACTGGTTTTCATCCATAAGACACTTTAGTATGAAGTTAATTATAGACTGAACTCTCAGATAATTACTTCTTATTAATAAAACTAATTACATTATAAATTGAAATCTCTAAGTAATGGGAATTGATACTCCTGTACACACACGGAACTGATACTAAATAGATTAGCATAAAAATGCATCCTCTTTTGGCTGTCCTTTTGGGCATGCACCTAGCATTATACTGTTCTCACAGCATCATCGACTTCAGTAGCGGATGAGCGCTCTGAACATTTCCACAAGCAAGTCCCACAGTATCTCATATTGGAATCCGAGAAAATGAGAAACATCAGTTAGCAACCACTTCTGAAAAGTTTGGCGACAGCGAGTTTCTTAGTATCAAGAAGTCAGCAGTGGAGATATAACCTAGCATTGTGGGGTAACTGCACTGATTTTATCTGAGCAGTACCCTACTCCTTTTCACATCATACAACCTCCAGCTCTGGCAGCAAACAAGACTGATCTGTGGCAGCCTTCTACTATGCACTGTGACCTCCTTGGGAAGAAAAACAGAATTTTAATCATGGAAAGAGACTGGAATCCCTACGCACACCATAACTGAAGTAAAGCTTCTGAGGTGGCAGGCAGATAGGTGTAACACACCTTCTATTCTCCAGGACTGGACTATGCATATGAATGAATTTCACTGCAACAAAGTAAAGGAAATCTCCTTTGACACCAAAGCAACTCCACCTTCTACATTCCTTCTATCCCAAGGCAGTTTCAGTTCTCCCTGCCAAGACAGGGAGCGTTCTGGGCAGAAATGGAAAAGCTGATGAAAATACATTTTTCTCCAATCACGGCCAGAGAAACTTCTGGCTAAAATTAAAATGAGACAAGCACCTAGTATGGAAAGTTTTTTGGCACAGTCTGGCTAAATTATAAGCAGCTTAGAATATGGCCTCACAACAGAAAGCATCAAGTAACTCAAATCCCTTTTAAAATGTAACAGAAAAAAACCCCACCTCTAAGTAAAAGATTTAACTTTAAAAGCCATAATTAGAACTTCCAGATATCAAAATCATATATCACACACATCTCAATTTTCCAAAGATTAAATAGTAACAAAATTTTAAAAAATATTGCACTTGTTGCAGCAGGAACGGACCAACAATGCCAGAAATCCCAAACACTGCTGAATGTAATGAAGTTCAGAAGCATGAGTGCACTTTATATGAAGCAGTGAAGGACACAGGAGAAAGGTGTTTCCCTAAGGTCCCTACAGCTGCACCAGCCCTCGTCATGCATCTACAATTCATCTAAAAACTGCATCCATGTCTTGGCTTCAGGACCAACTGGGCTCCACAGCAGGTATGAGCCAGTCAACACTTGACCTCTAGGCTGCTTAGCAGAAGTGGGCATCGCAAGCTTGCATCATCTTGATAAACTGGATGCTGATACCCACAGCCTGTAGAGATTGTGCAGGAAGTCAGGTAACAGTAGCCATTGCTACCAAGGGTACAAGAAATGAAGAGCTAGACCTGGTAGAAGTGAGTCCCATCAGAAAGGCAGAACAGGAAAAAGGGACACCCTTCCCCAACAAGTACCTAGAATTCAGAATGCTTGGAAAGCAAGTTCATGATCTAGAAGAGTATTTGGAGCCTAAGGACAAGATTTCGATTGCTTAATTCTGGGTATCTCAAGTCTTCTAGGTCTAAAACAGCCAGCCAAACCTCCCTTCAGGGTAAGAAAAGGAAATACCACTTCTGAAGGGCAATTTGTTTTGCTTATTTACAGATAAATCATTTTCTGAAGTTCTTTAACTCTTCATTGATTATAAGAGACAATCGAGGATGATTAGTTTTTTTGGTTTTGAGGCCTAACCTTCAGACACTTCAGTGAGGATGGATTATTCTCTCACTAAAGATGTAATTACATCCAGAAGTAGTGCACAAGCTATAATCAGTTTTTGATTTACTTCATTACTCTAGTACTCCAGATGCAAACCAGTCTTCATGTGTCCCGATCACTGTACTTACTTACACAAAACAAAATAGCCAAGTTAATCTGAAGAATGCTTAGAGTGGTTGTGGAACAAGCCATTTTTTTTAATGTTAAATTGTTTGCTAAGTCCAAAGAGGACCAATGATGTCAAAGAAAAATTATTTTGACAAGCTATCCTGAATATTGCTTAAATATCCTAAGACTCATTCAACACCTTTACACAAGAAGTCTGCAGGAGGGCTAATAAACCATCAATTTGGTAATAAAGGCATGCAAGAATATGACAACAGAAGGAAAAGACCAACAGGCTGGATTGGTGCATCACATATTTTAAGGTTTACCCTCCCATTACCACTGATCCTTTAAAATCGCTTTCTTTGGCATGGTGCTTCTTCTCACGTTTTATAACATAGATTTTATTGTCAGGCACGCATTAGGGAACAAGGAGGCCAACACTCTGTCCCACTATTTGCTTTCAAAATCTGCTTTTCTTGCTTCTTAAATAACACTCGCAAAAAGAAAAAAGTAGGAACATTATTCAGTGGAAACAGTATCTCAAATGATTCAAAAATCTGCCAGTAGACTTGTAACTTTAAATCATTAGGACAAATTGAACAAGTTTAGATGTTTCTTTCAGAACTACATAAAAATGAAGACGCTATGGCTCCACTTCATTAAACAGATAACATATCTACTTAAGACAAACAGAAGAATTATCTCCAAGTATTCAGTTACATGTCTTCACCATAAAAAGAAATCTATGATTTGCTTACAAAACTTTTTTATTTATTTAGGAAATGCTCATGAATGCTAAAGTTGAAGATACGGTATAACATCACAATGGTTATCAACTGTTCCCTGTTCCATAATCTACATACTGAATTGACAACCTGGTTGAAATCTCTACTATTTATATTAAGAATATTACCTTGCGTGTAGGCAGCATCATCAGATCCCATACTCAATTTCCGTGCATCACTGATCCTATCCACATGTGCTAAAACAGGGTCAGTAAGATGCTGGATACCCTCTGGTTCAACATAGTGATCAGGAAGGTTTAGAAGGTTTGTAGGTTCAAAAGTTGGGGACACTACCCCTGGGGAAACTGCAGGGGGCTTATTTGGAGAAACTGTAATTTTAAAAGTATATTTTGTGTTAGGCTGCGTAACCACCACTCGAGGAGAGGTTGCAGTGGTGCTGTTGCCCACTGCTCGACTCTTGGGTGGATGGTGATGAATAAATGCAGGACCCATGCTTACTTGACCAGACATATTCCTAGAAGTGGCAGATACTCCAGGATTTGTCGATATGAAAAGCGTGGGCTGGTTCCGCACAACTTGATCATCTCCTGTTGTGGCATTTGCTGAAATGTAGACCTTGGGCTGACCGCGTGTGATGACTTCATCAGTATTTGGAGGACTGGCTGATATGTAAACAGTGGGTTGACTTCTACTTAATGTCTGGCTGTTGAGGGAAGAGGGAGTAGTGGAGGTGCGAGGGCCAGTTGAACGCAACTTAGAAGAACTGTTTCTTTGTGGTGGTTCAAGTTTGATTTCAATTTGGTTTTTGCGAGGTCCTGTGGATATATTCTGAATGTTGTATTGGCTATGAGCAGAGGATTGTGAGCTACCAGATGAATGAATCATAGGTGCTTGTGGAGTAGTAGGAGAACTGATAGGCATATAGACGTGAGAAGTCTGGTGGCCTTGCTGATTTGGCTGTGTTGAGTGTTGCGATGAGGTATGTGGCGTAGTACTGGATGTAGGAAGAGTAGTCCAGGGACCTGGCTGCGAAGGCTGGTAGACTTGCTGAGGGTGCGTGGGATTAAACTGAGATGCCCAGCCTGGCTGCTGCTGTGTCTGTCGAGTGGTACCACCAGGAGCTGTGATGTAAGGCCTAATATAGATAGAATTTCCCTGTGGACTGTTAAGTACAGGAGGAGGTACACCATGTATGTGCAAAGACGTAGGGGTATTACGACCAGGCTGAATATTTGGGGCTAAAGTTACCATAATGGGGTTGAATCTGGGCGTTTGTTGAGACAAGTTAGATACTCCTTTGCTGCCTAGGTGAAATCCAAGATGCTGCCCTGGATTAGAAGTACTAACTGTATTAGCCATCCCGAAGACATTAAATCCTTGTGGAACCTGTGCAGGTGCTGTCTGTGGTTCCTGCTGAAACAGTTCATTGTTGGACTGACTGGTTTGAAGGTGTCCATCACTAACGCTGTGAGCTAGAGTCCTACTTCCATTCATTCTACCTCCTTCTCTTCCATGGTGATACACGTTCTGTGACTGCAAATCCAAATTAAGAGATGTCATGTGATTTCGTAGTCCAGGAATCCCAGAATCATCCGAAAAACCTAGGTCTCCTTCACCGTAGAGATACTTTGTGCTCTCCTGAGAGAGAACTGCACAACAGGCATCCAAGTTATTGTTATTCTATAAAAGACAGATGAAAGTTTGACATTACTGATAAAATACCATCACAGTTAGATATATGTATTCATCTTACCATCGCTGAAAAACTAACAATGTAGCATCAAACAGAAAGCTTTAGGTGGTTGGCTAGCATAGCTGCTACATAGGCACAAGGGGCTTGCATGTGAAGCTTATTCTTTTGAGAGCTCAGTCACTGGCATCAAGGGCAGAGGTCTGCATTGCTGCTGAAGCAGTGACAGACAGGTCTTGAACCTTGACAAGTTAACACCATACAGTATGATACACCTTGGATGAATACTTTTGCTATTCCTTCTCAAATTCGGAACAATCTTCAGCAACGACCAAGTCTCTGGCTTGAGGGGGCAAATGATAGAGGGAATGGATTCACAGCACCGGCACATCACTAGTTAATAACTTAAAAACAAAAATCAAAATACATGTTTATTTTAAATGTTTTCCCAAACACTTCAATACCAGTTAGGCATTACCTCCTGCTGAAAATGGAAAGTGATTCTTATACAGAGAAGAAACATGCTGATCCAAGGAGTTGTACAATACTTCAGAAAAATGTAAAAATTCAGTTTATACAAATACAGCAGGATTACTCTTTTGCAAGATGAAGCCATTAATGGAAAACCCAGCGGACATTTGTATTTTCATTTTAAACCACTGCTTACAAAGCTTTTAAATACTTACACTTGTACAAATTTACTTTATAAAACCTGTAATAGGATGACTTAGAACAAAAGCCGCAGCCTAGATGATTTGCTTTTTAAGAACATTTCATAAGCAAACTGCTAATCCCTCTTCTCTTTTTCCACATTTAGTAATATTGCACTCAGATCTTCCCAATTTAGTTTCCTACATAAGGGTTTTTAGAAAAGAGTGAGCATGCATCGGTGGCATAATTTCTCAATTATGTGCTCCGTCCATCTCACTTTTCTTACAGAACTCTGCGCACACACCCCCGGCCCCCCAAGGAAATAAAGGTTAATATTTTCAGCCAGAAGAGCACCTGTTGAGGCCCAGATGCTACTAAAACTAAATGTGTCTCAAATTCATCCAGCACACAGAACTAGTTACTAGAAAGAATGCAGATGATCAAGGAAAAAAATTGCATATGCCAAGTAGTAACATTATCAGTTAAAGAATAACACAAGCAAGATAAACTGATCCATGCTACATGCTTTGTATGAAGTTATTTTTGTTAAATTAGCAGATGGTAGTTTTCAGTTCTTATCCTTCAACCAGGATGAGAGGTCATGGAGAGGGATGTGCAGACATAGCAAGACTGTCTGAGATTTAAAAAAAAGAAAAAAGGACAGACATAACAGACGTGGGAAAGGGACAACAAGGCTAAACTCCACCCACAAAATCAAAACTATGTGTTCATACAGGCCAGATGCAGTCCTGAATTCTTGAAAAAAAAAAAAAAAACCAAACCAAACCCACACCACAAAAAACCCCACCTGCAAAATCTTTTAAACAACGGGATTCCCTAAAGACTACCTAACTAGCCAGCTGTACATAAGGATTGTTGCAGAAAAGTTTTGATAGAGATGAAAATGGGTCAAATTGATGGTATGCCTATCAGCTCTAGTTTGGAATAAGCACCAGAGGACAAAGTAATCAAATGAAGTTAGTAGTGAAGAAAGGAATCACACACGGACAGAACAGTGGGTAAGAAAAGATAAGAACAATAGCCTTTCATTTGTGGCAAAGTAGAAAAGGGAGCCAGAAAAGGAAAAAGATAGGATGCCACAGAAAAACAAGCTACAAAGATCTTAAAGGCAGATTTTGCATGAACTTAAGTGAATTAAAATTATTAACAGAAAGGCCAAAAAAAAAAAACCCCACCAAAAATCAAACCAAAAAGGAACAGGCCAAGCTTGCAAGGCCCTTACATTCAGCTTGAATGCATTTCTTTGGACAATTTTTTTTTCTTTTTTAAGACTGCATCCAATCAATTCCAAAATTTCAGTGACGTCAATGAGCAAATTGGAGAACTCAAAGGGAACACGGGGGCACATGGAACCCCTGGCATCTTCTGGCTGGCAGAGGCAGAGTTTCAACCGCTTCTAGCTCTTTATAGATCAGAGAACCGGTTGATGGCAGAACTGAGCATATTCCAGCAAAACAATACCCCTCATCTTAGCTCTGCCCATGTCCCAAATGAGTTTAAAATGTTGGCACCCTGAAAGAGAAAGAAAAAAAAAGAAAGAATAAGAATGTTGGAGGGAAACGAGGAAGCAAGGAGAGGACGTAGACTCGAGGAGCAAGTAGTTACAGAATGCTCCAGATACCAAAAAAGAACAAAAGGGGACAATGTCCACAGACTGAGAATGCTGCAATGACTCCTTTAAATAAGAAGAAGGGGAGAGCTGAATGCAGGAGGCTTGTTGGGAAGAATAGAGGGATGCAAAACTTTTCAGGAACACTCAGTGCTGTCAGCCCAAGAAAGCAATGAAACTTTTTACTCCCTAGATTACACAGGTTTATATTTCATCCTATTAGATTTTTGTGATCCTCTGTTTTTAGTATACTAGATATTGTTCAGATATTTCAACAGTAGGCTATTCACCTGAAGACATTTGCATAATCTGTTTATCCTTCACTTTTTCATTATAAGCACGTAATGCTATAAGCCTTCCTTTAAAAACAAGCTGAAAGTGTTTGTCTAAAAAAATGCAAAGAGGACCAAAGTATCTGTATAGTTTTCCTGCACAATTCACAGTGATCTGAAGGAACTTTTCTTGTTATAAAAGCCTCTTGTAAATATCGCTATGAACTGTGTAACTGCTTAAACTCTTTCAGGGTCTCTCCTAGGATATCTTACACTTCCTAGTTTAAAAAAACTTCACCCTGACACATGATGCTTGAACATCAGGTGTGGCGGGTACAAGGCAAAAGCATTATTTCTTATACCCAGTAATGACCATAAGTACTTATCTCTGACCTAAACCATAGTTAACTGTATTTATTGGAAACTTCTTCCACTATGCTCAACTATAAGAAGGCAGAACTCAGGATTCAGACGTTGTTCCAGCAGTACTGCAAAGACATGCAAAAGTACCCTCAAATTCTGCTTTCCAATATTTACCACCAGTCCAAGTACAAAATTTCTTGGTTTAAAGAGGTCATGTTAGGCTTCTTTTTTAACAAAAAAACCCCCAACCAGCCAAAAAAACCCACAACAAACCCACAAAACCCCCCACTATCTCAGAGGAACAGCATAGCTAGAAACTAACCAATTGAGGGAAACCAGAACTCATGGAAGTTTCCAAGAACCACCAACACGACAGGATTTTGTTGGTGAGTCTTAGCAGCTCTCAGTTAATAACAAAAAAGGTAGTTTTCTAGTGTAACGATATTGCACATATGGAACATTAATTACCCTACAGCATTTTTGAAAAATCCTCGTATAAAAGCTGACCTAAAACACTCCATCAAAATTTAAACCGTTCTCCTATATCTCTGTCAAAGTATGGGATGTACAGTATCTTTTATTCACAGTTGTAAGGCTCCTTTTAATAAAAGTAATAATTCACTGTTTTCAATGTTATGAAGACTGTTAAGCCTCTCAAGAGCAAAGCACTAGCTTTTAAATTTATCAAGAATTACATTAAAAAGGTGATTACTGATGCATTCACTCTGTCAAGTCCATTGACCCCACTCAACAAGCAGTTCTCATGTTTGAAGAACAAAACTGTACTTGTAGTATAAGAATTAGATTAGTCCTACAGAAAAATAACATAAAAATGGTGGTGTACAATCCTGAGAACAAATACAATTTGTATTTATAGTCTGGTTCAGTTTCTTCTTCAACTAAATAATTGGAGAGAAAGGGTTGGGGAAAGCCTGAAACCTCATGAGCCCTGAGCAAAATTTTGCCTTCTCGCAAATAAAAACCAATTCTCTCGAAGAACTGCACTTTTCACAGCTTCTCACTCTAGTATGAAAGGAGAGTCACGATAAAGTTTTGAAAATACGAACATTAAATTGGTACAGTGACAACTTCTACTCCCAACAGTACAAACACTGTGTTAGGATGCAAGTGTGTGTGACTTCATATACATATATATGTATTTTATAAATAAAAATACATATAAAAAGCAAGACAAACGATTATGATATAAAAGAATGTTGACTCATAACCACAGATGTCCTAGCCACAGTCCAGAGACAGCTAGCTTCTGGGAACTCATGACCCATCTTTTTTCCAATCAAGTTGTGTATACTGATGATCAGCATGAATAGTCAGACAATACTCTTATTATCCAGAGTACTCAAAGGTTGAATACCTTAGATAATGAAAAAAATCCAATCAGTATGGATGCTTTGGGATCGCTGGGAAATGCAAAGCAAACATGTTTAAGCAACATAGTTAAGTAGTCTATCAGGATTTGCTAACTCTAGGCGTTCAAGTGTCCCTATGTCAGGCTTTGGATGGGCATATTAATTTATCTGCTGAAGTAACTAATGCAATGTTATAGAGCAGAAGTTGATAAAAAATATGGGTATATAAGTATTCTGATATTGGCAGTACAAAAAACAGATTGCTGGAGGTAGAAGTTGATGATATGGCAGTCCACAGCCTTAGTGCTAACTGCAGTACCAGACAAAAATGCTTTGTTACTCACAAACCCAACAGATTAGCATCATGGACTCCAAAGCTACAACAAAACAAACGAAGCCCATCCGGCAGCCAAAGCCCTGGGCAGAAGCGCACCAGTGCATCACACCCACTTCAGGTCTAACATGGTGGATGCTAGGCTACAACCACCTCATCCTGCCTGATTCAGGCTGACTCTGACAACCTGGCTGTGCCCACATTACACTCGTAGGCTCCCTGCTGCAGAAGGTATGCAAGGCCACCAGCAGTGGCTCTGCAGGCCAACAGAGCTGTGAGTGGAAAGCAGTGGGGCCAACCTGTGTGCAGGCAAGGACCCACTAATTATCTTGAAGCCTGATGGAGACCAGGTAGCAAAGTTGCTTCTGGACCTGCTCTGCCCCTCAAAGCAATTTAAAAAAAAAAAAAAAAAAAAAAAAGCACTGCATTTTTGTAGCACTGCCTTAAAATGTCCCTGATGGGCTCAAGTTGGCTTTGCATCCCTCTTTTTGCCACAGTTAGTTTTGGCTCTTGAGATGACCAAAAGGCATCAGCATACTGATTGCCGAGACTGTAGTCTCCATGCACACACTGATTTACAGTCCGGTTTGCCTCGGGCCACTCCTGATTAGACATAGAAAAAGAGAGGCCAATTGAACAGTTAGCTTGCTGTGCAACATGAAGAAATTGGCTGTGTACATTTGTCTCACTCAAAACGGAAAACAGAAAGAAAAAAAATCTGCTTTGAAAAGATGACACCCATACATAACACTTAAAATAAGCAACACTGTTTACTCGTACAGTCATTAACAGAACACTGACCTGTAACATGCATCTGGATACAACACCTTCAGGTACCTCAGGAAACTTCTGTCGCAGGTCATGTAAAACCTGAATATCAATTTGCTGGCTTCCTTGGGCCATTCGTATATTGCCTGGTCAGGATTGTTTTTCAACAGGCAGTTTTAGGCCTTAGTAAAGGGAGTACTCATCTCTTCTGTCCCAGCATTTTCTGGAAGAGGAAGGAAAGACTTAAGACATGGAAAGCAGGAACTTTTCATGTAACAAAAAACAATGAAAACCAACCCCAAAACCAGAACACACACAACACAATCCCCCTTTCCATTTATGAAATATAAGCCTGTATGTTATGTCAATGTTTTCCCCATGTGACATCTCTGGCTAACTAATTGTCCTTCACACACTCATAACCTTGAAAATTGCCCATTTATAGACATCTCCTGATCAGTTTCCTCCTTAGTTTTTATATTGACATTATAAAATGTACTAAGAATAAAAAATACTTGATTTATCAAAGTATTAGAATTCATGATTTTAAGAACAGCATTTTTACTTATTTACAACACAAGTAAACACGAAGAAGTCTACACCAAAAATAGGAAGATCATGTTCATTCAGCTTTAGAGTGTACCTACACTGTTATGTTTATCATCACTGTTACTGTTTACCATCAGGATATTGTGGCTAGAAATTCAGTGTATCTGCGTTTCAGGATTTACTAGCAATTACGTACTTGTTTTTTACCCAACATAATTTAAGAAATAATCTGATACTATGACTAGAAAGAAATAACCCTATAACAACTCAGATTTCTTAAACTAATTCTGTTTCTCCTTTGAAGGAAGTTATGAGGAGTTATGAATAAGATTATATCACAATCACCCAATCAACGCACTTATACAAATTATCTGTCCTGGCCCTACGATATCCATAGGCTTTTACCAAAAAGAATGTCTACCAATTAAGTTTGGAAAATGCACCTATGTGTTATGCAACGGAATGGTATCTTCTTCATATAAACTAATATTACAAGTAAGTGTGACCATATGGTTTATAAAAAAAACCCAAACTAGTCAACTACAACATTCATTTACCTCTTAAGTCAGCAGATCTTACTCAAACACCTTTATCAATTTACACACTTTCTCTTCCACTTCTTTACCTGCTTTTCTTTTCTTCTTCCCTCATACTCAACACGCACTACTGCCCCATGTGCTGACTCATGACAACCTGCAGCAGAGAACTGCCTCCGGTACCACCAGACCACATGCTGCTCCATACCACATACCAGCAGCATATGCTGCTCCCTGGATCCTGTCAGCCCAAACTCTTTCCCAACAATCCTGCTGGCACACTCACTTTGTAAGTGAGCCTACATGCTCTGTACTTCTATGCATTAAAAGGGGAATAGTGGCAAGTTAATTGGGGAGCATTAATCACAAATTTCTACTGCGTTAACACCATTTGTGATTCAGATGTAATGCAGTGCAATGCTACAACTTCTCTTGGGATGAAAAGATGGAAGAAACCTGCAAAGAACTGATGGGAAAGCACTAAGAACATCATTTTCAGCAGAGGTGACAAAATAGGCGTAACACTATTCCAGGACCACTGAACCACTGTATTGTATACTAGTCCTGAACCACTCTATTATAAGATTTTTTTTTCAGCTCCTATGTCTTCTCTGATCTGAACTGATACAATTACCAGTCAGCTAGTAATTGGACTGAACAGAACACCTCCAGTAACAGCAGAACATGATCTGAAAAGCAACACGTTAACCAGTTCAAACTTTCTGCCAATAATTTAAGAATAGCTCTGAAGAAAGAAAAAAATCCAAAACAACCCAAAATATGTGTTACTCTGGAGACTTCATCTATACGCACTACACATGGGAAAAAACAACTTATTAGCTAATAAAATAGTGAGGACTGAAAGTCCTAAGAATATTCCAGTAAACATCTGCTCATTATTTTAGTCCCATAAATCCCATCTTCTCTGATATAATCACAATACTTTCTTAATTAAACATACAAGCAAGATCAGAAATTTGTTAGAATATTCAGAGATGTTTTGATAAAACATAGATCACAATCCTACCCACAGTTTTTAGTGTAGATAACACCACAATACTCCAGTATTGAAAACAGTACCACAACTTCAAAAAACCTTAATGTAAGACAAGTACCAGCCAGCTAGAACTGGAAACTCAGGTTATGGTATTCCTTCCCAGAATGCACATTCTGTTTATCTGTCTATGCAAACTCAGCTTCCCTTCTCGCTGTGCACTTTATTAATGGAGCCAGAGCAGCACAACTCTTCAGAAGCCAGAAAGCCTGGTTCCCTTCAGACCTGTATGACTGAAAAAGGAAACCAAACCAACAAACAAAAACAACCCAAAAAACTAGCTGCAAAGAGATGACCAGTAGGAAGATCTGTGAAAACAGCAGGCAAGACAGGATTTTGTGAGAGTCCTATACAAGTAAATTAGAAGTAGTGAGCATACATTTAACACTAACAGTTAAAATATGAATATGGTTTAATTAGATACACACCTGCACTAATTCTGCACAAATTTACTCTGCATATACCAAGAGTGCTATCTCAAAGGGGCAGAGAAATACTGAATAGAACTGCTACATAAGGTGCTCTGTGGCAACTGCTATCAGTACCCAAGGACAGTAATTTAAAAGTAGCATGAATACACCTAAACAAGCTGTGGTCATACTTTAGACTGAAGTTTAGACATACCTACGAGGCCTCAGAAACTGCAACATTGGACAAACAAAGGATCAAAATATTTTGTTTTGAACAACTCAAGCTATACATATGAATAAACTCAAATTAACATTTCAGGAAGTCTGAAGTGGCAGACCAGGAGGCCTCAAGAGGCCCCTCTAGCACAGACAGACTGAAAAGTTTTTTTCCAATTCTTGATGTTGCAAAGGAACTATAAAAAGGACCCAGCATCTATCTTGCCAGAGGAAAGCTTAATGGAACTGAGAGTTATTTTGACAGATGCATGCCTAAGGAACAGAAACGTAGCGCTGCTGTCAGCCATGGAACTCAGAATCTGGTAGAAGGACACCCAGAATTTTGTTAGAATGTTATATATACCAGTGGAAAATAAGAGGCACAAATTCAAGAGTGAACAGCCAAGACTGCCAGTGAATAGACTGAAGAAGAAAAGGGTACCAACAGGAGGTAAGGGAAACTTCTGACAGCAACATTTTGGCTTAATTCAGAGACTCTGGCATAAAATAAGGGCAATATAACATTACAGAAGTAAACTGAAAAATCTATTCAAGAAAATAATTATCAGCAGAAACAAAATCCAGCAGTGGTGACTCAGAGGAAGAACTCTTCCTAAAATCATTAAAAATAGTTTTCTTACAAAGGAAAACTTTTAAATACTAGAGTGCAGTACAATATAAAGTTATTTTCGTAGTAATGTCTATGTACTAACCCTTTTGCATACTGCTTTTAGCTATTTCAAAAAGCCCTTCAGTGTGACTTCATACTGTTCAAGAGAGACTTCACAACAAAGATCCTAGTACTCACTTATGCCAGAAATACTAAGTAACTGGTAGAATTAATTAGCTGTGTTCTTTTAAAGACTGCTGGCAAGATCCCCAGATAACTTAAAAGGCCTGGCAACTGTAACATGATGGAGCTCCTGTTGAAGCTTTATTCTGTGAAAACTATTGATACGAAAGTAAACAATGCATCATCTCTCAAAGGCTACTCAGAACCATGAGTACGAGACACAAAATAAACTGCTTATCTTGTTTATTAGAAAACTCAAAGAAGACTCAATGTTAAATATGATACAGATGCCAAATACTAGGCTGTTATAATGCTGGACCAATAGCTAGTTAAGAAATAAATAATTTTAAAAATCTTTCTTCTGACACAGCAGACGTTTAACAGATCAGAGACAATTATTCAATACAAACCATAAGCTTAATATCACATTGACTTTTCACAAAACACTTCCAATGCAAGCCTTCTTCAGAGTAAATTCTGCCAAAACTGATTTTATGAAATAATTATACCTAACGAAGTCTATACCTAAAGAAGCTGACAGTCTAAGATGTTATCTGCACTTCTTGTTCACTACTTTGTTCACTTTTCTTTCCACAACTTCACATACAGTCCATGCCATAAGAAATATCAAAGGTAATTGTGAAAATATTAGCATAACTGCTATATTGAACAATTTCAGTTGAACTTACGATGCACTCATACTGACTGATGTCACATGTATGGTCAGCTACTACTCTGGCAACAGCCTTTGTGTGTTCAAGAGAACAGCTTTTGGAAATATGTGGAACATTGCAACAGTAAACAACACGCCCTTCACCTTCCCCAAAATCAAATGAACGAAACCTTTATATCTGCCTTTATACTTCAGCTACATCTAATAAGTCAATTGCTCATGCTTTTCTGTAGTTTTAATCTGCTTACATCTGATCAGTGTTTTACTCACATGGCTAAAAACGCTATAAAAGTAATCCGTCTAAAAGCTTATTTTAGAAACCTGGCTGTAAATATTTATTAAAAGGGTGCTGTGAATGCAGAAACAAGAGGACATTTCCTTGCAGCATTAATGGTGCAGATTATAGATGTTGTGCATAAAAAGACTGCTGTAATGACAGAAAATTAGAGGTACGAAGTTGCAATGCAAGACCAGTAGAGGTTGCTAAAGTGCCTGTTGAGATAGCAGCCAAACGAGTTCTGGCATTTTTTTTGATGGCTCAAAGAGGTGCAGAAAGACAGCAAAAACAGGTAAGTAATTATAAAGACGAGTGGAGAAAAAAAAAAAAACAAACACAAAACCAAGCCACCCCAAAACAAACAAAAAAATCCCTCTACACTATTCAGCAGGACTACGTAGTTGCCCAGTTCTCCGAAACTATTCACCTATCCACTGGATAGCTGAAAAAAACCCTGTCTTCGCCTCTCCCTGCTCCATGCTTTCTTGAGCAGTATCTTCCCCTATATATTTAACTACTTTTTTCCTGTTATCTTATCTAAACACTTATCCAAGCACCAGATCAACAAATATTAAGAAACTTCTATGGACCCTGCTTTTCAATCAGATCTCAGTTCTGACGTATCACTCCAAGTTGCTATTCAACTGCAGGCCAGCCTCAGGTCACTTTCCATCAAGTATTTCCTTACACCATAGCTTGAATTTTAAAATATGGCTGATACAGATATTGGTAGCATTTCTTTCAGCTTTCTTTCAAGAATATAACAACGTCTCTGGTCTATACTTAAGACTGGTAATCACATTATTAGCTTATGAATCTCTATCCAGAAAACACCCCTCCTAAGCAGGAACTCACTCCTCTGTCAGCAACAAGCATTACAAGTTTATTGCCAGTTTATACTTGTTATGCATCAACACTCTCCCTTAGAATTAGGTCAGGGGCATATTTTTGTATCTTTATTGCTTGGAGAAAAAAAAAAATAAATTTAAAATTAGACTGTAAGTGCCATATCCTCCTCTTGCAAGCTGCTTCACCAACCTCTTACATACTGATTTCCACACCTAATAGTCCTTCCTTTCCTTCCTCACCTATATCCGCAAGTCACAGAATGGTTAGAGTTGGAAGGGACCTTAAAGACCATCTAGTTCCAACCCCCCTGCCATGGGCAGGGACACCTCCCACTAGACCAGGCTGCTCAAAGCCCCATCCAACCTCGCCTTGAACATTTCCAGGGATGGGGCATCCACAACTTCCCTGGGCAACCTGTTCCAGTGCCTCACCACACTCACAGTAAAGAATTTCTTCGAATACTTAATCTAAATCTATCTTCTTTCAGTTTAAAACCATTAGGCCTCATCCTATCATTACATTCCATGATAATAAAGAGTCCCTCCCCATCTTTCCTTTAGGCCCTCTTCAGGTATACTGGAAGGCCACTATAAGCCTTCTCTTCTCCAAGCTAAACACCCCAGCTCTCTCACCCTGTCTTCACAGGAGAGGTGCTCCAGCCCTCTGGTCATCTTCATGGCCCTCCTCTGGACTTGCTCCAACAGGTCCATGTCCTTCTTATGTTGGAGGCCCCAGAGCTGGACGCAGTACTCCAGGTGGGGTCTCACAAGTCAAATGTGAGACTAGAAACTCCCACTACTCCTACTACTAGAAACTGCCTAGCAAATAGAGGAAAGAAAAAAAAAGAAAAAAAATATCAAGAGATACCACTGCATGTAAGGCCAACTGTCCTTAAAGAAATAGGTTCCTAGCTCCAGGGAGGACTGCACAGTTTTAACTATAAAACTTACAAACTTGCAGGAAAAAAGAAAAACCCAATAAAAATAAACCCAAAATTGTATGATTCTCTGAGAAGCTACAATACAAAATACATTTAGAAATTAAGCCGCAAGAAATAACGGAAGTCTTCCCTCCACCTAACCGTAATAGACTTTTTCTGAATGCTTACTTGGAGTCAAATATCAGGTGGTCTGAACACACACTTTTTTCTTAAAATTTAGATTAATTTTGTAATGGAGAAAATATAGAAATAAGAACATTCTACCATAGAGTCTGATATCCTCTCTGCAAAAGAGATTAAAAAGTGATATAATAGAATATAAAAGCTTATGCTAACACCACTAATGCTTCAAATGCATATTTTTAAAGAAAGAGTGTTTGAGAACTATATGATGGAAACAGGGCTGTTAAATATTCCTAGCAGAATTTAATTTTTCTAATACATTACACAGCTTTTCCATGGCTATTTTGAACCATTTCAACAGACCTTCAACAGTACCTCTACTTAAAACAGAATAATCGTCTTATCAAAATGACAAGTCATCCTCCACTAACTACCATCCATCTCCTAAATAAAAGTAAAAAAATAAAAAAAATTCAGATCATCACAATTAGTTTCTGGTTTCATCCTCAACCTACTAAACAGTGGTACTTAACTATTTGCCAAATCTCTACTCTGCACTGTTCTAAACCCAAACAAGAATATGAGAGGATATAAACCTGATTCGATCACATGATCATAAAACTAAAAATAAAAAATAAAAAAAAATCTGAGTTATGAATAAGCATGACTACGAGTTCTACCCCAAACACACTATTAATTTGGATCAGATCAAAAGATTTCTATCAAATACTTAACAATAAGTAAGATCAGAGGAATATGGTAAACTCTTCAAAGAAATAATCTGTTCCTATGGAAAATCTATTTTAAGTGACCATATCTGGAAGCAATTCATACCTTGAAGCAGGAGTTGGTATTTTCTCTTCCTCCAAATTCATTACAATATTCATTTCCAGAAATAAACTTTCATTTAACACATTTCATAATGTCTTTCTAACTCCTGGCCTGAATAACAATATACTATAATGGGTCCTACAGCAAAAGCATGCACATATAAAACATTTAAAGAGGTTTAATCTGTCAGGTATTTCCTTGGAAACTATGAGCACTTATACAATTTCTTTTTCAAGGAAAATTGGTTAGTTGGGGTTGTACTTCTTTCACATTGTGCAAATAAAGTGGTGGTTGTTGTTCCCCCTCGTGAATTATTTTTATTCTTGCTAGGTCAGCCACACTAGCGTGCACATTAAGGGATTCATGGTTTTTACGTAAACTGGGTTTGGAGTTCCCCCCTTAGAGAATTAATTAAAAACAAGGCCACCTTCCTTTACTGCAGGCCATTCCGTGGATTCTACCAAAGCATAGCTGACTTTCTCATAGCTCAGCAATATGTTAGCAAACCTCACACTTGAGCACCTTAAAAATGGGGTTTCTCAGATCACTATAAATAATCCCTCAGGAGTACTGTTTCATTAGAGGGAAAAAAAAAAATAATCTATCACAGCAGTTGTTAAGCTCGCCTCAAGCTATACTTATAGTTGACAGTTTGAAATTTGACTTGTATTCTCTGCACAACATGTTAACAACAGAAATCTGTATCTGAAAGCTTTGAAATTTGTAAAAAGGGTTTCAATTCATTTTTACTGGAGACGAAGTAGAGGTGAGGAAAGAAAAGCATCTCTAAAATGGCTGAGAAGGCATTTTGAATTCTTTCTAGGCTTATTCTCAAGGGCACACCCAACCATTTAAGTAAGAGCAACACTTCTCACGTGCTCTCCTGTCCACACAGTTCTTCCAAAACAGCTAAAAACTTTGCGTCACAAGTTAGACTTCTGGTTAAGAGAACACACTATACGATACCCCCCCCCCAGCCAAATTAATTTCACCGAGTTGAAATGAAAAGGTCACAATGAGAAAACCAGCTTTTATTAAAAATAGTTTTGAAAACAATGACATATTCTACTCTGAAGCAATATTTGCTTAATTAAGCTTGTTATTTTTCTCTTCTTTTCAACTTACTTGACTAGATTTCCTTTAAAATCTAGAGGTGATTGGTGACAGCCAACATGGCTTCACCAAAGGCAAATCATGCCTGACAAATTTGGTGGCCTTTTATGATGTTGCCACAGCATTGGTAGATAAGGGGAGAGCAACTGATGTCATCTACCTGGACTTATGCAAAATATTCGACACTGTCCCTCACAACATCCTCGTCTCTAAATTGGAAAAGCACGGATTTGACAGATGGATCACTTGGTGGATAAGGAACTGGCTAGATGGCCACACTCAAAGGGTTGCAGTCAATGGCTCAATGTCCACGTGGAAACTGGCAATAAGTGGCGTTCCTCAGGGGTCAGTACTGGGACCAGTGCTGTTTAACATCTTTGTTGGTGACATGGACAGGGAGATCGAGTGCACCCTCAACAAGTTTGCCGCTGACACCAAGCTGTGTGGCACGGTCGACACACTGGAAGGAAGGGATGCCATCCAGAGGGACCTTGACAGGCCTGGGAGGCGGGCCTGTGCGAACCTCATGAAGTTCAGCCAGGCCAAGTGCAATGTCCTGCACCTGGGTCATGGCAATCCCAGGCACAAATACAGGTTGGGTGGAGAATGGCTTGAGAGCAGCCCTGAGGAGAAGGACTTGGGGGTGCTGGTGGACGAGAAGCTCAACATGAGCCAGTAATGCACGCTTGCAGCCCAGAAAGCCAACTCCATCCTGGGCTGCATTAAAAGACGTGTAGCAAGCAGGTCGAGCGAGGTGATTCTGCCCCTCTACTCTGCTCTGGTGAGACCCCACCTGGAGTACTGCATCCAGCTCTGGAGTCCTCACCGCAAGAAGGACATGGACCTGTTGGAACAAGTCCAGAGTGGGGCCACAAAGATGATCAGAGGGCTGGAGCACCTATGCTATGAGGGCAGGCTGAGATGTTGGGGTTGTTCAGCCTGGAGAAGAGAAAGCTCCAAGGAGACCTTATAGCAGCCTTCCAGTACCTAAATGGGGCTTACAGGAAGATGGGGAAGGACTCTTTGTCAGGGAGTGTTACGACAGGACATGGGGTAATGGCCTCAAACTGAAAGAGGGTACATTTAGACTGGATATCAGGAAAAAATTCTTTACTGTAAAGGTAGTGAGGCACTGGAACAGGTTGCCCAGGGAAGTTGTGGATGCCCCATCCCTGGAAGTGTTCAAGGCCAGGCTGGATGAGGCTTTGAGCAGCCTGGTCTAGTGGGAGGTGTCTCTGCCCGTGGCAGGGGGGTTGGAACTAGATGGTCTTTAGGGTCCCTTCCAACCCGAAACGTTCTGTGATTCTGTGTAAAATCTGGTTTCGATCGATGACTGACAAATAGAAAAAAATTCAAAGCCTTTCTAAAATGATAATTTCCTAAAAAGAGATGATTTGAAAGAACCAGTTTAAATCTAACTATATTCTATAATCTCTTACAGATTCTCTGATCATAATGTGCATTAATGTAAGAACATAAGAAATATCCCGCAGTCTCAGATGAATGGTCATTTTTACCTCAGTACTTTCTGCAGCAAGGGCAACAAAACGCAATGTTCAGGAAGAACATGTAAACCTGAGCCTTTCTGTAGTAGATTCCTCTCATTCTCTCAGTATACACAACTGTGTGATTAAGGAAATTAGAGCACAGATACCTGTCTACTCTCTTTACAGACCTGTTTACAATGTATTCATACTCCTTTTCTTAACCTGCTGAAATCATCTGCCTCCACAATATCCTGTGACAAAGGATTCCAGAAGTTTACTATGCAGTGCATTTAAAAGTAATAATAATAATTAAAAAATTAACCAAAAAATCAAACAAGTCTTCCTCAGACTCCTTCTAACCAGCTGTCCTATAAGCTTCAAGTGCTACATAGTTCTAACGTTGCAAGATTTGGTGAGTAACAGTTCTGCATTCACCACCTGCATGAATTTGTAAGCTTCACTTATAAATCCTCGTATAACCTTTGCCTCTCCAAACTGTTGTATGTCTTTAAAGTCTGTCTTTTAAGTCTCTCTTTGAAAGACGAGCTGTCATCTTGATGTAAAATTAAAAAAAAAAAAAAAAAAATCTTCTTGCTACCTTCTGTAACACCAACATATCCTCCCTGAAATATGGGGACCATAGCACCCAGTACTCAAGAGGAAGGTTACGTAGGGTTTTACACAGGAACAAAAAGACACTATTTATCATGTCCTCAGTGTCTTTCTGATGATACCCAACACCTCTGCAGGCTTTTCTGGCTGCTGCTGAACATCGAGTCAATAGTTCAAGTAACTGCCACGAATCCAGGACGGCTCTTCTGAATTGTAATGAGAGTTCCAAATATAGTACCTGTAAACATCACCAGGCCTATTACACACCACAAGACTGCATACTGGAACTTTAATCACCTCACTCCCACCTATGCTTTTCCTTCTCCATATTTAGTTCCCTAAACATCACTAGCTGTGAAAGTCTGAAATGTTTTCCAATATTTTACTGCTTCCTAGTTTGTTGAGTAGGAGATACCTTGGTAAAAGCTGCAACAGAAAGAAGAGTCACAGTCCACAAAGTCCTTAGTACCTCAGAAACGTATAATGCCTGTGATACAAAGCCTGTTGTACATGCTGGTTATGACTACAGTAGCAAGTAGGGTAACAAGCACCTGAAAGTGTTAGTTTATTTCTATCCCCCTGCTTTCATGAATTTTAATCACTACTCTACACAGAGAACACTTCTAAAAAGAGCTGGCTCCAGACCAGTTTGTAAAGTTCCAGTTTTTATATCCGACTTCAGTCCAAAGCAGATCAAAGTCTTCCTTCAACAAGTTGCCCCCTAAAAAGTTGTAGATGTTCAGGGGACTTGCCAGTAACCTACTGCCAACAGCAGTAATAAAATGGACATGAATGACAAGTTCATTCAATTGCTTCGTGAACCTCTACAATAGTTGACTCTGGGCCAAAGGGGACTACCCTGTAGCCTAAGTACACAGAAGCCCATCTCAAAACCTCTTGGCTCCAAACACCCTCTCAATAGTATGAAACCACACTCCAATTAGACCTGGAGCTGCAGAGCTTTCAGACTTCTGGCTCCACTGCTGAAAACCACAGTCCAGCATGACTGGCTGCTTCAGAGCTGTCAATCTGAACTCTACGGTCACTAGTCCCATGGTAGTTTTACTGAATCCAGGTAAGATCCAGCTTATGCTTGCTAAGCCCATATTTCATTTAAGAATCTTCAGCTAAATGAAACAGACATCTGATGAAACAAGAATCATGACTTCTAGGAAGCCATAACCCTACAACTTTCTGATTGTTATTTCCCAGTTTAAAAACAAGAGAGCACACGAACTAGATATCAAACCTTTCAGAACACACTGATGGCACATGATCACTATCTGAAGAGCCACCATGGGACGTCACCGTATAGGAAGAGGCATATAGGAAGAGAATGATGTTTTTCTTTCTTACTGGATCACACGACCAGGAATATCTCAGGCTTCCTCAATGTAAAGCTCTCTTCAAAATTATACATAAACTATTTATTTTTAGAAGACAGAAATACGACTCATCAGAGAAATAAATTTTGATGGAAACAGTATGAAACTGGATTTAAAAAAGCAGAAAGAGAATCAAATTCACATCGAAATACTTAGGTAAAGAACAATTGCTGGGTTTCATACCGAGGAGCCAACGGATGCTGTGAAACAATGTATTTATGCCTTAATATACAACCGTTGTAGAGATCAGCCTTTATTACAGCATTGCTACAAAGTTTCTCACAAATCAAAGTTATGCACAGCTTGCTATTACTTCACATGTCTTAGCTCTCATTCTAAATAGAACAGCAAGAAGTGTCATCACTTCAATTCAGAACTAAATAAAAGTACTATTACTACACCCTTCTCAGCAGGAAGACTGTATCAGAGAGGCACTTCAAACCCAACTGGTTTAAAACTGAAATAACTGTCAGATTTGTCTATGAAAACGTTTTGGAAAAAAATCTTCAATTTCATAACTGACAGTACATTACTGTTTTTCCTATATTGCCAATTCAAAGATGAAAGAATGCAAAAAGCCGAAAAGTCCTAAGTTACATGCATGACACATAATTCTTTTTCTCTCATTTATAGTGACCTACAATTGTTGGATATGAAATTATGCCATTGTCACATTTCTACAACAGTGGAAAGTCTAAGAGTGAACTTTGCGCCCTTTTAATATGTTCCCGCTAACAGTATTACTATATGTCTTCAAAGTTCATATTGAGAACATAAGCAAGACAAGCCCTGTTGCGCCACGTTTTAGCTGCTTGCCTGGTAGATCCATTTGTGATATGTATTTTGGGTTATTCAGTTCACAGCAGGAAGCTCTGGAAAGCCTCCATACCCAGGCAAATATCTGAACTTCAGCAGTTCAATGCAGAAGTCAGCAACAGCATTACAAATCCCAAAGCTTCCATTATGTAAGCCAATCTTACAGTGGTTTTGCTTATGACTAGGATTGCTATTTGAAAGACTTCTTTCTGTGTTTCATACCGATACTAAAGCAAGTAAAATCCTACCAAGTTCCATTATCCTACAACTGTAAGCCAGAAATGAAACTAATCAAGGGACATGACAGAACTTCAGAGACAGCATTCTGGAATCAAAGTATCTCAGTAACTGCTCATACTTACAGACAAACAACCATTAAGAACAGGTCAGGTTGCCCAAAGAAGTTGTGGATGCCTCTCACTGAAGTGTGCATCCTGGACTGGGCTTTGAGCAACCTCATCCTATAAAAGATGTCCCTGCCCACAGCAGGGGGCTTGAACTAGATAATCTTTAAAGGCCCCTCCAGACATAAACCATTCTATCAATCTGTATCAGTGATGTCCAAACCAAGGACAACTGCAATTCTTTTAAACGCATCAAAATCCAATGCATGAAGTAATACCTTAAGAATTAGTTTTCCTACAACTAGATGATGTCACTGAAATCAGGCTGTATAGCAACATGTATGAAGACAAATACATTAGTAAAACATATTCACAAAAATCATACCAGTGACAGATTTCAAAAATGAGCTTCTGACAATAGGTATATTAGAATAGTAACAATTAAATAAGTCTTTAAAACTCTCATTTCCTGCTACAGTAAGGCTACTCTGAACAACAAAATTGCTGTGAAGACTATTCCTTTGGGGTCTTTGCCCTCGTAGCCATGTTATGTACTGTTCGTCATATTCTACAAACAAAGTCAGACCAACCAAAGTCAGGCCTCAAAAATGCACAAATCTGTCAAAAGCAAATTAAATCTAGTTGTGATACTCTGTCTTACTTATAAATTTAAGGACGGCTCAGTCATATCATGACCGCCAACCTCCAGAAATAGTACCTACCTCGCTTTTAATTAATTATTCTTCGTTTGTATCTTAAATTGGTGTGTAGTATTCAACAGTTGATACATCTACTGCAGTGCAGACTATATTAATGGTGACTCAACTCAGTCAAGATTTTAAATGCACATGTGCATAAAATTAACATTACTTCTGCAAAAAAATAAATTCAAGCACTGGGAAGTTAAGAAGAGTAAAAAAGAATTAGTAACATCACAATTAAGCCATACGATATGCGTTCACACACACATCACTCAAGTCCTGCCTAACATCATGTAATAACTCCACAGTAATGCCAGGAATAGAATTGCACACTGATTTTAATGCATTGGAACGCAACCAAAGAGACAATTTCTCTCTTCTTATCATACTCCAGCTCATTCACCGTCTTTCTTTTGTACTTCACTAGGCAAAACACCACACTTCTGAACTATGACATCTTCCAAACAGTTTTATCAACACAGTCTCTTTGCTGATCTCATTTTAAAACATAGCAGCAATTCTAACTTGTGAAACAAGAGTTTTTCCAGGTCACAGGATCAAAATCCCTGATTCCCCATATGCTAAGCAGGCACTTAGAGAAGAACAGTAACATTTTGCAAAAATTTATAGCAAGGGCTCTCGTATCTGTGGCAGTCATACAACCAGGAACTGTCAGCACTGGTATACGATATGCAGAACCTCCCCCCATTCAGCTTGCTGAAGCACATTCACGTAGCATTTCTCTGTGATTCACAGACTACTTTGAGAATGCCTGGTTTATACAAAACACCGCTCAAAAGAAGTGTTGGAAGTGAAAAATTCCTGAGCAGTACTACTGGCTTTAAAGGGGTTATCTGCTCAGAGAAATGCAAAAAGATAACAAGGACAGCTTGAGCAACAGTATTTTGAGCAAGTCTGTAAGCTGTTACAAGTCACAAACTGTATAATTTAAGAGCAAAATAAATTAATCACGTATCACCTTCAGTGTTCTTTCCTATACAGTATAAACAGTGCCTTCTATGCAAAAAACGTATGTTATACACCACATACAAGTGTAGTTCGAAGAGCTGGTGATGGAATTTGTGATCCTATTTACACAAAAGCCACTGCTCAAAGCATTAAAAATAGATCATCACCAACCCATAGCTGTGCATTTGGACTGTTAGTGCACTGCACTAGAAGAAGAAGAATAAGCTATTTTCCTTCCTCCTAGTTGTCACATACAGTCATGACACCACACAACTTCCTTCTAATAGTCACATATACTCTTCACCACACAAGTTTTTGGTTTTTAAGCCACTGAATTCACATTCACAGTTTAAGTCTTCATCATCACAAACCAAATACTTTTACTCACGTTTCAATGAAGACGTAAATGAAGTTTAAGCTGCTTGACTTATATTCGTAACACAGTATCGTTAATTAACCAGTCAATAAATTACACTGTGGAACTATCAGTCGTGGTATGTCAAAGTTTCCTATGAAACACTAATATCAAAATCATTCATATGCATAATTTAAGTAGGTTTATATCAGGCATGGTATGATGGGTAGGACAAGAGGCATTTAGGATACTATGAGATCCAATTCTCTCTAGGGTAAGATCCTGCTTTTCTCTCCTGGGCTGGCACTTCCCCTTTCTCCCTTGAGCAAGCACTTGTATCAAAAAATTAGATTACTTATTCAGAACACATCTTAGTCTACTTAGTAATCCCATTTTTTTGGGGCTAGGTTAATTTTAACCTAAATCAGTTTCCCAGCCTTGTTCATCACTCTGCCAATCAAATGCTTGTGCCAACTGGAACAACAGATGCTGGTAGAAGTTGTGCCAGCTAAAAATCATTCTCAGAACTATGTTCTGAAGATGAAAAACTATTTCACTGAATGCTAATGCTAGCCTTCTTCCCTGATGTTCCTCCCTAGAGGAAAAAAATATTATTTAGTGCCAAAGAAATAAGCTTTCTGAAATGTTTTTTAGAGTACTTCTAGCAAGACAGGTACTTTATTCTCATTGACAATCCAAACGGAAGTAACACAAGTTTAGCACTTAAAGAGCTTTCAGTTAGTGTTTTCAACCTTATCTGCACTATAAATTATGTGTGGAAGACTAGCTAATCATTTTTAAAATATACCATTTACAGAGAAACTGGAAGTAGCTTTGGACTGTCAAAGCAAGCATCAAACAACAGAATACAAATAGTTCTATTTCATATATAGCAGACTTGAGAAAGTATTCAAACAGTTGCTAAGCAGCAGCAGGCTACAGGCATCATATCAGCTTTTAATGTTTCACTGATCATACATTAGAGAAAGATTTGCAAAATAACTTATCAAAATATTTTCCTCAAAGTAACTATTTAGCCAGATTTCAACAAAAGTACAATTTTAAAGCTTGTTCACCAAACACTACAAAAACTAAAACAAATGCAGATGTTGTTAGTATCACAAGTAACACGTATCTGTATTTCAGTAGTCAAGAGCAAAAGAATAGAGAACCAAATAAAAGAGAAAGCTTTTAGATTTTGGCAGTGAGCTTTTCCCCTATGGACAGAACAGGCTGTCCCCACAAAACTAGTATTTACCAAACGTGGCTCAATGATCAAATTACACTTTCTCTGGCATTCACCAAGTAGTGAATGCATGTGTCACAAAAAGCCACAAGGAATCCAAGAAGTTTAAGAGTAACTCTAAGTATTCCCTTTACTTTCCACACACCCCCTTCAGAAAAAGCTCTCAGTTCCCTGCTCCATATGCAAAAAGTGACTTATTTTATATATTTGTATTTCAAGAACAAATCATTTCAATCAGATCAATTAAAATAATCTAAATATAATCAAGTAACTTAAATCATCAGTCCAGCATGGTAGTGACGCTGACCATAATGTGTCAAAAGAAAGACTTTCCTGATAATTCATACTGCCAAACCAAAAGAATGATTTATGGCAAAAACTTTATGCATGGAAAAAGAAAAAAAAAGTTGCTAAAAAGAGAATTGTGCTCATTCAGATTAAGGACTCCATAAGCAACATTCATCACACTCTTCCTGAAGATTCCTAACTTTCCTGTTCTTTGTTAATTGAATAGCAACATTTATTTGAACATACTAATGCAAAATAGTCATCTCAAGTTTTACCAAAACAAACTATTTAAGGCCTTTCATTAATTCTCCCTTTCCATACCAAAAGAAAACACTACTTAAAAATACTTTAGCTAAAATCTACTGGCTTCTATACAAATGAAACCTGGCTAGTCACCCACCTAAGAGTTTTCTGATTTTTAACTCTTCAAAGTAGTTTCAGAATTAAGAATCTAGCCTACTTTGGTTTGGGGGAAGGAGTAGAAAAAAATCTTCTGAATCTATATGTCTGAAATATCTATGAACCTTTTCAAACCAAGTACAAAGGCCACTCATTGTTGTAGATGCAAACAATAAAACTCTAGCATTAACATTAGATCTGTCAGATGCCTCCTGTGGCACAAGTCCAGAGCACAAGCTACCTTAGCCAGGAAAGGACAGAACCATATTTGAGTTGATTCTGTTTTTTTTTAGCTTAAATTCCCAGACTGCTTATAAGCAATACTCAACAAGTCCACTATCACTATTCTTGGTCACTGTGAGGATAAGACTGTTGAATGAATCTTCCTCTGTGAGATGCGAGATCTGTGCCACAAGTTAATTGTCTGGCAATAACAGTCAACCTTGCATGCTCCTTTACTGATAAAGTGCTTAGAGATTTAGGGTGAAACTACATGGGAAAGCTGAGAAGACTGAAAGCTTCAGTAAGAGAACGTATCTTTCCTTCTTCCACTCTGCTCCCAGAAATGGCAGAACTGCCATCTGTTTTGCTCTCGCCATGATATTTGTTGACCTTTTCTCTAGGTCAAATTCAAGTGATCAACCTATTAGAAGACAATACCTTTCTTTTTTGTTGGTTTATTCTTTATGTTTCAGGAGCAATGAGCTGCTGCATAAGCTCAAACCGTCTTGGGTACATTTACCCATCTCACATCCAGCAGGCTCTAGGGCACACTATAAGATCGTACTGTGCAAAAAGTCTGGAATTGCATTATTCTGAAATCAAAGATTTCACTGCTAAACTGAGAAGAACAATGAAAGATATTGACATAAATTACACCCGCCATCCAAGAACTGTAATTAAAAATCTGAATCACAGACCCTGTAAGCATGGCTAGACCAAATCTGAATTTGAGTAGTGATTTATGAGCCATGTACCGTACCATTTTAGCAGCCAGCATTGGATCAGTGGTATGACTGCACTATTTGTATATTCCACTCCTATTATCTCCCTGGGGGATTACATATTAAGCCAATTCTACAACTAGAATAGGTGTATAAAAGCAGTGACTGCCTAAAAAAAACCCACCAAAAAACCTAAAAACATTTATAAGAAACATGTAAAAACATGTTGTAGGAAGAACTTGTCCCAATTTATACAGCCTCAAACAGACTGGAATTATATATTCTAAGACTGCTCTGTCTCAAACCATGTCCAACGGCACCCCTGACTATACATAAGTCCACCTTTAGCCCTCTCTTCCCCACATTAAAGACATTGAGTTTCCTCAGTCTCTCCACATATAACACTAACCATCTTAGTTGCCCTCAGCTGACCTTACTCTGGTTTGTCAGCATTTCTTGCAACAGCAGGCTTAAGACAGTCTGTCAGATACATCCTCACAAGTGCTGAATAGAAAGAATAATCACATCCTATGACATGCTGGCTATGCTCCTTCTTATGTTCAGTCTGAAAAGCCCTTTTGCCTACATTTTGAGAAGACTGACACATTGGGAAGTACTTTGAAGCCCGTTTAGATCCACAGCTGCTGTTGAAAATATGCTTTTTTTAAAGTAAGGTTAATTAACTTGAAGCTTTTACAGTGCTTTTGCATCAGCAATTGTATTCTAAATGAAGTAAAAATGGGTATCAAAAAAATTGTAATAATTAGTATAGAAATACTTATTCTTTACTTTTACATGTGTAATACTTTCAACATTTGAATGTACTTCTGAGTATTTTGTGAACAAATACACAATTTGCAGAACAGCATTCAGTTTGAAAGCTGCCTACTTAAACTGAAGTGGGGAAAAACATGCAGAGAAATGTTAAAATCATAGGGTTGAATATGCTGTGAGGAGAGCTACAGGAAAAATTATAAGCCTCCACACATTTTGTGACGCTGAGCCCAAATTAAATTCAAACCTCTGTGCCAATTATTTATCTGCCACTGTTGGGCTCTATGCAGATCCTTAATCAGTAGCTTATGTGAGTCACAACTCTTCTTTCCACAGATCTTTAGATTCCTCTGCACCAACTGCAAGTTCACGTTTCAGCAAAATTTAGTTCCATTTGAGTAAAACCTATTTCTTTATCCCAGACAAATGTCCTCTCTAGACATCACAGAGAGCCCATTTAAATATTTGAAATTCAAATTTTAAAATGCCAAACTTCTTAATGCCAAAAATCAAAACCACTGCTAACAATATTTTCACAGTAGGAAAGTTTTAGATGCCAGTATAGACAGTGGAAAACCTTCTTCAGTATCATACTGAAGTTCAGAAAAAATTGTCAAGCTCCACATCTTCCCACATTATAGCAGCTGGCAGATCTTGGTCCACCTTTGAGGATAAATGCAGGATGGCCATCTATTGACTAAGAGAACAGTAAACCTTGTAAGTGAAATAGCATATATATAGATATCAAAAAGGGCTACTATGAGTTGTTACTGGCACCAGTCAATACGAAACTAAAAAACAAAAAACATACAAACCCAAATCAAAAACAATCTGTTTCAGACAGACTTTTAAACATCATTTTCTCCCTACTGCCTTCAAAAGCAGCTTCTTTCCAATAAGGAGTGGAAACTGCTACACTTTCCATGAAATAAAAGTTACCACCATGTTGCAAATGAATGGTTAGTTATTTTAAATGAGGTGGTATAGTTAATGCCTTATGTGGAAAAAAAAAATATTAAAAATATTTTGAAATGCTGTGGCCTCCTCTCAGCCTACAGTGCTTCCAGAAAGCCTAGTGATTAGTCTTGAGACAGACAGACATGCCATCACTTCTGGTCATTACATGAGAATTCCTTAGAACAAGAGCAAAGACAACAGCCCACGAAATAATATTGAAAGACTAAACTTTCATTTGAGCTTAAACATCTTTCTACCTTACCCTTAAAGCTATGTTCAAGCTGTGAAGAAGTTAGTAATCTGGCACAAGAAATGTCACGCCCTCATTCTGACACTGTCAGGGTATCCTCGTACATGTTTTAAAAAAGGAGTAGTTCTAGTGATTGGCGCACTGAGGGAATCAAACAGCATAAAATTTCAGGCACCCCTGAATGCTGGCCCAGACTGCAGCTGATGGGGCCTCACCCCTCCTATTATTATATAATAGTATTAATGACACTGACCAAGACATCTTAACCATTTCACTGGGAACCACAGGGGACAGATATAGCAGCTGGGTAGATTAGTGTGTAGTAATAAGTAACTAAATCACATCTGGACAAGTTTTCAAGACATTGCAGCATGAATTTTGACCATATTGTGCCCTTTGACGTCAATGAAAGCTATACAGGTTTAAAATACATTACTAATTTAAGTCCCTGTAAGAGAGGCTTAGTGACACTGGCCACAGACAGCATCCAAGGAGGCAAGTAAAACGCAAAGCAAGTCTTCCACAGAATCCACTGAATTTGTCATAATGCAATTATTTGTCGTAAGTAATTTAAAACTAACAAACCTACAGCCATGCCATTTCACAATGTTAAAACATATTCTGAAATAATCACACTTGCTTCATTGTTTCAGTTACAGTAAACTCAATCCCTTTTTACCATCAGTGAGTCCTAACAGGATTGATTGCTCCAGCCAAATCAAAACTAAATGCCAATAACAGTATCACCAACCTGAGAGGCAAGCTACAGGCCCACATCTTTCAGGAACAAAACAAACCAACACACTCTAGGAGCAACAAAATCTATCATGAACGCTTCCATTTTGGATATATCCATTTACAATGAAGAATCATGAAATGCTCCCATGTCTTGGTTAATGATAAAATTAGTATGTATAATAGTAGATTAAAATATATTTTATCCACTGTAATGTTCCATAGTAAAAACTAATCTAACAATAACTTACCTGAACTCTACAACAATAAATGTAACTTGCCTTTTTAAAACACTATTCCTTGTATCTTAATTTATATCATAAGAGACAAAAGACAGTTCTCATAACTTAAAAGAAATTCTATTAAGTAAACTCCCTTACAAACAACACTGGAAGTTAGAAACTTATTTCTTACAGATTCAAGAACAGCAGAAACTACTATTATAGTGAAAAGAGTTGCCCTTATGCCTTTTTCCAACTTCAGAAAAAATTCTGCATGAGTTTTCTTCATAGCTTCTAAACTATTGCATAATTTTCTCAAATGCCAGTGATTTTAGCAATTTCACTCTTGTGCAGATCAGTAAGTTTACTCACATATTAAAATTTCTCTTCAGTGCTTAGGAAAGCTACAAAGAGTCAGCAAAAAACTGTCTACAAAGAACAGATTTGTGTTTCCTTTCCAAGCCACAAAATGTAGAAGTTTAGGAGCTGCTTCCCCACCTCCCCTTCCATTTTAATGAAACCTTAAACTTTGCGTAATTAGAAAAAGCTCTTTCCAGTTGTTGCCATAGGGATAGTGAACTCTTAAAGGAACAAGCAAAGCACAAATTTCTACTGTAACACTACTTTACATTTCTCAATCAATTTGTAATTGTTCAGCGTTAACATTACATGATTATAAGTAGCATTTGATAAACGTGTTTACAATATTAGTTTGTTTCAAAACCTAAGATTTCTCACTGTCTCTGTATTACAAAGCCCATCCCAGGCTGATACTTGAAAGTTGAAATTGGGCAGAAGGCATTCCAAACACTAATTACCAAATGAAATCAATGAAACTGTTTTACAGCCACATGTGAGATTAGATATTTATCAACTTAAAGAGATTAAAAAATATGGAATACTGTAGCATTTAAAAAAAAAATACTATAAATACACCATTAGTCAAATATGACTGAAGGAAGCCCATCTCAGATGAATGAATGCTACCTGAATACAAAGTTTTAAATTATTCATCACTGTGTATCAAATGTAGCAACACGCAGAATTACAAATTTTAAAAGCAAAGCATAAAAAAAATTAAATATTTAACTATTCCATGTAAGGGAGAATGCTTGCCTATTCTCCACATTTATAGCATGACACTGAGAATTGAAGTAAACTGACACCTAAAACAACAGAACCACTAGATCAGAAAAAAACCAAAGAATCTAATTGCCTGGGTGCAGGAAATGTGGTAAGTAATAGGAGAGACCAAGTTTCTGGACAAAGGATCAAAACATTTTGATGCTTTCTCTCCCAAGGGGACCCATAGCTATATTCTTCAGAAATCCCATATTCTCTCCTGAAATCTTAAACCTCTTTCATCAGAGCTTTAAGCTTATTCTGTCTACTCCTGAATTGTAAATTTCATTTGTTGTAAGAATTCCTGTTGTCCTCATCTTCAAAGATAAAAATTGCTGTTAGTATTTCATCATCTGCAATTAAATTGATGAGGCTAAAGATGAAACCAACCACCTCAATGTTACACATATTCCAAGTAGACAGCACAAACAGAGGCTGCCTTGATTTTACAGTTCTTCCATTTTATAATGATCCGTAGTAGTTCAAATAATTTTTTTATGTAAGGAATAATAATTTTTATACAGAATTGACAGACATATGTTGTATATATTATGTATTTTGACAACACATAAGTATCAGAACAAACCCCATAGTTCTCCTTTTCTCCATTCCACAATCAAAATAAACTGTACTGATGAAAGCTGCAACTGTGTGAGGAATATTTTGCCAGCACAGTATAACTGTACCAGCAAAACACCTAGAATACACAGATTAAGCCATAGGCTATAGTTTCACAACAGTTTTTCCACTGCAGTACCAGATTAAGCAGTCCTCATACCTCAGCTGTGCTGGCACAACTGTTTGTGCAGCTGAGCAGTGAGGCCGGTCAGGGAATCGATCCAGGTTAAAAATAATATTTTTCTGATGGTAAATTCCACAATCTGCTTTGCTGCATAGCCACCTGGAACATTAACCAGTTATACTAGTGCAACTGAGGAGCAAGCAGGAATAAGAAGCTAAGGTCGGTCAGGGCAGCTCATGCCAGTGCTGACATGGAAAGAAATGCTCATGAAACTACATCCTTGGTCTTTAAGTGCTTTGCATTCCCTGATTAAGTGCATTATCCAAGTAGTGCAGAATAAGAGAGAAGGATACTACGTCACAAATGTGTAAAAAACAAGAAGCACAGGACAGCTTCCACCCACTTTTCAGGAAATACTATGCAAGGGCTGTAAGAAATTCTCTTAGAAGCTATTTTTTTTAAAAAATAGAAGTCAAACTGCCCCACTTCCCCTCCCTCCCCCATCAGCATTCCCTGTTTGTGTGAAACAAGCCTATTCCCTCATTTACTGTTTCTTTCACTAGTTTGCACACAAAACCTGGTATTGGATCTCTGTCCTTCAGGCACACAGGCAAGATGCTACTGCATTTGTTCTCTTAAATTCTGGGCAATGGAAAATGAGGGGAAAATAAACTGTAAGCTGTGACAGTAATATCTGTTTACAGCACTTTTACATTTTCTGTGATAAGATAAAATAACAAGATGGCTAAAAAAAATACAACTCATGTCACAATACTAGCTACCCTGTTTACGTAAGGGCTACACCCTACCTCCTTGATAAGATTTTAACCCTCAGCAGCAACAGGACAAGACTTTCTGTTAATGATCTGCTTTACTCCTCATGTTTTTCAGTCCAAAGGAACTATTGGATAAAGATGTCTACAAGGCCACAAAAAAGTATGAATCCTTGCTGGTTGCCCTCTATTGATATAAATGCTTCCTACTCTTGGCTACCGGCATACAAACTGATCAAGTTTATCACTATGTGGGTAAGGCTTCCAGACAGAAGCTGGTTTCTATCATATTAGCATGGCATGCAAGACACAGGGAGCACACACCTTTGTCTCAATCATGTTCAAAAAGCAGCATCCCCGGCACATATTCTTCTTCCATTTGGTTACAGCATGGTTTTTGCAAGGATTGTAATTAGTACCCAAAAGCAAGTATATGCTTTTACTTCTATTTAAAAGAAAAACCCACTAATTTTGGGAACTATTATTTAACTTTATATCTTATTCCCACATACATGATTCACACTTAGGCAAGTTTCTGCACACATCTCAGAAAAGTTAAAAAATCAAATGTATCCTTTCAAATGTTTAAACTGAAAATATATCAAACAGCTAAGTCCAACTTTTGTAGTTTCTTTCTATGAATTTGCTTCAAAGCTTTCATGAGGCATTTTAATGCTACCAACTTAGAGACAAAGGGAAAAAATGCCTTTTTTTCGCCCACTTGTTAACTTCAGATGTTTATCATAAGATTGAATTCAAAGTACAGTTTAGAATTTCAAGGGAGAAATACTGTAATTAAAGGATGAGTCTTATAACAATTATTCTGAATCAGTATTAATGCCAAGAATACACTGTACTTTTCCCAGCTATCACTGGGCAGAGGGCACTTCTCAGATGGAACATGAGCAACACTTCTTGTTACTATTTTGATCTTTTATTAAACTTCCAACAGATAATACAATATAACAAACCAGTAACAATAATACATGAAAATCTGTTAACTCAGGACTTTTTTTTCTTTTAAAAAAAAACAACTCAAGCAAGAATGAATTTAGTGTGAAACACCGATGCAGGCTTAATTCAGGTTAAGAGAGAGTTACCCTCTATCATGAATACAACTTAACCCATCATAGATGCTTATCCTCCCAGGACTTAAGGTTGTGCAATTCCAAATCCATATTCAGATAAAAATCCTAGCCAGAAGTGTGCACTTCTTCAGCAATTAAGAGAAACAAAATAATAATAAGCAGCATATTTGGCAGACCTAGACCGAATGATCTCAAACTACTGATCGTCCTCACTGTAACTCTGCAGGAGCCTATATTGTAAAGGAAACACCCCAGTGAAGTCCTGAGACAGCAGGCTGGTTTCTCATCTGGTCTGAATGCACCTCTTCAGAGGTTTCACTGCACTACTCAGTTATGGGCCAAACTCTGATAAACTCACAGTTAAACTAAACTGTAGTCTGTGGGAGCCCATAAGCACACAACTTTACTCAGGTACTTGCTCCAGCACCTTATCACAGTTGTGTAAAACCAGGTAAGAGTAATGAATTTTGATGTGCCCAAATACATCACCCAATACAAGCATTACCTGTTTACGCACAAAAAGTAAGACACACTACGTAAAAATCTATGTTTACTCTTATGTGAGTCTTACCAATCATTATGGTAAGACCTAATGCACCTAAATTAATCTACTTCTCAGAAGATCCTACAACAGGCAGTTGAACAAACACCACCACTTTGCTGTCACTCGGAGGGGTTCCTTTCTAAATACTACTGCAGACCTCTTTTGGTAAGTGTTCTCGAGTTCAGTGTTCTGCACCACAACAAATTTCGCAGACAGAGTTCTGAGAGTTCTGTCCTTTAACAGGACATCGTTCACGAAAACCTAGCAAGTTATTTTAAGTGAACTTTCTTCATCTGTTTATCATACACCTGTCCTCATTTTTCTGTCCCCTCACACCTCCAGTTCACCCCAGTTCAACAGGTTGCTGCTGCCACCTACCGGAAGAGGTCTGACTCTCCCTTCTCCATGGTAACTTTCCTCTGTGTCTTCTGCTCACTGGACACTTCAAAGAGGCAAGTCCGTTTGCTAGTACACCAGAAAGTTATTTTTTTGGTTGATGAGGGAGCTGTCTAGAAAATGGACCTTCTAGAAGTGCCAATACGAGCCCACATGTAGGGGAAGAGTACAGACTGGGGATATATTTCTCTTGTTAACAGGAGGGGATTGTTAGATGTTGGCCATCTATTATTTCCAATTATAGGAACAAGCAGAATGACTGCTAACAGCCGAGCTAACAGAGCTAACAGCCAAACAGCATGTTGCTAGTTATAAATAAAGTGACCACTGCTACTGCTATCATCAACAAATATCTAGCCATACTAATATTGCTTACAGAAACCATAAAAGGTTGGTTTCTCAAGCCTACCACTTTCACATACACATTTAAAGACACTTGAGCCTTTAAAAATAAATGCTTAGCTCACTTTAGGTACCTTCTGTAATTCTTGGTCTTGTATCATTTTGTGATTAGACTATAGTCTAAAGGACTGAATTAATTTGAAGTAAAGATCATATATATTTCGTTCCAAGCTTTCAATGAATTTCCAAAGAGTTAAGATAAACTACTCCTTTGTTAGCAATTGGGCTAGTACTCATCAGTCTGGTAAGAGAACAGAAAGTAATCTCTGAACACCAATTCATCTTTCCACTAATCTCCTTAAAATTTCAATTAAGTCCCCTGAAGTTGCAATTGAAGTAAGGCAAAGAGACTAAAATCAAGTCAGCCCAAGTGCAAGATCTTCCATGAACACATACACGTAACAGTTCTACCCCAATGTGAAAAAAAACCCCAACCCAAACTGCTGTCCACATCATGAAGCAAGAACAAAGCACATCAAGTAATTGAGCTGTACAGGTATCTGCAATTCACAAAAATAACAGTTTCAAGCTTGGCAACAGACGCTCAACGGTGACACTTTTACACAGATCTGTATTTTACCACTCAGTTGTGAAAACCCTTCAGAATAACAAATTTTTAATTGGATAGTTTTACAATTGTAATTTTACAACAAATGTAGTTTTACACCAATTATAGTCATCATCAGCATGAAGCTGACTAGAAGTGTTTGCAATTCCAGTTCTAAAAGTAAGAAACAGTCATCAAAAAAAGAGACTGCCATGACCACATAAAAATGAGCTTTGCTTTTCTGAAAGGCTTCAAAAAAGAAGAAGAAAGGAATTCTTATCGGTATAATTTCTTTTTCACTTTATTTCATTCAAAGCAAGCAGCAGTTATACCCTTTAATGGAGCAGATTAAGCATTAGAGACTAAGTTTAGAGAAATTCTAAGGTTTATGGAAAGACATCAGGCTCCACAGAGCCTCTGCCTGACAGCATGGAAGGCAAGAGTAAAACTAAAACCAGTCTAGAAGATTAAGACTCTGAGCAGTTATAAACTCAGCACAGACTTTCAGTTTCACATTTGGCAGTAATGCTTTTCTATGCATTCTGACAGTTTTATCTATACGAAGGACTTGGAAGGGAAGGAACTTGTCTTAGTCTTGCAGCCCTGTCCTCATTTCTCTCCTGTTTTCCCCTTTAATTTCCACATCACCTACAGTCCACCCATTCCAAACATTAAAAAAAGGAAAAAAATAGAAGCATTCATAATTAACCTAGAAAACCCTGGGTTCTTGAGGGTTTTGGGTTGGGGTTTTGGTTGGTTTTTAAAAAAGATTGTCCCCCTAAATTTTTAACCTTTAATTTTTGTATGTACAGGCTGTGTTCTGCAGCCTTGAAGGAAAGAAGCTTCTGTTTTAAGAACATTGAAAATCTGACTTCAGGAGCTGGGGCTCAAAGAACACTAATGATCATGCAGCTCATTGAAAAACCACTGGAGTTGGCACAGTGGGGTTTTTTTTGCTACTTGTTCCTGTCATCTCTTCATGCACATCCTACCAGTAAACAAAAAATATATTCAGAAATCACAGAACAAATATATTCAGAAACCAACACTTCAATTACTCTGCATGCTTTTTTCTCCACTCTATCTGTTAAAGAGCAACCACAAGAAGAAATTTCACTTTCCAATCATAGAAATGCCACTTGCTACAATCAGCAAGACAAAACCAGCTACAGATGTAGTTTGAAACAGATGTGGTGCTGTAAGCTAAAGGTTAAAAACCAATACAGAAAGAGCAGAGTACAGATTCCCTTGTAGGACACTCAGGAAAACAAGGAAAGGTCCTGAGAAACAACCACTCATGAGAAAAAAACCTCACGCAGCAGACATTCAGTTTAAACTGCAGACTTTTGGAGGGGGACATATGAGTTAATAACACCTACTAGAAACAGTCTTTGACTACCCTCTATAGTATTCATTTACCTTATGTGTTACTGATATAAATCCTACCAAGTACTGTTTACAACTACAAGGTCCCCAATACACAAGTCCACGTGCCTACAACAATTTGGTGATCGAGTTCTTGGAAACCGCATCTGCTATTGAAAGATAATTTTAACTGGCTTCTCTGCTAAAACTCTTTATCTACTTCAAAACATAAGACACCAGCATGATTTTAAGACTCAAAGTTCAGTTTCTCCCCCTCCAATACCAGCAGTCTTCAACTTTTTAAATTTCATTCTCTCAGTCCAAGAAAGATGTGACTGAGCTGCAAAAAGATAACCACCTCAACAGCTACCTACACAAAGTTGGATAATGATTTAACATGTAAGGACAATAACAACAAAGTCCCCTTTTTTTGTCAAGGAAAGAAAAAAATAAATGTAAACAAACATGATCACAACCAAGAAAAGAGAAGTAAAAGTCTCAGAATAGACTATCAGAGAAGATCTGCCTACACACACAGTTGTACAGTCTGAGGTCCCTGACTCACTATTTGCTCAAATACTGATAAAAGCAAGTATCTGTTCCCCATGCATGACATTAAAGGTAAAAATAAACAATGTATATGAAATAACCAAATAATTTAATTATGCTACCAAGGCATTTAAGTGATTATATTGCAAATAGGTGAACACTATAATCATGGTCCTTTAACAGAGCAAAGATATTAGAATATCGCTATCCCTAACTACTGAAGAAAGATGGAAGAGATTAAAAAAACCTCTCCCTTACAAACATCTGTAATCACCAGGTTCTTTTAAATAAATAAATATTAATTAATTAAAATAAAAAAAAAGCTATGAAAAATTACCAATTCCTTTCCCTCATTTAAGCAGTGAAGAAAGAATCTTAAACCAGAACTGTCATGAGATCTGAATCTAACCATAAAAGAGATTAAATGAATCATTTAAGCCTTATCAAAAACTAGTTTGTTCAGAATATCCGGGCACAAAATTAGGTTCTCCAGCTTTTCAAAGAAAGTAGTCTCCTTCCCCTTTACACCTTTCACATACGGCACATTTCTTTCTGCTCAAGAACAGCTTCAATTAAGATGTTTCATTACAGACAATACCACTTTGAAACTCTCACACTACTTCAATCCAGAAAACAAACACTGGCAGTATATTAAAATGCTTCACACTTCAATTAAAGTATACCACACAAAATTATTACACGTCACAGTCTAAATCTTTATCAAACTGAAAAGTACAAGTCAGAGAAAATTATTTCTTTTTGAAATGTAAAAGGGTTTTTGAGATAGAAAATGACTGGCTAAAGCAATCAGTCAGAGGTTTCTCTTATTTCAATGAAGTAAAAGCAGATTTCTTCTAATGGGGGCACACTTTTTGGTTATTTTAAGGATTTGTGGAAAACTTCCATGCAAGAGTTTATTCAAGTAGGCCATTTTTTGAGAACAGCAGGCTTAAAGACATAATGTAATAACCAAATGTATGATTAAAATATACTTCTGCAGATCAAACAGAACTCATCTTCAGTTTTGTGCATTGTTGTACTTCCTTTTACCCATATTTTTCCTGAGAAAACGACTACAATTATTAAAGAAAAACGCCTGAATTTTCCTTGCTAGGCTTACAATCAAAATTAAACTCTCCTTTTTTCATTTTGCAACACTTTTGAGTTTTTTCAGTTACACTTGTAACTGACATAGTAGGGAAAGCCTCAAGGCAGTATCAAACCCAGCACTCCAGCTCTCCTCAGGCGTGACCAGAGACATCTTGCCCTGCAGCCCCCAAAACAGTAAAGTCTCTTATGGTTAACTCCCATTCCATAACCATTTGATCAGCTGAGAGGTGGGTAGGTGGAAGCAGGCTAATGAGGAAAGAAAATAAATCTATCCACTCCTTGAAAGTACACTGACCGTTTTCAAAACACTTCCACCTTGTGTAATAAATATGACTATCGCCTATCACTACCGATTGGTAAAAAGAGTAAAGTGCGTGACCATTATCAGGCACGTAGGTATTGATGAGAAAGTCCCATGTTCTATTTCCCCACAGGAATAGATGCAAGCAGAATCAATGGTCTGAAGCAACCGGACAGACAGGCATGCCATCAGATAACTAAGCAGCTAAGTACCATGAACTCCAACTTCCCTCCTGTTCCCTAATCATAAACTGAGGAACTATAGGGCAGCTTCTACTACCTTCTCATTTACCCTGAGTGACTCACCTTGAGAACCATCTCAGTTTATTTCATGAACTTTGAGATTTAATTTCCCAGCAATCTCTCCTGGTCAAGGAGCACAAAGGACTGTATCACACACACTTTTACTTCTGGGCTGCTTGAATATTTTCTTTTCCATTTTTCTCCTCTTTACAAAACTCAAACAATTTATTTGATAGGAGAGGTGTCATTGGTAAATACAACGTTTGGGTAAATACCTACTGAAAGACAGACTCTGGCAAAAAATAAATTCCTTTTGCATCTTAGTTCGGGACGTGACTTGTTTATTAATGTATCATTTACTGATAATGCTTCAATGACAGTAAGGCTGGGTATTTCAGCCACTCCTTAAAATGCAGTTCCAAAACAATTCAATACCGCCACTATGAGCCCTCCTGCTCCCAGGCATGCATTCCCCTTCTCCCTCCTGTGACCTAAGCCATTGCTGGCACTCATCTGATCCTGCAGGATGCCAAGCCAGTGGGGGTAGGGGCAGAAGTGGTGTTAATTTCCTGCTAGTTTAGCTTTTAGTTAGATGAATGCCAGTGTGAACACGGAAAGAAGCAGAGCCAATTTACACTGATTTACACATCATACCCCTTAATTTTTCCCGAGGGCAATCTTGGAGAAGGGGGAAAAACCCCAAAGTTGTACGCAACACTAAAAGAGACTTTTCTGATTTTACATTATCTTAGCAGTAGAACAAACATTTAGGAAGTTAAACACCTAGCCCAACCACACAAGGCTGTCTCTGGCAGCTGTTACAAACAAACTACAATGTGGGCCTATAGGGTAAGAGGAAGGAAGAGACATACAAATTCTACAGAAGAAACACAAAAAGGGTTAATAACAGTAAACCACTTCCTTGAGTTGTTAGCGGCTAACTGGAAACAACTGTGTTAAAAGACAGCACCAGAAGAGAGAGCAGGTGGAGACATTTCAGAAAGACTGGTAGGACACCACCAAGAAGGAAGCTACCACCAAGAGTTAGGGAAGACAGACCTTCAGTTATTTAAGACCATACCATGAAGAAAAGAATGGCCGCAGAAGTCCCCTATTTCATCTATCCTCTTCTCTAGAAGAGGAATTGAGGCCCTTGGATATGAAGGGTGCCCATATCATGAAGGGGCCTACAGCTGAGCTGCCACAGTTTTAGGCTAACAGAGCCTGCCTTCATATCTAAGTGCAGTTACCTTCACTTGTGACGTTACACTGGCAGAAGGACCTGCAGCACCAGAGGACTTATTTGAAAGAATAGCTGCCAGGGAAAAGGGGAATGAAAGGAAGAAGCATGGTCATGGAAACCAGGAGTTGTTTTCTCTTTCTTCTCTGTTAGTTTCCAAACTAACAGCTTCCCTACCTAGGAACCGATAACACATCATTTTAAGATTAGCCATTTCCCCCTGAGTTTCCCATGTTTCACTATGAACTTTCTTCAAAGAGACTAATGCTACTTGTTCTGCAGCCTTCTGTAAAGGAAAGAAAGATGCAATTACTGCACTTCCTGCTATGTGAGGGACTAATACCACCGACCCATTTTCTGCACTTTACTCCACACAGGATTCAGAGAGAGGAAAGCTGGGAAGAGCAGAAATGCCTCCAGTACTCAAGGCTTCTCAATATGTATTGTTTCCTGCTGTTATAACCTTTAAAAGATAGCCACCAATCCTTTTACAAATTAACCCATCTTTTACCTTTTCTACCTTAAACAATATCTCCTTACAAAGGTCCTGACACCACATACAGACTAATGAGACTACTAGATACTCAAAAGGAAAAAACTAAAAATAACCTGCTGTGAAAAAGGCAGATGAGGAAAGTAGCAGAGGGAAGCTGAGAAAGAATAGAAAAGATGCCTCATAGTGCAAGGTGAGTAAAGAGCTTTTAACACTGCAGGGTTCTCCACTTTGTCACACCACTTGGGAAGGAAAGAGACTCCCACAACAGCAGCAAGATTTACAGAAGACTAAAAACCACATTAAAAAAGTCCAGAACACTTGCAACTAAGATTCTGTCCCTATCTTATCCATATTCCGAGGCCCCTTCTTGCAAACTATGGGCCAGGGCTGGGGGGGTGGGGTGGGGGGGGCAGGAGGGCGAGGAGCAGAGGGAAAGTGCAGAAGTAAACCACTGTTTAAAAAGCTAGATATCAAGACTACACTATCATCTAGCAACAAAAACAGAAAGGGGTTCTCTCTGAAACTCACATACATGTATTATTAAACTATGAAGTCTAAAAAACCTTTTTAATTATAAAACCGCCAATATTTTGGACATATTAACACATGCCAAAAGTAAAAAATGTTAATGTTTAACTAATTACTAAAATGACAAATTTTGTTATGAGCTTGCCAATAATTCTAAAAATGAGTTAATTTCCCACCCCCTTTATTAAACACTTCATCTTTGCACTCAGATTTTGACCTTCCCCTGTGTTTTCTGAATATTACATCACCTTTTAGCCTTTAACTAAGAAATTAGCTGTACTTTATCTTTCTTTTTACAACTGGAGTTAAACACTGAAAATGTAAAAAGTACATCCAAGTAAGAATAATTGTAAAGCCTCAGTATTTATCTTCTAACCAGAGATACAGACAGATACCATGTATTTTCAGGAAACTAAACACAGCGCCAAGATTCCATTTTATTAAAACAAATATTAAACAAATCCATGGAGGAAAAGTAACTCTGCTAGTCTGGATAGCTCTTCACAACTTAGACATACTGATACATTTCTTGCATTTGCAACAAAGATAAGATGCCTGTTAATAGAAGTAGACCGACTTTTGAAAGATAAGATGAACAATGTCATACAGATAAAGTGGCAAAGGATTCATAACTATTATACTTAGCTTCATATTTCAGAAGGGTTCAACTTTTCACCCATTCCAATTGTCTAATGCTTGTCCTGCAAAAATACTAAGCCATGGGTTACAGGCAGGCATAATTGAAGAATGCAAATGTGGACTTTTCAGAGGAGCTGGCAAGAACAAAGGTATGAAGAAAACCTGTTGTGCTTTAATTTTGTGATAAAAGCACAATTTTTTTCCCCATAAATGAATAGCAAAGTAAGTATTATTCCTTCCAATTACAAAAAGTTTCACTCTCACAATAGGTTCAAAGGATGACAAAGCAGTGACAATAGATTCTTACGTTCAGAAGGCAAGCAAAGTGGAGCTGCTAGGCTTTTCCTAAATCAATTTAAAATCCTAGTCAATACAGGTACATCAGAAAACAAAACTACAAGAGCCAGAGAAGCTGTACTGCAACAGTAAAACGTGAAATGAGAAAGTGCTTTTGAAATCAGTGAATTTTGACAGTCTGAGCAGTCACTGTAGGCGTTCAGCAACATTCACTGACATGACAGTATAAGGTGATGACTTGCCTTTATCACAAACAGGCAGCAGCTTGAAGTCACACAGGCAAAGCCGAAATACTATTTAACTCTAAGACTCTTAAAGACTTCAAACCAGAAGACAACTGTTTTTTAATTAACAATATCCCATGCTAGTATAACTCTGGATATTTTGCTAGCTTAAGTATCTTTTTGAGCATGAACTATATTATGTTGAGTCAAGTTGCAGGTCTCAAGATCTCATTTGCGTTGGCAAGAATTTCCCCACTCATTGATGGGGAGTGGAAAAAACATTCCACAGAGCTGCCAATGGCTCTACACTGAAGAAACACAAGCTACAGTTTGGCCTGTTCATTTGGCCAGTTTCAACAGGAAGGAAGCCTGAAGCTCCATCAACTCTGCTAACACCATTAGGTGGTACTTCAACTTTAAGACGCTCTCTGTCACAGGGAATTTACTTGAAACTAAAATCCACAAGAAAAATTAAGCAAAACACACATAATAAACACAACCACAAAAAAATAAAGTAATGTCGAACTTCAGCACCCAGAAAAGGCTTAAACACCTGTGTTTTGTACAGCATTTTGTAAACAAACAGACATTTACATTAAGCTTTAGCTTGAAAAAGTTGTTAGTATCTGCCAGGCTAGAATGTGAACATGCAGGCCAGATTGGCAACTACTGTTATGTTCCAAAGTCCATAAAAAATGTGCAATTTAAAGAAAGAGAACACCTACATACTAATTTTAATTTACTCATCTTTAAATGAAGCTCCATACTCACTAATATGGATGAATAGTAGACTATAATTTAATAGACTCACCAGCTTCCTCTCATAACCATTAAAGGTTACAAAAGGCTCTGACTCTAGGCCAGCTCAAATAATACTCTTCTGTAGTACACAGGTGATAGAGGAGTATCTTTACAAGAGTTCTGTTTTGCTATCCTATTTTAACCACACCTTTTCTCAAGTGTTGACAAGTGCTGCACCTTTTTTCTAAATGATTCTCTCCATCTTTCTCTCTTTCCATAGTTTATTTACCTCATTGCAGTTACACTTATCTGTTAGCCACACTTTCACCGGTTTCAATGTGACCCGACTTTCCTACTCCATTGCAACACTGAACTACAACATTTAAAGATTAAACACCTTAGAAAAACCTAGCCATTCTTACTGATAAGGAGAAGACTAGTAGGATTCTTAGAGGCACCATCACCTAAAGCTCACTAATTAAAATATGCCTGTTGAAAGCATTTAAAACTCCTTGATTATCTCCAGATAACTGGAGAAAGATTACTGTTACCATCTTTCACCCAGGTAGGCTACTGGTGAAGATTTCACACAGTGCCAGAACACGGGTTCTGTGGTAAAGTTAGTTCAACTAGTTTCCATCCTACTTCTTGAAGGGCTAGCTTTTAATTTGCATCATTTTGGCGATTCAGTTGGTGACCCTGCAAACAGGTGCAGTGCCACAGATGGGCGGAGATGAATTCTTGAACTGGTCTTCCTGCTTGTCTATCGTAGCACCACTCTTAGGTCTACAGTTTCATGAGAGGTTTTCTCCTTCAACAATAACAGCTTAATAAACTCTTGATCTCTTCTTCTCCGTTTTTGCCATCCCTCAGTTTTGCAGAAAAACCTGTTTGTGAGATCATACTATAAACCACATCAGTGAACTACGGGGAAAGGATAGCAAATCCATACACTGTCACTGCTGTAGTGCAAAACATCCCCCTCAGTGTGAAGGTATAGGAAACTACTGAACTGGTCTAACAGTTCCTCATCATCAAGGGGTTAGTCTTGCTCCATGAGATAACCTAAGACAGTTAAATAGCAATCAGCTTTTTCTGGTTAGTTTTCTAACCCCCAGTACATAGACTGACCTGGCTCACAGACAGATGAGACAAGTACCAGAGACCAGCTGCTTGTGTCAGTGAAAGAAATCTTCCCTGTTCAATCAGAGTAAACTATCAGCCTGGCCACCGATGCTCACAAATACTTGCATTCTTCCATTTTTTGCTTTAAACTTCCTATACCGAAGCCATTTTGTAATATTACTCCAGGAATATTTCACTTAGAAATACTGACAGAAGAGTTACAGCATTTCTTTCACAGCAGCAAAGACGTATTTTGTATCAATAAACCAAAACTGCTACCCAAGTCAAGGCTGAAGCTATTCCAGAAAACTAACACCGTTTTGCATGTGTAACTGCAGCTACACTAGCAAGCTCTGCATGCATACAGCTACATTACGTAAGGATGACACTCTTTATGCATCCAAAACGATGCAGCCATGTTGGTACCATTCATAGCTTTGACGAGACCCACATCACCCGAAGACTGAAGATAACAGGTTATTATACTGATTTTTTTTCCCCTCTGCAGTATGTGTATGAAAGCATTACTGGGAGAAATGATATTTTCCTTTCAGCCTGGAAACCACAGGGGTTTTCAACCCTGTGCAGGGGAAAAAAGGAAACAAATAATGGGTATTTTTCTCTGAACCTTACTGCTTAACACATCACCTGCTAGAAACGAGAGGCTGGAGAGAACAGAAATTTCCACAATCCAAATGACAGTTCTCTCCCTCTGCTTACAATTTATTTTACTCTCCTTCATCAGATACTGTGGAAGAGGAATCCAAAAACTGTTGCACTTTAGGCCTGGGAAAGGAAGATCAAAATGTGCTTCTTGTAGAGGAACAGGAACTAATGCTTTAGCAACCCCTTTTACGCACACATTTGTGCTAAGTCCTAACTCAAATATACGAAGTAAGTTATGTTGCTTAAAAAATTTGCTAGTGGGCAATTTTCTCCTTGTATTCAACTCATTTTACAAAAAAATGTTCTCATTCTGATTGAAGTCCTGAGTGTAAGCATCATAGATGTGATCCACTGTCACAACCTTCAACAGAATTCCCAGCTTTGATACACCTACCTCTACTCTAAGCAGCTACTGATGAATACAAACTGGTGAGGGTCTAACTCAAGCAATTTCACAATTGTTGTATGAATTGTTCAGATAATATTAAAAGTCATGTAGAAACTGAAACAGCTAAACGAATTACAGCTATTAAAGACATTTTTAGTTAATTTAAGATTGGCACTATTTAAAATGACTGAAGAACTAAGAGATGTAATAGATGTAAAATAACTAATACTTTGCAAAATGTCTTTGTCTAATCCAACATATGCATCTTCATAAACAAACTTTATTATTCACGGGACCACAAACTCTTCTGGGACTGACTAATAAATATTTATACAGTGCCTTGCACAAAAGGGCCTAATCCAAGTCAAGCTCTCTGTCCAATACCAAAGCATAAATAAAATATAATAATCCGGTATCGGCAATTATTCCAGTATTCAGTTTAAAATACAGAGTTTGACATACACACAAAATCTTATCCCCATTTACCAAAGACAGGACTAGTATTTTAAAAAAGGGAACAAGACACCAAAAGTTTTAAACGAAGCAGCTTTATAAGCCAATGTGAAACACACTGCTTTGTACTTATCAACTTAAAATGCCTTTTTAAGCATAATTTTGCTGAGCCCCTGAGGATTCCCTGTTCCCAGGCTTAAACCCGTTAGATTATAGAAGGCTGTCTATGAAAGATAACCTACCATTCCCTTTCAAAAAACAAAGGTTTGTCCAACAAATCAAAAGTAGCAGTTTAAACTAGTTGAATGAATTGAAAGAAATCCAAGTACAGAACTCATGACACTTTTTTTTTCCCTCTCATTCTCTCAAGAAAGCCTAAATGGTGCAGGGGCAAATTTAGCAATTGATACTCTTAAGAGGAAACAGAATGGGAAACAAGTTACAAGTGCTGAACTGGTCTCTTAAGAAGGAACCGAAGTTTCCAAGAAGAAAGGTTAGAACAAGAAAGAATGCCAGAGATAAGCACAAACAAGACGGCACCAATGTTTCAATTGTAAAGTATAGATCATAAATTGCTTAGGCAAGGGAGAGTGAAGAAAGGATATGAATAAACAGATCTCCTCTTTTCCAGTGGACCTACAAATACGATAGAATATCATCAAAAAGGCGGTTGGAGAAGGTAAATTCCACCTGGGACAGATTTTTAGAGTCAAGAAAAAATAAACAAAAATATGAGTGCTGTAAATAAATGGAGAAGTACCATAAAAAGAGATATGTAGCACGGCACAGACACAGAAGGTGGAGACTTTTCTTAAGGGTTTAAACACAACATGAATTGACAAAGGATACAATTACATGCCACACTGTACGACTTTTTTTTTTTTTTAAGTGTGTGCTTTTTTTTTCCCTATGTAAGTGAAAGAGTTAATAATTTTTTCCACCTGGGGAAATCAGGCATAGGACTTGCATGGGAAAAGACTTTTCTACACTTCTAACCTTCAGTATAAAGTAGAAATTGATTTTACCCCACACCCCCAACAGCTTCAGGAAAACAGATGATTTATCTGTATGTACATATTAGTCATAGCTTCAGACACTGGACCAGTAACAAGTAGTAACGTCTAATGGGGTGGGGACATTCTGAAACTTACTGTATTTTTTTTTTCAGGTAGTTTATCCTGCTGAGAAAGACATTCTGAGAACATATTGATAAACAGATGGCTCAACAAATGAGATTTTATTTTTCTTAACACACATGCAATGCAATTTCCTTTCAAAAATGCATTCTAAAGCCCTATCTTTGACAGCCTCTAAGAATTTTTCTAAAAATTACTCCCTAAATATATTTATGATTGATCTTTCTACAAGTGAAAAAATATGAAAACACCTGGTAACAGCAAAGCATCTCCTTCAACCATAAAGATATGCTGCAGCAAATAAAATTAAAAGTTTGCTGTTAAGAGTATTTCACGTCTGTCAGTGATTTCTTACCCATTTCTACTGGCATTACCTACAGAATAGACATACCAGACAAATACTTATTTCAAGATTCAATGAACTCCATGAAATATTTAATCTCTAATATCTGAATTAATCTGTAATAATCTGTATAATCTGAAATCTTTAATAAATCTGTAATAAAAAGCAACTAATTTCAGGCTTATTAAAACAGTTTGATTCTACCATGGCTCATCTTCACAGATAAATCTATTAGACCTGGAAGTACATTAAATATACCATTGCACGCAACAGCCCAGAGGCATGACTGAATTACACTATTAGCATGAGACCAACATTGAAGTCACATTACCCAAAACCTCTGTAACTATATAGGATGTAACAATAAAATAATGCTTTTGACTAAGTATTTTGAGAATAACATGTATTTCCTATGCAGTTTAAGCAACTCCTCCCTTACCCGTGCACAGTCTTGCCCTGTGCTGCTACAGGCACTGTGCCAGTCTAGTGGTTAGGGCAATCACGGCCAATGAGACCCATACAAACATGTATGCAGGCACAGCAGAAGAGGCTCTGTATGCGTGGAAGCAACAAATATCACCCAAAATCTAACAGCCACCTCACCCTAAGAGTTTCTACCATTGTAGTCAAAAGCGTGCCACTGTTGTAACACAACCTTAGCAGCCCAGCATTCTGCTCAGCTACCTGATATCTCTCACCTTTTCTTTTTTTCCTCCCGCTTTTTCTCAGCCTTTTTTTTTTAGTTCTCATCTTCTTAAGAACCCATTGTGATTTTTTTTCAGTAAACCAAAACTGGCAGCTGCTGCTAACCTTCCTCTTAAAGGCACCGTCCCATAAATAGCAGAACATAACAAAGCCCCATTTCCCATAGATTTGCATTCTGTCTCAGCCTTGCCCCCGGGTTCCAAGTAGTCACATTCCACCTCTATCCCAGATGCCTATTATCTTACCCCTCCCTTCCAAGCACTAGCCACAATATACTTAACCTCTCAAGTCCTCTAACTACTGACTGAAGAAAAGAGTCCTGAGCTTCATATCTAGTTCTTACCCACAGACAACTGTTTGCTGGCCAACTGGCAGGCTAAATACAGGTAACTGCTAAATTTATGCAAAACTTTTCCCTAAAGAGATGGTCTTACTGAATGAAGTCATCAATTTTAACAAAGCTTGTTAAACATTATTAAAATGTAAAAGTCTTTGAGACTTTGCCCCTTGGCTAATTTCTTTGCTGAAACTAGCTGATAAACTCAAAATTTATCAAGATACAGGATTAAAGAAAACATAATTGCTCAAGATTTGTGGCTTTAGAAAGGCAAATTAAAGATGGTTTATACATTACACAAATACATAAAATGCAACAGTAAGTCTAGTTCTTTAAAAAAACCCAAACACATAAAATATGTGCATCTCATCCATGTGAGAAGAGCTGATTCTGAACTCCCAAATAGCAAAAATTTCTTCTCTAGCATGTCTAATTAACTAAGGTTTCTTAAAGAAACTGCATTTACGCATTCTATTTCTCCTTTTTATAAGTTTTGCATCCTCCAACCATTTTCAAGTGCATTTTAAAGGAGGTGTAAATTTCTACAAATTTTTGAAAACTGGCAGCTTTGTAGAAAAAAAGAAGCTCAAATTCATGCCTTCAATGAGAGGAAAAGCAGGTGGAACTCTGCCTTCTCCACTGGCAGCCCCTACAGACCAACCAGCCACTACGCACATAGCACTAGATTTGATTAATTCTGGAACAACATACTTATTATTCGAAGGTTTATCTAACTTAAGAAAACCATCAAAGTAGTAAGCATATATACTGTCTTTGTCCTATTTTTGGTAAATTCTAGCAAGCCTAACAATATCATGACTAATAAGTGCACAGTTTTGGTTGTTTGGGGTTTTTTTTATTTAGAAAAAAACCTCATATACGCAACCTCCAAAAATATATGGTTTCTTCCTACCACTGTGTGTTCTTAAGTTAACACTTTTCAAAACACTAGTTTTGAACCACAAGTTTTACATCCATTCTGAAACACCAATTTTTAAATAATGGAAAAATTAAATTCTGCTCATAGTACAGCCAGGATCTGAATGAGTTTTAAACAACTCATCATTAAAGACAGTGAAACTTGATCTTCATCTGTGCTTACAGTAAGAAAGAGCTATACATTTTCCATATTGCTACAAAAATTGATTACATATAGCATTTTTCTAAGAACATAATGCATATTTTAAACAAAAGAATCTTTTTTTTTTTTGTGAAATTCTGTGGCCAGACACTAATTTAAACAAAGTTTATTTAGCACATTACCATAAGTTATGCTCAAGTTCTTGCCACCAAAAAAAAAAATCTAACACATTCTAAAAATATTAACTATTTAACTGCACCTACGGCAACCAGAACATCCTGAGTGATGCTGTTCATTCAACAACAGACATGTTCCAAGGATATCAGGATACCATATACAAACAACACAGATCTTTCAACTTTAGTTATGTCAAGCTATTTCACTTGGTTTCACTAGAACCTGATTACAACCGATTAAGGAACACCAAAATCCAAAGGCAGCGTAACACAAAACTAGAAAGAACTCAGTAAAGATCTGTACACTGTTTGGAATACTTTCTTGCAGGGGAGCTGACCTTGCTGCTCAGTTCAATAAAAATAAGTTCCCAATTTTACTATGATAATGATAAAGGTCTACAAAAACTTTTGTCAGGGAGAGCATTAATATTATGGCTATGATTTCTTGGTAAGTGTTCTCAGGAGAGGGTGAAACTGAAACAACTATTATACTGGAACCTCTGACTACAATTAAGAGTTTATAAAAATATTATCCAATTGTGAATTTGACAGCTTTCTTGCTCTCACAGTTGCATTTATATATGTGGAATCCACTACAGATCAGTTTGCTAAGCAGCGTTCAAGATATTTTAGAACATCCACCAGCATTTCTCCTGTTTGAAATAGAAAGTGTATGCTTTTCCAGTTGAGATAACCTACTGTGCAATTAAAGAGAAAAAAAAACCAACTTGAATCACTGTATACATTAGTGGGAAAAAAAGTTAACTTTCATTTCAATCATTTAAATATTTGAGTTTTGAGTATAGCTTTAAAAAAATCCAGTTCTGAATCACTGGAATTTTTGTTCTATTTCCTGTAAAAGCACCAACAGCAACATCATTTAGCATTCCGCTTGCAGCAGTTCAGAAAAGATCAGCCTGATCCCTCAGTCCTAACTTTACAGTCATTTCATAAACTTGAGGTCACATCTGACGAATTTATTTCTTCCAGTTTTTCCAACCATGGAGATCATGATAAGGAGGTAGCACTTGCAATAGGATGAAGAACAATCTAGTTTTATGTTTCAAAGTACCCTCTCACAAAGAAATAGTTTGCCAAAAGTTCTTTAAGCTCCCTACCAAAAAAAAAAAAGTTTGCTGAGAATAATCTCTTCAACAGATGACAGGTTTAATTCTACAAGGCTTGAAAAGCATACCAGTTATCTATAAAGCCAAAGATCATGACAAAACAACGCAGGGCCTCAGCCTTCAAAACAATGCCATGGTAAGAAAAAACACTATCTTCTTCCATTCTGTCACTGTTGGAAAAGAGAAGTTTCTATCAGGACAGTGTCTTCGGAAGAATGCCCATTTTCAATAATTCTATTTTTATATCAGGAAACTTAAAGGAAGAGAAGAGAACCCTTTGACTTCTCTTGACGTTGAGAAGGAAAATGGTTTACGTTTCACAAAGTCTTTGAAAGCTGGTGTAAGCAAGGGTAGCGTAGCATAGCATAGCAAGAAGATGGCACTGCCCCCACATGTAATGACAGGGATGATGCTTTATCAAACATCTCTCAGAAACAAAATTGGGGTGACCCAAACTGAGTATGTCCTCCAACAGCCTTCCTCCTCTCTACCCCTTTGCAGGCTCTCCTGTGAAGCAAAACGGGAAAAACCATCCAGGTCTTCTCAGTTTTTAAAAGGAATCAAGAGTCAGCTCAGTGTCCATTCTGCTGCAGCACAAGCCAAGGTACTACCTACAGACGAGCATCCGTAAGTTTAACATATGGATAACAGCCATAAGTGACTGAAACTTTCATTTAAATTGGAGGGCAGAACTTAGCGAAGCTGATGACATGTCTCTCCTAATTTGTCAGTGGAACTTCCCTCTTGCCAAAAGCAGATATCAGAATTCTGAGGTTTGACGAAACCCAATTACAAAAATACACATAAAGAACAAATAATTGAAATATGTATATGAAATGCAAATGCCTGAGTACCTGGTAAATCATTAGCTAAACTGAAAATTATTCCTGATTTCAGCAGATTGTGGCCAATGATTAATATAGTGCTATTGCTATAGAGTCACTAGCCCTCCTTACTGTAGTGCACGTGTAGTACCATTTTGGTGGCTAAAGTTATGATACAAAACAACTTGAACAGTCTAAGAATTACTCTGTTTTTAACATTTGTCTTTTAAACATCTCCGTAAGTCAGAGTACTGAAAATTATATGCAACGCCATTTTCAACGTTCTACAGCTGAGCTTCAGAAACAGCTTTATTCAGTCAATATCAAATACCCTAAAATTACGATGATTAGAAAACCACAGCTGAAACCCACTCCTTGCTAAGAAGTACTCCTTCGGGATTCCTTTTTAAAGTATGTACTTACTATCATTAATATAAAACACCTACAGGTCTCAGGCCAAACCAGGCTCTGCTGAGCTACCAGGTAAAGTAGGAAGAACACAAGGTCCCTGCCCTGAAGCCTCTCCTACATCTAACAGGACTGAGCATTCGGACTTTTAATACAAGCCTTTCAATGAATGAGACAAAGTACTACACACCTCTGCATAGCGTTCCCAGGTCTCTCGGAGGGACAAAACTCAAAAAAAGAAGACGAAAAAAAGGAAACTATGCATCTCCTCTCTTCGAAATCCCTCTTATCAGAACCATTTCAAGAATTTCTACTCAACAATTAAACTGCCTCGAATAATGGAAACTAACGTCCCAAATATTCTATATATGGAATCGAGCCCAGCCAGCCCCCGCAAAGACACCCGGGCACCAAAAAAGAAAAATCGCACCTCTGACACCCTGTTAATTCATCCTCAAATGGCGGAGTCTCGCCCAGCGCACTCACACCTGTCACCTGCTGGGCGCCAGGCCAGCCCCCCTTCTCTCCCCTCCTTTCCCCCCGGCCCGGACAGCCCGCCGCAGGCTGCTTCCGCTCCTCCGCGGGCCGCCGCAGCCCCCCACCGCAGGGCAGGCCGGGGCCGCCGCCACGCACACCGCCCCGCGCCCCCGCCGGGTCCCTCCCCGCGCCGGGGGAACCAGCTTCCGCCACTGGCGAAGGGAAAATAAGTTTCCATCTCTCCGCCGGACGCCCCGCTGCGCGGCGGCTTCCCGCCCCTGCCCTCTCCTGCCCACCCCGGGATGAGCGGGGTGCCGGGGGCTGCTCCCTCCCGGCGCGCAGGCCTCCCCTCCCCTCGGCAGAGCCCGGGGTGGGGAGAGGAGCTGCGGCAGCGCCTCGGGCCCCCTGCCCTGCTCAGGCCTGCGGGGCGGCCCTCCGCGCCTCCCCCTGCAGCCCCCCGGGGATGGGACCAGCCCCGCCAGGAAACCAGCCCGGGGAGCCGCCACCAGGCCCGCCTCGGCGGGGTCAGCCTTACCCTGCTGCCGCCTCTCCTCCTCCTCCTCCTCCGCCTCCTCCTCCGCCGCCGCCTCCCCCACCACGGCAGCAGCCGCCGCCACTACCGCCGCCGCCACCAGCGCCGCCGCCGCCTCCGCCCGGCAGGGGGGACCCCGCCGACCCGACCCGCTCCGCAGCCTCCCGCCGCCGCCGTTCCGCTCCGGGGGGGGAGGAGGAGGAGGAGAAGGAAGGGAAAGGGGGGTTCCGTGCTGCCGCCGCGGGCGGGAGAAGCGGGGAGGCCGGGGGTGGGTGGGTTCAGTCGGCGAGTGGGTGCCCGCCGCGGCGCCGCCGCTCCCCTCCTCAGCTGGGACCGCTCCGGCCGCGCGCCGCTCCCGGCCCCCCCCTCCCCCCCGCTCGCTGCGGCTCCGAATCAAAATAGTGTCACAATATGGCGGCGGCGGCCCAGCATCGCGAGACCCGGCCCCGGGTGGTAACGGGAGGCGGCGCGCGCCAATGGGCCGCCGGGGGAGGGGGGCCGGGGCGGGGGCCTCCGCCGGCACCGCCCACGGGGTGGGGCGTGGACAGGGGTGGGGGGGCTACGGGGGTGGGGGGCGCTGCGGCGAGCGCGCGAGCGGGCTGCCAGCGCCTGCCCGGTGCGTGGGAGTCCCGCGCCGCCCCCCACCCCCGCGGAGCGCGCGGGGTAACGGCCGGCGCCTCAGGCCATGGCGGACCCCCGCCTCCCCTGCCCTGCCCGCCGGGCACCCCCGGCCCCCGCGGCCCCTTCTCTTCCCTCGCCCCGGCGGCAGGGGGTGGGTAGGTGGGCCGCCCGCCCGCCTGCCTGGGAAAGGGGAGGCCGGCGGGAAACGCAGCGGGGTGTGAGGGAGCTGAGGGAGGAGGGAGGGAGGTCAGCTATCGCAGAGGGTAGCATCAGCAAGGGGAAAGAGAAACTAGGAAAAGCAGGATTAATTAAAAAAAAACCACCCCTATATCCGAAACAGTTGTTCTGAGAGGCGATTGCCAGGCACTTTCTGTAAGAAATGGTGGTGCTCTCCCTAGCTTTCTTCATGCTTTACACAGAGTACGTGATTTCCATCATCCCTCTGAGGTACGGCTCGGCCTAATTTGCTTTCCAAGCTGCCGGCAGGCGGGCGGGGGCCCGTACGCTGGCCGGTGAAGCAGCCACCGGCACCTGCAGAAGGCACCCCCGACCCAGCCTGCAGGGCCAGCGGGGCCGTCATCTGTAGGAGGGGAGCCTTGCCAGCCGGGCGGGACTCACCGTGGGTCCTAACGTGCAGACTTGAAAATAGGGATCCGATTCCTCCTACGATACACAGGCATCCTTGATTTTAGTGGGGTGTTCAAGTCGGTCTTTGCATTTCCATAATTCAGGAAGTTTCATCTTAAACGAAAAGACAGCTTTTTAGATGAGTAAAATCACCTGGTAAATCAATTGGTTTGGGGAGTGTGATACTCTTTCGCACTTTTCCTGTATTTCCTTTCTTCCTGCATCTCTTGGATTCTTCCTCCCTACAGTGAGCAGGTGCTGTCTAACAACGGACAGTCTCTCCATCCAGTAATTGCTCCACTGTAATTGTTCAGGTACATTAATCAAACCGTTCTCTTTTGCGACCCGTGCTGTAGACAATTCATGATGTGCTCAGTCGTCCGCTCAAGCACAATGCTGTTCGACTCCTCCAGCACAACTGTTTCAAACTTTGCTAAGCCATACGTGACCTTTCAGACAGACAGGATAGTATACTTACATGAATACATTTTGTGCACTAGAAACTGAGTTTATTTTGCTAAGTTTAATACCAAGTTAAATATTTGACCCTTTTGCCTACAGTTGCTAAAACAGGGATTTGCCACAGGAAAGTGAAAGACCATCTCCGGCGGCTCCATCAGCAGTATTTACTGCAGTGCTTAAGTGCTGGGATCATGTGAGGGAGCTGCACGATCCTTTCCCCCCTCTCCCAGACTCTCCACGCTGCCTCTATGTCTATGTCTGTCCGTTGTCAAAGTTACTCATCTCTCCCCTATAGCAGCCAATTTGGAATAATTTTTTAACACCTGCCCGAAATCGAAGAGCGATGTATTTAGGAAAATAGTTCTGTGTACTGAGGTCCAGAAAAGAACTATGTATCTGTAACAAGAACTAGGAGGATCTATCTAATGTTAAAATCTGGGTGTACGTCTTACCGCAGTGCAAATCAAGGCTTCAGTCACCAGCGGGGCACCCGGCGGTCTGGTCGAGTCAGAGCCTTGCCCCTTTCCCTGTGATTTAGATATTACCCATTATTTTGGCCATACAAGGTATGAGTTCGTGTTTTAAAACCTTCATCAGACTGTTTATATTCTTCACTGCTAGAAAGTGAAATTATAAATAGGAATGGGGGATTATTCTAAACATATTGTACAGGAAAATCATTTCTGCAAAGGGCAGTCGATTTTGTCAGCTTGGTACTGACGTTTCTGATGCTGAAATTTCCTGAGAATGCTTTTTAGAAAAGATAAGAGATCAAGTCCAGTTAAAACCAATCCACAACAGCTGGCATAATTATTTCTGAAATTGAGTTTAAAATCAATTTTCCGCAGGGGAAAACAGTGTCATCGGCAGCTTTAAAAACACCACTTTTCCATAAAACATTCACCTGGCAATTTCTTTTTTATTTTTCTAGACAGAAGGTCTGTCAGTCTTCAGGTTGGCAAAAACAGAGGTAGCATTCACTGGCCAAAGGACAGTCCTTGGGAGCTCCCAGTCTGAGCTTACACCCATAGCTTTTCCTATAAAAACAATTAGAATTTAGATTAATAACGTGACAAGGAAATACAGAAATTCACCTTATTTCACGAGCTTCATGCATTGTACTTTTCCTGTTCTTTCTCAAAGTTACCAGCTGTGTGCCATAGTACAATAATTTCAGCAGCCAGATGTAAAGAGGTGGACAATGCTGGATTTGGAAGTAAATTCCACTGCAGAGCCTCAGCATAAAGCCAAAGCTGTGATCAGTACACAACATGGCTTTGCTCAAGTGAAGGTTCTCAGCACTTGTGTCCCCCACACCGCTATGAGTGCTTATACTATGTAATAGCTTTAAAAAAACCCTTTTTGTTTCCAGTATAGTAGTCCAGCTATTCATGTTTATTTGGAGGAGCGTGTTGGAAACTGTAGTGTCAATATTCTAGTTTACTATCTTTTCCTTCTGTTTTAAATGCCAGCGTAACTCCAAGTCTGGTTTAAAAAACAAACCGAACCCAAAACACTCTTCTTTAATCAGAAACATCAGCTCTGGGAGCTCAGAATTTATGAACAATCCTAAAATAACAAACAAGTATAATCATTCAAGTAGAAGAAAATATATTGGTAACAAAATGAGTTTCAGGTCAAATTCTTCAAAGACTATAGTGAACTCGGGTTGCTTAGCTTGCACATGAGTGCAGTTACGAAAAGCTGTTGTGCCCTGATGTTTTTCTTTTCAATCCACAGAACACAAACAGCTCCGCTATCAGTGTTGAGACTCCCCTGGTTTTCCAGGTTGTTCCCTTCCTTTCTTCAAGATAGCACCAGCTTTTTTACTTCCTAACAGCTCGTCTATTTAGGAGCAGAGAGCAAACATGACATTTGAGATAAGGATATGAATAAGAGGTGCCTTAGTGGTTCATGAGTTCTAGCAGCCTTGCAAGATTTGGATAAGGCCTTTCCATAACAGAAATCCATTGAGAGAGACAGCCCACCCTGGCATTTAAATTTTAAAAGCATAGTGAGCTGTGTTACAGTGGAGCATTATTGTAGGCTATGTATTGATCTTATATCCTGAAATAATACGTCTTTGGAGAATTGGTAAGACTTTTTTTTTTTTCCTTTTCAATAACCTATTAAAAAACCTATTCATTTATATTGATCATGAGTGTCTTAGAAGAACGTTTACACTTAAAGGAAAATATCTTAGTCTAGCCAAAGCAATTCTGAAGTTTTTTAAATAATTGTTTTAAAACTGGGAAAGACTGCCATATTAAATCAATTTTTTGACTAAGTTGGAAAAAGTGCGTCCTTGATAGCATCAACAATTTACAGATCTTTCAGTGCTCTGAATAAGAGAATTAAAAATGTATGAATATATGTTCACATGACATACATGAGTCCATACCTACTAGGGAGACAAATTTAATCTTATTTAATGCTACCATATGTCTCTTTTATGAAATTATTTTTTGATAATTCGTGACATAAAATATAGAAAGCCAAGACCATCTGAGGCTCCAAGATACTTCAGAAAAAATACTGGTTCTGTTTCTTCCCAAATCTACTCTTTCCTATGCTTTGTGGAAAATTCAGTAGAAAGTAATGATAAAAAAAACTCCGCTTTTCTTAAGATTTATATAATATTGTTATATAGTCACTGCGTGTCTTTAGGGTCTTCAGCAAAACACCTAGTCTCTTGCTAAGGTCCGTCTTTCTTCAGGGTACCTTTCAACCACTTCCTTAAACTTTATGCTGTGTTGAAACCTGAGGCAAAGAATGGGCTTAAGTGTTTTTCTGCACAGGTATAACTTGCTGATTTGAGACAGGAAACATACCTTGAAGTCCAAACAAATGACTTTCCTGTTCCAGATGCAAATCAGGCATGACTGTTTTCATAGTAAAAACCCTTGCAGAACGTCTTACAGCTCTTTGATTTTCCAGCTACTGATTTTAACTTCTTCTCTCTCATTGACTGCAGCCAAACCCCCTTCCTTTACACACTTTGTAAATGTGAGAGTGAGAGTGCAAACTGCAATATACTTAATCTTATTATATATGTTAACACACAAGGTACAGTAATTATATTGTGTTTAAATTCCCCCAAATGTGGAGGATGTTACTGGTAGGTGGCTAGCATATTTTAAAAAATAACCCAAAGTACCCTCTAAACCTAAATGGTTCATGGTATTAGATTTCTCCATCATCTTCTGGCCTTCTGCCCCACTGCTGTAATTACCTTAACTCCTCACTTAATAATAAAACTCTCTGAATAAATCCTGTGCCTGCTATTAAGTAAAATTAGAGCTTAGTACAGATTCTCTGCATTTTTTCTTCTCATCATCTGTGGTGCTTGACAGCTTGCATGGTACAAATGAAACACATAAAGCCTTTAAACCATCCCATATTAAAAAAAAAAAGTAACTCAGAGCTTTCTAATGCTGATATGTACTAGAAACAGTAAATTTTGATGAAAAGCGATACCAGATTCTTTATTTCTGTAGAAAACTTACTGGTGTAACCAAACAGAATTAATCCTGTAAGCTTATGTAAGCACTCTACTGGTTTGTTTCCTCCTGGATCTCATGCAAGCCCTTGTTGGAGAAGGCGGTTCAGATTCCAGGTCCACTCTGTCCGAGGTCTGTCTGAGATTGCCAGCAGGAACGGAAATTGCAGCAATACATTTCACTATGTGAGCAGCTACTCTCTAGCTACTGTGTCAAAATCACCAAGTTCCTGTTCCACCTGTGTGACTTTCAAGTTCCAAGTTGAGCTATGTTGCAGTCATCATTTCTCAAGGTTTTACCTTTTCTGTGGGAAAAGATCACTTGCATATGCCCACAGTTAAAAATGTTTCAGTATCACAGAATCAAATATTAAGAAATCCTGAACTTCTAGCCCATCAGCTCACTAGAAGTAAGAAAGATCATCTCGTCTCTAAGCTAAAATGCTCAATACAACTAGGAAAACCGATACAGAAAATATGGTGGTCATTCATGAAAACAACCAGCTAGTATCTCAGCTGTTTTCAGCTACTACAATATTACGCAGAGGTAGAAGAGCAAATTGTGGGAAGTTTGTTAGGAGTTGCATAATGAACATATGTATTGTTGGTACTTTTTTCTTCTCAAGATCTTCTGTTAAATAACAAAATAGCTTAAGTCTGTTCTTCCATCAGGAGGGCACCCATTCTGCAAAATACACACAATCCTCCAGAATATAACCCACAGAAACTATAACCCCAGCTAAGCCAAACACAAATTTGCGCTTAAATTTAGGCATAGGAAAGTTCTATATCAGCTTTACTCACACGCTTAAAATTAAGAATATGTTCTAACACTTTGCTGGATTAGGGCCCATGTCAGCAAAATAAATTTATTGGGAAGAAGTAATAAAAACGTAGCTTGCAGTGAGGGACAGCAGAGCCATTCACAGCTACAGAAGCTTTAAAACACTAGCTGGTATTTATATATTTAAAGAAGAAATCAGGCGTTAAACAAAACATTTCTTTTAGATAGCTATCTAATTAGTCTGCTACAGAAGCACCTTTTCTTAATTTGATGAAAAACATTTTTTTGCATCCTTGCGTCCCCAAAAGCAAATTGATGTACGCATCAAGGAAAAAAACTGTTTTGCAAGCACAAGCTTCAAAAGCAATTTTCCCACTGTTTAGTAACAGCCTGGCTGTTCCAGAGATACCATTGCATTCCCTGGAGAAGAGGACAGACAGGAGGCCAAGCTTTTTAAACACTGAGCGTCTTGACACACACGCACCTGAATTTGCTCATTTGAGTGTACATACTTGTATATAATTGCATAGATGCAATAAATGTCAGCTGACTAATTCTCTTGTATGCATTGTGCACTGATGTGCATTTATTTTTAACGCTAAGAACCTCTCTAAATATTTGGTATTGTACATCTAGCATTTAAGAGAACTTACATCATTTGCAAAACCAGAATGGATACAATTCTACTAGACAGTGTCTATATTAATTTTATTCTTTCCAGCAGAAACTTTCTGTTGCTAACAACAGTGCGGCAAAGTATGAATTCTGGTGTAGATGTAGTTCCTTTGGCGTTTCAAGTGCAGTGCTATCTGGCCCTGTTCAGAACATCTCTGTATCAAGATGCCAGTGGTCACAGCAGCTTACTCTGCCCGAGCGCTTTGCCTCTTCCCAGTAGCAGCGGAGCTGTACCAATGGGCAGTCCTCTCACTAATAGCCTTACACAGAAAACGTGTCAAACTGTTTCACAATAACAGCATCATTTAGTCTTTTAGCGTTACATCACACCTGAATCACCAGGCAACGCACGTGCATTGTATTTTCTGCTTTTTCAAGAGGAAAATCTTTCATTCAAAAGACAAGACACAATCGTTTGTTTTTGAGTTAGCTTTTTCTCCCATCTTTAGTAGCCCTCTCCTTACAGCCAATTTTCCGAAGGGGATAAGGCCGCTGAGTATGCAGCCTGTAGGTCTTTGTGCTCATCCCTCACTCCCAGCCACAGCCTCTGAGCCCATGGGACAGTTCCAGACAGACACATTTGTAATTCTCAAGTTTTTCAGAAAATAAGTGTCTGGGGTGCAAAGAGAGACAGTACTGTCCCTGCAAAAGGGAAGAATAATGATGGGTCTTCCCTCATCCTTATGTCACATGAGAGATTCCACTGGAAACCCCAGCTTTGAGGCACAGAAAAAAGAGGTTTCATGACTCCACTTTACCAAATTCCTGATTTCACTGGGATCCTCGGTCCTCTTTTTATATCTTATTTGCACAGTCCACTGCTCAGTGAAGACCTGTTCAGGGTCCCAATGCCCTACAGTACAAACAAACATTAAACAGGAAATTTATTGACTGCATAAAACTTCTGAGATCACAGATGGGAAGAAAAATGGTTCCAAGAGAATGTTCTCTCTGGTAATCCTTATGGACACTTATGGAACTCTAATTAGCAGGGTTTGTCAAAAAAAATAAATCTGTTCTTCTTCCTGCTTTCAGAGGTTGCCTTTTCTTCAAAATTCACCCCTTTACTGCCACTTCTGAGGTCCCATTTTGATTTCTACAGTAATGGCAGTGATTCGTACAGATACCATTAATGAAGTTAAAGTTTTTAATCATTTTTAAAATTGCAGACTTCTAGTAAACCACTGTGCTACCTGTTCAGCTGGAAAAATAAGCACTGTGGAACCCATAGCACATACCAGTCACGTCCCACTTCCATCATATGCCTGTCATCTTCTGCCGACGGGCAGGACACCTGAGCACAAATTGAAATTGTGTTGTGCTGCACGTTTTGTGTCGAGACAGTGCTGCAAAGAAGCCTTAACGCTCACCTGCACATGGACCAGAAGTGTGGCAGAAAGGAAAGTTTGATTTATTGGCAATAGCAGCAAGGTTGGGGCTACGTCAAGCTGTCCAGCTAAGCAGGATGTGCTAACCTGTACGCAGAAACCAGCCCCATACACCAGGCTAAGACATGAGATGGCCAGAATGACAGTTCAGTATCACCAACAGTTAACTCAGTGCTGTGTTTTGAAACAGCTGTAGTAATGGAACCATAAAAACTCCCACCAGGTTGAGCTCTCCAGTTTGGGAGCTTTTTCCTAATGTACTACATATTTTAAAGCTTAATCATCAGCCCTTCTCCAAGCAAAACTCCTACCCATTCCAGTTAATCTTTGTCAGAGTCAGTCCTGGTACTGGGTAACAGGCTGCAGTTAAAGTGTAAATTAAAAACAAGTTTCTAATCATAGAAATTAAGTTCTGAAATAGTCTTGCTACAGTAATGGGGAGTGAAAACCAGTTTCAAAATGGAATAAAAATGTATTATTGCAGCTTCATTGAACTGTGTTCAATTGAACTTCATTTAGCTATGTTCAGTGAACCATAGAGGTCTCATCCCATTCAATTTCCTAGCTACCAAAATTCAATACCTGGTAGTCATCTGAAATTTGTACATGCATTGAACTGTTACCGATTGAAATAATTGTCACTGACTATTTATTTTAATGAGACCATCACCCTCAGAAAAACAGAATATTTAAACCACTGTTAGTAACTGGGTTTTTTTAATAATAAATCACTTGTCAGCTCACTTGTAAATACCTGATGCCCAACAGCATAAACAGACTTTGTTTTTAATTTAGAGAGTTTCAGTTTTATTTTTGGAGTGATATTTTTATCCAAAAATCTCGCTACAGTACTATGCAAAAATTTTTGTTCCAAATGGAGGTCTACAAAGGCAATGCATATATTAAATTACAAAAGCATCTCTACATTCCCAAGACAATAAATATTCAAGTAGTAAGCGTGTTTCAAGTATGATTAGTCTTCTTAGGAACTGGGGTTACAAATCAGTACTTTTACATCTAAACTGGCTTCTACCCATCAGTTTACATAGGAGAGAAAAAAACCCCAAATAACATACAACAAAGGATCCAGAAAAGAAAGTTAGGTTTTGGTTATTATTTCAATTATAGTTATCCTACCCTTGGAAAAAAAAAATATCATGATGAAAGAAAAAAAGATGTGGAAAACAATTAAGACATGATATTACGCTGCTGCAGCTGAGACTCATAAGGTACCTGTATAAAGAACAAATAACACAGCATGCTGCACGGCAGGAGGACAGAAGTGATTTTTAAAGTGTCTAAGTTAAGATGCGCTAAGTAACAGGTAAGAAATCATTAATTTAATCCCTCCAACTTTTAGTTTAAGAATGTATAAGCCATTCATTTTGAGTCACAATTCCACCTACTTCAATCTACAGCCTTTATTTCTCATACCTGTAGCATAAGTAAATTTGTCATTTGCAGCTTAGATAATGCAACTTCAAAAGAGGAATGACACGGACCGTGTGGCCGTGTAACTGGGCAATGTAACTGCAAGCGCTTGCTGTTTCTTTTAGAGGTATGATGAGTTGTACAGGAAAATTATATATATGTAGTCACCCTGAAGCAATGTAGCAATGAAAAAGCAGTACCTGCTATCATTTCAGACTGGAATCAAATAGAAACGTTGTTAAAGGGAGGGAAAAAAAAGTTGCAGCACATTGTGTAATTTTCTGCTGAAATGAAAGGACACACTGTCATAGGTGATGCAATAAAATAATAGTGTACAATATTAAAACACAGTGCATTGCAATAAAGGAGTTGGCTTGCAGATAGTACACCTACGTTTCTTGGAAAGTGTCTCATATTGCAGTTGTCTCACTAAAATGAAGTCTTTTGTGGATGTTTTGGGGCAAACATTCCCTTTTATTCATATTGATTTGTAACAATTCCTAGAAGTTGCTCTAACCATCTTAGAGAAACAGTAAAAAGTAGATAATTTTGAAACAGCAATAATTGGATACAACTTTTAATAGAAAATGTGTATATTACTTTAGGAAGTACTTCTAGCAGTATTGTGGTGGTACCACTTCTAGGCACTGAAATTAGGCTGAAAATAGCTATTGAAGTATAGGAGAGTTGCAGTATCCGTGTATCAGTTTATGTCGTCTTGAGATAATCCAGTGCCCTGCCTTTATATATGCAGATCGGATAATCAGAGTGTTCAAATGTACACTTAAAACATTTTGCTGAGCACAGCTCCAGTGTCGCCGTAATGTAGCTAGCAGAGATACTTTCTGTTCCGGTTACCTGGCCAAGCATTAAGTTAACACAGCTTTTAATCTTTGAATTTAAGGAAAAAATCAGTAGTTGATTTAATCAAAATCAGTTGAAAAAATCAGAACTTGTTTAACAAATCAGTTATGTATTTTAAGAGGCCTCATTACTGTGTTTTTGGTACAAATAATAAAGATTTTAAACTCCACGAAGTCTATGGTGCTGTGAGCATTAATTCCTGGTTTAGTACTAGCTAGGAGAACATTTCAAATGTAAACCTGAAGGCTTTTGGTCATTGACCTTGTGGAGCTGACTGGTGTAGATTGTCATGATGTCCTGTGTTTGTGGCATAACTCCAGGTAGTATTAGGCAAAACTGTTCAGAGCATCGTACCGGCAGCAATGCATACTGCGTCAAATCACCCTGTGCGAGCAGAAACTCTCCCATCTGGCTTATATGCAGAAGTGGAGGCAGGAACAGGAGGCTGCAGGAAGTACCAGGCAGCGGTTTGTGGTGCACAGCTACAACCCCAGCTGGCTCTGCAGCCCATCTCGAAATAGACCCCTTATTAATCAAGATAATTTTATGAGCAGAGTTCTCTCATGTCACTGCTTGACACACAGTACCTGGACCATGGTGACAACACATGCCTTAAAAATACCCTGCTTAAGAGTGCTTAATCAACACATACAGAAAACAGTACAGTGTGTCTTTTAATCACATTGCATAATACAGAGCAATTGCTTGCATGTGATCTAAACCAAGTATTGTTTATGTTGCTGCTCTGGCAAACTTAAAGGGTTGCATGTTGGGGGAACAGGTAATGTTGTTGTCTTATTTTGATGGGAAAGAGAATAAGAAGTGAGCAAGAGGCTCCTGCCAGGAGTAATGCCTGAAACACTGTTAATAAAGATTTTTGTTGAGCACTATAATTCCTAACATTTTAATTCTGTAGGAAGATGCTCACCTGTAAAATAGTTATTTCTTTTTGTGGTAAGAAAAAAATATAAATAATGTGCTGTCCACCTAACTCTGGAGACATTACAAATGTCTTAATTAAAAGGAAAGCACGTAAGACAGCATGGCAACAGAGTTGTAACAAACAAATGTACATGTAGAAAAACGTCTCCAGTACCAGAAAGGGCAGCAGAATTACCTGGGCAAAGGATGGGTCCTTCCCCCTAGTGCAGGCCAGGTTCCTTGGCACACATGCAGGAAACCCAGGCTGAATGGAGGCACACTGGGAGCGTGGAGTCACTGGCATGTGGCATGCATACAACACAAAACAACCTGAAGACACAGAAACCCCTCAACAGGAAAAACTGGGAAATAGGTCAAATGCATCACTGAATTATTTCAAACTACAAAACAGTTCCGTTATATGAACATTTTTTCTCTTTCATGATACTCTCTACGTAACATTTCTGCCTTGTATTAGATTAAATTCTAACCATTATTAGAATTCCTTTAGTTTCCAACATGCTTAAACCAAAAGAAATTAAAATTTCTACTGATGTTTACTGGTTCATTTCTACTAGTGTAATCTCCCTTAGCAAAGATATACAATCCTTAGATTTAAACTTATGAACAAGCAACTCTCCTTGTTATTTGTGCTTCTGTGTTTCCTTTTAAAACTCAAAACCTATGCCGTTTAATTGTGCAGGGCTTTTTTTTTTTTTTTTCTTCTTCACAACTTATTAAAAACATTTCTACACAAGGCCGGTTCTTGGTCATCATTCACATTAGTTTGTTTCAGTTCTTTTTTTTTGAAAGTGCCTGGCTGACACGTGTTCTCACCTTCATGAAATGATCCATTTTTAAAACAGGAAGAACTTCCGAGTAAACAATGTCATATTAGGCTTTATAAACAAGATTGAAGTCAGCAAGATACAGAAAGTAATCTTGCCCTACTCAGAACTGGCTTTCAGAGTTCGGTATGGCCTTAGATCTGTTTTATTGAAACCAGAGAAGAGCAACAGGGAAGGATTAGAAGTCAGAAAAATGCAACCTATGAGGAAAAGATTGAAAGGACTGGTGCTGTTTGATCAGGAGAAGAAAAGGCTGAAGGCAGATAAAATAACAATCTTCAAATACGGAACAGTTGCTTAAAAAAAAAAAGAAAAGGGTTTCAGTTGCTGTAAGGTTTCTGCCTAGACCTTAAGTGAACCTTTCTAAAGACTGAGTGCAACAAAAGCATTGGGGAATTCACACAGTTCCACCTTTGGAGATTTCTATGAGCAGGTTAGCATCTGTCAGGAATGCTGTAGGTATAGTTCATCCCACAGGGGATGGATTAAATTACTTCTTTAAATCTCTCCGCAGGCCTATTTCTATTATACACAATTCTGGTTATACAATAAAAATTTGTAATTAAGACGTAAACATTTTTGTTAGCTTATCACAGTTTTTTACTGTCGTGATAAACTTTATCAATGTAAAACACTACCATGTTAGATACATGCAAGAAAATGTTGTTCAATGTAAACAGAAAAAGATCTGCATTTTTAGAAAGTCTTACAGTTCACAAAAGGGCATACCTCTCTTCTTTACCTCTCCCCTCAGACTAACAGGTGACAAAGGAACAAGTCGTTTTATTCTTTAATGCTATTAGAATGGTATTAGAAATTCTCATCTCATGCATTATCAGTAAGAAGACTGGTCCACAAGTATTCCAGCTCCTGTATTCCAATTTATATACAAAGAACTGGAAAGGATCTCCTGGGTCATCAAACCCAGGTCCCTGTTATCAGAGTCAGCCCTGCAGCCTGTAATTTATCAAGCTTCAATTTGTTTGCAAAGGTCTGTCTTAAAACGCTGCTTCCATTATACTGACTGGGTGGCTGTTCCAGACCTCTGTCCTCTGATGTTTCAAAACTTCTTAAGTTTTCAACGTAAGTTTAGTTAGGACAGTTTATACTGCTTCACTCTTGCCAGCACTTCACAGTGCCACCATTGATGTTTACCTTAAATATCTCCTTTCTCTCCCCCATGACAACAATCCTGCCCTCTTTTTTTATTTTTAGGTTGGGGTTTTTTTGTCTCTTCTTTAGACATCTGTCATTTTCTCCTCTTCTTTCTCCTCTCTTCTTTAGCCACCTTTCACCCTTAGCCACCCTTCATTTTCTCCTACTAATTTTCATCTTTGCTATGTTAACTTTTATTTTCCTTGATGTGTTTCTTTGACATCTGGATGGACTGGATCCAATGCTTCCTTGTCAGCAAGAAGATCAGTTGGTAAAGATGTGTACCTCATCAGCATATCATAATCTACTCCTAAAGAATATGTTGTGGTTTATCTTATTTTTAATTCTTCCCCAATATTTTCAGTTCTATTTCCTTCAATATTTACAAGCCTTGCATAGGATTGAGATACGATCAATGGACCCAGCTGCTTATGTTATAGTCTATCTTCATCTTAATCATAGGCACAGTCTTTGTTATTTATGTCCTTTCCTTACTATCTGACCAAGTGTCAGCTATTTATTCAAAATCTTTACTTCTGGATTCCATTTCACATGCTATTTCTTTCAATATGTTGGTTATTTTAATGTATTATCTCTGTCCCGCCGTTCAAAAGAGCACATACAGGTCTTTCAACTTTGCTGCCATCTCAGGTGTGCTCATTTCCATTTCTTGGTGTTAAACACCCTTCTCCTGAAACTGTGTATTCCTCAGTAACTTAGAGGCAATACCATTTTTTACTTATAGCTTCATTTCTTTTACTTGTTTCCATGCTCTCTCTTTCCTCATATGTTGGTTATCAGCACTTATTTAAACCAGAGGACACCAGTCAATATTCTCATGAGCTACATTTTGCGTGGTAGCCCACACACTCACCAGAAAGGAGGCAGCTAGGATGTGGAGCCCTCCTTGACCAGAGAGGGTCCAAGTCATTTCTACATGCACGCTCTGCGCACCCACTCACTACAGGTCGATTCTCATGTAGGGCCTCCGGCATCCCATCTGTTAGCCCAAGTTACTCCACAGTTCAAATAAAAAAAAAACTTCCTGCGGCCAAAAGTGGAAGGAGGAAGAAAAAGCTTGTGTCTACAGCCCAGTGTCAGGGTTTTGGACGGATGTGACACCTGAGGTGTAGTTCCCAGGCTGTTAGTGCGTTTCACTCGGAGGTGGTTGTCCATACGCTGGCTGTCCATACCAGCTCTCCATGCATCAGCTGCAGGGAGGTGGGTGCTCCAACGTAAGACTGACAACAAAATCAGCCTGGGTGAATGGGAAATCCTGTGCCTCGTTCACATCTCAGTGCCTACGGATGGTGTGGGAGAGAGAAACCTGCCCCCAGATGGAGAAGCAGGTAAGGAAGCTGTCTGGGTGTTTTGCAAGTCGCATGGCTACGGTTAGGCACCTAAATTCCACTTTAAACCAAATGGAAGCACTTCAGTGCTTGCAAAGTTACTTCTTTATCAACAATTTGCTGATAAAACCTGAGTCCAACAAGAAATTAAAAAGAAGCTTTATGGCTGTGGACTACCTGACTTCACTAACCACTTTAAACTCCCTAACTTCTGCGGCTCGCCCGTCTGTAAAGGAGCGGTAACACCCTCGCAGCGTTTATGTAACTGCTACTCAATATTGCAGTAAGCTTCCTCCATCTGACATGTAAAACTTCCACCTGCTCAGTCACCCAAGTCCTGACTTGAACTAACGACTCTTGATACTACAGTGCTATATTTGCTCCCAGCAGGCTGATAACAAAGTGTACAGAGGAGCGCCTGATGCAATTTATGCTATAGCCCAAGAAAATAATTGTTTTACACTGTCTGTTATCACCTAGCAGCAGGATCAGTTTAAGTTTGTTGCTCTCTAGAGAAGGAGGAAACCACAAATACAGTGAGAAATCCATGTGCCATGGCGTTTTAAAATGTCAGAGAGCCACTACTGTATCATTAACTATAATTTTAAGCTTTGACAATGCTGTCAATGACCCTTGGTATTTTGTCATCGCTGCACTATTTGTAAAAATCTGTTTCTCTCCATTGGCTTCTTCTTTCATCTCTGTGGTTGGCAGCCTTGTTTTTTGTTTTTCTGCCTAATGGAAATTCTAGAACTACTGGTAGAAAGCGAAATGTTGCTATGAAAAACACATGATTCCACCCCCCTCCTCCCTTAAATACCTCTTTCTTCCTCTCTGTTTAAAAATGAACACTTCACGATGTGAATGAATACTCTTTCCACCCCTCACAATTTGTTCCAAAGGCAGCAGGAGCTTTTAAAAAGCTGTTTCTCTCTAAACTTACCAGTGAGATAATTCTAGGTCACTGTGAAAAGTTGGTTTCTGTCCACCCTCTTCTCTTTTGCACAGAGGCATTTTCACAAATCTCCTGTCATCAGGCAGTGCTGAGAGTAGAGCAACTGTGGAGTCTTTAAAGATAAAGTACAGGAGTAAACAAAACATTGTAGCATGCTTTAAAGATTTAATCCTGCTCTTCATTTGAGCGTTTCCTTTGCTTCATCCACACAAAATAAATGTATAAAAAAGTCCAGCAAGTACAAAATAACCCTCTGTATTCCACTAGCAGCTCATAAGCTTTCTGTTTAAGCAACTTTGTAAAGCTCTGGTTATCAGTGAAGCTCCCAAACTTCTAAATCTGGAAATTTTTGTTACTATCTTTATGCTCATTTACAGGCCTGCAATCTCCATTCCTCCCCCTGCCCTCCCCTTCCTTAACGCATGCCATGTTCCTGATGCTGTATGCAGAATCAGCTTTCTGGATGTTTCCTCACAAAATACAACACATCTCAGTTTATCGCCTGTAAATAGCTCCATCTGCTTCAAAAAAAATTGTGTCTAAAAAGAAACAAAGAGAGAAAGACCTCCATTCACCTCGCTACAAGGTGACCACTGGCAGTACTTGCTCCCTCTCTGTAATGCTCTGGGAAGTCAATTTAATGAACCAGCTGGGCATTCCTTTCCCGACATTGCCTGAGATAACAAGGCTTTATGGTCCCCTTCTTTTCCCAGTTGTCTGGTCACATTAGAACAGGGGATGAGAGTCCAAAGGATTTAAATGCAGCATCAGCAGGGCAGACATGCTCTAACATACATGAGAAAGATTTCCAGGGCTGTTGCTTTCATGAAGGAGACTTCTCACAGTCTTTCATTCCTGGTAGAGGTCAGTTTTAGCACTGTACTAGACGCATTCCTGGCCACAGACCATAAGATCCACAAGGAAAGCTGACCACGGCAGTGGTGTGCTGAATTCAGTGTAACCTTATGAAAACAAGGTCCTCAGGTGGCCAGGGATACCCACTCTGTGAATTCAGGGTAAGGTTAGGTGGAAGCAGCAGTGGAGATGCTCAGCTGCGCCAAGGGGCAGCTGTCCTGAGCAGGGGGCAGCAGAACTCGAGGGTGTACAGAAAACTAGAAATGCCTAGGGCTCCTCAGGTGCTAAAAAGCAAGGTGTGTTTTGCGGATGGCTCATTAATTTCCACTTCAGTGGTATTTTAGATTTTTCTTTTTGTATGCAGTACTGTTCCAAAGGAGTAGCAGTTTTACCTAGTCTGGGAAGTGCAGAAGAGAGGTGAGGTAGAAAGTGGTAGCATCACTCTGGCTTCTCCTGCCTTGCAGGTCATTCATTGCTGTGGACTCAGTGGGGATTTTAGCCAGAGGTCATGCCACAAGTGCTGCACTCCAGTCCCTAGTGGATACTCTAAACTCAGCTCTTCCAAAGAGGAATGTGATACTTCAGTTCTGACCCACAGCTAAATTAGTAACTAGCAACAAGCGCAGAAACCTCGCAGGTCATTTTAAGCCTGTCCTTGGGACTTTGGTGTAACCGTTGGCATAGAGGCATCAACGCGAACAGAACACATCGAGATGCCTCAGGGAGGGCAGACATCTCAGATACAGCACCTCTGCTTACTGCTGACTGCTTATAAGCTTCTGGGTGTCAGTGAAAGAAATCATCATCATTTGTAATGCCAATAAACCTCTCTGTCTGAGAGATTTCTTCTGCCTCTGAAATCCATCACAGTACTTGTATTCTGATGCTGACATTTGGTGGAAAACCTTCCCCTTTGCAAGAGAAACCTTCCTGAAACTGTAAGAAAAGCTAGCTCTAAACGATTTATTCAGCCCCTATGCTTATGTAGTAAAGCTTCTGTTCGTTATATTTTCTGCTCTTAATTTGACTGATCAAACACGAGTTTTTAAAATTGGGGGTGGCTGGGGTGGGTGTGAAAGCAAAGGGCTGAACCTCTTAATTCATCCAGTTCCTCACAAAAGGTGTTCACCACAGTGTAGCCAAACATCGCTATTATAAGCAGACAGCTCTACCTTTTCCAGGGTGCAAGTGATGAGGGACAGACACATATGCAAGGTGAGATCTGAAAATGTCCAAGAAAATTCAGAAGACAGAAGTTCAGGAAAAATGAGAAGGCACCGTGCAGAAAATGAGACAAACCCAACGTGCCTGAGTGCTGGATTTCATCTTCAGAGCTCCAATTCACATTATAAACTGTGAAACATATCTATATCCCACACTGAATGTGTGTGTCTAACCAAAGGCCGGAATGGGTATTTAAGAGAGAAAAAAAGCATCCAGCAGTGAGGAAAAAAAAGGGACTTAGGAATTAGAAAGAGTTTGCTTTTCATTTCTTGAGGCACAACGAAACTAAGTGGTTTGCATGAGCTACACCATCAATAGCTTAAAAAGATTAGGAGAAGGGCATTCTTTTTGTGCACATGACCTTTTCAGCAGCATGGCAAATAAAATAAATAAAGAGAATAGGCCAAATCCAGAGGTGGGTTTATATTTAAACACAAAGTTTACATTCAAGTTTCTAGGAGAAGAGTTGGAACAATGTGGAGTAAGCTTGGATCTTCTTGTTCCCTTAAGATCGAATTGCACAGTATTTTTAGACTTTAATACTGTACATGTTTTGACCCAAAATGTAGTTAGAGTCTTCTTTTGTCTTGGATCTATTCTGACTTATTAGCACTTGACATTCTATAAATTGGGGCTGGCATAGACTTTCACAGACATAAACCCAGAATTGGAGTGGGGCTGCTGGGTTGCCTTTTTTTTCTTTTCAGTAAACACAGATTTATAATGTGCCAAAACCTCTACAGATCCCTTCAATCAGAAGTCAAGGGGGAGGCTTTCAAAACATTCTAGGCTTTTTTATTTGAGCCACCTCGTAGCGTTTTTGTGCAGGCATTCCTTCCCAGCAAATAGCACAAGAGCTAGCATGCTGAACAAATAAATATACAAAGGTTACTGAACGTATAACCCTTTCCCTCCGAGCAACCTCCTTCTACCTTGCATGTTACACTGCAGGTTTAAATCGCAAGCATAATTTAATCCCCTCAAAACAAACCACACCAAACCAACCCTGTAACGATTCAGAAAAAAAGATTATTGAGTCATGGCAACTTTTTTCATGTGTGAGCTTACTGAAGACCAAAAACTTCCAAAAATTATTTCTGTTTGTTGGAACATTCATGTAGTCCTCACCTGAATGTTCAAGAGGGGCTCCTGTGCATTCTGACCCATCCACAAGGAAAAATGTGAAGATTGCTGATGAGAAACAACTAGTTCATCTTCTTGTGAGATTTTCTAATAACGATACCTAATCATACGTAACCATACCACACGGTTTCTAATAACCATACCTAGCCCTAACGGCATCTTGTTCAGTGCTCTGATTATATGTGTGGGGTGAAAATGACTTAATAAGGCAAATAGTCCTGTGCCCTAAGGTAAGGTTTTTTTACTAATCTTAAATATGTAAGGCAGACTTCATGTCTTTAAAAGTGAAAAAACCAAACAGCTGCCATGAAAGAGTTGCTTTGGAAATGCTTTTTGCTTGTGTATCTCAGGCATCACTTACAGTGTCACAAATCCACACCTCTCAGTCTCAAAAACCAAGCTACTTTTTTCATAACTAGCCATCTCTGAAGCAGGTAAACACATCCAAGGAATTAAAACCACCTGCCAGTTACCATAAGTGGACCGGTTCACTCTAGTTGAAAGATGAATTTTTGTGCCATAAAAATGATATACTTTGAGGCTCCCAAGGACTACACCAGCAGTCTTCAGCTTAAAAAAAGCAAAAAAAAAGAGAGAGAGAGAAAGGAAGAAATAGAAGCACCCTTACCACAGTATTTCACAACACCATATCCATATGCAAGGTTCATAGCCAGTCCAAGCCCGATGATAAGGGGTGAGCTGTAGCGTGCTCTGCATTGTCACGCAGCAAAGGCCGCTTCCCCATGTGCATGCCCGCGGCTGGGCCAGCTGCTTCTCCTGCAGCGAGCCCTGTCCCAGCTTGCATAGGAAGGAAGGTCAATGGGCTAAGCCTCTATTTCCACTGCCACTCTTCAGGTCATATGAAGGCTGAATAATGTCTTAATGAAGTTTTTCTAAGGTCAGATCTTGCCTTTTTTTTTTTATTATTTTTTTTTATGTTGTTTACAAACAGAATTAAATCTTTGGAAAAGATATTTTAATAGAGCTTAAAACACACATGGTTAGAAGACTCTTTTCACATGGAACTGGTAAAGGCAGGCTCTTTGCCTTTTCTTCCCTCTGTGAAAGTAGCATTGGGGATGCATTAGATGTGAAGAGGTGTTAAAGATCCTTTATCTACTACCTAAAGCACATTAATGATCTCCTCTATCTCCAAGGAGAGCAGTACCATTCCTTCCTCAAATCCAGTTGTTTGGATGGTGGACATCATTGGCAGGGCAGATGTGACTGGCAGAGGAAATTCTGTTACAGCAGTCACTGGATGCAACACACCCAGTGATTGCCTTGGGGAGGATGGCTGTGCGCACAAGAAATCCTTAGCGTTTAAGGTTTGTCATTACATTTTCCCATGAAATCAGAACCAGAAGAAGCCCCAGTTGTCAGGAGCCTTTTTAAGTTGACCTTATGATCTAGTAATTCAAAGTGTTTCTCTGGGACTTGAAAAGCATTAGCAATACATCAGGCAATGCAGATATAGAAATAAATCCTACACTTTTACTTATCTCTATGTTCATTCTCATACTGCAAACTTTTCAGAGTAAGGACTGGCAGGGGCCTGCCACAGTGCAGCACACCCACTTAGAAAAAGTGGCAGCATTGGTTAAGGGTAATAAGAATACAAAATCTAACCCATTTTTCACCTGTCAGCTAAGAGAAAATGCTACCACTAGCATTTTGGGACAGATTTCTCGTCTCCTTTGCCATGTTAGTGTTGTTCAGTGATTTCTCGCGCTACTTTCTTTACATAAGATTTCTGTTTCATTTATTCTCTCACCTGATATATTTCCCAAGGCTCAAGCTGTTTATTCTTTCTTTAACCAACAGAAATGTTCGTTTTCTTTTCATTTTTTATTCTCTCTCCATTTGTCTTCTGTTCACAAATTCATTTCTTGCTGCTGCGTTTTCTACTTCCTATTTCTGTATCTCAGTTCCTGGCCTTTGCTTCTGACTCGTCTCGGTCTGTAATCTTGTCTTCTTTTCCTTCTCTCACCCCTTGTTTTCACAGCCTCTCTTCTTGACGTTAGTGCAGTCCTGTGGCACTACAAATAGCCTCCTAAACTCTTGGTAGCTGTGTGGTTTTGCATGAGGACACACACACACACTTCATTGCTTAACTAATTGCCTTGGGCTATCCTGGGGGTCTCCCCCATTCTTCATGACTGATTCAACTGCGCAGTCACTTTGGGACTCTTAAATCTGCTAAGGAGGCTGGTCTGAAAGTGCCCATAATAAAAAACTCCTTCAGCTTTTCCCCTTCCACAGAACACCGTTTTTGTCTCTCAGAGCTGTCTTTAAATCTGTGAGTGCCCAGAAAGCCTGCTCTCTGATCTCCTGTACGATGCTGGTAGAAGTTTCTCCTCAAATGCTACCTGCACATGATACCCACATGCAGAGGAGCATATGAGAAACACACCCTTGTCCCCAGCTGAGATTATCTGGGGTTCCTGATCCATGCAGACTAAGCAGTAGCCGCAAAACAGTCTAGTTCATAGTTCACATCAGTTTTCTCCCTCTCTTTGAAATCCTCCAAGCCGTCTCTTTGGGTTTGTCCACCTGCCGTCTCACTGTGTCTTCAAGCCCTGGATTCCCTGGGAAAGGCCGCACCACAACCAGCTCCCAAACCCTGGGAGCTCCCCAGACACCCCCGCAGTGGGAGCATCCTTACTGCTATGATTAGAAATGCCCCTCACTATTTTGTCACCACGTTCATCTCAGCTATTCAGAAAAGAAGGCCACCCCAAGAAGAATCGCCAGGCGCTGATTCAGTCCTTTGAGCTCAGTGTAAATAGAACCCGGTTTGAGCGAGAGCTGGATCTAGTCCTTAATCAGGCAGCGAGCGCGGTAGTATAGCTAAGTATAGTAACCACTTAGTTTACAGTACAGTGACCCAATAATTATGCAAGATAATACTGTATGCACTTAGCTCGCCTGTACCATTCAGGGCACTTGCCAATAATACACCAGCACATTTCATTATCTCCTTCCCCAGCTCAGGGCTCTTTATAAACGGTCTGTTTTCTCCCGGGATCACTGGAGCTGTGGCACGGAGGACTGTCTAGGTATATTTAAACCCGCCGATCATTCCAACATGCTTCTTTAAAAGAAGATCATATTGTTTTTCCTGCTTTCCATTTTTGAAAGGCTAGGCTTTGGCCAGAGGGTACTCTACATATCTGGCTGCAAATAGACTGCTTGGAGCCAAGCAATGCGGTGCCTTGACTAATTTCAGCATTCACTTAAGCTAAATTATTTATGATACTCTCTGCACAGGCCTTTCTCTGTTGTTGTTGTTTTAATGTTGTAATCTCAGCCAGAATAAAAGGATAATTTGCATGTGTTTGCAGCTACTGCAGTAGCTCACACATGGCTCTGAAGACCGAAGCCAACTACAATATATTCAAAGTTTGAAATGAGTGGCCAGAAAAAGGAAATTTTGACATGCCAGTAAATCATGTCCCTAAGAGTGAGAAAGCTTAACATTTTTACGTAAGCAGCTGAAACAACATCAGAAACATTCTCCAATGATACAGTTATTCACTTGTATCAAAAGCTCATCACCTTCGCTGCAGTAACATAAATCAGGAGGATGTGAAGCTGGGAATGGTCTATTTTCACCTCCGAGCTGGTGTTATGGTTCCAAGTTCATCACCAGCAGAGCGTGGCTCCATCGCTGTGAGAATGCAAAACGCCGCGCTGACAAAGCGAAGAAATACAGCAGGCTTTTTTAAGGAGCCTGCTAGTTTCCAGCAGGCACAAGGCACAAGAGATAAGAAACAAAATAAAAGTTACAGGGGAATGCAGAGCAGAGAGGTACCCCCCGCTTCACCGGCTGGTGGCTTGCCAAAGAAAACAACAGAAGTGGGGATTAGAGCTTGCGACGTGCGCATTAGAGCAGGACTACCTATTCCCTGCCTTTTCTCCTCTGAAAAGCTGCCATGTGAGGAGAAACATTCCTTTTATTATTTATGGGGACAGCCACTCTTGTTTATTATGCTCGTGTTACCATGCTACATGCCAAGTACAAGCCCTCTTTTTCATAGAGAGGTTTTTCTTTGTACAGGGTGGGGAAGAAAAGAAAAAAAAACCCCACTCTCTTTGCAGGATTAGTGAGGAAATTAAAGCCAGGGTAGAGAAAGGAGGTCTTTCTACAGAGCTGTGATTCTGCTTAGAAAGGAGGTAGGAGCAGAGCACTGCAGTGCCCCGACACCATCGTGCTCCGAGAGATGAGCAGGAGGAGATCTGCCTTGGGAGCATCCCTGCTTGCCACGGCACGGCTCAGGCACCCACATCCCTTAACAGCCCAAGGAGCGGAGAACTCGCAGTGGAGAAAAGGTGAAACAACCAACAATCTGAACATCAACAGTTGTGCAGCTTGTAGGAGATGGATTTTCCCCCCCTCTGTGTTTGGAACAACTTTGATAGGAAGAAAAGAAAAACAAGTTTATTCCTTATTCCTTCCCCCCCCCGGCCCTTTTTTTTTCTTTTCTTTTTTTTTTTTTTTTTAAAAGGCAGCTGTGGGACAGCTGACCTATTTTCTGAGTTCTGCAGCACAAGAGGCTCCCCAGCACCTGATCGCTTCTTTGTGCCTGTCCCCTGAAGCATGTTTAATACTGAAAGGCCTGGCCCTGGTCAGCAACTGCAAAGGAGGAAGCCCTCGGCTGCTCTTGGACCGCAGCCTTTGAACGAATGCAGGCAAGGATTTGAAACAATCTACTGAAAGCAAAGTAAATCCCAAGGCAGAGGGAAGGGAAACCAGGCAACAGTTCTTTCTGTGGTAGATGGCAGTGGATTTACTGTCTGGCAGTTCACAAACTGCCTACAGCTGGGGGAAATTGCTAGTTCAGTTCTCCCCTGTTTAACGTGATTACTGGTACTAGTTCATAGGCTTAATTTCCTTCCCTTGAATTCTTCTTCACTAACAAAAACAAAACAATCAAACAGGAAAAAAGAACAATAAAAATCTCTCCAAAACCAGAGAATACAAAATGCATTTTTCAAACCAGGAACCTTAACTAATTCTGTCTTCAGAAGAGATTTTTTTCTTTTTAACCAAACTATACACAGAAAGAGCTTATTCTGGAAAATGAATACGCCATGTTCTATGGAAGGAAGAGAACTTTCTCCTTTCTTTTGGGAGTTTTTAAAAAAGACCCTGACTGATGTCCCATGAGTGTATAATCTAGAAATTTAATATTTGGGTATGGCAGAAAGCAGAAAGACAATAGATTTGCAGGGGCCACATGAAAACCTGTCTCAGTCGGGTGGTGAGAGGGTACAGCTCTCCCCAGCCAGAAGAGAGGGATAAGTACGAAGCTCCAGACTTTGGCATCGTAGCTCCCACACAGAGGCTTGGTCCTGCCAGGAGCGGATGAGAGAGTGAACACAAAGACTCCTCTCACACACGATTTTTACGATTTTAGCCTTAAAATACAGGCTTACAGCAACTTAGTTCCGTTTCAGAAACCACTTGTTGCTTCACGACGGCCTTACAACAAGAGGCCGAGCAAACGTTTTCCTGTTTATCAGCAGCACGAATATCATGTGACACCAGCAATACTTCAGGTAGAGTCTTTTTTCTTTAGCGGCATGATCTGAGTTACAGGACAATTCCCAACAGCCAAAAGAAACACACCATAACAAAATGTATTCCAACAAATTGCATTTTTCACGGTATGAGGCTGCTAATATAAACACTGCAAGCAAACTATAGGTTTAACATACCAACTTACCCTTGCTTGCAGTAAGTTGCTGAGCTATTTCATCCTTAATATAGTATTAATAGTTGTCGCAAATAATGTATTTAATACCTTCCCAAGGCAAGTATCTCCAGATTATCGAATCAAAAAGAATAACTTTCCATGCTCTTTCAGACTCACCTTGGTGAATTTCCCAGATATGGTTTATTTCACAAACTGAACATGGATGTTTCATTTTTAATTTTTCTCGTAAAGAGGCAGAAATCATGGTTATGTTATAAACAAAACATCTGATATATGGCAATGCAATACTGCTCTCCTAGTCCCTGTATTATCCTCTGAGTCCACTGCAGAATATGTTTTTGCTTGCTGATTTTATTATCTGTTAAATATATCTTCTCTGTCACTGAGACTATCCATTTAACTTATGTCTTGCTCTGCAACTACTGCATTATTTAAACATTTATAATCTTGCTTGCCAACGATTGTCTCCATGTCTCTAACTTGTTAATTAACATTTATTGCCTATCTGATTATGTTTTACTCATTGTTGGCTTAATTTACGTTGAATAAGCCATAAACAGTTCTTACGAGTTATTATCAGTTTAGCTCGTTACAGGATTAATGTTATGCCATTGTTGACATAAAACTACAGTTAATAATTCACATAATTCCCTTCAGCCTCACCACTGTGTCAGGCACAGAGTTATTCTCCTGCTGCTGGTATCTCTGACTGCAGGGCCCTGCCCAAGCCAGACATTATCCAGCAGGTTTAGAGATGAATTATGTTCCAAAGCTCTCTTTTGCATCATCATCATCGTCTTCTTTCATCCCCTCACTGTCCTCACCTAATGAATGTCAAGCCAAGTCCATTAGCTTCAAGGGAATTACTTTTATTTATAGCAGGAGACGGCCGGGCTTAGTGAGCTCTACCTTCCTGCCGCATCCTGACAGACATGTCTCACTCCAGTGCCCCAGCAGCCTTAGACTCTTTACTCCTTCATTTTCTCCTACTTCAGGCTTATTTCTGGCTTCCTCCCCTTATTGTTGGTTCGGGTGCTACCAGCTGAGCCCTCCCAGTCCTGCCCAGCACATCTTTTACTGCAAAGTCATTGATCCCCTCTGTGCTACTCAGTCCTCAAGGATTCCACCTGCATTCCTTCCACTTGACAACTTTATAACATTTTAGCGACTGTCTTCTAATAGCGGGTGTCTGCAGCCCCTTAATATCTTTCTCCCAACCTTTGCGTATTTAAAAAACCCACAGATTTAATTTCTGGCGTACTATCATCTGAGGTGATTTTATCTCTGAGTGACTAGTCTGTCTCACACGGAAGGATCGAGTAGGTGAGGAAATATCTTTTCCCAGCCTCAGATGACTTGATGTCTTCCCGCCTTTCCCTAAATTTTATCAGTCCTCTCTCAATCCCTCTGCACTCTCAAAACGGTACAAGACCACACACTTCTCTCCTTCTCAAAGCCCTCCCAAATCCTCCCAAACTTTAACCACTGCCGTAATGGGTTATCTAACCCCTCTCTGGTTTTTTTTGTGTTTCGGCTTCAAATCCAGATGAGTTCTTGCCTTCACAAACCCTCTCCCTTATCAAGGGTCTTGTGCTCCCCCCTCTTGGTGACTCCTGCTGAAGCCCTCAGTCGGGAAGAAGTGCACCCAGGCTCCCAGCATGGCAGCTGTACCTTGTTCTGCCAGCTGAGAGCCCTCTCCCTGGAGAGGGGGTGACACGCTGTCGGGTGGCCACCAAACTCAGCACCTGCAGCTGCCAGGCCCCAAACTGTGTGCCCAGCTGGAGAACTGCTCACACACCCTAGACCCGCAGTCTGAAGGTACAGGATAAACCTTCTCCAGAATCCAGTTACTGGCCATTTCTGGAGGATGAAAAAAAGCCTTTTTTATTTTGTCTGAGGAATGCCCCTTCCTCTTCTAAGAAGGATGGATATACCGGTGTCCATGGCATGCAGACCTCAGTCCCCCAAACTCTCTCTGCCTGCAGCTGTTCAAAATCCTCCCTGGTAACGTCTTCCCCAAAGCCTGGATGTGATTTCATGGTACGGCTCTTCCTGGCTCCAGGTGGGTTGACTGTGTGCTGGGAACGCAAGGTCTTGGTGGGAGAAATGGTATCAGCTCATCTGTTTGCAAATCAGGCTGCGAAGCATAGTTGTGATCGTTGCGGGGGGGCTCTGGGCACCATGACAGTATTAATAAATGGTCGGTAATAATAAAAATAAGGGAATAAACTGTAAAAAAATATATCAGGAGCTGGCACAAGCCAAGAGACCTGAATGTTTTCTTTTCTTTGACTTTTTATCAAAGTTACTAAAAAATTTGTATATGAGAAGTCTTTTCCAGCAGAAAATGCCTCTTTTTTTTTTTTTTTCATCCAGGCAGAAAACTGACCATCAGAGACACAAAAGTTTCTACACCACCATAGTTAATTTTACTTGATTGACAGATATGTTCATTTACTGAAACAAATCATTTTCGGCGCAAATGCCAACATTTGATAGGAATTCAAAGAGGACTCTTTAAAATATTTAATAAGAATGACGGTAATGTTGAAGAAACCTCGAAAATTAATAATTTTTAATACTGTCCCACAGGTCCAGTTGCACAATTTCTGCTAAAAAATTGCTACCTATTTGATAATATTGAACAGATAAATGTGTGTCCATGCATTCTTATGGGTGTACAAATACGTATATGCACTTAACTGTTTCATGGCCTTAGAAAAATGTCATGACCCTCTCAGGTGCTGACATTCACTGCCCTTGCTCTGAAGCAAAGTATCTGGAAAGACAGCACCTGACAGGCACTCGCACTACGGCTATCCGGGGGTGTACAGAGCCCAGAAACGTTGTTATTTGTTAGAAGTTTATCTGTCTTGAAATGGAAATAGGAAATGCTCCATTGAAAAAAAAGCTGCTGTTTTTTTCACTCTGTTTCTGAAAGTGCCTCAGCCTCCTTTGCTGAGGAGCTTTTCTTGCAGCAAACCCCAGTGAGGGCCACCCAGCAGCCCAGCCTCTGCTCTGTTCCAGCGGTGCTTTCGCTCCCGAAGTGCGATAGGTCACCGGCTTTAAAACCTTTCACGTTCCCACCTTGAGTGGGAACTTTTCCTTGTTATAAATAATGTCATTGTAATTTGGGTGTAAATTAAGGACCCTGATGATTAGTTTCTAATATTTGTCCTGCATCCCCAAAGGAAAAAAAGAACCTGGTAAGGAAAACAGATATCCAATGAATTACTCTTCTGTTGATTGAATGAGGTTACTATTATTTCTAAAGATTTTAAAAAACATGACCTGTGCTTCTGTGTTTAATTTTATTATTCCTGACACTGCTGGTCAACTTAACACAATGTTAAGGCCTTTGGAAAACTTCATTCTTACAAATAATGTTCACTTTCTGATTGCATTGTGGAGCGTTACTTAGCTCACATAATCAGTGCAGGCTTGGACTGTATGAGTATCTGTACCAGTCGGTTTGATCCAGTATCCTATTTCTTATCGTGGACCATAGAGAATGCCCAGAGACAGAGTAGAAATAGCGTGGATGGGGTGATCTTTTCTCTGATCCACCCTTCCAGTAATCAGCAATGAGCAAGTAGGGGATTTCCAGAGCAGGAGATGGCATCTGGATTGCTGCATTAATAGGTCTTGATAAAGCTATTCCCTATAAATTGCATAATATTTTCTTATTAATTTATTTATTCTTTTGGTTGCCATGGCATCCTGTGGGAATGAACTCCACAGCATAATTATGCTTTGTGTGTATTGATTTCAAGCTGATGCCTGATTATTCTTTCAGGTGACACCTAGCTTTTCTGATATGAGACGCAATGAATAAACGCTTCCTATATATCTTGTCCCTTGCTACCTTTGTTTTATAGCTATCATATCTCCCCACAATTATCTCATTTTTTCAGGCCAAAAAATTGCAACCTCTTTAGTTTGCTCTCACACTGCATACCTCTGAGCATCCCATCTCTTCTCGCATTTGACCAGCTCTTTCTGAGAACACAACTGCCTGCAATAACCAGTGTATCTGGACAATAAAGTTACCCAGTGAAACAATGATATTTTCTGTTTCGCTCTCCTTTCCTTTCTTAGAGACTTTTTGACTCTTTCTGGGTCTAATTCCTTTTCAGAGAATTAGCCACAGTGACTCCAAGGTCCCCTTCCTAAGCAGCAGGCAGTAATTTAGTACCCTGCATTCTGCATAAGTAGCTTGATTTCTCTTGTTCCCTGCGTCCCCCGGGTTGTATTTGTCACCACTGAATTTCATCTGCCACTTTACCCTCACCTTCCAGTGCACTCTGTACAGGAAAGAGTTAAACTTGAATATGGGGCATGGGAAAAAGCAAATATTACATGCATTTCTGATGTATGCATGCGTGCATCTTGTCTTTTAATTCTTTCTCACTCTGTTTGAACAACGTAGTCCCCCCTTTGCTAACAAAGCTGTGCTGACCTCTCACTGCCATCCCCAAACCAGAAGGAACTGCTTTGTTTTGTGGCAGTATTGACTGCACAGCACGTTACAAGCTCTACTATGGACACCTTCTGTTTATTCTGTCTGGGAAGTAACCTATTGTTTGAATATCTGTACTGATATTTTATTGATAGGACAGAAAATGTCTGGTACATTCTGATTAACATTGCTCAGTGAATTTTCCATCTGGAACAGGTAAGACTTGGACGTGTTATCATAGGCAAATAATGTACAATTTTTAACATCATCTTAGAGTTATGAGATCTATATCATGATGATCTGCTTTTTATTCTGTATTTTGAAAACGTCAGTGCTGGATACCTGTTCCATGTAATGTCCAACAAGAACAATAATCATTTATTCATGGGGAACTGACCAGTTGAAGTACTGGGCATAGACTTCACCCCATTTGAATGCTTTCCCCACAGGCTATCATCAGCACATAAATCTCATAGCACCCTTAGGTTACAATTTCAGCTTGCGTCTGAGCCTTGTTTGGAAGGTCTTCACCAGAAAAATCCCACATGACCAGTTTTCTGTTAGATATACCATGTTTTCTAGCAAAGCACTCTTCCTAGTTTCATTCTGTCCTTGTCTTTCCTTTGTGTGTCCCTGTGGGGTAACAAGTCTTATTCAGAATTCTTCACACAAAGAAAAAATTTACTTCACCCCTCAGTTACACCTCTTGCCTCATGTCTAGTTTTTGGCCCTTGTAAAGCATAAGGCCCCTGTGAGGGAAGAAGTGTCATCTCAGTAGCTAGTACTTAAGAAGTTGGGGAAACAAATAAGCATGATCTGGAAAACTGGTTTCAAAAACCACCTCCCTCTTTATTACACGTTATTAAAATACAAATGAGATTAAAAAAAGATAAAAATCCCAGAACTGGTGACTATGCATACCTTCTAGCTGAAATGATGCGGGACACCCCCCAGAGCTGGAGGTGTATGCAAAGCGTCAGTGTCTGAGGGCTGGGATCCCCAGGTGCTGAGTTTTGGGGAAATCCCTCCTGCAGGCACAGACCAGCTCCTCCTTAGCAGTTAGGAAGCAGTACAGATGATCTTAGGGAAACCGGGTTGCCACATATTCTAAACATATATTTTAAAAAGGGCTTTTTAAAGGCTATGCCCTCTTTTTTGAATAGTTAAAGCATAGGGATAGGACCTAATTATCATAATTATTATGTAATGATGCATGGCTTAGTTTCTTGTAACCATTTATTTGAACAGGAGCCTCTGAGACTCTTTCTGAAGGACTTCCTCAGTGGGGAAGTTATCAGGAGATCAGATTATTTTAGAGACTTTGACCTCAAAAAGGTTACCCCTAAAAGAAAAGCTAAGTTTCACAGCCACAATTGTGCTACACTGGACCTAAAGGAAACCTGGGTGAATGAAATTAGCTCAGCGTGGATGCAGGCACCCTGCTCCAGGGCAGATAAATGCCGAGCAGTGTGAGTTTGAGCTGGTCTTTACCACTTGGCTGTGGAGTTATAATCTGGAGTTAGGGTTATTACACTATTTGCACATAACAAGGAGATATGTTTTGTGTCGTTACAGCCTTTCAGGAAAGGCTCTTAAAGCAATTTATGAACATTATGTTTCCAGGGAGCCCAGTGAAATTCCTGTTAAGAGTTCTGGAGATGAATGAAGCAATGTGCTGTAAGTTTTAAGTACTCGTTCATCATCAGACAAGTTATTTAGCAGCAGAAGCCCAAAACCCAGAAGCCTTTCTGGTGGTTGGTAAACCCATAATAAATGCTCTGGGATGACAAAGGGTTCCTGAGGCAGGGGCCAGGAGCTGATAAGGCAAGCGTTGCATTCCAGCCTCCTATCTCATGTTTACTTCAATCTGATCACTGGGCAGCATTCTTTCCAGTGAAAGGAATAAAGTGGGTATCTCCCTTCTTTCTTTCCTTCTTTCTGGAGGGCCAGGCTCCATTTGAAGGCAGAGCGTGAGGGTTTACCTTATCAGGAGAAATTGCCATGGGGCACAGACGGACAAACAGCTCAGCTGCATGCACTTTGCTGCGGCTCAGCCTTTGCGCGCTGCCGCAGGAGGACGAGCTGGGGGAAGGTGCACTGCTCTGCAGTATCCTGGGGACAGATAATACTCTAATGACAACCGTGATCAAGTCTGAATGGTCTGGGAGCTCTAATGGGTTGTAACCGAGCTCTCCCGTTGGGATGATGTGGTGACAGAGGTTGCATGGCCCGCATAGTTCAGAGCATTCCCCAGTACCTCGGCCTGTGCCAGGCAAACAACGCAAGTTTTAAACTCTCTGGAAAGTGCTTCCCATGTCAAAGTCACCAGCCAGGGTTTCCTGCTCTACTGTTTGAATGCAGGAAGGGATGGCAGCTCCCACTGATAGCAGGAATAAATCTTGGCCTTATGAGGAATTGTTTTTCTCAAAGCTATCAGGAAATCCTAGCAAAGGCATCAGCAGCGTGGTGCCCTGGAAAGGCCTGGGGCAAAGGCCATGCTGCTGCTAAGTGTTCAGACAGGCAGTGCCAGCCCCTCGTGGTGCAGGAGGTGCTGGGGGCCGAGTGCCTCAGGACACCAGTAAGAGGACAGGAAGGCTGTCACCAGCTGAAGCACAGCCCGTGACCATGGGGACCCATGGCCAGGATGCTGCCTTGTCACCTGGGTGAATTTCGTTAGCAGTTATGGCTTTAGTGTTATCAGCACCTGTCTGGTTCACTTGGCACCCTTGTTCACAGTGTCCCGAGGGGAAATAAGGAAATAAAGGCACCTTGAAACTTTACTACTTTTCTCTCAGAGGTGAAGCCCTGCAAGACCCAAATATCCGCTGGCAGGGCAGTCTGGGGAAGCTTCGCTCACAGCTACGCTTGCTACACGTGCCCTGGGGATGCCCAAAGAATTTCAGTCTCCCTGTGGCTCCTTTAGTAAACATTACTTCCAACGCAAACAATTTAAAAGAAAAAGTTTTGGAGTGCGGGCTCAGCTTACTGGGGAGGAACAACATGCTCAAATGGAAGTGAAGTCGCGGGATGCACTCTGCATGCACCCGCTTGGTTGATCTCACTCTGGCCATAACCTACAGGAGCTTTTGCTCAGCTGGGAGGAAACTCTCCTGCTTGAAGCTCTGTTCCAGCTACTTTGCGTGACCGGCACTGGAAGAGCCCCTGCCTTCATCACGCCACACTGCAGAGTCACTTACATCTGCCCAGCTTGTATCTTAAAAAGTCCCTGTGTCACCTACTGTGTCCCTGCCAGAAAGGAATGATGTTTTGGTTTAATGAATGCATAAGTTTTTATTACTCTCTGCAGATTTTTTTGTCAGCTCACCACTGCGGGGGGGGGATGACTAACTTTTCATCTGTGTTTGAGGCTGTGCAGAAATTAGACTTGATTTCAGCAGGAGCCTCTGGGCTCATGTAACACTAATAATAAATAATTAGGCACACAGTGAAGGGCAAATAACAGCAGTTTTTCTTTCAGGTTGTAGAGTGGTATCTGTCAGGCAGGTAGCATCTTTTCCAAAAGCATAGCATTTTGTCTACAGGTGGGATGCTCTACAAACAGTGACAACTGCATATTCCTAATGCCTTTTGCAAAAGACTCCAATATCATCTGTTAAAAAGCGTCTGGAAAATCCACCTTAAAAAAACCACACCAATGAAACGGCCTGCCAAGCTGCAGCTTCCCGATCCTTCCATTATAGAGAAATTTGCTTATGGTGCAATTTATGTAGGCTCCATATTCCAGCAAAAATACATCAAGTGGTATCAGGTTACCAGAATCAGTCCTAAAGCAACTGTTTCCTAGAGGGGGAGGGAAAAAAAAAAAGCTGCAGCAGCTTGCTTCACGTTCACTAAGTCGTTGTGACACAGAGCTCTCAGGGAAGTAACAGGAACATGAGAAGTGAGGCTGTTTTTTGGTTTGGGTTTTTTTTTTTGTTTGGTTTTTTTTTTTTTCTTATGAAAACCTAATATGGTAGCTAAAAGCAGAGGAAACACCCACTTTTCAAAACTGAACCGTAATCAATTTTCCATCAAGGAGAGTGTCTCCAGATAGCGGTCTATCTGCTACAACAAAATAACAAAAACAGTAATACCCCTTCCTCTTGTTTGAGAAATTTTTTTAAAATAACATTGTTATCTCTAAATCTTCCAGTGCTGTAAAACCCCTTGTTTGGGGGGTTTGATGACCAAAACGCTTTGACTCCCTGTTTGGGGTCAAAGAGGCTTCCTGAAAGAAGATCTAATGCTACAACCTCCCCCTCACTACAGATAAGCTTGTGTTCCGTCTTCCAGCAGAAACTCATATTTCAAAGACATGATTTGAAATAAAAATAAAGAAAGTGTTTTCATCTTTTGCTGAACTGGTTAGGTTTTTCTGTAAGGGAAGCAAATATTAGCAGAAGCCAATGCAGCTGCTACAGAGGTTTTTTTTTTTTTAAAGAAGCTACATAGATGCATGAAACAAAACTAAACCACATGTTCAATCAGTGGGAGTTAGAATAATTTCACTAGAATCCACAATCATACATCCATCAGCTGAAAACACCAATTTTTATACAGGGATTTTTTTCCTTCCTTTTCCCAACTTATCTGGAGCAGAAACAGCAAGCACAGAAGGAAACTTGAGCCCAGACAGTTCCTTATTTCAGAGGCTAACCTGCCTGCTAGAAGATCACTTTTACACAAAGTGGAAGTGACCTATTTAATGACTGTGACTCATTTTCCTCTTTGTTTAGGCTGGTAGTTAGCTGCCATGCCCCTGTTCCACTCACCCCTAGTAGAAGGGATCTTGTTTTGCTGAGCATATGTGTGTAACTTTAACCGTGAAGCATTGCAAAATGTGCTCTGGAGATGGGGGTGAGCCGGAATTACCTGGATCTACATAAAACTTCATCTTTACAGGAGTCTTATTTTGGCAAGCAGTAACCCTGTAGTTACACAGCTGGGTATTATATTGTTTTACAGGGTAAATCCAGGCAGGCACATGCTTGTTTAGAACATTTTAAAAAATTACATCTGCAGAAGATACTGGCTTGTCTACTTTCTCAGCTGATGTGATCACCTGCTCCCATTGCTTGACTTCTTGAGCAGTAAGAACGAGGTGATCCTGAAGAGGTGACACCCATTTGAGGTATTTAATTTACTTACTGGCAACAGCAGTCGAATTTTAGAGCTGATGCTGCATTACAAGTTTGGATAAATGTGAGTAAGAGTGTGACACTGAGTAGTTAGATCTTTTAAGTTTCTTTTTGGAGAATGGGAACAAGGCTGCATCTTGCTTGTGCTATCCAAGCTTGCCTGTGACTTTTATTCATGTAGCCACGAGATTCCTAAACATGCCGTTTAGTTTCAGGGCACTTCATAGTAAGCCTCTCATGAATAGTCACTATGCATGCAGAGGAAGAGATTAAAACTAAACGGTTGACCCATGCCAACCTAAAGACTGGCGTGCTGCAGACCCATTAAGGAATAGCTCTCTGAGCTTCCCACGTGCATACCTGCTGCCTGACATTGCCCTTCCTGGGACTCCAGCCCGCCGCTGTGACTAGTGCTTTCCCCTCACACCCAGACCTTCCTCCCGGTATGAACTGCCAGGAACCCACCATCTCCCTATCCTGACCAGGTCTTTGTCTTGCCACCAGAGCCACTGGTGCTGTGGCACCTATTCTGGCCAGCTGCACGGCCACACAGCTGTTATTGCTAGTGGACTCAGGGATGAGCCTGGGTTCTCCTTTGCATGGCTGTCCGTGTCTCAGAGTGGAATGACCCAGATATCTACACCATTTTCTATGCATTCAGCCCTTCTAAAAGCCAAAGAAATGAAAGGTATTTGTATAGTGTTCTCTCTCTCTGTTCATCTGGGAACCATGGCTTTAAATAGGTACTGTTAGACTCTTTGATAGTTTAATTTCACAAGAGCCAAAACTAGGGGCTAGAACAGCCTTATGCCAACCAGTGGTATTACATGGCATTAAACTGAATGAACTAAGTTTTTGAAAAGCACTTGTATGCCTCTTGCAGTATTCCATTAAAAAGAAAAAATGCCTGTGAGCAAAGCTACTTTCTCATTTAACGTATATTTACCAGGTAATTTTTTTCCTACATGCAACTTGCCTTTCTAAAAGAGTCTATGTACAACATAGATTGAAATGTCTTACGGTATTTACAATATTACTACAATACAACATTTTATCATACGGTAAAATCATCTCTCCATTTCAGTTTCTCTTTCTGACAGTGCTTGATGCTTCTCTACCTCTTGTAGCGTTTCTTACCTTGTCTCCTATAGCGCTTTCTGAAGATCTTCATTATTCCGTCCTTCTCTGACAACCACAGCAATCTCCTCTGTGGGCCAATTCTTCCAATCATGCCATGTGCAATTTATATACTATTAAGGATTACAGCTAAAGAAAAAAAACACAATGCAGAAACCAACCCTTAAAGTGCAGCCAGAGACATCTCTTTACATGGTGTTCTTTCACCATATATGTTCAGTGCCAAGCTGGTCTTAAAATAAAATACCTTCGACAGTTTATATCCTCCAACCTCTCCCCCACCCCCACCAGATAGCTCTTCTCTTATCAGCCTCTTCAATTTTTTGGGTGATTTTTTTGAGATACCATACAATCTAAGAATCCAATTAAATAGCAATCAAATTATAACACTCTATCACTGAGTAAAAATGTAAGAACCTATGTTGAGGGTGTGAGGAGAACTCAGAAAGCACAGAGCAGAGGCTGGCAAACTTCTCAGAAGAGCAGGCACACAGCCAGGCCTCAGTGATGGGGTGAAAGATAATTCCCGGAGTTTCAAAGAAGAGCTTCTCAGAGGAGATTTTGTTGCAATACAGAAAGTTCCTGAGCTGCTGAACTGTGAGGAAGCCTGAAAAAAGGACCCTTCCTGCCAGGGCATAGTGGGCAAGAAGGAATTCAGTTTCCAAACACTTCCATTTCTGTTTTGTCTCGCTCTTAAGTTTTATCTGTTTTAAAAGCTACAGGATCGAGTTTCTCTTAAAATAAAACTTGGGTTTGAGTTTAAAAGCTCTTTTGCAGTCTTGGGAGGGCCCAATTTAAGGAAAAAAGTTAGGCAGATCTGCCTCAACGTACTAGTCAACTTGGAATCCCATCACACTGCAATGGACCATTCCGGTGCTCCAAGGAGACTCTTCTTGAAGATCAAACACATGTGAACCTCCTTCACACTGCTCCATGGCAGCCTCCCATGGTATCCTGAAGAAGATGGAATCTGCTCTCTTTAAATCCAGGTTTATTACCCTGCCTTCCTTCCTTTCCTTTGGAGCTTAAATTTTATCATCTCACGGTCACAGTAGTGCCAAATTGTGATGTAAAGGCAGGTTGTAAAGTAAACAGCAGAACAGTCAGAATATCAGCCTATTCAAGAGCAAATAGTTTCATCTCTATCCTTTATAATGCAAATATGAAGCTCAGATAGAGATGTTACTGTGATGTGAGGCCAAAATGAGATGCCCGTGAGAGTGACTAGTGTATATCTTCCTATTACTCGTCATTCTAGTTTTTCCTGGCAAGCTTTACCCAGCAATGAAATCGTTAACAATACTAAACTGTATATTGCTGCACAGCTTAAGCAATAACATGCCATTAAGATGAATGGGAAAAGTTCAGATCTTTGAAGATCTTCACCACCAGCCTGTGGACACCTTTGTATTGCTTATCTTTGGCTTATATCTTCAGAACCATCCTTACAGCCATTTGAGGGCCAGCAGGATGTTTGTAAAATATTAAAGCCAGGGGACAGAGCACAAAGTAGCATCCTCAGTGAGACAGACTCATCTTGTGCTGTCTGTGAGCCAGCTCAAACTGCCCACACAGTATGTGTCCACATGATTTGTATGCTTCTCTTGGGTCATATACTCTCTTGCTCCTCCCTTCGTCTTCTGTATCTTTTTATAATTGCTTTAAGAACCCTTTGTACAGATGGAACAGCGGAAAAGCAACACTTAGAATGGGCATAGCATCTCACTTGTAAGAATAAACACACGTGTCTATATGTATGTGCGTGCACATATGCTTGTATGTGTACACACACTGAAGTTTAGTTTAGTGATTCTTGGTTTTCTGCCTTCCCATTCCTGCCTTGTTGACATCCAGAAAGAAGTTGCCATTAACAATAGTTTGGAAACTAGTGAGCATGAATTTATGAATAGAATTTCATTGCTGTGCTATTTTGTCAGTCATTAGTACTTCATTTTACATGCCATCCATAGCATACCCAAACCAGAATCTGATTGACTGAATATGTTTTGGCTTTAGCTAATAATAACTGTTCTATTTTAGAGACATAAACCATTGCTGCTAAAGTGTGGTCCTAACGAGGAGTTTGTGTTTGAGGAAATCAAGGTCTTGATTTGACCATGGCAGGGAGTTATAGCAAAAACACTTTTGATCTTTTCTTCAGTCTGCCAAACAAGATGTCACTGTATTTAGGCAGCCAGACAAAGAAAACTCTAGAATTTCAAGTTACTTCTGATACATATGCCACATGTAAACCTGAGTGCAAATATTACGATACAGTAAATAAAAGCATGAGAAATTCCCAACGGCATGAACATTCTGAAAAATATTGACAGCTCGGCCTTTCATGCTTCCTTCCAAAGTGGATGAAAAGCAGTCTGTCCCGAAGCAGCTTAGTAGACTGCCAGCTCCTTTTCTGTCTCTCCAGACCGTGGCCGAGATCTTAAAAGTTTTTCAGCCACCTGACTCTTATTCGAGCTTTGGGGGTCTGGGCCTTGGTGTCTTCTGTCAGGTTAATGCAGATCTCTTTAGAGTTCCCTTTACTCAGGCTCCCCTTTTTCTTTTTTTTTTTTTTCCTTCTTCATTTCCTATTAGAGTTAATTACTATTATGTTTATCGCAGCAGCATTTAGGTTAGTCAGTGCAGAGCTCTACTGAATATACAGATACAGACTCTCCTTCTCCCCTCATCGGGCCCGTGACTGATAGTGCTGCTCCCGTACCCTTCCCAAGTCCCACGGTAGTCATGGATGGATTGAAACCCCTGACATTAATGAGGTGCCAGCTGCCCTCACAACCCACCTCTGTCAGTGCAATAATCTGGACCTGCTTTCCTCCCAGAAGCTCACAAAGTACTTCATCCATATCATCGTCTCTCATCTGCCGCATTGCTCACACTATAAGCTTTCAAATCTATTATTGTAATACGATCCTTTTAGCAATTGCTATTGCTTTTAAAACCAATTTGTTCCACACTCAAAGGCCTCTAAGCTCCCATAATATTAGGATTGGTGCCTGCACACTAAACTGTGCTTGCTAACAGAGCTCTTGGAAAACTATCTGGTTACACATCAGGCTGGTAAGGGAACAGTGAAAAGAGAAAAGGAGAGAGGCACACTTAAACTACACTTACTAGTCTTTCTTCCAGAATTGCAAAGTTCCCTCTGTTCTAAATTAATGATGAGCAGTTCCCCACATACTGTGCAGCATAATGGCTGTTTGAAAGTCCTTTCTTATCACAAGCCAGTGTAAAATGCTGATCTTGCACAGCAGTTCTGAATGCAGAAGATAGAAAACTGTTGTTTTAAAATATTTTTAAAAACACTTACTATGCTATTACAGTTGTTGGATTAATTTGAACTAAACAATGAGGGAGGCAAAATAACTCCACTCCCTGAGCACTTTATTCTCACCTAATAGTGCAAGAGTTCAGAGGAATGAGGGCTTATGCAAAGCCCATCTGTCTATCAGCCCTTTCCCAGGTACTCTTGAACCCGGTGGCCAGATTCAATCATGTTTGAGAGGGCAGCAGCCTCTTAAAACTAATCTCATATTTCACAGAAATCCATGAGGGAAGAGGAAGGGCGGAGAGAGAGATGCTCAAACTAGTGCCCTTCCCAAGGGAAAGGCAAGTAGAAACCAGCCATTACCTGTGGCTTTGGTGGGCACTCGGCTCTAGCCTTGTCCTCACACACGCTGCCTCTTGCTCACCTACCAGGCAAAAATGGTAGATGGTGAAAACAGGAGGAAATATTTGAGTTGAGGAGCAGGATGAAGTGGAGTTATCACTGTAAGGGAAAACGCTGAGGACATGGGATGAAGCAGAGGCTTAAGAGAAACAGAGAAGGAATAGCTATGGGGACGTGGGAAGAGCCTGGGGATATTGTTATGGGGAAGCCTTAAGAGACCAAGAAGAAGATGGGATTATTTTGGTGGAGACCATAGGAGACAGGGAATGCAGATACATGGAAAACCAGAGCTCCCTACTTATACCTCTTATGGATCAGCATGGAGTATACTAACATGCTACACAAGACCGGGGATTGCTTTTATGAGGTCCAAAGCTTTCAGTAGAAAGGATTCAAAGCTATCGCTCATATTGCATTTCAACGTCTTAGAAATGGGACTGATTTCCAAAGCTAGACCTATATATGTAACAACACTGACACAGAGGCTTGGCCTTAATATACATTTAACCAGCCCAAATAGCCCAAGCTGCAGTTCTTCACCCCATCATACTGCATTGTCCAACCCAAACTATCCACACGGTGGGCCTCATTTGCAAACCAGAATCGCTCTAGAAATCTGTCTAAGGGGTATTTGCCTTTCCTGATGAGCACTGGGCCTCTGAAAGTAGCATGGTGAAAAAGGAATGAGAGGGCAATACAAAGGGACTGCTGCTGACAACATCAAGGCCAACAGTTATCAGTGGATACACACTGGGAAGTAAGTTTTAGCAACAATGTGAGGAAACTGCGGAGCTTCCAAGGTGATCCAGGTTATTGCCAGTAGCAAGCCCAAGGACTCCTGGCAGAGCTGGTCACCAGACCACAGACTGACCATAAAGGTCAACAGTGGCAAGGACTGGTGTGCCTAGACTGTGAGCTTTAGCATACAGGTATCATCACCTCTGGCGCATGAGGTTCCTCGGCCACCAACTAACAAAATTTGGCAGCATAGGCCACTTACACTCTTTCATAAGCATTGCCTACCAGCTACTGTGCAACAGGGATACTGCACTGGGGGACTCTTCTTCAGACCCTCTTGGCCATTTTTATGCTCCTATAAACCTAAATGCAGGTCCCGCTGTCACAGCACCCCCTAGGCCAGCTGTTCCCTAAAAGAAGGTGAGCCAGGAGGTGATGGGAACCCAGGGCCATCAGGGCCCAACCTCCCCAGCCAGAGCCCATCCACAGTAACTGAATGCGGTGAGCAGGACAAACCTGGAGATGATGGGCAGAACCAGCTGATAGTCCAAATCATAAGGCAATACCATAGCAATAAGACAGGTCTGAGGTCAAGCTGGAAATTCCATCTGTAGGTCAGGGTTAAGATCAGATCTAGCAATGGCTGGAAAGGTCTGCAACAACAAGGCTAGGCTGAGGTCTAGCCAGGATGTCAATCTGCAGGTTGAGGTCTGGAGGCCTCTAGCAGAACAAAGATGCAGATACAGACAAGCTGGAGAGCAACACTCATCCAACACAGCTCAGCGCAGACCAGGGTTATCACGCCCTGGGCTGAGCTGAAATAGAGCTCCTGGGCCCATGGGTGTGGGTGGAAGCCCCAGTTGAGGCTAATCAAGGCCATTAAGGCTTATTAGTGCACTCAAGGGCCTGACATAGACAAACTTGATAAAGAAAATGGGGAGTGGCTCAAAATGGTGGGATGGGATATTTCAATCTACTTAGCAGTTACAAAGGCCCAGTAACAATATTGGAAATAACAAATGCATATTTTATTCTTATCCAGAGGCCGGTGTGGCCAGGCTAAAAGTGTGCACTGAGGATGGCTTGCCACAGAGGTGGGACTTGCATTCCGTTGTTCACACTGTTGTTGTTGCTGTCTTTGCATTTCCCCTGTAAAAACATACTGGGAAAAACAGGGCTAGCATCTTGTTAGCTTTAAGACTTCCTCATACCCGCCTGAATGTTAATTGAGAAAAAAAAAAAGAAAAAGAAGTAATGTTCAAAGGGCCGATGTGCTGAAAACATACACACAACATACACATGCGCTCCCTCTTTGTTGAACTTATAGCTACAAATGTAGATCTTATGTCAGGCAAAGCAGACAAGTGTCTTTTCTTGGGACTGCTTTTCTGTTGCAATTAAATTTGGCATCTACGGAAAGGATAAGAATTGTATTGGTACTATGAGAGTGATTATGCTGGCCTGCTGATGATATGAAAGTGACCATGTGAAAGCTTTTGCTAGGCCGCTGAGCATTCGCAGCGTGAGCTCCAGAAACGTGAGCAAATTCAGGCTGAGCTGAATTGCTGATTCAGTGCCTCCTTCTCAGCCAAGCTCGGTGCTTAGTAGAGTGTTCACCATCTGCCTCCCGTGCAGTACTCATAAATGTTGCAATCCATACACAATTTGGGATGTGTGGGCAATGCTGGAAGGTAAAAATATTCTTTCTTTGCCAGATATATGTTAATTGGTTGTTTCATTTTGCACATATGGGACAGTAAAATGTATTTGTTTTCTTGCCAATAAAGGAACGTTTTCCTAATGTTCTTTAGTCACATTGTATCTACAAAAGGAGAAGGCTCTGATGTTTCCTGTTGGGTTTAATGGGTTACATTACAATTCATACACAAATGCTTTTCTGCATCTAAATCCTGAGCTAGAAGTATTTTTAAAATTATGCCCTGAAATAGCAACTTTGGAACACTGTGTCGGCATTTGGCAGATATCTCAAGAGTGTCATGAACTGTTACTACTTGAGGAACTTGGCAGGCACTCCATGAGCCCTGTGTACCTTACAAGTGTGTAGGAGTCCACTAACAGCTTGATTGTTGAGCATCTGTATAGCTAGTCTCTGTAATGGGCATATGTCCACCCACCAACCTCAAAAACGTGCAGATTTCACAGGATGTATCTGAGCTCCCGAGCAATGAAGGCTGCTCAAACATGAGTCCGCCATTTTACAAGCATTTTCTCTGGACAATCCTTGAACCACTAATCAGTCTCACTGCTCGAAGAATTTGGCATGCATGTTTCCACCCCTGTGTGTTTTACAAACTGCTGATATACATGTTAAGGCTGAAAGCACTTTATAAAGTGTTTGGGATGTCACGTACAGTAGTGTTTCCTGGTAGAAGACCAAGGGAACATTGCTGGCACCCTAGGTGAAAGGCAGTGGTGAAGCCAGCAGGCCCAAGTATGCACACATGATGGTGATGGTGATGGTGATGACTACCATTCTCACCCCAGGATGGAAAAAGATAACCACTGCTGGTTGTGGTGCCATGTTGGAACCTAGGGGATGCTGGGTCTTTTTGTAGGACTTTGTCCCCAACATAATTGACACTGTAGCCATGCTTTGTGCCTGCTCAAGAGCAATAGCAACTGTGCTTGTAGACTGAAGTTTGGCTGGAAAGCAGATTTCATATCCATCTGCTCATCTGGGCCTTTGCAGAGGCCTTTTTGTTGGGGTTGTATAAGTGATGTCCTTCAGAACATCTCTGGTCTGCAAGCATGCTCTTTCTGGACAAACTATTGCTCCTTTCAGACACAAATGCACCGTGCGCTTCCCTATCCCTAATGACAAGGCAAGACTTTAGCCATTTTTTAGGGTCTTCATGGAAAAAGTTGCATAAGTCTACAGAAAAATGTTAATATTTTTTCATGGTTTACTTATAATTCTGGCATAGAAACCACATAGCTCCAGCACAAAAAACAATGGCTTTGGCACTATCTGAGCCAAGGAACTAAGGGCTGGAAACTCAGGAGCCCTACTGGGGTGAGCAGCAACGCCAGGGACCTAGGAAAGGGAGTAGAGGCAGATCGTCATTTTCAACCTGGGCATGCATGCCACGAAAAAGTGTAAGACAGCTTTTTCCAGATGTCTCAATGATACTTAATTCCTTCACCTCCTTTTTCCTTTTAACAGAGCAGAGAAATCCCCCAAACTGGGAAGACTGTGGGGAGAGGTGCAAAGATTGAAGTAAAGACCATGGAGTAAGTCAGTCCCACAGCCCACCTCCTGCGCAGAGCAGGAGAGAAGTAAGAAAACAGGAGTGTCAGAAGAGTAGGGCCCTAGGTGAGAGGCAAGGGCTCCTCTGAGGCCTCTGCCACGTGTGCTTATTTAAGACACCAGCTTTCCTAGAGCTTGTCAGCCTTGTCGTCTCCAACAGGAGCTGGGATCTGCCCTGGGGCTGTTCAATTTTTACAATAGTTGAAATGAACCAGAATGCTCCTGCTGTCTGTCTCTGGGCCTGAGCTGCTGGGACCAGGCAGGAGGATTTGTCCCCCAAGCCCTTGGCTCCAGTATTTATTGCTTCTTGCCACGCAGTTTGGACAGTTGTAGAACATGTCGCAAGACAAAACTTTTAACTCTGGCCTTTATTTAATTCGACACTGGGTGAGGCCTTTATTCTACATCTTTCTTTAGTGGATAGAAATGTATTTGGTCTATATTACTTTTTTTGTTATGTACCAGTGGTTGGCATCAATTGGTTTCAGTTTTTTTGCACTATAAATGTTAAAATAAACAAACCGAGGTCCCAAGTGGTGGTCAGGGATTTTGCCAGACCATGGGAAGTAGTGGGCCCCAAGAGGCTCTAAAAACCACCCAGAGAAATACAGTACAGAAGATCTGCACCGAGCAGGGATACTAATCCATTCCAGAAGCTAGAAAATATTTTCCAGGAGACTTGGCAATTGTGGCTTGAGATGGATAAAGAGAGAAAGAGAGAGATGGATAGAGAGAAACTGCCCTTTTTCCAGGAAAAATGGAAAAGTCTGAGAAAAGAAAAGCCCCTGCTATTGCAGGTTACTTAGCTACAAGGAGAGATTCACTTAGCAGAGGGTTTGCGTCTCCAGAGATGCAGAGACAGTTCTTTGCTCGTCCATAGAGTCCAGACAGGCAAAAGCTGCAGGAAGTCTTTGCTTACAAGAGAGATGACAAATACGGCTGGTAGATAAGAGTTAAAAAATTTAAAATGACATATACCATTCTCTTAGACCCACAGAATGAGGGCTAGAGAGGTCAATAACTCATCTGATCTGAGCCTCCTGAAGCCAGTTAAGTTTCAGCCCTTGGGATGGGCCATTAGGTTTTGGCCAGTCATTCTCATAAGGAGCCCAATGGCTTGTCTAACAGAAACTCATCATTTAGAAAGGCCTGGAGCTTTGATGTGACGATAGCTCGACATGAAGAACCAAGCACTTTCTTTGGCAATTTGTTTTAATGCGTACTCTCACTGCTAAACATTTCTGATTATTTTCTCATTTGAATTTGCCAGGCTTCCACTTTCAGCTATTGGCCTTTGTTGCACATTTGTCTGCTAGATTAAGAGCTCTTTAGTCCATGACATTTTTCCCCAGGAGGGAACCATCCCCTGTAATCGAGTCGTCCCTCATTTTTTACAAGTCTTTATTAAACTCAAAAGACTGAGTTCTCCAAGTCTTTGCTATGGCTTTTTTCTCTAGACCTTGCGTAATTTTTGTGGCTGTTTTCTGCACCCACTCCAATATTTCAACAACCTTCTAAAACTGTGGGTGTTGAAACAATCTCCCCAATACTACACACAGGGATAAAAGCACATCCCTGCTCAAACTGGATTGGGGTAGTAAAATTTTCAGTTTCTTATTCCGAGGTGATTTTTTTCAGTCGCTATCAGAAGCTGACCTGGATTCCAGTCACTAATGAGGTCCCACTCCCTTAGGTGCTTTGCTGGTGTCTTTTGCTTACATGCTCAAAGTCATATTGATCACCTGACTTGGCTTTGAAAGGTAAAATCATCAAGGGCCTTTGTGAAGTTTTCACCTCTTTTTACAGCAAAGATCAGTCATGCATCTCTTGCCTGACAAGTTCTTTGCCAATGTGGCAAGATCGATTCTGCTTTGGTCTTACCTGTGACCCGCAGCTGATGACTGAGGCGCTTTGGGCAAACCGCTTGTTAGTTCAGTCTGGTCATATCTAAGCAGCACTGAATAACCTTCTGCATACGGATGGCCATCTGAAGGGAACCAGCTAATGAACTCTTTGGAGTGGCTTCAAGCCGTATGTTAATCCCTTTGGAAGAACCCACACAGACATTGTATATCATTAGTTTCTTACAAGAATGCTATGTTGTAAAACAGTGTAGACTTCTAGTGACTGTTTTCCCATCTAATTTCATTAACAATTCATTTTTCTGCTGCCTGGGATCCCTTGTCAGGCAAACTAAGCTGCAGTGCTGTCAAGTGTGGTGGTGACCTACTGTGACGTTGGCTGAACACTCTGCATTGTTCTAGTGTCCTTCTGGTGTTTCAAGATTCACTAAAAATGAGTATTTCTAGGCCAGGATCTTCTCCATCATCTCTGTAGGTCTCTTGACTGCAAGTTTCCTAGGTCTGCTGATTTTCAGAATATTCATTCTGAGTCAGTGTCATTTAATATAGTCCTCTTTTATGAGTGGAAAGAAGGCATTTATGTTCACTAGCTTTCTGGCTTCCAAATACAGCTAAGAATGGAGTAAGTCTATCTTTTCTATATTACCATTGACCATTTTATCATTTTTATCTATCAAGGGGCCATTTCCCTCTTGTAGTATCCCTTGTGTCAAAGTAGTCATATCGTTCTTAGGACACAAATATAGCTGCCCCATTCTTACCTGTCTTCAGCTGCTTTTTACATCTTCCAAGTTACTAAAGCTCCAAACTTTTCTCTCTCTCTTATTAATACATAGTTAATTTCACTTTAATATTGCTCCTTATGACTGGAAACAATTTTCTGAGAGACACTAAAATATTCACACAGTCTGAAGTTTTGCCATCTGGGTCATTCTCTAGGAGAATCTACTTCCTTCAGCAGGCAATTCAAGCTCTTTTGTGATGTGCTCTGAATTTCACTAAATTTTGAAAACTTGAATGAGGGTGAGTGTTGCAACTGTGTGGATCACTTCAGATCAGCTTTTGGTCCCATTTTCCTTCCTTTTAATTCAAGCTTACTACATCAGTTTTATACGACTGTTGAATATGTTTGTCTCTAACTTAATAATCATTATTCTTCTACCTGCTTTTTTTCTCCCAACTTCTCCCAGTTCCAGGAAACTGTTTTTATGAAAATACATCTATGACTTGTCAGCAGTGTCTTCCATTTGCCCCTACTGACTGTCATGCTGCTACAGGCAGCCTACGATCAAGTTTCAGTCCAGTAACTAATTATCTTTATCTAGTATAAAGAAAAGCAAAAGATTTACCTCTATGGGCACAATACCCTTTTGTTAGAAATTCTTTTCAGACAAGGATTATCTTGTAAGGGAATCTTTTCTCTTCTGAATGTTTTTAAAAATAAAGCAGATAGATAGACATATCTCCTCCCCAGCCTTCCAAAGCCTCCATGTGGCCTTGTGCTGGAAACGAGAGCAAAATGGGAGGAGGAGTAGAGGCAGACAGACAGAGTAAGGCTAACTGAGGGCAGACAAATCAGTGAACTTCATGGACATTCTTCTCAAACATAATCTATTTCCACTGTATTAAACAGTATACTTTATTTTAATCTCTGGAATGCCTCTGCCTATTTTCTACTTAATGAGACGTAATTAACTAATTAACATGTATTTACCCTGAACCCTGTTTATTTGAGACTCCATGTTATTAAAAACTTGAAGCAGTATTGCTTAGGCTATTTTCAGTGTTGACAATATTTCTTCCATTGTACAAATCTCTGATATTTGTGCAATTAGACACCATGTGGGATGCAGTATTTGGATTATAACACCACCACCACCCACCACCCCCCTGATTTCCCTATGCGTAGGGTTTTTGGTTTTGTTTTTCCCATAACAAAACATTCTTATCAGAATGGGGAGAACTGAAAAAAAAGTTGCTGTTTACTTGTGTCTGAGTTTTAAGTCCCCATTCTGGAAAGCAGAAGAAATAGAAAATGCTGTTTGATGGCAAGAAATGACAAATCTAGTTTATCCATTTCTTGTGTGAATAGACAGAGCTGTTCAGTGATGCCTCAGGCTGAATAGTTTCCTTACTTCTGTTGAAATTGAACATAAAATTGTCTCCTGTACCTTGTGTATCAATATTTTTTCTACCATGGTGATGATAGTTAGGGAGTCATTAAATTTGAAAACAGGAACACAACTGGATAAATAAACCTAAAGGATCCCAACCCATAGAGAATTGGTATCCAGATATTCAGCCAACCCAAACTGAAAATGTTTATTTAAGAAAAGGACTTGTATTTCCTGTTCTGCACCAGGCCCCTTGGTAATTAATGTTCCAATACAAAACTCTTCATTCACCAACGCCATGCACACATCGTGTGGTTCTCTTGCAAAAGCCCTGAGCGGTCCTGAGCTCAGTAACAAGCATAAGCTTGAGTCATCCCACACAGGTTTAGCTGGAGCCAGAAGAAGCAGGAATGGGTAGGTAGCAGAAAAGGGAAGGGAGGCAGTGCAAAACATACAAAGCAACAAATAACCTTAAATCCTAGCACGAGGTCACCTCTAACGGAGCGGGCTGTATCCCACACACTTGCTGATTAACGGTTCACACTGAAATGGCCGGGGAAGGCCACTCAAACACTCACACCCAGACAGACAGCTGGCTCGTTGACAGGACTCCACAAAGGAGCAATCAAAGCCAGGAATCCCAATGCCAATTCCAGAGGTACATTTGCGTTCTTCCCCCAGCCTCCTTCCTAAATCCCAAAGGCAGCAGGTCGGACGGTCAGGCGACTAGTGTCACTAGAGTGTGCCATCTGAGATGGCTGTTTTATTGCTGAAATACTGAATGGTATTTTGAAGCAAAGATTTTGTTTTGGGCTAGCCAAAGCTAAAGGCACTGAGGAGACTTGTCAGAGCCAAGGAAACTCTGTCACAGTCCCTTACGCCAAGTATTTTGCACTTCCAAAGTAATCACAGAGCTGTATCCGAAAACACACATAGAGTGTGTGCAGGGCCTCGGAGCAGGAATAAGGAAGGAAGGGAAAGTCACTTACTGTGTGACCAACAGTGCTTGCTGTCTGGCAGATATGGTCTAAACCAAGCCTGGAATTGAGAAATTTATCTGTTGTGCCTTTTTTTGTTTGTTTTAAGAAGCTTTTGCCAAAGAAGATGCCACGTTACCAGGAAATGAATTTTTGACGTGATACCATATTTTCTGCTGAGTTGTTCTGCACAAGTGACTGGACTGAATGCCTAGCTCCACAAAAACAATTGAGTTGAGGCCTCCTGATACAAGGGAGCTGTTTTCCATCGACACAGGCTGCTTTTAAAAAATATTTATGAAGGCACAATAAGCATAAGCAACACTGGAAAGACTGGTGCCATTAATGTTGATATGCTTTTCTCAATATAAACCTCTTCATCGCATCCTGAAGCAAAGTCGATGTGGGAACAACAACTCTCTCTCCTCGTTTCACATGAAGCTGCTCTCTTAGATCCCAGTCACAGGGTGGTCCTAAGGGGGGTCCCTAGACCCTGGTGAGAAGACCTCTCCATGCTGCACTTTGGGCATGATTTTGCCCATTGAATAGGGAGGGAGAAAGATGGGCAGGCACACAGACACACCTTTCCTTGGTGCTTTAATTTGGCCAGTCCCTCAGCTGAGTGTAAACAATCGCTGGCCAAGACATGCATGGAAAGAAGAAACATGGTGACGGGCACGTGGCTATATCTAGGCTACCTGTAAAGGGAGGCAACGTGACCACTTTCAGTATTAGCCTTGTTTACTTCCACCTTGTGTGGGTGAGCCAGCGAGCCCCGGCTGTGCTCGTAGAGACAGTCCGATACTGGGCACATGGACAGGACCTGCACTGGAGACGCTGCCCCACAGGCATCATGTCAGCCTCCTCCCATGTCTGCTGTGGCTGAATCCCAAAGTGCCTATGAATCCCCTGGCTCACAGGCCAAATCCAGCCATTCCTGGGGGAACATGGTCCACCTGCAGGCTACCATCCACAAGGAGGGAAAGATGCTTGCACTGTAAAGGAGTGAAAAATACATTTGTCTCCCCTTTAAGGATAAAATACTAATTCTTATTAGCAAAGTATGTGCAAAAAGATGACGTTTTGGCCAAAGCAAGGGACACTGCTTTGCAAACATGAACTGAGTTTTTCTTGGTAACAATTTTTATAGGGGCACATCTATCATGTTTTCTGTAAGTTGCTAAAGATGTATCTATCCAACGTAGGGGTTGGTTCTGACACAGTTTGCTTCCCACGGCTCAGTCAACACGTGGAAAAAAAACAAACTTAAAAATCTCTTTTCAAGATTAGTGCAGTCATGTTGTCCATCAGGGAGCAACAAGGGGAAGGCTTTAAGGAGATGGGAGATTTAACTGGTGTATATTAACAGTAAGACTGACAGTGGTTGTGTATCTTGTGTATCTTGTTTGCAGTGAAAGAAGGGCTATTTGAGTGCTTTCCTGTGATTCACCATAATTTCAAGTTGAAAGAGATAGATTTGACCTGCTTCATCAGGAGTCAGCTATTTCTGAAAACTTTCTTTGGATAGCTTGCTCCAGTGGCTTATTTGGCTCGCTACAAAAAAACCGATCATTTACACAGGAACTTGGCAAATGTCAATTGCTTCCATTCCAGTCCGGGAAGTTTTATTGCACTCTCTTGAGAAGAGTGGCAGTTGTGTGAATAAGGCCTTCTAAGTGCCATTGGCAGCACAGAAGGGGCTAAATTTGCCCTGTTACAAAGAACAGCAATTTTCATGATTCTTAGAAGCAGTTCTGTCGCTCAGTCTTGCAGGCATGCCCAAGTAGCCCTACTGGGCTATTATTTCCAGGTTCTGAGATAATAGCTTTGAGGAGACAGCAAGTGTGTGCTAGTCTGGAGCATCAATCAGCGGCGTGCGGTGGGAGCAGCGTAGGTTGGGCAGGCAGAGCAGGCCACCTGCACCCACGGGGCTCCAGAGGCAAGGGGGTTGCAGGCACTGGAGCACGAGCGAGAAAAGGGTGCACCACACACGCCAGGAGGGGACACACACCTCCATCTGCTCAGCAGAGAGATCAGCTGCAGATGACCATGGGCCGGTATCAGTCTGTCTCCTCTGCTAATTGGGTTTTTCTGAGCTAAACATGGTGCTGGCGGGCAAATAGAGTCCCTGGAGCAATGGAGGGAAAAGCTTCGCCAGTCGTTAGAAGCTGGCTTTCAACCAATGTGCACAGTGAGATTTTTTTTTCCTGATACTAATTTAACAGCTCAGCAAACGAAGCCAATGAGCAGGTGAAATATGATGAATGTCCTAGACTAGCTAGAAATGAAACGCAAGCAGTAGTGTCTGTGGGGTAGAAAGCAGCCCTTGGCCGTAGCAGATTCTGCAATTTGGATAGCGTTTGGAGGGCTCCTGTCCAAATCCCGCTCTGTCACACCTGGTTTACTGGCATGTACGATATGTCCTAACCATCACAGCAGTGAAGAGCTCACAGGCCAGATTCGAGCCCTAGGACTGCTTCTGACTTCCAGCAATTTCTTGTTACTGATGGAAGCAAAGGGAATAGGATCCAGAGCAGCAACACAAACCATTGTGGCTCTGAGAATGAGAAAAATGTTCACACAACAATGGTAGAAAAATATTTTGGATTCAAGGAACAACTATGAGAATATGAGTTTTCTAGAAGCATAAATTTGTTAGTCTTCTAGGATAAGCATGCCACGATAAAATACAGCAATAAAAAATTATTGACTGAATTGCTTGAGATGGTGCATGGAGAAGTGAGAAGGCAGGAGAGGTAATGTTAATAAATCACTGTCCTGTCCAGCAGGCTTCCATTATTCAGAGAGAAGGGCAATTACGAAGGCATACCGCTGCCCCGCTTTCAAAGTTTAACATTCCTGTTTGATATCTGATCTAGCAAACAGTGTTAGGAGGTATCCAAGCAGCATGCACAGCACTTTAAATGATTAAGGGAGCAGGGTGCTTGAGCACGTTGGCATTCTAGGCCATAGCTCTCCAGCAATTAAAGACATACATACGCATCTCCTTAGATACTTATTGAGCCGGCACAAATTTGTTTTCACTGAGAAGGGGAAACCACATTCCCAGCTCAGATTCACTGGTGTGAGGTCTGAAGCTGCTGCATCCCTGAAACAGGTGGGCTTACGCTGCCAAAATCAGAAGCTGCCTCCACTTCTTTCCTTTCTAAAGTGATGGTTGTGCTCCCACTGGACTCCAGCTCTCCGCTTCAAGAGAAAGGTCACTGAAGCGTTGGCAAGATCGGGTGGGCAGCTCAGTCACAGCCACCTCCTCACCCTCCCCAAATAACAGGCTGGTTGGCTTCAAATCCAGTGACTCTAATCCCACAGGACAGATTCAAACCTAGAGACAGACACTTTGTGCTCAACTCAGTGAGTGTGACGCCTACCCTTGAAAACAAACCCCTGAGATGCAAGCTTGCTTCAGCACAAAATTGCAAGTACTTTGGTTTCTGCATCTGCATTTATCCCCTCCTGCTTCCAGTGATCATTGGAGAGCTGACCATGAATTAAGGAAACAAAATTCTTTCATCTGACCACATGCTTGCCCATCATAACCTTGCTGCGACCTTCTGCAATGGCCCCAGTAACCTCTGACAAATTGGAGAACACTGCACCATGGGTGGAGCGTTAGCTCTTACCTGGGCTCCTTCTCACTGACTCTGAAGCCCAGCTACAAAACAGGGCTAACAAGACTAATTAAGGTAAATTTTTATAAATATCTACTGGACACAGGGGCCAACTGAGTGTACAGCCCAGTATGAACTGGGAAGTGAAACATCAGTTTGGCTTGCCTGACCTTTAGACTCACATCTTTATTTATGGTTTGAGCCACCTTCTCCTCCCCAGAGCACGGTCAGGGTTTAATCTTTTGAAAGAAGAGGAAGGGGGAGCTTGGAGTATTTCTAACAGTGATGGGGTAAGGATAAAAGCCAGGCAAGCTTCAGGCTTTGCAGGAGAGGTACTTACTGTGCATTATTTCATTTTGCTTTTGAATGCTTCAACTTTCCATGCCACTTCTGTATCACTTATCAAGCCTCTTGTGAGTTCAAAACCAATTTGCAGAGCAGGGACAGAGCTTACTGGGACCAACATCTCTATACGGCAGGTCAAATGCCCTGCTGTTTTCCCCCGGTTTGGTCAGTACCACGGCTCTCCCCTTGCTGCTGTGCTGTGCAAAGGAACTTGGAGTGGAAACAGGCAGATGGCTAGGCAGGGTTTCAGCCTGCTAACCCTGAACTAGTTAAAACTGACATGTGCCTTCCATAGTACCTCATGTCAGCTTAGGTTGTCAAGTTCATACGCTGAAAGTTGTCATCTCTGACTGAGATATCCATTTCATGCTACAGCTTTCTTGTGGCTTTTGGGGAGGACCCACAGAAAAACCTCTTTCCTGTGGAAAGACCCACTGATCTACCTGACCTATGGTTGATTCCCCTTAGCCTGCCTGTTGTGGATCTCTTCTCCTCAAGATTTTAGTACAAGAAAGCATGGGACTGACTTTGCTCCTGATGACACATTGTCGATGGTTTGTAACACCGGGGACTGCATGGAGCTGCACGGGTGACTGCCAGGCCCTGGTATGACTGAGTCTCCACCATCCTTCAGCTGCCAGGCCAGAGGCTGCTTACTGAAAGTGATGGTCACAAACAGGCAGGTGCCCTGGCAGCATTAGCTCCTTCCTCTGGGTAGTATTTGCTCTGTAAGTTCATAATAGTGGTCCTCATCTCAGTAGTTACTGTCTCACCGGAATGTTCAGGTATTCAGAAGGGAGATGCTTTCATTTTTCAGCAGAGAAAAACACACTGGATCAAGGCAAGAGGAGGCCAGAAATCTGCCATCCTCATCCTCTCAACCTTCCTCCCATCTTTCTTGAAGAAGTTCTGTAGCAAACACATCTATCTGGATGGTTTGTGATGGATCCAAATGTCCCATCAAGAGACTCCCAGAAATCAACTCTTTACAAAGAGAAGAAGCTCACAAGTCATGTTAGTACCACTGTCACCTCTGAGTTAAAACAGCAGGCTTTGCAAATGTCATTCTTTGCTCCTCTACAATTGTTTTGCTACCTGTCTCAAGTAGCTTTTTGTTACAAGCAGATCTGAAAGGCTTTTTAACAATCCATGGCACAGTCCAACAATCCAAGTGGATTTGCCTGCACTCCACTCAGGAGGCTGGGGAGCATTCTGGTCTGAGGGACAAAGTCTTGTCCATATCAGCAAAATCCAAGGGTGATCAGTGGAACAGGATGCCAATAGAGCCTCCGTCTCCTTTGCATTTGCACCTACTGATGACTGTGTCGGTGCCAGCTGGAACTTTTGGTTGAGCTATCAAGTGGAAGCCCCGACATGCAGCACCTGAATGAAAAGGTTCCACGATCCTAGAGACAAAGCCAGAGGTATGGTGTTTCATATCCAGAGGGGGTATGCAGTCTCACCCAAAGCAACCTCAAAACATAGAATGTCCAGGTTAAACCTTTGTGTTCAGTGGACACATTCATGTACTCACACGTGCATGGATCCACGGCTAAAAAAACAGCATTAGTTCTCATATGGAAACACTAAACTGAAGAAGCACCCTTTAACTATGCTTAGGTTCAGAATGTTAAAAACTCCCCAAAGGACTTAACTGTGACTAACCTACTGGTCAAGATCGGTTATCCTGTCATTAGCTATTTCTGTCTTGTAGTAGTGGTACCACTGTTGCTACTGTGAGGTGCACAGTGCAATAGATGAAGACCTCTTCTATGCTGCTGTAAATTGTAGGTGTTCTGTGCTGGGGAGCCCACTTGCTAGGGCACGCTGCTGAACCCTGGCCACTGAGCCACCTAACAGAAGTGTGTCGATTTTAACAGAAGGCAAACTGTTCAACCTCTTGAGTTATCCTCTCTCTTTCATGCCCCAGGAAAAAGTGCTGGTTTATATCTCATTTTCTCCAGCCAAAGAGCTTGTTCTGCAAAGTAGCCTTCCGGCACTTCTGGTTTAACCACTGCTGACCTCCAAACCCCAAAGTATTCACTCAGTGGATATTTGAAATGCCTGTGAACTGCACCTAGGAGGAATGCAGGTACAGGAACTTTATTCCAGGCTGCAGAATATTAACTGGTTTTACCCAGCTGACACTGGCAATTTGGTTTTCGTCACTCAACATCTCTGCCTCAGGGGAACAAACGCACAGACTGAATTTTGGCAATGTGCACCAGAGCCCCATTTCAGAAGATGTTTATTAGCTATCTTACCAACAACAGAGCAGAAAGAGGCTTTTCAGAGAGGTTGCATCCTATCCTCTTGAGCAATCCTTAAGCCATTATCTCAGGATCTTACATTTCATATACTGTAATAAATGAAACAATTCCTTAGGAAAGTGGCAGTCCACAGTCACCTTCTGATATCTCTATCAGTATTCTCAGAGTGGGAAGGCTTAGTGAGTCTCTGATTTAGATGGGGGAACCTTTTTCCACAGCTGTAATAGACCCATTGTGACACTGAAGGTCTTTCTGGATTGCTAATATTTTCTTGGCGATATAGGCTCAGGATTTTCCTTAGAGTAGTGAAAAATTCCCTGTTAAAGATTTGGAGAGTCTTCGCTCTCTAACATCCCAGAGGCTGGACTCCTGTAATCCACCTTTACCTTGGGTGGCCTTTCTACAGTCTGGTGTAGTGCCACCTCCTGACCAGAGCTTCCCAGGCACGGGTGAAAGCTCACCTTGTCCCAGTGCTAGCAGACCATTTGTTCTGGAGAGATCCGGGGAGGAGGGAGAGGCCTGCAGTGCCCTGAACCTACTGCTCTTGTCAGAGAGATGTGCTTGTGAACCTGAAGCCTGAGAGAGACATCTGGGTCTGTCAGCCTGCGATGAGTACGGATGTTCTGAGCTGCAGAGGTAGCTTCGATTTGTCCGTGTAGCAACATAAACTACTAGGAAAAACTGGCCGTTTACCACAGCACCTTATGGGCTTTAAGAACTGACCTGCCACAGGTACTGAATGGCTTTGTCACTCCACTGCCAGCCACTACCCCTCCAGCTGGCCACATGTCGAATTGGTTCTGACGTGAATTTTTTTCTCTTTAAGTCCTCCTTATCACCCCCACCCAAGCCTGTGGTCACACCATGTATTTTTTCATCAGCTTTGGGAGAAATCATGGCAAGGTAAGGATGATCAGCAGGAGCTGACATCCTGGCTCCTGGATTACCTGGAGCGTGCAGCTTGGTGGAAGGAAGGACTTTGTGTCTTCCTTCTAACTAGGCACAAATCCTGCCTTTTCTGAAGGGGCCATTGTGGGATCACATCAGCGAGGCCAGAATTTTACCCTTCTGCTTCTGGAAGCACACTGTAAAAGTAGCCGCAAGTGGAGAATTGTTCAGGTGAGATGGAATGCTGCTGTACCACTGCTCCTGTGCCAGGGTTAGCAGTGGGCTGAGGGCACAGGGGAGAGCAATGGGAGCCGCCAGCATGCTGCATCATTTTCACATGGGGAGGTCTCTTCCTCAGGTCCTGCATAGTGGACTCTTTTTTTCCAGAGGAGGTGCAGAAGTTATCGTATTTTCTTAGCACTGATTTTCATAAGGAAAGGACTTTATGGAAAACACATGCAATTGACTTAAAGACTGATGCTACCAACACCTGCCATTCCTATTTATGTCTATTTTTAATATCTCTTCACACAATGCTGATGCAGCACAATCTCTATTGTATAACATCCTTCCTAGAAGCTGAACTTTGCCAAGAAATTTCACACAACCACATGTAGAAATAACCAGATAAATCTCCAGCAAAATGGATGAAGCTTTCTGTATATTTTTTAGTGTCTTGAAAGATTTTGCCTGACCTTAATGCCCAGAGGTATACCAGCATCTTATGAAAAGAGATTAATGCTCAGAATATGTTGGCTGCCCGTGGGCACACTCTGATGCATCGAGAATGCCCAAGCCCCTGGCCACTGTAGCTCCTCACGGTGAATGATGGCTTTAAATCCTTGGGAATGTGCTGAATTTCTCCGTACCTGTCAGATACGTTCCACTTGCTGTGAATGACCGACCTCTTGAGCCTCTAGGTGCAGGACTGCACTATTTTCCTGCAAGGGTTAAAACTACTTCTTTCTAACCCAAATCCCAAATCTTGACTCCTAGCCTACAGTAATTTACTGTATCCTAAATAGCAGGACTCACAAGAGTGTTACTTTTAAATTTAAAAATTTAAATTTAAGTGAAATAAGCTGTATTTGAGTTAACGTTATATTAGCAGCTTATTAATGGTATGTGAGTGAGCGTACACACACACTGCATAGAATTCATCTGTCTCCTGCTTCCAGAGAAAGCAGCTTTACTGAGTTCTTCTGTTAGGTTTTTGTTGAAGATGAGACTGAAAACCAAACCTGAGCTATTTGGATCATCTGCCTCAGTGCATCTGAGCTATGTGGTTCCCCTTTCCTGCTCCTGACAACAGAACTCATTTGCTTGTTACCCTCACTTTGTTGCGGTGGATAATTCTATGTAGCCTTTGGATATCAGCTATGGAAACCATGCCAGCTTCTCCAAAGTAGGTATTGTTAGTAGCTTGTCACAGGTCAGTGGTGACACGAAACTCAGTTTCATCCCTGCATTTTGGAGCAAATTAAAACACTGTTTGATATTTTAGGGGCCTTTGTCCTTTAACACATAGCTCTTTGCCAATGTACTTTGGCAGCTTCTTTGGACACCAGCACACGAGGCTTGTTTCTGTGGAAGGCCTGAAGTCCGGAGTTCCTGCTGCTTGTTTCTGCCATGCCATGGTGGAAGGTGTTATTGGGCCTTGCCATGCCTTGGTGAATCCGACACGTGCTAGGAGCTCTGGCTTTCTATCCAGGAGCCGCTGCAAGCATCCACTCCCTTCTTTCTAAAGTCCTTTCCATCCCTTTTCCCCCTGTGCTTCTGGGCCATATTCAGACTCCCTCATACATTGCCTATGCCCAACAGCACTTTTTAAGCAGCATCCATGGGACCAGACACCCAGCTGCCTCTCAGGTCTGTAGAGGGGCTGGTGTGACAGCCCTACACCTCTTATTTTAGTTGTTTCTCTATCTCACCTTCAAAATCTAAGCAATCCTGCTCACTCCTCTCTTTCTGGTAGTCACTAATCCCCATCTCAGGGACATCAAGCTGTTTCCACGCCGCTCCCTAGCTCATGGCTTCTGAAAGGACTGGTAGGAGAAGTGCTTTGCAGGGTGCGTTCCTCAGCGAGAGCAAGCTGATCCCACAGGGCATCCCTTCCTCCAAGTGGACCAGATGACAAGAAATTTAACAAAAAAATTCTCTCTAAGACCTGTGCCCTGCAGAGGCAGAACCACTGTCTGCCCAGGTCCTCCCCACTGTCGTTCCTGCAGGCGCAGAGACAGGCTGCCACACGCCAAAGCCACAGCAGAGAAGTGGGAGGTGGAGGCTAACGGAGAAAGAGAATCAAAGCCCTCTCCCCCTGCTCAGGAAATAAATTCTGTGTATCCCAGAGGCCATGCATTATGTGCCTTTCAAAGGCAGACATTGACAACACATTCATGCCTGAATTAGGCCTCACTACCATGCACCAGATCGTGCTGATATTCAATATGTTGTACCAGCTTCTGCTTCAATAGGCCTTTCTGAGGTCTGAGAAACTCCCCTAGTGTCTCAGATGCTGGCAAGTTGCTTTTTAGTACTCGGTGCCATTGCTACTTAGCATGGTGGGAGAAACGAGTGGCTGCTCTGCTCAGATCCCACCTCACTTGCATTTCCATAGCCACGTCAGGAAAATTACAAAGCAAAACAAAACACCTTTCAGCACAAATTCCTTTTGTTAACAGGCGACCGTAGTCTTCCCGTAATGTCTGAGCAAGAGAAAAATCACTGCCACAACTGCTTGGGTGTTGCCTCTGGAATTTGGAAGGATGAAATCATCACACGTCCCACCACCCCGCTCACTTTGAGGCATTTCTGACTAGGCTCATATGATGTGGTTGCCTCCAATTAGGAGGCACTGGGATCGGTGATTCAGGAGGTCACTTCCAGTCCTGCAGCCCTTAAATAGCATGGAAAGAGTTAGTCTGAGGTTGCCAGTAGAAGGCAAGGATAATTGTTAAAAACGGCTCAGAGCCTGGTAGTGTGTGACTAGGGCAGGAGTGGGGAAGAGTCTGGTCCTAGCTGTTGCTTAACACAATTCGTGAGTTTTTGCAAATCTTTAATCCTGCTGTCCTTTATGTTCCGAGTAAGTTTGTCCCCTGGGAGCGAAGGCTCTTCCTAGCCTCTGTAAGGCCCTGTGATCTGTGTGTATCCTTGACTCATGCTGGCTACTGGCAGCCAGTCTGGGTCAGCAGCAACACACTGACTGACTGACAGAATGACTCAGTGTCATTAGAAGTGGCCAGTATAGCGTGTTGCACTACGTACAGTTTTGTGTCAGTTGCACCTCGATGGAGATGGATGTACTTGTCACGTACATAACTATCCCTTTCCTGCATCCCGATTCTGTCCTGGGAATGTCTCCTTGTAGTATGCAACAGGCACTATCGCATCTTCTGGTCCAACCCTCTGCAGGGCACTTAGAGAATCAGGAGTATGCTTGTATAATGCAGGTAATTGGTTGGGAAGGCTGCTTTAAGAGCCTTTACTCCTTTAAAAAAACAAAAAAGTCAAGCAGTCTAATAGACTACCACAAAATAAAGCCCTTGCCTCCTTTCCCACATGCCTGTCCAACATTAAATAACATCCTCCTGTCCAAACTGAGAGAGAGCCCTGCACACCTTGGGCATACAGAGCCTCAAAGGAGCTTTCTCACACAGGGTATGGGACACAAAATGCAGAAATATGTTTATATGGATGTGTTTATAGTCACACGTAATTATTCAGCAGCGAGGCATTTTACAGGCTTGTCCTCCCTCTGTCTCCGACAAAGATTGTCTTTAATGTTTCAGTGATGTACCAGTTCAATGTTTACATCCCGTTTTATTGGGAAAGCAATTGTAAAATGTTTGACAGCAATGTTTCCTGTCTGTTATAAGCAGCACCAACAACTGATTTTAATTTCCTTAAAGAAGAAACCCACATTTGTGCTCTCTGAAAGCAAAAAAATGTATAAAACGTGTTTTGTGAGGCGTAATTTCTGGGCATGATGTGATGCCAGTCTCAAGCCTTGATGCTCAAAATTGTTGTTCTGTAACTTATTACTGCTAGTTCCTCCTTTAGCCTGCAGACGAGAGTGCACGTACTAATAACTCAGCAGAATAATACATGTGGTAAGATATTCAGTAATATTCAGCTTTACCCATGCATTCTTTCTCCTCTGTTTTTGTACAGAGTTCCCCTTCTTCTTACAGTTAAGCCTGGACATATTTTTCTATTTTAAATTTTCCAATGATTTGTACAAGAGAGTATTAAATTGCTAAAGGGCATATTAAGTATTACAGCTCTGTTAAACTTGAATGAAGCAATGCAGGTCTGGAACGCATTTAATAAATCTGCAGCTTGATAAGCAAACTTTCTTTGCCGAATCTGACATTCCTTTGCACTAATCACCTACGTGAAAGAACTGCCTCTAATTCTTTGATTCTTTTAACTTCCTCACCCCAGGACTAAAACCAGCTGCAGGCCTCCCTTTCTCTTGGCACCAAATAATTTAAAACCCTCTCCATAGCCTTCAGAGGAAGGTGTGGAGGAGCCGGGCGCTGCAGAGGCTGCAGAGCTGTCCACACGGCCTCGATGGAGCACCCCTCGCTTACATTTTTCCAGCCTTTTTTGGTTTGGGTTTAGTTTTTTTTTTGAAGTTGGAGAATGAGCACATAACACACTGAGCTCTGAGGAGGACTCAGAGTGAGTGTGTGGAAGTTGTGTCAAGAAAACACCTATGTCAGTGATGGCAGGGAAGAGATCAAGCCAGGCCACCCAGAATTGCCTGGGAAAGCTTGGAGACTTAGGACAGATTTTTTTTTTTTAAGCTTTTTTTTTTCTTTGCCTTTTTTTTTTTTTAATTGTTCTTTCATTTGAAAAGCCCACAGGTCATCTTCAGGGTGATTCACCTCCTTAATTTCACCCACAGAGTCAGTGGCCGTTGGGCTAGGCTCCATGAGGAAAAGCTTGTGAAATGTGAGACCATTACAGTGGCAATGTAAGGTAGCAAGGCAGTTTTGATGGGTGATGACTCTTCTAGAAGGCTTTTCTTTGCCTTTTGGTTTCTGCTGGTGGTGTATCCCCCCACCACGTCTGTCTTGCTCACTGCACCTTCTTGTCTCAGCGTTGTTCTGGCCTATTTGCTGTCTCCTATGCTTACGTTTACCCTATTAAATGAATTCAGCTGGGAAGATGACGAAACCCACTTCAACAGAGATTTCACGCCTTAGGAGGAGCCTGTATAAACTCTCAGACCTGTTGATAAAATAGCAAAGAAAAAGACTCCAGGCCTCTACGATGAAAGCTTCTGCTTTCTCTTATTGTATGATAAATAGCCTTATTAAAGTTAACACTTCTTGCCTGCGATAGCCTTTTGCACAGCCCTAGACTTGCTCTTGGTCCTAAACTGGAGGGGAAGGCTGACAAGGGCAGAGCATGTACGCAGCTACAACGCTGCCATGCTCCTGGAAGAGATCCTGACAACTGCTTTATTCTTAGTGCTGCACCTGTGGCGAGTCAGTGAGACGAACAATTCTTTGCCGAGATTCAATTCCCCTGTTTAACGCCCCCCTTTGCAACGTCTTGTAGTAACTTCATTTTAAGTGACGTGAAGAGTGACAAATAAAACACATGAGCACCATTCTCGTGACGCTCCAGCCAACAGTGCTTCACAAAGCAGAGGGACTTTTCTTCATGGAAGTCCAGCTGCTAGAGGATGCTCAAAGAGATGATGTTGCCGGGCTGGCAAACTCAAAAGGAGTTTCTCAAGTCCCTTGACAAAAATCATGGCTGCTGCCCGGGACCTCTGGCTTTCCCTGGGGTGCAGCATGGTGCAGTTGTGTCTGCAAACTTTCCCAGTTTGGGAGTTCCAGGACTCCCAGTTCCTCCTCGTCAGGACGCTGGCAGAACAATGTCTGTGAAACAGCCCATTTCTCCCTGCTCATGTGCTTGAGAGTCTGCCCAGCTGTGTGTCACTCCACCCAGGTAGTGCCTGGGCACTCAGCTTCATGCCCAGGAAGGAGGAGCCGGGGAACAAGAGAGGGGGGTGAACAGGCAGAGGAGAAAGGGTGCCTGCCAGGTAGCAGGCAGGACAGGACACAACCCTTTATTCAGGAGGAGAGAGCGGCAAACGGTGATGGCAAAATGGATAGCAAGCTGTAGGATTGATGGTTGAGCCCTTGAGCTTAGTGAGAGGAAACGGGGTGTCTTTCTCCTTTAAAGTGAATGTACAGTAAACGGTCCCCATGCTGTGTGCCAGACTGGCAGGACAGAAAAGGAAAGCCGGTCTGTGTGAAGAGGGCAAGTACTGTATTGACAGCGGGAGCACAAGGCTCCTCATGCTTTTCTGATGACACGTTTCAACCCAGATCAAGCTCTTTAGGAGCGAGCTGCCTCATGTGTCATAGCCCTCAAATCCTTGGCCTCTGCGCTGAGACTACCAACGAGAATGCCAGCTATGATGGTGGGTTTATTTTCACCAGACTGAATGGACTTCCCTCTCATTCCACAGAGAGCACGAGACAGCTGTAAGTTAGCAACAGCTTTTCCTTGGAGAGGGGCCCGAGGCATAAGATTTAAACCACCTAATCTCTCTCTGTGCCCGTGTCCCAGGATCTATGTTCCGTCCGGACCAAAATAGCTAACAAGGAACCACGGGTGAGTTCACCTAATGATAATTGCCCATGCCCCGTGTGGTGCTGCTGGAGAAGAGGTAGTGGGAAGGGGGACGGTATAGGGGGAGGGAAGGCTCCTGTTTAAAGCGAGGTGGTAGGCAGAGACGGAGGCTCCCTTCCCTGAAGCGCGAGACTGGGTGAGCCACGTGCTTCTAAACGTGCCCTGCGAAGCTGGGATTGTACCAGATTGTATCTCTCTCTCGAGAGCGATAAAGTTTAGACTATTCATCTTTTCTGGGCGTTGATTTTGCCAGAAGAAAGGTACCATCCGTGCAGAAGTTTAACTTCTTCTTCCTACTGCCAAAAGTCAACGGGAGTATGCTTTTGCAGGTTTTACGTTTGTTCAGCAAAGATTGTTATAGCCCCTGCCTGGAAAGGACTTTTCACACAGTTGGTTTCTTTGGTTGGCTCTTGAAAGTAAGCCATATATTATCGTTTCAGCAGGCAGCAAGGCGCTTCCTTTCTCCTCGAGCGAGCCTGTCCTTGCTGTGCTCCCCAGAGATGTGGCCGCTCCCCGGTTTTCCTCTTCTAATACCCCGCCGCGTTCCACACCACCCCCCGGCTGTAATCTCTTGCTTTTCTCGGTGCCTGGACGCTCACTGCCTTCCAGAACCGTTTGGCAGCCCTGGCTCCGCTCCGGCTCTCTCTCTCGCAGCTCCCTTCTATTCCCAAAAAGCCAGTTCTCCTCCTCCTCCTCCTCCTCCTCCTCCTCGCCGAGGGCCCGCAGGTACCCGGGGCCCGGCAGATGGAGCCGTGGCGGAGGAGCGAAGCGAGCCGGGGGTGCCGCAGCCAGTGAGGACCCAAAGCGAAACCACGGAGCCAGCTCGGATGGCACCTTTCGGGGTTTGTTTTGCGCTGGGGAGCCGGCGCCGCTGCTGCTCCCCCCGCCCGGGGGCCGGCGGCGGGGCGGGCAGGGCTGCGGCCGCGCTCCCTCTAGCGCCGGGCGGCGGGAAAAGGCCCGGCCGCAGCCCCCGCCGCTGCCCGGGCGGCTCCTCCGAGCGGCGGGATGACAGCCTGGCCTTCCTTCTTTCGGGCTGCAGCTCCGGAGGCAGAGGGCACCGAGGATTGCTGGGTTTATCCGCTGTTTTCTCCAGGCTATCACTGTGCGGGGGTGCGGGGTGGGGGATAAAAAAAGAATTGAGTCCACCCCCAAAATAGAAGCAGCAGCTAAGGGGGAAAGGAAGACCTCCACGGCCTGCATGAAGAATAATTTGTTCGCTTCCCCCCCCACCCCCCCGCCTCAGCTTCTCATTATAGAAGCTATTTTTCCCAAAACAGGCCGTTGGGCCAGGGAGAGGTAATATAAACAGATGCATTCTTTGAAAGCTCTCAGCGCATTTTTGCGGAGCACAGGCTCTTCATTGAAATGCAGAGACCCATGAGGTGTGGGAACAAGGGACGGCGGCAGCAGGAGGAAAAACCCTTCCTCTGCGAAAAATGAGTCAGCCCAGAGCCTCCCTTGACTTTAGCACTTTTTTTTTTTTTTTGAGAAGCAGAGGGCACAGAATTGAGATTGAGATGTGAAGAAAACCTTTAAACAAAGCTGATATTGGCCGGTTGCTAGAAGAAAGCTCGGAACAGTATTATAGGCAGCCTTGCTTCCTTTTATAAATGTGCAGTATTAGTCAATTTGCACCAGCAGCAGCCTTCACTGATGGCAACCAAAAGGAAGAACGGATCCTGTCTCTACTCACTTCCTCTTGGGTTGGGTCTAGCACCTGAAAGCCAGTGACTTCCAGGGTAATTAAGCAGTTACACCTGGACCCAGGCTGAATCCTTTCCTTGTTACCATGTGTTCTTGTCTTCCATCAGGTGTGGGCTTTTCACAAACTATGCCCTCAGCAGCAGGGGCAGGAAGAGTGGAGCCAGAGAGGCTGTGACTGGCCTTTCTGCCAGCTCCCTTATGCACATCCAGCTGCTTAATACCGGCACTGGGGTATCTTTCCTTGTCTCTCCTTGTACAGGGTTCTGCTCCTTACACCTCACCACACATCTCACCTCTTTTCTGGTTTCTCTGCTCTGGTCTCCAAGCTTCTTTCAAACTTTACAGAAGCAAAACACTATTGTCTTTCATTTTAAAAAAAAAAAACAAACCCTGTGGAGCTCCAGAGGGCTGTAGCTAGTGTGTTGAAGCTATACACATATACCTGCTTATGTTCCTATAAAGTGCAGAAACCTGACACATGCTAACCACCTAACTGCAGTGCCACAGTGGGTACCTGCCGTTGCTGCGTGTGCCAGCCCGGTTTTGCTCCACTTGGTTATTTCAGACTGCGGTTCCCTTTAGGGTGGCACCTTCACGCAGGCTCCATTGGCCCCGAGCAAGTAACCACAACCATTTAGACAGTCTCCAAGCCTGCAGTCCCAACAGATAATGTGGCGCTTCCCTGAGAATGAGCTGCAGGGTCCCAGTGCAGTCTTCAGGGCTTGTCCACACCATTTCTCTGCCAGGTCTCCTCTTGAGAAACGCAAATGGTAACGATGAGTAAGAAAGAGAGCAATACCTTTTGACTCACCGGACTAAAGCAAACCGCTTTTGGAGGGACAAGCTGGAGAAAACAATGGATATTTGGGTTTGGCTTGGCTTGCTAGTTTTTTCTAAAAGGCTGTTTCATCTAAACTGAAATGACTGGCATGCACAGAGGCAGGGGGTGGGGAGGGGGGAAGGAAAAGCTATCTATGCCCCAGGCATCGAGCACTGCAGTCCAGGCCCCCTCAGCAAGAGACTCCTGCAGTTTAACCTGCACTCAGCCACCTCCTGCATAAGGCTTCCTCTGCGCACCAAGCGGTTTTTTGGTCATTTTCAATTTGCAGCAACTACTGTTCAGTTGAACATTTAACACTGTGAGGTAAGCACAGTATTATTATCAATCATTACTATTACTATTTGATCCTAAATGTTGCCTGTAAGAGGCATCTTCAAGGATATGATGTGACACTGCTGGCTTCACAGTACGTAAGGGCTGGACAAAACGTGAAGGGATATTTGGGGGGAGGTGGGGATTACCGGTCCTCTTTCCAATTACTTTTCCCACCTCACTATCTGGCAGGAAAATGAGGAGGTTTTTTCCCCCCCATGGAAAATTTCCCCAGGGAAATTCTCAGTGCCTCCTTTTTATTTCCGGAGGAATATAAATCAGGGCAAAGTCGCCGAGTGGTTGAGAGAGCTCCATTCAGCTGCCTTCCAGTGGCGCCCGGGCTCCTTTCCCATCCCGGGACTGATGGAGGAGGAGGCAAGCGGAGGCCGGAGCGCCTAGGGCTCGCTGGGCAGTGGCACCTCAGCTGGATTTTGAGGGGTGTGGGGCACTTGCCGCCGGGATCGGCGGGAGGCAGAGGAGCACGATTCCCGCCTGCAGAGGCTGCACGCAGAGAAGGCAAACGGCGCAGGCGTCGGGGTTTGCGAAGTCTGGCTCCACCGCAGCTATTGTGATCCCTGTTATTCAGGAATTCTACAAAACCGTACCAATTCTCATAAAAAGTTTTGCAGAGTAGATAAATACCGCACTCCAGCCTTCGCGGCGAGGGGGAAAGGAAAGCTTTAAGCAATTAGGCCAGGCCACACAGCGATTCGGCTGCAAGCCGGGCCGCCAGCTGTGCGGGGCTCCCAAAGCGGCCGTGCCGCTGCATCCCCTCCTGCGACAGCACCGGCACAGCCGCCGCTGCCATGGGGGATGGGACGGGGAGGGGGCACCCTGGGACCACATACATTTTTTAAGGAAAGGAAGGGCCTGACCTTTCTCATGTTAGCGAGGAGCAGCAGCTTTCTTATAAGATGCTGACCTGTGGCCAAACGCATTTTCCCTGTTTGCCCTGGATTGCGGCACTGTAAGCTTTGCTATCTATTTTGACCTTTCCTATCTATTTTGCAGAGAAGTGAGAAGCTCTTAACTTTGCTCAGAGCTGCTCTTGGCCAAGGTTTTGCCACCGCCTCCGTTCCCTTTCCCGTGGTGAAAACAGAGAAACGGGTTGGGTCTCGTCTCACCTTCCTCGCAGGAGCTGGCTGCCACGGTGCTCTACGTACAAAAGGCGAAAATGCTTGAGGCTCCTTTGCGGTGACCAGTACACGCTCACCAGGGATCAGAGCAAGTTTGAGAAGAGCCCCCTTCCCCCAGGCAAAAAAGAGGACATTCTCTTTTCTTTCTGAGAAGCAAAAAGCTTTTTCCTTTGACTCAAAGGATATTGTTTTGGAAAATCAGAGCTGACCACATAATAATTCCATCTCCTTCTCCCAGTTTTGGAGTGATAAGACATGCGCGATGCTGCTTGACACTGTGATATTTATAAGACAAAGTAGAGGTCAAATTTGCTGAACGGTTTCCAAATTCCAGTGAGGTTTATCACAAAGAGCCCCATGCACGGACCCAAGTGGCGTGACTGACAAGGGCTGGATTGTGGAGTCACTAGAAAGCTCAGTTTCCAGCCAATGCTGATGGGCCAAATCACGTTCTTTGGGGCAAAACCTGCTGGAAAGCTACAATTACGCGGAGACTCCAGGGAGTTTTCACAGCAGAGTTTCTGACAAGAACCCCCATTGTGAGGAGCCGGGTTTTCATGCTTCGAGGAGCAAACACTGTCCTCTATCAGCACCGTGCTGCCCCAGTCTGGCGAGAAACAACCTGGAGTTCAGCCCCCCGTGGGGCGGGCAGGCAGGAGGCTGCTGCCCTCCCTCCCCTGCACCCTCACATCTCCCCAGGATCCCTGCAGGCTCCTTGGAAGAGAGGCGCTGCCGGGCTCTCCTTGCCAGCTTTCTGTCCCAAGAAGTGCAGGAAGAAAGGTTTTCCCCACAGCAAGTGCTGACAGGACTAGCGCTAACTTGTCCAAGGGAGATTTGGCAGAAATGCCCACCAGCTAGCTACGACTGAGAAACTGGCTCCGTTTCCCTCTCCCCGCTCAAACGCCAGCCTGCAGGGCTGCCGCCGACACCGAGTGTCTCTGCTCACGTCGCAGGACTGACACGGCGGAGACTTCTTTGCACCCTGATGCGCTCACCTGCCAGCGCATTTCAGCTTCGCGGCCCGAAGCCAAAGGGGATGGGTTTGGCATTGCTAAGCCTCAGTTATTTCAACAGGGACAGGCCAGGACTCGCCCTAATACTTGGAGCAGAAACTAGATCTGGAGCAGGAATGAAGCTGACACCTACAAGGTGGGCTCAACCTCAAGGGCCGCCTTCTCCCAGTATCAAAGTTTAGAGCAAGGCTCAGCAGCTCATGCTCCTCCACAAAGTGGACAGAAGAGTTTGTATTACGTCCCCGATTGCTCACGCTTCCTCAAGATGCTCCCCAGAAGACGTAGGCAAAAGCTTTAACGATGTGGTCTGTCCAGGTAAGGGAGGGACCGGGAGGAGATGAGCTGAAGCACCAGATCTCTCAGCTGAGAAGCATATACCCCTGTCTGATAGCTGGAGATGCTTTCTGGTTTATGGATACACCAGACAAAACCAACTACTCGCTGAGCTGAGTGAGAACTGTCTTTTCACTCCATGTTGGTGTTCGTTGCTGAACAGTAAGCCGTCGCTTCGTGTACTGGGTTTCTAAATACTGTGGAAAACCAAAGGAAAACACAACTTAGACTACATACACAAAGACAGGCCTGATGACTTTTCAGGTAGGCTACAGGCGCCACATATTTCAGGAGAAAACACGACCGTATTCTTGCAAACAGCTAAATTTGCAGGATGTGACTTCAGCCACCTATCTGTCTGCTTATTTGCTCTTACTGCTACAGGATCACCCTTCCCCAACATAAAGCTACCTTACAGCCATTTAATTTCTGCAGGTGTTCGTTATGCAACTAAATAGATAAGACTAGGGATTAATCTGTGTACCAAAAGGACATAAATGGTCTACTGAAGGCTAAAAAGTCATTCATATTTAGGCAGTTACCTGAAAAGTTTGCAGCGTTTTAAGGAAAAGATAAGGTGAGACAACTCCATGTAACTAAAATTTTCCATGGTGCTTGTTTTGCCTTCTGAAATCTAGGACTGATTTTAGAGCAGGAAAGAAAATTCAGGGATTAAGATACTTGGCTACATTATATTCAGTGCTTTTTCACAGCCTTCCTGTGTGACATTAAGAATATCACTTACTTGCTGTATCCATTCCCAGTGTATGAAATGGGGATAACAGCACGTCTTTACCTCCACTGTGGATCAAAAGGATAAAGATATTAATCATTTTCCAAGATGCTCAGACAAGCTTAATGCAGAAATACCCTACACAGACTGACCTTTGGAAATACACCAAATACAGCCTATGGTTTGTTCAAATACAAACAAATGGAGAAAGTGAAAATGGAAAGGGCTCACAGCAATTCGGTGGGGTGCAGGTGCCTCATTGCTGCTGCTTCTAGCACAGCTCTCCAGCACGATCTTGGCAACCTTGTCTTCTTTGGGGAACCTGAGACTAACAACTGCAGTTGATTTCCCCTCCCTCAGTTTATACAATCTGGATTGGAGGCTCCTGGAAGAGAAATTCCCGTGTGCCATGGGAAGCCATAGCCTGGACTGTCCCTCTTGTGTCTGCCACGGACTGTAACAGCCTCTGTTTTTTTGCTGCACCCAAACTGGAGATGATCACGAGTTCAAAACTGGGAGATGCAATTCCCCTTTGCTACTTGACAATGATCCTGGCAGCCCTGAGGTTATCTAAAGACTCCCATATCATCCTAGCCTGGTAAAGCCCGGTAAAATCCAGAAAACTGCAGGAATACTTTCCCTCGTGGCACAGTAACTAAATATTTCTCTGCTCACTAGCAGCACCACTGTGCTGAGAAGGATGTGTTTCACTCCGCTCATTACTTGCACTCAACCTAGAGAGAGGTTTGCTGAAGGATCACATCTATGTCTCTGATCAGCTCCTGCACATCAGACACAGGGATAGGCTGCGTGCTTATACTCTGCCAGGTGTCTGAGGTAGAGTGGCAATTCGGAAGTGCATGGAAAAAACAAAAAAAGAAAAAAAAAGCTAATTTACTTACTTAATACAAATCACAAATCTGAAGAAGCATTTGATTTTGGAGCATGGTCTCACATTTTTGAGATGAGTCAAAGCCATAAAGAGAACGAGGAGTTTGTGTAACACTTCTGCTGGGTGCTCCATCCTCGTGTTTAGACCATTATTCTTAACCCTGAATAGCATCGCCTTCATATATTCCTGCTAATGTCTACTTTTCACAGGACCAATTCCCTCGCAGTGTGGCAGAATGCTTTGCTATTGCCCTTTTTGCCCATCAGATCCAAAGAAGGGAACAGAAGGATAGCAAAAGTTTGCATAAAGCACACTCCTACCATGCCTGTCTGACAGCAGTGTTCTTAACTTACCCTTTCAGCCACAATCAGTTAAAATACAAAACCAGACTTACATTCTTCCTTTACATACTCAGAAAAGGAAATCCACAAGTTTATATTCAAAATCCACATTCAAATATACCACTGGTCAAATCTTACCATCTTAACGGCGTCTGAAAGGCCAAATATGTGCTCGCAGAAAGCCTCCCCCCTTCCCCATCCCCTGTTGCCGCCAGAACAACCTCCCACCTCACCTCAAGGCTCTTCCAATGTGACAGTATCAGACATCGGTGCTGGGACACAACCGTTACGGTGTGCCGGTGCTTCCATTACACACACACACCTACTTTTAAAAGCTTACAACTGAGCTTTGAAGTTCGCTTTGTGCTGCAGCTTGGCATGCAATGCCATTTCTGGGCAAACCGAAGAAAATGGATGAGTTTTTTAGTTGTGAGACATCAGCAACTGATTTATGCTGGTTGAGATTTAACTTTCAACTTTCAAAGAGAGATCACTTCCATCCACTTCTAACATTTCACAGGGGATTTTTTCACCCCCTCAATGGCTGTTTCTCACGGAGCTGCCTTCCAGCATGCTTCCCACCATACCTGTGGGCACGTAAGCAGAGCCTGACCTCGCAAACACTCCCTTGGGACAGACCCTGCAAAAGTGGTCCTGGTGATTGCATCGCCACCGGACAGGGCCTTCCAAGGCTAGGTTTCCTCTTCTTCTCATGGAGTCTGTGTACGGAGGTCTATATGTAACAACGTTCAGTTCTTTTCTCTGGTCTTGGCTCATGCAAGCAGACTGATCAACAGTGCTTTAGATGTTTGTTGAACTCTGCAATAAAGGCAGATTCCTTAAAAATAAAACAGAAGGAATGCTGTGGTATTGTATTACAGTATTCTAGCTCTCAAAAATGTTGCTGTGTTCTTTTAGGCTATGGCCTAATGTCACAGAAGTTCCCTTTCTTAAAATGGAGGGAAAGATCAGAGCACCATTACCTTTAACTGGGAATTACAGACTTTTATTTTTTAAGAGGATGTAGAGTTCCATTCTTTCGTGGATGATGATGTCTTGCCATTTGATAAGGGGACACAAGTTGGCATGCAGTGTGGTTTCCTTTGTTAGTCAAAAAATCTACCTTTACATTAAATATTTTTATTACATCAAGTATCGAAAGGAGGAAGAATTCAATGGCTGGAATCCACGGATCTGTTCTTCGGTGTTTAAAATTTGTGGTTTTGTTTGTGTCTTTATGATACTACGTACCATTCTATATTATAACATTCAAACAATTCATCAAAAGTCCAATGATAAAGAATGGCAAAGAAATTGAAATGTTTCAAATACACCATCAGTTTCAGATACCTTCAGTTCTGCTGAGCTACTTCGCAACGCGTAAGTAGAGAACATTTCAGACTTAGCCTTGCATCATCAGCACAATTTGTACAGAGGAGAAGTAAATTAAACAGGAAGAAACACCCGCACCATTTGTCACTGTCACTTGAAACTTGAGACTAAAATTTATTTTTTCCAGAATGCTGCACTTTAACAACAGTTGATTCTCTCTTTAGTGTGAAAGCACGGATGTTTCACTTATATTACAACATCACACTGGACTATTGGAGCTTTTACGCCTGGCCATCAAATATCACATCTAGTAAAATGCAGCTGTTTCTCTCCTGGATAAAACTTCTTTCTACTTAGCAGCCACAAAGCACGATGAGATAATGTACTTCGGGGTACTCACTGCACATCTCAGGTGAATAAAATAATTCTGCCTTCACCCTCACACCTCCAGGCAGTTCAGGACACAGAACAGCCCAGGACCAACCCGCCCCAGTCTCGCTGCTGAAGTATGACTTTCAGATGATAAACTGTGCCGTATCCAGTGTTGTTCTGCCATGTGCAACTCCAACATCTCACCCACCGCCGCTGTACCCAGGCAAGAAAACCAGCGTAAGCAAGTGGACTATGACGCTAGGAAGAAATGTACAAGTTTTATTTTTAAACATCACTGGACTGAAAAATAAAGAGTCATATGGCTTATTTATAATTCAGGAGATGGTAGTGAATAAGTTAAAGAATATTCATCCCAAAACATACGTTGCTTTCATTTATAGCTAAGCTAATGTACACATATGTTTTCTTTTTTTCATAAATGTCAAGCACCCACCTTTTTCCCCCCCACAAAGATTTACAAGTACATGCATGGCACTTCCTACAAAGCTGTCGTGGGCTAAAGGCTTACAAACAATGATTTTTTTTTTTTTTTGGAATACGAAATATTCATCAGACCAAAATAAAATCATTTAAATCAACTTCTTCCTGAGCAACTTAGAATTTGGAATGTGCTGAAAAGTTTCAATAAATAAGTCAAAGATTAACCAGCTTAAAACGTACCTTTTAACAATTAAGTAAAATATATTTCATGACAGACACAGGCCGTACGACCAGGAACCTCAGATGCTATGTGCCAGATAAATTTATGAAGTACCATTCAAGGAGGAGAGGCCAGGTTGATTGTTATGAAAAATACAACAACATTAAAACCTAGCGAGTAAATCATTAAACAGGTTTTGTATTTAGGTTATAAGTAGTGATGGCTGAAGATACCATTAAATAAACAGATAAAAATAGACCTTAAGGTAAGCGGCAGTGAACTTGCAGGAAGGGTGAATGTGTTAAGTGACTGATTATTCTGTTACAACGTTGGCAAGAAGAATTCAAACAGAATTTCAGAAAGGTGAGAACATTGGTTTTCTTTCCAAAATACAACAACTCCACAGTGTGTAAACTAATCATTACTCTCTCAATGTAATTTCATAGAAACCACTTAAAATATACAATGCAGCAGATTCATATTTTAGCTAATACGTTAGTTGTTATCTGTGCCATTTTCAGCTTTCTTTAATGTGCTCCCCCACGGTAGTGCATTGCCACCACCAACCCGGGATGTTAATAACGAGAACAGAATCTTCTACGTAATATTTCTGTAAGTTAGCATCTTGTCTTAACACGATTATGCTGCTTTATTTTTGTTCTCTGTGTGTAGGTACAGTGAAGACCGACTGGTGATGAAGACAGAGTTTATTGGCTCTCAGCAGGCTCATGGAAGAGGAAACCCTTGGAAAGCACATTCGAGCTTAGCCCGAGTTTATATGCCTCGTCCATCACAAAATAACTTTTGCTTGTTATTGCAAACCGACGTACAACCTTGCAGACGGCAGACACGCTGCTGAGGCAGCCGCAGAACAGGAAGCAAAAATTTCCAGGCAGATGTTTGAGAAAGGACGTGAGAGAGACAAGAGGTGCGTTGCCCCTGGAGTGTTACTGGGACTCATCCTGTCAGGGAGCTGCAAGTCCTCAGCCCTGCTTCCTTCCTGTGATCTAGGACAGGAATTTATTGCTGTTATCCTCTACTAGTCCAGCTTCCTCCGGCAACGACGGTGCACAAGAGGCCAAGGCCTCATCAAGACCCCCAAATCCCCCCTATGCTGCTATGGAGCAGATGGCCAAATGGCTCTGCCCACTGCTGCCTGCAGGTCTGTCACTTCTGCACCACCGGTCCTGGCAGGCTGTCAAATAGCCGTCAAGCCCACAGGTCACAGGGAATCCTGGGGACACCCACATTAAAGACAGGAGCACGTCACATATTGGAGCTGCTCCCCTTTCTCCCCCAGCTTCCACCCATCCCCTTTCTAGTGTTTGCTGATAATACTTGTAGTGATAAAAAGGGCAACTTTCACAGTGACTCTCTTAACAACGTATCACTGAATTGGCTTTGGTTTCACAGAGCGTACCTTCTTTTGTCTCTTTTATCATTCCGAAATATTTCAACTAGAGAAGTTGTGTATGTCTGTATTGTTAATTTTACTTCTACCCATGCTAAAAGCAGGCGTCTGGTGTTTGCGCTGATGGGGCAGCTGCGCTCACCTTCAGACGTGAACAACTAAATTCTGCAATCACAGAAACGCCAGTCATGCTTAATAGGAGTTCCAGATCACCTAAGTTTTTTAATAAGTGACTTTTTCTGTATCTCTTTGGATTTGTGACCCATAACAATAATAAAAACTTACTAATACCTTTTCTGAACATAAAAACTGTATGCTGCACCTTTTCCTTCAGAGTCTCATAGAAATGTACTCAACTGCAGGAACAGAACAAAACTCCACTGTTTAGGTAACCCTGCCTTACACTTTTCATCTGCTATTGCCGTTCACTGACCTGGTAACTTTTTCCACTCTATGAACTAGAAGGGTTTACCAAAACCACCTGGTTTCTTTAACTTGCCTTACGTCCACTAGTATTAATTTGCCAGAATAGCAGCCTTGCTCCTCCCACACAGGGTAATTCAGAAGCTGTTATCTAGCCCCTTTCTGTGCCTGTTATCCTTGGATGTGCACACACGTGGCAATGACTCTGGCCGTACCACTGGGTACGTGTGCTCTGGGCAGAAAGAGGCACTCTTCCCAAACGGCTCATTGCCCGTAGTTCACATTGCCGGTAGTTAATGCCGCAGTGTTATGCAACGAAGACTTGTTTCTGGAGAAAGAGAGAGATAAGAGTCTGTAAAATTTACTTTTCAAGACCGCCTAATCTATTCTTTTATGTTTTGCAGGTTCTCAGAGGACTATCATATGCTCCAAAAGTTATTTTGTGATAGACAATAGATACTTCTCTCTTGAACTATGTCACAGCAAAGATGCTATAGAGCCAACACCGTATAATGAACCAAACCTGCAAAACCAGGTATCTCCCGATGGCCCCAGCATGTGGGAATGGTCTCTTCCGTTCTGTTTCAAATGCTGCTGCGCGTTAACTCAGTTCCTCAAGGAATTACTTTTAACAATAATTAAAAAAATCTTAAGAAAGCTGAAGGGGTCACCAGAAGAGAAAGGATAGTTCTTCCATCCATCACCTTTTATAGATATCCTCTAGCCACTTTTCATCATCTTCTTCCTCATCGTCTATCGGTTCCTCTGTTTCCAGGGGAGAAGGAATGAAGAACTCGGGTCTGGGACGTGGTTTCCTGCTATGAGATTTCAGTCCAAACTTGCGCTTCAGCAGGTGAAACTGTTCTTTGACATAGTAATAAAACTCATATTCATATCTCATGCGTTGGTAGAGGATCTGTATTGCTTCTGGAGAGGGGACGGTCTTCTTCACTGTCACAGTCAGATTGCCAAGTTTCCTATGTTCTGTAAAAAAAGCCAAACAAGCAACATGGTGGGTGCTGATTAATAAGACCAGACCTAAACTTTTTTTTAAAGATTATGGCATGGCCCGACTGCATTACTGATACAAATGAGCTCAATCTGTCTCCTTAATAATGGATTTACTTTTAACAAGAGATAAAAAATATAGATGTCTGAAGTTAGACTTGCATGTTTAAATATGGCTAGCTCACGCGCAGCATTTGGCATTGCGTGTAGTCAACGAGCATCTCAATTGGCAATAGTTATCTGAAAATGCAAATCATACCAATTATGAGCAAAAACTAGACGTAGAGAAACCCATAATTTTGCCTAGCTTTGGAAATTTTGCCTGATGCATGTGGATTATACATCCAGCATACAGCTGAGAGGAACTAATCAATTATTTCCTATGTGGCATACTATGTCATGTCTCAGTTGTGCTTCATCAAATCTAAACAGATATTTATCAACCTGAATCCATCTCAGGCTACCACGTGACGCCTCAAGACCATACGTGCCTGTTGACTTTCTCATCCTGTTACACCTGCTAATTAAACTAGACTCATCTTCCTGTTGTGCCCTGGGACTGGAAGATTTCAGTATGTTTTTCTTTACCTGACAACTTCTGCGTTGGAAAACTGAAATAAAACACCTCTATTGTTGACAAAGAATTAGAATTACTAGCAAAAATACTGAATTGCCTCTTTGCCTCCTCTCTCAGTAAATTATTCTACCATTGGAGATTAATGTATTTGAACAAGGTGTAAAGCAAACTCCTAAGGCAATCGTTTTGCTGTTTTCTACCAGATAGCAACAGGCTGCCAGAGTATCCTAACTATTTCCTTCTTCTCCAAGACAGAAACGTAATGGAAAGTCAACTGTGAAGAGGAGAACAGAAAAAACTGGAAGTACTGACCTGTCACATCACCGTATCCCCACCAAACAACTGCGACTTTCTTCAGGAAAAGTGGAGACGAATGTTACACTGATCATAGAATCATAGGGTTGGAAGGGACCTCTAGAGATCATCTAGTCCAATCCCCCTGCCACAGCAGGGTCACCTAGAGCAGGTTGCACAGGAACGTGTCCAGGCGGGTTTTGAATGTCTCCAGAGACAGAGACTCCACCACCTCTCTGGGCAGCCTGTGCCAGTGCTCTGCCACCCTCAAAGGAAAGAAGTTCCTCCTCATGTTCAGGTGGAACTTCCTATGCTCAAGTTTGTGCCCGTTACCTCTTGTCCTGTCCCCGGGCACCACTGAAAAGAGCCTGGCCCCATCCTCCTGAGACCCACCCTTTAAGTATTTATAAGTGTTGATAAGGTCCCCCCTCAGCCGTCTTTTTTCCAGACTGAACAGACCCAAATCCCTCAGGTTTCTTCATAAGAGAGGTGTTCCAGTCCCCTAATCATCTTGGTAGCCCTTTGCTGCACCCTCTCCAGCAGTTCCCTGTCCCTCTTGAACCGGGGAGCCCAGAACTGGACACAGTACTCCAGGTGCGGCCTCACCAAGGCAGAGTAGAGGGGGAGGATGACCTCCCTCCACCTGCTGGCCACACTCTTCTTGATGCACCCCAGGATGCCATTGGCCTTTCTGGCCACAAGGGCACATTGCTGGCTCATGGTCATCCTGTTGTCCACCAGGACTCCCAGGTCTCTTTCCACTGAGCTGCTCTCCAGCAGGTCAGCCCCCAACCTGTCCTGGTGCAGGGGGTTGTTCCTCCCCAGGTGCAGCACCCTACACTTGCCCTTATTGAATTTCATAAGGTTCCTCTTTGCCCAGATCTCCAACCTGTCCAGGTCTCTCTGTATGGCGGCACAGCCTTCTGGTGTGTCAGCCACCCGCCCCAGCTTTGTGTCATCAGCAAACTTGCTGAGGGTGCACTCTATCCCCTCGTCCAGGTCATTGATGAATATATTGAAGAGGACTGGACCCAGTACTGACCCAGTCCTCTTCAATATGATGAAGCACTAGCTTCTATAATTAGGTTTTCTGAAAGCTCAGTGCTCCAATACAGTAAGCCTCATGTGTTACTCTGAGAGATGCCCAAGGAAATGACTGTAATGGCCTCAGAATACACCCGGGTCCAGACACGGCAAGATGAATGGGCTTGCACAGAAGCAAGGACATGACAAGTCAGACATTGGTAAAAAGCCCTTTTGATGGCAAGGATAGTTAGGCAGTGCAGTAGGGCACACAAGTTACAAAAGCTGTACCTCTGAAAGACTGTAAGAGCAGATTAATTGATTCTCTCCTGAGGAAAGCCACTTGACTAGGGGACAACTTAAGGCAATTCTCCATGACTCTAAACCCAATAGATTAATTTTAATCTTGTCAATCCTTACTCCATTTCCTTGCTTTTTGCTACAACAGCAAGGTCTGCATGAGAGCTCCTTTCTTTTTTTTGTTCCAGGATAGTGCCTTGGCTTCTGCTGCTCATTCTTTCCTTTACATTCTCTATTTGCGCTGCCTCAAAGGCCAAACAGAAACCCCCATATTCTACATGACTACATAGATAAACTGTTGCAGTGAAGAAGAGCTGGATTTTGATACGAAAACCTAATTCTTATTGTAACAGCAGTTCTGCAAGTTGGAGGAATTCAAGAGGGTTGGGCCATGAAACATGGCAAAGAAAAAATTTAAACGGAGGAAGGTGACAACAAACAACGTTTGATGATTCCAACCTAGTCCCAGCGGCAGCGACCACCCTCCCTTCCAGAGGGAGCCCCTCAATCAAAATCAAATCAAAACACGTTTTCACAATCGCCAACACGTAAGGCTAAGGGATGGATCAACGGTTCCTGGTAGGAAAAGTGAGTTGTTCCTGGGATTCCACAAGCAATACATTCAGCCAAGAGAAATAATCAAGAATAACTTTTTAGGGAAGAGAAGAATTTTAAGCAAAAGCAAACTCATTTATTTCAGGAGGTAATAAAAGATGAGTAAGTCCAGCTAGCAAACACAACAGCAATGATCTTTAGACAAAAAAGAGCACAGCCATGTGAACATGAACTGCTTTCTTTACATTTTAAATGATCAATGTTCATACAGCTTAGGGTATCCACACCGACAAACGCATTTTCATTTTCAGACAACGGACACATACTTTCCTATTTCAGAGTAAAGGAATTAAAGAAAAACAACTGAGAACTGTTCATTTTAATAACACTACATGAGACAGCAAGTGCTGCTGGGCTGGACGTTCTCATATTCATTTCACTTCATTGCATCACACACATCTGGTGCAGAAGAAAATAATTATATCTGAAAGAGGTATTTTCCGTCTCAGTTTTGCTTACCAATTACAACAGAGTAATTTGAAATGTAGGAAGAACATGATAGAAAGAGAGAATAAGTTGACTAGCTTACCAAACATAAGGCTGTTCTAAATTACAAAAAAAATAATATTTAAAGCATGCATTCTATTTTACATTTGTACTTTTAATTCCTTCTCTAAAGGAAGAATGGTTTTCATTAGTTGGTAACAATTAAAACATGCCGTTCTGTAATTAAATGGCATTTTTAAACCAAAGTTTGCAGTTCTTTACGCTGAAATCTCTGTCTCTACTCATATATCTAAGTAATTAAACAACTCAGTACAAAGAGTTCTTTGTTCTTTAATTACAGCGATATATGGTGATATATGCACTATACTTACTGACTGTTCACAGTTTATCAATTTGCATAGTTTTATTTAGATAGGAGTAAAATGATTAAAATATACACAAACTGATTTAAAATTAAAGAAGTGATTTTCAACGAGCTGTCTAACTAAGAAAATGTGTAGAAGAAGGATCATGAAATCCTTGCATTTAAAACAGACGTTAGCATAAGAGCACTACCTGTAGCTAGCGAATGGTGGGAAATATTTTTGGTGAAAACATTTGGCTTCCCCAAGAGCTTATTCTCTTCCAGCCCGCCTTTGCCCATAGGCCGGAACAGATGAACAAATGTCTCTTCTTTTAAAATTCTCAGTCAGTTGTTCAAGTTGCCATTGAGGGGTATTAGGTGAATACCCTCCAGGCAGGACGCTGTACTCAGTCTCTCCTGGGGTGAGAAGGCAACTGCTGCCTTATGCTTACTGAGCACTTCAAGACCTTCCCCTCTCCGGTGCTTAGCTGGTAGCTCCCGCCAGCTTTGCAGTCTGGTTTTCTTTACAAACTCAGCAGCAAATATACACTACTAAATATTGCATTTATTAAGCCTAAGCCTTTATACTGCTTGCCAACTTCATTTTTATTTTACATAGGTTATTTCTGTTACAGAAACCTCCATTTACCTCGCTGGAAAAAGCTCTTTACTTATACGGTCCCTCCAGGACTCTAAGCGGGAAAAGCCGCTTCTTACAGCTCCAGCTGCCCTTGGTGGCTGCTCCTCCCAGCAGAGAGGGCCACTTGTGCTCGGCCCAGGAGCACTGCCAACGATGACAAGGTGAAAAGCGCCGGACTGCTTCCCTGGGGGGTCAGTCAGTGCGGGGCAGGACCAGCCAAAGGGGAATTTACTGGTGGTGTGCTAGGCAGGGAGCAGCCCGTCGGCACCCGCTCTGCTGAAGCAGCTGGGCGCTGCATCCCACCCTCGCAGCAAAATACACCCCTCCTCTGAATTTGCAGTAGTCACAGCAGAGAGGATTCCTGGATGCATGCAATTATTCTTTGCTCTGTGCACGCACCTACGTCTATAGATGCATACATACGTTCTGATAGAAACACTTGCACTCTGGAAGGCTTTTCTGGTAGTTTTTCTGGCTTCTGCTGGTTTGCTTCACAGTATAATCATCAGTAACTGCAGTGCATAAATAGCTGTGAGGTGCTGGTTGTCAGATGGCGAAAGTTGGGGCTGTGCCTGGCTCCAGGCTCAGCCTTTTGATAAAACAAGTGAACTTCGCTTTTTTTTTTTTTTCTCTTTTTTTTTGCACTTGAATTTTATTTAGACTGGTTTCTAATCTTAAATACTCTTAAAAGGCTCTTTAATACAAACATGAATGAAATCACAGAACTGCCCCTTGAAGTCACCTTAACCACCTTTCCTCATCATAGAAGCAAAATGGAAAAATTAGGCAGATCTGGCTTAAAGCCAAAATAACAATCTGCATATGCTGCATAAACCCAGCTGTCCCACCAAAGGACCCCTATTTTATGACCTTTGAGACAGCTAACCATATGGAGGGCAACAAACTACACCATTTACTTTTTAGGGTTATTTTTTTTAAACTGTGTTTACTTTGGCATTCTTTTAAATTACTAAAAAGAATGTACTATGCAGTAACCCAGCCTCCCACTGCAGCCTGCTCATGCCTTGAACTAAGACTAAATTGGTATGTAGATACGGAGGAAGAAAATTAAACTCTTTTGGGTTACAGGTGATGAATATTTACTATTACTTTCCCCACTCTCATTTTTTTTTTTTTTAAACTAAGAAATCAGCGTTAGGCACTGCAGCGATCCACACCATAGGGAAAAGTGGTTTTTTATACTTTGTGGCTCAAAACCCCTTGGATTGCCATATTTAGGCAAAATGATCCTGAAGGCATTCTCCACCTCAAAAGAGAATTTCAGGGTGACGCTCTCTCCAGCCCCAAATCATTTCGGCGGGTGTGAGGGCAGAAGCTTGTCCCCCAGCGCTGCTCCTGGGTGAAGCCGCAGGGAGCCCGGGGCCCTGGGGGACCTGTCGGGGAGAGGTGAGCCAGGCTAGAGCTGAGCCAGGCTGGAGCCAGCGCAGGAGGGCTGCAGGCAACTCGCCTGGCTAACATTTGTGGTGGAAAAACCCCACGCCGAGCTGTGCTGCTGTAAGGCTGTGGGAACACGACGGCTGTCACAGAGAGAGTAAATTCATTTCCTGCAACTACACGGGGAGGCCCCGCGTTTCAATCGTACGCAGCTGAGCTGCGGCACATACCTACTTCTCCACAGTTTTAAATGGAAATACATGTATGTCACTGTGGTTAGATGTGACGTATGGATCGGCGAGGGCCTCTGCTTGATATGCCACTCAAACGATCGCTGCGGCGCTAAAACAGGGCTCTGATGGCTATGCTAGAAATGATCTCCCCCCTGGAATATCTAACTGCAGCTCAGCAGAAAATTTTCTGTCACAACTCATCCACTTTTCAAACTCGAAATTTTTAGCTGGGCTCTTGCCGGATATCTGGGAAAAGGTGGTTTTGGGAGAACAGATGAGACGCCGATGTGCTTGGCTCACGGGCCGGTCCCAGATCCCAGGTCTGGAGGAGGGATGTGGTGCACCACGGCCATACTGTGTGACCAAGCGCCTTGTGTAGGCTCATGTTAGCTAAAGGAAAGCAGGGATGGTGGAGAAAACCTAACAGAGTCACCAACCAGGAAGAAGTGTATTAAAACCCAAAGTTGATGAAAAAGTAGGCTGTAATTTGTCCCATAGCATCTACTAGCTTTGTCTGAAATACTACAAAGCCCAATTATTAACCTCCTTACTGCTAGTTTACTGTCTTCTCAGTTATTCACATCAACAAAATAAGGTGTAATTTTTAACAACATGTAAATAAAGATGAGACACTCGTGCATACTGAGGACAGTTAAGCTAGGCTCACTGGCAATGTTTGCTTTGTTTTAGCGTTTCTGTCCTGAATTATTGTGTTGCTTTGATGACATGGAACAACTCCTAACCCTAGGGGATTAGGAGAACTCTAGCCCACTGGCAAAGAGCAATGTCCCATCTCCTAAAGGTCAGATATGGATCTCTCTGAAAGGACTGCCTTCCAGGGGGCACAGAAACACCCAGAATTCCAGAGACAAATCCTAGGCAAATTGGATGTCCTATTTATCAAACAGGGATCTTGGGAGCAAATACACCAGACTGTAATTAGCACAGACACTGCAAAACGATGGCTGCCAATGACAAAGACTGAAATGCGTGAGACAGTTACAGCAATGCTTTCTTCTTTCTTACCACTATAATGAATAAGGAAACCAGAGCGAAGAATAACGTCACTTTTAACCTAATACAATTTCATTATTGACATTACCATGGACAAAATGCAGGGAGCTCAGAGAATGATAACCTGGCAGAGGAAAACAGAGGGATGCCAAAACAGAGATTAGCCAGGGAGAGCTCACAAAGATAATCCGAAAGACACATAATCAAACAACTACTAATGCTCCAGGATGTAAATGCTGAGGAGGCATGGCACAAAATCAGAACAAGGAAGAAGCATGAAAAAAAAAGAAAAAAAAAAAAGAAAGAAAAACGTTAGTGATAAATGCAAAAGGTACTGCGGGCCAATAAGGCTGAAAATAACAAAAGAAACACCTTCCTACTGTATGCAAGTAACACATATTGGGAATATAGCGCAGAGGTCATCAGTGCACTGGTCTGGCTGTCAACTGTAAGAGTGATATGCATCCAACAGTGCTCTGAAATACTACTTAAGCTATTAAAGGCATTATATCACCATTATGAAACACTTGCCTTACAACACACTCAGCAGTGCAAACATATAACTTCCTCCATACTTTGTAAACAGCTACCACTCTCTGAGCTCTCTTCTCCAGCCACAAAGTATTTACCATGAAATCTCCAACTCTCCTCTTGGAAACTTCACGGTGTTACGCCTTTGCTCCTACCAGTTCAGAGCTGGGGATCCAACAATGCAGATTTCCAGCTGCATGGGACACCTCAGCCAACCCTCCTGTACCACACACTACCACTGCTGCTGCCCTGGCCTGGAAATGTGCTGTATCTCACACATGATCAGATAACAGATCTCAACAGGATCTTCTAAGAGACACCTTTATTTGGTGCACTTTAATGTTGCATTCCCAGTTAAGGTAAGTTAACACAGAAGGAAAAAAAAGCTGAAAATTAACGCCCACTGGTAGAGCGAAAAGGCAGATTCTTATGATAATGTGGTCAGGTACTTTTATTGCTGTTAAGCAACTTCTAAGTTTAACTAGACAGAATTGGAGGTGCCAAAACCAAAGTCATCTGCAGAGGAAATGCCAGGATTCTCTAGTTCGAGTTCCTGAAAGAATTGCTATGTTTGCAGTTCATATGCAATTCCTAATGTCTCTTTTATAGCCGTGTAAGTATTATTGAATGGATTCAGTCAAATCTGGATCTGACAAAACCACAATTTAAAAATAGGTTCTTACAGATCGCTTGTGAACAGTGTTGCATAGTAGGTTATGCAGATACCAGCATTATGACTTCTTTTTCCAGAGAAAGTTGCAGTGATTGAGATGAATTTCAGCAGTGGTCACGAGCAGGAAAAGCTTCACCACAGGTATGTTATGCAGAAAATCTGCAGAGGTATAGCCTGGGACTTAAGAACCTAGAGCAGGCATCTTGCCTTTGTGCTTTGAGTCACAGTAGGCTGCTATCTGTGATTTTTGTCCACAAAAAGGAAGCAATAGAGGAGACGTGCTGTGCAAGCTTAAGATGTCTAAGAGGGATGGAAGGAGGTGGAGGTGCCTTTATTTCCATATATAGTATTGACAAGTGCAACACTGGCATACAGCATCCAGTTTGGTAACCACATCCTAAATCAGATAGGGTATGAAAACAGCCTCAGAATGAATACTGGGGTTGGAAGGGACACCTTAGAGAAAGATGATAAATTCATTCTGGTCAGCTTACCAAAAAAAAGAAGATGGAGAGGTGACTTGTTTACAGCATCTGCATATTTTCATGGTGAGAAAACTATGGATACTGAAGGGTTGGAAGCAGAAACCGGAGAAATGTGGATTGGAAGCAAGGCACAGCTTTTTAAAGTGGTGAAGGTGATTAATCACAAGAACAAACCAAAAAAAGTTGATTTGCTATCACTTGATATTTTTACATCAACGCTGGATAACTTAACCAACTCCAGTTACTGATCTCTGTGCAGAAGGAAGAGAAACTACATGACTTGTAGCACACAGGAAGCCAAACTGAACAACCCCATGGTCCATTTAAGTCTTTCAGAGATGCAAGTTCCGAACGTCTTGCACGTGTCAGCTTCCAAGTCCGGAGCATCACCTGTGGAAGCCTTTTTGTCAGTGCCTTTGAGATACCTCACCGTGAATGTCATTTTTGGAAGATGTCTGAACCCCTAATTTGCTACCTTTTCCAGTCGCTGGCTGTTCAAACCTAGCGGTCACCACCCTGCAGCATCAGGCCTTGCAGGAATGTGAACTAACGCTACATTTTTTTTAAAAAAGTTTGAGAATACGGCCTTAAAATTATTATTTCTAAGTGCTGCCTCTTCCTGTCTTCCTAGAGCATACATATGACTGCTTATTGCTTTATATAACAATAACTACTGAAATGAGAAACAAAAGCAAAAATACTAACTAGGACTAAAGTAATGGCCAATAATAAAATTTATGCACTGCCAAGGTAAACCCACTACTGATAAGGTATACAGGACTGGAAGATGCACATTACTGTACAAAATTAACGCTTTTAAAGCTGCTATTAAAATGGAGGAAAAAAGAAAAAGATATCAGTTCTCTTCTCCCTTGTGAGAAAGTTGCCAGTTCTAAGAAGATTTTCTCCCAACTATGTCTGTACACAGACAGCTGAAAGCCCCGAAATTGCTCTATTTCTTATTATTGCAAGTTACAGGCGGTCAAGAGAAAATTCTCTCTTTTGCCCTTAGGTTCTTTTGTGTATAATGAGCGACTGAAGGCAGCCAGGGGCTGAGGCACTGGTGAAGAAGGAAGAATGCTACCAGAGCAGAAACAACACACTGTTCCTTTCAAGTTCACCCCCTCCTGGCCCACAGCCCGACTGCCTTGGCCAGCCGCCAGGCTATCAGGACAAAGGCTTCCTCCTCTGGCCAAAACCGAGGAAAAGGGTCCGTTGTTTAACACAGGCAGACTTGTTTCAGCAAGAGAAAAAAAAAACTAAAAAGAAGGGGAATTATATTAACTGGAAGTCCTGGGAGAGGAGAGTAATCTCCTGGTGTGGCTAATGCAATTCCCACCCCATGCTTTTCCTGCAGAGGGAACGTCTTGATCCTCTACCGTTCAGGCTAGAAGGCAAAGTAAAATGTCTCAACAGGGCTAAAGCTCTAAGGCTGCCAGGGTCTTCATGTCCCCCAAGGTTACAATGAACCAGAAACAAGAATGCATCTTTCCCTCCTTCCAGGAACCCCTAGGCGATGCACTGCTCCCCTCCATGCCTGCACTAATAAGCTCACATGAAGGGTGAGTGTCCTCACTCATAAAAAGACCTTGCAGACCTTGAAGACAGATAAATAAGCCAAACGTTTAGCCATCTCAGGACTTCACAGTGACCGATGCTCCTCTGGATTTCACAAAGTCATTAAAGCCAAGTCAAGGTGAATTCACACCTGGGCTTTTTGCTGTCTCTGTAAGAGAGCCCGCAGCCCTGCTCTGAGATGGGGAGCTTGGAACACTTGGAGTTCGCTGCAAGTCGAGAGGTTCTGGCCCTCCCTGAAACCTCCCAGGCAGATGCTGTTGCAGAAGTTACACAGAGACGCACGTGGTGGCTCTTCGTGCCAATCTCAGCACTTCTTTATCAGTGCAGCCACAGGTGAGGGACGAGGACTTGAAAAAGGTAGCAGAAAATCCCTAGGTCTGGCGTGACCCATTTGATTCTGAGGGCCAGGGCGCCTGGGTGGGTGAGCTACCTCAGAGGCTGTATCACAGGACGTAGTGACTCACATGAGCTGTGGCAGACTTCCCCTAGCAATTATTTATATGTCTGAGAGTTTTCAGAAGCAGGCCCCAATTCAAGGAGAAGTGTGATTTCAATCTGCTCAGGTTAATATAAATGAATACAGGACGTATTTAGATGCTGTTCAAATACCACAGACATTTACACCTGCACGTGCTCGCTCTGTAGTCCAGGCAATAGATTTTCCTCCTGAAGAAGGGGGGAAATGGCATTTCTGACACATAAGACCGAGATCTTTGCAGATGAAGGCCTCCCTTCGCACCCTGTGCATCTGCACCAGCCAGCAGCAAAGACAGCCCCCCCGGAGTACCTCTCATCTGTCTTCAATGATTTATGTGACCAGCTCCAGCACACCTTGACTGTTCCCGCTCGTGTGTCAGTGCCAAGAGCAATCCATTGAGGAAACAGTATTTGCTCAATGATCCTTTTTAATTCAACTCACATTTAGCATTACTGTGCTGACAGGGAAGAGACACATCATTCTGCCATCTATCACCTTGTTTACAGGACATATATTCCCAGTAGCCTTAACTCTATTGCAGGTTAAAGGAATTAGCTGAGTACTGTGAAAACAGCTATGAATCAGAACAGGAGATTTACAGGGTACGAAAATCCACTGCTCCTGCACTTAGTCCTGTAAATTGTCTTATGTCTGCAGTGTTTCAATCAGTAATTTCATTCCAGTCTTAGAGAGACTGGCTAGTATCAAAGTTTTCAGGATGGCTGCACTGTTTTGATTTAATGACAATACTAGCCCTGACTTAATGAATACCGCGCTTCAAGGTTATACTGCACAAAACTTTCCCTTGTGCTTAAGAAAACAGGAGATAAAACGACCTGCTGTCTTTTTCCGTTCTGGTATTTATGGGCACATGTAAACATTAACACCTCTGAATGAGGATAAAATGGAACAGAAACCAGGAAGGATGTGACAGGAATTAGGAAGAACTCTTCAAGAAAAAGCAATTTTGGAAGGAAGCAAGGTTACTAAAAAGAGCCCTAAACCTGCAACAAACCAGGCTTTTGTTGAAGAATATTGACATTTTATACATTGTGATCGTCAGGAGTGGCAAAATAAAGGCCCCCAACATTATTCATGAGACACGCGTTAAGAGTTGTATCAAGATAAAGAGAGAAACCCTGTTGTGGTGGGTTGACCCCAGCCAGCCCCCAAGAACCCACGTGGCCACTTGCTCCACCCCCCACCATCCCTACAATGGGATGAGGAAGAGAACAGGAAGAATGAAAGCGAGCAAACTTGTGGGTAGAGATAAGGACAGTTTAACAGGCGGGGAAAAAAAAAAAGCGATGCAAAGGAAATCCCTCACCACCTCCCACAGACAGACCAATGCCCAGCCAGTCTCTGAGCAAAGGCCACCTTGGAAGCCAAAACCTCCCCTTCTTCCTCCTCCGCCCCTGCTTTTATTGCTGAGCATGGCATTATATGTTATGGACTAGCCCTTTGACCAATTTGGGTCAGTTGTCCTGGCTGTCTTCCCCTCCCAGCCTCTTGCCCACCCCCAGCCTACTGACGGAGGCGGCAGAGCGAGAAGCAGAGCAGGCCTTGACGCCGTGTGAGCTCTGCTCAGCAGCAGCCAAAATACCACAGATCCAAAGCACAGCACTATCTGGGCTGCTATCAAGAAAGTTAGCTCGAACCCATTCAGAGCCAGCAGAGTAAAAATGGCTGCTGTCAGGTGTGGGCAAACCTGGCACACTGAGGAAATTTAAAATACACACAAAATACATACCTAATGCATATAGCAGGCACAACGGATCAGCTGAAGTACCCACTTAGTCACTATAGTGAGTTCAAATTAATTCAAATGAGTGGTGACTAGCAGTGGATGCTTGCAGGAGGAGTGGCAGAGGCACAGACCGTGTCTTCCCCCAGTGCTGTCTCGCAGCTTCTGCTGCTGGCTTGTTCAGCCTGGAGAAACGGAAGCTGAGGGGAGATCTTGTCGCTCTCTGGACTACCTGTGAGGTGAGGGTTGGTCTCTTCTCCCAAGTAACAAGCGATAGGACGAGAGGAAATGGCCTCAAGTTGCACCAGGGAGGTTTAGAATGGATCTTAGGAAAAATTTCTTCACTGAAAGGGTTATCAAACATTGGAACAGGCTGCCCAGGGAAGTGGTTGAATCACCATGCCTGGAGGTTTTTAAAAGACGTGTAGATGTGGCATTTAGGGACATGGTTTAGTGGTGGACTTGGCAGTGTTAGGTTAACGGTTGGACTTGATGACCTTAAAGGTCTTTTCCAACCTAAGTGATTCCATAACTGTTTTAAACTTTTAAAAACTGATTCTCCCTAAGAAATCAAGACTAATCATTCTGCATTCAATCTCTTTGCACAGTTCATTTTTTGTTTCTAGCACTTCCCACTTCGGTTGTCCCTTTTCCAAACTCAGAGGTCTGTCTATTAAATTTGTTTTCCTATGAAAGCCACGCCATGTTCCTGACCATCTCCCTCGCTCCTGCTTTGTACCTTTTCTAAATCTGTTAGATCCTTTTTGAGGTGGTGTAATTAGAAATACAAATAATTAATGGAAAACACTGCAATTTGTGGTTAAAAAGCCATAAAACATAACTAATTTTAACTTTTTCATATTTAAGAATCAGAAGTAAATTATACCCTATGTGCCTTTACCACAGATTTGAAATGTTGCTTGTTCCAAAGAACAGGTTGAGAATACTTCTTTAACAAAAAAAAGGGCAAGAGAATTCTTCAACTTCATAGGCTAATTCTAAGAGCACGAGGGAAACCTATACGTAAATTTAAGTTGCATGGTAAAGTAACAGAAAATATCATTAAGAACCAAGAGTTAAAATTTCAGTGCCCAATTTCAACAGAAATTCCTCAAAACAACAAATCTGATTCTGAATCTATGAAATCCTATTCAATTTGCCTAGCTTACCAGAAGAATAAATGCTTACATTTCACTCCTGCCCAACACTTCAAAGAAATCCTGAAACCATAAATGTTCGGCTTTTTAAAATCTACAGACAGAATGCACCACTGAATATGTACATATATTTTTAAACAGAATATTTTAACAAAGTTCTGTGGAAAACATGATGAAAAAGTTATCTGAGAGAATGGTACATTCAGGGTTTCCATAGTAACAAAAACAACGAGAAAAAAAAAGTTAAAGTCAAGGGAGCTTCGCAAAGGCCTGTCCAAAAACATAAAAAATTCATCTCTGGGAGGCTTGGCGTACGTTTTCATAGAAGGGACACTTATCACGTTGGATGTGTATATGCACTTGCACACGGCACATGTTTTGTCCTAGGCTCAGCGCTCATTGGGAGACCAACGCATGTAACCAGGTTTGGTCTTAGTGCTGAGTATATGGGTCACAGAACCCAGTTCAGCGTCTAGATGGAGGCCAAGTTCTCCTGTAAGCCCGCGGGTGCTGGGAATACGAAATTGTGACTCTGAGCTCTTTAAAAATACGTTCCTCACAGGCTACTCTGGTGTGGCCAGTGACTATGGTCATCAGTTTCTAAACAAACATGGTAACCCCGGCACATCACGTTCAGCTGACGCTTCATCCCTCTGCTTGCCACACTGCTTGACAGCATTTCTGGCACATTCACAGAGCATTTAATTTTCTTAAGTACATTTACTGAAGAAACGAAAGCCCCTAAACTGAGCAAATATAGAGTCTTCATAAATATAACTGCTTTTTTTTAAATTTTTTTCATTTGGTCTGAATAACAGTGGGAAATGAAAAACCACAAGGCTGAAGGAAGTGAAGGGACTATTTATGTAGCATGGGAAAAATTAAACTGAGATTCAACACTTTAAAGTGGGTGACATCTGTTTATTAAAATACTTTTGTTGTATCTCTTTTGCCTTTGATTATCCAGTCCGTCTGCTAAGACTTAGAAACAGGGATGCGGTGCAAGATTCAGCCTTTGATTTTAGTGGCAATCTATGTAAGTTCTGCCACTACTTTGAAATCAAAATGTTGGTCTGGCATTGCCAATTGCTAATAAAATATACCAATGTATCATATGCCATTTCTTCACAAAATTACTCACACATGTGTATACAATATGAAAAGATGTGTGGGACTTGGAATTTTTCCCTTTCTGCACATGAGATACAAAATGTCTATGCACTAACTTTATTTCTGTTAAAACAAAACCTGTTGAACAAGTGGGATGTACACCAAGATGTGGTCTGGAAGGATAACAGAAGCAGCCTGTGAACTGAATAGCTGAATTAAGCAGGAACTCAAACCATTGATTTCTACAAGTAGCTTGCAAAAACATGCACCAAGGAAAATTATTTTCAGCAATTCAAAGAACCTTCGGCTAAGTGGTGAGTCTGCCCTTAAAATAGGCTAAATAGTGTGTTCCACAACTGCACAAAGGACCGGAGCCTACTAGGGACCAGATGCCATATTGCACCAGCAGCAGAAGACAGCGCTTCTAAAATAAGTAAATGCTGAAATTCAATATACACACAAACATGCTTTGTAACTTCACCGCTCTTCTGTTAGTAAGAGTTCTAGATGAACCAGACTGACATTTTTGGTAAGCTGTTGGCTAAAGTATGACAACAGACTGAGGTTTCTTGCTATTAGCCACCTGCATTGGTATAGCTGCACCAAACAGGCGAAGTTGTATGAGCTGCAATTTGTTCCTCTTATTTTCAGCTACTAAGAGCTGAAAATGGTTGATTTTGAAAAGGGTTTGCAGTCCTATGGGAGCTATTCTTGGTATATCAGAATATATACATATATCAGGATGTCTGTACATATGTGCATACATCTATATGCCTATCAGGATAATGTCTTTCTCCCAAGGGTCTGGACACCAGCAGCACTCATCTCACCCTTTTTCGCCATGACGACTGGAAAGAAAACTTGCCATTTGCAAACAGACCAAAATAATCTTAACAACAGAAATCTGTTTCATTGTTCTTAAAAAGGATATACATCCTCCACACTAAGCATCTCACCTGGTTGTTAAAGAAAATTGACTGGTTTAACACACAAAATCATGGGCTAAACTAAGCACCCAAAACCAGGAAAGCCCATGACCTCTTCAAAGTGCTATCTAGCATCCAGGATTCCCAGATTACACCCTGTCCCTAATGCCTTTTAATTGCCATCACAGGCACTCAAAATTTACCACTGAATTTACAACTTACTAAACTAAATTAAGAATGGGAATGGACAGGATAAGAATCTAGAGGGAAGAAACCCCCACACCTGAAGGATCCACAAATATTGAAATAATAACCCTAAGGAAGACATGGAAAGCATTATTACCTGATACCTCTATGGTGAAAATGGACAAACACTAGTCCCTGTGAACCAGGATTCAGTGCAGAAAAACAGATTGAGGACTTCTCAAACACTGAAACATAAGCCGTGGACAGTGCAAGACCCGAGACACATCTCACGTGCTGCATCCAAAAAACCTTGGAGAGAACATGGAGGAAGCAAACAGTGAAATTATCTCACTGCCAAGTACCTGAGCAGCTTGGTTTGACCATCGTCCCTTAATCCAGCTGATCCTGCCATGCTTCACCCTCTTCAAGATGCCTTCATAGTTTTACTATCCAAACTCCTTCCCCAGGTTCCCTGTCTTCTGCAGTTCATTCATGCTAAGCACTCTTCCTGGCAGCTGCTTTGGTCACCACACAGGGGTTTCTCAGAGTTGACTAGAATAGATCTTCTGCTTCATTCATCTCCTTTGCTCTTGGCAAGGAAGTCCTGGGCTTCTGCTGTGTTTCTTTGCCCCACAGGGAACCAGGTCACAGACATTGCTCCTGGAAACACTGCAGGAAAAGATACTACCAAGGGTGCTAAAAAACCCAAATGAACCCCACAAAACCACCCCAACAATTCCACCAAAAGCTTAGCTCAAATAGCACTCAATGATGCACAGATCTATCTACTGGATAGACAAGGAGAGCACTAAGGCGGCATGATATAAACTTTGTTTTTATACGCATACTTCATCCTTGCTCCTACAAACGCTATTGCGTGCCAACTCCTTGCCAACATCCATCTCTACCCAACTGTACACCAGTATACAGCACGAGTGAGAAATATTCCTGCTGCTGAACTCCAGGCAGTGCTCAGGGCATCAAACCAACCCCGAGAGAGATAAACAGCCATTCACCTCTCTTCGCTGATCATGCTGAGAGTTCAGTTTCCCTGGTACATAATTTAAGCACCTGACATTAAGTAATGTCAATACCCAGCGAAGTAAACCAGGTTTGTCAGCTGCCTGAAGACCCTTCAAAGATCAGTCACGGCTACTGTGAAATTGGCAGAGCTCTTACAAGGACAGTGGAGAGCGGAAGAAAACTTGAAAAATAAAAATAAGACTTCAATGCCCAGCAAAATATTTAGTGGTCTTTAGGTTAAAACAGAGTTTTCTGTGAATATTTTCATTCAACATTTTAAATACATTTGCTTTGGCTACGCTCTCATTCCTGTCATGTCCAATTTCCACCAGCTTTTAGGAGATGTATATTATATAACAGCCACACATTAATCCCACACTCTCATTTTATGTAACAGAAAAAGCACATGTTCTTGCCCAAGCAGTAAACCTCCAAACTTCCTAACATCCCAAAAGCCCCGAGAGTGCAGCTCCGCAAAGCGCTGGGGGCTCTGGCCCACAGGTGCTCCTTGCAAGGCAGGCAAGCACCAAATGCTCTGCTGCAGCAAAACCAGCGCGCTCCACGTCTTCCCTCAACACAACCCACCACCGGGCTCTCCCAGTAACTTGTGTTGCACTTCTTTATGACTAGAAACAAGCAAACAATGAAACACCCCCAGCCCCCTCTTTTTTTGCTAGGTCCGGCGGTGCACTTTATCCATCTCCTTTTCTCCCTTCCGCTCCACAGAAAGCAAGAAATCAAATAACGTAGCTGACCATTTGGAAACGAATCAAAGCAGTCAAGCAGCAGAAGGCGCAAAGACCAAAACAAGTATACAGATTTCGTTCTAAGCCCTGTGTTTGCATGCTTTGTAATACCAAAAATGTAACGCTCATAATGACTTACAGGTACGCATGTACCCTTAGCACAGCAATACATCGCACAGCAACACAACTGCACAGACCCTCCGAAACTCAATTGAAAGAAACACTATGGAAGAAGACAGACCACTACAATTACCTCATTTAAGATTTTCACCACAGAAAAAGTATTAGACGGAATCATGCTGCAAAAGGCACCAGAATAGGGTATACTGTTTTATCATTGATATGGCAGAACACAAGAAATAAGGCTTCTTCCTATGGTGGGTGCCCAGAGCTGATTAATCCCATAGCTACAGGGAAGCCAGACCAGAGGAGTCAAAGAAAGCCACGGGGAAGCAAATGGGTTGTGGAGAGAGAGTATTTCAGGGCCTGAGAACAGAGCGGGAGCACTTGCGTAGGCAGACAACAGATGCTGCTCCAGGCTTTCAGCAAGCAGCAAAGCAGGGAGGGAGGGGTAAATGCTGGGGTTTACTTGTTGTTTTAACTTGAGCAATTGGAGGAAGATGACAATTTAAGGCACTGCCCCCTGGATAGTGCTGCTATTTCTCCTGAGTCTCCATTTACGATTTTTTTCTTTCTCTTCAATACCCTCATTTCCCCTGAGTATGCACTCATCAGCAACTTGGATTCCCCAAAAGTCCTCCCACTAGCTATCTGGGAAGAGATTCATGCTAGAGGGCATAACACTCTCCTAACATGTAGATGCCTTTACAACCACAAGTCATCTTCAGAAACCAAATTGCACGGAGGTGCACGAAGAATTCCTCCAAGACCTATTTTGGAAGCAAGTGAATTCAGCCAACTCACAAACGTCAGCAGTAATTTCAATCCAGTATTCTCAAAACCTTCCCCCAAACCACACACCTCTTTGCATGTGCACTTTTTTTAAAAATATTTTTTTCTTGGTCTGTTTTTATGTTTACTTTTTGCCCTCAATAAAAATGTTTTCTGGGTGAGCCCTGGAGAACCAAGCAGACCAAACACTAATGCTCATATGGAATTTATTTAGAGGGGGGAAAAATCCCTTAAGTTGAGTAGTTATGTTATTTTGAACTGGGTTTATATTTTATGCGTACATAGTGGAGCTGGAATTTCAGGGCTGGCTTTTGTTTGCATTCATCATGAAACATTTGTTATATGAGCTGCTGCTACTGCTACCAAAACAGCTGCTGCTCGCTGCTACAAAACCAGAGACCAACTCAACAGTTTCTTTCTTCTTCTGGTAAGTCTAGCTGGCAAATGAGGCCTGCTGTTTCTACAGAAAAATTACCTTTGTTTGGCTTCACTATCATCCTTGCCACCTTTGGCTACCCAGAACATGGATTTGAAAGAGAAAGGATCAATCAGAGCAAGAGCAGGGGCTGATGCTCCCTACCACCCTACAACTAAATGTAGATCAGAACCACAGCTGTATGAACTCCCTGCTTTGTAGCAGGGGCAGCACCTCAAATGTGAATGTCTTTCCTTCAGCTGCTCTTGAGATTTAGCCAGGATTTAGCCTTTCTGTCCTGCGTCATCATTTTCTGCCATCTGGAAAAACGGAGCCATGGCTTGATCTAGCTTTGCATAAAAATGTCTTTGCCATAGAAATGCTGCTGCCCAGTGGTGAGGGCGATCTGCTTTCCCACGCATTAAAAAAATACCCACCCATCTGACAATCTGTGCACTTTCCTACCAGCCTGGACACAGACCAGGACCCGGAGCATCAGCGGACTGCAGTCCCGAGTGCTGAGGACAGACCTCCTGAACTGCACGTAAGCTGCATTTTAATGCATTGCTTTGTTACGACTACTAAAACACTTCAGTGCTGTTCTTGTTGCTTCCTGGCAATTTCATATCGGCAGTGACCTCTCTCACCTCAGTCTCATCTTTTTAAAAGAACAATTATCCCAGGCTGGTGCACAGTCCCTGCGGGACTCCCCGGCTTGTTTGAAGTAAGGGGAGACTACCAAACAATTAATGCATACCTCTTTAACCAATTTTATCCTGCAGAAGAATGTTCTCTCATATCCTGACAACTTACTTTCTTGAAGAGCTTTCGGACAGAGATCCCGCTGAAAATCACACCCGTACCATCTCACATCCCTGTGCTTGCTGACTCCTTCAAGGAACTGGTTGATTTGTGAGGCTCTACAAACTGACTTTTCCCAAGTGTCTATTAAACCCATTCTTTATTATAGTTCCTACCGGTACGTAAATTGGATTCTTTCATCTGCTGCTGTCCAGGTGACCAATGCACCCCTTTAAAAGCTTGGGGTCACGTTAACTGCCTTCCGTTCTTCCAAAACAGCTGCTGATTGAACAGCAGAGTTGGCAATTTCAGATCCAAAAAGATCCTTGGTGAATACTAGCTCTGACAGCAGCACTCCTCTGACACTGCCAAGGAGGAAAGGTAGCTGAGGAGAAAAAAAGGCCACACCCTAACACCAAATCTGCTATCTGTATTACAGATGGCATCTGCAAGTAACTGAAAAATTATTCAAATTGAGTCCAAACAGCACAAGCACAACTCAAAAGAGGAGATTCATAAAGTGCAGTAACAATTGTGCAAATGCTGGAGATAGAAAAAGCAGCCCAACTGGAAAGAAGATACTAATTAAAGAACACAATGGGAATGCAATTTGTAAGAAAGGGAGGAGATGGAAGATGAGCCTAGAGAGCAGCGGAGGGGAGGATGCTCTTTCTTACTACATTTGTAAATTTGTGATTCCACTCCAAGAACAGAAAAAAAACAAGAAAAAAGGAATCTTCCTAGCCATATTTAGTAAAAAACCTCTTCTCTTGCTATAGCTTCTTGGAGAGCAAGCTTTCATGAGGGACAGATAAAAAGGCTGGGAAATTCCAACTGGGAAAGGAAGTACGGAACATAAACTCCAAGAAAGACTCACTCTTGGAAGAGCAAGGGGTCAGCCCTCCAGCACCACAAACTGCCCCCAGGGCAGGTAAAGCAAAGGGGCTCATCAGAAGGAGCACAGGCATGGTGTGAGGCTGTGCATCAAGTGAGCAGGTTTCCCCTCGGGAGTGATGGCTGGGAGACGTACCAGAAGGACTCCTATGTAGCAGCTGAGAGCTACACTGCTAATCTATTTCCTTCGTTTTAATTCTTATAACTTTGTAATCAAGGGCCAACTCTTGCACTTTGCTGGAATTTATTCTACTAATTTTTCCCCTTCTTTTCTAATAATAATAACAGTGGTCTCAAGATGACTGAGAGCACAATGCACTGTGTTCTCTGGGAGTCACCGGTCTATTTACAGATGTACTCTGGGGATGTCTCTTCCCTGAGAGTGCCTCCGTGCCACCACCCACCACTCTCTCCCTCTCCCCAACTCTCTGGTGGGCCACCTAGTTCTGACGTGGTCGAAAAAAACCTTTCGGTATTAACTTAATGCCTTTAGCAAGCTGCATGCCAGAAAGCGCCTTGCTGTAATTTCACACCTAACTTGTCAGACTTTATGCTCTTTCATGTTTTCCTTATTTTAATTATTACAGCATTTTAATTATTATAGCAGCTCATTTGTATCACTGTAAAAACTTGATTTCAAATTGCAATGTTTATGTGAAAACCCAAGTGATTCCTTAGGAATGGCTGCTTGTCTCTACTGTACGAAAATTACAGGTAAGAGCTTTTTTATAATTAAATTTAATTTCTGACATTATTTTACCTTTAATATTTTTCAAAACATTTCTGAGCCACTGAAGATACTGTCTCATGGTACTCGCATGGCTCCTGAAAGATGCCTCAGGGATAAGAATGATCAGTTTAACCTGTAGCCTATTCTATCACTGATACAATGGGCAGGACTTACCATTAGTCTAGGGAAAAACAAAGTAGCCTTCTTTGAAGACTGAAAATACGATTATAAAAGCAAAGTGAATAGTCAGCTCTGAGATCTGCTCCATAGTGTTCCTGTGCCTTCAATGCCAAATATGCTCGGTTAAAAGATGTTTTTCCCCAAACACTGACCCTGAAAACATACCATGGGACACAATGATAATCAAGCAAAATTCTCAGTTTCTTTTGTCCTATTTTATTAATAAAAGTTTTTCAAATTCCAGCCTCAGACACCTCATGCAACTTGCTTGTTTCCATATAGGTGAAATGAAGACCTATGCAAATGCACTGAAGCTGCAGCTGGGAACAGAAGTAGGCAGATTAAATGGGATTTAATGGCCCTCCGCCTCCTCCTCTATGCCTTCTGTCGCCTGAATCAGAGGTCAAAGTTGTCAAAGAAGCAATTTGCATAACCTGTTACTGCTATACTTCTTATTCAAATGCTATTTATAAAGCAGAAGCAGTAACAAGAGGTTTAGCTGGAATGTTACTGATTAAAATAGCATTACGATTTTATTTAGTAAGTTAGTCAAGAAGGAATGAACTGTTGTTGCAAGCTTTAATTGTCAGTCGTTAAAAAGTTTGTGGTGTTTTGTCATCAGTGACCCCGGATTATTTATGAGATATCGCTAATGCTATATCTGAATGCAGCTTTGTCTCTGTGCCAGAGCTTTAACAAAGCTGCTTGTCCCTGGGTTTTTCAGTTTGTAATCCTAGGAACAGGAAACGTTCAAAAGATGCATCAGGGAATCAAACTCAGATAAAGAGCAGGAGCACTGTTATAAACCATAACATCTCTAGTGACTGATATGCTCATTAGATAAACACGACAGTTGCTTGAAAGATACCAGCACCAACCCTTCAAAATGATCTTGCGACACACACAAAAAATACGCATGAATTCTTGATATGTGGGATGCAAGGGTTTGGCTGACTGACCCCTCGGGATTTAGACCACAAATAAGTTTTGTTTTTACTGCAACAAAGTATGAAATTACATCTGTGTGGGTTTAGTCCAAAACCAGACAGCCCATCAATAGATCTGATGAAAGGAAATTGAAACAATGCAAGCATCGTGAAGCTGTGGGATGAAATGCAAAATCTGGAAGCTGAAGTCTTTGGAACTGCACTAAAAGACAAAGATGATGCTGTAGGTGGTCTCAGCCTTCATAACCCTATAGGTATAAACACATTATACAGAAAGTTTAGGGACGAGAAACTCTGCTCGTGACAGAGAGGTTCAGACAAGAGCATGCAAATAATAAAGTGTGTGTTGGCTTCAGGTAAAGACCTTGCCAGATGATGGGAAAGAGCAATATGAAAAAGGTGGTGGAGAAGAACAGGAAAAAGTGGCAGACTGCAGAGCACACGCTCTGTATATACGTGCATTTTAGCACAAAAAAAGGAAAGATTCAGTAATTCTATGAAAAAATACTTAGCCTATCTCTACAATACATTGTAGGCTGTTAGAGCTGGTCTATGAGCTCACATGTCCAGAAACTTCAGTAGAAGAGAAACATTTGATTTAGGTTTTTCAAAGGATGACTTAAGGGAACATGGACTTCACCTTCCTCTACAGCTCATTCTGAGCAGAGCCTTTACAAATTCAAGTCCCACGGAAATCCAAGCCTAAAATGCGGATTTAAAGATCTGCACTGTAAGTGGCAAGCAGAGAAACCATATTCTTCTTTGCCATATTCACTGGTGAGACCTGGAAGGCAGCCAACCGCCTCGAATGCCATAAGCTCTGGGCAGGGGTGCTGTGGATCCACACTGTCCCTCCTCATTCCTCCAGCTGATGAACCATGCCCACCATCCCAACCTGCCGATATGAAATGCATCGATTTCTCACCTGATCTAAGTGACTACGGTTGGTGCTGCTGTACTTACAAAGTCAACCACTCATCTTGACTCTGGGAGAAAGCAGAATCATAGTGATACGTTTGTCAGATGGACCTGTAAATCGCATTTCACTGCACCGTAAGCTCAGGGAGCAGGTTTGCCTGGAGTGAGTACCATTGTCATGTCAGGCTGTCAGCTACCTCGCTTTGTGTCTCAAAATGTGCCATTCACTTTGGGTCACAAGATGTATTTATAGGCAAACGCTCTGCTGTGTAACCACGCACGTACGTGCTAACTCCCATCTAACACATACATGCTAGCAGGGAACACTAAATACAGCAGCCTTGAGCCTGGATGCATACAAGCTCCATGTGGGCTTGGAAAGCTAAGCCAAACTCTCTTGCCGCACCTTTACTGTTGCTTGAATTTTAGCAATGAGACTGATACTATCTTGGATAAATCTTTTGGTGCCACAGTTAATGTCTCTCATGCAACACACTCGTAGTCTGGAGTGGTTTCACCTTCCTCAGCAGAACAAGAACTGCAGCTGTTACGAGCTGCCAATCTTTGCGGCCACAGAGAAGTTCAGCTTCTGAGACAAATCTTCCAAAGACCTAGCAGACCTTTTGAAAAATACAGAGTCATGAGAAAGTCCAGAAGTGCTCAAATCCTTCCAAGAGCTCCTATTCTTAAAACTGCTTAGTTTAGTCACAATGGGATTTGAAAACTCTGAAAGACAGAAAACAGCATATTTTCCTTTTACGAAATTGGATAAAGACAGGGTATTTCCACTGATTGTGCTTATCACTGATTGCTGCATCCATTAACTTCAAGGCATCCCAGATCAGGAGTCCGGTTTTGTCCCTGCTCTCCAAACCTTGTACTTTCATGGCTGAAAAGCTAAATAACGTATCTACAGCTTTTGACGCTACCTTTAGCTTTATAAAACAAACTAAGGAGCAGATAAGTTGTGCAGAATGTCCCAGATGCTTTCAACCTAATTGGGAACAAATGTCTTTGGGGATACGCGCTGTGGCTCTCCCTCTTTCCCTGCCTTTCTTGCACACAGAGAACTGGGAATTTGTTTTACAAGAAACAAAACCACAATTAACACTCTTCCTAGAGCTTCAACTGCCTATTTTAGCATACACATTCTTTTAGAGCATTCTTCTATGTAATTTTGGAAGTTTAGACTTCAGAGAGAGAAGAAAGGAATGGTTTGTTCACATTTCCTATTTTTATTTTCTATTTTCAGAACAGGATGTTGGGTGATAAAGAAGAAAACGCCACCCAGGCAGAATGTAAATTCACATGTGCTATTACCACTGGCACGATGTTCAAGTCCTCTGAAAGCCCTGAAAAAGCAGGGAGATTACACCACCTTCTGGACAAATTTTTAAGTCGCACATACAGCTCGCTTCACATAACGGATGGGAACGTGCCATGGAAAGTGTTATGCAGTTAAGTTACTTCCCAAGTCCAGCCTCATGTTTTACCTCCACATGAAATTTAGAATTTTCCTCTTCTGTAGAAGACTTTCATAAACAGTGATTTCTCTTGAGAGTATTATCTAGGGAAAGCACAAAGCTGTTTTTAGAGTGTGAGGCAAAAAAAAAAAAAAAAAAAAAAAAAAGATAGCATGTTTGGAGTCTCTAAAGTTTTTGAACATTTGAATGTGTTCAAAGGTTTCCCAAATTCTGTTTTAAGAAAGTAACAGATGCAAAGAAGTGATGCAAAAAAGTCCCAGCATTTAAACTGAATCTAATCCAAGCTGCTTTTATTCTCACATCAAGAGTGCAGATGCTTGTAGGAAAGCGAAAGGTTGTACATTTGTGCACCAGAGATGAGCCAAGATATTCCCTTTCCACAGATCAGTCACAACCCTCTCCAGAAAGCAGAGCTCAGGCGAAGCAGGCAGACTATTAGAAGCTGCTGATCACTTGCCCTAATATTTTTTCTTTCCTTTCATTTTGTGCTGAACAAAGGCAGAATACAAGATGATCACTATTTAAGGACACTGCACAAAACGCGCTGTCTCCTTCCATCAGACTTCTTTCAACATTTCTTACCCAGAGTGTTTGCTCTTGGAGGTTGTGCCTGCAAAGACTTCCATTCCAGTTTCTCAGAGCGAAAAAAGAACAGTAGGATCTTCCCGTCCTCCCTTTGCTTTCTTCATATCACAGCAACTTTTCCAGCAATGGCTCTCAGTTCCGGAACATTTCCCAATGCATAGCATCCACGTCTTGCCAGAGCAGCCCAAGAACAGGGTGGGAGAAAGGCTGCCACGAGAATTTGGTACTAAAGGTATCAGTCAGACTATGGGGAGCACTGCGAAGAAAGTGATGGGCTGGGAAGGGGGGATAAGGAAAGAAAGAAAAACCTCTCCCAACCTTCTCCACTTGCAAAGAGTTTCATTTTGACAAGGAGCGGGAAAATGCTCTTTTCCGCTTCCATCGCAGGAATCATCTGAAGGCATACGCCACCTTCAGTGCTGCCCTTGCACAGGAGCAATCTTCAACACGGTGCAAAGGTTTCCCGCCCTTTTCCTAACTCCATCAAAGGCGGCTTTATCGTCTGCCTTACAAGACCCCAGCCTTGCAATAACGACAAATGGCAGCATCTCCCTCCTTACTGGGTTTAAAGAGAAGGGGAAGCTCATAAATAGAAAGTGTCAAGACTGTGTCACCAGTATTCATGAACAAGATGGATTTAGAAAATCAGCAAGTTTATATTACCCTGGATAATACTACCACTACTGTTAAAAACACCCCCTGAAAATGCATTTCTTAAGGAGAATCACATTTGTATTGCATTTTTGAAAAAAACACATTTTACAGTTTACCTGAACAATATATTTTCTTCCAGCTGACAGCATGAGTGATTTCATTGCACTCAATAAAATTCACTGTTTGAAAAGCTTAAGTCAGTCTTGAGTAAGTACTTGCTTTAGAGTAAGATCTATACATTCTCCATGCAAAATATAACACTCAAGAAACAACGGGGTTTTTTTGGTATTGGGAAGAAGTGTTTTTATAGGGCTTCTGGTGCCAAAGAAAATTTATGAACTCCTGCAGAAAGGTGAGAGGATACGGGCTATTTCTGAGGTGATAAAAACTATTTTATTGCCTATTCTTTTACATTAGATGCTGTTAACTTCTACCCCATGTCACAGAAGTTGACAGGGCAGAAGAAAATTCTATGTTTTGCTGTGTATAGCGTCTGTTTTCTGCCTCTTAAAAACACCAAAGATACAAAACCCACACGTGCCCATTTCAAAAGAAACGGTAATTATTTTCCACTTTCTGGCTACCAGCCAGGCTAGGCAAGTGAGGTACAGCCAGCAAAAATGAACAGCACTGACCAATTGTTTTTCCTTCAGTTGAGCTCCCGAGAGTGAGGACAGATTTTACACGTAAAGTTATGCTGTAACTATTTCAGGCCTTTCAAAGAGTTAAGGAATACTTCCAAGTTTTGAAGTAAATATAATCCAAGGCTCTGCAATTGGACCCTATCTGCTTCAATGCTGGGGGAAAAAAGAAAGACAAAATTCTGAGCAAATTTTACTGTGTTAGCAAAGAAATCTAATAAACGCACTATTTATTTATTTATTCTACCCATCTATTAATCCATCTGTCTATCCAATAATCTGCCCCAGCCTCCACCCCTTCTGCCCCGATCTCTTGTCAAAGGCAGTTCTGGCTGTCAAGGCAGGAAGAGTTTGTCATTTTGGACAAGACAGGCAGCGAAAAAGAGAGCCCTTTCGCAATTCTTGACTTGATACCAACATTAAGAAAACACTTAATTTCAAGGAGAGAGTGGAAAAGGAGAAAAACAGGAAGCCTGCAGCTCTAAAGTATTCTACATGATAAAACCAGACTGGTTCCAATGAAAACTTTAGCACCACAACAAGCTTTCACATTTTGTTGCACATTGCTATGAAACAAGTAAGTCAAAATATCTGACGTATGGATTAGCTGAAGGCAACATTTTTTATGAATAAAAATAAAGTTTAATGAGAAAAAATTATCCTCCTACTGTCCTCTGACACTATAATTTCCTGTAATGCAGAATTGCCAACTTTTTTAAACTCACAAAATTTGAGAAAAATTCGTGCGCACTTCAAAATGAGACATTGTCAAAAAGAGAAGAAAGTCAGCGCAGAACAAATACACAGCAGCTGGCAAGCAAAAGATATTAAAAATCTCAATAACCAACTATTAGTGATAACGTCTGAACAAGTCAACTGCATTTAATTCATTTAAATTTTTTATATTTTTCCTTTCTTCGCAGTTTCATTCTGCCAGCTTATGTGAAGCAGATCATTAGGATCACCGACAACAGCACTCAAGTCATACTGCATTAAGCAGTTATCCGTGTCATTACATATAGAGACAGACACCCGCACTCACGCTTCTGTGCTCTCTGATGTAAACGACCCACTATCTATCTGATCAGTAGAGCCAAAGTTTTACTGATCTTCCACTTCAGAGCAACAGCAGCAAAGTATTTTTGAAGGTAAAACGGCTACAGGCTTTGTTGTCCACCTAGGAGAAAGACACTGAGCAACAGTTCCTTAATAAATGTTGTTACACGGTGTCTCTGATGAGAAATTTTACTACAGACACAGAAGAAACAAAGAAGCTTGAATATGGCTTGCATGGTTCCAAGAAATAGAGGTGAGGAAAAGTTTCCAGATTTCCTGATTTCTGTTAGCATCAACGTACATTGAAGGTTCCCGATAAGAAGCTGGTTGCTTGGATGGGAGCTGTAGTGATCTGGTGCCTGCTCAAAGCATCTGTAACAAGGGAGGAGGGTCCCAACTTTGGGAAGAATAAGGGTTTTAACCCAGAACTCTCGCAGACATATCTTAAATGCACACGTGACTTTATGGGTTTGATAACATCCAACAGTTTGCTTCCTACAGGAAGAGTTTAGGTGCTTTTAATTTGGTTTATATTATGATGTTGGTGGGACAGCAATCACCAATTTCCTACTCTGCTTTCCAATCTATGTAATCCACTAAAGCAATGCTTTAGTGTTGGATGGAAATTGCTTTCCTTCAGTTACTTTCTGCTTCCAAGCAGCTCTACAAATCCAATTTTTGAATTGTGTCTAATCCAGAACCACTTATTGCAGTGGACTCTGGTGCAGAGATTCACTGACCTGGAAGCGAATCACCTTTCTGTACATGGTCCTTCACTGTGTTTTTCTTGTCTCAATATATTCAACTGACAAAAGATAAGTTCTGGAAAAGCTTTACTTTCTTTATACAAAAAAGAGGAAAGACTGCCATAAGAGTATCTCAGGTGGAGCAGCAGGTGAGCACAGAAAACTATAAATTGCATAAGTGTTAGATGCAACAAAAAAGTCACTTTTGGCCCAGAGTATCTGCTGCTTTGTGGGATCACCACACAGCCAGGCAGAATAACATCTCTTCTTCCCAGGACTTCATGATGCAACAGCAGAGGGTGTTGCAGATCAGGTCTAAGGTGCCCTGAGGAGAACGATGTAGGATTTCTTACATAGCACTTAGATTATTTTTTTTTATTATTATTATTTTTTTTTCCTTTCTTCCTTTCTGGCTGATTCTGTTAAGTTTCTTGTGAGCATTAGCACCAACTCAGAAATAACCTGAAAATAATTATGACTGGAAAAAAACCCCAAACACATGCATGTATGAAAAGAGGAAGAGAGAGTTAACACAAGGAAACTGTTTCCTTTCTATTGTTCCTTGTCAGTAAGAGAATGGGAAAAATAAGCCAAAAGTGTAATCTGCATGGGGAATACTGAAGAAATGAAACGTCAGACATGACACAAAACCAGTCTTATGCATGAAATCCCAAAGGAAATCACTGTCCTGAAATAGGGGATCAAATCTCCCCCAGATACTGGAATATACACAGAGAAGAGAAAGTTTATCCAGCGCTTAATGATTCTGGGAGATTGCTTATTTCACATGTGACGATTTCTAAGGCACCCTGATGAAAATCGAGACCCTATGCGCTCTTTGTTAGCTTCCCCCATTGTAAGAGAAGTGAAAATCTGTGGTGCTCAGAACAGCTGAGGAAATCCTATTGATTCCCAAAGAAAAGTCTGATCATTGCAAAGGAGCATCCTTCTATTGATCCTCCGCCCCCCTCTTGTCTAACATCCCCATGGGAAAACCTTGGAGACTGAAGTGTGCAAACCTTTAAGAAGATTTCCACATACTACAAACATAGGTCTTTTTATTTTTTAATTTACAAAGAAAAGAGAAATAACTGGTCCAAAACTGGGCACTGCTTTCATGTCAATACCATACCATGCTCTCTTTATGTCTGTTATTGAGCAAAATAACTCTACGGCTGCAAACAGATAAAGACCCACTGAAATCATGTTCAGAGGAGGAATGCCACACTTTCCTTGTAATAGCTGTATCATTGCTAAATACAAAATTTTCAAAGATGCATCCTGGAAGCAGGGATTGGTGGACAGTCACCCATAATTCCTGGTTATGGACAGAAACCCATAATTTCTCCAAAGTGACTGATTACTGTGATAGCTGCTCCCAGTCAAAAGCCAGTCATCAGCTGCATGGATTACAAACAAAATTCGATCTTTGACCCATGTGTTTTTGATATACAACTTGGTATAAAACACTCATTTCAGTGGCTGTAGGCATTTCACACTGACATGAATGCAAACGAGTCAACAAGCAAGAAGGGAAGTTTCACCCCTCCTTGGTTGATACGATATTGATGGCCCAGCCAAATGTAAGAAGGAAATCAGTTCTGCTGGAACGACATGCACAGCCCCACAGAAGCATCGTATTTCTTGGTTTAGGCATAGCACGCGAGACTGTCTTCTAAAGAGGTCAGCAATATATAAGCATTGTGAGGGATGGACTGACACAGAGAAGAGAGAACCCTTTCAGAGTGACTGGGGGCTGCAAATTAAGGCCTAGATTAAGTGCTCTCTGTTTTAACTTCTCTACTCAAGTCCACCTAAGTCTTTCTCCTGAGCACGCTTTGTACTTTAAGTGCTATAAATACGCGTTCCTATTTGTACTTTACCTAAACTCACCTTAACTGGAGGATTCATTTCATTGTAATTTGTTAATATTCACAGCAACTCTTAGTCAAGGTTGAGGGAAAATAAATATCCTGGTACTGGAGAATCCCCCAAAGTGTACAGCACCCCAAACGATTTCTTGAAAGTTTACTTAGGTAGATATTGCTGACACCATTTTGAGAGTATTTTGACAATATTATTTGAGAGCTGAGCACGACAGAACTAAAAAAAGAAAAAGCCACTCCAGTGGTAAACGGGAAGCTTTCTGGCATGTGGCAAGATCACTGGCGCACCAAGTGCTTTCCCAGGAATGAAAACCACACAGTAACACTAAGAATAAAAGCAGAATATGTACCCTTTCCCATCAATCAAATCTGCTCCCTAAAAGGGAGATAAATCTCTTCATTGACTCGGTAAGACATAAACACTTACCTTTCAGCAGCCATGCAGGTTTTGTCAAAGTTTCTATACGAATAGCTTTTTAATGGAAAAAGTTACCTGGGTTTTTGTAGATGCTAAGCACATCCTTGAAATAATGAGGTAAGAATCTTTCTAATAAAAGCAGCACATCCTCCAACTCCTCCAGAATGCCCACAAGCAGAAAATTTTCATTAACATTCAGCTTTGCTCTTTCAAGGGCCCATTCACCAGGCTCCCTGTATGAAATTAAGCAGGGAGAAAGAGGAGAGGGGGGGGAAAAAAAAAAAAAAAAAAGAGTTTAAATATGCATTTACTTCAGAAATTCAAGCCAAGAACACAACTGAATTAAAAAAATATTCAGTGTTGTACTTCCAACAGAGCATTAAAAAAAACCCCATCAAACTTGAGCGGTTTACCGAGCCTTTCTGCACAACAGCTAGACTTTGTTTGGCATGTAAAAACATGATCACGTTAAAAGGAGGTTAATCACTCCATGGAAGTACTTGGTTCAATAGACATCTTTCACCAAGTTGTTTAAAAGCTCACACTTCTGAATATTTCAATATTTTGACTCAGAATCATGGTCCATCTCACAAGAAGAACGACTTCCCTGGGTGACGAAGGGTGCTAAGGTGTGGCGGGGTCCCTAAGCCACATCAGGAGAACGGCTGTGAGTGACCACTGCCTGCTGTTACCCAGTGAATACTGCACAGGAGGCCACCGGCCTGTTTCACACCCTGTCCTTCATTTTAACTCCTGCCAAAGGCTCCAGGAGCTTCCCTTTCCCTGCCATTATCCCCGACTGCCCCGCAGCTCTGTCACAGCATTTGCTTATGTTTGCTCTGACTGATACTGGTTTTGAAGATCACTTTAGGGTTTTCCCCACCAGGAGAAGCTGGCAGGGCACCAGTAGCTTGTCTCATAGCTTCATGGAAGCACAGTTAGGTTCGATAAGCATAGGAAACTTAAGTCCCTTGGATGAACTCGTATTAATTTATATCCTGGGAACAGCAGTCAGCATTCATATTGATAAGGGATATAATGCCAGTGTCCTAAACTAAAGGAAATCAGCTTTTTCCCAGGGTCCAGACAGTATGATGAACATCTTGAGTCACACAGGCTACCTCACAGGGGCTGGAGATCACACCTCTTCCCCGAGCCCATTAGCCTAGTGCACATTCTATGCAATAGCGAACTTCCAACATTTGTCAGAAGCTCTCCTCATGACACACAGAAAAGCTCATTGCACTACATTCCCACTAGAGCAGACCTGGAGAAGGTTTTTCATTCCCTACCACCTTCTTCGCATTGGTCCGTGTTCTGGAAGAGCAGAGTGTCCTAATAAATACTACTATCCTCCTTCTTGCAGCTCCTTGTGAGGCTGGGAAGTAGCTGAAGGAAGTGCACGAGGACGATAGGAGACAGATCTATAATAAGCTACAAAGCAGTATTTCAATATACTACCTGGGAATCTCATAGAGATATGCTGTGAAAGTATTCAGGCATATCACTGTTGCTCATGGGATTACTCATATATACAAGTTAAGTGTGCAAAGATAAGCATTTGCAAATGAGGCCGAAATAAATTCAATAAAAAAAAAAAAAAGAGGCGTAATGAAAATTAAGTCATGAATTGTTTTGTTTGTTAATCATACCTTCGATTATGCCAAAAAACTAAAGCAATATTTTACAGCAAAGATACTTAAAAACTGAGACATAAAAATTAACACATTTTCACTTGTTATTACTGCTACAAAAAGGTATGGCTTTTGAAAGACATTTTTGATGACTTGTGCAGTTGTTCCACTATGGAGAAGCGGTGACAATACATAAACGGAATACCTTGAAGTTGAAAAAAACACAAATAAAGAACATGCTGTGACCAACAATACAAAAGTATTTGAAAACAAGAAGGTATTTAAAATTGTTCATATATTATTGCATAAAAGTTTACTAAGCAGTATCAATTATACAGCAATATGAGAATAACATAAATAGACACACTAAAAATGAGCTAGCTCAATGAGAACAGTAGAAGGCTGTACTTTACATAGTTTTAAGCATGATTACTATTTCTTACATGGACACAGAAACCTGAGATATAGACCTAATATGAGCACCTGAGCAGAGCTAAAATACGTATTACAAAATTACAGCGCAGGTAAAATGAGTAAAGAGCACATACGGTCACTGCTATTATCACCTTGCCAAATCAGAAAAGAAAAATCCACACAAATACATCCAGATTTGATGAATTATTCGAGTATTACATCAAGAAAGAAGAGTAGTAGTCCATTTTTATTACCCTCCAAAAGATATGCGTATGGTTACCATGAACGGCACTACAGTGTACTGTAGTGTACTACGCTTTTCTCTTGTATTTCAAATACCCGTTGCCTCGTTATTAGCAGCTTCTGACAAAACGTTGGCAATAGCTATTGCTGACCAAATTGGGATACCTTGCATATATTTACCTGCATCTTGGATGTTGTCCACAGAAATATGGTATGATGTAAAATAACCTGGGATTGGAACATTCAGGGTAGTTTTCAAGGATACATACGTTAATGTCCTGTGGGGGAGGAAACAAAAGAAGAGGGTTAAACACTGCATTTTCTTTTCTCTATTAACAAGCGTTTTCTTTATGTCATACTTTATATGGTCATTTCAGAGTCAAAGAATTGTGCTGAGGCTATACCAAATACCGTAAAAGTCATCGACTGGTCAATTTATCTAATTCTAAATAGCATGAGAAAGTTTCAGGAGGGGGAAAAAAAAAGTGATTTTGTTCTAGAATGCAAAACTCACATTCTTCTTCTTGCTGCAAATAACACAATTATTATATTAAGATTACTGCATGATTCAAAGCGGGACACGTGGATCAACTTTCATATTGACTTATATTTAAAATATTCAGGAGATTATTTTCAGACTCTTCTTTCTTCTAAATACACCCTGGGGGGAAACCTGAAGTAGTCAGAATAAATCAAATTGAGACAACAATTATTTTCTTTTTTTTTTTTTTTATTCTGCTTCATTTAATAACTGGAATGAATAAACGTAAGCTGTAACTCGCACAGCTTCCTCTTGATATAAAAACATACATCACTTTTGATTACAATTCTGTACGTTCCTCATTTGTTCGGAACTGAGCCTCTTGTGTAAACTTTCACTGAGTAAAGGGCTTATTGGAAAATATTTATAATTTTCCTGATTTATTGTTCATCTAATTAGGAGCTGTTTACCATTTTTTAAAGACTAGGGATAGCTACTGAACCCTGAGGAACCGTATTCCATTTCTAGCTTTACTGTAGTGCAGTAATAAACACACCTGCAAGTGCGATTGAATTCCACTATCCTTATGTAGTCTAATAGACCCTTATTCTGCAAGCAGACCCACTGACTCCAAAGAGGTGTACAGGGCAAAAAAACCCCTAGTGCAAGACAACACAAGCAAAGACGAAAGGATCTCATCTTTGCAAACTCAATCTTCATTCTTCTTTAAACACACGTGCTTTTATAATGCAATAGACTTGATACACATCAATATCAAACCAATGACTAATCGAATCCATACTTCGTCAAGTAAATAAAATGCGATAGAAAACGCTTCAGTGGGCAATGTGTCCTCTGCAAGACAGAAGCGCTCAGCAGCGTGGGAGACATGGAGACCATCCCCTGATCTCCCGAGGCAGCATGGGGTACAGGCTTCTGGCTGCAGCATGTGCTTCTGGCACCTCAGCGCAGAAAAGCTCTTCCCAGAACTTCAGCCCTCATGCATAACTTTGTTAGTGTCATATTTGGGTCTGTAAGCTTTTTAAAGTACATTCCTGTTTTCTCCTCTGTCTTACGCTTATGTAAATCTGACTTTATAGGCACATCAGAAGATGCTGGGCTGGGAAGTAAATCACAGGGTGAGGAACCATCAAATAAAACAACATAAAAATTCCCAATTGGGATACAAACAACCCGTCTCCCCTGCTCCCCGCAGTGTATTCAAGCATACTGAGAAGGGCTTGCCTTAAATACATACCAGAAGATTTATGGTCAAGACCTGAATTTTGACATTCAAGGCTCCGAGCTGAAGCTAATCAGCCCCCCATTCTCAATGCTACAAATATTACTAAGAAATCTAGTGACGGCACAGACAGTGTGTCCCTCCTATCATCCCAATAGTTGGTTGTTTTTAACATGAATTAAAAATTGCAGTTCTTAAAAGGTTTACTGTGCTCCACCAGACACAACCAGAGATGTTTTCAGGGATACATATTTTCAGTTTTCCTAAGAACCTGCAGAGATCTGCAACGAATTAATGAATTGCTTGGATTTAAAAAAATTGGAAATACTATCCTGACAATACTTGAAATTTTATCCAAGCTGGCTTCCACTCAATTAATCGATTAACTATAAGACAGAAAAAGATTATGTGTTTGCATTATTATGTAAGATTTAAAAACCATTAGTGTCACTCAACCAAGAACTATTCCTCCTTTCTCGCTACCATACAAAGGTGAAGGGACATTAACTCACAACAAAGAACCTTATTGTTTCTTTGCAAGAACAAGGAACACAGTGAGATTGCGAGATAAATAAGTATCAATACCCTGATCCAGAAGTGTAACAGGGACCTTCTTGTCCTTCTGAAAGCAATATTTGATTAATATGGCTGGAGAAACATCCAGAAAATAAAAGCAATGTAAATTCATGTGGAAAATCCTGCACTATCGAGGGCAATTCCCTTCAAATTTGATTTGTGGAAGGAATGCAAAAGGATGAGAGAGAAAAATCTCCCCCCTCCTCATTGATGCACTCAAGGTTTAAGATAAAGGCCAGGCATGCTTTCATAGGAACCTACTATATTTTTGCCACACAATGGCACACATTTCGCTTTCCTGACATCGGAAGCATCTGGTTTACTCCGTGATAAGAGCATTGCCCCTTTCCAGTCTCTGTTTACCACCAGCTCTGTGCTCAGCAATACAGCTCCTGGAGTGTCCCGCCGCATTTGCAACACCTGCTCGCCTTTCCTATTTTAATGTATTCGCCATTTGGGAAATAAATCACCAGCCACCATCCGTCCCCTCAGAGGAGATTTTACTTGATGATAATTATGCAGCTCCATGAGATGTGAAATCAGAGTTTTTAAGAAAGAGGTGGGGCAAAAAAAAGCTTGGCCTGAGGTGTGCTAGTCAGTATGAAAGTTCAACACAGCTGAAGGAAGCTGCTCCTCGGTTGCTGGCAGGACTTACAGGCATTTCTATTTTTTTTCTGAGCACAAAAGCTAAGGTGAAATTACATTATTCTAGGCAATGTTATTCTGTTAGCCCAAGCAACATTAATGCCACATTTCCCAGTGCGAGCATGTTCTCCCAGCAGGACACAGATCTTTCAGGGCAGAAAGGTTTTTATGTGAGACAAAAAATGGCAAGGTGACAGATGACAGCCTTGCTCATTTAAATCACTGGAGGAGCCTTGTAAAAAAAATTATTCAAACACAGCCAAGAAAGATATAGAAAGAAAAACAGAGCTACTTTGATCACACACCTCCACAATAAAGAAAGAGGAATTTTATTTTATTCCTCAGCTCCTGGCTACAATCCACACTGCTCATGTCCTGCTGGGCTTCTGTCTCCAGCAGGGCAGGGGGACGCCCAGGAACCAGCCCTGGGGCTGCAAGTAACAACAGAAACCATCTTTCTTTTTAATAGTACCATATTTTTCTATTGTTACAATTTTGGCTGAAATGGTAAATTGGTAATGTCTACTTCCTTCTTCTGTAAAATTGTCTTTCGTATGAAAATCACACTGCGACCTAATCAGTCAATGACCTCGACTACTGATCTATCAGAAATATATCGAAGCTGTGTTATTAATGTATTTTTGAATTTAATAATAAACAAACTGTTTTATTTGCCATAGTGAGTTCATACAGGTCATAGGAACAAGTCAGCACATGATTAAAAGTATTTCAAGGATACAAAATTCCTTTGGGCATTTTAATGCTATCACAAAAGAGCAAACCTTAAAGTTTTTTTTTTTTAGAACAATTAAGAATTTACTTAATGTCTTTAACTCATTGCAAATACTGTACTAGATACAAAAAGATGTGACTGTAGATTCGAGAGTTTGATTTTTTTTTTCCTTCTAATATAAAATCCTAAGAGTACTGGGGGAAATAATAACCTTTTTTGTCCAGTAGAAGGAACACCTACGTTTTTGTTTTTTCTTTAAATAAATAATTAGTGGGCTTCAAAGCATTCCCTTTTACTTGATCCTCAGTGTCTCAACCAAAAATTACAGAAACACGAGATTCTGACATGGATGTACAGCAATTCTTAGTATCCCTAAGAATATTAAATGAGGAATCATAACTCAAATACACACATGCCTTGCAAATATTTTCCCATTAATCATCCATTAATCTATGGGAAGCCAAAGAAATGGCCTTTCCTTTTCTCAAAATCAAAACAAAAAATATGACGGTCTTTGCATGCCCTGCCCTTGTGGGATACGGCAACTTCTGTGAAAGCAGGAGGCCCTGCTTACAGCCCAGCCCCGGTGCACGCTCCTTACTGAAGTCTGAAGGTTGCCGATGTGAAGTTGAGGTGTGTCACGAAGACTACAGAGGAAGCAGTGACCTAAATAAATACCTCTCAAGTTTCCATAAAAGGAAACGAAATAGAACGATGTGGAAAACCAGTGAGTGAGCCCAGTCTACGGTGACCTCTCCTGCTTACAAGGTTGTTTGTTCTTCATACGCCGCTGCAGTCAGCGGTGCAGTCGAGTCCTCACCACGGCCGGCCAAGGAAAATTGTTCTGCTCTGCTGAGAGCCCCCAAGAATCCTCTTGCGGCTTATAAAACATTCTCTCACACATTTGCTTGGTGTTTATAAAGAGGTCAAACTGACCGTTCCATCCTGAGGACAATGTTGCATCATACGAACTAAGTACAACCACGCTATAAATAAATAAATAAATAAATAACCTGCTGCTTTCTCTGACCCCAGCTGGGGAGGTCTGGGTGGCTGCAGAGTGATGGGGAAAAAAAAATGTGAACATGACAGCTCAGAAAAGGGCTCGTGAGTATAACCATGAAACGAAAGAAGGAAAAGCACAACTTCCTACTTTGTAAGGCTGCAGAACGACAGTGAAAAGTCAAGGTATAGTTGGCATGAAGGTTTTCAAATATAAATGTCACATGACTTGCTAAATCTCATTTAGGAGCACAAGTTATTTACAGATTTTAATAGAAAATAAATTACAATGCAACACATTTTTAACCCTAATTAGAGAGGTTTTTACTTCATTGGGTGATATTTCATGTTCCTATTCAATCTCAACCAAGTATTTGGATAACTAGAGCCACACAGCAGAAAGATGACCTGTTTCTTTCAGATTCTGAAGGCATTTGGTACTTGTTCCTTGTCTATGCTAAGGGCCCAGGGTACCAAACAGCTTGGGCTGTAATCCCCGAAGACGACTTCTCGTTGGCTTTAACCACCGCTCTCCTGCTTAAAGTTCAAGATGTATGTCACTTTATCTTTGACAAATAGTACATTTGAAAGCTGAGCTAAGGTTTGCATTTTAAAACTAGTCTTCAGTCACGGATAACATTCCTTTCAACTCTTGCTTGGCACATCTGGTTTTGAAGACATACACTTCTGAATGCTTTTGTACAGTACTTGAAAGGCTTCACAGACATTTCACACCTTTGCAGGTATTCAGGTTCCTTTCCTCCACATATTTGTCAGGAGTTGAAATACGTTTGTTTTTTTTTAAAAAATAATCCTTGATCTCTTTAATTCCCAGAAAACCCTCATTATCATTTCTTCAACAAACTGCTTTTGCCTTTAGCTAAATCATATATTTGATAAAAAGCAGCAGCAAAAGCAACTGGAGAATGAAGAAAAGAAAAAAGCCCTCTTATCACCTGTACTTCTGTAAGGCCCAGTGCGCTGCTAGAGAAGGAGGCAGTGCAACAGCCCGCGCAGGAGATCAGAAGAATATCCTTTAGAAAGTCTCAAGGACTCCTAGCAGCAGTGTGTTGGATGACAAAAAGCACCCCATAGAGCCAGCTCATTTGATTCAAGCTGCTGTCCTCCAGCCATCTTATTTAAAGGTTAGTTCAAAACAGAGGCTGTCCTGTAAAACAAAGCGATGTGCTCTTACAAACGTATTGGGTTCTCCCCACCAAATAATTTTTCACTTATTATTATCTGGAAACAGACTCTCTTCCCTTCTCCTCTTTTCCAGTTCTTCAGATGCTTCCTATAACCAACACTTCTGTCAGCACGTCATTAGTCAACCACTCGCTTTGACACGTGGGGGTGTTTACCTACGAGCTACAAGAAAGTCTCTCTCTTGCAGATGACTGGCTTTCCAACAGGCAGACAGAAGTCCCGGGGAAAGAGGGGCGGTGGCAGCATGCTGTCAGTAGCCAGGGGCTACCAAGGCCAACCCAGCCTCTTGCAGAACGCCCCCGGGGAGTCTCCGGGAAACAATGAGGACAACTGGGAGGATTGGACCCTGCTAGGTTTTCCTGATTATTCACTGGGGTGGTTCTGAAAGGACTCTTACGAAACATTACCACATACACAGTTGTCCTGGTGAAACAACAGACAGCTACGGACAGAGGCAGTCTTCAAGTGCCCCCACTTCAGCTCTTCTCCGTATCAGCCGTCTAGCTGGGCTACTGCAAGCCAAAGGGCTCCAAAGACATTTTGCTCCCTCTCTGAGAACGAGCTCCCTCTCTGGCACTACTGGTTTGGGTAGTAAGTCACACCAATATGTTGGCTTGAAGCCAGTCAACCATGTATTAAAAAAAAAAAAAAAAAAATTTAAAAAAGTGGGGAACATAAAGGTCTCTGCTTTGAAAAATCTTTCTTTAAAGAACAATGCACTTTAGAAACTTGAAAAAAATAATCCGTAGTTCTCCAACGTCTAACCTAAATAAAATTAAAGGAAAAGAAGCATTTTTGTTCTTTCTCTAGCATGGCACACTCTCTCATGATCAGGACTGCTACACTTTCCTCTTCTGAGTCTCCAGCTCAGAGACCTGATGGCTGGAGAAGACAGGCCAGACAGTTCTTCTTCCCTCCAGGCAGGGGGAAGTCCACCAGCCATCTTGGGTGGAGGGAGCTGCCTGCAAGTGCTTAGTTGACTTGAGAAAATAAAATTTAAAAGTATTTCTGGTACTTGTGATAAAACCCTGGAAAGCCTGGGAACAGCTGTTTTTTTGTTTTGTTTCTTTTTGCAGTTTCATATCCAGGGAATGAGTTTTTACTAATTGACATGTATAGATCGAAACTGAACTTACCTCCATACCCAAAGCAGCATCCAAACTTAAAGGTCTGAGTGGATATGTCTGCTGTTATCTATGTGTAGTATTCTGCTGTTCTCACAGACAAAAATGGCTTTAATCTAGACAACACGTATGGCCACCTCCTCGCTGCCCCATTTCTTTGGGATGTGCAAAGCACACCAGCGCACTGCACCACTGAGCCCAGCAACACCGTAACTCCCTAGAGCTTTCTGCTAAGCCTTCTTTACCTATGGTTCCAAGGACAGCTTACAGACTTACACTAAATATTTCTATTTCACAGGCTCCCAGGTAGCACTTTAATGCTGCATTTGCGAGAGGGCATGGGAAGCTTACAGAACCCTTGGCAACTACTGATGACTTGAGATCAAACCTAAATATCAGCAAGCGATAATATAGCAAAGAATATATACATCTTCTATTCCTCTCCTCAAAGCTTGATACTTTTCCCAAGTAACTGCATCAGCAGGCTAGACATTTATACTTGCAAGTTAATGAAACTTCATTTTGTTTCACAGTATGAGATATTTTTCTTTAATTAAAAACACCTGTACTGTAAGAGCACAATTATTCAAGAGAAAATTCTACTATGAAAATCTAGAGAAAAAGACAGAAGTATTTTCAAATGTTAGGATATGAAAGCTGATTCAGTGAAGTCTTCTTTTAATTGTGCTCTAATGAGGAAACGTGACTTTTTAAAGCTAGCCTAGGGTAACCTATGGCTTGCTTAGATTCAGTTTGTGCTGTCATTACATCAGCACAGATTTCCTTGATTTTGTTCTTTTTTGGATGACTCTGGATTTTCTTTGAATTGACTTTCCACTTTTTTCTGGCAAAATACGTGTTTTTCATTTTCTCCCCCAGACCACATAAGCAAATAGGCTGCCAAGTTTAATTCCCACCTTTTTTTTTTTGTTTTATGGACTCTTGGCTGGCCTAATTTGCCTGTCTTTTCTGCCAACAATGTATTCAGTTCTTCTTCCTGACATCTTAGCAAGTGAAGCAGCAGCTAACAAAACAGTGTCTTCTGCTAGCCCTCTATATTTTCATTTAGTGCAGGCATAAATTATTCTATCACATACAAACTTTTGCTGGCATTAACATAGCAGAGCTGATGAACGATGCCCACAACGCTACTATTTCGATGTAACAAACATTAAACACATTTGCAGATGCCAATTTTCTACCTCATAATGACGTACAACATTTAGAAAATATGTAGGTGGATATATTTCTCTCTTTCCTGTTATCAGAAACCACATTAACAATTTGTCAAAGACCAGTTTTACCAATTAGAATGGCATCACTTCATAGTTGTAAGTAGGCATCTTCTCATATCTTTTTTTTCCATTGCTTTTGTATTTTTCACTTCAAACTGTCTTAGTAAGGGAAATACGTGAAAAAAAAATAGAAAAAAAATATGGCAAAAAATGGGAGAGCGTCTGCCAGCTGGAAGAAGTGTATAAGCATTAAATAACCATCCTGTTACAGAGGGCACAGATCCAGGGAAGACCAAAAATATAGACCATTATACTGCAATCAAGAATGAATCCCAGTGGCAACTAACAGCAGGGAGACAGTACATCTGTTAATTCTGTTTACTAACACCTCTTCATAAAAGAACCTGGAAAATTAGCCTGCTCAGATGACGACCCTTAATAAAGTCAATTAGGGAGGGCATATATTCAATTCTGCAAAGGCTGAGCAGGAAATACCCCCCAACTCAAGGATTTCTCAGCTCTCCCTAATGCAGCGCTGCTGGACCCTACCCAACAGATGCCTGTGAGAAAAGCAGCAAGTCAACAGATACCTCCAGCAATTTACGCTCACAAAAGGTAGTTCCGGAGCACAGACAAAGTTATTTTTTGACAGACGACAGCCTCAGCCTGGAGCTGACTGCAGGGCTGAAGTCAGTGGGCTGCAAGCGGACAGAGATGCAGCTGGTGGGTGAGGGTCCTCCTGGCCAGGTCTCACCGTACCTGGGGATGCGGCGCAGCCCTGGCTGCTGCCCGTCCCAGCAAGAAAGGCTGCTACAGAAGACCCAAGGTGTTGAGAAGCATTTCACTCCATCCTTTGCTAAGGCAGAACCAAGTTTATCTGAACTAGGGCCGTCATTTGTCCAATCTGTTCATAAATATGTTCACATCCACTCTAACTCATAACAGTGCTTTACTGCTCCTACTGTCAGAAAACCTTTACTGGCATCTGATACGAAAACACCGCAATGTAATTTAGGGAAACTCCTTTTTGTCTTGATCTTGATGAACACAAGGAGTAACAGCAGGATATCTGCTTCACAGCACATTTTTATTCATCTGAAGATTTATATTTTCCTACAGTATCTCCTTTTTAAGCCCATCTTCTGGACTCTCTTCAATTTCTTAGAAGTCCTAAACCAGAACACTTTTAACTTGGGCTTTTTCAGCTCCAAGTAAACCAGAAAAGACCCTGCTGATACTTTACGTGAATTCCCATCTGAACTAGAGAGCGCCAGGGAGAAAATTAATGAATAATTTCATGTCTCTGGCTCCTGGAACCCAACATCTTCTGTTTGACTTGAAATGCTGGATCCTAGAAACCATTCGTGCAACATATTTTTTAAAAAACTAATTGGAGAAGATACGGAGAAAATCATTGTATACGCTGCACATCATCACCTCTCCAACATACCACTCTGTTAATGTCAAAAGCCTTGCTGTCCAGCCAAGCACATTATAACTTTAAGACTCAGTGTGTCCTGGATTGAGAGCAAGTCCTGTCCACAACTGAGCAGCGATATGCATTACAGATTGCTCAGAATGAAAAATCGTGTCACAAAAAATACCATAGGAGATCTGGGATGCTTTCACACACAGAAAAGGGCCCTCTAGAGAGGGCGTAAGTCAGGAAAAAAAAAACAGTCTCAAACTGAAGTGACAGTCAAAGATGCTTTAAAAAAAAATAGATAAAATGAACAGAAGATTGCCAGAACCAGCTAGTATTAGAAGACAGTATAACGAAGAACACAACCAGCAAGGGGAAGAATCAACATCAGCAGAGAAAGCTGTGCCTCTCCAACTTGTAACAGGTCTTTGATTCAGTCACTAAAGACATGATAAAGGCAGTCCTGTGTTCCTAAGTTCTCAGGGGAAAAAAAAACATAGAAAAGGGGCTGATAAAGGACAGGACGCTAAGGACAGGAATAAAATGACTAGTTTTCTTAGTGAAACAAGACACAGAGTAGGGCCGCACAGCATCTGCGCTGAGACATCTCTCATGCATAGCAAAGAACGGTTAACAGCAAAGTAGCACATTTTTCAGGGAATACTAATGAAAGCAGGTAAGAACGCCAACCTCAAGGGGTTATAGAAGGAGCCCATAACGCTGATTAGGCAATAAAATGCTGGGATAAATTCAGTGCTGGTAAATGCACAAGTCCTTGCAACAGGATACTCTGGAAGACAAAGATGTAACTGGGTTTAAAAAAAACCAAGAAACAAATAATAATAATATATATATTCAAAGAAGAAAGGTCTATCAAGGGCTAGTAAACACAGATATGGAAGCAATGTCTGGCTCAGGATATTGGTAAGCTGAAGAACATCAAAGGCTGGGAAGACATCGGAGGTGAAGCAACACTTTAGCCTCTCCCCAGCTTGTACCGTCTTCCTTGGCTGGGCTGGATGGTGCTCACGTCTCAAGAAGGCCTTAATGCAGAAAGTCCACACCTTTACATACGACACAGTATCACTTACACAGATACCACGCAATTTACATGTTTCAAAATATTGCTTCCTTGCTACGATACAGGAAAATCTATTTTAATAACGAGACATTTCTAGAGTTTCACATTTTTTCCCATGCCTTCTTTCCCAGCTCAAATGTTCTCATTCCTTTAAAGCATGACTGCATGCACAGAAATTACGCTTAGCAGATTTTAGCCCAAAGCTCAGAAACGCATATATTAACAGAAACACATTTAAGTTCTATGAATGTCACAACATCTTGAAGCTAGCATTACACTGTTTTTAGTAGAGGCCCACAAAAATAGTTTTAAAAGTATGAAAGTTTAAAAGAGGCTTATTAAAATAAACATCAGACTTCCAAATGTTGAAGATTTTATCAAAGAGAAGCAATCCACAAGCCAAAAGGAAATTAATTTCACTGATAATGAGCATTGAATATTATTGATTTCGTACATCCCATCAACACAGAGGCAGAACAAGCAAGAGAGATCATTCCATTACCATATATTTTTTACAGAACTTCACGTGACAAGAATTAGGGAGGAAAATGCTTGCTTTCTTCAGTATAAATCTCCAAAATAAAAGAGTGTATACATGGAGAAGGAAAGACATGCCACAATATATTTAAGAAAACTATTGAAGGCTTCAGGAAAGCAGTATTTCTTTTAATTAAGTTTCTCTCATCTGCAGATGTAGCAAAATTTTCCCTGGCTAGCTGATGCATCTTAAAAGTTTTATTTCAACACACTACTCAGTTACAGCTTAGACTATCTGCTGTTGTGAATTCCAGCGATACAATTCCCTTTCACTGATGCTAAAGGGAGAGGGACTGCATCCAACAGCTCATGATGTGCACCTGAAATAATCCAGTCACATCAAGTACACTGCCTAGCAAAAAAGAAAAAAAACAAACCACAATCCTGTTGCTGACCTCTCCATTAAAAAAGAGAAAATATATGATGATCATCATACAGTACAGATTACAAATTTTTTTTGCCCATTTTCTTAAGCTAGATGATACATCTTAACAGCACAGTACTGACTTCTAAGAAAAAATAACCAGGTTCCTCATAGCAGCAAGGTCTAAATGTCTTTAATGTCCCCTGGACCTACCACACCTGTGGTGGCACTCCCCCGCAAGCCTCCCGAATGGCGAGAAAAGCACTAGAAGTGTGAGTTGTGTGCTAATTCTGCTTTCTTATCAGTCTTCTGCCCAGCGTTGACTGACTTTGAAACTCTCCCTTCATCTCTCAGGGCTGAGGTGCAAAAGGAGCTGCAGAGGAGGGACGAATACCACGCTGCTGCTGCATCTGGCTTCCCTGCTGCTGCAACTGGGGGTGGTGTCTGCTCTGCTGCCCCTATCTCATTTCCCTATTAATAATCTTCCCCCTGCTGAACAGCTTTAATGCTTTACTGGAAAAGTACTAATACGTTGCATCATTCGTAGCACTGCCATTTCGAACTGCAGCCACAAACCAGAACAAACATATTGATTCCACTTCTCAGTTTGACAAGACTATTGACTGTATTGATAACACCAAGTATTTTAAAGCTCCTAAAATTACAAGATTTGGAGGCATAATAAATGTTCCTATTTGCCCCCTTTTTATTTTTGAACCTTGAGTCATCTGCTGAAGCTCTTTACTACAACTATGAAAAACAAAACCATGCTTCCCTCCGCCCCACATGGAAACCCAGAAACTCTCAATCCCTCCTTTCAGGTGCTACGGCTGCAAAATGTAAAGCAAGTAACAAGATCAACTCTAAAATCACAGAGGTTAAGATGTCTGTTGGAAGGAGGGGAAAAGTGTAAAATTTGCTTTTTTTTTCTTCCCATTTGTCAAAGACAACATCTCTTTGGATTACATTCTGAAAAAAATTTTTTTTTTCCTTCAACCATTGATGGGTAGTTTATTTTTGTTTTTCCTTTTTAAAGAGAACAGAAAATTAATTTCTAAAAAAAATTTATCTCATTTAGCAACCCATATTCACCACGGAAAGTTTCCTATTTGCCACCAGTTAGTGGATTTTTCCCCAAGAAAAAGGAAATTACTTTTGACAAGCTCAGTTATGAATAGTGGCTGGCTTTGCTTGGATCAGAGTTCGTAGGAAAAAGCTGTGTTCAAGGCAACCTGACTAGACTGCATTTCAGTAATTCCCTGTGCAGTAGGCAGCTTTGCTGAAACAATGGCACTCCATTTTCCAGAGCCCGGAACAACAAATAATCAGCTAAACACCTCTCTGCTGGGGATTCTTTGGTGTCTTGATTTTGATTTTACGTAAAGCAACTATAGTTACAAGGGATAGAGGAGCTTTGAAAATACTAGTCAACAAGAAAAAAAAAAAAGAAAAGAACACTTAAAATAAAGAACAGAAAAAGCAAACACTGCTTTTATTTCAAAGGCGCATTTCCCTGCCTTGTTCATGGGCAACATATTTTCTCAACTAACATGGAAGGTCCGCTGCTTATTCTGAAAGATGGAATCACCTTTTCATTCCAGACAGGCCCCCACCATCCCTGGGATAGCTCACGACCATGCAACATCATCAGCCAACTGGTGAGGGACACGTGAATTTCTGAATAAGGTTATCTGACGTTAAATAGTCATCTTAGGAAAACAAAAAAAAGCTCATTTGAAACAGCTGACACCTCATTCTTGTTTTCTCTGATTTCTTTCTTTAAATAAGGTGGAATTATAAGAAAGAAAAAAAATAAATGAACGATTTCCTGGCAGTCCCATACCCTGCCTTACTTGACTGACTATAAGAAAACAATGACCAATGCCCCAAACCCCAACTCAACGTCAACAAATACAGGTTTGCAATTTGTCACGGTCTGTTCCCTCACGTTTTCTTCTGACATCATCATCTCACCACGTTATGAACAACTGCTTTTATTTTTTCTTTTAAATTCAGGTAAAATTCACAACAAAAAGGCTGAAGGAATCAGGGTGCGCATAGCTTTCTGAAGGACTCCCTGTAACCATCAGTATCCTTCAGGTGCCTGGGTTTATTTCCATTGAGTTTCCATTTCATTATGGTGCCAAGGTGCCTTAGAGCATGTGGTTTGAATCAGTCCTCGTATCAGGGCACAGAAACGATTAGTCTTCCCAAAATTACTGCAGTAAGCAGCAAAACTTGCCAACTGCTCTTCTGATTGCAATTGCTTATCGGTCCAGCAAAGTCGTCAATCTGTCTCCTCACTGTCTGAAGCCCCTCATCCTTTCATATCCCTTTGGGGAAAAACAATGAGAAGGGAGGACACCTAATATGAGTCTGTAGCCTCCATACTAAAAAGTTCATTTAACTGAAGCTACTAGTGTGCTGATAATCTCATAACACAACTTATACTCTTGGAAAAAAAAAATCTCTCTAAAAAAAACCAAACCAAAACAAAAAGCATCTGTAGCAATATCTTTTATGCCAAGATGGAAAATCTAATTTCTGGAATATCTTACACCTGAAGTGCAATCCTGTGGGAAAGCACACCAGCCGCTTGCCAGGCAGGGCCAAGCAACCGGAGAGAACATCCCAATCCAGTTGCCAACAAAAACCTATGGCATTTGGTTGCTGTTTTGTAGAGACACAAATGCATATTTCTACTTCACAGGAGCATACTGAAGCAAACATAGCAAGACTAAACAGCCAACACCTATTTTTTTGGGAAAACTATTCCCCAGTTTGTACCTGTTCATTCTGTGAAAGGCTCTTTCCTTTATTTATGTGTGTTTGGTTGGTGGAGAATTACAGTCATTTTCATTTTTAAATGGAAAGAAAAAAGAGACACTACCCAGCATGCAACGCGTTGTGTTGACAGTATTGTGAACTTTAGATGCTTTAGCATTTGACACAATATTGAGTCCACAATATCGTTAACTTTCAGATGCTTTACCACCTGAAAGAAAACTCAGCAGTGACCCTTCAGCACCAGTACTTGCTGTGAGGGTGTGTGCGGAGGCAGCTGAGACACTGAGCAGTCACTGGGGAAGGCAGCAAGGCAAGAAGCTGTGGAGGTTCATCAGGCTCTGCCCAGTGGACATTCACCCCCGGCGTGGACATTCACCCCGGCTGTGTCCCAAGAGACATTCAGGGACCCCACGTGCGCCCCAGCTCCAGGGATGTGAGCCTGGATGCTGACCAGAAAGGAGCACCCTGTGCTCCAACAGGCCCCGGGGTCCATGCGGGCAGGCACAGGATTTTAGTCTGTAGCCTAGAATGAACCCTACAGACTTCAGAAGAACTAGGATAAACTAAGTCTTGAGTATGCCTGGGCACTGAATTCCCCTTTTTTTCCTGCAACATGCCATCTCTGCTTCCATGTGGTTTCAGCATAAACTACTTCAGAGTCTTAAAAATACAGAATTCACAAGTGTGACCCAGTCATTCTGCAGTCAACAGAAGAGTCCACACCACCAACAACAAAATTACACGATAGGAAAATATTTTGTTGACGACACCTAAGCCCAGGACAGACTTGGATGCTTTTATAAAAACACCGCTATCCCTCACCACGTCAGCCATGAACCACGGCCAGGCACTGCTCGTAACCCCACCACCGGGAATTCTCCCTGCCATCCACCACCTCAGAGCTTCAGCTTTGCTTTAGCTAATAAGTTTTAGAGATCCGGATTTCAGTTTATTTCACTTCGCTGGCAGTGCTGACAGCCAGAAAACTTATGTATGAACCACAAAAAGGAAAGAGGAAGGAGAATGACAGACAAGGAATAAAATGGGCTAATAAATTCAGTTTTATTCTCAGGGCTTGTCAGTTCCTGCAGGTTTTGACACCTACAGAGTGAAGTGAATATCTGACTGCTTGAAATTACATTATCACACCACAGCCTGAACACGTTCAATGCATTGGCAGTAAGGGGAGGGCTGCCTCTCTCTGCCTTTCCTCTATCAAGAGGACTAAGAGGTTCTGCAGTTTCCTTCCCCACCACGCTGCCAATAAAACAGTTTTCATTTAAGGTGGTGAGAGTGTAAAGCAACCAGAAAAAGGCAACAGGTCTACTCCGAGCAAGGAGCGTACTTAGGAGAGTATTTAGTAGGTTTTCTAGGGAAGGTTACCATGATTTCATTAGACAAGACTTCAAAACATTTTTTAATTAAACACGAATATAGTACCAAACATTTTAAAAAGTCAGACTTCTAAACACACACACACACACATATATATGATTACATCGTCTTTTAAAGAACAGACTATTTGGTGGTCAGTGCCCCATCTCTGTTACTTAGGCCATGTATAATCCTTTAAAAGGATTAATTTTAAAATCTATACTAACAGAAATGGAAATTGGACGCACTCTTTTCTTCTGGATGATAAAACATTGCAGTTCTAAAAATCATTCTGTTCCAAGTTCAAACAAAATATCAATCAATAATTAGTTTTAATTGATGACTACTAAAGACTACTCTTCACCTTCACAATGCACAAAATGTGAGACTATGCACTGAACATAACATTCATAACACACAGAGATTCTCTTGTTTTCCATTCACCTGCAATGGTTACTTGCAGCTAATTATTGCCAAGTCATCACTTACTGGGAACCGTTTAAGTGTTGCCTCCTTAGATGAATCTTCCTGGTGCTTTCACATTAACAAAATACATGAGAACTGAAAACATGAATACTCAAATCGAGACTTACAAAAATTATCAAAACACCTGAAACTACTCCATCATAAAATTACTGCACATCAAAACTAAGAGACTTCTACTTTCTGGAATGCATGCACTGAAAAAAACACGTTTATACCCACTATCTTCATGATTTTCACATCTTCTGGTTTGGTACCCTTACTAATGACAATGTATAATGGTTATGGATGCATTTCATACTTTAAATGTATTCGTATCTTAGCTTTTTAAGATAAATTTAAAAATAGTCATGAGAGCGTTAACAATTAAGAGCTTCAGTGCCAGTTTGGAAATGACAAAAATTCATTTGATCGGCAGAGCTGTAAGACAACAAAACCTTAACCACTGTGGCATAAACCCAAGAACACTCAATCACCTTGAAGTCAAGATACAACATATTTAACTGGAGATGACTATAATGGTAACTATCTTACATAAATCACCTAGTAGTAGAATTCATTTGCAAGCATGTAATTACGAAATTTGCTTTTGAGTTACCCAGAGCAGTCACTAATTTCAGAAAATCAGTATAGGCTATGAACATCTACAGTATGCCCAGGACCCTTTTCTGGGTACCCCTGAGGTTCTGGCTATGTACTTATCAGAGATTTTCTGATGAAGAGATCTTGCCTTGGTAATTAATAGCCCTTGAGGGCTACATATTTACTCTTTTTAAACTGAACAGAATAGAGTAGAGTAGGATAGAACAGAGTGGGGTGGAACAGAGTAGGGTAGAAGAGACTATTTCAGTTGGAATGGACCTACAACGATCATCTACAACTGCCTGAACAATTCAGGGCTGACCAAGTTAAAGCACGTTATTAAAGGCATTGTCCAAACGCCTCTTAAACACTGACACGTTTGAGGCATCGACCATCGCTCTAGGAAGCTTGTTCCAGTGTTTTAGCACCCCCTCTGTAAAGAAATGTTTCCTAAAATGTTTCCTTTTTAAACACATATAATCTTCTGTTATCCACAACAATGTCCAGCAACGACTTCCATGGCTTAATCGTATGTTGTGCAAACCATCACATCTGTCTGCTCTTTGCCAGATCCACAACTGGATCTGGCAACTGCCCTTTCCAGCTGGGATCTTCTAGGTATCACACTGAAACAGCCCACAAGCAATCATCCTTGACACAACTTTTCCATGCCTCCTGCGAATTTGTCTTCTCATATCCTTCCACTTGTCTACTACTTCCTCATCTGAAGAGTCCTAATCTTCATCATTAGTCGTCTGGAAATTATTCCATCCTTTCATCATTGCTCCTACCCATTTCTGAGTATTTTCTAGTTCTTCCAAACCCGTTTTGGGAACTGGTGGTCACAAATGTCAAATGACGGAAGTCGAATGCAACCATACTACAGATTTATACACAATGAAGTTCTCTGTTTTATTCTCTGTTGCTTTTGATTTGCCTTTTTTTGACTGCTACTGAGAACCGAGCTGATGCTATAGTAGAACCATCCACCACACAATCTCATTTCTGACTGGTAACAGTCCGTTGAGAATCCAGTGTTTTCTATGTGAAATAAGGATTATCCCCAGCAAACTGCCTTTCTGCCTTCGCTGAAGGCAAGTCTGGCTTTTATGCCCGGGCTACACAAGAATGCTCTTTCTGTTTCAACCACCAAAAATACATCTCCTGAAAATACAACAGGGACATACCCTCTTCTCTTATACAGTTTATATGGCTGTAGAAGGCCAGCATCAATACATTAGACTCATTGTTCTGTGTTTGGGATTTTCCACTCTACAAACAATAGCTTCCTATAGAGAAGATGTAGAAAACTAGTTCCCCAGGCTACCACAAGACACAAAACCCAGAAAAGAACACAAAAGAGAACATCAAGAGCTATCCGGTAGTCATGTTCAGAAAGGCACAAATAACAAACTTGTCAAAATCGCCATAAAAATAAAGATTTGTCATTCTCAACTTAATACAGCTAGGTAAAGAGAATAAATAAAAGAACATAAATTACTATATATACAAGTGTCTTAAATACCATATACTGCTTATTGGTGATGCTTAGACCCTGTACTAATGTTAAGTTTAAACAAGATTGTGGGTACTTAGCACTTGGGACTCTTCTGCTACTTGGCTTCTGGTTTCTTGTGTAGTTTCTTAACATGAGCAACAGCCAGAAATTTTCAGACTAGTACAACAATGCATGAAAAAATACCTCACGTTTTTACATTCTGAAGCAAAATATTGCCGTTATCCTATATCCTGCCTCCACAAAAAGGAACGCAATACAGAATGGTATCATTAAAATAAAAGCACGGTACTAATAAAATTCAAATCTTTTTACTTTTGCTGTTAATGTAAGTATGTACTATGAATTACATAAAATATTTTAGTGCTGCAATCCTAATCAATAGTATACTGCTTATTTACTACATGCAATTGACTCAGAGTAGTAAATGAAAACAGATTAAGGCGGCACATTTTCCTGCTCTCGTATAATTGCATAATGCTGCAATGTTTGGAATGCAAACTCCACAGGGGAACATTAAAAAATATTGGTTTGTAAATTAAAGTCACTGAAAAGTAGATGTCAGCCGTGAAAATATTTCCTTTAATATTCCATTTTATAAATTGTTTCACCAGTCCATCATCCATCTGACGCCTGAATTATCATTAACTTCGTGGTTCAATGAATTATTAATACAAAATGGGAGAATCTAAGGGAAAGATGGTGCTTTAGAGCATACACAACAGACGAAGAGTTACAAAAACGGTCCAGAAATTTCGCTGTGAAGAGTTAATGCAGTAAAAGGGAACAGCTGGAGACTATTAAAAGCACTCATTAGAGGGAAGAAGCAGCAAACTGTTCTAATTGGGTCAGCTGACAGGTGGCCGCGCTTCAGCAGAGCCCTCCCGGCAGCCCAGTCCCAGCCGCAGAGATTGATGCTACTGTGTGATCCTGGAACCAGACCTACAGCTGCAAAGCTGCGCTGCAGCTCAGGACCTCCAATGACCGATTCAAACCATCTCAGCACCGATATGTGACACAGGGAGCAAAAATGACTACTGTACGTATGGGGGTAGGTTAGGGAAAACACTGAAGGTGCTTAAAACGTTTAGTCACTTAACTACAGCTCAGAACCCAGTAACTGAAAAGTGTACTTTTTTATTTATATATTAAACTCCCTAACGCCTGATATGCACCGGACAGACTTGGGCAAATCATTTTAACCCCTGCATGCCTCAGATTTCCAACCTAAACAATGTTAACCAAGTTCACCAGACCCTCCCCAAAAGTTCCAAGGTTCCATCAGCGGAGAGGTGTAGCCCCTTGTGAGGTCCTCAGCGGAAAAATCCCATATAGAAATTAACCCCCCTCCACCAAACCTGCAGACAGGCAACTCTCCCACTGCCTTTTTTATACAGAAACACACTCATGAGAGTGACAGTCAGAAGGTGGAGGCATGGGCTCCACACCGTGGTCTCTCCTTTGTGGCCATGTCCCTGGCAGACTGAAAAGCTTCAAGAAACATATCTAAAGTCACGAAGGAGAAAGTTCAATGTGTTACTACTGCTGACAACCCACAATACAACTAGCCATGGTTAAATACTTCTATTATCCAGATAAAGACAGTAACTAAAACAGCTAGCTGCTGTCAGAAAACCAAGGCAACTGGTAAAAGAATATTTTTCATTGTAGATAGAGATTTGGGGATATAAATAATAAAACTGGCTAAATGTATTTGGCGAATATTCTTACGTTAATGAAAAACTACATAGTCATAACAGGAAATTCTCAAAATTCATGAATACAAAAAATTATTCTATGGAGTTTAACTGTTCAGCTTTTTCTATAATTTTGTCAGAACTTTATGAAATAACCTAAACAACATTGATTTAAATATTTGGCAAGAAAAGCCAATCTTTGTCACAGGAGAGGTCCCTATTTTAAGAAATCTGACTTTAAAGTTTCCTGACTTCCTCTGAATTTTACTTCCCTCCTTTGCAGTAATCCTAACATACTTCTTACAAATACTTAAACATTTAATTTAAAACACAAAGAGACAGATGCTCCTTTATGGGATTACTTGCATGAGTAATCTTTAGCATAACTGAGGCTGAATATTGTTAGAATATTTTTACTTTTTGCTGAGAAAAGCGTATTTATTTTCAGAGATGAAGTTGAAAGACTATGCTGAGCCTGACAGAGATGCGGTGCAAACTTAACCCCTAATTATAATGAAAATCTGAAACGCCCTATAGGAAGGTGACAAGTTCTTAATTTACTGAAACAATCTTTTTTACACAAAACCTCTCTCTTCTGAAAAATTAGCTCAAAGGTGTTTAGGTCTTGTACTTGAGTGAGTTAGGAGCCATGCTATTTGTGAGCCTAACAGGGATCAGAATTGCATATAACCAGATTTCCTGCAATTTAGTCAACAATACACAGCCTGGACTGCTTCACACACTCATTTTGGCCGTAGCTGTCTTAGCAAGTATTTGTTTAGCAAGTTTTGTTGCTAAAACAAGCAATACTTGTTTTAGCAAGTATTAAGGAAAGATGGAAGACCCATACGTACCTTTCATATTTGATGTCTCACGTTGCAGTTGTAATAAATACCAGGTAATTACTAACAAACCTTCTAGAAATGACAATTTTAATACAAAGCTTTGAAATATTTATGGTCGTCCTCTCTCTTTATCAGGTACGCTTCCTACCTTCTGCACTCTCAGGCCTTAAACTAAACCATCTGGTGCATATTCTTCTTTTGCTTGGTACCGGCAGCACTCACAGCTGCACCGATAAGGGGTTACTTGCTTTATTGAAGCGTACTGACTCTAAGAACTCTAGCTCACCCTGAAACACATTCGCTATGTTGGATTTAAGTTCACTTTTGTGAATTTTATCTCATCTGACAGGACCATAGGGTAGGGTGACTCTCACATGAGTGTGTGCTTGAGACTCGACCCAAGGTGCTCGCCGCCATTTCAGACCATTACCTCTCTGACATATTCCACACTAACGCGTTGCCACTATTTATTTTGGGGAAGCTTGGCACTGATCTCTGCAGGTCACTGACAGTAACTCACGCCAGCAGAGAAAGCGGTGGGCCAGGGCCAGGAGGTAGCTGATGTGGGTGGAAAGCCTCACATTGCAGCAGCTCTGCCATATCTGACTCCTGAATAAAGGGCTTGTTTTCCATCCTGGCTTTCAACTAAATTTTGGCAAACACGGACATTTACCAAAACATTTAAAAGAATTTACCTGACTCCTGAATGAATGGTTGTTTTCTCTGGAACAAGAGTCAAAGCCTGAAGCTCCCTTCAGAGAAAATTTCAAATGATCAGCGAACGGTGAAAATTTCTGTCTCCGTTTCTCATCTTTGCGATGTCAGCAGTTCAGATTTTCAAAGTTAAAAAAACCAGCACCCAGAGACTTCACCCCCCTTTTTTTCTTAAGGATCAGAACTGGGGGGGGGGGGAATGCCTCCATTAAGGATATTACAACCCGATGGCCAAGCAGGACTTCATCAGATACAACACATGATTTTAAAATGCTCTTTCTCCCTTCAGAGCCCGCTTTATAGAGGTGCGGAGCTCCCACTCTTTTACACAGCAGTTTCTAAGAGAAAACGCACACTGCCTTCAGCTTTTCAAGGGAGGAGGCCAGTGCTGGCAGCTATTGATCAAGACGCCAGGATGGCCTGGAAAGGTTCCCAGTAGCCCGCAACACTTTCCAAGAGATAGGAAGCCAGGAACACCATGGTTGAGAAAAGCACAATTAGCCCCTAATACCCCAGTTTCAAAAGACACCTTTCCTCAGGCAAACCTGTCTCTCCTGGTAAGAGAGAGGAGTTACATTTACAGCTTTTCTAGTCCATTTCGTAAATCTATAACTACTGTCAACCCAAAGCTTTCTCACACTCTTCAGCAATGAGCTCAACCTTGTGGAGCATTCAGTAGTTTTGTATTTTCCTAGCTTACGATCTGAGGCATGATGGAAGAAGAAAAATAAAAGCTTCTCGTATCCTCCCCTCCACTTTCACGTATCTGCTCGCAGTCAGGCACACCTCATCCCAAATGACTTGGGTTTAATACTGTCATCAATAGAGAAACTATTTTGTATGCTACATCTAAGCTTATCCTTCAAATAGTCCCCTGTAAAAAAGCAATGCTTTATGATGAGTTTTCAATTAAAATAAAAGAAAAAAATATGAGGGAAGAATTGCAAAAGGTCTGAGGCCAGCAATCCGGCCAGCCATCAGCTAAAGGGCCACACCGGCTCATGCTCAGAGGTAAAACCGGCTGCTCGCTTTCTTCACAGCTAGATCAGGCAATTGATTTAGCAGACTTCTGAAGCTACCATTCCACAAAATCCATCAACCTGAGTTTTAAAACATATGCCAGCAGATTTCCTTGCACCACTGAGGAAAAGATTAAAATGCAGTCATGCAATATATTATGTGGTTGGATAGCCCAAGTCTTAAAAATGCTTAACATTCGGAATGAGTGGTTTTTGTTAAAATGAATTTCACTGGCGAGTGGCCTATATGTTACTGTGACAGGAGCAACTGTCCTCTTAGAGCGGCGCAAGTGACAGCCAAAGTCTGCCAAGGAGGGATGGAGGACAGATTCCAAAAATGTTTCCAGGCTTCTAACACTGAATTACCAACAGAGAAGATCAAAACAAAAAAGCATAAATAGTTGTTATGAAGGATGCTGATGGTGCCTCAGACCGACAAACTGCCTTTTGAAAAAAATGACTACTGACCTCAGATGGCCATTTTTTATTTCCTTTTCATTACAGCTTTTGTACTGATCTGTATATGTGTACTCACGTGCGTGTGCTCATAAATAATTAATTTCTCAAAGAACATCCCAACACAAATGAAAATGCAAGGTGATTTCTTTCTATTAGCTTTTAAACCAACACAACAGGAATTAGATCTATTCATTTCAGTTCTGCTTGAAGTAAACTTTCACTGGCTGTACATATCACATCTTAAACTGCACAGGCAGTACTCAATTAATACCAGCTTTTACAGAGTCAGTCAGTCAGTCATGAGAGGTGCCAATCCTTGCATGTTCCACTTCAAATGAGAAGCCTAGGCACTCAGAGTGAAGTACAGACTGTACCGCTCATTTTTAACATTTTCAGAAAAGAAAACACGACAGCGCTAAGAAAATAATAATGTATTAAAAAACCCACCCCGCATTCATTTCTGCAAACGCCCCTTCCCATTCGCCGGCGGGGACCCAGGAAAACTCCATGCGCGCAGCATGCAAAGCTGTTGGGACTGCCTTCCAGCTCTGCACACCAGGAGGCCAAAACCTGCTCAGATGATGCAGGGACCTCTTTGGTATCTCTAGGCATACAGCAAACAGGAAACTCTTTGCAACGTTACTGAAATGAGTTTACATCTGTACAGCAGATGTCACTGAAGTTTAAGGCTATACATGGTTACATTGATACTCCCCCCCTTCGTTCATTCATAATTTACAGGCTTATCTGTTCACAGGGCTTTACATGACAAACAACAGTAGTCAAGTACAAAAGAAATCAGCACAGCCCTGTCATCCAGAAAAAACTCTGGCCCTTCTTGAATCCACCTGACATCAGCTAGGACTGAAACGTGTTGTGTGGCAGTCATTCAGAGCCATGCTCTTCATGGCTCATCCACATCCTGTACTCCACTGCCCCCCCAAAACACCCACAAAACATCCTCTCTGCTCTCCAGAAGCCACAGCCCTCTCTTGTTTTGAAGTTAGGTCTGGCCTGCTACTTCTCATAGAACACTATCAAGCTGTCCTGTCACCACCGTGTCACTGAACCTTCTTCAGGTTCAAGTGTGGCTGAAGGCGGAGTCCAATCAAACCGTATCTCCTTTATAGAGAGAGTAAGAATTAATTTGACCTTTTTGTCTTCTTACGGAGGTGCCAGTGTGCATGCAGAGATCACTAAGAAGCAAACTGACCACCTTCCTAGCTCCTGTATTTCTCATTCTCATAGAACAACTACTGCCATGGGACCTTGGTCTGTGAGCAAGGCTGACAGGCGTTATGACAGTTCAGCAGTTGTGCAAAATTAGAAATTATTACAAACAGCTTATCCAGCATTATTGCCACCTTCTTAATCCAAAAGAAGGCAACAACACCAAACCAAGAACTGAGATCAGAGACCTGGTATAAAGAACACTCTGCACAACTTACCAGCAAGAACATTAGGGGCTTGCACTCACTGAATTGCTCCATTTCCCAATTTTCCTCTGGGGCTGCGCAGTTATAGACATAGTTCCAACCTAAAAATCTGTCTGAATATTCACAGTGATAAATACAGGCAAAATTATTATGCCTAACCACTATACACTGCAAATCTAACTCAGGGAAAGGACCATAATTCAACGGTGGCGATCGGGGACTTTCTGTCATCTTATACAAGATCAAACTGGATCACTGAATTTATCAGCAACACTCTACATACTAAAGCTGACCGAAGTAAGGACCAGGCAAGACAAAGGCAGAGGAAAAAACACAAGACACAAGATGCCTCAGTCTCCCACTTTTCAAGCATCCAGTTCGAACATCAGCATTACCTACTGATGCTGGGAAGTAGGTAACCAGAGCCTTTTATTTACACATACCAGATATCTTTCCTCCTGCCTCATGCTGGGGGTACGGATCATGTGATTCTGCTCTCCTCTCCAGTCTCCAAAACGTCGAAAAAAATAATTGGATAAAAATCGATTGACAGGATCTCTAATAATATTGATGTACACTGGCTGGTCTCCTCCAAACCTGGTGGGAAGAAAAATGGGTGAATCTCATCAGAAGGTTCCACACAGGCACATCTTTCATTTGAATGTTTTCAAATTACCCTCTACAGAAGTTCAGAGCTTTTACAAGGTTAAGAGTGAAACTAAGAAGCTCACAAGTAGTTCCCAAAACTTTGTAAAAGCACGTAAGATCTCTGTAGGCTGAATGGTAAATATGATATCTCGTTAAAAGCTACACGCGTACTACAAACATTTTAGTTTAAGACCATTTTTTTCCACTGTGTCAGTAGTTTTGCTTCTTGAGATTTGTCCTTGCTGTTTTCAGATGAAGAACCTTCTGCAGCTGAATCCGAGGATGAGCATTTTCTTCTTCTCAACACACATTTCCCACCTAGGGAAGTTATGTGAGAGCAGGCACCGCCTAACACTAACTGCACCTTGCACCACCTTCACCTGTACAGTAAGCGTAGTAACCTGCACAGGATTTTGCAACATTCAAGCATTTTTCAAACTCTTTCCTTTGGATGAACAGATATGAATGGTATTTCCATCTTTATATTTGCCGGAACTTGTGCAGATCTTCCTCCCTCACCCTCAGCCTGCACCGCTGGCTCCGGCTGCATCTGAGGTTATTTCGTGGTTATGCAATGCCTTATCCTTGTACTGCACTTCATGAAGATCTTTTCAAAAAAAGCAGCTTCAAAAAGGAAATTAAGTATCAATTTCAAGTACACACAAGCCCAAGGAAAAGGAAAGGGTAAAACCAGCTGTGACCAGGCCCTGCACAAAACCAAAATGCATCACAGGTACCTGCAACTTAAAGACAAGCAGATAAACCAGAATAGCCTCCTCAGCTCCAATTTACCCTCTTGTATGCCTCCGCCTGGTGTTAACAACAAACATCCTCAGTTGAATAGCTGGGATACGAAAAGAGTAAAGGGGAAAAGGGAGCTTGAGGGGTCTGTGATTATTTTCACAGTATTGACTGGCCATTTTACATCAATACACTGCATCAGGAGAACAGGCCTAACTGGAAGAGTGTAAAAACTAAAGTAGTTTACACTCTTCTGTGGACAAAACTGAAGAATGGACATTTATGCTACAGAACAGACTTACCGTCTACAAATGCTGTGAGATAAAGAATAAAATAAAACCTTTTTGGATTGAGAAGTTCATAGGATAAATTCAACTGGGAATTTCCGTGATCTAAGGACACAAATTGTCTTTCTCCCTTCTGTTTCCACAATTTAGGAGAACAACTCTTACTGCAGCACTAGCTTATGTTTTATTTTTGGGAGCTTGATGATATAGCCATATTTAAGTATTTAAATGCCGTTCTGATGATTTTATGAGTCACAATTTATGTATTTTCTTTTAAAATGTAAAATATTAGATTAGAAGAGAGAAAACTGAAGACACCCTTTAGATTAAAAAAAAAAATCATGTCAGCTTCTCTTCATATTTTAAGTCAGATGAATAATTGACTATGTATAATAAAAGATCAGGGCTCCTCATAAATATTAAATAGCCAGCCAAATTGTTTAAAAATATGAATTCTAGTAAAGGACAAGAGAAAAATCCCATACAATTTCAACCTGATTTTTATTCTGCATGATTCCCCAGACCACTAAATACAGTCTGCAAAGGCTTGTCTCATGAATAACTATGCATATCAGTAATCTCATTGACCTCAGTGTTGTAGGATCGCTGCCATAATTTGAAATTGCACAGACAGCATAAAATTTTAAAACAGTCCAATTAAAAGGCAGATGCTCCTTGCTTCCTGATTAGTGCACAGCCCAGTTTGGACATGGGTATGCAAGGGAAGTATCCCAAATTCAGTATCCTGAATTCTTCTCTGAGCTTGTCCTTACACAGAAATAAAACCTACATTAAAAAAAGGCATTCCTGCAAATACCATAGGACAAGGAGAGCATTAAGCTTTGACAATATTTATTCAAACAGAAAGCTTTTGGTGAATGCAATGGCTGGTGGCCATGAAAACTACATTTTTCAAACGAAATTGCTGGCAAGAGGAGGTTGCACCCAAATTACTGAACACGTTATTTTCCTGCTCCGTGATGCAGATCAGCAGCAATCTAAAGACAGAAGGGAACGGAGAAGATCAAAGAAAAGGGGAAGCAATGAAGACAACAAGAAGCAATGACAGCAGCAGCAAGTTGTCTTAAGATAGAGACAGAAAGATTACAAGATTCCAAGAAGCAAGAGAGCAGGGTTATCCTGCCCGGGTTTTGTAGAGGACGCTAAACTGAAACGCCCCACAGAAGAGAGAAAAATCAAAAGCAGGCAGCTATTAGTTATCTAGATGGAAATATTCAACACATATTATCTTTTCTGAAGTAAAAGGAGGGGCCGGATTGCGTAACTAATCCACCAAAGTGTCAAAGCCCATCCTTTTGCTGGTAAGGTCATCTCCCTGAACACGTGAACTGTAAATTTAGTACCAATAGCTCTGGGAGAAGAGGCGCATGCAAACTTGTCTGTCCCAAGAGGACAGCTGAGATGGGAGGTCACTCTTTCACAAAGACCTCCAGAGGAACTTCTCATTTCTGAAATGGAGACTGTGTCCCCCTCGCTCCCCCGCAAACAGCTCAAATTTCTGATTTCCTACACACCGTAACCAGCCTGGTCTACACCCAGCTGCACTTGCTCCACCAGGCAACAAGCAGAGAATTTTTAGAAAAATTAAGTCTGTTCTGGCTCTTATTCAAATCTGCATTTTTTTTTAAACATAGTTCATAATACTTCAAATTCCAACCATTTGTTTCTATGGTCCATACTGAGACTCTTTTACGGAAGCTATGCAGCACTCAACATCGCACAAAAAATCCTACTGGTTAAAAATCAATAACCTTAAGCTATTTAGAGGAAAAGAAGGGAAATCAATACTCCATTTGTTCAAGTATGCGCTGCATATTTTTAGGTACCCATCAATCACTACATATTAAATATTGCTTAGCTCTTCAGAGTGAAACTTTTCAAATTAACAACACCCACATGAAAATGCTCTTGCAAACAATAACACATTGTGCTCTCATTATACATCATGTCATCTTATTTATACTCAAGTATCTATTGTGAAAGATGCAAAAAGGGACACAGTCATATTTTTGTAGGCCTGAGCAGAAGGCTTGCTTTCTCTGAGCGTGATCAAGATTGGATCCTGCAGGATAAAGGTACTTGATCATTCTCATGTCCAGCACATCACTGCAACTGGGTGGAGTGGGCCACGACACCACCACTCCAGCAGCGCGCTGAAAATATACACACCGATCCTCTGCAGTGCTTTTCCTGATTTATTTAGTGTCTATTATTAAATCCCATTAGTTTTAACTGCTGTGTTGTGACAGGTATGTTTCTGGAGTCCTCATCAAAATAACTGGCATATTTGCAGGCTTCAATCAATGATACTTAGGTTCATTAATAATATTTCCCCCCATCCTTTTTTTAATAAAAGGGAAAAAAAAGGCCTGAGAGGTATGCCAGGTGTTGCAAGTCTGCCCCTTAGAAGAATGTTTCTGATGAATTCCAATTTTATTATTTACAAGAGCAAAATCTTTGTTCAAAACCGTTTACAAACCCTTTATAAGATGAGTTAAAAAAACCCCAAACAATACAAGAAATTAAAAAAAAAATCTGCCAAAGTGATTTGCTTGGCTGTAAAATGGAGGATCTCTCAGCACCTATTATTTTTCATTTCAATTACTTTTAAGAAACGTAAAATATAAAGGTAGTCCTGTCACTTCACTTCAGAAGGCAGCTGCGTTTCCGTTCAGCACAAAACTCTCTGCACAAGCAGAAGCCGGCTGCTTCATCCCTGCAGGCAAACCACATTCCTCCAGGAAGAGAAGACTCCCTACTTATTCTCCGTAAGGACTTTGGCTGCCTCTTACTCTTCTAATGTAAAATGTCTCCCCTTAAACAAATGAGTTGGTTGCTAGAAGTTCAATATCACGGAGGTAATCAAGAACAGACAGTCACCTAATATTAATAGGGACAGGCATACTGTGTCCTTCTTAGAAAGGAAGCACGGTTTCCTTTCACAGCTTCATGGAACTGAGAATCACAGGCTGCGGGCAGAACGGCCCAGCGAGCTTTACACATCAATTCTTATGGCTTCATATGGCTTTGCGGGGACATCACATAAAAACACTAATGTACAACTTTCACCTTTTTAGGACTTAAAATATGATGCAGTTACATCAAAATCTATCTTCTGAAAAAGGTATCTTGAAATCAAAAGTTATTAAAAAGTCTTATATTAGCATGCACTTGTGGCAAAACAACCCTATTCTGCACACAAGGCAGCAGGAACATCTCGGATGCTCCAAGAATCATTGACAACGACTAGCTGCTACGCTTTCTGCAAAGATTCCCAGAGGAGTGGGCTGAAGTTCTGCCTCCCTAGGACTACATAGTATCGTCAGCCTCCAAAATCAAGGAATTTATCTTCTTGCTGTTGTCTGTAGTGCCTTGCTTACAGCTTTTGCGCCTTCATTCTATGCTGTGGCCATGTGTTCAAGCTTTTCTTTGGAATTAGGAGGGGGGGAAAGAGGAAAGTGAGTTGAGACAAATCTTTTCGTTTCAAAACTGCACCTTCGGCTGGCCTGGCCTTGAATGGGACACGTGTGCGGGGATCCAAAATTCCCAGTGGCTCAAGGTTAACAGTAAAATAGTGCAAACTGGCAACACTCCACTCGTTAATTACCCTTTCTGGAGCTGTGATTTCAATAGTAAAAATTTCAGCTTCTGAAGTGATGTGTCTGGGTAATGTCATTGTAAAAGTCACAACTGAGTCCTCTGGGAATTGCTTAGTAAACTGCCTCAGACCAGTGAATAGCTAAAAGATTACACTAGAAAGCCTTCTATTTCTCTATTTCACTATCCTGTAAATATCCTAGAGGATATAATGTTGTATTTCTGTCAGCTTTTTACATTCACGCATGCTAAACAATGAGGGTTTTTTTTTTTCCTACGCCTTTCATTATGCTGAGGATATCAAAGGAGTTTAATATATAAATTCATAATGAACAGCACCAACGCTGATACAAATCCTGCCTGGGTCTGTGTTGCCCAACCCAAGTAAAGACAACACTTGAGAAGGAAATACTAATTGGGTTTTCATTTATGTAATGCAAAGTTACAGCTAGAAACAAGTAAGAGAGAAAACATTAAGTCTCCACAGCAGCTATAGTCAAACTCTGCATTATTTAAAAATCACTTAATTCCAGATACCTTGTATTCAAGACTTCCCAAATGTCTGGCTCAGGATCTCTCTGGACCTCTGATTAACATTTCATTATAATTCAGAGATGCAAATGTTGCACATTATGTAGAGGAGCAGAAAAACTAATTACAAATGATTACAATAAATTCCCAGCAATAGCAGAACAGCTGATACAGTTCTTTGGAAAGTATTACATCAACAAACATGGTATGTAGAAAAGATATATCATCAAAATTGGATGAGACCACAGATTTGTCTGAGATAGTTATGCTCACATAAAGTCTCGGGGCTCGACTTCTTAGGAAAGTTATAATGCAAAGGATGTTGCAGTGCACTCGGTACTGCATATTCAACTTCTTTTACGAATACATTTATCAAGAGTGTCACAAATGATTCCAGCTGCCCTATGCAAATGGCTGTCACAGAGAGCTACTCAAGATAATGCTAGAAATGGCCGTAAGGAAAACAAAATACAGTAAATTCGGTATAATAAAAAAATCACTGTAACTTGGTGGTATATATCATGTATAAAATGTATAGAATATAAAAATCAATGTAACTGAAAGTGAAAATATGGCTGCCCTGTTGCAGGTGTGAAATTCTACGTAATCACCACGAAATAGAGGGAACTGTGGATATCATCATGCTTGAGGCTTTGAACGTACACGATAATGCGTGATTCAGAAGATAAGTGCAAAACTACCGATAACATTTTCAGATAACAAAGTTGCAAAAGGTGAGAATAATGAAAGGAGCGGTTTGCTGATAGGGAGCCACTTGAGCCACAGGGCAAGACAGGCAGAAGCAAACATCATGCACTGCAGCACGGCAAATAAACCCCAACGCATCTAGAACCAAAAGCAGAGGATGCTCACAGGGAAGGAGCAGTTCTGGTGTCCTGGTTTGAGGTATCCTGTTGCCTAAACCACAACATCTGGCAAGGGCTTGCACGCCTCTACAGATTATCAGCAGCGTGTGAGACCTTACAGGCCAGAATAGCCCTAGTTTCCCTTTTTGCCGAGAAGCAGGAGCAGAGAAGAGCAAACACCCGTCACAGCACTGATGTGACCACGAAGAGAGTCCATTTTAAGCAAAGCACGCACAAAGTTCGCTGCAGAGTCACAAGGATGAAGACAAATGCCTTGCAATGGAAAAATGTCAAGAAGCTGAAAATCTTCAGCTTGAAAAGAAAATGAGAAGGGAAGAAAAACACAGAGAAGACCGAGAGGTGACTACACCACAGTGTGTAAGAAATTACACATTAGAATTTACATAGGGAAAAAAAATTGATAGAAGGAATCTTTACATAGTGGGCAAAAATGTACTTTGAGTTCCAAGGAAAAGGAGTCAATTGGATTTCTCAGAAAAATCTCACTATTTGTCACTATTTACAACCCGAGAGAACAATGCAGTATTAGAAGAATTTGCCAAAGGCAGCAAATGCTCCATTACTGGTGATTTGGAATCAAGACTTAAAATTTCCTTCTTGAAAGATGAAGGTTTTGGGTTCAAACCTAAATAGTCTGTATTGTGCATTACACAAGGGTGAGAAAGACAAGAAATGACTTGGGACTGCCACAATCCATCTTTTTGCCTGAAGGCAGGATCAGCTACGCAATTGCCACTACCAGCTCCAAAATACTCAAGTATAATCTATTCTGTTGCTTCATTGCCCTTGTTTTTCAAGCCTTTTCCTAAATATCTGATCTAGAACTCTGTTAATGCAATTTAAGACCACCACTTCTGCTACCGTTACTCATAAAGAGCCATATAGTCCCTTTATCTCTGCAGAACCTTTTAATATAAAATTCTAAAGTGTTATCACAATCCCCCCTTTCCCAGTCTTCTCTATTTTTTTTCTTTTCTCTGCCCTTTCAGTCTTTCCCCACAGGTCAATTTTTTATATCTCTGATCATTCTCTTTATTCTCTTCTGGACTCTTTCGGAGTAATCAACACCTTTCTTAAATTAAGTTATTCCTGAACTGGTAACATAATCTACAGTGTGAATGTGTGCACAGAAACCAAACAACAGTAAAAATAGGATAATTTAGGTGTTATGCCTGATCCCATCTTCAGTAATTAAATTTCAATCAATGATGTCCATTCTGAGAATATTGTATTACCAGCTGAATGAAAGCTAAAAAGTTTATCATGCAAAGAACGTGGGAAATCTTGAGAAATAGATTTTAAATAAGATAATCTTAAAAACTGTAGAAAAAATCACCATAGAGCAATGTTTTTTAAAAAAATAAACGCGAAAAAAATCCTTAGACCATACAAAGGTCAAACTGCACGTTAGATTTGTGCTTAGCCTTTCCTCAAGTCACAGTTAAAAAACATCATTACACACTCACATCATTAAAAAAATGTAGTATAAAAAAGGAAAAAAGATGTAGGAGGGATTACAGCACCATGTGGCCATTCATGAAATGTGTACTTTACAAGGCAGACCTCACATGATGGTAGAAAGTGTTTCATGATGTGTTAGCAAAAAATATAGATTATAATGAACACACATAAAGACACAGTGTTAAGGCCATGCACATAAGTTTAGCTGACATTTCCCTACTTTTAAGAGCTTACCCAGAACGTAATAATTTTCTTGTTACCATATTTTCAATGACATTTCCTAGGTGTGTAGGGTTTGTTTTTTTGTTTTTTTTTAAGGAGAAAAAATCCACAACATGAAACTACTTTAGTAGATAATCTGAGGCTGTGATCATTGTTTCAAGATGTTGATTCAAGAAGGCATTCAAAGAGCCCAATCCCTCCCACAGCTGAGCTGTATAGAATCAGTGCGCGATGACTGAACCACTGCCATACAAAGTACACTTGACTCTGCATTCAAAGGGTCATGGGCATTCAGCATCTTGTTATTCCAGCTCCACGCATTTGCCCAGCACACTATTTTCAAAAGCTAGTGGAGCACGGTTAAAACACATAATAGGCACGTCCTGCAAAACATCTACACTCTGTGTGGTATTACTTGTTCCAGAGAAAGGGAGAAACAAGAATGCTCAAGTTATTAATAAATCTGAGTGTTGTGACAAATATCCCATGACTGTGTTTTAAGTCAATAAAAACAGCATCACAGAATCACCCTGGTTTTACCGACCTCTTACCAGTCTATAAAAAAAAATTAAAAGTGAAATTCTATTTCCAAGTCAATGGACCAAAGACGCATACATAGGTTAAGTCATGGTAAAACAAGATATTTATTTTCCATAAAAAATTGCAAATTTATCATCCAACCCTTACAAACGATCAACAAGCTAACATGCACGGCTTTCAAACACCATACTGTCAGCACAGAATGTGCTTCTGCTTTCAAATACGCAGCTTATTCACAATCTTAAAGATTTACCTCCTTTTTGTTTGTTGGACACATTTTACGGAGCCTAAGAACAGGGAATGCTGTAATGTCAAAGTACTGTGTTAAACTGTAATTTTTAGAGCTGCTTCTGGATCAGAAAAAACACAAAACTGAGAAGTAACAAAAAACCCTGAACAATATTCAGAAACTAAGTTTAGTTTTGGGCATATCCTGACTGAATCTCTGTCTATCTCTGCCTTCATAAAGCATGTGATTTACTGCTACCCGTAAATCAGAATTCAGATCAGAGTTGAAGGAAAGCGTCCAAACTGATCAGCACTACAGCATGTGACACTGTCTGCTGCTATCGCAGCCCGATTTACTTATTTTTATTAGCTAATGTTGGCCATTGTGTCTGTTTAAAAAAGTAATATTAAAAAAAAATAAAAATCAGTAATGCTGATACAGACTGTCTACCAAAAACGTTTTTCAAGAAAAACAAGAACTTTACACATTAACTCTGCTAATGAATAACAGAAAACCAGAAATATTTCTTCTGTTGATTCCGGGGACTAAAGGCAAGGACCTTCCCAAGCAGAAGACCCAACATACCTTTCCCTCCTCCCCCAAAACCTGTCCTCCCACATCCCTCAATGCACCAAGCAGGAGGAACACGGCAGAGCTGGGGCTGGCACCCAAGCAGGGCACAGGGAGGTGGCTGCTGGCTGTGGCCCAGCAGAAGGTCCAGCAGCTCTGTTTTGCCTGGCTTTCTCCTCAGCAGATGTACCTGCAGCACTGTGGTTGCCTCCGGGTCTCCTACCAGCCTTCCAAATTTGGTTTGAAACTGGCCCACAGGTTCAGAAATTATTTAGGAGTTAGGTGTGAGAGGAAACTGGAAAGACACAGGGAACAGCTGGAGCTGCTGTACGAGTCTTACTTCCTCAGAAAATTATGCTAAAAGGAAAGCGTTGTCCCCTCCCCTCGAGCACATCCTAAATACACACCGCAGATACTAAACTGCAGCTGCAAGGAAGAAGAGGGCAGCAGCCCGACAGCACCGCGACTCCTCACATGCTAATGCTGGGTGATAATCCATCCTGGCTTCAAACAAATAAGATATAATGAACTGAATTATAAGGGCTAATTAAAATGTAAGATTAAATTGAGTCCATGCTTTATCTCTGCATCTCCTTACCACATCATAGGAAATTTTAAAGGAGATCATTCCCCAGTGGCCTATGACTACTGCAGAAATGAAAGAATTCATGGCTCCAGTGAGACATGAAAGAGCCTGTTTCTCTCTCTGGGTGGTCTTTTTAATGCTTCTCCCTCGTATGAATTTACCCTGACCTAATCAGCCAGCCTTTAAACAAGCAAAAGCCACTTACCAGTCAATGACAGAGGCGCATCTTTAGGCTTTTACGCATTCCCCAGTAACATTCTTTTACCCCAAGACAGAAGGGAGTGACCAAGCTTTCTGCTCTGCCCAAACTGGTGTCCACGAGCGCGTGCTCTGAAGAGAACAGTTTGGGGAGGGAGGAAAGCTGCCTTCCTGTGTCCAAAACAGGAGTTGCACAATTCTCCCCATCCCTGACTCATCCTGACCCAAACCCATGGCCCCACCACCCCCAGCGCGTTCCTGCAAACATTCTTTCTGCCTCTCTGAAACCTTTGACACTTGGAGCACACGCTGAGCATCTTGAGTAGCTGCCCAAAGAACGTTACAGTCACTTAATTCAGCAGTAGATTACTCGGAGGTCAAGTGGGGCTTTTCCATGAACGTGAAGCTTCTTCCTGCTTCATTTTTTCTCAGGCTAAATAAAGAGATGACAAGTGGCATATATGATGAAACACAGCAAAAAACCTGCACCTACCCTGAAATAGCTTTTTGTCTCTCTGCAGGCTATTCACTGTACTGCTTGGACCTACCAACAAGACTTGCAGTCTCAGCAAATGTATCAGCATGTAATCCTTTACCTGTTTAGAGTAGAGACATTCTTTAATATTTACTTCTGATTAACATTTTGGATGCTTTTCCCACCAACATTAATATATAAACTTCAATTCAGAAAGAGACAAAAAAATGTATCAGTATTTTTACTAATTTAATGGCTCCTACAAATCTTTTTAAATGCATGCACATTGACTTTGAAAAGTAAATGGAATATGACAGAGGTAAATGATAGCTGTCATCCTGGTCCTGCAATGCGCCCTTTTCGGGCGCACATCCCTGCGTGGAGGCAAACTCCTGAATTCCTGAGTTCTGCACAAGTGGAGGTGGGTGCCTCTGCCCCGTGCGCTACAGACCACAGTGCAGTTATGATTGACAACTTCTAGAGCTCCTTGGGCATGTGAGAAAAAAGTTGCTTTTTCTTTTTTTTAACATAGGACAACAGATCTCAGCGTTCTGAGAAAACACATACATATCAAGTGAGATTTCCTTTTTTTATTCAAAGTATTTTCTGCTTCACAACATCCACTGCAGCAGGACAGCAGCTGGTAATTTTGCACACTTCATGTCACTCATTTCTTTCCCCTTGGTTAATACACTTAAGAATAAGGAATAAAGGCCTTTCCTACAGAATGGGAAATGGCAGCCTGGTAAACAGTGACTAGGAAAGGATCTAGGAAAGACACTGGAAAAACAATTTGCCCTGGAAGCCCAGATTGCTCTGGCGCAACCACAGCTTTTGCATGGTGACTACAAAGTGGGGTTTTAGTCTACCATATAAAGCATTAGTGAAGCTGATCCAGGTCCAGAGTACAGTTTTGATGCTTCCACTTAATAAAGACTATGGAGCTACTGGAGAAATTTCAGAGAAGAGTCACAGAGTTATTAAATGGATGAGGAAAACACCTGCTGGAAGAGTGAAAGGTGTTTGGAGACAGCAGCAGCAGATAGATTCATGGGGAGAAACATCAGGAAACAAAAAAAGCATTTCATGCAATAAGCAGCAAAAGCCAGAGAAGTTCACATTAGAAATTAGCCACAATAATTTGACAGCAAAGTTGATAGACAACTGGAACCAAGTGCCCGAGGAAGTGTCAGAAGCGGTGTAACTCAATGCCCTCAAATGCAGCCTGGACGCTTTCATGGAATACTTCTGAGAAATACATTCTTTTTCCAATCAAGAGCAAGAAAATCCCATGCTGGGCTAGCCCCAGTAGCAACAGCCAGTATGAAATGAAAAAGCACCGAAACATTTACCTCTGCATATAAGAACATTTCCAAGTGGGGTTATTAAAAGAAAGCCAGGTATGGAGAGGTCAGTCCAGCATTTCGGATGAAATGAGCAGGACAATGACCCCAGAGTCATAATGAAAAGCCTCACCCACAAGTAAAGCAGAATTCAATAAACAGCACCACAAGAAACAGTCCCAAGATGAACTGGATGGAGTAGCCACCCTCCCAACGCACTGGGCCATCTCCTAAACCTAGCCCTAGCTGCACTGGAGAGACTGGGAATAGAACCTGCAAACCACTGGAAACAAAAGCTTCTCCTGTGACAAGCGCTATGTAGAAATTCACTCACACCAAAGAAGAGTGAGAAACTTAGTTTTTTATCTTCTCTTTGAAGCTGCAATTAATTAGATTTATGTCTGTAAAAATTCAGAGAAGATTTAATGCATCCTTTTAAGATTTGCCTTTTTGTCTGCCTCTTTGCACTACTTTGGATTGAGAAAAGATGGTACTGAAGTAAAAGATAAAGATGTAGGAGAGTAAAATGAGGATTCATTTACTCAGCTGAACCAGCAGGCACTCCCAAAACACTGTTCAAAAATGAGGGGAAAATGTCCCTGGCAAGCACTGAGGTCAGGATGAGGTTTTCAAGTTTTCAGAACTTTGTTCAGCAAAACTAATGGTGCCTCAGAAACATGCATGAGCTCAAATTCACCACTGAAGGCTTAGCTCACTTCCACTAGAGATTTCTTCTGGAAAGAAGATATAGCCCCCTTTTTTTCAGTTGGAAACCATCATAAGTAAATCCCATGATGCTTTTCTGAATCATCAGAGAGCTTTAAGTGCTGACAGGTTTATAAGCAGGTGCGGGGTGCAAAGGGTAAAAATCCAAGTGATTTGTCCTTGCGGCTATTCACATCAGTGATGTTAAACAACAGTCAAGTTTATTTTTCTTACTACTGTTTGGGAAGCTGAGAAGTACCAATAAGCAAAAGCAAAGCAGACTCACATTTTGCATGACTCTGCTTACATTTTCTCTGTTTCCCTAGTACCTTGGTGATATGCTTTAAACGGCTTAATGCAATCCCTACAGATCTTGAAAGCCCTCAAGCAGAGAAGTGCCAGGCAAGTGGAAGAGACTCCTTTTTCCCCCAACGGTGACCTTCGAGCTTACCAAAAGGGCAGCAAAGATAACATGCCTTCTATCTCCTACCTGTCTGCCAGCTCGATACATGCAGGAGGAAGGAGAATAAAGCCTTCCTTATCCCTTCCTGCAAACAAAAGCTTGGTTTCTAAAGGTATAAAACGCCAAATGAGAAGCAAGTTTGGTCACTGGACTAATAATGCCCAGGATAGCTGCCCTTGCAAAAATTCATGATTTCCACAGCTCTGCTACAATGGCATGTAGAAAACCTCATCCCTTTCCTTGGGAAGGAGCAAGGGGTTTCACCAAAGCAGGGTACTTCAATCTTCAAGCTGTTTTTTGAGCCTTTCACAGATCTGAAGCTGCCCTAAGCCTGCGGCCAGGAGTCGGCTGTCTCCTACCCGTCCCTGTGCATCCATCCTGCACCCCACCGTGCTGGCTGCTCACGGTGAGCTGCTGTCTAAGGTCTTCAGCTGTCAGCCAGGAAACACCGCATCGATACTTTGACCCTCATTCTTTTAGTTTCTGGGGTATAACATGACTTTTATGTGGAGTTGGCAGAAAAGCTGGGGCAAACGAGAAGAACCGTGTTCCATACACAATTTGAGTTCAGCTAATCATCTAGAGATGGTCTACAAAGGAACAGTTGCAAAAAAAAAAAAATCAAGCAAAACTAAAATGCTTTCACAATATTGTAATATTTATAATGTGTATTTAAATCACACTCTTGAAATTTCTGCAAAATCAGGTACTTGACACTCCAGTTCCCAATGAAATTCAGTTTTTAAAAAAATCACCCTAGAATTAAGGAACAGAGAAAATATTCAACATGGTACTTCACTGTCAGTCATAACACCGCCAATAAATTTTGAAACAAAAGACAAACTCTCAAAAACGTTTTATTTATCAGAAAACACTAGGAAACGCTAAACCAATAGTAAGCAATGTTGATGCACTTCAATGGTGTCTCTCTTTAAAAGACTCATCGGCCTATTCACTACTCTACAGCTACTAGTTAAACCAAGCGTCCTTCAATAAATCAAAAAATAAATTTTTCGTGTTTGCAAGAAACAGCCAAAAAGGAAGCTGCAAATACTTTTATACCTCTTATATAATTTTTATATATTTTCACAAATTTGTATTGGAAGAAAAATGTAGGGAGATTTTATCTCAAGGATACACTACAGAAGAAAGATGTTACCTATGTGTCAAGGATAAACCGTATGTATAGAAAATGGGATCTTGGGAGGAGGAACAGGTTACCATGTTCACCTTTTTCTCATTTACCTAACGTTGTGTACCACCTCTGAAAAATCAATTTAAATAAGAAACATCTCTTTGACTGTCAGGAGTTGCTACTTGTTTTATCTTGCATTTCAGCAGAGAGAAGAGATCATTTATGAAATATGTGAAGTCCTATTCTAATGAGTTTTATTCTTTAAAAATAATACATTAGAAATGGAACTCTCATGTAATCAGAATAGAGAACACAGATCAAAATTTTCTTTAACGCCTGCTGTTTTCACCTAACAAAATCATGCCCATAGTTAAGTTATATAGCAAGTGAATTTCCAATTGCTCAAAATGTTTTATTTTCTAAAAAAACAAACCAAAACAACAGCCCCTGCCTCCCTCCAATTGTGTAATTTCTTACTACACTTTCTACCCACGCCTGAAGCCATACATTCAAAGGACATGCGTTGAACATTATCATGTAAAGAAAATGCTGTGAAGTTAGGCAAGATCTTGCAAAGATCTGCAGAAAACTCACACTTTACAAATTTGTTCTATCTAAATGTGCGAAGTCCAACCTAGTGGCACAGATGGCATGATTCCCCAATATAATTTCCAAATTAAATTTACAGCCTGGGCAATAACCATCTGCAGTCAGCTTCAACCTCTGTGTCCTGGCTAAATGCTCACTGGCATCACTCATTCGCATCCTTCCAAAAATTCCTCAGAAGTTTCATCCAAATTCAATTTTCTTCACATTCCATACTATAAATGTCTCTAAAGTCTTGCTGCATGCTTTTAAATTGCTGCCAGAAGGGACTGCACTCCCATGATACAGAGCATAATCTCTCTGCCATGGTTCATAAATACTTCCCTATCTTGTGGAACTGGAACTATTTTGTCAGAACAAAATTAAATCGGTTAAATTGGCGAAGGGTCATTCCAGGTACCAAATTAATGAACTCAGTGGAGTTTTCAGTCTTGTATGAGTATCTGGCTACACAGAGATGAAACATTCACAACAGTGTGCTGCCACTTTTAAAACATCAGTGCACAGTTTGAAGACCCAAATTACCATCTCATGCGTGTCGGCTGGAAACATTGTAAATCAAGATCATCTCGGAGGTAAAGGCATGCAATAACATCCTGGCTTTTCACAAACATGCCGTACAGAACTATTCTGTAGCAAAGAGAGCGCAGGAAAAAAAAAACCCTCAACTTCTGAATGCGACTTCCAGCGCCAGAAAGGAGGGGGGAAAAAAAGAGTACATCATATTGTTTATACGTAAAAAAGGAGGCGAAAATGGTTTATGTATTACAATTAATAGAAATCAATGCAAAAGACTTTTAACTGAAAAAATGCCTTACCTTGAGAAGTTGAGGAAATGAACATGTCTAGTGAATAAATAGGGCTGCTCCGCAGTGCTTATGTTTTTAATCAATTCCATCTAAAAAGAATTAACAAATCAAATTTTCCATGTTACATCAATGCATGTTTTGAGACAAATCTAACTCTCAAACAACATATGATGATGTAATTTTCAAGTGTGAATTACTCAGGAACTCCTTCCCCACTATCCCTCCCGAACACTGTCATCAAGATAGCACGGCTACTATATCACGTCCAAGCAAGAGAGGTTAAGCTGCCGACACCATCCTGCTATTATGCAGCTTATCCAAAAGGGAGTATCAGTTTAAGGAAAGGCGTAAACTAAAGGAAAAATCTAAACCCTGCCTAAATCTGCACCAGAGCTTTGCAAGTGGCAGCTGCCCTCTGAAGACACTGGCTCTATTCACCAGAATGCCAAAATGGAAAACGCCTGAAACTGTCACAGAAAGTGAGAGCTGAGCCAATGACCATTTTCATGTAACAATAAAACCCACCAACGTTGCCGAAACACTGATTGATTCACCTGTTTCAATACAGAAATCAGCACTTGCTGTTCCTTTTACTATTATAGCAAATTAAGAGTACAAATTAAACGGGAACTTTTAGAAAGATGAGGCTAAGTTCTAGTTCAGGCATGTTCACAACATTTTAATTTTTTTTAAAAAAAGAAATTATTTAAATTTTCAGATCATTAAAATGGAATAATATAACCAGCATATATTGAAGACCGCACACCACAGATATAATATCAATGCTGTGTAAACTGAGCTCTAGCTATGATCTAGAGGAAACTGAAAATGTCTAGTGGAGCATCATGCTAGAGAGTCGAGACATCCTCGCATATTTTGCCTCCTTACTATTAATTTCCTAAGATTTATTTTCAGATTTTCTGTTCTGTGCTCAAATGCAGGCTATATAATGGACACTGAACACAAATGCATTTGAAATTATAGGTATGAGGCACTAAAAGCCCCAAAAGCATGGCAGAAAATCATGTCTATGACATAACAAATATTGAACTACGTTTAAGGGACAGCAATTGTCAGTTTTTTTCCTTCTATATCCCAGTTTTGATATACTGATATTTTGCCATGGTTTTTTACACTGTGTGTCACATTGTACTGCTTCTCATCCATCTTTCATTCTCCATTTTTAACTAGGACATGTAACCTGCCTTCTTTCAGACAACACAAGCTGTTTGTTCATACGCACTTTAACTTCCAGGACCAAATACAGAAGTGCACACACTAATGCGCTTTCCCCTACTTTTGCTCTGCCTTCAACACTTAACACTTTTATACGCATACATGTACGATGAGCACTGAAGCAGACAGTTCAGTTTGTCCATCACCTCAGGACGGGCCTTTTCCTGTCAAACTAGTCTGAGTACATGAAGGCATAGTAGGTACAGACGTTGTATATCAAGGTATACTAGGTCTGAGAAAGGCTGTAAACCCAAGGGAACGGAACAAAAAGAAGAGGAGACCACCAAAAGAAAGACAATATGAAAGGAAAAGAGAAACAAGAGAAAACAGAGGTGTATGTAAAAAGTAGAAAAAAAGAAAAAAGCAGCGGAAGGGAATAGCCCCCCTGCTTTAATTAGTCATATCTGGACTCTGGACTGTTTGATTCAAGTACAAACAGGTCTTCATATAGCTCCTTCAGTACAATATAAATGCTATGAGCAAGAAATTAATAAACCTGAGGAGCAGAGCTTGCCCAGACCAGAATTAGAAAGCCCAGAAAACTTTGCAATAATTGGCACAAAGTAATTGAGTATTGTTTGTTAATGCTCTGAAGAGACAAAGGCTTTCCTCGCAAACCAAGCTGACATTTCTACAGGACCAGTAACTCTGCCAAAAAATTATATTAATTCACCTTGCAGTATGAAACAAAGGGATACTCTAGAGGCTGGGTATCCAATGTCTCAACTGGCTTCTATTTTTGTTAGAAGTTACAGGAGAAGTGAATTTCTCAGAACTGTATGAAGCTTTATGACATATTGGCATTTTACCTGCGTTACTTTAGCTGCATAAATGACGGAAGGAAGATGGCAGAAGGAAGTTACTGATACGGGATAAAAACTTGATTCATGCCACTGCTGTCACCACTGTAATTCCATTTTAGAATAAACGAAATACCATCATTAGAGTATAAATATGGAGATGTAAAGATAGTATACCCATACAAAGTAATCCCACGAAGTTCAAAAAGACAGGCAGCTTTAATCCAATACCACTAGATAAACATGGGCAGGGGGCTGCATATGTCAGTGTTACAAAGTACGGCCCCTGGGGTTGGTACCAATTTGCTAGTGCCGGGTGGGTTCACACACCACCACCCCTGTGTTTCCCATTGCGCTTCGCTCCATGTCAGTGTCAGGCTGGTGTCGACCTGCTGCTGGACTAGCGGAGGCACGTCTGCCTCAGGAGCAAAGGGAGTCTGGAAAGATGCACAGGGAGCAGGACAGCATCTGGCTCCCGGCTTTTTTTTTTTTTTTTTTTTTAAATCTCTTGCTACCAAACTCAGTCTCTTGAGCTATGATAATAGCTTACTCCAAAGGAGATGGAGAATTTTGTTTTGACTTAAAGTACCTTCATATCTAGATGCTTAATGATCCACTGGACATGTAAGCAGATGTGGATAAAGCTGCAATGTGCACATGAACAAACAAGCAAAAAACATTCTTTCAAAAACCCAGCCAAAAGGGTAAGCAAAGCTCAACAGAAACAACACGCAGATGTCAGGAGGGAAAAATAAATAACTGTAATGGCTCATGGCCACATGCAAATTGTGGCCATATTTCTCTTGGGCCTCTCTGATCCCACTGTGCTGAACTGATTTCAGTCTAACAAACCAAACGTGTTGCTCAGGAATACCTAGTGATCCGCTCTTCCTTTTAAGAGGATGTTACGGAAAAGAAAAAGCAAAGCAAAGAAAAATCTTCCAATGTCTCCCAGAAGAGTAAGGTCTCTAGTGTATTTTTTTGTTTTGTTTTGTTTTCGTATAAGATGGTTAGTGTAGAGGGCAGGCAGAGAGTAAAAGCGAGCAGAGGATGAGAGGTGAGGAAAGCAAGTACCTTTGGATGGAATGAGTGATGAAGGAGAGAGAGACATACATGCACAGATGATCTAGGAGATTGTCTTCAACCAACCTAAGTTTGAAAAGAGATGAAAAGGCACAAGCAGCAGAAGATAAACCTCACTGGCAAACACCGCTAGGGGAGAGATGAACCAGAATACATCCATGTTTGGAGGGAGAAACTGTAAAAATACCCGGAGGAAGCCTGAAAGGAGCACATGCCTGCCAGGATAAGGGCCCATAAAGAGCCATTCCTTTTGCGTGCTGCTGCCCCGAGTTCTGCAGGGGTTAGGCTGTTTCAGCGAAACAGTGCTGAAAAGATAGTAATTTGCTTTTGAAATGAAGTAAATCGCACCAGAGATACTGCTGCTGAACAAGGACCCAGGGGGAGGGAAGTGCCAGGACACGATGAGTGTGTGGGCAGAGGCAGGTGGTGGCACGCCGTGCCCTGTGCTCACATCCTCCAGCAGAGCCCACGGCACGGCCCAGCCTCATCAGCGCAGCTCGACTGCTGGGCAAAAGCGAACCAAAAGCACTGGGTGCTCTGTGCTCCCCCAGCAGACGGGAGCATGCACACCGCACGGCAGGAGTCCGCAGAGATGCTAAACCACAGGAAGCACTTGCAAAGACCTCTGTGGTGTGGTCAACACTCATTTGCTGTCAATTCCACCCCTCTGCCACAAACTCCAATTAATTGGAAGGAGTCTTTAGCCTAAATGCTGATTTGCTCTCTACCACTGTGACTCCTTGCTTAAGCTTCTACTCAAAATTTTTCTCCAAAACTCATTTTCCGCTCTGACTTTTAAACAGGATCTTTAAAGAAGAGCAGACCCAGAAACAGAGGCAATCCTGTAAATCTCAAGCTACTTTTGAATCTTAAAGCCCATCTGAGTAAGAACACCAAGAGGCAATACTCCAAGGGGGAAGGTTTTTCCTTGTCTGCTGTCCTACACTACCACTGTAGGATCTTAGTTGGCCATACTGAAGCAATCAAACCATAGTGGCTCAGCATCATCCGTGTATTTGTACTCAGCTGTTGCTGCATTGTAAATAACAATCCAGCAGATGGCACAGTGAAATGACACTGAGAGACTGGATGGGGCCCTCCCGGAAAGGGGAGAAACGTGGAGGATGGCTTTGCTCCAGCCACAGCATTGTTCCCACACAAAAACTCAACTCAGGCTTGCGAGAGAGGACACCTTTTTTCCTTCTTCTGGAAATGGCCATCTCCATGCACTGGCTGCTCAGAGCAGTCCCATTTAGTTCTAGATTTGCAATAGGTAAATTCTACTGGGAACAAGAAGAAATAATCAGATAATAATCCTGCCCAGGCAACAGCCAAAATGTTATTACTTTTTTTAAGCTGATGAATTTCACTGGGAGAATCCAAGGTCAAAATGTATGCTGAGGCAATTGGGATTTTCCAGGTGGGGTCAGCTGGGTAACACTATGGTCTCCACTACCAAATAGGACAAAAAAAAAAAAAAATCTCTGTGTATCTGTCTTTCTTGTGAGTTCTTTACCTTCTTCTACTGTTTTCAGTCTCTACTGAAGGCAGATAGGGTCCAGGAAGCACAAGTATCTACAGGTATTTGGTATATCACTTTCATCTCGGTATTCATTTCCATAAACAACTCACAGGAATGAGACTAGATCTTCATTTTCAACTCTCAAAAATTTGGATTGGTTTCAAGAATTTCTTCATCTCCCCGAGCTGCTATGACCAATTTTCTGTCTTTAAAAGCATTTAAGAAAAGCTAGTGATGGATTTTTAGTGTGGAATTATATATAAGGCTGGCTGCACGGCCAAAAGGATAGGTGGCAGAAGGAAACAACGTGAGGGCAAACTATCAATTACTCTTGCATGTGATTGATTGGTATTTGTATATCTACAAGCATACTCATTCTTACTTTTCCAAATGCAAAAAAATGGGGGTGGGGGAAGAAGCCAGGGAAGGGGAAGAATTCATTTAGCAACAGTTCTTGTGTCATTTTGAAGCCACATCAATTAGATTGATTTTGTATACATGAATACTACATGCTATTTTCTGTATTTAATTTACTTGGAAACATTATAGCAAATGGTAAGGCACAGATTAACTCATCTGTTTCCAGAACTCACTCCCTTATGCCCATAGATGTTCAAAGGCTACACTTCTAATTGCTGGCAGGCACACATAATTTGGGAAAATTTCTTAGTAGGAAGGAAACTGGAAGAGGCAATGAGAATATGGATTCCAGTTACGTGCAATCTCCACAGTCATTAAGAACACCTACGTGCTTAAATTTATTTAACAACAGCAGACTGCATAAGCTAAATATTTACAGAAAAGTCTTAGCTGGATCAGGGCTTTAACCAAACACAGGACAGACAAATGACAGAAGGAAGAGAGATGTATCATCTCCAGCGAGAAGCCCATGCTCACGCTGGGAGCCTACAGCCCAGCCGTCTTTTCTTTTGTTCCAATGCCTGGAGCCTGAGACCATCCATTCTCTTAACTTCCTCTTGTGTACACCACATTAAAGGTGGGAGAAATAATTTATGTTTTCATATTCTGCTCATAAAAAAATTAGAAGACAACTAAAAATACCCTGAACAACAGAACAGTTACTGTCTCCAGGCATGTTTCCTGGCCATCTAAGGTACTTTTCAGCAAAAGTACTCATTAAATTATGAACCTATTGTAACTATGTAAATAAGCCATAAATTAAAATAAAGAGACTCAAGTTATAGTAGAGCAATCCATAGAGTAAATCATCAGCTCTGTAGCAATACATCCAGCACCATCGGTGTTCCAGTACATTCGCTGTCTAGTAACCTAACAGCCTCTGCAGTGCAAGAAGTAATGCAGGTATCTATCTTCTGGCTGTGTATTGGTTGCATCAAAAATTAGCGTGCGCCTCTCTGGAATCTCCACATGCTGGACTAAAGCATAGAAGACTGTTGAGATGTGATCTTCCATCACATTTAACAAAGGACAATCCGCCTACCAGAGAAGGGCAGAAGAGAACTTAAACCAAGTAGCTGGTGAGGGTGAAAGCTGGTTATTATTAATACCTGAAAGGTTTTTAGGTTTTATGATGCATCTTCCAATCAGCGATGAAACTCAATGAAGTACATAGTCAAAACAAAACCCAAACAACCCAAAACACAAAAGCAGTCATACCCATGGAAATCCCCTATCCCATGTCCTACAGTTAAGCAGAAAAACTACCCAGGCAGGCTCTGTAGCATAGAATAGTTTGACCCTGACCTGATGGGACCGTTTTACGAACTCCCCAGGCTCTGTGGTGCTGCCGGTGGGATACAGACAAGGATGCTGCAGTAGCTGCAGCCCAGGGCTCTGCCCCTTCCCCCGGCCACAGGCGGGGGCAGTGGGAGTGGGTACACTGGCCTCCCGCACAGCCTTCCACTGGGGGTTTGCACCCAGCCATGCACAGAAGCCTTTGGGCTTTGCTGCAGCCCTGGCAAGCTGGTCCCCACCTTGGGCTGGTTTGAGCACCATGTGGGGTTAGGTAAGCCAGCTGCTGGTGGGACCCCGACGGCCACCTTGGAAGGGAGGAAGGTGGGACCTGCGGGAGCAGCATCTGCTCCCAAATTTCCATTTGGAATGAACTGCTGTATCTAAAAATCACAAACTTATGCTCATAAACAGACTACAAATAAGTTATCCCCAATCACAGCACAATGCCACTGGCAGGCCCACATGCGTATTTTCATCATCGTGCACATCCTTTTGTGGTTTGCAGGCTGCTATTCCTAGGAGTGACGCAGGCAGTTATTGCAGCATTTACCTGATCAGCAGATCAAAATAGCAGCTGTGGGCAGTGTGTGCAACAGTCGTGTGTACAGCATCTGACTACATCTGTACGCTTGGGAGTCTGAGGTTTTTTGTATTACTTGCATCAGTATCTAGTGATGGCAGTGATACTCACAGAGGGCACGTGGTTACCCTACATACAAGGGAATTTAAATAACTGGTTCTTTTGTGGAATCAAAGCTGCAAAACAATGCCCTCTATAACTTTAAGGGAACATGAAAAGGGGCGTCCGGGTAAAAAAGTTTCATGTGGTATTTTCACTTGCCTTAGTGAGGGTTATGCAATACCGTGAAAAAGACGTATGAGCAAGAGGCTGAGATAGGATCAAGGACATGTCAGATCATAGCAACATGGGTTAGTACGGTCCTGGGAAACAACTTTCTGAAGCAAGTGATCACTAGAAGTGAATTAAGAAAGTGAGCAATCCCCCCCCTCCCCGTTGCCTATTAAGTACTCCTGCTCTGCTTAAGGAGACCCAAGCTAGGTTTGAACAAGCTGGCCTGCTTACATGATAAATGGCTGTGCCCTGCAGATACATTAATACAGGTCCCAGAAGCTGTTAGCACCTAACTTCATTTGTACTAACCCTTCTCACTGCCGGGCTAACTGCTGTGCTGACTGAATTCAACAGCTGGCTCACTGTAAGTCAGTTTTTCTGGTTAGCTTCCACATCATGTTGCTCTTGGCTCTACTACCCATTTCTCCTATTAACTGAAGCCACTCAGGGGATGATGAATTCTGGCTGATTACTCAGGTCAAAGTAGTAGTACACCTTTTCAATACGATTCTTGCTAGCATATGCCTTCGTTTCTCAGTTTCACGAACATAATACGAAAACAGGATCTAAGATGAACAGGAGTAACTTACCTGTTCATTTTTGGTCAGTCTTGTTTTGTTATGGATGTCAGAAGTAACCAGGTTGAATCCATGTTTCTCTGATAAAATTCTCAAAAGTAAAACCACAGTTCGACTCCCACACTTTCCAACTCTGTTGTAGACCACCTGGCTGGGGAAAGGAAGTACCTAAATAAAGATTGAAAAAAAAATGGAGTCAGTATTTTTGTTTCTGTGTACCTCTGAATCACACCATGTTTTGACTGTAAGCCAACAGATACATACAGGAGAATTTCTAGGGCCCTGCCCAGGTCAGAAGCATTCACTTCCATGAGCAAGCTAGAAGCGATTTAGAATAGAAACGCATGGCTCAGGAGGTGGCAAGCCAAGATTTTCCCCTCGTGATCCAGTTTAATGTAAAAGTGCAGATTGGTAGCTAGTCCAGAAACACTTAGCCACTGCTGATGTCTTCTAGTGAAGATGATGATGGACTTAAGCTTGCTGCTTGTAACCTCATTGCAAATAGTCAGCTTTAGTTGACTGCCTCCCATACAAAGAACAGAAGTGAATTTGCACAACAGTTTGGCAACTCAAAATGAAGTTGACATAACACAAGAGGAATGCTGGAATTGCAAAACTTCAGCTTGAAAAGAAAAAAAAACCCAACCAACCACCAGTTGTATAGAGCTAAAATTAACCAACTGTTTCAATTTCATATATAAACATGAATCTTCCAAAGAGACTCAGAGAAGAAATCATGTCACTGGCTAGGTATGTACTTGTGGAATAAACTACGCTGCAGCCACAGGTGACCTGGAGGCCAACTGGCATAATCTAATCACCAGTGTACAGGTAACATTCACTAAACCTCAAAACAGAACAGTCACATGCAACCTGCCCACTGGGAACAGTCTCCATCCCACACGAATTCTTGCACCATGCTCTCCTTCTCAGGAAACCAGAACAAACGAGTAGTAACTCACTGTCCTGAAGTACACTGGATGCAGGCTTGTTCTGTTCCTGGATGATGTCCAAGGGCAATTCTTTCAGTAAAAGGCATTCTGAAGTCACACTATTGCCATAGACAATATTTGGCGTATAGCATATAGCAGCAACATCTGATAATACAGGCCAAGAAGCATCTGTTTTCAAGCCTTTTAAATTGCCTAACATAGTCAGGAGCTCACAGTTCTATCCACAGCAGTGCATATATGGCACTCACTTATGAAAAGCTCATTTTTCTATTAAAATGACTGCACAAAATGTTTCCCGACATGGGGTCTGCACCCTGGTTCCAGGTGACATGTGTTCAGCACAAGGAATGGCTCACGTGCCAAAGTGATGGTCTATCTCAACCTATAGTTACTTATGCTGCTGATGCAATCATGTTCTCCCAGCAGGAGTATTTCTAACATAAAAGCAGTCAGATGAGGCATATGGACTTCTGGCACTTCTCTCAGTATCTGAACAGCTAATAGATCTTCATCAGGGAAGCAAAATGATTCCTCAGGCAACCCTTCAGATTACTTTCAAAGAGGACTGCAAACTGGAACAAAAAAATGAAAGAAAAAAATCTGGATTCCCTTATACATAATGGGAACACACTGGCACTTTGCTATCAACATTACACTCCATGCCCAAAAGAACATAACTGTTTTTACTGGTTGCAATGTTTAGGATATCCTTCACTGCAACATAAATATGGAAGCTGTCATTCTCCACTTTACCTGGGGAAGGGGTAGGTATTTGGTATTCATGGCCTCAGTTAAGCTTTCCAAGTTCCAGGACATCGCATCCGCCAATTCAGCAAGTAAACATGGGCCTCCCGAGGCTCATATAAAACCCACATAACATGCCAAACCTTACTATTTTGTAATGTTTATCTAAAGTTTTCAATGAGAAACCTAGCCCCTTACTCCTTAGAAGCCTTGCTTCCTGTGAAATGCAAAATCCCAGCCTCAATGATGAGGGAACTCCAAAGGTGATGAATTTAACATCTCTATGTTACAGCCGTAGCTAAACTTTTACAAAACAACTGCTAATGATGTCAGAAAGGTTAACATTTGAACACATTTTATTATGTTGATTGTAACACCAGGGTCACCACAATGCAAGTTTTTCTTATGCAAGAACAGGAACCATATTCTGGATTGTCCCCTTTTTGATTCATTTATTTGCGTAACAAAAGCCAGCATAGGTATTTGCCACTGCCCCGCAGCACTATCCACACACCACCACTCTAACTTGTGGAATGGGAGTTTCTCCTCTGCTCAGACCTACACTTTTGGCACACTTTGCTGTGCAAGTATGTGAAAGTCTTCAAGAGAAATGTTAAGTAGATGCTGACAAGTGCCAGTGAAGGAGCAAGAGCACATACAGCATGTGCTTGCCTAGCGTCCTGGAAATGTGAGAAATGATGAGTTTCTAGGCCTACGGAAACAGTTAAAAATGCTCCATAATTATTTACTGCTTTGATTTTCATAGCAGAGTTGCACTTTGCAACACAGCGAGCAAAATTTTTTCTTCGTTAGTACTTCACTCATTTCAAGTGGAATTTTGCTGCACCCAGATTACATTCAAGTTATAATTAAATCCCTGATGATTAGCCAGTAACTTTGTGTGAATCTTATTAATAGCATCCTTTAAAAATGAAGTAAAATTAAAGCAGGCCTTTGTAAAGTCTCTATTCTAAGTGCAAACAACTTTACGAGCTAAAAAAGTGGCAGCTGCTACCAAGTTCGGCCAGTTCTCACCATTGTTTCTGAAACTCACCTTCCTACGTAGCACAATTCTGTTCTGCACACAGACGATAACCACGGCAACCCCCAAAAAGAAAACATAAGCAAATACTCACTGCAGATAGAGAAAACTGAAATGAAGGGCTATTATTTTCAGACAACTGTTTGGGTTAGAAGAGGCCGATATATCAATGCCTTGATTCAGTAAAATCTGAATACACTTGGGTAAAATCAGACAAGATTCAAGATAAGTGCTACAGCTCAAAGCTCACTTCAAAAGAGCACAGTCCTTACCAGTAATCAAAACTTGACTTGCAGCACTGCTGAACGTGGCCAGCTTTAGGGATTCACTGCTGAAGCTTTGCTGGTGTTTCATCTGTTTACGTCACCACTGCACTCACACACCTAAATGCACCAGAAGGTGTGCCCAGTACACGAAGACATGCAATACACAGGCTTTTGGTATATAAGCAAGTATTTGTTTGATGTGACCACTTCCCTTAGGACACTGCAAATCTGCTTTCTGCATTTTAGAAAATGATGAATTTCTTAGAAGAAGAAATACTTCTTCCAGGAACCTGAGTTTCTACCAGGCAGATCTAGAAATGCAAGAAATTGAAAACTTTTTCCAGAGAGGAACTTCTTTCTTTTCCCCCCTCACGATACTCACAACAGACTCCAACAATGTAAGAGATGGTGGCAGAGACGGCACTTGAAAAGAAGGCTCCTATTATATTAGCAGAAACAAGCTGGAAAACAGCAGTTGGAGGTTTACAAAATGCTAATTGGATTACATGTTATTTTACAATGAGAGTATGTATCATGTAGACTGACTAACTGCTGAGGTGATGCTCTGGCAACATGATATTCATGTAACAATATACGCAACTTAAAAATAATTACAGAGTAACTTTATTGAGCACTGCATCAAAGCCCAGAGGTAATATAAACAATTCAAACATGTAATTCATTTTGGATTTATATTAATTAGTACTTAGGACTACAAAAAAAGTAAAACCCACAGTATAATTAAAATAGCTCTCTCCAAGGGTTTGGAAACTTTTATAACAATTTACTTGTCAGTTCAAACTGAGGGTTTTTTTTCTTTTGTTCCACAGTTAAATAAGATGTCAAGAACCATTGCGAATGAAACCGAGGAGAAGAAAAAGCAAGTTTAACCCAAAATGAATTTGCATTACAGATGACGACTCTCAAGCAGCTCTGCAGGCTAGGTCTGCCAGTCTCAGGAGGAGAGCAAATGTTCAGATAGTCTGACAAAAGCCCAGGCTTCCATCTTCAGTGGTGGCTTTGTCTCCAGGTAAACCTTTGCACCATTTAAAAAGGATTAGGCTGGATAATTACTTGCAGTGTCAGCAATTTAGGGATCCACTCAAAGACCTGAATTACTCTACTTTTACTAAGCCAGATCCAGTATAATTTTGCCCACTTGCCAAAAATTTCCCAGCCCAGGTACAATTTGCCCAGCCTAATAACTCATGTCAGAAATACACATTCCCAGAAAGCAATCCATTATCTTCACAACTCTGCAAGTAAGTGATCCCTGTCCTTACTCATGAGAGGGGCCAGAAGTGGGTGCCAGAACTGGCTTCTCCTTTCTGAGCAGACACTAACCTGTGGTCACGTAGCGCTCCATGTTTATCACATGAATGAGGCCAACCAACAGACAAAACTGGTAAGATTGTGAAAGCAATGAAACATTTGCTGATGTCACACATCTCTATATAGCATCACGTCTTCCCAGTGCAACTTCTTCATTTTTCCCCTGTCCAACTCACACAGAATTATAAGAATTTAAAAAATGGCTTACTGGGTCAAAGCCATGGCCCGTTTGGCTCATTAGTGCTGGAAGATGCTCGTTAGGCACCTGCAAACCTCAGCACTGTCAACAGTCCACTTCCCTCCGGTGTCTCTCCTCCTTCAGTGCTCCCAAAGATTGCACATGGGATGTTAGAAGGCACATCCTTGCCTGTTGCCTGAAGAATTTCTTACACCACCTGCTATACCAACAAATTCCAGAATTTTGTTACTTGTCGTGCATTTAATTTTTATCTCATCTTCTACCATTTCCAGAGAATATCCATTCTCACACTGTGAGTTTCACGAAGATAGATCAGGTATTCAGTCACCAGCTTTGAGATCTTCTTAGATCCACTGGATGCCTCTCCTTTTAATTGAGGTTTGTCACAAGCCTGACACGGCCTATTTAAAGACAAACTCTAAGGCCACTAAGAGACAACATGTTCCAAACCTAACTTCATTAATTGCTGCACAAAATCTCATTCCAAACAAGTATCAACTTATTCTTACTCACTTTTAAAGCAATTACAACAAAGAATTGCTAATACAAAGATATGTCAGCAGAAAACATGACTGAAAGATGAAAAAGAGAAAAAATAAATAAATTACTAGCTACCCTCCTTCTTCCACAGCTAAACCACACAGATCCAGTTATGTCAAGATCCACCTGTAGAGTGTAATGCCTCTGGACTGAGACAAGCTTTTGGAATTAACCAACTCTAAAGCAGAGCAGACAGCATCATCCTCTCTATGGGTCACCGAAAACACACTAGAAACCACAAGAAAGGTAAGGGTGAAGTTTGTTTGGTTTTGAAGTTTGAAAGTCATATAGCTGTAGTAGAGCACTGAAAATAAGGCAGAAGAAGAAAGAGAAGATTCTTCTGTTGCATTTTCATGAAGCAACTAATTTAATTGAAAAAAGATGACTTGACTTCCCCCCCCTGCCCCGGCCCTAAGCAATGCATTTCATCTGTTTTGCAGCTGACGTATTTGGAAGAATAAGTTAAAATGTGTTCTCTAATGATTCAACATCCCTAAGTACCAAAATAAATTGAAAACATAAGCATGGAGCACAAGTAGCAAAAGGGGACTGGTTGTAGACACAGTCCTCAAACTTACAAAGACTTAAGAAAAGCATAACTATTAAATGTCTGCCAAAGCTCATGGTTCCTGATGTGTCCCCAAAACTGATCTGTATAACCAATATCAAAACTTCCAATAATTTTTCTACGAAGTACTGCACCTTACAAATCTAAAAAGAGCTCAGTCCAAAGCATAGTAAAATCTCTGTGTTGAGTCTCAGATCACGTCCTATTACATGATACTATGGCTATAAAATGAAACTATGATAACATGAATAGCAACCTGGGAAAATTACAAAGAAAAGGTCAAAGCTCAGGTTTTCAAAGTTTTGGTTGCGTCCTGTCAACACATTTCATTTTGCTCCTTTTATATTGTATACCTGATTTACCTTCCTACAACGGCAGCTCACAGGTGAGCAAAGCCTCTACTTCTGCAATCTGCTGCACAGGATTCCCTGCAAAAGAGAGCCCAGAACCAGGTTTATTTTAGGTATGTGAAGTTACAACAACGTTCAAATTCAGCACACGTATACAAAGAGTCAAACTTGTTGGTAAAGAGCAGATGCTCTGTTCACCTAGTGGTTTCAGGTGGTCACTGATGTTAGGCAGCCTCTGGAGCTGAGAGCAGGACTCCTGGCTCTAATAATTCAGCAACACTCGCTGTACGCCAGCGATGGCAGCTCTGGCTCCTCTCAGGGATGAAGGAGGTGAGAGGGAACCACCCTACCAAACAGATAATTGCTTAGGGACGGGGCACAAGCAACACCTGCTAGATTAACCAAATCTTCCCCCCCGCACCTTTTCTTAACATAGCATGCTTTTCAACCTCCTCTTCATTCTTCTTGCTTTCCTCTGCAGTTTGCAACTTGTTCACCTCTTCTGGAACCAAAATTAGATATAGTGCTGTATCATCACCCTAGTGCCAGAGAGAACTGAACAGTTATCCTTCATACCTTGCAGACATCCCTTTTTAAAACATCTCAGGATGACATTTAGAAGAATCAAAGCATATGGTCGCTGGTATAGAGAGGAGTGCAGAACGTAAAGCCAACCATTCTTTTTCTTCTTTACCCTATATAAGCGCATGCAGATCACAACAGGAAAAAAACAGGAAGACCCTCATTAGTTTTCTTGCAAAAATAAGTATTTTCATCTCTTACTTCTAAAGTTCATCACATTGTGGAAATCGTTTTACTGGTATGCACCTACCTCATAACAAGATAAAGGAGATAAATGATGCAAGGATGTGGTTCACTGACGCTGGTACTTGTTGAGGGAACTAGCATGAGTTCAGGTAGATTAAGAATTCTGGTGTCACTTTAATTACACAGTTTTCCACTGGAAGGTTTTCCACGTAATACCAAAAACCCCTTAAGCTGCAGAATTTGTGCAAGCCAGATTTAACTCCAGAGCAGCTTCACATTATATGTCTATGTATCTTGAAACAGCAAAGTTTAAAACTGCTGGTTTTCCTCCTGAGCCCAGGGGTTTGTACACTGGGATGTGCTCAGAACACACTGGCACAGTTATTCTCTGTTTAAGTAATAAATCCTATCACATCCATCCCACATGTTTATATTGGATACTTAGAAAATGAGAGATATTAAGTAGCTAAGCCTGGTTTTAAAACTTTTTATACTACATCACAGCACTGGTGTTCCCTTAAGTAACCTTATAGTAGTTTCTATCCTTCCAATGCAATATTCACAAATTCACCCTGGGAACCAATAATACTGGATTTGAATGTGGCGAGAGGTAGACTAAATAATTTATTCCTCTGTATGCACTTGTCTTTCTGCACATTAAGGTTTAACCCTTTTGTACCTGTTGTGGTTGCCTATCTATTCTGCTGCAGCCAGTGCAACAACTTACAGTTTCACCATTGCCAAGGATCTGTCACACTGTGTTTCAGTTTGCCCTCCTGCACTTTACTTTAGGCTCCCTTCAGCAGTTTCACATTTTATTTTAATGTCTCCAGCATGCTTGTCTTTTCCACTGCACTTTGTGCAGGCACTTTATAAGTCAATTGCAGTATGAAATAAAGGTTGTTTATAGCCGTAACTGGATTTTAATTTGTAAAACAGGCCAGTTCTGCTGGACTGTAACCCACACGCTCGTTACTGATGAGCTGGCTCCGAGGTGCTCTCGCTCTGCATGCTCAGAGGAACTCAAAGGGACTGAATTTCCAACATAGCTTCTGCAGGCAACAGATTCAAATCTAGTTTATGACAATGTCACCACCTGAAAGGAGCGACACCAAGAAGCAACTACAGGAAGGTCAACACGCTGCTGGCCAACTCTTCCAGCAGAGCCAGAACATAGCAGAAATCCCAGTGTCACCTAAAATTACTCAAAGACCCAGAATACCTTCCCCAGCTGATCACGGTCCATGTCTGAGGCACAAGGGGATCCTGTGGTGTCGGAGATGCCACATGCTGGAGGCAATAATGGACAAGGCCCAGCATCAAGCACTCCCATTTCACCCTTCTGCAATCTGAAATGACTAATCTGGTTTGCTCAGGCAAATGAAACGTCATTCTTGCTGACCAATTCTATTTCCATTTCAATGGAGGGACTCTTCCATTTCAATGGAGGGAGCTTCTCCCTGCAGCTACTCAAAATCCCCAAGTGCCAGCAGCAAAGGCCTCCACACTCCCCTAGGGCACCAGGGTGTCATGGGGGGCGTGTCATGGGTGCTGTCCTAAGAACTACCTATTCATACTCACCTGCCCTGTCCTTAGATTACTCGCCCAAACTCCTCCTTGCCCAAACTCCTCCTTCCCCTGAATTACGATACCGCCACTCTCACACAGAGCCCTTCGGTGCAGTCAAGACACGCTGTCCTCTTTGCCTGATGTCTTGATTCTACTGTTGACCGCTAGGCGAGTTCACAATCTCATTTTTCATTAAAGCTCATGGCCCTTATTAACTATTTACTATTTCCTGAACTATACTTTATAGTTTTGTAAAGCCCAAGTAGAAGACTGTCAGGACCTACCCCCTCATCTTCAAAATCATGAGGCTTTCACAATAATACTAGAATTCTTATTTGGTTTTTTTGGGTGATGGAGTTTTTTTTCAGTTTTGCAAGCCTTCACAGCATCCCAAGTTCCAGGTTTTAAACTTGGTGTGCCTTTTTTTTTTTTTTTTTCAAACATCGTAGCTAGAAAACACCCCCTTTTTTGCAAGCCAATTGAGATTCTTTCATAACTATTTAAAGGTAGCAGTTTAGGATTTAAGAACAGCATCAACAAACACAAGACTTGTGGTAAAACCACGAGTGTTACTCAACTGAGTCACAAGGCTTAGCAACATCAACCAAATCAGTTTGTCACTTTCAAAAGACACCCTGTCATGCTACCTCTATCCAGAATGGCAGATTTTTATTTTTCCACTGAAGGTTTAGGTCACCAAGACACAGCTGTAACTGGACTTCAGTATTACAATAGAGCACTTCCTAATAGAAAGATAAACAAGGTGGCCATGACTGAATGGATATGAATGAGTGGTTATGGCCTCCTCCTGTGCTATGTTAGTTTATGAATACCTTCCTATCACAGAAAGAAGGGGAAGAAGAGGGGAATGTATTGGACAGCAGGAAATAAGGCTGCCATCCAGCGTGACCTGGACAGGCTGGAGAGCTGGGCAGAGAAGAACCTAATGAGGTTCAACAAAAGCAAGTGTAGGATCCTGCACCTGGGAAGGAAGAATGCCAAACACCAGTATATGTTAGGGGCGGACATGCTGGGAAGCAGCTCTGAGGAGAAGGACCTGGGGGTCCTGCTAGACAGCAAATTATCCATGAGCCAGCAGTGTGCCCTTGTCGCCAAGAAGGCCAATGGCATCCTGGGCTGCATAGGGAAGACTGTGGCCAGTAGGTCGAGGGAGGTCATTCTTCCCCTCTACTCTGCACTGGTGAGGCCACAACTGGAGTACTGTGTCCAGTTTTGGGCTCCCCAGTTCAAGAGGGACAGGGAACTACTGGACAGAGTCCAGCGTAGGGCAACCAAGATGATTATGGGACTGGAGCACCTCCCTTATGAGGAAAGGCTGAAAGAGCTGGGACTCTTTAGCCTGGAGAAGAGAAGGTTGAGGGGGGACCTGATTAATGTTTACAAGTATCTAAAGGGTGGGTTTAAGGAGGACGGAGCCAGGCTCTTTTCAATGGTTCCCAGCGACAGGACAAGGGGCAATGGGCACAAGCTAGAACATAGGAAGTTCCGTTCAAATACACAGAAAAACTTCTTTACGGTGGGGGTGACAGAGCACTGGAACAGGCTGCCCAGGGAGGTTGTGGAGTCCCCTTCCCTGGAGATTTTCAAGACCCGCCTGGATGCAGTCCTGAGGGATGTGCTTTAGGCAATCCTGCTCTAGCAGGGGAGTTGGACTAGATCATCTCTAGAGGTCCCTTCCAACTCTGAAGATTCCGTGATTATCACATAAGTACTACGTAACAACTGAAAGAATGGTGAAAAGGGAATTTAACCACTTTCCAGCTTCAAACCAATAAAATCAGATCAAACTTATTTTGCGTATGCATTTTCTTTCTTTTCATTTTGACCTTATCCTGACCCACATGCATTTTTTCTTCACTTAAAAGCTTTGAAGCACTGCCACACATGTCCTAAGCATAGGGCTTTGCTGACACCTAAACAGCTGCCAAAAGACACTGGGTCCATGACAGGCATCCCATGGGAAAACCATCAAGAAAAGGAGAATAGAGCATTTGAATGTAATTTATCTGTCATCTATGTGCAAAGGTCCTTTACACATATATATCGGTTGCACCAAAAGAGGGACATATCCTGATGCTCTTGCCAAGTTCTCAGGGGAAAAGCTTTCAATCAATAACAACAGTAGGTCTGATAAAGATCACGTCATTTGCCCTCAAAGGTCAGCTTCACCACCTTGGATGGAGGAAAAAAATCTCAGGAAGTTTTGCTAAGGAAATGGCTAACCCAAATACTGGAACAAAATACACCCGGTTTATTCACTAAAATGCTCAGACATGAAATACATCAACTGAACACCATCAGTCACTAATGAACACCAATTTCACAGGTGTTTTTTTAAAAAGCTAGCATCGTCTATAGGCATCACAGACTACAACCTACAGAGAAAGGATAAACAAATGTTCACTTTGCAAAAGCTTTAAAATTGAGTTTTCAGATGCACATAAAGAACCCCAGGAGGTAGCAAGACAGAGATTTGAACTAGGAAATTCAAGTACTTTAACTTGAAGAGTTAATTTTTACTGACAGAGTAGGACGGCACATTTAGCTCAACTACATTCCCTTTTTATGTGTCACATACTAACACCAGCAAGTCCAGAGGTGTGCTAGCGCTTCTGGGGGTTGCACCTACCTGCAGAGAAGCACACACAGAACTCGTGAAAATCTAGGATTAGTCAATCTCTGGTCAAGTCTTTGGTGTCTAAGGACCAAAGAAGAGTGACCTATGCCAGACACATTACCTTCATACCACTGACATGGTAACATGCATACCACTGCTAAGGGTAACCACTGCTAATCTTTAACAGTCAAGTAAACCCTTTACAGCGGGAAGACTTGAAAAGCTGGCCAAACTGGCCTTAAAGGGAGAACCAGAACCACACCAGCAATGTTCATGTACAGCAGTAAGCAAAGCTTTCCTTCTCTGCTTGTGCTGAGAAAATTGCCTCTGCCACCTTCATTTGAAAAAACAGCCCAGTACCCCGATCTCCTGAAACATGATGATGTTATTCCTTATTCAGAGAACAAGTGCTATTTTCAGTTCTTCCACTGGGAAAAAAAACTCCACATAGTATTTAAAAAACCCAAACTTTTGGCACCTAGCCATGACGAAAAGCCAAAACTAATACAATTTCCAACGAAACACTGGAATGTACTCTGCAAAATAGCTACAGTCCGGTGCATATCAACTGTTGGTGGCCTTCCACTACAGCTAACTACATACCGCTGATATTAGCTATCACTCATTTCAACCCTCGGCAACGGACTGTTGTTCGTTATCTCAATTTCTAGGTTTTGAGCGTTTTTAAGCAAACATATAAAATTAGAATCCTTTTGACTCCAAAACTTACTTCCTAAACCTACCAAATCCCCCTCTCATGTTTTCATTTCATCCAGGGCATGCTGTAATTCCCTCTGATGAATACGGCAGGCATTAGGAAAACGCCGGAGAGCTTCACGTAGTAGTGCCATGAAGGACTGGCCACAGTTAAATGCAGCAGGGCACAAGTGCGCTTTCCAGGGTTAAGTGACTCCCAGGATTGAAAGAAACAAATCGAGGGCTTTTTCATCTGTGCATTACACATGCTACTAAAGAAAGATGCATCATGTTATCTGTGCTTTGTGAGGACCACAACTGAAAATACTATTTGTAATGAAATATTTTCAGTGTTGGATTCAGGATTAACGTCTTCTGACACCTTTTTAAATGTCAAATTAAACCATTCATTGACCTTAATCATCTATTTGTTTAAATGTCATATGAATAGAGGCTACCTGAAAGATAATGACGATTACAGTGAATTTAGTTTCACTCACGCAGGCAGAGTTCAGAATTCAGAGCTGAAGCTGTAGGACAGTAAATAATTGCACTTAGCCAATAATGCAATGCATGAGACTTACAAAGCAAGAGCATCTTCGTGCAAAACATGACCCTAAGCAAATACCAGGAATTATCTACCAATCCCCCTCCATGTTTTGATTAGAAGAATGAAAAACAAAACAAAAATCCACCCAAGAACAAGGAGGCTTGCCCACGTGTCGTTCAAGGGATGATCAAAATGTGTCCACTCATCAATGTTTCTAAACACAGGCAAGTACTTCAAAAAGCAAAATACCTGTAACTTACAGAAGGCTACAGAGCCTGTTATTCCACTGAGCTATTCAACAAGCTTTTGGGAGGGAGGATGATTACAGAGGAAGCCCAAAAACTTTACCGATTGTAAGCAGCTAATCAAAGAGTACCTACCCAACCAATCAGTCCATTGTGTAGGTATCTAATCGGCTGGCCTTTCTACAGACGGCTGAGCTGCAGCTGGATGAAGCTGTCTGAACACAGCCCAAAATTACATGTTTAGATAGGAAAAAGTAATTTTCATGATGTAAACAGGAAAGGGTCTGGGTTGGATAAATCTGTCCAACTGCTACTGCCCACTGGAGTATAGTTCCCACCCACAGCACCATTAATTGGTAATGCAAAATTCCTGAAGTGAAAGGACCAAAATCTGAATAAAGCTCTTACCTAGATTACAGCCTTTTCCATACTGGCACAGCGAGACACTTCTGAATGCTAACGCAAGCATGGAAAATACAGGTCCAGAATAAGCATTGCTTTACCCTACTGAGCTCAGTGCTCTCTGTGGAGACCTGAAAACATAATGCTTTACCCATGCAAGCTGCTGTACTTCTGGGCAAGAGAAGCAGATGGTACCCAAATTAAAAAAATAAAATAAAATAAATCTTTCAAGAGCACAAGAGGGTAATAAATAAATTTTAAGTGTGAAACATTTGTTTAGCCTTAGATTCCCCCCATTCTATCTCAGTTAGTGATGATGAACTTAACAGTAGATTTTGTCACTTCTGTCTACATCCATTTGTTTTTGTAACTGTGCATGCAGAAAAACTGCGTAATTTTTGTTGAGAGGAAGAAAATCAGATGTACATCATCCCTCTAAGTGAGCTGTCTGAACTTTAAGAGTGTAACAAATTTCCACACATCAGCTGAAAATTCCAGATCTTATCTGCCCACAGAGTTTGCAGCAAAAAGGTGAAGAAACGCAGATTACTGGAGTTTGCTTTCACTGATAACTAAGTCAAATTGCCTTCCACATTACCCTCCTTCCACTGACTAAAAACTAACTGTTTCACCACACTGATGCACTCATGTGGCTGAGCATTTAAACTCAAAGCCTGGTGGCTCAGGATGTGATTTCATGGTCAGTTTGAACAGAGAGGAGTGAGGACTACTATCAGAGATTAGTGGCTCTTTACCTCCACCCCGTCTCTGCCTTTACCTCAATAATATACAACACTGTACCTACCGAAATAAAGTGAATCTGGAGAAATTAGAACTTGGCAAGAGAACTGTTAACTTTTTTTTTTTTAATAGCTACTATAGAAAAGGAGTTATAATAGCCTTCTTGTCTCGAAAGACAGACAGAAGACAGTACCCAAAAATACATTTTAGAGAATAAACCAACACAGGGTAAAAAAAAAGGAAAAGAAAACAAGAGACCCTAAATGCCTGCTTCTACTTTTTCCTCTTCAAGAAACCATCACAATGCTGGTCCTTACCTGAAACGTCACAGGGCGCCATGATGTCACAGGGGAAAACTCAATGCTGCACAATTATGTGTGACGGGAACAGTGTACCCTATCCCTATAAAAGGACTCATTACACATTCATTAAATGTATCCTACTGCTCCGCTTGAAAACATTGCACCTGCAGCAGAGCTCATGTTCTAGGAACTGCTGCCAGCAAAAAGCCACCCTCACTTGCCTTATTAGCTCCAACTGCAGTGCCTTGTTTTCACATGAATGTGCTGACGGACACAACACCACTGAAACCCTGCCTCCCCTTTATTCACTGACAAAAAGTCTGTTAGTTTACTCACACAGAGACTTAACACAAGTTACTTACAAATGCCTGAAAACACTTGGGGGGGGGAGGGGGGGGGGAAGTGTTGTTGACGTAAACTCAGCAGAGTTGCTTTGCACACAAGTAAATATACAATTAGTTAAAACCCAAAACCAAAAAAGCAAGAAGAAAGCAAATGAAAAATAACAGCAGCTCACCTTTTGAGGGGGTGGTCCGTGGTCATCCAAATAAGTGGAATTTCCTACAAAAAGAAGAAGGATGAAGATAAACAAAAGTCATCCAACGCAACTTCAAAACTTGCCAATTCACGGAACCAACGGTTCTATCCCACTGGTTCTGTGGCATCAAATAATTAAAGGAAAATAAATACCCTCTGCCTTAATTTTTGATTAACAAGAAATAAACCCCAAACTAGTTTCTTTTGGCTACATCTGTGATAGAAGATTAGATGCATATTGTCATTTTAGGAAAAAACTAAATAGGCCAAGGTAGCTTTAATTAAATAATCACAGCATTCAATTATTTGCATGATAAAAACTGTCAGATGCATCCTTGTACATTTTAAGCAAGTGAGCACAGTTAACCTCAAAAAGATTTCTTACATAATAAAGTATCAAAGGCCTTCATCAGACTTTGGTCTGACGGAGTTGACAAGCATGCACTATCTCTATTCTAACAGGGATTTTCCCCAACCTCCAAGCTACTTTTTTTGTTCCTGAACAGTATCGATTGAATGGCAACTGTATTCTGATGTAATTACACCTGCCCTTTCAAGATGCTCTTTCAATTCAGATTAAAAGCTTCAGAAAAAAACCCTCAACTTCTAAAATTTTTAAGGGTTCCTTTCTTAGTTAGCAACAATAAAAAGCAACAATTTCAGACGTTTTACCATTACTTACAAATATACTGATATATAAAATATACCCTCCCACAGACACCCACAGGCAGGAAGGAGAAGTTTGTGTGTGAGTGAGTGTGATGAATTTCCACGTACAATAAAAAGTCAGGATTACTTTGCAGAAGTATTTTGCTTCCTGTTTCTTCTATACTTTTCTAGCACAGGTTATGAAGTAATGAAAACTTGAGTCAAAAGGCTCCAACTCATCTAAAGGTAAGTCCCAATACCCCAAACTCTTTCTTTTACAGATGTATGTACCTTGATCTTACAAGAATTCACACAACTACTAAAGCCTGAACAGTAACTTTTCGATGGTCATCTGAAATCCTGAATCATCTTCTGAACCATATCAGAAACTCATCTTTCTATACATGTGACACAAATACATGTCCTTCAAACAACCCAACTGATTATTTTAATGCCATAGATAATATGGCTGATTCCCTATATTTGGGATAATTTCTACTATCCAGTCCTCCGATACAATTCTAATTGCCAGGGAAGTAATTCAGTTCGCAGACTGCTAACAGAGGTGTATATGGTTTTCCAATAAAATAGCTACTCCATACACAGAGGGATGGACTTGAGAAGAAGCATTTCAGGGAAATCCCCCTGGAAGGGGAGCAAACAAAGCTCTGTTAGTGCCTCTCTTTCACACTCATTCGGGATTTAAGTTTTCTATAGGATCAGGCTGTTACCATGTAGGTCATACCAACTGTCTCCTCTTCGCAATGAATTAACCTGAAAGACTGACACTGTGGACAAAAATAACTTATGTTTTTCTCATTGTGTCAGGAAAATCGTTTCGTCTTGATCCATGCTAAAACAAGTGTTGTTTGCTAAAAAGCATTTTTGTTCTCTAAACAACTTAACACATTAGAAATGCCACAAACATATGAAAACTACTGATTTTTTAAAAAGAGTAACAAAACTTTTAGTTTTATAATTGATATTAGGAAAGACACATCAATAGACATATATATTTCTTGTCTCCACAAAACATAGGCAGTCTATGCTTACCCAAATAAAAAGGAATATTAACGACATATATATTAACTATATCTTCAGCAATCCCCTATCACGGCCCATTTTGCTGTAGGGAAGGATTTGAATTACCACCTTCTCTTGAGAGAACAGATCATTACAGCCATAGTTTATACAGTATCTTATGAAGTAGTGTCAAGAGTGTCTGAGCTATATTATAGAAATCTTTTTGATATATTCTTTAAAATTAAGGAGCCAATAGCAACTAATTTCACCTTTCTGTGTCAGTAATCTATGTTCTTAGTGTGCATGCTGCATTTACCTTTCTTTGTAATTTTAATGATTTTTTATTTTTTTTTTTACAGCACAGTCTAGCTACTACTATATCCACTTAAAAGACAACAGTGCAATTTTGGCCCATTTTATAAAGGTCTTTTTCATGGCAGTTGCTTGCTCAAACCTAGAAGCAACGAACAGCAATAGAAACTAATTGCCAGACAAACATAAATGATCAAGGAAATTAACAGCACTGATCTGAAATCTTGTTGGAATAGCTTACAAACGAAGAGCAGAGAAAGGAAAACTGTAGACGTTCCCCACTCCCTCACGCTGCCCCAAGCGCCACGTGCTGAGCCAGTTCCCTTCCCCTGCCCCATCTCCTGTTTCTGCTCCTCAGGCACATGAACCAGAGCCAACCTCAGCATCCACAGCATGCGACAGCAATTCAATAGTCTGAATTCTTTTGGGTTCGAGTTTAAAACGAGTATTTGTTTTCAGTAATAAAAGCGAAACCTTTTGCTGTATGATTCATACCATAGCCTAAGTAAAAAGCACTAAAATAATGCCACAAATCCAGCCGCAGGGGAGTGGAGCGGGCAGGCTCTGGGGTTCACCAGCCAGTTTGTTAACCCCGCAAAGCCCTGCACGTGCTCTCAATTGATCGTCCTATCATAGAATTGGGCTTGCTGCCATTCTGCTTGCCAAACAGGGGCCACACTACAGGAGCCTTGATGCTGGCAGAAATATCCTAAAAAATACGCACCTAGATCAGAGTATTTCTGCAGAAAACCTGCAGGAAAGACGATGACTTTCTAACATGAGAAGAGGCCATGAAAAGCATATTAAGCATGACTCCAGAGTTGGATATTTACAAATTTTATGAACTTATGACAGGATGCTGCTTTCATATGTATGGCCGCTTTTCAGAGAATACACATCAGACCAGGTTAGCTTAAAAACAAAAGAAAAATTCAGCATTATAAATATTGCAACAATGGAGAAATACCAAGTAAAGCCGATCTATGAAATATCTTCTACTAAGAGCCGACAAAGTAGTACAAAAAGGAGAACTGCGCAGTAAAAATCAGGGACATGGTAATGAATACCATCAACACTGAAACCACTGTTCATAATCTCAAGTGTTTACTGTAACTACATCAACACGACAAGCTTATCTAACATGGAGAACATTATTATGCAGCTTTTATACGCTCTAGCAGAGACAGCATGCGTTAAGTGCAACAAGAAGAGAAGAGACTTTCTATGGTGGAAATGACAGAGTGATAAAAGAGGAGGTCATCTTTCCTCATTAAGAATCTAGTCCATTGTCCCAAAGCAACCCATGTCACTAAATTATTAGGATGACTTCTCTGAAGTCCTTTAATAAAGCTTTACTAAAAACATCATTGCTCTTGTCTGTTGCCCAATGAGACATTTGTAGATATTTTTTTTTGCCTGGAGAAGAGTATTCTTCAAAACCAATTTTTTCTGCCTTACAATATATTCTGCCTTCCTGTAATAGCGTGAAAGTATAAGGCATTAGAAACAAGTCAGACAGAATAATCAAGTCTCAAAACAGTGGGATTATGCATTCCACAAATATGCTCAACAGCACGCTTGAGCTGATGGAACACAGTCTCCTCCAGTGTCCGTCAGAAAAAAAAAAAATAAAAAAAACCTCGGCTTTATTACAGAACATGGTGAATATGCAGAAGCAGTCCAAATTTTTCCATAATTTATTATCTTTGAGGTTAAGTGAATCAGCGTATGCAAAATCTACGGGGAAACCTTGTGGTTATGTTCCTTTTTTCTTGGAATCACCGAAGTGTGGGGGTTTTGCTTGAAGCAAGCCAAGTTTATACAGAGAAAGATGGTCAGTCACCAGGATTAAGGTCAAATATTACTGTGTCCAGCCCAGAACAACAGAAAACAAGAATAACTGCAACCCTGGAAAAAACCTTTCAAAAAAATGACCGGGGAGTAAGGGAAGAGGCAGTGAATGGGCTTATGTATGAACTGAAGACCCCTTCGATAACAACTGAAACAGGACAATTTGAACAACTTAGATATCATGCGGAAAGAATGAGTAGAGATGAAGGGAGAAAGCCAACATGGAAAATGTGGAGTTTTGACTATTTTCTTGGAGCAGGGTTTTCCCTTGTTGGGAATCACAAGCAGCAGTCTAAGGGAGCTGGGATCCAGCTACCGCCAAATTTAACGTGTCTTGTGAAAATCCTGCTTTGTTCTTTTCACTTGGTCACCGTCTCAAAATTCCAGGCGCCAATACAACCTTTACTGGCATACCATCCCTTAGATCATCTGACATCTAAAGGAAAGGAACTGTTTAATAGTTGCCTGATGAGTCTTCTGGTCTGGAAATCAAGACTTTGAAGAACAACTCCCCCCCCCAGGCACTCCTAATCATTAGGAACTGCACCTTCAAAATAAATGAAGAGTGACAGTGAGTAAAATCCCCAGTCCCAGTTATCATTCTATTCTATGAAATTTCCTCACTCTTTTCTTTCCACCATAAAAATTTCCCGGTAGAGAAAATACTGGGTAGGCTCCACCAGCAGGAGCGTTAACTCGAACAGGATGCCCATGGCCAGCAGCACACACCCAGGCCAGACAGAACTGCCAGAAACAATAGATGGGGGCTAGTTTCTGCGGTTTATTCTCAACCTCCTACGTTTTATAGGTGTCTTTTTTTTTTCTTCCTTATTTTTTTTTTCTTCTTAATGGAGCAGTAGACATCCTTAGAAATCTCATAGATTTTTACACATCTGACATAATAAGATATTCTTAGTCATCGTGTCATGGAGCCCCTGAAGGAAGGGGGCTAGGGACTACAACTTGAAAACCACCAGCTCAGTAGGACGATGTTGCCCAGGTCAAATCCAACCTAAAAGGAAAACTCTGCTATTGCTGAGGTCAGCAGAGCCATACCAGCTTTAACAGAGGGAACTTTTTCAGAGGTGTGCAGAGAAGATTAACATAGCAAAACAGCAAAACCCCACTGACCAGTCTGCACTGGAATACAAAATGACTTATTGCAATTTCTTCCATCATACGTAAAAGGCTCTGTACCTACAATTGGTTTCCTCTGTGCAAGACTAACATCCTGTTGAAATTTTCATTTTGACCATGAAAAAAAATGTAGAGTAAGCATTATTTTTTTAAAAAACATTCTGAAATGGATTTTTCTGCTTCCTTTCTTGCCTTTCAAAACATTTTGGTTATTCCTCATTTTTAGAATTATAAATAACAAAAAATCCCAACCCCAAACCCATACATTTAATTCAGTCTACATCGCTGCACGCAATGAAGCAAAGAACCTGGAACACGGTAAAAGAAAACCTATTTGGCTTTATTACCCAGTCAACTGAACCTGGGAAACTTCGTTAAGATATAATTCAGATTTGTTTACCTACCAGTTTTATACTTCTAACACAATTAGGAGAGAAACTGACACACATAAGCACAGTTTCTGAAAACTTACTGGTAATTCTGCATGTGTAATGTATGTATAAAAGTATCACTGGAACACAGATACAGGTTTGGATAACAGGTTCTAAACCAATGCAGAGTATACATCAGAGAAAGATTCTAAATGACGAAAAATACCTTTACGAAAACAAAGAATACTGACTTCCTGTATACGCATCAGTTTGTTCAAATCTATTAGTGTTTACATTAATACACTTGCCTTTTAACATACTCAAAACTACAGTGATAACTTTTTCCTAAGAAACTGATCTATGGAACAATGTCCACATTAACTGTATTTGTTACATTCAGACTTACTAAAATGTATAATTATAATTCATCAATAAGAAATTAAAAACTTTCAGTGGTTAAGCTCAAATAAAAAAATAATAGTCAAAGTTATGATATGACCCCATCTATCCAAATTATGTGATCTACAGCAAGCACTACGATGGAAATATCACAGACATTGCGTTTATTGGTGGTATTTCCTGGTGCTTTTTGCTTTCGCTTCTACCCTCTAATGACAGACTTTCCAGCCTATAATTCTGCAAGATGAAAGACCCATTTCAATGAACGTTTAGAAACGTTGGCAAGATGAAACTGAATCTGAATATTCAATAATGAAAACTCTTGGCTAAAACTGCTCTCAAACAAGGAGAAAAATCCCTCCATCTTACAAACTCACAGACTTTCCAACATCAGAAAGTTCTTAAGTTTCCTACTACAAGCACCCGCATTGTGTATTTGTCCTATATAAATATCAAACAGTTGAGTATTTTGCTCCAAGACTTTTACTGGGAGACTTTTCCTAACCCCCAGCTGTTAGACACCTGTACCTAATCTTCACTCTGGAAGTCTTATATGACCATTTCACACCAACTTTTTCCTTGTACTGACCTTTAGCACCCAGGAGACTTCATAGCCCAGCATATACCGGCCCCAGCCCAAAATACCTACAAACAGCAGTCTCATCCTCTGCATTGCTGGTTCTCAGCCCCTTTCTACTCCTCTGAGGAGCCTTCTCTGAGATCTCTGCAGGTTCAATCACCCTTTTTGCACCTGACAGCAGTGCACCACCTGTCCAGCTACCCCTAGTTGAGAGGCTGAGACTGATGTCCTCCTGGCTTCAGCATATGCAGTAGAGATGCGGGCGGGACAGGGGAAGGTGCGCGTCAGGCATGGCCCTCCTCCTGCAAAGAGAGGAGACCCCAGAAGGCAAAGCTACTCCAAAATCACAACTCCCCTCCGAACTGTGTGGTTAAGCCTTGCTTCAGCACACCTAATACGGAAAGGTAACAAGCATTTCATGATGTACAGACAAGCGTTCATTTTATTGTTTTGTCAATAAACTGCTTTATTACTACTGGGGGCAGGGAGAGGGAAAAATAAAATAAAATCAGGTAATAAACCCAGTCCCAACAGGTATTTTCCTGCACTCAAAGGAAAAGCAGATATGTAGCTCTCTATCAAGACAGTGCAGGAAAAAAAACTAATGACCAAAACAGTAAGGTGTAATTAAGCTAAACAATTTCAATTTTATTTGAATGCATTTTGCTACGAGAACAAAGACTGTGACCTATCTCTGCAGCCAGATAGTTCTTTACTAAAAGCACTTCAAAGCCTCATTAATCTGTTCTTCATCTTCACTCTACTTTTCCGCTGGTTCTCAAATTCTGTTCCGGTATCACATCGCAAGTAGACACTGATTAAATATGGAGCCTTTTTTTTGTTTTCCCCCAAAGAAGATTTTTATCCGACCTGCTGTCACAAAGTGTGCCAGATATTTTATAATGACTTGCATTCTTTTCTTCTTTTCTTAATTTCCTTAACAAAAATGCAGAGTCAGTTCTATAAATATACGCAGTACTATGTTTCTTGGTGCCTTTTGGGGTATCCCTGGGAAAAATTCTCCTCCCAAAACATGTGGTCAAGCAATACTTAAAGCTAGGCAACTACAAAAAAGGCTGTTCAAAATTTAAGGGACAAGTTGGGAAAAGGTCACAGTTTGTCTGCTAAACTGCCACCCACTGAAATCACACAAAGACTCGTCTCCTACTTCATTTCCTAACTGGCTAACATGAGAAGAATAGTGGAAACTGTCAAATTACTATGGCTGAATACAAAAAGGATCAGTGCAGCACAGACACTAGCAAGTTAGAGAGTAGTTAGAAACATCTGACATTTGGACATGAGCTAGAATTAATGACACTCAGGTAGCATACCTAGGAAACTGCCTGTGGCAGGCTGCATTAACAACTATCTTTGAGAATTAACAGAGAATGAATGAGTTAAAATCTGTCTGAAAGACCATACTCTGAAAGTATTTATCAAAACCCAACACTCTTAGATTGGAAATAGAAAAATTCTGCAGTAAGCGAGGGGGAAGCAGACTGGCCACCACTGGAGGTCTCCAAGAGCAGATTAGGCAGACATCTGCCAGGAACGACCCAGGTGTTGCCACACTGCTTTAGAACTGACAGGCAAATTAAACCAGCTCCAATTCCAGCCCTATTTCTGTTTAATAGTTGGTTTTGGTTTGTTTGGTTTTGTTTTGGTGGTTGTTTTGGTTTTTGTTGGTTTTTTTTGTTTTGTTTTGTTTGTTGTTTTTTTTTTTTAAATCAAGCAAACTTCCCCCTCTTGATCTTATCACTCATTAATGACTTGAAAAAATGCATTAAAGAGCACTGGTATTAAATTTGGTAACAATACCAAATGAAGGGATTTGACCTCTGCTGAAACTCCGGGGCGAACACAGAAAGATACTGATCAGTTAAAGAAATGGTCTGAAAACACAAGATGCAATTCAGTAAAAAAAAAAAAAACATGCATAAAAATTTCAACTTGGATAAGAGCAACATCTTCATAAAAGCAGAATGGAAACAAAGGGGAAATTGCAGAAAAGAGCATGGGGAGAGATGATGGGATGTGAATACCAATTCACTTCCTTTGGATCTCTTTGAGCACTCCATGGTAATTTTTCAGGAAGATCTTTCCACTCCAGCTGAATGTTCAGTGATAGTTTCACTAGTATAGCAAGAAGCCTGTTTAATTGATTGTCATATGAAGAAATTATTAAGGTTACTCCATTTCCTCCTTTTCCTCCTGAGCGATAGACAGGTGCAAGAATATTTGCAGGCCATTTGCCTTCATCAGAGAAAACTTTTTTACCTCTCCCCTGCAGAATGCGTGACGCATAGGAAGAAGCTCTGTGGGACAAAAGATGGCGGCAGGGCGGTGGCACTTCCCCTCTCAACACGCACGCTCTCCCCTGCATGGAGAGCAGCCCACCAAACACAGGAGACTTCCCCCTGCACATCTGAAGTACAGGACTGCAACTCCACAGACAAACCTTTTCTCTCCAAGGCTCCCCTTACCGAAGTGACGACAATTTAAAGGTGGGGTTGAGGGCTGGACAAAGGACATAATGATGAGGCTTCAATGAAGACCCTGTCACGTGTGAGGCCTCTTAGTCTCACTTCACTCTGCCATTCAGGCTAGAAGCTCCAGGGACTCTGTATCTAACCAGATACCTTCTCAGATGATACCAGTCTCAGGAGTTTCCTATTACACCAATGCCAGACATCAGCTCTGTTCTTTCGCGTGACGTTTTTCCAGAGACAAGGATTTTATTATTTAAACTTAACACCCAACTTGCAAGCTTTATTCCTGTCCATTACATTTATGCAGATATTTTCAAATATACCTCTCTTCCCCCTGCACAGGCAATCTTGGAAAACAGCAAGTCAATGAATTTTGGAAAACACCCAGCTGGCAAGTCACCAGTTATTCAAGGAAGACTTTTATTACTATTATTGGTATTATTAAGTACTACACTCCAAATGCTGTCCAGAATGGCTTGTTTGTTGGGCGTTTAGTTTGAAGTTTGTGTCCCTGGAGGCACATTTCCGAGAAGCTGCATAGGTCTGTGGTCTGACCCCAGCGCCACCTTCCTAGCGGAGAAGAAAAGAACACGCTTCCCAGACAATTGGTTACATAAAGCTCGAAAGAATTATTCATATTTTTATCGTGCTAAAGCCAAATGAGTTTTCCTTGTGTGTGCTTTTCACAACATCTCTCGAGTCATAGGGTTGCTATGATTTTGTCACACTTCTTTACAAAGGCAGCTGCGTTTAGGATAATGGACCCCCCATACAAGGTAGTCTGCAGGATCAAGCTGTATGTCTGTACAGTTTTCCACTTTCTTCACAGCTCAGGTTCTCTTTCTATCTGATCTCAAAAAGTATGACTGAAAACAAAACCAGAGCCTTTTTACAAGTCTGTCTCCTTTTCCTCCCCTCTACCGTTTTTGTGCCACACGGGAATCATTGTTAAACTCTTACATATATTTATATACCTTTGAAAAGCAAGAGCAGTATATGTAAGAAGTGGCTATCTTTGTATTGCTTTCTTTTCTGAAGATAAAATTTAAAAAAAATTACAAATTCTTTAACCATTATTAGCTTCCAATCCTCAAAAGGCTTAACAGGCACAAAATTGGAAGTAGCATTTCTTGCCAAGCTAAGTTAGAAGCCGGTAACTGCAAAACAGAATATATTAAGTAGGTCAGATAAGGAACATACTGTACCTAAATGAGCTATTTCTTCTTTATGACACATTAACATAGTTTTATTAATCTCTATTACAAAAAAATACTAAAGCTTGAGATGGTTTTCTAGACTTCAATATGATTTAATACAAATATTTTCCATTACTATAAATGCTTTGGCCAAACTGCTCAATTTTCACACTATCCAGCTACTGGCTTCTGTTCATGAACTCCTTTTAACTCCTTTCTGCCCTGTCTTAAGCAGATGCATTTGAGTGATGAAAAGACTCCTCAGTGCAAGCATTCTGTATTTTAGGAACGCCTATATAGAAATAGCATGTTTAAAAATAAGAGGCAAGATTTAGCAACCACGGAGTGTTGGGACTTGGCTTAAACCTGCCTTTCCATTTCAGTACCTTTGTATCTCCTGCAACGGGAAAAGGATGCGATTAACCCCGTTCCTGTCATTCCAACCCCTTGCAATACATATCTTCTACTTCAGATTTCAGCCTTTACTGAGAAAAGATTAATTTTAGTACATGGAATAGGTAACTTAAAATCCAATGTTTCTAAAAGAATCATCTTCTACAAAGCACTGCAAGTGCCCAGCACAAACACTGTCATTTCTAGAAAGATGACTTCTCCTGCCTTCTGCCTCATTTCTCACGATTTTAAACAAGATTCGTACCCCATTTTTGTATGACCGCACGATTTGTTAGATTGATTCGTAAACATTGGATGCCCTATGAAAAAATAACTGAACGTATTGTTATAAAAACTTTTGCTGTTCAAAATCTAATGCTGTCCTTATTACTGAAGCCCAAGACCCACAACACATACACAAGGCTTCCCTGTACAAAAGAGACAACACAACCCTCGTGACTTTCATCAACTCATAAATTTATCCAGCAGTAAATACAAATACGTACTGACAGTTTTTCCCAGATTGTAAACAGCGAAGATAGGGATATCAATTAGCAGGCATTTAGTATGCTTTCAATTTTCAACAGTTTGAGTAAAAACATTTGGAAGGCAACAGACACATGAAGAGTCTTCAGCTGTATTGATTACTTCTTGCAACCTTAAGCTCTCTCCAACGACTAAAAGAGTGTCTCAAAAACGTCAGCAATGACAGGCTCGGCATTAACATCTTTATGATAAAAAGGTAAATAGACTGGATGCAGTGTCATACAACCACACAAGCAGTCCAAGTTTCATCAACCTTAGCAGAAGTCTTCAAATTGGCATTATTTCTCTCATGCTCTCTGCCTGTCCCAGAAAGATTTGCATTTTTATATATACTACTAATCTAACTAACTGGTGAAGAATTCAACTCAATGAAGTTACCAAGAAGGTCTAAAATGCATTTCGACTCATTTGGATAACTGTTTATTTAGGACTGCTCTTGGGTGCTTTGACCGCACTTATGAACTCTGAGATGCAAACACTCACTACTGGTAACAATTACCTAGGCGTGCTCTTTCTTTTTATATCATTTTCCTGTGTTTTATTTAGCTTGGAGAACCACATCAGGATGTCCCCACCAAGATGCGGTAGTTTAATATGTCTCTAACTGCCACTCACCAGCCCTCCTGCAGACCATGCTTCTTACAAGAGACATCTTAAAATATATGAAAAACATCTGTGCCTTGTAGACTATCGCAATATAGTAGCCATTGTCTAAATTCAGCTTCTCAGTGTACACATGCATTAAGAGAATTTTTTTACTCTAAATATATATCAGCAGCAATCTCTGCTTTACCTGAATGGTTGTGAGACTCCTAACCAATATGAAATTAGTTGTTTAAAAAAGTTAAAACAAAGCAATTCATATTGGCACATACTACAGGACAGTATAACTTAGATGTATTATTGCATTATGCTACTAGGTGGTGTATTATTTTTACGACGTGACTGTCAGCCTTCTTTGTAAGAGTAATAATGCTTCTTTAATGCCACGGCTTTATGGCAGTACTTTTAAACTTTTGCTGAAAGGCAAGAATAGGCTTTTTGTTCTAATCGTATAGCAGGCAGAGTGGTGTAATACTACAACATTTCACAGGGTCATTTCAGCGACAGTATTTCATTTCTACAAATTTCCATTGAGCTTGGCTGAGATACAGAGTAAAGAAATTGCAGCATACTGAAATCAGCGTTCAGATACACGAAAAATGCAATTCTTCGTTCTTTATTCTGTATTAGATTCTACGTTTCTCAGAAAGATGACATTTGGTCACCAATCGTGATAGAGAAATCTACCTAAAGAAATCTAATCTAGATAATTATTTATTATTTTACATAAAAGAAAGCCTGAAGACTCTCTAGAGCTAAGCCAGACTACTGTTTAATGTTATCTAACCGCCAACAGTAGCACTTGTTAATAGAATTTTATGAAAAGTTCATGATTAACTACTAAACATGGGTTCTTCTCATTTTCTTATACCTGAGAAAGCAAGAATATTAAAAAGTGTGTACCGTTGTGGTTTTCTGTGTACTGGAAGCTTAAATATTAACTTACATACAATTATAGCTCGGTTTACTTTTATGCGCTATATGCTGCCTTAAGTGAAAACATTCTTACAAGGCAAGACCACCCAGATGTCGCTCATTGATTGTCTTATGGCTTTGTCTTTCTTCATGTTGGATTTCTGTCCGTTCACAGCAGAGGTTCTCTAAGTACAGTAATTTTGAAGTTAAATTATTGAGTTCTCCAGTCAGCAACATATTGCAAAACACACTTTTCCTAAGTGAGCCCCATTTAGCATGACTGGCAGTCTTTACTCAGGAGACGTGTAATGATGTGTTCATACAAGCATCACAGAAACAAAAAATCAAATCTCATTCCATGTACAGAAGTGTTCACTGCTCACACTTTTTGCTTTGTGTTTGGTGTTGCCTTTTTTTTTTCTGGATGCTTATGTTTTAAAGCCATCTAACAGACTAGATACCTCGCATCTTGAAAGAATCCATTTTCAGAGGTTAAATGCTCCAATTTTTCTGAAGCCAGGTACCTAAAAATTAAGGAACCTAACATCTTCAGACACAGAAACAATGGTCTGCAGTGTAAAAATCATCAGGACAGACAGACAATTACATGGATGGTGCCTGCAGTACCGATGTAAGTTACTCACGGAGAATTTACCACTTCCGTGGATTGTCCTGACCTCTGATCCAAAGACAGAGGGGTACTCTCTGATGAATACCGAACTGTCCTTCAAATGGACTCTTGTGGGAAAGGGATTCTATTTCAAACAACATCCAAAAATCCATATAATGCCAACACCAAGTTTGTTTCAATCTGAATGCAGCCTTCACATTTTAAGGGAGTGCATTCGACTGCACTACACAGCAGGCATGCTCAATTTGCCACCCTGTGATGAAGGGGAAATAACCTTTCGGCAATGGTTATAGCAGATTGCTCAGGGCTTCAGTGTCTTTACCCTGCAGGACTCTAGGCTTTGGGACACGTCAGGACTTTTGTGATGTTATTTTCCTCTCTAGCCCTCAAAAATTCATCTCAGACTTCCTACCACAAGTCATTTTGTTACAGATCTTGACATCCTTATGGATCCACTATGAGCAGCTCTCATGCTATGGTCAGCCAGAGTGTCAGCTCCTCAGCTCCCCTAACTCCAAACAAAATACAGCTGTAAAAATACCTCCTCTCTGCTGCCGCTGCAACTTCACACAAGCTGTTTAAGAGGTCTCCACTGTTTTCTTCTCGTTTCCCACAGCAGTTTCCACTGTATTACATTATTTACCAATCAAGAGCCCTCCAGATCTTATTTTTGTCAAACACTAAGAAACAATGTAATTCCCCTAGTTGCCTTCTCAAAAATAGTACAACAACTAGTTAAGAAAAAAAAAAAAAAAAAAAGAAGTCAGCCTGAAACAGACTTCTGGCACTGAAAATATACCAGCCCAACCTGCTGAAAATTAGGAAGCTGAAAATGGGACCTTAAGGAGGTAAAACTGGGGTAGAAACTTTGACAAAATGCCATGGCACTGGGATTACCAATACTCGTATTTCAGAAGACACCAGTGTATTTATTCAGGCTGAAATGTGAGGTCGCAGCCAAGGCACAAGCAATAAAGTGCTTCAAATGACTCAACAGGGCCTAGAACTCCTACTCCCATGCCAGGCAGTTCTCCTCACTGCTTTCCAATTCTTCCTTAAAGTAAGACAAAACAGTGTCACCTCAAACATCACAAATATTTTTTCCTTCAGATTCATCTTAAAATCCAAATCATTGTTTGATATATTTTGTAAGAGACGTTACAGAAATAAACAGATCTAAAAGCCCTGCAAAGGGTTACTTTAGTACGGCAGTTATTGGAAACCCATAAGAGCAACTGATGAAATAAATTTTACACCAGTAATGCTTGCAGGATTGAGCCTTCAGATTAGCACCGCTTTGGAAAGAGGATGCAGCCTTCTGACATGCTCATGTAGGGCCCAGCACTCACTAACCTCACAATTAACTAAAACACATCAAGTTTTCAATGTCCCCAAGAGTTTCTTATACAGTTATGATTTTACACTCTCTTACACTTTGTACTCTGTCTTAGTGTACTCTGTCTTAGCGTCTTACTCTTAAATGTAAACAAGTTTTGCATTTAGCTGCTAAGAAACCCTGACATACGCTGCCATTTTAGTTCATGGAAACTTAAAGGAAGAGGCATAAATACGATGTCATCAGCTGGAACATGCAGCCAATGAGCATTAACAGGATTTTGCGCAGGCAGCTATATGAGGCTCATAAAAAATTACAAATTTTTACAGCAAGACAGAGACTCCCATATACCACCCTAGGTGGAAACCAGGGTAGTTGAATTGCTTTTGTATTTTATTTTTTTTTTTAAAACAAATGGCCTACAACACGAATCACAGCAGGAAACCAGTGCACTCATCTCCCCACCCCCCAAAATAAAACCAAAAAGCCTAAAGCTTGACAGCAGAACCAGGAAGGCCAGCTTTGCCCTCATGTATCTTTTTTAGTTTTGATTTGTTTATTGCTTCTCTCTTCCCCCTTCACACGCTATTTTAGAAGCGTGTCTTTATTGTAATGCAATCGTAGATTATTCTACATATAATCTCCATGGGAAGAAAAGCAACTTTGCACTCAATTTATCATGTCATATTAAGCTACTATATTTCTGCTTGCGCTGGGAAGGATGCCAGCAGGCTCAGCATACCCTCTTCCACTACCTTCCATCAAGGAAAAGATTTCAAGGCCTACTGCTTCTTTCTAGCACTCAACAAACCGTAGCTCTGATGATATTCTCCTTTTTCATAATGCAGCCGAATGACAGGATACAATTTCACCACTTATTCTCATGGCACTTGCTGAATGTTTAGTCAAATTTTAAGTACTACGACTGAAAGCTATTAACTATGAGAAGTCATCCCTTATGAATTCCCCGGGAAAAGAAAAAAACAAACAAACAGAAACACGGATATCAGCACCTTGTCACTGACATTGCAAAGCCTCAGCCCCATGCTGCAGCCTCCTGGGCTGCTCTGGCAGCTGGGCTGCTGCAGGTACACGGACCCAAGGAGAAGCCCAGACCCCACTGCCAAATGACAGCCTTGCTTCAGGGGGTTGGGCCGTGTCCTCAACCTCCTCCATCATCACTGCTGAATCTGGGAGCGCTACCAGCAACAGCGGGACCACTTCTTTTAAGTTAAAATTCTACAGAGTCTGAGAGACAATGTTCACAACTGGCAACATCCACAGCTCCTGGGAATCACAAGTCTTGGTTTATACTGTAGAATCATACAATCTGTTAGGTTGGAAAAGACCTTTAAGATCATCAAGTCCAACCGTTAACCTAACACTGACAAAACCACCACTAAACCATGTCCCTAAATGCCACATCTACATGTCTTTTAAAAACCTCCAGGGATGGTGACTCAACCACTTCCCTGGGCAGCCTGTTCCAGGGCTTGACAACCCTTTCAGTGAAGAATTTTTTCCTAATGTCCAATCTAAATATCCCCTGGTGTAAACCGAGGCAACTTCTTCTTGTCCTAATGCTTGTTATATGGGAGAAGAGACCGACAGCCACCTCGTTACAGCCTCCTTTCAGGTAGTTGTAGACTGTGATAAGGTCTCCCCTCAGCCTCCTTTTTCCAGGCTAAACAACACCAGTTCCTTCAGCCACTCCTCATAAGATTTGTTCCGTAGACCCTTCACCAGCTTCATTGCTCTTCTTTGGACATGTAATTTGGACACATTTGAATGTAAACACATTCAAAGTTACTGTGGTAGCAAACACAGAAAAAGGGCAGTGTGGATGAGTCCCAAGAAACGTGGAGTGAAACATTACAGCATCAGGTGGATTCCTCTCCTCTTTTACCAAAAATGAACTGGAAAACAAATATTAGTAAGCTGAACAGTTGTTAAGGAGTTTTTGGACTTATGTAGTTGTTTCTCCAATTTGAGGATTCAACAGAGCCGACTATACACATTGACTGAGATCAGGACCATTGCTGGGGCTAAGGCAGATGATGCACGAGAAGCAAACAGGTTATATCTTCACATTTGATAATGGTGCTCTAGCCACAAATGACAAGAAAAAACCTAAAAAGACAAACCAAAACAAATCCACCATTTACGTAAAGACTCCTAATGTTCATTTCTCAACCATTTTGCAGAACACATAGTTGGGTCATGAGAACCCAAATGAATTTTTAAAATTATTTCTGTTGGAAGCCCGTGCTGAAGTCAGTGGAAAAACTTCCAGCTACCTAAGTTTTGGTTACACAGAATGGTTTCTCCCCTGAAGGAAAGAGGGATTTCCTGCACAGGCCTGAGCTGTTATAAGGTGGACATTTCTGACACTTCACTTTCCATGCAATATTCTGACAATATTAACATAAAAATACCAGACAGTCAAGGCACCCTTTTCCAAAGCATACATGCATCCATAAGCGCACAACACGCAAATAAAAAGCGACTCTGAAGCTTCAAGAACTTTAACATGTTTATATTACTCTATATGACACATTGCTAGTCAGCAACGGCTTCACCCAGACAGAACAGGACAGCACTGTATGTCAGAAGTAGTTTGGATAGGTTGGGAAATGTGATTGCATAGTATACCTAAGATCTAGGAATAATTTAGTCATTCAAAGATCACAAAGGGGAAAGCAGTTCTACTTCTCCCAGACGCTGACCAATATCCTGGAGGAGCTATGGTTTCTGTTAAAACGATCACACAGGAACAGGCACTTCACAGTTTCAGAATTTGTTTTCAGCACTGAAATAAGCGAAGGCAGTTCACACTTTTCAGGAAACTCATAAAGGCAGCACAGAAATGTCAGAAACCCAATTACTATGTCTTCGATGATTAGAAAAATTCTGCCATTACAAATGGAAGAATATCTTCACATCTAACATAACACTGTCTTCACATAGCTGAAATTATAGTTATTTCTTTGCAATCTGGCATGCAACCTGTTTTTAACTTGACTTCCGTTGTTAGTACGCTATTTAGTACTTAGAACATTATGCAATTTTGGCATTTTAACTGTTTTTCTGCAATTATGCCCGTTCCATATTTTTCCACAACTGACCTGTTATTTACTGTCAACATAATTTTTCTAGATTGTTCTGAAATGTATCTCTGCCCTTACTGGCTTTTACAATATCTTTATTGCAGAATCATCTGCAAATATAATCAAAATGTTAACTCCCCACTTCCTAAGCATTAAAGCAGACGTTGCACAAAACCAGAGTACCGATCCTTAGTAGACGCCTTCCTTAAATATGTACCTGCCATTATAGCTTAGCACCATGGTATATGAAATATATTTTACTCATTACTATTATTCTCATCAATAAAGAGTATGTGCTAATGGAGAATGCAGGTTAAGTGAAGTAAAGAAAATTTGCTTCTATAAAATATTATCAGGTTTCTGATTATAATTGCAGTGTTGCGCTATAGGACACCCTAAATGATACACAACCACATGTAGCAACCAGACCTTATTCCAAACCAGCAGCACCCTCAGCACTGCAAGAGACTGTGGCGACCAGCACATGTTCATCCCCCTGCCTTCTGCAAACCTGCCCTGAGCTGTACCTGGGCACAAATGTGGCACCTGCATCACTGAGCCCCCAGTGCCCTCCGGCGTCAGCCTCCCTCCACCTCACCCAGCCGTGGTGGCCAGACCCGAGCTGCACCTCTGTGGTGACACTGTCCCTTCCGAGGGGGACCGGGAAGTGTGACACCACCCGCTCCGTGAGAGGCTTTCAACACCACCTCCGAGCGCTGAACCACTGCGGTGAGACTGTTGCTCCCACCACGCAGCAGCCGCCCTCCAGCCTCTCCAGGTATTGTGTAAAGCGCTTGAACAGCAACGTTCTTCTGGCTGATAGCAAACTGTGTGACACTACACACGATGGTGTTTTGAATTAGTTTATGACTGAATCTGCAAATGCAGCTTTGCTCCAAAACTACAATGTGGCACATGTGAAATTATTCATTGAGATACAATTCTTTACTCTATTTTCATTCCTAGCAGCCCTGAATTGAAACCACATATTTTGGAAGTAGGACTCCCAACGTGCTGGTTACTTTGGAGACTTCTGGTTAAGTGTTAAAGCAACAAAGGAGACACAGGAATTACAAGCTGTTTTGAGATATTCCTCTGTTTCTATGGAAACTGAAACCTGTTTGCTTTATCTTCCTATTGCCACTTTTAGAAAAAACTCAAGTACATTGACACTTTCTTTTAATCTCTTGCTTTTACTTTAGCAAAAATCCCCACTCTCCAAAATACTTAAAAAATAAAAATTAAAAAAAAAATACTTCTGGTGCAACGAGAGCATCCCGTATGGAACAGTGGGAGAGCTGTACTACTGCTGCTGATCCGCTTCTTCCTGAACTCCTCCCGATTTGGTCATTCATCTGATCAGCAACAACAGGGGAAAAAAGTACAGAGAAAAAAAAACATTCAAAGCCACGGCTGAATAACCCACTACTACTCAATGATATTTGAGATTTTGCCAAATTAAACAGAAGACCAGCTAAATTGCTCTTCCAGTATACTCCATCATATGTTTACATTTCCTGTAAACATTTTAACCATGACAATCCTGCACCTTCTTCAACTGCTAGGAATGCTGTTTTAATGCAACGACAACAAAGGCAGGCCCTCAACCACAACCCCAAGCATACAAGAATGACAGCTTTTGCTCAAGCGCTACAGATGCCCTTCACTTGCGATATGAATCAAACTAAACCTCCTGACAGCCTCTTGCCACAAGTCATGGCAAGCGTACAGGGCAAGCCAGGTGGGCATGGATTCAGCCTTACAGTCCCACCAGCACTTCGGCTGCCACCCTGCTCAACACAGAAACTGTGCTGAGTCCCCAGCTGAGTTGAGGGGACTCGGCTGAGACTGCAACCTGAAGTCCTTGGCTGAGCCAAGCCATCACGCTCTCTCTCCTCCCAAGGGCCTGTTACAGCTTCCCCACCGGCTCCTGGGAGAGCCAAACCCCGCAGGGCCCCATCTGTCAGCCCCACAGCAGCGTTTTGCAAGCGTGGCCGTGAGGGACCCTTGTGCAAGGCCACCATGGAAAACCTCATGTTCCCCACGCCCACAGGCACCCGGCAGGAATTTCTGCCTCACACAGAGGTACCGCAGTCCTACAGTAACTCTCAGACCTGTGGCCACGGTGAGTTTGCCACGGCCACACAGGGCAGCCACAGGAGTAATTAATCTGAGGAAGGCTCTTCAGGGCAAAAAGCCCTCTTGCTAGTAGGACAGGCCAAGCTACACATGCCACTGAAGAGCACTCGCAAGCATGTAATGCTTGTACACATGTACACAGCAGCTGCTGGAGCTGTGGAGCAGTCCATTAAACAATCTCCCCACGCACAGGGCAGAGAATCATCCTGCCTGAACCGCAGCCGTACCATTCACACACCTAAAGCTTCCAGAAATCTGACTGAAACATTTTCCTCTTGGTGTCCAGAAGACAAGGAATACTCAGTTTGCAATCACCTGCAAACATGTTCACCAAACCGAGCTGGCCACCGGAGCACCCGCTGCAGAGACAACAAATGCCAGCCTCTAGTGGGAGGTTTTCCTCTCCCACGCTGCCATTTTCTGCCTCATTTGGGACCAGTCTTACGCTGGCACCTGATGAAGCCGAGGGCAGCCTGCCTCCCTGCATCACTGAGGCAACACAGAGTCCTGCACCTATTCTCCGGCTTCTCTACTTATGCTCCTTGGCACCTATCACCGACACTTTCAATATATGCTGCCTCCCGATTTTCCGTCCTTGGCAGCGGTCCTGACGGCACACCACGCTGCCCAGTGACTGCCTGGTGGCCACAGGAGATCTCCTGCTCTTGTTGACCTTCCCAGGTTGACAACAGAAGAACTAATTAAGAAGGGTGACTACTTTTCATGAAAATGGTGAGGGAAACATCACCAATATTTTAACTATCAATCAGATGTCTGCAGCTTCACATGGCACTGTTACAACTAAACACGTTCACTTTTACTTGCCTTCTTCCCCCAGCCAAATCATTATTTTCATAATATGATATAATTTCTGGCATCAAGTCATGTTGAAAACAAGGTTAATGTGAATTTTTAAAGATGACATGATTTTCTGCAATTTAAAGACTGCAGAATGTGTGAACAACTTTAAACGTTTTCCTTCTGAAGTCTTATAATTTACAAAGACTCATAAAAACAGTGAACATCTATTTTGAAACAGACTCTCAAGCTAGACACAGAAATTACAGCTGGAAACACCACCTCTTTTTTTTTTACTGAGCAGGAAAAAAGGAAAGCAAGACAAAAGCTTGATACTGAGATACCCAGTTTTCAGTACATGTAAGAAACAAAATTATAAAACAAGAAACAAAACATAAAAAAAACCCTTTTTGCTGAACCAAAAAGTATCCTATTTTTGTGTTTAATTGAGTGTTCTCCAGACAAGACATCTGAATTCAATTCACAGAAGTTTTGTTTTGGGGGTTGCATTTTTTTTTTTTTAGTGGTTTTGTTTTGTTATTTTAAGTACTGAAAATTTAACTATGTGAACTCATTATTGCCGAATGTCAGGATCACGGGATGGTAAAAGTGTAATCCAAGTTTTGAATAGCTCCTTAGGAAAAGTTGTGTGCACAATAAACATGGAATGAGATCTCATTGAAATACTGCAGTGATATATGCAACAGTCATGCCATTACTATTTCATACATTCTGAATTTCGGTAGTTGTTTATCCTCAAAGTCTTGAGCATGCAGATGATGTGCTAATTTGTTCCCAACTGTCTCATTTTAATGACTTTTCTTCAGAAGATAGATTAAGGTTCTTTTTAGTCCTGGTAATATAAAGGCCACTCAAATCAATAAACTTGAAAAATGCATGTAATTAAGAATTTTTTTTTGCCTAACATTTCCAGATATTGTTTTGCACCTGATAGGTGGAGATTGATACACAAAGTTCTGATGCAACAACACAAAAATAGTCAGTAGCTTCTTTCTGCCGTCACTGATGAACAATTTGGATTTCTCTGGAAGCACAGCCCTGGCATCAACTCCTCTATTTTTATTTGAAGTATGTCTCATAAACAACCTATAGGATGGACTTGACCAACAGGAACAAAGACCAAAGGACCCTGCCTTCCTTTAAGAGGTGTGAATGACCACCAAAAGTTACACAACTCCCCCTCCAAAACCTGCCACGATCCCGAGGGATCCCAATCCCACCTGGGACAGAGTGTTGCTGTTAAAAGACGCTGAGGAGCAGAGTGGTCTATGAGGCCTGCGAGAACATGCACTGAAAGCCATGAAATGCTGAACACCCACAAAAAGCCACAGTAGTATTAGATACAGCACATGGGAGGGTGATGGAACAGTCTTGCTAAAAGATATTAAAATGGAGGCAGGCTGCTACTACCACTGAGAGAGAGAAGTAGTTTGGGGAGGGCAGAGGGGGGGATTTTAGCTGCTGACACAGTCAAGCCATCCAATACAGATAAAATATCCATTTAAGACGTTTTCCGACACCGATTAGTTTGCTAACAGATGACAACAGACTATTTTCCCAGCCTCTTTAGGGGTGCTACCCTGGCTGACGTGGTACTTAAGATTTTGCATCATGAAATCTTTCCTTTTCCAGAGGCTGTACATTCTGAGATACCTCGGGCTGTTGTTCCTTGCACAGGAGCCATGACTTTACTTTTCTTGCAAAAAGGAAAAAAAAAATAATTAGGAAAATCACCATTCTCCTTTCTGACAAAAATATACCCAAAGATGTTTGCACCATATCCAACATCTTTTCCAGAAATGTTTGTTCAAAAACAAGGGCTGAGACTGAAGTACAGATCTCAGCAAGCAGAGGGTGAGAGCAAGAAGCCTTCCAGCACTGTCCACGTGAATACTTTCCTTTGCACAGCTTGAGCCCATTAGCTTCTTTTGTTGTCTCTACACTGTCCAATAAAAGTAACTAAATCCAGCCTCATTTGTAGTACCCATTATTTAAATGCAGGCATTTACGCCTCTCCTCCAGCTTTAACATGGCAAGTTTCCCTGGATTAATAAACTGGTCGTCCTATTAGATCTCCAGCTTTATGGCAACAAAAGGCTGGCTTATTACAAGGGTGGGGATGCGTATCTTGTGACCTGTGAATCCTCTGTGAAGTTGTAAACGTATCACAAAGCCTACAAAAAAAAATAAAATACTCAAACCACACAATATCACAATACCCATCAGCCATGGTAAACCCAACCCTAATTTTAGGGCGTTATTTTTTCTCCAAAGTAGCAAATGTTGGTTTCAAAATAAGCAGATTCAAAATTTGAGAAACTAGCTCATGCTCTGTAACAAAGGCATGCACATTCGAATGAGACGATCGAGCACTACAGAACATCATTAACTTCCATGTAAAGCTGAGAAGAGACGCAATACCATGTCTTTTGGGACGTTTGGTGAGAAGCAACTGTCATCTCTAAGTTCATAAAAATAATTTCTGTGCCTCAGGTCACATGGTTTCCAATGACAAAACATTTATTTCCAAATTGTTACCTAACACATCTGACCTAAGAGCACATTCACAAGAACAAGTATGTTTGTTTTTCTAAAACCATTCTACATACACAATTAGCTTGTTTAGTGACATTTTGGTGGTGATCCCAAGCAAAAGCACTCTTCTAGTCTGCCTTCAAGCAAATTACCAGCTCACAGCTAACACCGGTACTCCTGACATGTGAAAGCCCAGGACTGACAGCAACACCGAGGAAGAACAGCTGGGATTATTCAGTTACAACAGGGGGCTAGTCTCCTACTTTTCCTGCTATGTTACACTAAGGAATATAGGTGGAAAGACTCAGCATTTTTAGTCCTGAGGTTCAAAACATTAAGAACAGCAGTATAAAAGGCTCAGCTACCATTAGGAGAAAAGACTGGCTGCCATCCATTTGAAGAGATCAGAAGTATTGCAAGGCCAATGCAGATACAGGGTACTAACACTGATGTTGATATCTGGCACTGGTTTAGAACCGTCTGGAAACATGCAGTGTTTTGGGGAGGTATATAATATTAAACTGGACATCTGCTCTTAAACCACAAGAATTCACATGCTTTGCTTTTTGATTTCCAACTACACTTTTCCAGGAGGTCAAACTCCAAATTCAGTCTGATGCTAACCCTCTTGCTGTTTTCTACGAAAAGCTCAAGACAGAGATCCAAGAAAAGCACAAGCACAGCATTCTCCTGGCATGTAGGAAAACTTCCCAGGAGCAGCTACGATTGTTTCACTGGTCGCTTGGCTCTGCTTCTGGGACAGTCCTGCTCCATTGCCGCTGTCAGCTGCGAGACCTGGCCGGCTGGTGTGGCCGAAGGCAGCCCTCACTTGCTGGCCGTGCTCTGCAGCGCCTCTGCCAGCCTCCCTGGCTCTCCTTGCCTCCTCCCCTGTTCCCTTCTCTCTGCCTGTATCTGCAAAATGCAACCCGGCTCCATCAGGTTGTGTCTCAATGAAGCATTCTCCCTTGCCCCCGTGTCTCCCAAGCCACATTGCGCCCGCAACCTCTCTTCTTCCCTTGCAGTCAAAACAGATGATGATCCTAAAGGGGGATCACGTGGGAGAAAAAACAGATAGGAAACCGTTCTTGTTGAAACACTTGCTTGGTGAAAACTTACAGAGCTTGTTCAGAGAGCTCACGGGGAACTCCTTTCCATGACAGCTTTGTAGGTCTGCTGGTGACCCAGGAGTTCTCCTCTCTCTGGCTCCCACACAAGCTGCTTTTTCAAGGCCATGTCACGAGTAAACTATTATCCACAGTTGTTTATAATATCAAGCCTTGCAGCGCCTGCATTTTGTAAAGGGACAAGTACCCAGCTCAAGCACAGAGAATTTAACCCTTGGGCAAAGTACGTATAGTGAACAAACACAGCCAAAAATCCCACATAAAGTTCAGATTCTTTCCTGAAATCGGAAAGCATCTTCCTTCTCTCCCCTCCCAAAGGCCAGGAGAGGTTATTCTCATACAACAGGTTAGGAAATTTTACCCCTCAATTACTGCCCAGTTCTTCCATCCGTAGAGTATTTGCAAAGTATTTACAGAGTTTGCCTGCTTTCAGTGAGAGCTGCCATTTTTGAAGGCAGAAGCAAAGCAGTTGATACCACTCAAAACAGCTCAACGGTCCACTTTGTCAAAGACTGTTACAGCCAGTTTTATTTCAAAACTGAAGTGCCACAATGAAGTTGTAAAACACTAACTTATTTTTGGAGTGCTGAGTATTACAACTCTAGCATTCACTGAAGAAATCAGCAGGACATTTTTTATTTTTTTTTCCAGAAAAGACATATCTTTGAGTCCTTGCCACAAGAAATGTTTTTGTCCTATGTTTTTTATAACCTCCCAGAACATTTTTCTCCTCCCCTAATTAAAAAATGTGGGGTTTTTTTACATAGCTTCTACACAAACAGCACAGGAAAGCCAAAATGTTTCTCATAATGTAACTCTTAATGAAGAACTTGCTACTGATACTGACCTTGTTACAGACAGATTCTCTACAACAGATTTTTCTCTTCACATATCTTATGATTGTCCCAGTTCTCCACATAATCTCATTATTGTTGCTATTTCCAGTTCAAATTTATCTGACTGCAGCTTCCAGCTATTGCTTCCTGTTATGACTTTCTCACGTACTGTAATTTCCTTGATATTTTCTCCCTGCAAAGGTACTTGACCACTGTGATCAAGTTATGCCCCAGACTTCTTTATGCTAAAACTATACCAAGTTTCACCTGCAAGGTATTTTTTCCAGCCCTCAAATAATTTTTGTGGCGTTTTCTTTGTTTTTTGTTGTCGGTGGTTTTTTGTTTTCTGTTTTTTTCTGGTACACTCTCCAGTTTATTTTTTCCTCCTAAAAAACATGGCTGTTCAAGACTATACTACAAGACTATAAGTGTCATCTCACTGTTCTATTCCTTTATTACCACAGCTTCAGTCTGAAGGGCATATTGATATATAGGAAACAGAAAATTACATATAACACAAGCTTAAACTTGAATATTGACCTACACAAGTGAGTAATTTTATGTATTTAAGTATTTGCAAGGATTCTAAATCTGGATGGCACACACACTATACTAGTGATGTAGCGACTGCTGCTTAGGCCAAAATGAACAGGTATTTAAATATATAAAATACCAGCCTATCTTTGCAAGACTGAGAGGACTTTTCAGATTTTAACAACTAAAACAAGTTTTACTCCTAAAATGACTAGATACCGGCAATACTAATAGCCAAGAAAAACTGAACAGCAGCAAGGACAACACCGTTTATTAGAGTTTACAAGTATTACTTGTCCAACTCATTTTCAGAATTAGTCTTTAAAAATTCTGCCTTCGACCTGTGGATTGGGACTAACTTCCATTTGGTGACAGACAGAGTACATCAAATATTTTAGTCAAAAAGACAGCAAGTACTGACTGATTCTAAATAGACACCAGCAACGTATGTCTGTAGCAAGTTAATAATAGCTATAACTTAAAACTGCTATTTTGTCAATAGCCATTGAACCATACCAAATGTCGGTCACTGTCACTAAGTATTTCCAAAGCCAAATAGCACATCTTGCATTCCAAAAATTAAGTCTACAGGAGCAGAAGTCAAAGTGTGTCTTTGTAATGAAATCTGTTATCTTTGGTCACGTTTTGCATGAAAACAATATTTTACAGAAGGACTGGATGACAATGTGTCTTCCCCCCTCATACATATATATGTGTGTGTGTGTATATACATACATATGTTTCTGCAGAATATATTTTCACTACTTTTGAAGAGTCTTCCTTTCTCGTGGAAGAAATATTTGACTGGACATTGCCAAAAAGACATTCTTTGTTGTCTTTAATTTTTTTGAGCATTCTGTAGATTTTTCCCCTCTTTTTTTCCATAAGTAGAGTCAATTTCCTATGCTATCGTGATGATTTAGACAGATGTACACAGAAGTGCACAGGCACTTCCTGCCTGGACTTAGCCTTTAAAACGATGCAAGAAATACAAATACTTAGCATCTGCCCTTTCAACACATAAACAACAAAGACGATGCCCAGAGAATTTTTAGAAGGTTCTTAGGTCTTTGGGTTCCCCCTTTGTATTCAAGTATCACAGATTTTATATTTCGGATTATTCTTAAATACAGATCAAGTGGACTGAACTAGCAATTTCACATCTACATCTCCCCAAATATTAGCATATGCCTCTGCAAGCACCAATTCCTCACTGATCTGCTGGCAGACCTTTAAATCTTGCAGCTCTGCTTCAACCAGAAACAAGAAAAACATTTTTTCCAGAGGTTTCCATTAGTTCTTTTTCACATTCCATTTCCATTAGAAGTTCTTCCTCTAGAACAGCATTTTTTTCCTGCATCTGTTGAACCACCCTCTTGTTGACACGTTGCTCTCATAATAAATGATGAGCATCATTAGAGCTGGCCATAAAGCTGGTGGAAAGCAAGAAAACACTTAAACATATTCATTTCTAGATTTTGCCAAAATACGCACTGATGACAATATGAAAGCAGGAAACTGAGGACACCTCTGTGACCCACAGTGGGTGGTACAGACAGCAAAGCCACACCTGGGAACAGATAGAGCATATCACCTCAACGGCAGGCGGGCACTGGCACTAAAACGCTATAGAGCCGGAGTGCACCAGGGTGTGCTGCACTGCCGATGCGACAGCCTTGTCCAGTGACACGTTCCTGCTGCCACGGTCCCACATGCGGGCAATACCTGCCCTTGCCAGACTTGGACATCTCTGTGTGCTCCGTGGTGTCCCAGCACTGCAGGTGTGGCCTTGTACCACCGCTTGGGTCTGACCGGAGGAGGCTGCCACATGGCCTTCAGCTGGTCTCCCTCAGCCTCGCAGCGACGGCAGCTGGGGACAGGCGGTGAGCTGCACCTACGACCAACGGCGGCACTCACCTCCTGTCCTCAGGTCCCATTCCCACTTGCTTAGAAACTGAAAGATCTTTGATCATGTCGACCGGCATTTTACATATCAAACCTTTGTCTTGTGCTGTAGGCTTTCAGGAAGTAACACCTGACACATGCAAAAAGGAAGTCTTCTCTTACCAAATACCCAAGCAATAGCAATTAATGACTACCTGAGAGAGAAAGTACTTGTTTTATCTCGTTGTGAAGAATTGCCAGTGGTAGGTGGCATAAATCTCACTGAGGTGTACGCACACTTCATGAGAGCAAGCCAGAAAATACTGTTTAGTGTGGTACCCTACTGACCCTGTGGGTTAAATAGCAGGGGGGTATGTACAAGCTGCACAGAAAAGAAAACAGGATGTTTGAGATACTGGAGAAGAGAAATATTGAGTACATCTGAAGAGCTAATAAGAAATCCTGCTCTCACAAACTAGTCATCTCAGCTAGCAAACACTGTTTTTTTGGTTTGGGTTATTTTGGGGTTTTTTTGTTTCGTTGGTTTTGGGTTGGGTTTTTTTTTTTTTGTTTTGTTTTTTTTAAACACAGAAGTTCATTTCCCGCCCCCCCGAAGTTGTACCTGTTGTCTAAATAAGAACAAACCTTAGCCCTCTTTCCATAATGCTCAGCTTCATCAGTCCTATGGCAGAAATGGAACACATTTTTCACCACTTGAACCCAGAACAGTTCCGGTACTTCTGCCTGAACATGGCAGAAGTGCCACCGATGCACAAACACATGGCTTCTACCTGACATCAATACTCAGTAGAGCACTATGGATTTCACCCCTTTCATTTTCAGGGCGACCCTCTCTGATACAGCATCCACAGTTAAGACAGTCCAAGACATGAGACACACTAACTTTTTGGATTTGCAAACAATAATAAAGTCAATACTTAATGCATTTGCATTTTTATTTTTTAATATAAGCATTCCGTCTCTGAAGTCTAACAAGAACGTGTGTACACATGAAGCATCTAGCACAGAAAGTAAAACTTAAAACCAAGCAGTATCTAAATCTGTGTTACAACCCCGAGCACCCTTTTCTAACCATTACAAACATGCGTATCCTTTTAAAGAAACTGCAAAGGCATATCTTTAACAAGACAAGCAACTCAAAGGCCGTAACCAGAAGCCAGGGTGAAAAACGTACCCAGCTCCTGCTCACCACAGCATTTTCCAGCCTGCATCGAGAGGCTCTCACTGCCTGCAGAGCTGACTGGAGTGCACGCAGAAAACTCTCAGCACCCCCCAGACAAGAGACTTGAGCTACCTATGGTGAAAATATCAAAAGGCTCAACTTGTCTTCATTTGCAAACCTACCAATCACTTTTCCAAGATTTTTTTTTTTCATTTGTGAAGATGGCAAAATAATAAAGTTCAAAAGGTCATTTATTTCTTGACTTCATTCTCTTCTCTCGTCTTTTGGTTTATACAAGAAAGGATGGGACAAGCATAAAGGCTTCTCTTCCCTCTCTGTTTCTCAGGTTATTAACTACCATCTCCTTTTCCATCCCTCCAAACCGGAAGTCCCTGTTTTATAACTATTCCTAACCATTTCCAATGGCTAAAAACACTCCCATGCTTCCCCAGCAAGTACCTCTAGCAGAGCAGTGGCCATGAGATAACCACCACTGCAGCCCTCAAACTCTGTCACTGTGAATAAAATTACTTGTGTAAACAGAGCGTAGGCAGGAGGTGTGGGAAGGGAAGGAAGGTATTACACCCCCCAGGAGGGGCCTGCCACAACTGCAAGTATCACATTCTCCACTGCTCGGTCTCCTGGCATCTCCTTCCACATCTGTGTGAGCTCTCTCCCCCAACAGCCAATTCAACCCCTTCTTCCCTCCGCCTCCCGAATACAAGAGTTTGACAGCATTATTATTGAGACAGGCATTCCCTAAATAAAGGATCCAAATTATTTTTCCTTCTAGGAAACATTAACTGAAGTAATATAGGGATTGTATAATAACGAAGGATGTTTTAGGCAAGTTATTTGAATCAACAGTAAGATCTTCAAGCACATGCATGAAATCCTGCAGCCTGGGGATTCCAGCATGCAGCACAGTTTATTGCTTCTTTGTTGCTATTGTAACTGTCTTACTCAACCACCTAACTATGAAAAGCCCAACATATGTGTCTCATCTTTTTGCATATCTTCAAACCCCTTTGACCTACTTCACAAACAACTGCAACCACCATGCTAACAGCAGAAAAGCTTTCTGCTGCTTCATACAGTAATAATTTCCAGAGAAACAGCAGTAAAGGTAATTGCACCCAAAGCCCACCCATTTTCTGGTATAAACATGTCACTTGAAACAAGAAAAACTAATTATGAAGAAATAACAACTCTCAAAAAGAACGTATCTTGTTTCAAGAGAGGAGGCCTCCACCTGTTTGACAGAAGCATCACACCTCTGATGCAGATTCCCTGCTGTTGAAATCCTTCTCCCTGCATGTAAGGAAGCAAGAATGCAAAAGCAGCAGTTGCATACGCTCAGACACTTTAAAGATTGTTACAAAGAGGACTAAATCTCTACTGTGCTCTCTACCTACTGGAGTACCAATTCGTGCAAATATGAGTAACTCCACTATACTAATTGATAAACATTAATTTGTACGTGTCATGAATACAGATATGGAAACCTTTCAAGTTTTTTTGCACAAGAAGTGCTATCTGGTCTGAGGGAGAACTATTTGATGGGAGGGAGAAGGCTCTTTCCAAGGACAAGCAGTGGATAAATGCTAAAAGAACTCAACCGCTTTCCACCATTCCCTTTATCGAATGAATTACTCGGAGAGACCCGAAGAGCCACTCCCATTACCCATCATGAAGGCTGGATTTGCAGACTATGGCCATGATAAAGATATTGCTCATTCCAGCAAAATCAAACATACAGCCAAAGAAAGGCAGACTGTACCTAGGACAAACCAAACACAAGAATGTTTTTCCCTACACGGTGATTGCTGCATTCACCAGAACTGAGATGTAGCCTGGCCAGACGAGCAGAAAGCTCTTAGGTCACACTTGCACTGCCCAGCGAAGTCCTGCAGGAGACATCCAGCTAGTCCTGGAAACGAGCCACACTGATATTGCATCAGTCTCATTCCACTAGCAGTGTACTCTGTTCGAGTTCATTAGCCTGATTAGTACACGAATTACTAAATTAACTAAAGAAAGCTTAAGGAGACTACAGATTATTCTCTGATTCTTCTCATCTTCAGTAGAATTGTAGCATTCTGCCACTTTAGTAAGCTTTTTGTATGACAAATGTACTTGCCCATAGTACAGCCATGTTTTTTCCCTTTTCTGAATAACAGTGGATCCCCTTGGAGACCCTTAAAACCCAAGATCTTGTTATTACTTTTTCTCACTTTCACTGCATGCCTAAGTCTTCCTTGCAACATGGTATGAGCCACACAGCTTTACAATATTTCTGTCTGAACTTGCAAGTTTAGACACCACAGTACCTGCAAATACCGGAAAAAGTCTTCCATCCAGCTTCATCAATCAAAACAAAATTATCCATTTCCCCATGAGCTAAAACTGCAGTCACCACTGCCTAAGGAAGGGCGTCTTGGCAATTCCTCAAAATCCATCCATACATGTTGAGTTTGAGATGTATCTAATCACCTGAATCTTATGGCATACACATGATAATATGAGATCTAAAAAACCAGAAGATCCTATCCTGAATTTCCTACTGTTTCAGTCATTTTTGTTAACCTTAAGCATTAAAGATGAACAGGTTCAGATGCATCCTGAAAGATACATACAAACAGGGTTGTCTGCTCTCTAACCTTTTTCAGTTTAGCGTTCTTACTTCTGGGTTGGGATACGAAACTAAATGCAATAAAACCACTATTTTCGTCCATCTGTCCTGCCAGTTAATTACTACAGCAGTGACTCTCCCTGGTTCTTATGGTTTAAGCCATCTCCACTGTCTCGTAGTCCTGAAGTTCTGTTGTGTAACACAAATTGGTTCATATCACTCCCCTTTAAACCCCCAAAGCAGAATTTAAATACAAAGGAAAATACAGGGTTCTTCATTGTTTTTACCAACTTAGCTGAGGAAAAATTTTCCAAATATTTTTCCAGTTACCATTTTCTATTAACCTTACCACACATTTTGAGCAATGCTTCCTCATGACTCTCCTCGAGAAAGGGCTGCCTCTGTTTAATTTCTTGATATCCCACTGCATCTTAATCCTGAACAGACCAATTACTCAGGTACATTTTTGGGGAATAAACTATACTTTTCATAAGGTTAGGAGAAGAGGCAAGAAGCTGACTTGTCCTCCAGTGCTGTACTGAGCGGCAAAAATGTCAGTGGGGTTTCTTAGTGAAGAACTGTAACAGTTTTACTCCCCTCAGCTCCGAGCTTTGAGAAGTATCATGAAAGTTATTGCAATTCCACTTCACTGCAACTTCAAATTAAATAGTCTGAAGTATGGCACAGTGTCATTTTTCACAGTTTGCTTGGCTCTATCAGTTTCAGGCTCGAATAAAATGAAGAATTTCAGATACAAGATGGCTGGCCTCTCTTGCATTGCTTAGCAAAGACAACTACATATTAAGCCATTTTAGCTGAAAATACATCTACCCATGAGTTTCAGCAAAACCCACCAATGCTAAGGAAGCTCACTGTAGGGCAGTGTCACTCTTCCAATTTCTATTCCACCTTGAGTCTTGATCTGCCACCCTTTCTGTTCAAGGCAGGCGCCCAATGGCTATCCACATACACCAACAGTTGAGAAGATGACCAGAGAGAACAAACAGGCCATGGTATTAATACACGCTATCCTCCCTTTACTTTGTGGACTTGCTTTATTTCACTCAGCCTCTTAGAGGGAGTTCTGGCATGGCAGCAGCAGAACACAAAGGCAACATAATCAAAACCCAGGGCATCAGAGGAAAACCAAACCCAAATCCCCTCCAGCCCTCATCAGTGAGGGGGAACAGTACAGAACTGCAGTAGGAATGCACTCACTGAAACTCCTGGCAAATGAGGACTGGATTTCCAGGGACTAAATACACCAAGCGCCATCCATCACACTGGATGTATGTACAGGTTCCATTGCAATTAGAGTCTCACAAAGAAGTTGCTTCTTGAATTCTGTATCTGCCAAAAAACATCTGTCTAACATTCACTTTCCTACATATCCATGATCACATTAGGAATACCAATTGTTCATGTAAGCTACTACTTTCGAAATGGCCTAAACTGCCTTCCTAACAAAATTCCCTGCATCAGGTAAGACACTACCAGCTGGTTTAACCGCCTATTCAGGACTGAGAGCGGGAGCACCTGATCAGACAAACCTGCAGCTCAGTTTCAGCAGTACTGAGCAGACTGCTTGAGTACTTCAAAAGCCTTAGCGCACTTCTCAGCATCCAGACAACCTTTTTATTGTCTAATGGATATAAATAACTGCTCTAAGAAAGCAAAACCAATATACTTAAGGCATTTTAAAAAGTTTTCAAACAGCAGATGTTACCTTCCAAGCAGGCCATTGCCATGTTATCAATTGCCTGATTCAACAGAAGGAGTAAGAGCAGATACAGCCACTCGAGGGCTACATCCCGATTAGGGAGATTTAGGCCAGTCCTGCCTAACCTATTTGCAAGTCTTTTTAGCAGGGCTGTCGTGCCCCAGCATGAAACTTATCATAGTTCTCCCTCTACCTCCAAATTCAGGGGCAAACGCTACCTATTTCCAGCACAAGAAAACATCAGAAATCTTTCCTTTGCAAGAAAATGCTCAAGTACCTTGGAAAACTTCAAGAGGGAAAACAGACAACCCATACGTTAAAGCTCTACACAAAGTTTCTCTTGCAGCTGTGCAGTCCTTCTTCTGCTCAGTAGAACAGATCTCACAGGTTTTACAGGGTAGAAACATCTATCCTCATTGTGATAGTTCATTTGCTTTAGCAGACATACAAAAAATATAGGAGGAGACAGAGGTCAACAGTTAGAAGTATATCACATTTTTAAATGACGGAAAGGAAGATACTTTGATATCTCACATAAACGACTCCACATGTTTTTCTGAAAATGAAGTCTTCTGAAGGCAGCCAATAATACGCAGTCAGATGCATTATATCTGCCACATGGAAAGGGAAAGGTAAGCAGCTTACACCTAACACACTAAGATTTTACTTGTGGTATTTATTCATAAAATAAATCAACAAGTCCACAGATCTTATAGCAACTGTTGAAATGGCTCCATACCACCAAGACGACTTTTCAGCACACTACGGTACAAAACTTTTGAATCCTAACTCTAAATCCAAACCACATACATAGAAACTGCCATGACAGAAAAGAATTACTTCCATTAAGTTAGTTTTGCAATCTTATTCTTTATCATGATATTGTAAGAATGCGGACTACAAAACTAAGCTCCCTTCAACAGAGATTTGTCAAAAATATCACCTTAGTATTTTTTAAATTGCATAAGATAAAATATTAAATACCTGTAGTTCAGTGATTTATTAGATTTTTCCAATAAAAAAATAACAATGTTGGGAATTTCCAAATATTTGACGTTACTACTCAAGAAATAAATAACTAATGACTTGTCAAGTCTTTTAAGATCCAGTCAGAACAATCACCCATGCATGAATATCACCCTTTTATCTTGAATTCGGTCTCCTGCAAGCTCTGCCAGAGTTGTGGAAGGAATGCACTGGACTTCACATGTATGCTGCCACAGAGCATCTTCAGAACACACACACAAAATAGTGGGGAAAAGTAAGACTAACAGTATTCCAGTTCTAATAATTAATCTTAGAGTGTTTCCTGCTACCATCCTTCTCAGGCTTACATAATTTCCAATTGTGTTTACATTTTACAAATACATTTGAAGTTATAAGGAACTGAAATAGCACATTCAGAGAGAAGGCTTGTTTGATCTTAGTCTGATACTTGAAGAAATGCAGAATTGTTAGTTTCACATAATGACTGTAGATCAACACCAAACCAAAACACAACAATTTGGCCCTCTGCTCTGAACTTAATTATTTCTACCCGAGAAAGAGAGAAGAGTAAGTTTGCAACTGTATAATAAGAACCAAAAGTTGCACAAACCTGACTTTGGACATGTTGCAATCTATAATCAGAATGGCATAATTTTGGTAATTACTCTGGGACAAAGGTTAGGACAGCTACAATGAAGCTTCCTGGTGACATGAAGTTGGAAGAAACTGTCAGCAGTGGAGGATTACAACTTGATCTACGGAGAACCGTAGTGATGCTGAGGATTAGAATAACAGAAATGAGATGAAACTAGTACAAAACAACACACTGAAGGACAGTCCCTAACAGGACAGGAGCTTTTCACCTGGAAACAACAGATATCGATTACCATGTCCATATCTACAAAAAGATGACAGTGAATGTTAGGAAAGGCAAACAAGAATGCAGTGTGCACCAGGAAAGTTATGCTCAGTGGAGGAAAGGAAGTAGTAACACCAATCAACAAAGTCTTTCATGAAACTATACATAAAACACCGAGTACCATTCTTGCCCATTTTGTTCCAGAAAGAGTAATTCACCCTGTAACAGGTGCAAGAAGTGTTACTAGCACCATCAGGGAAGGAGGGAGTCCTGCCAGGAACTAGAAGTGCTGTTTTTGTTCACGTGAAAGGGCTACATTAGCTTTTGCAGGCTCAGAGGAACCGGAGCTATTTAAACTATAAAAAGATTGCAGCACAAGAACAAAGATGAATAAAGATGCCAGAGTGAAAAGTTTCAGCTGGAAATGAGAGGAATTTTCTAAACATCAGAGCAGTGTTGTTTGGTAACAAGCTTTCAGAAGGAATGCAAAAGTAAACAAACCTAACTAGTTTTAAAATATTTTTTTAAATGGATTCTAGGAGGTAGTTGCTTACAATGGCAGGGGATTGGATTGTAGGGTCCTTCCTAATATCTGTATTACATAGCTCACAAGCCTCTAGCTCTGCTCAAGAGAAAGAAAAGAGCACTAGAGATTTCTTCAGGTAGCAGTCTACAATTTTTTCCTCGTAGTTTGGCAGCCTGACAACCTAGCTGATACTATCGGTTATTTTTTCCCCAGTACAGCTGGCGTCCATAAAAGTGTCCTCGAACACAGCCATTTATGAACAAACCTGTAACCTTTATTTGTTTATGGATTAATGCATATTCTTAGAAGAAAACACAAGGGCAGGGATTTCAGCTGCTGAGCAACACCCATCCCCTCCAACGCCCTCCATAATCTCATTTTGTTGCCAGAGTATGCACGTTGGGATCGAGAACTCTCCAAAAGGAGGTAAGCTTTCAGAGTGACCCTGGAGACATAGAAAACATGAAGGAGAAAGTGCACTGAAGCAGGATGTTCGAGAATGGTACTCATCCCTTAGCTCACATTCCTAAGGCTGGATCTTTAAGGATGCCTCAGTACATTACCTTAAAAACATCCCTCTGCAGTTTCAAACCTATTTGTAAGCTCAGTCATCAAAAAAAATTAGTGATCCATGATTAGAAAAAAAAATACTTGCTAAGAAGGAGGGGAGAGTTCTCACCTCAGCTAACCATCGAAGATGAAACACCTGCACCCAAAAGTTTCAATACTATTACTGTTGCCACTTGTGTTCACAGCTTACTGCTCCAGCAACATGTCTAAACATACAGAGCGGGGATTCAGCACACATCATCCCCCACACAAATCCAGTCCCTCACCTTACAGCTCAATCAATACACAGAGGCATCAATCGCTTTGAAATGCACTGCGGAGCCACAGCTACCAGAGAGCCAGAGACACTCGTCTTTATTTCAACAAAACCTACTTCAGATACTTCCAAAACGTTTACCATCAATTTTTTCTCTCTTTAACTTGCACTTCCTCTTTGTTCTTTTCAATCTGTAGCAAATGATGTATGGTCATCTGCATTAAAAGAAAATAATCACTTGTAACAAGAGAACACTTCTAGTAATTGGGCTTAATCCACAAACACTCAATAGGGGAACTGAATTTCTTCACTGTGGACTTCTGGCAAACAGCAGCTTCCGCACTCTGTTGCTGATGGCCAGCATCCCCACGAGAAAGGTGGAATGTCCCTTCAAACACGGTGCCTCATTTATGCTGCTGAACATACAAATCAGATTTTTTTTTTTCTTTTTGGCTTATTTACAACTTTCCATTCTTGACAACGCAACAAGAGCTAACAAACAGAAAAAAAAATCCACCCTCATGTTTTCAGCAAATTATGCCACATCATCTTGAAGTTTCAGTTGAATTTTAAAATTGAAGTGTAAGAGATAAAGTCAACAACTCTGAAACAGGCAGGTTTGCTGATATGTGCTATTAAAAGCTGCTTATTTTGGTCACACAATGCCAAAAGAGTAGGTTTGATTATATTCAGAGTCTTTCCAGTAATTACACATCCAGAACGACCACAGTGTGGCTTACTATTCAAAAACAAACAGCTTAGCCCATATGCTTATCGAAAGGGAAAATAAAGGTAAGCTATTTTAAACAACATTCCAAAGATATCCAGTAGTAGAGGCATATACAGAATGTGGGTTGTCTCCCCTGTCCCAAGCCTCTAATCTGTTTTCCTCTGCTGAACTGTTGCCACAAAAATTCCTAAAATGTCAACAGCTCTAACATACAGGAAAATATTGAAACAAAACATCTTAACCACAGTATTGCAAAGGTTCTCATCATCTGGGGAAGATGCACATGACAGAGCAGTGTTTTCAGTCTTAGCTTTATATTACAAATGTTTCCACAAAGCTACTGCTACTCCAAAATCTAACCCAGTTTATCAGCTCCAGCTTTTGTAAATACCATTCTCCAAGATCTGCAGACTGGGCTCAGTCATTTAACGCAACTAATTTCCTGAATTTCCAATTGCCAGTTTTATTACCATCACAAAAAGCAAACATTTACTTTCCCCATTCAAGTGTTAACACAATTTGAAGCAGCATGATGAAATCCGCTAGACAGATGGGATCTGGTATCATAATCAAGGCCAGAGTGTCCCTTTTGACAGGCAGGAGATTAATTGCTTAGAAAATTCACAAGTGCAGCCTCCCAGCATTTACATCTAAATCCAAAGACAAAGTTAAGGATAAACATAAGCAAATATAGTTTACATATTCTTCATTTAGGCAATACACAGTTTATTTCCATATCTCACAAAGTAAGCCAGTGAATTTGTTCAGTTTGTTTATCAGTTCACCAGTGGTAACTCCATGGCTTGGGATGGGAGGAGAGGACACACGCCACGGGTGTGTTTTGGGACCAGTGCAGGCATCCAGGTGTTGCACAAAACAGCACCTCCTTCAGCCTCCGCACCCCCACAGCCTTGTCCACAGCTTCTAGATCCACTGCAATACATGACAACTTATTCTAACACACCCCAAAAAAAGCTAACATAGAGCTACGGGGTACTGGTCCAAACACAGTCAGTGCCATTGCGAAAGGTAGTGGCTAGCGACCTAGCCCCTCAGTCAGACCCCAGTGCAGACTGGGAACCTTGCAGAGCAGGGCTCATGCTTTCTGGAGGGAGGCAAGGATTTTGTACGTCCATCAGGTCTCCTGATGGTAAGACTGAATCAACACCCTTTGGTCAATATGCCACAAAGGCCTTGTGTGTTTACGCCCACAACCTTCAAGCCATTTTCAATGTTGATGTTAGTGTTCTACAGCATAAGAGCTACACACAGCCTACAATGGCATCTCCTGTCATTCTGCAATGGTCAGCATGGATGATTCGGCATTCATCCAACTAGTATTTCTCAGCTAATATAATTCAATATTTTAATAGATAATACTTACTACACTATTCCTAAGTAAGTCATTGGCACTACCAGAATATCACGTCTCCGGCAGGGCAACCTCCCCAGCCCAACACACACCATTGGCATACCCGGAGGGAAGCTGGCTTTCCTTTGCACCCTTCACTCCACCTTCCAGCTCTACAGGAGATGTTCACCAGCCAACATGACCAGGACATGGCCTGCAACTGAGAGAAGACATAGCTACGGCATGTCCAAAACAATATCCTCCTGCATCTGCTCTGTTTATTTTGGTTTTTAAACATCTGTAATTTTTTGCAGCTGTTCAGTATTACTAGAAGCTTTAATACAAAAATCTGTATTACATTCTTGATACCATTTCACAAAACTGAAGAGCTTTTTAATTTGTCAAAGATGTGCCTATCCCAGGATGCATTAGACTTCCAGAATGTCAGAAGAAAACAACTGAGTGTATGCTAAAACCCAAGCACAGACAAAATGCATAAATTACTACAGTTCCAGAACTCTGAAGCAACACAAAAAAAATAAAAATCTGTGAACTAAAATATGAATAAAGCTAAAATGCTACAATTCCTGAAAAACCTTCAAAGCTTTATCTTTCTACTGCCAATGTTCTTCTCTTTTCTTCAACCTTTCTTGGGTACTACCAACATCACACTTGCCATTATAACATTTTTAAATGCTTCTCACAGAAAACAAACTAAAAGTGGCCAGCGTCAGGCTTTTTTCTTTTTCCCCCCCTGGAGACCAGAATAAAAAGAAAAGAAGAAAAAAGTGACTCACCTTTCTTCAGAGAAGCATATTCTGTATTTATGGAACAAATCTCACATGAGCTATAAAACTAAACCCAAATTAATAGTTTCATGCCTTCCATTATTGTTTTTTTTCCCCTCTCTTCTTTAACTGTGAGATGCTGCAAAAACGTTATTGCAACCACCAAAGATGGTGTTAATTAAAAATAAGTTTACTTTGAGTATTCATTTTGTCCCAAACTACTTAATGTGACCCCACACAAATCACTTAGGACACTATCAGGCGAAACACACTTTTAATTAAGTGCATTAATGTATCATAGTGCTCACAGAAGCCAATACTAAATTCAGATGCCTACCTTGCCATGTCCTTTAAAAGATTTGTTACCAAGGGCCATGTCAGCACTATTTCTCCATCTACTGGGGATCATTTACATTAGTACGTCAGACAAATTGTGCTCAAAACTACCCACGGTGATGAGGGCCACTATTCTGACCAGAGGGTGCCCTGTGACCAGATGAGGTGACAGACCCCAGGGCAGCGAGGCTGGGGACAGATTCTGCCTGCCACCCTCCCAGCGACGAAAGACTTTCCGGGATCACTGTGTCAGGGAAGGAGCAGACAGACAGATCCTGGCTGCATGGTAGTGTCCATTCAAAAACCAATGTAAAACATTACTTTGTATGCTTGGCAACTGCAGCACCCAAGTTTCTAAAAACAGCAAACAAGTTGCAATTGTCTTGCCCTTGAAAATTACCGGGTTTTATGCAGAAAACAAAACACCATATGCTCCTGGGAGGAGTAAACCCTACTCCCTCAGTAAACCAGTGCTTTGTAACACAAACCCAGAAACAAGTCACCACCGCAGAAATTAAGACAATCTACAAAATTTTTTTCCTGTATGACAAATTATGTTCACGCTACCTAGAAAATGCCAGTGTTACACCCTTTCTAAAATACAGCACATCAGCTAAAATATAACAAACAGGACATATGTGCTCTTTTGGCTTGGAGCAAATAAAGCGTTAAGCTTATTTTTGTGGAGTTCGAAAATAAAATACTGTGTCCTGTGGCATCTGGAACAAAACACAACTGCAATGGAGGCAAAATGCTGTCAGTTCTCAGTAATAACTGAGGTACATAATACTATATAAAAACTTGGAATCACTTAAAGGAGTCCTTGCAAGTCAGATTTTATGGCTGTATTGAATTTATATTCACTAGAAGATGGTTAGTCAAGGGTTTCTAGTTTGTAAAAAACTTCCTTCCATATGACAAGCTCTGCATACTTTTCAGTGAGATACAGAGTGATATTTGGCACACCACGATACACACAAAAAGCTGCATGAACGCACATCTTCATAGTTATCACTTTTTATACTCACCACTTTAATTTTTTCTGATAGTGTAGTTTCCCTAATTTTAGTCACAACTTACTCTCGTGTTTTAAGTCTACCATGTGCAGATTCAGCTACAGTCTTAACTGAAACGTGACACGCACTATTTGCTCCTTAACAAAGGGGTCCTGCAATGCAGAAGCCCATCAAGTAGGAATATTTTATTAGGCCACTGCCACCTATTTCTAGATGATATTCCTCGTAATGCAGGTGAACCAGGCATAAGGCCTTTTTGGCCAACACGCGCTGAACAATTAGCTTCAGAGATGCTGATTGCAGAATACTGGACCTACAATCCCTATCCGACAAACAGTGACTATCACACAAGTGTATAAGAAATGCCAGAAGCACAAAGGTAGAAAAGAATGGGATGAAGTTAGTCTTAAAACCAACATGTCATTACTATTTCCCCCCCGGACAGTCGAAAAAATCAGTAACCCTACAGATCACCTAGAAAAGCCTACTTCCATATGTAAAATTACCCCAAAATATATAATTCTAGCCTGAAACCAAACACCAGAGGAGGCGAGTTGGGCACTGCTGCCTTTGAGCTATGCTATTTTTCAGAGCGCAGCTGTTCCCTCTCTCGGTTCTGTTTGTACATTAGCTGGCAGCTACAGCCGGCTGCATTTTTCTGAGAGAGAGAGAGAGAAGGGTTTTGATGCATGTCCAACAGTAAGCAGTGGTTATTCGTTCTCTCTAGATCATGGGGTTTTCTTAAATGTTAGTAGTAAATGTTAGCTATGTGAGGACAATTACAATGCATTTCTAAATATATACTGATAGTCACTTTCAGAAAGCCAGATTCAAATGCATGTCCAAATTCTTTCTTTAAGAGAAAAGCAAAAGAGATATACAGAAATTCCTGCAGTTTCAAACATTCCTCCTTGAAGTTTAAAACACTGTTAACTTTCTGGAATATCATCTGATTCCTGATTGTTTCTAGATATTTGTTCACGTGGTGCGGGGAACAGCTTAAAACTCAAGTAACTTCTCATTCCTCTCTATAGCTATAAAAGGTTCCTTCTTTGTAAGTTCTTGTCTGTCAAAGTTTGTTTTTTGTGAAGTTTACTTCGTATTTAATAATAATGAACATGGTCTCCTCGACTGTTTCCTCTTTCTGCTCTCAAACATTCTTAAGATATTTATTCTGTGTTTTTAGTGTTGGTTTCTGATAGGCACTGTTTCTACAGCCGCTCTCTGATTACCTACATTTAACTTCAAACGTTCTCCCTTCAGTTTGTAAGGAAATTACAATCCAACTGGGGCACAACTTAAAAAAAATAAATTAAAAAAAACTTGAAACTCCTACATGTAAGAACAAGAAATCACATAATCATTTTTCCAAACAGAATTACGTCAAAGTGTAAGGTATTATATGTATTTTAAAGAGATAAATTTTTATTTCCAGTGCCACTTCAGAAAAAATTCTCTGTGCTATTGCTTACACTCCTTCAATTCCAAGAAAAGGTAGACTGGAAGAGCAAACACTGTGGATGAGGGAATGCTGGCTGTCAGCGTACCTTCAAGTTGCCATCTCACAAAGGGCTGAGAAACCACTCTTCCCCAAAGGTTACTTAAGGGAAAATTCCCGTTCCTTGCAACAAACAGCATGTACGGTTCCACAGAGCAACAAAGCATAGCTTTGTAAAAACGGCATACGAGTCTACCAAAATAAAGCAAGACTGAATATTCACTTTAGAGTATCAATGCTTATCTGTATTCCCAACTCTCGTTATTGCCACTGTTTCTTTCTCAGAACAGAGAACCATCAGCTTTAAACGAGCACTGGTCAGCGGTGCAGTACCACAGTCGCCCTTCCCTCTCAAGAAGGCCCTCTCGCCTGGCTCTTGCTTGCAGTCTGCGTGTTCATGCCCACCAACAACGTCACGGAGCCCAGTTTACACCAGAGTCAGCTGAACTGACAATGAAACCGCAGAAAAGCTTTTCATTTCTTTCTTAAACAAGCCAACCCACCACACTAAAGGAAACCGATCTTTTGCATGGCCTGCAACTAACAGGGCACGTGCCCACTCCCAGAGTAACAAAGCCTTTGCCAATTTTAAAGGACAATTACACAGGCCTATTATCTGAGAATTGCTGCCTTCTTGTTTTACCTACTTGAGTAATTAAAATTTTAACAGACAGGTACCTTTCCACAAAGGTCACAAGTCATCATTTAAGTATTTAATCCCTTTTATTTTCCTTTGTTTCCTAGTTTTGAGGTGTTGGGGTTTTTTTTTGGAAGTATCCTTCACCTCTCACCCAAGGGTGATTCAGTAGCAGGCTCCACGTTAAAGGCTGAGATGTCGCTGTTAGCTGGTTTGTCCTTTTCCTGCTACTCTCACTCAGACGTCCAGAGTTTCAGGCAATCTGTAGGCAACCCAGCGGGGAGAGCTACAGAGAATAAAGAAAGCAAAGCCTTTTAAAAGGGGGAAGTACTTGGTATCTGTTTAAACAGAGAACATCAGAAGAGAGACTTCTATGATGTATTAAGACATTTGAGGGAAAGAAAGTGGGGAAAAAAAAAGGAAGAAAGCATCAGTGAAATGCAATTATACACCTCAATTCTATCGCTTGAATTATTCAAATGAATTCTCCGTCAACTTGCAAGATCACTGCGTTTGTCAAACCTCTGCAAAGATATCAGCGCCTGCCCTGACGAAACAGCACCGATCCTTCCTGTCTTGACCCTTTAAAGATTTCCTTTAAAACTTGCTCAGAATTTCTTAACCAGTTACCTAGATCTAGTTAACATACATAATTACAGGGGGACTGTAGGAAAAGGGATGCAGAAGTACTCAAGTTGCTCTTCCTTCACTCCAAGAAGCAGAAAAAGTGCTGCAACAAACAAGAAAAATTCTTTCAGATAGGAATGCTTACCAGTGCCAAATATGAATGTCATGTGTGTGAAGGAAAATCTCAGAATATTACTGCTCATCTCGGTAAATAAATTAACACAACAGCAATTCCACTCTCAATCCACATGTAATTTTAAGCTAAGCTTGCTATAATTTTTTTAAAATTAAACTATAATTGAAAAAATTCTTTGTTTTCTTTTGTCTCCTTAAACTTTGAAACTCCCATCCTTGGCACAGCCATCTGAATTAGATCCAACTTGCCAGAGGTATCAATTTCATTGAAACAAATCTGCTTCAATATTTTTCACTTTAAAGAAATCAGACCATGCCTTTGCAAGACAGAATCACACTGGAGTCAGAGAAACAAAAACAAGCAGGCTAGATTTTGCCTGACTTTAGCGAGGAGACTGAAGCACCATCTTTTGAAGTTAATATGTCCTAGAGGCACAATGGATTTACTGTACTACCTCCCTGTTCTAAGAAATTGCTCTCCTACTGACCCAAGAGGAAAAACACACAAAGTAAGAAGAAAAGGGGAAAAGAGCGATTGCACTAGAAGTAGTAAAAGATAGCTGGAATCACTAAGGCCATTCCATTCACAACATGACCATTTACATATACCCTCTCTTGGATTTCCTATAAATTCTCTCTCCCTCCCTCTCAGACACACACATTATCTAAGACTCTTTTCTGGAAAAAACTTAATTTTGTAGAATACATACAGAAGCTAATCGAACAATACTTCCAAAATTTTTTCAGCTACAATAAATTGTAGGTCTAAATTATTTTATTTTGATTCCAAGGCTCAAGCCCAACTGGATATTTAACTGCCTGTAAAACATAAATGCAAGTTTATTACCAAAGTCACTACTTATACTTCTCTTTAACCAGTAGCTATAACCTTTGAGAATGACACAATGCAAGACGACAGATAGATTTCACACAACTACTAGAAGAAACCCATGCAAGGAACACCATGACTAAGAAAAGTCTGCAGTAGCATATTCCACCTTCCAGCTGAAAAGAATGAGTAAGTAAGATTCAGTGTCCAAAGTTAAGCAGTTAGCAGTCAAGTAGTTCTGTCCTTCCCTTTGCAGCAGAAAAATTACATTCTTTCATGTTCATTTAATCAATTCCTAGAAAATAATTTTCACAAGTCTTGAAAAAAAAAAAATCAAGTCATAAAAGCAATTCATGAATGTTGACGTATCAATGAATTTTGACATATCAATTTCCTTTAGGTTGAGGCTGATACTAGGACCCAAGCTCTGTTCCTAGACCTGCGACTTATCAGCAACATGTCTAGCTTGTCCACATGCGTACATTATAGAGTCTAAACAACTCTACATAAGGTACAATACCATAGTGAAAACTGGTTACATGGACCGGACTCTCTTCTCATAGTGTTCAAAACCTTAATTTTACAAGATCTCATCTACAGCAAGAAATACAGATTAGTATGATGAATGCTTTTTCTATGCCCTTTCATTTCCCAGTTCCAGAGAGGAAGCATTTTCTCTGCACTTCACCCTAGAGCTGACTTTTCCATCCTACTCCCAGCCAAGCTTCTGAAAGGACAGCACACACAGTTAGATTCCAGGTGCACAGTCTCGCGGCATGGTGTGTAAAATTTCTTCCTTATATCTAGTCTAAATTTACCCTCATTCAGCAGCAGGCTGCCATTTTCCCTGCTCTTGCTTTTGCTGCTGATATGCCTGTAGGAGCCCTTCTTGTTCCCCTTCTCATCCTTAGCTAGACTGACCTGCAGGTGGGCTTTGGCTTTCCCAACCCCATCCCCGCATGCTCAAACAGTTTCTCTATACTTCTCTTAGGATCTCCTCAGAAAGTCACCAGTGAGTTCACGTGCAGCAACTGATGAAAATATTTAAGAAGTTTGAAGTATAAACCAACTTTTTACAGGAGCAAGACACAGTCATTGCTGTCTAAGCTCCTGAATTCCAAGAGGAGAGCACCCAGACAAACCAAAGTTACTTTCAACTGCACCTCAGACCAATTTCTTCATAGGCACATTGGTATCTACGTCTGCAGGCAACCTGGCCATTTTAATCCTGAGAATTTGTATGAAATGGATAAATATAGAGTACTTAGGATCCATCTACTTAAACACAAAAACTTATACACAAAACTTACTAACCACTTCAATCCTTGCTTAATACCAGCGATCTATTACCACAGATGTAGGAGATACATCATCAAACATTTCTCACCTGAACATCAGGGATAAAGGACATCCAAGTAAATGTTTTCATTCTTTATATCCATTCCTTACTCTTTTTTAATGCAGAGGGAGGACACAAATACCGACAAGTAGTAAGGCAAGGCAGAAAATACGTGTTTAAACAATATATTTCACATGCTTCAGCTTTATGTTGTGCATGAACAGCAGCATCCTTTTCATGTTGATTAAACTCTGCGTAACCTAGAACACGTTTTCTATTTTCAAACATATATCCACACACATGTATTATTGACCTTGTTTTTTCCAGCAGCAGATTATATCCTATTTCTATAATGGAAAAAGTCCTGTAACCCAGCATTTAAGCTTTGCACCAACTCTACACTAGAACACACGCAGGGAAAAAAAAAAGTACTATTGAAGAAACAGATCTAGCAGACCTTCCTCCTAAAAAAGAAAATATGGCACTACAGACTGAACTCCAAATAAAACAAACTGAAGATAGAGTTGCATAAATAAAATAATATTAAATAATGAAATGTAAATTCTAAGAAATTTCAATATATGCCAGTATAATAAACCTACTTTGGTCACACACTCTATGTTATTTCTAGTTAAAGAAAATAAACATCAGGCCCTTCTGAACTGTAATTCTCAGCAGGAACCTACCTTTTGTGTCACAGACAGACTGAAGCTGGAAAAACTCACATAAGAACCATTAATGCAAACTCTGACTTTTTAGTTGCCTCATACAAGCTTTTCCAATTCTAAACTCCTTTTCTTTCCAGGACTTTTAAGGTGATAAGGCTTCCCCCCCCCCCCTCCCCCCAAGAAACTGCAATGTGTTCAAAAGCACACAAAAGAACACTTCACAAGTTTATACTTTCTATACACTGTTCTTTGTGCTTCACAAAGAAGTACAGCTGTAGGAGTCAGAACACATTAAGTCTCACATTAGTGCTAACATCAATTTGTTCTAAGTGTCCAAAAGCACAGCGAATGAAGGAAAGAGAAAGAATGCTTAAAATTTTCCTCTTCCTTGTTCTTTCCTCCAACCTTCTTTCACAGTTGAGCAGGAGCATTTTCCAAACTACAAGTGTGACCAGCACTGTGCCATATGACCAAATGCAATATACAGGTATGTACTGAGAAATCTAGTCATGCGGCATCAGGAACTAAAAGTCCTTGTTTCTGCAATCCATGAACCATTCCCTGCACTAGGATGCCACTAAAACAAATAAAAGAGATTTACTGAAAATAAGAGATGCCTGGCCAGTGAGCAGGACCAGCACAGTCAGAGATCAGGACTGCAAACGGTCTAGAACAGAAGCGAAGCATGGGTGTTCAGAGAAAAAAAAAGAAGTGTAAACCATACTTCTGATGTTATTTATAGAGTATGAGTAAGGAAATATTTTTAACCAGGGCCACATTAAGACTGAATAGCCAAACCTGTCATTTTTAACTTGAACTCAACTATATATTGAATCACTGTGGGCTTCTTATTTTCTTTGATGTTGGCCACATTCACAAAGGAATAGTCTGAGACTACCACATTTATTGCTTACAGAAATGAAAATTCAAGCCTGAATGAGGATACAGAGTACTCTGCCTGAAAAGAAAAAAATTTCATATTTCGTGAGCCAAAACACAATCATGCCGCAAGAGTGAAGAGCTAGAGCTGTTCAACTGATCTGCCTTACAGTTTTATAATTATATTGTGTTCATGACACGGTAATTATTCTGTTAGAATGAGAAAACGAGTTATCTGGCCATTTTTCTCATACAGTGCAACCGTTATCTCAGAATTAAGGAAATTTGTGGATGTAAAATTTTAGCCAAAAATAGCCAGAGGGCCCAAGAGATGGATAAAAATTTGCACGAGCCTCTCATCGACTCCCTCACATTATGAACCTCTTTGCATTAAAAACACTTCTGTCTTCAGAATAAATAAGTTAAGCAAACACTTCTGAAGCTGACTATACAGCTTTTAAGCGCTCTGTTGGCTACATAAAGCAGCTGTTTTAACATCTACTCGTGTCACAAATACAACTTTTTCCACCCACAGTAGAGGCTTTGGTGAGCAAATTCCAGAGAGGTGTTGAAGACAGCTGCAGAAAGCAAGAAATACTTTACAGTGGGAATAGGCTCCTTAACATGTCGTTTATCACTTATCTGCTCCCCCAGTACTATTCTTGTCTCTTGCAGGCTCATTTTAAGCAGAATACATTAAAAGGTATGCTGTTCTAGCTTAAATGGGGAAAGTTTTACCCAGCAACCTGTCCTTCTCTCACCCCACTTTTTCCTCTCCCAGCTATCACTCCCTCCCACACGCTTCCCTGTCATTTTGAGAGTCCCAAGCCTGACGTACAGCTCTGCAGTAGCAGACTTCCCTTCCAATGGGAACTGGGTGAGGAAAGACTCTAAAAAGTTGCCACTCACAGACAGGAAAATGCGAGTTTCCCTTACCTATGCTGGACAGAGGCTCTGCTGGGTAAAAGCTGTTCCACAGCTTGGTAGACCTGCTTTCACACTTCCCTGAACCATCTTGTGCTTCAGAAGCCCCATCAGAAAAATAACCTCACTACTCTTCAGGAACGTTGCACAGATATGAGCCCCACAGACTGTACAAATTCAAATCACCCCAGCCAGGAGAGGCAGGAAAGTGCTGGGATAAGGGCAAGCAGCAGCTTCTGTGTTGCTGAGCATCAGTGTTTTGCTGGACACACTGCACACGTTTCCAGGGAAACCACTGCCCTTCTAAGGGTGCAGGGAATCATGGCCTTATTCTTGATACTGCTATTGATCAGCTAAATGACACCAAGAAAGGCACGTGGCCTCTCTGTGCCCTTTAAATAAAAAAAGCCAACCTTTTAATATTTACCTTCCTCTTTGACCTGCTAGACAGAAATTGCTGTATGAGGATAAAAACCAGGAAGTCGTACGCTACAGTCAGTAGTGACAGAGAGAGAAGAGGAGGCGAAGAAGACACTTAGCAGGTTCTTTTGCAGAAGACTGAGATTTCTTGTTCTGTGACACCTAAGCAGGAAATTCTAAGCTCGGGTTTGGGATTTTTTGTTTGGGTTTGGTTTTTTTTTTGGTAAGGAATAAATTTATCATTGATACAATAGCTCCAAACAAACACCTCTAACTATGGAGCAGGGTAGTACAAAGTAATCCACTATACAGGCACAGCTCTTACCTTGGGTACAGTTGGTTCCATGCCCCCCATAAGCTTTATAACCCACAGTAACATCTTTCTGAATTGCATTTCCCTCTTGCACTAAGCACGGACAGCGCATACGCCAGCACCACAGCATGCAGAAACGGGGAGGGAAGAACACCAGCCCATTGGGATCCCCACCAGATCAAACCCATTGGATCCTCCACTGCCACTACATGTTCCCACGCTGGCCTGACGTGCCATATCCTTGAGCCAGCAGAGTGAAGAGGAGAGTGGCAGTGCCAGCAATGGCATCACAACAACTTACACAATGAACTTACAGCACATGAGTCACTGAACACCTCAGCACAGTGATACGATCCAGCTACTGTCAACCTCAGCTGTATTTGAGCTGGGGTCAGATGGTGAAAGACGCTACATTATATTTAAAAATCTTTCAGCTTCTAACATTCATAGCCAAAATGTTCCAGGGGAAAAAAAAATTGAAGCTGTCAGCTGTTTCCATGTAGCACAGTGCAAAAAACAGACGACCGCTGAGCTATAAAGAATCCCAGAGCTCTGCCAAAACTTGCCTCATTGATGAGACAAGTATCAGATTCAAAACTAGAGGAGGGGGGGAAATGCAACCGGCTTAATAGGGTAAGGCTGTTTATCAGAAGATTGAATAACTCACACTAAATTTGACTGATTCGCCAGAAAAATATTTTTGAATGGATGAAATTAAGTGATTGGTTTTGCTCATTTTTAGCGAGGCAATGTAGAGAGCTCTCAGAGAAAGAAGTAGTTACTACTTCAGCTTTCATTTAGTCACACTTCTGAGAACGGCTACTTTACATGCGAGACAGTGGTAACATCAGTAACGTTATCCAGTTCTTAACCCAAACTTCTATCAGCTCAAAAGTGATTTAAGAAATAAATCTGCAACTGAAAGACAATATGCAAGTATGTGGGTTACTTGGATTCCTCTCCCCTTCATATATGTGCTGAGAAAGACCTCCAAAGAAGCCCCTACTTTGCAAAGGGCTTTCCTCTCACATTCTCAAATCACGTTCCCTTGTACAGAAAGTGAGGCCGCACCTGCAGTACTCTTGTGTCCAGTTCTGAGCTCCTCAGTACAAGAGACATGCACATACTGGAGATAGTCCAGTGAAGGGCCGCAAAGATGATAAAGGGACTGGAGCACGTCACATGAGGAAAAGCTGAGAGAGCTGGGACTGTTCAGCCTGGAGATAAGAAGGCTCAGAGGGATCTTATCAATGAATAAAAATACCTGAAGGGAGAAAATGATGGAGCTGGGTTCCTTTCAGTGGTGCCCTCTGACGGGGCCAGCGGCAATGGGCACGAACTGAAACACAGAGGTTCCCTCTGAACATCAGGAAACACTATTTTACTGTGAGGGTGACCAAGCACTGGCACAGATTGCCCATGGAGGTTACGGGATCTCCATCCCTTGAAATATTCAAAAGCTATCTGGGCATGGTCTTGGGCAACCAGCCCTAGGTGGCCCTGCTTGAGCATAGGGGGTTGTGACCAGATGACCTCCACAGGTCACTTCCAAGCTCAACCACTCTGTGATTCTCTGAGGGTGGCTGAAAATCATTTAGTTCTGACAGAAAATTAAATTGGTTGGGAAATACTTAACAATCAGGAGATGTTTATCTACAGCAGCTACTCTTTGACTTACATAAAACATCAGACTTCTCTTTCCTCCCAAATTGCTTCCTTTTTCAACATTTCCTCAGACAGTAAGCGGCAACGCTTCCTCAGACTGCGGCTCTCAGTCTCTCCATGCCTGTTCCTAATGGTAGCCAATACATTTGCTACTATTCACTTATATATACAGCTACCTCTCTTTCCCTGTTGTACAGATGCTGTGTGCTATGATAACCAAAATGACACAACTGGAAAAAAATAAAAGAGAAGAAAAGAAAACACAACAACAACAACAAAAAACCCAAACTCAACCACAGGTGGTAGGGCTTTGGCCCTGCTATTTTGTTTTTCATCCTAATTTACTTATTGTGATATCTCCCAACAGGCAACACAAAAGAAATCTGTACATTTCAATGGGGAGTTCTGCTAGGAAAGAACAATCAGCTGTAAATATGAAAGGAACTGAGAAGTCAGCAATTTCACAGCCTTTGCCTTACAATACCTACTGCAACGTTTCAGATTATATCAAAGCTGTTGTCGCACACCCTTCTCATGGAACTGCAAGACTTAGGGAGAAACAAACACGGCATCAAATCCATTCATCAAGCAGGGATAGATACTCCCTGCAGTGATATTTTTCCAGCACTTTATGTAGTCTTTATTTTGAGGCATCCTAAGCACTCAGGTTTCAAAGACCCACTGACATGAAGTGACCTATCCATCTAAAAGTCTTGATAGTGTAACTTTCAGGCTCCTCTCCCCTCTCCTCCTCCACCTCTTTGGAAGCCTTACACAGGTCATCAACCAATGTTTCTAAGAATAAATACCATGATGACTCAGGTTCTTCTCACCAAACTTCAAGCATTTCTCTGTTCACAAGTCAGGGCCTCAGCTGCCATAAAGACACAAGTGGCCTGAGTTGCTCTTTGGAGATTCCTCTGTCTCTCCCAGCTGACTTCAGAGGGAACCGCAGACAGTCTAAATATCACGTAACTTTTTCTGATCATCAAGACACCTGTCTGTCCCCTGTTCCCCCCACTAGTTCGTTCCCACTTAAAAATCTCTCCTTGGCACTGTAATACCCAATCTGAATGCAATTTCTACCTGTAATCTCATCAAACTTATACAAACTTGGTCTGCCAACTTCCCAGCTCCAAGATCTTTCTGTGTATTTCAAAGTACCTCATTAGCATTTTTCCTTACCTTTTAAGAATGCAAAAGCATGGGCTACTCATGGGACGCTTCTGCTAAGATCCCACTTACTTCTGATTTTCAATGCAGAGATTCAGATGGCTCTTCTCTAGATGCAGGTCAGACAAAAGAGACAAGACTACCTGCTTTATAATGCAAGCTGCTGAGGAAAGAGAATCTGGCTGAAGGAATCAGAACCACCAGCAAGACATGGTTTGGAAACCACCAGCTGCTAAACATGGTCTGGTGTTGTACAGGAACAAATTAACAAGAGGACTCAGCAACTACCTGCAAATACAAGACGAGTGGAAGGAAAAGCATGTGCTCACATCTTAGAAGGCAATAAGATGAGAGAAGATGAGACTGAAGAAACAGACTGCATCGGTACTGTATTTAACTCCTTTCTGATACCAAAAAAAAAAAAGGAAAAAGTGGCCATATTTGATATTATCTCCTGCTAACTGCTTTGAGATAAATAAAGTCATAATAACACTAATCAATTACTGCAGGCATTCACAAAATTACTGTGTCATCTGAAATTGAAGCTGAAACTGGTATACTGTGAGACAAATTTTCAAACGCTTTCTGAAGCGTCATAAGGCTTCTTCTTACATCCCCCCATCTGCCTCAGCGCCTTCAGGTCTTGTGCCTGTTTCAACACAAGTCACTGCCATGGACCAAAAAGTGTACAACTCCATATTCTGAATAGACAATTAAAAAAACCCCAACAATCTATTCAGAAAAACAATGCAAATTCTAATCTGCACAAGAATTCCCAAAGAAAGTTTAAGAGATCTTACAAGGTAAAAAGACACAGAGCTGGAATTCAGATTTAATGAGTAAGCTTTCAATTTGGGGCTGAAATATCATGTAAAAATCTTTGAGATCATCAGTTTCTTCCAAAGTAACCAGCCACTCTGATCCAATGCCGAGCACCAACAGAGACTACACAAGAGACCCTAGCAGCAATGAGGCAAAAGGCACCAAACATTCACTTTTTCATTACAAATTTGCTGTATGTATTTTAGAAACATGTAACATTAAACTACAAACACAGCTGTAAGAAGCACCTTCTCCCCTCAAATGTCCAGAACTTTCTAAGTTGAAAAAAAAAAAAAGGAAACAATGAGTCAAATCCCCTTGACTAGCAGCTTTTAATCCAGCCGCTGGCAGGTTATCTCACAGATCTGTCACTTGCTAGCAGTTTGGTGACCTTGTATGGGTACAAGGTTATGTTGGCATCCTCTCTCTGGGGCAGATACATTAAACTGAACCAACCATGCCCTTGACCAGTAGAGACTTTTAAAATAAACATTCTCTGGGGTGCTAAAAGATACTGCTTATGTATGGCAGAGATGCACTGCTTCTTTATTCAAACTGCCATGGGCTTCATGATCTCCATCCCAGTCTCTCAATGACTTCTACCCTGAATCATGAAGCGTGATAAGAAGAAAGCTTTGGCAAGCATCCAAATGTCTTTTTCTAAAGCATTAGCACTCAGAAACTGTAATACAAACCTAATCATTGTGCTTCCATGCTTACAAACAAAACCACAGGTGTATTTTCCACAAAAGAGGGTCTCTTCCCTCTGTACAGCTCTAAAGAGCAAGAGAGTAAAATAAATTTCAGTCAAATAATTGCTTTCCACTTCCCATCCACCCCTTCAGTCTCCAAACATCCTCTATCCCAGATTCTAAAACAAAGAAAAACAAATGCCTCATTATATAAACATAAGCTGTGTTTGAAAATCTACTTGCCTGCTCACCAATAACAATGGGGAAACTTTCCTTGGCGAAAAGTCATGTGTCATCATTTTCCATCATTTTTTAACTTCTGAAAGTTAACAAAACAAAACAACACACCGGCTTTTAGCTTATGCTTTTGAGCCACTGCTGCACCAATCAGATTAGGTTTTATGGGCAAGCACCTCCACTGCCCAGGGAAAGGCAGCAGTGGCTGCGGCAGCGTACTCAAGCCTGGTGTCCCCTTCCAAGTTAATGGCAACAGGATATGGACAACTGACATCTCCGAAAAGGACAAATCCTACTTGCATCATACATCTACCATAAACTGTAATTACCTGGAAGTGGCTCCCCCCCCCAGTGATCAGACAGGAAATACAGACAGATAGCTGAGAGTGATATGAATCTTACAGTGAGATCCGAAGAGCAACCTAATTCTCACCAATTTCAAAAGGATTCTCATCCCTTTATTGCTCCCATGGTAAGAATAAGCAGCCCCTGCACCCTTGCAAGCCCTGGCTCCAAAACTTACTGCTCCAAAAGCACCACGGCACAGAAGCGGGGCAGGGGGACCTCCCCCATCCACCCAATTCTTCAGGAAAGACAATCCAATTAGAAAGGGCTATACACGCATCCTTTAAAACTATCTGCCCTGCATCACAATGCGGTAGTTTATTTTGGAAAGTGTGTTGATACACACTCGCATGAGCACACAGAGTGGCTATTCACCCCCTTGGCTGTACTTATAACAGCGGAAGCACACAGGGCTTCCTTTCACAGCGCTGCAATTTAAAACAGCGCTCGCAGGGGGTCAGCAGCAGGTGCAAAGTCACAACTTCCAACAAAACCAATAAACAGACTTTTTTCTCCGGTCCAAGATGAAAACATACTCTTACATCTCACCTGCAAACTTGCCTTTGCACAGAGGGACAGCTACGAGACCGAAATAAGTGCTCTGCTTGAATGTGTTGCGGGAGCCAGAAGCTAACAATGTGCAAGTATTTTCACACAAGGCTAAGACAACAACCCAGAAAGAAGGGATCTCTTAAGTGCCCAAAATTTATGTCAAAAAAAATGGGATGATTATCATACAAAACAGACTCAAGCAATTTCAGTAATTCCAGTTTCTTGCTAGACGCAAAAGACATCAGAAATTCTCTCTTGTTATTAATACATGAATTTAAATGATGGGATCAGAACAGGATGGGGGAGAAAGCATCAGTTACCAGCTAGAAACAGGGGGTAGAAAAGGATACTGGAAACATACATGAAAAATAAATGTGTTGTTCTTTTTATCCCATTTTATTTACTGTTTCAAGCTTTTGTGTCAGAACAGTCCTAGGATCTTATTTGACCTGTTCGACCATTTTACAGAGTGTTCCCACCAAAAGATCACAACAAAATCAAGTCCCTCCATTACACCTTCATCATATGTTCTACAAATTTGGACAATATAGACCTACACTTCAGTAACAAAAGCAAACCTTCCACTTACTGTCACGGCTGATTTTGACACACACGCTATTGATTTCAAAATAGTTTTATCATGAATCAGTACAGTAGAGCTAGCATAGATGTTAGTCTCAGATCCTTTACTCGAGTTAAGGAAAAAAAAAAAAAAAAGTATTACACAGCCTTTATTTTCCCCACAGAGCATTAAGTGTTGAAGCGTTTGTATGAGTTACTTTTGCTAGAGAGTCTCCCTTTCTGGCAGCCTTTAATGCTTATCATTCTTTGTCAAGCCCTAAGCAAAAGCAATCTTCCTCCTCCCTAATTCCGTATGAAAATATGAGAACCTATGCATCAAACACTTTTTTCGTCCCATGACAGCCACAGTTCATTTTGGTTGAATATTCTCTGATAGAGGACAAGGTACTTGCCATTCACTTCAAGAAACTGTATTTTTACTTTCATTTTTGCAAATCAAGTCTACGCAGCACCACCGGAAACAAGAAATAACTGACCTGGTTACATTCCCCTGGACATAAAGTCTTCTATATGAGGACACACATAAAAATTGATGCCCTTTGATGACACTCTAGAAACGTGTTATAGCAATAACTCCTGAAGTAAAACTGCACAGAGACTGTGTTAATGACCGGTGGCAATATCCTTAAAAGAAAAGTAGCTGGACCACTGACTTTGTCTCAGCCTATGCAGGAGCTCCCTTCTAACACTCTCTATCCGTCTTACCTCTTTGACATGGCCAAAATCCCTTCATGACAACAGAATTTATCACAAGTATCTTTTTCCTTTAAGGATTTCTACGGCTATGATTACTGTAATATCTGAGAATATCATACTCTGTTGTACATTTATCTTGAAATTGCCCTTTGGACAAAAGGGGATTAAATGCAGACAGAATTAACACACAACTTGTCCAACGTCACATGAAGTCTGTCAGGGCAGGGAACTGAAGCCCGCCCTTATCTCCCCAAGCCCAAGAGGAGCAACCCATTTAGCCAGTAAACTTGTCCTCTCACGTGTCTATACACCCCACTGTCACATAACCTGAAAGTAAACCAAAACCACATAAATTTTTGAAAAAGCTGTAGTAATATTCCCTCTCATCAGGAACTGAATTAATTCTTTAAATCCCTTGTCATAGAATCATAGAATCTTCATGGTTGGGAAGGACCTTTGAGATCATCAAGTCCAACCATACACACACAAAAAAAACCCCACACAACAACAAAAAAACCCCTACAATCTCTGCCACTAGAGCATGCCCTGAAGTGCCACATCTAGATGTTTCTTAAATACCTCTAGGGATGGTGACTCAACCACCTCCCTGGGCAGGCTGTTCCAGTGCCTGACCACTCTTTCAGTAAAGTAATTCTTCCTAATATCTAATCTAAACCTCCCCTGCCGCAACTTCAGACCCTTTCCTCTGGTCCTGTCATTGTTCACCTGGGAGAAGGGGCCAACACCCACCTCTCTACAGCCTCCTTTCAGGTAGTTGTAGAGGGCAATGAGGTCTCCCCTCAGCCTCCTCTTCTCCAAGCTAAACATGCCCAGCTTCCTCAGCCTCTCCTCATATGACCTGGTCTCCAGACCCCTCACCAGCCTGGTAGCTCTCCTCTGGACACGCTCCAGCACTTCAATGTCCCTCTTGTACAGGGGGGCCCAGAACTGAACACAGTACTCGAGGTGAGACCCCACCAGTGCCGAGTACAGAGGCACCATCACTTCCCTGCTCCTGCTGGCCATGCTAATCCTGATACAAGCCAGAATGCTGTTGGCCTTCTTGGCCGCCTGGGCACACTGCTGGCTCATGTTAAGCTGGCTGTCCACCAGCACACCCAACAAAGCTGACAATATGAAACAGAAAAATGTACACATTGTACATATGCAATACCTGATTCCCGGACTGGAGCCTGATTTTGAAAGCAGAAAATACATCTCTGAATAAATTATGTCCAATTTTCCAAATATATTTAGAATATCATCACAACACATTCACACCGTCTTCAACATTTTTTGCTATGACTTCACTGTAGACAGTGGTTTACGGCCAGCCAAGATAATGTAATCCCGTGACCACTTCATCTTTTTGAAAGGAAAAGGCTCAAGTCGGTCATAAAACGAGGTATTCTGTTTCTCCATAGAGTATTCCTTGACAGCATCATGCATTAGGTAGAGCTTTGTTAATCTTACAATTGGACAAGCTGTGAGTGATGAGCAAGCAGGCTTTTAACAAAAGCTTCTTGGAGATGAGGCACGTGTTTTGTCTTCCAGAAAAGCTCACTTATAACTTGCAAGCTTAGCAACAGAAGTAGTCCAAATGTATTTTATTTAAATGATAACACATATCACATTCACAATAGCAAAATGAGAAGTCCAAAGAGGACAAAAAAGTTAATTAAGAAAGATATAGCTACAGACTTCTCATTTTGGTTCAGACCATCTCTTTTCAAGGCTTTAGGAAGCAGCTTCTAAACTGACCTTTAATTTCTTTACAATGTTAATGAATTTTAAAACGTAATAAATTCCAAGTGCAATGGAATTAACAATCCACTGAAAAGACAGAGAAAAATCAAAATGCTTTAGAGTACAGAAGAGCTCTTTTGAGAGCACTACATGTTCTTGAAAACAATAAGAAAAAAATTGTCAATAACCAGGGCCTTATTAAAAGCATATCCATTTCAATACACACAGGTATTGTGTCACCACACAGTAAACCTCATCCATAGGCCAGACTGTCTTTCCTTGCCTGTGTTTCTCCTACTCACATACCTGGAGGGCCTTTAAAACCGTAAAGGATTCATGATCCACGGGCAAAACAAAACTGGATGAGACAACTCTTTTTGGACACAAAAGCGGCATACTGTCTACCTACAATGCAGCATGCTAGGTGCCTTTATTGTTTAGAAAAGCTTGCCCTGAAGAATTCTGTGCTTTCCATCACTTTAGATATAAATGCAATATTACCAGAATAAAAACCACCCAAACCAACCTCCCAACCCCCCCGTAACTGTTGCTCCCCCCACACACACTCCTACAGATCAGGAATAAAGTTTGTGTACAAAACACTGACAGTCACTTTCATTGTTTGCTTTTGATAGCCAGTTTCTCTTTTTTGTCCCTCTCTTAACATGTTAAGAGGAAAAAGCCAGACACTTCAGGGAAGGGGGGGAAAAAAAAAAAAAAAAGAAAACAACCAGCCACAAACCTAAAACACCCAACTGAAATAAAGTCAATTCACATTACCTCAATTAAAAAAAAAAAAAAATCACTTTGTGTTTAGTTTTAAATATTTTGGAGATTTTTGTTACAGCCTCCCCAAATACTCAATTTTTTCTGCTTCTTCTATTTGACAACATTATGGTTGTATTCCTCTGCGTGTCCAAAATAAACATAACTGTTGTTGTGACGACTTCCAGACGACCGAGCACATCGGGCCAAAACACCTGAGAGCTTCCAGTGGCATGAAGAGTGAGAGTAGGGGGCAGCATAGGGATGTCTCAAGAACACAACTGGCCACTTAAGTCTTTTGTCTTGCACAGGAAGCCACAGCACAGGCAACTTCCACATGAAATCAAACCAGCGGTAGTTGTTGGCAGGCTTCTGGGAAGTTCAACAGGGGAAATGCTTTAATTGACATGAACAACACGTTTGCACTGCAAATACTGAAGATCAAAAGATTATTTTTTTTATTGGCCATTATAGGGTTGCTACCAGCCCTTGGAAATACTTATTTCTGTATTTTGAAGCATGTATACATCACAAGCCAAAGCAGGGAAGAATAAAGCAATGCAAAACCACCGCAGTTGCAGGGGAATGGAGTCCCCAGTGTGTTCCCCAAAAGCCACAGAGCTGTCCAAGATTTACGATTTCTGTCTTACTCATCTAAGGGAAGACTCTTCTCACTTCCTCCCACTGCTGGAGTTGGGTTTTGATTAGCAAGCCAGGATTACCTTGGCAGAATCAACAAGCAAGACCTCATAGATGTTGTGCAAGTCCCAATACTCCAGTTTATTACTGGAAAGCCTGGCAGTTTTTAAACTTTCTGGTTTTTTGGAGCGCACGGATGGTCCAGGACTGGTATGCATCCCCATACAGCAAATTTAAACCTACTGGCAACAGTCGTGCTTTTAAGTATCTTCCACAGATTCTTTAGAAATAACCCACTAATGCCCATGCCCCCCACTGATTGCATGCTGAAAACCAGGGCACTAGATCTATCCTGATGGGACAGCCACAGTGTGGAACCTGAGCCGCATCCCTGTGAATCACAGCCAGAACAGACAGCAGAAACCATTAGCTTTCCACAGACCTTTCTGTCCTCCAAACTATTATAAACTTGAAGTCAGGATGGGATAAAAACCAAAGCACAGCCTCATATCTACTAACCTACACTCATTTCCTCCATATGACTCTGCGAGAGTTTTACAAGAGAAGGAAATGCAAAATGGAAATACTGAATATAGCTACCTTCTTCCCTACAAGCTGCCATGTTTTTCCAATAGATTGTCCCCCATCAGCATGCCAATCAAACAAAAAGGGAGACGCATATGCACAGGACACCACAGAAACTGGCCCAAGACACCAGAGAAACTAGTCCAGGAGAAAAAAAATTTACTAATAGTCTGAATATTCTGAAAATTACACTCATCCCCACCACCACCAAAGGAAAGTTCATAGAATTAGCAAATCTTCACACTTAATTCCTTTGAAAATAAACTTATTCCTCCTCCACATTGTATGATGCAGGCTAAGAAAAAAATGAAAGTCTCTCAGCCCCAGTGTTTTCACTCTGCCTAGATTTTCTTTTATGCGCACACCTGCCTGATGCAGGTGTGATTTCTAGCCTGATCGCTATTGAAGTTTTGTGTTGTTACTTAGGAAAATCCTTTCAAGTTCTGAAGTAAAAAACATCCAAGCATTCCCTCCAGAGTAACGTAACTAACCACGAGCAATGCACTGAAACTTGCACATAAAAAACTCAAAGCCAGAGAAGATGACCCCTCCCCACATTGTGGAGGCCACAAAGTAATTAAACAGAGAAATCAATTTTCCCTTTGGTCTAGTCCTTCTTGGTTCTTGTAAATTTAAATGCAGTAAGAGCGGTTGCAAAATTCACACGTTGCAAACATGGTTTGCAAATGAACTGCTCCTCTCTGCTTGTGGATTTAAATTTTAGCACCATAAATTGTGGGTTGGAAGGACCAGAAGGAAAGAGTTTGCTTGTACACTGGATCTGTGGCTTCAGGGGGGCAAAAAAGTAGTTTTATTTTTTTTACTGTCATGAGACTTGACTAGTCCAACTGTTGTATGGAACACACATGCAAATATGTAGGGCTTTGGTAGTTCACTGGACTGGATGTCCAATAGCTGTTAGTCCCCTAGAAAACAAGCAGACTACCTGCTTACAAAAAAAATGTTGAGTTTGCAAACCTTGCCAATTGAGTACCCCAAGGAGTGAGCACCATTCTTGCAAAACCTACGCTCAGTATCAAAAAAAAAAAAAAAAAGCCCTTAGCAATGTCACCCACATGCATCTCCTTTGACAGCTCAAGTGCAACTGTACACCAAGGAAATGTAAAATAACTTTAGAAAGTAGCATGCAAGCACGCACCTTAGCATCCAGACAAAATAGGTTCCACTTCCCTGCAGAGGCAGCGGCCCAACTTGCTTAGTGGGTACTAGGACTCCAGCCGCAAGGACTCTGCTTCCCTCTCAGCCACTGGCCTGCTGCAGGGTGCTAGACAAGCCCTCAACATCCCAGGTGACCCAGGCACAGAGAGGAAATTCCTATACTAATTGATATAACAAGTGCAGAATTTCGTTAATGGACAGATATTAATAGATCTGTCTACTTTCTCCTGAGAGGAGCCGACACTTCAAAAAAACCCCAAACCACTTTCAAAGACGACTGCACTCCTTCCCCAGAGGCTCATCACGTTCAGACACACACAATAAAGGCTCTTCTGCACTTGCACAAAAATGATCACGACCCGTTCACCAAAATGCCGTGGTTTCCAAGCCTTTCATCTGCAGGCCTCAGATGATTTTCCAGCAGACACACAACTACTGGCTAGAGCGGTTAGTGTAGCAGATCCTAGTTTTATTTCTCAGATCCCTCAAACACAGTCAAAAGGCCACAAAGCGAGAGGCTGCATAACCCAGTGTTTCTCACAGTCTATTCCCACACAAACCAAGCAACGTTCACCCCCAATGAAGTTTAAAATAAAAAAAAAAAAAAAATTGACATCAACTTTGCTTTGAAAAATAGAGATCTGTGCTTGATCCAATTAAGGAGTCAAACAATTGTAACAAAATCTGCGTCCACCTTGGTGGGAAATTTGTCCTTTTCCTCTTCAATGGAGAAATTCCTTCCTAACTGTAACATTAAAGAAGAAGAAAAAAAAAGTCATTAAAATTCCAGCCTAAAAGGCAATATGTTCTCCTGTTCTCACTTGAATTTTCACTTATGTTTTTCTCCAGTTACAGGAGAATCACAGAACAACATGAACCGGAAAGGACTTCTGCTCACCTGCCTATCCCCTATTCCCCCCAGCCTCCCCCAAAGCAGGGAAAAATTGAATTGGGGTGCTCAGGGCCATGCCCAGTTGTGTCCTGGATACCTGCAAGGACATCCCAATCTCCCTGGGTAGCCTGTTCCAACATTTGACCACCCTCACGCTGAAAATTTTCTCCCCAATATCTCATCGGAATTTTCCTTGTTGCCACTTTTGTCTGTTGCCTCTTGTCCTACCGCCGCACACCTCCCAGAAGAGCCTGGCTGTATCTTCTCCATACGCTCTCACCAGTTAACTAAAGACATGGGATAATTTTCCCATAAAGACAAGCAACAGACATACACAGAGTTGTATTCCCAAGATGTTCACAAAATAAGCACACAGAGATATGGATTTTTGGCTTATTTTTCTGAAATACAAGTACTGTATTTTTTTTTTATTTTTTTTTTTTGTGCAACTTAACGCTGTCTCTTATGGATTGCCCTTCTGCAGCGTGTACCACCACAAGCTTACCTCCGCAGACACGTAATGCTGAGTAACTAATGCGGTAAAAACTCACACCTCAAATTATTCTGTAGTAATCCTCCTACAGGGAGAAACCCTTAGTTTTTGTTCCCCGTTTGAACAGTCCTGCCAGTTTGACGTACTTATGTGACCTCACGATACACTCTGGTTTTCACAACTTCTCTCTTAAAGCAGGGAAGCGGCATTCAGCGATGTCGAAACTGGGCACAAAGAAAAACCATGTGCGAACTTGTGGTTATCATGCGGATGAGGGCTACGGGCCGCAGCTCGTACCCGCTCCAGCGGGACACCTCCCTGGGGCTCACGGAGGCTGTGGCAGTGCACCGCAGCGAGCTCGACCGAGCCTTCGAGCGCCGCTGCTCCCAGCACACCTTCCTCCCCAGAAGCCAGCCAGCTGCACACGGATGGATGCTTGGTTCGCCAGTTACACGTGTTCGGGTTTTTTGTTTGCTTGGGGGTGTTTGTTTGGGTTTTTTTGTTGTTGTTTGTTCTTCTTCACAACAGCACCTTTTGCCGTGAGCCACCGGTCACCCCGTTCCTCCTCACCGGGCACGGCACCCTCCTTCCCTCCCTCCGTCCCGGGAGCACCGGGGCGGCGCTGACAGGACCGCTGCCCCCCGGCCCCGCCACTCCCCCCCCACCCCACCTGCTGGCCGGGGGCGGCGGGGCGACCGCGCTCCCCCCACGGTCACCGGGCAGACAAAGAGCCGCCCCCGGCCACCGCTCCGTCTGGGCTCTGAGAAAGAGCCTCCAAGGGGGAGCTCCACCTTTCGCCCAAATTAACTTCGGGGAGGGCCGCGCCCCCACCGCCCCGCTCCGCTCCCCGGCCCTTCCCGGCCTCCCTGTCACACCTCACCGGCCCGCCTGCCCACGCCTGCCGGGCAGCCCCGGCCTCCCACCGCCCCCGGCCCCGCTCCCGCCGCCCGGGAAGCCGGGGGGCCCCGCGGCCGCCCCCCACCCCCGGCGGCGGAGGCAGGCCCCAGCCCAGCCGCCACGGGGGGCGACGAGGAGCCGCAACAAGTCGCCGCCGCCGGCCGCCCTTACCCAGATAGTGCCGCAGGTCCAGCAGAAAGTGCGGGGGCCCCCCGTTGAGCTGATAGAAGAGGGAGCCCAGGCAGAAGAGCAGCAGGGCGGCCATGCAGAAGCCGTAGTCGCGCAGCGAGAGGAAGGGCAGCAGCGAGAGGGGCCGCCGCCTCTTCCAGCCCCCGCCCTGGCCCGGGCCCGGGCCCCCTCCCGCCGCCGCCGCCGTCGTCGCGGGGGGCCGGGGCGCCGGGCAGTCCCCGCCGCCGTGCTGCTGCTTCTTCTTCATCCTCCCCTTCGCCGCCGCCGGGTCACGCAGCCCGCCCGGGAAAGCGCATCCTCCATCCGCCTGCTCGGCTCCGGCTGCCCGCGGCGGGGAAAGTTCCCGGGAGCTCAGGGGACCCGTCCCGTCCCCATCGCCGGCTGCCCCCGGCCCCGCGGCAAGGCGAGAGTCCCCGGCGCTGCGGCGGCTGCTGCTGCGGAGCGCCGCTAAGGGGAGGGGAAGGAGGTGGTCACCATCCCGCTCCCTGGGGCTCCTCTCCTCCTCCGCCGCTCTCCGCTCCCTCTCTCCGCTCGGCCTCTCGCTCCGGTGTCAAGTTACAGCCAGCGCTCCGCCGCCTGCAACTCGCGGCCGACTTGTGCGCGCCGCCTGGCCCCGCCGCCCCCCGCCCGGCCCGGCCCGGCCCCGCCGCCCCCGGCCCGCCCCGGCCCGCCCCGGCCCACGGTCCCCGCGACGCGCCCGTTGCCTCCCCGCCAGCGACCCCTGCGGGCGCCGCCGGGCGCCGCCGCCCCATCCCCCTGGCTGCGGCGGAGCCCGGCCCGCCCCGGCCGAGCCGACCCACCTGCCCCGGCCCGCCCCTACCGCCGTGAGGGGCTGCGCGGGGTGCGGGGCCGGTGCCCGTGGGGCGGGGGCTGGGACGGGGCTTCTCGCTGTGCCCGGCCACGGGCAGCAGCCGTCGGGGCTGAGTTGCCCCAAAACCGGGCACGGCCCCGGGGCAGGCCTCGGGACACCCCCCCGGGAGCTGGACCTGGGGGCTCATCTCGCCAGTGCTCCAATGGCCCACACACGACTGCCCTTCCTTTCCCCATGCAGGCATGACGGCAGTAGGAAGGTTTAATATGATGGTGATTTAGACCAGTCTAAGGCAGCATGAAGGTCCCCGCACCTTTACGCTCGTTGGTGCGGGAAGAGCGGGGTGGCTCTTCACCTCGCGGCTTTGCTGGGATGATTAAAGCGGGGGTTGTTGTCTGTTGGGGACATGGCTTTAGACAAGTACAGAAATTGCAAAATTAAGATTGCTCAGGCAACCTTAATTTGACCCCCTTGCACATATGGCTTATGATACAGCCTCTAATTACTCGATCATGCTGTTTTTTCCTAGAGAACCGCTTCCCACTGTGTGGAGGGTGAATGGCGTTCGCTCAGCACTGAGCTGTTTAATAGCTTCATCCTCTTTACACAACATATGTCCCCAATATGTCCTTATGGCTTATTTGGAGCTATTCTTGTCCTTGGGCATTGTCTGGAGTAGAAAATACATTTCCTTCCCTGGTGGGGCTGCGTTGCCAGCGCAGCAGTGGAGGGAGGAGGGCTCGGGGTGGTTCTGCCAGTTCATGGTGTGGTTTTATGGACCTGGATGGAAGTGGGGTGGGGGCTTCCCCAAGATCCTGCTCACGGCGCCACACGAGGCTCTTAGTTTCTAAGCAATAGCAAGTTCTGTCCACCGTGGTTTGGGAGAAAAGTAGGAAATCATGACCTAAGTGCAACTCGCCAGGTCAGAAATTAAAAAGCAATTACCCTTTTCCTTTTGAGGCTTCAAAAAATGCATCATGATTTAGGGGGGCTGACTCATAATCTTTGCGCATTTGCAGCTGGAAATTTTGCTCAGGAGACTGAATTCAGATGGTTTTGACACTTACTGAAAGACTTGGGTGAATGCCTGAGTCTTACCTACACTTACTGGCTTTGTTTTGTTGCTGGCGTCCAGCAGCAAAGGGCATCTGCTGAAATATGGAAATTAATCTTGCTGGTGTGGACAAGAGCACAAAGCCAGAATCTGACAATAAGTAACCAATCCCACTGCATTCCTTCATAAAAAATACCCACACACTGGCTGAAAGAGCAGACCTTCTATGATAGTTTGGAGAGGAATCCCTCGGGTTTTAGTTTCACAGAGTTCTACAGCATCACTGCATGTATCCTTCGCAATCTTACACAGAACCTGGAGCAAAGACAAAGTTAGGAATGACACCTCACTTGTGAAAAACAGAAAAGTAATATGATACAAAAAAAATAATTCCCCTTCGGGCTAGTGTTTAAGCACCAAAAAAAGTCACAGCAAAAGGTAAACCTTTAGGACTACAGTTCACTTTAAACAGAAATATCCAACAGCTTTCACCAGATAAAGTCCTAGCTGTAATTGCACAGTTAAACTACCGCTTCTTAATTCTCATTAATGTTGCCTAGGAAGTATCGGGGGCTTATTTAACGTGTGCTGCTGCCATGGACGTTTTGTCTTGCACTGCTGCCATGGATGTTTTACATTGTTTTATATTCTTTTGAATACTTCCATATCCACTGGCTTGTTTGTAATGACCACACGGCAGATTTGTTTAGTGATGCTGGTTTCTGTGCACATGAGAAACAGGTAAGCACTTACACTGGACATTTGAGAAAAATGGATGCTTTGATGAGAAGACAGACAACACCTGTAAGGTGAATCAATAAATCTTTATTTTTCTGGTTGCAAAGAATGCCTTTGATCTCCAGGAAGAGGATTTGTTTTGTTTTTTTTTTAAATAAAAGATGGAAAAACAGGCCAATCAATGGAGTAAAAGTTAAGTGGGAAGACTCTACCATTGAGAGAGTTCTTGTCATATTTCTAAGCATCGACAGGTAAAAAATTCTCTTGGGAGGAAGAAGAAATAGAAATTTTTGTTGCTGGAACATATACTTAAATGTATAAATTAGCTGTAAAATTAATTACTTTCACATATATGAACTGTCATACCTACATTATGCTATCAATTTAAATGCCAAAAATCAGACTAGGACAACAAGCAGGAAAATTAATACTATTTACTTTGTGCTATAGCTTGATACAGCGCGAGAGTTTTCCTATTTTTAATTCCCCTGTTACTCATCTACTTTAATGAAAACAGTATGATTTTGCATGCATAGCATAAAGCATTTAAAACATATATACATCCTTGACTTACTACATTCCCATTCATACAACAAAGCCCCAAAGAATCCAAAACACAATACCCCACGTTAAAGGAATATTACGGTTGAAACGTCAAGTGTTGACACTTTAGGATAATCCAAAGGTAAGATTTTTTCCGATAAACTTGTTTGACTTGTAGAGGGTATGACTTACAATTTAGCCTTTAATTGTGTGATGATACTGTTTTGCTCAGAGGACCGCTGCCTCGTACAGTGCATGGGACAGACGCTCTTCACTGTATGTGCAGCTTTTCAGTTTATTTTTAATCTCTTTGTTCAACATATGTCCTCGGGCTTTATTTAAAGCTATTCAAATCCTGCTTGTAGTGTGGAATTATTAACGTCATAGCAGGCTTTTCTACAGCATTCATTGTTACAGTATCTTGAGCATATGATGAATGCTTATGAATTACTTTCATGAGATGTAGCTCATGTCACCATTTTACTGATTGCGAAATGAGACACAGAGAGATTAAGGTTAAATGCATCTATTAATTTTGGTTGCCAGCCTTCAGATGACTGGGGTTTGCCTTGGTGAAATAGTTAGCATTATGCAGCACTTTGTATGTTCAAAGCATAGCTCCCTTTGACTTCAGATGCGGTCGTGAATGCTAACTACTTCTACAAATCAGACCCCAGGCTCTCAAACCAAACACCCAGCATAAAAAGAGCACTCGGTGGCCACCTGTAGTTCAAGTAATCTGCTTGACATCATACGGGAGTGCCGTGGTGCTAGCAGACATAGAATCAATCATTTTCAGAGCGCTATTCACTGCGGCAGTCCTCAGCCTCTGCCTCTGCCTTGACCTTGTCCTACTCCTTTTTTTTTTTCCTTCTCTCCTAGATCCAGTTTCAGCTCCAGGATCTTTGCTCAAATCTGTTTCCTTCCATGAAGGAAGCTACCCAGCCTAGGTCCAGCTTTTGCTCAGGCTGAATCCCCTTCCCCTCCTTCCAGCAAGAAGGACATTGCGAGCACAGAGGCCTTTCCCCAGGGCTGGAAGAGGATGCTCCGTACAATCAACAGAGCGGAGAACAGAGCTGCTGAAAATTTCAAAGCAGGTCCATAATGATGCTGTGGTAGAGATTCCGGAGCTGATTCGCAACTCCAAATGAATGGATTCAGAAACATGTTCAGTGAGGGAGATAAAAAGCGCGTGGAGGTTGTGCGTCTGGCAGTTCTCATTAGAGATACTCGTTTGGCCACGTCGGCATGGGTCACCCCCTGGTTAGTCGGTTCTGCTGCTCAGCCAGCCTGGGTGTAACGTCTTGCCAACTGAGCTGTGCACTCATGATTCTGAGTCTATGTCGCTAGTATTTAGTTTGGGAATGTCTGCACCAGGCTGCTGGGGTGCTGCAGCTCTCTCTTAATGAGCCCACATAAACTGAGGTTATGCAGGGATCTCTAGTCTTCCATGGGAATAGCAAAACCACACGCCTAAAAAACAAAATGCCAACGCTCCAAGGAACAGATGCACTACGGTTTCGCATTTTTGCAGTGGTAGGATTTTGTTTCTAACATAGGCAAAACATCTTTCCCTTATTCCTAGAAACATCTGAACATTATTTGATGAAATTTTCTCAATAAATTCTCTAAATAAATACTCATTAAGCAAAATTCCCCAGCTGGGGATATTTCAGAATAGGCACTTTGCAAAGGTATAAGCTACTAGAAAGGGATAAGATATAGCCTGCACCCTAATTTTCATAAGACAGTAAGGACAGAGAAAATTTAGATGCAAGGCTTCACTGAGCAAAGGTTCACTTGTATAACAGAATAACATAATGTAATGTCATCTGAGAAGCAACCATGAAAGATCGCAGCTTTGGATTCCTCCAGCAGCCTCTGATTCAGAAGGGGTTGAGACTGTAACAGAGTAATTGATGGCAACTGCACAGACTTTATTTTGCTTGATTCAGCAACAGTTGATAATTCGATGGAGATCAAATAAGGCTGCACCTTACCCTTTCATTTCATGCATATAGAATGCTTGCAAGTTTCATCTGCCTTGACTGACCGGTATTGCAGCCCTGTGCTGGCTGGTTGTATTAATTTCTGTCCTTTGTGGAAAGTTCAGGAATATATTGCTGGGAAAAATATGACAGTAAATATCTGAAGACAGGGAACTGAGCTTGTGTGCCAGATGGATACAACTTAGTGACACTCTGATGGAGCAGGTTCACTTCAGAAGAGGTATTTATAATTTGCAATTGAAATGGTATTTGGAATTACATGAACGTGTTCTATGTGTGATGGATTTATCAAAAGGTATTTATATTAATTGCTTGGCATTGCTGGCTATCTCCAACAAAGTGCTACCCACAGGGCTATCCAAACTCCTGATACCACTGTTTTTATTTGTTTGCTTAATTTTCTCAGAAAATGGGTAACATGAGAATTCAACCAGGACACTTTCCTTTTTAATCAGCATGCATATCATTCAGAAGGGGCAATAAGATGTTATATAATGTATAGTCTTGATGATCAATCCTTTTCTCTCATAAATATCCACTCAGAAACCCCCAACTGAGTTCCCTTTGACTTTGTGTCCTCTTTGTATTGATTTTCCAATAGCAGTCTAATTCCTGCATTTGTCTGCAGAAACTACTAATAGAAAGGCAGAAGTTGTAATGTGTAAACATGAGTTTTCAGACAGCAGACCCATTAAAAGCTACATTTGTTTAGACAATTAACTGAGTAACACCATATGATGTACCGGACAGATTTAGACATGTAAAGATGGAGACAGTCACATGGGGAAAATACAGTACTGGTGCTAATTAGGCATTAATTAAAGTAGACAGTTAGGCACTTATGTCTAAATCCAGGAAATGCAAAAATATGTTAAAAACATGTAGCTACCTCCAAAGTAGCTGGTGTGTGCATGCAGCCCCATGCAGAGCTATGCCCTTGTAATACCAGGGAGCAGCAGAGCCGGGTTAGCGCAGGGCTCTCAGCAGGATTAGCCAGGGTGGGCAGAGAGCCATCCCGGCACTGGTTTATTCCAGCCAGTCCCAGAGCCATTTTACAGCTCCCCGTAGTGCATCACATTCTGTAGCATAGAGAAAAACTTTGTAAGCTAACACACCAAGAGGTGTGTTGATGTTGCAGCTGGGGATGTCATGGGAGGATGAAACAGACCTTGTCAGACAAAGCCATCTAGTCTAGCCTATAAGAAAACTTAATCCACATCTCTGAAACCCCTCCTAACATTAATATTCTAACTCCTAATATTCTAATAGTAATGCCACCACTGCTGTCTTATCAAAAAATAAGACAGACCTACAACCGCGGTCTCTCTTTCCCACACGTTGAGGGCTCCAACCAGTGGGAGAAGACTCTCCAACTTGTTTGATTTTTGGTTTTAGGGTTTTTGCAGGGGAGATGGTGAAAGAGAAGGAAGGCGCAAAGCGAAAGTGAAAAGAAGTTAAAAAAAGAAGCGCAAAGCAGATTCCTATGAGGGACTGGAAAAGAGTGGTGCACCAAAGGTGAAGACAGAGAAGATCCTACACCTTAGTGTGGCGTGCAAGGTAGAGAGGTGATTTGTACTTACAGGGGAGAAGAAGGAAATTCCTTCCTAGGGGGGTGGGGAAAACAGCACCTGATATGGTGCATTTAACCCTTAGCAGTCTCAGACTCCAGGTGGGATTTTCAAAAGCAACTGTATGAACAACAGGGGGTCCAAATCCCTCAGTAAATTTGGGCCTATGTTTCTTCAGGTCTTCTCAGACCTTATACATTAAACAATTCACAAGGTGAAAGTTAGTGTACTGAATTATTCACAGACAGATTGCATGTAATCGAAGCATTTCAGAAAAACTGTTTGTTCACGTATCAAAAAGCCAGCAAATGTCAAGCTCTTTAGCATGGATCCCTCACTTGGTAAAGTGGCATTAGCCAAAAAACGAGTTATGCGTTGGCTGCTTTTGTATAATCTGCCACAGGGATGTCATTACATCTGTTAGGTCAAATTTTGGAAAAAGCAATGTACAAAAAAGGGACTGACCCACAAGATAAAATTTACTGTAAAGTCTATAAATCAGGCCACTTCATTTCCTAACCTCCCACATGAATGGTGGCCCCTCAGTGCATGTGCTGTATGAAACTGCCTTTGCTCTTCCTGCAGCTACCAGTGCCCTGATGCTTCCAACCCTAAACTAGAAGTAAACCGTTTTTCAGATGATACAAACTTTGATCATGAGCTACAGCAAAGGGAATGTCCTTCAGAACTGTTTGCCTTCGCTGTGTAGGTAACTTGGTCTTCTAGGCACTCGGTTTTATCAGCAAACTTTTAACTGTAGAGTGGTGACACATCGCTGAGAACTGAAATGGAAGGTCAAAATTTAAAAACCTCAAGCCAACAGAGTAATATCCTAGCAATAAATTGCTAGAACGATATCCAATAATTCTCCCCTCATCTGAGGGACCGGAAAAAAGTGATGCACCAAAGATGGAGACGCTGTCCTGTATACAAGTATGCACACACATATACGAGTAGCTATAGGTGCAAAATGCTGACTTACACTAGTTCAGGCAACTTACTGCAACAGCTCAGAGAGTTTTTTTTCTAACTTAGTTTTGACTCATTTCCCAGACAGCTACATATATAACCTTGGCTTCCCATCATTTCCTTGACACATGCACATATAAACCTGAAAGTTTCTAAGTTGTATGTCAAATTTCATTTTGATTCTATACAGTCAGATTAGGAGTTTTATTCAGTGTCAGCTTGCAGAACAACTGTGGTAAATATGGAACCTTTTAATTTTGTAATTCAATAAAGAGTATCTGTCATTTAAATAATTCATTCTTGTTACTCTTGCAGTTTCATGTTGCTATTAAAATGTGAAGTACACAAAGCAGCAAGCAGATCTGCATATCATAAACTATTTCTCCTCCACTTTTAAATTAGATTCTTTGGCAACAGTATTTCTGGAATGCAGTAAGCGTTTCTTTTAAACCTATGCAAAATACATCTGGAAGATAACGCCTACAAAAATGTCTGTTGAAAAAGTGGACTATATATATCACTTATTTAGGACCTCTAAAGTAGAGTAATAAAATCTATAAAACAAATATAAAAAGATGCAACACGGTTAACATAGTCATGAGTGTTTACACAAAAATAGCAGCCAAGCATCTCCAAGAGGAGAAAGAATGTCATTCATTTATAATGAATTAAGGCGAATAAATCAAAGGCTCCTTGCTCAATTTATTGAGTTTTGCCCAACATCAAGGCTTCCTCTGGACCAATTTGATTTTTCTGCGGTCTTTGTCCAGAGCCACGTGACTGGAGCAAAACTATGAATTGCTTTAAGCACTCCCAGATGCCGGGGTTGTCAGTCTTAGATCATACTATTTCCAATTCTTGTGGAAAAAGAAAGCATGTATTCTCATTATACTGGGCCTTCAACTGAGTAACCTGATTGAGAGACTTCAGTTTAAAAACCAGAGCAACAATTACAATCAACTGGTCTGATTTCTGTTGCTTGATGAAATAAGAATCGACTCTATTACTGCTGCTGACACTATTTTGTCTCTGCTATATTTTACTTCCCTGCCTCTTGCTGCAGCGACCTTCACTGTTTCAGCGGGACTGTGCAAGTGCTGCTGATTGAGCTAAACCAGACTTCAACACCACACCTTGTAAAGGCAGCTCCTATTGCCCTTATGGGAGGCTCTTTCAAAAGATGACACCTTTTTTTCCCTCTCTTTTTATCTCAAATTAACACAAGCAGGCTCAACCATATGCCATTTGCATTTAAGAGAACATTATACCATGCCTTTTGAAGATCTGCTTAAAGTGGTGTCGCCTTTTCATATTCAAACAGCGTGAAGCAAAAAGGCTGTATGTTTGTAACTTTATGAAAAAATTTTGTTAATTTACTGTAAAAGAAAGGTGATATTGCCTTCTCCCCAGCCTTGCCTTTTTATTTCACAACCACATTTATCCACGGACAGAAGGCTGTTGCAAGGACTGCGTATGACAGTCCCTGCTTACACCCTCAGATGAGTTACAGACTTCTTACATTTGTAGAGTCTTATCTTGGCTGAAGGATGGGAGATGACAGATGTGCATCTGGGTAGGAAATCTCACCCCGAATTGCGTAATGGAAACCCCCAAATACATACGGAGGTCACGTGGTATGCAAATCCCTCTTTCCTTGAGGACAGATAGCAAGAGAAGGGTGGCACGACAAGGCTTTCTCTCCAAAATCTGCACATTGCACCAGCTGCATCTCCACTCCTCTGGACCTCAGCCTAGGTTCCTCGTGCCAAGCATGGCGTGATGAAGAATTATTCCTCTTACGATCATGTGTCTGATCCCAGGTCAGGAAAAAACTACAGCACTGTACTGCAAATGTGTGAAATGCAAGTGCTGCGGAAGAAATTATGATACAGGGTCAAAAGTGTGATTCTCCTGCTGAATTCAGAGACTTGATTGGCTTGTTGATCTCCGCAAGAGTTGAATTTTACCCCAAGAGGATATTTTAACAATTACTTTAATTGTTATTTGTTTGAGAGTTATACCATCAGCATCCATATAGTTATGTATCAGAGCACATAGAGGATAAACTGCGCCTTTTATCCTCATTAAAACTCCCCTTCCAAGTGACAGCCTTGTACCTCTAACTTTTCTCAAGAGGGAAAGCTAAAATTTTCCTACTCTTCATTACTGCATGCATTGCTCGCACAAGTGGCCAAAATGTCTCTATCTTCACAAATCTGCTATGCTTGTTCAAGCCAGGGGAGGTAGGTGCAAAACCAAACAGTAATGCTTTGAAAATTCGTCTCCTTTTAACCGGAAACATAGATATTCGATGGAAAGAAATCATTATTAGACCAAGCCCTCAGCCAAAACCAAAGGAGAAAGTTTGTTGTAGTGATGAGATATTATTTTAGAAAAATAGGGACATCTAAAGTTTGTTGCCTTTTTTTTTTTTTAAAAAAAATTCCTGACACTTTAAGTCTAAGCATCGGAAATGGCTTCATTTTTAGCCTTTAGACTTACCCCGGACATGATCCCCCACAAGGACAAGTGAGTGTGTATTGTATATGTATACAATGGACTAACTGTTAGACTAATGGGGGGCTGCAGGAGGTTTCTGGGGCCCCTTCATTAAGCTAATGACAAACATTCATTTCTTACTACAGAGGATACATTCTCTCCTATATCGCTTTTGCAACTCACTGTATTTTCTCTTTTTAAAAAGGCTTTTCATTGATGTTCTCTGAATTCTTAAGGGAATATAAGATGAGTAAAAGACTGTTATTACCTATTCATTATCATTTGAATTTTCTAATACTAATAGGCAGCTGAGGTTCTTGGAACTGCAACTCTTCTTATATTACAGCTGAGACATTTCAGCTTCTCTGGGCTTCTGGACATGGAAGTCTAAATCCATTTTCCATGCAGTTTGGATGCATGAGAACTACAAGCCCAGATATTTCCCATAGTGTTGAAACAGCAGGCTGTAAGTATTATTATTTATATATCACTTTTTATATATCTAAGACCAGGAATACTGAGGATTCGGTGCATGAGTTTAGTGTGCCATCTACAGCATGAGTCAATTAAGTAAGAGATTTGGTCTGGTGATCTCCTTGCTCTTTAAGGGTCCTTTTTGGAATATTTCCAGCTTACAGTATCCCTCCCTGCTCCTGTATCTTTTGCCTTCTGAAGCCCAGATTTATTGCCCTGCATACTGAAAGTCAGGACCCCTGTTGCCCTCAGGTTGGAAGGAAGCAACAGGCCTTCCTCTCCTAATTACCACACCTGTCTCCTGGTGATATACAGAAAGCCAAAATCTTGGGTGGCACAATTAATTAATTAATACTCCCACGTAAATGTCTGTCCAACCTCTGCAAAAATAGCTACCAAATGCCCACATAGTATAAGCCTCCAGGTCTTTGCTTTGTTTGCATATATTTGAAGGGATATCCCCTTCCTACAACTCGATAGAAAAATGAAACCTGGCTTACGAGCTTTATAGGCTGCTCTCCCCAGTCTTTTCCTTTCCTTGGGGAACCCGTTTGCTGTTGGGGCAGAGCCACACCTCACCTGAAGACAGTCCCACATATTTCCTGTGGTGGACGTTCCTTCCACTGGGTTTTGTTCAATAGATGAAAGGTGGCAAAATGAAAATCCAAATAATTCCCCCACACTACCTGCAATCCCTAGGATGCCTCTACTCCTCATCCCCAAGCTCTGCTTTAAAGGTCTTTTCCATCTAATAGACGGAATAGATTTGCTCTAGCAAGCCTATAACTAAGCAACAAAAACTAGGAGGGGGTGAAGGTAGTCATTTACTGGAGTTTTGTGTCTGGGAAAACTCTGAGAAGCAAAAAAAAAATCAATATAATTTCAGAAAAGCTTGGACAACATTGCTTAATGGTGGGACCTACTAAAAGGAAAACGGTGAAGGCACGCGAGTACCCCACGTGCTGTTTTTCTGCATAGCTCAAAACTTTTGTAAATTAAAGCAGGGCTGGAAGATCCCAAAGAAGTTTGGCAGAGTGACTGTGAAACATTTTATAGCATTTACATCATTGTCTTATGTTTTTCAAGGGAAATTACTCATAGTGTGATTTCTACTGTGAGCAGAAATCTACTCCCTCCTGCGGCACCGCACGCTAAGGCAAGGATTAGCTGATGATAGCAAGGTGAGCATTCCCAAAGTTTGTCCAGTGTCTCCTAATTTGAACTCCAACTGTCCTTTACTGGGTGAATATGAAAACGTGCTAATGCTTTGGGGATGTCTGTGGCGAGGAGCTGTGATGGGAGGCTGAACATACCGTGTACAACTCAGCTCTTTGCTTCAGAGAGGCTGCCAGATGTTTGCACTGTGAGCACGCGTCATAACCTGGTCTCCAAAAGGAATAATCGCATACCTGCTTTGGCAGTGCGTCCAGCTGGAAGAAATTGTTAAAGAAGTTGCTTTAGGGACAGCAATGCTTCAAAAAAAAGTTTTCAAGGAAGTTAAGATGCAAAAAATATCAGAACTCTTGAAGTGTGCAGAACACATCTGTCACAACAACAAAATGGGACAAGCCGTATTTTTGCAAGCAGACATAGTTCTAGCTGAATGAAAGCAAACTATAGGAAGGAAAAAAATGCAAAACCAAAAATACAGTAAGACAATTGCCACATTCAAAGCCCCAGAAAATTTTCCATTGCCACTATTTTCCAACAGTCTGCATTCTGGTAAATGTGAAATACACATAATGTCGCTTTATCTTTTACAGAAGACGTTCCCTATCAGATAAACCTAAACTGCCACTGCAAAGTTCAGTTTTGAGCTGACTACTGTGTGAAGCCACACGTTCCTTTTGCACTTTAAAATAGTAGTACTAGACTTGTCAGGAATGAAGGACTGGATCTTATATTGAAAGCAAGTCATACGTTAAGAGGTAAGGTAAAGCCTATAGGAATCCTGCTGTGTTTTCTTTATGTTATGCTCTAGTAAGTGAGAAGAAACCGCTGTCATTGAAACTGTCAAGTCCTGTTGGGATTTGGCTTGCTGGGAAATGAAGAATGCAAATAACTGAGAATAGGAGAGTGTTTTAAGAAATTGCTAATGCATCGTGTTCAGAATATGTGCAATTTTTGCAAAAGCCAGGCACAGACAATCTGACACTGTCCCCGAACATGGCTGGCAGGGTGGTAAATGTGCTGCAAAGCCAGCTGTAGAGTGTGTTCTGATTAAAAAAAGGGACACATATGGAGACCACCTTGCTGTACCTCAGTGCTGCTTTTTAATTTTCAGTTGAAACCACTTTTTAAAATAATTTGAACTTTGTTATTATGTGGACTTTCTAAGCATGTCTTTATTACATTCTGTTATTACGGGGTAGAATCTGCAGCGGTCCCTCATGCTGACATTTTAATCACTAGTAGTTACTATTGCAAAACTTCTCACAGGCAGAACTGATTTGTAAAAAATCAAATCTTACATCATTTACAGAGTTTGACATCTTACACAAGTAACTAATTTACTATACACCATAGGTCATTGATTTTTCCATTGAAAAAACATAAGTTAGAAACTTGCATCTATTATTTTCTGCCGGTGGATCATTCTGCCTGCTTTAAATGTTCCTTTTTTTAATCCATTGTCATTTCCGTCAGAGAAATTTTTTTACTTAGATAAATGTGTCATGGTCTTGCAGTCTGGTTATCAAGAGATTTCTCTTTTTAGAAGCGCCATTTTTGTTTCTGAATGTGGTTGAAGTAGTTAGCCCCTGAAACCTGTCTGACAAAAGGATGCTTTATATCTTCTCATTTCAGCCTTTCTGTAAAAATCAATACTCTCTTTCCATATGAATTATAACTAGCTTACTAAACAACTTACCTTGCATAACAAGTTTTTCTTACTTCTTACTGTTATTAGTAATAGAAGCAAAAAGCAAAGAGAAAAGACAATAGTGTTTTATGTCATGTATTCATTGTATAATATTAATGTAGCTGAATGACTGGATGGATTTTTCTAACTCAAGTTGCAGAGTTAGTGTTTTGGAAGCAGACCAGTTTTATACACGATGGACATATAAATATTATGCATTGCATTTTAATTCCCTCTACACTACGAAAAGGTAGCTTGTTTATCCCCTTTTAGATTATCAGTTCTTTCGGATCTTTCAGATAATCTTTCAGATAATCAGATATCTTTCAGATAATACATAGATAGTTGAATATAATCCAGCTGATTAAAGATGTATCAGTTTACAGGAGTACAGTTCCTATGGTGTTTTGATGTTACAGATACCCCTCTCACGTAAAAGGTTTCTGAACATAGGAAGAAAGAATAAATTAATAGGTGATAAGCCAAACTTGTCTTGTACATTAGTCAGGGATGCAGATTAAACTGTAATACTTAGCTTTGACATAGGGCCTTTCCTGTGGGGGTTAAAAGTGATTTAGAAACACTAACTCTTCCTTTAAAAGTTTAGAAAACCTAGGTTCTTTCTTACGGAACAAGCAGGCTGCTCTTGGCAGGGTCCAGATGCCCGTTTCCTTGATCCAAAGCTGGGTGCAGAACTTCCTCCTCAGTGACCTGTCAGGTGCTGTGGGCTCTGCTGACTCTGCCTAAAGCCAGGTCCTCCCCGGCTTCCACAACCATCTGTGCTTCCTTCCTCTCCCTCCTGCCCACTCCTTCAGAGAAGCCTTGCTGTGCCCCCAGCTTTCCGTGGTACTGTCATTCTCTTCTCCCTCCACACCTTGTTTCTGGGCAATATGAACTATGAACATAAATACAGTTATTGTCAGTTTGCCGTCTTGCAGGTTGACTTCAGATCCATCTCCTGCCCAAGCTAATGTTGCAGCCCATCTCCCTTTCACTTCATGGATCTTTAGCTGTTAATATAGTAGTAGAAAAAGAACAAAAGAACTCAATCTTGCTCTACATGTTCTGTTTCTATTTTCTTCTTCATGTATTTGTCCATCCTGACAACCTCTCAGCCCTGACATCTGTGTGTTACCTCCGGGTTCAACAAACCAGGCTGTATCTAAACATTCCCAATTCACTGTAACCTACTCTGCGTACCCATTCATTCAGCTTAGACTGCTCTGGCACTTATTTTGGATCTCAGTTTTGGTAATATTTATTTTTCTGTCCTTCTCTGATCACAGCTTAAGCAGAACATGGAATGGGGCACTAACTGTGGAGTTAAGTCCATTTTTGTCCCTTTGGAAATATAAACTAGCGGGAGACAAGGAAAGAAAGGACTTTTGGAAAGAAGACAAGAAATCAAATCTATTAAAGCAAAATATTTAGACTTTTAGTCATAGTGCAAGCAGAACTCTGCCCCAAGAGACTTCCCTTTGCTTGGCTAGAGCTCCATGTGAAGACCCAGGGTCCCATCAGCATTAAGCAGTCCTAATGAAACGCTCAGGTGGAGTACAGTTGGCTCATCTCACAAGCTTCATGGCCCATTTACTGTTTTTAACCCTGGCCAGAACTCTTGTGCATAATGCTGTTGATCTTTCCTGGTCACACCTTCCAAGCAGAGCATCTGGGAGATCTATGCCTTTTTGTAGCCAAGATCTGAGTTGGTACATTTTTAAATGTCCTTTTGCCCTCAGCATGGGGTTTTCTGATCCTACTGAACCTTCAAATTTAAAACCCTGGAGAGTATAACAGTGTGAGAAGATGAGTGAATCTGATATATATTAATGAAGAAATTGATCAGCAAAGGCATAAGTGAAAACCAGCAACAATAACAAAAGTAAAAAGGATGCTTATCTGCACACTTCCTACAGGATAGATATTTCAAGGGACAGAAGCAAGCTGTAGATATGTTATGGACTAAGATAGATAGAGAGGACATTTAAAAGCTTTGATCTTAATCTAAGATGATCTGAAATGAAAAGGAATCATAGAATCAAGGAGGGAAATCAAGGACACCAAAATTAAGCAGGGGACAGTATGGCAGAGGAGATGATGTGCTGAATGATGATTTGAAAGTCACCAGCGGTTAATAGAAGATCTTCAAAAGTAAACGACTGAGTCAGCTGGAGCAGGCAGTCTGCAAGAAGCATAGCAGGATTAGAAAGAGAGAAGAGTGTAGACTACAGACATGTAAGTAGATTGGAAGAAAATAAAGCTGCTGTTCTCTGTACTGTGCATTTTCACATTTTTTTTCTACGTTTAGGAGGTATTCAAGTTTTATCAGGGAGCACTACGCTTCTCAGCTCCATAGTTTGGAACCCGCAAAGTCTAACAGCATCGTAGTTATGATTCAGCAAGGCCCACACTTGAGTGTGCTCAGGTATCAAGAACTAAATGGATTCCAAAAAACACGTGTACACATTTTGCTGACTAGATATCCATCTCATTACTTTAAAAACTTCTCTCGCATATACTTCAACATAAAAGGCCAAATGGCTTTAATTATAGGGGTAGGAAAAGTTTTCGTCCCTTTGAGTAAGCTTCAAGGTGGCATGGACTGACTCCAGAAACATTCCCAGCCAATTATGGAATCTGAAGGACATAACAGAAAAAGGCTGTGCTGTAGTTGTGGTTTCTGCCATTACCTTCAGTGAAAAAAACCTGCATGCAGCAGGTACAGCTATATATCATTCACTTTTTGCTTCTGTGGCCAAGATCATAAGCGTGAAAAACACTTTCCAAAAAGGAAGTCATGTTTTTGCTCATGTAAAACATCTTTCTTTCCAAGTTACTGTGGTCAAGATTGAGTGTCAAAATATTTTTGCCCCCCTCAAATGTAAAGCAATTTTCTAGGACTACGTAGAGAGTGGGAAGGGGTAGAAATGATGCATTCAGACAACATTTGGCTAAAGCATTGCTTGGAACTCTTACAGCATGAGGATCTCTATATCATTTGTGACCTCAGGGGAGAACAGCATTAGAAAACAAAAAAGGGATTTTTTTTTTAAAGTACAGCTAAAGAGTCCTGTGATTTGTTTGAAGAGCAGTAGAATGATCGGAGTAGGTCAACAAGGAAGGTAATTTAGGACATCCACCTCTCCCAAGGTAGAACTGGCTGTGCCTAGACCACCCTGACAGATGTTTGTACTTAAAAATCTGAAGAGGTGTTCTTAAAACTTCTGACAACAAAGAGCCTACCGCCTCAGCTCACCCCGGTCCTTCGCTATTCCGAGCGGTGATGTCTCAGCTACATCTCACTTGATGCAGTTTGAGATCATTGTTGTTTGTCCTATTCACAGAGGCCAGGGAGAACAGTTTTATTCTCTTTTTTTCCCGGCGGTCTTCAGCATTTCTGGGGGATTGTTACTACCATTTTTCTAAGTCACCTTTTCTCCAAGCTAAACAAACCAAATTCCTGTGACTTTTGTCACTGGTCACATGTTTCCTCAAGCTCCGCTCACTGCTGCTGCTGTCTATGACTCTTCAGTTGTTCAATTCCCTTTTTATACGTATATGTACATATAAATGTGTATGTGTGTGTATATATGTATACATATATATGTGTATGCATATATATTTATGTGTACTGCTGAAAAGTAAGTGCAATGGTTTGATCTCGGACCAGGGCAGGTGGTTCTACCTTTCGCTCTCTGGGACCCAAACTTCTCATTTTCACAGACAATGGGAATGGCAAAGCGATGAAGCGAGAGTCCTAATTAAGAGAATTATCTCTAAAAATTGGACACCAACCAATAATCTTTCATCTAGCATTTTCCCTGAAATGTAACAAAAGAATTCTAAATTCTTTTCTCTTACAGATACAGTGTTATTAATCATAGTTCTCACTTCTTCGGAAACCTTTCTTATTCCCTACAAGAAATGACAGACTGTGCAAACCTTTAGCTTAAGCTGTTCTTTAACTAAGCTTTTCTTTTCTCAGAATGCTAATTAGTTAATTTGAAAATGGGAGGGGGGCAGAGTACTTTCTGCAACATCTGAGTGATTTAGGAGCTTCGTTATCTATGAAGAAATTAGATTAGTTTTTTGAAATATGCTTTTGAAAATGTGGCCCAGACCTAAATGACAATGTAAAAGCAGAAAGAAAAGTTTTATTTTTAATGTATGTTTACATATTTTATGTACGTTTACTTCCTAATCCTTCTTTGTATGTCCTGCTCCAGTTACAATTTGTTTTGGTTTTATTAATTGATTTTTTGAGGCAGATATTCCCCAGATGTATTTTATTCTCTTCACCATTAAAACCATATTAAATGTACGTATTTTTTAAAAGTTGCAAGAGTCATCTCTGTTTCTCTTTTCCCAACCCAATAGCATCCTATGGCTCAAGTAAACATCCCTGACAGAAGCTGGGAAGCAAAATTCCTCCTGCAGCCTGTTTTCCTTCATTACAGTTCACCTCTGCAAGGATAGAAATCGTAGCTCCTGGCCTCTGCTGAGATTCATTGAGCATACCCCTACCACTAAATTAAAATAAAAAAAAAAAAGGCCACGCAGCAAGCCTTAGCACCACAGCTCAGGTGAGTTCTATTGCCCAGTTGCTAGCCAGTTCCCTGTTTCGTGGGCTACACCTGATAACCTTCTCCAGGAGAAAGACTGGGAGCATTTTTGGAAATATTTCACTGCATGGATTGCTCCCGAAGGGCAATATGGACACGGCTGCCCAAAGTTTGTTTCCCTCCCTGACATTATTCTAGCAGGCTTTGTACTACAACGTGTTTCCCGCTTGGGAAGGGGGAGCCAGGCACTGGGAGGACCCACAGGACCCGTCTTGCACCACTCGGCCAGGTATTGCTTCCTGCCATGGTTTATTTAGCAGTACAGACATACCCCATGAGGCTTGCTCAGAAGCAGCTGAGGAGCGTTATTTACTTGCAAATACAATTTCACACACATAATCCTCCCAATACTTCTAGGGGAAAAGTATGTCACAGTATGCACAGTTTGTGGGTGCGGTTTAAACTGGATTGTAATAAATAGCCATTTTCTTGCCACAAAAGTGGACTGACAATAACTTCCTCAGAGCTCTCAGGTGCCAGATAGACATGCAAAGAGGTTTTGTTCCCGCTAATGATTTCTATCAGCCTGTTCAGCACACAGAGAAAATGGGACGCGAGGGCTCTCATCCTCCAGTGAGCGTCCTACCCGGGGACCTACGGGGCAAGGGCGACAGTCCCACGCTGGCCCTCTTTAAAGGTGCTCCACTTTGCATAAAGACTTGAAGCTCCCTGGACCCAGGAGCGGAGACCAGCAGCCTCCGAAGCAGAGAGATTTGCAGAAAAGTGTCAGATCCGCGTTTAAATTGAGGCAAGTGGAAGACTCAACACTCATCTCCTATACCTTGCATGGGAGGGCCATGCTCGCCCAAAATCAAGTGTTGCAGTGTTAAGACCACTATGTCCTTTTGTAAGTTTGACTACAAATGAGAAATTGTTAGGCAGTAGATTTAGGGACCGGCAAACAGCTTTTAAACTGGCAAACCTTCTGCCAAATGACTCGGTTGTATCCATGCCGTGTCACGGATAAACATACAGAATTATGAATCACATCAAGAGTAGAAAGATACAAAATACATTTATTACTGCAGGGAAATAAACTGCTCAGCTGGGTGAACGGTCCCAAAACGGCACCTTTTCTCTTGTTGTGTAATGTAAAACACTTTCTGTTTTACCATAAACATAGACCTTTACTTACAAAACTTCAGTTTGCAGGTTGCTTACAAGCAGCTTTAATTCATACCTGAACGGACCAAGCAGGAGCATGCCTGTAAGGCTTGTGCAAACACATTCTGCTACTTAATTCCATTAAGAGGTAAACAAAAGCCATACCCCTCAGGATATAAGAATCTAAGAAACAGCAATAAATATTTCACAGAGACGGAAATAATCAGGCAGGAGGAGCGGAGAGATGATAGCTGGCGTTAGCTTACTGCATGCTATGTAAACAAATACCAATCTGGGCTTAAATACGACAGGGAGAAAGCAAGAAGGTGGAAGGAAGGCAGGCATGTTCAATTGAATTCTTGTGCTTCTGAAATTTCTTTTGCTGCATTCACACACGACTTTATGTCATTATTAAATTTGTTATCAAGCTGGTGCTCTGAAGTCTCACATCCCATTTAAAATAAAATTATGCTCCTGAGAGTCATGGCTGTGAAGAAATCCTTGAAGACACGAATCAAACAGAACTGACGCAGCCTTATCTTCAAGAGACCAAAGACAATCAAAAGAATAATTTTCAACTGGTCTGAACTGTTCATCCCTATACAATACTGACTCTGAAATCTGAAGATGACAGACTAAATGTTAACGTTGTTAACTCTTTCACTGCTGATCATTATAGCACAAAGTTACCTAATATAGAAAATATACTTAAAGACAAGAATATGTTTATGTTCCACTTAGAGCACCGAATCATAGAATCATAGAATCATAGAATTGTTGAGGTTGGAAGGGACCTTTAAGATCATCGAGTCCAACATTTAGCCTACCCTGACAAGAGCCACTTCTAAACCATGTCCCTCAGTGCCCCATCTACCCTTTTTTTAAACACCTCCAGGGATGGTGAATCCACCACCTCCCTGGGCAGCCTATTCCAATGTTTAATAACCCTTTCAGTGAAAAAATGTCTCCTAATATCTAATCTAAACCTCCCCTGACGTAACTTGAACCCGTTTCCCCTCGTCCTATCACTTGTCACCAGGGAGAAGAGGTCAGCCCCCATCTCTCTACAACCTCCTTTCAGGTAGTTGTAGAGGGTGATAAGGTCTCCCCTCAGCCTCCTCTTCTCCAGGCTAAACAACCCCAGCTCCCTCAGTCGTTCTTCATAAGGTTTGTCCTCCAGGCCCCTCACCAGCTTTGGTACAATCAAACTGATTGTACAATCAAACTGATGGTACTTGGTATGTCTGAACAGAAGTAAATCTCACAAAAGTATGTTCATAAATTAGTCTTTTCTGAATATTTGTGATGAGCTCAATGATTTTTCAAGGCCATCTAGAAAAAAAATTCTAGAGTCAGGAGCTGAAAGTCAATTCACCTACCCCAAAATGAAAGGTGATTTTTTTAAAAAAAGGTTTATTTAGTCAGTACTCTTGTGTGAATCGGTTGGTCCATGGTTTCAATACAGTCAATATCAGTCAAAATAGCCTCTAACCCACTGCTTCCCCGTGGCTGTGCCTCTCCTTTCCAAATTATGATGGTATGCACAGAAGACAGAAAGCAGACTTTGCCCTTGAAAACAGCAGAAAAACCCTACCAAACCAGAACCCCACATCCAGAGTACTTCACCTGGGTGAAGTACTTCAGTCTTCACATCAACAGTCTAGGCAGATGAGTGCAAGCATAAGATCTTGTTGCCATTGACCCAGAATTACAAATATAGAATGCTAGCTAAATGTTTAGGTTTTATGTGAAAAAACCCCACATTGATACAAGAGAGGGCCAGATGGGAGATTAAGGAGAGAATGCAGAAGTGAAAATTTTCCACCTGAAATTTTAAACCAGCAGCAAGAGCGTGAGTGGTCAAGACAAATACCTGAAGACCCAGTAATGCAGCCATAAAAGCTGTACTTAAACCTTTACTTTTTAGGGAAGGAAAGCTTTAGATGGCCAGAAATTTTGTGGCCAGCATTCCCTCTTCCTTGGCTGCCAGGCTCCCAATGCTTCATCCCACAGCAGCACCACATGCAGTTTTCTCCAGAGAGCATCCAGAACCTGAAAAGGTTGGAAACAGGACTCCTGAGCTAGCTCTGCTGTTCTCTCACAGAATCACAGAATGGTAGGGTTGGAAAGGACCTCTGGAGATCATCTAGTCCAACCCCCCTGCCAGAGCAGGGTCACCCAGAGCAGATTTCACAGGAACGTGTCCGGGCAGGTTTTGAATGTCTCCAGAGATGGAGACTCCACCACCTCTCTGGGCAGCCTGTGCCAGAAATGGCAGAAATCTCTGACACCGTCAGAGAGTTCTCAGTGCTACATTTACATCCATATTATTTTCAAAATTTCTAAGGCATTTTGTCCTCCTGGAAACATAAGGAAAAAAAAAAGACCAAAAAAAAAAAAAAAGGCTGGGAGTGAAGTCATCACTCTTAGCTATGCAAAGATGGCAGTAACCTCTCTTGAATTGCTGTGGAGGTCAGCAGCTCAGTTTTAGCGTTTCACTCTGGAAATGGCACCTTTCAGCCCCGAGACAGAGCATGTGCACTGTCCTGAGTGGGAAATGACATCGAGTGAGTCACTGGGAGAAACACGGTGCTTCCATGTTTTACTGATGCCTCCTGCCCACCTACTGCTTGCATGGGCAGTTCTTTAGCTGATGAGAGTTGACATCACCAGTTAAAAAGGCTGGCAGTCTCCACCTGCTGAAGACAGTTTTTCACTGTGTGATTTTTGACCATCTGGATACAGCATCCTTACTTTATTTCTTTTTTTGAAATACCTCTTTTCATGAATTCCCAGGAAATTGGGTTTCACTCTTCTGCTTGATTCAAGCTGACAAAATCAGCTGCCGTTTTCTTCCAACTGTTTTTTTCCTTCAAATTGTTTTGGCTTTGGGACAGATCGTTCATCCCAGATTTTACTAGATCTCTCCTCAAAAATCTATAGCCTGCCTTTGAAATTAACGTCCAACACTTTCTCTGCAGGCTACCTCCTTCCTATGTAGAAGGTTTAATAAAAAAGCATGCAAAAGCATTTTTTGTTTACTTAACCTAAGTTGTCAATACTTTCTGAACAGAGCGCACAGCCCTGTTGCTTACAATGCCAAAAGTAACTGTAAATGAGTTTGGCATTAGCACTTAAGTCTTAAAAAACCATTTTCATTGCTAAAAACACCATGAGGAATGTTACTTCTCTTGGCAACAGATGTTTTAGTATATACTGTGAGCTTCAGTAACGAAGAAAATGTAAAGACATACCAAGAAGCAGTAAGGCGTACAGGGGAGGTGGAGCTTAGATAAATTGCCTGGGTCACTAATGGAAAGTTATCCAAACTTAGTGTGCGAAACTACGTGGAAGAATGCGTATGTATAGCGTGCATATAGTATATACGTATTCTATACTGGATTATACCATCTCCTTTCTAATGAAAAAAACTGCTAGAGTTACAAGTGTGCTCGACACTTATGTGAGCTTTTTGTTTGCATGTGTCATTGGTTTTTTTTTTTTTTATTTCTTTTTTAAGGTCTGCCTCAAGTTTTAAATGGGGATGGGAGAAACGCTCATCCACAGTGAAACAGATCCTTTTCAGAAAAGGATCTAAATGTAAACCAGGCCGACAGACAGTACTCACAGCACCTCTATTTGTCATCCTACTTCGTAGATTTTCCTGCATTATTTTCCTTAAATCTAGCACGCTGCTAATTATCCTGAAACATTATCTGCTTTTCCACTGGGAGAAAAACAAACCCAACAATCAAGTTTTGTGTTGGTTTTACTGAAGGCCTCCTGAACTTGGCTTTGAATCTGGCTTTACTTCGACAGAGCATACTAAACAGTGCAACATCAGTGGTATTCACCTTAATTGATCCAAAAGATATATCCTCTGCAGATGTTTTGCCTTTTTACCAGGGCATGCTTAATCAACAATATATCTGAGTAGGTTAATTTTCAAATATAGGATCTGGTGATCTGGATTTGCATTGCAATATTTGCTCCATATTCTTTCTTTATCTAGATACAGCAGTGCTGGGGATGAAGGACCTCTTCTCAGGGGACCCGAATATGGGATTTTCCCTGAGCTGGGAGTCTGTTTCTGAACCTCTCCTTTCGCAGAGTGTGTAAAGCATTTACTCAAGTAAGGGGGAGAGAGGACTGGCCTCCAGCAAATGTTGGATCACGTGGGAATCCCAAGGGAATTCTTGCAGCATTTACAACGTCGAACTGGTGGTCAAGAAAGGTAAAGGTGGACACTTGCAAACATCAGCCTGAAAATATCACTATTAACATTTCAGTCTCTACATTTAGACTCATGTGCTCAGGTACACCACATGATAAAGATCACGGATTAAATCTCTTTTTCAGTTTGCTCTGCTGTATGGTATCTTGCACATGTCGTTAACTAGTGAATATGATTCATCAAACTCTATTATATCCAGCGCACAACTATAAGCATTACAGAAACTATGCATTAGACGTGCAAATCGAGTAACTTGCAGACATTTCATTGCTTGAGTTCTACCCCGTGAAATCTGGGCAACAGGTCATGACAGCACTATTTAGTGTATATATATGTTGACCTATATATTAAAAAATTCATAAATTCCCAGAGGGCATGAGTCTGGTATCAAGACGAAAAGTTGGTGTGATCATAACAGACAGTTCAGTACTTTTAGAATAGTAGCAGTCAACACCCTAAAGACTGAATTCCTGTGGTTTTCCGTATCTAAATTGTGGATGGTGTCATTCCCTCCAATTGTCCCACAACCACAGCACTGCTCTGCTTCGGAAAGGCCCTGGGCAAGAGTCCTGGGCAACTTCACCAGCACAGCACAGAGGCTTGGGGGCATGACACAGAGACAACCCAGTAGCTCAGGTCAGGCCCTGCAGCTCTGCACCCCAACCGTGGGCCAGGCTAAGCACTGGGGTGCCTGCCCATAGGGCTCATCACCTGCACTTCAGTGGCAGCCACCTTCCTAACAAAGCCTCCTGGATGCCTGCCTGTGCAAAAGGCTATTATCCATGCTTTTTCATCATGCCAGTCTCTCTTACTCGGGGTGCAGTAGAGGTAACTGTGTTCGTAGATCACTAAGAAATAGTACATGTAACGTAACGGTGCACAAGCACAGCATCTTGCACTTTTCTGTCAGGCCCTGGTGGAAGGAGAGGACCATGAAGTGAACTAGAAAACACCTAATTATTCAAATGGATATGGACTAGCTCACATATATTACAGGAGTCTGTCCTCTTTGGTGTTATGCCCTTTGTTACTAGTGTGTGCACTTAAAAAACAAAAAAAACCCCCAACCCCAAAACCCCACCAAGCATGAGTCATATGATAAAGTTCAGTAAAATCCAAGCCAAGACACGTACATTTCATATCTTAGTATGTCTTCTGTATTCTTATGAAAGCATTTTTTCACAGTACAGAAAATTAATACAATACCCTTTCATAGAAATAATAAGTGAAAGCCGCTGTGTGTTGGCTTACTGAGTGTGTGTGTCTGAAATCTTCAGTGAATGATACAGAAAATTCACTCGATCTGTTCCTCATTCCATAAAAAGAGGCGCTTGAAATGTCAAAAAGTTCATGAAACATGATGATAAGTGACAGATGAGTGATCTTGGTGGTTGTCAGTAGAGACTGCGCTCTCCTGAAGTGGGAAAAGAAACCTTTGATATGCTTTTTTTGGACCAGATTATACTCTGAACAAGTCTGTTAGAGTTGAAAGCAAGGCAAGAAGAGAGCATCATTTTTGCACAGTTCTTTACATGCCCATATGGGAGATGGGACTTTTTTATAAAAAAAAAAAAAAAATAAAAAAAAGGAAACCTGCTTTCCTTTCTATTTTTAAAACTATCGTCTTTAAACACGTTAAATGAGTTCCCAGCTTTGACGCTGTTGAGCACATCCTGAAGAGGGCTGGCAGGCAGGATGGGGCACGCGGTACTCTATGAGGGGGGGTCGTCTCTGGGGCAGCTGAAGTGCTCTCTACACAGGTATGTACACAGGTAGCCAGTACCACATGTGAGGTGTGACTGTTGGTGGGGATGGCATCTGTGGGTGCTGGCAGAAGTCAAATCTGGATGGAGCTCCACCCCCAGAGGACTGTACCATCTCCAGAGAGCATCCTGGCTCTACCAGACTGATCCTTTGATATCCTAGACCAGGTCTTGTCAAGCAGCATATTCTGGTTTTAATCAGACCGTGACAGATGCTCTTGTGAAAAGGTAAACGTAGACAGCATTGGAGGAACGTATTTGCTGGAGAGATTTGGAGATAAGAGTCAGTGTTGCAGAGGGGAACAGGGTGAGCGTGCGGCACCAATACTTCTGCATAGGAGAGAGCAAGAGCTCCCACCCCTTTTCATTCCCTTCTTAAGTCCCCGCCTCTTGTTTCAGCAAGCGTGGCATTTAATCACGTCACTGAATGGCCAGTGCAAACAGCACATGTTTACTATACTGTCCCCAAAGCTATCCCACCAAAAGTCAAGCTGTTGCAGGGCAGGAAGAGTGGGATGAAGATTAACCTCTCTGGTCCCTCTGCTCTCACTGGATTCCTGCAGCTGTCTGCTACCAGGCAGATATTACCCTCCAACAGCACTGTACGTAGGAGGAATAATTCCCACAGGTAGTTCATCATCATCTGTTTACAAGTGCTGCCACTTCTGTGCAGTGGCTTAGAGAAATGGTGCTCTGGTAAATCTTCCTAAGATAAGGGATGGCAGAAATTACAGCCACCACTTGCTCAGGCTCGGCTGAAGCCCATGGTCATGTGCTCCCTGGAGCCACAGCAGTCACAAAGCAAAACCAATGAGTAGTGTAGTCTTCATCCATTTTGTGACATTCATTTCCTCCCTCTCCTTTGAAAAAACCCGCTCTCTGATTTCCACATCAAGGAGAGAATTAGCTACTGGCAGTCAGTGGGAGCAAAACCTCTTCTCCCCTTGTGCCGTTGTTGTTGAGGGTAATTGAGAGGCTGGTCCCACCTCACAGCTGCATCCTAATTGCCTGCTATGTCCTAATTTGAAGGCATTATCTTTTTCTCAGTGCTGTGAGCTATCCTAGTCTCTCTTGCCTTCTGCTATAGCTGCCAAAATTATTTTTATTGGTGTAAGCATAACCCTGTTTACCGAGATTTAAGTGAACTAGAAACAATATATATATATGTGTATTCCTTAGACCCATGATAAAGGTTCAGTTGCCTCTTAGCCTCAAAATAAAAATGAGATAACTCCCTACAGGTTCAACATTATGCAAAAAGTGTGCTTACATCATCGTAGACCATCTTGAACTCTTACACCCTAACGCTGTAGCAGTTGATAAATGATACCTTCTTTCCTATGGGAGGAGGGAATGGTTTAGTTTTTATAGCTTAAAGATGATAATGCATTTATTAGTCACATAGCAATTCTTTACGTTGGCTTTGCCACTTAAAAAGAATTTGTGACAACGCTCTGATGGCCTATACTAGGCAGATTTCACCCCCTCCAATAAAAGACTTCATCCATTTAAAAGCATAGCTGTACTGACATTGATTTAATAAATGAATCAGTTGCCAACCTTTTTCCTCTTTAAAGTGAAGTGCTTGAAAATAGATGGGCAGTTACTCAGAAAAATAGTTTCTTATCATTCTGCTAAGCAAGAGCACAGATCAAACCGCTTCAAAATAGGAACATTTATGCGTGTTTGTAATGCAAGAAACATTACCTTGTGTTGCAAAGCACTGAAGCCTATCATTAGTACATGCGGGCCCACACGTACATAGATGAGAAAGAAAAACTGCCACCGAAGGACGAAAGCAGATCTGGAAGGTAGAAACTTAGTAGGAGAAAGCACAGACAAGAGGAAGAGGTCGTTCAAACAACTACACAAGAGAAAGATAAACAAGTTGCAAAGGGAGAGGAAAACATGCTGAGAGCTCTCCACCACTGCTCGGACAACCAGAAGGAGTTAAATTGCAACGAAAGATTCTAGCTAAAGCTAAAAAAACTTTAAAGTTGAATGATAGTACATTATATTAAGGATTCAAAGGACAGGGCAGGAGGGAAACCCATAAAAATAAAAGAGAGAGAAAAAGGGAAGGAATGCTCCTTCTGGAGACCCAGGTTGAGGACTCACCCCCAGGCAGGGGGGCCAGCAATCAGTTACCCCTTGCTGCGCACCTTACATCAAGTGCATTAAGAAAACAACAGCCCACACACTCCCTCAGCTCACCCTTTGCTTCCTGACGAAACACAATTTCATTTTTGCCAAGGGTAAAATACAAAAGTTTCTGCAAGAAATACAACTGAGCACGGATAACCATTGCTTCTGTGGCCACAGCAGTTGGTGAACACCTGGGGAACATTTGGTTGGGGAAAGAAGATTAAGCATGACGCAGACCTGGCTGCTTTTGAGTCACATCAGGTGCCTTCCCCCCTTACAGTGCTCCCCCTGCCTCCGAGCAGAGACACCCCCCCCTCGGCTGCAGGTTGGAACACCCGCACAGAGCTTACCTTAGCAAAACCAGCTTAGGGCTCCCTCCCTACTTCTGACAGAACCTCCGAGTTCCCTGACAGCAAGAGCTAATTAGCAATTATCAGATGAGCCATCCCCCTCCTTTTCTCCCCCTCCCCCCCACCTTTCTTCTCGCCAGCCTAGCTACAGGTGCAGTGGTACTTCTGCCCGTCTGCTTGGCACCTGGGGCTTGCTTCAGCCATCACCCTCCCTGCTCCTGCCTCTGCTTCCAGCAGGGGCTTGGTGTTCCCCACGGATGTTTTAGAGTCTCCCCAGCCCCAACCTCTCTGCCAGCAGAGCCCGAGCGTTTCCTGCAGATAGGCCTGGCGGTTGGCAGCGTTCGGGCTGGGCTGGGCTGGTGGCTCCCTCGATAGCCCATCCTCCCTCGCTCCCTCTCCACAGCCGTGGGCTTGGCAGATCCCCCAGGATCCGCGCTGCCCTGCGGGGTCCTCGCGCTTTCCTGGTCCTCTAGGAAGCTATGAGGAATTTGTCTCCTGAGATGACTCTCAATTACAAGTCTATGAAACCACATTAAAATAAAATAAATACACTTAAATTACCCATGCAGAACATTTCTTCCCTCCGGTAGGATTTTGCAGTCCATGTAACATAACTGCACTGTCCCTCCCGAGAGGCGCGTTGGAGAGAAAGCCAGAAGTGTTGTGAGGAAGCCGGCCCACCTCATTAAAGGAAGAATAGTGACCTTTTCCATTAACTACATGATGAACGTGCCTCTCACCTCTGCTTTCGGGGTATTCAGCACAACCTCAGGTGATTTCTGGAACGCTTCAGCTGACCAGCGGATTGAACGCATTCAGCTTATAAGCAAAAAAAGATGTTTTATAAGGCTGCCAGCGCCGCACACCCTCTGAGGGCTGTGAAAGACAAGCTGTGTTCTTCCTGGCACTGACCGCCTTGTCCACAACCCCAGCCCAGCGAGATGCCTTGCAGGCGCAGTTAAGGTGCAGCTGAAGTCTATGAGAGATGATTTGTGAGCCAGGTGCAGCTTAAGCACCGGCAGCAAGAAAAAACATCTTTTTTATTTTTAAATGAGCAGATCTGAGGTTTGAGTGACTGAGAACCAATAAATACAGACGTGTTTTTTTTTTTACAGAGTATCTTTTCAGAGTAGAGCTGGAGTTGGAGCTCTTAACCTCAGAAGCTGGGATGGAGCCATACCATATATGTTTATGTGGCAGTACAGGAAGAAAGCTTATCATGTTTTACTTGGCTGAAAGAAGTTTAGTCTGAAATGCTAACTTTCGGCTAAAACCAAGCCTCAGCTCCCTCCCCTCTCCTTAGATTGTAAAGCAATTTCACACCATAAAGGTGAATTTTGAAAACACAGCTGCTTGGCCTGACTCCCTGTCAGGGTAAAACCGAGCAAAAATATATCTGGAGGAATTTAAATGTTATCTTTCTTCCTAGTGAATATTTTCACTGGCTAATCTACCAGAGTCCTAACTGACCTCCAGAGCCAGCACCTGCCTGTGGCTGTCCATTTGTCCCTCTCACGCTCCGTGTCACCATAGGTGTTGTTTTCACAGTCATCTCCTCTGGCTCCTGGGGATGGCTGGTAATGCTGCTCTGGGAACCGCATGCCTCCGACAGCAAATCCACGGATGTCTTTTATCTGGACACAGATGCCTTCCTCCCCAGCTATTTGCAGAATCCCAAGAAGTGTGAATCAGGAAGTTTCAAATAGTAAAGTATTTCCAGCCAAACGGAGCCTTGCCCTGAGGAGTAACTATTCTGACGTTGGGAGCATCAACCTGCAAGCTCAGTGTTGGAGTACAAATAACCCATTAAGGCACCATCTTTGTCATCCTCAAAACTCAGTGGTGTGGGCCCTTTTAAAAAGAATACATTGTCAAATTCTACCAAGATCTTGTGAGGTAAAGGTTATTCAAACAGAGATCTGATTCTTGTGGTAGCTTGTTATGATTTGACTGTTTCGGGCTATCAAGTTTATGGTTTTTCTGGAGGTCTTTCAAACTCCATGGGGTAGGGAGTTCCATAATATCAGGCATCATATAATAAATTGTATATATTTCATCCTTATTCCTATATGACTTGTCTGTTAGTATCACACAGTTTTACAAATTATTTAGTGCAAAATTCCTTTTAGCTTTTCCCTTCCTTCTGAACCAGCCATGGAGAAGCAATCCAGCTGATGAAAGGAGTCAAAGGCAAGTTGTGTTTTGGTTCCTTATGTACAAATTCCTGCGTCAGCTCAACTTTGACAAGTGCTCTCCTGAAAGCTGGAGAGTGCAGGACTCCAAGACATGAGTGTGTTGTTCAGGCAGCAATGAGCGAGATATCACTGCTAGGGAACCGAGTTTGTCTGGCAGCTGTCCTGGCACTGGCAGTTTGAGCAATAATTTCCTCCCCAGATGCTGTGCAGTGCGAGAGAGTTTGGCTCAAGAGGTTAAAAAAATAACAGTCTGGCAGTAAACAGCTTTTTAGAAATATCATTTGGAGACTTACTTAAACTTGTGCAATGTTTTGTCGACAGTAATAGGAATTGCAGCAAATAATGGTATTATATACACAATACGTATCTTTAAATGATCTGCCTGAAAGAGAGAGTTCTGCTGGGCTTTGAAAACTTTCTCTTAGGACATAACCTTTTCAGCTTCTTTCTTTTTATCCTGCTTGAATCAGTGGATAACATGATTCAAACACCCACAAACTTTGGGAAAACTTGAGTTTGGGTCTAAATGTCAGGTTTTGGTTCTGTTCTACGGATCTTTGAATTTATTTGCCTATAAAGAAATCTCACAGCTAATAAATAAAAGAAAGAAATGTTTAATGATCCTCAGAGCAATAAACAGCGGCCAGCTCCGTTTCCTTCTTTCCCATCGAATTCAGTCACTTTTTAAAAACTGGTTTCTTTAAAGTCAATCAGTAAGAGGCAGACTTTTCCCCCGTGAAGACGAACCATTACTCAGCCTGTGCATCCTGATACTTAGCCTAACGCTTGGCCCTCGCCGCTCTGCGCTTCAGAGGCGACAGCAGGGGGTGAAGCATTCTTCAGCTCCTCGAGGGGTCCAGACCACTGAAAAGGTCAAACAAACAAAGTTAAAATAACCATGAGACTTGCTGGCCAGCCAGCACCCTGGGTCCAAGATCAGCGGTTCTGCTGCTGGTGACTAATGCAATTAAATCAGCTCTCGGTCCCGTCCCGCAGAAACAAATCTTATAGTATTGTGTACTGCTGCCAGATGGATTGCTCAAGCTTGGAAAGCTCCCTCATGCGCACATACTTAATCACGACAGGCCCTATTCGTGGAAAAACATGGCACCGACGGAGGGGTTTTTAGCCACTTGCCTGGAGAAAAACAATGGCAGGGAGCAGACTTCAACGCGTGGTGGTGAACGTGAGCTTTGTGGGTCACAAAGAGCCGTTTACTTGTTGGGAGCAGCAGTAAAGTGGAGCCCAGAAGAACGTGGGCCGGGAGTACTCGCTGGAGCACAGGCCAGCGAGCACCTGGAAGTGATTGCCGGCACCAGGGATGCTCTGCCGGGCACCCCCCAGCCATGGCAGCCCCCAGCCTCTCCCAAAGACCGGTGCTGGAGGTCTGGCAGTGGTTGTTTTTCTGGTTTGTGTGGTCACTTCGACCCTGAAAGATTAGTAATTGGAATAACAGTGAGAAAGTAGATGTCTGGAATTTTTCTGGACTAAATGGGATGGATAGCTTCTCTGCTTCCCACTTTGTGAGGCATTAATGGAAAGCTGTAAGGAAAGGATGAGAGGCAAAGATAGTGTCCGTGCCACATTTATGTCACCCACTGCACAGCTGCTTAATTCACCAAAGTCTCCCCATGGTGACCCTTGCAATGAAATCACTTCTGCTTCCTTTCCTTCTCATCAGGTACTCCTGGCTTTGTCACAAGATTCATTATCACATGGAAGGAGAAAAGCAGCATCTGTTTAAGGCCATATATTAACACTAAGCTCCATAAATTGTGTACAAAAATGGAGCGTCAGCCAGAAGAGATGATTTCCCTGCTGCTGCTCTTGGCATCAGTTGAAGTTTGAGAAGTCCTGTGGAGTAACACAGTAGTGAGCTACTCAGTTTTTAATGAGAAGGCCCTTTCCTATTTCATTTTAATTCTCACAGGCTTCTGGGCAATTAAACTGGGGGTTGAGGTACTGCAGATGGCTCTTAGGCAAAAGAAAAGTGATCTCATATTGGACCACTCTGGCTAAATCCATGTTGTTACCGCTAGTCTGGACCATGGAAAAAATGAGATACAAGGAGAAAAGCACAAGCTGCACCTTCCAGTCTACCAGTAATTCTCCCAAATGCGTTAACGTAAGAACAGTTGTGTTAGGTCAGACTAAGGGTTTGTTCGTGTTGGTACCTTTTCTTCAGATGCATCCTAAACTATGCTTCTGGAAACAGTATGAGACCATTTCCCCCGTACGCTCTCCCAGCTCCCTGTCGTTTAAGTGTGCCCTGATGTGAAGCCTGCATTCACACCATAAGCTTTTTAGCAGCCATAAATGAATCTATGTTCCACAATCTCTCCAGTCCCTTAATTCTTGTGGCCCCCGAAGCAGCTTACTGTACGGAACGCCACAATTTAGCTACACGGTCATGAACAATTATTTTCTCCTGCTGATTTAATATCAATGGTTCACTGTGTTGTGAAGACCCTGCGTAAACTGTTCTCCTCTCACATTTTCCCTGACCATCATCATTTCATTGGCCTTCATCCTCTCCTGCCTCGGTCTCTACCTTCAGACCTCAGAGCTGTTTAGTCTCTCTTCGTATGAAAGCCGTGCTGCACTGAACATCCCTGTCCTCATCCTGTACCGCATATAACTATAACACACCATTTTCTGAGCTGGAAGTGACCTTAACGACATCCAGTAGTTAAGATACAGATAAACACATAAACTCCACAGCTATTCAGTTAGGAAGGAAGTTATTAAATTAAAGGTTACTAATTCAGATAACTGCACTGGAAGAACAGAGTTCCCCCACCGCTTCACTGGGACCCACATTTGCCTTACAGCAAGTCCAGAAGTGTCCTCTTGGACTCTTCCGACTGTGCCAAGGCACACCTAGACTTGCCCTAGCCCAGAGCGAGGTTTGCCCAAAACACGTGCCACCCTAAAGAGGTGGCCCTCCAACAGCACAAGGCAGACAGGGGCAGCCTGCTTGATAGGACCAGGGCTACGGAGGGGGAAGAAGAGGGGCAGTCATCAGGGGCAGGAATTTCAGGCGGTTAATTTTTAAGACAGTGGAGGCTAAAATAGGGTTAATATTGTGAAAGGAAAGTACTGAGGTAGGGGGTAATGATAGTAGCAGAAAAGAAAGTGGCTAGGGTCATTAGAGCCCCTGGGAGAATTAGACAAGGACAGCATATGGGAAGTACCATGTTTGTGGATAAGGAAGGCTGAATATGCATATTTTGGGTTGGAAAAGTCTGCATTTTGTCCTCAAGACACACCATTGAAGGCAAAGGATGCACAGAATAAATAAATAAATACACAAAATCATGCCTGGGTGATTATATCAAGCTGTATGCTAGATTTCATTATGGCACCAGAGCCAGCAATAGGTTGGTTTATCATTTTGATGAATCAAGATGGGCAGAAGTAAGGACCTTAGTTCGGGGCAGCCCCTAGAAGTATATTGCAGAATATTATGGACTATTTTTTGTTGTTATAAAGTGAAAGCAACAGAACTTAAAGAAATAACATGTAAGTTGGCTACAGTCTCTGAATAAGATTATTAAAAGGCTTTGCAAAAAATAGTGCACGGGCTCTTCATTCTTCCACTGCCTCTCTAAAAGGCTTCAGCTTCTACAAGACATAGCTGGCTTTCCAGGCTTTGCTGTCTGTGCCACAGGTGGTGGTATGAGCTGGCCAAGGACGAGGCAAGGACAACATGAATACCCATTTTCAGGCAAATATAAAGTAGCCACTGGCAGCAAGGTGCAAAATCAAGACGGTAATAGTTTGCTGTTAAGCCCAGATCTCTAGATCCGAGGACACAGGGAAGCGTTCAAGCAGACATGGGGCTTTCCCCAAACCTGCATCTGCACATCAGACCTGGGTGCTAAAAGGGCTCCAGCTGAGCCACGAGCACTGGTGGGCAGGGGGAGAGCTGCCGGCTGTGGCACTGCCCTCCCCTGGACACCCAGGCAGGAGGGGGTCACAGTGGCACCCAGATGGCACAGGCCAAGGGACTTCGGAGGTACATGGCTGGCCAACACGGAGGTATCGGTTCTTGTAGGAGCTACAAGATGCAAAGAAAAAAGCTACATGAAGTGTTATTGAATGACAACAAACCACAGGGATTTTTTTTCTTTTGATGCCATTCAGAAAATCTATTGGACAAAAGATACATAATATTATTTCTGAAGTTTCTTCCTCTTGCACACCGTCTCTCAGAGCTCTGCTTGGAAACTTCCCCAGCTCCCCACCCTGGTTGGCTTCTGCTCTTTGTTTTCGAGAAATACAGTCTCATCAAAATGGAAAAATATCCAAACTGCTGCACAGAAAATTGAACCAATAGACTGATCTCCTGACTTGGAGCTTGGAGGATAACTGTACCAATAGCAAAGTGGTTTTTTGTTTTTTATTTTCTCCCAGTGACACAACTCTTAGCACTGAGATTTGTCTCTGTCTTAAGGGTTGCTACAGAGTGCAATACGGTCAGAGTCAGATGGTGTGGTAGATTTTCTTCGGAGAGATACAGCACGCCCTGTGTGAGAGGCAGAGAAAACCAATGTGCTTTGTCTTCAGGATAAATGAGATGAATAGAAATGTACTTTCTTCCGAAAAGGGAAACCTAAATTAATGTGATAAACACTATTCTAATAGGTATTAGTGTCCAGCCCTGGGAGGCTGGACTCCCCTGGCTATGCTGCAGACTGATTTGTTTTCTCCTCTAAGAAAAATAGTTCAAACATTTAAGAAAAGAAAAAAAAAAGGGGGAAAGAAATAATAATAATAATAATAGTAATAATAATAATAATAATAATAGTAGTAGTAGTAGTAGAAAAACAACACCTCAAATGTACTTATTCCTCTTTTGTTATCGAGCACTTGCTGCCTCATTGGTTTATGATCACAGACATTGGCAAAGCCTGGATCTCGTATCGCCTCTGTGATTTTTGTTTACTTGCTAAAACATAACAGTTAAATGATGAGAAGATTTTTTTTTATTTTATTTTGCAGTGAAAATGGTCCAGCTCAAAGCGAGTCTTAATGCTGGCTGCACTGGGCACCACGCAAATCTGTTCGGCAGATTTGCCATGACACTGCAGCATCTGAATGGGACGTTCCCCAAAAATCCCTTCTCCTGCTGCACCAGCTGAGCCTCAGCAGCAAGGAGTGAATAAGTTGTCCTGCAAGAAATATTGAAGGCTGTGGCAGTCAGCAGCAAGAAATGGGCTGGAACAAGTATCCCGACAGGTGATCTAATGACCTGTAAGCAGGGTAAGCAAGAAGAGGTGATGAGGACAAAAGGGGGAGTGAAAATACGGGGCTGGCACAAAACGGACGTAAAGAAAGATGGGGAGGAGGCAGGGGCGCAGGTGGGCAGAAGGACTCAAGAGCTGTGGTGGCTGAAGCACGTTCTTCTTGAAACACAGGCAACCTTTCAATAATCTTCATCTGTCTTTTTTTAAAAAGGTATCTGTTTTTTTCATATTTTCTGTGTTACAGGCATGCCTCAAACCAGCCTCAACTGACACAGCTACAAACCCTCCCTTTCTGTTACTGTAGATACCTGCCTCATCTGATATCTGCTCCAAACTTGCTCAGTAATGCAGTCCACAGTCCTATAGATTATTATTTTCCCCCCTTCTTTTACATCTGCTACCTGGACGGTCTCCTAATGCAGAGCCAGGTTCTGCAGAGGTTGAGAGGAGCATCCTGTGGGAAACACGTGCAGCTCATCAAAGGCAGTTGTAGAGCTCTTGGTAGGGTAAGCTGAGGCTGTACCACCAACTTTAATTCTTCTGCTTCCTATCATCTTCTAAGAGCATTTGACTTTATGGTCTTTTTAAAAAAAAAAATAATATTGGAAGGCAGCAAGAGATTACTGTATATTAATAGGCTTAAATACACAGATTCATTACACAGGCAAAAGGAGATGGGCAGAGGGAGAAAGCTTTAGATATTTTGTTTTAATTTGCCTTTGGCATAAATTCTGCTGGTAGCAATTTTATCACTCAGTAGTAATATTATTTAGCTATCCAGTAGCCATTCTTACAACTGTTAGACCACAACGTTCACATACATTCAGAAGTCCAAGAATAAGAAAGGTTTAGTCCTTAGCAACATTTTTTTTCTGGCTGCTTATCTAGTAATTCCAGCTCTAAATGGACCTTAAATGCTCATTTTGAAGACAATTTTTTATTTAAATTTTTGAAGTGCCTCACTGTAAAAGTAGTATTTATGTGGTCTAACTTTGAAGACAGTGAAGACCAGAAGTTATTTACCATAACAGAGAAACAATTTTATAGGCCATCGCAGACTTGGATTAATTGTATAGAAGCAGGGAAAGTTAAAAGCAAAACCACACAGGCAACATAGTTCCCTTACTACGCGCCCTCTGTTTATTGGCTTTTATTTCTTTACTCTCCAGTAGATGGCAATCCAGTACTTGGTCAATAATGTGAAGAGCCTTCTCTGTATACAAGTCCGTGGGGGCTTTAGTTATATATTCTAAGTGCAAATTTGGACTGCGAACGTTATGCAAGTGAATCATTTGACTGGTGTTTTATTAAAACGCTGGCCAGCATGAGACAACGCCAGAACAAATAAGATTTGAGAAGTGTGTGTGGAAATGGCAGTGCCTTTCAGCAAAGGGGAAGATTTTTATGTCTTTAAAGGCCGCCGGTTGTTTTAGCAAAGAAGTGAAGATAGGTTAGATGATTAGGGGACTGGAACACCTCTCTTATGAAGAAAAGCTGAGGGATTTGGGTCTCTTCAGTCTGGAAAAAAGATGACTGGGCGGGTGGTCTTGTCAATGCTTATAAATACGTAAAGGGTGGGTGTCAGGAGGATGGGGCTGGGATCTTTTCAGTGGTGCCTGGGGACAGGACAAGAGGTAATGGGCACAAACTTGAGCATAGGAAGTTCCGCCTAAACATGAGGAGGAACTTCTTTCCTTTGAGGGTGGCAGAGCACTGGAACAGGCTGCCCAGAGAGGTGGTGGAGTCTCCAACTCTGGAGACATTCAAAACCCACCTGGACGTGTTCCTGTGTAACCTGCTCTAGGTGACCCTGCTCTGGCAGGGGGTTGGACTAGATGATCTCCAGAGGTCCCTTCCAACCCTACGATTCTGTGATTCTGTGATAGTCTCCTACATTGACATTTTTAGAAGACTTGGGAGGTAAAAACGTAAGTTTTGCTGTCTACTCATTTGGAATTTTAGTTGCTCTTGGAGTGCTGTAAAGCCATTTCTTATGTTTAAGAAAAAAATTGCACTGAACTTCCTGAATCCTCTCCCTTCCGTTTGACCTTCTCTCCAGACAGTGACTGTGATCTGTATGAGTGCCTGTGCCTCTTACCCTTATTTGCATTGCTCCAGGGCCATTTCTGGGATTGCCAGTGCAACATCAGACGCACAGAACACACCAGATTTGGTGTGGACACTCCCTCAGTTGATAGCTTCACTATTCACCTATCCCACCTTTCCCACCTGCTCAGGTCACCAGAGCCTTCAGCAGTGTTTGGGGTGGGTGAGGGCGGTGATATTTCCCTCCAAGAGCAGGGAGCTGGGGGAGGTATGGATTTAGGGGTGCCAGAAGGGAGGTTGGGGGTGGTTGGCACTAGCTGGGCCACTGTGACACAGTGATGGCTGAAGTGCTCCTCGTCATCCCACAGCTGTGTCCCACCTCAGGGCTCTCCAGGCAGGAAAAGCCATAGTCCAGCGAGGCTACCTGAAGAGAGGTAGGACATGTCCTTCTGTGTAAAAGGGTGACAAGTCAGTAAGCAACAAAGTGAAGGGAAGGCAGCAAATCAACAGAGATTCAAGGATATTTTGCTAATATTAAATAACCTTTCCCATCTCTAAGTCCTCATAGGTTTTATTCATTATTTCATTCATCCATTTCTTTTGAAGTTTTGTGATTTCAAAAAGTATGGATTGATAGAGGTAAAAAATGGCCTTGGGATGCAGGTTCAGAGACGCTCACACTGTTTTTTGTCTAATTGGCTCATTAGCAACAAGTGTGGAGTTGCTGATTTGGTGCGCTCTCATCATTTGGATTTTGGTTGGTTGGTTTGTAAAAAGCCCTTGGGTTTTAGAGGTAGTTGACTCAATGGTGATGACAAACCTTGTAGCTGCTACTTTCTTTGTATGGCAAGCCAGTGAGCAGAAAGTGTATGTCTGGGAAAACTAACAATCTGTTTTATGTTCCCGCTGCTCTGTGTGAGAAAGGATGAATCAGACGCTGTTGTGATTTGGAGTTAGCGAAAGCCTGCTCAGAACAACATAAAAACAGAGCCCATGCTGAGAGCCTGATGTCTCGCCATGTCCGGTAGTAATTGTCCTGAGCCACGAGATGCCTCTTCTGGGGGAAAACAGCACGTAGGTCCCACAAGTGTTTAGAAATAAATGAGAACTTTCTTCTTTTCCTTCTCTTTCTACATTTTTAGGTAGTTCCTCTTTGAAAAACATCTTTAACTAACTCATTAAATGCATGGCACAGCCGTGTCTAATACACACCAAATATTCATCTGAGATGCAAGACCTCCGTGTTCCCAGAAGGTAGAAATGCTGCTCTTATTTTTATGACAGTCATCGGCTTTCCACTAGTTTCTTCATCCAGCCCTTCCTTCCTCTTTCCCTCCTCTCTCCCAGTAACCCTCACTACCACCTCAGCTGTTCCATGAGCTGGTTGATCCGTTTTCCCTCCCCCTGTGCCCCTAATGCAGCCAGAGAAAATACATGCCAGAAACCCTCCCAAGCCCTTTTTTTCGGCTGGGCTGCTTGGAGGGACTGCCGTGCTTGGGCGGCTCAGGCACACCTTGACAGGCACCAAGGAGGAAGAGAGGCGCAGCCCGTAAATGTTACTCCCACTGCACACGCGGGATCGAACTGAGGTAAGGAGCGCTATTGGGGATGGCATTGGAAATAGTAGAAAACAAATAACAGAAATCAAGTGTTTCCTACCCTGTCACTGCGCAAGCCTTGCACAAGCCTCAAGTTGCAACCTGGCAGACCTTTGCAGTTTGTTCTAAATAGCATTTATCTAGATTTACTTCACTGATATCAAGAAGATGGCGTCTGTGGGGGTCTCGCTGTTATCCACCCTACCTTCCTGCTCTCCTGGGCCTCTCATTTCTTGTGCCTCAGGAACCAACGCTCCTGGCAAAAGCAACGTTACTCAGAATTAAAGACTGCATCTGGCCTGGGCGCTTCTCTCAATTACCCGATTGAACTGAATTTCTCTTCTCCAAACAGCATGTTGACTTCACTGAACTCTACACAAGTGCTGAGCAAAGTAGACACACCTGGAAAAATGAGCAGAAATAGTTGCCAGCTTGGAGGGCCTCCAGCTGGTTGGTTTGTTTTCGCACCTCTGTTTCCCATTTGAATGTGGGATTTTTGTAAGGCCCTGACGAGGTATTTACCAAATGAGTGTGGTGTTAGCTGCATTTTCCCCATGACACTTCACACCTCTGGTGCTGCTTGCACAAGGGGTCACAGAGCCACTTTTGTTCATGCACACACCTAAGTGAGCACCGAAGGATACACTGGAGACCAGAACTTGACAAAACCTCGGCTTTGGTCTTCTCACAGACCAAAAAACTGACATGACAGTAGGACATAGAAGGATGCAGCTTGCAAAGATGCAAGGAGCGAGGCTGAATCTCAGCCTACTATGTATGCAGACAAGCATGGACAGATGTGTTTCTTTTATGTGTTTGGAGGCATGAACCATCTATGGTTGGGAAGTTTGCCTGCAAAGTTAAACACTGTGTGTTGCAGACACTTGTCTGCTCCAGGGCAGACAAATCTCCACACTGACAGGTATTGCATGGGAGCCTGGGCCATTGCTTTTAATGTTAACTGCCGCGAATCCTCACGGACTCAGGTAGAAGCCTCCCATATTCCTGAAGCAAGACACAACTGACCGAGTTGTTAAAATACATACAAGAGAAAGAAAAAAAGTAAGTTTTTGAACACCTTCCAGAGGTTTTGCTACGTGTCAAAAGGCAAAGTTTTGACTCATGCTCGCATGTGTATTAGAAAGCAGCCCGAAGCCCTCTCCTGCTTTGTCTTCAGGTTGTGCAGAAGAAAACTGAGGAGGCAGCAATTGGTCCCAAGGCATGTTCTAAATTCAGCCCTTGGGGGATAAAAAAAGTCTCTCTCAAAGGGAAGTGGTTTAATGAATTGAGAGAGCCTCTCATCTCGTTTCGTTAGATGACTTCATTAAGCACATAAGCGCTTATTTGTGTAATTGAATTAATCTAAGCCATTCTTCTTCTCTTCAGAAGCTGCACTGCTCCATACCCAAAGCACCTTCTGTGACGCTGATAGTTTGATGCTCATAAGGAAGTGCAGCCTGTGCCGCTCTGTAACAGCAGCAGACCTAAAGTGGGAGGCAGGAGAGGAGCAGTCCTGCTCGTCACTATCGGCAAATGCCGTCTTCCTCATCCAGCAGCTCCTGTGGATGGCAGGGGCTGCTAAAACAATAAAATATATAGTGTTTGCCTATCGTTTTAGTGTGCTCAGCAGCATTGCTAATCTTGCTTTCAGGGAGCCACTGTAACCTATTAAAATTGCTCACACCTCAAGGTGTAGTAGGGTGGCCCACAATATTTCCATGTTCTTCTCTTTTTTTGGCTCCGTAGAGTTGCTAAGACCTGAACAGACCTGGAAGCTGAGCTAACCTCACCTCTTGGTACCAAGCTAGTTCCAGGGGGCACTCTGGTGTACGGCCGCGGGAGCGAAAGGCGGGTTATGGTAACACTGCTAGCGCTGCACGGGAATGGCTCACCGTATGGTTGAGGTGGCATTCCGTCTTGTTTTTAACCAAGATTGAACCTGCGAGAGAGGCAATTCGGTTTCACGCTTCGAGGCAGAGAATTGGCGGTGGGCTTTTTGTTTGGCTAACTGCAAATGAGCCACTTAAATCAGAACTAGTGAATGCTAGTATTAGGTAACAGCTTACCCATGCTTCAGTAAAACATAAAAACTTCCATTTTTAGTACCTGGTGAGTATATATTCAGTATCATAAGAGTCGGTGGAGCCAAAGAACAAAAGAAATAGTAGCAGATCGACAGTCTAATTCTCAAGTGTGTCCTCTTTAAGGCAGGATTTGTGGACATAAACACAGATCTTGTTTTTGTAAACTTGCACAGCTGTATATGTGTTTTGTGGCTAAATGGAGAAATACAACTCGTGGGACTTTCAGAATATCATATGCCAATATAATGAATGCACAAGTTGCCAGGGATGCAAAGCGCTCTGCCTATCTGGGATGGGATCCGCCTCAGAAGAGCCAAGTGTAGAACTTCCAAGCCTATGCAGGACTCATCTCAGAGATGGTGAAGTTAAAAGGCTCGATTCAATAAACAACAAAGCTGTTTGAAGTGCAAAATTGCAATCTCAACTCACCTTTGTCTCCTACTCAAACCTGTCTGGTCTTGGAAGCAACTAATCCCACCAGGCGTCTTTCTGTTTGACCTTAGGCACCCAGAGTTTTTATGAACTCCAACCACAGCCGTCTAAGCAACAAGGTTCCCTTGAAATAAGACCTATGGCTTTGTTCTAGTCTGACTCTTTTTTGGAAGCATTCTAATTCCATAAATGTCCAGAAAAGTTTTTAAAGTGGTTTCTTTTTTTGTTTGTTTGTGGGGGTTTTTGTTTTGGTTTTGTTTTTTTTTTTTTTTTGGTGGGGAATATTATAAGTTCATTTACCTGTGTAAAAATTCTTCTCCTGCATGATCCGGGCTGAAACCCACTGGAAATGACAGAATCTCAGTAATAGCAGAGCTCTGGGGTCAGGGCTTGAACATGGCTAGTACACTTACAGCTGTAAGCACAGTCACACAGGCATAAATTCAGCATAAACTCATTGCGTTGCAGAATTGAAGGAAAAAAATAATGATGTCCATTCATGCAATGAAAGACTGCAGTGCCTGCGAAAGGCAAGCTTAAGAGCAAATAAGACTTTTGCTTTATATTACTTCCTGAATGTTAAATGATTACCCTTTAGTAGTCTGACGAGGTAGCGCTGGTGGTACGTGTAATGTTACATTCACAGATTTTAAGTCTCCATGGGCTTACATGTGAACCTTCTGCTCAGGCATGAAGTTTCTTTTTGTAAGTATTAGTAGCGAGAATTTTAACACGTTTCTCCCACGTCTCTTTTTCTGCTGCAAACACTTCACAGTGGAAAGAGAACTTTTAGAGTAAGGATACGTATGTGTGTGTGGGGGGTGACGGTGTTTGGTTTTGGCAGTGGCCATGGTGGTTAGCACACACTGGGATCAAACGCACCAGCAAAACGCTGAGAGCAAGAGACAGGGGCTTTGTGTTACAGCTGCTCCCAAAGCAATCCTGGACCACAGCAGCCTTGGAAGGGAAGCAATACCCCTTCCAGCTGCAGAAATGGCAGGCGCTCGGGCTTTTTCATGTTGTGCAGTGTTTGTTTTGTTTTTATTTCTGTTTTGTTACTTGAGAGACTCTTGGAAACGGCCTGCATTTGAGCCAGCTGCAGTCCCCGGGGCTGAGCTGAGCGCCCCGCTCCGGCCAGCAGAGCAGTGCCCTCTGCTGCACACCACAGCAGCAGCCCGGTCCTCAGCTGAACCCAGAGATATTAATAGAAGAAAAAAAATTAAAAGTTCACATCTGACACGCTCCCTCATTCCCACGAAGCATTTGCCACGTTGTACAGTTCTGATGGGAGCGTTGCCTGAGCGGAACCGGAGATTCAGCTGTCTGGATCCAACCCAAACGACAGATCTTTTGTTTGCTTTCTCTTTATGTCATTTCCAGAGTTAAGCTTCCGGTTAACAACAGCTAATGCAGGCACAGCCCACCCTTGTTACTTAGGGCTAAATCCACACAGGATTAATTTCCAGCTATGGTGCACTGCTGCCACGTGGACCTGCCAGCACTCTGGTAGGACGCTAAGCATACCCATTAATTACACAGCAAATTTAACTAGACCAACACTAAGCGAGAAGTCACTCAAGTGAGCCCGAAGGAAGTGCCAAGAGTCACGTCCTGAGGCTCCTTTGCCCTAAAACCTGGACGCTGGCATCTTATCACAGACTGCAGAGATTACCTGACTGCTCGGGAGCCACAGCCGCCCTCTCCGGAATGAGGGGAGAACCTCGCCAGCCCAACAAAGCAGAGCTGCGTTTGAAAACCAGGTTTGAAATCCCTTCTTGCAGGCAAGAGCTGTAACTACAACTCCAGAGCATTATGCTCATATACTCTTTCTCTGGTTCCATCAATTTTTAATTATCCCATTGCAAAGAGGAAATCCCCCAAGGGGAGACCTGGGAGACCTCTCGCACACATGCCCCTGAGCCCAGCAGCTGGGCATTCATGGGAGGTAAGAGACAAGGTTTGGACAGTGATGATTCACATCCCACACAATCACATTTTGAGGGCTGCTTCTAGTCCTGGATTATCAGGGCTTTTAATCTTTTTATTTTTTAACCTTTTTCTCCTGCTGTGGGTATGTGTTGAGAGTGCTTACAAGGTGAGGAACTACAGTCTGGATAAACTGGAGGGACAGAGGCTGGGAAACAAGCAAAGAAATTAAATAGCTGGACACTGCTACCAGACCAGTAAATAGAATATATGTTAGCTAAATTAAAAACAACCAAAAAAAGAGAGAGAGACCAAGGAAATTTATTTACTTTTTATCTATGAACAGTATGACATATAATTATAGACAAGTTTTGATACACAGGAAAACCCTTTTGTCAACCATTTTTTTTTTTTGCTAAATGTAACAGCACAATAATCTTTACACATTCATATTTTGTTTTTCCTTTTTTTTTTCTTTATAATACACAGCTTTCTTGGGTTGAAGCAAACTGCAGGACATATTGAGTACTGGTATATTACAGCTACTTACATCATTTAAGAACAGCAAATGGAGAAAAATAAGTTATTTAAATATTGATTTCATATACAGAAAGTGCAACTTTGTTAGTTGTTACATAACTTGCTTGACAGTTTTGATTCCCCAAAGGGCGTCAATTAAAGATAAAAGTATCTTGGACCAAAAGTATTATTTATTCTAAAAATAATACAGTACAACTGCACAGCTGTGACTTGGTGAATCGACCACTATTGCTGCTCTCAGAGATGATGACCTGTTTGAATAATGCAACGTTTAGTGCTTCGGATCATGCTCCCAGTCTCCATTCAAAGCCAGGCTCATAAGAGAGCACAGGGAACTCCGGGCGTCACTGCCACCTGGGTAGTAATAGAGGGTTATCGATCGAAGCTTACGGTTATGATGGGATTTGGTAATATTATGGGCTTGCTGCTTCTATCGTTAAATAGCTGTCTGAGTTACAACGGTACAATGGATAGATACTTAACATCGTTAGCCTGAGCAGAGCAGATTAGGATTCCAGCAGCAGGTTTCTTTCGTGCTTCCCAAGAATTAATGAGCAAACTTTTGCTTAGAGCACTGAACGGTTGCAAGAAAATGTAAGAGGTTATGGCTCTCATACCGCACCGCCTCACCTGCTCGGGGGACGCCACAGGTCACTGAAACCACAGCAGGGAAGCTCAAACACTGAGAAGCTTAAGGCTTTTTTAGATTAAAATATAAACTAAAATTGTAATTCAAGTAAGACCACAGAGCACAGTCTTAAAAAGAAAAAGAAAGCAACTCTTAAAACTCACAAATCCCAAACTGCTCACTCTAGTCCTGATGGGTGTGATTTGGTTTCCCTGGGCTACGTAATCATTTAAGAATTATGGATTTACAAAGAGTTTTTGGCACACAGGTTCAGCTTATTCCCATAATTCTCCTTCTGTTAGAGAGAGGGAAAGTAGTTAATATGGGAGAGCTTTATTATGTGACTTGCCTTCCCTGCAACACGAGGAAATTTGTTTCCTTTGTTATTGCATATAGCCAGCTTGGACTTTTTCCTTGCTCCAATACAGCTGCTGTCTACTTCTACTCAGTTCTGGCCCCTGCCAGCAATCCCAGGAAGTCTCAATACTCTTTCCACCTCCTGCTTACTGATAGTCGCCATGTAAGCCTCAGAGAGGAACAACAGACAAATCATCGTCATTATAAAGACACTTAATTTCCCCCCCCCCCTTTTTAGATATTCACCAGCTGTGCAAACCACTTATGCTGTATGTTTCCTGATGCTGTCATATTAAACATGCTGATTATCCACACACCAAGGAGAACATTACAGAAACAGATCCAGAGGAGCTTTGCTTGAGAACAATTTCAAGTTACAGGTCAGTGGCTAAGCTGCCTTCACATGACAGTGTGCAGCAGACAGTGGTGAAATACGAAACAAGGGAAGTAAACCTAGCACCTATCAATTCTACCAGGAGCCAAATGGATTATCATCTGTAGTAAAATGCATAGTTCATCTGACTTAAAACGTGACCATGAAAGGACTATATATACTACAGAATCATGGAATAACCACAATTTTTTATTCATCAATCTGAGAGCAATTTATCAGGAAAAAGTGTTATTAGCCTGATATGAGGCTGGGATAACTGAGGCACCAAACAAGTCAAGTGCCTTGTCTGGTTTTATACAGTAAGCTGATGTCAGAACTGATACTGGAAACAGCCACACGTCCTGGCCTGTGCCCAGGTTTCTGTACTATCTCCCTTTATCTGCCGGAGTAAGCTTGCTCTGTCTTCCATGGAGCATTTGCGCTATAAGAAGCCGAAGGACACAACATATATAGACCCCAAACAAAAAGCTAGTTATGTGCTATTCATGATAATCTGTATTTGGTATATAAAACGTGTACCCATATAGAAAAATAAAATCTGTCATTAGCCACATATGCGAATGGAACGTTTTACATGGATTTAGTCAGAAAAATATCATTACATCATGGAAAAATGGTTCATCACATATGCCAGAACAACGCTCTCTTCCAATGAGAGGTAACATTAACGCAGTCATAAGGGATATCAACTGTTGTAAAACTACAGTGTAATTGATAAGACTATATTGGATTTTTTTTTTCACCCATGCAATGGAATTACTGGATCTGATGATGATGTCTATGGGACACAATTTGCTTTTCCGATGCTTTTTATCTCCCACAAGTGAATTTTCATTTGCAGAAACCCACTGTTTGGAATCGATACGGTCAGGATACCAAGTCAAAGCTGCAGCATAATGATTGACAGTATAACACAGTACACAGAATATGATTAAATGAAAAGCAGTTACATATATACAAGGCAGTATATCTTGGAACAGTTTAGTAACAACAGTAAATGCAGACTGTAGTGAACAAGAAGTTAAGCCTGACAACCGAAACCTAGCATAACCCTGCATTTGTAAAAACATCTCTACAACACAGAAGGTGTTATGATGAGGCATTTTATAGAAGCTACTTCAGCTGGAAATCGCCCTAAGTGCAGCTGAAGGGTGACAGGTTGAAACGAGGCTTGGGAAACATGAATACAGGCAAGTGAACACTAAGTAACTGCTTAAAAGCTTATTTTAAGGCAAATAAAAAGCTGATTGCTAGAAAGCAGTTATAAAAATGACCTCAGCTCTGTACAAATAAAAAGAAGCTTTCTGACTCTCCGTGGGTTAGTTGCATTGGAGTGACAGAGATGGCCCATACTGAAACCTAATTCCAGTCCATTGACTTTGGCCTAGCTAAAGGCTTTGTGGCGTATGGGGACCTATACCAAGCAACAGCAAAGGTGACCGGGGGGCTTTGTGTTCAGCTCTTGACTGCTAAAATAACCAAAAGGCATTTCCAAATTTGCACCTTGGCTTGTACCTTGTCTTTAGGACTGACTCCAGGTACTTGGAACCTAGATGTACAGAAGACCCCCAACCTAAGGAGCTCTCCATAGAAACGGGGCCTATTTATTAGTATTACTTTCACAAACTTGTGGAAAATGTGCAAGGGTCCCTTAATTCTGTGAAGCTGTCCAATTCTCAGGCCAACCCTGTGCACTTTATGAAATAAGAGTACTTTACAAGGGAGTGAGGGGGGAGGGAACTACCACATCTGTGTTACCTGGTGGTTGCTTCTCTTCTCCTTCAGTTGCCAAAGACAGCAATAGGAACATTTTATATCCTTTGAAGAAGATATCTGCCTGTCCTTGGGAGCCGGTTCCTTGATCCCTTTAGCTATGTGAAGTAATTAGAACAATATTGGTGCAGGAAGAAGCAGTGGACTCTCGACCAGGCAATGCCACACTGTGGAGCATGTTAAATTGCCTCTGGATCAAGAGGTTTGAAGAGTCTTGCTGCTGCCAGGAGCTTGCTTATGTGCCTTTCCTCTGTGATGCCAGCTTCTTGAAGGCAAGTTTGTGACAGAGAAGGCACTTTGCTCAGTGTGTTGAATCCTGCTTCTGTGAGCAGGCTGGAATACATAGGTAGACCAATGGAAATCAGCCAGTCAGATACAGAGGTGATAAGTCCCGGGGATACAGGTTTTCGGCAAATTTCAGTCAGCCCTCCACTTGGAATCTGGACAGTAATGGAAAAAAAAAAAAAGAAAAGAAAAGAACCCTTAATGTTAAACATAACTGCTTGTTTTACAGCAAGTCTTCTTTTGTTTTTTCTTCCAAACTGGTAGAATTTCATAGCAGCTGTTTCAACTTCTCTCACGTCACATTTATCAGTATGAGAGTGGTGTGGGTTGAAAGGCTAAGACCACTTGGCACAGGAGCAACGGTTTTGGCAATGCAGATGCAGTGGGCAGTATCCAGCTGCTTGGGTGACCATCATGTGCCAGTCTGAGTTAGTTTGAGATCAGCAAAAAATACCCAGTTACAAGACTTTCCATGGTGATCCATTTAATTTCTCAGTAAAGCAAGCAAATATTAATTTTGCCTACTAGCTGCTCAGACAGACCAAGTTCTCACATAAAAAGCCATGAAAGCTTTTGACTGTTTCTCCCTCCTGCATTTGCTAAGGAGGAGTGGACAATCGTATAGCTTGAGAAATGAAAAAGGAGTGTAAACCCTTTCAGATCTCAGTACAGAAGCATTTAATACATGCCACCTTTAGTAAGCAAGTCTCTGTTACCACTGCCTGCAGTCTGCTTAGACTGTCAAGACTATTTTTGAGTCAAGAGAGAGGGCTATCCGCTTTCCTTTCAACTACTAACTGTCCTCCTTTGGGACAGGAGGAGGTGCCTCCTGCCCCTGTAGTACCCCTACCTACATTGTACCTGCTGGGTGAACGCAGGGAGCACTTTTGCACTTGGACTTTGCAGGTATCTTTCTTTACCAGTAGTCAGTCCTTTTAAAAAGTCTGCTCATAAATAAGAAAGCCTGGTTTATGGAAATACTCACTGCCATGCGATGCTGCTTCCTCAGCTGTTTTACCCGGATTTGGTCCATGTTTGTGGCAACATCCTTTTCAGGCTGGTCTAAGTCTTCAGAGTACCTCCGCACCAAAGCCTCAGGAATGCCACAGCGACCATGCTGAATGTTCCCAGCCAGACACAAAGGAGAGAGAATAGATGAAGAAAGTGTATCAATACAGACCAATCAATGCAAAGATAAAGAGAAGCAGGATAGGAACAAAAAAGAGCTTTCCTTGAGATTCCATGAAAACTGAGAAAACAATCCCTAAAAAGGAAGGACTGGACCTTAGGACTCCTTCCTCCCCCAAAAGATGTCCTAATCACAATATTATCAACTCAGATTTTCTTGGAAGCACAAAATCTAATCACGACTTCCTTTTTCAGCTCTAATTCCCCACACAAACAGAGAAAGAGACATTTCCACCCCCAGTAATACCCAGGTACGAGTGGCCTGAAAAGATGAAGGTTCAGAATAAGTCCGGGATTTCTCAGTCCCCCCACAACCCAAGAGTTACTTTAGGCGTAAGGCTTGATAGCCAAGACAAACACAGTTACAGCATGTCTAATGTCCCAACAATTTATGGTTTATCTAGGCTAGTTACCCACAAAAATACAACAGATAGAATAAATGCAAGACTACCACTGGAAAGACTTGGAATGCTACTGGAATAAAAATCTTGAAGCAATGTCCTCCACTGACCTTGTCAGAGTATGGTTCTTCAGTGAGATCAATGTCTTCAGACAGCAACTTGTTTTCTATTACCATTTCCAGATCCATTCCCCTGCTACAAGAGACTTTCCTGGCTGAAGCAGGACCTAGCTTTACCACATGCTGCTGAACACTAGCAGTCTCTGGGAGCTCTGACAGCCAGGGTGGCAGAGGGCTAGAAGGGGTACTGGGCTCCTGTTCAGAAGATGTCCTATGGACAGGTACTCCGTGACAATCAATGGGAGTGGATGAGCTGGTCTTTTTTACTGGCAAACATGGTGCTTCTAGACTTGAGTGGTTCCCACTTGCAGACACGGGAGGATGATATAATCCATTAGAAAGGCGTTCTCGGCATTTTTTGGCAGGGACAGGTGGCGGCTGAGAAGGATTTTTTGGTTGCATTCTTGCCTCATTTGTGCCTTTCTGCTCAGCTTCTAGACCTCCCTTGAGGACTGGAGCATAATCAGCCCGTGCGAGGTCATGAAAGCCTTTACTTTGTATTTCCAGAGGCGTCCTTGTTGCAAGATGCATCACTAAGGCAGGCTGAGCTTCACAGTTTTTCAAGGGGAACGGAGCAGGTTTTCCACCTGCAGTCTCCATTACAGAGCAGTCCAATTCCTTAGCCCTTCCCTTCTGAGAACTAGCAGCTCCTTTACCCTGCTTAGCCATCAAGTCATCCACCATACAGCTGCCTCCCCGCGACTGAGGTGGCAGGGCAGAGCCAGTTGCCTTTTTTGCTATATCCAGTGAATCCTGAGGAAAAGAACCTACTTCCTTGCTAGCGTCCGGTAGATTAGTATTGGATTCTCCCTGGAGATCATCCAGAGAGTGAGATCTTGGCCACGTGTCTACACCCTGGGGGCCATCCAGAGTTTCATAGCTCCGACAGACGGCAACTGGGAGACTTCTACGGTTCTTTTTCAGACCCGTAGCAGCTGGAGGTTTTACAGAGCTCTTCAGAGCACGATGTGCACAACTCAACCGGCCTTCTTTTTCCCCTTGCTGTATAGTTTCTATTGACTTGGTCAGTGGAAGAGTTGGATAATTTGATAGCTGGTTTCTGCTGAAGTCCTTAAAGCTATGCTCGCTTGCTGATTTTGAGGGCAGAAGACAGGTCCTTCGAGTTTTACCTAAAAGCAAATAAACCACAATCCAACTCTAAATGTACAAGAACTCAGTGCCATTTTAAGCATACGAATTTGTGAGCTTCAGCTTTATTAATGAAGAACTGGTAAATGTGACCACGTAAGGAAAATACATTTAAATACTTAATATCCTTCCTACTCCTCAACTTGCAGAGATTTGAGTTTTAGCTCATGTAAACCTTTTTCAATGTAGAAATAGCCAACAGTTAGAACTAATACCTATTTTTTTTTTTTTTTTTTTTTTTTTTTTTACAAAAAAAGATCCTGCTTATTCGTTTTAATTACAAAGTGTGCCAATAGTGTTATTTTATCTTTTAAATAAGCAGCGAAGTATTTGCAATGGCAAAACCAGAGTGCAAAAAGGTATTGGAAGGCTGGTTTTGCACCAGGTCCCTTTGAAAAGTTACTTTTAGGGACAGCAGAGTTTTACGGAAAACAGTCTTATACTATGAGATGGAGAAGTGTTTCGAAAGGGAGTTTCAAGTGGGTCTAATCTTAATGTTATTCTCATGTCATAGTGTTTTACTGAAGTGAAAGGTCTTAAGAGGTGTGGTGTTTTACTATAACCGCTTAAGACGAGATGACATGAATCAATATGAACCGCATGTTCTTTGTAAGCTTTATTTTATATTTTTATGAGATATGCACCACTGGTTTTAAACAGTGAAGTCATAAAATCTGCTTGACAGAAAAATTCTGACCAAAATGACAGAGCTCATCAGAGTATTCATTAGTATGAAATACAAGGTCATTTCTCAAATACTGCAGAGATTTTTTAAAATTTTCTTTTTAACAAGATAGAAGTAAATTTGTCTCAAACCAGATGACCTCTCAGAATGACAGCACATCCTGAACAGGGTGACAGGGATACTTCCCCCCATGTACAGTAAGCTTTCTAAAATCAGGATAGATATATAAAGCTTGAAATTTCTTTTTCCAATAGAAAAAAAAAAACCTGAAACGCCCAAACCAACAGATTTGGCTAAATGGTATCAAAAGTCTGAATAATAGGCAATCAATAGCTGCCCATTAAAGGACCAGTTACTTTTAGAGATCTGAGTTGTTTTGCCAACTTAATTGGAAGTTAGCAAAAGTACACCATTAATCTGGTGTACTTTTAAGCAGTAGATGCTTTCTTCTCATACAGCTTGCCTTCAAAGCTTTATCCTGAAAAAAGATCAATGCTTGGCTTTTGGGTAGTACACACTGCTCGCTTTGAATATGAATGAACCCATTTAACCTAAAAGAGAAATAGATTGCTTTCTCTCTTTCTCTTGCCTTTTTCTCTGCTCAAGAAGTTTAAAAAAGAAAGTATCCAGAAAAGTAGCAAAGAAAATGGAGGTTACTTTTGAAGAGAAATAAGGAAAACATTCCCCGCAAAAAAAGTTGGTTGCATTTAGTGCTATGCTGGCAAGGTTATCCTATCTAAAAATCACAGTGTGCCTACAGGGATGAATGCAAGCATACAGGAACTCCTTTCTCACTTCTGAAAATAACTTACAACCATATTAAAAAGACATGCATAAGAAACATCACATTTATTTTTTAGTGCCTTCAGGCACTAATGTCAATATGCAATGAGCATAGAAAGGAGTGTTCTCTTTTCATTATTCATATTTGCTAGTACATGTCTAACTTGGGCAGTAATTCACAATATTGTCTGGGGCTTGCTGTCACAGCTCACCTAACATAATCCCTGTACCTTCTTTTCAACCTGAAATGTTGATCAGGGGTTACGCTGGTTTTAGGAAAGCACACTCGGGACACTGAAAGAAATTTTGTGAGAAATGCTACTACTGTGCAATATAAGCTCTTACTGAGGCCATAAGGGTATCTAGTACACAATGTTTCATTTCTGTAGAAATGGGATATGTCCGTGTAAAGCCAGTAGCCTGGGAATGGAAAAAAGAAGAAAGGGGGAATAGGAAAAGTAAGAAGAAAAACACAACGAAAATGAGAAAAGAAAATTTTGGGGAAAGTAAAATCAATTCTGTAGTTCATTCCAGCCCTGTTTTGCATAAAAATACAAACGTGGAGGGAATGGGAGGAAGTTCAAAACATTTTGTCTATAAAATCTTTAAGCTCTCTGCTTCAAAACAGTTTGGAAAAAGTGCTGAGTTCAGTGTTGTTGTTTTGTACAAAGGACAGGGGTTCAGAATGTAATTTCTCTTCCATAGATGTAAGCCAAGATCAGGAGGGCAGCTGTGATTTCTCTTTTTCTAGCTATTACTATACTTTCCCTACTCCTGACTGCCAGGTGTAACTTCATTATGCTTCTTAGACATCAGAAAGGAAGGTAATAGTTCCTGAAAACAGAGTTTTAAATATGTTTTTAAGTTGTTTCCATAAAGTGGAGAGCTACATAAACAATGTCCACAAATGTAACACCCCCTCCCTAGATCAGAAAAAAATAACGAAAACAACAAGGGTTAAAGAGTATACCTAGTAAGGTTTAAAAGACATTTTTTATGTTAGCATTTTTGATAATAATTCATTTTTATGATTCCGTGGTACAGTTAAGCAATCTAATGCCTTTCATAGTGCTGTCAACCACAGTAGCATCTCTGATCTAAATGTCTGCAGAAGGACACAGGTGTCTGGGTGATAACTAAGATAATGAAGGTGGTCCTAACACAAAACAAATGTAAAGTTTATATTGTTTCCAGGTTCAGTTCGAGCGACAGGCATACTTCCAACTCTTTTGTTTAATATTGTGGTGCAGGTTTTGTTAGAAAAAGCACTGTCCACCTCTCATGACACTTCTTGCTACTAAAATATAGAGAAGGAACTTTTCTATTCCGTGTCATAATCTGCCACAGAAGAAATATCTTCGGGAATATTTCCAGAAGTATCAGAGCTACACACAGCAACACATTTTCAGTGTTTCTCTTAATATTTTTCTCCTGTATGGAAGATCGTCCTCAGAAAGTGAAGTAGTCAAAACCAGACACAGAATGCATTCAGTGGCCTGTCCAGATCCCAGATTTTATTAACTTCGTTTTGGCCTTGCTTTCTGTGGCTATATTTTGTGTGCATTTCAAACAGCTCTGTTGGCAACACAAAGATGATGGTGCGGTAGACAATCCTGGCCTCATTGCTTTTTTTACTCATTACGAACTAGTAGAAATGCACATGTCATTAGGCAATGTGGCCACCTGTTCTGTCGCTTCCTTTTCTGACTAATTAGCACTCACTGCTTAAGTGCTTAGGATGCCTACTTGGCAGTACGAAAATCTGGGCTTCAGTTTCTGAACAAATCAGAGAACACCCTTTTCCCACCTGTTAAAGCCACGGTTTGCCTGCTGCTTCAGCTCTGCGCATTGCATATACAATTCTGATCTCTTCACATCCCCCCCCCCTCCTTAAAAAAAACTATACAGCACAAGAAAAGGTTCAAAGAAGCCAGGCATGATCAGGGACATGAATGACCTATAAGGAACAATTAACAGGCCTTCTCAGACCAGAAAAGAGATGACATGGGAAGGACTACGACAGAGGTTTATAACACAGACACTGTTAGGTATGGAAGTTCTACAGAAGACCAGGGATGTTCATGAAGAGAAACAGTTTCAGGAAAACGGATGAATGACAGGAAACAGTACCCAATTTTGAAGTCCTTAAGTCCTTAAATGATTCATTCCCCAAGAGTACCCTGGGAATTATCAACTATGCTTGCTCTGTTCCTATCCTGTTCTCTAGCTATCTGCTTTTGGCCAGTCCTGTGAGAACTAGATTTCCAATACTGTTTCCAAATGTGTCTCAGACGAACCACACTTGCACACAAAACAAGCCCAATAACTGCACCACTGTCAGAAGCCTGAAGGAGAGCTTGCCCTCTCTGCCTTGTTTCAAACCAAGGACTGGACTACATGGACTAACGGTCTGATCATGGATGGTTGCTTTCTGCTCTTACATTCTTCCTCTCTAACACTGAATAGGGCACAAACTGTACAGTCCTCGCTGCCTGTAAATTGGAATAAAACCACAATGCTGCTGTAAGTACATTGTGGATACCTACGAGAATATCCAAATATTTCTGCAGTGGGACCCTGAGAAGTACCTGTGAAAGATACATCTGCACCACTGCCATAGTACATAGCAAACCATTTTCTAGACAGAAATGTAAGAGCAGCTTTGAAATCTTGAACTGATGCCAAAAGGTCAAATATCAGCCCAAAACAGGACACTACATTAGTCATCAAAATACTATATATAACCATTCCCCAGGAAATCTGAGGACCGATTTCTTCTTAGAATGCATTTCCCCTTTATGAAATACAGTTTATTACTGCTGATCTGCATGTTATGATGTTCATACTAGACACGTGATTATCCTTATTTTAACAGATGAGAGTCCAAGGTATTTTGAAAACAATATGCACATAAACAACTATGGTCCACGAACTTTGCAAAGAAGGTGGAGCACATTTCAGATTAAACCACCTTGACAAACTCTCTCAATGAATCCCGTATCAAATGTTCTTTTCATAATGGTTTTCAAAACAAGCACTAAATGCATCTGTGAGCAAAAACAATGCAGAAATGCAGCAAGCCATACATGAAAAGCAATATAAAAATCATCAGTGGTATTTCACATTCTGCAAAACTCAGATAGAAATATTAGTTTAAATGTAATAGTAAGTATCTAAGCAGACAGGCAATGACAATTGCTTTCTAAAGATTTTATTATGTTGTTAAAATAAGGAAAATGTACAGGCAGCAATTTAGCTTCAGTGCTACAGCTATCATTATGATGGCACTTAGAGATAAAAAGGAAAGAAAATTGTCACATGTGCCATATACTTAGCTATGATTATATTCCAGCATGCCTACTGTATGGGGATTCATATTAAAAAAAAAATTCTCTCTGCTTTCAGGAATTTAGTATATTGCCAACTTCAGACATTCAGCTTCAAGGCAAATTTTCTTCAATAAACAGTTATTTCTGAGTTGCAGACTGACAGAAAATGCACATGCTAAGGGAAAGATCTTTAGCTCATATTTTAAATTGGAAAAACAGCCACTACAAGGAGCGTACAGGATCTCTATTTATTCTGTTCTTCGTTTCCTGTTAATGCTAGATGTTAAGTGATGAAACCAGGCAGTCTGAGGCCAAGCCATGGCTCAAATGCTTGGAGTGATAATACCAAGCTCAAACCAATTTCATCTATTTTAATATTTCATCCCTAATGACAAGTTTACATCATGCCTCACACATGCTTAGTCAGCGCAACCACCTGATTTCTTCAGAACAGAAAGAGTAATCTCTATTATCATCTGTCTTGGTAATTTTTCAGGGCATCACCTTTCACCAACGCAAGACAAGGTAATAAGAATTGGTATCATAAGCATTTTTTTTATAGTTTATTTCCTTGAAAACTTCTCAATTAATTTAACTTGCTAGTGTTCATACACTAAAAAGTCCTAATCTCCGCAGTTAGCTTCTGATCAGAGCAGAATGCAACATACAGCCTAAGCAAACAGAAAAATACGGCCTACAACAGAGAATATTTTTTCTAAACAGTTTTTCTATGGGTTTAAAAGAAACCCTCCTAATCTCAGTGGAGTTCAGTGACTTCTCCATTGCCAGTGGTCCCTTAGACACGGGTTGTTGGAGCGTAAATAGTGCAAGACTCATGAGGCATGGTTGCATGAGAATATGATAGGGAGTGGAGAAGGCAAGGAATGGCAGTAAGAGTGCCTGTTGCCTTAGGATCACAAAAGAAAGATGATTTGTGAAATGTTTCCTACCAATGCAAATAAATAAATTAGAAACAGTAGAAATTACAACCAATGGCTCAAGCCAAGAGGGAAAGAGGCAGTCAGAGCAAAGGAGAAAGTCAAGTATGAAGCAGCTTGTGTTAGGTAGGAATAGGAGCAGAAAGTATGTGAAGTTATGTACTGAGAAAAGGATGCAGGGATTATAAGGCTCATTGCTGTCACCATTACCATTCTCCAGGTTTTCACTGCTTTCGTAGCAACCAGAATCCCGAGGAGAGCATCCGGTTAGGCCTTGCCCTTCAATAAGAAGTTTCTCCTGAGATCCTGACTGGTCGCTGTTACCTAGAGGATGCGAGAATACAGTGAAAAACAGTCAAACAGGCTGATTCCATTTCCAGCACCATTATCTTGCGTGTCCAAAGAAGGGCAACAAAGCCAGTGAAGGGCCTAGAGCACAAGTCTTATGAGGAGCGGCTGAGGGAACTGGGATTGTTCATCCTGGAGAAAAGGAGGCTGAGGGCAGACCTTATTGCTCTCTGAACTACCTGAAAGGAGGCTGTAGTGAGGTGGGGGTTGGTCTCTTCTCCCAGGTAACAAGAGATAGAACAAGAGGAAACAGCCTCAAGTTGCTCCAGGGGAGGTTTAGATTGGATATTAGGAAAAATTTCTTCAAAAAAAAGGTTGTCAAGCATTGGAACAGGCTGCACAGAGAAGTGGTTGAGTCATCATCCTTGGTGGTACTTAAAAGACCTATAGATGTGCTGCTTAGGGATATGGTTTAATGGTTGGACTTGATGGTCTTACAGCTCTTTCCAACCTAAACGATTCTATCATTCTATGACCTTCCCTGTTGTATTAATTCTATCAGATCACTCTTTTAGAAAAGCGTAAGCATTAGGAACAGCCATCACAAATATTGAAAACATTCATCCCATTTGGTAAAGGATTAAGCAACAGCCTCAGCACAAATATGAGGGAGCAGTGTGGTACGTAATGAAAGTAGAATGGACTGCGTGTGCACCTCAGCTGCCTTGGGGCCAAGTACTGCAACTTACAACCACAGAAATTTATTTAAAATGATGGTGTCAAAGTTCTTTCTAGGACTTAAAAAAAAACAACACCCAAAACAAAAGCAAAAGGCACTGAAAAGAACCAAGTCAAGTAAAAAAGAATAAAATCCTAATCCTGACCTACTTACAGAAGGGACCAAGAGGAAGGATCAGAAGTGGGTCTGGCAAAGTTAGATGCCGTCCCCTAACAAAGGAGAGGCTAGTGATAAAAATTCCTTCCTTGTTCCGTGCAAAGAGCCAACACTCAAGTGTGGTCCATACAGGTTGCACAGGCTGGACTCCAGGAATTTACCCAGAGTGGTTGGTCAGAAATCACATTTTGTAAAGAAACTAAATCTGCAGATACAGAAAACCAACTTCATGATGCAAGGGTACAGTTTATGCTGTGTTTTTTTGCCCCCTGCAATAAAATGCCAAAAATGGCTATTCCAATTCCTATTCTCAGCACATGGAAGGTAATTATGGCATGGAACTAAGTGCTATTGCCCCTCCCAGGTTCCAGCTGTCTGGTCCCCACTTCTCTTTCTCCTCTTCTCCTTGTCTTGGAGCTGGAATTTAAACTTTCCAACCACCACATCATACAGTTTTGCAAGTTTTCAAACCAAAATTGAAGGGCCCTAAAAAAAATTATTACTTCAGGGAAGTGAGCATTCTAAATAGGTCTGCAAATACTGAAAAGAACCTTATATTAGGTGACGAAAAGCTACTCTGATTTAAGTGAAAAGAATCTATTTCTGCAACTGCAGTTTTCTTGAGAGGTGGAGGAGGGTGGAGAAAGGTGGATGCCTCTTTGGGAAATGAAATGAACAAGAAAGCTACATGTCAGTGAAAGCTCAGGCCACATAGCACCGTCTAGAGATACTGACCACACATCCGTCTATAACAGAATTAAGCATTGCCCACTTAATAAGCAGCTGTTTAAATTGCTGCTACGGCAGTTTAAGCTAAAACATAGGATTTTGCCCAGAAGCAGCTGAGAAAGCCCTCATACAATCCACTCCACTGATTCTACTCACTAGGATACTACTGCTGACGCTTAGGGACCAAGGGGAAATTCAGTACTTAGGTTGCTGCAACTAGGTATTGAGCACATCTAAATTCTGGTCTAAACTTACACTTGCTTTGCAAATGATTCTATTCTACCATGACTACTGCGTGGACGGTAGAGCCCCGCTTCCCCCTGTGTGGCAAAGACACCATCAAATTGACCACCATGGCTTACTCTGTTTTCCCTCATCTTTGCAACCACTTGCCTAAGACCATCTGTACAACAGGCAGAATTGCACTGCTGCACCTTCGATAGTTGGGTCACCGTCTTCCACTCTTTGTACTTGACTGATATGTTTTCTCCCTTGAAAATCACTGTGTTGTCATGTGTACACCCTGAAGCTACCTGTACAATCCTGTGATTCACAGTCCAAAAATCATATGCATGTTTAATTCAAACTACCCTTTCTCCACAGCCCTCATGGCTTTGATCTTTTTCTTACCCTTGATGACCTCAATCTCTTACCTCTAATCACAAAGTTTCTTCTTTCCTATTCTCCATGCCTCAGCTTCTTATTTTGAGTAGGTTACCTCAGGATTTATTCCTGAACATCAGCATTCTAAAGGGTATGTGTTGATATCACTTGATATTATTTGAATAAGCTGAGTAGCAGGGCTTACATGAACAAAAGAATTCTGGCAGAACAAATGCAAGTCTTAAGTCACTCCTCAAAAATCTACATGTTGTTACACAGGATTACCCTGGAAATAACTAGATTAGGGGGAAAAAAGATCAAAATCCTAGAACCAGTTTTCTGCTTTAAGGGGTTCACAAAGTCTTGGTAGAGCTCTAGTACAACTGAAAACCTCAAACATCTCACATACTATCATATTCCTGTAGAAGTTCCACTGCTGTGAGGAGAACTGCTCTGTGCTCAGGATCTCTGATGTTCAGTTCATCCAAATCTTCTTCTTCTAAAAGCTTAAAAGTATCCAGGTCTTCATAACCATTGAACAGAAAAGTGGGCATGTGCTCCTGCATGAAAGGAAAAAACAAACAAAAAAAAAACCAAAAAAAAAAGAGCTGTAAGACTTCATATTTATTCAACTTATTTTGTCAATAAAGATATCAGAAGAGATTTTCACAACCAGCACAAAGAGCAGTAGTTTAACAAATGCAAACTGCTGTATAACAACAAAATTATAGGATTATAGCTTGTATAAACATTGCTCAGAATTCAGGGAGGTAGCTGTGCCAGAACTAGAATGCTGCACATATTTTTGTATTTGGAATGTACTGTATTAAAAGGCCTGGGTAGCATGCTACTGGGACGCACAATATGGCACAGCTCTGTATGAAGGAAGAAGTACAAAGGGTGAATGACAGCTGCATCCGTTTATTCCTCGGCTCTTCTGAACAGAAAGGAGGTAAAAAACTTCCTCTTTCAAGACAGGATAACTATTGTTATTTTACACTTTTTGCTTGCTTTTGAAGTATGTATGCTAGTAGCCATACTATGCAATGATGTATAGTCTCTGAGTGCACACAATTTGCAGCCTGCAGCACTTCCAAGGCTGACAGGCAGTTCTGCCTGGCCTCAGCTATTTTCACTCTGCAGCTAAGACCCAATTCTGATCAGCAGTGTCAGGATCCTTAGGATTATGAATCTGGTGTGCAGCTTTCAAAATTAACAATTCCAAAGGTGTGGCCCCCTTCCCACAAGCAAAATTGAAGGGTAAACAGAAAGAGAGAATTTGGACCTTTAAGTTGATGCGATCCAAGAGATCCTCAACTGACTTGGGCTGGGGTGGTCTGCTTTTCCGGCGTCTCCTGGTGGGCCGCTTTGGCTTCTCTTCGTCTTCATTTAACACGTCCACATAGATAAATTTGAAAGTGCCAACTTTGTTGTTCAACAGGCCCATCCAAGTGCCCATGGGGGGTTTGCTGATTATATCAATGATGTCACCTTTCTGTAGACCAAAGAAGCAAGAAAGCCATTCAGGCATGCTTATTGATGGGTATTCAAGCAAACACACCCACTTTCTCTTAGATACGTACACAGAATGGACAACGCATTACAGTTTTCAAAAGGTTAACCACGGCTCTTGCAAAAATGTCTGATTACACTTATAATCATATACTTATAATTATTCACTTATAATTATACACTTATAATTATTCAGTTATATTAACTGAAATGTCTTTAAGAGACAATATGTGCAGAGGCATCCACATTTCTTCCAAGGATTTTGAAAATTTTTCCATTGATGGATTAATTCATTGTGGCAGACGAAGTATTTTTCCAATCTTTCAAACAAAGTCCTTGCAAAACAGAAAGGAACTTGTGTCACATTTTTACCTTCCAGAAACTGAAGACGGAAGTGTCTTTCCCTGGACGTGGAGAAATGATAATACCTCCTTATGTTCTATAACATTTCGTTATAATTCAAGCAAATCTTAAATGTATCAGAATAAGATAGGTTAAAGGGCTTAAAAAACCACATGTAAACTCATTAAAAGACTAAGAATTGTATAGTGCTTGCAAAGAGTTCTTAATTAAGAATTTTGCCAAAATAAATATTTGACACTTTAAAAAGAGATATAGGTGGTACCTTGAGCTTCAGAGAGTCTGTATCATAAGGACTTGGAGTAAAATCAGTGTGAACCCTGGCTCTTCCACAAAAAGGTCCTCTGTAAGGAGGCTCTTCATCATCACCATCTTCTGATTTCACGCTCTCCCTGTTGCTGGTTGAAGAATCTGTTGTGCTCACTGTCTGACCACCTGCGTGAGAGACATAGTATCAGTCCACAAAAAAGAATCTCTTTGTGAAGAGGGTTCAGAAACAAACGGAGGCAAGACAGAAAACGGGTTCTTCTACAAACCATGATAATGAAAGTTAAGAGCCCTTGTATGCTGCTATTTCTTATATTCACATGTGATAGGAGAGTTTATCTACTTTGCACTCCTGCTTTTCCAAATTTAGCTCCTCAATATTCAACTGAGAAGCTGTTTAGCTAGTGTCTCATCTATGGTACATCACAGAAGATGTCATCTTTCTGGGAAGTTTTGCCCACAAAAAAGCACAGTGGTGTAAGGAAGATAAGCTCTGAATCATCCATGAGGGTTCCAGAATCCCCCTCATGTCCAGGAATTTGGTTTTATGGCAACACTTTGTATTGCTATTACACAAACAAACAAACAAAAGGTGGATGATTTTCAGACCACACTTTCAGTTATTTAAAACCAGAGCTTTCTCTTCAGGTTTTTTTCCCCACCATGTTCTTGGTTTCTCATGGTCAGTAATTCATAGTGAAACAAGTTCACGCCATTTGTGTCCCACTTAAGCTCTGTTTTGTGTAGAGACAACCTTAACCAGAGAGGTTTTAAATAATATTCCTCTAACTAGTTAATGAGAGAACCTCAAGGTCTCTCTGGAGGCGGGGGTGGGAAGCCCATCAGGAAAAAACTAGTGTAAAGATAAGCCTGTTTACTACTGGCCAAGGACTGCAATTCTCACTCCAATCATTTATATTATAATAGCAGGACCCAGCAGATCCAGCCAGAAAGCAGGATTTCACTTTTCAGGGCTCTGTATAAATAAAAAGCAAAAAAGATCACCTCTGCACCGAAGAGCTTATGGTTCTTTGTGAACCCTTAATGACTAACCCACCAGCCTTTCTACTTTTTAACCACTGCTTCTGCTTTGACTTTCTCTGATTCTGCTTACTGTGGAGATCTCTGCTGCCTGAAGCCACAGAAATGGAACAACGCAATTACAAATGAACTTACTCATTGAGCTCTGACCGCTTAAGGAACTCCTCAGGCTCTCTACTGAGCCACCGGCTTTCAGCTTGGGTTTGTCCAGGGAGTCAGTGTCTGGTGGCGGTGACTGCGGAGAACCTGGCATGACCCCAGGGCTGGACTCCTGAAAGGGATCGAACCATTTCAGTCTGGTAAACGAACATAGGCACTGACAGCTAGCATTATAAGTAGAAAGAAACACTGCACAAAACTCCCAATTCAAAGATTTTAATGACACATGATATTTTTGCCAGCAGTACTTGCAAAACAGCTAACACCAAATTCAGCTTTATGAATTAGGATTTTGTACAAAGATGAATACAAACAAATCAGACAATGCACATGAGACATACAGCAATGTACATTTTCTTTTTCAGTAAATTGTTGATATCTTTGCTCATTTACCTTGAAGAAACAAAAAAAAATTAACCAGAAAATGCAGCCTGTGCACAGTATAAATATTCATAAAGATAAATGCATAAATATAAAAAGATTTTGCTACATGCACAATAGGTGAGGCAGTATCTCTTTTCATTCAGTCAAGCATTATAGGAAATCAAAAAAGGTCTTTCCTAAATTGAAATTCTGTCAGCCTCTGTGAAAGACAGTTAAAGCAAAGCAGCAAATACTTGTGGCCAGATAGCTTTTATTTTTTCTCTGAATGCAGAAAGAGATACTGGCACATGGTTTGAGTCATGATGCCAGAAAGGTACAAATATTCTAAAACTACTGTGCCAAGAAGTTTGAAAACAAAAGAGCTGTAGTTTGCATTCAAGAAGAGTTTTTGTGGAGACATGTGGTCATAAAACTTTTAGATGAAACCTATTATTTGCATGCTGCAGAATCATCAGAAAAAAAGTCATCCCAGCATATGACTTCAGAGGTCAAGTCAATCTTGGAGGGAGCTAGAGAGAAGAAGTATTGCTAACTCACTCTAAACTGATTTCTCAAAGCATCCGTTTCTTAGGCAGATTTACAGAGGGGCACTGTAAGGCCAGCTGAACACCAAAGCATCTTCTTATCAATATCAAATCCTGTTTGACCTTAAAATTTTTTAATTGTAAATTTAAATTAAATAACTGTAACTGTAGCACTGCCCCTGGTTATGAATAAGTACGGCTAATAGTCCTACAGGTCAGGGATTCTAATGTTGCAAAGCACTGCATACAACTGGTCACGTTTCTGCCTCTCTATGCTGACTCCAGATTTTGCAGTTTGGGGCTGTTAGTTTGAATGTTACAAACTGCTCCTTTTACAGGCAGCAACGCTTTGCATTAATACGAAAAGGCAGATCCGGTGGGGCACCATTCCCTTTCCGTGTCTGTTTCTCTACGGCTGCAAGCAGCGCCGGCGGCCAGGGACGAGGCCGCTTGGGGGCGCTGTGAGCCAGAGAGAGCTCTGCTCTCCAGGAGGCATTCTAAGCTATTACTCGCACGTTTCAAGTGGCAAGATGGCTTTTAAAAAAAATGCCGAAGAATTTTTGACACTCCACCAAAGCGAGGAACCCAACGTATACCAAAAGGGAAAAAGACAGCAATTGTTCCTAGGCCACTGAAATTCAAAGCCTAATTTACAGCTAATGTACTTCAGGTTTGCCTTTAAGAATAAGCTATAAAAATCTGTAATGAAAGAATAATAGGAAAATCTTCTGTGGGACGCCCCTTTCTGACTACATTGTGCGTCTGTTTTAATGGGCTGCTGCAGAGGGCAAGCTATGATGGAGAAAAGATCTGTAATAGCAGAGAGGAACCGTGCACGTGAAGTTATGCTGGGAATTTAAACTAAGGTGTAAATTGCAGATTAAATATATTACTGTGACCCTGTGTCACAGACCGGTTCCTTTAATAAATAATGAAGATAGATAAAGAAATAGAAATACAGAGCGAGATGTGTAATGCTATCAGCCACAGGCTTCTGCTGATGAGCTACTTGAATGAAAATCTGAAAATGCATTTTCATGGTTTGGCATCTATAGGAAGCCATTTCACAGTGAGGGATTTTATAAGAACATATAAATAAGCCATACCACATAGTCTTGTTAGAAATTTCTTCAGAGATGCCTTGAAGCATGAAAATCAATATTGATTATCACTTCTACACTATTAAGCGGATTCCACTGCAGGCCTTACCTGCTCAGACAGAGCGCTGCTGTATTTTTTAGACATCCTTTTCTTCATGGTTTCTTTTACGGACTTCACCTTTTTGCCCAGAGATATACGGGAAGCAGAGGGTGATTTGATCACTTCTTTATAAACAAAGTCTCCTTCTTTGCCCTGCAAAATAAAACAGGGTTTAAGCCTATGAAATACAAGAGCCATTTCTTTCCTCAGTCAGCAGTCATTGCAGAGGTATCCAGGCAGACACAGGACGGCAGCATGGTGTCCTGTTTACTGCTCTAAATTCACTGTCGAGACCTTGTGCAAACCACAGTAGCAGTCCTCTCTCCTGTGCCTTACTCCTAAGGCCTGATTTGTAACCTTTACTGCAGGTACAGCGTGTAGAGGTGGTGGAGTCTGTTAGGATGCCTTTATCCCTTTGAGATTCAGGTAAGTATTTGACCTGATAGAAAACTCCACAGTTTCAGGCTAAGCCTGTATGTCCTGACAGGACAGGACATACAACACTAGTTGTGGCTCATGTTGGTCAATGCTACATACAGTTTAGAAGGAGCAAAGGGATCTCTGAGATCCTAGCCAAATACATATCTGTGTGTATCTATATATATGGATACCTACATTTGACTACCCAAATTTACTTTTTATTTTCAGACAGGCACTCAGTTAACCTTTCATGATGACCATCCCTGTGGTTTTACTGTGGATTGTTTACAAAAACACACCAAAAATCCTACTAAATCCATCAACCGCGGTAGAAGGTTACACTTGCACAGCTATTCTTAAGACACACAACAGGGTACTGCCGAACTAAATTAGCTGGTCCATATATAGTGGATAACAAAGGCCAGCTGCTTTGAACACATTTAACCTTTTCTAAACCAGCTTAAGATACCTAGCATTTACTTATGCCACAAGCACACACAGACAATCAACATGGATCAGCTGACATTTTGACAAACTTACTTGTATGACTCAGCCCTTATTCAGATTGTCCAGGCAGCATGTTAAACACAGTCTTTTCTTCTACAGTGTGTCAGGAACCACAGCAAGGCAGCTCTATCAAAGCTACCACCAGCACCCTCCGTTGGCAAGGGTGCCCCAAAAATCACAATGCAAAAAGGACCAAAATCTATTTGGCCAAGTAGGTTGACTACAGAATTTGGACTCTGACTTGGCTCAATAATCCTTCTGAGGACAATTTAGGTACATAAGATAAAAAAATCCTAAAATAAGCGTACATGATATTCTCCATAAAAGAATTATCTTTTTTTCCTAAATTTATGTATGTTTGCTACTTTACTAATCTTCTCCCAAGAAGTTTCTCTGAAATTCATCTGATACTTCATTTATGACAATTCTATATTTTTTCCTTTAGAAGTGGTTTATGATTACAGCTTCTGTGGTAACTTTTGGTCTTTTAGCAGAAATTCAGGACAGTTCTTTGCCTTATCTGTTTGGAAAAAACCCTTCCACTTAATGGACTTAAATGTTTTCTAGAAAAAAACCTTGATCTGCGTACATTACTCAGATGCGCTGCTTCTCTCCCACTACTGATGCTTGTAGGGAAAAACGTAACATCTAGATTTCACACTTTCTTACATCAAAAACAATATGAACAAAATATGCCAAAGCACCTACCTTTAAAGATAAACACTCTAAGTTTGGAAATTAACTTTTTTACTGTGTTGAAAATTGATGAATAAAATAACCACCCACAGTTTTAGCCAATTTAGGGATAATTTATGATGTTAAAAAAAAATAAACAGAAAAACAAAAACAACCCCCAAAACCACAGCTGACATAATAATATAATGCTGGCATATAAAATGTTTCACAATTCAGACTTGATTTAAGTGAACAGAGAAGTTAACAGAGCCAATGTTGAAACGGAAAAGAAAAACATATATGGGGCAAAAGGAAAAAAATATGCTGGCAATTTCTTTTGATATAATGTTCTGGCTCATTTCTGTTCTGTTACTTTTGGCCACAGGCTGACCAACAGTAACACTGGGATCAACATGAGTAACATAAAATGGAATTAATTCTCAGGGGAGGTGGGCTGGTGTGTTGGTTTTTTTTAAACACAAAGAGCTCTGAGATCAATTGCGCAGCACCCAGCACAATGGGATCCTGGTCTACTCCAGAGCTCTTAGATACAATGAGAAAACAAATAATAAATCTCTTACATAATGACTTCCACCCAAATAACTTGCAGATCTTCAGCGAATGAAAGTTTGCCCCACCATTCCAAATTGTAAATATTTTTACCAAGAAAGTATAGTAATCGTATGTTTTGCCTGGGGTGATGCTCTGAGGAAGTCAGACATAAGAACAGCCCACAGATGTGCCCCCGGATCTGTGCTTTGATCACTTGTTCCTGCCTCTTTAACACATATGGTATATAAATACTTATACACACATGGATATGGGTGGATATGTTATTCTCAAAGCTAAGGAAGTCTGAGGTTAACAAAGATGCTCTGCTTTGTTGGATCCCCAAACTGTTATTACAGACCTAAATTACACTTCAGTCTATTATAACTCTATTGCACGTTTCATTTTATGCTATTTCAAGTCTGCCCCTTCTCGTCTTAAACTCACCATTTGGTCTGAACTGTTTCCAATATGAAGGGAACGATTTGTCAAGTCAAAGCCTCCAAAGCTACAGGTTCTCTGCAAAAAACCAAATAATAATAAAGGATGGATACAGTTCTATCACAATGATTAGCTCACTCAAAACATCTGTGATTTGGAGGACACCAGTGAAAACACAAATGTCTGTAAAAATGGAAACAAACAAACAAAAGGATGAGAGATTATAAATCAAGAAATCTGTTATAAAGCAATTTCAGTCATTTGCCTTTTCCAGGCACAACTCCTTGGCCTAAGGTCTGCTGTTGTTGAGTCATCTATTGCCTACCCTTCTTTATAAAAACAAAAAGGACTTTTTGATCTGAGGAAACTGTTGATCTTATGCATCAAGTTTTCCAGGGTGCTGGCAACACCATCTCAGCACTCACATCTGCCTTCATAAATAAGTCCACGGTAACACTGAAACAGAGAACCACCAATTTTTTAAAGCCTTGAATAACCTACCTTCTGGGAATAGCTGCACAGACTCCATTTCCACTGAAATACAGGGAAACACTAGAGGCCTTGTAGGGCAAGCCCTTGTTAAGAGGAGGGAAAAACCAGACAGCTATCCATAGGCATTGTGTCCCCAGAGACTCAGCAAGCCCTGATTCCAGATTAGGTATTTACCATCACACCTGTGGTGATACACAGAAGCTCTGCTACTTCTGGGAGAAAGTATGCTATGTTTACAGTGCCACAATCACCTAGTGGAGTGACTCAGTTTTGGCTGAAGGCACAGATACAGTTTATCATCATCATCCTGAATAAAAAAAGAAAATCAGCACTACGACACTGCCTCCCTCCCAGGAGCAGAGGGCAACCAAACTCAGTACAGTTGCATTTCCACAGCCAACCATTGTTTACCTGTGGCAGATGAGTCTCTGCTAAAGCTTTGCTATCACTTGAAAAAAGACCAGACACTTAGGGGGCTCAGAGGGAATCCATCTTTTGCTTTGCAATTTGAACGGTAAAATCTTTGACTTTTTATTCGGCCACTGAACAACCAGATGCACAGTACTCAAGTACCTGGCCCTGCCCAAAGTCTCAAAGGGCAATCCAGGGAAATGAAGGCATGGCAGCTATAATTTACTTGCACAGCTTCAACTCCAGGCTCTGAGTGTGGGTTGTGAGTCTATTATAAGTATTCTCTTCAGTGTTAGAGTTGAGGCAAACGGGAGGCAGAAGATCAACCAGTTGCAAACCATAAGTTCTTAGGGCCTGAACCACCCAAAAGAGTAACTCAAAGACACCTTAAGACTCAGCTAAGCATCGGATCAGACCTACAAAGGATTGCCCGATCAGTACCGTGAGTGCGTACATGGGAGTCAGTGAAGACCCCACCACCTGAGAACTACCAGTCTGCTTTGATACTCTATTAGGATGAAGCAAGCTCTATAAACTGTGCCACTTAGTAAACAATTATATCAGTTAGTTCTATTAAAGTAAACATTCTTCCTGCCCTGTTCAGTACTAATCAGCATACATATTAATAGCTTTTAAAAAGTTTTCTTTTCTAGCTCTTATGTTGGGTGCTGAGTACCCACAGTGCTTGGATGACAGTTTTTGTACCCACAAGAACTCTGCTAGAGCTCAAAGCCAGCTTTGACTAGGCCCCACACACATTAAAAAAGAGTGCTGCGATGTAGATTTTTTTAAAGTGGGTTGTTTTTGTTTTTTTTTTCCAGAAGGCAATGTGACTATGGCATAGCTTTTAAAAATTGTTTTTGGAAAACATTTGAGACCAACCACAAGTAATAAGATCAGTTTTTTAAAGGACAGCACGTTTAGCTATGAGTAATGTCATCCTTCTGTGAAGAGTCCATTCTAACTAATCCTACAGTGCATGGTAATCCCAGCAATGAAGAGAGGACATCTGGAACTGCTCTAAGCAGACTTGTCTGTCAAACCAGCCAGAGCTCCTCCTAAAGCAGCCTTCTCAGAGACCAAAATGCGTGTTGGTTAAAAGCTTCCAAATAAATGTACCACGTTAACGATGCTTATTGTTTCATTATGGACCTCCCCATACATATAACATTTGACTTCTGCCTTCAGATTCCAATAGCAATCCTGGCAATACTGTACCAAACAAAAGGTCTGTGGATGAGGAGGGGGATATTCAATGGAATGGCCATGCAATCAAAAGTATTATCGTTTTGGGAGAAAAGAAGAACTGATGCGATTTGAAAATTTCATGCATGTCCAGGTCACTGAAACAAATATAAATGACAAAAATGAATGGCAAGCAAGACACAGTGACCAGAGTTCCACTGAATACATAGGCATTGCAATTTCCCTGAGGTTGCAGCGAACAAGCATTAAGTGTTTCTAGGAAGAAGGAGTGGCATTAGTTCAAGCTTGCCAGCTTTTTGCGGTTTCAGGAAGAAGTGTGTTGAAAAAGCTAGTATGAGCAGTGTGTCTCCACCATTTATCCCATTCAAAGGAGGCTGGAGGAGCAGTTGACTGAGGACTTCCTCAACAACAACAAAATGCTATCCATTTCTCTGTTTGTATCTCTGTGAGTAAGCAAAAGTCAGTCCAGATGGTTTTCATAATGAAATTACTATCACGAGATTACTTATTAGAAGAAATGAAAAGCTTGTTTCTGTTATCTGTATTTAGAAAAACAGCTTTAGAGGGTATTTTTAATTATGGGGAATCTCTAGCACATATGAGTATCCTCTTTTCCCTGAGATACCGCTATTATTCAACCCACAAAGGGACGAGTAAGGTTTCTCTTATCATTGTAATATCCTTATGGGAAAACAATGTATTTTGAGTTCATGTCTATGAAAATAAACGGTATCCTGGGAGTGGCAGGGCAAGCAGTCAATGCAGAAGAAATAGTAAAGCTGCCAAGAGAGAATGTTCATGGTATCGGGTAGAAAAAAAGCTATCTATTTTGTGTCCAACGAGAAAAAAGTGAACCATTAAAGCTTGGTCACCTCCCACAGGTTATTCAAGGAGACCAAGGCTGTGACTCATATTGAGAATACCTCACATCCGAAGAAATGAAGCAGAGATCTCTGTAGTTCAGAGAGGAAAAATTAAAAAAAAAAAAAAATAAAAAAAATCTGTAGTTCAAGAGGAAAAGCTGTTTCTACTGTATTTTTCACTGGAATATCTTGCTTAATGTTACAGGTTCACTGCTGTTTCCACCCACTGAAGTAGGCAGCATACTTACATTGACAACTAGACAACAGACTAGCTGGCTCAGCTTTGGAGATCTGGCTGTTCCCAAAGGCAAGTTCATAGGAAACTCAGCATCATGGTTAAGGGAACTATCAAAACTGGGTCATATAATCAGGAAGCAGCTTTGGATCTCTCTGGAGTGCTCAAATCACTTAATTTCCCACTGTACAGCACAACTTTCTTTTTTGGCCACCCCTTGTTCCCTTTCCACAATGCTCTGAGGGAAGGTGCCACCTTTACCCCATGCTAGAAAGAAGGAGCAGTGGCCAGGGACAGAGCAGGAGGGCACTTCTGGTGGTGGTGAGCAGCGAGCAGGAATGTAGTGTCTACATAATGTAAAACTCCCTGTCTTTCTGCAGCTGTGTGTGTAACGGAGAACACAGAGCTGGGTGGGTGAACTGATGAGATGCAAACTGAGAAGGGGAGGGCCAATATGAGGCAATGACAGTAGGAGAGAAACAGAGCACAGTTGACTAAGGATGCTCTAATCATCTGAAAATTTTGTTCATCTCTTAGTATTCTTTTAAAATACTGACTCCGAAAGCATCACGAAGAACATATTTATAGCATCTCAAAGCTCCTCTGTTCGCCAGCGATCTCAACTTCTGCACTAGGTGAATTTAAAAATCAGCATTTTGTCATATTTGCTTTCTCTCACTGAGGTATTCTGTAAACATAGAAACTGCGCACTCAACAAAACTCTTCTCTGACGGGATTATATCAAGCTCTTCCCTTAGAGCTGAATTACAGTGCTTAAGAGTTTCTAACAGAAAGGAAAGCAGAAAGCACTGAATCTTAGTTAAAAGTACGAAGCGGAAAGTGTTGACTGCAACCTCACAGAAACTGGAAGACCACCTTCACGGCAACTCTTTGACTCACAGACTTTTGGTGGATTCGCAAGAGAACCCTTTTAGTACAGCGATCCACTGTAGCAGCCCATTTCCTCTTGGCCTCCTCATCCTCCTCCAGCAGGCATCTCCTCAGGTCCTGCTTGTCGGCCTTGCTCAGGGTCCTGTCAGTAACGGGACGCACCAGCTGTGAGAGGTTGAGGTGACTGTACAGGCTTCTCTCCACCACATAGGTAATATTGAACTCGCTGACAGAAGTGCGCCCTCGTAGCCTTCTGTTTGGGAAGCCACAACCTCCACCCCCTTTTGCTTTGTGCCGCAGTAATTGTAGGTCGCAAGTTGCGGTGGATGCTCCTTTCCTAGCAGGGCGCTGGCAAAGAAAAGCTCTGGAACAGGAATAGTTAGTATCCATTTTCTTCAATCGGATCTGCTTCCTTACACTCTGAATCTCCTCCAGGGACACCAGAAGATGGTGCTTGTGCCTGTTGCTGTCATAAAAGCAAATGCTTTCTGTACTTACCCCATGGCTCAGCGAGCCGAGGCTCTTCTTCATTTCCCCATCTGTCAAGGAGCGGCAAACTTTCTGGGTCTTCTCCTCTTCTGGGTAAGAGAAAAATGTCCCAAGTTTCTTGGGAGGCTTGATAAGGCCACGGCTGTCAGTTTTGCTGAAGGTCTTCACCAGCTTCCGGTTAGCTCCCCACGTATCAAGACTGCTGGATGAGGGAGAAGTAGTAAGTGAGTCCGAGTCGTCCTCTGGTTGCTTTTCACAGGAGCTGTCAAAGTAGAACTGCTTCTTGTGAACTCCAGAGTAAAGTGCCGATCTGTCATCCAGTATAGGAGAGTTGTCAAGTGAGTGCTCTTCCACACCTAGAGGGGACAAAACCAGCACAATGCATGTCATCGTTCATAATTCTCTAAGATGTTTCCCTGTACAGCCTCATTGTATTTATTTATGATAAGACACACTTAAAATGGAAGAAAACTCTTCCTGATATAAGCAACCCAGAAGGTATTTGCAAGTGGAAAAACCTGAAGCAGTTCCTTCCATTTGTGAAGTGAGAGTTCTGGGATGAGTTAACAGTAGACAGATGACAGCATCCTTTAAGTAAACTCGTCATAATTTTAAGTTTCTCTCTTCCACCTGCAGCTAAGTAAGACCATAGATGCTCTCACTAAGAACCCCTTAAAAGCTGGAACTGGGATCTTCTGATTTCTCCTGATACTTGCATATGATGCTCAGCTCTAGAGAGATTACAATAGGTCAGAAGGATACACAGGTATTAAAAACCAAACAACTATCTCTCAGGTCCAGTTTTCCAATACCCAGTGCTGCTGCTGCTGCTGCAGTAATCAGTATTTTTCCCAGAAAGTTATGGAGCTGAGCTCCAGGATGAAATGAAAAGTTTTGGGTTTTCAACGGGGGAAGGAGGTACCAATTTTAATCACGCAGAATTTACTTAAAACAGATGCAAAGAAAAATAAGTAGGTCAAATTGCGGGTGTGCCAGTTTCAACAGTGTCCTGGTAATGACAGAAACACTTGGTTTTCACCAAATACATATTTCACAGAAAAGGAAGAAGTTTTGCAATGAAAATACTGGAGGTGGGCAAACAGCCAGGTCTCCTTTTTGGAGTGCAGAGAAGGGAATAAAGGACCTGAAATTGCAATTCCTTTTCACATTTACCATTTAAGAAACTTTTCTCTGGCATTTTCTTCTGAGCAAAGTATAGGCTCAGGCATTAGATGGAGTAATAAGAAGAGAGTCAAACAAGAGCACACATCCTCCTCAGTCCTGCCTGACAAATTTCACAGCATAGGTATGTATCAGAAATGCACACAGAAATTTGACTATATTTATTTCCTGCCAAAATAAATTCCTTGCCTGACGCAACTTTGCCTTCACCTTTGATTGCTTCCACAGTTTTACAGCAGAGCTAAATTTGAACCATTACCAAAATACCTATGATTTACTAACAGGGGACGTATTTCAAGATGAAAGAAGATTAGTTGCCATGTACAGGCTTCTTGTCTCACCTTCAGTTCACTCTGTTGGCAAAACATATTTGACGTATATTTGCTGAAACCTAAGCAAAACATATTTGACATATATTTGCTGAAACCTAATATGCTATTTTACCAAGCTCAAGCTCGCTGTGACAGTGAAGGAATAGTAGATCACATCTGACACACAACTTTCACTCTTGAGAACTTTTCTGAGGTAGGTCTGCAGACTGGAGTCTGATTTTGACACCACTTTCACTGAACTATCCAGCTTGCTCTTTTTCCCCTCTACTTCTCAATTTGAACAGAAAATAGACGTTCTCCTGGGACTGAATATGTGCTGATAAACAACTTTAGTCCACTGAGTAAATATGTTTTTAAACAGCTTGTAAAATATGCATTGTGTGTCAACACTGTAACAGATGTTATTTGGAGTGAGTCCATGACACAAAGCCATAATGACACAGATGTAGATGTGATTTGTTTTTAAATGCTATATAAGAACGGTGCCCAGGAATTAGGAAGCTTTCGTTATTTAGCTCACTAGGAGCAGACTAACACAAAATACACACGGATTCAGATATTGGCACATTCTAGTGAGTATCAGATCATCCAGATTTATATTTAGTGCGATAATAGAGTCAATAGTAGAAATGTGGGAGAAGGATCTGGGACTAGTGTACTTTTCTTTAAAAACTACAGGAACGTATGAGGGAAATTTGGCAAAGTTGTTCTTTGTGAAGAAATTTTTGAGGAGGAGTATGAAGAATCTTTCATCTGGGGAACCACACGACAATTTTCAAACCAACCCTACTGTCATACTTTGTTAAAGGCTGTCGAACATTGATGAATTTATTGAAACTTTACTGATGTTACTCGATCAAATTTTAGAGCCAACTCCCCAAAACCTACCTATCTAAGATTTCACATTACTTCACGTTTGTAACACAGATTCAAGTAACAGCAGCAAACAGCTCAAGAACTGATCCAGTCAACTGCAGGTAACTTGGAAGGACAGACAGCAATCCCCAAATCTGACCACAGTATTTTTTGTGATCTTGCAGAGCCCTCTGATATATCCAAATGGGAATACAGACCTACATTGTGAGATATGAGGACGGACAGCATTTATGAAGCACTTTCAATTTACCACATGAAAACTTGGGTGTGGGGAGAATTTACTAAAAGAAAAGCCATACTCCTAACATAGACCTGGCTACTGAAGATGCCTTCTACTTAAGTAGAAGTTATGCAGAAGTAATCCGTGTTGTTATTTAGCAATAACTGTTTTTGCTGCAGTTTCCCAAGAGCCAATCTACAAAGGAACTCCAGAGTGCTAGATAAAGTGCAAACTCAAAGTTTTAGACAATTTATTCAGAAAACCTGAAGTTAAAACAGAGAAGACAGGCAGGAGATGGAGAACGAAGGAAGCAGAGCAAATTTTTTTTGGAGATAATTGTTAATTCAGTGATTTTTCTCGGAGGGGCAGGGGTGGAAAACTGCGGAAAAAGAAACAACCTGGGAGGAATTGGGACACTTAACTGAAAGACTAAAGGTGAAAAGGAAGTAAGGAGGTGAAGCCCTGTAAAAGAGGGAATAGAGAGCAAAACAGTTAACATGCTGAAGAGAACGTCTGGTCAAACTGCAGGAAGGCGTCTGCATGCCCAGTGACCCCTGGGCTGCCTGCTCCTGCAGCTGCTCCCACCCCTGGAGCCTCCGGCTGATTGCTCCCTGCAGCTTTTCCCAGGTCCATAGGGAGGGAGGAAGGGGGTAGGAAAGGCCTTTCTGGGGTCCCTTCACCAGAGCAGGGGAAAAATAGCCCTGTTTTGTTTACCCTTTCTCATAAACCATGTTTTTGCTCCCAAGGTAACCCAGCTTTATGCTCACCCTATGAGGTGACAAAACCTTTTCAGGCTGAGACAGCTGCTCGGTCCAGAGCTCTAGACTGGCTCTGCCTTTCACGCCAGCCAGTAACACCACCATCACGCGGAAGAGAGGCAGGCTAGATCATAAATCTGCCAACAGCTTCCTGCCACATAGCCAAGAAGATGCACGCGTTCTCCTTAAATGCACTAGGAAGGAATCATAATACGGCTCAGCTCACTGCAAAGCAGAGGGGAACTGGCATATGATCCCAGGAAGGCCACTAACATAGAGGGGTGCCCACAATTCCAGTGAGGACTCAAGCAGGGCTGAGCCAGAGAGGCTCCTGAGGCTCACGCTCCGTTATTCTGAGTGCTCACACATGAAAACAGGTCATCCGGAGTTAATTCTGCAGCATGTTCATGGCATTCCCAGGGGATCAACTCTGCTTCCCATTTCCCCACCCTCCTCCTCCTCCCTTCTTGCCCCCTCTCCCCCTCTCTCTTGGCAGCAGGGCTCATTCAGGAGCCAAACTGCAAGCAGGCTCCCCCAGAAGTAGAGGAGTTAATATTACATGAGGCAGTTGCTATCCCACTAGAATGTCCGATAGAGTTGCTGTACTCTTGCCACAGGATGATGACATGTGGCACAACTGCATCACCAACCAGCACCTACCCTCTCAAAACTAGCGAGAAGCTTCACCTGTGTGCCGTCCCAGGCCTCAGAGGAGGGAGCAACATGGTGGTGGCTCTGCTTACCTCCTTGCTGAGCCTGTGGGGCAGCAGGCTGGGATTGGTCCGAGTCTCATTCCCTCCCCAGCATGGGGTATAAAACATAAACCAAGTTCTAATCTCTTAATGAGGGGCTCTACAGCGCTGCTCTGGGAATACCAGGAGATCAGCAGTAACCACATCCTAGAGGCTGTCACTTTCCTCCTTCCACGGGATCAAAATGCAATCACTTGGGTAAGGCATGCACCATAAACAAGGCAGTCTTTCCCACTGTCCTTTAAGAACACTCCACCCCTCCCTCCCCCAGCCCTCCACTTTCTGTCTCCTCTCAGTAGAAACACGTATTCACACACACAGTTTTAACCATATGCACATTGCTTTTTACCTTCTGTGCTGGGTTTTTTCATTTCTTCCACTCTTATGAGTTTCTTCCTGACTCTGCGAGTAGAATTCACCAGCTTGTGCAACCTCTTAAACTTCACCGACTCCTCTGTTTCATCATCGGATTGTTCTCTTGACTGGCAAAGAAACAAAGGGAATATTAATAAAGTAGTAGTTCCACGGCTTGATCCTTCAAGTCAAGTTAACCCAGCTCATCTGCTGCGCTGTGTCAATGCAGCTCTAACTGGTGCTATATTTTCAGCCCAGGTCAGACAACCATTTAAATTACTGAGGGTTTTCTTTTTTTTTTTTCCTTTCTTTTTCTGAAAGCATGACATACCATTTTGATTTCTAAATCTGTGAAACGTAAGATCGTAGGCACTGAAATGCATTCCTGCCCTTGTCTTTCTTCCCATGCATTGTGTAATAACTACTTCCACGTCCTCTCTCAGTACGTTTCAGGCAGGGTTTTTTCCCAGGGCTCTTCTTACCATACCAGTTATGCTCCTGTGGTTTGGGTCAGTCACTGGTCTGTCTGGCATCTCAGAACTTGCTGTTTAAACCTGGTTATAAACAGCTTCTCCAAACTGAAGCTCTGTCATTGACGACTTTTCTTCCCTCCCCCACCACCAGTCTTCCCAGAAAATCAAAAACAGCAGCACAAGAAAGGGACGGGAAGGAAAAGGAAGGAGGAGACCTCATCTGCCTCACTCACAAACTGCCACAGCTACAAAATATTCCTTTCCTCCTCCCTGCTCCCTACACTCCCCCTGAAGGCTCTCGAGGCTGGAATTAAGACGGACAGAGCATTCCTCCAGCACTGACCAAGGGAAAACTCTGACCTTTTCAGATATACAGTGCAGTCCATATTCCCCAGCATCCCGTTTCGTTTTGCATCTGATCCAGTATGCTCAGTTCCAGCTGTTTTCCCTCAAGTATCAAACATTACAGAGACAAAAAAAAATTCCCCTCTCTCCAGCAGCAGTGACACAACGAGCTGAAACAATCCATTCCTTGTGAACGAGAAGACGACTTCGATTTTCGAGCCAGATTCAACGTTCAATGTGCTACTTCCTCTGTTTTAATCAGTTCAGAATGTGGAAGGCGGCGGGGGGAAGGGAAGGGAAAGGGAGAGGAGAGGAGGCCGGCAGGGCTCTCCGGCTCAGCCAGGACAGCCCTGGCACTGTGCACTGCTGCACATTCCTGCGCAGGCTCCAGCTGGAGTGTGGTATGGATCATATACCTTACTTTGTTTTCACCCTCAGCCCCAGCCAATTCGCCGCATTCCTAATGGTCGGCTCTAAAAACCCTCATGCAACTTCCTGTCAGTGCAGCTATCTGGGCTTCCACAGCGCGCGCATCCTTTTTTCTCTTTCTCCTTAATTAAACTTTTAAAAAAAGAAAAAACGCAACAAATGCAAGCCAAAAGCCAAACCAAAAAAAAAAAACCAAACCATCTTCTCCTCTTCCCCAGCAATAATGCTGTCTGCTTATCCGGATGCTGAATAAAAGACAGGCCAAATATAAAAACGCTTCCTGGTTCTCTAATACTCTTAAATATCAGGATGTGGTAATAACAGTAGATGCCACGGGGCAGGACACCAGTTAGCAGTTGCACGGGTACGCTTTCAAAGGCACAAACAGCGCCTGAAGGAGCTGGGGCAGCTCTGAAAGCCTACCTCGCAGGAATGCACCTCTCAAGGCCACCAGAACCACACCAGAGCAAACTTCAGCCACTTTCTGCAAGGGCACTGTCAATTACTGATTTCCCACAAACTTTGTGTTACTCCAAAACAAGAAGAAATACCAAATGGACCACATATGGCAGCAGGAATTGCCATTCTACCAACCAAGAGCCACAGGGATGCATTTATTATGGGTAGAGGCTGGCTAGGTAACTAATAATCTTACTTCGGCAAAAATAGGGCTGCAAAGAGGAGTATCAGACTTGTTTATATCAAGATAAATTAAGCAGCAAGATGAACATTAATTCAGAGTTTATGACTGGGAAAACTTAGTGACACGTCAAACAACAAGACAGACATATTTAGATAAGACGACAAATGGAATATTGACCATAATCAAGAAGTTTAGTCAAGACTTCTTAGGCCATTAAGCGCATCCTGGCAAGCAACCATCTTGCATGCTCTGCACTCAAGATATGTTTATTTTAAATGTAATTACTCTAAGTCATTGCTTTCCTTCATTACTTTTCATATATCCTTGGTTTGCAAGACTACTTTTTGTAAAACTGTGAGCTCTGTAAGACTAAGAGAAAGGCTCATACCTGATCCTCCTGCCCAAGATTTCATCAAAGAATAAACAACTAGTCTTACTTTTGCACCACTGGTATCTGAGAAAGAACTCTGTCCCCTTGGTGTTATGAAGACTCAACAACAAAAGCTTTTACAATGTCTGACATTTGCATTCATTACTACCGCTGCAAAATTCCCCCTGTACTCGGCACTCCCCCTGTACTCAGCACTGGTGACGCCCCACCTCGAGTACTGTGTTCAGTTTTGGGCCCCTCGCTACAAGAGGGGCATTGAGGTATTGGAGCGTGTCCAGAGAAGGGCTACAAAGCTGGTGAGGGGTCTGGAGGACAAACCTTATGAAGAACGACTGAGGGAGCTGGGGTTGTTTAGCTTGGAGAAGAGGAGGCTGAGGGGAGACCTTATCACCCTCTACAACTACCTGAAAGGAGGTTGTAGAGAGATGGAGGCTGACCTCTTCTCCCTGGTGACAAGTGATAGGACGAGGGGAAACGGGTTCAAGTTATGTCAGGGGAGGTTTAGATTGGATATTAGGAAACATTTTTTCACTGAAAGGGTTATTAAACATTGGAATAGGCTGCCCAGGGAGGTGGTGGATTCACCATCCCTGGAGGTGTTTAAAAAAAGGGTAGATGGGGCACTTAGGGACATGGTTTAGAAGTGGCTTTTGTCAGGGTAGGCTAAAGGTTGGACTTGATGATCTTAAAGGTCCCTTCCAACCTCAGCAATTCTATGATTCTAAAAGTGAGTACCAAAATAGCCTCAGCACAAGGTACCGACATCAAACCTGAGTGGGTGGTACAGGGGGTCCCCATCACGCTTCAAAACAACTAAAATCCCATCATATCCAAGTGCCAGCCACGTTTTCCACGATGCTTGAAGACTGTCGGCACCCTTTGAGCCGGGGTCCTCTGCAGGCAGGGACAGACCCTTCCTAGTGCCGGTGCCAGGCCGAGAGAGGCGAGAACAGTTTGTGCGTAACAACAGGAGCCACCAGATAATGGGCTGACTGAAAACAAAGTCAGTCCCTCTCCAGCAGCCTATTTCCTATCATATCAGGTAGCATGTGGCATGGAAAATCTTCTGTAAAGGAAAAGGATGGCTAATAGATTTATGCAAAAAGGCCTAAAAATGTTGGTGACTGCGCCGGTGGTACTGCTCAGGGAACTTTCTTGTCAAGTCATGCCAATTCCTTAAAAATAAAACCATTTTGAAAAAGGGTTACTTTTTATTCACTTCCTGGTTTTGAAACAATTTTTTTTAAAAAGGCCTTGAAATTATCAAAAGTTTCCATTTTGGCACATGGGAAACAGAGCTTAATTTTCCAGCTCAAGCAATGTTTTCTTTTACAGCTAATATTAAACAGAAAACAGAAATGTAAAGCATTCAGGCCTTTAGTGACATATTTGGAAATCACTGAACTTCGACGCTTTGACTTCCCCAACCCACTCTACCCTCCTGGCTTCCACAGTGACAGAATTGCTTTTTTTGGTGCCTGTCCCTGACTTCAGATGGGAAAATCACCCCAAACTCCCCAGTGCATAGCGGGCCGGGCAAACGGCTTCCTGGGCAGCTCTAGCAGCCAGGCCTTGGCACTGGGCTTCGATGCAGCTGGCTGCCAGCCCCCTTCTTGCCCTCTCCCCCCTTAATGAGTGTTTCAGTACGCTGCAGCACTGCAAACTATGAAGACAGGTTGAGAGAGTTGGTGTTGTTCAGCCTGGAGAAGAGTAGGCTCTGGGGAGACCTTATAGCAGCCTTCCAGTACCTAAAGGGGGCCTAGAGGAAAGATGGGGAGGGACTCTTTATCAGGGTATGTAGCAATAGGACGAAGGGCAATGGTTTTAAACTGAAAGAGGGGAGATTTAGATTAGATATTAGGAAGAAATTCTACTCTGTGAGTGTGGTGAGGTGGTGGAACAGGTTGCCAGGGAGGTTGTGGATGCCCCATCCCTGGAAGTGTTCAAGGCCAGGCTGGATGGGGCTTTGAGCAGCCTGGTCTAGTGGGAGGTGTCCCTGCCCATGGCAGGGGGGTTGGAACTAGGTGATCCTTAAGGTCCCTCCAACCCGAACCATTATATGATTCTATGAAAAGGGCAGACATAGTCTGGTAAAGAGGTAACGACGCATCTGCAAGAGGCTTGGCTGCAGGCTCCCTGGCATAGGAAGAGGCCATGCTGTACCCACTCCGCCAATGCCTCCCAGCCCCCAGCACATGGCTGTCCTGGTATGCCAAGCCTCGGCGTAAAACAGCCGGGGCCCTCCATCTCCCCATGCCCCTGCACTGGGAGCAGGCCTCTCCCCGTCCTCCAAGGGGAAAACAAACGGATTTGCAGTACTGTAAATAGGAACGACTTAACTTCCATCTCCTCCGCTCCAATTTTTTCCACCCGAAAGCCCATATGGCTCAACTTTTAATTATTTTGGCTAATGCTGTATGTAGTAATTCTGTGGTGAATGCTTAAGTGTTTCATTTCTGGTTTCCAGGGCAACATTACATCAGATTGCAGACAGCTGGCTCCACAGCCTTAAACCATAACAAATTGGCCAAGGCGATGCACAAAAATCGCGCTTGCTGTAAAGAGAAGAGGGCAGGGCTGGGCCCACGGGCTGCCGGGGAGCCGGCCCAGCCTGCGGGCCCCTTGGTGGGGCTGGCTGGGGGGAGCCGCCCTTCCCCGCGCCACTTGGAGCAAGTGCATCCCCAACACATCTGCAATGCTCTCACGGTGCGGAAACAAGCCAGGCTTGGAGAGCTCGGCTGCACAAACGCGAGGAGGACTACAGGGAAACTGGGGCTAAATTAACAGCATCTGGAAATACCGAGGACTGCATGCGAAGGACTGCAGCCACCACGTACCACATGGCTGGAAGACTACGGAGGGGCCAAGACCCATCCCCACCACCCAGCTCTTCGCCGCTAACAAACGTGGCCACAAACCTACGAAGGTGCTTTCAAATCCAGGAGAGACCAATTCCCTCTCCCACCTCAAGCATCTCTTCTGCTTGGAAAACTTTTCCTACTCGTGCACCTCTAAAGGCCATGCTTTTGCATCATCTCGTACGTAAGATTAAAGTAAAACGCCCTAAGTTCAGGAACAAATAGGAAATTAGCACATGTACTTTGATAATCAAGGCGCTCACTGCAGTTCTGCTCCCGGCGCACTCTTTGCTTTCTCTCCCACTTTTCTCATGCAGGCTCTTTGCGGCTGCCTGCTCTGGAGGCAAGGCACACGCCTTGCTCTGCCGCTCTCTAACATCCAGCCCATTTCACACGCCGTAGAAATAACAATCCTAACCTCCCCCCTTTGAATTCGTGCTTCACACACGCGCGCGCACACACACACATACACAGACACACAGAGAAAACTAACATTTATTAGGGTACTTGGAAGTAATTGGCAAAATGTAAACCAGAAGTAAGTAGCTAGCTTTCGGCAGGACTATGTTTGGAAACACTTCAGGGTTATAGCAGCAGCCCTTAAAAAATACAAGATAGGCAAAAGCCTGCTAGCCAGATCCTAATAAAAGCGTTTAAGAAACACTAGGACAATATCCAGTTAAAGCTATGATAACTGATTAATCTGTTTCAGCTCCATAAACAAAAGTATATATGACTTTTACATGAGCCTGTGTGAAGCTAGTTAGAGAGATGTTAAAATTTTACAATTTGCTTCATGCCCAGTAATAGTTCAGCCCCAAACTAAAATCTCTAGGAAACCTCCCATCTAAGAAACAAGGAAATCTCTTAAGATCTGATTAAGCCCAAGCTGAAATTATTTTTGGCTATCAGAAAATTCTTGTTCAGCAAAGCGGGGCAAAAATACACATTCAGACTCGCGGGCATATCACATCACATCCCCCAGCCCTGGCTGGCTCACTTCAGAATTAAGAGCTCTACAGTAAATGCAAAGAGATTTTGCTGTTCCCTTTAGGAGACGTGGCTACACGTGTCCTTTCTTCTTTCTCTCTTAACAGGCTTTACATCCGCCAAAAAAAACAACCATTCTAACTTTTTTTAAAGTTTTATTAAAGATGCCTGGATAAAGTCAGAGACAGGAAAATAGAACAGAAAAGAACTTAAAAGCCCAAGGAAAGGAAGAGGAGAATCGAGAAAAGCTACGCATGCTGTGCCTAAGAATAACCACAAAAGCCTTTTCTCTTTCTCCCTCTATGAAACAGGAGGCACATCCTCTCCACATCACGCTACATGCTCAGTGACTTACCAGCTTCGGCATTTATAGGCCTAAAGCTCAGTTTCGAGTAATTCCCCCTGAGTCCTCAACTGCTGTCAGCTTCGTAACCCTAAAATTTAGGAGCAGACCCTTCTTCTTAAGTATTGTATTCGCTCCGAATCCTGCGCACAAAATGCCTCTTCTCTGGAGTTACATTATCGGACACCAAACTGGCTCCGATTCCAGCGCTGAATATGTAAAGAAGAAAAAAGCGTGATGCTGGACTCAATTAGCTGTTTTCTGCTCACTGATTGATTCCCCCAGTTACTCGCTAGCTGCATAACTTGCAAGAAAGGCATAAGTCATCAGCTCTAAGCAAATCTTCTATTCACCACAAGGAAAAAAGGGAGTGTTGTACATGGCAAACAATCCCTGTTTTCACTGACGAAGGCTTGCTGACCTCTCGCTGGCCTCTAGTTCCTTAATTACTGTCTATGGAATTTCAGTGAAAGAAAAAAAATACAGAGAATCTCTGCAAAGCCAGGACGAAGACTGACCCTCAAACACGACTGCTAGAGTGGAGGCTGTGTCTATAGGAAATATAACTTAAGCCCTTTACCAGGCTCTTTTTATTTTTACTTTTTAATTCTTTTGACAAAAAGCCCCCCTGAGAATTTCCCTTTATAAAGGGCTAATTTGACAGAAAAATAAACCTTGCTTAAATGTTTTTTAAATTAGTGAACTTAGATACTTTTTTTTTTCTTTCCCCTTGGTTTCAGTGCTATAAAAAAAGACCATCACTAAGAACTGGAAAGGCAAATTATGTTTAATTCAGAAATCTCAGGCTAGTCTAGAATTAGCCACGTTGCGGCTTTATGAAGCATTGCAGCGTGCCTTCCAACTTTTCCTCCTAGGCTAGGCTCAGACCTCCCTTCCTAAGCAACAGACTATGAGATGCTCAAGTAAATTTGCACTCCTCATAGTGAACCATACCTAATCCCAAACCCTGGGACAAATTCAGACTTTGAACAATTCTCTGAGTGCAAGAAAACACGGACCAAACCCTCTACTAATTAGAAGCACTGCTATCCAGTGGTGGAAGCAGTAGCAAAGGCATACCACAACAGCACTCTCTTTAAACCAAGAAAAGATTCCTCTTACTCAGGACCATCAATGGCCAGTTAATCTGGATTTGCCGCAGATCAATCTCACAGTGAAATCACAGCGGGACTAAACGTCTACTTCCTTTGATGACTGGCTGATTTTAATGATCCACCTAGCCAAATATCCTTTTTCAATTTCTCCATCTTCGTACTAATGACCGTACACAGCTTTTCCACTCCCTAGTGGTCATGTAAACTAGATTTACTGGTGTGCTGTAACTGGGTTCTTACCCTTGAATTACTTCAGCCCCAAAACTCTGATGTAAAACCCTATAGAAAATTCTAAGCTTCAGATAAAACCAGCTAGTGTTCTCCAATTTCAATAACATACCAGCCCACATCAAGTGAAACATGACAGTGACTTCCTTGAAACGTATCCCAGATTCCCTTAAAAGTTCATGGCCATGAGTGAAACTGATCTAAGTTTGGGGCTTTGCAACTTGAGTTTTGAAGGTTTTGGGTTTCATTAAGAAAGTTTCACAAACCTCTAATCCTTGCAGAGGCTGTTTATAGAAGACTGTGTGAAGCTCAGATGCAATAATCTGCATCATGTCCTCAGGTTACAAATAAAGGCCTCCAAAATTTTTAGAGAAAATTAACTGAGGTCATAAATACTTTTGCCACTTTACACAATTAACTGCATGAGTGTGAATTATAAAGGCTGTGTGAGTCTAAAACATGCAGTGGTAGTGTCAACCCCCTCAGGTACGCTGCAGAAAACAGCAATCCCATGTCTGGGTTTGGTCTGTGATTACTTACAAGGAAATCAAAGAAGCATCCAACAGCTACTTTAGTGAAAGATATATTACACATTAGCTAGTGACGACACTGCTTGCTGAAATTAATGGGAAATATTTGTCATAAGTAACGAGAGTACAAAAATTTAATTCTCCCAGGAGGTCTGTCTTGTTACTAGAATAGCTGCTTAGGCAAATTCCTGGATGTTAACTGTTTCCAGGTTTTAGTTAAATAATTTTGAGAAGCACATTGCTGACGTTCGCATCTGCAAGCCAGACACATTTCCTCATGGTGAAGTGTTTCTCTCACTGATTAGCATAATTAGTTTTAATGACATTACAACTGTACGCGTGTACCACTTGTCATAGGTATATGTGGCAGAATGAAGCTCTGCATTACATTACTCTGTATCTATTACAACACAGCATTCCTTTCCAGTTCTTGCAGACCCCTCTACAAATGGGAAAGAGAGTCTCTAACAAGGTGCTCTCAACTGCATCTTGTGTTTCGGCATGGATGAGAGGGCCTGAGGAGAATCCCTGTTCTTTGGTGGAGACTGTGCTATTAATGAATGGAGTACACCACTGGCACTGGAAACCAACCTCCCTGCATTTTGGAAAACCAAGGGTGGAACAGCAATACATGAAATACAGTGAAATTCATATAGGAGAAAAAAAAAGAAAAAAGAGAATGAGAGCCCTTTAGTAAAGGGTGTAGTAATTTAAATTACATTCTTAAAGTATTTTCAAACAATCAAACTATTGATGTTACCATCCTAAGTGTGAGGAAGGAAACACCAGTGGCGAGGAGGAGGAAGAAGTGGGAACGGACAGGAGCACAATTAAAATTTTCTATTGTACCACAAGTAAAGATTATTCAGCCTGGGTCTGCCAAATAGGGCAGTGAAACACATGGCTTTTGAGATTTCTAATTCTTGAACTGAGCAAGGCTTTGTTCCAATCTAATAGGCTTGGTCTCAGAAAAGATGGGGGCAGGGAAACCACATTATGGATTACAGCATCTCCTGCTGGCTGATGAGTGCAGGGAGAAAGGTCATAGGAAAAAGCTGTTACCACCATTCCCCACCCTCTAGGTATTAAGCAGAGAAATTAGGCAGCTGTCCAAGGGCAAAAAGGTATTAAAAAAAAAAAAGGCCAAGTAATGTGTTAGAATGAATATTAAATTAATTTGCCTTCCCACCTCCCACCCTCCCCAAATACGCGGCCAAACATTTTGCGGTAAAGTAAGACAATAGGACTTCTCTGAATGCAGTCAAAACAGAAGTGGTCATGAACATGCTTAATTACAGTCACTGCCTGCATGTTACTGTAAGCTCTCTTCTCTGAGTCATGATAGCAGGAAGATTTTTCTCAGAAACCTTACGACAGACTAATTATATCCAGTCTTCATATCCACAGGAGCAACTCCTACTGGCAGCAAGCAGGAGGTTTACTTGAGCTATGTTACTGCCAACTGCTCAGTACAACCCTGTGGTGACAATGTTTAGTCCCACTAGGGACATATACCTAGCCAAGTTGTATCTGATGACAACACGAGCAGGTCTTGCACGGTAAATAATACTTCAAGAAGTGACAGAGTTTTATTCCTAAATAAATGTGTTTCTCCTGCAAATTCTAAAGCATTCTGGAACATTTCAGACCAAACAGGTAAAAAGTCCTTACAGTGTTTTACAAAACCAAATATAAACACATTGATGGTCCGCTACCATCACTTCACAGCACAGCACCGATAGCTCTGCAATCATCACTCCACACCACTGACCTTACTTAAAACTTTGTGTTGTGTCCTGGGAACTGCAAAGACGATTTGAGTTTCTCTCAGGAAGGTTTTTGTATTACTATACCCATGGGAAACCCTACTTTTATGCATGGGTAGAAAAGGGGGAAAGACTGTAACAAAATATGCCTTAATTCTTTTGCTACTCGCTTTCATCAAGAGGTGCTGGACACCATTCCTGAGATCAGTGGAAAAGGAGGGCAATCAGAGCCTCCCAGGACAGGTCCCTGTGGTAGGCACATAGCAGTATCACTTCGAAGCCATATCTTATTATAGGCTCTTTTTTCATCATAACTGTTACTAAGCACTGACAGTATCATAGGAACTTGGACAGTAATAATAAATACACCATCCAATACAACGAAGCATATCAGTGCCTTTCAGGAAATCTTAACAGAAATTGGGTCACCAGACTCTTCGGAGCAAAGATGAAAGCTCTGCATCCATTCATAGCCATGTTCAGCAGCAGCTCCCCTCTGGTACTTCAAAGAACATGCAGGGCCTGGAGGCAGCAACAAGTTCTCCAAAAAGAATTGAAACATAGAAACATCTTCTTCTACCCGTTAGCCTTTCACGGAAAAAAAAAACCCAACCCTTACCAAAAATGTTAAGTCCTGTGATAACAGCAAAACCAGGGCTAACATAGTGCATAGCTTTCAAAATGCTCCCAGTATCCATGTTGCTTCAGCTTAAAACCCACTCTCTAAATTAAAAAGCCCTCATTATGCCCTAGTCTCCATTGATATCCAATGCTTTTTGCCAAAATGCATCATCTTTGAGCTTAGTTCTAACAAGTTAAACTGACTATTATCAAAAGAAGGGTTTTTTCCCGTTTACTGTAAGTCCTGCAGTATGAGCAGTAACAATGTTAAAAAACGGTTAAACATTTTAAGAATCCATCAGTAATACAAATAAAAATCAATTCAAAAATTGCTGTATTTAGAAAGCATCCACAATCTGAACCACTGAAATACAGCATAACCCTGAATAACGTGGATTTGGTGTAGTTACGCTTAGATTTACTCTCAAGGTAACTGGTGCTACAGAAGCTATACTGCAATTATTTCTTTTCTTCCTACTCTTCACACTTACCAAACAAGACATTAATGACTGTTAAGTACCTGTTGTACTACAGGTAATACAATCGTGATTCAACAGCTTCAGCATCTCTTGGATTGAATCGAATATGACCCAAAGTCCATTCTTGTCTGTTATTCTGCCTCCAACACCGGTAGCAGACACAAACGCAGCCTTCCAACTTTTAGCCCCATTTAACGACTTGGTAAATGAAAACGTCCTCAGCAAATAATATGAAGAACAGGAGCAACAAAAGATTACCTCACTCCAGCCAGAGATGTCGCTATGTGGACTTGATTTGCTGCCGCCTGTTATGAAGTGGATCAATAGAAGACGGAAGAGAGCAGCAATGTAAGGGGGAGTTTTCCCCAGCATCAGCCTCACGACAGATGCAGATGTGCGTGGCACGTCTCCAGGTCTGCACAACTGCTGACACTCTCCTCACCAAAAAACAAACAGGGAGCCAGTTTCCTACTGGTTACAGTGCCATGCTGACAGTCCTGGGTAAAGAAGTGTTGGGAGGGCAGGGAGGTAAAACAGCGCTGCGGGCTTCCCACTGCCCACCTGCAGGCCATACTGCTGGAGGCAGATGCTGCTTTTGTTCTCCCCCCTCATAAATTTTATGGCCTCTCTCCTGAGGCTGCTAAGGCCAGATGTGGCAGGTGGGGAGGTCTTGGGGGAGCACGGCACATATCACTGCAGCACCCTTCAAACGAAGGCCGGCTACGCTACCTGGGAGCTACGCTACCTGGGAGCTCGCCTTAACAAGCTCTGGATGGCTGACCATTATCCGCTGATCAAAACCAAATGAGACCAACAAAACAGTTCAGTCCAGGGATAATTACAACTTCATTTAACTTGCATTTACAGAAACCGTCAGTGAAGTTAATTAGTGGTTTGTTTCCGTAGCAGCGCATGTATGATACACACTTCTGTACAACCTCCCTCCTGCTTCTCTCCTCTCCCCTACTCCCGCATCCAACACAGCGATTGGTACCAATTAGCAGTCTTTCAGCAGAGGGCACAGGAAAGGATTTATACTGGTTTCTCCTAACACTGGTCCTCCAAGCTGGGCTGGAGCCGTACCAGCGGGGCTCTGGGGACGAAGCAGCCCTGTTTTAGATGAACTGAGAATTTCAACCCCCAAAAGTTATCAAACGAGCTTCTATCTTTAAGAAGCATAAAAGGCACCTCAGTGTAAAGAAAGAATGTGATACAATTTTTAAGTTCTCTTTTTCCCTGGACTTTCTGACTCCTGAGGACAAATAGGCCCTTATCTAAAATCCAGAAAGGGATCCATTTGTAATCTGCACCTGCTTTACATCCCAACGCTTGGCACAAGGCAGTGAAAGCTTGTCTAGTGTTACTGTGAGCAGCCTACATTCCAACAGAGATGAAACATAAGTATTCAGAAATAAATTTGTAAAAAAAATGATGAGGCGTTCTAGACTTTTGATACATCTGTCTAAAAAGAAAAACAGTTTCAACTGGATTCCCACATTAGCAAATAAATAACACGCATACTTTGTTGTGAAACAAGGGGACCATAGTAGTGAGACTGAAAGCTACAAATTGCTCAAGTGGCAGAGAACCAAGTCACCTACTGACTTGGCAAAGCCTTTATTTGTTTGTTTGTTTGTTTCTTAAGAGCAAACAAACAGGATATACAATTGACAGCACAGCAATGACATCAGGCTGCCTCCCTTTGGATGCTGAGATGACAACCCTTCAATCCTTTGTGGTTCATCTTTAGGGTTTAGTTTTGTAAGGGTACAAAACCCAAGTTTCCATGTCCTGGTAAAGTAATTTAAAAGAGGAGGAGCTGGGAAAAAAAATCCTTAAATCAATCTTTAAAATGAGTTAAGGATCAAGACCAGTGATGTTAGTCACAAACACATGATAGTTATACAAGGTTTTTTTAAAAAAAAAAAAGTGTTTTTTTTTTCCCTAAAAAGGACAACAACAACTAATGGTATTTGCCCTTTAGATGTTATTTTGTAGGGGGCTGTCCTTACGCTGTGGGCAGCGCTGACTTGAAAGTAATGGAGTACTTAAACCCTTAGAACACTCCAGACATTCTGCCTTCATTTTCAGATTCTCTGATTGCTCAGATTATATCTTTTTTTTTTTTTCCTTCCTGAAATGTAGTCATTGGGCAAAGCTAGTCCAAGATTCTCCACAAAAACCTGGTGACCCATCCTCCCAAATCCTCCTAACTACCAGCAGGTCATTAAGTAGTTAAAGATGTCCCTGCTTGCTGCAGGGGGGTTGGACTAGATGACCTTTAAGTGTCCCTTCCAACCCAACACTTTCTATGATTCTATGTCTCTCTGCCCGGGTAGATTAAACAAGAAGAAAATAAAAAAGGCATTATACTAGTGTCTTGATACCTCTTAAATCCCTAATGTTACCAAAGAAATGCATAGCAAGTAAATTAAAAATAATCCTTTTCCTAAATTCCCTCAATCTGCAATTATCCTGCAATTCACTTTTATCATTTGTGTGTACAAAATGTTTACAAAATGATCAAGTATGATCACAATGTTCCATTAAAAACTGCCTAGTGACAATTTGGCCATAAGACGGAAAAAAAAAGAAATCAGAAAAAAATGCCAACAGAACCGGAAGAGCCGTTGCCCAAGGAGTTTTAATTCAAACCAGAAACTTCAATTTCAGTGACTCATATTTTCAGTTACTTTATGAGGTTAGAAGGTAGCGGGCTACCTAACAAAATGTTTTTAATATATGGAAAAACATCTTTGCTTCATGGCCTCTGTAAAACGAGTGGGGTAGTTTTGTGTTGAGATTCCAAATTCCCAGAGTACAAATCACAGAAATAGCACTGAAGGTCAAACCACTTGGCAAAGAAAGGGCTTGAAACAGAATCATCTTCGCACCTCTCAAAATCTGGTCATTTTAGATTAATAGAGATCTCCGTTGGCAACACAGTCTGGGTGAACATACGCCCTATCTCTAGACATATCTGATCCTTTGCACTGTTTGGTTTTCCCTCTTGCACGTTAATTATAGCCCAAAGTTTTTTCACCCTAGCTAACCCCAGTTTCTTTCTTGTCCACAAAAAAGGAAGCCAAGCTGACTTTTGTTCTAACATGAAGTTTCATTTCTGCAGATTATCTGATTTTCCCTTGAAGGCATGCAGTTTCACAGCTTCTGTTAAATGTAACCAGGATAAAAATTAGAAGCAAGGGCAAAAATCTTGAGAGGCACCCGCAACAACAGACTAGAGAATCCCCCATCAAAGTTAGAAGGAAGATGGTTCAAATCCTACCAGAACAGAAGAGAGAGGCAACAGAGCTCTTGAGTCAAAGTGTAAAGATGGCTTAGGAAAGTAATTTTAGAGAAAAGGTGACAAGTCATTCCATTAGGGAGCAAATACGTTCAGTCCTCAGAGGTATACACAGGTATAAACCACTATCAGGAGATTTAAGAGAGAAACTCAGTATTCTCCTGAGATTTGACCACAGTAAATGAGAGTTTTGAGGCTTTTATGCTATAGGTACCTCAGCCAAAGGCGTCAAGAGGGTAAAGTTCAGGCTCTAAATACTAAAGAGGAAAAGATCGAGACATCTTTCAGTCAGCTAAACAATCAGTGCAGAAGAGTCAGGATCCTTCCTTCTCTATTCTTTACACATTTCTAATATATCGGAACACAGTATAAGGCAACATCAGTCCCCTTCTGCTCCCATCTAACTAAAGATGGGCATATTTTTTTTTTAAATATAAACAAGAAAATCTTTCTTCACCACAAAATATTTTAAACATCTCATAAAATGACATAGCATTCCTCTTCTCATTTAGGGAGGAGAAGCTAACTGTCTGCTGCAGTTAGCAGGAAATTCCATTGACAATAAAATAAATAAATCAATCAATGGCCTCAAAAGCCTATGATTCAATTATATGGGTTACAAAGAGCTTGGATTTGACAGCCAAATGTGTTCTTCTCTAAGATTTATCTGTGAACTTATAATTAGAGAAACGGAGTGGAATAAACTACTCAGTGAAAATGAAGATATTTGGAAGGAAAAATTAATTAATTCAGTATGGCATGACACAAAGACTGTCTGGTGCCCATAAAAACAACAGAAGCTACACAGCTCAGAAGTAAAAATGAGGGAGGAAAGCTGCCTTACTGCTTATGGGTCTGGCAAAAGCTGCAGACTCTCTGGGCTGAGAATTAGCAAATGCAGAGACAGAACTGTTTGAAAGCAGCAGGCAGCTAGAACTTAGCCAGACCCTCATCAAGAATGTATCAACAAGGGCTAGGAAGGCCTGAGAAACTCTACTTCTCAGTTACTGTGAATCAGCGACGTGAAACAGTTCTCTCTTAACAACCTAAAAAACCTTCTCCATGCATTTTGGAACACAGGCATTTTTGCCTGGGATCACTTGTGCTTCAAAAGCTCAGTGACAAAGGGCCATATTAAAAAAAAGGAAAAATAGAGATAATAAGACCACTCAAGTCTGCGACAATAGACCTAGAAGATTTAAAAATCCATGTTAAAGATTTTCTGCAGACAGAATGTAGCATCATAAGGTCAAATGATACATTTGCTATTAAGGAAATCACCAGGTAAATCGGGATATTTCTGTACTGCAGTAAAAGAATTTAAATATTAAATGACACTGGGGAGCTAAATCAGAATGACAGGTACTTACATTACAATTGGAAGACCCATCAAATGTTGAGTAAGAACCATCAGGCCATTCTGTTGCGTCTACAGTGCTCAATTGCCTGTGCTGGGCTTCATACTCCTTCAGCTGAAATTTGAAAAGACAAAAAGAATGTTTTCCAGTGAGAACAAACTATCAGTCTTCATTAAAATACAAGAGGTAACATCCTTTCAATTTTTCTTCCCCCGTAACATTGTGGAACTGGGAAAATCAGAACTTTTGCACTGAATGTCTCACTTGTTCAAAATAAATTAATTTGCTTTAGAATCAGAAGTTTTAATGATGAGGGTTTTTTTTTTTTTCTTAAAAGGAAGTGATCTGTAAATACTGAATTTTTGTAAACTGTCATTGGTAAAATATAAATTACACATCCCCATCTCAAAGGCACAGTTTACAGCAGACAGACTAAATCACAATAGCCTGCCAATTTCCTTCATAACGAACGTGATCCGTAGTGAAGACTAGGAACCCTCTTTTATAATTTTAAAACAAAAGACCATCTTTCCCTTTTTCCAATAAATGTCTTAAGACAGAAAACCAATGCTACTAAAGTCAAACTGTTGAGAGGATCATCAAGAACTGATGATATTAAAAAAAAAAAAAAAAAAGAAAAAAGTTGCTGCTAGTAGCTCAGACCACTAGAGGGAAACAGTACAGATACATCTATGAACCACACAGATAAGGTACAACCCTCCCCCACAAAATTAACAGCAGAGAAGTAAAAGAGTTCCCAATATTACCACCTAGTAATTTTAAAATTTTGCATTTTCTTTTCATGATATGATTCCCAGCAAAGCAATATTTTCTACAGACATAACTTTACATCCTAGGACAATCTATTTCAGGATGTAATACGTCAGTATAGAAATCTGAGTGCCAATTCATGATCTAAATCATGTTTTCTGCACCTCTAATGGAGCCCATACAGAATACCCTGTGTTCCACCACAGTATTTTGCACAAGGTTACAAAATCATAAGTGTTGTGGAAACCTTAACACTAACATTTTGGCTGCTGAGCAATTAAAATCTTAGCCCTATTGCTGCCCAAATACAATACCTCGGAGTTATTATTCTGGTCGTTTATTAACATGTAGATTTTGTAAAGAAACACTTCTGACAGCCACTGTACTTATCGAAAAAGATACATCTGTGTTGATCTTAATGTGAAATGCCAAAAATTGAACATGTTCTTTTGAAGGCTACTTAAACAAAACACCACCTTTTTGGCTAAGAAACAAGCAGAAAAAATTTAGCTTAAACATTAGTATTTTTCAAAGTTTTCCTTGCTGAAAATGGTAGCCTTCAATCAAACTGCCCTTCAGCCATTAGCAGCAGGAAAATAATAAGAAATATATGCATTCTGAAATAAATAAGGCAAGCTCAGCAAAACTTGCAGCGTTCCTTTTAGCACTTAAACCTATGAACATACATGATAGATAAGGGCTAGCGCAGGTGAGATTCCTCTCCCTTACTTTAGATGGCTGCAATGCAAATGTCTACACTTGAGCTTTTCTCTCTATTGCCAATGGAGAGAAGAAAATGCTTTTAGGACTTGATTAATTTACCATGCACTGGACACCTATTTTTGGTTAAGCTAAATCTCACTTTTTCCCACAAACAAAGAAAATGCCATATAATTTATGCTACCTAGTGCAATGAGACAAACAGGCAAGCTTTCTCCTCCTTCTCATACGTTTTGTGAGCAAATGAAAACTGCAAATTGGCATATCCTACATCCTAAAACATGTTTCTCAAGGATATTTAGGTATGGACGTATCATACCCTAGCAAGTGCTTCCTCAATGGTGATCATCTTCTCTTTGACCATCATCATCAGCTGGATCCGCTCTTCATCACTCATCGTGATCTCACTGGCCACATACCCTACATCCTCTCCTGCAGGAAAAAGCACAGAGATATCAAGCATGTGTAAGAGGTCATGCACAGAGCGGGGTACATTGAAACTGGATTCTACCCAGTGCTCTGAAATCTGGTCGCCACGTGGATCTGGCTGGCCAGAAACAGACCCTCCCCAGAGCAGTCCCGTAGTATAATTTAAAAGGATTGAATGATTTGGAAGTAACTGAGCGAGAAAAGTAAGTAAATTAGGGCTAGAAAACTAAGTCTGCTCTGACACTGAAAGCAAGTGAGCACAGCAAGGAGAAATAAAAAATGACTGTCATCACACAGCTACTGACCCTGAAATATGAGAATCAAAAGAGAAAGTGCTAATAACAGAAAAGTCCTGCACTCAGCTCTGAGGAATACTGTAGTCAGCTGCCAGAGTGGAAGGGAAGCCCTTCCAGAAACGGCGTGCTGGGCCCTTGCAGCTCTTTGCCGCAGACCAGCCATGTCCCTCAACCTATCCAGGCTATCTAATCAGCCACTGAGCTGGCACATGGTGCTGGATGTACTGGGGCTCTCAACTCCAGGACGTCTCCTTTTGGTATGTGCTTGGCATGTCAGCGTGGACAAATTATAACTTGCCTTGAGAGCCAGCAAGGACCCACACTTAACTGAGAGCATAAATGTGCCCCTTTTCAACCTCATAAGCGGGCTCCTGTCATCTTTCACAATCCATCTGAACACAGACATAGCGACGTGGAGAAGCATCTGTTTGCAACACAAGGATCTAACCAATACACATGGGGAAACAGAAATTTTCTGTGTGAAGAGAAATAATTTAAGCAATGCACAGCTGTGTCCTTTGGAGAACTAGAGAAAGACACCTGACAGTTTAAGTGGAATTGATCCTACATTTGTACTAGTCACCAGATGCTCTTTTACTACTCCTTCTTGTAGTGTCTTCTCCTGCAATGAGAGGTTGGATTCAAGCCTAAAGCAAACAGGTCAAAGTAACCAAAGAAAGGAGAAACGTCTTTCCAATTAAAACAGATCAGCATCTCTCTCAGCAAGTCAGGATCAGAAAAGAAACACCACATCTCGTTCATTTCCAGATATGACTTATAAATATATATTAACCATATCACTTTGCGTGTGTGCCATCACTGACAGTCAGGACCGAAGGCATCCCAGCCTCATGTTTGCAGTCTCACAGAATATGACTCGTCTTTCTGAGCTCTGTCACGATGAACCAAACCCGCGACGCTTCCAGATCCCCAACTGCCACACAGCGGCAAATGAATTTTACTCCTTTGTGATGCTGGCTCCTTCTATTTTATATGAATAGGTTGTGTGTCCTTAGAAAATATTTACCTTTTGAAGTCTGCCTCATTAGTCCTTTCTGGTTCTTTCGGAAATTCTGCCAAAAAAACTTATTTTTCTTTTTCCAGTCTGCTTTCCCTAAAAGGAAAGTCGGGAGGGAGGATGAGGGGAAAGGGAAAAAGAATTTCAGAAAGAAACATTAGTTAGTAAATGCTAGAGAAGCTTTCAAACATTAAGTTGTATTTTCTAAGTCAAAAACCAGAATTAAAAAAATCTCAAGTTTTCTGTTTTTCCTGATTTATTCTGTAGTACAGCTATGCTGATGTAGCTTTTCAGGGAAAGGCACATTCTTTTGTATTTGTCAATGCTATAGAGGATTGAGATAAGCCAGTAACTTACATATTTTGAATTATAAACAGAAAATATTTTACATTCATTTTGATATCTGTTGAGTTGTTAATGTCAGGTCTGGAAGTGTTTTTGAAGCATTTTGTTGGTTTATTCTCTTTAACTGAACCACAATTATACAGCCTATGCCACAACTCAGATAAGTAATTTTTTAATATGCGTGTACACATCTAAACAGAAAAGAAATACTTTACATATGTATTAACGCACACACACATATGCACAAAAGCACAAGCACATTCTGCTACTTGGCATGAGAAATTTTATGGGACCATCAGCTACACCTGACTATTGCTATCTGTATGCCTAGACTGTACAAGGCTAGGTCTCCATGGCCATTAACATCAAATCTGCATATGGCTTGATGACCCAGAAGTAAATCATTTGTTCTAAAAATGAAATGGGATCTGGCTTAAGGCAAGGTACGTAAATGTGCTCTGTTGAATTAACCAGGGCACACGCTATAAAGTTTACGCCATCTGCAAGGGAACATACTGTGCCTGATCTGGCAGAAATGCTACTGATAGAGAGCTACTTCACCCTCCTGCTTTTGAAAAATTCAAAGGAACACAGTTTATACTGTGGCACTTAGTTTCAGCATGTGACTATAGTATTTTGGATCTTGCCCTAGAAGGGTTTACTGACTCTCTGAAACACTGCTTAAGTTCAGACTGTGTGGAAATGTCCCTAGGAAAAAAATAAAAAGAAAGAAACAAAAAAAACCTCCCGGATTTTCTCTTCCTCTCCCATGACCAAAATAAAATCTGTACAGAATTGTATCAGCTCAACTAATAAGTTACGATAGCAACATGAACTAAATATAGTAAGTTTAAAAAAAAAAAGAAAGAAAATTTGAGAGACAATGGAAAACAAACACATGTTTAAGAATGCAAAATATTTCAGAAACAAAGGAAGAGACTCTGGTGTGACATGAAACCCCAGTTATTCACTGGTGGTGGCAATTTCCAGAGTACAAATGGATAGGCTAACAGTGATCTAACATGCAGACATTTGAAATTCAATATAACAAGTCAAAAGATGCATATTTATCACATGACAGTGCTGGTCAGGCAGTCTCAGCGATCACAGAGACACCCAGCATCTAACTCTTAAAGCTGCAAAGAGTTGCCTTCCCATCCCCCGCCTCCCCCCCCAAACGCTGCTGACTTCTGCCAGCATTGTGTTTACTCAGCTCTTCACATCCCAGCACAGGCAAAACTTAAAACCTATTTAAGAATTCCATAGGAGCATTAAATAAAATGAAATATACTGACCTACAGAGCCTTCTTCCGAACTTGATTTATGAATGGAGAGCCTAGGACAAAAAAAGGAGAAGTGGACTTACTGATGGAGGCTTCTCACATTTCATGGGAGCTGTCTGATTACAGTAAATTATAGTTTCCAAACTATATATCATGAGCTGTTTTCTCTTCCCTTTTCTTCCCAGCACAGCAAGTTGGAAACGAAAACTATACCCACTGGTCCGAGGTCCGACCGCAGTAACTGAGTTCCCCTCTTAAACATGCCTTTTGCAACCAGCATAGAAAAATACCCACTGACAGAAACCTATGGCTAAGGCAAAGGAGTCCAGGGATCCCTCAGAAAAACACTTTTTCATGTACTTTCCCCCTTTCCATTTGTAAAACAGTATTTTGGCTGCCTTAGAAACTGTAGCACTGGGATGCTGTATTTGTTGAGCTGTATAACAGGTTTTGGCCTATTTGTTTTTTATCTGAAAATGCTTTATAAACAAGCATTCATTAAACTTTCAGAAGCCACTCTGTGGAAGAGAATAGAGATTTTTTAAAAGATGTGGTGAAAAATGCTTGTCCAGACCCTATGAAGTGCAACCATAGATGACAGGAGACTATAGGTTCTTTCTCCTGAGTCCCTTCTATGTGCTTTTCCACCACTGTATACTCCCTTCCTCAAAAGCTAGCTGGAGAGACTTATTTTAACAGAACATGAACTTTACAAACAACCCAGTAAAATAGTAAGTAAATCTTTTATTCTCAGTCTTCATGCCGAACCAGTTTTCCATGACGGATTCCAACTCAGTGCCAATGGTTCATTGTGGGATCTGTGATGAGACGTCACCTCCGCCTTCATTGCCTTTGTTTCTGTCTGTATAAATGGAGCTAATAGAAATTACCAAATCTTGTGCAATTCTTTGAAGCCTTCCTATGGGAATCACTATTTAACCAAGCTGCACCAAGCCAGTGAAATGACTTTTGCCAGCTTCAGTGGCTTTGCTGGAGGCTCCCAAGTGCAAAGCATTACTGCAGTCTCTTTGCTGAGAGCTCGGCCCTGCGACATGACAATGCCCTATTGTGCGGTGGCTGTACTGCAGCCACGCAGAACAGAAACATGCGCACCCCAGCATACCAAGAAGACCTCAAGCCAAATCGTTCTTTGAATGAGGCCATACAATAACACACACATGCCATACTCTAGTTGCTGTCCACAGGGTTTGCACAAGCTCCTTGCCTTTTCTTAGACCCCCACAAGAGGGCAATGAAGAGTTTCTTATCAATTCGGTAAACCACTTGAAGGAAAATTTTAGTTCAAGCCAGTTCAGAGTTTAGAAGATGCAAGCAATTACTGGCCAACGTTTCGTAAGCATGAAAAACATGCTCATCAATTTGCAAAGACATCATTAAAGGGGAAATGAGACAGTATGAAGTTTCACTTTGGTTTAGGAATTCATCTCGACAAGGAGGGTTTGGCACAGCGAAGCTCTGACATATAACCTCCTTCAACCTCAGACTGATTAGAAATTTAATCCAGCACAAACTGCAAACCAATTGAAGCAATCAAATTTCAGATTTGTAGTGCACCAGGCAGAGAGAGACATTTAGTATTTTCCTTGTTGATACAGTTTACCCTTGTTGGACAAAAGTTAATGATATAGGTGATATGCCATCAGATGCTTAGTTTTTAAGAAGCCCGAGTAACAGATGCAGGAGAAAAAAAACAAACCCCATACTTTCTGGGTAAAAACTCCAGAAAGGCCAGGGTCAAAATTTAAAGACTTTGAACAGGGCCAGTATTTCATGCAGACACTTAAAACTAAAGCTGTCAGCAAGTATTTTTCTAAATAAAGGTAAATCAGATAAAAAGTATGTGGACTTGTATACGGAGAAAAGAAAGCCAAGTTCTTTGGAACTGATAGAATTAATCCACTACATGTTTTGCACCCGAGCACAGATCTTACCCATCAAGCAGTTATTCTATTTATCTTAAATGAATTTAGTATCCATGAAATGTAACAAATCACCATCCTTAGAAAACGAACTCTGTTAATGATCAGAACTTTGCCTCACTAGTGAAATCAGCCTCGAAGTAGAGAGGCAGTCTCTTGTGCTCTTCAGCCTCCAAATCCATTTTAATCCTTTTCTCCACTCGCGCAGTTGCCAACAACGATGTAAGTAAGTAGCAGGTGTAGCGGCAATGTTTGTGATCTGGACATCTGTTCACTGGGAATTAGCCTGAGGCCACCAACTCAACGCATGCCAGCCTCCAAAAGAAGGGGAAGAGCAGTAGGAGCAAACTTCTGATGCGCCTGAGCTAGAAGGGGTGAGGAGAAGAGTAGGATCCACAGCAAGCAGACCACCTTCTCTTTTATAACTGATTTAAGAACTATGCTGAGTTTCATCAGAGGATGCAAATTCCAATTATCATTTCATGCATTCCCAAAAGAGGAAATCTTCCACGCCTGGGCTGACCTTGAAAATGCTAACAGCTGCTCTGAAGAGATGGAAATGCCAACAAAACCTACCACACAGAGCCTGATAAGGCACTTGCTCTTTAGTTCCACCAGACAACTCTGACGCTTAAAAATCGTCAGTGGAATCAATCAAGCGTTTTACTTCCTAGATGTCTGGTGAAAAATTCCAGAATACCTTAGAGTCGCTGTATGTTTGATTTGCCAATTACACTCCCCTACTCTGTTAAATCTGCAGCTCCTCTGTGAACGTGCACTGAAAGTGATTTGTGTTCTTCCATTCATAGACTGATAACTTGTACTGAAAGTTAATGATGCAGTGACACTTGGCAGAAGTTTCAGCACTGCGTGTCTGAAAGGGAGCCAAATGCCATTACTCCACCATGGAGGCCTTCATTTTTGTTGTGGTCTGATGTACAACTTCATTAGCAAGCTTTCACATGAAATGTACTCTGTCACATCATATAGCAGAAGAAATGTATGGGTATATGTTCAGACAAGAAGAAAGAAAAAAAAGATTTATGGCCAGAGGGAAGGAGTACTTTCTTATCAACCCATAATCTCTGGCAGAGAGATGCAGAAGGGGTCAAAGCTTCAATCCATTAATCTTACAAATTCAAAACTATCTCTAGGCTGATACTTCGGGCCTCTTGGAGCTAAACTGCTGAAATAAACAAATGAGGAAAAATAAAGCAGTACAATAGATAATTTAAAAATGAGCTACTTTTGGAAGTAATCAAATATTACTGCCTTAGAGAGATGAGGGGTTTCAGCGGAGTTTAGTAAACTACATCAGACTGCTCAGTGATCAGTGACACAAAATTTAGTAGCAACAGCCAGAGTGCAGGACCTGGACCAGGAACTAGCTGATTAGAAAGACTAGCTTAACAGAAATGACTTTACATTCAACACTAAAACGTGCAACTACACAAACAGGACTGACACAAAAGTCAGTCTTTCAAACGCTGGAGGTCTGGAAATGACAAGAGTACCTGGGGATATCAGCTGAAAAAGGATGACTGAGAAAAAACCAACACATTAATCCTAAAAGGCATAAGGATGGGAAATTCCAACAGCAGTACAAAGAATGAATATATATGGGAATAGCTGTACAACCATCATTACTCATGCTCACGAAAGATGAATTCAAACCAGAAGCGGTAAAGAGAAAAGCTGTTAGAATAGTCAGGGAACCAGCCAGCTTATCTTACGAGAGAAAGCTAGAAAAGTTTTGCCTGTTCAGTCTGTCAAAACTGAAAGCTGCAAGAAGATTAATTTAGTGCCTATTAATAAATCAGGCACAGCAACAAGTAGACATAAGCTGTAAAGAAATTAGAAAAGAGGAGTTAACATTTTCTAACTATTTGGACAAACTTCCAACAGTAAGTAGAGAAAGGGAGGGCAGCTTTAAAAACTAACTGCTTTTAAGAGGGTCCTTGGAACATAAGAGTCCAGACCAGACGTCTCTGACAACAAAGATCTGGACACGAGGACTGCCTCTGGAGGGCACTTCTGGTTCTTCTCTTGCAGCCCGTGGGTTCTGTATGAGCAATGGCAAAGCCAGGCATCCAAAACCGTCTTTGAATTTCTCTTTCCATAGAACTGCTGCAGTGGGGGTGAGCTTGCTATACCTAAGCAATCCTCCCTTTTATAAATTAACCTCCGAAACCTGGAGGTGGACTCCAAAACTTGGAGCACAAGGAAGAACCAATGCACACATTTGTGTCACAAGACGACTGAGACTGTATCTGATTATTAAGATGGATTTTAACTAGGCCGTATTGAGCTACTAGGCTACAGCTTTCCCTGTTAACTCTGGGCTGATTCTGATCTCAGACAGAAAAACAGCGGGGCTTATCTCGCATAGAGAGCGGTTAATTTTACAAGAGACATAGTCATACGTGCCCTGAGATGTGAATGTGCTGGTACACCGCAGAACTGGGAACGGAAACAAATGACACCATGTGCTGCTTTCATGAATGCGCCTGTTGATTTTTGAAAGCTCATCGTTCTCGGAACAGAACAAACATGGGAACCGAGGACGACAGGATTTCTGATGGGTTTTTGTTTCAACACCAAGTATTTTAAATGCAGATGTGTATTAACACATGGCCGCATCTCATTTATGGACCATAAAATCCACAGGTGCATAGCACCATCTGATAATGAAACCACTACTGTTATGATCTCCAATAAACTGATAGTGGCCCTCTCATTTCCCTCCCAATGACTATTTATAGCCCATTGAGGAAAATGCTTTGGATGGGATTTTCAATCTACAAATATTATGCACATTCATAGCGGTGAATAACCAATGCAAAAGCGCACGCTGGCTCTGCTGCAAAGCCATTTGGTTATCCGCGTACATTAGAAATGGCCCAGTCACATAATTAGTATGAAAAACTGACAGACTTGTAACTGCTCCTGACTGAATACAAGATAATTTATCTAACCGGAGCTGGCACAAGGAAGAAAATGGGCCTTTGGTATTTTTATCAAATTTGCATGAACCTGAAGAGAAAGCAGGCCCGCAAGGTTCTGACCTTGCTGGCACCAGTGTGAGAAAGGGATGGAAAGCAAAGACGTTTCATTCAATTATCTTCTCATTAGGTTTCCATAGCAATGGCTCTTTAAGCAGGTCAAAACTTTCTCAGTGGAAACAAACACTGAGTTGCTTGTGGGCTGTGCGTGCGTATGTGTATTTTCTGCCACCACCAGCACACAAGACACCATGTCGGTGCCGCAGGCTTGGTCCGGTGACTGGCACTGGGCAGATGAGGTTATGTCACCTATTTAATAACTGACAGGGAGCCAGATAATCGTCAGCTAAAAGCTCTTCGACAGCAAAAACCAGGGTCCAACGTACGGCATGCAATGCACCCCGGTTTGCGTGCATTGCTCACTCCGTGCCATGTCGACTAGCTGTGACAAGTTGGGCTGTCTCATGAAAGGCGCCCTTCATGCTTCCTTGTGCAAAATTACCAGGCTTGGAGTCTTCTTCCAGCTGCTCAAAGGCGCACTGGTTTCCCCCCTCACGTGTCCCAGGCAGCGTTTGGCTGGCCTCTCACTCCCATTGTGAGGGTTATTGTGGGAGTTTCCTGCCCTACTTCTCTTGAGGAGGCTGTTTAAAGGCAGCATGAATAATTTGGCTTTGACTAAATCAGGTCTCAAACAAGTGAAAACAGGGCCATACACATTCACTGATTCTTTTCGATCCCTGCAAGCACAGGGTATAAAAGAAAAAAAAAAAAAAGTATCTTAAATGCAGACATCTCAAGTACATCAAGCTCTTACACTTCATTTTCTTACAATATTCCTTTCCATTTTTAAACAACGCAAAAGGAACAATTTATTCTGTTAGTAATTAAGTGCAGCCTTTGGCATCCTCGGTTGGGGGGATTTTCTGCTTTGTTCTTCTCAGTTTCTGCCCTCTCTCTGCCTCACATCCTCTGTCAGACCCACGCTCCTGTTTCTTTGCAGATGAGCTTACAAATACCTGCCAAAGTTAATTTGGGCACCTTGAGAAGCTGCCAGAATCAAACGTGATGGAATTTAAGCCCCCCCATCCATGACCTGGCGGTATGATTTAATAACCTTCTGCATTCAAAGCTTGACCTGCAGTTCAAATGCTGCAGGGGAAGAGGATTAGGAAATCTAGTGTTAAAAACTACTGGCAAAGGCCAGTAGATAGTATACAGGGGCAGAACTGAGGCTGGCATGCACCCTTTTGCAAACCCAAAGCTGTTTTTAAAGAGACTGCCACTTTCACTGCAAATCATTGTGGAAGATGGGAACACTGAACTGCAGCCATGCTCCCAGTCTTAGGCTAACTTGGAGTTCCAGTGTATACCCACACAGGATGGTGACTGGCTTTACTATGGCACATCCGTTACAGAAAATCCCTAAAAATAGATTCAGTCAACAGTTTCTCCTGCAGAGACACCAGCATGCAGAGCGCAGCCACTCATGTTGTGGCCTCACTGGTTGCCTGCTAACAACCTCAGAGGAAGCCCCAGCGCCTGAGCAGCCTACAACTCCTCTGGAATTCTCAACAATCCATCAGAGATCTGGCCAAACTGTATGAACTCAATGTACGAGGGGCTCAGCGCAAGATGTATGTACACACACACACAGAGGATGACAGAGACATTCACTCTCGGGAGCAGCTGAGGCAGGGAGCTGAGGACACAGCTGCCGGGGGTAGAGCATCTCCCCACGCTGGCGGAATGCAAAGCCCCCGAGAAATGCTGCCCTGTGCCACCTGCACCCCACACGCGTGTGCTTTTCTCCAGCACCCTCCGCTCAACAACTCTGTTTCTGCTCAGCTCCCTGCTCTGGCAGGTCTGGGACTTAGGTCCTGAGGATCACGGGGTTAAGAACTTTTAAACTGTACTGTGCCGCAGGCTGAGGAGTACAGCAGGATGAATCATGGCGCTTAATATGAAGTATGACCATTACTTGGTCAGGAGTGTGCTTGAGTGGTGCAGTTCAAGAAAGAGCAGGTGATTCATGTAGGATGTGACAATTCGTAACACCCACTGCCACGCGAAGGTGGTGGGAATGCCCACAAAACACCAGACACAGCCACAACTGTTACCTCACGCGTTGTGTTTTGTCCTTCCTTTCTCTAGCAGCTGCAAAGTGACTGTACCTCATCCTATCTGTATGCAGTGCTCTTGGGTCTCTCACCCACTTCGTTCTCTTTCCTGGCATTTCTCTGATACACCACATTTGAGACTTGCCCGGAGGCCACTGGACCAAACAGTGACAGCAAACAGATCTATTTCCCAAGAGGCAAAACACACAACTTCCCCTCTGCAACATCCCCAGTTCTTCTAAAAACAGGATGAGAGTCAGGATGCAGAAGCCTGAGTTCAGGGGACTGGGTTTAACCTGGATTTCCTGGCAAACATGCAGAGCTCATCAGTCTGTCATGTAGATCTGAATGCTCAAAAACGGGAACAGGCTACAAGTTGGATTACATTGTTTTAAATGCTCTATTTACAATTATGAGAAAACCCCGCTCAGTCCCCTGCCTGAGTAAACATCCTTGGGGTGTTGCCATCACTTGGAAATAATAGGGATTGTATATACAATACATCCCCAGATCAGCGTGGTATGGGGACAAAGAAGCAACAGTAACTGCTAAGAACACATTTACTGCATATTTGTTACATCGTTAATTCTTCTAGCAAAAGCAGAAGTCCGTGTGTCTATACAGGAGCACCTGCAGTTCTGGGGAGATTTTTGTTCAAAATGAATAATATCACTGTTAAAGATGCCGTTGCCACTTTGCTGAAGGCCCACTGAGAATCTGCAAAGTTACACTAGCACCACAACTGACAGCAAGACTGCAGATAAAAAGATGGGGATCTTGGAAAGGGCAGAGGGAAATTAAATTTATTATTAAGAGAAAAAAGCTACAAGCATCTCATTCCATGCTTTGAGTTAATTGCCTGCGTATTATATGACTCGGAAGCCTGACCAACTGCTTTAATTTACAGAAGGAACTCCAGTATGGCCAAAACATCAGTGCAATTGTGAGGCCAAGCTTGAACAAACACGACTTTGTTTTCTGTTGTTTACAGATAGCTTTTCAGGCCATTTCAGTACCCTTGCTGTTATTCACATAAATCTCAGAGGCCTTTGCTACAGCAAAGATTCTTCTCTCTTTGTCAGAATCAATCGAATGAAAACCATCTTTGGTAGGGCATTTATAATGCACAGAGCAGGTTCATACCTGCAGTCCTTTTTGTAGCTTCATCTAATTAACAGGAACAGTGTTGTCAGCAACAGAAGACGGTAGTATTGCCCCAAATGCCTTTTGGAGGGACAGTGACTCAAAGTGACAAGCAGCTCTGCCTCCAGGCTCGTTTAACCCTATTGCCCCCCTCTAGGCACTATGGCTGCTCTTCTGTTACAGCACGTCACCCACTAGGCAGATACTTGTTGAACAACTTGCAGCACGGAGGGCACCGACTAATTTCACGCCGGCTTTGAACAGACTGGGCAGCGGGGTTAGTAAGACTGAAGGCAAGACTGAACATACACTGCTTGCCCACACAAACAGGATTTTTTCCTACCACGGAGCACCAAGGCTAATCTGTTTTCAGTGCGGTGTACAGTGGAGCCTGTCAGGCTCTCTCTTCAGTTGGGCACCACAGAAAAGGGAAACCAAACCAGGTTAAAACAAACATAGCTTCTTCCAGACTCCCTCAAAGCCTCTTTCTGTCTGGAATCTCTCAACTCTGGCAAATTAAACAGCCATCCAGGTGTGTTATTTTAAAACTTTAGACCTTGGTAGCATCAAGTTGCAGGGTGTGCAGGCAGCAGCACTGGGCGAGGGAGCTACCAAAATGGACCACGTTCCAGCTGGCCGCTTGCTCTCTAGTCCCTATCCCAGCACGGGTTTTCCCTTGGGACTTGCTTTTACTTTCTGAAGCAACCTGCTCAGAACACAGAAACAACTCACCTCACCCTGGGAAAACGTTTGTATTTTCAATATGTAGAAATATAACTTTTCTTGGGCAAGAATTTACTTGGGCTTTAGAAGAGTACTCACAACAACAGCAATCTGATCTAGTTGAAGATGTCCCTGCTCACTGCAGGGGGGTTGGACTAGATGACCTTTAAGGGTCCCTTCCAACCCAACACATTCTATGATTTCTCAGCTCCTGAAAATCTGGATGTCTATTATGGGAAAAATCTTTCCTTTTGCTCCCCCAATCTCTTTGTGAATATGAGAAACCAATGGACATCTGCATCGAGCTTCAGGTTTGGCAAACTTCTCACAACAAAAGAAGTTCTGTAAAAGGTTTACACCCCAGATCTTTCATGCAGCATGAGAGGGCCACAAAAGGAGCATCCCCAAAGGGACAATCTTTCCTGTCTCCTAGCATGCCCACACAGCAAACTCAGATGAAAGCCATAAACTAAACACTGAATGCAAAAAAACCCTCTAGGGCCAACATGCCATCATCCCCAGACAATGATCAAATTCAACATGTTAGTAGCAAGTACAGGTGTATGGATGGACTGGAAGTGGTCGTTTTCCTGCAGATCGATTTTATAAACTCTGCCTCCCTGGAAGAGGCATTCCTGTGACAATTCAGCCCTCCAGCATTGATGTGGCAGGCTGTCATTAATAGGCACAGGCCTGTATAACTTCAGTTTTGAATAATTTGTATGGTATTGAGTAGATATCATTTATTACTTTCAATACCTTGCCCAATTAGCGTGCATCACGTTGCCTTGTTTCTTACTGGGCAAATATTTGACACAACCTGCCCTGTGCCAGGTTAATCATGTACACCCTTCAATTGACAGACAAATCCCAGCAGGACACTTCCATTCTTGAAGAGTCCCCCAAAACTACAGGCCCCTTCCATCTGAACTAAGATAATGAGGTTAATTTCCTTTCAGTGAGGTAAATGGGCTCTCTTAGAATAGAGTCACTCAGAAGATGTTTTTGTAGATACTGTCTTCTCACTCAGTTCTTTGTGGTGCAACACCTACACAGAGACAGAATTTAGGAAGCTGGCTAGAACTTGTAAGAGGAGTTTATTCCCAGTTGTGTGCTGTCCTCCTGCGAGATCTTTATCTCATTATTACCTGAGGTGGGATGATGATATTTACCCATGGGGAAAGTGCTTTGAGACTGAGAGAAAAGTATTATGATTATAGGATAACCTTGGAGGCTTACCAGATTATAGTTCTCATAATGTTCCCATCCACTTGGTACTTCTGGTTTCATCATAATGTTAGACAGGAAGATATCTTTGAAGAAAACCTTTCCATCTTTCAGTATCTGAAGCACCACTTTTAAACTCTAAGCCTTCTAGGCTTTCTCTGTTAAATGTAAAATGGGCGCAGTGATGGTACCCAAGGTAAAATTCACCTTATCTGTCTTAAGCTGTTTTGAAAATTAGCATCTACCTCAAGCAAACCATCCTTGCTTTCTCTCCAAGTGATTAAGAGACAAGGCACTTCCAAAAGATCATTCACCACTTTCCAAGATCTTTAGCATTAACTAGCCTCCAGACAATCCCACAGAAGCCCCTAAGCAGCTGTTCCTACCCGTACCCCGCATCCACCACAGCTCCCTCCAGGACTGACACTCCTACTGAACTAGCAAGAGAAAGGGCAGCAACTTCTTACAACCTTCCTATTACTGTCCAGTGTTGAATCACTAGAAGATATTCAAATGCGGGACTGTAAAACAGAAGTACGTCACATCACAACTGGATTCCACGTACTCCCTCTGAACCAGCTCAGCTGGCACTATCCCACAAAGGGCAGGCAAGTGAGAATACAGTGTCAGTTGTCTTCATGCGCTGCTGCACGTTACCCTTAGCAGTAGGGATCCAAGATCTTGGGATCAAAGGAAGGAGGCGCAGAAAACAAGCACACACATTGCAGCAGGAGGTGACAGTAAACAGAAACCCTCTCAGTCCTCACAGAGAGGTTTTTATTAAGGACTGCTAAAATTAAAGCTCCTTTTAACTTGGTTTTAAATACTTCATTCCCTTGGCATCTTCTTCAAAAGCATAGTTACAAACACAGGAGCGCGCAGGAAAAGGAAAGTGATTTTAATTTATAACTCTCCCTTCCCCTTGCCTATCTCTTTTTGGCTGCATTTAGGTCTAGTCACGAAAAGTTATTTTTTAAGCAGGTTTAATTTGCAGAAAGTGTGAAATCAGTGAAGTTCCTCAAAAATGACTACCAGTCATCTTGGTGTATGCTCACCCCAAGTGCTCACAGAGGTGAGAAAAGATAACCCTCCCCTGATGTAAAAAACAAAATAATAAAAGGCCAAAAAGAAACGAAGGAAGGAGCAGGTTCCAAAATGGGTTTCACTAATAGCGGCTGGATCTGAAATCTTGACACACCAATACAATCTAAAATTAATTTAAAAGAAAAAACATACCAAATTTACCCTCCCTCCTTTCTCACCTCCTGTGCCTTCACTTACTTTCTTTCAGCGTCAGGTGTTGACGCGGTGCTGCTGAGACCAAGTGACTCCTGCAAGAGATGACACATAGCAGTGAGAGCAGCCACGAGAGCAGCTTTTGCCCAATTTATGCAGAATATCAAATTAAGGAAGAAAGAAACAAATGTGAATGATCAAAATCAAACACCTTACCTCAATCTGGGATCGCAGCTGCAGAGATGTGGGGCTGGTATCAGGTTTTTCCTAAAACAGAACAAACACCGCATTAATGAAACATCCAAACACTAGAAAGATGAAATCTGAAGCGAGAAAAGGGGACGAAGAAACAGGGTAACAGAACCTAGGACTACCTTAAAACCATTCAAATGGGAAACAATAACCTTTCCAGAAGGACCCACTTGCAGGATAAATTCTGAAATACACCAGTAAAACAGGTAATTCCATCCTTATCACTGGAGAGTATAGAGGAAGGTAAAATTTCCAGACAGAAGGGATTCAAAACAGAACAGAAAGAAGAATGTGTTATTTTTCACCAGGTCATCATACAATTTGTTAAATAAGTTCACGTGCAATTTCCCAAAGTTTACCTTCAGGAAGAAGGTACACGGAAAATCTGGGATTAAAAGAGCATCTCAGAGCTAAAAATACCAAGAGGATTCCAATACATTACAGCGAGGCCAGTTTCTCGCACAGAAATTTGTCAACAGGACGGAGTTCAAATCGCCTTCCTTCCAGCATCTAGGATATAACCGTCCACTCCAGGACTCGGTCACCCAGGCTCCCTTTGCAGTCAATGGAGAGAGAGAGGAACTCTTACAGAAGAACTCGCCCGACAGGTTTCAGCTGCCTCAAGTTAGATGAGGCAAGTCCCACTGGTGGTATCTAATTTAAGATTACAGGCCAGCTGCCTAAAAGGCATGTACTATTAACAAGTCTAGCTGAAGTCAGTGGGAAAACTCCAATTAGAATGGAGGAAGAAATTATAGTTGTCAGTATTGAGAACTACATTTTGCTGGTTGATCTGCGTGTGAAACCATGGGGGAATCGACTTGTGGCTATTTTATTCTCAGCCAGTCCTACCCCTAGTGAAGCTATTGCAAAGTGAGTACTGTAACCGAAAGGCCATCATAGCTGAGTAAGCAACCACAGTAGTATACATGCTCCAAAAAAAAAGAGGACATGGATTTATTTCTCAGTACTGGAGGTCTTTTTGTTCACGCATTCCTCAGCCTACATGTAAGTCTCTTATCTCTGTGAAATTGTACTTCCTATGCCCTTTCTTTACAGAAAGGGTGACAAAATGTTCTTAAGATTTAATACAAAAAAAGAAAACCAGACATAATTTTCTGGAAATGCAGACTTTTAATACTAAACAGGGAGTTACCACTGACTGCCACGAAGTGGTGTTGGATTAGCCCTCCCAGAAAGTTTGCAAGATCCAGAGTAGAGAGGAGCCTAGTCTGCCATCACACAACTAAGGGAGCTTGCACTGCTGGCCACGGCAGCCAGGAGGGCCCAGGACGGCTCATGGCCATGTGCTTGCTAGTAAACAGGGCTGACACAGGCTCATTGCCCAACTGGGGGATTTTGCCTGACCACACGTGGTCTGCATATCTGCTTCTGCTGATTTTATAGCATGAAAAGGGAAACGAAGTCCTTGAGTGGAAGTCTGCATGAAAAGGCGACAAATCCAACAGGACTCCTCTAGTCAGGCAGAAGCTGGATGGAGCCCAGGGAAATTCCACAGATGCTCAGAGATCAGGGAAGTGAAATTAGCTATTTGGCACCAGGCATCCCTCTATTTCTCCACTAGCTCTGTCAAAATGGAATCCGAGTAAGTTTTGCACCTGGAAAAGACTGCAGGCACATCACTCTGAATTCTCCTCAGGCACTCTCCCACCCCCACCTAGAAGTTCACAAGGAGGGAGGGAAAGACAAGCCCCATGGTCCAAATGCTTCCCATTCATGAGCACCTCGTTTGTCCACACACTGCTGCACAGATGACAAAAATCAGCATTTTATTAGCTATCCCATCTTAAAAGTTTCACTATGCCAGTCAGGAGAATCCACTATGTCCCCAGCACGCCTTTATATCCCAACTTCCTGATGATTTATCTGTTGCCTTGAAACGCTGCTTGCTGCAAGAGGTTTTTTAAAAAATATGCTAGTTTTTGTAAATTTCCATTTACAAGACACTATCTGGGTTCCCAAGGCTTTACAGAAGTCTTTTGCTTGAGCAGTCGCTTGTGAAGTTGTAGCCTGAGATTGCAATTAGATGGAAAGTTACTATTTTCAGCCTAAAACTATTCAGCTGAATAGTCAGCTCTATCACCTGTAACAAAACCCTAAAAAAGCTGACTGTATTTGCTTTCTTTTTCCTCACTTACTGTCAAGCCCACCCTGTTAGAACAGAAACAGTTTTATAGGATCAAGATGACTGTAGAGTACAGAAGCAAGGACAACTCTCCTCTCCCTCCTCTCAAGCTCTACTTTGCAATGCTGGAATGCAAAACATCTGATAGTCCCGTACTGTTCCAATTAATATTCATAACTACCTTTTCAGCAGAATTATATTTTTCCTATTGTTATTTAGACAAGAAACCAAAGGAAAATACTTAGGAAAATACTACTCTCGACTGAACTTCTGGCACAGATCTATATCACAGAACTTTTATCAGTCTTGAGCAATTCTATTTATTTAGGTTAAAATCCGTTAAACCTCACATTAAAATCCACAGGTTGTGTTGACTTTACTGCAGCAGGATCAGGGTCTTTTTTATACCAAGGGCTAATTCTAGAAGGTTGAGCAAACGTTGTACCATTGGCATGCTCTCAAGCACGCTATAACATCTTTTCAAAAAATATTTTCAAAGCTTAGTTTCATGAAAGTACACCTTTCACCCTTCTGAACCAAACCTTAAAAATGAAACAGAGGAGAGCTTGGATTTATAGAAACAGTGGCTGCAGTAACAGACATCCCTTCCCTGGAGGGAAGGGATGCCTGGAGGCATTTCCACGACTCTGGTCTTGACAAAGCAAGCATTAGAGTGATGGATATTTTCTCTCCTAGCAGTCTGCTGCCCCAGATAACTGCCCTCCACATGTGCCCATAAAGCTTCCCTGAGGTGTACCAGACATTCACGGCACCAACACACTATGCGGTGTTGGTCCAAGAAACCCAGTGATCTGAGAAGTGCATCAGTGCAGACTCCTTAAGCTACCTGATTAAATCCAGCGTTTTCCAAAAGCGCCTGATTTACTTGCACGGTTTCTGGACTTAAGGGGCCCTAAGTCACCCGTCCTGTACCCAGACACTGTTGGTGCATGCTGCACATGTCCAATACACTATCAAATCACAGCAACTAAGATCTGAAGATTCTGGAGAAACGCAGATATTAATAAATTGCATCCAACCCCCAGGGAACACATAAGAGGGAGGGCAAATGGTGGCTTAGCACCAGCTTGTCCAGCTCCCCTTGAGGTCCAAGGTTAGCACAGCCAGAATCTCAAATACTGATAGAGCCAGAGGAAGCTGTTGAAAATTAGTAATGCTAATATCCTGTAGAATGAAGCCCACTGAATTTAAACTAGGGATTCCTCCATCAAGTCACCTATGGTCGATTTAGAACAATCTCAGTGCGCAGTAACATTTTGTTCTCCCAGCTTTAAAGCCATATTCTTAGCAGTCCTGCTTCCTTCTTGTCTCCTTCTTCACCCAAAGCTGATACCATCAAGATGAAAGCCGCAGGGCAATGTCCCGAGGTCCTGGCTGAAGCTGTGATCCAGCAGCTAGAGGAAGGGAAGCGTTCAGAGGCATCACGCCACCCAGGTACTGCCTGGTATCACCAACCCTTCCGCACTGCGGGTGCTGCAGAAAGCGACTGTGGAGCCAAACTGATAGGGCTTGGGAGCTCTGGTGCAGAAGGGCAAATCAGCAAAGTGATTTTTACATATCTCTCATTTTGAAAGAAAACATGTGTTGTAAGCTTAACAAGAAGGATTTGTGACTTATGCTTCAAGCCTTAAGTTGCTCACCTCAGGGCTCAAGAAAGAAGCTTCCTTCACAGGTAGCTTTTCTGCTTACTTTGTGCACTGGGTGGTTTATGTGATCATCTGTTTCTTTTCAAATTATTGCAGGCTTCTAAATACTGTGATTTTGGTTTTATATACTACCTTCCTTGTAAAAATCTTGAAAACAGTTTTACAATTGTTTATGAACTAAGCCTGAAAGATGCATATGGGAAGAAAGTACAAAGCACAAAATACAGAGGGAAGAAGCTGGAAACCCATTTCCTGACTGGAATGGCAGGTTTTGAATTCATGAGGTGCTTTTCTTCCTGTGACAACTTCAGTTCAGGTGTTCTCTATGTAACATAACAGATAAGGGACATCTTCACCTTGAAGACTTTGCTGTTCTGCTCCTGAAATACACAAGCATAGGAGAGAAGAGTATCCAAAAGGAAACCTGGTTACCCCAGGTAAGGCTCACATCTTCTAGGGGGAACGTGCATATTTTAATTACCTAAACATAAAGCTTCATCTATGCTCCACACCACAACTTAGTTTAGGAAATTACATTCATTGAAAGAATCCCTTCTAATTAGAAATTCATTAACATCTTCACAGTTTCTGCCACAGGAGCTCTATCCACTTGAATTGTAAATTTAAACACTCCTCTGCAGATCCCGAGACAGGATTATTCTCACTGTGTGGAGAGCAACTGCACAAAGTGAGACCTAGGTGAGTTCTGGGAAAATTCAGTGACATAACTAGTGGAAAAGGAGATGGCTAAAATGCTCATATAGTCACAAATAATTTTATGAAACCATTTCAGCAGGTGTAAATAAAGCACCCACAGCAGAAAACTTCTGTGAGAAAATTCTGCCAGTCTCCTCCCCCGAACTTTTTCCCTGTTTGCTCTGAACACACACTGCATGTTCTAGTCTAGCTTCTGAACTCATTAAACAAAGCTACATCTGAAAGATAGCCAGAGCACCGAAGGTCTCCAAGAGTTTGTTTTACTTTGAAAGCAAACGTTCTGCCTAGAGTCCTCCACCACGCACCATATTGCAGCCTCTGCAGAAGTTCTGGAGAAGGTGAAGGGAAGCCCCTGTGCAGTGACAGCACAGATACACAGGTGTGTAATGGAAATTGCCCACAAGTCCCTAGCTATGGGTCACAGCTCAGAATAAAGAAATAAAAAAAAGACCTAACCCTGTGGCAACCGCCTCCGCAAGTGTTTGAGGGAATTAACCAGCTCAGTGAGTTTACAGTGGTACAGATTAGTAAAAGTTCCATTTTGAGTCTCAAACCGCAATCTCTGGACCATCCCCATAGCTGTTTCAGCAAAGAGTGAAGGCTTTCGCCTCCATTACTCTTGCACATTACAGTCAGTTCTGACACATGCTAGGTAATAGCACCCTACAGCAGCAGCAAAACTCTGGATCAAGGAAATGAGGTATGTGGGAGTAATGGTTAAAAAGTGGTGTTTCAAACAATACTTCTACACATGAAATAACAGTCCAAGCGTCTGTGCCTCATACAGCAGTGCAGATGCAGGTAAACATTTAGCTTAACTACTGACGAAATGCAGCTTCAGAGAGAACATGCTGCTACAGCACTCACATGTCTGCTTTTAGTATTAAGTAGGGAAGAAAAATCATGCCTCTCAGCTTGACGCAAATGTTGGAATCTATTGAACGTAACACATCATGGGGGGAAGCGTTTGACACTCTCCCCTCTGCCAACAATAAAAACAGAAGGTTTTTTTGTCCATCTCAAATACATTGCATTCAACATTAAGGCTGGAAGCCACAGAGGCTGAAAAACATTCCACGATGATTTAAAAAACCATAATTCATTAGCAATTACAAAGAAACTGCAGCTTTTGTAAAGCCCTGTAACAATGAAAAGTGAGACAGTGCTAACTCATAAATCCACTTGTAAAAAAAAAAAAAAAAAGAGAGAGGCTGAATCCAGCGAAATTATGGCACAGACAAAAACCCAACAGCAACGGGCTTCAGAGAAAGGAAAGTCGATATGGGAACACAGCGTTCTTTAGTGGGAAAATTGAACACCTTCTGATCAATTTTCCAAAAAAGAGGCAGCAAGCCAAGAACTATGCTAGCTGCCTCTCTGCTAAAAACATATTAATATAAAGGCACATATATGTGATTGGGACACAGCAGGCCTTCGATTGATGTATTTTACACCCATTACCCAAATGGTAAAATAGTAAAGCGCTCTCGTGCTGGCATAACTGCATCTATACTAAGAGCTCTTGGTGGTATAAACAGGATGAATAAGACCTGCTATGTTTGCTTAAAACGCCTCAGGTCAGTCAGCATCAACTTTTATTATACAGATGAGGCCTAAAATAACTTTTGTGAGGAGAAAAGATGGAAAACACAGTGAAGATGCGGGTTTCCAGGGAGGACTTTAAGGTAGCGAGGGTGTTTGTGGCATCGGGAAGAGCTGTAATGTTTCAGAAGGATGAAAAAGCCCAGACAAACCACATCAAGAATGGTTAAATGCGAGGCCGGAGAGGGCTCAGGACGTGAGGCAGGGAGGGAGGTGTGAGGCAAAGCCCAGCTGGCCGCTGCCCAAAGCAAGGGGCCCTTCTTGTGCAGGAGCTTGACAAGGGGCCCGGGGACGAGTTGTCACTTCCCCCAGGGAGAGGGTTTTGGCCTGTGGGAAAGCAACACAAAGAAGGGAGAAAATAAATGAATAAACAAACAAACAACGGCTTGTTACAGTGTACTTCGCGGTAGGAACAGTCTGGTCAGCCAAGTACAGACTCCTTGCCCAGCTGCTGACCCTTCGGCAAGGACGGCTATGGCAGCAAGCGGGTACCTCGTCCTCAGTCACCACCTGAACCGATACCCTCAAACAACGAGGGAGTCAGCACCTCTGTGAACAACATTTCCCCACCCCTGTGCTTTCCTGTAACTGCAGGGCCAGGCATTTAGAGTAGTTTTGAAGTGAAGCACTCACAGCATCACCGATAAGATGAAAATAATCACAAGCAGCTCCGCGCCTTGAAAGCCATGGCAGAATATGTCAAACTTCTTTCTGAGTATCAACAGTCCTGATCTGGTTTTATGTGCTTTTCAAATTCAGGATACCCACTCCTCTGGGTCAGTGACGTTCTCCATTTCCCTTCCGTGAAACACTTTTCAGATCTTACCAATTTTTTATTTTCACGTACGCAAAGTTGTACTACATTTGTATTATGCTTATTTGCCATTTTCTCAATTTCTTTTCAATGCTTTCAAGAACAACAAAAGACATATTTTCTTTTTGAAAACCGGCAAGAGAAGGGGAAGTCCAGGCTAAGACCAATGCCTCCAGGAAACTTCTACAGCCGTGCTATAAATCCTTTCAAACAGGCGTACCATGGAAACACAAGCGAACAACACAGGTCCACTGTATGTTGTATTTGTATTGAGACTGTATTTGTGTACCTAAACGCCAATATCTGTGCCTCCAACACATAAAATTTCAGATGATCTATACTGCAAATGAATAGAAGCTTTCACTCTGAATCAATCAATACACTCAAGACTCATGGATTCTTGTGAAATGGGTTGTTACTGTAATACTAATGAATTTTTGCAAGCATACTCCTTTTCACATCATCATTTATTGTGCTACCTAAGATTCAAAGACTCCACATTGCTTTCACTTTATGTTGTACCAAACAATAAGTTACCAATGAATTATTCAGAAGATCTGTAGCAGAAAACACAAACCACAGTTGACTTTGAGTTATTAAGGCCTTAAAAACCCTAGGAAAATTCAGAAGTAGGTAAAGCAGAAGAAAGCACTACTCAGTATGAAACCCATAAAGGAATTTTTTGTATTACCACAAATGCATGGAGTACCAGCAATGAAGTCCCTCATTTCATAGAAAAAAATAAAAATACTTTGCATTAATTTCATTCTGTGAAAGCAGTTATTTGTTTTACTTAGTTAAAAAGGAGACAGATTAAAAAAAAAAAAGGTTGGAAAGTTATCTAGTGGAAAACAAAGGATATTTTAGTTCAAAACTTTCCCCTGACCTTTTCTAATCTATGTCAAGCTGCAATGCATTTTGTATCAGAAACTTCCATCATTACAGTCACTGTAATGCACAGACTGGCATAAAATTAGACAGTTCTCTCCATTCCTTTTGCTTGAGACACCTTACATTCAGAGACTCAAAACAAAACCCAAATACATATGAAAAGAGATACGACTCTTTCCGTTGGATACTTCAGCTGCGGTGGGCAAAACCAAAATTCAAAACTCAGCATCGTTGTGGGCAGTGGAAGAAAAGCAACAATTCATGAGAAATCTGGCACCACCCTTGTTTCTACAACTGCTACCCTTTGGGCTGCCTGTTGCTGCTATCAGGCCATGCTTTTCAGAGCTCACGACTCCGCTTGGCTTCATAAGCCTCCGGTAAAATTTGCACCTATATCCAAGTTTCCAATTTTAAAAAGTTTGTACGTATAGAGGTACATATACCTAACTCTTCATTTTCTTTTAAATGAGAAATTGAACCTTTCAGAACAGGATAAAGCATTTATTTAATTCAAGAAAATCTATCAGATTTAAGACTTTCTCACACCCAACACAGAATTTCTAAAAGTTTTGGTGCTACTGCTCAGGAAATGTATTTTTCTTTTAAATTTTTAGAGAAGTGAAAGAATCCAGTAAAGTACAGGAAAAAGAGGCAACAGAACCATGTAACAGGGAGTTGAGCTGAGCCAGGACCTGACCCACATTATCCTACATCCCTGGCACGGAGTCTTATTACGCGGCTGTGCCCACAGGCACATTTACTGTTTTTTTCCTCATCTTTCCATGAAGAAATTCAAACAGCCTCCTGTTGCATCCTTCCATGAAGAAAGAATTATGTCAAAACTTTCAGGATTTGGGCAAAATGGATTCTTGCTTTCCAACTGATAGTAAAATTGCACCTTTCCCCCCACCCCCTCTTTCAGAGGTTAAAAACATCAACAGCTGCAAGCTCAAAAATGCAGACACCCTGAACTCAGGTCTTCGTCATCAGAAAGTGCCTTAGCTTTCAACCCGTCCATTCACAGTGGTTTAGACTCGGTAGGTCTTTTCTGCTGATTTGCACTTTCAGTTTAGTGTTTTAAATCCAGTTTAGTTCCCCCTTCGTGAGTCCTATGTTCATTATTTCATGAGAAGACCCCAGTCAGAGAGCTATAATAACATGAGGTATGCTGATTTAATGACTTATAAACAAGGAGGGCTGGTGGGGTCTGACCCACATTTCAGCCGCTCTGACAGCAGAAACAGCAGGAATACAGATAGAAAAGGTTTAGAAAAAACTTTCTGTCAGACAAACTTGTGTCAGCATATGGGGATCTGACTCTTTGCTAACATTTGTTATTACAATAAACTCATTCTGAAGCAGTTTCTTTCAGTACCCTTTTTAAGAAGGCACACTTGAAGCAGGAAAGAAACTGGTCATACTGGGAAAAGTGTTGTTTTTTTTTTTTTTTAAATCTGACTTTTATAATGATTTAAAAAGCAGATTCAACGCTTAGCTTGAAATCAAACTGGTTTTGTTTACTATGTAGGTATGTGAAACTGAACACCTGAAAATTAAGATGGATAATATGAATTCATTCCCTAGAGGTAGGCACTGAAACGCTCGCTCTCAACCTGCATAAACACACGCCAGGAATGTGAGGGGGTGAGGGAAGAGAGACAAAGGTGGATAGTTGGGTGCTAACTTCAAAGTCTCCTAGAAAGTGAGGGAGAAATTAATTTCTTGAACAAGAGAACTGAAATCAAATTAACCATATTAATGCAAAAAGGATTAGCCCACAAATTGCTAGTCTGTATTTATACATCCTCTCTGCTACAAAAACTGCCTTTGATAAAGAGACTCTTAAATTAACTATTTGCTCCTTACCTTTGAAATTTAAGCCTATATTTGATGGATGCTTTAGGGCCAGACTCTTACTTATGACGAAGACTTTAGTCTTTATCACTGGCTGTCACATGATGATAATTATCAAACTGAATTTCAAATCAACTCTGATGCATTGTATTAGGCCCAAAGACGACATGAAAGATTGCTTTCATCAGAGGGAAAAACTATTATTGAAAGCCATTATACCACTTGGCATAATTCTGTGTATTCACAAAGAAGATACACAGCACCCTTGTTTGACAACATTAAGAAGTAATTAATGCCTTCTACACATACGTGATAGAAATCTGTATCTACACAACCACTGACAGACGTATTCTTCATTTTCTTTTTACATTTAAAGTAAGACTGGACTATAAACTCTTATGCTGTAGATGGAGTAGTTAAGAGTAATGGCCCCAAGTGGTGGTGCAGCAAATGGAAGCCGTGCTCTATGGGATTACTGCTGCAGCCAGTTTTGCTTTGAAGGGTAATGGTGTGACAGTAACATCTGACAGCTCCAATACCAATCAGCACAACTGCTGGTAAGGGGTTAAATTAAAGGCTTTAATCACACCATTAACAGCTCCCACTGTTGGGCCAGGCTCCAGCCCAGCTGCAGAGCTCCAGCCAGTTCTTGCAAAGCTCAGCTGTTCTGCTGAAAAGGCACCAGTGGGCTCCTGCCACTTAACCAGCTCTTGGGATAGAAGGTGGGTTTTGCCCTGGCACACCAGCCAGACAGCAGAAAAGTGGTTAATACAGGTTTCAGTCATTCTTAAATTTAAAGGGCAAAGCAAGAGGCCCAGAGATTTTCCCCAGGAGAGGACAGCAGGGACCAGAACCCCCTCCCCAGGGACACAGCAGCCTCCTGGTGAGATCAGGCTTGTGCAATCCCTGGGGCTGGCTCCCACTCCTGCCAGCCCAGGGACACCACACCGCTTTCAGGCAAGCGCAGGACAATGATGCACAGTTTTGCTTTGCCTTGCTGTGTTTCTACACAACATCCGGTTACCCCATCACAGACTGGGCCAGGGTCTTTTCCAAACAGAAGGACAATTGCTGAACGATGAACAAAACTAGTACATCTAGTTTTGAAGAACATCTGCGGAGAAAAAATAATTATGACGCTGTCATGTGCTGCTTACAGAGAAGGCATTTGAACCTCAGCAAACAGCTGACCTTCAGTAATCACAGCAAACTCAGACCTGAGGAATCCGCAAAGAAAGCTGCCACCACTGCTCCAAGCAAATCATCTGCAATCATCATGCACAACTATTCACCAGAGAATTGAGAGTCCTCCAGTAAACCCTAACAAATGATTCTCTCACGTAACACTTTTTCCCTGAGCAATTAAAATACATACTCCCAATTCAGCTGCTTAGACCGTTTTATTCCTGAAGTGGCAACTACAATAGGCTTCTTCCCAAGTTGCACTTGCAACTTCAGCCTTTCTCGACACCAGACTGTGGGTCACGCTTGACTTCAAGGACACACACAATTGGCAATGCAGAAACAAATGAAGCACAAGTGCGGAGCAGACTTGCACTCCAAGAGCCACCCGCAGTTTTTCAGTGACGCAGTGTGTACAAGTAGCACATACACTTCATTCCAGCAAAGCCTGTACGACTTTGCACTCCCTCGCGGACCTTCTTATTTAACCTATCCACTCAGCGCCATATTTCATTATTAAAGGAGTATTGCAGTCACAGTTAATCAAATTATGGCATTAAAAATGCTGGCATGCATTGCTTGAATTTTTACAAATTGTCTTCCAAACACACATAAAGAGAAACGGAGCTCTCGGCAACCAGCAACTATTTCTTTTTGAAGGTCCATTCAAAACCCAGCCCCTTTGCTAACAGCACTAAACAGTGTGCTTAGGCAGGCCATGCAGCAGCACAAGTTGACCATAAGTCATGCCATGAAAAAACTAGTTAAATGGCAACTAGGAATGCCATGATAAACTAGTTAAAACTAGCAAATTAAGTGAGTATGCCTCATCTGTACTGCTGCAGAGGAGGTTCAGCCCTCCCCATGCCTTAGCAGAATTGTAAAACTAAATAATTGAAAGGAGGACACTTACAACTGTAAATGCAAGAAATGCCTTTGTAACCTTGTAGGCCAGCTAGAGCAAGCACGATCCACATTAAGCCCAGCTGATTTAAGGACAACATAAAGGCCATCTTTTACTGTCTTGCTGCAGAAACTTGGGGCTTCATTATGACTCCTACTTCATACAACTAAACCTTCCCAATCATCTTCTAAACAGGTGTCTACACTGAACGGAAACAGACCAAAACCAACCAACCAAAAAACCAGGGAATAAATGAAATATTATGGGCCATGAAATGACAAGACTAGAAGCGACAGAAAATGTTGAGGGCTGGGACACACATGCAGAAGAGAAAGGGCAAGGCAGACTGCGCACTGCAATCCCCAAAGTAGCCTCAAAGTGAGCCAGACCTCACCCTGGAGACAGAGAAAATACCTGTAACAAAGAATCATCAACAAAACCATTAAAAAAAACCAATCAATTGCACAAACCCCTCAAAGAGAAAGGCAGTAGCAAAGGTACAAAAGAAAACATAAAACTCACAAACATCTAGTAAATCAGACCTACAAGTCCATAGACCCTGATGCTTCTTAACTACACTGCAGTATTGCTATGAGTGATAATAACTCTCAATTTCAGTCTAAACCAAATGGCAGTCAAAAGCTTTAGACTGGGGGGGAATCTATAGAAGTCAAATCATTTCAGTTAATGATTTGCTGCCAAGCACTTTCAGTGCTGCTTTGTCATTGCTGGCAAACCCACGGAGCAAGCGCACCGCAAGCTGCCCGCCTGCAACCAGCAAAGGGTTTGCTGCGGAAGGGAGCGTGCTGGGTCTTGTCTTCTCTTCCCTCCAGCAAATATAAGTTATGCATGCAAAACCTGGCGAACAAATGACCGAATTACCCCATCTTTGCAAATGTCTTTGTGTAAGCGTTATGACTCAGTTTGCTCTTAGGCCCTCCAACTAAATTAATTTACTGTGGTAAGGAAAATCTGAGCAAAGTAAAATCTAAGCTGTACAAACACCTGCAAGAGTTTCTAAACGCCTGGGTTTTTGCAGCCAAGACCTGCTTGTTTGGGCAGGTGCTGCCACTGTTATGGGAGTGTCCATGGTACAAATTCCTCTGCTCAACTGCTTCCAGCAGGGAAAGCTGCCCTGGCTTCTTGGAAACAAGTCTGTTCTAATCACGACAGCAACAAAATGTCTTGACTGAAAGCATCGGTTTTTTTCTGCTCAGACTCCTCTTAGTATATTTGCGTTTTTTACAGGTTATGTCCCTGACAGGGTTTAGTTACAACAGCTTGAGGCTCTCATCAGTGCACACACCATTTCTTTGAAAGTTTTTCTTGTTTCAGATCCAGTTCTAACACAAACTGGTCCTCAATAATGTTTTTTGTCTCTTATTCAAGGTTACGTGCACTCTGTGAATAAGTGCATGCCAATGGATACAGAATGGGTTTTCAATTACACAAGATTTTGTTAAAAACAAGTGAAACAAAAATAGTATATTAGCAAATGTAGATGAAACTACAGAACAATCTCCCGTATGCTACACTAGGCTTTCCCAGATACCAACAGGTCCCCCTATACGAATTACATCAAGCGTATTACAATGGGCTCAGGGTGCTACTTCTATAAAGAAACTACTGTTTTATGTATTTCCACTGTCTTATAAACCAGAAAGAGACACACAGTGCAGTTCATCGGCATCGAGTTATCTTCCCTGTCTTTCTAGTCTGCTCTTCATTTAGTTTAATCTATGGTCATTCTTTTATATACATATGTGTGTATATATATATATTTACATATATATATATATTAATACCATCTTTCAGAGAAATTGAGAGGTTAGGACAACAAAGTATTTAAGCAGGTGCCTGGCAACAATTCTCATGTTTAAACTTTGGCATGTTTTTGCATGCTTTACTAGATGGAGTCCTGATCCTACAGGACAGGATACAAGCAGTAAGAGGACAAACTAGTAAATAATACAGGATGCCTTAATTTTTCATAGAAGGGAATTGTAATTCCTGTAGAAATTGCAGCTTTCATGTTTCACCATGCAAAAGCTGCAGTTTCTATACAACCATCAAGCCCTTAGAGAACAGACAGATCTTTTTAAGTTTGGAGAAAGACTAAATCACTCACTGTCCAAGCATATCCAGAGGCTGATCTTTTAACAGTTCATTGATTCACATGAAGAAAGACGACCAGAGGGTGGAAACTGGTCAGTGCTAGGAAAGAGTGGGGGCTGCAGCAATTTCAGGGAGATTGCCTGAAGCCAGTTTCATTATTCATCATACCTCACAAATGCAGGCAAATCCTCACACCTAGGCATCCTCCTCACACACCGAAATTCTGAGTGGGCTCATATGACTGCTAAATTGCAAAGGGAGAGACAACATAATTCCTTAGATGTCAGAGACCTACTGGTACTCTGCACTTCTGAAAAGAAGGTCTAAATCTTGACGAAATTGCAATGCCAAAACAAAAGTCATTTCTGATTTGAAGAAAAAAAGCCCTGAAAAATATCAATCCACCAATTGTCTGCTGTTAACTTTTTCCAAAGTATGTGATGACACTAGACCAGATAAGTTATACTTGTATTCATAACTGATTTAATCTCCTCCTCCTTGTGTTTCCCTGTCCTTGACAAGTACCCAATTCCACCTCCCCGTAAAAAATGCATGGAAAATGTATATACTGAAATAGAGATCTGTTTTCAAATCAAATACAGCTCATCAGAACTTTAAAATGACAAAATTTAAGCTTAAATAAGGTGAGAGCATTGATTTGACAGGATCTTTATCCTTTACACTTTTTAAACAATAACTAAATTGCCTCCCAGCTGTCAGCTTGAATTAGACAGTATTAATTACATGAACACTCCATTATTAGCTCTTTATATTAACAGTTTTGTTCGCTCACTCCTTCAGTACCCTTCGGATCTAATTAAGAAACAACTTTAAACACCACAATGTTGCATATTTCAGAAGGCATGGACTGAATGGTTTTTCACAACTCTTCTGCAGCTGCCCCCCCCGCCCCACGAGGCCTTGAAGTGCCCGCAAAGATTCAAAATGCTGCTGCTGTTGTTTAGGTACTAAAATGTGAGGTTATCTCAGTAGATCACTCACGCTCCAGTCTCTTTGCTGGCTATCCAACGTATCTGCTGTAAAAACTGTTCTTCATGGCCTTTGCCTATGTGCTACTAAATGAATCTGTTTTCTTTGCACGTCCTTGGCTTCCTTAGCACTGGCAAATGCTCCTCTTTTATACCATCCCTTTCTATCACTTCAAGGCTCAGTGTTAGAGGACAAAAAGACATTTTGCAGTTTACTGAAAAAAGAAAAATGTTAGCTGGTTGGAATGAAAAATGAATGATCTGTTTGCTTTAATACCTCGAAAATCAGCTTCTTGGTAGCTATAAACGTCCTTGCAATCATTATTTTCAACAAGCATGAAAGTAACGAGATTGTTTTGCTTAGCAGTCCATTTAAAGTAGGAGGAGTTACAGAAAAACGATGACTGCAGTTTTAGAGGCTGGCACGCAAGGCTAATTTGAGCCTGTTTCTCTCTTTCCGACTGCTTCTCCCACCTCTCTAATTCCAGGCATACTGCAAGCCATAAATTTTGATGTCCTCCACACCAGGGAAAAGGGAAGTAAAAGTCTTCAAAGAGGAAAAAAAGTATCCTCCAGAGTTTTCTTCTGCATATTTTTCACTTTGTGCTGCCTCAAGCGACATATTTGCTTTTTAAAGCCGTTTTTACCATACACTGTCCTAGTCTCCGTGGAAGCTGCTCCCAAGGGGTTTTTCCACAGCTCCACACTTCAAGAAGTGATTTGTGTGGTGACCACGAAACACACAACACACTGCTATACCCAGGAAGAGAGAAACTAACCCAAAACCTACTCAACCTTGAGACTATACCTCCCACCCAGGACAGCCACTAGATTCCCATCTGTTAAGCTGCTTTGAACTCTCTTATTCGTACTGCTGAAGAGCAGGTCGGCAGCTCCAACAGCAAAATTGGGAAGAGCATGGTGTGATGGTCAGAACAGAACACGGCCACAAAGCCCAAACACACAGGAGACTACTTCAGAAGATGGTGCTCCCTGGGGGGAAACTTGAGACAAAGTCAGCAGCGCAGCGCTGATGTATCTGTAGATTACACTTAACATTATTCAGACTGCTGTGGTTTTTCTGACGGACAGCAAGACTCCTCACACCTACTACTCCTCCTGTAATAAACTAGGTCAATGCAGCGCTGAGTGACTCTGTGGTAGGTTCATCAAGTGGACCTATGGAGGAAAAAAAAATTCTTCTTCGTTATTTTCACGTGCTCTAGCTGCAAATACTTGGAACAAGCCTCTCTAGGGTTTAGGAGCCTGAAATGGAACTACCCAGGCTATCACATCAAAAAAAGTGGAAGGTAGCTATTATAGTGCCTGTTCTGCCTCAAATTGCTAAAACCATTCATTACATGCCTCCCCTACAATGCCCAAAGACAACATAGAGAATTGTTTATTACAAAGATGAAAAGGACATCCTCTAGGGGGTGGGAACCCAAACAAAAAACCCCAAAACCACCACAAAGGCAGCACAGAAACTGAAGTGTTTCCCTTCTCACCTTCTGTGAATGGCACTCACAAAACATTAAGAGTAATCTAGACATTAAAAATACTGAGTTCCTCAGCGCATGCCGTCTCAACTCAGCCCATGGTGCACAGCTGGCTGCCCAGAGAGGATTCTGCTACTGCAACCACCCCATTGCCAAGACCAGCCTTGAAAACCACCAACAAGATGGATCATCTGAGAAAACAACCACAAAACACCCTGTGACTGTCTCACACTCAGTCCCAGACAAAGCTCTCTCTCCACATTCTCATAGGGATGTGTATGTGGTGTTTCTGCTTGTTTAATTAGACGTGCTAACTAACGGCAGGGGTAGCTAACTCTAGGGGTCCAAGAAAGCAGAAAGAGAAAACACAGTGAGAGTGAGCAGCTATTTTACCAATAGCCTTTGTGAAAGCAAAGTTGGCAAATGCCCCAGCAAACAGATAAAGTCTTGTTCAGTAGGCTACGTACTTAACCCTACCTTATGTATGTAACTGCATGGCTATTGTCAGGTCCCTAATTTTTTTAGAGTAAATAATCACTTTGAAAAAAATAAATGGAGGGAGGAACAAAAGAGTATAATTGCTTTTTTTTTTTTACGACAATCCAATTTCCTGAAAAAAAAAATCATTCTTCTTAATTTGCCCTGCTTTATTAAAAGCGTGCGTGCCAAGCTGAGGTAACATCTCTTATTGTTACAATTTTGATTTATGCAGCAATTCATGGTTTGCTCTGTGTGAACTCTGACTCTGGATACACACACACAAACAGCCTTGCAGACTTCATGGACTGCGACTATACTTCCACCACTCACATAAAAAACCCAACTGAAGTACCCAACTTAATCTTCTTCCTCAAACTTCCCGTTTTGACAAAAACATTTAGTAATTGTGCTCTGAAATCAGACTTGGAGGAGAACGTGCCAGCAGTTAGCACTGCGCCCCTAATTAAACCAACATATTTATGATCTCCATAAATTCCCTGTGTAGCCATAATGTAATTGTTTCTATATGCCAATTTCACAATATCTGCAAATATTTTCATGTTATCAGCACTGCCTTGCTGACTACTTAAGATAAGGTCCTAACCTAGCAATGCAAACGAGACTTAAGGTGTGTCCCCCATATTAATGAGAAATGGGAACCATCCACAAAGAGCCTTCCACTCCTCCAGAAAAATCTCTCCTGACTGCACAAGATTACCTTTTCTAGATTATTTAAAGGGATAGCATTATGAATATACTTTATTTTCTCCCCGTCTTCTTCTGACCTAACATCCCTTAAACAGAACGTCCTTAATTTTTTTTGCAACTCCTTCAAACGCAAATTTATGTTCCTTTGGTGATTGCCGCTTTCTGCACTTGCCGAGCCTTTCACATAGGTCTGAATGAATATCCTGAAATTTCCATCAACTCCAGAGAATGAACATTACTACATTCAACACTTACAAGCTTAATTTATTTTCTTGCAATTTTGAGAAAATTTATCTTGGCAAACGAAAATCCAGAAATGGCCCACAGCCAACTGTCAAGAAAATGTGGAAACCGAAAGCAGCAGCACATCCTGTATGCCAAACACCAGGAACACCCGTTTGCTGTGTTATTTCTCAGTGTCGCTGAAGAAGCACCATTTGTCATCAGTCAAACCCGGCCACTGTCCCATCACAGGCTTGATCCACACCCAGTCAAGAGAATGGACTCTGTCAATAGGCACCGGATCAAAACCAAATACTTCTAAGAAGTTAAATAACTTCCGTATGCCTCTCTCTAACCATCTGTAAAATGAATATTTTAGCACCCACCTTTGTGCAATGCACAGATGCAAGTCATATATAACAATAATCTGTCTGCCTACACAGTAATACCACGGCACAAAACGAAAGTAACTCCTCAGAGTGCTGTAGGTACAGTCTGTCCTCTTCAGGGCACTCATAAACCACTACCTGAAAATGTGTTTTCAGAAAGAGATGTCATGATGTTGGTGAAGGACAGAAGCTATTTTACACAATATGCCCTTACACTTCTACAATGATATTTTACAAACAAATCAAGTGAGCACTGCAGAAGTCCCCTTTCCTGTATGGTTTTAAATATTTTTGATGAAGATTGTATTTTCCACAGAAAAGTCAGGGGGCGGGGGGGGGCGACAACGGGAAAGTAATTTCAGCAGGAATGTTTGTGAATAGGGTACTGTTTCACATTAATGAAAACGAGATCATAAAATAGTCTGCGAACTAAGAAAGTGGCAGACAAACACCTATATTAAAAACCATAGTTTTCCCCATCATAAGACACGTTCAGGATACTGGTTTTGAAACAATAAAAACTAAATCAGGAGTTTAAAATATAATTCCATACAACACCAGGATGTCGGACATTGGGAAACAAGTTACATAAATAATTTTGTTTCACAAAGCAATTATATAATTGTAAATCTATGCAATATAGTTTGTCATTGGATTTCAAAGTCATCAGGCACAGGAGGAATGCAACCGTGTTTAGTTTGTGAACATCTCAGGAAAGTTTAAAATCCTATACTAAGTAGTGGGCATTAATATTACATGAAAATGACAAAAAACAACAAACACTTATTTTTACAGCTCAGTTCTACTGAAAGGAAGGTTGGATGGCAGTCATGTTACTGCCTGAGTTGACCTCTTGTTTTGTGTTTACAGCAGCAAGCAATAAATAAGGCCTTCGGGGTTCAAGATCAAGTAATTCATAACTAAATTTATGGAAGGCTCCACTACAGAAATCAATAAATAGTGACTAAAGCAGGCATTATGAATAAAACAACTTCATCATACCAGTAACTCCACTTGAGAGGACGGCAAAAATTTTCTACATAGCAAGTATATACCAAACCAATCCATGGAATATAATTTGCACTGAATAAACTATCTAACATTTTGCACGTGGCCTCAGTGTTGAGACAGGTTAAGTTCCCTCCATCTTTTTGCAAGGTCACATGTAAATACAGGGGGTTCTCTGGACCCTTCACTGTCGCTCTTACTTACAGGCTGACTCTTTCCTACAAATATCCACAGGGGCATGTGCTTTACAGAAGGAGCTGAAAAAACATCTACATCAATTAAGACGACTAAGGGAGCACATAACGGGACTGCTCAATTAAAAACTGCCACCCCAGAACCTTGCCTAATTATTGCCAAAGTTAGCATGTTCTATATAAATATACCCACATGTATTTTTTATATATATATACACATATATATACACACACATATACATATTAGATCGATAAATACATGCTTGATCTCTGCTGATAGATCAAACGAGAAAGGTGCAAAGAGCGACTGTTGTCTACTTCTGTTACCAAGGAGCAAAGGGCTGGAAGGTGCTGTCATTATCCATTACGCAGACAAAGGTTGTTTTCATATAAGGTTTCATTCTAGAAAAACAAACATGTCAATCCAAAACCACTGCTAGGGAAATAACTGATGAAAAAGCAGGTTATTCTGGCCTAACGTTGGGAAATCAGATGCTATTAAACATGGAGAACTGAAAGGTACTGCATTTAAAACAGAATTACCCAGACAAAGAGATCCAGGGTGGGGAACATCTGGAGAGCTAACAGGTTGGCGGAAAAAAAAATGTAGGGATTACCATGAATCATAATTCAAGCATAAATCTTAGCATCATGTTGCTGCGTAAAGAACCACTATTGTATTACAAATATAAACAACATAATGGTGTGCTACCAACCCTTCTGCTCTAGTCAGTCCTGCTAAGACCTCAGGTGCAATCCCATGCTCAGTTTTTGGTACCATTGTTGAAAAAGAGAGGCAGAAAACTGATCAGAGTCCAGAAAAAGAAACAGGGGTATTCGTGAATGGTCTAAAAAGGGTGGTGTTGGAAATTAGCATTGTTTAACCTGAGTGGAGGAAAAAAAAAAGGAGGAAGGTGGGGGGGAGGAGGGAGAACATGCCCTTCATAAATATAAAAATGTTCCTGGAAAGAAGGACATTTTTGGCATCCATGAAAGACAGCAAAAGTTAAAGAGAGATGTCTGTAAGATACCAATAAAAACACGCAAAGGTAAAGACTATGCACACTAGAATAGTTTGCCTAGGGAGACAGTGGAATTGACATGCTAGGACAGTTTTAAGGACAGGTCAGATCAACATCTGTTGGGAATGATAAGCAGAGCTGAATCTGTCTTGAGGCAAAGGAGGCACCAGGTGATTTCTCAGAATTATAAAATAAAGCCAAGGTAAATTCCATGAAGTACAACAGTACTACAAAACAGAGACTGAGGCAGCAGAAAACCTAAAAGAACACATTTGGTAACCCATCTTCAACCACAACATGAAAATTCAGATCTTGGTACTACTGTGTTTCACTTCTGGTTTATACATTTCACACATAACTACAGAGAGAATTTCCACTCATCCATTTGCAATAACAGGCAACTTTATCTCAGAGCAGCTGTTGCAACCTTAATGTGGTGTGGTTGAGATGCAGACTGCTTACCGTGATGTCTAATCCCAAACTAGAAGAAGAGAAGCTAAACGTACCAGCTTAACTTTTCATTTATTTTGTGTTTCAAGGGACATTTTACATTTGCACCATCCTCAACTCAGTCTTCAAGGGTAGGTTTTTGCACAGATTTCTGATCTTTTACATTCTTTCTATTGCTATCCTGCAGAAGTAGCATAGCTGCTTTCACAAATCGCCTGCTCTAAAGGAGATAACAACATCCAACTTGTCGAGGGAACTATGAGAAAGAATAAGGAACGCAGAAGGGTGGAAGAAAAGCATGGTGCGGGAGGCACTCCAGGAGAAGATAAAACAAATCATGTGGGACAAGTGAATGAAGAAACGGTGCTGCAAGGACTCTGCTACTTTGAGTATTGAAGAGAGAAACGGTTGCTAAGCTTTGAAAAGACACACGGGTGGAGTAAAATGAGGAAGGCAGGAGGGCACGAGGCTGAGCTGTAAGGGGAGGGTTGGAAGAGGAAGATGATAGGGACTAGTAAGAAGAACAGCCTTGAGAATAAAGATGGTGTCGCAGAAGGAGAGTTATTACAGATACAAGATGGAGGCTTCTCCCATAGCGTTGAGTCTCCTGTAACAAGGCAATACAGAGGCACTATCTGAACTATCACTGAGGGACAGGCAGGTGTTAATTCTAGAGCAACAGAACTTCCTCAGGTATTTTATTGTACATCAGCTCTGGGAAAGAAGCTGACAGATCCAGTGTTGGTAATCAAAACCTTTCATCCGCCACTGAGCAGCTCTGTAACAGCAGAGGAAATAGAAGTCTTATGCTCAAACCCAGAGATAAAAACTATTAGAACAGTATAAATGCCTAATACATGGTAATAGTCCATGACAGCCTCCATGTTGAACATATCTCACCACTCAACATAACCGCATCCAAGTCGCTCTGAAGCTGCTGGTAACAGAAGGGGTACAAAGAATGATATGCTTATGTTTCAAGAAACTTTTTTTTGGTGTGAAACCCCTTTCTGCAGGTTTGTAACTTCTTACTCAAAAGGGTTTACCATGTTCTGAAGGTAATGAACCATGTTAAAAAAAAGGTCCAACTTCTGTGAGCCCTGCTCACCTCTCCAGTCCTCAGATGAGCAACTGCAGCTACTACCACCAGGATAAGCAGGGTGACTGATGCCAAGTATTTTCTTAGTTTGATACGCAAGATGAATTTATTCATGCCCTTCTTAGTATCTTATAGATACCAAGCTCCAGAGCAGGAGACATGGACAGTCAATAGGTTCTTAAAAACTTCTAGTAGGCCACTTTTTATTAAAAGAGAGCTATTAAAATTAAATTAAATATTCATGAGTCACACTTGCTCTCAAGAAGCCTCAATTTCATTCTACTTTTCGGACAGCCAAAAGACCAATTTATGTAAGACAACCTTTTAGTTTTCCAAACTTCCTTTGGTGTTTCTATTAGTTGTTAAGTGAAATGTGCCATTTCCCTCCAGCTAAAGAGGTGAGACAAGATGCAGCTTATCTTGTATGTATTCATATCCCAAACCGACCATTTTGGGTGGGTTTGGGGTATGAATAATGCAAGATTCTATGTGCTATAGGGTCAGCATTTCTGTGTTACAAGTGTTACATTGCCTAAAGTATTGCCACAGTAGAATATGCATTCATATAGAAAAGGATTACATGAACATCGCCACCAAATTTTTAGGTTTCACTCGTTGACAAGGTATCTCTCCCTGCAAGTAAATGAAGCTGATGACTTTCAAGGTGTCCCTCAGGTAACAGAGATCAACCAGAGGGAATTGCATTAGCAGCAAGAAACAGAATGGCCCTGTCTTATGTATAAGATTAAATTCAGATTTTTTATTTATTTTTTTTTTCTAAGAAGGAAATTGTTAGGCCTTGGGTCCTGTCAAACTGCTGTGATCTCATACAGAAAATACTATACTACTGTTTTCAAGTCTGCTGAGGGTGAAAAAGGACTGTGGTCCTAAAAATGATAAAGGAAAATGGTTATAAAAACAAAGACCCCCATGCCCCAGAGATCATGAAAAAATTTTTTCAAGAAAGCTAGCTATTTAAGAGAGCCCATAAGCTTATAGGCAGAGATTTGAAAAACGCTATAATCATCTCTAATGAAAGCTTTTATACTTGAAGCACAGTTCCACAGCTGCTACGGTGCAACTAGAAATATCTTTCCAAAGGAATCACCTCCAACTACCTCAAAGATAATGGTAAAACATTCTTCAGTGCTAGGAGGACCCCAAGATTCAATAAAGAAGAGTTAAAGAAGGCATTTATGCCACAGGCTGAAAGGAAACAAAACAGATCATTTGCTATAAGCCAAATTATCTTGAGAGCCAATTGCGATGTCTTGCTCTAACTACACTCCTTTTACTGTCAACAAAGGCCACTATTGAATAATTGTTGTTTTAGAAATTTCAGTCAGAAGACTCTCAATGCATCACTACTAAGAAGGGAAGATCAATTGTGCTTGCACTATTTAAAGAAAACAATAAGTATTTCCTGTTCTATGCAGCATGGACGTAGAAGAAAACACAGAGTCTTTCCTAATATACTTTGCTATGCTTCCCATGGAAGTGACTTTTGGCAAAATGCCTCGCTCTTTAAACTTCATTATGGACCTCAGATTTTTGATATCACTCACTCAGCTAAAATGTCCTGCTTTCTTCTGCGTTCACTGCCTGAACTACGGTCAGAAAGACATTTCTATTTTTGTAATTTTTAAAAGTAGAAGAAACGTGTTAAAGATGCAAACCCTAGAGCAGTGGAACAGGCTGCCCAGAGAAGCTGTGGAGTCTCCATCTCTGGAGACATTCAAAACCCACCTGGACACCATCCTGTGCAACCTGCTGTAGGTGAACCTGCTGCAGCAGTGGGGGGTAGTCTAGATGATTTCCAGAGGTTCCTTCCAACCCCTATCATTCTGTGATATTCATGCCCTGCCATTGCTCCAAATGAGGGTATAATGCAATCAATAGCTTTAATATTTCAAGATCTTCTTATGTTTTCACCAAACTTGTGCAGTTTATTCTTAAAAGTTAACAGTTTTAAGTCCTTCTGTCATTTTCTGAAGTTGGACTAAGATATGGCTAACTTCAGTTTTATTTTTTTCATCCCTGCGTGCTTTCAAGTGTATAAAACACCCTATGAAGAAACTGTTCAACCTTTCCAAGACTCTCTTTTTCAATCCTTTAATTTCTCTTTTTTTTTTTTTTTTTGACTCATTTCATCTTGGAGCTTGCAAAGTTTCAGAGCAACCTATTGTAGTGGGAATCAGAGGCTTGACTGTGGCTCACCGCTGCTTCTGTGGTACCTGTAATGAAAAGGTTAAAACTGCTATTCAAAATCTCCTCCTTTGACCTCACGCCTCGAATTGAGCCTGCATTATGGCCAGTGACCATGACAGATTCACAGAAAAGGAGCGTGCTGCTAAGTGATGATGTTTCTGGCAAGCCATGGTATCCGTTCTAGATCTAACTCATAACAGAATTGAAATATTTTTTAAAAGTGCCTTAGAATAACCAAAGTTGTGCTGCATTACTGGGGTTTTTTTGGTTATTACTTATTATCATACTTTAAAATATATTATACTGTTACAGTATTATTATCAACGTAGCCAGTTCAGGGCTCACATAAGTAAAAACAGGTCCCTGCTTTGTGGCAATTTTTTCCGTTGCAGCCACCAGACAGGTGCATCACTTGTCTTCCTTTAGCCCAGCTTAGTTTTCTAGTGACCTACTCACCGAACCTTCTAGCATTTCACTCCTCATCTTTGTGAGCAAGCAATGACCAAATTCCCTTCTTTCGCCTGACAAACGCAGTGAGAGGTCTCAGCTCCTGGGGCATCTGTTCCAGACTCTGTTGGATTCCTTATTCTGCTCTTACTTGCCCAAAGCTGAGGCTCCTTTCTTCAGCACTTGTCACCTCTTGTATCTGAAAAGTTTTAAGTATCCCAAAAACCCCTACAAGAGTGGAAAAATTGAGCAGGAAGCTCCAAAGAGCATGTCCAATTGCCAAAATTTATGCTTACCTTTCTCTCAACCTCCTTTGGACCAAAACTTCAGTGAGAAAAATTCATGACTAGTTAGCTTCTGTAATAACTGTTTACCCTAGCCAAACTGTAACACACTGAAAAAGAATAGATTTAATTTGTTTTTCTACATGTTTCTAACAACATGTGTTCCATGTTTAACTACCCCTTGTGATTCAGTCATGGAAAGCTTCCTGAGATACCATATTTCCACATTACCAAAGACAAGTCTAGGAGTTTTTGCAAATCATGGTGTTTTTCCATTTCCACTGTTTAAAGAAATTTTGGGAAATGTTAACATTTCTTAGCAAATCAGGATGACTGCTACAAGACATCTGCCTTGTAGCAAGAGCAAAGGTGTAAGTTTACAGGTACCACCTGCAATTCAATAGCCACAACAAAACTAATTCACTAAGGCTAAACATAACTCAGTTCAAAGGAGGAAAAACAAAGTTACCAAGTCCCCTAAAATGCTCATCCAGCCTAGCATTAAGCTAAATTCTAGTCTTGCTGTTAACCTGGGACACCACTCATAAACAAAGAGATCAAGGGAGATAATATGCTTGCTATTGTCTATCCTGCAAACAAAAAGTTATCCAAACTAGTTACGGAGTCAAAAACAGCAATCAGGAAAAATAAACTTGAATTTTGCTAGAGGGTCAGCAGCTTGTCTCCTATTTAGAGAGTATCATTCCAATGTGAAGTAACCAAAAAATGTAAAATAATAAAAAAGGAGCCAAAACCCATTAGGCTAAGATTCATATTCCTACACTGTTCCACCGTTTAAAATATTTAAATTATTTAACTTGCAAGTAAAGAAGAAGAGATTCACTAGCTTTGTAGAGAAGATGCCTACCTGGAAGATGAGACACTGGTATTCCCATTGCTACACCAGGAACTGTTTATATATGCGAATAGGGTTGATCAACAGATAAGGTTAAGAAGACTACGCAATATTGAACTGCAGAGCTCTCTACTTCAAGATAGGAGATAAGAGTTGAAGTTTCCTCAGGCAGAGGTGAGAACCAAACTTTGGTTTCCTATATTGCTGGATCAAACCACCACCTACTACTACTTTGCACACCATGCCCCTCGTTTCTCGTACTTTCCCACAGGTGTTCAGAATGAAACATTTAGTTTGGGGCTTAATGAAATAGCATTTTTTTTTCAGCCATCACCAGCTAACGTTATTCCAGAGAAACTAATACATCACTGAAGAAACATAAGCCTGCTCCACAGTGGAGTAGCACAGCCCTCTGTCTCTGCATTTATATTAACATTAATCCTGCCATACATCAGACAATTATTTACAGTAGAGGCAGGACAGTAGGAAGAGATGGCTGGCAGTGAGCTATTAACCGGTAGAGCTAGACTCCACCGGACCTCCGTACTCCAGAGGAAAATAGGTCAGTTCTCTGAAAGATGCTAGATCAGGAATGCTGTAATCGTCTGGCACAATTTTAAGATACATTTGACTTTTGTTTTTTTTCAAGTGTGGTCTAGTGGACTGGACTTCATACTTGAGCCGCGGGTCACCTAGATTGTCTGTCATTTACTGCCCACGCACTGCTTAATTAGCTCTTGGGGCCAGTATTTGTTCACAGCTACACTGAGGTAGACCCAGACTAATGCCATTGTCTGTTATTAAGTTGTTCTGAATTTGCTATAAGTTTTGCGCCACTCAATCACTCACGTGGTTACAGAGGAAGAATTCAGGAATTACATAAGTAAAACTTCATCAGCAGCTGAATCTCAGGGAGGCAAGGCCTCAATAGGGATAATGGCACTCAAATTACCAACCTCAAAGAACGCAACAAAAACTAATTAATGTTTTTAAAGGGCTTCAATGGTGGAAAGTGCTACACAAAGGAGAAATAAAACTACTTTGTGAGCTTCTGTGTAGGCTAGCAACTGAAGGCTCCAATTATGTGGCTTTCAATAGTTAACCACATGAACACAGTAAAGCAACTCTGATGACTGACTTCCTCCTTATTTGCATGACTTTCAGCATCTCCCACATGCTGCAAAACTTTAAAAGCTCTTATGTCAAAAGGGATTTGAACTATGGCTTAACCTTTGCTGGGATACCAGAATTAGGAGAAACCTGAACAGGTCTATGGATGCTCCAAGACAGAAAGCTGACTGAAGCCCAAAACATGGGCCCCTTATAGGCGAAGGGGAGATGGACTTCTTTCAAATACTGTTTAATTTATCAGTATAGTTTGTCTTAACGGAAGCTTCCAAATTCTGATTTTACTTTTGCTTGCTTTTTTATTTTCCTAATTTATCCAGATGGCATCACGTAAGCCTTATATGATGAAAAGCTTGTCTATTTTTCCACAGCTATATCCATTGATTTAACAAGACATTATTCCTGCAAACATCCTTCTTTACGTCCTTAAATGAGCCTGGATACACAACCATACTGCCACTATTTTCACATGGAGCCTAAACCAAATGATGATAACTGTGGTCTTGTCAGGAACTTCAACAGTAACATGCAAAACACAGACATAAGCAAAAAATGACCAGTATGTCTTTCATAAGGAAGTTATTAATTCCAAACTTTGCTAATCATTTCAAGTCTTTCGTCTTTAATTAGTTTCTAATCCATGACTGATTTTATTCATCATGCCCAGCAACACAAGAAATTCATCCCTCTGATAAGCTACTGAAATTTAATCCTTTTGCAAAATATTACCCATCCATTTTCATACATATATTTTTACGGGATTATTGCCTTCTCCAACTCAATTTGCTTGAACAGCCAAAAAAGACTTAGAGTCAGGGAAAATATGGATGTAGTAATCCTAAATTACTTCATTCCCTTACATAAAACACAGCTGCAATCTGAACTGCCAGGGAAAACTTACAAATATAAATCAAGAAGGATTTGACACATGGGAGTCAAGAAGAGGGGTTCCCAGCTGACAGCCATTCCTTTTTATTATTTTGTGGAAAACAGATTGATCAATCACCAAAGAAATCACATCTCTTCGAACTGCTTGAGTTCTTCTTCAAACACAAAATTCACAGACCATCTTGTTTGAAATGGAGCATTTCTCCATGTGCTTCAGGCAACACTGCTGGAACAGGAAACCTACACAACCCTGGGAGAAGATAAAGCTTGGAGAGATCAAAGGAGAGTAGCTGTGCAGCATCAGAACCTACATCATGAAGAGTAGGGCCAGGCTGGCAAAACAAAACAAAAAAAAAGAAAAGAAACCAAGCCCTTTGAATTCGCAGATGGAGGCTTGCCTTCCTCTGGGCATCTTCGTTGGAGGAGCGTCCTTCTGCTGTGGAGAAACAGATGTTCCAAAGCACATCCAGATGTGCACAAATGCTCATGATGTGTTTCTCATTCTCATCACAACATGCTCTTGATTTATTCTTGATTAAGACCTGTTTGTTTTCCCTGATGACGTGCAAGGCCGTTACAGTTCTTACAAGGGTGTTTTTTTGAATACCTCACTACCTTCAAGACTTCTGTCTTGAGCAATAACCTTACTATTCCTTGAGGACCCAGGGTGGTGTTCCCCTACCTGAGGGCTTAGAAGTGCAAACTAGTGCAACATTTACTTGACATCTGAAGTTGCGATCAGCCATCTTCAACACACATAGATGGATTGCAGAGCAGTGGCTGGGGGACAAAAGGAAGGTACGTAGAGGCTGCATGTGGAGTCAGACTGAGGGACAAAGAGGAGTAATTTAAACACAAGATGTTACACCTCCTAGGTTCATTCTTCTGTTGGTTTAGCTGCTACCGTGTTACAAAAGGCTGACACTCTGCTGACCCAGTCAATACATGTTTGCTGTGCTTCCCAGAGTAAGGCCACTCAGCTAGGTATTCTGGAATTCTTCTAGTAATATGTGAAAAGCTGGGCTGCATGCCACAGAAACTGTTCACCACAGAGTTTGGGTGTTTTGGTGGTTTTGTTTTTTCTGTTGTTGGTTTTTTTTTTTTTGGTTGTTTGGTTTGGTTTTTTTTCCCCTCAGAGATGTACCTTCTTAAATGACGATTTAATTTGCTTTCTTTTTTAACAATACTATCCCTTGCAATGAAATTTATCCAATGGTCCAGATAGCACGATGCTGCTGTACATTTCCATTTTTGCTGTCATTTTTAAATTCAGAGGGGAGAAACGAAAAAATAAAAAAAAAAAAAAAAACACACAAAGGGAGCTGAAGTTAGTCAACCAATTCCCTCTCCCCCAAAATCCTCAGGCTCCGATGAGATTAAATCACAGAGTTAATACAAATCTAGTCTGTCAGTTCCAGCAGCTATGCTCTGCTTCTAGGATAAAAGAACAGCACAGTAAGAATATATTCAACTGATCTTAGGTTCAAAGTAAGAGTCCTGGTGAATGTAAAGGCACAAGAAAAATCATTACAGATGATGCTAAAAGATTAAGAACAGCTAGAAAAGCATTTATAACACTAAGGAGAATTTCTCTCCTTCACAAGTACCAGTCAGACTACAGAAGTGAGTTATTTTTTCTATTTATAATATAAATATTCTATTCATAACAGTATTGCCAGTTCAGTTACCTTTGACAACCTGTTCTTCCCATAACACTGACATTGGCAAAACAACATTTTTGGAAGACCAGAAGTGTTAAACTGAAGATCCTGCTCCAAAAAGCAAGGACCCTCCAAATATATGAAAGGAAGATAAGGTCACCAAACCCACCACAGCTGCGCAGTCTGCTGAGTCTCCAGCCTACCAAGTATGCCTATAAACAGATTTTGCTTAAGGGATTATTCATAAGTGGGCTTCCAAGAAAAACAGTGGTGAGGCTGCCGGAGATCATTAGCTTGTAGAAAGTTGAGAGATTTTTAACTTAGTCTGCTGGTACTAAGTGGACTAAGAACTGTATTCGCTTTGCTGTGTATGGAACAAGCCTTGCTTTATTTTCAGGCTTAATGCTAGCTCTGTATATAAATTCCTTTGCTGTCTTGGTGTGTGATACATGAGACACTAAAAATAGCCTGTCTGTTCCAGAATTTCCATTGTGTCTACCTTTGAAAAGCTCCATTAATGATCAAAAAATTACTACGAATTTTACTTATGAAGATAAAGCCTAAAATGTTGAGAGACTGAGCCTGCACACGCAGTAAATCTCTATTATACATTTTCTATGTAAATCTACTTTATGCATCTTATATTCAGGCAAACCTCCCCTCTATTTCAAGCTATACTAGAGGAAAAAAAGTGCTTAAAAGTCCATTACTTTTGCTGCTACTTTTTCTTTTGTGTGTCTGCCTGATAAGGCCTGGAAACTCTCCAGAATTTAGGAAGTCTTATCTGTGTGTTCTCCAGCTCTTTTTTTGTGCTGTAGATACTTTTTTAATCCAACTCAGATGTTGTTTATACTTTGGAGAGCCTCTTGCAGCCAGCAAGACAAAATAAAACACCAGGATCCTGTTCCAGCAAGATATAGAGGTGTCCTCTGAGGACAAAGGTAAAAGCAGCCAGTATTGCATTTGCAAAGCAGAGCTGATCATTTCATGGCAGGGAATAAGCAGTCTATTTTGGGTTCCTGAGATTTCAATGTCTGTAAGATGCAAGGACTATCAGACGTGGCTAGAGCCAGCTTTAGAGTAGGCACAGGCAGACTCCACAAAGACGTTCAGCATCGTAACTCCAGCTTCGGTGGCAAAGTCCCATGGAGATTTCTCAAATACACCGAAATCACTGACTGCAACAGTTCGGGGTATTTTAGTCTCCTTCAGCGAAGGTTGGCTAGGTTCTCAAGCAGTCTTATGATATTGCTAACCAGCAGTACCCTATCAGCCAAATACACCTCTAAAAAGGTTAAAGCCTAATTACTCTACCAGTCAAATTACTAATTACTCTACATTTCACTTTTCCTCCACTCTGCCTTGCTGGACATATACCACTTACACATCACGGCATTATCTAGATGGTCAACTCCATTTGTAATCAAACAACTGGTTGCTGAGCATCTTTCAAAACCAGTGAAGACTTACGAGGACTACATACATGTTGGGCAACAAAGTAAGAAACTTACATTGGTTTTACGTGCATTTCTATTTTCTGACTTTGCATGTGTGCACGTACTGAAAAAACACACGGGATTAGGGAAGTAATTTTGTCAAAAACAAGCACTGTACTTTACCACCATGTACACACGGACATTCTGAACACTTCCCCTTTTACACATTGAAATGAATTAAATGGATGGAGGAAAAAAAGAGGTATACTTGCATGCCTTATAGCTTTCCACTGGCATTCATTTAAATTTATGTAATTTACAAATCAAAAGATTAGTGTAGCTTCTCAGTGCCACAACCGTAGCTGTCAGTGTCCATCAGAAAACCTCAAGCTGTTCTTTGACTTCAAGATCGTCAGCTACAATACAGACCTTGGCAGCCACAGTTAGCTGGCCGCTGTTAGTGATGGATGTGACAACAGAATGCAGTTTGCTCTTTCACAGCTATATCAATGCCGTCCTGCCCTGCTGACGGGCAAGGCGAACCTGGTTTTGTCAGCGAGCCAGGCAGATATGATCCTGAAGACACAAAGGAAGCAAATATGAGCAGTAACAAGGTGCCATCCTCACAGAGTCACTTTTCTGGCTGTAACTGCATTTTAGCAGATGTCCAGCTCAATATTACCAGTGATACATCCATTATGGGCCTGAAAATCCACTATATCTACTTCGACTGCAGTCTTTCCTCAGCCAAAAAACCACATGGAGCACAGGAATAGGCCAAATGCTAGGAAATGTGGGCAACTCCCATGCTGTTCACAAACATTAACGTCCAAACACAAGCACATTCTCCATTACGAAAACAGAGGCAAAATTCCAAATGCAAAAAGCAGTTATCGTGGTTTGGGACAACTAACAGTCCTTGACGGCACTACCATTTGGAAAAATACTCTATGTTCAGATCCATCTGCAGCTACTGTTTTGTTATAAGATATGCTGCTCCCCCAAATGATTTTACCAAGTGATTTTTTTAAAAATTCAACTCCGGGGCAGGATATCTAGACTGAAATGGCCATGGTCTGATAGGAAAGGCTGGAGAGCTGATTAGAAAATACAATATACAATCAAGATATCAACACTTGCTCCCAAACAGCTTAAAATTATTTCAACGTGTACAGAAGCAGTAATAAACAGTTCATATTTCTGTCCTTCCAGTGGAAACGCTACAAAGGGCAACCTGGGCAAGCTGGCGCTAAATACATGTTCCTGGCAAAGCTCTGCCAGCTCAGGCACTTCTTTATTAATACATCGATCCTCCTGATGCAGCCTCTCTGTGCAACTTTTAGAGGACACTTTGACCCCTAGGGTGACCCACTCTTTCTCTTTGTTCAGAGCATTCAGTAAAAGCAGCTTCAAATCTAACTTTAGCCTTTCATGTTTCTGCTACGTACTGTTTATCACTCATACTGCATTTCAGAGAAAGACATCAGAACTACCATCCAAAAAAATCAAGCTGCAGTCTCCCAGCTGTATCACAGCTGCTGATTGCCTGATCTTTCACGATAATAAAATCTAAAGATGTATCCCAATACCTTTTGCTTTACGAAATTTTTTGCACGTGGAATCTGTAGCTTTGAGAGAGCTGTCAACAGAGACTCTTCCCCTCGCCCTCTTATTCCTCATTTAGAGCTGATCTCGGTGCAGGGGTTGGGTTTATCCTATGGTAGCCCCTTCTCATGATTCAGTAACCTTCACTCCAGCAAAACCCTGGAAATGTGTACTAGCACTAGAGGCATGTCAGCTCTGCTTTGCTCTAGCCCTTTATTAAAGGGAGGGAGAAGACCATCGGGAGGGGGGCAGGGGGAGGAAGAGCAGAAGCACTGCCCACCTCCAAGCTCTGGCACAACCCCACTGCTGGGAAGAGAGGGTACATAGACAGCACTGTCTCTCCTCACCCCTGCTAGGGGAGCAACGTATGGCAGAGCAAAGCTAGGCTACACTAACAGCCCAATGCTACTGGAGCATAATAATTTTGAGGCTGCATATATTTGCTAATCTGGTGCATATTTTTTGCTATCATAGCACATCTGGGATATGCTAGGAAGCTGGCACTGCTCCCCATTCACTATTCCAAAACCTCTGCAAATATACTACCTTTCCTCAAGCTGTAAAGTGAGGAAAAACATCACAACAAATGAGTCGCTCTTCCGTTCTGTCTTTCACATTAGTACTTTTGCAGTCACCTCAGCATCTCCGCTGCTTAAATCAACTCCTGTTTCTGCTGCAGATTATAAACAGGCATACTATCACACTGAAAACCCATTCTAGTCAACATGGCTGCTCCCTGTGTACCTAAGTCAAGCCTGCCTACTTGTTGATAAGAGCAAGTTTCAGTTGCAGTCAGCGCTGTTTAGATACTGTTGCTGTGGAACCAAGCTAATAGCCATTCTGCTGATAACGCATGAAACTATAGATAACTGATGTCCAGAAACTGTATTATAGTTGTGACAGACATAGCAAAAATTGAGCACTAATTTCATTTCCAATTGCAATATCTTCTCTCTGACCTGACAGTTCAAGAAGTCATCACTGGACTAACTAGAGTGAGCAAACTCAATAAGAGAGCCACTAAAGAGGAATCTCCATGATGTCTTTCCATGCAGCCACTTTCTCTGCCTATAGCTTCTCTTGAGCAGAATGAACTAGTGAATCACTCCCTGGCCTGTCTTGGGTTAGCTCACATATATTTAAACCAGCATGAAGCTCTGCACCTTTGATGTGAGTTAATTAAGCTCACATGGCTTTCCCTAGCCTGACTTCTGCAGCTTCGGAAGCTAAGGGAGCCAAATTAGGCCCATCTGTCTAAATGGAAGGGAGTCCTCTCCTGCCATAAGGCATGCTTCATTACCCAGGACAGGAGCTGCCTTCCAAGAGCACCAGGAAAGAGGTTTCACTGCTGCCAACAGCTACCCAGAACACCAGGTATGCCGAGCGTGGGGGTTTTCACAAGAACCATGATTCTCTGCCATCAGTTTCTCTGGAAAAAAGCCTCAAGGGTCTGTCTACAAAGGGGTTTCCTGCAATAACCTTTTGTTTAACACTTGGAACTTCTTGGCAGCAATAGATCTGCAAAATACATTTGATTTTTTTTTTCTTCATTTAAAAATAAAGAAAGAACTAGCAAACTTCAGTGGGGCAAAGGAGATGACTCTCTCTGCCTTGATCCTGCAGCCATTCATTGTGTAACTGAAGTTCATAGTCTGTACAACCTCGGGAAGCCTCTCAGTTGCTAAATTGGAGTCCCAAGAAGAAAGAAAGTGGCCTTAAGTAATCCACATCATCAGGTACAGCTGCTAGAGAAAGGACACAAACCACTCCCTGCTGCTAGTCAGTGCTAGGATCTGGGGAAGCAAAGGTAGAAGACACAATTACACAACTTCAGCTACCGGATTTGCCTTAAAGGACTTAATCTTGTAGAGGAACTGCAGAACTGTGATCAGATCCCATACTGGCTCCGCCACAGCACTGTGCCTCATAACCATACTTTGGTTATGAGTTTCTGTATGTGTTATACAAAAGTTACCACCACAGAAAAACTGTAAGTGACAACAAAAATAATTCCTTCAGTTATATGTTTTCTGTGAGACAAGACTTGAAAGAAATATCTATAATTTGGTAGGTAAAAACATACAGTACAGTTGGGAAACACAAACTTAACACTGAAGACCTAACAAAGCAGACTTAAAAGCTTTTTTCTCTGTCACAGATAATCTTTATGAATGTTATGAAAACTGAGACGTTTACCATGAAAAAAGCACAGCAATCAGTAATACATACCTTAAGTAGTGACAAACATTTACTCACATTACAGAGCAGTAAGGAATTACCCAACAAGTGAAGAGATACCATGTTTCTCTGACAGGCTTCCTACAAGGTTCCCTCTTAAGCCTAACAAAAATGAGGTATGGAGATGACCTGCATACGGGTTAGTTTGGCTTTGTACTCCCCAGGGAGTCTACACAACTGAATGGGTGAAAAACTGGCTACTTGAGTAGTGTTTGATGTGCTGTACTTAGAGGACAGTTACAAGCAGAATAGTGCAGGGGCCCATCCTGCTAGATACTTGAGGAGGAAACAGAGGGCACCCCCATCAAGGTAAGGGATGATGCCCGCCTCAGGCTGCAGTCAATACACTTGAGGGCAGGGCTGCCATTCAGAGTGGCCTGGCAGGAACCTCATGAATTCAGCTTGGATAAATGCTCCTTCCTGGTCCTGAGGAGGAGCAAGCCCATGCACTGGCACAGGCTGGGGACTGACTAGCTGGACTAGCCTGCTCTGCAGAAAAGGCCTGGGGGAACAGTAGACTTAGCACTAGCCAGCAGCACGCCCAGGCAGCAATGACAGCCAGCAGCATCCCACACCACGTCAACAGCAGTGTAACCAGCAGACCAAGTGAAGCGATTCTTCCTCTTTCCCTGGCACCTGTCAGGCCATGCCTGGACCACCATCTCTGTCTCTGCAGTCCTGTGTGCTAGGCAGGCATTGATAGACTTGAATAAGTCTGGGGGAGAGGCACCAAGGTGCTCAAGGACTTGAGCCCTTGCCCAGGAAGAAGGGCTGGGCTATTCAACTTGGAGAAAAGACAGCTTTAAGGAGACCTACTGGCAGCCTGCTGGTACCTATGGGGAGGTTATCAAAAAGATGGAGTCTGTTCTTCACAGTGGTGCACGACATGAGAATGAGAGACAACAGGTATAAATTGCCACGGGGGGTTCTCTCATAGAACATCAGGAAAAATGAAAAGTTCCCTATGAAGACAGTGAAGCAGTACAATAGGTTGCTCGGAGAGCCTGCAAAGCCTCCATCCTTGGAGGTCTTCAAACCCAATCAGATAAGGCCCTGAACAACCTGGTTTGAATTCGATGTTGACACTGCTTTGAGCCAAAGCTTGGATCATAGAGCTCCTGAGGTCCCTTCCAGCCTGAAGGACTAACTCAATGTCCCTGCTACAGGTTCTGTAGTGCATAATAATGGAAAAGGGTTCCACAAAACTGAAGATCGCTTACATTTTGGAGACTGAAACATATTCACACCTTGGAGTTCTGAGAAGCAGTGTTTTAACAGTTTGTACACTGCAACTGAAAAAGAGCACACAGTTTTATTGTGCTGAGACTGGAAACATCTTGGAGCAAGGAAACAATGCTTTTGTCAGACACTATCATGTGTCCAAGAGTTGAGGTTTGCAAGCAAATGTGTGCAAGCAAAGAGCACTCTAAAGAAGAACTAAGAAATGTAGACTCCAAGGCTTAATGAATCACAATAAATACACAGAAAAAACTACCCTGCTACTATCCACATGTTTGAGTTGGCTGAAATGTTTATGTGCGTGAACACAATCACATATAGTTATTTCCCTGGGTAGAACTCTTCAAACTGAAATATTGATTCTTCATCTGGGGCATGAATGGCAATCATTCGTTAATAAAGTCATAATTTCTCTACATACCGTATCAAGGTCTTGGGAAACCCTCCGTTTGCGCAGCTCTTCCATCCTCTCGCACACATCCGTGAAGCAGGTGTTATAGTAGTCTGCATACTGCTGTGCCAGGTCATCAATATTTCCCAGTGACCCATCCTATGGTGAAGGCAAAAGGAACAACAAAAAAAAAGAGGTTAATAAAATTTTAATTTAAAAGTAACACCAGAACTCTGAGGGAGACCCTCTCTGTGCAGCACATCCAGCACACAGCTCTTGGGTCATCCTCTTAATTCCCAGCCCAGAGCACACAAGAGCAGTTGGGAACTGCAGTACCACAGCAGCTCGTCAGAAACAGGTGGGTCCTTGCTAATTCCTACACAGTGAGAGAAGGCAGGGACAGCAACACATAGCAGAGGAACAACATATCCCCAGGCACTATCTGCCTCAATTCCCTCCCACCCACATATACTCATATTCCATCTGGTTCTCCCAAGCAGCTGCCCACTCATCCAATAACCAGTCACTGCATACGTTTCACTGACCTTATTTACTGGGAGTAGCCCTGCTTTCCTTGACAATGACTAACAGCAATTTAAAACATTAAACTTCATGCTTACAAGAACAATCAGCCAGACTGCAAACAATTCCAGCCAAATGACTTTAACAGGCAAGTTTATGCCACCCATAAAGACACTCTGCCAGTTGGTCTTTCAATATATATTGGAGGTGGAAACATGGTTTGCTCAGTCCCAAACGTCTGCTTTGCTAGGCAGGATTGCTACCCTGTTAATAAAATGCCTATAGTCAGGAATCTAATTGTAATAATCTCTTAATTACACTCAACAATTCATACTTTTTAAGTGATGGATAAGTAAGGAAAAAAAACGCCCAAAACAAAACAAAAAACACGCTGGATTTTAAGTGGAATGAGAAATCCTTCTAAGCCTCAGATATGTACGCCATAGAGGGCAGGGCGAGGGGTGGACAGGGTGAATTAACCATTTTTTTGGATACAATACGCATGCACTTAAAATACGCCCAGAAGACGGGATTGAGTAATTTTGTTTCTTTGTCTAATTTATGAAAGAGCATATATGTCATTGTACACATTCTTTAAAAGGTGACAATTTACACTGTGCATATTCTGAGAAGAACAAGATACACTGCAGAGTGTCATTTCATTGTTGCTGTTAATAGATGCAACACGTAAATATAAAATTATGTCTTGAATATTAAGAAAAAACTAAGCAATCAAGAAATCATTTAAAAATAATTATGCTATTAACATACATAAGTTACGATGCATAGTTTTAGCATATGAGCTAGGAAGAAATCTTTTAATTAGAAACCACACCTTACTGAAACGGTTGCCATTTGGAAATAAGTATGTGGTCCTGTTCTCAGGGTTGACTATACTGAAAAGGCAGATCCGTTTTAATGAAGTATCACTTCCAGAGAATTGGAAAAAACACTGCAGTTTAAATCAAAGTCAAAGCCTACTAAACCTCAGACTCTGAAACACACTCTCTACTTTTTTTAAAAGTGTAATTACACACGTGCAACAGGTATCTCTGATTCCCCAGCAAGTTTTGTAGAGCTCACATTCACAAAAATCAGAATAGTTTGCAATTTCTTAAAACTACTGCGTATGGTACAGGTGGAAAACAACTTGCATGTCATTTCTTGGAGCAGCAGAAGCAAAATAACTACACTAAGTATATATCTATATACACACACCCTCCTCTTTACATACCTATATATTTTTTACTATATTTCCTATCTCTCAACCTGACAAAGATCTCAAATGGGAGGTGGTTTCAAATGCTAAAAGATTGGGTTCCTTAGGGCAAATACACTCCTGGGAACTTCAGACTTTCCAGAGCTTGTGACAAGCAACTTTCCACACCACTAAGCAAGAGTGTAGTTTACGAGGACTAAACAATGCCATCTTCGAGAGGGCGACAGTGCTACCCTGCCCTTCTACCAGAGCAGCGGTGCTACCTGCTCAGCGGGCAGTCAGTGTACATCTTCCTCCAGCCACCTCCTTGCCATCCATCACTTCCCAACAACCTGGGGAAGAAACTCTCCGCCTGTGCCACAAGCTCCACACATGTGCCTGTGCAACCGGACACTGCCGGTGGCTGAGAGTGTGCTCGCTGATCCCATGCGCATGACAACCTGCTTTCAAAAGGTCTGCACGCTCCGGAGGGGTAACTAGCGCTGCAGTGCTAGGGAGGAGAACGAACACCAAACAAAAAGCAACGCCAAAAACTTAGCCTTCGTTTGCTCGCTGTTGTGGGCAATAAGAAAACCTGTATGACTTCCAAAGACAACATGATATCTAAACCCCAACCACTCCATCATAAAAAAACATCCCTCTCTAAGAGTTACCAAAAACTCTCACTTTGGAGTATGTGCAGTATAAAACAGAGCTTGTTTATTCCATGGTAAGCTTTGCCAGTTAAGAGTATAGGAGCTGGAAACAGTAATGACAGAAGGGCAAGACAGGAAACCGTCATTTTAGTAGAACAATATGAAATCTGCCTATTTACTTTATCAGTCTGCCTCCTCTCTCAATTTTGGAAGCCTTTAAATCTCATGCAGCAAACCTGGTCAGAAATAGATGTAACTTGTGAAGGCAAAGTCATGACTCTGAAACTGCGTGATATACTCCACATCCAAATATATCACGTGAACTTCAGCTTAGCTGAGAGCTGGGTGAAGCCGAGATGAGGACTGCAGCATGCTCCAGGCATTCCTCTGCACACCTTCCTACACCCATGCCCCTCACATCCACGGTCACCGGCCGCTCATGGGATAGCGGTGGCACTGCACAACAGATCAAACCAAGCCAAACAAGTGCTCATTTTTCACTTCTGTTGGCGTGCAAGTTCACTGTGCTTTTTTTAAGGGTGGCCTCTACACAGCTGAAGGCTTGTCACTGTCCCTAGAGCAAAATTAGCTTGACTGCAGCACCCCAGTTAAAGCCCGCAGAACACGGGTGGCCCCACCACCAGCGAACATGTGGCTGCAAAGAAAGGCCTATTCACAAATGGCTCCGGTCTGCCAGTGCTGCAACGTCCAGAGAAGCTGAGCTGCAGGCACCAGCCTGCCTGACTGACAGAAGGGATTGTTGTCAATGCTTGAGACTCAAATTAGGGGCTATGCTCCAAATACAGCTCTGGGGAAGACCAGTCCTATGTGAAAGCAAGCTTAATGTCCAAAATAAGATGATGGAACCAAAAAAAACCACAAGATCTTAGAGATGAGAACTGATAATTGAAACATATGCTCATCGCAGCCCTGCCATACACTTTTGCTGTGTTACCAGACGGAGGGCGGATGGCTTTACAAGTTAGCCACTCCACAACAGCAGCCTCCTAACTAGATGCAGACGGCTTTGGGGTTCGAAGTCTCTAGCTTCGAGAAATAGAACAAAAATACAAACATTTGCATTTACATCTCAGCTTGCTAGGAAGTTGTAGCAGAAGATGCCGATTGAATCATTTGCCTCTGTGGCGAAGAGCTTCCTTCAATGAGTTTATGGGTGCGGGTATCCAGAAAGCATTCCTTTTGTTGAAAAAGAAACACAGACATAAAAATCAACCCACGCCAAAGACAGCAAGTATTTCACACCCACGTTACATATAAGGAAATAAAGCCATAACCTAACAAAGGACTGTATATCTGATTTATATTACCGCAAATTTTATCCCTACACGTAGTTCTCTCCATCCTCCTTCTCTATTCTTCAACTACTATTAAAAACATGGCAGAACTAAAAAAAAAAAAAAAAAAAGAGAAGATGCTTCATTTTCCTACTGCGCCGATAATGACTGAGAGGACCTACTTTAGGTGCCATCAAACCACAAGTACAACTAATCAAACGATAAATTTTGAACTATGGCATTTTGTCTGTCTATTCCTTAAGTTCTAAACTGTCTTACACAAAACCACCACCTGTGCGCTCTGTATTTGTATTTTGTTTTCAAGTTGAGTATTTAGAAAATATTCATATGCAAAACTTTAGCTCCAGCTTGAGAAGTCATTCATTCCCTTACAGAGTACAGAGAGTCAAAGGAATTGTTCAAAATATTTGTTGTGTTTTTTTTTTAAAAAACAATCCCTAGCAATATTAATAAAACAGAACAATAAAAGCGTTCATAACTAATATTTTTAAAATATTTCACTCTGATGCATAAAGAATGAGCGCCAGTGTTAGTTTTCTTAAGTTCCTTTTACTTTCTTGCTTTCATATGCAAGCCAAAACCTAGAGGATTTTTAAGGCAATAGAAATAAAAGTCTAAACCCATCAGTTTGTTCATTCCTCTTCTGCCTTATTAATAGCCCTTCATTGTGGGCTTGATTCCAATACGAACACAACAGGGTCTAAATGAACAGGGACCACCATTTTAGCTTCACACGTAGCAAAAAGCATACGGCTACTTGACACCAAAAAAAAAAAAGCCAATGCAATTTATAGTAAGCCTTATGTCCCACTATGTCCCATTTTGATATAGATGGGTCCTCTGTTTGAAACAGCTTATGTGAGTAATGACAAAAAAAGAGATAGTTTATTCTTAACTGATATATCTGTAATTCAGTATCCAGGTCAGTAACGTTTTTAAAACCAAGCCCTGATAATAAACTCTTTCTCATTTTATTACAAATGTAACAGTTAAGCAAAGCCCTGCCATGAAGGCTGCTTTGCACCAGTTGTGTTTATTGCCATACAAACAGCAGTGTTCCAGCTATGTAATCCCACAGATCTTCTCTGGTGGAAAAAATTCGTAAGCAACACAAATACTGAGCAGAAATACCATTCCTGAAATGCTTTAATTTATTCATTAAAAGTTACAACATGTTTCTCCTAAGACCTCACTACCGCCTGAGACCTTTCCATGAAACAATCTGATAGCCAGGAAAGTAAACCACCCGCTAGTTTTAAAGGGTTAAACCTAAAATGAAGATTTAATAAAATATTCTAATGAAAACAGAAGTTACCTCAGATTTCTATTTTTGGTTGTCAAATATGTTCCTAAATTTCCATCTTATAATGTACGCATGCAACATTTTTTGGCATCATAGAACACAGATTAAATGATGAATTGCCCTGGAATTCCCAGAGAATTAGTTCTGATATGCATGTGAATACCAAAGGAATCTGTCAGGATTCCTGTTAATGGAGTGACTACAAAGAAAAGTTGGAACGATTTGACACTTATTATAAAGTTAGAATTTATCGGTCACTGCACATCAGTTAGTTTGATGTGCTGGCAGAATCCTTTGTATTTGACATCTGAAAGCGTAAAGGAGGAAAATGTTTTGTCAGAGTGCTGTGCTGGCAATAAAATTATGTAAAGATACATTCATATTTTAATAATAGTAATAAAATAAAAACACTATCAGCTAAGGAAGAATAACGGACTTTGCTAAGTAATATATACATTTCATGAAGCTGCATATGAACCTAAATACTAGGCACTGGCACAGCATACACACTTTCTGCATAAGTTTTCATGCAGAATAAGAGTTTTAGAAAAAGCTACCAAAAAACCAACTACTTGAGTTTGTACTTTTCCATCTCTGATCCTGAAAAATGTATTAAAACACTGTATTCCAGCATATCCTCCTCCTATTCCAGCAGATATTAGGAATGTCAGGAAATAGGTCTTGATTGTCAGATAGATGTGCTCGCTCTCCGAGCCACTGTGTGAAATTCATGTAACCGCACAAATCCCAAAAACATAAAAAAAGATGTGCATGCTACAAGCCGGTTTGGTATCTTCATCTGCACATGGCAATGCAGATTACAGCACACAACGCAGCTATACGAGTTCCTAACTTAAAAACCACTCCAGCTCTGGCCACAACACGTGTATAAACTGGGTGGTTAGGAACAGGTCAGAAGCTAGGAGGAAAAAAAATAAATAATAATCTGACTTTTTTCCTATTAAAGTATAAATGTACATGGAAAGGGCACAGACCAAAGCAAGATGCTCTCTCACGGTGCTTTGCAATCATGCCCTGGCAAAAGCATATTTTTGACCTCCACAGCCCAAGATGAGAAAAATCCATTTCCGTGCCTGAAACACAGGACTACTGTGTGGAGAGTCACTGTAAACATTAGCAGCTTATTTCTGGCAGTTGGATCTTAACAGGGACGCCTACCAAAAATTTGTGGAACACAACCCTGCATTTCAATAATACCTTTGGTTTGGATAGCTGTAAGAAGTACATAAATGAAAGCCGGAACATGGGCCAGAGCAAACAGACTTGTTTGAGGAGGGGAAAGAAGTAAGAGGGACCAAAAAAAGTGGTGAAATAAGAACATCTGCTGAAGGGAAACATGTTTGTGCCTAATAAGCACGCTATTTTCAACAGGACTTCATCTACACAGCATACATCCTACAAGATGTTTAAAGTTAAGCAGAACTAGCTTACCTAGGAAGCAAGGGATGCTCAGATTTTCATGGGACAACTTTAAATAAAATACCAGTCCTTTTTAGATATTTTTCCTAATGTGGGCTCACAGAAGCTTGAGAAACTTGTGCGTCCTTCCCTAGGCCACCTCAAACTGGCAGTGTACCTCCCTGCACTGCAAAATATACCAATACATTAATTCAGGCTACAGGTGATGAATCTGAGAGAAGACATTGCATTTCATGTTCCTCCACAATTCTTTCTAAGGAGGCATATTTAAATCGGATCCAAACCTTTTCAAAACAGAAGAGTTAAACCTGCATGCACCCCTCTGTCTAGGATTTGTGTCTCAATTCGCTACAGTAGTACAGACTGGCTCAATAAGGACAGGCATCTGTAGGAAAACCTGTGAAGCTTCATGGTAATTGTGTCTGTTACACGTTTCTGATCCTCTTACCTGTCCCCTGCTAGCAATGTATTTCTGCCAGGAATCAGGCTGATGTTTTGCCTTCTGGCTTAGCTTCAAAATGGTTGCCATTAAAAATAAACCCAACAAGCTGCTAGAGAAATGTTCCCTTCTTTTCCTAGGGCTCAGAAAGGACAATCTTCCATTCAGCAGAAGTAACAATTCCACTATCCATGAAGTGACAGGTTCAAAGTCTTTCTTGACAGTCAGCAAGGTCAGAAATGTGAATGAGACAGAAGCGCGAGGCCAAGCAGCCCAGCATTTGCCTTGATATTCAGGGGAAGGCATAAAATACTCAGTATAGAAGTCATGACATTTTTATATTAAGAACAGCTATTTTAGAGGATGCTAAAGGGTTGTCATGGTTCCCTTGACCTCTCTATTGCTGGACACTGCGAGAACAAAGAGAACATACAGATCAGACAGATTCAATAGGAGACTTTCCATTAATTTTTCTGGCATCTGAGGGTTGAGTCATTAAGCTATGCAGCTTTACAGAGTTACAAAAATAGATCTAATAAAACTGTGTCAAGCTCTCTGTAGCATGGTTAAAGTAGTTCTAGATTCTGTACAATAAGCAGAATGCACAATGGTACAGTTTGATACAAAAGCTTTTGCAGCAGTTATCTGAAATAAATGATACAGGCCACTGAGTTCACAGCACAGTCACTCTAAACACAGAAACTTTATATTAACCACACAGCTATGTAAGCTTTTTCTAATAGATATGAAACTTTGCCCTATCTTTACATCAAAACAAACTCTTCCCCTTTCCAAAGTTCTGCAAATAAAGTGTTTACTTTACCATCAGCACAGTCTTCCCCCCCGCCTCGCTTTTCACTATAAAGCCCTGAAGTTTTGTCAAGAAGTCATAACAAAGCATCTCTGGAAAAGCATTCTGAACGTGATTTACGTTTCTCCCTTTGTACATTGAAATCAAGTTGAAATGGGATCCCTCTGACATGTAACCAAGGAAGTCCTCTATGTAAAAAATAACAATACGTGTATGTGTACATACATATATGCATGCTAACGAAAAAGGTGTACCTATGCAAATGTACATTCCAACATACTTAAAAAGTAGATATTTATCACAAGTAGAACCAGCTCTTTCACATGCTCATTATCCTGACAGACCAGATTAAATGCAAATTTTATTCATGAAAAGTTAGTTCAAAGCACCCTTAATGTCCAGCTTCCCTAATAACAGTATATTAACTTCTATCCTCCTTTCCCCAAGGTGATCTGCACTAAGCTCATCAAATTGTAACTCAAAACTCTTGCCTGCTCTGATACCTGCCAGGCCACCACTACTCACCCGGCTGGTCAGCAGTCAGGCACAGGTTGTCATTGCTTGTAAAGCAGAGTAAGCCAACAACTCCTTAGGCCCTGTGGTAGCGGCACCTGACATCACCTCTCGCTAGTTTTGTTTCCCTTGCTCTCGCTGCTTCCTCCTTTTGCACACTGTATTTGCTGAGACTTTCTCAAATTGAGTGGAAATGTGTTTCTTCATGCACACCAGCTGCAGTGGGCTTCTATCCTGACACTTGGAGCAGAAACAAACGGTAAACAGAAGAACAGCAAGAATTAAGAAATGAACATATATGTAATTAAAGAAGCATTAAAGAGATGGAAATGAATTTCTTGTTTCAGAATCACGAAGTTTAGCATGTGTTATGAGGTGGCCTCCTATTTGAGTTAAGTTAGAGTCTAATGAAATAGATGTGCAAAAGCCAAACCCCTTAAGTAGATGATGAAATAAAGATTTATCTTGGTGAGCTGGCCATATTAACTGCAACAGTGAAGCAGGTCTCATTAAAATTCATATCTTTTCTTTATATATAGTAGTAACACAATACAACAAAAACAAATCTGTGATAGTTTCAGTCTACATAAGCGAGGCATGAGCAGCTCATTAAAATGGTAGCCTGAAAGAAACAGACATAGAACATATAAAGAAAAAACACACCAACAATTTGAATATTTAAAGACAAAAACTAAGATGACAACAGTATCTCAGGACAACCGCGTAAGGTCAGCAAGTGTGGTTTACAATATTTCTCAAGGTGTTGAAGTTGCACGGTAGACTCAGAATAAAGCAAACTTTGATCATACTCATGTCCAAGTTTTACTACAAAAAGCATAGTCAAAACCGATTTCTACTTTATACTAGTAATCACACTAAGGGGCATTCGCTCACAGACGGATGTATTGGTGAAACACAATAAAATGCCCTAATCTAAATCAATGAACCAAAAGGCACTGAAATACTATTTAACAAAGATTCCACTGTATGAAATTCTGTTTTCATTTTCAGCTAAGGAAAACAAAATTATAAACTACTGTAAAATAAGGGTTTCACTATGAATGTAGCCTTAGGAGTATGCTGAGAAGCATTCGAAGGATGATTTTATTTTAAGAACAGGCCATTATTTTCTACTGTTTTTGCAACTGTCTGTAAGTCAACCTCCATACATGAACAATACCCAGAATATTAATACCATCTATTGGTACACTGATATTCTGCTCCTATACGTGATTTTATTCTAACCTATTTCTTTTATCCTTTAAATGAGGTATCTTATCAACATCACAAAACAGAGAGGAAGGCACCCCTTAACTTTGGATTTGCAAATCTCTATTGCACCAAGACATGGGAGTAAAACCTTTACAGCACCCTATACCCTACATATTTATTGCAGAAGTTAATTCTTGCCTGAGAGACAATATACACAGGTTCCTAACGGGTATATGCATAGGGGGCATATACATAATCATCACCACACTATCCAAGGCAAAACAATTGCTTGTTTACTAAAGTAATTCTTTATCCAATTTGGTGGTCCCTAAATAGTTTCTCCAAATAAAATTCTCTAAATTTGTTTCGGTCTATGAAATGTTTCTTTTTCTTTCCCCTCCCGACACTAAGAAGCTCTTACAATCTGTCATTTCCTTATGGAAGAAATGGTATTTCATTCTCCCTTGTTCTAGATGCTGTATAAAAACCCGTGACAGCAACAAGTACCTACTCTGACCTTTGCCCCTCTCTACTCATATATATTTTCCAAGCGTCACAGTAGTAAGAATGGCCATCTTAAACTTTGCTATGCTTTTCACCGGGACAGTTTGGCACAAGCAGGATGTACCTTGCCCAGAAAAAGGAACATTCGCTCAAAGACGTTTCCTATCCTTCGCGCTGTTCCCCCTGCCCCCTTCCCCTTGCTTCTTCAGCATACCATTGTGCACTCCTTGCCCCTTTATTCCTATGTCTCCAGGTCTGGGGTTTTCCCTCCAACCTGATTTGAGAGCCAGGCCTGAGGTCATAGAATCATAAACCAGTTCAGGTTAAAAGGGACCTTAAAGATCACCTAGTTCCAACCCCCCACCTCCCACTAGACCAGATTGCTCAAAGCCCCATCCAGCCTGGCCTTGAACACTTCCAGGGATGGGGCATCCACAACTTCCCTGGGCAACCTGTTCCAGTGTCTCACCACCCTCACAGTAAAGAATTTCTTCCTAATATCTAATCTAAATCTCCCCTCTTTCAATTTAAAACTGCTACCCCTCAATCTTATCACTATGCTCCCTGATAAAGAGTCCCTCTCCCTGTCTTTCCTGTAGGCCCCCTTTAGGTACTGGAAGGCCGCTATAAGGTCTCCCCAGAGCCTTCTCTTCTCCAGGCTGAACAACCCCAGCTCTCTCAGCCTACCCTCATAGCAGAGGTGCTCCAGCCCCTGATCATTTTCATGGCCCTCCGCTGGACCTGTTCCAACAGGTCCGTGTCCTTCTTGTGCTGAGGACTCCGGAGCTGCACGCAGATCCTGAACAGGTCTCCTGCCTGGCCACCCCCAAGGACCACAGCTTTTCCTAGCCCACCAAAACCTGGCGGTACTGGCTTCAGGGATGCACCAATAAAGGAGCCCTCTACGCTTTCCCTAATTTCTCAATGCCTCAGCAGCCAAATCATGCATCAGGACCTTCCCCCGCCAGCTACAACTACCAGAGAATGGAGGAGAGAGCACAGTCCTCTTCCGCTCTGCAGGAAAGCCAGTGCCTAGGAAAGCCCGGCAGGGATGCAGTCACCCGAGGTTTCTTCCGGCTGGACCAGCCTATTGTCTCATCTGCATTTACACAGCAAGAGCTACGGGGCAGCACTGCGCCTTTATTCATGCAGCACCCAGCCTAGCAATGAGCATCCTGACATTTAGAAATGCTACTACAAAGTTGGATATGACAATAAGCACAATTACTTATTCCTCCATGTGCTATTTAAGAGGCTTACTTTCAAGAGGCAGGCACTGTCCTGCCATCCATATGAAGGCTTTGGAAAGGGGCAAAGGAATCTTGGAGTATTTGCCTTCACCCCAAAAATCCAGTTTCACAAAGCATGAAAAAAATACCATTCTGCACGCCAAGGTGCAATAAGGTCTCCCCTCTGTTTTGGGAGTAGATAGGGATAGATAGGGAAATTAGTTGTCCTGGTTGCCATGCCCAGCAGTACAAGACCAGCCCTTGACTTACGGCTGCGAGCGCAGAGGCCAGCCTAGCTGTCAGCTGTGGCAACGTTGTCAGCAGAACATCAACATTTAAACTGCTTTCTCAAACTCTGCTATTCTGTTTTTTTTTTTCCTGCTAGAAACTCAGCAGCTTGCAGCCAGGAGGATACACCCAACACTTCTGCGTACCCAGGGACTAACCTTGCCTTCACTCCTCCCGCTTCCTGACAGGCCGTCTTTTACCAGGAAAGGAAACAACCGTAATTGAGGATGGCAGCAATCCATGTTTCCCCACGTAATCTTAGCAGCAGAAGAAATGGTTTCCTGTAGCTCCCGTAAGCAAGCTGCGCCCAGGCCCCCCAACCCGCCTGCCCGTGCTCCCCCCACAAACCCTCGCTTCTGCAGGGATCGGGTGCCCACCATCAGCACAGGCGCAGGAGGGTTCCCCCTCTTTGGTGGCATTCATAAACTAGCTTAAATAGAGACCCCACGTTCACACAAATAATGTAAAACCAAAAAGACTGACTCTGCCCTGAAGCACTTCAGTGACGCCTCAGCTTTTGACTCTAGCAGAGGGACGGCACTAACACAGACTCTCAACCACTGCAGGTAGCGTACAGACGAACTAAATATAAAGCTGCTCATACAAAACTTCATGGCACTGGGCTCAGGTTTTTTATCGCCTTAACTAAGCATCTTGAAGTCTCTTTGGAGAGTGTTTTATTTAGGAGCAGTAATACACAGTTATCAGGGGGTTTCAGTTCATTTAATTAAGCTGAATATAATTACACTCCAGTGGGTCTTAAAAATGCAAGAATCTATTTAAATATTATTTAGATGCGTATCTTTTAACTACCACAGACTGCACAGGGCTTCATGTTTATATCAATTAGGGATATCAACCTAGCAATAAGAACTCTATCTCTTGCCAGCTTATAATCCATTCTACTCTGGGATCTCATATTTTATTTGCTCATTTCCCTTTATCTGTGTACAGTGAAGATGGGCTTTTTGTGTTCTTATGTGCTCATATTGCTTCATCCTTGCCAAAGCGCTTCCAAATTAGGCTAAATAGGCCTCTCACCCAAACAAAAGAGAAATATTTCTGCTTACCTACAGAGCAAATCCTACAGAGTCTGGGCTTGAATAACTGTGTGGTTGCCACTTCTCCCAGGTGTTTCAAACATATTTCTCTGAAGGGGCAACACACAATTTACTACCTACAGGAGCCCCCCAACAAGGAGGACGCTACGTGCTTGTTTCAAGGAAGTGCTTAAGCCCGTGGGTGCTGTCAGTCCAGCGGCTCTGCCCACTGATAATAGATTTTGCTTTTACTGGAGACTGAATGCGTTACTCAAGCATTGCACATCACAGAGATGCACCTCGAACTGAAGCATGAAACAATCTGAAGAGTCCCACAGGGCTAGAGAGATCACAAAAAGCAGAAGCTGGCAGAACCCCGGTGTCAGTAAAGCTCGCAAAAAATTGAGTGTCTCTACAAAACCCAGCAGCTGGTTCTGACCGACCCAAGGCCCTGAACCACAGGTTGAAAGACAGCAAGTGTAGATAAAGACACTTGGACTTGGGGGGTAAGCAAAATTCTCACTTGAGCAACCTCTCTATGCATAGCAACTTGACATCAAACGGAGAGCATCCTGCTAACTAACCATTTGTCAGGAGAGTTGTCATGCCAAAGAAAAACATCTCACCTACTTGTAAAAGCAACTGTAACACAAGAAGAAAGTCTCAGATGGAAGGAGTCTCCTCACAGACTCTGCTTCTGAGATGAAACAAGAGACTGCAGTCTCGGGGAACACCAAACCATGAACACAGCAAGAGCGGCAGGACAACCTACGTTGGAACCAGGATACATCTGAAGTGCCACAAAAACAGCAGGGAGCTCCCTGAGCAAAAGGAAGATGTTACACCACTTTTCACAGTATGCACCATTATCAGTTTCAAAGGATGTACAGTAAATAAGCAGCCTCATGCATAAAGAATCAGGACTTGAAGGGAAACAGAGATTTTGCTGTATGACTATCTCAGGGAGAATCACATGTTTTCAGGTGTGGGTAACTCTTCAAAGCTTGAGAGGTACAACCCAAAATGCAAAGGCTGGTTTAGAATGAGTTATGTGTGAACAGGGAGTCTGGGCATTAGACTGTCTCTAGCAAAATAGTAAATCATACTCTCATCCTCAGCCTGTTTTAGGTAACCAGCCCTCTGCTACAAATTACCCATTCAAAGCATCTACTGGCAATACCTGAATGGCATAATTTTACATGACTCATACGCACATGAACAATTACCCACCTATAGCCTATATTTGTCTTTAAGCAAAAACAAAATAAGGTGCAACCAAGGAGACATGAAGGCTTACTTTGTCCTCTGATAATCCCTAACTCAGCACCTGAAGTGAGCCCTGTCATTTCTGAATCAGGCTTAAGTCTCCATTATTTACTTCCCACGTGCTCCCTGCCCGTCCGCACCATTCAGACACCTCCTCTGGGCCCCCCTGAAGCCAGCCTGCGTGCTGACCTTCCCCTGCCAAAGTCCCAGTGCACGCTCCAGCCATTTCCTGACATGAAGGCAGCAATTCTTCCTTTTCACATGATCCTCCTAAATCCCTCTTCCTAACAGTTGCAAGTTACTCTTCTCAGCTGGGACTTTCTTTTCACTTTTCCAGCCACAGCAAAACAATTCTGGATACTGAGTCACTGCACCTCCATCCCTTGTCATCCTGTTTCCTCTTTATATGAGGGGTATTTTCCCAAGAGAGGCATGAGTCTGAAGAAAAAAAACCAAAACACACAACTTTTTTTTTTTTAATTCTTTTAATATTGCTCAAACTCACACAGATCTACCTAAGAAAGGCAGAAGGGCCAGAGAGGAGCTAACACACTTTGTTACCTCCCTCCCCTCTCTTTTTCATGGCAGATCAAAAAATAAATAACTATCTGTAAGCACTTTGCAGTAGTTGTAATTAGGTTTGGCAGATGAAAAAAATGAAAATTTGTACAATATTTGAGACATATTTGTACGTATTTGAGACAAGGATTAAAAAGCACAAGTAACTTGGCAGATTACTTGAAGAAAGTATTGCTCCATCAGAGAGAAAAAGCAACGTTGTGAACATCCACTTCTTTCTTTTTTTCCTCAACTTCAGTAATTAAGAACTCAACCGCCACACTGACCAAACCCTATGAGACTCGTCATGAGTAGGTTTGTAACAAGGGTATGCAGAAGCATCCCTTTCCATTCCTGTTTATGCATGAACACACACCATATGCAGCATGAAGCAACTCTTCATCATCACGCCAATATTTTGATTAAGTCCTTGACCTTATGTTCTCTGGCAGCTTCCTGAGTTTAGATAGCTATCAGGCAAAGCTTGGGTTTTACAAATTTTATCCATCTGCACATATATACTCACTCCCGGATGCAAAATCTAAACAATACATTGCTGGATCTAGGCTGAGCAAAAAAACAATATACCTCACTGAGCCAACACGTCCCACTACCCCTTCAATTTGGTACACAACAGAACATACCACCACAGTGGAGAGGGATCACACAGGATTAGACTCCATTTCAGGCCTCATTGCAAAACACTCAGAATAAAGTAGCAGCAGTTAACACGGAAAACATAATTTTTAAGGACTGACAACTGTTTTGCACTACGTATGCTGAGTAGTCTCCACTGATGAAACAAGAAATAAAATAGTCCTTTCCCCCAAGCCTCTTCAAACAATGAGAAAGACACATCATCATAAAATAAAATGGAAAATATGCACCTTCAACGTTTATTTGTATAGTGCATAGCAAGCAAGGTGGGAACCTCCACAAACAAGCTGGAACTCTGACAGAAATTCAGGTAATTAAGAAGAGACACCAGAGATTGCCCTTTTCCTCTATAAGGAAAGCCTCAGAGAAACTTTAAAGAAGTATGGTATGTAAAAACACAGAGAAAAACGTCCAAAGAATTTGCCATGTACAGAGATTCACAATATGCCCTGCCAGCAGGAAATCTGCCTTTACTCAGCCCTTTTTCTCCAGTGAAATGCAAACAGACAGACCTAAGGAAACGCATCCAGTGGGGCAAGAAAGGTTTCTACCTGCTACTGCAGCCACACCAGTGCTCCAGCCGCACAGGGATGTCAGTGCCTGCGCACCTTCATTGTGGTACCTGCAGTCACCTCTGCTGTCAATATTTCTCAACGGATATAAGCAGCCTGCTCTTACTTCCACCAAAATCAGTAGCAAGTCACAAGTGACCTCAGGTAATGCAGGAACACAAACAGCTTCTGTGGTGGAGACCCCCCCACACACACTGCGCTTGCTGTCCTGAAAAAAAACCCAGCATTTTACATGCCAGAGGTACAGCAAAACCAAATACCTGTTCTGAAACTAATCAGTCCTCAGTCTGACATGAAGCACCATGTAAATCCAACAAAGGAAAAGTCAGAAACCAGTCAACTGTGCTTAGTAATACAGGCACCAGCATCCCTGCTCCACTGCCCATCAACTCCCATATTTCTTGGTAACCCCAATATGACAGTTGACCATAAGCTTTCAATTGCTGGCTTGACTAGAAATTTCCTCACCTTACCAGTTTTTTTGGTTTTGAAATACAGTATCTTTATTAGCCCCCTAATAAAATGTTGCACACGGAAAACTGTTCTCCCCAACTTCTGTATAAAACATGACATATTCCCAAATGCACTCTGAAGCATCGAGTTTTTGAAGCGTAACCCTATCTTGAAGACGGAAATCTGAAGACAGAAGCCATGACTGATATACTATGTGCAGTCTGCCCCTGCCTTTTCCCATTTTACAATGATAATTTATGAATTCTAAGGTGGGAAAGCAGCCTAATAACAGAGTGGAAATCACAACCTACCAAGTTGTGGTGCATATTATCCATGAATACAAATACACTTACGTGTAAAACAGGATTTTTCTACTTTTCATCCTCACAGAGCATACATTTCAGCTTAAATGCAAAGCGTTTATCGTCAGCTTTCCGAGGTACCGCACTAAGCCGGACAACCACTGAAAGCTCCAAAACTCACAAGTATTAAAAATTATTCTGTATAACTGAAGGCTACATTTAAGTCTATGCCATGATATTGATAACCATATGAAATATGCCTAACAGGGATGGTGAAAAGAGATGAGCCTCAATTTAGCAGTAGAAAATAAGTATCTTCAATTTGCATTCCATCCCTAGGATTGCACTAGAAATTTCTGGTGCAAAAACCCCCTTCAGCTGAGTTGGAATACACAGGAAGCTCGTGCTGGAAGACTGTAACTGCAAAAATGGAAAAGGATGAATGTGTTTCCAAACTGTAACAGATACAGATAAACAGAGATAATAAACATAGATAGAACGCAAACATCTCCCCAGTTGTAAGTGCATAAAAAACACAGATTCTACAGCAACGACATACCACTTCTAGAGGTATATTATATTATGACCGGTAAGATATTATTCTGGCAAGCAAAATACCTTAAAAGCCTAAAATGCCTTTTTTCCTGAAGCGCAATGTAATGCTAGGAAAATGGCCATAGCATGTGTTTTCACCCAAGCTCCAACTGTAGATGTACAGTCACTGAAAGAACTTTTAACAGTGCCACCTTCGTGCAATGAGCTCTCACGATAAGTGCTCTCTCAATTCCATTTTTATCCCTTCCATCGAGTTAGACCGGGGTTACAGTCAAGCGGAGAGCGAGCTCTGCACAGCAGGGCCAGGTTGGTGCTGGCACAGAAAGGACCAGGAGGCTCAACTCATCTGAACTTGTGAAGGAATGACAAGTCGCTTCTTCCTTTCTTGTTGGAAACCTATGGGCCACACACTGCTCCAGTATAAATAAACTCTGTGCCTTAGGCTCAGGAAGGTTTTACGTAAACGGGGCAGAAATTAGACCCTTTATCTTTTGTTCTTTTCTTCATCTTTTGTTTCCATCATACCCATCAACACTGCACAAAGCATCTTCAGTTGCAAGCGAGAGTGTTAGGAGCGTCCCACAATCAAGACATTGCTCATATACTCTCGATTTAATACTGTAACAAGCATGGCACTGTTTTCACTACCATGTACCGACTCTCGTCATGCTCGCTGCAAAGCTTTCAAAGTACTGCTTTTTTATTAATCTATTATTTTATTAAGTAGTTACCCGATCTCATTTACACACACACACTCCCACACACAGAGAATATACTAAAGGTGGAGAACACTGCCACATAAAATTTTAGTATGCTGTTACTGAAGAGCAAAAAGCATTGTATATCATTGTAAATACAATGACAATAATGAAACAGAAAAGCGTGTATTTATATTCCTGATAATATTTATATTCCTGATATTACGACACTTGTGAGTTTCAATACGTGTGTTTACCCATGCACATAAGAACGACCATATTTTTCCCATCTGGAGGCCTGACCATGTAAACTGATCTCAAGAGCATATCCTTGTGTTCACACAGGGACACAGGAAAGTCAAATCAGCAAAATCTAATGGGCTTGTAGCACAGCAGACCTGCAACAGCACTTCAACCAGATCGCACTCAGGTCGTGACACAGATATTAGGAACCAGTTCTCCAATTTATCATATGACTTCCCACAAAAAAGTCTGAACATGTTTTTTATAAGCTGTTGTTGTATTATATTCTTAAGCTTGTCCATCTAATTTTCTGGTTATACCCTGCTTAAAACTGTTTTCCAGACAGGTTATACAATTCCCACTCTCAATTTCAAACTCTTCATAGGAAACATGCCTCTAAAATTAGTACGTAGCTCAAAAATGCTTATCCAGGTGTCATAAAAACTTAAACCATTAAGTACTTTATTATAGTAATCTTAGTTCTAATAAAAACAGCAGATTATAACTTTGTGCTTCAAAACATGGCAGCAGACAAGAAAGGTCTGCTGTTACCGTAAGCCAGGAAAAGTGCTCCCCTCACCTCAAGAAGATCAAAGGAGAGCTGGCGTGCCCACACCTGACTCACACCACAGCTCTGGCACTGCGGTGGGGGCAGCTCCTTTTATTTTTAGAGTAGTTATTTTCCATAATGGAAATCTATGTTGTGAACTCCTGGGTTTCAATGTGTTTCAGTGAACTGTGTTCTAATTTTTTTCCTGCCAATGGGAAAGTTGTCTTTCGATGACAGGGAGAAATAAAAGCCCTCCATATCTCTTTATCTAATCACACAATACACGTCGACTGTATATGCTTTTATAGTAGAAACTGAATTTTTTACAGACTTGCACATATTAAACCCAGTTCCTGCTTTTTGTTCATTTCCTCACAAAACAACTGGGAATCCAAATTCTTGCAAAGACACCTCAGCATTCCTGCAGTCACAACAAACACCCTCCTCCTCCTTCTTCCACCACCAATAATGGCAACATATGAAGCAGCAGGTTCATTATCCATTGCCTGCATCACGCAATTGCAAAGAGGAAAATTATTAACAGCACTTTATGCTAAAACGGGTATTGTGACAAATCACTTTGCTAGGTCAATACAAAGTAATTCTTATTCATCCTGTATTACCAAACCTCCAAAAGCCCAAGCACAAGTGTGCTCTACGACCATTTACACAGGGATGATGGTGTAAGTGGAAGAGGAGAAAGTCTGTGCTGCTGCATGAAGGAAAAGCTACAACCAGAGACTCCAAGTGACAGAGGGTGACCCGGGAAGGCACCGGCAGCAGGGCTGGGCACACCAGCATCCGCTCCTCCACTCCACCACCTCTGGAAGAAGAAAAGTCCTGAGGGAGTCGAGCCCAGGGCCAGAGCTGGAACAGTTCAACTGGGGTCCGGAAGGAGAAGAAAGTCCTTTCTCCCCTCCAACACACACTCCTCTGCCCTGGGCACTGCCCGTTTCATCCATCCCTCGGCCCTGCGCCACGTCCAGCAGTGACCCCGCTCTGCTCATGCTTAACTCCTCTGCTCCTCTGTTTGCACAGCATCTCATGCAATCAGGACTAATTGACATCGATTTCTAGACAGCATCAGACTAAGTTAGATTAATCATTATCTAGTTCCATAAAGTGTTGTTCGCCCTGAGATACACTAAAAATACAAGTTTTTCACCTGACTACAGAAAATTGTAACCAGCGCACATAGCATAATACATTGCAGCCCATATAAAAAAATTCCTATGAGTGCTAATTGTCACGCGTGTGCAACATTTTTGTTTTCCAAACCAATTTACACATTTTCCTTCTGTTTAGGCAATGCCATTTTTTCATATCGACAAAAGGAAGGAGGCATCATTACGGGAAAATTCTGTCAATCTGGTATTCCACTGCTCTTAACAGACAGCTAGCGCTTGGTTGATTGACTTTCAAAACATTAAAAAAAGAGAGGAAGAAGCGTTTCCAAATATTGATAGTGGAGCCAGAATTCACAGCAAATCAGCAACACTCTGGAAAACAGAATTTATCACCAAGATTCCAGTTTACCTTAAGTTTATAGTTATTCTCTAATAAACAACAGATCATAGCGGACAAAGAACAGGTATATAAAAAAAATCTTCCCTGCTTCTTCCTCTGTAATTCAAAGGCCAGGGAAACCCAGAGTTTGCTTTCAAAGAAAGAACAAAGACGGCACCAGAACCAAAACCCCTTATCATTCCTGACTGTGTAGGGTCTTGTGGAGACTGCACTGTCTGATGGAGACATCTGTGTTATGTGACCTGACGTGAGAGAAAAAGCCTAGACCAAAGGTTATCTCTATGAGCTGTCTTTCTTCATAAAAGGATTAGCATTGCTAGGTGTAACACTGCATGGAGATGAGAGGGGAAGGTGGTTAAGTTTAAAATATAAAATCAAATGCAGCACCTAAACTGACAGTCACTCTCTGTTTTGATTTCTTTATTTGAAAGCAAAATATATTCCATGGTTTTGCAAAACAGAAAAGACAATACGTGCTAGTTTGAAAAGCAGAGGCCAGGCCAGCTGGGCTAATCCTTACAGTTGCATCTAGGATATGCTTTAAATGCGCCCTCCAAAGCAGAAGTCAGAATAAAAATGTTTTGAATCAGAACGTCCTGAAGTCCTTTTTGAGCTAATTATACAGCACCACAGCCATTTTGCAGACACAGCAATGAAAATCAGAAAAAAATAATTAGTATATTGAATTTTCAAAAGCGCGTTCTACCTGGAGCAACTACTCCGTTGTCTGCGCTTTTCCATAGAGCCGAGTGCTGATAGCTTCAGCTGGACTGGCCTCTTGGTGCCAAAAGAGATGGGAGAAAGAGAGTCACCTGAATGAGATGCTGGGAGGGTGATGGAGTAGAGATTTCCACAGGAGGTCATGGGGAACTAATAACGATTTAAGGAAGAGCAATCCTGGGAGAAATCTGCAGCTGGTGTGAGCTGCCACAACTCCTCCTGGCAGCCCTCCGACTGCTTATATCAGTTGGGGATCTACTTCCCCGATCTCTACAGATATCCAGGCTCCCTGGCTTAATATCAAATTCCTCTCCCCAAAGTATGCTAGCCAGTATGTAATTACACGTTATCACAGTAGTATTATCAGCTGGCATCTTTCTCTCTTTCGATTTGTTTCTTTATGACTTTGATAAGAAATTCAAATAGTCACCGAAACATGGTGAGCAAGATAGATTATATATGTAAATATTAGGGCTCCCAGCACAAACCCAAGGGAGCTTTATTGTCCTCAAAATACTCTGTTCTCTTCAGCTAACAGCAGATGGTGGGAAAGCACTGGTTTGCTCTTAGCATAACTGCAAAATACTATCAAAAAATAAAGAATTTTAATTTTTTTTTAGCTCTCATAATTGATTCAATAGTTTAAAACAAGAAAATAGCTATCAACTTGCAATAAAAAGCTGGGAAGACTTCTCATTTCACTCCATCTCTTGCAAGTTCCTCTGAATCTTTTGCATTTTGGCCCTTGAAGACAAAAGCTCCTCGCACAAATAGACATCCTCTTCAGTGAAATCCCTGCACTATCAAAACTGATCAGAGTTTTGACAGTGATTTCATTAACGTCAGGATTTGACCCAGACACCTGTTCCAGCTATAGTATGCAAGAAGGAAGATCATCCCATTAACAAGACAAACATCGGAGTCTTCCCCATACTAAGGTCAATAACCCATGTTTTGAAAGCACATCTTTAAAAGAATAAAGTTCAAGATTTTCCCTTCATATTAGGATTTGTTCTCAGATCTGACCACACGCAGGCCTCCAGACTCTTAGCAACAAAGTTTGCTATCACCACTACTACTGCAATCTCTCTCCAAAACCTTAATACACTTCCACCATCCATTGTTGCTTTGAGACATTGCAAATGATAATTAACCAGTATGTTCCAACATGGGCTTGCTACAGACTAAGGAAAAGCTTTTAAGTATAATTATGTTACCTAGTGAGCTCCATTAACAGCACAAATAGCTTTGAGGCGCTTATGCCACAGCTGCAACTATGGAATATTTCATTAGAATAAGTGCAAAAGGGAAAAGTTGCATTTGCTTCAGCAAAATCCCAGTACAGCTGCAAGTACGCTCAATATTTGTCAAGTATAGAGAGAGTTATTATGGGACTTCAAAGTCCATAAAATATGCTGCTTACAAGCAGCACCTGAAAAGTATTTGCTTCTCCTTTGGACTTGGGAGCTGCCATCACAGGTTCCTGTTACTGAGGTCCTATTTTAAGGAACCTAACTAAATGCACAAAAGCAATGAAACATATTTATCCGCTGAGTGAGAGGGGCTCAACTTGTACTGAAAGTAACTGCAGTACTGATCTACCACCTGGGCTGACTTGCATGGCCTTTCCCCCTAAACCCACACCTAGAGGAGACACCATCATGGCCACCACCATGCCCTCACAAGGCTTCCGGCAAGGCCAATGGGAGGAAGACAACGCCTTCCCCCTCCCTCCTCCCTACTGCAGTAACTCCTCAGTATGAGCATGACAGAATCAGACATTTCATCATTTTTACAAAGAACAACTTTTTCACCATAAGGACAGCAAAGCGGTGGAACAGGCCGCACAGAGAAGTTGTGCGGTTTCTGTCCCTGGAGGTTTTCGAGACCTGACTGGATAAAGCCCCAAGCAACCTCACCCGGCCTCACAGCTCTCCCTGCTTCAGCTCAAGGTCAGGCTAGATGCCACCTGAGGTCCTTTGTAACCTGCATCATCCTATGATCATTGCTTAGGAATGTAATTTTCTCTCTCTCATTCGATCAACAAACTTTTGATGATCACCTTCTTCCTCTCATACTAGTTTTCCCCTCCGAAGATCCTGGCTCTTCTCTCCTACTATTGCATTCCTTTGGTAGCTTTCAAGCTGTTGCAGGGACAACCTACCAGCATATCACTGTACCAGCCTCTTGGTTCATAGAGCTGCTCCCACTGAATCCCTCCAGTGTCTACCTCTGCCCTCCCTAAACATTTTGCATCATGAATTACTGTAAATCCCAGGAATTTAAGACCCATACTCTCACTTAATTGACAATATGAAAGACATAAGCCAGCTCTGCAGGCAACTATCATGGCCTCATGGACCATGAGGAACCATCTACAGACTTCCATTTGAAAACCACTGTCTAGTTTACTGTTTGCCTTTTGCAACAGAGGTTTGAAAAGCACAAAGCTCTATGTACCGAAGAGACAATCAGTGAAAAAGGCACTGGAGCTACCTCATCCTTAACTTAATACAAGGACAGAGCACTAAATAAGTGTTCATAGTAAGACATACTTTGCAGCCACAAAGACTAGAAACTCTAAAAGCCTTAAGTCTGAAGAAAGTGGACAGCTTGCAGTGAGAAGAGCTTCTGTCTTCCCTCAGATACGTTATCGTTTGAGACCCACAAGGGTATCTTTTCATGTTTGTAATTGTGTTGCAACACAAAACACTGATGTATGGAGAGGTAAAAGTGCCAGGTGATGTTTGTAACCGATACAAACCAGCAGCTTCACAGTTACAAGATGATTCCTTCCTGTAACTCTAAGAGAAGTTGCTTTAGCTTAGTTTTATTAGAAGACAAATAATAATTAAAGAGCACTGTTTTCCCAGGAAGGAAACTAGCTTGTACAGCCAGAAGAACTCTGTTCAAATTATTAGTTGTGTGAGAATCAGATCTTTTTCTGCACTGAGCTCCAGCACGCTAGGCTGTTCGTCTGGCCTCCTCCAACACTCCTTCCCAGGCATCCAATAGCACTTTGCTCTTACTAAATGCAGTACTGAGACCTGCCAGAAAAAGAGAGAAAGAGGCTGTTCATAAAGTACCAACTGTGTGCTCCCTACAAACTGGCAGAACTGACTCTGCTTGCATTCTTAGATTAAAATCGTTAACAGTGAACGAGTGTACACAGCCGGGTGCTATTAAAGTGAACGTCATGTCAATGGAGAATTTCTATGAAGAAAAGGAATGAGGCGGGGCTTTTTAATCTTACTTTGAATATTAACAATAAAGCCCATGATGCTAATTAAATCCTCTGTTCTATTCTATAACATTTGTGAATTAGATCCTACGGGTTTATCGTTTGTTACATGCCGCAGTAGTTTTCCAAAAGGTATTTCTCATAATATTCTTTAATGTCTGTCGGTCAAATGTTAACAACAAAAATTAATATGTATCAAGCCTATTCATTTGCTTTTGAAGTGAATAAACAGGCACTCCACTGTCGATTACCACATTCCTGTGTCACTGGAAAACTGCCAGCTCCGGTATGTATATAACATTAGTATTTGTTTTTTTGCTGAGTGGCAGTCCTCTGCGGTAATTACCGTCTTGCACCTAAAGTAAATATTATTCTCTCGTTGCAAGTAGAAATAGAGAGTTGACTCTTCCTGTATTTTTACTGTTTTGCCATCCAGCCCGTCCTGTCGGTACGCTGCGTGCCCACTAAACGTAATTCCTTGAGCCCTTGTTACTGGGGCCATCGCTTTTGTTTGCGACCAGTGAATTACGAGGATTAGTCCCTCCTCAGAAGATCATCAGCCCAGAAACTCCACGGGCCCTCACCGAGCAACTCGTTTGCACACCCCCCCCCCCGAAAAAAAAACCCAACCGGGAATAAGAGCTCCCACACCGGCACCCGGGACACCCCCCACAGGGTCCCACGGGCCGCCCGCGCCCCGCGGCAGCGACCCCACGCCGAGAACACGTGCGCGGAATGCAAAAGCGGCGACAAAACCGGCCTTTCGCCCAAAATTTAACCGAACCCGGCGGCATGCCGGCGCAACAGGAAACAAAGCGCCCACGGACCGGCCCACAGCCGCGCCGCCGGGCGTGTAAACAGGCGCGGGGGCCGGTCGGCTCTAGTAAACAGCCGCAGCCCGGATCTCCAGACACCTCTCCCGCCGTGACAGCCGACGGGAGGTCACGGAGAGCTCGCCGCGGAGCCGTGGCTGGAGCCCTCAGCGATACAACGCGTGGATGAAGTTTTCCTGGGACGCCCCGTCCCGCACACCCCTCTCCACCTCGGCCACGCTCCACAGCAGGTGCCGGCCGGGGGGGACCCACCGTCCCGTCCCGGGCTCCGCCGCCCGCCCCGTCCCGTGGCCAGCTCCCCCCCGATCCCAGCGCCGCCCCGGCCCCACTCACCAGGATGCCCATCACGTCGGCCCACAGCTGGGCGAACGCCTCCGACGTGCCGCTCTCCGCCGGGGTAGCGGCGGCGGGGCCGCCCGCCTGCTCCCCCTCCATGCCCCGGCCCGGCCGCCGGATCAGCTCCGGCTCCCCGCCACCGCCGGCCCGCCCCGCCCCGCCATGCCTCCCCCCGCCCCGCTCCCGGCCCGGCCCGCCCCGGGACACCGCGGCCCGGCCCCGCCGCCCCTCAAACTTTCGTCCCAGCCACAGGCCGGCCGGCGCTGCCACTCCGGCGCGGCGGGGGCGCCCACCCGGCGGCAAAGCCCCTCCTCTGCCCCCCCACCCCCCAACCCGCCGCCGGACGTCCCGGCACCCCCCGCCCGCCCGTGGGCTCGCCCGGCGCACGTGGCCGCCCCAGCGCCGCCTCGGCGGGGTCCCGGCCCCGGCTCCCGGGGAGGGGGCGGCCACTGGGGCCGGGGCAGGGCGGCTGCCGGGGGAGGGCTCGTTGCTGACCGGGCTCCCCCCCCCAGCCAGTACCGGCGCCTCACCTGACCATCGGGAGCTGCGGCGGCAGAAGTCAACGGCGTTCCCTTGACGCCGCGGGAAGGCTGGCTGGGAAGCAGCCGGCAAGGGAAGAGGCGCCCGGTTAATACCCATTTTTAGTTTAAGTAGCGGGACCGCGCCGTTCTGCCCCTGAGGAGAGGAGGGCTCTGCCACCGATCGCCTCGTAGAAGGCAAAGCTCTCCTTGGGGAGGGACTGGGGAAACGCTGCCTCCATCAATACCTCCTGCTTCCTATTACTGCCCCCTTTCCCCCCAGTTATAACGAAATTAAGTAATCAGTAATTACAGACAGCAGTAGGGATGCGCTTACATCCTTCTTAGGAAACAGCTGAGTGCACACGGGACAGCACTTGTTGGGGAAGGCACGTTAAATGGCGGTGGGCAAACCCCACAGCCCCTGGATGGCCAGGGCGGCGGAGGCCTGCAGGAGCTGGGCGGGAGGGTGACCCCAGGGCTGCCCACCACCCCACACCTCGCTCCCAGCCTCTGCTGGGACCAGCAACAAGGAAATCCTCCACTCTTAGTGCTCATCCCTATTGCTTTGAAATGGTTAGATGCATCTTGCAAAGCTACCGTTTCAAGCTGTTGTTTATTGGAAGCACCTGTCTGCGCAGGGGGGGTTAAAAAAGCGATGTATTTCATGGACATGCAGCTGTCGTGCATTGGCCAAGCCCTTCAAGAGCTCACATCTTCAAGCAAATAGTAGCTTCTCCAGCATCCCACCAGACCCGCTGGCTGCCAGGCTGGATGTTACGTGCCCTGCACCACCCAAACACAACCCAGGGCCTAGCCTGCTACATGTGCACCCCACCTGCCCCCAGGCTCCCTGTTCAGCCCTGGTGTCTCCCAGCACCAGGCTCCCCCCAGCCCTGTGGCTGGCCCCACAGCTGACACAGCTCGCACCCACTGCACGGCACCAGCAGCCGAGCAACAAATGACACCATTTGCCAGCAGGGCTAAAAATAGTTTCTGGAGAAGGCATAAAGTAGAAGTGGGGTGACTACGTGCTCCTCATCTCCTCTCCATGTTCCCAGCAATGCTCTTTTTCTGTCCTCAAAGCTAAGACTGATTATTTTACTTTGTAGGCTGGCACCAGAGAGAAAAGCTGGTCAAAACGCTTCCTTTCTCAGCAACTGGTACACAAAGAAAGGGATGTGACTTTTCTAAGCGCTGTGTTACTGCAGCTTTTGCTGGAGTGGCAAATAGCACACACAGAACAGAGAAAAGGAGGTGGGGGGGGGGCACAGGTAGAAAAACTAAAAGAAAACTATGCTGAGAGAAAGTGGTAAAGAAACCACTGATCATGTGGAAATACGCACATTTTTATTGACCCTTCTTTAGGGTGCACATCATGCACCTATGTAATTCATCATATTATTGACTAGTAATGAGATATAATGAAAGGCCTAAATGGGGTATAAAATCTCTACTAATTGACCTTTAAATGTATGCGACTATAAGCTATGAAGTATGAGGATAAAGGCGTGCCAGTGAAGTCTCTCAGTGCTCTGAGATGGCTTGCATAACTCAAAACTGGTTTAATTAGTCAGGGGTAATTTACTTAGTGACCCTCTGAAATCCATGTTGAACCTCTTACAATAGTAATGTCAACCTGCTTTCAAAATATCTGAATGAGGCACACTGTTGATCTCAGGATTTAAATATTCTGGGCTCCTCTTGTGCACGCTGTCCTCTGTACTTTTATTTTTTTTTAACAGTTTGGAGGCATGTTTAAAAAAAAAACCAAAACCAAAACCCAACAACTGCAGCACAAAGTCTAAAAAACCCTCATTGTTCTGACTCAGGCAGCAATAGATTAAGATCAAGTAGGTGCAAGGGGCAGCGCTCCCACTTGCCTTGCCCCTCCCTGCCCATGGAGGTCATTGCTTCCGGGCAGTGATGACTACACTACTTACAAGAAGCAGGTCCTGACTATTTGCACTTTTCAGCGGTGCAGTGCAGGTAACAGAAACTAGATTATAAATTGTGGTGGTCCAAGAGATGCTTCCTGAGCCATTATGTCACCGCCTTCTGTGCAGGCAGCAGTTTTCATCAGAGGAACGTGACGCATGGCTGAGGCAGTCTTCCCCTCAGCCGGTTGACTTTAATTTATCTGAGCCACAGAGCAGCCTTTGATTTTTAAAAAAAGGAGATAAGGAAAAAAAGATCTTGCAAAATCACTTGACTCCAGGAACAGTTGCTCTAAGCAGCAAATCAACACGAGAGAATAGCAACAAATCCATGGCAGTTTACAATAGCTACCATCTTGTATGGTCTTGCAATTATATCTATTCATCTTCAGCCGGTCACAAGATGCCCTTTTCCCAAGACATTCAATGACTATGACATGCTAAAATATTCCCAGCTCTCCTTCCCTCAGATAGACCCCCTCTCCTTCTAGATATCACAGGGTTCCTCTATTTTAATGATGCCAATGTCCTGCAGTAATAAGTCCCAGGGGCATTTTACAGAAAACACCTGCAACAAGAGTATGTGAGTTTTAGAACAAGCAGAAACTCAGGCCTTACAAGGGTTTTGAAGCCCAACTATAACCGCAGTATTTGGTTTTTGTTACAACTGCTACTACAGAATTACAAATTCATTGAAATTTAGCATGTTAGAATACAGATTTTCTTTGCATTTTTATCTGTAGTTGTCTAGAAAATAACTCAAGTATCCACAAAAGACCACGTTCTAGAAGCATGTTGTACTGGACCTCTGTACACTACTGGTAAGAAATAAATCCTGTCAATTTTCTGAGATTTTTGGGACATCTCACAGGACCTCTGACCAGGCGCTTAACATTTGGAAGTCTTGGAAAAGGGCTGTTGTGGGCAGCACTAGGCAGTGGGGCAGCGATACTGATACCGTTCCCCAGTGTGTCGCACCCGCAGTACGTGGGATCATGGTTGCTCTCACGTGCACTCTGGGTGGACAGTCCTTCCACAGAGCAGCTACAAAGCTCCCCACGGTTGTTCTCCTGCAAATCTCTCCACAGGAGAGGGAAACGATCAACATGTATGTGGTGAATCTAGTTTCGTCCAGTTACAGCAGATGCAGCGTGCATGTGAGTGCATCCTCCTATCGCACCATCAGCTACATGTGGGCGTGCAGTTAATAAGTTTCCTACATCTACACACCAGGCAGGATTAACCAACTTGGGGAGTACTCTTCTGTATTCAAGAGAGATGGATTTTCTTCTAGAGGGATACTGAGAGCAGGATCCTAGCTCCAGGTTAAGGTGGCCGTAGAGAAGCTCATCTTTCTCCTTTCTTTACTGAGGGTTTAGGGAGATCGCCTTCACCAGGCCAAACTCTTTCTCTGTGAAAAGCACAAACCTCAAATGCAAACCTCTGAGTCATTAAGACAAAAGATTACAATCTTTCTGTCCCAAATAATTGTGTATCATCTCACCACAGTGGCACACAAAAGTGACACAATGGTTTCAACAAAGCATTTGATAGTGAAAAATTGAAATATTAATCAAAATGAACCGGAAAAGCCAATGCGCACCATCAGAACCAGACTACCACAACTGCTGGCAACCACGTAAAAGGCATTTAATCCAAGAAATCTATACCACAAACAACCCCAAGCACTTTGATATAAATTTTAAACTACATGCAAGAGGCCGGGAGAGATGAGGTTGCCTTGGAAAGTGGATCGTGCCCCACAGTGTAATGGACACCAAACTTCACGGGTTCCTGGCAGATGACCTGAGGGAAATGGCTTCCTGCTCAGAGGCCTGGCAATTAACTCTGCATGCGTGAACAAAACACATGAGGTTTCTCAACATCACGAACACCACCCTGCCCAGTACATCAAGTTTAAATCAGAACATCAAAGCTTCAGAGAAACACATAAGCAAGCCATTGTATGCACAGAGGGTGCAAGGGAAGGGAGAAATAAAAATTCCAGCTAGCTCCTACAGGTGACCTGCAAAAGCACTAAAACTCTAAACACAAGCAAATTACAATGCAACACGTTATTAGCAGCGATTGTATCTCCTTTCAGCTCTCTCCCTCTCTTCCCTTGGTGGAGGTCATCAAATTGAAAGGTACAGAGTTTCACATCACAGCCTTTGTTTGGAACTGCAGCCCTCACTGGTTGCAGGCTCCATCCCATTACCATTACAATCCATCTTGGAACAATTTTATCTCATTGTCCTCACTACATTTTTTTGAAAGTCTTCTAAAACATCGTTTCTTCGAATGCTCACCTATTACTTAATTTTTAAAGTATTTTCCTTAAGAATTATTTAAGTATGATTATTATTTCTGGTAGTGGATTCCCTTGGAGTGGGGTACTTTGCATCACCTCTATCAGCCAAAGAAGCTGGCAGCTGCTCTCTGTCAGGAAGCAGACATGCTAGCAGCCACCCCAGAAAGCCTCTCATGTGGGGCAGGATGGGGACCCACACACCCAACCCATTAGCCATTCTGCCAAAAAGGCTGTCCTCCTGTCTCAGACACTCTTAGTACATACAAGCATAAACTATACAAGAGCACTAGATCCATCATGTGCATTTGCACATCAGACTGAAATGACCAAGTTTCAGCATCCTCTGCCAGTTAGTTAGATAACTACAGAAAATATTCCTGATTTTAAAAGCAGTGTAAACAATACTTATCCAGTGGCTTTAAAATAGACAGTATTTAGACCAAATACTCTCTGCTGTACATTCAGAAATCATTATTTATTCTTTTAGAGGCTTAGCTGTCAGCTCCCAGTCTTATTGCCAGCCTTGTGGCTAGAGTACCACACCACAGCAGGAGCAGTACACTAATATGCCCAACACGAACCAGATGGAGTTAAGTCTGTTAAATTCTATCAGTAGAAAGCAGTTAGGAACAATGAATTGCTTTATTCTGATAAAAGTCTGAAGTCTACACATTACACCCTATCCATCACTCCCCTATATATCAGTAGCCTACTAGATTAAAAAATAAGGAGGGAGAGACACATGCCCAGGAAAATCATTCCAGTAGTGTTAACGCTTCAGGCTAGCACCACGCTCGGTAGACACACAAACACTGTTAAGCTCGGCAGGCTTCAGTTAAAACACAGTGGCTGTGACTTCGCATGACAGATCGTATAAGGAGAAGAAATATAAACGAAGCAAGGATCACAGCCCTTCTGGAAGGATACCTTTTGAGTCATAAGGAGAAAGGAACAGTTTGCATCCTCCCTTCCTGCCCGCAGATGCGCTCCACAAAGGCCTCTCGTATCCTGCCCAGTTTCCCTCCCCGCCATGGAGCACAGCACTACCTTTCTTAACTGTGAGGCAGCAGCGCCGGCTCAGCCAGCCGAGGGGCTCCGGGAGCCGGAGTGTGATCAGCAAAGAGCACACTTTCCCAGGGACACCACAGCCGTGATCCTGCTTAGGTGCGCAGCACGCCACTCCAAAACCACCTGCAGATCATGGACTCCATCTGCCTCCTGCAATGTCAGGCACTGTCTGGACAATTTCCAAAATTTTCTAAGACTCTTGCTTCTCCATGTTACTTATTTCTGCCTTCTCCACCCACACTCAGCATCCCCTCTTCTCTAGCTGCATGGCAAAGCCAGCTTTGATACTTTGTTGTTTCCTGTCAACATTTAAATAGTTAGCAATCATTTTCCAGTACCTGAAGGGGCCCTACAAGAAAGATGGGGAGGGACTCTTCATCAGGGAGTGGAGCAAGAGGACGAGGGGTAATGAGGTTTTAAACTGAAAGAGGGGAGATTTAGATTAGATATTAGGAAGAAATTCTTTACTGTGAGGGTGGTGAGGCATGGGAACAGCTTGCCCAGGGAGGTTGTGGATGCCCCATCCCTGGAAGTGTTCAAGGCCAGGCTGGATGGGGCTTTGAGCAGCCTGGTCTAGTGGGAGGTGTCCCTGCCCATGGCAGGGGGGTTGGAACTAGATGATCTTTAATCTTCTATGATTTTCTATTAGTTTTCTGCAGCGCTTTTTACAAAATATTTTATAAACCTTGATTAATTTTTCAGACAGGAGTTCAGTGTCCCTTGAGACGTCTAGGGGAAGTCTCTACACTGTCATTCACAGGAGCTTGCTAAACTTCTTATATTCTTCTCATAAGCATCTGCTAAAAAGGAGGCATACAAACCTTTTTTTGTAAATCCACAGAGACAGAACTGTTTAGCTCAATGTCCTCTGGCTGCTCTTATCCCAAATAATTTTAGAACTGGGAAAGTGGAAGAGGAGAAAAAGCAAGCCTCAGAACTGGGAATAGACTTTCAGCCTCTCCTTTTTCCAAACGCGGTGTCCTTTGATTCCTTTGTTGAAACTCTTTAGTGAATTACTAACGAAAAGGAGTCTGATGATCTCATCCCAAAACGCATCATAAAACCAGCCAAGAATAAGGTACAACTTAGTAGCATGTGAGAGCTGAGTATTTCAGAGATGCTCAGCGCTGATGTAAATATCACACCAAGTTGGCTGCTGTAAGGCGGGAGGAGCACCTAGAGAGATGGCCAAGCTCACACAATGACTGTTTTATTACAGCTCACTTTGCGACCAGCTCAAGTTTTTGAAATAAGAATGGATACACCTCAGAGATGTTTATTGCATCTCCCTTTGAAAGGGAAAATATCTTTCCTAAAAGCAATACTTTCCAGAAAAGGAAACCCAAGACCTTACACAAATACCTTTGTAAAAGCAACCAATTATGAATGAAAATGTAGATCTCAAAAAAAAAGTTATCTTCTTGTTATCAAGACAGACAAAAATTTACACAGCTTCCCTTGGCAAAATATTACAGCAAAGTACACGTGACACAAACATGCCAATGGTAGAGACTTGCAAGAAAACAGAAGAGGAAGAGCTACTTAGCTTTTCTTACAGAACAGACCACTTCCACCCAAAAGCCACCTCCCCTACACTCCACGTAACACCTGCTCCCAATTTACCAATTAAATATTGTCCTAAAACATAACAGAATACAAATTATTTCCTCAACTGTTTCTTTAAAAGTTAACACACCACCATTGTGAACAAGCAGCAAGCAGACACAACCAAAGCCCAATTTTCAGTCCTACAAGGAGTCAGTACTGAGCTCAGACTTGGCACTTTTTAAGCCTGTGTCCCAAGTCACATAGATATATTATTAGTGAAGGAGTAGGTGGGCCTACTTAATGCAGAAACCAACCAACCAAATGATGATCTCAGCTAGCCACAGGTGAAGATAATAGACCAGATGTGACCATTTGATGTTTGCTTACAGATGAGCAAAGATCAGCCTAGGGTCAGTTCTCCCTACTGCAGCCACTTGGGAAGAACGTACTAGCTTCAAGCTCTTCTTTCAGATCAGTTTCTACTGGGATAACTCCTGCTCAGTCGCCAGAGCTTTTCCTCTCGCCTCCATCCCTGGAAACAGCTCCCATCAGCGGGATCTGATGGATGCAGAGCACTCAGTCTTCTCTCACTTTTCAAACAGCTACCCTACCTTTCCTTTTAAATGCTTCCTGCCCATTCCCTCCAGTACCAGATCAGCCCAAAACACAGGTGTTCTCCCCATCTCGGAGTCGCACCCCTGGATTAACTGACCCGTGCACCACCCAACAAGCCCAGACGTGTACATTAAGAGATAATTTATGGAAAAACAAACAGCAGTTGACTAGCAAGCAGTAGGCAAGCTGTTGTGTTACACGTGGTGTTGCAATTTCTGCTGTAATGATAAGTGTTCAAAACTCACAGATGTCAGGCACCTGAAAATTACACTTGTGTTTAAATATAATGGAATTTTTAAAGTAAGACTTTTGGAGTGCTTCAGCTTCAATTGTCTGAGTCATCAGGGTGCGCTTAGGTCACATTTTCATACTTTTGTTGGAAAATAAAAGCTAGAATTTACATTTCCATTATTAAAAAAAACAGCAGCAAATTGAGATTTTTACATCACTTGGCTCCAGGTGGCAGGATGTTAAATAAATCATCAAGCCAGTGATGAAATCATGAGCATTCACAAGACTCTGTCAATGTAGTCAAGATGATAAGTATTCATTTCATCTGTGGCTGTAAACACAGGCATGAGCTTGATTCACAGAGCCTGTGCTCTTCTGGAGAAGCTTTACTCTTCACTACCTTGCAAGCTGTGCAATCATTCAAGACTTTCTTTCTCAACTCAGAGTTTCAAATTGCCATGGAAAAATATATTAAAACCTGCTCTACGCTCACTAACAAGAGTTAACAAGGAAGTGGAGAATCATATCCGATCTGTACATTTCATTTTGCCTATATTGTTAATGACATGTTTCACTTCATAAAACTTCATTAAGTAACAGAGAAAGGAGAGAAACATCTCTCTGCAGCCAGGCACACCCGAAGCCTTGGAACGGTGCATTTTACATCCATAAATTCATTGAAGGGGCACGAGACACTTATTACTTCTGTAACACAGCGAGGAGGGGGAGTAATTCCAAAGAGCAGCTGCTTCCAGTTAGGGCAACTCAACTGGAAAGCAGAAGTGCCTGTCAAACTAATTAAAGCGAGGAGAAGCCCTCTATCTGAAACTCCAGCTTTTAAGCACTAGCCAACCCATTCCCAAAATGTAATTAAAAAAAAAAAAAAAGCAAGAAAGAAAGACAAGTGAAAACAGGCTTAAGCATTGCTGAAAACATACCTCCAAGCTATTCTCTCAATAAATATTTTGGGAAGTTTGTGAACAGAAGGATTATTGTGACTGCGGTGGTGTGAGTGGGAGGAATTTACCCTCCACAACTCAACCAACTGCATCGATGATGATACAACAGCCCTCGAGGGCAATGAGCTAACTGCATTGGCTCCACATTGATCAATTTTTACAAGGAAGTATACGTAGAGTAGGCTGGTATCTCTAGTTCTCAGAAAAATGAATCTTCATTTGCCAGGATTTAATAATTAGGCAATTCTGTTTGAAGATGGCCAAATACACTTCTTCAGTACAATGTGTATCCTATAGCAACATAAGCCTAACAAAAAGTAATTGAGATTTGGGTTTTTGAAAGTTACTAATACACTTGATCCCAGAAGTGCCTCACACGTTCCTTTTGACTTCTGTGGGAAGATGTGATTTATGAGAACAAATTCAAACAAACAACTGTTGCTTGGCTAGATGAAGGTTAAAGGAACTGGAAAGGATGCAGTGATTATCTGAAAGCACGAAGGGTGTGTAAACACCAAGGGGAAAGTCAGATTGCTAAAGAAAGCTCAAGAGGGTGTAACTCGGGGCAATGAGACAAATTGATGTGTTTTTAAGCCCTGAAATATTGGCTACTAAAACGATGACATTATTTGTATATACAAAAGAAGTTCTGGTCATTTCAGAAGTCATAGCTATTTGTCATTGAGACAAAATATGTGAAAGTGGACTAAAAGGAACGAAATAAATTTGCTGTATTGGTGAGGGGAATATAAGAAATAGCAGCAGTAACTCTGTATCTTGGGGGCAAGCCAGGTGACCTTCTGGAGTCACTTTATATTATCTGCCATCTCCACCATTTAGGAAGCAGCAGCAGGGGCAGGCGGTCAGCTCACAAGGCTCTGGGCTAGATACAATCAATGACTTAATTTCACATGCGTTGCATGGGTGTATTTAATGGATAATTCTAAGGGGTACGCTACCTGGGCAATTGCCTAAGAATTCCGGAAAGCCCATGTGGCCCTTAGGTTCCCCAGGATTACACGTGGCATTTAGGGAATACGTAAGCATGTAGTAAGATGCCAGCAAGGTATTGGGCCTCATTTAGACTATTTTCATTACTCACCAACTTTCAGTTTTTTTATAGAGAAATTTAAAACTCCCGGAGAGAAAAAAATCATTATTATACTTATTGTTTATTGTTATTTACTTACTATATTTGTATATGTAAACTGCATGAGCAGATACAGCCAAGAAAAGACTGCATTTTGACTTGCCAAAAAGACAAATTCCTTACCTCTTAAAAGCATTCTCCAAATGTCGTGATACCTTTTTATTTCCTAGCATTTTCCAGGTAGCATTATACTAACAGACACGGACTACTTATGTTGAAAAGGAAATACAATTGTTTTGTTGGGTAGTTAAAGAAGTTTTCAACGTATCAAACATGATTTAAACTTACGCCTTCTATTGCCTATACTTGCCCAGTTATTGTTCACGTTTGTCTGCAACCAGAAGGGAATTCAAAGAACCTAGCTATTCACAGCACCTCCAAACATGCACAATATTATCCCGATCTCTAACAAGTTCAAATGAATCCAAAGATTTTGGCAAGGGAGAAACAGTTTTAAAATATTTTAGCACCTACTATTTCCCAAAGAAGTGTGCACATATATATAGGTAACAGAGGTTAAATAGCTGAACTGTTTTTATATGGATGTATGAGAAACAACTGTAACAGGCTCTGCATATGACGGACGATTCCTGTCCGTGTCAAAGGGCTGAACAGTTTTAGAGGCTACTTAGTGTGCCTGGTGGTTTCAAATAGGCTTAACCTGTTCACGTTCATCCAAGAATGCCCAGGCTTGGCTTTGAGATGCAAAGATTTTGGCAGTGATAATGACTGCTGCCTCCATCTCTTGTTCTCACTCCTCCACCGTGGTAATTACAAATGAGGACTCCTGAAGAGGAGAGTTCAAGAAGGCGAAGGGAAGGCAAGCGCGGGGCTGGAAAGATACACAGACGAGTTATATAACGTTTCTTTTTCCACCTTATTATCCTGTAAGAGTTTAAAACAGCCAAATGGATTTGTCAAGAATTAATTGTGTCAAATCAATCTAATTTCTTTCCTTGGAGGATAATTGGGACTGGATAAGAAGTAGCAGCAGATAGAATACGTATTGAATTTAATAAGGTTTCTACCTTCTTCAACACAGTCAGCTGATACCATTATGAAGTGGTACACAACTGGTTGAAAAAAACACTTTCAGAGATTAGTTTTCAGTGGTTGGCGGACAAAGTGAAAGAATATATTGAGTGGGGTTTTGCAGGGATCTGTTCTTCAATATTTTAATTAACAGCTTGGCTGGTAGACTAGAGAATATGCTCACTAATTTTATAGATGACAGAAAGCTCAGAGAGCTTGAAAATGACTACTGATCATGAATCAAACAAGTCATCTTGTGGCAGAGTCTCATAATAGGACATACCCAGTAGAGCCAGTAGGTTACACAATCACACGCAAGACATGTAGCAAGCTATATGCTGCTCTCCGAGCCCAAGCCCTCAGCTGGATTACTGGGTTGTGTTTTGACACAGCATGCCCTAGACCTCAAGACAGACATGGACTAAGGGGAGAAAATGAAGAAGACAACTCCATGAATGAGATGTTTACGAGCAGAGACTGAAAGGATGAGGATGCCTTATTTAAGACAAAAGAAGATATCCAGAGAATAGGATAATAGTTTTCAAATACGTAAAAGCTTTGCTTCACTAAGAAAAATAAACTTCTCTATCTGCTGGGGATAGGGCAAGAACGAACAGGTTTAATTGCAGCAGGGGTGATGTTCAGTTAAACACTAGAAAAAGCTTTCTAACTGCAAGGTTTGTAAAAGTGGTGGAATCGATTGCCTGGAGTCAGTGTGGTGCCTTCATCACTGTCTAACCTGTTCTTGAGAGTCTCCCAACATCCCATTATTTTGGTACAACTGATTCTGCTCTGCGGCTTGGGGTTGGCTAAATAACCTCTTAAGATTCTTCCCGGTCTTTTTTTTTTTTTTTTTTAATACTTTTTTGTGTTTTAATTCTTTAAAACCAGAGTGTGAAAGCTCTACGTACAGCAGCCAGCATTTATTCAAAAGGCTATCCGAAAGGCATTCATGCCAAAGGGCCAACATACAATGCCACGTTAGAAGTAGAACTTATGGGTATCAAGGATGCCACAAAACACATTGAAATGCCTTATATGCCACTGCCACAGAAACAACTATTGACACAACTATTGAACTGGAGAATTTTTACACAGGTTATTTGTAAATCCTGTGATTTTGACAGTGACCTGAAGATCTCACCCAGAGTTTACTACCACCTGGCCTGCTTTTAAGATTAGCATTTGCACGAGATGTTTGAGTGGCTGTGGCAGCATGTAACTGATATGGCTGAGGATGGCAGTTGCCAGAGGGACAGGCCGCTGCACAAGGAAGCCAAGAATCTCAAACTCAATACGCTTCATAAGAATAATCCTAAAAATTACAGCTGCTCAAGGGCAAGGGGTTTATTAGTTCATTTATACTCCAACTGAAATGCACTAAATATTTGTTTGGGTATTTCTGCCCCTCTTGGTCATATCCAATGACAATCATCATAAAATACAGTCAAACTACCTTTCCAAAAGTGAAATTATTGCCTGCTTTCTTCAAAGAAGCAGCTTCTGGGGAAGCGTATGTGTCTATTGGGATTTAAGTGCTGGAAGCACATTGCAAATGTGGTTTTCTTGTGTAAACCAGACCTGCCAAGGAATGTACAACCTTTAGCAGAAGTTACATTCAAAACAGTTATTCTGTGTTTTTCATCTGAGACACATGTATGTGCAAGAACTGGGCACGATGGTGGCATGCCAAGATTATCAGAAATGATTGGGACAGCTATGTTCTTCTCTGAGACCTTCACAGGCACCTTTTGGAAATCAGACCCTCGCTGTGTCTGGAATCCTAAAACTGGACATTTGCAAAATTCCTCCTTTGGGACCCTGAAAGGGGGAGGAGGCATGGAGAGACGTGTACTTTCACACATCCTCAGAGACAGCATTTCAAAGACATCTTCATGTATTCTACACATACTCAATTACGTATGTGATTATGTGATTGAACAGACAGACAACACTGCTATTTACATTAACATGTATGCACACAATAACTTCTGTGGCTGCAGATACACATAATACGATGTATGGTAGCCAAGTCGACAGCAAGTGACCAACCAGCCAAAATGGCAAATACAGCAGCAAGAAATCATTTCCCTGGGTTATGAACTCCCAAGAGGCTTCACAGGCCGGTTAGCAAGTTATTGCTTTCCCTCTTCACCCAGCAGTAAGAGAGTTAAGCAAGTTGCTGCTGAGGAAAAAGTGCTCTCAAAGACTCCACAGCCCACACTTTCCGAGGCAGGATGCATGGAGAGAGTTAGTAAGGTTCTGTCAATTAGATACAATGCTAAAATGGCATCCCATCTGCTCTACAAATGTCAAAGAGCTTCATGGCACCTGTCTGGAAGGAAAAAAAAAAGAGCAAGGGTTTACCACAGGTTTGGACACTCCTGTGAAACAAAGGACTTTTTGTACTAGTGCTTTCCGCTGCAGAAGTCCTTTGGAAAAGTTTGGAATATTTTTTGGAATATTTTTAGTGTTTTATATCAGAGGGTGAAATATACATACCCTTTCCACACTAAATGCCTTGCCACAAAAGTCAGAGTGAGGTTTGTTGTAACTTTGAAGGTGCAATAACTGCAGCTAAAGACTCCACTGGTAGGAAAACACTCCCTCCTCTCAAGTACAAATGTTGAAAGCGGAATACAAGTTGGCAATTTACACTTTAAGTATCTCATTTCCCTGCCAGAAGGGTCTAAATCCGTTCCCAGTAAATTCGAGCTTTGCACATTGCAAAAGGTACCATGCCAATCGTAAATCTCCCACTCACTTCCCCTGGCACAAGAGCCGTTTCTGGAAAGGAGCAGCAAGAAGTTTCCTTTCTCCTTTATAACCCAGGGGGGACCGGGGAGAGCCAGGCTGCTCTCCCCGCTGCACTGAACAGAAACAACGTCTCCCCTGAAATCCCAGCGCTCCCTTCCTGCAGCCTCTCTGCATTAGCCGCTTATCCTTGCTTTAAAATGTCTGAAAACTAATCCAATTTGCACAATATCCAGAAAATGAATGCTGACAAGGACATAACGCAATAACCACAGCTTCTGAAAAGAGCTTTTTTTCCTTGGTGTGACTATTTTCCGTGTTAAAAACCAAACTCAATCTAAAGTCATCAGTGCTTGGGCTTCATCATAGCTGACAATTACCTTTGGCAATTGTGAAAGGGAGCTCCCTCTTCTCTGAACAACTTGCTCTTACTGCCTGAACTGCCACGACGCCAGACATCCACAGTTCAAGATACTACAATTCTTGTAGTAATAAGGAATGACAATTTTACCAAAGTTACAGTTACCGAAGTCAGAGGAACATACAAAGTAAAATGGGAGCTTTTGTCTACACATAAGGTCCTGGAAAATCTAGAAATAATGCAAGAATAAATTCAGGACCAGGAAATGACAGGTAGTGGGACAATGATGAAAATTTTCCTAACAAGTGTTTGCCCAAATAGATCTTTTATGCTGTTCAAGCTTCTGAACGTGTTTTTTTACTTCTTCAAATATTATTTAGCATTTAGCATGTATTTAGAGTTTACTACAGAAGCATCTGGACACCTCATCTAAAGAACAACATCTTTCTCATTGTACTAAACACTGCATATAGATCAAGGGTGTTTTCACTCCACATGTGAGTCAGAAATAGAGGGTGAAGATGCAGAAAGATGAAGTTATTTGCAATGGGAAACACAGCAAACGAGCAAGAGAGCCAAAAAGGAAATCAGGGTCTTCCTGAGTTGCGGTCCAGAGCAGTGCCGACTGGACCACGCCGTACTCCTTACGCTGTAAGTAACCACGCACCAGGCCAGGCTGCACATCACATGCTCCATGACTCTAGGAAAGCATGGCTATCTTAGGAAATTATCTGTTTTGCTGGACACCTATTATACAATGAAGCATAACGGAAATAGACCTGTTACAAACATTACAGCAACAACCACAGAAAATACACAGCTGTGAGCAGACGCTTACTCTTGTAACTGGGAAGGGGAAATGCTCTGTAATAAAGTCCCGAACGATGCGAAGACGTGGGAGTGTTTGCTGGAAAGTAATACTTCCGCACTACCAAGTGCATGCAAAACGCAGAGTTTCACAAGAAACTGAACTGAAATATCAAATATTTTTAAAGTAAAGTCTTTTTGAAAGGAAACTTGATATCTTAGACCTAAAAACATTACAGTCATCTGGAGAACTTTATCAGCACCGTGATCTTTCTGGAAGGCAGCACAGTGATAGGCAGTCACATTTCAACTGTATTTTCTATGTAAAATTTTATTCATGATAATTATAGAAGTAGTGGACACTGTATCATAGTGACCCATGGCCATCATTTGCTGACACAGTACTAAAGATGAAGAATCATGAATTATTCAACTACAACCACACTAATCTAGGTTTATAAGAATCACAGCGATAGAGTTTTATCTCTCTTCGTTTCAGGCTCTCACATCTTTTTGGATTTCATCTTACCTCCCCATATTGAAAGCTGTATGCCAATATGGTGAAAGGGGAGAAAGAGAAATGAGACATTTAGAATAATCTAGCTCCGGAAGTCCTTTCCATATTGATATCAGTGGAGTAAACTAATCGCTTTTGAAACTTCTACTGCTCATCTTCACTGCTTAAATAGATAGCAGATGCCTTTCTCTTATTTACTAGCAGTAATACAGGTAAAAACCACTGTGAATTCACCGTTAATTCCTAATATATTGTTTCTGAAGCTGTGGTTTTCAGCTTGTGGTTCATGGACTTCTGAGGCCTTACTAAGTGTCTTAATGGAGTCCTTACAAAGTAATTAAGAAAATTTCTTAATTTTTAATAGCCTTAAATTCACCACACCAATTTGCATCCACGCCTAGACATCTTTAGGAATACAGAAAGGTTGCAAATCACTTTTGCTGAGTTTCAACCAGAGTCTGAAACTAACTAGACAAGTTACGGTACCAGAGCAATGGTTACACATGCAGAATATGCCATTAAATGATGGTAGGTACTAATGGAAGCCCCAGCTAATGTGTAGGAACTGTCGCAAGCAAAAGGTATGTGGGATAATTAGTTATTCTGGGGCAGTTTAGTAGTCAGTTCAACATGGCAAAGTCCTAGCAGTTAGGTGACTAAGTAGCATAGATGCCTTCAAATGCACGCGCGCTGCTCTAAACTGCATGGTCACTGAAGGGAAGAGGAAGAAGCAATCGAGAACAAGGTGGCTGCAACATTTTCAAGGAAATGACAAACTCTCTTTTAAGACTTCTAAGCCCTTATGTGTACAGGATTTTTCTCCCAAGTTTTTTTTTTTTTTAAATAGTTAGAAGTTTGTTTCCCTTTGTTAGGGTCTTGAGCGTCTTCCCTTGCCTGTTGTTTGCCCTTCAATTTACCAGCAGCCCAGGCACCCCCTGCCTGAGTGGGAAGCGCTCCTGCTCCTCTCCATGTCTTTAGCCACCTTAGTAACCTCCCTCCATCCATAGTTCTGGCCTCTTATCAGGAGGGGCAAAAAGCTTCTCTTACTTCAAAAAACAGAGCAGGAAATGCACAGAAAAAACCCCATGGATTCTTAGGGAAAGCGGGACAAATTTAGACAATAATCGAGATAAGGGAGAAGGTGCAGGGGCTCACTAAGCATCACCTTAGACACTACCAAACTAGTTCAAAAGACCAGGCAGAGGAGAAGGGCACGCGTGGACGTGCGTGCTGGCATGCGCACACACACGTTGGAGCTGGATGCAGAAGCTTTGCAGCGAATGCTGCCAAGAGTGCTTTGCCTTCTTTGATCACGGGATAATGGCTCCACGACAGATTCCCTGCTATTCTGCTGTTATCCATCTAGCGAAGAAAGACAGAAAACAACAAAGTGAACTAAATTCTCCCCTCTCAACCAAAACAATGCAGACAACGGTCAAAACCCAGGGAAGTGATGGAAAGGAGGAAAAAAAAGAGCACAAACTCTGAAGAGAGAAGAGGCGAAAAGAGATACTGGGGTTCACTGTAAGGTCACAAGAGGGAGAGGAACAAATAGCAGCTCAGTCTGCCGAATGTATTAAAAGCCTGTGTGCTAATAAAAGAGCTGTGAGGAATAAAACAGGAGGAACTGGAAGTCTTAATGCATAATAAAGTATGGGATTTAACTGGTGTAACAGAAACTTGCTGCAAATTCATACAACTGAAATATTAATACAGAAAAGGTACAGCTTGTTTGGGAACGATAGGCAAGGGAGAGGCCTGCAGTTTTATTTCAAAGGTAACCTACGCTCGTTCCAAACTCTGGAAAGACAGAGCAGAGAGCCCTGTTGAGAGTTGTGGGCCAAATAAGTACTGCTGAACACCTACTCTAGATGAGTAAATCAGGTATAAAGCAGGGTGAATAATAATTATTCCTGAACACACAAAGCAGGACCTGCTGGTAACCAGAAAGACATAACTACCCAAATGCTGCCGAGACACAAAACGCACAGGCCACTAAGCGTGTGTTTGGTATGTAGGTGAGAGAAAGTGGCTAGAGGTGGCCGCAGCAGATGCAGCCTGGGCGTGAAACAGGGAGAGAAACAGAGCCCTACCCACCCACAGAGAGGTCACCTGAGTCGTCTTTATGGTCTGAAAGTAGGTTTCACAGGGGCCCCGCTGACATTTCAGTCTGACCTAAATTTACAGGAAAAAATGCTCGGGAGCAAAGAATCACATAAGCTATTTGTGAGCATGTAAAGATTTCAAGGTCACATGCCTCTGTGAGAAACAATGTAAATTATTGCGAAACAAAGCTAATTTTTGTTCAACAGTACAATGATATACCTTACAGATAAGAAGGAACCAGGCAAGATCTATCTTCACTTTCATACAGCTCCCAGTGCTGCTTCATATGGCATATTCATGAGGAGAACGGTCTGCATGAAATGTCAGTGCACCATGGCAGGTAAACCATATCAAAGAATATTTATCAGTGGTTCCTCATCAAATTGGAAAGATGCATCAAGACATTTTGACACTATTCAATATTTTTACAGCATACTCGTTTAGGGGCTGTTCGCATTTTGAGAGTTGTGACCAAGACGTTCATTTTGAGGGTCTTCAGGGCCTCTCCAGATCATGATGTTCAGCAGCAATCTGCAAGAAGTGCCTGAGCCTGCAGAGGCCAACAGAAAGCACTGAAAACCATGAGTGAGTAAGAGAGGACCATGTCGTAGGCCAGCCTCCGTTGGGGATGATGCAGCCTGATTTCTGAGTTTTCAGATTGCACAAAGTTAGAAGGAGCTGCAGGCATATCGGAGAGCATGATTAGATAAACAGATGGATACGTAAATTGGAGAAACAGGCTAAGACAAACAGAAGGCAGTGCGCAAAAAGGACATATTGTTGCAAAATACTTCTCTTGGGAAGAAATAAGTTAGGAGGATGAGCAGGAGCCGGGAGACAGCTGGCCCTGCGGCAGTTCTCACAAAAGGATTTGCAGGCTGAACATGAGTCAACTTCTTTCTTGCTGTCATAGGAAAGCAACCATTATATCAAGATTTACTAACAGACGGCACATAAAATAAATCTTTTGCTCTCCTCAGCATTGCAAGACCTCCATCAGCTGGGCTATGAGACTCATTGTTGACATTGCACTTCAAAACCGATCTGAATCAATTAAGAAGAGTCCAGAGGAGAACACCTTAAATAACCTAGCGGCCTAGTTATTAGGTCTACAAAACGTGTCCTTCAAAAAAAACCACAACTGCCTGGGAGTTAGTGCTAGCTCAGTTGGAAGACCTTCAGCCTAAGAATTTATGACAGCTGGCATTTCCTTGACACTCTATAAACACATGAAGTTATGTGGACACAATTTTTTTTTTTTTAATGGAAATGGAGATTAGGAGAAGAAAACAGGGATTTTACAGTGCATGAATATACAATTTCAGCATATTTCAAATACTAAAAAAACCCACCTGGTATAAAAAGATACCAAAAATGTATTGGACAGTATTGCTTAAAGAAGAATTCTCATTAATCGGGAAGCCTAACCTAAGCTTGAGCTGCTAAGATCAAGGATACTGCCTATTTACAACAGACTATAAGAGGAAGAAAATTGAAAGTATTAAAAACGATGTTCTTCACATTTTATGAAGAACAGAGAATAAAGCCCAGTACCTTTAATTTTTTATTATTTTCTCTTAAAATAGACAATCTGCACTTAAAATCCTCCCTCTGTAGTTATACTTTCATAAAGTGTTCAAGTGATATCTTTCAAATTCATTTAAAGCAAATGTATAGTGCCACTACATTGTATTTCCTTTTTATTTACTTCGTCTACTTTCAGAGAAACACACATTTAGCTTCAGTCCCTTTAGGGCAAAGCGGTTCCCACTGATACAGCAAGGGATGCAAATAGCCAAGTCTTCACCAACCAGAATGACTCAAGTCCTATTTTTGTCAACATCGTTTTCCCTAATGAGTCTTCTGAAAATGTACAGACTTTGAAAATATATTTTCAGTACTTCTCAATGGGGATGCATTCTGTATTTATCGCCACGGAAGGAACAGTGGAACTGAACAGTCCAGATTTTTATTTCTTTCATTTTAAATTCTCATGTATTAGTATAATATGACAAAATGTGAGATGATTACACTAGGGGAAACCTGATTATTTAGCGGGAACAAGAGTTTCTACTGGAACTTTTAAAATAACTTGGTTCACTTCTACACGTAATTCTAGGAATTAAGAATCTTAAACTTGATTTTATACCATCTATTATAAAGTGTATATGCTGTAAAGTACTATACGCTATAAAGCATACTTTGTACTTTTAAAATTTTTAGAATTCATTTTGCTGAAGCGTAGTCTGCAATTTTTTTGGAAACGAGGCATATAATTGAACAGCTTCTGAGTCAATGTTACAACTCGCTTATTTAAAAGGCATTGACGTTAGTAAGTGGCAACTCATTTCACTGCCAACAAAGAACCGTATTTTTACAAGCTTTCACAGACAGAAAATTTGTAAGTCACATAAAATTTCCAACTGAAAACTAAACATTTTCTGATTTTATTTTCCTAAAGCCCTTTGGTTTGACACCTAATTTAATTCCCAGAGGGTGAGAAGGGAATATTCTGCCTTATTGTGCTCTGGGACCTTAATGCTCAGCATGTTGCTAACATCCGTGCATCATTGGAAACAGGCCTTGCATGCCCCCAGGCACTTTTTTTTCACATCTTGACTGCATTTTCTCAACTGAATTACCCCCACCCATTTGGCAGACAAAAGGCTCAGAGGTATGCTCTGATTCAAAGGCTTTACTTCGTAAGGGAAAGTCACTCTTAATTGAGATTTCATTTCTTGTGCCATCCCTGGGAAATACTTCACTCGCCCAATGAATCACTGTGGTTTTATGTTCTCCCATACGGCTGCCCTGAACAGAAAATTATATCTAGACCAAGTGAATGCATAGGAGCAACATTCAGTTTCTGTTGGCTCAAAACCAATGTGAATAGGTGAGTAATTGGAAAACGCAGCAAGTGAGAAGCAATCTGAATTGAAGCTAAATTCAAGAAGCGAGTTTTCACTAATATTTAAAGCAGAGAGAGAGAAACACAACCACAACATACACACACACACACGCACACACACCCCCGACTACCCTTTATCCACATCCTGCTCCTCCTCAACTGTATTGATTGGTCTCTTCCCTTTCAACTTAAACATTCCTCACCTTCATATCTATCCACAAATTTTATTTAAAGGGAGAAATTAAAAATATAAACCAACACTAAAATCTTACCTGTACTTATAAATAACAATCTATATTAATTTCTTATCTTTCTGTGATAGGAAGAGAGCAAGCAGCAGAACTGTTCACTAACAGTAATATCAGAAGTAAAGTTTCTATTTCTCAGGGTGAACCCAGTTTGAAAATAACTATTTGTTTTCCACCAAATATGCAATGCCAGTAACTATTAAATTCATCCACAATTAACCATATGATAGCTTTTGTAAAAATCACGACTGTAATCTGAATGTAGTTTGGAAATACAGGTAAATAGCTATAGAAGTATATGAGAATGGAGCGATCTAAATGACTTACCATCGGACACCAATGAATAGCAACTGTCTCAATAGGGATTATTAAGTCAATTCTTCTTTGTAGCCCAGACTATTCCTTAAAGCATCTGTGCCACTCACTTCACCAACTTCCAGACCCAGCAAGGGGAAAAACCCATCAGCCATCAAAACAGCACTTCATGCTCCGGATGAAAAGCATCAGCAAGCCAAACAGTCCCATTCCTGAAGAAGAGCTACGCCTCCTAAAAATGCTGGGCAATCACTCCCTAAAATATGAAAAAGTATACTGAAGGATAGATGCAAAGGCTCAGAGGAGCCAAGCCAGAGGCCTTGCTGACTCCCCGGCACTACATCTCACACAAAGGCAGAGCCGCCCAGCTGCAGTTGTCCAGCTGCCGGCCTTCCTTTGACAAACACCTTTTTCCCTTTCTGCCAGACGTGTGTCATTTCCACCCCTGTGCGCCGGCGACCCGCTCACACCGACTGCCCAAGCACCGGCATGGAGGGGCTGTGCCCAGAACGCAAGGGCTCTCCGGCGTGGGAGGGAAGCAGGCACCCCCGCGTCCCGGCATCACCCCGGCACCATCATCACCCGGGGGTGCTCCTCGCATGCTGGTCTCAGCCCTGGTGCCCAGCCCAGGCTGGTGCCTTGGCAGCTTTGCCGCCAGCCTGGACCAACCCGAGTCCCACCGGTTATGAAAACCGCTGATAAGGATTGTACCGCCAATTTGTCGTGGCCCTCTGAATCTTATCTAAGACTAAATACAGCAAAAGCTGTGTAACTGCGCAAATGAAAATGAACTTGGAGTGCAGAAAGCAAGAAAACATGTTGAAAATTGCAACTCGTTCCTATGTTTAGATCCACACACCAATTTCTCTTAGACATATGAACGCATACACTCACAGAAGATTTTAAAGGTTAGGCCTTTATAAAGTTCCCTGCATAAAATTTTCTAAAATACCTCTCTAGTTCTATTCAGAAGCAAATTGAAAAATAAAATACTCTAGCAAAGACATTTATCACTAGGAATTCAAAAGGGGTAAAATGATTCTGAGAAGGAGTACCATACATGAAGTCCCTCCACACTGTTGTTAAGTCACTGATGTTCTTGGACTTTGCCTTTTCAAGTTAAAAACATCTTGATTTCTTTCTGACGTGAGCATTGCTGTTTTGGAGGACTGGAAGAGCAGAAAGCAATTTTCTACAGACAATGGCAATTGTGATTTTACATGATTTCCCCACACTCCATTACTTTCATTAGCTCACTGTGCAGCTCGGCAATTCCTGCATTTGCAAAGTGGCGCTCTGGCACCAGCGGCAGCAGCTTTTTGCGGTCGCTATAGGTGGCATTTCCATCTGCAACTATTAAATCAGGCAGCTCCTGGAGGATCTGGTTCTCCTACACTTCCAGGAGGAGAAACAGGGCCTGTCCTCAGTATTACGGGGACAAACAGTGTGGGCTAGAGCTGCACACCACCCTGACCCACCGACCATCCCTGCTGCTGTGCAAAGAGGAACAAGGGCTGAGATTAAGTGGGATCTATAAAACAAATAGCCACCGTCCTCAAGCCCCTGGTCACCCAGTGACAATGGCCTTGGGGCCACAGAGAGTGGGAGCAGCAGCCCTAGCCCATCCAAGCACACCACCGACTGTCCGAGGGGGGCGAGAGGCAGAAGCACGGAGGGCAAGGGCAGCGGGTGGGCTGGAGGGGGTGCCGGAAGGTCGGGGGCTGTGCCCCACGGCTGAGGATCACTGGCAGGAACAACACGGGAAGGAAGCAGGAAACATGCTGTCGCCTGTTCTCAGGATTTCATTTCAAGTCTTAAGAATCTCCTGTTTTCATTAAAAGAAAAGGAAAGAAACCCCCCTGTTTACTCCTTCTGGTATCAGAGAAAAAGATTAAAGTGAGAAAACTTTAAATGCTTCCTTACGCCTCCACAGGGTTTAAAATTTAGAAAGTAAATATGAAGACTTTACTGATCTATTTTTAACCTCATGATTCGGTCTGATTCAAAATGTCAAATGTTTGTATATGGCCACAGAGGGAATAAATCCTTCCTAACAAGACATCCATATGCTTAATGTGTGTGCGTGTGTGTCTGTGTGTGTGTGTGTGAATTTTATATATGACTAATGACAAATGCCCAATTAGACATACGCATGCATTCAAAAACATGGCACAACTACCCCACAGTAAGAAATTAAAAGCAGAAAAAGGACAAAAAGGACAGTATAAACTACAGAATTCATAAGACAGTGTCAGACAGAGAGAAGCTTTGGTTTTCAAGTTGATCAATTTCCCCACTGAAAGCAGAGCTTTACCACCTCTGCTGAACAGCCCGCAGTGCCAAGAAGAAGGCCTAAGCTATGAAATTTAAAGTATGAGCGGGAAGTGAGCCAGTGAATTACCTTTGGCTGTTTCTCCCACCTTATACCCACTGAAAATAACAAATGCACAATATGTTTCCTGAGAAAATTTTATTGCTGTCATTCCTGTGAAGTGCACTGCTGAGGACAGTCACTGCATATGCTGCCTCCACTATGTGCTGAGCAATAAAGGTCTGCGGAGAAAGTGCCTGAACTCCTCCCAGGGCCACACAGCATGTTCCTGCAGCTGACCATAGTGTCCCCGTGCCAACAATTCTGCATCCTCCCAGTGTGGGCTTCTCTAATCCCTCCATGCCATCCACGTTGCTGTGTCCCAGGTACCTGGGTCCTTCAAGTAAGCTCGGACATTGACTCATGTGTGATCCCTTTCCCTCCATTGCGCCTCCATCCCTTGATCCTCACTGGATGCCACAGCCTGTGCCAGATACAACATTTGTGTCTCCTCACCTTCCCCCTCCATGTCTCCTGACCATGAGACTTTAGCGCCCTCCTGTACCAGGACCTCCATCTCTTCCCATTTACCTCTCTTGCTAGTTGCCTGTCAGCTCCCTCTCCCACATTTTTCCATGTCTCTTGGCCAAATATTTTTTAATGCATCTGACTCGCCTACCAGAGTTCCTCATGTCTCCTCCTTCCCTTATGCACCCTGTCTTTCTCACTGCTTGTCCTCTCTGTTTTCCCACCTCCTGCTGCAAGAGAACAGCACTCCCAGGTGTCCGGGCATCGGCTTCTCAAACCGCATCGGGAGAGTAAGCGGGGAAGCTGGTTTGCTGGTCGCCATTAGCAGCCTCTCAGCCACTTATTTATTTATGCGTCAATAAAGTTATTCTGTTAGCTATTGTCTGTCAATCATGGAGAGATGTTCTGTGGTTTCCTTTAATTCCTCCACTGTCAGTTTGCTTGCTTCAGGCCCAAACCCCCAATTATTTATGTTTAAGACCATGAACTGAGGTGGTCACGCAATGTTTATGCATTTAAACATAAATTTATGCATTGTTTATGCACTTAAGCGTAAAGAAATTAAATGTTAAGTGCTTTCAAACGTTGCGTTTAAGCAGTCCTGCAATGTTTAAATGCTGCAGATGTGTAAAGAGAGATGGTATCTAGTTGAATGAAAGATCTTCCAGACAGCCCATTTAAAATGAGGTTTACAATCTTTGAAGTGGAAAAAGGATCTACTCCATGTCCCTCCCTGAAAGGGAGAAATTAAAGTGCAGAAATTAAAAACAGAAATGGCATGGATCAGCCCAAGAAATTATGTCTCTAACACGCACCATCAGTAACTTCAACAATTTTTAAACATAGAGCCATTTTCTACCTAATGTTCTTGATGTGTTTTTTCCAGGAGTGGGCTCAGGATAGCTAATCTGATTATGATAACGGCATAGCTCATTTCAGCGATGACGGCTTCATTGCTTGGCCCTTGCTGTGGCTGCCCAGATCAGAAAACAACAGCACGTGGAGGGCGCGAGGGTTTCAGCAGAACCACCCTCAGCTCTCCCGCAGGCAGGGCTTCCCCGCAGCCGTACCTCTTGCAGCCACAGCAGCGCCCCAGAAGTTGTCCTCGGTCAGGCGAGGAGGTTACCACACAGACCAGACAGACTCATCACCCCTCAGCAAGGGAGTCCCTGTGCTTTTGGGAATGCGTGAATCCAGATTCTCTTGATGTAAGTGGGAAATGTCTCCAGCTTTGACGCTTCAGCAAGCTCAAGAGCTGTTTCTCAGGCACAGCCAGCCTCTGCTACAGTAAGGGGAAAAAAGGTTGTTTCCCAGAATCCATGCTGGCTCTTCTAGGTCCAGCAGACAGTATGGACTTTCAGTTCAAATTACCAGAAAGAGCTCAAAATTTATATAATGCAAACTTTTTGAAGCCTTACTGAGTGTAAGCCTTGCAACAAACTGCTGTCTGAAAGCCCTGACAGCTTTGTGCACCTTTCCAGCCGCCCTCTGGCAGGGGTGGCCGGGGCAGAACTTGTCCTGGCCGCTCACCGCAGATGGGGCTGACCTCCCAGCATGCCCAGGTGCAGCGGCATGCATCCCAGCTCCAGCCCACCGAGCATCCTCCTCCGGCCTAAATCCCGCCTAGGGCTGAGATGGAGAGGGCAGTAAATACACGCACATGTGCTACTCTGTGTGACTATGTGAGCCCCGTTGTTCGGCTAAGAAAAAGCTGTTGTCTGCATGTTGAATGATCAATGAACCCGTCTGGCTAAGTGATTGCTTATTGCCTCTTGGTTATTAGCCTGCCCTCCGTGTAGAAGTCCTAGGCAAAGCGATCATGCAAGCATGTAAAACTTTAGGGCCCGACCGCTTTAAAAATACAGCTGGGTTAAGGGACCTGATTACAAAATGGTTCCAATTTGTAGCACCGACAGGAGCGTAATAGTATCCTATAGGCAAGCACAAGCCCTAGGCTGTCTCATTTGTATTATTCCTTGTTCTGCTTTCTCTTTCTTTTTAAATAAGGAACAATACAAAGAATGAGAACTCAAAATCCAAGTCATGCCGTCAGGAAGAAGAATGGATCTATTCTGCACAAAAATGCCTGTATTGTTGGTTTGTTTACTTCAGCTGTTTCATGGCCATGCTGCTATCGGAGCTCTGGAGACAAAGCCCCAGCTCTGAGCCTGCTCTGGGTGCTGGGCAGGGAGACCTTCCCCCTCGGCTGCTTTTACCCGTGTGGCAACAGAGGTCGGTGTTGGAGCAGCACGCTCCACCCACCCCCATGAGCAACGCTGAGGACGGGAGCTGTGAGATAAATCAGAGACATCCAGGCTTCCCATTAAATCCAGCCCCTCTGTGAAGATCCAATCTCCCAAAGGCACATGGGGATTTATAGGCAAAAAGCCTATTAAGCATGCAAGGGAGTTAGGCATGGCTAGCACAGCCCTGCACATCTGTGAGGAGGCTTAAACCTCGGTATCTGTCACTGGAAGGGCGTCTCCAAACACTCTACTTTGCTTCATGTCACCCCAGGAGTGACTAATACACTGTCGGAACGTCTCTATTAGATTGATGACAAGGAGGGGGTTTTAGAGAGTCCCAATTCAAATAAATAACTCAACAAAAATAGTCCCTTCCCATATAGCTATAGCAACCACAATCTGCTAGGAACTTTCTAAACAAAATAGTGTTACAGTCCTGCAAGAAATCTAAACAAGGATCTAAATAAGAAAACAAAGACAACGGGAAAAGGAAGGGGTAGATTGCACAACCTACAAAGAAGGAATCGGCACGGTGGACTGACGTGCATATTAATGGCTGTGTATTTTTGGTTTTGTGGGTTCTGGTCTCTTCTAAAATCTGTTTTTAAGCAGTTTTCTCAGTTTCTGGAATGATGATTTAAAAAAAAAAAACAGAGTTCCAGTCATGGGTTACAAAACTACAAGAATAATTACATCTGACTGGCAAGTTAAATCCCAGAATGGTGAAAGAGATTTCCCAATCTCAGAACAGCCTATGGAAGAAGCAATCCTGCTACTTTATTCTGACAATATTTAAAGAAGACATTCTCATTCTAGTTAAGCAATCTGAGCTTCTTAAAGAAATAACATCATAGCAGGCCTTTTTGACTTAAACAGGCATAAGCGCATTTTCATAATTGGTTTCTTTAATTGCCAAGAAAAAGTCTAAATATTCCCCCCCCAGCCCCCAGTACTGATGAATTAGCTGTGCTGCTGCCACGTTTGTGAAACAACATGTCAATAGAGCGGATGGAAATGCTCTCTCTGCAACACAGCGCACAACACAGCGGAGCTGTAAACACGGCAGGGACCCATAACAAAACCACCAAACATTTTGGTGGTAAATTCGATTTAGTTGAACCAGCTTCATGCAATGTTATTTTAATTCAGTGTTACAAAAATATGCCTTCATGTGAAGTATTTTCAAATGCCTGTAACAATGTTAGTGTGAAAATTTCTTTAAGTCATCCAGTTCGTTCCTAGACGATGTTTCCTGCCAGCTACATTCACCACAAATGCTGTCTGGTAAATAGCAGCTGCAAAGGAAGGATAAGGATGCCAGGGTACACTTCAGTAAACACTCCTTCTCAGTAGCTCACTATATCCTGGGCCAAGCAAGCTAATATACATTCACAGCCGTGCTTAAAAATCCTCCAACACGGTAGGACTTTGCTTTCGTAACTCCCTCTGAAAGGTGAGGCTAGGAAAAAAAGATTAAGGGCATGCCCATACTCAGCGCTGCCGTTGTGTAAAGGGATTCGGCGAGGTGCAGCCCTTTGGGCCAGCAGCCCGCCCGTACCGTGCCGTTGCCCAGAAGGCATTTGCCTCGCACGGCTGCGGTTGCGCTCCCAGCACATTCCTGTGGCGGCACGTTGCACGCTGGCCGCTCACCCGGGGCAGGCATGGTCCCGTGCCACCCGTCCAGGGGCTGTTGAGGCTGCGCCCTGCCTTTTGACTGGCAGCACTGAAACGAGAAGTCCTGGAATCAAACCGAGCTATTCTCATGCCTCTTCTTGTTTCCTCACCTAGCCCATCACGTTTTCGCAAGCTTACATATTTCCCCACGCGCTGCCAGGCGTAGAGGGGAGGAAATCGGGCTGTGATGGGGCTGGCTCAGCACATGCCCCTCGCAGGGCCATAACGGCACCTACAAAGGACGAGGCTGCTGTTGAGCAACTCTTCCCTGAGATCTCGTCCAGGAGCAGCTCCCCAGGGAGGACTGCTGGAGGCAGACAAGCCGTGGTGACCGGCCTGGGATACTATTGCAGGCGCCAAAAGCCAGAAGCAGAGGCAGGGTTTCCAGGAGCTGGGAGCCACACCTGCGGGGATAAACACACACGCAGGGCAGCCAGCTCTCCCGCGGGAAAAGATTACTGCCCGCTGGCGTCACTGCCTCTCCGCCACAAGTTATCAGTCTCGCAAAGGCACTAAGGAAACTGCCGGTGTGAATGGCCCTAATCTGCTTCTCCTGCAGCCCCTGATAACCTCAGGAGCGGCCAGGCAACCAGCGTGCTCGCCCAGCACCACGAGGAGCTGAGGCAAAACTGCCTCTTTTGCCAGCACAGAGGATGCAAAAGAGCAGGATCTGTGCACAGACCAATGAAAAGTTATCCTAGAGCTACGGTGACCGAGCACCCTGCAGAGCGCGCGCTTCAAGTACAAGCACAAACTCCCCCGGTGCTTTTAGCTGACCCCGACTTACGCAGGAGCCAGCCCAGGGGACACTAGCGGGCGTGCAGTGCTATCCAGGAGCTCATCCCTCCCACATCGCTACTGACTTTACGCTGCAGAAACCTCCTCTTGCCTCCTCCCTGGTATCTTCAGTTATACAGTTGTTTCCCAAGGTGGCTGCGTGCCACTTTGTTTGATTAACCAGGCAGTGAGCAGGGCGGGAAAATCATGGACTGCAAGGAGAAGAGACAGAAAAGGTAAAGAGAAATGGCATCATCAGAAAGTTGGATGACGGCTTCTGTCATGCAAAAAGAAGGCGGGTTGGAATGTGTGGAGGGCCTGGTCCCCAACAGTAGCAGAGAAATTAAAAGAAAGAAAATAATTAAAAAATAAAATAAAATTTAAAAAAAAAATCATTTTCTTGCTGCCTCTCCTCTTCTTCTCCCATCTCTCCCCTTTTCGCCCAGAAAAAAACAAGGTGGAGAGAAGCAGGCACATTAGCAACACTTCCAGAAGCTCACAGGGAACATCACCGGCTCCACCTTCCCGGCCACATTCTTGGACAATAAACAGGAGGTGTCAAAGGAGAGCCTGTGGTTGCTGGTACAGCACCAGTATCTGTACGGCCCGAGGTACGCTGGTCATCAGTATTGCACTCCATTAACTAAACCTAAACTCACATACAAAAGAAACCAACGCTCCATAGCTTAGAAGCTTTTTAGGAGTGATAGCCGTAGCACTGCTTGAATAGTACCTTGTGACAGAGATTTTTAAAAGCAATTGACAAAAAATAGCTGAGTAACACAAAAGCCCTGTAAATAAAAGCAAGCTTTTCCATGTATAGCAAAGCAAGACTCTCACTGATAGGTACTGGGGAAAAGGAGAGGGAAAAATGCGGTAATATCATCACATAAAATAAAATTACCTCTACGCTGCGAAAGTTTCAAGATTTTTTTTCTCTCTTTCTAGCTACCTCCCATATTTTAGGTCGCATTACTTAGATGGCTGAACCCACTAAGGGCTCCATTTCTAGCCGTGTCACCTTCTCCAATAGTTTGCTAACATTTATTACCTAAAACATAAAAGTCCAAACGGTTCAAAACAAAGAAAACACAGGTCAGGAGAGCCGAACAAAACCGAGAGTGTGGGAGGAAAACAGTCCTGTGAGAAGCTGCTTCAGCTCTAGACAAATAAAATCCCCTCTCTCTGGATACAAACACATAACTCTTATTTATGTGAATGGGAAACATGCTCATGCACTGAGGGAAAAATAACTACCATAGATCAGCAGAACGACTGCACTGGAGATAGCTAAAACCAGACTACATGTGCAATGAATGTGAAAACCATTTCAGCCATCTGGGCTAAGTAATTTTTCACAGATGCTTTCGGAGCTGGATGGACCTTGTTGCCTCTCTTTTCCCTGACATTTCTCCAACATTTGCAAATTGCTTTCTGCGACCTGTAGGACAGTACTCCGTAAAAATTTAGTCTGTTCCATTCTGCCATCATCCGAAGTGTTCGAACGGACCTCTGTAGCCGGTTTTCCTTCCAGAACGATTCTGCAGAACACCCATTCTGCAATCGGATGCAGCCACCTGGCAGGTATTCAGTCCAGTAATACGTCCACACAGACTGCAGGACAACCACCTCCATAGACGGCTTCAAAAACCTCAAATTGCAAACAGTTTAACTCATTGTGTAAAAAGCTTTTTCTTGGGTATCCCCAATGACTCATTAAGATATAGGGATGCTGCTCTCAGTTGCTACAGCTACCAAAATTAACCATCTTCCCCTCCGTAAAAGGACCACCATGAAAACAAAACAAGAAACTCTTTTTGCTTTTCCTTCAGCCTGCCTTGGAAAAGTTTTGTAAGTCTGAGGCATTAAAAAAAGTAGAGAAAACTGCACGCTAGACTACATCATCTACTAGTGATTTAGAGTTTGTTAGCTGGATTTTAAACAACTGGATTAAGCTGGGAAGATTCTATCTTCTTTTTTTTTCATTCCTTTTATAGCTCTTCTGCAGAATACCAGGTTGCTGTCACATGATGTGGTAACTCCGGTTCTAGGCCACACAGTACCAAATAAAATCTAGCTATTAGACATAAAACACTGAACCTGTCCAAACCTACATTTCTGGTTCTAATTTGTTTTAAAGTATTTCTGAAGGATAACTTTTGTTCTGGCCGACGTTACTCTTGACTAGGAACTGTCTGTCCTCTAAATCCAGCATAAACAGAAGCCTGAAACACATGCTGTTTTGCAGGCTTGGGCTACTTGAGTAACCATGTGCCCAAGTCTGATTCAGGACACATCTACGTTGCCAGTTGATCTGGATCTGGTGTTGCACAGACCTGATCTTAATGGCAAGGTAAGCGGGATGGATGTCTGTGGGACCGCAGTGCTAGCACCACCCGTTCCGATGGTCGCTTTTATTTACATCTGGAGGTGGCTTTTTTAGAGGCACGAAGCTACTTCTAGATGGTATCCCACAACAATAATGTTGAACAGCCATAAGCAGCGCGCTTCATAGCAATGGCACACTCAGAACAGCCCCCACAAAAGAAACAGATCAGGGGGACTCTCATATTTGTACGCGATGGCTTCCCAATTTTGTAGAGTTTCTTCCTGCACACACAGAAAGCAGAAGACCATCTAGACCTGCACTTCACACAGCTGGGACTGTGGTTCTTGGAGCATTTCTCTGGTGGCAAGGATAGTTTAAGCAGCCCTGGCTCCCCTTCTTCTTCGGACATTGGTGCCCACCCCAGTCCTCTCCCTGTGCTCTGCCAAAGCCAACTATTTATGCAGCTGTGTGGTGAAACGTATCGAGGAGGTGATCCGGGCGGTGAGAAAAGAAACCAGAAATAAAATTCTAGGCTATTTTTCCAGCCAGCTCACTTCTGTGATCAGGTACATCAGGAAGCCACATGAACGCTTTTGTTGGCATAGCCTAGGGTGGGAGAGAGGGAAGAGGGAAGGCTGCTTTATGGGAGGTGTTATTCAAACAGCGCTGCTCCTGGATGTGGAGCACAGCCAAAGCACTCCACTATGTCCCCGAGAAGTGGGATTTGTGTGCACAGTTCAGGCATTCATTAGTAATGGCTGGGCCCCCTTTCTAAATTTTTCCTCCTTCTCACATTAGTGTGGGGGGAAACAGGCTCGTGTGGTTCTGCTAGAATGAAGTTAAAGCCTTGTAAAGCTAAATAAAGCTAGGCACCGTTTTTATAAGCTTGGTAATAGTGCCCTGTGGAAACGGGCCATGATTACGATACGACCACACCAGTTTCTAACTGTATCTTTAAGTGGCGTCCCAAGTCTGTCACACTGATATTTTTGAAGGGCTTTGAAGCAAGAATGATCACTGTTGTTAAGAGTAGGCAGTTTTATACCTTTTAAACTCCAGCCATCAATGAGACAAAACTAGGTAAGCATTTTATATAGATCTGCAGGAAACTGAAGAAGTTGAGGCTTGCTCCGTGACCTATCACAGTTACGATGAATCTTAATATAGAAAAACTACATGTAACAGGCAAGCCTGACTCATAGCATTCTCTCCCTTTACTCCAGAAAAATGTCTTGCGTCTACTGTTACGTACAGAAAAAATAGATGCTGCCAAAGAAAAAAAAAAATCTTTACTTCCACCTCTAAAACTTCCACTTCCAAATCACTGTTTTTTGAAATAAGTAAAGCGTATCAGGAATAAGGCTGCCTGTGACTCCTGAGGTTAGCCAGGCTCCAAGAAGCTTCATTTCAAGCCTCTTCTCCTGCCATGGGGAATACTGCTGGCTAAAACTTCCCGGTATCTCCTGGAAGAAGGGCTGTCTCAATGGCCGGAACTGTTAAAAGGACAGGGTGCTTTTCTTGTACAGTGTCAGAGGCCACATGGCCAAGTACAGCTGAAACCTAAGCAACAAAAAGAAAAGGTGGAAGTCCGAACTTCCGTTCATTTGTGACATGGAAACAGACTTTATTTGAAGGAAGCAAGAGGTGTTAGACAGTCCAAGCATTTTACAACTAACTGAATCGGCCGCTCTCACCCTTTGCAAGATGTATCAGTTTTGCAGATGGGACCTGGAAGACAATGGGAAGAGGAGAGGGGCAGAACTACCACCCCGATGTGATGGAGACCACGAGTCCTCTAAGAGGTGCGCTACAACTGTTTTGAAACCTGCTAATCAACAAGACCGTATAAAACCAAAGAACTACGTACGCACTTTTCTCCTCCTCCTACCACAGTTCACAAACAGAAAACAATTCCCAAGCACTGCAAGCTCCTGCTGGGCCATTTTTAACTTGATGGGTTTTTTAGTCCGGAAACAATCACAAGCATGCAAACACAACGCACACAATATTCATTGTTCTTCATGTGTTGCCTCTCTTCTTATTTGGAAATAAAATACTTCTCTCTAAATAAACCATCACTCCGACAATAATCTTTGATTTGTTGTAGCATTTAAGGACTTCTGAAGGAGTTTAGAGTTGACATATAAACTGACATTTTTGCATGATAAAGTGAGACTGCTGCACTCAGCACTGAAAACTAATCCTCGCCAGGGCAGAACAGAGCAACTCTTTTCCAGCCGGAGCAGCAGCACGCCAGCCCCCGATAAGCACAGAGGTAAGAGTGAGCAGCGACTGCTTGGAAGCGTGCGGGACTTGGGCAGGAGGTAGCTGCCTCTGCGATACTTTATTGAATGCAGGGCAGCGGCGTGTGGTTTCAGGGTGCTTGCAGCAGCACAACCCCCGGGCTTGCAGATGGCGACCAGAGGGAGCATCACTTTCAGCCGCGCAGGGCCCCCTGGAGCACGGGTTCAGAATTGGGACAGAGGAATATCGCTGCCCGGGGGGATTCCTGCTCCCCGCTGCAGGCCGGTAATTTCTGCTCCGGTTCACATGAGAGATTAATATATCCCATATACCCCAGATTGAGGATGTCCCACGCTCAGACACTGCATCCTGCACTCCCCAATGTCCTATGGCGGCTTAAATTCATGTGTAAGAGGCAGATTTCAGGGCTCTTTTTCCATTTGGAGTTTTGCACCTCCAGAGTGTATGTTTTCAAAGTCTGCAACAGCAAGGGCTGAATTTTACCACTGATGCAACTTCTCTTTTATTTTATTTTAATGAAAGCTCTGTTTCTTGAAGAATTCAGCTGGATTTTTAAAACTGCCTCGCTCACAAACTGGCCGTGCTCCCCCACACCACTCACCGCATTGTGCCTGCATTTTAAGATTTATTCTTTGGTCTTGTTTTGGTCCTAGCAACGCAAAGAGATAGGTCCTCAACTACGTTATCTTACCAACTAAATCTTACCGGCTTAACATTTAGAAGTTTGAATTCTTCCATTTCAGAAAACACCACCACCTTCTGATTTTCAAAGCTATTTTAAAAGAGCAGAAGGATGCTGCATATCACTTTTAACGTGCATCTGGTATTATCTGGAAGCGGCTGGTCCCCCGGCGACTTCATCCTTTCCTGCCTCATCGGGCAAAAGAGGTTTTGCATAGATGTGGCGAGCGGGTTGCTACTGTTTTATATGCTAATTTCAGAAGTTAGCAAGGAACAACCCATCTGTTAATGCATATGCCCTAGATTGTGGACATCCCACGCTCAAATACTGCAGCTTGCACTCCCCTGTGTCCGACAGTGGCCTGAATTCACGTGTAAGAGGCAGATTTCAGGGCTCTTTTTCCATTCAGAGTTTTGCACCTCCGGAGCGTATGTTTTCAAAGTCAGCAACAGCAAGGGCTGAATTTTACCACTGACACAACTTCTCATTTGTTTTATTTTAATGAAAGCTGTCTTTCTCGTGTAAGCACTATATTCAGTAACTAGGGATTATCAAAAATACCAAATACCATGAGAAAACTAATAAAATGAAAAGAGACAACAATATTCACCACTTGTTCTACACTCCCACTATTACTCTTGCCAGTGGATCTGGGCCAACGGTTTTGGTAATGGAAAACATTTGCAAAGAGGTCTTCATGCATGAAGAACACTTAACTTTTCGTATGATGGAATTCAGCAATGTTTTCCTGACAGTGTGGGGCGGTGCTTCTCCAGTGAGGTTTGCTCTGGGTGCTTGCACAACTTCATGTGACCGACAGAAGATCTGCTGGCTCAGAAAACTACTGCAGTAGCCAAGTTAGTCCAGTGCATTTTTGCACAACAGGTAGGAACAACTTTCAAACAGGTATTTTTTTTTTCTCAGGGATGTAATGTCTAGTCCCCTAAGACTAAAGGGAAGTATCGACCGTTTCAAAAAGAAACCATGTTTTTTTCCTGGATTCCTCCCTGAATACCTTTATAAAATCATCTTGCCAAACGAACTTTGACGTGTGGAGAACAACATTAAATAATCACGTATACCCGGCGAAAGTGAAAAGATATATTTTCTTTTAAAGTAAGATTTAGAGACACGTGAGTCAAAATGTAAATTACTCTATGAAATAATTACTGGCTTAAGACTGGGCAAATTACCTTCCCTGTACTTACATATCTTATATTTGAATCAAAGTGCAACTTCCTGCGTTAGGAAGCCTAACAAGAAAATACAGTAGATTAACTGTAGGGACCAGGAAATGCTTTGATCCCCAGTTCAAGAGAAACATAAAGCAAACAGGCACTACAGAGACCGCTAGCGCATTTAAAGATTTTGTTGTTTCTGTTTCACTAACCATGTTAACTGTTATCAGGTGTCTAACGCCATTAAGATGAGCGACAAAGGGGTGAGAATTCAGGTCAGATTAGGGAAAAGAAGAGGTTACAGACTACTTAGATAAATTGCATGTTTTCAAACAGGCTAGTTCAGGTTGAAATTTACCCAAGGAAGCCAGAGAACTGCCTGAAGTGATCTCTACGTTGTTAGCGATGCTGCTGGACCCTCCTGAGCGGAGGCTGGGCATTCCAGAGACTGCGAAAAGGCAAACACAGCGCCTCATTTTGGTGCCTTCCCCTTAGACAGCAGTGTATTATCTGTCTTTCTGTCATAATCTTTAAAACGTCACCAGCAATTCCTTTGAAAGCTCTCAAATTTAAATTCCCTTTGGGTTTGATAGTCTGAAAAAGATCACATCTCTGGCAGACCAGAGAATTTTTGGTTTTGACGAAGCAGTAATTGCAACAATGCTCACAATAACGGTGAGAGAGAGAATAAATGTAACTTATTATCTTCTATGTGCATGCCCAAATGTACGTACATTATGAACTTTAAAAAAAGTGGTGTATTGCCAAGCAAGCAGAAGTTTAAAATACAAGACTCTTAAAGCATTACAGAATACAATAGTGTGTAATTTACACTTGAGTTCTTGACACTTATTTATCCTTTATATCATATGGTCTATAACTGAAGAAATGAAGAAAACCTTTAGCTGCCTCTAAGGTGCTAACCTGTTTGCAAATCATTTGGCATAGCTGCTAACTAATAAAAACATATAGAGTGTTAATCAATACACATCATCCATTTCCATTTAGAAATGCTGAGAGGATAGAAATATTTCAAAAATTATAAATAAAAGAAATGTCTATTCCTGAAGTTAATGCATGAAAAAATAAGCACACAGACCATATTTCTTAATATAAAACAAATATTTCCTATTGAAAATGAGGATATTATTTTTTCATAAAAAACTTTGGTAATAAAATCAGTATTCAAGATATGGATATGCACTGCTGTACAGGATATAGAAAGTTTTGGTGATACGGTCAATAAAAAATCATGATCTGTTTTTTTATCCTTATTCTTCTATGTACCATTCCCCAGTCAAAACTAGAAAGCTCCTCTTTGTTGAGTAGCAACTTTTTGAAAAGTTGAGAAAACGTACGTTATTAGTACTGGCAATGTTACCTTTAGCTGTGGCAAGAACCCCATCACTGAGGATGGTTACAAAGAGAATTAAACACCAGGGATATTCCTCAGCCACTGTAATGGTGGTTCAATATGCATGAAACAAAAATTGCTTTGACCAGCCAACCAAGCAAATATGAAATAAAAACCCTGTAATGGTGGACACACCCAGCAGTCTTACAGCTGGATCTCCCGACATGTTTACAAGTGTGGCATAGACATACCCATGTATGGTTTATGTTACTTCATTTTGCCGAATAATAAAACAACGTCTTGTTCTGACAAGATGCTGGAAAGTGCTGTGGTGTCAGTCCAACAGGACAATTATACACGTATTTAAGAACAAAAATGTGGGTCATCTCAATTCAACTATTTAGGTGATTACAATTAAACCCATGCTTTGGTGCCTTATCTTGCAAGGTTGTGCTCTAGTTATGTTAGAAGAGGAGTAAGAGTCACTTGAGTACATGGTGTAACGCTCTGAGCATATCAGCTGGTATCATCCATGGGCAATCTATCAGGGCTTACAGTAGGCCGTTCACCGCTGTGCCCTGGGCACAGCCAGTGCAGCCAGCTCGCTTACCACTAAGCGAAAGTTCTGTAAAAGTTGATGTATTTTTACACACAAATGCTTCACTATCTAACTTAATAGACAACAAATGCAGATTTCTCAGGGAGAAGCTAAGGAGACAGTGCCCTCCCCTGATCGTACAGATACCCAGTAACACTGGTTCACGTGACGGCACAGTGCCCACATTGTTGCATTGCTCTTTCTTCCTCTGCCAATCTATATGGCACCTTCATTTGGCCTGTTAATGAGAACATATTTCATGTTAATACTTCATACCTGAATAATTTAGTAAAATAATACTTACACTTTTGGCTATCTGTCTGCTGACTATTTCTCCTGCTCTTCGATTACAGAATAGAGGTGACTAATGCCTGACGACAGGCTGCGAAGCATGCAAGGTCAGGAGTAACTTGTGAAATTTTGGGGATTTTGCAAATATTTTAAGTCAAATTCTGTGAATATCAGGTTAATCTTATACACACACATACAAGTTAACCGTAGAGGGAAAACAAACAAAATAACTGCAGAGAGATTAGTTAAATTTTTTCCTCACAAATGTTGTCATGTTTCTTCAGTAATAGCATATGCATAAACCTAAAGTAAAAATAATGGTGCAGTAGATTTTCTTCAAAAACCCAGCTTGTACAGTGGTAAAGCATTTGAGTAACAGTTGTCTTCCTTTTTACGTAAGTAATGCGGAAAGACTTATCCGAGTGCAAAGAGCACGTCCCTATCTCACCTCGAGACAGCGCTATCTCTCTGTCCTTTGTGCTCCTCTTCCATGACGAGATTGTCGGCAGTAGTGCCGGTGAGTCAAAAACAAGGGACGGGTTCTTAACTTTGATCAAAAATGAATTCAAGGACAAGATGAATACAACCATCAAAAGATAACTTGCCATTCCTATTGATCTGGAGCGATCTGGATTTTCAGAGATGGAATAGTTATCCACTAATCTACTTCCTTAACTGCCTCTCAACGACCCATTAATCAAATGGTTTGAGCTACTAGGAAGCTGTTAGTACTAACCAGTAGGCTTTTTTGGTCCTTCAGTGTTAGGTGAAGACAAATAAGCCACCAAAAAAACCAAATAAAAAATGTGACTGATCATAAGGCAAAGATGGTCCCATGCCAGTCTGCAGTCATTTTTGGCTTACATGAAAATCTGACATCATTTAAGAGATGCTGGCAGATTCTCAAAACACAACAAAATTTTGGATCCTCTAGAGAAAACATCATCTCCTGACCAATATATCATTACTTCAGTTATGGGAATCTCATGTAACATAAATTTATGATCAGTGGACTTAGAAAAAAGAAAGTGGTAGCTGACTAGATCAGATTCTGCCCACGCTTTTCTGACAGATCTGAAAAAAAGAAAGGGAGAAAGTTTACCCGTGACTCTTACCCCAGCTTTCCAAAATCTTTTTAGCTTTCCTTATTTCTCTTATAATGAATCAACAAAAATCCTTCTTTCCACTTTTGTCAGTTATTTGGCTCCCTGTCCTTCACATGGTTTGAGTCACTGGATGTAACTCATACCTCCTGTAGGGAGTCAACCTTTGGTTCACAGCCTCATTTCCCTAAAAATTAGGCTTATTGCCTCCCACGGTCTTGTCCTGTCCCAAGCAGAAAGTCCAAAAGCAATCAACAAAGTGTTTGTCCCATCTCTCTTCATGCTACCCGCTACTTGAACTCAACATATATCTAAATGACTCAATTTTAATTTTTGTTACTGTTGTCCCAGATGCCAAGAGGAGACTTAATTTTACATGCAAACGCCAAAACACAGAACTAAAATAGCAAAACAGTGTAACTTTATTCATTAACTTTTTTAAGGGAGGTGAAACAGTCAAGGACAGCTTAAAAGACTAGCTACAGCAAAACCCTCCATGCTTTGTTCAGTCACCTCTGGCATAAGCTGGTCCTTAAATACATCGAACTGCTGAGAAGCAAAATAAAGGAAGAAGTAGGAAAGCCAGATTACTTTGATAATAATTATAGTGTGCTTTATATAGCTTTAAAATTTTCAGATACTGACATGTTGCATTTTAATTTGCTAACGTGAGGTTTGCTCTGATGAAAAAAATTTAGGTCAATCCCACATATGTTTAAGATGGAAAGGGTTATGAATAACCTACTTTGCTACTCTATTTTTAAAATAAATTTTGATGGCTGCCAAGAAGCAGTACTGACTACTGTTTTCTCCTCGTTACCTGAGAGAGATAAAAATGCCTACGATGCAAGTAATTTTTTGGTTCGTACCAAAGACATGGCAACCTGAGTAAGAACTCGACTGTATGAATTACAAATATGTGGTGGCTCTACAGAGCTGTAGTCTCTTGCACGGTAAGAGCAAATCTAAAACACATATTAGAGCCTGATAGAAGGCTAACGAGGCACCAGCATGACTAGAGATGCTAGACCATATTTTCAGCTGAAGGAGGGAGCGGTGATGACCGCGTAACTGATGGGAGACCTACCACATGTGGGTGGGGCTGAAGCGAACAGTCCCTTGTGCTGTGCAGCACATATTTTAATGCTACCTGTGTAGCCCACTCTTCAAGCACGTCATTCCTATTTTATTCTCTAACTAACAGTGTGAAGTATTTTTAAAGAACAGAACACACATCTTGTATATCTCTGTTACTCCAAGGAAGAAGTTAATTGCTTGTAATTCCATCATATTTCATTTGAAAATGTACTTCCCAACTGACTCATTTCTAGCGTATCAGCAATACTGATGTAATGCTCTTTAATGCGGATCTGTTTTCAATTCAGGACAGATGCAGGCTATTTTTTTGCAGCCACAGGGATAATCAAATCGCTCTTAGCATGGTGTATAAAACAGAGGAATTGATTCCTGAGGCTTACTTAGGATTCCATCAAACTGTCAGTAAGCATGCAGAAAAATTAAGGCTTACATAACTAACCAATTTTAAAGAAAAAAGATGGGTTTTGCAATGTAGCCTCTTAAGAAATAAACAAAATGTTAGGCTCTGCCATTAGGTGCCAGCCATGCTGTACATTTTAAACACGTTCTAACCAGATGCTGTGACTCAGCTGTAGTGTAGTTGAAAGGCAGCAGATTTCTGAAGCAGTTATATGGTCTTGCAACCCAAGTCCTGGTTTCAAAATCGATTTAAACACTAATAGCTTGAATTTTGAAAATCAGGAATGGAGCTCCAAAGGCACTGAAATCCTGTTCAGCAGTATAACTGCTCTTAGATTTTTCTCTAGCTTGAATTAAAGCCAATGACTCCAAAATTCCCGTTTATGAAAACTGAAAAGCGTTAATATAGTTTAAAATGCCTTTGCAGTAATAAATACAGAAATACTGGTATCATACTTCTACAAGAGCCTCCATGTGTGCTTTCTGCCTTCCTCCTGTATAGGACTAGTCAGCATGCCTCACGGTAAAATATGTGGAAAAAAAAAAAAAAAAGTTCTGTGAAAAGTCATCAGAATTTCTGAAACATTGCATAATACTTTCTGATTTTTTAAAAGCAAAATAGACAAATGACTAGTAACTGGTATACACTGATAAAAGACGCACAAAAATAAATATAAAATTGAAGATGGGTCCACTTATCTTTCTCTAATATGTAAGAAATCAGCATTATAAAACTAGCCCTTTGATTGACTTCCCATGCTTAAAAATAAAACAACGAATGTGTTTATTAGAGCAAGATTACATGAGTAATTGAAAAAGTGACCTGTTTCTTCTAAAATGATGAACAATGTGCCACCCAGTTCTTTTTATTAAAAAACCAAACACCTCAAAGCCCCCAGAACCACCCAAGTTAAAAAGGAATTCTGATCTCCTTACTTAAGACTGTGATTTTTGAAGCCCCGTTCCCTCCGGAGTGCAGGCTCCAGCCCTGTGGCCTGAGCCACGTCTCTCTGGGTGGAGCGCTGCTGCAGCCAGCGCAGCCTGGCTCCCCGGCCAAGGCAGGAGCAGGCTACACGTGTGCTCACCAGATGGCTTCAAGGCACACTCATTTTTCAGATGTTCAGTGGGGATGCAGAGCTTCCAGAAGGAAGGAGTTTGCGTTTGTATCTTACACCTCACTGATGCACATGACAAAGTTTGCATCCTTCTTGAGACAGTCTCCTCTGCACAAGAGCTGACCTTAGTCTTAAATTTGCTATTTGTGAAGTCCTTCATTAGCGAAACCAGGATTTCTCTGTATAAAAGAAGTATAAATAAAAAAATCTTCTTGTATTGTTATTTGCTTGTGCAAATCTGTGCTAGCATTTGTTCCACAGGGCTGGATCATGGCCTTGAGGAACCTCATCCCCAGGCACTCACAGCCTACATCAAAGGAAATGTGTATTTTGCACAGTGGAAATTTTAATGTGGTCCAGCCATGAAAACCTCAGTGTTTATGCACTGAAACAAAAGAAAACGTCACTGGGCCAAGGACTGGAAAAAATAGCAATTCCGATATCCACATTGCTACGTTGCAGATTACTGTTATTCTATAATTCACCTTTTTGAAAACACTGACTAGTGCCAGGTCTTGATGCCCCAGCATCCAATTATTCCACTTTGAACGGCTTTTGCCTGCACTGGAATTTGCAGCTGGGAGGAACGGCCCACGAACTAAGTCCATACGGCAAACTTTGGCATAAGGCAAAGGCAGGAACATCTGCTGCCATCATGAACAGCTTGTTGGCCAAGCTCAGCCACAGAGGAGTGCCAAACAACTGATCTGCTTTCCCACCTCTCCAGTTTGGCTGGTGGAGCCCATGTGAATTAATCTAAACCACTCAATACGCTGAACATAGCCTACTTGCTCTGGGAAGGACTGATCACAAAGGCATTATTTAGATCGATTCCTCCAGAAAGTAAAGATTTAAGGATCTGTCTTTGCATTCTGAGGACCACATTTCTCAAATCACAGCCCTGTCTTTTAACTTCAGTTTAATGGTCATTTTTCTGCTGTTTGTTTGGTTTTTTAAATATACTTTTGAGTTTTTTTGTTCCTGTTAATTGCAGTTATTCTAACACTGAGAGCAAAATCCTGCTTTCATTTGTGGAAGTGGAAAACATTTTCTGATTTTCTGGCAATTTATGGGTATATCCTGTCCTAAATGTTTTTTTCAGGCAGAAATAGGAACCATTTGGTTAACTCATAACTTAAATATGCAAAACACTCATGTATTCCTCAAACCGTCTTCAAATAATTTTTACTAAGAGTGTAAAAATATTAGATTTAAAACACACATATAGCATAGCTTAGGTGAAGATAGATTGGAGAGTTTTTGTTTTGTTTCCCTTAATGACTTACTGCATGGACCTCTGGAAAAAGCTGAACGTGTCTTAGTTTTCCTATCCCTTATATAGTGGTCATAACATTTATCCCCCTAACCTTGCTGAAGTATTTGGAGGAATGCTTAATTAGCATACCCCCGTGCTGTGCTTTAGGTAACATACATGGAAAAGCTGCTTAGAATGTTTTACTCATCTGTATAAAAGACAAGTTTTATGGATGGAAATCTCAGAAAGTTTCCTTTTTTTAAAAAAAAAACCCAAACCTAAAATATCACCCATCAACATACTGAGAGACCAAAGAAGGCACTGATACAGCCTGACCAGCCTTGCAGAAAAGCACTGGGGGCTCCTGTTGGACAGCAAGTTGAACATGGGCCAGTGATGAACCCTTGAAGTGACAGAGACTAGCTGTATACCAGGTTGCGTGAGCAAGATGATAACCAGCAGGTCTAAGGAAAAGTTTTTTCTCTTTTCTCCAGCACCTGAAACCACATCCAAAGGACTGTGGCCAATTTAGCCCCACAGCACAAGAGAAATAGTGGTAAATTGGAGAGAAATGAAGCAGAGACCAAAGAGTTGTGAGGCTGGACCCAACCTAAACACTGCCACGTTTGCTTACCCTGGCAAATAGAAGGCAGAAGGGCAACATAACCGTAGTCTTCACCTACCAAAAGCAGGCTTGTAGAGATGATAGTGCCAACCTCTTCTCAGAGATGCACGACAACAGGAAAAGAGCCAACAGTCACAAATGGCAATAAGAGAAATTCTGATCAGACACAAGGACAAAATTCTTCAGGGCGAGAGCGGTTCAGCACTGGGAAGGGTGCCCAGGGAGACGGCAGAATCGGCATCCCTGAAGACAGTCAGAAGTTGGCAGGATCCGATCGACCTTTGAAGTTAGCCCTGCTTCAAGCAGGCAGTTGGGACTACATGGTCTCCATAAACTCTTTTCAACTTAAAATTATTATGTGATTCTATAATTTATGACTAATAAAAGGCATCATTAACGTTCCCATTATTTGCGCTCTCCTCTCTCTCCCACCCCCTCCTTTCCCTAAGGGGGACATTGGCTGACCAAGATGCACATAATTGTCTAAGAATATTCTGAAAAGTACACACTGTCCATGTAAGGTGTCAACTATGAAACATTGGTGTTGGCAAAGAGCCAGGTGCCAAAATATAAACTTCTAGAGCTCAGCTGGATTTTTTACTTGTCAGATCTGTGTCATAATTGCTGTTTATCCACATTCTTCTTTGCTGACATGTATTTGCAGCCTTGCGGTCCCACTGATTTAGCTGGTCATTTTGTGTCTATAAGGAATTGTATAATTAAATACTGTGATTTAAACCCTTCAAACACATTAATGTTACTTGCCAGTAAAGTTAAGCATTGGGAAGATGACATTTTCAGGGTCTGTATTTATGCGTTAGCTTTACGTGTTTAAATGAGTCTAAGCATCTTTTAGGGCCTGTCCCCATTGGCAAGTATATTTAAATTTAACGTGATTCAGGAATAACTCAGTAGAAAAATTTATATTCCAAAATCAGAATGCCTAAGTTTTGGAAATGAGCTAAAACGCACTCTCCAAAGTACAAAAACTTAGTATGAAGATGATATTCTTACTTTGAAATAAACATGTCTACCTGTAGAAAGTTAACCAGGAATATTTTATCTGAAATAATTATTCCTTAATTATTACTGAGATGTTACTATTATCCAGACAGACTGTGCAGCCTATAAATAAAATTCAAGCAAAAACCCCCAAAGTTCAATTATGAATAACATAATGTTACTCTATTTCAGAACAATGCCCAATTTTAAAGGTTAATAGCCTGCTTCAGTTCCACTCGGGCAGCGGGAGGATGCTTCCTCCAAAGGACTCCCCCTCAAGACTTTTCAGGCATTTCCACCTCTCCTGTTCCGGACTAGGAAGACACATGGCTTCTTTGGCATCTTATGATTGCTAGACAAATGCCATTGCTCTGTTAACAAAGCACAAGATAGCCTCAGAGAAAAGTGACAGTTAGACCTGTAGGAGTTATGTTGCTTTGAAGACATCCCAGTCTGATATTTTGTATTCAAGTTTCAGCTCAGAGGTAGGCAAACTTTTATGGCCGAGTTATTAACTCCTGAAAATAGAGTTCTGTAATAGAAATGCTGACAGACGCTTCAGTACAGCAGTGCTATTGGGCACTGCTATAGTCATCAGCTTTAATGAGTGCTGTTAATATCACCTCAATCAAAATGGTTGCCCTGGGCTGACATCTCGGGCTGTGCACAGGTGCTCTCAGCCAAAAATGTAATGAAGGTTATTACATTATCAATGAGGCACAGATGTACATCCCGTCTGAACTCAAGGTGGTGTTACTGCCAAGCAGGCATCTCTTTCAGCAGGTCCCAGGTCTGTTTATATCAATATGCTGTTCCAGCTCAGTGAACCCAGGCACAGCCTTCTGCTTCTCCATGGCATCGCCAGTGAGAGAAGGAGCAACTTTTAAGAATGTGAGAAGGATTTACCTCTGATGTGCAGGTGGATCACAAAAAATAAAACCAAACAACACTGACCCTGGATTGGTTTGTGATAGTCTTTGAACTTGGAATTAATGCATTTGGGTCTGGACACCTTCGGCATTTCAGAGCAGTTCCTCCTTTTCACCAAGCACAGTAACAATATTGGCTTGAGGGAAAACTCTCTCCACATCTGTGTTCCCTCTCTTAGTCTCCTCTGAAATCTGACATACTTTTCATTGGATTTGCATGCTTTCCAAGCCATGCTTCACATTTTCTCATTAGTGCTCATGTAATACTTCACTATACAAATCACACAAGGAAGTCACTTTTCTTTTCTATTTTTTAAAGCATCTCTTGCTTTTATAGTAAATATACACAAAATTTTCAGGCACATCCTGAGTAATGGGACCTACGCTGCCAGATGTGGATACTAGAATGGGTTACATTTCTACTGAGATAACACCTGGGCATTCAGAAGCCAATTTGAAATGAGCCATAACCTCCTCTGAAGCCATCCTTCTTCCTTTGCCCTCCCAGGATCCCAGACTGAGGGACGCAGTACTGAAAGAGGGCTGAGGTAAATGAGAAATGGCATCTCATCAGAACAAAGAGCATGTTTACGTTAGCAGAGGAGGACAACTGCTCACAGCTCTCGGCTGGCACAGTGATGTTGCTGTGCTCCCCAGAAGCATACGTTATACCTGGAAGGACTGACACGTAGGTGTAAAGGAGCCAAGCAAACATCACAAATTCTATTGTACCAAAGTGTGGGTATATGCATGTGTGTGTGTGCATGGACACAGGAAAGAGACAGAGCTGGCCAAGGAAGCCAGTACTGCTTAGGCGTCTCAAATGTAATTCTTGATGGATTCTGCCTGGAGGATGATGAATGTGCTGCCTTTCCCCTAGCCTTCCTCTTAATCTTTGTCTGCTTCAGACTTTACTAACCAAAGCAATCAAAAAACTGCTATTCATGGTTTCACAACTGCCCCTCCATAACTTAAGTGACAGACAAAGATGAATGTTTTCCACTAGACTGCATCTGGGATCCCTAGCATTGGTCCCACATAAGTGACAGGCTGAATGCGCTCTGTGCCGAAATGCATGGCATTGTATTGTGCAGGTGATACCAGTGATTGTCTGGCATTAAAATCCGTGCTCTAGAACCATGCTGAACGCTGAGTAACCACAAGGAGGGGACAACATGGAGCTGAACAGTGAAGGCAATCGGAGCAGAGGCCAGGCTGCAGCGTAACAGCTAAAGGTAGAGATAAGCACCCTGGAGACAAAAGTAGTGCTTAAGACATGACTGGATCATTCAGCTCTGCTCCTGGACACTGCAGGTGCAAAGCAAGCTGTGGTTCCCAAATATCCCCCAACACAATGTCTGGAAGGGATCTGACAAGTCAACCTGGACACGCATCAAGAGAAGAAATCAATGAGTTCAATGGTTTGAGCTTTGAACTAGAACTGCTTTAGGTAATTATATTCCTTAAAAAATACCAACCTTGTTCATGTAAGGGATTAGATGACTGTGATAAGCAAAGCTATATTTAGGAGAGCAGTACTAAAACTGGAAGGAAGCAAGATGGGAGCTATTGCTGCAGCCAAGCAGCAGTAGTGCCACACAGCACTGTTTTCAAACCGGGAGATGGGAGCTAGGGCTGTTTTATTTCTAGCAAGAGTAAAGCTGCACTCCCTCCTGCCTCCCTAGATGAACGCCTAAATGGAGAAATGTTATATGAATAGAGATGTCCTTGTTCTGCATTTCTCAGCAGCAAGAATAGAGTAATCTAGTTTCAATTTATTCTGGCTACCCTAGCATGCTCCTGTATTCTTGTTAGCATCCAAGTGGAAAGAAGTCAATCTGTCTTAGTATGCACAGACCTCCCTTCTGCCAGCAGGCAGTCTGTGCGCACAGGGCTACCTGCCTTAAGCCCTGCCTCTGTGAGGATGTACACACAAATCCTGATCTAACCCTGAAAACAGTTTCCCACGGGACTTTAACATTCTTGACCCATTTACACATTTCAAGCAAGAATTCATAGCAGACAGATAGCAAAACCCACTGCAAGTGACCCAATTATATCCTAAAGGAAACTTAGGTTGAGAGTAATTGCTACAAAGGAAATGTTCAGCTATCACAGCCTGAGTTACTTTCAAGCTGGGGCTGAAGCGATAAGGGCAGCCCTTCGCTGCTGGTACTTCTCCACAGCTGCCACTTTTCTGTGCTCTCCATTTTTAAAACCGCCACAGATCCCGCACAGTGTCCCAGAAGGTGGCCAGCAAGGGGCGCGACAGCACAGTCTGGTTCAGGAGGAAAGTTATCAAAACTCGCTGAAGCTCCTTTTCCCTAATTATTACATACATATGAAAGAGGCAGCCGCAAACTTTATCTATGGCAAATGCAGACAAGCACTTTAAAGCAACAGTAGTAGCAGCAGCGGTTACAGCTCCCTCCCCACCCCGATATAATAAATAGATTGCTTAGCAGGAAATTAGACTGTGATTTCCTTAAACGAAATGTAATAGCCTGATTAGCAAACAATGCTCAGTTTAAAAATGAGGGGTTTCCGGCTCAATTTTCTTCAGTAATAATAATGAATGCTGTAAGATGATGATAGCACACAGTAATGTCAAGGAAAGCAAAACTCCTGATGTTGCACAATGAAGCATTTGCTGAGGGGAGGGGCAGGAGGTGGGCTGACTCTCCTGAAACTTTTACGTTTTTTATTTCCTTCCACCTCTCATGTGCACGTCTTCCTCTAATAGTTTAAAAATAAAGGATGCAATCTGTATTCCAGACAGATAGCATGAATAATTTTCTCTCTTATCACAGCCCAGCCATAACTGTCCTTGGGTAGCTAACAAGAAACTGCAGGAATTGCTCCAGCTCCCAGCTGGAGGAAGCATTAGGTTTATAAATACTTTTTAGCATTTTAAACTCAACTGCACTACAGCCTCTCTTTTGTGCCAAGACATTGAAACAAAGCAGTAAGTTCATCTGTACGTTAAAGTAAGACAAAAGACACCAGGTTGCTCAAGAACTGTCACACAGTTGACCACTTTCTATGAGTATCCCACTGGCAACAGGAATCTCTTTCTTGTGCCAACCCCTCTTACTTCTTAAATGACGTGCTTTTGCTGGGAGCCCTGGTGTGTCCCCGGGGACTTGTCAACAGCAAAGTGTCCCCCCTGCTCTGCGTGGGGCCTGAAATGCAGCATGGTGCTGGAGCCTCCTCTTTGACCCTCCTGCAGGTCCTCAGGATCTGTGCCACTAACCTCACAGATGCGGGTGTGCTCCGGCATTTTACTGGGAACAGAAAGGGTTGCTCCCGGACATAAGGAATAGAATGAAAGCCTGGCTGCCCTCAAGCCTCCCCCAGGAGCCAGGGCTGCCCTCATGTCTCCAGAAGGAACAGCCAGGTGGGCATTGGTAGCACCATCCCACTTTGTGAGCAGAGGAAGGCAATAGAAGAGTGAGGTGGCGAAATGCATAATTAACTGATTTTTTAGTTTTGTGAATGCCTTAATATGGGCAACTCCTAGTTTCGATGCTGTCTACCAACTAAGTCATGATACTGCTGCAATATTGATGCGTGTCTGCCAAACAACTGTCAGACTCTCCCACTTGGGTTCATTAGGAGACAACTTCTCATGGGTACCCTGGACCTGACAGCTGCCAGAGAAACAAACGTTGTTGTCAGTCCTAAAAGAAACAGCCATGACTTTCAGCTGTGTCAACTAAAACTGGTAACTTTCGTGTTACTGTAAAGATTCTTGGAATAAACAGCTCTATGTAGCTATATCAATAGTGGCTGAGAAACAGCTTTTTCCTAAACTGCGGTCCAAGAAGGAATCAAGAGTAATACTAGCCATCATATTTGATTAGTTACAAGTTGATACTATGTTTATTTGTGCTAGTGGAAAAAAAACCAAGAACACCCAAAAAAATCAACAACCCAAAAAAGAGGAAGACAGAGAGAAAGACTGACATCTGTGGAAATTCAAGCCATACAGCTATGATGAAATCTAGCCCCCGAAGAGGGAGCACGGGCACATCCACACACAAACTACCTACTTAAGGTACTAACATTTTGCTTTACATTTCCTAGCCAATTTTGGGGATCTTACAATTACATTTTCCTTTAAAAATATATATATATTTCTCCTACCCCACTCTTGTCTGAAAGACCTGTATAATCCAAGAACTAACAACCATTTCAACAGGTCTATGTCATAAAACATGACACCTTTTACAGATCTATTAAAGAGCGGTTTAAATCAGCTGGCAACTGTTTCAGTTCCTGGGAGTTAACACTGTATTAATCCCATGAAAAAAAAAATCATTGTTTAAGTATGCATTATCTATCCAAGAAAATATCTTCTTCTTTGTCATTTTTGGTGTATTGTGGCCAAAAAAAATTTACCTTTTCTCATTCTCACAAAACTTCTTTTTTAAATGCTGTTGACAACACCACTCTTCTATCACTCCAGCCCTCATTTGGGGGCTGTTTGATTCCTTCCCCCCTAGACACATCCAAACCACCTCCAAGTCATGAGACTTATCTCTTCAAATCAGCATCTTCAAAATCCACCCTTCCATCTCCATCCTTCAAGTGCAATCCTTTGCTCCAACTCTTATACGTATCCTGTTTTGATTACTGCAGGCTCCATTCCTCTTTTCTGCCTTCCTGTGTGCACAAAGGCACACAAATCAAAGTCCTGCCAAATAAACATGTGTTTCTTGCCTAGAAGTTTGATCACCTCTTTTCCTTCCTCTCCCCCATCCCTTTCTTAGTTTCACCATTGGCTTCCCTCCAAAATCATAACAGATGTCAGCACCTTCCAAGTTCAATGTAATTCTGGGTCCTTTTAATTTATCTTCCCCTTGTTAAGCTTCATCTTAACTTCTTACTCCCTGCCCCTTTCCTCCAGTTCTCCCCAGCCCTCCTGCCTGCAAGGTTTTCTGAGTTTCTTTGTCTTTTGCCCCATGTCACCTCTTCTGTTCAAATTTCCCCAAAAGCCTTGCTTTACCTGAACCTGGCAGATACACTTGTGACATGCTGCATATGAAAATACATTGTTTTTTAAGCCGTGCAGGGCAATATTACTTCTTTTTGCTTTACCAGTTGTCCAAGCTGCCATCCTCAAGCACTTATACGGTGCCAAGTATACAGCTGGCACTCTTGCAAATACTTAACAGCAGCAACCCAGGCATGACACTGAAAACTGATTAAATGGTATGCTAGGGGATATGCAAACACAGCTCTCCTCAAAATGCTGTCAAATGTGTGAAGCAAGCAAGTTAAAAGAAACAAACAGAAGAAAATGTACTTCGCGTGCATTTAGTTACAGTTACAGGCCTCTATTTTTTCTGAAAAATCGCTGTTTCCTTTTCTAAAGAATAAGAATATCATCTCTATCTCCTGTATTTATCTAGCAAAATTAATGCTTATATCACAGCAATTCATTTTTCTTCCACGTCTTAACCACCCTTCTTCCGGCACATGTTCCCCTTTACACTCTGCTAAAATCTATGCTGAAGCCACTGTCTCAAGAGAATTACTCTGGATTTACAGCACTGCAAGTGTTAACACAGGCTGAACTCGTACAGGAATGGGAGAAGATATCTATGACTCAAAATACCTACCCAGTGCTTTATTTAACAATTAACGTTAATCTGCTGCAAGTCCAACTTAGAAGTTGCCTGTTTACATCAATACATGCATGAACACATCTCCATGCATGCGGACATTCAGACTGCAGCCTCTCTGCCAGACTCCTGTACGGCTGCTGCTTCTGCCTGTGAGGAATCCCTGGGAGTCAGGCCTAGACCAGACTAATATTCGACTGTCCCTTTCAAAGGCATTATAGTAAGAACTTCACCCACTGTAGTACAGAAAACCCCACGTTTCTTATTTTTATAGCTATTTAGGGTCTCAAAGGTACAAACAAATGAGATTTGCTAAATGATCTATCTACTCCTCTATTAGCGGACAATTCCAAAAACCCCATTAAATATCCACCTTTAGGTGAAGAAGCTTAAGGTACCTTAGATTTGAAAGTCTGAGCCCATGTGCCAATATCACATCACTTCCATCCCTCTCTCAATAGAGCATTTCAAATCCTGTTAAGCTATATGATTTAATACCAAAGAGCCATCCACCAAAGAGATGACTCAGAGCCTGCACAAGGTACCATCCTTTACACAAGCAAACAAAAAATTCTCAGGTAATTCTTCAGCCCCTGATTGTGGCAAGAGAGGAGTTAAACGCTGTTTCTGTTGCCAAAGGGGAGAAATTGCATCAATCCCCCAGATTTAAAACCTCAGGAGCTTTCAGTATTTCCTCTCTTAAGCACGAGGCAGCTGTTTCTCTCCTGGGAAGGTTTCTGGAAGATATCTGAGATGAATGCAGGAGGCTGGAATGTGGGATGGATGAAGGAACACCAGGACAAGGCTTCCACTCTCAGGCAATACCCCCAGCTCTCCATTTAACAGCATTCGCAGCCCTGCCAGCTGCTCAGCCTCAGCCCTTCTACGCAGCCCCCCACCACAGCAAACTGGGAATAACAAGTAATCCTCCTGCCAAGGAGCAGAGCTCTTCAGCGCACACCTTCCTCCAGAGGCCGATGGGCAAGCACAGAGGGTGGAAGGAGGCCAGCCTTGGCCAGAGCCGTCTCTCTGACACATCCTCACATGGTCTCCCATTGCAAAGCAACCACCCGAGGCCTCTGTTACAAAACACAGAGGGGATTTTTTCAATGAACTCAAGATGCCCAATTCAGAAGGTTCAGGCCTACAGTTTAAAGGCAGGGACATGTGTGTACACATGTACACATCCCTCTGTGTACATGAAACACAGCTACACTTTTGAGAAGCTATAGCACAAATTCTCAGGTGCGTTTAGGTTTGGGATTCTTTTAAAACATACCTAGAATGACTAAGAAGGACAAAAGACAGAACTAGTGAATTGGGATTAAAATAGGGTGTTTTATTATAACAGTATGCCTCGTGCTCTGAGCAGATACTACTGGCAAAAGGGGGCTGTAAAAGGGAAGTATGTGCTTTATGGCAGTGGTATGTAGCTGCAGGTCATTTAGTTTCTGGGGGAAAAAAGAAAACCTGCGAAAGGATATGACTGCGTGACTGGAAAACACAGTATTTAGAACAACAGGAACAACTGCTTATGAACTTGAATCCTAAAATGTGACTCAAACATTTGCTGCCCAGTTCCACAAGCGAGGAGCTGGCTCAGCTCTGGAGCAGCTTCTGCGGGCGGGCAGCAGCTCTCCTCCTCTCATCCACCGCTAGAGGGGAACGGTACAAAGAGAGAGAGACGGACTGCTAAAACAGATCATGCTGTGCCCCGAGCCAATTTGTCTTCTTTTTTTTTTTTTTTCTTTTAAATACAGGTGGGAAATAAGGAATCTCTCCTACCTTTTTTTTTTTTCCTTTTTATGTTCTGTTTTGCTTTGTTTTTAAGCATCACACGGTGATAACAATAGGGTTTTATTTATGTGGCACACTGATAGTCCAGAGTGGTCCAAAGAACAGGTCTCCTCCCTTACGCCCCAACTTTCCACAACAAGGAGAAAAAGCCGTCATCGGTAATCTGATGTCAACTGCTGCCAGACACATATCCCAAAATTGATTGTTTAGGGCTGATTTGGGTTGGTAAAACTCTGTAATTAAAGCTAGATTTCACATTTTTTCCCTCTGCAAAACCCGCTTCCACATCTGAACTGATGGATTGTGCTGGCAGAGGGATGGGGGGAAGATCCAAAGAGCCCACTGGAGGCATGAAGATGGGAATGTGTGTACAAAAATGACTTCATAAGAAATTGCCTCATTGTCTCATATAACACATGTAAGAAATTCCTCCTGCAGCTTTAATGATGGAGTGGGAAGCTAAACCCCATAGGAGTTCCTCCCTCTATTTACCAGAAATGCAAGATATGGGCTCCAGTGATGAAGTGTTCCATTAATATTAGTGCTAGAGGAAATAAAGTGACTTAATTGTAAACTAACGACCTCATCCTAATAACCAAATTCTAAACAGAAGAGGCAAGAAAAAACCCCTACTTTCAGCCATGCCGCCAACTCATAAATTAAGCAAATGACATTGGGATATAATTATACTAATTAGTAGCAATGCCATGCAAACACTATTTATGGATGTGCATTCACCTCATTTCTAACCCTAGAGCCTAAATCTGAAATAGTAGCTCAATCAGAGCACACTTTTGAAATTCAGTGTTATTGTTTATGCCATTGTGGATCTAATTTAATCAATACCATATTCTCATTAAATGCAAGGTCTGTAAAAGATGTTCCTTTCACAGGCCCCACAAATGAACTCTATTGGATTCATCTCATTACGCTATTGCTCTGGGCTTAACTATGCATCATTAAGAGAAACAATATACAAGTTAAGTATGAGGCTCTATAGATCACCTTAAAACGACAAAGTCACACATGATTATGGTCATAAGTGATTGGACTGATAAAAGCTGGCATCTGAAGCGACTGTCAGATGCTCGCTGGCTCGCTCACATTAAAAAAGATATCTGAATTCCTGGTGACCTTTGTAGTGCCAAAAGGGAAGATAACGGAGATAGGCTGCCTGTTTCCCGGATGCTATACTGCATAAGTTGAATTTTTTTTTGTTTCCTGTTACCACTAGAGAATGCTGAAAATGCCATTTCTTACCCTGAATTTTCCCTACAGTCACAAAGAAAGGACTGTAGCACTATGGTGCAGTGGGGTTTAAGTGGTCAACACAAGGTACCTTGATCACAATATCCTGAAGAGATCAGCAAGCTCTTTATCTTGAACTACTAGAAGTAAGAGTAGACTCGTTTCTTCTCTTACTCCTTCCAAATTAATACCAAGACGCATACCAGACACGTGAAGAGTGTACTAGCGTTATTTAGCTTTGTGGGTTCCCTTCCTATTTTTTCTTGCTTTTAGGTATGACCATACATTTGTATTCTCCACACCTGCTACTGCTCTCTGTTAGTCAGTGTGCTGCGCAATGACAGAGTAGCACATACGTGACGCACACGGGCCTGTCTGATTTACATTTGAAATAACCACATACAGAAGAGCTGCCAATAAAATTTTTCATTCATTTTGTTATGGCATTAAGAGACATTATTAAATCTTGCACTGCCTTGCCAGCATCCATTCGCTTAAGTACACACTTAGTTGCAAACCTCTAACAACTTCATTGACTTCACCAGGTTTGGGGTTTTTTGTTTGGTTTTGGTTTGTTTTTTTTTTCCTCTTTTTCTTTTCCTAGAACTGGTCAACAAGGGCTATGATTGTCATTTAATTGTTTACTGGAAACATATATATGTATAGAGAAAAAAGAGAGTGAGCACAGAAAACATCAGAAAATGCTTCCTGGTCAAAATTCTTTTCTTGATATTTCTGCCGACCATTTCTACGTAGAGTTCTTCACTGATTGTAATTGCTAGAAAATTGCATGTTTTTCCTTGTCCCTTCGGACAAATGGGCTGAAATTAGTGGTTGCACAGATCTGCAGCTGACTCATTACAACATAAAGCAGCCGACTGCGGGGCTTGGGGTTTTTTTTGGATCTGTTATTTTAGGATGGAAATTGCTGACTTGGCAGGCCGTCTGACCATATAAATCAAACAGCAACTGCATACTTTTAAAATGACATGGTGTGTAATCAATTTAGTATGTGATGTTTGAGGGAAAATAGCTTTATTGGGGAAGTACTGATAATAAAAAGTCAACCTATGATGCCTCTTAGGTCACTAAGGGCAAAGTCATGGGCCAGTATTTGTAACACCAGACAATTCTCTCTTTCTTAGCCAGCCTGTCTTTCTTTGGATTGCTTCTGGATGAACAATAGCACCTAATGGGGTTGATATAAATAACAGAAAGAAATTATTGGTATCTAATGGAGTTATGGATTTCATCAGCACTTGAGGAGGAACATGAGTACTATTAGAGTGCAAAACCAGCACAGATAGTTCTGCTGTGACTCTTTCTTGAAGGCCTTTACTCCACTCTGCAACAAAAAGTCACAACACCTCTACAGCATCATCTCCCAAGTCTTCTGGTTCCAAGGCAGCTTTTCGATTAATGCCTTAAGGAAAAGCAGAAAGCCTGGAGGGAATGTGCATTGTTCCCTTCTCCCTGTAGTGAAGCAACATGAACTGCAACTTCTCTTTCTGGAGGCATGCTGAGGAGGACTCAAGGGGTGCCCTGTTCATGGAGTCAAGGTGTCATACGGAACAGCAATGACAATTCAATTCTTTGACATATTTGCAACATTTTGTGTGTGGGGACAAGTTCAAGCATCATTTTCACACAGGATACCCCAGGGCAGAAATTACACAACTCTTCTTCGGGTGGTCCCTTCAGGAGGCTGGAGTAGGGGATGGTTGGAACCAACGCACTGCAATATAGTGCACAATTTTGTCAGTTATGGATGCCAAGACACTTTCTTGGGACAGGAATTTTAAGATGGAACGGTATAAAGATAAGAGTAACAGGCTGCGGGACTGCATAATGGGACCCGCCGCTCTTTCATCGCCGTTACCTAGAACAGCTTACATCCAGTAGGGTTCATGGAGCTCCCATTACCTGTCTCGCTATCTGGCCCTGTATTCAATAGCTGATTAATGGAATTGCTTATCCTCGTATTGTAAATAGGGAAGCAAAAATCTGCTCATATATAAATGGGATATATGTTTTCTATTCAGTTATTTCATAGGTCTTGACAATACCTCCCTGGAGGTATTTAAAAGATGTGTAAAGGTGGCTCTTAGGGACATAGATTAGCGGTGGACTTGGTAGTGTTAGGTTAATGGCTGGACTCGATGATCTTAAGGGTCTTTTCCAATCTAAATGATTCTATGATTCTATAAATGGAAAAATAAAGCCAAAATACTATTTTTAAAATATGACTGAAATTGGCAAGGTCATCTAAAATTTGCCAAAGATACAGAATGGAGAGTTAACACATAGCAAAAATTTTTGTTCAGCAAATGTTTTTTAAAAACAGAACTCACCAATTTAAAATTACAGAGGACTAACTCCTTTATTTTCTATTAATTATGCATTACAAGACCAAGGTGGTATTCAATGCATTCCATTTGGGTTTTGACATCAGAAGCACCAAAACTGAACAGATTAGATACAATCTATTTCTTGAATTCAAATATTGGAGCATAGAAACAAGACAAAAATCCCGCAGCCATCAATGCATTTGACTAAAAAGCTGCAAGGGTTTAGGGGAGAGGGAAGAAAAATAGAAGGGGCCCAGATTCCGATAGGAACAGGATAAGCATGCATGAATTAACAGGGACAAAAATAAAACTGATAGATTTTTAATTTAAAAATATCTTCTGGAGTAATTTATTTATTTGTAACACTGATTTAACAGTAGCAGATAAACCTTCAAATATATGGATGTGGTTATTGGGAATCTTCTGGAAAAGCAAAAGATACTGGGAAAACCAAAGAAACAGGAAACCAATAACCCATGTATCTTGAATTACTTATTTTAAACTAACACCTGCTGTAAAAAAATAAAAATGAAAAATCCTCACTTCTAAGCAAATGAAAGTCCCCTTGAGAATCAACTGTTTGCTTTCATTCTCCAGAGAGCCCCATAAAAAGGCACAAAATATGTTTTAAAGAGGAAAAAGGGTTTTTCTAAAATATAATTCCCACTTTGGCATTCATTTTTAGTGCAGATAATGGACATAAAACAAATTAAATGTTTAGAAAATGGCTTCTAAAAATAAAGTGCTTGTGCACCATTCTCTACTTTTTTTTTTTTTTTTTTGCATTAACACTATTCTCAACCAGAGGCAAAATAATTTTAATATAAGGGGCTTCACTCATACTCTAAAACTAAAAGGAAGATTTAAGGGAAGATTTTCCAAATACTCTGGGAATAAAGCTGCGACTGATTTAATGAAAAACACAGTTAGTAGCCTTTTGAATGGTTTGATGATACATCCCCTAAATAGGATGTGATTATTGATATCCAGGAAAACAACTGCCACCGCACACAAATTCTAAGACTGTACAAAAGCTACTCATTTCTCTAATTCTTTTTCCTGCACTCAACAGGATTGACTTTTAAAACCATATTACCTTGTCATAACAGTTGTTTTGCAACGTCTGTTGCTACTGAGAATATGTACCATGAAAAAAACTGAATTGGTAAAACGAATAAACTTTAAGAATCCAATGCATGCATATCTTGTTCTTAGAACTGGTTTGATCTCAGGTATTTTAAATCAAAACTTCAGAAAGACAGAGTAAGCAGTACCTGTTGATCAACATTTGCTGACTCTATGAAGTACAGTGGAAATCACTACACATTTGTCACAAACTTGACACTCCAGTTCTAGAACTGTAATTAAACCTGTTATTTAAATTGCACTTGCCCAGTGCATCAGCTCAGTTTCTGCCCACCCTGCAGGACCAGACATGTATGTGTATACGCAAGAAAGCAGCTGGCTCTTGCTCATCGAGGTGGAGAACATTTTTCTCTAAGTTCAAAGGAGAAACTCAGGCAAATCATACTCGTCGTACCTGCTTTTAGATGAGATTTCCCTCCCACCAAACTATCGCACTGGTGATAGATGCAGAATTCTTATTTGCTACAGCTGTAACTCAACATTCATGGATTTTTTCGAAACCTCTCAACTGCGTTCCCGGGATTTCTGTATTCACTAGGACCAGTTTTACAGTGACTGAGTGTACATATATGAATCCGTGTGTTCAGCCCACAGGTATCTATTACAGAGGGGAGAACAGCAGCAAGTATCATGTTGCACGAACACCTCTGGTGGGTCCTCTTGATTTTCATATGTTTACAGCTACAATTACTATTACTTTCTGGACTCACATCACGTGTATTTCTTGTTCTTGGAGGATGAACCTTCCAGAGTTCAAACATTTTGGAGAACTATGAAAACCTAAATGAGATTTTCCTAATTTCTACCATTTCTTAAAAAGGGGTTTTATGCCCAAATACCTAGCAAGAGAAGAAAAATATTTGGTACCAAAATATTATTTAAGGAGCAATAAGATACAACTTTCAGTTTTCTGGTGAAAAAAAGATTTTGTCTTGTCTTAGTCTTAGATTTCAAACACACGCAGTGGTGCAAACATGCAGGCCAACCACAGGGCAAAACGTTTAGCAAAGCTGCTCTGGTGAAAATGCCCAGTGTGATGTTTTCTCATCAAGCAAACTCAAGTAACAGAGCTCAGAAGGTGCTCAAGCGAAGGAGCCTCTGTCATACGCTCAGCATGGTGTGTTTGGATATGTCTTTCTCGAGGCTTTTCCCACAAACACTAAGGACTGCAAATTTTCCACTCCTTTTCCTTGAAAAATGAGTTTTAAAAGATCTGAAAGGAATGTATCCATGCAGTTTAAAAGATGTGTTTGGCTGAGATGAGACTGTCTGGACCAGTGATTTCAAGGGGGAAGAGGTACGGGGAGAGGAAAAGGAAAGAAAAGTTCTCAGGGTCCCTCCTCTTTCTTCTCTAAGAGCCTCAGATTGTGGCTGGCTGTAAGAGGAAGGCATTTCCTGACTTCAGTCTGTAAATTGAGAGAATAAAAAATCCACATAAACTGAAAAGTGTAACGCAGAGCTGGATACGTACCCCAATTTCTTAGGCCCTGAAGGAAATGGTAGGAGGTAGCTCTCCCTCCTTTTTTTCATTACTATTGGTATAAATATGGACAAGGGAAAAAAGCTGGTGGGGGCGGGAAAGGGGAAGTGTGGGGGGAGAGGGGAGTAAGGGGTGGGAAAGGAAAACTGAAGTTATTCTTGCACGCACCAAGGAGCACATACAATCTCTGTAAGTAAGGAATTATATTGTCATGGCAAGCATCCCAGCATCAGACAGGGGAATTAGAGTATTAGGGGAAAAAAACGTAAAAGCTTGACCAAAACTGATGTGTGAAAATCCACCAAGGTTAACTATTTCATCTTCTCAGTCAAAGAGATGATTTCTTCCTTGTGCTTTTTTATTTGGTGAAACGAAACAGGTCCAAATCATTATACTGATTTTAACAGAATGAGGATTCAGTGGTTTGTTTTTTCTTTTTTTAAGTATTATTAACTAATAAATTTCTGATATATATTGTGATACAGCAATCTGAGACAGTATTTTTGCTCTCTAAAAACCCCCAACAGACCACATCTAAATGTTTACAAATTAAACAACAACAACAAAGTGATTAAGAAATTTAAAAGCACTGGCAATGGGGAAAAATTAAAAAAAAAACAACCAAAAAGCCATATTTTCAGCTATGCTTTGAAATCAGACGGTGAACAGATGCTTCAGAAAGATAAAGAAGGGCTCCTTTCAGGCAGCACAAGTTTTAGGCAGCCTTTGGTAGGACCAAAAGGCCTCTGATGCTAGATGAGAGAGGTGAGATCAGACAAAAGCTGTGCGAAAAGCAAGGCGACTTTGAAAATGAGGCCTTGCAGGAGAAAGAAATCTTTTGAGAGAGTTGCCACACATCTGTCCTGTTTATGTAGAACCACCTGCTTCCTACTACCACCTCCTACAACTGCTAGCAAAGGAGTAGATGTCTTTGTCTGGCAGAGAGCTTAACTATCCTGTGTTTCCATCATCTCTACCCTGAAAGCTGCCTGTGCTCCACAGCTTCACAGGAATCATATCAGAAAGGCCCTTTTTTTGTCAGTCACACGTGACGAAACCTTTCCAATAAGCCAAAGCCATGTGGCAACTCCTGCGCTGGAGCACAGGTGGGGAACACCACACGTCAGGTTCCAGAGCATATGTGCAGGGCTCCACACTGCTTGACCAGTGCTCAGGCTACAAACAATTTTTTCTATGCTGCAACCAAAGTCTAAAATTTAAATACAGCTTTCTGGATGCTTGAAAGCTAAATGAAGCTGCCAGAAAGCCTGTAAAGATGAAAAATCCTCCTACCCTCTTGAACTGACGACAGTCCCTTCTCTTACTTTTCATTATACCGTTACACTGCAAACAATGAAATTTATCACTAAATGATAATCAACCGCAAATAAATGCTAGGAAGAAGCAACTCGAGTCTATTCAGCTGTTTGCAGGAGGTGGATTTTGCAATTATTTCAGAGCAAAAAATCCCCTCGATTAGCATATTAATCTTGTTGAACAGTATTCATCTTTTTCACATCATTTTATAGCGCGCCATTCCTTTATCAATCATGCAATTATAACACAGTGAGATTACTGGAATTTAATCTAAGCACTTAACACAAGGTTGCTTTCCTCTTCCTTTCCCTTCAGACACGGAATTTAGAAGACTCTGGGACACATCCTATACAAATCAACGCAATTGCTGAACCCAGGTTATACTGTAGTCTAGTCAATGTAGCAGGCTTTCACCTTGTGTCCTGAGCCCACGGGACCCAGACTCCTTAACCATAGTTCGGGGGAAGGGATTCGGTAAAGGGGATTTTATCTGTATTTTGCATGGATTTGAAGGGACTACTTTCAAGACTAGAATCAAGTCAACTACATTTTTTTTTTCAATAAAGACATCCTATCTTTATAAAAGGTTTTAATTTGCCAACAGCAAAACTGATTGCAAAAGCTTGTATTTTCTGTGGCAGTATTTTTTGTTGTTCTGAAGGATTCATAGTTTTAGACCAAAAAACCTGGCAAAACAAGGTGCAAAACAGGAGGTAAAGGGACAGAAAACAAAAAGAGATGTTGCGATTCATTTTTTAATTAATTTTAGTTTGTGAATTTAGGATGCTTCCCAAGATTTAGGCTTTCCATCCTACTTTGAGAATGAAAAATGTGTTGAAATACTATAAATTCTCACTGCACTAGAAGATTAATTCTCTCCCACGACCAGTCAGAAAAAAACCCCCTTTCTAAAGTCAGAAAGCTGTAAGGGTTTGCCTGTGTTGCAGCAAGCCATTAACACAAACCTTGCCTTATTTTGGGGTACTTGTAAGAGGATCAGCCCTTCTTCCGCTTTACCTCTTTACCAAGTACTTATCTCCCAGCGGTTTTTGGAAGGATTCCTTGGGGACCACGCTGTCAGCTTCTCCTTCCATTTCCCAAGGGAACCCTAAGCCTTGGCTCTGCTTTGGTCCTTTGCTTTGGCAAACATTTTAGGTAAGCATGCCATCACTTCTTTTGAATAAAGATGCCAGCCACACCTAAGGGTGGCCAGATGTGACATGTTAAATGCGAATGAGGAGTTATAAAGGGCTGGGCAAGATTTAACACAAACTGTGACTTCACTCATTAAGTTGACAGCAAGGAGCTACCAGTACGTGTGGTGACAGAGTGGTTCTGTTACCCTTGGCTTTGACTTTGTAACAGAACAATTTGGAAAGAAATACTAAATGAAGTCCAAAGGCAGGGTATGTCAAAGAAGGCAGAGACACATTTACAGATAAGAAGGACACCATGACACCTTGTTCTCTGCTTGAGTTTCAAAAGTTGTAGGGGGATGGCTGCTTAGATGAAGTTTCACCTCCGGATCTCTGAAAAAGATACAAATAGGCCTGGAAATTGATAAGAAGACAGTTCTTTCTTTTTGGCTTTGTGTGGCAATAATAACTGCAATAATAATGTGCAAAAATAATTGCAGAGTTCCCAATAAGGTAAAAATTTACCTGAGGGATAGGGTACCTTCACTGAAGACAGCACAGAAATTCAGTATCTGTGTGGGATCACAGCTCTGCTTTGTACAGGGATTGCATTAAACAGTTAAAAAAAGGCACATGCAAGTGGTAGTATGTCTTCAAACAGAGAAATGTCTGCTGCAGTTAGAAGAAATTAACTGACTTATCCCAGCACTTTCTTGCATGTCGATGTCTAACTTTTTAATCACAACCACCCTGCATAATACGGAAATTAAGAACAGCATAATTTTCCAGTAATTACCAGAAACATACACATTTTCCAACAGGGTGACATTATGTCATGAATTCCCTTGTCAAGAGGAAAAAAAGACAAAACATATCATACTTGTTTGAGAAGGCAAAGTGATAGATTTGTCACGAGGGTAATCATCTATAAAAAAAAAATCCACTATTATCAACTTCCTGAATTTCTGAAAAGGGATTCATTTTCTGCCTGAGCTAATAATGAACATTTTTCTTCTATTCATCACCTTCAGCTATTTTCTCTCTTGAGATTCATTTATCACTAACTACTGAACCCAAGAAATAAAAAATAGGCAACATCCTCTTTTGAAGTAATGGCCTAGAAGACTATTAAATCAAGAAGCAAAAGATGGATTTCAAAGATATACATTAGAAATTCTTGTAACAAGCTGCAGGTTTTTCACAGGGGATCTGCACCACCAGTTTAGTAAAGGTATTGGGGAAAGTAAGTTCATCCTGTGACAGCAGAAAGCGGTGAACAGTAAATTGGTTGGAGTTTTTTTGTTTTGTGGTTGGTTGTTTTTTTCCCTCCAGATAAAACTCACAATAAAAGAAATGAAGTTGCAGGAATAATGAGATCAATAGCACCATAAAGTGTAATTCATGTTGGAGGAATTAGTCTAGGACGATAGTTGAAGCACATTTTAAATCTAAAATAGCCCAACGTTAAAGCAGACCGTGCAGATGCTTGAAGCCTTGTGAACCCTTGTGCCCGTGGCCCGGCTCCCAGCCTGTCAGAGCCTCACTTGGGGCCCTGATTGACTCTTTTGTGCTCTTGAGATATGGAGTGACAGCCATCCTGGGGGGAATGGCCCAAAATGCTTTTCCTATGGTACAGTGGGGCCTAAGGTTCCCCCAAGTATCTCAGAGTCCCGTTGTTGCTCAGCTTTCCCTGCTGCTGGCATCCCTGCTCTTTGGCAGAGCTAAGAAATGGGGCATTTCTGGAGGTGAAAGGAGGAAAACATGTGATGTACACTTTAATTCCTTTCTTGTAAGATTCTGCTGTTGCATTGTCTTGTTATCCCAACCCTGTATTTTCCAACAAAATCAGCCTGTGGAAACACGGGAAAGAAGATGGAAGGAGCGGGACTGTCTTCTTTACTTTAAGTAGGATGGAGAGAAGACTTCCCCAGATTCCCTCTTACCTCATCCCTTGCTCAACCTTTTCTGCCACACCAGGTAAAAACCAGACAAACAATCGCTGTTGGAGGCCCTTGCCTGATGCTAATAGGCGCTCTTTCGTAAGGTTATTGCGTAAGCGCATTCAGATCACTAACTTGGGTCCTGGCAAAGGTCTCTGGGCAAATCAAGGAGTCTAACCTTCCAGGAGGAGACTTCTGAGAGGTGCGCTTCAGCAACTCCAGGACACTGGGACTCACATCACGGTACAGGTTTCTGTCATTAATTGGTTCCATACTTTCCATGCTGCCTCACTGGGACACGATCCAAACACAGCTTCTTACGCAGACTTGCTATGCTAAAGCAAGTGTATGGGATTTGAGACATTACTCTCTCAGATTCTAGCTTGTTGGTCTGAAGCCAAAAGGCAGACAACACCTATGAAGTCCCAAAGCTAAGCAATTTTACTATGTAAGGCTGCTGCCTCTATGCAGGAGAGGCTCAATTTCACCAACTTGCAAAGCTGACAGCAAAGCACAGACCCTCAGCGACTTATTTCTATGGTGTTTCCAAAGCCATGGGGCAGCAGGAAGGGTTGTGTGTAAATTCAGTCTCTGCATTTGGACAGTGCGACAATATGCTTTTCCTTTTCATGAAGTCAACAGTCCATATGGATGTTCCCTTGGTAAAGCCAATACAGCGGCTTTTCTCTACAGATGAAGCTCATGGATTCCCTGCTCAGGAAGCAGAGACAGCTTTCAATAGCAAATTCTCATCTCGGTGTTGTATGAACTAGAGCAGGACTGGAGAAGGAGCAAAGGCTTCAACATCTGGTATTAATGGCATCAAATCATGTCACAGGTCAGCAAAACAATTTTATTCACTAGGTGATTTCTTGACACTGATTGCTCTAACACAGAGTTGCCAACAAGCCCAGCTATCCCTAGGCAGCACCCTAGAAGTAAATACTCACATCTGTTTCTAGAATTTTGCATAGTGGGTTGAAATGGATTCTCTGCTTAACATAGCAGACAGCTAGCAAGAACAAAGCATGAAATCAAATTCCATCAATCCCCTAAATTTGTTTATGCAACCCATTGTTACTGCTCACAGAACAGCTTTGGCAGCCAAAGGCCACGACAAAACGTAGCGGTAGTTTATTCAGGGCAATTTTTCCCATCTGCCATTTTTGTTGTCAGTTGTTTTATATTGATTTCTCTCCATGCAGTTCCAAGTTTAACCTGGGCACAGCTGCATTGATCCAAGAAAGCTGAAGTAATTTTTCTCTTGTAATGAAGCAGAAATGGGGCAGGAGACGGCACCTATCACCACTCTTCTGGTAAGAATATATTAGAAGCTCTTTCCCATAGCACTGATGTAGATTAAGCCTGCGCTTATGGCTTCTCATACAAATATTTCTGGTAATTGCATTTTATCTCTGGCAAGCAAGATGAAATTCACTCCAAGGAGCATGTTCTCAAGTAACTCCTTCCCTCACATGGGAATGAGCTGACTCAGCACATGAATTATGGAATCACAACTATGTGGTGCCATATCACAGCCCTTAGATTTAGAAAGGAGATTTTTCATTAACTATAAGCAGCACTGCTAGGGCTCTACAATAAAGGGATTTGACCTGCATCTACCTGGAGCTCCCCTTTATTTATTTGCCAAACTGGCCCACAGGATATGCCCTACAGGTCATCCTCAGTGGTCACAAGTGCCTATTCATTTCTGTGGGGTCCCTTCTTCAAAACCCTTCTGGTCACTGCACAGTCATGAAAGAGAAATTGTGAGCAGCCAGCATAATCATGGCAAAAGAGCATCTATCGTCTGTGAGGAGAGGAGCAGAGGCTGTTGACTTTAATAAAGCGGAGTCTGAGATGGAGACCTGCTCACACCAAGCAGAGGGGAAAAAAAACCTATTTAAATTAAAACCATCTCTCTGTAAGATAACCACAAAGACATACAAATTAAAGGGTTGCTGAAGCACTGAGGTTCGGGGCTGCCAGCCTAACTACACCAGCAAGGCTCAGAAGTCTCCTCTCAGTCCTTCTGTTTCTATGGTAGCTGTAGCCTGACATGAAAAATTCCCAGTGGCATGGGAGTACTAGAGAGCCATTAAAAAAATAAAATATGTAAATGATAGAAATCATTATATGCTCTCAAGGAATTAATCTGGCTTAATTTTAAGGCTTTTCAACGGGAAGGCTCTACCATAACACTAAATGCTGTTAGAAAGTGTGGTCACTTCTATTCATAGCCACCTTTCAATGCACTCTGAAGTCAGATGAAATCCAGTGGGTTTTACTTACCAGCAAAGCTTCACAGCAGATAAAACGTCAACTGCAAGAAACCTGCAATTCTTTTTTTGCTAATGAGCATCGTTAGATTATCATGTGACAGGAAGACTATGCCTGGGGAATAACCTCCTGAACGTTTCATCCGCCCTGGAATATGCTTTTGCGAGATAAGTCATAATAAATATAATATGCCAATTGTCTAACCTATTTGGAAAGAGCAGGTACATGAACAACTTTGTGCAAATACGAGAGAACCTGCTGACAGGCAGAGACATGGTTTAAATGCCATTTCCAATCAGAGCGCTATAGGTAAGGGCCAGGCATGTAGCCCAATTGTATAATATCTGGAAATTGTCCTCCTCCTGTTGCCAGGAATGACTGACAATGGTAAGTCACCTGTTACAATGCCCGATACAAAAATTCAGGCATTATCAAAATGGCCAGCAGAAAACTGCAGGAAACAAAAAGAGGCTCAAACAGGCAAATGATAGGAGCTGAGAAATGCAAAATGCATCTTTTTAATATGGAATTCCAAACTTTAAGCATGCCATCAATGAAGGGCATAGAGTGACCCACATTTTAAAGGTTTAAAGACTACCCGGTCTATTCTTCAAACTAGAAACTTCTAATTTATTAAGAGAAGTCAACTGATTTTTTTCTTTGAAAGGGGTTAAGAGGATTGATTCACATTTTCATTTTGCTGAGCACCCAACCAGAACATCCTTCCCTTCTCCCATTTGGAAAGCTGTCACTGGACACAGCTTCTCTATTTGCTCCCAAACCAAGCTGTCAAAGCTCTCCCCCCTTAGCTAAGCATGCAACAAAAAAGCTCTGACAGTTTCCAAGAGGAGAGTGATAGACAGGATGTTGAGTGGTAAATGAGGATATTTGGAATACATCTGTGGACATATACTTTGTCATTCGCTACTCAGCACATCTCCAGCTCAGAGGAATGGATCCTCTTACGCAGCAGCAGCTGTTATTGTTTGGATTGTAAATAGTCATGAGCCATATGGTGTGGCAGAAGAAAAAAACTTTACACTTTCTCACGTGGACAAATATTATTATTGCAAAGCATAAACACATCAATATATGTGTCTTTTCTCTGGGGAAGCATATAGCCTTCAACCTGATTCTAAAAATATTATTGGCTTCCAGATGAGCAGATTACCTGTAAATACTAGGTTTGGATTTGTAGAAGTTGGATGACTTGACAGAAAACAAATGCAGGTGTGCAGCAGACACAGTGCTTTCTGTTCCATAGATGGGATGAAAAAGAAACACAAAATATAAATCGAGATAGTAAAATGGGAGCGAAAATTAGGAGGAAGGGAGAAAAAAGACATTTTATATGCAAACACTACGGAAAAATATATTTCAGTATCTTTTGCTATCAACTACCTAACTACATAAAAAGGAGTGGGACTGTGGCATATCATGCAAATGGGTCAGCAGTTTCTTCACGCATGTGAATTTGAACTTTCCACCTGGTCAGTGACGTGTAAAGCATTTCAGACGTTGGTGGACTGTATGCAGACAAGAGCAGGCCTCTCAAAAACAGTGGGACCTCTGCTCAGCAAAAGAAGCTGCCTATAATCAGGGTTTCCAGAACTTGAACAGAAGATGCAGCCCACTCCCTTGCTGTACCCGAGCTTATAAATCAGGCTTTCTCCTCTCTACGCCTGTGACTGCAGAAGACCTGTTGAATTCAGAAGGGTTGCTTTCTTTTTAAACCATGATTTCTTCAGTGTTCGTGTTTAAAACCTACTGGAGCTTTTATCTATATTATTGCTAAAGCAGTTTTTCGCTTACATTTTTACTTTAAGTGCTTTAATTAAAGGAAAGTTTGATGACTCTTTCCATTGTATGGTGAAGCTGGCAACAGACACAGTTAACTCACAGCTTTGCAGAGCCAAGTTTCTGAACTACATCCCAAAAATCTTAGCAGAGTGATGCTGCACTTGCCAATAGCAAACACTGGCACATCCTATTCCTATGGTTAGACAGACCCCATGAACTCGTGACTTGGCAATTAACAGTTCTTTTACACTCTCCTTCTCTCAGCCTGTTTCAAACACCGCATTGACACCAACTGGCACACCACAGCAGTTCTGAATTTATATGATGAAAAACGGTTTCACTAAGAGATCTTGTTGGTGACTAGTTGCACCCCAAATGAAATGATCAAGCAGACAATAACGACGGCAGGGCACTCTTGAGCCCGCCAGGGTGATGCCTGGGCTCTGGACACTGGTAGGGAAGTCAAGAGACCTTCCACTTTCATTAGCCCTTGTTGAGAGTCACAGTTCAAACCTGACCTGGAGATACAAAAAAGGCAGCAAAATCAGCATCTAACAGGAACTGAGGGAAAAAAACCCTCCAATCTTTCCATGGGATTTGGTTGCCCTGCATCAAAGAGCCATTTTGCTCTAATGACCTCCCTCCCACTCCCCAGTTTTCAATGTAAGATGACTACAGGATTAAACGCTTTTCTACCGCTGTTACACTTAATATCCTGCCATCATTAGCCACGTTCTGGTTATCATATATTTCATTACAAAAACTCAAAACTGGAACTGAGATAAGCAAAATGCCTGTGATCAGGAGAACGGGTCCACTACTGTCTTTGCAGCATTTGCATGCCTCAAAGTGTTTCTTCTTTTTATCTTTGACAGGAGACATTGCTCAGTCCAATGACTGAATATGGACCAGCTCTCCTGACTCACTCTCACCAAGCTGGCTAGATAACCCCATCATCGACACACAGGGAACCAGCTTGCCAGCTTCCAGCACTGAGATATTCTGCAGAGCGACTTGAGAATCCCCTCCAGATCTCAGCTCAGCCCAGCAGCGTTACTGCAAACCATACGAACAATGCAGACACCGGCATATCTTCGTGACAATCAGCTGGCTTCTTCCACGAGAATGCAATGTATTTGCTGTTTTATTTTGAAATTATAACCAACATTTCCAGGCACCTTTCTTTTAAAATCCTTCCTGAAAAGTACAGTGTTTGCTCAACCGTAGCCCCGTTTTTCCAAAATAATTTTTGCTCCTTTGGACATTTTAAACTATTAATCTGTGCTCAAGTGCAAAAAACAACGAAGACGACTGCATTGTCCTACACGCAACTCTCTGAGACAGGAAAACATTAGGAAAAACAGGCGCTTATTCGAAAATTTGATTTCAAGAGGTGGGAAATCCCATAGACAGAAGTTTTCATTGCATCTTCTCCACAAAGTGTTTATAAAGCTCAGCTCTGAGGGCAGGGCTCTGCTCTTGACAGAGAGCTCACCCAAAAAATGACTACAGTCAGGGGAAGATGGAAGTGCTATTGTTCTGGGAGAAAGGCAGTAAACCCCCCCCAGTCACTACCAAAAAAAAAAGAAAAGGAAAAAAAATGAGCTGCTCTCAGTTTCAATTTTAGGAAATATTAAAACCAGTTAGCAAATCATGAAGGAGAAACATTCCCATAGCCATCACTGGACACAAGCTCACCTGAAATAATTAAATTGTGAAGGTAACTTCTACACATGGGAATGCACTCAACATATATATGTCCAGACAACCACAGGGCTTTTCTTTAGCCGCAACACTCTTGGATTACAACCAGATTGCAGGATGATGGCCTAAAGGTTCAACAGAACACACATTTCCACACGCAAACCTGCTGTCACGAGCTAATAACATTTGTACAAATCATATACACAAAACAGCAAAACCACGAACTTCATCGCTTGTGAACTTGAACTAGATTATATGGAAAAAGATTAGCATAATGTCCTACATGTCTAAAATGCAGGTTGTTTATGTATTCCTGCATTTTCAGCAGCTGGACAGCCAAACGGTTACTTTAGTTGCCTTTTTTTTTTTAAAAAAAAAGGAAATATAAATAAGTCCTCGCAAATTCGAACATCTTTTATATTAATAACTGTCTCCCAACTGCAGTGCTGCCTATGGAGGAAAGACCTAGAGCTGGCTGAAACGGTGTCAAAGACTAAACACAGCAACAAAATAAGAATCATAGCAGCCCTGTGAGGAAAACAAAAATTACTGGTATTTTAAATATATGGAAACCAAAAGATTTGTGTGCGTATGTACCTTACTACATGAATAAAGTACAATTCGCTTTGTAAACAAGTGTAGTAAAATTGTAGTAAAATTGGCTGTAGGGTGCCTTCCTCAACCTCCTCTACGGCTGCCTGTGGCAGTGCCTGAGATGATATGCCAGACACCCTGATTATACGCTTTACCAGCTAGATCACGCGGCCTCTCTCCATCAGAAAAAAATGTGTTCCTTAAGTTACTTTAGAAAACCTCCAGCTGATTTTTTTTTCTTTTCATCAGGCGAATATGAATGTCCTGATTACCATCAGCAACAAGAGAAGGCACAATAAAGTTTACTTGTCCTAACCTGCAGCTATGCATACGGTTACCTCCCTATACTTAAGCAGCATTATTTTGTCTGGCCTTTTTACTCTTATGGGCAAAACTTGGACTTAAAAAACCCGGCCGCTCTCTTTAGTTAAAATTGATAATTCAATGACTGAAGTATTATTTGTATTCTCATGGCAAAAAAAGAGAAAAAAGAAACAGAAGAAAATGGCTACTTACAGAACATGCAGAATACAGTTAAGACAGAGAATGCAGTTTCCAGAAAAAGAACAATGATAATTAGTCATTTAAAGAGTTTTCACCCATCTGAAATAAAGTTAAGTTTTACTTTTCCTTTTTTTAGAGTAAAAAAACCCCACCTCTTTAAATATCTAGATAGCAATACCACAAATGATTTTGAAAATCTAGGTTACTATTATGTTAAAAGCAGCTGCTTAAACAAAATGCATCTATTTAATGAGCTGACACGTTTCCCTTTCAGAAAAAGTCAGATGAACTAACTGTGAATCAGATTTGTATCTCGATATTAAAAGAGAATTCACGTTCCACTTTCCCATGGAACACGACAGCAAGCGTGCCTGTTCCTGTCTCACCCCTTCTTTAATCGATATGTTATGTTTTCCGCTTAATAAAAACCATATAGCCCTGCAGTCAGAAGACCAAAATCACTTCCATCTTAGTTTTCAGAAAGTGCTGAATAAAACACGGAACAAAAATAATCCCTCCTTCCCCACGCACAGGGTTTACTCACCATCCCTTTATTCCAAAACTCAGCTTCACTTGAAAAATGATCCATAACAACGAAATTATTTCTTCCTTGTCAAAAGTATCGCTCCAATCATTTAAATTACTGAGCAAAGAAAAGGAAACATTGTGCTCCACAGAGCACTCTAAGCAGGCACTGTTGTTTTCGCTGATGCAACGAGGCTTCTAAGCAAACGAGTTTGCAAGCAAGCTGGGTAGTGGCATTTTCCTTATGATTCAAAAGTGAAGTATGCCTCAGCTAACTGAATGCTTGCACAACGTATAATAAAGGAACTCAAGGCTTCATACACGTCTCTAGCACAATCGTTTCTAAAACTTCAACTCGCGTTACCATCTAGAACTCTGCCACACCTCAAAAATGACGTGCCAGATACAAACTTTTACTGGGTGCTATGTGCAGCCAAGAGAAAGACAGCTTCAAGCCAGAGGCTTGTATTTAAAGGTCTCTGAAGTGCAAGTCCCTAAGGTGTATGAAGTTACATTCTGTGTATGGAACGTAACTGTGGATTCCTGCTTGCTACTTATAGAAATATCATAAAGGTCATCATAAGCTACGTGCTAAAAACATCTAGTTTGCCACAATGCATAACTGGATTAATACACAAAATTACTGTGATAGGAGGAAGTTAAAAAAACCATACATACACACACTTATAATTGCCGCTTTTAACAATTAACCCCCCTGCAAAAATTCCAAGAAAAGCACAGAATTTGCAGTGCATTTTCTTGAGAACTGGGGATAACAAGATCCAGGGACAATCTGAACGCTGCCACCTCTTTTCCATAGACACGCAGACCTGTTTGTGCCCCAAGAAGTGAAGCCGAGGTGTTTGGTAACAACTCCCTGCAGTAGATTGAAAAAGTGGGAAATATGTAACAACCTAATGATTGCCTGCGAGTTGGGAGACTCCAGTGCAAGATTTGTCATTTAGTTCCTCTGCCTATCTTTAAAGCTTTTAGCGGGCTGCCTTCACAGGTAAACCTCGTGAAGGTTCAAAATCTTTCAAGTCCCAGACTAAAAATACCACTCCAAGCAAATAAATGCGGTTGCAAGACCTTTACAGGACCATCAAGCACTCACCAGGTTCATCAGATAACCTTTTTTTCTTTGCAAGCTTTTGCTCTTTCTGGCATATTGAGGTCTGAGGTAGTATTCACTCTACACCTCTTGATGTAATCTAATGAGCTGGGACCACTGCAGGTGCTGCAGCCCTTACTGGCTTGAAAATTGCTGAGACAATCTAGATGAATGTTGTCCACAGCTCCAAGTTTAAATACTTAAAAACTTTTGTTTTCTGCCAAGCTCCTGCCCCTAACATCCTCCTGCCTTTACCATCTTCCTCTGATGCCCTTGCTGTGCGTGTGGGCTCTTGTAACCACGAGAAGCGGACAGGCAAAACCAAATAACGAGGTGGACGGGAGCAGTTCCTGGGGGAGCCAAAGCAGTCTCTGCTGGGGTCGGGCCGTCGGAATGGGGGGATGTGGCCAGGCCCACCTGTCTGGGGGGCAATTCGTGCCCACGGCTGCAGCGACCCCTCAACAGCTGGGGGCTGAAACACCTACCCAGTGGTTTTCGCTGGGTAAGACAGTAGTAATGCCAGCACCTTGTTAAATCATTTAAAATGTAGAAAAAGCCTTCCACCTTCTTACAGCTTAGGAAATTCTACTTCCAGATATAATACCTAATAATATAATACAGTAGCATAATTTCCATGCTATTATAGCCTGAACCACTTAGGCACGTTTAGACAACATTTAATTAGATGAGTGGGACAAAAAAAAGGAGAATAAAAATACCATGTTTTCACCCAAAAGAGTCACCCAGGCTAGTAAAACGTCCCTACCAGACTCTCAGTGCACTCTTTGGCCTGGGATATACTTGTGCTATTTAACACACTAATAAACATTTACAACCCAATGATCTGATTTCAGATCTTCCAAGTCTAATCCATGCCCAAACAATGTGGGATAAATTTAGATGCACCTTTAATCAGCACTTATTCCCAGTTAAGCACTTCAGTGTTCTACTTATACAAACAAGATGAAATAAAACAGGATGCCGATCATCCTGTATCTGTCCAGAAATAAATAATTACAAAGGATGTTGTTTGGCAATAAATCTATTATTAGTGCTTTTCAAGCTCTTTGATTTGCAAAAACTAACAAACTGTTCCTTATCGGCATGTATGTTTTTCCTGCTTTATTCTGTGAATCCTGCAACTTGGCAAATTAATATAATAATTCTGGCATTTTGTGGAACACAGACATCTTTGTCCTACTGCAAAGGATCCTGAACCCTCTGGGCTTTCCAGTTACAACCAGGATGTCTCCAGTACTTTATCTGTTGTTTTGAACCATGTACATTGAACCCAGTGGGTTGGAAATATGTCCTGTCACTGAACTCCACTGTAAGCTCTAAGGAATTTTTCTATATCTGTTACTCTACCATGAAAATGTTACTTTATCTTACCCAGGCATTTTATTTTAAGGAGCATTTGAATTCGTGTTATGAAATTTAATTTACATGGAAGATTACCTCATCTTAGATTCGTTATTTCAAAAACTAGAAAAAAAATTTGACTGTTAGAAATACTGTGGGGAAAAACTGAGGTGAAAATACTAAATGACTGATTTCCTGGTTTCCAACAAATATTTGATGGGGGAGGGAGAAAAAGAAGAGCAAAGGGCGAGTGATAGCAGCTTGTGCGTTACTGGATCCTATAAGCAGGAACTCGGGATAGAGATGGCAAGGAAAACCACAGAGGTGAAGTGTCACACAGTAGAAAGCAACTTTAAAAGCCTATTTTTTTTCTTTTTACTCCCTTGATTCTCATGCTACACAGCATAAAATCTTCCATCAGGATCATAATAAACATCTATCAAAGATCTTTCTCTGCTACCTTAACAGAAGGCCAAATAATTCAGAAACCAGTTGAAGTTCAATTACATTTTTCTGCAGTAAGCCAGAAAAAGGTGAAAAGTAAATCACCTTTATGTACCCTTCCTGAAGTTCTTTTATACTGATCCCCCCCGGAAAACACGTTCTGAACATGTCCATCATCTAGCTCCATGCTTCTGCCTGTACCAGGCAGACCCCCGCCCAACTTTATATTTTAATTTCAATACCTATGTAAATAGCTCCATGTTAAAATTATGCACTTGTACTAATGTCTTATAAATATTATTCCTTAGTGCTTCAGACCACTTTACCTGCTTTGATTTGTAAGAAAGATTTCCAAGGTTTGGTTTCTGTAGCAATCAACAAGCAGATTCTGGTTTTAATGACCTGTTTCTGAAGCAGACCTTGGTACCACAGTTACAGACTAATGGGCCGTCTCTTCTCTCTCAGCTGTGGAAATGCAGCGATTCACCCCAGCCAGGGGCTGTCTTTACCCACTGGTGCGACGCTGCAGATTTCCCTTCTCCTGTGGGTGATTAGGACAGCCCGCTGCGACAATACTGTGCCAAACATGACACGCACATGTGTCTTTGTCCCAAAATTTAAAGCACATCATTCTCCAGCATCTTCACTCCAATCTGACAACGCCGAGGAAGATTTCACGTCCGGTTTACTGGGTGAGGTCTGGCTTTTGCAGCATGAAATAAGGTTGCAGATCAACTTCTATTGACTGACGAAGTCTTACACTGGCACAGAAACCCATCAGCCTGAATGTTAGGATCTAAAGTGAAATTCTTCCAACTGCTGACACAAGTATATGCATTGGTTAATATGACAGTTAATCGTTTCAGACTTCACTAAAAGCAAATCACGTGCTTTTGGAAGGCAAGCAGCTAACTTGGCAGCAGAGGTCTCTGTCCCCTGCAGCTCTTCGGAAAAAAACCCCGATCATCAAGAAAACTATTTTTAACTGCTCCACAAGAATTAACAAAACTGAGATTATTACTGTAGAAAACATCCTGTCTCCTATTCCTACACCACTGTGGCCTCTGAACTTGTTCACTCAAGTTGTGATCAAGTATGGCTTTTAAACTAGTGGCAACTGGCACCACGGTTACTTCTAGGTTCAGTCAAGCGGCATAGTGATTTTAAAAAACTTTTAAAACATTTTAAATAACACACGTTATTGCACGTACCAACCCAACCAGGCTCATGTCTGGGGCACAGGCAGGGCCTCTAGTGGACAGGGCAATGTCTAACACCATCACTAAAAACAGCTGAACAAGAACTTTGTCATACACGTGTGACCTGCCAGCATCTTGCTTTGATGAAATTATATTGCAGGATGTGGCATTGGTAGTATGATATTCTTTGTCTTAATGGCCTTCAAAAACTTTCAAGGTAAGGAGCACTGTGTACCTGGAGTCTGAGTCCAACTAGCTGCATCAGAAAACTGGCATGCTCCTCCTCCCACTTTCTGCACGAATGAGGGCTGTCAAGTCAAAGCCTTATCTGCAGCAATGCAGGATGCGTCTCATTACGTGACACAGAGAGGAACGTGAGGCATATTGTGGCTGTCACTTCACTCAGGTTGGTAAGAAATGCCACTTCATAGAAGAAGAGATTACAGATTTGGAAATTTATATAGAACGTACGCTTTAGGGGAACTATAACATAAATACAGAATACTGCACAGTAAGAACTGAAAGCTCAACTGAAAGATTCATAACCTGCAAGAGTAATTTAATAATCAAGCCCTTATTAAAACAACACCTAACACCAACTGACACTGGGAGCTGGCGGTACCTCCCCAATCAGTGCTAAATAATTCATCCATAACAATTGCCTCTCACTTGATTATGCTAATGTAGTTGATACTAGATGCAATTCAAAGATTATTGAAGTCAATGAGTGTTCTTCATTAATGCCAATAGAATTTGTATCAGATTCATCGAGTTAAAATATAAGAGAGGAGCCAGAAGGGTGGTAGAGGCACAAGCAGCAACAGTAATTCTAGACCTTGGATATTAAAAATTATTGTATGCTTACTACATACCATGGTAGAAGATCTTTGAAAATAGTTGGGTTGGATTGTTTGTGACAAAGCTAAGTGGTCAAACACAACCCTGCTATAAATACCCACTATGACCTGTGCACATGATCTCCTTTTGACACTCCAAAATACCGTTTGGGTCACGAATGCCAAGAGAGTTTTGATCATAAAATACTACCATTCTGAACTCCAAGTAAACTGTCCATTCAGGATTCAATTTTACAGTTAAGAACCTCGTTACATGAAATGGTAACAGTTCTAACTACAAAGTCTGAGGGGTGAGAGGAATTCTTTTTCCTGTTTATTACAGAGCCGTAAATGAGGATACAACAGAACGAACTCCGGCAATTAATAAAATAAAGAGGAAATGGGGCAGAAAGGTCTCTAACATCTCTAACAGTGACTCCAAATGCAAACTACATAGTAAATTAGAAAATCTGGACATAGCTGTGCTAAGGGAATTCTACTGTTTGGTTGTTATACTACAGACATTTGTAAGGATCAGGACAAAATTTGTCTAGGAAAAACTTTATCACCTCTTTACTGTGTTTTCTTCAGTCCTCATTTTCATTCATTTAAAACACTGGAAGAGCACAGAGACTTCAGAGGGCTTGGGACACTAAGTGAGGACAGTAAAGTTCATGGCAGGTTTGGGAATTCGAAGCAGATGTCAGCATCTACCCCCTCTGGGAACCCCTACACAGGTCTTCTGCCTCAACGAGGACTGAAACTTTGTCACCTTCCCAGATACTTCTGCCAAAATAGAGGGTCAAGGAAGTGCTGATTTTAGTTTTTTAACTGTTTATGCTCCCCCCACCCCCACCCCTCACTCCTTCCTCCTCCTTGCAGCAATAATGCTGCCTTTTGAACTCAGGGTGCTGACAGGAGGAGTTCCTGTTGCTCTTTTCCTCTTTATAGATCCTGTAACAGAAAACCCTGATATGAATAAAAATTTGCAGTAGCAAGTGTCCCTTCATTGCCGAAATGAAGCTAGGACATCAAGATCAACTCCTATGGGAGGTGTGAGAAACATTTAAGAAATAGTGCGAACAGAGGAGCACAAAGGCATTCCCCTGGATCAGACCTATGGTTCTGGGGGCTGTGAGTTAGAGGTAGCAGATGGTGTTGCTCTCCATCTGGAGCCAGTCTGACTCAAGACATTTATCCCAGCACACACATCCCTTGCACAGATCACGACGCCTGGACACTAACACAAGCAACGCAAGGGTTTGCATGGAATGAAGGAGTACACAATAAAATATTCACTGTTTTAAAAATGCATTTTTACCTGCTTTCCAAGGAAGTAAGCTCAATATTTCTTCATTAGCAGAGTTCACCGGCTTAGACAGACGGAAAACAGCAATTTTAAGCTTAGTTAAAGACCAAAGCAAATCAAAACAAAAAAAAAAACCATCTCCTCTTGAAAATACTTGATGCCTGCTAGGTGCCTTACTTTCATCTGACCCAGGTTTTGCGTACTTAGGTTGTTGACCATTTACGCTGTGCTGTATGTTGCAGGCAATGTACACAGAGTGCTGCCACTCCGGAGAGGGAAGCGAAAACCATTAGGCAGCTCTGCTACCTCCACAGTAGTGATGCCAGCAATCTCTGTGAAAAGCGGGTTTGTGCTTACATGAATTTCTTATACAGCACATTAACCTACAATTTGCCCACGCTGGAAGGTAGGACACAAAAGCCACTGAAGCTTTCTGTTCAGTCAGGCCTACCCAGACATGAACATTATGTGTTTTTTGGAACACAACACAGACAAGGTAGACACCAATTCTAGAAAAAAAGTTACCATCTCATTTACCAACAGAGACGGAAAGAGAAAGGAAAAAGTCATCTTACTCTGAACTTTTCTGTGTCTCTGTAAATGACGTTGTTCACGTTGCTGGCTTCCTACACGGCTTTCTTACCCGTTAATAGAAGGCTACTACCAATTATTAGAGTTACTATCCTAAATCATAGACGCTAAAGTAGTTTTCAGTCAACAGAACTTAACTGGAAACAAAAAGAAGTTAATTTGTTCTTGTATAAAGTCCCCCAGCATGCAACACTCTTCCTCTCTCCTGTTTAGACTTGCAAACAGAGATTTTTTAAGCATCATTTTCTCTCCATCTATGACAGACAGTCCCTGTGTTCAACTTAACCTAGCAACCCGACAGCATGGGAAAAACATTTATAGCACAAGCTAGATTGCAGCAAATGCTGACATGATTACCTGTCAAAAATAAGCCAAAATTATATAAAGTATATAAATAATCAGCAAGATATTTATCAAACTCCTTGACAGTACTATATGGAGGATGTCAAGCTTTGATAGTTGATGGGAAAAAAATGTCCAACACTAGAAGTCAGTATAGTCCCAACCTGGCTCTTAGCAAAAGAGGTGGTTTCCTCCCCATCCCTCCCCAGCATACAGCTTTAATAGAACAATTTAGCAGTATTGTTGGTCAGTCTCATTCCTGATTATCTATATATAATATCCACAGCTGCTTTGATAACTAAAAATGGCATACAAAACCCCTAAAACCCCAATTACTGTCAATTAGTTAACATAATTTTCACAACTTGGAGCTTTCTCAAGGGGATATAACCACAGCTTTCTTTTTAAAGCTTCAGCTCCTGGAATCATGTTATTTATAAGAAGCTCTGTTTTCATGAAGAGTATCATCATGTTTTAAGTACTCAGGGTCACAGAGTACTGGGACGTAAAGTCTGGTACCTAAAAGATACAAACATAATAATGTAAACAAAACTGTTTTTTACAATATCTGGAATTAGCAACGGGGAAATCAAAATCTCTTATCACCAATGGATCCTTCAGCATTTTGTTTATATCCACAGTGCTCTATCATAAAACACAATGGACTCAGTTGCCCCATCTATTTCTGTCCAGAATATCATAAAAAACCCAAAATTTCCTCTCTCTTCCAATGTGCTCATTTCCATTGATTTCAGAAAGGTGGTGTGGCATAGCAGGAAAGCACACAATGAAACAACTTTTCTGTGCTATAATTAGACTACTAATCTTGCTGTGGTTAATACCAAAAATATAATGCAAGTGCTAGCAACCTTACAGTAGTGATTTTAGATACGAAGTGACTGTAAATAGCAAATAAATCTGTAGTTTCAAATCTAGGTCTTGAAAAAAGCCAAAGGCATAACTTCATTTCAATGAATAGATGCCAGATAATTCAGAAGAACAGTTTGAACGGCTAAATTATTTAAGCCACATCACCACCCTTATCAGAAGTATTGTATTTTTGGAAAAAAACCCTGCAAGTAAAATTATTATTATTAAGTCGGGACAAAATATCAGCTTTTTCCTCTATATCATGTTCAAGTTGTGATCTTGTACACAAGCAAATTATGCTTTGCTTTCTTTGGCCTGTTTAAGGTAAGTTGTCCTATGGTTTTCTTCTTTTTTTCCTTCATTTTGTTGGGGTGAGGGAGGAAGAGGCTGTTTGGCATAGACTTTTTCAGGAGACACAGGGTATTCCTTCAGCAAACGCTTACTTTTTTTGAAACACGAAAGCAAATGACAAGGCCGATTCCTCCCATTACTGATGTTATGGGAGCCCCCAAAAGTCCATGATCCCACCCCAAGCGGGCAGCCGCCTGCTTGGGATGGCCCAGAGAGCACCCCCCAACACCTCCCCACCGCCCCCACCGGCCCCTGGAGCTGCAATGAGGGTTGTGCCGAGCCCAAGCGCATGCACCTGCCCGGGGAAATGCTGCTGTGCCAGGGGAGTATTCAACGCGCTGGGGGCCTCCCCTCCACAGGCAATTAATGACGAAGACTCCCACCCCAACAGCATCCCCAAAGCCCTGCCATTTAAACCCAAGGGACGTCTTGTAGGTTTGCGCTTTCCCTCCTTGCTTTTATTTCCCTTTTGTGTTTGTTTATTTTGGTTTGGGGGTTTTGGGGTAGGTTTGTTCTGTTTTGTTTGCTTTACTAAGTGACAAGCTCCGCTACCACCGCCAGAGGTACCAACGCCCCGGCACCGGCGGGGCGAAACCCAGCCGACGCCCGACCCCGAGCGGGCACCTCGGCCAGCGCCGGCTCCCCCGGCCCCGACCCGACCGGTCCCGGCCCGGCCGCGGCTCCCGGCGGCGGCCGCTGGGTGGCAGCCGGCGCTTGTGCAGCCGCGGCCCGGCGGGGCGGGCGGGGGTGGCGGTCACGGCGGGGCCCAGCGCTGGCGGCCTGCTGGGCGCTGCCCAGGAAGGACCCTCTTGGGGCAGTCCTTTCTGGATACACTCCTCCCCGGACCTACCGGTGCGGCAGATTGAGTACATGGAAGTCATTTCCCCAGAGGACACGTCTGGATAAAATTTAGAATCAGAGAATGGCTTGGGTTGGAAGGGACCTTTAAAGGTCACCTAGTCCTACCCCCCTGCAATGAGCAGGGACATCTTCAACTAGATCGGGTTCTTCAGAGCCCCGTCCAACCTGACCTTGAATGTTTCCAGGGATGGGGCATCTACCACCTCTCTGGGCAACCTGTTCCAGTGCCTCTACCATCCTCATTGTAAAGAATTTCTTCCTTCTATCTAGTCTGAATTTCCCTTCTTTCAGTTTAAAACCATTACCCCTTGTTCTATCGCTGAACTCCTTCATAAAGAGTCCCTCCCCAGCTTTCCTGTAGGCCCCCTTTAGGTACTGTAAGGCTGCTATAAGGTCTCCTCAGAGCCTTCTCTTCTCCAGGCTGAACAACACCAACTCTCTCAGCCTGTCTTCACAGGAGAGGTGCTCAGCCCTCTGGTCATCTTCGTGGCCCTCCTCTGGACCTGCTCCAGCAGGCCCATATCTTTCCTGTGCTCAGGGTTCCCGAGCTGGATGCTTGCTACAAAACTTATCAGCGGCCTCAATGATAACTATTTATACACAATTTGGCTGTAGAAATACCACTATTTGTTGGGTTTTTTTAACTTAGCAAAGCAAGTTTTGAACAAAACGTCCTCACCATCGCTGTTTAGCCCAACACAGAGACCAAGGAAGCGAGATCCATCACCGATGAAATTACACAGAGACAAATCCTATGAAGCGTCATATACATTGTGCACTTTTCCCTACATAGCTACAATTGCAAAAACATCTTGGATTTTATGCACATATGAATAGTGCTTGTTGGATTGGAGGCCCAGCCTGACTTTGCCACCCTGGGTTGCCTCCTCACAAAAAACCAACAAAGATCTCCATCAGTGATCTGAAAGGATGCAGCACTGGTTTGCTTTGCATGTTGAAGGAAATAAGGATGAACTATTCCTGATGAAAGTAATTCTCTGCAGAGTAAGAATAAAAAAAAAAAATAATGAAAAGAATACTCAACCAGAGACATCTGGTAAGGAAAGGGACTGGACCTGGCAGTTCCTACCCACTAAGCACATCTCCATCACCCTGTCCACTACTCTGACCAAGGACCAGACCAGACAGGCAGCACAATCCATTTACTGTTAAAAAGCTACAGCTTGTCTCTCCCATCGCCAGACATCTAACCCTGAAAAAGCGTATGGCTGGAAGAGTATCTATCAGATGACTGTAGATAAAATATTAGCCTATCCCTTAATTTTCATGTCAGGGATATTGTATGCCTACAGTTACACAAGTAAATACAAATTCTGAAACACAGAAGGCACATTTAATATTAGCCTGTATTTATGTTCATGTGGGTCTCTTTCTTTTTAGAGCGTACAAACCACAGCAGAGCACTTCCAAGCCTGCTGTAGGCCAGGGAAATGACTGCCAGATTACACTGTAGAAATAAATTACCATCTAACTTTCAATGTTGCGTTTGGATGCCTTTTTGCAGTTCTTTATGACGCAAATTTGAGGCTATGTAAAGACGTTTGATTACCCTCATTGTATATCCTTGAGCTAAACTCACAATCTGAATTGTCCCATTTGAAATGAAGTAAAGAAAAGACTGAATAGTAGGATTCAAACAGCTGCTTTTAACAACTGTATAATAGGGTTCCCACATAAGTATGCGCTTTTTTCTCCCCCATCAGACAGAGACTGGTGTAAAATAAGTAAAAGCAAATTATGCAAGCTAATGAACACACACAAAATATTCAGCAGTTCAGGAACACCCTGCAAAAACACTTATCAAATAAATAACTCCAGTCCAGGCAAGGCCAAGCATGGGAGGCTACATATGGATGATGAAGAGATGAAGAGCAAGCTAACTTTAGCTCAGCTTTAATGGTTTTTCTTTTCCTCTTTCTTTTTTTCCACATCCAACACTAACATCCAGTGCTGCCAATTTTTCTAAATCTGTTGTTAGCAAACATTGACAGTAACAGCAGAGCCTGCCCCATAATGAACTGTGATATCTTGGACATTGAAAAGTCAACTTCTTTAGAACATCTCTCTCTGAATGAGGTTTGTCTTTCTCCAGCCAAATCTTCATAAGATAAATGACCTGAGAAGTGCTATGAACCTTCCTGCTTTAAAAATCAATTATTTCTTCAGGTTATAATAATCAGAAGTCACAAGGGTTTTGAAGGGGATTTCTCCCTTTTCAGAAAGATACTTTTTAGTGCATTAATACAAAGAGAAACCTGCTTTGGGCAGTTAAGGCTCTGGAAGACTGCTCAGTAAGGGAAGGGGAGGGGGGGCAAAGTGGATTTGCTCCAGAAAAAGCAACCTGGCTGGGGAATGAACAACTTTTCAGTCCCTATCTCCTGGTAAGTGCAGCACGGCTGAGACACTGACCCGATCTCTCAGCCCGCAAAACCTCTGCAACTCTTCTTCTCCGATGTGGTTATCACAACCCACACCTCTTCCCAGAGTCGCAGACGTGCTGCTTGTCACCTTCGCAAGGCACAAATTAAGCTGCAGAGGGATTTTCTTACCCAAGACCATACAGAAAATGTGCAGCAAAGCAAGGACTTGGAGGCAGGTCACCCACGCTTGCAGCTAGTCACCTCATCCCTTTCCCAGCCTTTCCCTCAGTCAGGAATCGCTCTACAGCCACAGGCAAGGTGCAGAAAAAGAGAGGCGGTAGGAAGGTGGGGTGGTGAGAAACTAAGTTAAGGATCAAACGTAAGAAGCCTGCTGAATATTAACAGTTAAACTCATCTTTTTGTCAAATTGAACTGTGAAAGAAAGCTGTGATAGGAGGTTTTCAAAGGCAGCTGGAGCTTATATACATAGGGAAATGATTTGACTTATGACTTAAAATGTTTATTTTCAGGGCGTCGATGGGAATGTGTGTCCTGCCTAAGGCCCTGGCACAGTTTGGCATTTTTTTTCACCATGAGCAATGCTGTCCTTAGCATCTCAGATGGCAATCACCTGTCACCCACCAGCTGGCAAATGGCCTTGCTGTACTTGTATGGCAGCACATTGCCGTGGTTACTGTGGTATAAACGCCCTGCCTGGGCACTCCTCCCGAAACAAGAGTGACCGAAGGAGTTATACCTGTATAACTTGAGCAGTTTAATTACGCTGGCAAACATTCCCTGCAGACAAGCACTAAAAGAGCTATTTCTGACTCTTTCCCAGGAGAAAATCACCCCGGATGTCTCTGCACCTTTGCGAAGTCTGAGTGCTTCCAAGTGCCTTCACCCCCAGCAGGACTGACCTGCAACCCTGGACTTCCCAGTTCCTATCACTTTGGTTCAGAGTACCTGAGTTTCCTGTGCTCCTGCTTCCGCAACAGGTATTCTGTATCTCTCAGAATACTGATAGCACTTAAGAAATAGTAATAAAAAAATATTAAAAGACATAAAAAGACCCCCCCCCAAACACTACATAAAACCCCCAGCACCACATATTTTGAGAAATTAATGTCATTTTTTCCGCTATCGTTGTTGTAAAAGGCTTAATTTTATTACCTATTAAAGCTTTTCAGTTCTCCTTGGAGATTTTCAAGAAACCAATAAAGAAACTAAGCAAACTGACAAAAAAAAAAAAAAAAAAAAGAAAGAAAGAAAGAAAAAGAAACCACACGGTATCAATGAGACGAGGAGCATGCACGCAGCTTCCTAACAGCAGGCTTGGTGAAACGCAATCCTGACGACTTCTCTTCCAGCCTGGCACTGGTCCAAGGCAGACTCAACCACAACAGCATGTGCCAAGCTGTGCCACACGCTCATTACAAGGTCTCAGCCAGGTGACCTCCTGACGCTTCCACTTGTTCCTGCTGCTTTGGAGGCAAGAGACTGAACACATGCCCCCAGACCCCGTGCGTAAGACCGTTCAGTATCTTCCTCCACTGTTTTCAGAGCAGCCCAAGCTAGACCTGAAGAAACTTAAATGCTGGATGTTGTACTGACAATAGCATTTAGGTTATGACCTAGATTTTGACAGCTTTCAGCAGTGCTGGACCTACCCAAAAACTTGAACTCTCCAAATTAGGCACACCAAATGTATCAAAGAACAAATTCAATCCAGTCCCATCAGATTAGATCCCATCTAATCCCATAGAAATGTGAAAAAACCTCACTCATATAGTTGCAACTTGTTATTAAACAACTCTAAGTAGCTAGTAAGGGCTGAGCGAAGGGAAGGTATCAGGTTTTACATGCACTAACTTGCTCAACTGAAATTCAAACTATGAACCCTTGTTCGGGAATACGTGCAACACTTGGACAATTTATCAGGTAAGAGAGATATTTGTGGAGGAGAAAAGTGCCGATTTCCATACAGCCTAAGAGTTTGAGCAAGTAAACTGCTTATTCAGGGATCAGAGTTTGCTGGGACTATTCCTGGTTTGAGATGATGGTTTCTGTCCTATGAAAACATAAGTGAATATTTGCTTTCTCTGGAAACTAGTTAGGGTTTGTTGACAGTCTGGTTTAAGGAAGCGTTATGGGATCCTTTTCCCTGTTTCTGTGTTTCTTCACAGGTGAAGAAAAAAACTGCCACCACTCATCCTGAAAAGCATATTAAGAAAGTAACAGAAACAAGCGTGACTAGGGCTAACCTGAAGGAAATGGCAACACTGACTGCACACGCTGTACGCTGACAAAATTACAAGGGCCTTACATGGAATTACCAAAAACTGCAGAAGTACTCAGACTTTGGGCCAAACCATGATTTATACTACAGTAATTCTACTCCTGTCATTGGATCATTCCAGTTCCAAAAAAAGTTTATTTTAAGGTTTTTACATTTCTCCCCATCATTATTCCATCTTCCGTGCAACAGCAACAACTTTAGACAAAAGTCTTAAAGTTCTCAACTCTCTGACACTTGCTTTTCAGAATAAAAACTATTTTGGCAAGAGTAAAAGGAGATGAGATTTATGGATATAAAGCAATGCCAAGTAAATATCATTTTATGATGGAAAGTAATTTTTCATGGTGAACAATGGTCAAACTAGATGTTCCCCTAATATTTGCCTTTCCAGGACCACATGTTCTTGACTTTCTCACAGAGGTTCACCGATGAATGCAATTTTCAAGATGATGACATTATAGAGAAATGAAAAGTAATTATTGCTTTTGAACAGCCTTCCACTGGTTTTGGCTTTGAACTGGAAGATTAAAAGATTTACCTTGTTACAGCAAGGTGAACAGAGAATGCACATGTGTGCAGCGGGGAAGGGAAGCAGAAGGGCTGCAACTACGACCTCTCAGATGCCCCTTTGAATTGGAAAAGGAGTTGTCAAAAATGAGTAAACAAGCCTAAAACTAACAAGCTGTTGCTGCTGCCGCTACACCCTCCTCACAAAGATGGGCAACAGATCCTTGTTAGCAGGTTTAGAAAGGGGTGACTAAAGCTGCTGGAAGGAGCCCAGTGTGAGCGCAGGCCAAGGGGCTGTCCCAGAGGGCAGCCGGACAGCCTGCCAGCTGGGAGCTCTACCGCATTTTTACATGCAGCCACAAAGCCTATAAATTAGGATTGCTGAGCCTGGCGTTAATACGTGCACGACTCGCAAATCTTTGTTAGGGAGGAAGGAGTGACATCTCCAAGAGAGCGTGATGCTTTAGGGGGAAAAAAAAAAAACACAACGCAAACCAACAAAAAACCAAAAATACCCCAAGGAGGTACTGAAGTTTTGTGGAGTATCAAAAAGGAGCACGTGCTTCTTGCTGCTCTTAGGGACTGTACAACCAAAGTAATATCTTGGGTTAAGTTCTTCGGTTTTTCACCTTTTCATCCACTGCCACTTCTATGTTTGCTCCTTTTCACCCACAGCCTGATTTCGTGCGTAGATTTGAACCTTAGAAGCGGAGAAGATTCCTGTCATTTGGGAACATGCCATTAACTGTACGTGGGACTGTTTGTGTGATTAGTGGTACTTTTATGAGGATATCACTGGCAGTTGAGAACAAGTTTTCTTCACTAATTCTCCCAATACACGCGTAGAGAAGTTAAAGAGGGAAAGATTTCACTCTATGTACACTGCCTTCATTTCAGAGTTACCATTCATTCACCCTCTGCAATGGGCCACTCAGTTGTTTGAGCAGGCATGTGTTAGTCTGCTGAGTTTACTTTAGATCCGAAGAGCTTACAAATGTATAATCCTACTCATTGGAGGCGTGTTTCAGTGAAAAGTTGAAGCAGAATTTCTTTCCCTTTTCAATGATGTTTAAAAGTCTCTCTATTAGCTGAAGATGGAGAGCGAGATCCTGGTTCCCCTCTTTCCCCATCAAAGTCAGCTGGAGTTTTACTACCAATCAGCTTCAATAACACTTCGTTACTATGGGGTAACAATTTTATTCACAGGACTGATCGTACAGCAGAGCTACAGCCCAACTGTTTTGTCCATTCTTCATTAGCTGATGTCAGTTAATGACTGGCAGAGATTACACGGGCATTTAACTGGAGAGTGTTTGAAATGGAAGAATTATTTGCAATTCTTTAGTTTTCATTTTTGATTGTTCTTCTAACATTGCATTTCATACTTCAATGACTTTTTAGTAAAAATAAAAAAGTGTCTATTTTAATGGGGGTCTAGTGTTTTTAGATAGCTGGCCCTGCGTACCAATGCATTGTCACTGTGCCCTGGTCTAGACTGTTACCTAAAGTTACGCTTGCGTATCTCAAATACATCTAACCACCCGCCCAGCAGTTTAACAGTCCCCACCCATTTAAGACACTTTTTTGGGGTTTGTTTTTTTTTTTTTTATTTTGTTTGTTTGTTTTTTAATCAGGTCTGCAGCTGCTCCATAAATACAGTAAGAATTACAGTAACAGCTTCAGTCACAGATTAAGGAATCTGTAAAATGTTGCTTACAATATACATCACTGGAAGATAGCTTTTTTTTTTCTGTGACCTCTTTACCTTTGCTGCAGTGGGGCAGAGGGATGACAGACAGGAAAGACTTAAAACACGAGAAATCAACAGCTCCAGCCCGTACCCACCTGAACCACACTGTAGGGCTGTGCTCTTTCTTCCGCAGTTGTGCCAATTCATCTTTACACCTCTGATATTCCCAATATAGCTTCACGAGTGCATCAGCACTTCCAATTTCTTTGCATTACAAATACTAACTGGTTAGTAGATTTACTGCCTGGAAGCAAGGCAGAAAACAGAAAAGGGTTTGTAACTACACTTTCCTTGCTAAAACCACCCTCAGCTATTCCAACAGATATTCTCTAGACAGCCTATGCCTCTGCTCTCTCCGCTAATGCTTTTAACCTTGTCTGCCCTACCAAAAACTGCCATTAAGTTGGTCCCATTCAGTTTGTTAAAAGAGCATATATATCAACTTTGGAAACTCTGACTTAATTCACTGTAAAAAAGGAATGACTTTTCTATTAAGAGAAGAAATCCATTTTACTGAGGTAAAACTAAAGGCTCAGTATTGGAATAGTTTGAGAGATCATTTTAGTTTTCAGTGTTTGCAGGAGCAGAGTTGCCATATTTCTTTGCCCAGATCACTGTAACAGCACTGTTTGACAATGTTGGGGCTAACTTCTCTTTTGAGAGATTTTTTCTGACACATCATATTATCATAGAATGGTTTGAGTTGGAAGTGACCGTTTAAGACCACCTAGCTTAACCCTGCATCTTACGAGATCTTTTGTATCCTCTAGCAGAAGTACTCCAAGGCACTTTCAATAACATCGGGCACAATGCAAAATATATCTGCAGTACGTAAAATAAAGTTGTGCTGCACAGCGAGGACTTGAGGTGCCTGCGTTTGCATTAGCCTCTGTGAGCACATAAAACGTCCACAGCTCCCACTACAGTAAGCGCACCCTTCTAACGCCACCAGTGCCGGTGCTCTGGCTTAGCCTGGCATTAGCTCTCCGGCACCGCTGAGAGCACGATGTGTCCTTTTCTGCAAGCTAGCTCGCTGCCCAAGGCAAACCACCCACAAACACGCAGTAATGTAAGCAATTAAATGGTCTGGCTAGACGTAGGGAGATCTGAGAGAGATATAAAAATGTGTATCTTTTCTTCATCCCGGCTCAAATGTTTTGCAGTCTGGAAATTAAAGAGAACTGATTTACTGTATCTAATATCTGGATTAGCATTGATAACAGTGTAAAAAAGATAAAAAAAAGTAAAGCCCAATGACAACCTTTAATCCAAACCTTCTCAACTTCATTGCTCTGAAAATTCAAATAAAAACAAAGCAAGGAACTTTTCCCAGACTTTTAACAAAACCAAACCGTGTCTGACAAGGGTTTACAAACATAAAAGCTCCCTTGGGCCATCTTTAAGTGCTCTGATTTATTACAGCTTTGTAGGTAATAATTACTTTCAGAGGGAAAAAGGAAAGGTAGTTCCAGTTTATAAATTGTTGCTTCATGATGTGGAAGGATAGCAATAGCCAATACGGCTCACTGAGGTGTAGTGCTTTAATAAATTGCAAAGTGGAGAGCTATAAGGGAATAGCTTTAACCCCGAGCAGAGCCCTCGGACAGTCCCTGGACCAACAGCAATACTGTGTGCCTCACTGGGGATGACTGCTTGTGGGTAGAGGTGACAGCAAGCCACAAAAGAGATTACAGGTACTAAAGGGATCCACCTGGTTGATCTACTTCTAATAATTCCTGAAAATGCAGTGCATGCCATAGACATAAAAACTGCATCCAGTTAATTTTCTCAAATAAGGCCTTGGGAAACATGGTTTGATAATCAACATCTAGACTAGATTCTGTCCCTCTGCTCTCATGAGACACCACCTGGAGTACCGCATCCAGCTTTGGGGCCCCCAACATAAGAAGGACATGGACCTGTTGGAGCAAGTCCAGAGGAGGGCCACGAAGATGACCAGAGGGCTGGAGCACCTCTCCTGTGAAGACAGGCTGAGAGAGCTGGGGTTGTTCAGCCTGGAGAAGAGAAGACTCTGGGGAGACCTTATAGCAGCCTTCCAGTACCTAAAGGGGGCCTACAGGAAAGCTGGGGAGGGACTCTTTATGAGGGAGTTCAGCGATAGAACAAGGGGTAATGGTTTTAAACTGGAAGAGGGGAAATTTAGATTGGATATCAGGAAGAAATTTTTCACTATGACAGTGGTGAGGCACTGGAACAGGTTGCCCAGGGAAGTTGTCAATGCCCCATTTCCTGGAAGTGTTCAAGGTTGGATGGGGCTTTGAGCAGCCTGGTCTAGTGGGAGGTGTCCCTGCCCATGGCAGGGGGGTTGGAACTAGATGATCATTAACGTCCCATCCAACCCAAACTATTCTATGATTCTACACACAAAACAGCAAAGATAAAGGTGGGGGAAATGCAGTGTTGTTAAATGAATTTGACCTTCCTTCCCCCTATCAAAATAAATCACGTTCCTGAATAATAGCTATGGAGTTAGCAAGGTTTTGTAATTCGTCATCAAACATATCATGAAAGAAAATGGCATACGATGAGCTCTTTGCAAACACTCTTTTGCTTTGGGCAATCATTCATTCTCCTCTATTATGAGAGTGATGATTATGCAATTTGAACCATTAACAATATCTCATGTATGTAATTTTGATTGTAACCCTACCATTCGTACAAAGCCACTGATAAATGCAGTGTTTGTGATTTTCTTCTGGTATATATAACTTCCTGATTTGAGAATAACTGAATGTAATGCTTTGTAAAACCCAGTACAGAGGCTGTTGAAGAGTGGTGCCTGACTAATGGATTTACGGAAAAGCAAATGCAAGAATGCAGACGCTACTGGAAGCAGCAGCCTGTTGTTTGGTGCTTGTACATCTAAATAGTTTTAAATGGCAATAACTAAAATAAGCCCATTTAAGGTGGTGTCCGTGTCTGTCCGTCCCCCCCGGCAAGTTGTAAGGACATTTATATTCTTGATGTACTGTTTTTGAAAACACAGGATTTTATTTCTGTATGAAAATACTTCAAAAGGTTTATAGATTTATACTTCCTCTAATGGCTCTTGATATAGCCTGTCTGCTACTCATTAGAACACCATCACAGAGAATATTCCCAAATCATTGGGCAGCCTGTGCATATGTTAAGACAATACTGAACTGCCTAATTGGATTCACTGCAACAGTTTCTAATAACTGGAAAGAGAAATAAAACTTATTACCACTAAAGTAAATATTTCCTTCCACAAAATGTAAAGCAATCATCGAATCACTCTAGGAAGGACAATAACTGTTCTGAAATAATGCTTGTTCCCTTATTCCTTGCTGATAAGTTGTTTATATTGTACCAGAAAGAGGTTTCAATTCCTTTCAGAAAGATCCCCTCTCAAATGCTTGTGTTGCTATTAATTTACTTATAAATGAAATTATAAGCATTACACAAAAAAGTAAATCAACATTCCCTTCCAGAGAAAAATAGCAAGAAAAAGTCCAACCAGACAAAGCAGGTGAAAACATGGTGAGGAAAGAATATATATCCCATGGGAAACATACCATCATTTGACCTTTTACCCTTCCTTCAAAGACTGCAACTATGTACATTTTAAAATTTTCCCTTACATACAGAGAGCAACTACTTCTAATATATGCCAAAATATACCACAGGTAAAGTTCTAACACTTTGCTATGGGCCAACCATTTCCAGATGGTTTTCCTAAAGGAATTATACCAATCCAACCAGCAGACAGAAATGAGGTCTGTTTATATGATTGATGTCTACTAGCTAATAAAGTCTGCAGGCTGAATATCAAATATTTTATAATCACAAATCGCACGCAATCTGAAGAATAAAAAACAAAACAAAAAAACCCCAACAGTATAGCAATTCTTAAGAATAACCAAATTTTCAGAAATTACAATATGTTTGAGAATATTTGGTGAGCAGACACAGAGGCTAAATTCATCAAGAAAATTATTCACTCAGCATTAGCATTACAGCTGTGTTTTGCCTCCCAAGACTTTTGCCTTTATTTGCAATTGTGTTGATTATGCATATGCAAAATATTTTATCTATTCTATCTATCCTTTTTCCCTCTAAACGATGCACTAATCTCTAATGACAAGCATGGCGCTGCACATGGAAAACTCATCTTCAGGGCAAGCGAGTGCACTTGGTTCATATCTAGCAACTTTCAAAAATTGGAATGCAGAATGAAATTGATATAAACCTTCTCTAACAATATAAATGTGCCATGTTATACAAGAATGATGCTCTGGTTTTAGGAAACAGTTGTGGTATGTCAGTTGAATTAATCACTGATTATTCTGAAAGCACAACTGCGGCAGCAAACCGGCACTTCAATTTTAATTTGTGAGCCTTGTGCAGGGTGACAGACATTTGCATAAGAGTGACAGTAACTTTAATCTCCCTATACCCTTGACTTGCATCTTGGTTTCTTTGAATGCATTTCTAAATCAGCAGAGCTTCAGTCAATTAGGAATTATAATACTTCTTGGGAAAGAAAAAACGTTTTCAATCCCAGTACAATTTCCCTGAAATAAATTATTTGCATACAGCACAGCCAGTGCCCATAACTGTATTAAAATGCCATTGCTAATTAAATTGTATCCTTTAAAGCCTGACAGTTTTAAGCAGTAGAGGAAAGCGTTAAATATATGTCTAATTTCAAGCAATATTCTAAACACACATTACTTGACAAGTATTTGCTGAATATTTCCTGACTAAAATGCATAGTGATAGCTATTTTCCTATTCCCTCACACAAAAGGGCAAGACGACAAAAGCAGCTGTCTGATTAGGGGCACTGTTGTCCTGAATCAATTACAGCCCCGCAGCAGACAGCTCCACTTATGCACCTGTTTTTAAATAGAAAGCTTCTGTAGCTCCCAAGCCTCGTACAAGGGAGATGGGGGGAGAAACCATGAGTGAAAGAAACAATAATTCTTCTGAAGGTCAGCCAGGGCATCCTGCATCCCTCGCTCTCCACGCTCACTGATTGCCTCTGAATAGGAAATCCGCCCAAATCTTCTGTTATGATCAAGAAGGAGGGGGAGGAGATCCGTGTTGAACATGTGCCACTTTCACTTGCTTTTGAAGGAATATAATTATTCTGTTTAACTGACTGACTTATCTCTTTCCCAGAGCTTTTTCAGCTGAAGCGTGGCAGAGCCGAGGAGCCTGAGAAATGGCTGCTCATCCTGACGGCAGCGTGCCTCCAGGTACCCATTAGTGCATCCCCCACCTCGCTCCCCTTCTCTCTCTTACCCCTTCCTGGCCAGGGCTGCTGCTTCAAACTCTGCTCACAGCAGAGGTACCCGGGTACTCGCCTGCCTCCCTGCTGACACAGGCCATTCCTCTTTACCTTCTAGCCGTAGGTCCTCTGCCCTGAAAAACGGCAGCAGACTGAGCGCCCACTATCTGGTTATTCTGATGAGCTCAAACCCCAAACAAGCATCTTTCTCTAATTTATCCTGTCCCATAGCTTCCGGTAGTCACCTTTCTACAAGAAATTCACCACCACTTACCACCTGGAATAAAAAGTAGATTGTTTATGCAGTCTTTTACTATACGCATAAAGATTTCCATATAATATGAAATATTTCTCCAGAGTATTTCCATTTACTACCTCTGACCTGTCTAACCACACTTTTTTTTCTTTAATATGAGTAAAGTCTTAGTCATTGCTTCATACATATTTATTTTTTACAAGATGAAGAAATTGGAATACATCGTTTTCTTATTATCTGAATGCACGACGAAAAACGTAAGCGAACAGATGAAACGGTGGGTTTTGGCCAGGGCAGCTGTTCTGCAGTTTGTGCATATATTTTGTTTTCATTTCCACCACTGAAGTGAGAAGTCCCCAAAGCCTCTGTTTCCTTGTGTACACAGGAGAGGACAACTAGACAGCTACCCTCATGAAAACTGCTGTGTAAGTACTACAGAAGGAAGACACCCCCCTCTCCTCCCCCCCCAGATATACATAGAACTATGTTTTAACATAATTTCTGAATGCTTTTCGTCCATTTTGCTTTTACATGTGAAAAGGAGTCTGAGAAATCTTCCAGACTTAAAGACCACCCTTATGGGCTTTGTACTAAATACAGAAAATAAAAATCAGGGCTCAAAAATTCTTAAACACTGTAAATTCTTTCAAAATTTCATTTCTCAGGCCTTCAATATTAAATTATTAAGTGGATGCAATCATGCTGTTTAGGCCCAAATATAAACATATATTTAATTATAGCCACACTATACAATCTAAAATGATGATCAGAGAGCTGGAGCACCTACACTATGAGAACAGGCTGAGACAGATGGGGTTGTTGAACCTGGAGAAGAGAAGGCTCTGAGGAGACCTTATAGCAGCCTTCCAGTACCTAAAGGGGGCCTGCAGGAAAGACAGGGAGGGACTCTTTGTCAGGGAGTGTAATGATAGGACGAGGGGTAACGGTTTTAAACTGAAGGAAAGGAGATTTAGATTAGATATTAGGAAGAAATTCTTTGCTGTGAGGTTGGTGAGGCACTGGAGCAGGTTGCCCAGGGAAGGTGTGGATGCCCCATCCCTGGAAGTGTTCGAGGCCAGGCTGGATGGGGCTTTGAGCAGCCTGGTCTAGTGGGAGGTGTCCCTGCCCATGGCAGGGGGGTTGGAACTAGGTGAGCTTTAAGGTCCCTTCCAACCCGAACCATTCTACAATTCTAAAATTGTACAGGGCACAAGCAGTCCGGCAGGTTTCTGGATTGCATTGAAGAATTCACTGTGTGGTGGATCTGTCTCACTCTACTGATGGTTGGGGGAATCTGTGATGCTCTTTGACTACATGCTTACGATGACTAAAGTTGAGACAGGTAACGTATGATGAAGATACTTTTAACAGTCCCACTGCTTGTGTAAATCCTTTGGTACCTGGGTGGCTTTAGAAACACCACCTGCAATCTTGGAAAATGGAATTAATGTACTTCCGTATTTTGGTGTCAAACGTGCAGCTTTTGTGCACCCCCATACAGACACAGTGGTTTCTTAACTGCAAAAATTACATTCAAGTCACTAAATTGTGATAGCTTACAGACTGCAACTACTTGGAAATGAACTTTTGCATTCTAATAGGAATTACCTACACAGAATATCTGTAAGAATGCATTTAAAAATCAGCCTAAACAGAGTCTGCCTGAAGGCAATATCAGAGGTTGATGGATGACCTTTTTGAAAGATACTGCTATGGAAACAAAGCTTTCCACTAGACTGCATAAGTTGTCTTTATAACTAATAGAAATAATTTCACTACAAATATACATTTTTAAAAAGCCTAAAAGACAGTCTGCACAGCAAATTATTACTTATTGAACAAACTATGACATTTTAGTATTCCTTTCCTTAATGGGCTCTGCTGTCTCTTTTATTAAATGGCAGATATCACTCATTCTGATTTTTACTCAATAAAACAAAAGCAAAAGGCCATTTGTTAAAAGAATACGTTCTGGTCCAGACAGTCAAAAGAGCTGCTTCAAAAATTTCCAAAGAACAGTGTCAGCAAAAAGCACTTAAAATAAGGGAAAGAGTATAAGGGATACTTCAGAATTAAAACGCCAAACAAAGAAAAAGTGGACACGTTTGACTTCAGGGAGGCTTTCAACACATCTCCCACAACGTTCTTGAATCCGTGTTAAGATGTTACAGTCTATGTGGGTACGAAATTGACTGGCTGGTTGGGCTCGGAGGGTGATGGTCAATGGGTTCTGCTCTGTCCGGAGGCTGGTTACAAGCAGAGCACTGCAGGGGTTTGTCCTGGGACCTGTCCTGGTTAACATCTTTGTCAGTGACCCAGAGGAGGTGGCGGAGCTCGCTGTCTTCAGGTTTGCAGCTCACTCCAAAACAGTGGGGGCCATCAAGATGCTTGGGAGCAGACCTGCCATTCAGGGGGACCTAGACAGGTTGAAGGAGAGAGCTGACAGGAGCCTTATGAAACTCAACAAGGACAAATGCAAAATCCTGCAACTGGGGAGGAATAAGCCCTACAACAATACCAGCTGGGGAGCAGCTCTGAGGACATTGCCCTGTGCGTTTGAGCAGGCACGAGCTGAGCAGAAGCCAGCAGTGGTCCTGGCAGCAAAGGCAGCTAAGCAGCTCCTGGGGCTGTGTGAACAGGAGCCCCATGGCCACAGTCCCCCCTCTACTCAGCACTTCCTAGACCACAGTTTTAGGTCCTCCAATACACGAAAGACACTGAAAAACTGAAGCAATTTCAGAAGAGACCTACCAACGTGGTCAGGGCCTGGAACAATTGCCTCATGAGGAGAGACTAAGGGAGCTGGGCTTGTTCAGCCTGGTGAAAAGACAGTTTCGGTGAGACCTGACAAGAGCTCCTGGTACCTACAAGGATGTTTTTGAGGAGATGGAGCCAGGCTCTTCAAGTGGTGCATGGCAGAAGAATGGGAGACAACAGGCATAAGTTGAAATGAGAAGTCCAGACTGGATATCAAAGATTTTTTTTTTTACTGTTTGGACAGGGAGGCAGTGGAATTGCCCAGAGAGGCAGTCTCCATCCTTGCAGATTTTAAAGACTAACTGGGCAAAACCCATAGCAGCCTCATATGAACACATAGTTCACCCTACTTTGAGCAAGAGATTGGATGCCTCCTGATCTTTCTTCAAACCTGAATTATGCTGTGATGTGTTCAAACTGCAGTAAAGGAAAATGAGACCAATCTATTATTGAATATTAAAACAATCCAATTTTTCTCAACTATTGATAATGACAGTATAATTTTATATCCAAATCTTTTGTTGACAATACTTGCCAAGAAATTAGGCACCTTGCTAACTTCACACCAACTGCCATGCGAAATCTCACATTTTATTGACAACACGGATAACTTAGGCCAACAGGCGAGACAAATGCACTACTTGGAAGGAAGAACGCATATTGACTTTTCCAAAGATTCGTGATGAGATTGTTTTATTCATCTCTCTGCCTAGCAAAACTCAGTAAGATTGAGACCTTTGGTGTGTTTCAAGTGCCACGTATTATAAATTTGTGCAGCATATACAAACTACATGTCAAATTAAATTACAGCAGGTTTCTCAAAGCCCCCATTATATTAAATGCAAATTGAAAGAGGGGAAAATCTGCTTGACTAGACAATGATAAAGAAAGTATAAAAACCTATGCTTTTACACAGCTTGACACTTTAAAAAAAAAAATAAATCTGTAAGCATTTTGCCCTGCAAAAGATTTAAAGTATTCTTTGTTTTATGTTTCTATGCAAGATTATTTTTTTTGGCAGGGTGGGTAGTGAGTTCATTTAGTAAGTGAACCTCAAATGTTGAAAGTTATGGGTTTGAGACTACCAGGTAGCATACAGCCAAAAGCAATATGCACAGATCAGAGACAGTTTAAGTATTGTATCGATCACTCTCCCACAGACATACCTAAGAGGCAATTTGTACTGCTCCTATTTTAACACGGATGATATCACAACACTGCTGTATTTAGACATAATGTTCTATTGCAAGCTAAGTCCCTAAATCACTTAAAATCTAGAGCTGTACTTCAACAAAAATACCTATTTGTAGCATTCAGTCACTAGAAAATGAGCAGCTTTGTAGTTGTCTTTGTAAAGGGTTACTTCCAGCTGCCTATTTAGACAATTTGAGCATCAATCTTCCTGGCAGATCATAACTAAAACTTGGTACTAACCTTGGCACTCTAAATTAGAAAACCGAGAGATTATATTTCCAAGAAGACTATGTTATATTCTATTCATCTGTATACACCAGTTATAATCCGTACATACTTTCAAGAACAGATGAAGTGATTGACAAATCTGTAAAAAAGTTCTATGGATTTAGAGGTCTAAAATATTTTGCAAAATCTATTCAAACCAATCCTTAGATGAAAAGGATCCCCATGACGCAATAACCCAGGTATTATTACGGTTTTCTAACCAGGACACACAGCTTGTCTTTCTTTATACTATATGCCAAGTGAGCAGCTAACGCCATCAGGAAGTACATCTTAAACAGTAAGTGGCATTTGAGATGTTCAATGACTCTTCATTAAATTAGTGAAAGGGAACAAGTAGAATAATATTTTCCTATTTTAATTATCTGTATACAGCAAATATTATAGCAACTGTACTACCATTTACTTGCACGGCAACAATGATGAAATATCTCACCATGAAACAGAAATAAAATTAGCTAAAATAAGATAGATAAGAAAGAAAGGAAATAACCCTTGAAATTACAGCTTGAAAGAAATACCTAAAAAGTCATTCTCCCAGCCAGGGGTTCTGAAGCTGGGTGCACACCAATGTCAGTATGTGCACCACGCTTGCTGGTATCCGCACTTTTAAGGTTTGCTTGACCTGATGAAGTTGCAGCAATATTTGTATTTGACCTGCAAGAAAACTGTGCAGGTGCATCCGGCATTTCTTTGCTCCGGCAAAGCCAGTGTGATAGTCTTTCTTTTTAATGTCAAGTGTCCCTTTACAGGAAATTTTGCCTGAGTCACCAAATAAACTGGGCAGACTGGTAGCAGGTCTTTGCCAAGGGGCAGATGAACATGAATGGAGAGTTAACAAGGTTTAATATTGCCCTGTTGTTAAGCCTGTACCCACAAGCCTCTGGAATGTCACTTGAATACGAGGTACGTCTGCCCAGGTTGCAATACGAGTAGTTGTAGTCAAGCAAGCATTAACTAAATCAGGAAGCCAGTAGGATTTGCTAGCCAGCACTATGTGGCCACAGCAGCAAGTGGCCGAGCAGGGTCTAAGGGGTGTGTGTCCCCGAGCAGGCTCCCCGGGAGATGCCTGGCCCCATGTGGGCACTTGCCCCCAGGGCTGGCAGCCCAGCAGGTCTGCCAGCCGTCCCAGCGGAGGGGTGAAGCTGCAGTACAGGCACCAGAGAGGTTGGGCCAGGCCCACCGTCAGAGCAGGGCTTGTGCCTCGGCAGAGGTGTGCCCAGCAAGGGCTTATAATCTGAATCTGAAATTCAGCCTCAGAAACAAAACCCAGAAATTGGCAGGTTGGGATTCATTGCTGAAGACAAGACCCTCTGCAGCCTGAAGACCTGTTCCCTGGCTGAACACTTTTTCCCTTCTCAGGCTGCTCTGGTGGATAAATACTGCCATGCTCAGGGAGCATCTACACCCATTTTTCACAACTTTTACTTCTCCCAGACAGCACATCTCACCTTTCAGTGATATATGGGGATGGAAAACATCAGCAATAAAAGATGATAACCACAATGTCTCAGCCCTGACAAGGTTACGTATTTTCTGCAATTCACACTATTCCCATGGGAGCCTAAAGCAGCTCATGCCATCGTAGCTCCTTTCCTTCTCAAAGCAGCAAACAAGTCAGGTGGCTGCCTCCAAAGTCCAAGTTCAGTTTCAAAGCCCCTCTTCTCCTATTCACCATGTAAATGTGTCATGCCCTGTAACTCTCTGCGCTCTTTTCAACTCTGCCGGTTGCAGCTCCATTATCTCTGGAAGTTGCTGTAACACCTGCCTCCTGCGCCAGCCAAAACAACACCATCTGTTGCGCAGCCTGTAAGGTCTATGAGCCACCGATTTGCCTAAAATATAATGAATCCTTTCTCCCCAACCACGCCAGGCCCAGCAGCCTGCATGGCTGCATGAGGTTTCTAACTGCAGACTGTAGGATAGAGTGTGATGTCTTAGACTCCTCATTACTCTCCAATTTGTTTTTTCAACAGATGTCAGGGGGTAGGTTAGCAACAGGACTGACCTTTGCTGTTAGTGGGAAGTGCATACAGGACTCGGGGCCAAAGCTGACCTGCACTGCTCTGCCTTCCCATTCAACCCTGTGCTCTGCTTTGCTCCCGGTCCCTTCCATTTCCTTTCCAGTCCTTCCCTGCTCTCCTGCAGTATTTTGGCATTGCAGTAATTCATAACTTCATTTATTAAGGTGAGAAAAAAAACAGAAGGGGGGGGGGGGGGGATGAAGGAGTTGACGCTTTCCAGAACTTGGCTACAGAGCGTCTGCAGACTCAGGAAGATGATCCTGGGCCCTTGTCTTACCTAAAGATTTATCCTTTGTCTTGCCTTGAAATTTCTGTTTTTCTTACTTTCAGATTTGGGAAGTTTACTTTCAGATTTCCTAGCAGTCTAAAGAAACATTAGTATTCTGCAGAATATAGAGGTTCACACAAAGCACCTGGATATTAAGGAGGAGTGAGAAATCTGATCCACTTTCACTAGTGTGTCTCTGTGGATATTTTTATTTGTTGTCTTTTCTGCCTATTCACCTCAAACTAAGGAGAAGGGCTGGAAGCCAGCCAGCCAGCCCAATTGCCTGCACTTTGTTTCCTTGGAGAAAGGGGGGAGAAGGGAGCAGTCTAAGCAAAACTGGAAAAAGTTCAAACGATTCCAAAAGGAAACAATAATTTTGCATTTTGTAATGCTTATTTGAATTTATTTACTTATCTAAATCTCAAATATTACATTTAATAGGAACAAAAATTAGCTTTCTGGGATTTAGTTTGGCTGAGCAGGCAATATCGGCTTGGCATAAAACATCAAAATGAGTCTTGTCAGAAATTAGCAGTACTTTCAAAGGAACTGGGAGTCAGAGTGCTCAGATGAAAATCAACAGTCACGAGCAATTCTTCCACCAAACAGACTTTTCTGCTTCATCCCTGGCTAACATATGTTCCTTGTCTGAAAGTGCAGGATTGTGAAACTTTCCATCTTTGCCACAATAAAGGAAGCTCCCAGCTGCACGTATGAGATGGTAATCCTTAAACACCCGCAATTGCCATGTAGTTACTGCTGCTGTCATGTCCCATTACTTCTTGCCCACCTGTACTCTTCAGACTCTACGTTGAACACGAAAGGAGACCACTGAAAGCTGCAGGGCTCCTCACAAAGACCGTGCAATTTGTGTGCGTCGGTACTTAGGGATGAGGAAGTGTGTGCGGAGACATTTGTCATTTACAGAGGCTGCTGACCTGCCCAGCTGGCGCGGTGCGGAGGTAACGGGGAAGGCTCTACTTCAGCCTCAGACAAATTACTCTTTTATAAGTCTAAGGTTCCAGTTTACTTTACATCTGGCCTTGATTGTCTGCTGCTACCCACGTCTTTCTCATTTAACCAGCTTTCTCACCACAGCTTTGTGTCTACATCATCTGTGATTAGTAAACAGCAATCATTTTTAGTGTTCTTTGGAAAATGTTTTGGCTGAATTTCAAGCATTTTTATGTATTCTCATCATGGTCTTTTCTGTAATTAAATTTAAGGTAATTAACGTTTTCCTTGCAGTCTGTATCTGCACATCTTTTTACCCATGTTCCAGAACATTAAATTACATTTAGTAAAACCTTCATTGTATCCTAGAAAACAACTGAATCACTGAAGGTCAAAGTCTCATTTTTATTCCATGTAAATAATAAATGATAGTGCATGCAATAATGCAATATTTACTCCAAATTCTCAAATGGCATTTGACTGGAAATTGGTTTTATATAGCTATTTACTTCCCTTAATATTTAAGATGTACCAAATGTACTTTATAAATACTGAAGGTGAGGTGAGTCACTAGTTCAACAGAGCAATCCACAGTGGATTCGACAATAATGGAACTAAACCTGGCAAGGCTTTTTTCTTTTAAATTATTTTTTTTTCAAGTGTTAAAAGATCAGAAAAGGAAAATTTAGTGTCATCAAAAAATCAATAGACACATCAGGAAAAACAAAAAATGCAATTACAGGCTACAACATTTGCATATTTCAGGCTTAAGATTTCTCTAATACATATTTAATATGTGTATTTTAATGTCATTTCGGCTTTAACAGATTGCAGCATTTCCAAAAGAACTATCATGAATTGTCTTTGTTGAAAGAAAGCTTAATTCCTATATCAGTATTTAAATTCACAGACTTCATCCTTATATTTACAAGTCTTCTAAACTGATTCTCAATCTAGCGGTCCTTTTGCATTCAACAAAACACTAAAGCCAAAAAAATTTCTACTAGTAATTTTAAGAATAAGAATTTTATAAATGTGATATATTTTAAAAAGGAATTAACAATAGTGCTGCTGCTGAGACTATGCAAGGAAATAATTTTTATAAATTTCACCCCCATAATTGTAGAGATACGTCTTGATAAATTTATGTTAAAAATAAAAATAACCTGAAATTACTTTGTTGCAGAAGAAGCTTTAGTAAAGAACTTCTAGGCAAAATGATTAAAGAATCATAGAATCACCTAGGTTGGAAGGGACCTTTCAGATCATCTAGTTCAGCCATCAGCCTAACTCTGACAAAAACCATCACTAATCTAAACTATATCTCTAAGCTCTATGTCTACCCGTCTTTTAAATACCTCCAGGGATGGTGCCTCAACCACTTCCCTGGGCAGCCTGTTCCAATGCTCAATAACCCTTTCAGTGTAAAAACGTTTCCTACTATCCAGTCTAAACCTCCCCTGGCGCAACTTGAGGCCGTTTCCTCTTGTCCTATCAGCTGTTACTTGGGAGAAGAGACCGACCCCCACGTCTCACCACCCTCCTCTCAGGTAGTTGTAGAGAGCGATAAGGTCTGCCCTCAGCCTCCTTTTCTCCAGGCTGAACAACCCCAGCTCCCTCAGTCACTCCTCATAAGACTTATTCTCCAGAGCCCTCACCAGCTTTCATTGCCCTTCCCTAGAAGCCAGGATCAAAATTAAATGCACAAAATTTTGCCTTATCACTAATAAGAGGATAACACAAGTATTTTTCCAAACCTTTCCACTATATTTAAACAATACACAGTCCTCACAAATATTTTAAACTCTGAAGAATAGCAAATAGAATGAAACTTCTTTTTTTGCCCCTAGGAAGGCTTCTTTCCATACCAGCAGTTCAAGAACTTCTGGATTCATCTCAAAATTCTGAGTTTCAGTTTATAACCAGAACTTCAGTTATGCTCATTTTATTTTTTAAAAAGTCATGAAAAGGAGAATATAATTTGTGTTGGTGTTCTTTACTGAGCAGAATATGCTCTAAAATTTGCTCAGTAACTTCAAACTGCGTAAAAGACCAACTATTAAGTATAACACACTCTAGGTATTACAAGGTTAAAAATACTTATATTTAATAAAATACAAGTCACAGTAAAAATATGGAAAAACTAAAAAAAAAAATTACTGTAACTCCATTGGCCCCTCTACTATTCTTTTGCTGAAGGTTAACCCTTACGAGAACCACAAAAATAATTCTCCAGTCTATTTTCTAAATAGCATGACAACCATCATCTGAATTTATATGAACTTCAAGTAGGCTGAGCAGCAGTACAGTCAGAAATTCTAACTGTATTCTCATTGAGAAAAGGCTCGTCTTTCAACCCTTTACTTTCCAAACACACAAAGGCGATTTACTTGCAGGCACTATATTCTGCTACCTCTCTGAACTCACAAATGCTACTTGATGTGTAATTATTTAATTAACTACAGTAGATAAATATGTAATTGAGAAATGTTCCAAATCACTAAGCATACTTAGCTATAGCGCCAGTGGTTCCTCTAAAATAGAGGATTTTATTATTAAAACGACATAATTTGTTCTTTAAATGTTTACATCTATGCAAAGTGCAAATCATTCCTTGAGCTCTCTAACACTATCATAGCCATTCATATTGCTGAGGTATTCATCCTCCTGTCTTTTTATGTCCCTCGTCTTTTATTTTGAAGATGATTATTTTTTTCCCCAAAGTTGTAGGCATTTGCAACATCAGCAGGAACTCAGTGGAAGACGGATGCCTCTCTCTTTCCCCAAGCTCATCATACCTAAGAAACACCGCAAAAATCACATTAGAGCCTGCCGATGAGTGGATTGAAGGTGCCTTAGCCCTGGGTGAGATACAGGCAGGGCTTCTGTGGAGCCTGAAACGACTCTGTGCATATAATCCTGTGCTGAGTACCTGTTCATACCGTTCACCCAAGTCCTACGCAAACTGCAGGTGAGAGAAATCTCAATGCAACACAGCAGAAGTTTGTACAAAATACTCAACTCCCATCCTCATCTTTGTAAAACTTCTGTATTCCTCCTGATTAATAAATAAATTGTAGTTGTGTTATTGAGACAGAGTTGAGATAACATCTGTCATAACAATCTGCAACTGATTTCTGTTTCCTAGTATTTGCTGATTTAATGTTTATGCTGACGCTCCCTTTCAGTACTCAGTTGGTTGCAACATTTAATAATGCTGTAATTCATCATGGGTTAACATCAGCCTGTTTTAATGCAGCCTTAAAGTAGAAACATTTTTGATGTCTTCTGCCATATGGTCTCTTTCTGACCCCAGAATTTTCACTCCTCCCTGTCTGTGGGACACAAGGATGTCCTTGCAGGTTTATTCATTCTACCCCATCCAAAACAGGCTCTCACCCCCCAAGCTTCCAGTGTTATGTTCTCATCTAGCAAATCATCTTTAGAAAAAATCTCATCTAGTGTCCAAAATTTTGAAGAACGCTGTCAATTCAGAGAAGGCAACCTTTTTACACTAACAAAAATAAAAGCCTTACTTTCAAACACATGGAACATTCAGCAGCTTTTACTAAATGCATGGCATGCTCCTACACTGAAAAAGGATCCCACTACTTATTTAGGAACCTATCTAAGATTAGCCTTCAAAAGCTTTTTTTAAGCACAAGACAACAGCTTTCTGAAGGACAGACTACTTACATGAGTAAATTAAAAGCATACATAAATGTCTGGAAAATCAAGGCTTTCAAATATGTAAGATGCAGTGGGTCAGTAACAAGCAGGAGTAGAAAAGCAAGGTGCAAATCCTGCTCCATAAGCAGGTGTGCTCAGGTTGCACCTCTGTCAGTCAGACTCCATGTGAAAATAAATCACGAATCCAGCTGTTGAGAAACCCCAAAGACTAAAATCAATCCCAACGAAATTAGGGACCAATTTAATTACTTTTTTTTTTTTAAGTGAAAATTCTTTATGAAGTGATTTTTAATTTCCATATTTACAAAGCAATTTAAATGGGTTCCTTCTAAGCAGCATGCTGGCCTTGCCCTTCACAACTGGTGTCCACGGGTAGAACACAACCCCGAGTGGGGTCTGCTGGGAGTTGCTCTGTGGTGCTGAGCATGACAGTTTATGACAGCAGGATAATAAATGGATCAGGGACGTTCTACGTTTGGATCCTGTTTTACTTGCTTAAAATTAAGTTAATATCTGAGCTTGAAGCAAAAGCAGAGACCTGCCTTTCTGAACAAGCTAGACTCCCAAGGAAAAGTAAACTACAAAGAAAAACATTATGTTCATGAACTTTGATCATGATTCTTTACTTTCTAAATCACACCTACCTAAGTCCTCCTTCTTAACAAAAAGGTGGTGATGAACAAAACTCCTCTGCTGATACCACATGATAAGTTCAGCCATTATGAGACACTAAAAAGGTGCGAAGTTGCCCCAAAGAATCCACATGGCGTTCTGGAGGAAGACTCATTTTATTGGTCTGGAGGAGTCACTAGTAATCCTCAGACAGCTAGGCCACAGGAATCAGTTCTTAGGAGGAGAAAGTCCCAAACAGAGATGTCATCTAACACCATTCCTGCAACACCAACCTAGGGACCTGGTCTGACCTAACCGCCCCTTCCATGAAGAACAGCTTGATCCAATCTGTGATATTAGAAATGGCACGATAGAAATGATCTTTCTTGCAAATCAGTGATAAAGACTCCCCGCCCGCACCCCGGTCCCAAGGCTTCTGTGTGCTCAGTTAGTTGACTGAGGATATTTTTTCCTACGCACTTTTTGCTATGGAAACAAATCAACCAGTAGTACTAGCAGCAGCAGCAGCTTGCCATCTGCTGACACATTTTCATCTGGCACTGTCCTTTCCACTACATTTCCTCTTTGCATTTGTATAGAAACATCTAACCATCTAGTTAACATGTCATACTAGACCTAGTATGACAGTTTCATGAATCTGCCTGCATGCAATGCACGAAGTACGGCAACAAGTACTCCTTTAGCAATGCCTTGGTGCATGTGCAGTCAATCACATACTCTTGGGATTCTACCACATATTTTCCTGGCTGGAGAAAGCAAAAGGTCATTGAAGCTGGAGATCCGTCACTTAAGCTGAAGTGCCCTACTGTAAGATCTTGAGCTACAGCCAAAGTGTTTATAAGATGAGAGGCAAGGAGGAAGCCTCCGTTGGAGTAGTGGAATATATTCAGAATAATACAAAGCAGTAGTTCTTAATAGGAGATTTAAAAAACAAGATCCAAGAGCTGCTGGGAGGACTCACAGACACGTGCCATTCAGTGAAGGAAAACCAAGGAGTGACATTTTAACAGCAGAAAAAAGAAGCAAATTGGTCGTACATATGTGAGAGCAAGAAATTAAAGACACGCTCTATGGCCTGGGTGAAAAGGCAGGTAGAGAAGACTGATCTAAATGGTCTGTACCTGGTTCACGTTGGGCTGATGAGCTCTGTGCAGCTTTGCTGATATCTCACAAGGAAGGAGTTCACGGTCTCCCCTTGGCACAAAAGCTGGAGAACTACTGACTTGTTTCTACTATGGCATGGATACAACCTCTGAGACTGAAAAAAACCCGCAGGAACATGTTATAGTGGGATCTTAACATGATAACTGAGTAACTGTTCAGCTGCGGGAATTTTAACAAGACTATAATAAAGCTCTTACTATTGTTCAGTCTGATCTATTAGAGAATCTTTTCTCCATCCAGCTTCATTTAAGCTTTTTCCTCCCTGCCCCTCCACTCCTCTGTCCCCAAGTAAATCCAATCAACTAAGTAGCCATTTAGTTAAAATCCTCTCAGGGTCAGAGCCCTCAATTCCTTTAGGACTCTTACAGTCTTATCATCATTTCTTCAACTCTGTTTTTCTAGATCATTGATTTTTTTTTTTTCCAGGGCTGTTTGAAACTGCTCCTCTGGTAGCATTTCTGTAATAGCCCATTGTGTGGCGAGCATTTCCCAGGTCTGCCACACACAGTTCCACACCAGAGTGTGACTCTGACAGTGCATTAGAGACAGCCTCCACCACAGAGAGTACTGCATCAATTTTGATTGTTTTATTCAAATTTTTTTCCACCTTTGACACAGAGATTAATGCTGTAATTTTCTGAAGTCTATTGAATAGCCTGGAGAATGTGCATGGGTCTAGCTGCTATCTTATAGCTGACAGTTGACTCTCACAGTTATGTAGTGTGAAACTGGAGTGTCCACTTAGCAGAAATTCACACAGATGTTTCTAGCATTTCACTATATCTTGAATCTGCACAAATATCTGATCTAAAAGATGGGCTGAGGAGAAATTATCTCAACAGCTATTGCATTTTGCTCAACCGAAAAATGCAAGGAGAAGACATGCGCCGCTGGAAACCAACATCAAACACAGCCAGGACTTGCAGTAGCTAAGGAGAGAGAGAAGGCAAAAGCCAATACTGTGTGTGTCCTGGAGGCTGCCATGAAAACAACAAGCACCTACAACTGGAAACTATGACTGCTGATAGCAGGACATCACAAAACGTGGTGGCATTGCATGAAGTTGTCAACCAGGATAGGCACTTTTTATACAGAACTAGGCGGTGGTGTCTTTCCCACACCCCAGAAGAGCGGGATGCTGTTTGCTCAAGAAAGTCCCAGGTGAGAACCACAGCAGGCGAAACCATTGAGCTTGAGGCACAGGCAGAATTACGGCAGCTAAGACTGCTCACACACTGGTTTTTCTTCAGAGTAGCCCCCGTCAGTCAACACAAAACAGCGTGGGACCCCTCAGTAACCGATTATATATTGCCATTTAGTTAGAACTGATGGATTGATTGTAATTGTTTTCTTGTGTTTTCCAATGGTATTACTGATGTGTTTGGCTGGGAATAAAAATGGGAGAAAGTGCTGTTAATAGGTCCTGGCATGAGCTAATTGGAACAACGTGTTATACAATACTGCTTATTACACTGCACTGCTCAGTCTGATTTTCTGGTATGGCACACGGTACATCTGCCAAGCACCTTGGTTCCAAGTAATTATCCCCTAGCATGAGAACAAGAGTAGCCACAGCAGAATTTGATAGGCTTTAGCACACTTGTAACTCCAAATAACCCTCTCCACTTCAGCTACACTTCTGGAGCAGCATTAAAAGTATGAGCTACAGGTTGAACTTTTGTCCTCTCTCAGAAAGACTGCAAGAGATTGAAAACCATCTACGTTAACAGAAATGATGGTGTTTTACCATCATAATTTAGTTTTCCATTATTGCTGGGGCTGTGATGGTAGGCAACTGGAACAGTCTGAATGCCAACCTTTAAAAACCAAAGCGCCTTACTGCAGTCCTTAATTTGGGATGTTAATAAAGGTGATTAATTTTCACAAACTCAGATGAGGAAAAGTGTAGCTGAAAATACTGTTTTAAAGGCAGGGATGCTATCATTCTGGCTGCACGGCCACGCACAGATATACTCAGAAGTATTAGGTTGCTGAAATTTACTGCCCATTACTTCTTCCCTGTCTTGAGTATACTGCATTTAAATGCAACAATGAGCTAACATCTGTATATTCCACAAAGGAGAAGGCTGATAAATATTAATGAAATTTGCTCCTCATGTATCTTATGAATTTTTATGTATTCTTTCATCTAGGGGCATCATTGTACAACTTTCACATAAATGACTGCAGAGATCCCATTTCAACCTTGAATTTCCACTTTGCACACAGGCCCCCGCAGAGGGAGAACCAACAGAGCACTCACTCGGCTGACAACTCTGACTATTGAAAAGCCTCTAACCCTTGCCAAAGAGGCCTTTTCTCATCTGTTGAAAGAACAGTGGTAAGATGAATTCTTTCCCTAAACAGATTAATTTTAACTCAGCAGCAGGGGAATGAGTCCTTACTAGATTGCCTTCAGATAGGCACATTGCCCCTACACCTAACCATGCAGTGAGCCACCATAAAACCAATGCAATAGATCAACAGTATTAAGCTACATTTCATGGTCTGTAAGAGGAAAAGAAGTAGAAAATCTCTACAGGTAAATTAGGCCATCCTTGACTACACCAATGTCTCTCTCAAATGCAGAATGCTTACTCTTCTCCTCCTGTTCTGTAAATTCATTCCCCATTCCAAATTCATGCTGTAGACTCAGTGCTCATAAGCCTTTTCACATGAAAATAACAATCCCTGCTTTTGATAAATACAACCCACTACAGAATACTGCGTCTGTCTGACCCCTGCAGAGGGAAGCTTAAACAAAAACCTGAAGTTAACTCTTTGACCAAATGCAATGTATAGCTTGTGGTTTTTGCTCTAGGCTTCCAAGGTTCACTTCCCACAGAACAACAATTTCATTATCCAAAAAGTATGGGGTTTTTTTTAAGCTTCTAAGTTCTTATAAATAAAGAGGAAAGAAGAAAAGACGTACTCTATAAAACACAGAAACTGTCTTGTGACATTTTCAGTGTCTTCTGAAATTAAGTTACAAACTGATCTTCGCATTTCAGGCATTAAAATACGCATTTTTAAAATGACTCTAATACAAACATATATGCATCCCTCAAGGAGTACTTCACCAAATATTGTTTGCTGTTTTCAAACTTTCCTTGCCATAAGTTAATCACGACAGTTGAATTCTTTAAGCCTAGGGATCAGAACTTGTTTTGGGGTGACACTAAGCACAAAATGCCCCCAACATGCACCACCTCACCCTTCATCTTCAGCAATTCCTTGGGATTTGTCCCTTTCATAGCCAGATGAAACACATGACGCACACGAGGGAATCATGTTTCTCTAGTCTTTGTTCATTTACTTCAAGCTGCATTGTATTTGCTTACATTATTGCTTTGCTATTAATAAAATCATTGTTTATCGAAAAATCAAGCTAAAATCCTGAACAAAATCTCAGTCAATTAATCTCAGTTCTTCCAAACTGAAAAAAAGATATCACAGCCCCTGTGCAGTATTGTAGTAATGAAAAAAAGTTGCGTGAATTTTCAGAAATGGCATCACCATAAGAGCTACAATCTGCCATACTGAGAAGATGAGCTTTTTTTCCATTTTGTAATAAAGTATTGGCTGTACAGCTGACATTGTCACCTCTCTCAAGAAAAAAAGAGACAAAAAGAGTAATACATTGATATGTGCCTGCATGGCTTCCAGTAATGGCTGGATGGTATGTTGGGAAAGCAAGAGGCCTAAGAAGTCACCTACACTTCCGTGCACAAGATGCAGGCAAACGCAGGACTGCTGTCACCTGTAACAGAGGTGGGGTATTTTTCTTCTTCTTCCATTAGCTTGCTCTCCAGGGTAACTCAGAGCAGAGAGGTTACTGTCAGACAGCTATTGTCCTTTTCCTACTTAACACTGATGCGTGCTGCCGAACTGAACCTCTAAATATTCCTCAGTTGCCATGGAAGCTGTGGGAAGAGCAATATTACCTCAATACACTTAAGCAACCTGATAACCAAAGGCCCTAATAATGAACTTTCTATCTGCTTTGAATGACTGAGCAACTCAGACCGAGAGAAATTACTAAACTGCCCAAACATTCTTATCTGCCTGCATTTCCCAATACAGATTCTCTAGTTAAAACTGCATCCAGATTTTCACTGAAAACATGATTTTGCATGAAGGCCACCAAGATGTTTCTGTTTGTCTTTATTCATTCATTTATTTATTTGTATCAAAAAGCTTTCGATTCCCAATTACTTTAGTACTCTGTGACCACAGGAGATTTTTGGTAAGCTGATTGTTCAGCTGGAAAAGGCATTTTAGAGATGGGTTTGACTTTGAAAAGGAAGCTCATGTCAAAGTTGAAAGGCCAGAAACTTTATACAGCCTTCCGCAGGGATGAGAAATCATCACCACAGATCCAATCCTACTAGCCATGAATCTGTGAGGTAGCACGCAGCTTGCACAATAGACAGCATGTTCAGAAGCTGAATATAAAAGAACTGCATTTTTGCATAAGACCAGTGTGTAACAGCTGATTTAAACATACTTACAGTATGGACAGTTCTGTTAGGAACATATTTGTGTTTTGTAATGAAGAGAAAATAGAGTTCTTAATATAGAACACATACTGTCCATTTTTTTTCCTTATGCTGTTACATATTCATGAGCAAGCAATATCTGCACTACCGTATCAGAGTAAAATTTGTGTTAGAAAGAAAAATCAAATCTACGGCATCTAAACTATTCAGTGTAACCTCAGAATATTAAATCTTACATAAAAATGGATGATAGTATTTTTACCACCTTATGGTACAACATAGGTCTCACTGGTAACACCATCCCCCGCCCCAGTCCTGGAAAAGTGAAGCCAATGTAATTTTATTTTAAAATAGATTGCTTGTGTTTGACACCATTATACAAGTTAAACAGTCTTTCAGGCATGCATTCATATTGAAATTCTACATAGGGTTTAGCCTTGGAAAATGTGCCTAGTTCCTGCTGGTTCAGAATCTGTGGGAAGTCAGACAAAAATTAATATTCCCACAGAGTGCCCCTACATTGTCTAATCCAAGATGACTACTAAACTAAAATCCTAGTAAATTAAATAATGTCAGCATTATAAAACATATAATTTATATCCATTTGAACTTACGATACCCTTTTGATTAATCATTCCTGATATATTGTACATCAATAATTAAATGTCTTCCAGAAATGTCAATGCTTATCAGAAAATGACTAAGTTGGGAACACATTAGCCTTATAATTTACCTAATATTTATCTTTAATGCCTGAATTTATGATCCTATTTCTTACAAAGATTAGTAGTGAATTAAATGTTTAAAACGTAGATCATGAACCTGCATGAAAAGAAAAAAAAAAAAAAAAAGGTGTAGGATGCTCTGAAGACCATCTGAGGGATGTTTCAAAGGATTATGGAATGAGTGTTATACAAAGAATTATAGGAATAACTGGAATAAGTAAATAAAAAATAACAGCATTAGAAAGAACTCTCAAGAATATTCTAGCAGCAACATCATTTATTCAGTTGCCTACAACAAGGGTGAATAATCATTCTTGTCTTTCAACTGGAATGTATCAGGCTGGCCACGAAGAGAAATTTGTTTATAAATTATCAGTTAGATCTTGTCCTGCTTTGAAAACAGAGAGAATCTCTTTTGAAAGATGAATTTCTATTTCTTTTGAACAGCCACTGCGTAGAATTGACTTTTAAAAGAACTAATCTTGCAGAAGGATTAATAACGGGATTTGGCATTTATACGACTAATATGAAGATCTACAATTACATTCGACGGAACAGAAATGCTTCAAGGCATCCTGGGGTTAGGAAGGAACTTTCCCTTAGAGCAGCTTATTCCATAATTGTCCACTGTGGGAGTTTTAGCACTTTTCTCCAAGATCTAATACTCTCCACTGCTGGAGACAGAAACACTGGGACAGCTATATAATTGTGCGGATCAAATTTGGAAATACTTTTTTTTTTTGTCTATCCACTCAGTTTTTTTGCAAAAATTGCTCATACTTATTTTGAGGACTCAGACCAAATAGCAACAGCACTGCTGAGAAAGTTGTAGGCATAGCTGCCCTCCTAGCCACTGCCATTATTTGAAACCACTGTGTCGGCCAACTCTCCATAAAATGATTCCATTCAACAGGGTGTTCAAAACAAATGGCACCAGTTGTAGCTGGTCTATGTATCATTTACATACAGAGCAGATGAAGCTTTAAAAACACAGTGGCTCTCATTCTCAGAAGCGTTATGTTTTGTGGGGAGAACACATAAATTAGCTGCACAGAAAAGTATTTTTTAAAACTGTGAGAGAGTAAATACAAATAGTATATGCTTAAGGGAGACTATCTCTAAGAATATAAATAATTTCCTACTCATCTATTTCTCAAGTTATGAGAAACTATGATTACGTTAATCACTTGGAAGCAGACCCAAATTCTGCCATAGTCAATATACTTTTGGAATATTCTTTTTTCTTCCCTATCTCTCAACATGCTAATAAACCTCAAGTGCAGTCAGTATTTTTTGCTGCTGTTGCTGCTGCTGAAATTCTAGGGGGTATTCATCAGAAAATGTCAGGACAGGCAGAGATGTAGCTAATGAAAATGGAAGTTATTACTGCCTTGACTGTACTCTCCTCAACAACAAAAAAAAAAAAAAAAGGCAAAAGCATCCCTATTTTGTAAAAGGAACCCAAGACATTAAAACCACTTGAGAAATAAACACAGATATAAACACTGCACCTCCTAACCCTGGGGATTAAATATTCTGATGCTTGCTGGGAGCACATTGCCATTTTCTCAATTCTGAGCATGAACTACTGCAGACACGGAGCCACCTTTATTAAAAAAAAATGAAGACCACACAGCATAGCTGCCATCCACACCCCTGGTGAAGGCTCAGGAGACTTCAGAACCAGGGCTCATTTTCAAGGGATCCATGCAAGAAATCTGAGTGAAATGTACAGTGAAGGAATAGGCTTCAGAAATGGTTACTAAAAAACCCCATGATTAATAACGGTAGTAAGCTTAACATAAGGCTTTATAGAATCATCAAATAGTTTGGGTTGGAAGGGACCTTTAAAGGTCATCTAGTCCTACCCCCCTGCAGTAAGCAGGGACATCTTCAGCTAGACCACGTTTCTCAGAGCCCCGTCCAACCTGACCTTGAATGTTTCCACGGATGGGGCATCTACCACCTCTCCGGCAACCTGTTCCAGTGTCTCACCAACCTCACAGGAAAGAATTTCTTCCTTCTATCTAATCTAAATCTACCCACTTTCAGTTTAAAACTGTTACTTCTCGTCCTATTGCTACATTCCCTGACAAAGAGTCTCTCCCCATCTTTCCTTTAGGCGCCCTGTAGGTACTGGAAGGCTGCTATAAGGTGTCCTCAGAGCCTCCTATTCTCCAGGCTCAACAACCCCAACTCTTTTGGCCTGTCCTCATAGCAGAGGTGTTCCATCCCTCTCATCATCTTCACGGCCCTCCTCTGGACCTGCTCCAACAGGTCCATGTCTTTCCTGTGCTGAGGGCTCCAGAGCTGGATGCAATACTCCAGGTGGTGTCTCATGAGAGCAGAGTAGAGGGACAGAATCACCTCCCTCGACCTGCTGGCCCCACGTAGGTATCTATCTTTACATTACTATGAGGGCAGTCCAGTGCTAACAGTACAATCCTAATGCTAGCATAGACCTGTTTATCAAGTAGGAACTGTGACAGGTCAGAAAAAGGGATGAGAATGGCAAGAGACTAGAAGCATTCTCATGTTCCTCTATTCTGCTTTGTACTTTAAGACAGCAGTTTCAAAACCCAGGAAAATAAAATAATTGTTCTCACATTTTATATTGCTATTTCTGTGTTCAGACAAAACCCAGTTAGGATCTTTGCATCCCCAATATACGGTGGCATTGTACCTAGCAGAAGAAGCTGCTGAAGAGTCTAGAAATACAGTGAAAGGCATTATTTCATAATATAAAGAATGCATGTAATGGAATTAAAGAGAAAGGTGGAGGGTGTATTACGTACAGTTTTTAGAAGACTTGCATATGAAACAGATAACATCCCTCCAGATAAGATCCCCCAAACAGAGAAGGACAGCTTATGTTCCTTCTCTTCACCATTTGAATTCCACCTCTGCAAGGGGAGGGAAGATTTTGTCCTATTTACTGCAATCACATATTCCTCGGTTTGCTCACCTATCAAAAGGATTTTTTTGGTAAAGAAATCCTGATCAGCCTAAGACACAAAGAGTATGAGGACAGGTGAAATTACTTGTCTGACCTTATCTAACCCCGTCATACAGGGAAGTCTCAGGGCTTTATATTAAACAGCAAGGCACTCTCTCTGCCATGATAAGGAAAAAATACTCATATGAAAGAGGGCTCTTCATGAAAAGCACTGACAAGACAGAGAAATGGAGGAATAAGTGGGATTAAAAGCAGTTTGTCAGCTATGCAGAGCTTTTCAACAAATGCCTGAATTGATGTTTAAAGGATAAAGGAAAAGTTTTTCTAGAAGCAAGGAAAACCTCATCAAATTTCACAATTCAATGCCATGTAACTTGGAAGTTGCAGACAGTTGCCCAAATATTTTACAAACTGAGCAAAGATGAAGGCATCCAGTGCAGAAAAAAACCACAATGTTACGAGACTAAGACAAACTTGTAAAATACTCTGCTCCCTTCCCTCCATAATGCAGATGGCAGATTCACAACCTAAAGAATTACTTACTGCTGGGCTGCTGAAAAATTTATGGCCATCGGTTTGGTACAACCAGGCGAGAGACCAGTTGTAACCCAAAGAGCTGAACAAGGGTGGTAATAAAGTGTGTACCCAACAAGAGAGGTAAGATCCACACCCCCCACCATGACCCTGACCATCCACTGCCAGGAGATGCCCATACAAATGCCTTTTGAAAAGCTGAATACCTCTTGAGGTTTGCTCTGTGTGTGTGAATAATCTTACTTTGTACCAGGACTCTGAAAAAAGAAAAAAAAAAAAAAGAAAAAAAGAAAAAATAAACCACCACCAAAAGAGATGAGAGTCTGAGGCCCATCTGACTGTCAATTGCCCCACCAAGATCATGTGGCTGAGCCTGAGCAGTGCAACCAAAGTAGTGTACCTCAGCCCTGATTTGGAGTGCTCAAAACTGATGAGAAGCACTTTAAACCTAAGAAAGAAAACACTAAGCAAGTACTTGATAATGAATTGCAAGTAGTTAACAGTTCGGAAAGACTGCAGATGTACATGCTATGGGATTCTGCAGGCACCTGCTCAGGAAGGGATGTTTCAAACATGTACACTCCTCTCCTAACTTTATGTACGCAGCAATATACAGCCGCAAGGCAGCCCAGTTCCTTTCTTCTGTCCTAAAAAAGGAAGTCACTAACAGGTTGGATACGATCTGGCATTTGAAAGCTTGGCATTTCTCCTTGAAGTTTCAAAGGTAAAGAAAAAGATGGGTTGTTGTTTTAAATTATGCTATTTAGCTGTCTCTTGTTTTACATTATAAGGGAACTAAGCTGCAGGGGCACACTGTAACTTGTTTGTGCAATTTCTTATTTGGCTGAAGCATGATTTTTTGCCAACATATTTTACATTTATCAGCAAAAGGATTTTAGCATGCCCTACCCCTGCAGAGCAAAAAAAACTTCATTCAATACTGCCCGTTCACTTTTTATTCCTTTTAAAGCAACTATCATTCATTGTCCTCAGGGTGCTCATTAATTCTGAAATTTAAAAGATATCCATCAGCAGTATCATAAATTCATGGATAGCTACAACAGGAATGTCTCCTTCTCTAAGGATGACTTTTTCTTTTATAGTTTAACCTCTGTGATTAACTCACACTTTTGTGTCTTGTAGCATTTTTTATGCAAATGGCAGAATTTCTTATAGAAAGACCTTTTCTTAATATTTAACACATCCTTCCTTGTCTCTCATCTCCAGAGCACAGAGAAATCACATTATCCAACTGGCAGCACAGTAACTGTGCATGTAAATAGCTAGTATAACACATAAAAGTGCTTATATAATGGTGAAGTTTCAGTGCCATGTCTGGATTAAGTAGAGTAGGAGAGGGCTAAAGCTTTCCAAAGATTAAAACAGTATGTGAAGTTTTAATTAATCCATGTTTTCAAGACATCAGATTGTGACTTTCATGATGCGATTACTATTTGGACCATGAATGGAATTTTTCCCCGAACTTGAAGAAAAAATGGTTTATATAGGAGACTATAAAGAGGATTAGAATGATTCAAACAGCAGTATAATGAAAAAAAAAAAAGACAAAAAGTTCTGTAGTTTTGTAGACGTCTTAAGTTTCATGAAGTGAACAATTTTCTGCTCCTCGATCTCCAACCTAAACTCTGCCACCAAGTCACGGCCCAAGTCTGTTGCAGACAGAAGCAGCTTTCTGAGTACGTGGTGCTTACCCTCACTCACTGCAGGTGAGCCCAAACTGCGGCCCCCAGCCATTTATCTCCAACTACCAACATCTGCCAAATTCAAGCAGGATGTGTCAAACAGTGGCAATTCAGTATAAGCAATCTACAAACTGCTTAATCACCAATCCATTTACAGACTGATACTGTAAAATAAGCTCGCTTTTCCTACCAGTTGAGCCACAATTTCATATTCTTATTAGCAGAGATTAGAGATGGTGGAGCAATAATGGTACAGCATTACTGTAAACTAAAGGTGTAGCAACATAATAACCAAAGCTAAAACCAGCATCTATGTTTTAGCAGCACTAATAGTATCTAAATAGAAGTGCAATTTCAAGTAGGGTAACTATTAAAGGCCCATTCAACAGAAGCTAACCATATGAAGGGGTGGGAGAAACAATTCCACAAGGCTCTTCCATGTTTCAAAATTACCAGTACGCCACTTTCCACCTCTCAGTGCTGTAATGCTTTACTACATACCACTGATGAAAACTGTTAAACAAAGGACTAGCTCAGGTACTGTGAGGAACTACTGAAGGCAGTGGTGTAGCTGCGTAGCCAGAGCTGCACGGATTTTCCCTACCTTTTGTGTTTACTTGCAACTTAATTTTGGAATGTTAAATTCTTTTGAAATATCCACACGTGACATACAGAGCTTTCCCAGCTTGAGACCTTAGGCTGAACAGCTTGCTTCAGTTCAATTATTATTCAAGCACTGATAGCCAGCATTATCCTAGATGAAATGCAAACCAAGTGAGAAACAGATTCCACATAAAAAAGCTTGCAAGCTCAAAGAAAATTAAATCAATCCTCAGCTTTTCAACTCCTTAAAGTGATAGGCAATAACAGGGCTGCCAAACCAGAGTAAACCTGAAAAGAAACATTTTGCGGACCACGATTGAAAGAGAACATAAAAGGATGTCAGGTAGATGGATGCTTTATTGCTATTTTATATTTGAAACCAGCAAACAAGGCCAGGTTGGAGCAGAAGACATGAAATTGCAACTCTTCCATCTACTTTAGGAGAACTGGCTGATACTGCTAACCTTGTTGTCTGATCATGATCGCACCCCTTCATCTTTCCTATACATTGATCAGCTGTTTCCTTTGAGAGCAACTTGTCACTAACACCTCCAGAGATTTATAGTTATATGCATGTCTTTTTCTCTCCCCGTTATATTTTTATTGCAAACAACCTATGAATACAACAAGTATGTTAGTAGTAAATATAGCTGCGTAGCAGGGAGGAGCTGACACCAAGTTCTTACCTTCAACAGGAGAGATCTGGCCTTTTTCATTGTTTTCAAAGCCAGGTCATCACAGACTGTGGTCAGCTGATGCTGTCTGGCAGCTGAGCCACTACCTACCCAGTCTGCTCTCTCACTCCCCCACAGTGGGATGGGGGAGAGAACTGGAAGGGCAAAAGCAAGAAAAACTTGCTCTCACTCTTGCTCGTTGAGATAAAGACAGTCTAATAAGTGAAGAAAAAAAAGTAATAAGCAAGTGATACAAAGGCAATCACTCACGACCTCCCACCAGCAGAGATGCCCAGCTAGCCTCCGAGCACCGTCTTCTTTGGAAAAACTACCCACCCCCGGATTACTGCTGTGCATGGTGTTACACGGGCTGCAATATCGCTTTGCTTAGTTCAGGCGAGCTGCCCCGGCTGCCTGGTCCTCCCAGCCTCTTGCCCACCTCCAGGCTACTCGCTGGGGTGGCAGAGTGAGAAACAGAGAAGGCCCTGAAGCTGTGCAAGCTCTGTTCAGCAACAGCAAACGCATTGGTGTCTTATTCACGCTGTTTTGGCCACAGGTCTAAAGCACTGCACCATACGGGCTGATCTGAAGAAAATTAACTCCATCCCAACCAGACCCAGTACCCATCCTGCAGTGTTCTCCAGTGTTTTCACTAACCCTCTTGCAAGCGTATTCCTTCATTGTTTTCTCATCTTCTGGTTCCTCTCTCCCTCAGCTCTTTCGGGAGAGCAGATATCCAGGCAACGCTCTGCTATATCTTCCCAATTCTAACCTGGATTTCTCCAACCACTTAAATGTTCACCCCAAAACCCCAGTGTGCTTTAGTATTTCAAAAACATCTCATTTTTCTTTTTCTTATATGAAAAAAACTAACAAAATTAACAGAAGAGGAAGAAGAAAAATATGTATGTTCCTGACTGTATCAAAAAGCTGCCTGCTGAGCAAGTCCACAAAAACATCTAGTAAACTGCCCTGTGATCTCTCCCATTTAAGTGTAGAGCCAAATACATCAATACTCTTCCAGTTCAGTTCCATATGGAATTAATCAGGGAATCACCTACATGCAGCAGAAATTCAAATTCAGTGAAAGGGAAACAGTGCAGTCCAAGCTTTTTCCTTTTTGACCTCCCCTAGTGGAAACGGGACCCATACATTGACACGGAATAAATGGGCCATGTGCGATTTGGCAACAACAGCTAAGAAACTGCAAGCTCTGAACTCGGCCACAAATGCCACTTCCCTTTGGCTAAGGGATGGATTCTCATGTATTACAGGCTGATGGCTGTCTCAAATGCCTCAGAGCTATAGCTGAGCAAGGACAAAAAAAAAAAATATATAAAAAAAATTAAATCCTCTGCCCCTTGAGACCACCATGTAAGGAAGCTTCCCCCTCCCCCCTGCCCCAAGTGCTCTGTCTTGAACGAAAGCATGCATGCCTCTGGCTGCACACATCTGGTTTTCCTCCTTGCTCATTAATAAGAGGTATGACTAGAAAATTGGCTGACCCGAGTAAAAACAAAGGTGTGAACTTACATCTGTATGCACGCGGGTAACCCGTGACCACACCGACCTGATTCCTTTTACCAGTGCTTCCTCAGAGCGCCTCGGGTAACACAAGAACCCTCCGGTGCTGCAGAAGGGCCTTTGCGAGGATTTTACCATGAGTACGAATGGACTGACTTCTACTAATGACATATGACTGCAGTAACGATCAGTATCACAGGTTGCACAAAGAGGTGCATTGCCCTATCATGCGGTATTTTGTCATATCCTGACTATTCTGCTTTTTAATCTAGGGAGTCACGAAAACCATTTTGTCTTTTACGCAGTCTATAATGCTGACCATTTCTAAAGACAAGATGTGGTGTCTGCTTTGATATGTGTGGGATGCAGTTTTCTGATCAGTATAAACCCTGAGAGCAGTCCACCATGTGTTCATGATGTTCTTCTCATGCTTGGGATCATATCAGTAAGAACCACTAGTTTATTTTCTTAAAGCAAAAAAAAAACCCAAAACAAAACAAAACAAAAAACAAAACAAACCAAAAACCAACACGTTATCAGATGTGAAACTTTCCATTTTGTCATTTTGTTTAACGTCTCCTTTTTCTTCTCTCTAGATGACGCTCAGCTCAGCATACTGGAGAACTGCTTGATGTTCAAAGCTAGCATTTCTGACTGCCAAATTAATCTCCCTGCCACTTGACGATACATCCACCAAAGTGGAAGTTTATACCGGGGGGGTGAAAATGATCTTCACTTTCTCTCTTTTCCTTATTTCACAACTAGTAATATGAGAAACCAAACCAATTTCACAGATAAAAGAAAAAAATGGAAAAGGGTAAAAATATTAAAAATGAAGGAAAAATTTGGGAAAAATGGAAATTAAAGCTTTAACTTGGAAATTTTGCAAGACACTTTAGTGAAAACATTCCTTTTCAGAAAGAGGTAAACCTTTTTCAGAGAAGAGCTCTGAACAAGTACATACCACCTTTTATAAGCAATTACCAAAAAGAGCCTTTCTTGACAGTTTAGGAAGCTCTGGATCAAGCTTTCAGATAATAGACTAGGAAGGAAAAAAGCAAAGCATGGCTGGATATCGCATCTTTTATTCTACTCATCTAAGGCAAGTAGGGAACAGCCAGTGAGTCTCCACAATTGGATTGAGACTTGGACTGGATTTCTAATGCTAAATTGATAGGTGTTCAGATACTAGTGTGATAAGTAGGCTATAAATACACAGAGGCTGACAGCTTAAATAGTTTGCTAAAATAGACAGCTCTAAGAGCTATTCTGGATAACCATTTATCTATCCATCCATCCAAACTCACTCTCTAAGCTGTCGGTCTGAGTTTTCAGACAGGATACTTTAGCAGCATAGCTTGTTGAAATATAGCTATAGTAGCTACGACAGAGAGATAGACAGCTGAAACAGATATGAAAGCTGAATTAGATACTTGGTAATACAGAGAGAAATCCAGGAATCATGGGGGAGGGTGGGCAGAAAGGGTGAGTATGGACAACTGAAGAACAAGTTTGCACCTTACAAAAGAAACAGAAATAAAAATCCTGCTGACGGCAACTACATTTTCCTCACAGCTTTCTGCTTTGGAAAAAGGTGCCTTGAAAATCCACTTTCAAAATCATCCCAATCCAATTCCCTCAGTAGTAACTGCAGTGCAGAACATCATTCCTACCAGCAGTCTAGAGTGTGCATGGATTCTTATGGACTGTACACCTGCACTGGTGTCACTAGTTGAGTGACAGGGAAGGTCATAATCTCAGTTATTTCCCTGCTTTAAATGTCCAACATGTCCTTTAGCCCATTTTTCCATATATGTTTCTGCAGTCTGCTGTATCTTACCCTTCTTTAATATTTACTGTGTGGCTTTCCACTCACTAATGACAGTGCAAATGGATCCAGTGAAACATTCCTGCCGCTGTTAGGAAACTGAATTTCCAGAACACAGAGACACTCCCCCCTCCCACCCCCAGCCTCCCTTTTCAGCTCTTCACAGACTCATCTCCCCACAGAAACCTTAAAACAATTAAAGCCATAACTGGATTTTACCAGCTAATTGGAGTTCTGGGTCTTGAATAATTTTGTGCATTCATTAGCTACGTTTTTAAGTAAATCACACTACATCACAGCTAGATAGCAGAAGACATTTAAAGGCCTTTTATATAACAAGTTGCTAGTTGCCAGCTGTTTTTCTGATCTTTATGGTAAATCCTGCATTAAAAGATTGCTGCCTAGAAGGCAGGAGCTGACAGTGATCTGAACCTACTAGCCATCTCTGTAGATCAGATGCCGTTATTACCAGTGGAATCAGTATTCCATTCACATACTCTTATTTTGCCTCTTGGAAGATGCTTTGTAAGAAATAATATGGAAATATAAATATATTTTGATATAGTATGACTACATCTGCTGTGTTCATCCATTTCTGTGTTTCAGCAAAAGCTTTGTACTGGACTGTATGTAGTATGCATAAATACTCTGTATCCTACCATAACACGTGCTTTTTAATATACCTATCTTTCACTTAAATGATACAATAGAGCTGTTCATTTAGTGGGTAAATACTGGTATAGTCACTGAAATTTTGCTCCTCAGCGTTTCTTTATTATTTTAAACACAGAAGAGCATTATAAATATAAAATATATATAAAGTAACAGCTATTCTGGTACAACTTTGATTCTTTAGTTTTATTACTACCCTATACAAATCAGTTCTGAGATAGAAAGTTCATGGATTTGCTCTGCAAAAACAGAGTAGCAAGAAACAGAAGACCAGTCTGCTTCGTATAGACAACAGGAAACACATAAAATTGTCTTAAGCTGCTATCATTAATTGGAGATGACACATCAAGCAAAACATAGGGTTTGGATTAGAAGACGACCAATAAACAATTCTTTTGAGATGCCAAGTTGCACTAAAATATGCTATCTTCAATATCTTGGCCACCTGTATCAGTAAAATGCAAATATGGAGCTGCAGATCAAACGACCATCTTAGTGACAGGTCAAAATTTTGGAATTAGTCATCATACCTAGTTAAAATGACAATAATAAAAAAAGTATCTGATCACCATCCAGGCACAAGGCAAAAATCCATGCGTTTACACAGCCCAATATAAAAAAAGACTTAACGTCATACTAAATTCAGAGTGGGTTAATGTTTTCGTTTCAGTTCTTGGCTAAGGCTTTTAACTAGGGAATCTTGAGATAGCAAAGCATGTGTGCTTAGACATAAATGGCAAACATGATACATATAAATGTTTAAAAAAAAAAAAAACAACAGGGAAAGGAAGTAAAAAATATGGAGCAAACAATACAATGTTTAGATCAGATTGTTAAAAATGAATCTTGCAACATTAAAAGACATACAAGTCACAGAAAAAAAGAAACCAACCTCTTGAAGACAGCAAATCATTCCAGGATGCTAAAGATTTCTTAGTATATTAGCCCACCCTTAGGGCTTATTGAACATAAGCCATTTCAATAACTATTCTCTCCTGCATTTTCTAGCACAAACAACATTGCAGATTAGGTCAAGCCAATTCTTATGCTAGTACTATTGTTCTGCCAATACCCACTAAGGGGTATATCTTGAGAGGAGTGAGTCACAGATACGTTGCACAACCCGCTCATGAATTCTGCAATCTGTGGTTTAATCTAAGGTCGCATTCTGCATGCAACAGTGACAGAAGGACAAAGCTACAGGTTAGATACAGCTTTTAGCTCAACACATCATAAGATCAATGTTGCCTGCTGGAGGCAGTGGAGTTTCCAAAACCAGAAGTATTTAACACGTGTCTCTGCCGTCCCTCGTGACTCCTGTTCAACACCTTCTGTTCTAACTTCAAGTTATGACAAACTTGGTGTCTCAGGTCTACAGCTCTAGGGCACTGCATTGCTCACATCACTATCCCTCTGCATCAAGTTCATGCTCAAGTACGCTTAAGATCTCTGCTGCTCCTACCTTGATTGCTCTCCTCTGGCACCACATCATTCCCCACATCTTTTTCTTTTAGTAATTCTAGACTTTGCTGTGCTTCTCATGCATACTTACTTTGTGCTTCACATTCTTACTGTCCCTCATGTATGAGGTGCCTTTCCTGAGTTTAACTCTAGGACCATGGGCTTTCTCTTCCTGCAAGACCCACTCCATCATGCCAACATATGGCTGTAAGGTGAAGGAGATGGCTAACACCAAGATGAAACCTTATTTCTGTAATTTTTTAGGTTACGTATATAAAAGGTTAAACAAGGCACAAGGCGTCCAAGAGCCTGAAACTAATATTAATAATTCTACACATATTTGGGTACAGGCTGTGATGAACAACAAGGGCAGAGGGAAAATGGTGTTTCTGAAAGGGAAGCTGTCCCCCGAGCAGGTCTTCCCTCAACTGCAAAAGCCTGAAGCTTGTCACCTGCAGAGAAGCCATCTACAGAAAGGGTTGTAGAACAGCATTATAAAACAAGCAGTAGTTCCTTTAAGGGGCATCTGCAGCTACTACTCTTCTTTCGTCTAGAAACTGGACTTTCTAAAAAACGTTCACCAGGAAACTACAAGCTGGAAAGCTTCAATAGGTCTGCGTGTATTCCAGAAATTAGAGATAGAAGAACATATTATGTCAGCCTTTCATTCTGGGGCCACCGGTAGATTATTCCCTATTACATACTCCTGAGCTCTTTGTCCACTGTAGTTTTAAATGACTCAAGTGCTTGGACTTCTACCACTTCCCTTGGGAGACTTATCTGTTCCACAGTCTAATAGATCTCACTGTCAGGAAACAGCCTCCATTTGCCTTTGCTCAATCTTATCCCATTACTCCTAGTTATGGTAGTTTTTGCCTGTTGTGCTCTGAAACACCCTTATAATGGCTCTTCAGACTGGAATAACAGCCATAAATGGAAACCTCTCGCCTTCCATTAAGTGCTCCCTTGTCCTCTCGCTCCCGCAGCCTGGCACAACACACCGGGAGAGACAGGAGCAGTAGCAGCGAGCAGGACCTGGACTAATGCCACCTGAGACAGGCCATCGCACAAGGCTCAGCCGTAATTATGGCACAATGGGACAGAGAGAACAGTGCGGGATAAAAGCGGTGTCAGCAGGCAGGGACACTTGCTTTTAACCCAGGCAGTCTTTAAGTTACATGCTCAATTTTGTAAATAGCCCAATTTTGTAAATGGGCATTAATCATCTTAGTGAAACATCTCATCAGCATCAGCGCTCCCGCGTTGCATGCCTGTCTTGCTGCCTTACTCCTCCCTTCTCATCTTTTTGCTAAATTGTAGCCAAACGTTATGCTGTGAACTGTATGACTGAACTTCCACTATTTTAGGAGCTCCTATGAGACTGAATCCAAATGCCAGCACCACTTGCTTTTCAGCATGGCAAAGGTGTGCATTAACGCAGCTTTCCAATTTTACATGGCAGAGATACATGTTCGTGTTAGTTAATGATCACGCTTTTATTTAAAGACGTAAGTCATTTGCTTTAATCTCTTCTTGGTCTTGAACAGTAATGACAGCAATAGTAATACAGAGAAAATGGTGGCTGGCTACTAGCACATAGAAAGCCCCTAAACCAGCAGAGACAAGCTCAAAAACGTTGCTGGATGAAGAAAAGAACAGTGTAGATATAAGCCTTTCATCATCATGTGAGATGAAGATACAATGTCACCCAGATAACAAAAATGTAAGAAGTTTGTATCAGCCCATCCAGAATTTAATTACTAGTTCATGTTTTCTCCTCCTAGACTGATTTTAGGCAGCAAACTAGATACAAGTCATTTAATTTACGTCACAAAAAGAAACTACCAGAGAAGAGAGAACTTTACACAGATTTCTCAAGAAATCCAGACACAGACAACTCCATTTTCTTTGTGTTTTTCTAATTTTTGACAGGTTCAGTCACTTCTACCGCACATCTCTTTCATTCATTGTGTTCCTTTTAAGTGTTTTGCTTAGATTATCTTACTCTGAAGCTTGGTTATTTTCAAGAGTATTTTTTGAGAGTTTTTGTTTGTTTTGATTATGCCCTACCATAGCCCATTTTTATTTCCCTGCAAGTTTCCCTGTGGTGTCCTTGGAAATACTCAATCTGTATATTATAATCTGGGGACTGACAGAGTAAAAGATAACATAAATATCAGTGTTGAGTTGCCTGTAATGTATTATGACCTTTTTACAGACCTGTCTTTTATTAACTCCTGCACTACTTTGCTGTTTTATGTAAGAAAAATGAAGTAGCCAAGGGAGAGCTACCAGAAAAGTCTATCTTCAAGTTATATTTTAGCCCTGAATAAAAACTATCAAAGCAAACAGCATATGTAAGGTTGCGCTCTCGCTCACACACACAGAGAAATGAGGGTTCTTTCCAACTAACTTATTTCCCATCAACTGGAAGACATACAAAGTCTTTGAGTAGCAGGCCAGATGCCAAGTTATTCATTAAAAAAGGCCTCAAAACTTGTAAAGAAAAAGATGACCTAAAAAAAAAAATTTTAAAAAATCACCTAAACAGTATCAAGAAATAAAATCAGGAATGATCAGGCTAAGGTGTCTTGCACTTGAAATGCTGTGCAGGCAAAGGAAAGCAACGTTCCCACACTCCTCAATATTTTCTTGGGTACGTTGAGATAATTGAAACAAAAATAAAAATGTTTTCTGCTCTTTCTTAGTCTATTTCATGGAAAATGAGGAGCGACTACAGATAAAAGTAGTCAACAAAAAGTCCAAAAGTAATTATTAACATAAAGCCACAAAAAAAAAAATCCCACTGTAATAACCCCTCCTAATAAGTGTCACAAATGTCTGGAAATACGACTAATTCAGTTCCTTATTAAGATGAGCCTTTTCACGGCTACATATTTCACATCATGGTGGTGTTCACTGATGCTCCAAAGGGCTGAAACATCACACGTTCTTTTCTCCTCATGTATCAGAAAACCCTTAGAGAAAGGTGACTCTTGTTCCTACCCGAATCCAACCCCTAAACTTCCATTATTTTCCCTTGGCACAAGGTCAGGCCCATAAGATTCAACAAGCAAATCCTGATGTTGTATTAGAAGAAAGATTCAGGACGACTGCTTTATGTTTTGTGTCCTTAGCTTAGTGTGTCTGGAGGGCACAGCTTCAAAACTGCTCTCCCCTCATTTTCATCCATTTACAGCCTTGCAGGCCAGAAAAGTGACAGTGCTGTTGCTTGGGCACCCTGTTCTGCTTCTCTTAAGCATGTAATAAGGAATAAATACAATCCTGGTTATCCATGTATTTCTAACTGCTGTAAACACGTTTGACACATACAAGATGTACTTCAGGTACCATTGCCTTGCTTCTCTTTGCTCATGACTCCACAGAAATTTGGGGTTACCCAAGCTCCATGCCCAGCTCCCCAAGGCAGCATTACAGCATGGCGTGGGACCTGCACTTAAACTGAGTCTGTGCCACTGCAGAAAGTGAAGCCATTAAATTACTGGCTAACTACCCCTTTGAGGATCTGATGACATGCTATGTCAATTGTCTGTCATACCGTTCACCTAGGATTTGCAAACTGGCTGTCTGTTTTTGACAAGAAAAACTGGGAGTGTAGTCCAAACTGACGGAAGTGTATTTTTCTTTCTTTTTTTAAGCATCATTTTTTACATTTAGTTGATGTGCATAAATAAACATGAGGAGAACATTGTGGTAGACTACATTACTAGTCTAGTGGAAAGTACTGTATTGCAAACATAAACTTCTTTGGGGAGATTGCTCCCGACTGGCCAGCAAACCCAATCAAAATACAACTTTTCCTTCAGTTTAACCGTATTATACACTTCATCACCCAGTGTCTTTTGTAGTAAATGTTACTGAAAAGACTAATTTAGGATTTGAATTTATTTTAATTAGTCTTTGTAATACTGTAGCAGATGTTAGCCTGTATAAAGGCAAACCTGTACTTGTGAGGAATCTCAATGAGAAGGCCCCCAACATCTGATATGCTCAGACATGCTGCCTCAGATTGCAGCAGCAGACAGGAGGGGAGAGGAAACTAAAGAAGGAACAAGAATCGTGAGGGCAAGGAAAAAAGGCAGCAGAGATTCGTTTTGTTATAAACATGTCCTGTTATCAGTCACAGCACTGTAGAGGTGAGGCTGCAGAGCACCATTAATAACTGACAGTTGTTGTTAACTACCAGGGAACACCAGATAACCTTCCTGAGAATATCTATATCCCCATCGTGGGCAGTGAAGTAATGAGTCCCAGTGGAAAGAAAGCACTGGCCGTCTTTGTTGTAGCTATTGATCTCCTGATGTGATTTAGATAAGGGAGGAAGAGATAATGGCATTGATTATTCTATTTAGGAGCCAGACCAAGACTAAACTCAAGTATAATACATAAAGAGGAAAAATCCACACTCAATCACTCCTTGTCTGTTCTTTGCAGTTCAAGGCAATGCTAGGTGGTCACGGCAACAGGGACACACATCTTAATAAACATGTGGGGTTTGGCTTCTGGGACAACTTGACGTAAACGAATAAATGATGGAGGGGTTTGTTTTGTTTCTTCTTCCTTATTTTAATGAGCACACATTGTTTTCATAAAGCAAAGCACGGGCAGAATAGGTTGTTTTCCTGCCAAGGAAGTTGACAGAAGTCAATGATGGAGATCTCAGGCTGACAGCAGGACATGCATAGCTAATTTTACTTTACGATTCTTTCCCCTGTTGTGAAGGGTAGTCAGCTCAGGTCAGGTAGTTTACAGGAAAGCATCTTAAAAAAGATGAAGACTGCTTATGCCCATCCACAGCAAAATGCAATTATTCTGACAAGCCTTAAATGCAGGTCACCTGGAGACATGGATCAGAGCCTGAGGCCTCACCTCAGCATTAAAAAGAATCCCTGTTGCATGTAAGAGCAGACACCAGTGAGATTTAGAAGTACCTAAAAAAAAGAAAAGAAAAAGGGGAAAAAAACAACCAAGATTTCCAATCTTTTTAAAGCTGCTGAGCTTAAACTGCCTCTGAATACGTTAACAGGTTACAGAAGCCACCATTCTACCAAGGGAACCCAGTGAGGGGTAGGATGGATTGACAGCCATGCTCTGTTTTATATTCTCTTCCATACTCTCCCATATTCTTTGGAATACTGTCCTAGACCTGAAAACCAACACAGATTTGTACTTTTTAACTGCTGTCCCCAGTGGAGGTTTTCAAACGCCAGACTGAAGTTCTCTTAAAATGGTGTGCCTTTAGAGTAAGTACAAATTATTCATCTTTTATATGTGTGATTGATAGATATGCTTTGTAAAATATAAAAGGAAAACTGGATAAATAAAGTATAAGATGTAGGAGCTAAAAATAAAATAAAAGCCTGCATTCAGTTCTTAGATGCCACCATAAAGTGTCTGCATGCAACGAAGACAGTACTTTCACCTCTTTTGGCCCTGCCCTTGCCAGCATCAGAAGGCTGCAATTCACACGAAGAAGAACTGGCCTGAAGATTTTTCAGGGAAGCACATTTTATCTTTTTAAAATGAAATTTTAAAAAGTCAATCTTTATAGCCTATTTGCTGCCTTTTTTTTTGGTGGGGCTTTGCTTTTGTTTGTTTGTTTGGGGTTTTTATGTTTTGTGTTTCTTGAACAGAAGGCGGTTTAAGGAAAACACTTTCCCCTTAAGTGTTTTTCCTTAAGCCAGGCTTCCTTATAGGTTTCCCTGGGCTGGGTGGGGGGGGGAAAGGATGCTGGAGCTTCCTGCATCTGCTACAGTAAACTGATGTTTTACAGAGATGCTAGAGTAGAAGAAGTTGAAGCATCCAAACCCAGTTTGACCTAATGCAAATTTTAGGTCCAAACTGGTTCCCCACAAACTACAAGCTTTGTTTTTCTGACAGTTTTAGAATGAACCTCTAAGCTTTCATGTCCTAATAATACTGCAAAAGATTGTACAAAATCACAAACCACTCCAACAACTTTGTGTATTGCACTACTGCTTTTTCACTGGACCTCAGCAAGCTAAATGTGAATGATGCGCAGCTCAGACACAGAGACTACTGGAGCCACCACAGAGAGCCCTCAAAACTTTACTGTGTCACCACAGTCTCTATAAGACACAACACACACCAAGTATCACCTGTTGCATTGAGCTCCGCACAAGCGTGAATCTATATGGCGGGTCCTTGAGTCACTATGAAATAAGAGAGCAGAAGAAATGAGAATAACCAACCTCACACAGGCAGAAGCACAAGCTGCAGTGCTAAAACCAGTTCTTGAAGGATTAACTGAAGTATGCATACCTCAAACGTGAACTTCAGAGCAAACAGCCTAGTTGGTTTATGGGGGAAAAAATAAATCCCTCTAAATCCATTGCCTATATATCACAGCAGAAATACTGACATATTGTGTGAAGGTAAAAGAAGCATAGGTTTTCCCTTTCAGAAGGAAATTGATTGAGCCACACAGGAAGGATGGATTTACTCATTTCCTTAACACAGAAAACAGGATCAGTAGTGTTAGTGTTTGAAATAAAAACCACTTTGGTACATTTCCCTGGACTCCAGGGGTTGTGCTGAAGAAGAATGGAAGATTTAATGGCAGGGGAGGAAATGCCCGGTGGGGAAAAAATACAACTTGGAGTTTCATTACCATAAATAAAAAGAAGAAATTACACAAAATCATTGTCACAAATCCTTGCTTTTCACACGTATAGCCATAAAATACTATGACTGAAAAGTGATTTATGAAAAGTGCATCCAGGATTTAGATAAAAGTTGAGATGGCCCCACAATTAAAGTCATATTCTATAGTTCTTGTGAAAGACCATTAGGATAAGCCAAGATCCCAGGCATAAAACACACCAAAATTTGGTAGGACCTTGACTATCTGAAACTAATAGTTTTAGTTCTGAATAAGATGGAACCCTAACTTCAGAACATCTTTAGAGTAACAGTACAGCACCTGTATTGGTCCAAGCAACACAAACCTTATCTGCTGAAGCATTTAATTTTAGCCTTACTTTTCTTCTGATACAGAAATTTATTTTCAGGTGAAAGTTGCCTTCAAGTGTTCATTGTGCTCCTAGAAATTTGGAAAATTATTTTGTAAAGTGTTAAGATGTAGCTCTGGCAGTTCACTTGTCTGTCAGCAGGCATAAACCAAACCAAGTCATTACACTAAACCAAAATCCTCCCCAGTGGCATCCTTAATCCCATTCAAATTTTTTCTTGCTCTAAAACTGTTTGAGAGTATTTTGACCGTATCATCACTTTGTTTTCTTTTGCTGTTTGCCAGATCTTCAAGAGTTAGGTGAGTTATTAAAGAGATAGTTAAAAATATTTTCAGAATCATTAAAGGTGAATTTCTTTACCACTGTTTTAGAAATAGTTTCATACCTTGCAGCTATAGGCACTAGAAACTCTAATACAGCTTACCCATTTATACCATGATTCTCAGCCACTCCCTAAGTCAAGCTGCTGTTTTCAGTACAAACTGTCAAAATAAGACAGACAAATCCTAGTGGAAGTGATTACATTTTAGCAATACCTTTTGGGAATTATCTTCCAACATTTCTTTCATTTCACAAGGAACACTTTTTCTCCCCCCTTCTTCTGAATTTTGCAATTCTTAGCAAGAACTCTAAGATATATTGTTAAACAGAAATTGGATATCAGCTAGGCATCAGTTAACAAAATTAACTGATGCTCCTAGCTTCTGCTTAATTGCCTGTTAGGCACACTGTCGGTTCCTCCCAACTTCTATTTCATGCTACTGCAGTGATACTGAATAGTCCCGCCTGACGATAATTAGCCAGTCTGGATAAATCTTTCAATTAATTACAGAGATAGTTAATATCTAGAAAATACTTTTGTTGCCAGGCAAATGATGAAGAGCTACGAGGGAGCTTCCTAGTCCATTTTGGTTGTAGTTTTTGAGCAAACAGTGGAAATGCTATATTACCAGGCACCTTTACTAGCTGTTGGGTTTAATTGGCAAGTGTCCTTTACATCAATTCCTTTTGTTTAATGTTCCAGTCCCTTCTGGTTTCCAGGCAAGCTGAACAAACACTGAATCCAGCATTAGAAGTGTGCTTTCATGCAATTCCATTGGGCCTGCCCTGAAGCCAGCTAAAGTCCATGGAAACAACTGTTCAGTGCTCACCTGAGAGAAGGTTCTGATCAAAATGTTACCACACAATGGCATTTGTTTTTAAACGCATCGTTTGTTTTCAGGAAATATACAACAGTTGCCCTAGAACCATTTCAATGGGACATGAGGCAAGTCATAATGCTGCATAAAGTAAACCAAAAAATGGAGGGGCTAGTGTTTATATTGAAGAGAAACAAAAGTATATCTTTGTCACTTTAAGAATTTTGAAAGGAAGGGAAATTGTGCTAGAAATAAGTATATTCTTTCCACTTCTTAATCGTTCTTTGTGATAGATACCTGCCTGCATATAGAGAGGATGAAAATAACCACAGAAAAGACATTTAATTTTCAAAGGAATCATATTTTTAATTTATCATAAAATGATGATTGAATAATTGCAATGCTAACATTTCTTGAAACTTAGAGGCCATACAAATGACTAGCCCTATAGAGAATATTCCACACATTATATATGCATGTGGTAAGGGCAATTGCAAGAGAAGATCACAAGACACCATGTCTTAAGTTTAATAACCCATTTAATATTGCCTTTCAATTCCATTTCATGCTCAGTAAAGCAAGGATAACTGATCCTTTCACTGATGTTGGCCTTAGATGAACAGCTTTTGTTTTGAGGGCTTTGGTTGCAATGCCTTATCATGGTTGACAATTAAGGCCTTGTAGCAAGCACCAGTGATGCTGTTCGAAGCACCGCTTCGGCACCTGAACAAGGTTACTTCTTTAATGGGCTATTTTTCTTAACTAGGGTCACGCTAGCTGCTGATGTGCCTAAGGAAAAGGTACGGCACACGCTGCCTTTGTCCTTTCCCCACCACATTCCCCCATCCTTCTTGTGATGAAGTACAGCGCCTGCAAACGGGCAAGGGGTGAAAATGTGCATGACATGCTGAAGTAAGCAAAACACAGCGCACTGTCCCATCAGAAAGGTTAATGGCGAAAAGAAGCAAGACATCTAAACTCATGACATGCTAAAAAGGCACTTTACAAAGGTTAATGGTTATTGCTCCCAGTGCTTGCTTAAAGAACAAACTGTGTTGGGACTCAGCCAACCGAGAGGGAAGAATATAAAAAGAATGAGCAATGGCTTGAATCAAAGATTACAAATTGAGCCCCTACTAGAGCAGACAGCAAAGGCTTATAGCTCAGTTATGCACACAGTACAACATACCATTATCTTACATTGCTCATAAACAAAATTATTTGATCAGTAGGTAAGGAAATTGTACAGAGTTTCTTATTTCAGGTCTATCCATACAGCATACGCAAGATGACAAGTCGCTAATTCATCAGGAAATTCTAAGCACGTGGCTTGGTATTTGCAGAACAAACTGGCTCCAGCCGTGCTACTGTAAAGCCTTTAAAGAACAGCAGGTGCCATATTTGCTTTTGCCTTTGCATAACCTACTGAAAAATATTGTTTCACCTTGGAAGAGACAACATATGTCAGTAAAATTAAGATAATGTAATATTATAACAGTGTATCAGCCATCCCACACTATCCTTATTATAACAAACTCGAAATGGAAACTAAAGACTTGATAAAGTTTATTATACACAACTACTAGAAATACAAAAAAAATATTTCCTTATAGACATGCTGCCTAGCTACAGATTTCAGCAGTTTAGAGACTTTGCATTAAAGTTGTACTAGGACAGAAGGTGGACCTAC